>NC_082668.1:10000000-14800000 GCF_025265405.1 Mesoplodon densirostris | reverse complement strand
CTGATATGCTCTGCATCTTGCCTCCCCTTAGAACGGTTCTCGCTGTTCCAGGCCCCCAACATCTCCACTGTGGGGAAAGACTCTGTGTTCCACCCTCTCTCAGCTTCCCCTTATCACCTCTCCTTACACACAATTTTAGATTTAATGAAGATAACCATGTCCCATCCTTATGAAACCTTGAGAAAAGACTGGTTATTATTAAAGAAAAAGACAAAGCCCAGACATAGAGATCCATTGTCACTTTTTAAGCAATAATTCCATAAAGGGCCACTGGAGAACCCTCTTTAGTCTCTCCAGTCTACACTTTGTACACTTCTACCCTAAACGATCTAGGAAAAAGTGACTGAACCTCGAAGAATCTGTAAGTGTGAGCTTTGTCTAACTGTATCTATTAACACACGCTGTTGATGCCTGTGTCATTTTAACATTGAACATCTCTTCAAAGATTTCTAAAGTGAGGAAGGAACCTTATAGATCAACAGCCCAGCATTTCTTAAAGTGTAGTCCAAAGATGGCCTGCAAGATTATCTTTGAGATTCTTGTTAAAAATGCACCTGGGAATCCATCTCAAGATCTACTCATTCGGCAGCTATTTATTTCTCACAGTTCTGGAGGCTGGAAGTCTGAGATAAGGGTGCCAGCATGGTTAGGCAAGGGCTGTCTTCCAGACTGCAGATGTCTTGCTGTGTCTTCACATGGTGGAAGAGGGTAGGGAGCTCTGTGGGTCCTCTTTCATAAGGGTACGAATCCCATTCATGAAGTTTCTACACTCATGACTTAATCATCTCTAATGCCATCACCTTGGTCATTAGGATTTCAACATACGAATATTTTTTTAAATTTCTATTGAAGTATAGTTGATTTACAATATTGTGTTAGTTTCGGGTGTAGAGCAAAGTGATTCAGTTATACATAAACACACACACACAGATATATGTGTGTGTGTTCTTTTCCAGATTCTTTTCCATTATATTATAAGATATTGAGTATAGTTCCCTGTGCTATAGAGTAGGTCCTTGTTGGTTATCTATTTTATATACAGTGGTGTGTATATGTTGATCACAAACTCCTAATTTATCCCTCCTCCACCCCCACCTTTGCCTTTTGGTAATCATAAGTTTGTTTTCTATGTCTGTGAGTCTATTTCTGTTTTGTAAATAGTTCATTTGTATCATTTTTTTTTAGATTCCACATATAATGTGGAATATCATGTGATATTTGTTTTTCTCTGTCTGGCTTATTTCACTTAGTTTGCTAATTTCTAGGTCCATCCATGTTGCTGCAAATGGCATTATTTCATGATTTTTTTAATGTCTGAATAATATTCCATTATATATATATATATGTATACATGTGCCACATCCATGGACATTTACATAGCTTCCATGTCTTGGCAATTGTAAATAGTGCTGCTATGAACATTGTGGCAAATGTATCTTTTTGAATTACAGCTTTCTCCCCATGTGTGCCTAGAAATGGGATCACGGGATCATACAGTATTTCTATTTTTAGTTTTTTAAGGAACCTCCATACTGTTCTCCATAGAGGTTGCACCAAGTTACATTCCCACCAACAGTGTAGGAGGGTTTCTTTTTCTCCACACCCTCTCCAGCATTTATTATTTGTAGAGATTTTGATGTTGGCCACCCTGACTGGTGTGAGGTGATACCTCATTGTAGCTTTGATTTGCATTTCTCTAATAATTAGTAATCAACATATGAATTTTGAGGGACACAAACATTCAGACAACAGCAATACCCCTTAATATGAGTTGATGGAATTATACCGAATCACCATCAGAAAATTTTATAATGGAGAGAGTGAAGGCAGAGTAGCAACACCATTTGCTTCAGGAACCCAGGCAATCCAGTTCTTTGATATTGTTGCCTAATCCAAGCATAGATTTTAGAATAATTGTTCTCAACCTGTTTTTTTTAATTACACTTTTAAAAAATTAATTTTGAATTTTGGAATAATTGTAGGCTTACAGAAAAGTTGCAGAGATAATATGGAAAGTCCATCTTACATTTGTGGAAACATAGAAATTAACACTGGCACATTATCATTAACTAAACTGCGGACTTTATTTGGATTTCATGCCTCCCGCCACCTCCTCTTTCTGTCCCAGGGTCCCATGCAGGATATCCATTGCATTTAGTTATCATGTTTCCTTAGTCTCTTCTGGTCTGTGACAGATCTCAGTTTTTCCTTACTTTTCATGACTTTGACAGTTTTGAGGAGCCCTGGTCAGGTGCTTTGTAGAATTTACTTCTTCTTCTGTTTATTTGATGTTTTCCTCATAATTAGATTGGAATTATGGGTTTGGAGGAAGAGGACCACATAGGCCAAGTGCCCTTCTCATCACATTAGATCCGGGCTGCATTCTTCAATATCATCAGTGAAGTTAACTTTGTTTATGTTGTTAAGGTGTTATTTGCCTTTTCTCCACTGAAAAGTTACTATTTTCCCCCTTTCTATGTACTATTAGGGTGCAATTCACTAAGTCCAGCTCGCACTCAAGGAGGTCAAAGTCCACCTTCTGGAGGTGGGAATGTCTCCGTATATTAAATGGGATTCTTCTGAAGGGAAGGTTTATCTCTTCTTCCCCAGGTATTTATTTAATTCATTTATTTATTTATATCAAGATGAACTTATGTATGTTTATTTTACATTTTGGATCATAATGCAATACCACACTAGTCGTTTTGTTGCTCCAGATTTAGCTCCTGGGAGCTTTTCCTGTGTCCCTTTGATATGCCTCCATCTTTTTGTTTTTTGATTACTTCTTTGCTTTCTGGAACTACAGGATGCTGTAGGCTGATCTTATATTTTCTCTCCTCAGCCCTAGAATCAGTCATTTCTTGAAGGAGCCCTCATTCCTTTTATTAGGGAACGCCATTTATTGTAGAAACCAAGATCTGGTTACTGTGTATGTTTGTTGCTACTGAGGCATGGGACACTCCCAGAGCCCCTATGCTGAAGTTTTAGTACCTAAGTTATATCCATATGTATGATCAGGCCACCCAGATAGCCGTTCTCTTGCTCAATGTACATCCCCTGCTCAACCAGCCCCTGCTTCACCTACACTCTACTCTCTACTCACTTGACTGACCTTCCCTCTTACTCATAGAGCCTAATCAGTGAATGCCAGCATACTTGCCCTTAACCTCAGCTAGTGATTGTTCTAATCTTTAGATCAGAACTATGTCCACCACAATAGTTTATCAAAGGGGCGTGCCTCTCTGTTGGCTTCCCTGGCATCAATTTTCTCTATAACTGGTACCTTCCCTCTCTCCCTTCTCCCACTCCCCAGCAAAGACTACTGCCATGTCCTGCCCACCATTTGCCTCACACGGGTGGAATGTCACTCCGAGACCTTGCTTCCGATGTGTAAGATCCTCCTTATCCATTAAACTGTCGCTGACTCTGGGCTCTTTGTTCGGGCTTGAGGCTGGGCAAGTAGAGCTTGCAGGCCTGTGGGGTGCAGCCCAACACCATAGATATGAAATAATCCACTTGATGCCTCTTTAGACCTATGTCTCCATTGTCCTGGACATTTACTCTGATTTACTCATGAGAAAACACTTTTCATGTGTTCCAGCATACATATCTTTGTAACATTTGACACCTCCTGACTCTTACTCATGTGAAAATATACCCTGTACCGTACCACAGCAATACAATTAACTCAACATAGCATTTTTATCTGACACCTATTAATATATCAAGATAAGTATTCATATAACACATTCTATACTCAGATCAAAATTTGGCAATACATCTGTAAAGTTGCCAACCAATGTGTAACAGATATGTTTGTTTATCTGTTAATGCCATCCCTCTTTCTTGCTATCAGAATCGGGATTTTGGTCAGTTACCCATCCATCTATCTGATACCTGTTTTAGGAGTAAATCCTCATGAATCTAGACCAGTAATAATAATTTTATTCTCTTTTCCAATGCTTGGTTTAGAGGTAGAAATGATCTGTAAGGAAGTCAGTTGGCAGGGAAGCATCTGAAAAAGGTTGTCTTGATGATAAAAGAAGTTCATACTGAAAGAGGAGATCACTTCTTCTACTTGTTTCCCAGAACTACAGGAGCCACCTTGTGACTATGGGAGGAAATAAGCTACATGCTGAGGGTGGAAGAGACAAGAGATGAAAAGAACCTGGGTCTTTGATGATGTCACTGAGCTGCTGAATTAACCAACCCAGGAAGTCCCCTATCTAGGAAACCCTCATTATATAAGATAGTAAATAGCCCATATTGTCTTGGGAATTTTGAATTGTTATTTCTTTTACTTGCAGCCAAAAGCATCATAATGAATACATCTTTTAGAATACTGTAAAGCAATTAACTTTTTGGGGAATCCAAAGTCTTTTTTAGAATTTACCCATTCATTCATTCATTTTTAATAAATACAATATTACTGAGAAATGGCAGTAAAAAAGAGAGATTGATTAAATAATCACATGCACATAGAAAGACAAACTACGATAAGTAATAAGAAGGGAAAGTATAAGAAACTATGTGAGAATAACTGAAGGATACAATTTAGACTGGGAAGGAATGGTATTAAGGTTAAGACTTTACTTAGCAAGTGGTGGGTGTGAACTGAGGTCTGAAAGCAGGTGTAAGAGGAGGAAGGTATGGGGATGGAGTACTGTGTGTGCAAAGCAGCAGCATAATGCCCTGGAGGAAACTGAAGAAGATCTATGGGATGGGGGAGAGAGACTGGGGGAGAAAGTGTCACATCTAAGACCAAAGAGGTTGGCAGGGTCCAGATGACATAGGATAGATCTTGGAGAGCATAATGATTTTTCTCTTTCTCCTAAGAGAAAACAAAGAAAGAAAATAAAGGTCTCTAATCTGGGCATGATGTGATTATATAACCTAACCAGTCCCTTCTGGGCACCCTAAGGCTCAGTATTGCCACAGCACCTCATTTAAATGCAAAACACTGTCGTCAATGAAATGCAACCAAATGTCCTTCTAGTCATTACTTGTGCCTTTAAGGAGGATCTTTGGCAGAGCATTAGAGGTCATTGGGTATCTATGTGCTCTCCTTCATTTTCCAGCCTGCCTTGCACCTTGGTTGGGACCATGAGACTGGGTTTGGCAGTAAAGATGGAAGTCATTTTCAGGTCTGGTTTTCAAAAACATTTTGTGTGATCTTTCAGTCCTCGCTCTACCAGCAACAATGATCTTGGAGGTCATCTTTCTGGAATGTAAGGTGGAATAGGACTGGAGACCTGCCTCAGAATTTGGGTGAGTGAGAAATCACCCCCTTTTTAAGGCCCTGAGGCTTCAGGATTTGTTTCTTGCCACGCTGTAATACGACTGTATTAGCTTCCTAGGGCTGCTGTAACAAAGTACCACAAACCCAGGGGCAGCAGGAATTTACACTCTCAGCTCTGGAGGCTAGAAGTATGAAATCAAGGTGTCAGCTGGGCCAGGCTTCCTCTGAAGGGTCTAGGGACAAATTCTCTGTTGCCTCTTCCCAGCTTCTCGTAGCTGTTGGTAATCCTTGGTACTCCTTGGCTTGTACTTCGTCACTCCAAATTCTGCCTCCATCTTCACATGGCCTCTTTCTCTGTGTGTATCTGCATCTTTCTGTGTCTTCAGATGGCCTTCTTATAAGGATACCAGTGCTGTATTAGAGCCCACACTAATCCAGCATAACCTCATCCTAACTAATCACATCTGCCAAGACCCTAGTTCCTAATAAGGTCACATTCTGAGGTTCTGGGTTGACATACATTTTGGGGGGACATTGTTCAACCCACCACAATGACTAATACACAGTGTAATTTATAACACACAGCAGCCCTTCTTAAAACCACCGTGTCTATCCTCCACAATTCCAGAGCAGCTCTGGAACCCCTCATGTCTTCATTCCCCCTTTCCTCTTTCACCCTTACTCTTCCCCAGCTTTCAGCCTACAGGGCCATGGCTTTACCATGACCTCACCCTTTTCTCCTACTCTCTATGTACCATCTCGCCAAATATTCATCTTGATTCAGGATCACAATAATCACAGGAATTGGGCTGGCAAAAGCAGAACACCCATAGAGGGTAGAGCAAAGGGGAAGAAATAAAGCAGCAAAAGCAAAATATTTTAGTGGATGACTGGAAGTGGAAGGATAGAACCCTCTAAGTTAACAGGCTGCCCCCATCAACTCTGCATTTTAAAACATCATTCTGGCCCTAGTTTGAGTCTGATGGTTGAGCATCGGCAAGACCATAGATCAGGAGGCCACTGGGAAGTTATTGCAGCAGTTTTTTTTTTTTTGTTTTTTTTTTTTTGGCCATGCCACGTGGCAGGCGTGATCCCCAATCAGGGGTCAAATCCATGCCCCCTGCAGTGGAAGCACAGAGTCTTAACCACTGGACCACCAGGGAAGTCCCTATTGCAGCAGTTCTGATAGCTTGAACTACGGTGATGGAGAAGGAATGCAGGTGCAGGTATAATCCAGGACCAATATTGACAGAACGTAGGAAGGATGGGTGAGGGGGAGAATCTGATCAAAGCTGTGGACCCTATTTTCAGGAAAATGCACATTCAAAACATTTTATATAAATACAGTTATTCCTGTTGCGGACTCCTGAAACCCACTCTCATTCCTGAGGTTAACAGTCCTGGCTCAAGGGGAAGAGTTACAGACCTTTGGAAAAACTACTTCCTTCATCCGAGCTTCTGATAAGCAACAGCCAAGCTGATGTTATTCTTTGTGAGGTTTGCCTGGAGTGGTTCAATGTTGCCTGACATGAGTGAAGCCATCAGCTTCAATAGCCCGGTGCCTGAAGTACCAGGGCCCCACCTGCGTGGAGACCCTGTCTAAGGGGACAGCCGCAGAAAGGGCTCTCGTAACTATTTTTTTTTTCAGAAACAATACTCATTAAAGAAATGCAGTTTCAAAATGGGAAAAGCCAGTGGGTATCTAGGGGACTTCTGGGCAAGGGTAAGAGGAGGCAGGTCCCCAATAATAGAACATCCAGTACAGATGCCGAGAAGTGGGAGGGCATGCAAGAGGGAGTGAGGTCACGCGAGGCCCTGTGACTCCCAGCCCTGCTTTTGTGGATCCAGCTAGCTCACAATGGCCCTTATCCTGGTGACCTGTGCTGCAGGAGAGGGCATCAAACCGGACTTCTGTTTTGCAACCTGTGTTATGATGACATGTTCCAGCTTGGTTCCCAAGTATGTGTGGACCCCATCCATAGGCTGGTAGGGAAGGAGAGTAAGCAGACTCAGACTGGGCTAGAGCTGCAGGGACCGATACAATTGGGAGTGACCATTTGGGAGCTCCTGCCCAAGAACGTAGCCAGCCATCTTAATTACCAGAAAGACTGAGTTTAATCATGCCTGGCATCAGCAGCCAACTGGTCCAGTTTGGGGACCGAGAGTAGAGTAATAAGATCTCTGAGTAGTCGTGGTAACCAGCATCAATGGTTAGTAGTATTTTGAATCCAGGGGGGATGTATTTGGAATGAAACAGTGTTACTGACAAATAGATGCTGGGTTAAGGAACAGGGTTCAGCTCACTGGAGAGAAAAGAGGACAAGAAGGGGCTGAGCAGGTTTTTAGGGTTCTGGTCATCAGGGAATGGATCGGGACCTGGCTGGATACAGTGACTGGGCACACACGGTACTGGCTGTGAGCAGGGCTGCAGGGAGTGCATAGGTTCTGGTTCTGGCTCTGGTCTCTTAGGTGACTGTTTATCCAGGCTCGGGGCCAGACACTGAGCATGGCCCTAATGGTTTGGCAACTGGATATGTTGCCAAGCTCATCTCTCATTGGCTTGTGAGCTTGGCCTGAACAACACCCATCAGGTAACAAGTCTCTGGTCTTCATCCTGGACTTGCTTGAGGCAGTCAGACATGGACCCTGGCGTATGGATTTTTGCTGAGACTTAACACCAGGCCCGCAACCATTTGACCCTCCTCCCAGCAGGATTTCCCATAGCCTGCCCAGTCCAGAAATCCTCCTCTTGTGGTGCTGGCCTTTCACCTCCTTCCCCCAGAACCCTCAGGCAGCTGCATGCCACAGTGGGCACTCTATCTCCACCTCCAACATTGGGTATCATCCTTATGGGGACAGCCATTTCTAATCTGGGTCCTGGAGCCAGATTACCTGGTCTGAATTCTGGCTCTGGTACTTCCTACAAAGTGTAATCTTGAATATATTTCTCCACCCTCTGAGCCCTAGTTTCTTCATCTGTAGGTGATAAAAATAACCTGAAAGCCAGAGTGGATAAGAGAATTAAATGAGACCATGCATGTAAGTCACTTGACCTGAGGTCCAGCACATGTGAATACTACCTGGTATTATTATTATATTTCATGATTGGCTGATTTGGTTGGGGGCTGGTCTTACAGCTGGGGCTGCTTGCTGCCCTTGCCCCGGCTCCTTCTTATTATGGCTTCTGTCCTTTCTCCACCAAACTAGGATGCTGAGATGCTAACGTATCTCAGGCTGAGATGCCTTAATGTGCTCTAGAGAAGCTCTGCCATTGCATTCGTGTGAGAGGATATTCACATGCATATATTTAAAAGGAAGGATGGGCATCAAATTCCATCCATTCAGTATGATTCTTCCTTTTAAAAAAATCATTTCCGGGGCTTCCCTCATGGTGCAGTGGATAAGACTCCATGCCGCCAATGCAGGGGGCCCAGGTCTGACCCCTGGTCAGGGAACTAGAGCCCATGTGCATGCTGCAACTAAGAGTTCACATGCCACAACTAAGGAGCCGGTGCAACCAAATAAATAAATATTTATAAAACAATCATTTCCACTCTGAATGGAGAACAGATAGACCTCTGCCTCTTCTGAGAAACCAGTGAAGGTGACACCCCTTCTTTCAGAAAAGCTTGTTTAGGGCTGAGTACATAGGACTAATGGTAGAATGTCGTTTGATCGTTTGGCTTGGTTCACAGCAGGGTTGGGATTGGTTTAAGAATGGTAAGCATGTGAGGGCATATGAGGAGATGTTTATAGGAAGGGTAGTACCATATTATTCTCTACCATCACTAATAATAGTACAAGATTAAGTTAAATTAATTATAAGAGGAAAAAGTCAGTTTAGGTACAAAGAAGAGAGGACAGAGGTAGTTCTAGGATGATCAGTTTAGGAAATACAAAACTCATAGTTGTTCTAGGTATCTTTGAAGTCACATTTAAGCAGCAGAATACAGCGATGTTACCACAGGCAAGCACCCATTCTGGGTCTGTTTAGTCTATATGGTCTCATAGGGAAGGAATAACTATCATGGCATTTTTTTCCCTCATAACGGATTTATTTCCTTCCTCTCCACTTTTTAAAAATTAAATTATTTTTTAAATTTAAGTATAGTTTCTGTACAGTATTATATAAGTTTCAGGTGTACAATATAGTGATTCACAAGTTTTAAAGGTTATATTCCATTTATAGTTATTGCAAAATATTGGCTATCTTCCCTGTGTTGTACAATATATCCTTGTAGCTTATTTTATACCTTATAGTCTGTATCTCTTAATGCCCTACCCCAATGGTAACCCCACTTGTCTCTCTCCACTGGTAGCCACTAGTTTGTTCTCTATATCTATGAGTCTGCTTCTTTTTTGTTATCTCCTTTGCTTTTCATTGTTTATGTGTGTTTTTGCTTCCCCATATTCTCTACTCCCTTTTTCACTTTGCCTTAGTGACTAAAGCAAGATCTTTTTTATGCCCAATTAAGTTGAAAGCTAATACCCTCTCTCCTTTCAAATTGCCCTTAAAATATTATATCTTCCACCTTCACCCCAGGCTTTGTCTATGGAGTTTTTTTTAACAATATTTTTAAGCCTCTAGATAGATCTGAAGAGGATAGAGCAATGGGGAGGGATCTTTATGTTTTCTTCGGCTTCCCAAAGTGTTTTTTTTTTTTTTTTTTTTTTTTTTTTCAGTACGTGGGCCTCTCACTGTTGTGGCCTCTCCCGTTGCGGAGCACAGGCTCCGGATGCGCAGGCTCAGCGGCCATGGCTCACGGGCCCAGCCGCTCCAGGGCATGTGGGATCTTCCCGGACCGGGGCACGAACCCGTGTCCCCTGCATCGGCAGGCGGACTCTCAACCACTGCGCCACCAGGGAAGCCCCCAAAGTGTTTTAAGCATGGACGTCTGTGTAAACGTCTGTTGTTTGATCTCTCAGCACCCATTTTTTATTCTTCAGATTATGGAAACCCTGATGTTGCTTTGAAGACCTACCTCCTTTCCTTCTACACATACTCTGTCCCATTGAATGCAGTCCTGATGGGACTGTCAATTGACGTGCCCTAGCCCTCCCTTGGGCAAAATTGAGTAGGTGACACAAGTTAGGCCAAGTAGATACTCTCTTCCTGGAAATGAAATCATAAAGAAAATGGCACAAAAAGACGAGAACAGCCAGAGGTTGTTCATCATGACAATGGCAATTTGAACAGGTGACATTAAATAGTGCCTGACCCCTCATACCTGGAGCCTACTCTGTTCCCTGTCCTTTCAGGTGTCTGTGGGGTTTTTCTGTTTGTTTGTTTTAGCTTTACTTTTGATTGTGAGAGTCATCCCATATTCTTCTCAATAAGTTCCTTTTTGCTTAATTTAGTTACAGCTGATTTCTGTGTTCTAAGCAAAGAACTCCCAAAGACACTCCAATACACTGTTCTTTAATAGATTATCAAATATTACAAAACAATTCCCATATGTCCTGTTAAAAAATCATCTTTTCTTGCTTTAAGGCACTAATAAAATGTTGATTATTGGCATGGAGATAGTTGTAACATTTTGGGGAAGTCACCAGATGGTGACATTACATACTATTTTCTAATCCAATTTATCTTGGAATGTGTATTTGTTAAATCTTGAGGAAATGCCTTATCATCATTACTATGTTATAGCTCTGCTTTTTTAAAGAAAAACCAGCTATAGAATATCTCATGGGGATAGAATGTGGATGTGATGGAAGCAGTTCTTTGGCAATATCTCAGAGGTATGTACCCTATCTTCAAAACAATCTATGTCCAAAATGTCTGAAAGCAAACAAATATCCTTAGAAGGGTAATATTTCCTAAGTGGATGCAGCCAATATGTAGATTTTATTACAGCTCTGTCAGGAAACAATGACTTATACATTGCTGTTGCTCACACATAAATCTTTCACAGATTATGATAAATGCTTCTTTGATATGTAGGCACTGCTCTCAGCAAAACCCTCAAGCAGTGGACTCTGACCAGAAGCCATGGGTCTGATAGAAAAAGACCTTTGCTTTGGATTATAAGGAAAATTGCAGATTAAATTGTTATGATCAAGTGGAGGCTAGAGAAGATTTTTACATTTGTAATAGGAAGGCCATGGATACTTTTTTTTTTGACCAGAGTTATTTTGGTAGATTGGACCAAAAGAAGAAGAAAATGATAACACTGAAGCCAGTATCGCTGACTGTTAGAAACTCTCACTGATAAATATCAGCTTCTGCCAGAAGGAAACAAAATTTATTTATGAGTATTTTCTATTTCCCTTCTGCTTCCAGCTTTGATTTCCCTCTTTCACTAATGCATCAGTTAGCTATTGCTGTGTAACAAACCACTCGAAAAGGCAGTGGCTTAAAGCAGCAAACATTAATTAGTTCATGAATTTGAGTGTTAGTCGGGTGGCTCTTCTGGTCTTGGCTGGGCTTGCTCGTGCATAGGTGATGGGTTGGTGGGCTGGCTGCTGGCTGGCTTTGCTGATATTGGCTATACTGTCACATGTTTGGTGGTTGGTTGGCTGTATGTTTGTCTAGGATGTTCTCAGATGGAACAACAAGGTTCTCCTCCAGTCATCTTCCAGAAGGCTAACCTGTGCTTGTTCACATAGTCATGTCAGGGCTGAGAGAGAGAGAGAGAGAGAGAGAGAGAGAGAGAGAGAGAGAGGGAGAGAGGGAACGGACAAGGTAATTTTTGAAGTCTAATCTCAGAATTGGCACACAGTCACTTCTACCTCAACAAGAGGATCTACAAAATCACATTGCAACAGGTACAGATATAGAGAGGCATAAAACGTTGTGGCCAGGACTTCCCTGGTGGTCCAGTGGTTAATACTCCATGCTCCCAATGCAGGGGGCCCGGGTTCAATCCCTGGTCAGGGAACTAGATCCCACTTGCCACAACTAAGAGTTTGCATGCTGCAAGTAAAAATCCCACATGTGGCATAAAAGATCCCTCATGCCACAACTAAGACCCAGTACAGCCAAATAAATAAATAAAATATTTTTTAAAAAAGTTGTGGCTATTTTTAATTTCCCACACTTAAGAATGTTGCAACTCTGCTAGTCTGGTTTTGTGTGTGTGTGTGTGGGGTGTCAAATGAGAAGAATGGGTGGAGAGGAATAGTGGACCAGAGAGGCGGGTGGAAGAGAAAGAGAGTTCACGTGGGTTGAATGTTAGAAAGAATTTCAGGATTTGGTAAATGAGAGGCTTCAAAACAGCTTCAGAGTAGAAGAGAAATAGGTGTAAGAGGAAATAGGATTCGGATATGTGTTCCTATGATTTAGGAATTTGATCTCTTTTGATATTCTATAAGAGATGCAAGTAAAGAATGAAATTTCCATTAAGTGATTTTTTTGCCTATTGAGCCATGCATTTTTTAAATGCAACTGTGTAAGATGAAGCTCTGCGGGGTCCCAGGACTTATTTTGTTTAAGCATTTAGACTTCTAAAGGAAGATCTTAAAAAAAAAAAAGGCTCTATCAAACTAGAGGAAAAGTAAAATGTTACTCCCTCCCCCCTCCCCCCCAGAGAAGACAATCAATCATATTTAGATGTTGAATATCTCCTGAGCACTCTTAGGTTCAGCAAGCCAAAATTTTGAGTGAATGTGGTGTTCTCTGAAAAGTTTGTGATTTGAGTTTTTTCAAATATCCATGGGAATGTAAAGAAATAATATATTGACTAATTCCTAGGTGTATGATGCTGCCAGTTTGTTTGAACATTTGACAGTCAGCTCCTCTGAGCCCACACCCTTTTGTTCACCCATGTCTATAATAATGGTGTTGGTGCTTATGATCTTTAATACCTACAAAATGAATTGGAGATGCTTTGAAAGTTAGCCCAGCCTGTAATTCAAATCCTGACTAACTACGTGAACTTGGGCACATTTCTTACCTGACTAAGCTTTTCTAAACTCTTAGAATAAGGATAACAATCCTTTTGCATAAGTTTGTAGTAATGATTAAAGATACTGTATAATCAGTGTTAAGCACATACATGTTTATTTTTGACTCCTCAGAAAGAGGCTACAAACCAGCTCTTATTGAGACAGTGTCAAGATACTACAGATTTCCCAACTTTGGTCAAATAAACTTGTCTAAAGTCCAGTATCAGGAAGTCACTGAACCAACAAAGACCCCTCTTCTTCTAGTTGCTTATAAGAGAGAGCCAAAGGCATAACTATGAACTTAGGAGTTAGTGTTAAGTGTTATGCCACTGGGACCATTTACAAATAAATCTTCAGGTATAGTTTTTATCTTCCATACAAATGTTCAAGATCTCAAGGCACTTACAATTTACTTGGGAAAAAAAACACAACAGAAAAGTTTAAAATGCAGTAAGTATATAATGAAATGATAAATTTGGAATTTTGGGGCCTTTAAGGAAAGATCAATAAAGGCTGAAGAGGATCTTGAAGGTGAGGCGAACTTCAGGGTATAGACATGGCAAAGGGAGCATCTAAAAGTATGCCTGGAGGAGGATGTAGACCAGAAAGGAAGGTAGAAATTAGAGAGATGGGTGGGTGGAGGCTGATCTGGTGGGGAAAAAGTAGATGATGGAAGGTTTTGAAAGCCAGGCAGAAGACTCTTGATGGGGCCAAGGCTAAATTATCACTACAATTACTGAACAAGTGAAAGGAATCGTGAAGATTAGTGCCTGGCAGGGACCTCCAGATTCCTGAGGCAGAGCCTGGAATCAAGTGTCAGTTGGCAGGGAGTCAGGTACATGATGATGGAACCCTGCCTAATGTAGTGGTGGGGCAGAGGAAAGTCACAAGGACTCTTCACTATTGGAATGTTGGAGAGCTTTGGAGTTTCGGGTTCTTCTGAGCCCCATTTAGTCAACTGACCACCAGTGTGGTCTTGGCTCGAATATCTGCTTTGGGTAAAGATTCAGAAGGCAAAAGCTGCCCTGTTGGGTGCAAGAAAGATGAACTGAGATTCTCGTTCCTTGTTGTCAACTTTGCAGATCCCAGGGTACCTGCCTATTAGATGTTTCCAAATGATGCCTCATCCTTCAAGTGCTAGACAAATAGGAACGAGAACAGTAGGCCTTAGCCAGCAGCTGGTATAACAGCTACAATTTTCACTCTACCTGAACTCTATAATAAAACAAAGACAATTATCTCCCTATCCCCACACAAGGGACAAATAGAAAACTGGAACATGGGATGAAATAATGTGGGTCATCCCCTTAATTACTAGTGTTCATTTTTGTCTTCCCCAGATTGTCAATTACAGATAAATTGGTCCACAGGACACCTCAGGAAAACTCAAGGTCAAACGAGTCCTCTAATTCATGTATCAGTGGGACTTGACTGTCAGACAGAGAAAGACAAATATGGTATGATCTCACTCCTATGCAGTATCTAAAAAACAAAACAAAACAAAACAAAATTAAAAGAGACTCATAGATACAGAGAACAAACGGGTGGTTGCCAGAGAGGAGGGGTATAGGATGAGCAAAATATTAAAGGGGATTAAGGGGTACAAACCTCCAGTTATAAAATAAATAAGCCACAGGGATGTAATACACAGCATAAGGAATACTGTCAAAAATGTTGTAATAACTTTGTATGGGGACAGATGGCTACTAGACTTACTGTGGTGATCATTCCATAACATATGCAAATGTTGAATCACTACATAGTACACCTGAAACTAACATAATATTGTATATCAACTGTATTAAAAAAAAGAACTTCCATGTTTCTAAGTTGGCATTCAGCATGGAACAAAGAAGGGAAAAGATTCAAGTGATGAAGCCCAAGAATCAAGGTAAATCCCCTTCTTGCTTGAGATATTTTCATATTGAGGGAGTCTGTCATGATGGGTGAAGGGGAGGTGAGAGGGAGTATTATCCTTGAAGGAGAACAATATTAAAATTTAAAACTTAAATTCTTACCTGCAAATCATCTCTATAGAAATCAACAATTTAAAGCAAATTATAAGCTATTAAAATTTATTTATTTAACAAGTAGTTACTAAGGGCCTATCCTGTGCCAGACTCTGTCCCTGGAATGAGAAAAATGTCAGTAAATGAAACAAGTTCCCACTCATATGGGGTGGATGTGCAAGGTGGGGAAGATGGACAATAGCCTATAAAAATACTCTCTGTCAGGTTGTCATAAGTACTAAGAAGAAGAATTAGGCTGGGAATGGGGATTGAGAGGGATGGAGTTGATGGTGATGTGCCCTTTTAGACAGAGTGCCAAGAGTGGGCCTCTCTAATGGGGTGATATCTGAGGGAAGTGAGGGACTGAGCCATGTAGATGCCCTGGGAAAGCATGGTCTGTGAAGAGGAATCACCACGTAGGGTAGCCAGATAAAATACAGGATGCCCAGTTCAAGTGGAACTTCAGATAAAAAAAATATTTTTAGTCTAAGTATATCCCCAATATAGCATGGGACATACTTATATACTAAAAAAGAATTCTAAAATTAAACTTGAGCTAAGCATGCTCTATTTTATTTGCTAAATCTGGGAAGCCATGTTAGGGCTTGAAGAAAGAGTATGCTTGGTGTGTTCAAGGAAACAGAAGACCAGAGATATGAGCAAGGGGAAGACTGATAGGAGATGAGGTCCTACAGGTGGCAGATGGCTGGGTCACAGGGGGCCTTTGGGCTACTGTAATGACTTTGGCCTTGGCCTTTGAGCGTGATAGGAAGTCAGCAGGAGGCTTTGAGCAGAAGTGTCAAGATTCATTCATTTTTTCCAATTGTTTAATGAATTTCATTCAATAATCATTCAAACAAATTATTGAATATCTATTAGATTTCCTGGGCTAGGACAATGTTAGGATCCTGTCCCTGCTTCCCAAGGAGATAACACTTAACAAGGTGGTAACAATATAGACATTTGGGTTGGCATGGGTGGATCAGCCCAGAGTATCATAGGTGGATGGATTACTTGGGCCAGAAAAGTCTGGGAAGCATTTTGGAGGAGGTAGACTAAATGGTCCAGGAAGAATGGGTGGGAAGGATTATATTTTCTTTTCTTTTTTTTAATTATTATTTTTTAAAATTTTATTTATTTTTGGCTGTGTTGGGTCTTCGTTGCTGCCCGCAGGCTTTCTCTAGTTGCAGTGAGCAGGGGCCACTCTGCGTTGTGGTGCATGGGCTTCTCATTGCAGGGGCTTCTCTTGTTGCACAGCACAGGCTCTAGGTGCACAGGTTCAGTAGTTGTGGCCCACGGGCTTAGTTGGTCTGCAGCATGTGGGATCTTCCCGGCCCAGGGCTCGAACCCGTGTCCCCTGCATTGACAGGCGGTTTTTTAACCACTGTGCCACAGGGGAAGTCCCAGATCATATTTTCCTGTTTCAAACCTGTAGATGTTGTTCTCTAGAATGTGAAAGGAGCTTTGGGGGGCATTGTAGCCTCTGCATCCAGTGTCCCCTAGGGACAGTTCTCCCCCGCTACCTCATGCCAAGACAGCACATTCAGAACAAAATGGATCACAGGAGGAGCATCAATCCCCAACTAACAGGTCAGAGGGCCAGAATTCTGAGCAGAGTCAAAAACGGATCTTTGCCATGTTGACACACCACATGCACAGACTTTGTCTGGAGTGGGAATATGGACTTCAATCAATGTGCAATTTATAAAACAATCATTGCTTTTCCCTAAGGATTCCTATCTCTGTTAGCACCCAGAAAAATTCCTGGTACACCAAAAACACTTATAAATGTTTGTGGAATAAATATCCAACTTGCGCATCAACTTGCAGAATGCATTTTGAAGTGCTTCTAATAGAGTAATCAGCTTCCTCAATTAGCTTTAATTTAATTTAGCTTTCATTTTTTTCAGACTGCCTAAGTGAGTACAGAAGAGATCTCATGCCCTGTGGCTTCTCTGAGACAGCCAGAGAACCTCAGAGAAGTGTTATGCTTATAGTCTGGAGCCAGGGGACCAGAGGGGACCAGAGGTGAGAACCTCCTGGTTCCCAAGGCCTGGATCACATCTGCCAATCTGGGGAATGCAGTCAGCATAGGTCCTCCAAGTGAGAGGCTGGTTTGGGCTGGAGGACTGGTCTGCGTTCAAGCCTCTTTCTTCTTTAGTGAAAAGTTAAGTTAAGGCCATGTTTGCTGACATTCTCTGAAGAATGTCAAACACATCCAGAAACAAATTTATGGAACACTCCCTGTTTTCATTTCCTAGGCCTGCTATGACAAATTACTATAAACTGGAAGGCTTAAAACATCAGAGATTGATTCTTTGCAGACTTCTGGAAGCCAGAGGTCCAAAACTAAGGTGTCAGCAGGGCTGTGGCCCCTCCAGTCTTTAGGGGAAAACCCTTCCCTGCCTCTTCCATCTTCTGGTGGCTCCAGGTGTCCCTTGACTGTGGCAGCATCACTCCAATCTCTGACCCCGTGGTCACACTGCCTCTTCCTCCTCCTCAAAGCTCTCTGCCTCTCTTATAAGGACATTTATCATTGAATTTAGGGCCCACCCAGATGATCCATATCTCAAGATCCTTAGCTTACTTACATCAGCAAAGACCCTTTCTCCAAATAAATTCACATTCACAGGTCCCAGAGGTTATGATGTGGACACATCTTTTGGGGGGGGGGGCACCATACAATCCACTATACTCTCCAAAACACAAAACAGTGAGAGGATCAAGAGAAAATGGAAGTGTATGAATAAAGTGAAAATGTGCAAGGAGACTGATGTTAGTGTATAATATGTGCAAACACAGCTGGCAGCAAATGTTATCATTGCCCTGGCCGCATCCCCACAGCGCTGCCATTCCCACACAACAAATGGCTCCTACCTGAAGGCAGCTCTCAGTCTCTGCCTAAGAGTTTTCTCTCATTGCTGGATTGTGTTTGCCCCAGAGCAGGTGAGGCAGAACTAAAATGATCAAGGAATTAATCCTCTGGGGAAAAGCATTCAACACGATGGATAGGATTTGGGGGCAAATACCACAATTTCCTTACCCATCTTGAGGAGAGCAAGTTCTACCCAATCTTTCAGAGGTCCCTGGTGAGACTGAGTCCTAATTGCCCACATCATTAACTTTCTCATTAACATACCCAGGACCGACTTCCTTCCTTTCTCCATCTCACATCCTTTTCCCCCTGTGAGTGTTTCCTGAGGATCACCTCTCCAGTAAACTACCTGCATTCAAATACTAGGCTCAGGGTCTGCTTCAGGAGGAACCCAGCAGAAGACACACTTAAGTATATTTGCTTTCATTTGAGTGCTTATTATGTGAAACACTGGGCTAAGAACTTTATCATATCTAATTTACACATCAACCATAGCCATTTGAGGGCCATATTATTATTATCACTTTACAGATGCAGAAACAGAAGCTTAGAGAATGTAAGCCTTTGCTTACAAGTTCACAGGTCGTAGTACATGGAAAGCTGGGATTGGAACTAACTCTATGGAACTTCGAAATCCATACTCTCCTTAAACCCAATGTGATACCTTCTTCCTATATTCAAGCTTCTGTCTTAGGTTTCCCAGGAGACAGACTCTGAGTTGGAGACTGGTCTGTAGAAAGTTCATTGGGGAGTGTCACCAATATCAGTACTTATGGGGGATTGACAAAAGCAGTGTTGGTCAGAGGGAGAAGTTGGATTGTAATACAGTTACAAAGACCTCATCCTGTTTCATGGGGAGCTTAGAAACTGAGGTGGTCCTCCAGGGTCATCTTGCCTTGAGGCAAAGGGGGTGGTTCTCTATACCCTCCCAGAACTGTGCAGTCACTGGACATGAACTGCCAGTGAGAAGAAGGCATGGTCTTGTGTGAGGTGGCTTTACCTAATAGAGGGCAACTTCTGGAGGAAAACTCATCTGAAAGTCTTCTGCTGTCAACACTGGCAGCAAGTGGAAGAAAGGTTACCAGAATCTCGAGAGGGAGGATCTGCGTGGTGTGCTAAAACGTGCACTGCTGTTTACCCTTGACACTGCTTGGATCCAGTTTGTTTCATATAAGATATTCTGGGACCAAATCTCCCAGGATTATAAGAAAATGGATAGTGGGATGAACTATGGGACCCATCACTGTAGCTCATCTCAAAGCTGTAAATGATCTACCCATTCGAGATTTCTCTCTCCCTCAGCTGTCACTTCTGCTGGTTCAGGTGGTTTACTCAATGGGATGACCCAGAACCTCAACACTGAGAAGCCTGAACATTGGTCAATCTGCCCTTCTCAGGCTGTGGCTGCTACGTTTATCCATTCAGTATCAAAACTGGGCAGGGGAGTACCAAGAGAGGCTCAAGTGGTTCACCTGGGTACCAAACATAATCTTCCCTCTCCCCACTGTGTAACAGGAGCCTCACCTCCTCTGAGTAACAGAATCAATCACTCCTGCCAGGGTGGACAGCTTGCTGTATTACTTTCTTATTTCTTGGCACCAGAAGACTGAAGTGACTGGGTGCAGCCCAGTAGCTTAAATTTTAATGGGACCCTTGCTTTGTCCCTTGGTGCAAATGTTTCTACCCTGGGAACTAGGACCTTTAAATCCATAGGAACTAGAGTTTTGAAGACCAAGAGCAAGTCACCGGGCATGATGGTGGATGGGACCACTCCTACTTACCCCCATTGGTTATGGATACTTGTGTTCTACCTTCTGTGGACCAACACCATGTAATGGTGACTGATTTAGAGTATATGCTGAATCCTAGGAGGTGGGGTGGAGAGGGAAGGCAGCACCCTTTCAGGGTATCGTCTTTAAGACAGTGCCTTAATTGCACCTTCGAAATCCATCCTATTGCTCTATCAGGCCAGCAGCTTCTGAGTGGGACCAGTAGAGCCCATGGTCATGTGACCACTGCAACATCTCTTTGCTCTAAAGTGGGTTCTGGGCTTCCCTGGTGGCACAGTGGTTAATAATCTGCCTGCCAATGCAGGGGACATGGGTTCGAGCCCTGGTCTGGGAAGATCCCACAGGCGGTGGAGCAAATAAGCCCATGCGCCACGACTACTGAGCCTGCGTTCTAGAGCCCACGAGACACAACTAATGAAGCCCTTGCGCCACAACTACTGAAGCCTGCACACTTAGAGCCTGTGCTCCGCAACAAGAGAAGCCACTGCAATGAGAAGCCTGAGCACCACAATGAAGAATAGCCCCGGCTCGCCACAACTAGAAAAAACTTGCATGAAACAGTGAAGACCCAATGCAGCCAAAAATTAAATAAATGAATAAATAAATTTATAAAAAATAAAATAAAATAAAATAAAGTGAGTTCTTTGGTCCAGTATGATGTTATGTAGGACCCACATCATTGGATCAGATGCTCAGACAGCATTGCTGGCTGAGGTCCTGTGGAAAGAAAGGGCAAACCCAGACCCCATAAAATATGTTTATATGTCTGTCAGAATCAATCCCTGTGTCTTCTATGGTGGAGGATCCAATGTAGTTCTCATCAAGAGATGGTGTCACGTCACGGCATTTGCAGCAAAGGCTTCAGTCAATCCCACAGGGAGCTTGGGAAAAGGATGGTCCCTTAGGGTTGTCTTAATTTAAGGCAAGAGGGCTGAAACTTTATACTCAACTCCCCACCAACCAGTCATTGCATGCTGGCTGTCCCCAGAAAGGTAAAGACTTTGGGACAGACAGCTGCTTTCAGCTGATGCAGATTCCCAAAGAGCAATCCAGCTGAAAGCCTTCAGCCCTCAACCGTGCCAGCAGCTGGAGAAGGATCTGGCAGCAGAGCATCCACTAGGGCTCATTTGTCTTCCAGGAGTGAGACTATGTTTGCCACTGTTTTTCCTCCCTGGAGAAATAGATTGGCTCTGAACGGTCCTTACTCAGAGCAGTTAGCAGATTGTTGGTGGTTTTAGCAGGAATTATTTCAATGGATTGTTGGGAGGAGGAAGGAATCCAGACATTTAAGGAGTAACTGAAAAAAGGAGGCTGAGCTAATGAGTCTAAATATCTCTTGCAAGAAACTTTGTTGAGAAGAAGAGGGAATCTGTAGATTTGGAGAGAGTGAGTTAGAATGTCCTTCCTTCCCCAGTGAGTGCACTTCCAAAATAGGTGGCTGGGATTATGAGGGAAGTTTGGAAGAATTTTTTCTCTGTGTGAAACTAACTGGCCATTCTGTAGCCCCAGCTTCATTACTTCCATTCCAGCTGAATCAACTGGCTGGAGAGCAACTGGGCTTTGGGCAAGCTGCAGCAGTCAAATCCAAGATTATCTGGGAGGTCAAGTTATTGACTGAGTCAGACAGACAGGGTGGGTTCACATTCTTGTTATCTACAAAACTTTTATATCATAGTGTGTGAGGTCGGACACTAGGGAGTCTAGTGGGGTTTGACTGAAACTTTGAGGAAGTAATCCTACTTATGCCCAAATGGGAGAATAGAGTTTTTTTTAAATGAACATAAGTGACTGGGATATTTTAATGGGACAAATTTGAAGAAGGTCAATGGATTCAGATGCAATCAGAAACTTCCATGTTATCAAATGAGCAAGTCCAATGCAACTGTACTTTCTAGGCATCACTTTTGTTACACATCTGTTTAGTGTGTAAAATATGGAAAACCAAGCTCATTATGTGATAAATATAACTGTTGGACTGCACCCTGCAGGCCTGAAAGCCTTGCAGTTGGCCAGCCTCGAGACTGAAGAAAGAGCCTTGAGACAGCGACAGAGACACAAATGATTTAACAGATGGGGATCTTATACAGCTGAGGCAAGTCCGGGAGCAACACCCCACACTGTGTGCAGCAGACAGCGGGCAGGACGCAGCAGACGTCTTCGCTACCTGGGGAAGAAGGAGGCTACCATTTATAGGGGGAATTGACATCAGATTGGCTCATCAGCTACCAGTGAAATCAGCAGCAGGGGCACGTCCCTCACAGCCCCTCAGGTTAATGACCATCCCGATGCCAGATGTTTCCCTTTAACGAACTAGCAGGTAGAGCTATTCTGGTCTAAGGGACAAGGGGCAAACATGTTCATGTGAGTAGGGAGCAGGTGAAGCAGGGACTGGTGGAGCAGGGATGTACAAAGAGCAAGAAAACAGCCATCTCGAGTGGCCTGAGCATACAGTAACTGCTGAGAGCACGTGGGATTCTCATCTGCTCCTGAACTATGTGAATAACTTCCTAAGTCCTATATTTGATTATTTTTGCCCCTGCCAGGAAGATCTGCTCTCAGTCTAATCAGGAGGAAGTCTAGCTTGTTTGAGCAGGGCTAGGAGTAGGAATCTGAGCAACCTCAGCCTCTTTCCTTCAGTTGTTTGTGTCAGATGGTTGGGATGGGGGAGAGGATGGATAAGCGTGTGAGTCTCATTCTAGATAATAAGAGGAGACCCCTTCTTATGAATACAAGAAGCATTGTGTTGAGTTGAATGAAGCGTTGAACCAGGCATGTATGGGAGTCAGGCATGGTTCATCCTTGGACATCATAAATATGTCCTTTATCAGAGAACAGTCTAGACTAGCCTCATGCTCAGCAACATTGAAAGCACCTCTGTATGTCTGTAATCTTCTTCTCATGCCCCGCCAAACTCTTCTCTTGGCTATCTCCTTTTCTTCCTTTAGATGTCTGAGCTTAAATGCCTCTTCTGTCCAAAGGTGGGAGCTATTATTTGGTAGGTAAGTTGATACCTCCCTGTTATTCTCTTTCAGCCCCTTAAGTGTTTTTGTTTAGAGCTTATGTCCTAATTTTGTAATCATCTTATTTATCTGTTCACCTATTTCGACCACTTGAATGTAAGCTCTATGAGGGCAGAGACCAACTCTGCATTATTTCACAGTCAAATCCCAGTGCCTTGTACCTCGTGATCAGCCAATAAACTTACATCGATTGAATAAATCATAATGAACAGGTTTGGCTTGAAAAGGATCCTAAGGCAAAGGCAGTGCTTCATTTTAGTGCCAAGGTATAGAGTCGGTCTTGGCTCTGCCATTAATCAGCTCCCTGACTTTGGATACAACTTTCAATCTCTCTGGGCCTTGTCTGTAAAATGAAAGGTTAGAAGAGGTTCATTCTGACTCCATAGTGATGTGACTAGAACTGAAACTGATTGGGTACATTTTGGAGTTTTATGAGTGTGTTAGTTTACACTGTAGCTTCACCTCAGGAGTTTCTCTTTCTAACTGATTTATATACCTTATTTTTCATAGAGCAGCTTGTTTTGACCCAAGGCATATCTACATCCAAAACTGAACAAGCCCTTATTGGAAAAAATGTCCATGTAATTAAATTCCAGTACTCACGATTTCTAAAACCACTTTACAGAGAGAATATGGTCCGTCAGTGTAGAAATTCCCAATACAAATTAAATTAAGCAGTAGGGTCCATTCAAAAAGGTTACAAATAATATATGGGAACGTCAAAGCTTTTGTGGTCTCTTCAAAATATTTCAAATGCTTGAAGCAATGGCAGTATTTACTAAGGTATCAACAACTTGTTCTTTCATGTTAAAAACAAAGGATTTGGAAAGTTAAGAAATCCCCTTGACAGACTTGCTGGTGAGGACAAAGGCATAAAATTACAACTATATTTATACTTTGACCACAGAGAAGTGGTCATCAGGGTTCACGGAAACACATGACCCAGACATGAGTTGCCAGTTGAGCATCAGGTTCAGGTTCCTTTGTACAGATCAATGTCATTTTCATCAGTACCACAAGTAGAAGGAAATCATGTCTGGTTCTCTTGGTGTCTGTGGTATCAACAAGTCTTTTCCGGCATCAAGATGTTTGCTAGGACCCAGCTATTCATTTCATCACCATTAAAACTCTAGTGGTGGGCTTCCCTGGTAGCTCAGTGGTTGAGAGTCCGCCTGCCGATGCAGGGGACACGGGTTCGTGCCCTGGTCCAGGAAGATCCCACGTGCTGCGGAGTGGCTGGGCCCGTGAGCCATGGCCGCTGAGCCTGCGTGTCCAGAGCCTGTGCTCCGCAACGGGAGAGGCCACAACAGTGAGAGGCCTGTGTACCGAAAACAAACAAACAAACAAAACAAACCACACACACAAAAACAACTCTAGTGTTGGCTTCCAGAAGGAAAAAATGAAAAGCAAGCCCCAACATCTATAATGGTTAGTAGCATTATTTACATTTTCCTCAGTAAGTTGGAATCAAGCATTTAGTTGACTTACTGGCATGAATGTACTCAGAGCACTGAACTGCTGAGTTGGAGACGTAGGTAACAGGGTGGAAGTGAGCTCAGCTTCAAGGACTCAAAAGACCACATTAGCTGAGAATGGCTGTCTGGAAATGAGATTCCCTACACTAGTGGCCAGGCTACTGTGTAAAGCCTTCATCCACGTGAACATGGATGACTTAGTGTCTTTATTAATAGTACACTATGATAAGGCCTTCAGTTTGGACTCACACCCAGAGAGAGATTCAATATATTTCTGCATTTGAAGAGGGATTAAAAAAAAACCTATAAACCAATAGGGCGTGTCCCGGAAGGAGCAGACTTTTTTAGAAACCTGAATTCCATTGATATTGGCTAAACAATTCTTTGAGCCAGTGGTTAAGGATGGATTTATTCAGACTTCGGATTCAAGTCTCCATAAGATCGAAGGAAAAAAAATGTTCCATCATGTAAGTAAATACACTTTAAACTCTGGTTAATCTGCTCCAGGCAAAAATATCTCCTTCCAGCCTTCCTCTTAGAACTCATCAAGATTAAGAGGGCTGGGCTTCCCTGGTGGCGCAGTGGTTGGGAGTCCGCCTGCCGGTGCGGGGGACGCAGGTTTGAGCCCTGGTCCGGGAGAATCCCGCATGCCGTGGAGCGGCTGGGCCCGTGCGTCACAACTACTGGGCCTGTGCTCTAGAGCCTGCAGGCCACGACTCCTGAGCCTGCACGCCGCGGCTGCTGAGGCTCGCGCGCCTGGAGCCCGTGCTCCGCAACGGGAGAGGCCACTGCAGTGAGAGGCCCGTGCATCGCGGCAGGGAGTGGCTCCCTCTCGCCGCGAGTGGGGAGGGCCCGTGCGCGGCAGCGAGGACCCAATGCAGCCAAAAATAAATAAATAAATATAAAAAAAAAAAAAAGATTAAGAGGACTTTGTCCTCTTTCTCCTTTGTCTTGTGTTTTCGCACTTTGCTCACTCCCTTAACCCGTAGACTTTTATGAAAATTTCTGCAGGTGCTAGACTATTTTCCGTGCTTCTTCTTGAATTTTAGTCAAGAAGAATCTATTTTCTCTCAGCCCCAGAACCTTCTAAAAGTGTGAGCTTTAAAGATGCCCTGCCCTTCATATACATGTTGTAGGAAATATGTATATAGATAGGAAATACAGGAAGTCCATTAAGTAAAGAAACATAGATAATATTATGTTATTTCTTTATAAATTGAGGGTCTCGTAGAGAACATTTTGCATATTTGCCTTTTTCCCCCCAGACTCTAAGGACACTCCACGGATTTTTTTTTTAACATCTTTATTGGAGTATAATTGCTTTACATTGTTATGTTAGTTTCTGCTGTATAACAAAGTGAATTAGCTATACATATACTTATATCCCCATATCCCCTCCCTCTTGCGTCTCCCTCCCACCCCTCTACATGGTCACAAATCACCAAGCTGATCTCCCTGTGCTATGCAGCTGCTTCCCACTAGCTATCTATTTTACATTTGGTAGTGTATATATGTCAATGTCACTCTCTCACCTCATCCCAGCTTACCCTTCCTCCTCCCCACATCCTCAAGTCCATTCTGTATGTCTGCGCCTTTATTCCTGTCCTGCCCTTAGGTTCTTCAGAACCATTTTTATTTTTAGATTCCATACCTATGTGTTAGCATACGGTATTTGTTTTTCTCTTTCTGACATACGTCACTCTGTATGACAGATTCTAGGTCCATCCACCTTAATACAAATAACTCAGTTTTGTTTCTTTTAATGGCTGAGTAATATTCCAATATATATGTGCCACATCTTCTTTATCCATTCCTCTGTAGATGGACACTTAGGTTGCTTCCATGTCCTGGCTATTGTAAGTAATGCTGCAATGAACATTGTGGTACATGACTCTTTTTGAATTACAGTTTTCTTAGTGTATATGCTCAGTAGTGAGATTGCTGGGTCATATAATAGTTCTATTTTTAGCTTTTTAAGGAACCTCCATACTGTTCTCCATAGTGGCTGTATCAATTTACATTCCCACAAACAGTGCAAGAGGGTTCCCTTTTATCCACACCCTCTCCAGCATTTATTGGCCATAGATTTCTTGATGATGTCCATTCTGACTCATGTGAGGTGATACCTCATGGTAGTTTTGATTTGTATTTCTTTAATGATTACTGATGTTGAGCATCCTTTCATGTGTTTGTTGTCAATCTGTCTATTTGCCTTGGAGAAATGTCTATTTAGATTTTCTGCCCAGTTTTGGATTGAGTTGTTGCTTTTTTGATACTGAGGTGCATGAGCTGCTTGTAAATTTTGGAGATTAATCCTTTGTCAGTTGCTTGGTTTGCAAATATTTTCTCCCATTCTGAGGGTTGTCTTTTTGTCTTGTTTATGGTTTCCTTTGCTGTGCAAAAGCCTTTAAATTTCATTAGGTCCATTTGTTTATTTTTGCTTTTACTTCCATTTCTCTAGGAGGTGGGTCAAAAAGGATCTTGCTGTGGTTTATGTCATAGAGTGTTCTGCCTATGTTTTCCTTTAAGAGTTTTATAGTGTCTGGTCTTACATTTAGGTCTTTAATCTATTTTAAATTTATTTTTGTGTATGGTGTTAGGGAGTGTTCTAATTTCATTCTTTTACATGTAGCTGTCCAGTTTTCCGAGCACCACTTATTGAAGAGACTCTCTTTTCTTCATTGTGTATTCTTGCCTCCTTTATCAAAAATAAGGTGACCATATGTGTGTGGCTTTATCTCTGGGCTTTCTATCCTGTTCCATTGATCTATACTTCTGTTTTTGTGCCAGTACCATACTGTCTTGATGACTGTAGCTTTGTAGTATGGTCTGAAGTCAGGGAGCCTGATTCCTCCAGCTACGTTTTTCTTTCCCAAGATTGCTTTGGCTATTCGGGGACTTTTGTGTCTCCATACAAATTTTAAGATTTTTTTGTTCTAGTTCTGTGAAAAAAGCCAGTGATAGGTTGGTAGGGATTGAACTGAATCTGTAGATTGCTTTGGGTAGCATAGTCATTTTCACAATGTTGATTCTTGCAATCCAAGAACATGGTATATCTCTCCATCTGTTTGTATCATCTTTAATTTCTTTCATCAGTGTCTTATAGTTTTCTGCATACAGGTCTTTTGTCTCCTTAGGTAGATTTATTCCTAGGTATTTTATTCTTTCTGTTGCAATGGTAAATGGGAGTGTTTCCTTAATTTCTCTTTCAGATATTTCATCATTAGTGTATATGAAGGCAAGAGATTTCTGTGCATTAACTTTGTATCCTGCTAATTTACCAAATTCATTGATGAGCTCTAGTAGTTTTCTGGTGACATCTTTAGGATTCTCTATGTAGAGTATCATGTCACCTGCAAACAGTGACAGTTTTACTTCTTCTTTTCCAATTTGGATTCCTTTTATTTCTTTTTCTTCCCTGATTGCTGTGGCTAGAAATTCCAAAACTATGTTGAATAATAGTGGTGGGAGTGGGCAACCTTGTCTTGTTCCTGATCTTAGTGGAAATGGTTTCAGTTTTTCACCATTGAGGATGATGTTGGCTGTGGATTTGTCATATATGGCCTTTATTATGTTGAGATAAGTTCCCTCTATGCCTGCTTCTGGAGGGCTTTTATCATAAATGGGTGTTTAATTTTGTTGAAAGCTTTTTCTGCATATATTAAGATGATCGTATGTTTTTCCTCCTTCAGTTTGTTAATATGGTTTATCACATTGATTGATTTGTGTATATTGAACAATGCTTGCATTCCTGGGATAAACCCCACTTGATCATGGTGTATGATCCTTTTAATGTGCTTTTGGATTCTGTTTGCTAGTATTTTGTTGAGGATTTTGGCATCTATATTCATCAGTGACATTGGCCTGTAGTCTTCTTTCTTTGTGACATCTTTGTCTCGTTTTGGTATCAGGGTTATGTGGCCTCGTAGGATGAGCTTGGGAGTGTTACTCTCTCTGTTATATTTTGGAAGAGTTTGAGAAGGATAGGTGTTAGCTCTTCTCTAAATGTTTGATAGAATTCACCTGTGAAGCCATCTGGTCCTGGGCTTTTGTTTGTTGGAAGATTTTTAATCACAATTACCATTTCAGTGCTTGTGATTTGACTATTTATATTTTCTATTTCTTCCTGGTTCAGTCTCAGAAGGTTGTGCTTTTCTAGGTATTTGTCCAGGTCGTCCATTTTCTTGTAATATAGTTGCTTGTAGTAATCTCTTATGATCCTTTGTATTTCTGCAGTGCAATTGTTACTTCTCCTTTTTCATTTCTAATTCTATTGATTTGAGTCTTCTCCCTTCTTTTCTTGATGAGTCTGGCTAATGGTTTATCAATTTTGTTTATCTTCTAAAAGAACCAGCTTTTAGTTTTATTGATCTTTGCTATCATTTCCTTCATTTCTTTTTCATTTATTTCTGATCTGATCTTTATGATTTCTTTCCTCTGCTAACTTTGGGTTTTTTTGTTCTTCTTTCTCTTATTGCTTTAGCTGTAAGTTTGGGTTGTTTATTTGAGATGTTTCTTGTTTCTGAGGTAGGATTGTATTGCTATAAACTTCCCTCTTAGAACTGCTTTTGCTGCATCCCAGAGGTTTGGGGTCATCGTGTTTTCATTGTCATTTGTTTCTAGGTATTTTTTGCTTTCCTCTTTGACTTCTTCAGTGATCTCTTGGTGATTTAGTAGCGTATTGTTTAGATGCTCCTATGTAGGGTGCATAAATTTTTACAATTGTTATATCTTCTTCTTAGATTAATCCCTGGATCATTATATAGTGTCCTTCTTTGTCTCTTGTAATAGTCTTTACTTTAAAGTCTATTTTGTCTGATATGAGTACTGCTACTCCAGCTTCTTTTTGATTTCGATTTGCATGGAATATCTTTTTCCATTCCCTCACTTTTAGTCTGTATGTGTCCCTAGGTCTGAAGTGGGTCTCTTGTAGACAGCATATATATGAGTCTTGTTTTTGTATCCATTCAGCCAGTCTATGTCTTTTGGTTGGAGCATTTAATAATCCATTTACATTTACGGTAATTATCGATATGTATGTACCTATTACCATTTTCTTAATTGTTTTACATTTGTTATTGTAAGTCTTTTCCTTCTCCTGTGTTTCTTGCCTAGAGAAGTTCCTTTAGCATTTGTTGTAAAACTGGTTTGGTGATGCTGAATTCTCTTAGCTTTTGCTTGTCTGTAATGGTTTTAATTTCTCTGTCATATCTGAATGAGATCCTTGTTGGGTAGAGTAATCTTGGTTGTAGGTTCTTCCCTTTCGTCACTTCAAATATGTCCTGCCACTCCCTTCTGGCTTGCAGAGTTTCTGCTGAAAGATCAGCTCTTAACCTTATGGGGATTCCCTTATTTGCTATTTGTTGCTTTTCTCTTGCTGCTGTCAATATTTTTCTTTGTATTTAATTTTTGATAGTTTGATTAATATGTGTTTTGGCGTGTTTCTCCTTGGATTTATCCTGTATGGGACTCTCTGTGCTTCCTGGACTTGATTGACTATTTCCTTTCCCATATTAGGGAAGTTTTCAACTATAATCTCTTCAAGTATTTCTCAGTCCCTCTTTTTCTCTTCTTCTTCTGGGACCCCTATAATTCAAATGTTGATGTGTTTAATGTTGTCCCTGAGGTCTCTGAGACTGTCCTCAATTCTTTTCATTATTTTTTCTTTATTCTGGTCTGTGGTAGTTATTTCCACTATTTTATCTTCCAGGTCACTTATCCATTCTTCTGCCTCAGTTATTCTGCTGTTGATTCCTTCTGGAGAATTTTTAGTTTCATTTATTGTGTTGTTCATCCTTGTTTGTTTGCTCTTTAGTTCTTCTAGGTCCTTATTAAGTGTTTCTTGTATTTTCTCCATTCCTTTCCAAGATTTTGGATCATCTTTACTATCATTACTCTGAATTCTTTTTCAGGTAGATTGCCTATTTCCTCTTCATTTGTTTGGTCTGGTGGTTTTCTACCTTGCTCCTTCATCTGTTGCGTATTTCTCTGTCATCTAATTTTGCTTAACTTACTGTGTTTGGGGTCTCCTTTTCTTAGGCTGCAGGTTGGTAGTTCCCATTATTTTTGGTGTCTGTCCCCAGTGGGTAAGGTTGGTTCAGTGGGTTGTGTAGGCTTCCTGCTGGAGGGCACTGGTGCCTGTGTTCTGGTGGATGAGGCTGGATCTTGTCTTTTTGGTGGACAGGACTGTGTCCTGTGGTGTGTTTTGGGGTGCTTGTGAACTTATTATGATTTTAGGAATCCTCTCTGCTAATGGATGGGGTTGTGTTCCTATCTTGCTAGTTGTTTGGCGTGGGGTATCCAGCTCTGGAGCTTGCTGGTCATTGCATGGAGCTGGGTCTTAGCTTTGAGACATAGATCTCCAGAAGAGCTCTCGTCAATTGATATTATGTGGGGCCGGGAGGTCTCTGGTGGTCCAATGTCCTGACCTCGTCTCTCCCACCTTAGAGGCTCAGGCCTAACACCCAGCCAGAGCACCAAGACCCTGTCAGCCACACGGCTCTAGTGTTGGAGGGTCTCCTGCAGAGGTGCGGCTTTCTGTGGCTCACCATGGGGACAAGGACACTGGCAGCAGAAGTTCTGGGAAGTACTCCTTGGCATGAGCCCCCCCCCCAGAGTTCACCATTAGCCCCAAAGAAAGAGCCTGTAACCTCCAGTGCTGGATCGCCTCAGGCCAAACAACCCAAAATTTATATTTTTAAAGTTTATCATAAATTTATCTCAATGTTGCTATAACCTATAAAGCTCCAGTAACAGTTGCAATGAGCAGAAAGAGCTTTTCCAAAATAAAATATTGCCAGGAGTGACTAATGCTGCTTTCAGTTATGTCGATTGGCATATACATTTTGTTGACCTCCTGGGAATGATGCCGTTTTCCAAGCTTGTGGTCTGGCTCCAAAGCCAGCGGCACTGTTAACTGCTGGAGGAGGATGTAGAGGAGCTTGGAGATGGGAAAGCTGTGATCAGAAACCTGCTCAGGGAGGCTTTCACTTCAACAGTAACCCGGCCCTCAACTTTCCTGCTTCTCAAAGGACAAGGGAGACTCATCTTAGGAGCAATTCAGAGTTGGAATCAAGGACACCTCATGTATTGCCTACCTTCCCCAGCCTCCATGGCTGAAATCTATAGATAAGAGTTTTAGGCTTAATTTGTATTAAAAAGTTCTCACATTAAGCTGTTCTTAGTCACCCATTACAGTGAAGGAGTTTATTTACTCCTTCCTAAGAGCAAGTTTTGCTGGTGCAGAGAGTGGAGAATATATACTGAAATGGGAAATGCGAGATGGGAGGAATCATACACAATGGATAAGGCAGAGCCTCCAGTCCCCTCCTTATTCTCCATCTCATCACCTTCTCAATTTCTGCCAGAAAGAAATGATTGGTGCCTTCTAGGTTAGCCTCCCCCTACTTTTCTCAGCCTGGACAACAACCAAGAAGTCCTAAGTTACTTCTTTCTTCTGGTTTACTTTATTCAGTTATTCTTCTACAATGTGCCAGGCATTGTGCTAGTTGCTGGATGGGTGTTAGCAAATAAAGCATGCCCCTGCCTTCATGGGTCTTACAATCTAGGACCAACAGGAAACAGGCAAATAAATAAAACTGTAATCAGGTGTGATTAGCTCTATGAGGGAAGCAAATGAAGCTCTGTGATAGATAATAACTATGAGCGATCTATTATTATAGATCAGGCAGGAGAGCTTCTTTGTGGAGGTGAAAAGGAAAGGGAGAAGGGAGATGGATGTTCCAGGCAGGGAAATAGGGAGTGTGAAAACCATGACTCAGAGTGCAAGTTGGAACTTTAAGAAGAATGCTAAACCATGAATCATTGACATTATCTAAAATCTTCAGCACATGCTTTCAGGCATTGAGTGTTCACTCTCAAGTGATTTATATTTCTCATACCAGTTGACTATTTCCTGGGCTGGGGGACATTTGAGCAGGATAGGAGGATAGTGTTTTTAAAATATTTTCTTTAACCATATTTTAAGCAATCAAAAACTAGAGGGTGGGGAGATAAAGGAAATTCCTGAAGTCTAAATGAAACATAATTTTTCAATAAGTATATCTAAAGAATGTTTTCTTTCAATTCTAGGCACTTTGTCTCACTAAACTTCTTTTCATTCTTATTACATTTTTGAGTGTCTGGGTCTCAGAAGCATCTCAGAGAGGGGGGATAGTTGGGGAAGGGTCTTACAAATGTAAAACCTATAGGTTATCACATAGCTATAGGATATCACAACTGCTAGGAGTCCTTAGCAGTGTCTTGTGTAGGAAGAGGAGGCTAGCTGAGCTCTGAAGCTCCCTTCAGCTCTCCAGTGCTATGGTTTTCAGGAAGTGAGTGTCTTCTGTACTAGCCATCCTTGGGTGCCTGCCAGCCTCTCTTCTTTTGGAAAACTGTCCCTCCCACCATGGTGGTAGGACATCAGCTCTGTTTGCCTTGACTTTAGTGTGGGAACATGACCTAAGATTGGCCAATCTGAGTGGCTTTTTACTCCGGTCATGGTGATTGGTTCAGCTATGAGAACATGACTCAAGCAAGTCCCACCAGAGCATTTCCATGAGGTTTGATACTGGGAAAACTGGAAGAGAGTCTCTTTCTTCTTCCAGAATCAGGAGATAGAATGACAAACTGTGCTTGGGGCTATGAACAGATGTCTTGCTGTCTGATGGAGAAAGAACCTGAGATTAAAACCCAGCAGAAATGAGTGGAGAGATGAAGAGGGAGAGAGTTCAGGTGTGACAAACTGAGTCCCAGACCTCACTATACTTGAAGCAAGATACACATCTCAGACTTCTCAGCCAACACATTGTCTTTTTGGCTGAAGTGCTAGTATGAGTTGGATTTCCATCTCCTGCAGCCAAAAGATAGGGATTAATAGGACTTCCAAAATTTTGTTTTTCATTTTCACCAAACCCTGATAGAAGAATTAGGTGTACATTCATGTGTGTGTTCCATCCACCACCAAACATCAGCAATTTCTCATGTAGGACAGTTAGGTAGCTTTCCTGGACTCATTCAAATTTGTAACAGAAGACTTTCAACTCTTCAAGTACAGATTATCATCCAGTAGAAAAATCAAAGCATGTGTTTGCATCTGTGATAAGAACAAACTGTGCTAAGAATGAGTTGCATAATGGGAATTAATTTCCCTTTGAATGTACTTTATTACAACCTTATTACCTAATTGGATATTAGGCAAAAGCTCTGTTCTCATCCATAACCAGAAACCAATTTTTTTTCCCTTAGGTTGAGAAACAAGCAGAAATAGTTGTTTCTATTTCTTGGATTTAGAAAGAAGAGTCATAAATTGGAGAGGTTGGTGGCCTGTATTTATGATTTGCACAAACTGCTTCTAGTTCTTCCTGAACCATCAAAAGACAAATCAATGTTGAAAATAGTGTGGTTGTTGCCAGGCCACTTAAACCAATCCTGAAGATGAGTCATTAGATTTAAACCCCAGGAAGTGAAGACTCAGAGGGAGAGGAGATGAGCCTATGACCTCCTTTTCCCTCCCTGTTCACTGTACTGAAGAAAGAAAACCCAACACATGGGTAAACTGGAAACACTGGAGGGTTCCTAACTTCAGACCTACTTCTATCACATTTAAGAAACTGAATAATAAAGTCTTTTAGCCTCTCTCATTTTCCTTGCTCAAATGAGTAAGCGTTCTAGTGATAATTCCATTAAAAATCTTGGACTGTTGAAGCAGCCATCAACAGACATTTTTGGTGTTCTTAACACTCAAAGGTTTGAAATGTCACTTAAGGAACAGTGCAGTGGGTCTCTGGGAAAATAAAACCTGTTTAACCTCGGAATCCTAACTGTATTTCTACAAAGTCAGGTGGGTCTGGGAAGTCCTAGAACTCTGTTTTATAGAATAGCTTTCCTTTTTTTCATCCCCTTTAGTCATTTAATGAAAATGACCAAATACAACATCATAAAGTTCTGGGGCAAATCAGAAACTATTCGAGCTGGAAGAGAAGTTAAACTATTCACTTTCCAGATGAAGAAAGAGTGACTCACAGGCATTTTGAGACTTGCTCAAGGTCTCATAAAGGTCTTATAATTTTGGGGGGTGGCTCAGTCACAGGGATGATGCTGAAGTATTAAGTATTTGTAACAAATTCTGCCCACTAGCCTGCACTGGCCTTTTTAAAATGATGTGCCTTGCAATACTGGTGAACAGATGTTCTGTGCATAGATTTTGCTAGACAAATAAATTTAGGAAATAACATGAACTGTAACTTTTCTTGGAACACAGGTCCTACAGTAAAAAAAAAATCAGTTGCCTGTATTTATGAGACAGTTTGCCCAGTATATTTGACCAAGGAACCCTTGCTCTGTAGAACACCCACCAACTTGAGATCAAGTTTCCCACGTGGGAAAGACTGATATACTGGTTTAGTGTTTGCTCTGCCACAAGCTCCTGGGTACAGTTTTCACTTTGTCCTGGGATTTATTTGGCCTGCTTAGATTTTGTTTAAAATGTTAAATTAAAAAATAAATATTCTACTGAGGGAAAATTTCAAACATGTTTTTTTCTGGTGTTTTTATGGCACAACTTAGGAAATGCCAATGTGCCATAACTCAATGCAATTTAGCGTCTGGTTCTTGTAGTCAAACAATCTGTCAATTAACTGAGTAAACTTGAAATATGAATCCATGAGTCAGGATGACCAAGCCAGCTCTGCATGGGTGTGCCTAGCAGACTAGGAGTCATTAAGAACCCTCAGTGGATCTATTAGCCAACACTATTGAACATCTTCCAGTGAAATTGCTACATCTCTCCAGGGCTCAACAATTCAGATGCCTCAGGCAGTGGCATAAGTGGATAAAAATGAAAAGGAGAGTGGTAGGAACCATGTTGAACTGGGGAGCATTTGGTCACTTAAAAGCAAAAAAAAAAAAAAAGGTTTTTATACTTTTTTATACTATGTCTTCCAAACAAAACTTACTGGGGAGATGGGGAGCTGCATTAGTTACATGAGATATCAGTGTGCCGCCCCTGTCTTGACCTTAAACTGAGCGGCAAGATTTAAGTAATAGCAACTAGAATGATCCTAGAAAATAGTGGCATTCATCTATCTAGGAGGACTAGGGAACAGAGCAAATGAGCTTATCAACATCATGATTTATGATCCATGGTTACAATCCATGAGCTTTATCTTACCAACAACATGCAGACTTGCCATTTCCATGAAATTGGCAGAGGGGGAAATGTATTTAGCATCTAAACTTGACTGGTCATTATTGATTCTCTTAATGATTCAGAAGACACTAGAAGAGCCTGGCGATGCTTTGAGCAGCAGTCTTATTGTATCAGGGAAACTTAAAGGGGGACACAAGGAGGGATTTCTCATTTGATAGTACAAGTACTCACAGGGAATTTGCTATGATTAGATTAAACCTTTAGAATTTGTTGTCTGAATCAAAACACCACAACTCAAAAATGACTGAAAAAAGTGACTGAAAGGTTGAAAAGGAGTAATAAAAGTGACTGAAAGGTTGAAAACGAGTAATAACATAGAAGAGGAGGAGATGGGCTTATCTAGTTTGTAAGAATTTCCAAGCACAAAAACAGAAATATAGAACAATGGAACAGTATAGAAAGCCCAGAGATAAACCCACACACATCTGGTCACCTTATCTTTGATAAAGGATCTTATCTTTGATAAAGGAGGCAAGAATATACAATGGAGAAAAGACAGCATCTTCAATAGGTGGTGCTGGGAAAACTGGACAGCTACATGCAAAAGAATGAAATTAGAACACTCCTTAAGACAGCGTTTTCAATAGGTGGTGCTGGGAAAACTGGACAGCTACATGCAAAAGAATGAAATTAGAACACTCCTTAACACCATACACAAAAATAAACTCAAAATGGATTAAAGACCTAAATGTAAGGCCAGACACTATAAAACTCTTAGAGAAAAACATGGGAAGAACACTCTATGACATAAATCACAGCAAGATCCTTTTTGACCCACCTCCTAGAGAAATGGAAATAAAAACAAAAATAAACAAATGGGACCTAATGAAACTTAAAAGCTTTTGCACAGCAAAGGAAATCATAAACAAGACAAAAAGACAACCCTCAGGATGGGAGAAAATATTTTCAAATGAAGCAACTGACAAAGGATTAATCTCCAAAATTTACAAGCAGCTCATGCAGCTCAATATGAAAGAAACAAAAAACCCAATCCAAAAATGGGCAGAAAACGTAAATAGACATTTCTCCAAAGAAGATATACAGATTGCCAACAAACACGTGAAAGGATGCTCAATATCACTAATCATTAGAGAAATGCAAATCAAAACTACAATGAGGTATCACCTCACACCAGTCAGAATGGCCATCATCAAGAAATCTACAAGCAATAAATGCTGGAGAGGGTGTGGATAAAAGGGAACCCTATTGCACTGTTGGTGGGAATGTAAATTGATACAGCCACTATGGAGAACAGTGTGGAGGTTCCTTAAAAAACTAAAAATAGAACTACCATATGACCCAGCAATCCCACTACTGGGCATATACCCTGAGAAAACCATAATTCAAAAAGAGTAATGTACCACAATGTTCATTGCAGCATTATTTACAATAGCCAGGACATGGAAACAACCTAAGTGTCCATTGACAGATGAACGGATAAAGAAGATGTGGCACATATATACAATGGAATATGAAGAAAAACTAGTGCAGGGTTCGTGGTCACAGGTTGTTGGTTGGTATCTTCTTCAGTTTGTGCTGCCATTTGAAATACCATAGGATGAGTGGCTTAAACAACAGAAATTGGAAGTCCAAGGTCAGGGCACTGGCTGATTCAGTTCGCAGTGAGGGCTCTCCTCCTGGCTGGCAGATAGCCACCTTCGCAATGTGTCCTCACATGCAGAGAAAGAGAGAGTGATTATAAGGACACAAATCAGATTCAGTCTCATCCTTATTACCTCATTTAACATTATATCCTTGGGGGCTTCCCTGGTGGCGCAGTGGTTGAGAATCCGCCTGCCGATGCAGGGGACACGGGTTTGTGTCCCGGTCCGGGAAGATTCCACATGCCGCAGAGTGGTTGGGCCCATCAGCCATGGCCAGTGAGCCTGCACGACCGGAGCCTGTGCTCCGCAACGGGAGAGGCCACAACAGTGAGAGGCTCGCGTACCGCAAAAAAAATCACATTATATCCTTTTCCAAATACAGTCATATTTGGGGTTAGGGGTTCAACATATGAATATGGATGGGACACAATTCAGTCATAGTGGTGGGATGATGGAGGTTGTTGTTTTATGTGGGATGGTAGTGACAGCCTTCCCTGACATTTTTTTTTTTTCAGTACGCAGGCCTCTCACTGTTGTGGCCTCTCCCGCTGCGGAGCATGGGCTCCGGACGCACAGGCCCAGCGGCCATGGCCCACGGGCCCAGCCGCTCCGCGGCCTGTGTGATCTTCCTGGACTGGGGCACGAACCCGTGTCCCCTGTATCGGCAGGAGGACTCTCAACCACTGTGCCACCAGGGAAGCCCAACAAGAATAATTTTTGCATTAGTGATATCTAAGGGTCCAAGTGTTAATGATGTGTTTATGTCAAACTTGCTTCTTGGTCATTCTTTCTAAGAACAGCTTCACTGAACATCGCCTACCCCCTGTCTTTATTATTGGGAGAAGCACTGCCATGTGCTCTTGTTGAAAAGAAAATTGTGTCATTGGGTAGGAGATTAAGGATAGAGGTGTAGTCTTGCCCAATCCAGGCAAAATTCATATTGTAAAGCACATTGGCTTTCTCTTTGTTTCTCAAAATAGTTAAGCTTACTCCCACCACAGAGTCTTGGCACATGCTGTTTCCTTTGCCTGAAATCATCTTTTCTCATATCTCCAAAGGGCTCAGTGATTTCCATTACTCTGGTGGATACTTGGGTACCACCTTCTCAAAGAGGCTGTCCTTGACCTTCATATATAAAGTGATTCCCTGTCGCTGTTTATCATGTTGCCTTATTTCATTTTCTTCATAGCACTTATAACCATCCCAAATCATTGTTATATATTTCCTTTGTAACTTGTCATTGAGTGAAATCTTTTATATTATTTTTAAATAGCTGACTAACGTTCAAAGCTGAGGACAAATCATTTGTTGTATACCCCTGAGTTCTAAAAATTGCCATAAAAAATCAGGGCCAGTCCCTCCCCTGGGTCTAACTAAATAGCTGCAGATATGGCCCTGTTACCCTCAGGAGATGGTGGGAGGAGGTTCTGGAAAAGGAAGGGAAGGGGGAGAGACAGATAGAGAGTCAGGGACCACTGGTCTTGTGTTAATGATGGGAGGTTACTTCGTCCACCCCCACCACCATCCTGCCTGAACAAGTGACCCTGGAATCTCCAAGAGACTTATTTCTAGAGTTGGGGGTTTTATCTGAGAGGAGGCTGGCTCGCTGGAGAGATAACTGACAGAGCTGCAGAGTGGTGCACCCTAGTACAGCTGTCTGAGTGGAGAGGAGTGTGGTGATGGAGTTATTGTACACATTTAATAAGTGTTCTGGGGAGCCTGGGGTCATCAGCAAACATGGAGAGTAGTAACTACTTCTCACTTGGAATTATATGAAGGTAGGATGCTTAATGGAGCAGATTGGGCCCAAGGGGTGAGTCTGGGCTATGGTCTGGTGTACCTGGGAGAAGTCGTATTTCCCATGGCTCTTAAAGGGCCTAGAAGAGGATCGCAGGGGTTCTTGTTGCTCCAGGTCAAGGAGCACAGAGGTTGGAGGAAAGAACAGAGTTGCATTCCTGACCAAGTGACAAGGGAGGTGATGCCCACACCTCCCCATCACTGTTGTAAGGGCCTGAGTGTCCCATGCCCACAGTTCATGTTGAGACCCCATCACTTACAGACTATTTGGTCTAGCAGATATTTTCCTAACAAAGATTTATGAAACCAGCTCAGCTCAAAGTAAGATATGATAGTGACAGTAGGTTTTAGTACTACACCATCAGCTAGAAGCTTTGTTTGCCTAAAGCAGGATATCGGGTCAATTTCTGGCCTTTCTTGATGACTACTTCATTATTTGGAAGGATTATAGACATAGTAAGACATGTGTCCAAGATTTTACTGTAGCAGATATTTTTTAAATGTGAAGAAAAGTTTCTAAACAGGAGTATGACTCAAGAGGGAAGGGCATTTCTAAAAGTGCAGGAGGCAGGAAAGGAAGTCTTTAAAACAACCCAAACAGTCCCCCAGGGAACTCTGCAGTGAGTGTACATTTTAAAAGGTCATGTACAAAAAACTGAATGAGCAAGAGATAACCAAGACTGAAAGTGAAAAGTGTGTTGTGAAAGTGAATGACTGGCCTCAATGAACACTTGTGAAAAGTAAAGGAAACAAAAGGCATAATATCTATTCCCAGAACAGAATATGAGAAAAATGGCCCAGACAGTGTTTTGGCAAGACAGTGAGCATTAGCAGGTAAAAGAGAGGTCAGAATTTCCTTGCCCCTCTCTTCTTTCCATCTCTTTGACCAGGGCCAATGGACAACAAACTAGGTGAGTGTAGAAGAAGCACTACTGAAAGAGACTTGAATTTTTAATAAATGGATAGATCTATCAAGTTCCTGGATCAAGGAAAGTAAGTATTCAATTCTTGCTGAAGTTATGTATGGAGTTTATAAAAATTCTAATTAAAATCCTCATGGCTATATGTTCTCCAAAGCATGTCTTCAAAAATGATTATAGCCGCACAACTAACTATAACTAAAATCTGGAAATGATCCAGCAGAATGTATAAATAAATTGTGGATTCACACAATGGAATACTATACAGCAATGAGAATCAGCAACTGCAAATTACAACACGGATGAATTTTGCAAACATAATGCTACGTAAAATAAGCCAGACATAAAATAGTACATACTGTATGGCTCCATATGTATAAAGTTTGACATCAGGCAAAATCAATCTATGCTTTTAGAAGTCAAGGTGGTGGTTATCCTTGGGAGGATAAAGACTGGAAGGAGTATTAGGGGCTCTTGATTTGGGAACTGGTTGGGGAAGTACTAATTTTGTGAAAATTTTAGTGTATGCCTGTGATTTGTATACTTTTCTGTGTGAATGGTATACACTAATAAGATGTTTACACCATCTGCAAGTAAAGAAACATTTCCATGGGATTTTGCTTTAGAGCTTAACCAAACTCTTCTGAAGTTTATTTGGAAAATTACAATGATAAGTTTGTATATTAATAATTACAATGATAAGTATACTTACATATTATGATATAGAGTCAATACATCTTATGTTACATGATAAGACAATAAGAGAGGGAAGAAAACAAAGAAATATTAGTATATACACACGAACATATTCATAACAAAGTAAGGAGAAAATACTCATGACAATTATATACTCATTTCTGTAACTGGTCATGTGATCATAGGTGGTATTTGTACTGCCTTCTTCCACTATCCATTCTGTATTCCTTTTGCCATCAGCAAACACCTCAGCTGGTCATGGTTCTTTACCTGAAGGGGTGACCCAGCTCTTCATTCCTGAAGGATCTGAGCCAATGGTAGTCCTACCTAGAGTAGATTGTTGTAGTTTCCCATTGACTTTAATCGCTGGGCATGGTAATCCTAAGAGATGTCCTCAGAGAGCTCCTGTATTCCAGACATACTCTTCCTTACCTCCATTGTGGAGTTTCTGTCCAATTTCCCCTTGGCACTCAGGATCAGTCTCCCCAACCAACAGTAACTCCCTTCTTTGCTTGATGATTCAGAAGTACGAGGAGCCCAAAGTGACCAGGTGACAGTCTTAACTTCCAGTTCAATGAAATAATTGTTTGGTCTACTGGTGGAAGCACTCCTCTCTTTGGAACTAAGGCCTCTAGGCCAGCAGAGCATAATGTCACAGGGACAGGGAACAAACATTTTGCTAGTGTGTCACTAAGGGTAATAGCGAGTTGTACCACTCCCATTTCCACCTCTTAATTCCTGGACTCTTGAACCCTGGTTATGGGAGAAACAGCACCATATATTGAGTGTTGGTTCAGAGCATACACAGACTCCTGGATAACTAGGTGGCTAGGGATTGCCACCTAGCTAGTGCTGTAACTGCCTCTTCAAAAACCTTACAACATTTCCATCTAGTCAGCTGCTTCAGGATGGTGAGGAACATGGTTAAACCAATGAATTCGATGAGACTGGGCCCACTGATGCACTGCAGTTGCTGTGAAGTGTGTTCTTTGATCAGAAGCAATGTTGTGTGGGGTACCATGACAGTAGAAAAGGCATTCTATAAGCTCAAAGATGGTAGTTTGGCAGAAGTATTGCATGTAGGGAATCTATATCCAGAGTAAAAGTCTATTCCATTAAGAACACAAAAAATGTCCCCTCTATGATGGAAGTAGTCCAATATAAACAACCCGTCACCAGGTAGCTGGCTGAACATCTCATTGAATGGTACCATATTGGGTAAAGAGCTGGTCTCTGCTGCTGGCAGATTGGGCAGTCAGCAGTGGCCAAAGCCAGATCAGCTGTGGTGAGTGGAAGCCCATGTTTCTAAGCCCATACATATCCTCTTTCCTTGTTAACATGGCCACTTTTCTCATGAACCCATTAGGTCATGACAGGGGTAGCTGAGGAATGAGGCTGACTGGTATTCACAGGATGGGTCATCCTTTACACTGCATTATTAAAATCCTCCTCTGCTGAGGTACCCTTTGGTGAGCATTCACATGGGACACGAACATCTTCACATTTTTTGATCATTCAGAGAAGACTATCCACAAACATCTTCCCCAAATTTCCTTGTCATCAGTTTTCCCACCATGTTCCTTCTGTGTCCCTGACCATCCAGCCAAACCAATGCCTACAGCCCATGAATTGGAATACAGTCTCACATCTGGCCATTTCTCCTTCCAAGCAAAGTGAATAACCAGGTGCACTGCTCAAAGTTCTGCCCACTGGGAGGGTTCCCCTTTACTACCTTCCTTCCTGGATGTCCCAGAGAGGGGCTGTAATGCTGCAGATGTCCACTTTGGGGTGGTGCCTGCATACTATGCAGAACCATCTGTAAAACAGGCCCGAATCTTCTCTTCCTCTGCCAACTGATAGTGAGGACTCACCATGAGGTGCAGGCTGGGAGAGAGAAGACAGCATAGCATGAGTGGGGACCATGGGAATTTTGGCCACTTCTTCATGTAACTTACTTATGCCTTTAGGGCATGCTCAGGCCCCATCACATCTATGCCACTTCCATCTGATGATGGAGTGTTGCTGTGTACACCCAACTTTATGGCTTAGTGGGTCACATGAAACCCAGTTCATGATGGGGAGGGCAGGTCACATGGTAACTTGGTGACCCATGGTTAAGTGTTCGGTCTCTGCTAAGGACGAATAGCAGGGCACAAGATGCTTCTCAAAAGGGGAGTAGTTACTTGCAGAGGATGGTAGGACTTTGCTCCAAAATTTTGAGGGCTTGAGCTGTGATTCACCTATAGAGGCCTGCCTAAGTATCCTTTCTGCCACTGATACTTCAAGCACCATTGGATCTGCTGGATCCTGTAGCTCAAGTGGCAACATAGTTTGCATAAAAGCCTAAACCTGTTGCCGAGTCTTCCCTGGTTCTGGGCCCTTTCTCAAACCAGCAGCTTTTGGGTCACTCAGTAAATGAGCCTGAGTATCATGGAAATATGCTGCCTCCAAAATCTAAAGGGGACCACTAAGTGTTGTGCTTCTTTTTTGGATGTAAGAGGGGCCAGAGGAAACAAATTATTCTTTACCTTAGAAGGGATATCTTGACATACTCCTCACCACGGGACCCCTAGAAATTTCACTGAGATAGAAGCCTTCCAAATTTTCTTTGGATTTATTTCCCACATGCAAATGTCTTACCAATGTGTCTAGAGTAGTTGCTAATTCTTGTTCACTAGATCAAATCAGCATAATGTCATCAATGTAATGGACCGCTGTGATGTCTTGTGGAAGAAAAAGGTGATCAGAGTAAATTATAATATAAGGCTGGAGAGTTGATATACCCCTGAGGTAGGGCAATGACTGTGTATTGCTGGCCTTGACAGCTGAAAGCAAACTTATGGAGAGGGATGGGAGGAAAAGCATTTGCCAGATCAATAGCTGCATACCAGATACTACCAGGGGATGTGTTAATTTGCTAAGTGATGAAATTATGTCTTGTATAGCAGTTGCAATTGGAATCACCACCTGGTTAAGCTTACAGTAATCCACTGTCATTCTCTAAGATCTATCTGTCTTCTGCACAAACCAAATAGGTGAGTTGAATGAGGATGTGGTGGGAATCACCTCCTCTGCATCTTTCACGTTCTTGATGGTGGCACAGATCTCTGTAATCCCTCTAGGGATGTGGTATTGTTATTGGTTTATCATTTTCCTAAGTAGAGGCAGTTCTAGTGGCTTCTACTTGGCCTTTCTCACCATAATGGCCCCCACTCCACAGGTCAGGGAACCAATGTGGAGATTCTGCCAGCTGCTGATTATGTCTACTGTAAATATCCATTCTGGAACTGGGGAATAACCACAGAATGGGTTCAAGAATGCCCTGGTCCCACTGTGACACATACCTGAACTTAAACCTCCATTGATCATGTGACCTCCTTAAGCCCTTACTCTTACTTGTGGACCACAGTGACATTTTGTGTCTCCTGGGATCAGTGTTAGTTCAGAGCCAGTGTCCATCAGTCCCCCAAAAGATATGATTATTTCTATTTCCCCAATGTACCATTACCCTGGTAAAAACCCATTGGTCCCTTTCAAGCAGGCTGGAGAAAAGTTAACAGTATAAATTTTTGGCAGTGTACCAAGGTCTTTCCCCAGGGGGATGCAGCCTCTCCTTCATTCAAGGGGCTCTGGGTCTGTAAACTGGCTCAAGTCTGGGAATTGACTGAGGGGCTGTAACTCTATATTTTTATGATTCAGGTTAGACTTTTGTTCTCCTAACCTAGAACTTTTCTTCTTATACAGATCAAATAAGAATTTAGAAGCCTTCCTATCTATTTTATTTCTAGAAATGCCATGATTAACTAGCCAACACCATAGATCTGTATGAGTCAGACTATTCTGAATTCTGCTTTCACTCTGTGGTCAATACAGCAACCACTTCCACCTTGCCCTTGTCAGTCGAGTGCTGACACTTGACCCCTGCCATACAATTACTCCCACTGCATTTAGATTTCCCAGCTAAGTGATCACAGTTCCCATTGTAACTGAGAAGTGTGATCACAGAGCTCTTCAAGGATGCTCCCCCGGGAACCCTCCTACACTGTTGGAGGGAATGTAAATTGGTACAGCCACTATGGAGAACAGTATGGAGGTTCCTCAAAAAACTAAAAATAGATCTACCATATGATTCTGCAATCCCACTCCTGGGCATTTATCTGGAGAAAACCATAATTCAAAAAGACACATACATCCCAATGTTCATTGCAGCATTTTTTACAATAGCCAAGACATGGAAGCAACCTAGACGTCCATGGACAGATGAATGGATAAAGAAGACATGGTATATATATATATGTGTGTGTGTGTGTGTGTGTGTGTGTGTGTGTGTGTGTGTATACACACACACACATACACAATGGAGTACTACTCAACCATAAAAAAGAATGAAATAATTCCATTTGCAGCAATATGGATGGACCTAGAGGTTATCATACTAAATGAAGTAAGTCAGGAAGAGAAAGACAAATGCCATACGATATCACTTATATGTGGAATCTAAAAAAATGATACAAATGAACTATTTACAAAACAGAAACAGATTCACAGACATAGAAAACAAACTTATGGTTACCAAAGGAGAAAGGTCGGGGGGAGAGATAAATTAGGAATTTGGGAGTAACAGATACACACTACTATATATAAAATAGAGAAACAACAAGGACCTACTGTATAGCACAGTGTTATATATATATAAAATATATATTTAAAAAATATAATATATATATAATATATATAAAATAAATATATATAGCTAAATAAATTTGCTGTATACCTGAAACGCAAACACAACTTTGTAAATCAATTATACCTCAATTAAAAAAAAAAAAGGATGCTCCCCTCATGAATACTTCTTACAGTAGTGGTGAAAGTATGTCTTTTGGACCCTCCCAGTGTGGTTGAGTGGGTTTTAAATAACACTAAAACCTCACCATTTTAAATCTCATCCTTGCAGCTGCAGGTTGGGGTCTCCTTCAGGGCACATACAGGAGCTTTCAGGTCATTTATGTGGCACTAGAGCTGGGAATTCAAATCACTGAGCTTATGCTTTTCTTTCCTCACTTTGTCCCTGAAAATTAGGAGCAACCAGCCAATCTCATTATATTCATTAGTTTGCCCAAAATGTTCTAAAGTATTTGAAAATGTTCATACGTTTGAAAGGGCAAAAATGTCTGGGTGACTGACTCTCCGCAGTCACTCAGATCCTTGCTTCTAATAAGTCGTTGATTAGGAGTATCAGGTGGTGATATTTTGCAGATCTTCATTGCCAGAGCACATCATAGATGACTAGTGCTCAATTTACAACTGGAAATAGAGTCATACAACCACAAGGAGTTCAATTCTGTAACAGCCAGTGAACTTGGAAGAGGATTCCAAGCCTCAGATGAGAATCACATCCCAACTGACACTTTGAAACCCACTCAGCTTTGTGAAATGCTGACACACAAAAACTGTAAGATAGTACATTTGTGTTGCTTTAAAACATTAAGCTTGTGTTCATTTGTTATGCAGCCATAGAAAATGAAGACAGTAAGAAGAAAATTTTGAAAGAGTATTAAGAAAGGACTTATTATATGAGATATTAAAATTCACTTTAAAAGTTTGATCATCAAAACTGTGTCATCCTTAACAACAAAAGTTGATGAAAACATCACAAGAAAAGAAAAAGTAGTTCTGGGGCTCCCCTGGTGGCACAGTGGTTGCGAGTCCGCCTGCTGATTCAGGGGACACGTGTTCGTGCCCTGGTCCGGGAAGATCCCACATGCCGCAGAGTGGCTGGGCCCGTGAGCCATGGCCGCTGAGCCTGTGCGTCCGGAGCCTGTGCTCTACAACAGGAGAGGCCACAACAGTGAGAGGCCCGCGAACCGCAAAAAAAAAAAAAAAAAAAAAAAAAGAATAAGTAGTTCTGTAACCAACTGAGCATGTACATATAAAGATACGGCACCTAACATAAGGAAATGGTTTTTAGCAACACTTGGGAAAATTAACTAAATATCTGGGGGTAAAATTAAATTTATAATCTTACCTTACAGCTATGACAAAAATGTTAAAGAGTTAAATCTAAGAAGTGAAATTATGAAAAAAAAAACAGAGCTGCAGAAAGATTTGCAAGTGTAAAATATGGTGACATATACCATGTGCCCTAGTAAAATTCATATTCCTAGATCTAGTAATTCTACTTCTAGGAAAACATTCTCAGGAAACTCAGAAATTAAAGATTTTCAAATAAGAATTTTTCTTTTAACATTTTTTATAATTCCAAAAATATCAAACAATAGAGAAATGTTTAAATAAATTTTGATATAGTAATATAATAGCATGTACACATACTACTTTTTTTTAAAAAAAAGAGTCTGAGTACATTAGGCAAAACATTTTTACTAAAAGCACTTACTAATTTATACTATGATGTTAAATGGAAAAACAAGAAAAAACTTTTAAGTTACTTAAATATAACATGTTTATATAGAAAATTTAGAAAACATATATAAAAAAAAGAAAAAACTATGCATAATCTCACCACCCAGGGCCAAATACTGTTACCATTTTGTTAAATACCTTTTTAGACTTTTCTCAATGTATGTACCTATATTTAAGAATAACTTTTAAATAAAAACTATAATAATGCCTTATACTATATTTTGTAACTTATTTTCATTCAATAATATATGATAAACATTTTTATGAAAAAAATTTTATTCTAAAACTTTGACTAGCTGCAGAGCATTTCATTTTATGCAAGTGATTTATTTAATCATTTGCATATTGTCTTCTTTTTAAACTTTTTCTTTTTCTCTAATATTTAATGCTGTGAAGATCAATCTGAAAACTAACTCACATTCTTAAAAAGTTACTTTAGGGTATTTTTTTGAAGGAGGAAAATATAAAATGTTATGGTTTATAATTAATATGAAATTGTAAACATAAATGGGAAATGAACTCTAAGATGATAGAGAATTTAGCAAGAAAGTCACTTTAGTTTTTAACTTCTAAATTTATGAAACCAACTTTCAAAAATGTTAAAGAAATAACTGTATATAGTTAAAAAGTCAAATAGCCCAGAGGGGTTTCTAACCAGCTCTTTGAGGAAGGGTGAAGCTTGTTTGCCGTCTAAGTTAGGGTAAAAGAGTGGTGATCCAGCTCTTTTGCCTTGGAAACCCTAATGTTAGAATGTACAGAACATTTCTCTAGGGTACCATCTTCCACATAAAGTTCTTAGTTCTTTTGACTCTTCCATTCAATCTTTAAGAAGAACTCCTTACTGGAAGGGTAGGTAAATGCCTGTCTACTGGGCAGCTGCTCCTGGGGTGAAGGTTGGCTTGACCTGTTAGTCTATGGACTTCAATTGTTCCCCTGTCATGACCCACCCTGACCCTCTATTGTACCTTGAATCCCAAAATTCAAGCTTTCCTGTGCTTCTTGAAATCATTTACCTTTTCAGATGCTCACCCATCTCTACCTGTTATTGACTACAAGTTCCTCCACTTGGATCACCCACAACTCCTGCATCTGCTTTCCATTTTTCTAGAAATGTATTCAAATCTTAAATCTACTGATGGTCTCCCCTTTCTCTTCTTTGTTGTGAGAAGAACACACAAATACCTGTTATTATACTGTTATACCTGTTGGTTTTGTTGTTATTATTCCATTGCAATACATTTAGTGTAGGCACAGATGAGAAAGGAGACAGATGCACCTAATACACCACTTTGAACTGGTAGTTACCTACTTGTTTTATTTATTTTTAAATTTTATTTTATTTTTAAAATTTTTATTGAAATATAGTTGATTTACAATGTTGTGTTAGTTTCAGGTGTACAGCAAAGTGATTCAATTGTACATATATATATATACATACATATATATTAATTTTAATTTATTTTTTATTTTTTAGGCTGCGCCATGCAGCATGAAGGATCTTAGCTCCCCCACCAGGGATCGAACCCATGCCCCGTGCAGTGGAAGCGTGGAGTCTTAACCACTGGACCACCAGGGAAGTCCCTATGTATTCTTTTTTAGATTCTTTTCCATTATAGGTTCCTACAAGATATTGACTATAGTTTCCTGTGCTATATAATAGGTCCTTGTTGGTTATCTATTTTATATATAGTAATGTGTATATTTTAACCTACTTGTTTTAAATATGCTTGGTTATTTGTTGTAGCATGTGTACTTAGCAAGTTAATATCAATTTATTCATCTGTACAATGAGTGTAATAAAACATGCCCTATCTACTTTTTAGATGGGATCAAAGGAGATTATCATATGCATGAAAAAGGACTTTACAAAGCCAAAAGTTACACACAGTCAGGGTTTCTTTTATTTCCTCAGTCTTCTTCCACTTGAAATATAGTTATTTCAGCTCATAACCTGGCTTATAAAGGAGGTTTCTCAAAGAATATAGACTCTTTCTCTTCTAAACGTATTTTATGCTAAACAAAACATAATATGATTTTGTAATGGTTAAGCAAATATGTTTTAAAGAGGATTACTTTTTGGATCACCTTTATGGTGCTATTTTCTTTTTATTATTTCAAAATGTCACTGGTCTTAGTGAAATATTGTAATAGGCAAGACTACGCCAGGCTGCCTTTTTCTCCAATAAGCAAACCTATTAGCAGATAAAAGGAGAATAAAAGTACGCGTGAAAGCTTTAATCCATGTGCTAATTGAAAAAGTACTTCTATTTCCTTGTTGTTGTCAGGTCGTTAGGATCATGTTGAAGCTCATTCATCAACCTCCAAAGAAGAAGGAAATGTGGGCTGGCTCAAGCAACTCGACTCCTGGTATCCTCACTAGATATAACTTACTCATAATGCCTTGCCCTACACGTTCTAGCTGACCTAAGGGTAAATTAAAAATGACCAATATAACTAAGCCTTTATTCTTTCTCATTTGCTGCTGTGACTCAGTGCAGTTCACTTTTTGATGATTAATAACAAACTAAGGCAACTCTCCTGTCGACATGCACAGGATTTCCCATCCAGTTATCAAGTCAATCGAGCTGCATACATCACAATAAGCATTCATCATTATCCTACTACACAGTGTTGTTATTAGGTCAGGGATCAGGAGTGCAGAATGTGTCCATTGCTAGAAAACAAAGGATTCAGTACCTATTTCCAGATGCTCAAATTCTGCACTTGAAAAATCATGATTGCTCCATAGCCTGTTACTCCAGGATTAACACAATTAAGAACAATTACTTGCTTTGATATCAATTCTGCCCTTCATTTCTGCTCAGGGGATGGAGAAACTGAAATATATATTTTTAGAGAGTTTGTGATGATCATAGATCATACACCTGAATACTAGTGGTTATTTCCATAACCTAACCCTAAGCCTCCCCAGAAGGTCATAATTCTTGGCTCTTTTTTTGACAACTTTCAGTGGATTGTTTTATACTATTTAAAGTTAATGTAGGCTCTTCCTAATTATATTTTCATTTGTGTTCAATTAATGGGCAAATACCAAGGGATTTACAGAGGTTGGCATTCAGACTTATCTCTTTATTCCAAGAAAGCTGCAGATCTTGCAGACTAACATTTCCAAGCTTGCTTGATTCTAAGAAGCAGAGATGCGCATAGGTTAGCTACCCTCAAACTCAGTTGCTTAAACCAGTCATCCCTTACTTCCTGCAAATCTGTGGGCTGATGGGTGGTTCCGCCAGTCAGCTCAGCTGGGCTTATCTTGGGGAGGCCCACTTGTGCGTGTGCAGTCAGCTCTCAGGTACACTGCATGTTCTCACTCCTATGTCTGACGGTTGGTGGTTGTCAACTGGGGTGACAGGGGCCACGTGTCTCTAATAACCCAGCTGACCAGACTGGGCTTGCACACATGGTAGCAGCAAACAAGAGAATGAGTGGAAACAAGCAAGACCTCTGGAGGCTTAGACTCAGAACTGGCCCATTGTTCCTTCTGCCACAAGGAAGAAGCAAGTCAAAGCAAGTCTATTGTTTTGGTCAAAGCAAGTCAAACGAGTAGCCCAAATTCAAGGTGGGGAAATAGACTTCACATCTTCATGGGAGGAGCTTCAGTACCACTTTGCAAGATGGCAAGTAGCATGGATACAGGGAAGGGTGGAGAATTTTGGCCACCTGTGCAAATTTAAAAAAAAAATCCACCTCAGGGAGCATGTTTAAAAATGTAGATTCCTAGGTACCCCCAGGTATCATTGTCCCTCTTAAGACCAAGTGAGCTTGTCAATCCTATTTAATACCACTCCCATCCAGTGCTTTCAGAAAACCTAGGGAACTTTCTAGTCTACTCCATCTCACCCACAACCTCTTTCCTCTCTAAGATGTTGAAGTAGGCAAAGACTTATAACCCATTTTCTGCAAAATAAGATAAACTAGGCCGATCATTTTAGTTCTTTTTGGAAATATGGGGTGCTTCAGGGACAGATTGTAGCTCCATGGTGTTTGTATGGCAATGTTACTGACCATTTGGTCAAATTTAGCCTTCAAAAGATGGTACTTTTAACCCTATGGCAAAGTATTACTGAAGTCATTCCCTTAACAAACATTTATCGAGTAGCTGTTATGTACCAGGTTCTATAAACATAAAGATATTAAACACAACATTTTTGTGTAAACATCAGCTTTACTAGAAGAAAGCAGAGAACTTTATTGCCAGAAAACTTTCCAGGAGTGACTTGAAATTAGTGACATTAAGCAAATAACATATTTTATTATGTATATACCTGACCTAAACATTGACAAAAGCCTTCATCTTGAAAACTCAGGTAACTTTTGCACTATAAGAGTATGTGTATAATAAGAATTTAATGTTCAGATTCATAATTAGCACCCTTAAAAATTGTATTCTTGTGGGTTTTTTCTTTGTTGGGGCATCTTGGTTGGAATTCAGTCCGATAAGGAGTGGGATAGATCTTAACCAAAATTCACAGTGTGACGACAGGTTGAAGAGAAAATTCTATTTTTTTAATTAATTAATTTATTTATTATTCTTGGCTGTGTTGGGTCTTCGTTTCTGTGCGAGGGTTCTCTCTAGTTGCAGCGAGCAGGGGCCACTCTTCATCGCGGTGCGCGGGCCTCTCACTATCGCAGCCTCTCTTGTTGTGGAGCACAGGCTCCAGATGCTCAGGCTCAGTAGTTGTGGCTCACGGGCCCAGCTGCTCCACGGCATGTGGGATCCTCCCAGACCAGCGCTCGAACTCATGTCCCCTGCATTGGCAGGCAGATTCCTAACCACTGCGCCACCAGGGAAGCCCGAGAAAATTCTATTTTTTTGGCAAGGACTTTGGTATAGATTATACCATTTTAGTGTTTATACTTAATGAGCTATATCAGTGGGTCTCTCATATATTTCCTAGTCTATATTAATGGCTCTTAAATAATGAGTTCTTTCCTCCCTTCGGGAAACTTCTTCCTGAGTGTCTATTAAATGTGAAACACTTGGGAGATATCAGTAGAAAGCAGAGGGCCTTGCTTTTGTGATACTTCATTCCAGCATATTGAAATCCAGAGGATTTCCCCATCGTTAAGGGTTTTTAGTGCTGTTAACAGTACCTTGTCCTTAAAGGAAAAAATAAATTTTAGGGGGAAGTACCGTATTATAGGAGTGCTCATTTTATAGACTTCCCCCAGAAGGTTTTGATTTTGGAGGATATCAGTTGCACCTCCCCTGAAACACGACCTCTTTAAATTATGAAGTGCTGGAAAATAAAGATAGGCAACACTCTCCAAGGAGACTGGGGAACTGAGCGTGGCTAGGGGGGAGCATGGGAATTTGGGTATTCAAGGTTCCCAGAGAGGCCTGCAGAGCGGGAGGCGGTCAGGCCAGACAGCTCTGCTGCAGCTGCATGTCTCCGGCCAGGCCAGGGCCCACAGGAAGCCGAGGGCGTGGCTGGCCAGGGCTGAAGGAAAATTCCAGAGTGCAGAGGCAGGGCCTGGGGGACACCACAGTGTCTTCAGCCTAGGCTTCCTTAAACAAACAATAACCAAAACCTCCTCTGAAAGCACCAACAAAAACTACCGCTAAAGTGGGAGTATTCAGAAACAAAATAAAATAAATAACATGGAAGTAGTTGCTTTGATGAAAAAAGAACCCCCCAAAATCGTTCCAGCCTTCAGGCCTTGTTAATAAAGGAGCCGTCAGAAAAAAAGATATTGCGGAAGAAGCAGGAAAGAGGCAGTGAGCCCAAGGGAGCTGCTGTTCGGGGGGGGGGGGGGTGGTGGGAAATATCCGAGCTTGGATGAAGCAGAGGCTATGGAAGATGGTCTGGGAGGAACTGGCCTGAAATGAGGGCCAGGAAATGGAGCAAAGAAAGAAGGTTCTGAGAGGAATCTGAGAAGCTTGACTTAGTGTGTGGTTTGGGCCCGAGCACAGTCTTGGCCAAGGAGCCTGTGAGGTTTAGGAGCTTGTCTCCCTGGGACAGCTACATCCATCCAGCCCCAGGTCCTTCACAGCCACCACCTCGTGCAACAAGCCATGGCTCATTTCCACCCAATGGCTGCCAGGGTCTGTAGCTTAGTTTTTCTGCTCCTTTAGGACCCTCAGAGTTTGAACAGATGAATAAATATTTGAAATATATGTGTATATATATGTGTGTGTGTGTGTGTGTGTGTGTATACCCCTGCTAATAGACATATAACATGTGGCTTATGCAATATATTACACTGAAATTCATTATTTATAGTATAGTGTGGACCTGTAGGTACAATGTGCATGTCCATAAGGTGAGAAAAACTTGTGAGGCCAGAACTGAACCAGGTAATCAAACAGAAGCAAGATTATGCAATTGGAAATGTTCTAAAGAGATAGCGTATTTGGCCAGTCTTAAAGGCAGGGTAGATCGGAAGTCAGGTATTATGATTCCAGAGTCAACCGTCTTTGGCTTTTCTTGGATTTCTGCCACTTACAGCTGTGTGACCTCCGGCAAATCACTGAACTTTTCTTGCCTCAGTTTCCCCTTCTGTAATCTGTGGAGAGTGACAAGGTACACCTCTTGGAGTTGGTGGAGGGTTCAGTGGGGTCATATAGGAAGAGAGCTCAGAAAGGCCCATGGTAAGCACTCGATAAATGATGGCTGTTATTCTCTGCTTTGGACTAGTGGTCAAGATGGTCAGAGCAGCTTGTCAGCAATTTAAGCACTTTCAAGGGTGAGGCAGGTAAGGCTCGTGAGTGAAATCAGGGAGAGAAATGGAGAGTGTATGAATGGCTCATACAGGCAGCCACTCCTCACATCCACCCCCTTCTTGTCAGTATTGCCAGATCTTCTGATTTATCAAGCAGTTGGATATCAAGACCTTTAGACAAAACCTCCAACGTTTCAAAAGGAAACGATCTCAAAAAAAAGTTTTTTTTTAAATTCACTGCAGCCCCAACAAAATATATCTGTGGCTCACGACCTGCCCATGGGCCAGAAGACTGTCAGTGCTGATGGACAGAGTCAGACACAGTCCCAGAGGTTTGAGAAGGAGATGCATCTAGGAAGATCTCCGCAGGGGAGGAGAAGCAGTTCTCACCTTCACGGAGGGGTGTGGTTGGTTAGCCTCCACTGCAAACCTGCTGCAATAATGCCTCTTATTCTCGCTAGTGAAGGAGCTGTGCAGTTATCAGACACACAGTCCTACTTTGCACCGCAGCTCAAAAATGAAAAGCTGGGGCTTCCCTGGTGGTGCAGTGGTTGAGAGTCCGCCTGCCGATGCAGGGGACGTGGGATCGTGCCCCGGTCCGGGAAGATCCCACATGCCGTGGAGTGGCTGGGCCCGTGAGCCATGGCCACTGAACCTGCGCGTCCGGAGCCTGTGCTCTGCAATGGGAGAGGCCATAACAGTGAGAGGCCCACGTACCACAAAAAAAAAAAAAAAAAAAAAAAAAGAAAAGCTGGAGGACCACAGCTGGTGTTCATCACCATTTTAAACCAGGTTGGTTTTCAACAGGCCACCCTACTAAGCACTCCCTTGGTAATAAGAGCACATCTCAGCTCATTCCTACCAGGCTACTTGCTGCTCTGCCCAAGGCCTCTCTGGGGCCTTGAGTTGGTTACAAAGAGGAAACAGATGCCTGTTCGGACATGAAGGACCTCCACGCAAGGCATGAAAAGGTAGATATGGTTCAGATGCTTGAGAACTGACTCAAGCCCAGCCACGTAGGTCAGTGAACACTTCCATTAAACTCTGTTCCTGGGGTTTTGGTTTTGGTTTGGACAAATTTCCTGAAGTATGGCCTTTGTCCCAGGATTTATTTATGATATGGACCCTTAACTTTTGAGATTTTGCAGATGGCTGATAGGACATAAGAAAGTGATGTCTAAATATGAGAAGCACTGTTGTATGTTAAATGTATATAATAAAAAGCATTCCACATTTGAGAATTTAGTATCTTGGTTGTTTCCTGGCTAAGGGCCAGCTTTTGTCTAGCCTTGTGAACCTACTCAAGTTATGTCTGCTGCTTGCGGTGAAAGGAATCAATATTAAAACCATGGAGAGGAATTGGGAGACTGGGATTGACATATATACACTAATATGTGTAAAATGGATAACTAATAAGAACTTGCTGTATAAAAAATAAATAAAATGAAATTCAAAAAAATAAAAAAACCATGGAGAGGGACTTCTCTGGTGGAGCAAGGGTTAAGAATCCACCTGCCAATGCAGGGGACATGGGTTCAAGCCCTGGTCCGGGAAGATCCCACACGCCACGGAGCAACTAAGCCTGTGCTCCACAACTACTGAGTCTGCGCTCTAGAGCCCACAAGCCACAACTACTGAGCCCGCGCACCTCAACTACTGAAGCCTGGGCGCTTAGAGCCTGTGCTCCGCAGCAAGAGAAGCCACCGCAATGAGAAGCCCGCGCACGGCAAGGAAGAGCAGCACCCGCTCACTGCAACTAGAGAAAATCCGTGCGCAACAACGAAGACCCAATGCAGCCAAAAATAAATAAACAAATTAATTAATTAAAAAAACAAAACACGGTGATTCCCACAGCAAGTCAGGGGCTTATCTCATCACCTCAGCCTCACTCTCCCCATTTTCTAATTTGTTCTTGAAATTACGTGTACCTGCTGGTTCCCAAAACAGTACGTTCCAGCCCTTCTTGCAGCCTCCTTCTTGCAGAATGTGTCTGGGAGGTTCAGTCTATAGTTTCTCCCTGACTACTGCCAGGGACTCTGTCACCCCGACCACAACAGACTGGTTCTATGGTCTTTGTCATGACAGAATGGAACCATAAGGAAATTCAACAATGAGGTAGCTTGGGACGCTGCTGCCTAAGAGTAGAGTTCCATAGTGAAAGGTGCCATATTGGCCCCAATAGGTCTTCTCTCTTGGGGACAGTGAGTGGGAAATTAACCGGGGAGAAGAGTAGGGAGAAAGAGGTATGTATGCTTGTTCTGGGGGACAAGATGACCAAACCCCTTGGAAGGCAGTAGGGATTCAGTTTGTTAGAGAAATGAGTTAACACGTTAAGCCATGATTTCTCAGAGGAGAGTGTTTCATTTATTCATCATTCATTCGTTTGTTCATTCATTCATCAAACTAGCTTGGGCATGTAAATGTCTGTGGGGGACACATCTGAGCTCATTCTCAAAGGATTTAAGTCTACTTGGGCAGTGAGATGTACAGTCAAATTTCAATTTAGGAATTTAATAAAGGAAAAAGAGTTGTGATATTTTTTAGCTTTCCTGGAACACTTTTGGGTTTTTCAAAAATCGGAGGTTTTTCCTTTTAGTACAAAACTTTTTCTGAGGCCTCCCTGACTAGTCTACTTAAAACTGTAGCCTGTTCCTCTCCTCCCCAACCTCTCCCAACTTCCATCGCCTGTGCCCTATTTTCCTTTTACTGCTCTTAGCACTTTTGAACATAGTATATGTTTACTTCCTTGCTGTATTCATTGGTTATTGCTTGTTTCTCTCCGCAAAAATTTAAGCTGCCCAAGGACAGAGATTTCTGTCTGTTTTGTTTACTGATGTATTCCAAAGTACTGAACAGTGCCTGGAATGTGATAGGAGCTCAGTAAAGATTTGGAAGACAATACATGAATGAAACTTGAAAAATCATGGATGAAAATGCTTCCAAAATCTTTCTTGCTTCCTGTCTTCTTAACTACAATATTCTGAATAGAATGTAAACTTTTTTTGTGGGGTGTGGAGGTGGTGTCCTGCTAAACCATTCTTACTTTACGGAGTTTTTATAGGAGAATAGGACTATTTTCTCTTACTTTGGGCCCTATAAGACTGCAGATAGATGTACTATTTGAGTTCTGGTGTCAGTTTTTCCTTTGGTATCAGATGACCCCAGGTCCTTTCTCACCACCATCTAGGGGAGTGTCTTCCTGCTTCGAATTCTTGGGCTACTCAGTGGTGGACTTGGGAAAATCCAGAGAAGGAAACTGGCCGTATTTGTGTTAGAAAGACGGTAAGAGTTACCTCTGCTAACTTATTTTCTAATTTCGAATCATAACAATCTTTTAAGCTAAATTTCATGTTACCCCTTTATGGATGGAGGAAATGAGGACTAGGGTGTGGCCTCTTAACCAAAATGGATCCGAGTTCACATGGTTGATCAGTGAAAGGGGTGGGACTTGACCGAGGTCTGCCTGGCTTCAGCGTTAGTACTCTTTCCTTACCATCATTTTGCTTCTGTGAAGATCTAGAAATGTATTCCTTCAAGTAGTGTGTATAAAATTCCATTCATGAAACTTTCACTATGGTTCCTGGCTGCCTGTGTTACTTTTACTTCCTGGTTCTCCTTTCTTCCTTTTTCTCTGTTTTTTTTTTTTTAACCTTCTTTATAAAATTGAGGTGTCAGTGGCTGGGTTCTAGTCAAAGACATTTCATAGCATGTGCTGATGATATGTCCTTGTTTCTGGAAGGTGTTAGTTGTGGGGGGGCGCGGAGGGAGGGTCCCTTTTTAAAACCAAATGTGGATTTGCAGATTAGTACTTGCATCCAGAGCAGCATGAAAGAGCAGGTATTTGGACAAATGGCTCCCCTCAATGTGGGGCAACCACCTATGATTACGCCAGTGACAATGGCTTTGACCAAAAATTAACACAGACCAGCTCTTTCATGTTTTTCTAGATTGGAAAGTAACACTCCCTCCTGAGAGGAACAGTTATGTATCTGTTCCTGGCAATACTTTAGAGGTTTAAGAGAAAAAGAAAATTAATTACTAAGCTCCCTGTATAGTGAATTAGAAAAATGAAAGAGAAAATCACTTAAGGAGATCAGGGTAACAATAACGCCATTTTTATTATCAAAAATATAAACAAACGTTCCCTAAGTTTCCCTCTGACGAGAGACTCTTCACATAGAACTGGTCCCAGCTTGACTTCTAGTGTTGAGACCTATTCTCCATGGAAACACCTCCTTCAGCCCTGGGGGGTCTAACAGCGACAAATAGCCCTTCAGCTGGAGAGCAAACACACACTTGGGACAGAGAAAACAAACAAACTTTTACTTATGCAGAGCCCAAGGGTTCAGATTTCCTCTCACCATTTCTAGAATAGGATTTTGTTCTTAATAATTATGCCTGGCTTCTGACCAAACTAAAGAATTCAGCTGCTGCCTTTTCTGTGGCCAGAACTATCTTTGCATGAGTCCTACTCTCCTCTTTCATCTGCACTTCCTCTCCTCTTTCCCAACATTGCCCTTATTTTTCAGATAATTTGGCCCCAGACTTTTGGTCTCCACTTCTGAGAGGCTGTTTTCTTTCTGACTTCCTGTTGACCATCCTTTGGTATCAGGTGGTCCTTGAGGATTGACCGTTGAATCAACTTTCCTTATCCTAGAGCAGTGGGAAGAGGGTGTGTGACATCAGACTCATCGGACAGATCCAGTGACTTTTAGATTAAGTTCTTCGGTGGATAACATGGAGACATGAGGTGATTCTCAGAGCTCCAGTGTCTCTGATATCATTCATTTATTAAATCCCTCCTTCATTCATGCCTTCAACCTCCCAACAAACATGTTTCACCACTCTGTGCCTTAGGTCTTAGAGATAAAGACAGGACTTCCTGTCCTGTTTGCAATGTTTCCTCCTCTCTTCTCTTATTCACTCTTTAGATTTCAGCCCAGTTCTCACCTCCTCAAAGATTACTTCCCCAGCCTATAATTTTATGCACTCACAGAATCCTTTTTCTTTTCCTTAATAGCACTTAACACAGTAGATGCTTCTATTTTTATATGTGATTATTTGTTGGTTTTCCCCACTAGTCTATAAGCTGGATGTTCCTTTTGCTCCATAAAATATTCAATATCTAGCAAACACTCAAAAAATGAGTGTGTAATAAATGTAGACAAGTCAGCAGATGGTTACAATATTTAGTGTGATAGCAGCATAAACCCATGCAGATAGGGTTGTTGCATGGATAAGATAAAGGAAAAACTTCTGGAAATGACACTTGAACTGAGATTGTGAGGAGGTGGTCCAGCAAAGAACACAGGGGTGGGAACTTGTGGTGACAGCCTTCCAGGTTGGGGTGACATCCTGAGTGGAAGTGGGGTGAGATCGTGGCTGACCAGTTTGTGTAAAGGCACAAATCTCAGGGAGTCTGAGGTACAAGGTGTAAGTTGGAGACTGGAAACTAGCCAGTTGAGACTAGACATGTAGATTGAGGACACACGATGAAGGCCTTGCATGCCGTGCTGAAAAGTCCTGACTTTATCCAGCAGGTGATGGGGCAGCCATCGAAGTGCTTTAGATAGAACACAGGCATGAACACACATGTTCCATGCTCAGATGGGTGTGTAGATCCTGTCTTGTATCACAGGCCACTGGAGGAAGGTCAGGAAATTTCTAGGTCTGCTAATCCTGAAAGCAAGCTGCCAGGAGAAGTGGGGCCCCAGAAAAGATAGGGGAGCTGTTACCTTAGCGCTCCATAGAGGTGAAGAAAGAAATCTGGTTAAGATTAATGTAGGGAAAATTTTATTTCTACTTCAAAAGCCAGGATTTTAGAAACTCATCTCTCATTTTTCCAGGAAAAAAAAAGTATTTGGGGGGTTTGGATGGTACATAGGAGACAGGAGCCCAGAAAGATAGGCATCATTACTCTTTTCTCCTTCATGGTAAAGTTCAGTGATTATGCTTCATTTTATTTAATGGTCAATGGGACCAGCCACTTTTTAATCTCACCACAATGCTTGGTATTTTAGGAAAATGCATACCAAAGAAATTCTAAGAAAATGATGCATGAGAGAAGGAAATACATTGTATTTCACTGGAAATAATTTATGACTCAATCATCATGATTTAATTAGGACCCCCTTGAAGTTCTCCTTCTGGGATGTCTGAACACTTGGCTTTCATTCTTGTGAAGAATTCTTACCCTTTTACATACCAACTTTTTTTTTAAAGATGTATTTATTTATTTATTTATTTTTGGCTGCGTTGGGTCCTTGTTGCTGCACTAGGGCTTTTCTCTAGTTGCGGAGAGCAGGGGCTACTCTTTGTTGCAGTTTGCAGACTTCTCATTTCAGTGGCTTCTCTTGTGGAGCATGGGCTGTAGGCACACAGGCTCAGTAGTTGTGGCACACGGGTTCAGTAGTTGTGGCACATGGGCTTAGTTGCTCCGCGACATGTGGGATCTTCCCAGACAAGGGCTCGAACCCGTGTCCCCTGCATTGACAGGCGGATTTTTTTTTTTTTTTTTTTTTTTTTGCAGTACGTGGGCCTCTCACTGCTGTGGCCTCCCCCGTTGCGGAGCACAGGCTCTGGACGCACAGGCTCAGTGGCCATGGCTCATGGGCCCAGCCACTCCATGGTATGTGTCATCTTCCCGGACCGGGGCAAGAACTCGTGTCCCCTGCATCAGCAGGTGGACTCTCAACGACTGCACCACCAGGGAAGCCCCGACAGGTGGATTCTTAACCACCAGGGAAGTCCTACATATTGACTTTTAATTTTACCACTCGCCAAGCTGCCTCTTTCCTCTTAGCTCAGGATTTCCTCAAGTCCTCCCACTTCTGAACCCAGGAAACCTAACCATGTCTTGACTCACCAGCCTGTTCGATTTCTCCTATGCTCCTGTGTCCACTTTGTGGGAAGGAATACCAACCCATGAAAATCTTTGTTCCAAACTATTTAATTCTTAACATTCCCAAATGTCTCACCAGCTGAGGCAACACCTCTAAGGGGCAGAGCTGAAAAGTGTGCTTCCTGGGTTGGAATAGGGTGCCTGCTCTTAGGGTGGGGCTCCTTAAATGGACTGACCATGGGTAGCCACTTCCAGGGTAAATTGTGAAATGAATGACCTTTGACTTTTTCTCGCATCTTAATTTGTCCCCAGGTTTTATTCCCTGTCCACTGTAGGCTCATCTCTCATCAATCACACAGCATTGGCCTGGAAAGACCTTGGATTAAAATAAGATTTGGGTTCAAATCCAAACTAGAGTACAAACTGTACAGACATTGGGTGAGTTCTGGATGTTTCCCTCATTCATAAAAGCAGAATCCCCACACCTAGCAGCCATGTTGGCTCTGAGAATCAAATTATATGATACATTTACAGGTGCTTTGCAAACTATAGAGTGCTATGTAAATGTGAAGGATGTTGTTAATGGTGATGCCCAAAGCTTGGAAACTGCTGGGCTGCTTCCTCAACCTTCCCGTATTTATGCCAAGTCACTCAGCCCGGTCATAATCCCTCTCAGTCCTGCGTGTTTGTCTCTAGTCTCCTTTCCAAAATGGTCCTATATACTTTCCTCTTAGGTTCACATTTTCTCCCTTCAGTATTCTACCTAAATATTCAGATAAATTTATGAATATCAATGAACTAGTAAAAAGAAAGAAGGCAGCTGTGATATACTGTGTGGTATACTTTTGTATATTGTGGCAAACTTATGCATATTATGAAAAACATACATATTAATGAACTAGTAAAAGAAGGTATACCATGTGGTAGGCTGGGTAAGAGTCAAAGGCCACAGATTCACATCTCTGCCCTCTTTCTTACTCCCTCTTACTGGTTCTGTGATTTAAGCCAGTACTTCCAAAGGTGCTACATAGGAACAGAGAGATCAAAGTGTGGGAAATGCCAGGTTAAAATAAGGTAAATAAGTTTCTTTACTGTGGGACTCATGTGCACTGGGAATATACAAGAAGGGGATTTATGCATCTTTTTTCAAACATGTTTCACCATAAAATACTTTTTTTCAAACCAGAGCATCTGGTTGGCTAATGTTTTATGGAATATACTTTGGGAGAGTCTACCTTTAGCAAATTCTGAAAATGGGATAATGATAGTGATCACAGGGATTTAGAAAAGTAACGTGAAAGTGTCAGCAAGGATTCTGCGCATGGAAGCCTCAAATAGTAAGGTCTAGTGGCTCTCGTCCAAAACATGTTCAGCGCTGATGCTCAGGGGATGTCATGATGTTGACAAATAAGGAGTGCAATCTCTGATGGGCTCTGAGCAGGAAGTGATTCCCCCTGCCTCCATGCAAAGGGGCTCAGAAACCTTTCCCACCATCTGGAGCCCCATTAGGCATCCCCCGGACCAGGGTGTGGGTGGCATAGAAAGTGCAGACAGGATTTCAGGGCAAAAAGTGCAGGTTCAAAAAAGACTCATGACTCTCTGAGATCATGCTAAGGGCTCTTGCACAGGAAAGGAAGCTTGGAAGACAAAAGCAACATGGAGGGAATTCCCTGGTGGTCCAGTGGTTAGGACTCTGCACTTCCAAGGTTTGATCCCTGGTAGGGGAACTAAGATCCCACAGGGTGAGGCTAAAAAAAAAAAAAAAAAAGCAACATGGAACCCTCAGGAAAGGAAGCAGATAGGACCCATAGAGAGGCTTTAGCTATCCCGGTTAAGTTGGACACCAGCTTTTCAGTGAAGAGGAACTAAAAACCAATAAAGAACCCATTGTCTCTCCTTCATGGTTTCTCATGTATGACAGTCTTTAAGACACTGGAACTTGTTCTCATTAGGGGTGTGGGATTGGTCATCCTCAACCCTTATCAATGGCTTTTATCTCTGTCATAAATCTTAAATTAACCCCTCAGGTATGCTCACAAGGGGATATCTGGTGTGGGTGGACCAGACAGAGTCAGATTCTGACATCCAGAGGGGGCAAAAATATGTCAGCAGTGCCCTTCACAGAATGTTGTCTTACAATGAATAGCATCGGTCACAGAAGGTATACACTAGACGGTATACACTAGGGGCTCAAGCATTATCTCACTCATTCATTTGTTTGTTCCCTATTAACTGAGTCCACAATATCCCTTGAGGATCTTTTCTTTTGACAGGCACTGTGACAAGAGCTGGGAACTCAAGGTGAACACGACAGACAAGGTCCTGACTCTCGTGGGCCTGTGTTCCAATGATAGAAAATATTTCTTTACTTAATCCGGAAGGAAGGATGGAACGAAAATCCTCCATGCCATCCAGCAGCTTATGTCAATTAGTGTCATGACCTATGAAAGGTATAGCACTCCCCCCTGGTCCAAAGGAGAAACCCGAACTTAGGATGTCCAGGTAGCTCCAGGTCGGTAGAGAGTATCCTCGTATCACGCTTCTGAAGAAGATGTCTGGAAAGGCAGGGCTTATCTGGGGCATTCAGTTCTTTGCATATAAGTACTGTTTTGCCAGTAAATGGCCTGGGTGCTGTGAAAGATCACATTTATTTTTCATTCTCTGGATCGGAGTCATTACTCTAGAAGACAAGGCCTTTTCTGCCCTGATTCGAGATGGAAGCTTGGTCCAGATCTACCCAAGATGATGGGCCATTCCCAGGCAAGTGGGAAGGTTGGTTCTCAAGTCAGATTCCCACTGAGGAATGTTTCTGGCACATAATCTTCTCCGTCGCTTTACTCCCCCTCTTCTGGTTTTAAACATAAAAGCCTATTTGAACTACCTTGGAAGAATCTACAGATTACTATCGTGTGAATAAAAAGCCTAATTTCCCACTCTGTACTACTACTTTCCTTTGTTTCTAGTAATTTTGATTGTACTGAAAATGAAGTCAACTTTTTAATCAGCTATAATTCTGATTAGGAAAATGACTGTTGCAAATGGATGAATGGTGATGCCAACAGTCAACTAAAAGTTCAAATATCACAGAAAAAAAGCATTGTTTGTACTTTCCTGGGTGGGAGTGCAAAACAGACATAAAAGAAAAAAGAGAAATGAAAAGAATAGTTGCAGGAAAAGGCATCTTAACAAATGGTGGACATTTGCCTTAAACTTGGTTTTCATAAGATTCAATGATAAGCACAGAGAGATTTAATACAGTTGTGAAAAGTTAAAGAGGCTGGGAAAATAATAAGAGATGGCTTACAGTCCACAGGGATGCATCTCAGTCTGAATGTGTTTTTTCCTTAAACTATTTTGATACCATTTGCTACCTTATTGTCAGTTTTCTTTTTATGAATATGTGAAATGTTACATCTGTACAAATGGCTTCACAATCTTTCTGCCTGGTCCTGATGACTCTTTCTAACTTTTTATTCATTCATTCATTCACTCACTCACTAGATAGGAGAGTACCTCTTATGTCCAAGGCACTGAGAATTTAAGATTTTCAGAGGCTGCTTTCAGAGAGTTTATAATCTAGCAGGGGAAATGAAACATCACTCAAATACAAGATACAATAAAAAATATATATAGGAAAACTGTGATTGGAAAGTAGAGGAGAGAGAAACTAGTTTTGGCTCCATATTCTCACTTCTGCTCAAGCTTTAATCTGATGTCTCAGCCAGTGTAGTGCTTAAGAGCATGGCCTTGAGTCAGACAGGTGTGTTCAGCTCACAACTCTGTCATTGAAAGGCTGCGTCACTTTGGGCAGATTACACTCTTTAAGTCTCAGCTTTCCCATGTGTAAAATGGGGATAATAATGATGATAATAATATCCACCTTTTTCTTCCAGAATATTTATATATTCAATTATTTACTTATTTATATTGAAGTATAGTTGATTTACAATGTGTTAGTTTCTGGTATACAGCAAAGTGATTCAGTTACACACACATATATATATATTCTTTTCATATTCTTTTTCATTACGGTTTATTACAAGATACTGAATATAGTTCCCTGTACTATACAGTAGGACCTTGTTGTTTATCTGTTTTATATATAGTAGTTTGTATCTGCTAATCCCAAACTCCTACTTTATCCCTCCCCCACTGCCTTTCCTCTTTGGTAACTGTAAGTTTGTTTTCTAGGTCTGTGAGTCTATTTCTGTTTTGTAAGTTCCTTTGAGTCATATTTTTAGATTCCACATGTAAGTGATATCACATGGTATTTTTCTTTGCCTGGCTTACTTAGTATGATAATCTCTAGGTCCATCCATGTTGCTGCCAATGGCATTATTTCATTCTTTTTTTATGGCTGAGTAATATCCAATTGTATATAAGTACCACATCTTCTTTATCCATTCATCTGTCAATGCACAGTTAGGTTGCTTCCATGTCTTGGCTATTGTAAATAGTGCTGCAACGAACATTGCGGTACATGTATCTTTTTTTTTTTCTTTTGCAGTATGTGGGCCTCTCACTGTTGTGGCCTCTCCCGTTGCGGAGCACAGGCTCTGGACGCGCAGGCTCACTGGCCATGGCTCACAGGCCCAGCCGCTCCGCGGCATGTGGGATCTTCCCAGACCGGGGCACGAACCCACGTCCCTTGCATCGGCAGGTGGACTCTCAACCACTGCGCCACCAGGGAAGCCCCATGTATCGTTTTGAATTAGAGTTTTCTCTGGAATAATATCCACTTCCAATTTGAGGACTCAATAAGGTAGTAGCTATAAGGCACCTAGCAGAAAGAGTGGAACATAGTAAATGCTAAATAAGTGAAATGTGTTCTGTCATAACTTACCCTTCCTTCTGACATCCCTGCATACATAAATGGTACCCCATTCTCCTGGTCAGGAGGCCTGAACCTCAGGAATTTTCCTTTTTTCTTCTCTTTGGCCCCTTACATCTAGCCACCAAGCTGTGCATGGATTGTCCCTGCATGAGGCCTCTGCATTCCCTCATTCTTTTCCATGCTGCCACCTGAATTTTGTCTGTCACTTAACCACCAGTTAATGTTTCAGAGGATTTACTCTGCAACTGTGTTCTTTTATTTACCTATAATAACCTGTATGAGGTGGGCACTATTATTTTCATTCCCTTTTACAGAGGGAAACTAAGGTTTAAAGAGGTTGAATACCCAACTCAAGATCACACAGCCAAGAAGTGCCGGCAACAGGGCTGGACCAGACCTGTCCACTCAGTGTGTCCCATGCCATCTCCATGCCCTCAGCCCTGGAAGGAAAACATAGTACCTTTGCTCACATGACCAGTTGTTCTCAGCCCCAGCTCCACTTCTCACAATCCTTCCCAAGAATTATGTAGATCTACAGTCGTCCCAATGAGACATATACACAGTGGAACATACTCTTTGAAAATCCAAATACCAAACCTTGACTTTCTGCATTCAAGTCTTGACCCACCATTTACTAGCTATCTGACCTTGAACAATCAACTTGTCCCCAGTTTCTTTCATTTCCCCTCCTGCCCTCAGCTTTACTGAGGTATAATTGACAAGTGAAATTGTAATATATTTAAAGTGTACATTGTGGTGGTTTGACATTATGAAAGGATTTCCACCATTGAGTTAATTAACAAATCCTTTATCTCAGATAATTACCTTTTGTGTGTGTGTGTGAGAACAGTTAAGTTCTACTCTCTTAGCAATTTTCAATTATACAACACATTATTATCAACTAGAGTCACCATGTTACACACTAGATCCTCAGACCCTATTTATCTTATAAATGAAAGTTTGTTCCCTTCTCCCAGTGTCTCCCTGTTTTCCCCATCCCCCAGCTCCTGGTAACCACCATTCTACTCTCTGTTTCTACCTTTGTTCTAGATTCCACATCTAAGTGGTACCATGCAGTATTTGTATTTCTCTGACTGGTTTATTTTAGTTAGCATAATGTCCTCCAGGCTCATCCAAGTTGGTTGGTGCAAATGGCAGAATTTCCATCTTTTTAAACGCTGAAATATATCTCACATTTTCTTGATCCATATACCTATCAACAGACATTGAGGTTGTTTCCATACTTTGGCTATTGTGAATTATGCTGCAATGAACGTGGGAGTACAGATAATCTTTCAAAGATAGTGATTTTGTTTCCTTCAGATATATACCCAGAAGTGGGATTGCTGGGTCATATGGTAGTTATCTTTTTAATTTCTTGAGGAACCTCCATACTATCTTCTATAGTGGCTGCACCAATTTACATTCCCATCAATACTGTACCAGAGTTCCATTTTCTCCACATTCTCACCAGCATTTGTTATCTCTTGACCAACTTTTAATTAGGTTATTTGTTGTGTGTGTGTGTGGTTTTTTTGATATTGAGTTATATGAATTCTTTTTATATTTTAGGTATTAACTCCTTATCAGATATGTAGTTTGCAAATATTTTCTCCCATCCCACAGGTTGTCCTTTCATTTTGTTGATGGCTTCCTTTGCTCTGCAGAAGCTTTTTAGAGTGAGATATGTCTTTGTCTTTAAAATGGGGATTGTGATAATAACCACCCCAGAATGTTATTGCAAACATTTAAAGAGATAAGATATATAAAGTGCCAAGAAAAAAGCTTGGCACATTGTAGACCTTCAAAGTCTGCCTGTGTTTGAGGAAAAGAATAACATTTTCTGCTTTTTGCTTCATCAATGACCCACTACAGTGACTTTGGGAAAATAGGCACTCAGAATATGAAGATATGATAGCCTTCACAGTCTTCTGAATAAATTAAGGAGATCATGCAATTCATAGTGAGGGAATCTTAGAATATCAATAGGAAAACTAGAAAGTTCTAATAAGTAAAGCCATTTCAATTATTAGTGTTGTCTTTTTCCCCCAGCTGACTTTTTATATAAAGATTATTTTTTAAGTAGTAAATAAGTGTAGTGAGTGTACTGTTAGCTACTCAGGGATTATGAGATTTAATCTACTCCAGAACTAATTTAGGGGAATTGAAATTGGCCTTTGAACTACGTGCTGGATTTGCCAAGTGAGCAATTTCATCTGGAAGTGTGAAAAAGATAACATGGAGCAGAAACTTGCATAGACAGCCCTCAGTGATTTGACTGTATCTCATGCCTTACTGGAATGACTGGTGTCCACCCTGAATGGGTGAGGAGTTGCCCAGTGAATGCTATGGTTAGCCTTGTTATTCTGAGTGGTCACAGTCCAGCTGCAGCAGCATCTCCCCGAATCTTGTTATAAACATAGTATCTAGCCCACACCCTGAACTAAACAACAATTTGCTTCTTAACAAAATCCCCAGATGCTTGGTATGCACATCAAAGTTTGAAAAGCAGTGGTCTAGAGGCTGAAAAGATAACAGAATTTGAAGTAGTGTTTCAGTTATATTATATCTTGTTGGCTTCCCTTCTCCACAAAGGGAAAATGGAGCTCTGATTTGTAAGATGAGACTGATGAGGTTCTATACCTGAATCCTCTTTTGAAGATGAACCAATTTCTTGGCATTCAAAAACAACTGGATTGCGGAAAGAAATCTCATTGTTCAAAACGTATACGCTACTACAAACTATAATCATTGGCCAATTGGAAAGAACACTTCTAAGTCTCCTTGTTAACTTTAAGAAGAAACTTACTGACTAGGAAACATACCTGCCTGGCCAAGTTGTCCACAGAGCATAGCTAATTGCCCGGACACTAAGACTGCAAAGTGAGTGAGGCTGCTGAGTGGGTGTAGCTCAGAGAAGCCTCCTGTACTAAAGTAGTGCGCATTCAAGGATTTTAAATAACTATAGGAAAGACCAATTCTGGACTCCAAGACTATTAGAGACTACACGTTCTTCCCTGAGGACGTGCATTTCTGGCAAGAGGATTATACAGCTTATGTTTTTGAATCAACCTCAGAGATCCTCAACTTTGTTTTTCTGGGTTTCACAAAGATTAAGTGACTTGCCCAGGGCTACAGGGCTGATTATTTCTGGATCTACTTTTCCTCATATGAGTCATCTTGACTAATGTAACCTCTAACCTCAAGGTACTAAATTTGACATAGAAACTGTTCTTATAAATGGTCCAAAAGTAATGGGGGGGGGGGAATGACAAGCAAAACAAAGGAAGGGAAGTAATAAAGTTAGGCATTGACTATGGAGACAAATGTACTAAAATACTTCAAATATGAGTTAAATTAAGGTTGTCATAATAGTCGAAGCATGTAAATTTTTTCTGTTGAATTGAAGTTATGGGACATGGTTGGAATTTTGTTGACTGTTTTTAAAAGTGTCATGTTAATCAAATTACTCCAAATGTGTCATTAACTCATGTGTAAAAGACACAAGAGTTTTGTAATTAGAAAAAAATATTGCTGAACCATAGAAATCTGTGTTGCCTAAAAGCAAATACTGTTATCTTGGGAAGTGTATAAAAGTGTGGAAAAACTTTAGATAAGATGAGACCCAAGATCCCAGGAAATAATTTACAAAAGCAATTCTTAAAATATACAAATCAGTTCAAGTGAAAGAAAATAACAGGGGTTGCCTATTGAAATTCCAAACACTTTTGAGCCCTCTTCTGGCCAGTAGTTAGTGACAGAAAATTCAAGACTAAATAACATCTGGAGAGTAACAAAGGTGCGAAAGCAATCATAAATGTATTGGGGCTTTAAAAGAAAAATTAAAACGAAACTGTTTCACTGAATCAGATGAAAAATTTCTGTAACTTAAGGAGTTCATTTTCTCCTCTCTCATGTGCTATATGTACACATGAAGGGAAAACATGTAATAATCTTGACAGATACTTAAAAGCAACAAGTAAACCTGTTTTTCTTCTGTGCAGAAGGAGACAAAGAAATGTATTCCTTTCTAAATATCAAGAAAATTGGATTATATGAATCCCAGAATATCTTCATACATATTTGTACTTTATTTGGGCATCATACTGGTACTCTCCCATCAAGGTCCCCTTCTGTGCTCCTTTTAAGACTAACTTTGGGGATTATGGATGCCAGTGAACAGTTTAACCAATGGAACCAAAATCAAAGCCAAAATGTTGTCAATAAATGAAGCCAAACTGCCTGGAAATACAGTCTTGTACTGCTGTTCCTTAAGCCATCCTAGGAATCACCAGCCTAGAAACCATACCACAAGTAACTTCCATTTCTTCTGGGGACAGCCTCACGTGGATGTTTCTGGAACTACCCAGCATTTAAAGAGTCCTCCAAATAGGCAATGGTGTGTCCTAGCACTAACCCCCAGTCTTCTGACCAGACCAGGATGATAGCACTTGGGGTAGAGTGGGGAGTTCAACAAAGACTGATGTACATTTTGGTTAAGAAATGTGTTAAGAATATCTTGCTGAGTAAGGTTTATGTTAGAACATATTGCCTCAAGTATTTTGAGATTTTATGGCTCTGAATTTGAAAATATTAAAATCTTAACAAAATATTCTGAAGGTAGTGAGATTGTGGCAATGCAACTCCATTGTAAGAGCCCCAGTGATGAAATTTTTAGAGGTTAAGTTCAAGGAATTACTGAATGCCTTGCTTATTGCCTTGAAAGAGGGCTGCCCCATGGAAGTAAATTCAGATGAAGCATATGAGAAAGACCCAGAGTCAAGGCTTTGAATAATTGCTTTGTAGGAAGCACTCCTAATAAAAAAGTGGAAAACATCAGAAATTATCAGGGACCTTCTACAATTCTACAAAGTGAAAAAAAAAAGAAGATGAGTCTTGTTCTTGACTACTGATGTTAAACAATGCTTAAAAGGCATACATTTTGCAGAAAAAACAAATTTGGGGTATTACATCAAGGCTCTTGTAACCAAAATAAGTTTAAATAGAACAGATCTTCCTTTGAAAGACATTTGCCAACAAGAGTCCTTTGAAAGTGAATAGTTAAAGCCACTGGGATACTGTCTGTATGGATGATACTACCTCTCTCTGAAAATTGTCAATTTAAAAAAATAAAAGAGAAAACTTTCTAAAACCTAGGTATAAATTCAATTGCAAATGTGATATTGAATGAACTTCACTGGAGAATGTTGTGCTTTCTCCCTAATTTATTTATGCTGCAGTGACACCAGTTGTCACTGGGATTACAATGGTGGACAATTCATTATCTACTAAATCATGTAATAAGGCATACATGCAATTGAGAGTGAATTTGAGCTTGGCTGTATCTAGACTCTCAAAACTGAGTTGTAAAGGGGAGAAAATACAGTTGAATCCAACTAAATATTTTTATAAAAATGCCCTGCTATGGACATTGGTACGTCGGTTGTGTGTGCTTACGTGTGCATGTGTTTTTCGGGGTAGAGGAATGTCAGCAGAAAGTGAGGTGTAGGACAAGCAGCCCCATTCAAACAATCTGCATTATCTAAAATAACTTCATATCACATAGAAAAATGAGAACACGTACATAGTAACAGAGCCTTTAAGGTCTTGCAAGACACAATGACGTGGTTTTTAAAAAGTGATTATGTAATTGACAAGTTACATAAATCTCCAGATGAGCACTTGGATTTCTCTTTTTATTTAATTTCTTCCCTAAAACATAGTACAAAGCCCAAGAAAGCCCCAAGTTTTCCAGTGAGTTTCATTAAAAGCTGATTTTCTTTTTTTCGAAGTCATCAGGCCCGAGACATTAGGTCTTTAACCATTAACTTTACAAGGCCCATATGACTTCCTTTGTATTTATAAACTATATTCTCTCTCCATATTAAAGAAACACTTAATTCTTTTTTTTTAATACTAATGGACGTTGTATTTCTGCTAAAGTGACAGTGACTCAGATAAGGCAAAGAGCTGAGGGGCAGGACACATCAGGTGGGAAAGGGATAGACCATGCAAAATGGCAATTTAAGATTAAAAGGTAGATGTAGCACCTTCCCCCTGGAGTTAGGTGAGCCCTTGGGCCAGTGTATAACAGTAAAACAGATTCTGTCCTTCAGAAGGGAGATTTTAAAAGATAAAAGCTCCAGGTGAAGGACAGCGTTGGGGTAGGTTAGGAACAAGGGAGGCGTCTCGGGGCTAGGGGTGATCTGGGCACAGGGAGGGACAGGCCTGAGAAGGTCCAGTGGAAACGTAGCATTGGAGGCACTGGGCACAGGTTTGAGGGTTCCTTCCAGCCCATGCCATGCTACCCCCTGCCCTAAAGCCCTTGCATGGGAGCAGGAGCACCTTCCCCAAGACCCACTGTGTTCCAGGCACTATGGTAAATGGTATGGGGTTTTTGTTTGGCAGAGTTGACGATTCCCGGAAAGCCCTCCTCTTGAATTCTGGCAATTTTCTACTTTAATCACTAATTTTCTTTTTTAATTGTCACCTTGTAGGGGTTACTAGCATGTTGTAAGAAATGTAAAGTCCCACACAGATGTAGAGAACAAACATATGGACACCAAGGGGGGAAGGCGGCGGAGGTGGGGGTGATGGTGGGATGAATTGGGAGATTAGGATTGACACGTATACGTTAATATGTATAAAATAGATAACTAATAAGAACCTGCTATCTAAAAAATAAATAAAATAAAATTCAAAAAAAAAAAAAAAGAAATGTAAAGTCCCAGATCAACATCTCCATCCCCACCCAACTTACCCCCAAGCACCCGTAGCATTGCACCCTGATGTGAATGCAAGAAGTAGAAGTTAATTGCATCATAGACATGACCATATGAAGGTAGAGGACAACAACTCTGCCTGACATCATAGGGCACATTCCATGGAAAGTATTCTCTTTGTGTGGTTGCTTGCAGTTTTGTTGTATCTGGCCCAAGCTCTTCTTTATTGGGGTGTATAACTGAGAGCTCTCCTCCTTGGGAATGAATCACATCCTGCTTTGGTTAACATGGTAGGATGTTTTCAAAAGCACATAGCCGATGAGAACTTGGTTTGGCCAGAAATTCACTTGCTCTTTATTGGAATATGCTCTTTCATTTTGATCTTCAGAGAGTTACAAGAGGCTGTATTAAAGCTCTGTGGGTGAGTGTCAAGGATATGAGGGAGAATGGGTGAGTCGAGGTCTCCGTGAAGGGTAAGATGGAATTCTGGAAGGCCAGTGGGAGTGGGTGGAAGAGAGAAGTATTGATCACAGCCAGAATGAGCTGGGTTGGAGCGAAGAGGGCACCAAGAGGTGGTTGAGGGGAAGTTGAAAGAGGCCTTCCTTAAAAAAGAGAGGTTTAAGAATGGAGGAGCTCTAGGTAACATTTAAATATATTTTTAGGCTTAACAGTTATAACTGTGGTCCAACTCAAGACTGTTTTGAATCAGTGCATTTACTTCCCAAATTACCGTTAAAATGACTATCAGAACCAGGGAAGAAGGCATCTGCATTCCCAAAAAGGTAAAGGAATTTTATGCAGATACAGCAAAGCAGGACCCTGATTGAGCAAGCCTTCCTTGAGAAACTGATTTTCAAATCCCTTCTAGGAAGTAGCAGAATGCCCCTAATCCTAATGCTTCCAACTTCAAGTATCTAAAGTAGGACAAGAGAAGGGGTTTCAGGACTGGAAATGTGGCCATGGTGTGCCTGTTGATCACATCTTTGGTGTCCAGAGCAAGCTAAGGAACTCCAAGCACAGGCTCTGATTCATAGGAACTCACCCAGCTGGAAAGTAAGATATATTGTAAAATTGTAAAAGCAATGTGACATGTTAAGGAAAAAACAAACAATATAAAATCCCAAAGTCAACTGAAGTGTGTAATAAAAATTAGACAGGCAACTTGAGGTAGTATTTAAAGAATTTGGGCTCTGGAGCTAGCCTGATTGAGTTTGATTCCTGGCTTGTCACTTCTTAACTGTGTGATCACCAGACCCTCTGTGACTATCTTCTTCTCAGTAAAAAGAAGATAATAATAGCAGCTCATGGGGTGAGGATGGAATGGGTTAATACATGAAAGCACTTAGCATAGTTCCTGGAATACAGTTCTCATTCAATAGGGGTTTGTTATCATTATTGCATGGGAAAAGTATCATTTTAAACAAGAGAACATTATGATTTATTTGACAAAGTGTTGTGACAACCAGCTGGATATGAGAATAAACATTCAACTCTTTCTTTATATTCTACTCTAAAATAAAGTCCAGCTGAATTAAGGAGCATAACTATGCTAGAAGAACATATATGTGAATATTTAAATATTCTTGTGGTAGAGAGGGTCTTTCTAAAAAAGTGGGAGAAAGCTGGAAGGAAAAGGAGAATGGATAGATTTGATTATATTAAAATTGAAAACCTCCGGGCTTCTAAGCAAAGCAAAACAAAACCAATCCACCCTAAGTGAAATTAGAAGATAAATGATAAACTAAGGAAAAAATATTTGCAACATCTAAGGCAGACCAAGGGTAATGTATTCCCTGTATAAAGAGTATATGATTCTCTCTATACTCTTATTATACAATAAAAAATTCTCATATATGTCGATAAATATAAATCAATCAATAAATGTTTAACACCTCTGCCAGAAAAATAGACATTTTACTTTATGTAATTCATAAAGAAAAACTATAAATGGACAAAAAACATAAAAAGATGATGAATTTAATGGGTAATCAAAGGAATATAATCTAAAATGAAACAACGTTTTCACTTCTCAAATTGGCAATGCTGTTTAAATGACCATATCCAATATTGGTGAGTCTGCAGGAAACAGGCTCTCTCTTATCCTTCTGTCAGAAGTGTAAATTGACTTGACTTCTCTGTAGAGCAAATTTTTAATACCTATCTAATGTATATAACCTTTGACCTAGCTTTTATACTTCTAGAAATGTAATTTTAAAAGATATTCTGAATTGTGAAAAGAAAATACATTTAAGTGCAAACATATTTTTGCAGCATTTTTAAAAATAGCAAACAATTGGACCACCTTAATATCTTGTAACCCACTCTTGGTTAAATAAACGTTAGTGCATCTTTGGTGACCTTGAGAATGAACCTCACAGTTCTCAAGGGAGGTTAGTTGACTAAGGTCTCCAGGGGCTGCTCTGAAATGCATCGCCTCCTTATGGAGAACTGGAGAAATACAATAGCCATTGAATATATTACTATATAGGCATTCAAATAATATGGCAGGCACCCTCTCACCATACACAAGAATAAACTCAAAATGACTTAAAGACTTAAACATAAGACAAGACACCATAAAACTCCTAGAAGAGAACATAGGCAAAATATTCTCTGACATAAATTGTACCAATGTTTTCTTAGGTCAGTCTCCCAAGGCAATAGAAATAAAAATAAAAATAAACAAATGGGACCTAATCAAACTAACAAGCTTTTGAATAGCAAAGGAAACCATAAACAAAACGAAAAGACAACCTACAGTTTGGGAGAAAATATTCGCAAATGATGTGACCGATAAGGGCTTAATTTCCAAAATATACAAACAGCTCATACAACTTGACAACAAAAAAACAAGCAATCCAGTTGAAAAATGAGCAGAAGACCTAAAGAGACATTTCTCCAAAGAAGAAACACAGATGGTCAACAGGCACATGAAAAGATGCTCAACAATGCTAATTATTAGAGAAATGCAAATCAAAACTACAATGAGGTGTCACCTCACACCAGTCAGAATGGCCATCATTAAAATGTCTAAACATAACGAATGCTGGAGAGGGTGTGGAGAAACGGGAACCCTCTTACACTGTTAGTGGGATTGTAAGTTGGTTCAGTCACTGTGGAAAACAGTATGGAGGTTTCTCAGAAAACTAAAAATAGAATTACCATATGATCCAGCAATCCCACTACTGGGCATATATTCAGACAAAACTATAATTCAAAAAGCTATGTGCACCCCTATGTTCTCAGCAACACTATTCACAATAGCCAGGACATGGAAAAAACCTAAATGTCCATCGACAGATGAATGGATAAAGAAGATGTGGTACATATATACGATGGAATATTACTCAGCCATAAAATAATGCCTTTTGCAGCAACATGGATAGACCTGGAGATTCTCATACTAAGTGAAGTAAGTGAGAAAGAGAAAGACAAATACCATATGATATCACTTATATGTGGAATCTAAAATATGACACAAATGAACCTATCTATGACACAGAAATAAAGTCAGGGACATAGAGAACAGACTGGTGGTTGCCAAGGAAGGGGGTTGGGGGAGGGATGGAGTGGGAGTTTGGGATTAGCACATGGAAACTGGTATATATAGAATGGATAAACAACTAGGTCCTACTGTATAGCACAGGGAATTATATTTAATATCCTGTGATAAACCATAATGCAGAAGAATATGAAAAAGAATATATATATCTATAACTGAGTCACTTTTCTCTACAACAGTAACACAACATCGTAATTCAACTATATTTCAATAAAAAAATATACAAGTAATGTGGCAGGAAAATAACATATAATGACATAGAAAGATGTTCCAGCTGTATAAAGTGATGTGTGTGTGTGTGTATATACAGATAATATGCACAGTGTGATCTCATTATGAGGGAAGGTAAGTGTAAATATATGCATAGACACAAAATATTAATGTAATTTCAGAGGTGAAATTACGAGTTATTTTTAGTTTTAGTTTTTCATCTGTCCAAATTTAATTTTTTCCCTAAGAGACATGTGTTACTTTATAAAGAGAAAAGAAAATAGTTAAGGATATTTGAAAATGAAACTGTGTTTCTTTGTATTATTTGATTCAACATTTTTTTGCATTTTTCTCCATGATCTAATACTCATTTATTTGCTGGCAACTTAACATTCAAAGTGGAAAATGAGATATTTTAAAGAAATAACTCATTTCTGGATCAGAGTAAGAGTTTGATGTTGTAAGCATGAAAGTTGTTCCTCAAAAAGAGTTATTCTTGAAGACTTCATTAAGCTGTTAGATAGGTAAATGGTGTTATGGGTGAATATTTCCTTTAAAAATTGGCACAGATGAACCTATTTGCAGGGCAGGAATAGAGACGTAGATGTAGAGAACAGACGTGTGGACACGGTGGGGGTAAAGGAGGGGCAGGATGAATTGGGAGATTGGGACTGACATATATACGCTACCCTGAGTAAAATAGATAGCTAGTGGGAACCTGCTGTAAAGCGCAGGGAGCTCAGCTCCGTGCTCTGTGATGACCTAGATGGGTGGGATGGGGAGGTGGGAGGGAGCTCCAAGAGGGAGATGATATATGTATACATACAGCTGATTCACTTCATTGTACAGCAGAAACTAACACGACATTGTAAAGCAACTATACTCCGATGAAAAAAAATTTGTTTAATGTTGCTGTAAAGTTACATTGACAAACAACATGGCATTCACCATGCAGCCATTGAGAAGACATCCACCACACCCCCAGATTTTCCTGCCTGGCTCAGTGGATTTGGACCAAAGCATAGACTACCCTCCCCTCCAGGACAGCGCTCTGGCCTTTGGCTTCCTCTTGGTACCTGGAATCAAGTCTCTTTCCATTGGTGTCCTCGAATGGATTTTGCATTTGATCAAGGCTCACCCACCATTGCCTCTCTCCCAGGGTGGGTGTCCTCCCAACTTGGCCTTTGCAGTAATTCTTACCTTCTCCCTCTCACTCCACCTCTTACCCTAATGTGCTTCTGGGAGGTGATTTTACTTTTCCTGGTGGTAATTAGACTCTCCATCTTCTTATTTTCTGTCAAAATAGTTTTCTAAAAATCCTTTCCTAGGTCTTTACAGCCTTGACAGTTATAAACAGCCCATCTGGACAGCCTCACCTGACACATCTCTCTTTAACCTTCTGAAGATAAATTCCATCTGGCCTTGAAATACCTCATGGATGCTCCTTAAACTAAATACTGAAGAGTCCATGCTCACCAGTGATACATACATCTCCAAAGTTTGGCCTTATGTTCCTAGACACCCCACTTCCTAGTGGAGATGAGGGGTTATTTTCTCTGTGTTACCCCTCCTTACCATACCCAGGTCTTGGAGGATAGGAACCTCTCTCTGGCTTCCCATGACCCACACTCTGACCTTTCTCTTTTCTAGCCTGTCAAACATAACTTCCTGTATCCTATCCCCTCCAGATACCAATTTGTGGACTATGATGTTGCAAGCAGGCAAACCCAAGGTTTTATGTACATCAGGATCATACAAGGAGAATTTTCAACAGACAGTTGTCTCTATCCCACCCACACAAGTTCTAATTCAGTAGTCCAGGGTAGTGCCAGGTGTGAGGGCTTCAGTGGTCCTTATGTTTCAGTGCACATCAAAAGAACTTGGGGAGTTTTAGAAAACACATGCCCAGACACCAGTCTAAGCCTCCTGCAGGTGTTCAATAATCAAGGGCAAGGATTTGTCACCCTGTATGCCGTGATATCTCAATGTCTAACATGCATCAGTGGAGTGGTCTAGTACAGCTGTACAGACTGAACAGTGTTAGGGGGAATGTAATTTACCAGAGATTATTGATTTGTGCAATGTGGTGGTCAAATAAGCATTTAATAAATAGTGAGTAACAAATGATTGGGAAAGAAAGTTTTTCTAGAGCTCTTACTCTCCCCCTCAAGTAGCAAAGAAATATTAATGATTAAAAACAGACCAGGGACTTCCCTGGTGGTCCAGTGGTAAATAATCCACCTTCCAATGCAGGGTACTCAGGTTTGATCCCTGGTAGGGAAACTAAGATTCCACATGCTGCAGGCAACTAAGCCCGAGCACCTCAGCTAGAGAGCCCGAGTGCCACAAACTACAGAGCCCACGTGCTCTGGAGCCCATGCCACAACTAGAGAGAGAAAACCTGCACACTACAACTAGAGAGAAGCCCATGGGCTGCAACTAAGACCTGACGCAGCCAAAAATAAAATAAAATAAAATATTAAAATAAAAACAGACCAAAATTAGGGAAACCTCTTATGATAGGCTGAAGAATGGACCCCAAATCTGTTCATATCTGGGGGAGTTCCCTAGTGATCCAGTGGTTAGGACTCGGCGCTTTCACTGACAGGCCTGGGTTCAAAACCTGGTGGGGGAACTAAGATCCCTGTGCAGTGTGGCCAAAAAGAAAAAAATTTTCACATCCCAATCCGGGAAACTGTGCATGCCTTACATGGCAAAAGGAACAGATATAAAGATTTTTTTAAGTTTCAACTTTATTGAGGTATAATTGACATATAAAATTGCAAGATATTTAAGTGTACATCATAGTAATTTGATATACATATACATTGTGAAAGGATTCCTGCTATCTATTTAATTAACACACCTATCACCTCACATACATATGTGTATGTGTGTGTGTGTGTGTGTGTGTGTGTGTGAGAATATTTAAATTCTACTCTCTTAGTAAATTTCAGTTACATGATACAGCGTTATCAACTATAATCATCATGTTTTCTTTAGAACATCGGGCCTTATTCATCTTACAGTTGAAAGTTTGTACCCTTTACTAACCTCTCTCTATTTCCGCCACACCCAGCCCTTTCTCCTCTGTTTCTGTGAGTTCTGTGAGTTCTGACTTTTTCTTTAGATTAAGAATCTTGATATGAGGAGATTATCCTAGATTATCTGGGTGAGCATGATATAATCATATGAGTCCTTATAAGTAAGACAGGGAGGCAGGAGGGTCAAAGTCAGAGAAGAGATGTGATGATGGAAGCAGAGGTCAAAACAATGTGATTGCTGGAAGGATGCTGTGAACCAAGAAATGTGGGCAGCCTCTGGAAGCTGGAAAAGGCAGGAAACACATTCTCAACTAGAGCCTCCAGAAGGGATGCTGCCCTATCGACACCTTGACTGTATCCCAGTGAGACTCATCTTGAATTTCAGGCAGAGAGGTATATTCATTTACTATTGCTGTGTAACAAATAGCCATGCACATGGCAGCCTAAAACAACACCCATTTATTATCTCGCAGTCCTGGTTCTTTGCTTAGGATTGCACAAACTTGAAATCAAGGTGCTGCCCAGGCTGAGCTTTTGTCCGGAAGCTCTAGGGAAGGGTCACTTCCAAGTTCATTCAAGTTGTTGGCTGGATTCAGTTCTTTGGGAATAGAAGTCCCTTTTTCCTTGCTGGTTCTGAGCCAGGGGCTACTCTTAGCTCCTAGAAGCCACCATATTTCTTACCAAATGGCCCTCTCCATCTTCAAGCCAACAATGGTACATCAAATTCTTTTTATGCTTCAAACCTCTAACTTTCCCTTTGGTGACCAGATGGAGAAAGCTCTGCTTTTACAGGGCTCATGTGATTGGGTCAGTCTCACTGGACAATCTTCCTTGGCAATATAATGTAAGTCATGGGGTGATATCCATCATAATTATAGGTCTACCTACACTCAAAGGGAAGGGGACAATAGAAGGACAAGGGTCTTTAGGGGTCATTCTTAGAATCCAGCTGCCGCAGGAGCTTCAAGGATAGCGCTGGTAAGCATTAGAAGTGACTCTCTTCCTGACCCAGGCAGAAGGCTGGCACTGGGTGCCTGTCCTGAGGACCACAGCAAGCAAGCAGGGGAGTTTCATGCCAGAATGGGGTTTCTCCTACATTGGCTGTGGATGAACTGATAAAGGGACGTTAGGTTTGACTGGGGATGGGGAATGGGAGGTTGAAATAAAAGGGAAAAATAAAATTATTCACTGATTTTAATCATTAGGGCTTTCTCTTTTGCACACTCTTGATTTTTAGATGACTAATTCCATTAGTATTCACTTGGTCTTACATAAATGTCTGCAGTTTTTCACAGGGGCTTGAGTCAAACCTTAACGTTCCTCCCTTCATGATTTTCTGCCCTCTCCCAGGCCCGACCACTCTCTTATCAGCAGACTAAAGGGATTCACATTTTGGCAACAAATCTAATCAAAGTCCCATCTTGAGATCAGATTCCCATGCAAATCAAAGTACTGTAAAGAAAACAGGAAGAAGACCACAGAAATATGAAAGGTTTCTTAAGCAAGTTCTTTATTTTCTTTAAGCAGTGGATTCCTACTCATTTGACCAGGCTGATTCATTTTTGGTTTTGAAAAAAATCACTGAACTTTAAAAATCCCATCCATTTTCATGTGACTTAGAAATCTTCTGAGAGCCACCTATTTCTTCAATCGCTCTCCCTTAAGTAATTCTTATTCCATTTCTAATCCACAGGGTTTTCTGACTTTCTGCCTTCAAAGTGATTTGGTAGACAGGGATCACAGAAGCCTCTTCTCACTTCATTTTATCCTGAGGTTCTGCCACCCACCCAGAGCCTCTGCAGGCATTTAGGGCTATTTTTGTCCTATCTGGTTAATGCCAAAAAAACAATGCTCTGGTACCATTGCTGAAGCTCTCGGGAGCATCTGCTAAGTTACTTTTGTATTCATGTCCTGTTATTTCCTGTCATTTATTGCATCTTCACAAAGTTATTCAGTTTGGAATTCTTGACTGTGTCCTGATATTTGCCTATTCCTTGAACAGGAGAATTTTGGCCCTTCTCCCCTAAAAGCAAATGAATAGATGACTGGATCTTTAATACCCCTCCCCACCTCCACCTTCCCCATGAAAATCTGAAGAGTTATGAATGGGGATGGTCACATCATGTCTTATCAATAACCTCTCACTATACATTTTATGAAGGAGCATTCTGGAAATTTTTATATTTGCAAACATGAAGAGCAAGCTGTTAAGAATTTAATGCCCATGTATAAGCACAGAATGCAAGCCCGGGAGTTTCTTCATGACACGCTTGAGATAGGAATTAGGTCATACTCTTCTTCTGTTGCCCCTTTATGCCCCTTGTTCTAAACTTATGTCCTTCATTTTGATACAAACATTTTCTCAGTCATTTGCTAGCTTCACATAGCAGGCACTGGTATCTGACAGAGTTTGAAGAATTTAGAAATAGCTGATTCTTTCTGCTCCTCATGCATGCTTTGTTCCATGGGGTTCTCAAGGGAACAAGAAAGATGAGAACCCATCTACCATTTTACTACAAATTGTCCCAGGACTCCATTTGTCCATAGTGAAGCACTCTGAAAAAGCTCAGAAGCTGTCCCCTTCACATCTCAGACCTGAGTGTGCCTGTGTGGAGGAGAGGAGAGAGCCAGAGGACACAATGGCATGGTTTGTTCAAGGACTCAGGCTCCGCCTCGACTGACCCAGCCAGCCGCAAGAAGAAAGGAAATGGGGGGTGCACAGTTTTGTGATATATCTCCCCCTAACCTCCTGCTTTTTCATTACTGGCCTTCTTTCCATCCTTGAAATACACCAAGCTCTTTTCTCTCTCTGGACCTTGCATTTGTTAGTAATGCTCTTCCCTGAGAAAGTCACTTCCTCCTCAATGTCCGGTCCTAACTCAGATGTCACCTCCTCTGAGAAGTCTTCCTCACCCATCCTAGCCAAGAATCATTCCTGGCCCTCTTCACATGTGAGCCTGTTTCATACTCTTGATGGCACTTACTGACAAAGTGTGTGTGTTCGTTGCTTGCCTCCCTCCCTTAGAATGTCAGGGGTACTGTCTTGCTCACTGTCGTATCTCCAGCACCTAAAACAACACTTGGCTCATGGTAGAAACTCAGCAAGTACTGGCTGACCAGTTGCCAGAGACTCCATTCACCAGAAAACATAATCCAATCCATGTCTTGAAACCTGGCCAGTCAGATCAGCATTACTTCTTCTAGGAGACAAGCGAGGAAGACGTATTAGTTACTTATTGCTGTATAGTGAATTATGCCCAAAAATAATGGCATGAAAAAATGATCATTGATTGTCTCAGTTTTGGTGGTCAAGAATTCAGAACTCGGGCTTCCCTGGTGACGCAGTGGTTGAGAGTCCGCCTGCCGATGCAGGGGACACGGGTTCGTGCCCCGGTCCGGGAGGATCCCACATGCTGCGGAGCAGCTGGGCCCGTGAGCCATGGCCGCTGAGCCTGAGCGTCCGGAGCCTGTGCTCCGCAGCGGGAGAGGCCACAACAGTGAGAGGCCCATGTACCGCAAAAAAATAAAAATAAAAGAATTCAGGACTGGCTCAGCTGGATGGTTCTTGTTCTGGGTCTCTCATGAGGTTGCAGTCAGGATGTCAGCTGGAGCCACAGCCATGTAAAGGCTGAATGGATCTGGACAGTCTGCTTCCAGGAAGGCTCGCTCACAATGTCATTGGCCAGAGGCCTCCGTTCTTCCCCACACAGACCTTGCCATAGGGCTATATAAGTGTTTTAACAACATGGCAGCTAGCTGCCCTTGAGTATATGATACAGAGAGAAAGGCAGAAGCCATAGTCTTTAATGACCTAGTCTTGAAAGTGACATAGCATCACTTCTGCCATATTCTATGGTCACATATTCCAACCCAGGTATAATATGGGAGGGAACTACACAAAGGTGAGAATACCAAGCAGTAAGGATTATTGGGGGGCTTCTTGGAAACTACCTACCACTTTTTTCATGCCTACATTGCTTAGATTTTTCTTCTTCTGTAGAACTGATTTGCTGTGAAGGATTAGGTTGAAGCAGACCAGGGGACACAACGACTAGGAACTTAACCACTGACTGTTGGGTTGAGGGTGGAGTAAACCTGTGTACAGAATGCAGAGAAAATTCCAGTTTGTCAGGTGGAACAAAGTATCTGGGGAAAATGATAATAGGTAACAGAATCAGTTGTAGAAAATTGTTGAGAAGACATGGAGGAGGGCCCACGATGTACAAAAGGGTGCCAAAAAGTGGATAGGGCCCAGTGTTGGGGATCCATGAGCAGACTATGTTTGAAGATTAAGGCAGAAAGACATGGAAATCCAGAAAGTCTATAATGGAGTATCGGGCTCCAGATCTATCCTTAAGGTATCAACACAGGACTCTGATGCTGGAAGAGTTTCACTGAGTCCTTTACTGGTTCTTGGTCATCCTCCATTCTGTTCCCCTCAAAAATGGTTCCAAAGGTCACTGTTCATTTCCATTTCCTGAGTCACAGAAGATTCCTTACCTCCTCCTTTATTGAGAAATTTGACATCAATGTTCTTTCTTTAATGGCTCCTTTCTACAGCCAAGAGAAGCGTGCAAATCTCTCCGATACTAAACAAAACAATAAAACCTTCATTTACATTCTAAAACAGCTAGGAACTGTCCAACATCTTTACGCCCTTTGTCATGCAAACTCCACACAGAAGTCCAAACCATCATTTCTCTTTCTTTACATCCCATTGACTCTAAAATCTAGTTCATTTCCTGTTATTTTGATACAACTCCCAGGTCACTAAGTAGGGTCAAGACATCCATATTTTACTACAATAGCTGTTTGCAACCCTATCATCTAGGGTCTCTCTGTTACACCCAACAAGGACACCATGGACCACACTTTCTTTACTGAGCTCTCTCAGCCTTTGGCTTTCTTGACATCCCTCCATCCTGGCTCTCCTCCTTCCTCTAACTGCTCCTTCTGAAAGACCCTAATGTTTTGCTTTTGGATCACTGCTTTTTTCTCCTACAATCTTCATGTGACTGATCCACTCTCATGATTTAAACTGTGACTTATATGCCTATCATGGCCACCTAGATCTCCCAGGTCAGACCTTTCCTGGGAGATTCAGATTCCTATAGTCAACAATCTATCCGTCTTCTCCACCTGGATATCCCCAGACACAGCACCGTCAACTGTCTACAATATAACACATCACCCTCCTCCCTACATCTGCTTCTCATACACATTTGCTCTCATCGGCTAGCAGCACTACCTACCCCGGCCCATACTAGGAAGCAAGGTATCATGCTTGATGGCTTTCTTATCCTCATCCTCCCATTCAGTCAGACATCGGACCTGCTGGTTTGATTTCTTTGTTATTTAGTTATCTCTTTCTCTCCATTTCCCTTACCCTACCCTAGTTCAGGCTATCATTAGTTCTCTCTTGATTACTTTAGTAGCCTCCTATCTGGTCTCCCCTCTTCTCTTTACACCTCCTTAGAACTTTCTTTCACAGAGTTGCCAGAGTGCCCTATCTACAAATACCAATTTGACTGTGTCATGGACTGAAACCATGGCTTCCCCGTTGTCTTCAATCTAAAGTAAAACTTGCATCACGTTGTGTACAAGATGGTCTGGGAGTTAGAGCCTTCTTGCTGCGTCTTTTATTTCATCTTCTTGCATTTCCTGTAATGCTGCATAGCACGTGCTTGCATGCATACAACACCCTCTTTTCTTTCTCCTTGCTTTTGGAAATGCTAAACCTTCTTTGTGGAATACATATTTCCATTTTGCCTGACTAATCCCGGCTCCTCCTCTCAAGTTCATCTCAGGCTAACCTCTTGCAAGTTGACTTACCCGACCACCTCCACCTGCCCTGACAATCCAGACACCCTCACCCAGTGTGCCCTGAGAACCTTCCACTTGTCCTTGACAATGCACTTACCCCATCTCTTCAGAGGCCTCTCAGCTCCTTAAAGGCAGAGACTGTGCCTCTTGTCACTGTATCCTCAACTCCTCCCCCAGTACTTGGAATATCAGAGGCTTCATTAACATTTTTGTTGATTAATGCAATGAACTGCCTGAGAGGATTTTTCTCACTTTCCATTCTAGTGTCAGAATGTAGAAAGTCCTCTGTGATGCCTTTGGAGAACTGATAAAAAATGAATGTTCTCAAGGACTCAATCCCAGATAAGCACCCAGGACCACACGGGACATGATCTCACAGGTGCTATAACAACAGCAGAGGCAGGAAAGAAGCATTATGCCTCAGGAGGTGGCATCTCCAGGCAGTGACACGCACATGGATGCTGCCAGGGCTAAGGTACAATGAAGTCAGGAGGGCTGAGGAGAACCCACAGTAACCTAGAAGTGAAAACACACCTGGATAAAAACCTGCACTTTACAGCCTTCCTTGCAGAAAAGTCTGGTCATGTGACTAGATTCTGGTCAGCACGACTCCAGTGAAAATTGTGTGTTAAATGCACGTAAAATGTCCTTAAATGGAGCATGTGCTCTTCCCTTCTCCTGTCTGCCAGCAGGAATGTGGACACACTGATTGGGACTAGGCTGCCTTCTTGGATTCATGTCTGACGACCTCACTATACCCCTGGACTTGAAGGCATAATGCTTTCACTTATTCAAGATTTTACTAATTCAAGATTTGTGGAAGAGGAGACATCTATATAGGCAGAGTGAGCTTACGAATAGACGACGGTTGCAGATGAATACCACAGGAACATTCTTTGGCATTTTGAAGAAAAATAATGCTCATGAATGTTCTCATGGCTTCTGATGGGGTCATTCTGATGGCGTCTTCAGGCTCCTCCTAAGGATGTCTGTGTATTTAACTCAGTCTTGTGTGGCGTAGAGCTACAGTCAAAACTGACTAATGAAAGGGGTGGGATGGCAATTATGAGGTTGACAGATCAGTTTTGGGGTGAGGAGTTTCCTGGAATAGTTGAGAAGCCCAGAAGGCCCCCCAGACCATAAAGACCCACCTCCTGAATCCATTTTAAGACACGGAGGGGGATTTGAATTAACAAACACCCTTTTGAAAGTTGCCAATGCATAAGTCATCCATACTTTAGTGATAATTGCTTTCATCGCATCAGTCATTTGCAGTAACCAACTTCAAAGGAATGGAGTTTGCATGAAGGCAATGATGAAGAGAAAAAATGGTGGTTCATTTGGGAGAAGACAAGCTTGGGTGGGACTTGGTGCTTTAGCATCTGCCGGGCTGGAAGGAGAGCAGTAGGAGAAAGGCTGGGAAAAAACTTGGTCCACTTCCCAGTTTGGCTCAGGGCTCTATCAGGGCTACTGCGCACTGGAAATCACCTCCATGCTGTCCTGGCACTTCTTCGATGCCTGGGAATGCCAGGGATGTCATGTCAGGACTTGTCCAGAGGCTATAAATCATGGCCTAGTCTGAGTTGGCCTCGGCCTTTGAGGGTGGCAGCCATTTAGTGAGTGCTATTGATAAGGAAACTGAAGATCAGTGAATTTAGGTAATTCACACTGGTCACAAATAGCCAAGCAGTCTGACCCCACTGGGTCTGACTCCAAAATACAGATGTCCATCCAGCTCCCCCTCACTCTTTCCAGTAGTTAGTGGAAAGATGAGAAAAAGCAGAGGCTGAGAAGTGCCAGTTTCCTGCCGCAGAAAGACACAGAGAGACAGCCAGGCCCTTCCACCCACTTGACCTCTGTTCCCTGGTCTCTCACCTCCTCCCCCTTCACTTTTTCTGTCATTCTTGGGAATTTTCAGTGCTTTCCAAATCTGGCTGCTTAGGGAAATTTTGAAAATATGAATTCAGGCTCCAAGCCCAGGAGACTCTATTCTGATGGCTTTGGTGACTGTTATGTGCAGACCAGGCTGAGGCTAGGAAGGGATTAGAGTGGGGAGGAGCCTCAGACATCTCCTTCTAAGATTCAAAGGCCTCCAGTGTGTGTAAATCCTTATGACTCCCCAAAACACCACTCCTGTGGAAAGCCAGTGGGATAAGTCAAGAGAAACCCCATCCTGTTTGGTGACTGACTATGAAAATTTAATTAATTCAACAGATCTGGAAACCAGACATTCCTTAAAATGCATCCTGGGTATCCTTAAAAACCATGATGACTTAGGAAAACATAGAAAAGTAGGTGAAGTTTGCCTTAGTCTGTTTTCTTCTTTGCTTTCCTTTGAACAGGTGCCCAGGACTCTAATTCGGTCCCACAGATGCTGTGAACACGGATTCCTGCACCTTTTCCCAACCTTGTGCTTTACAGGCAATGCATCTTCCTCTTCTCTCCTTCTTCTTCACCCCTAGATTCACCTCAAATTCAAACATCCTCATGTTTGCTTAGGCCAAGAGAGTAGTCATTCTCAAAGCAAGCTAATAAGTGGATGCCATTTGAGGTACTGGTGACTTCATACTTCCCTGGAGGGTACCATATTTCTTGACCTTTCTTTCACCCTTTCTGTTTCCTTATAGGGTTGGTTGTACGATCTTAGGAAGAGGCCATATGCTAAGAAAATCAATAATCCCCTTGAAGAGAATCAAGAATTGAAACAACTATAACACAGGAAGTTTGGTATTTTTGAAGTCTAGCTATTGGTGATCAAAGATGAAAGTGTAGACTAGACAACAAGCCAACTTTTCAGTGTCAATCTGAATCCATTGCCTTGAAGTATTTTTGAATAAAATAATTGCATATCATGCTCTGTTCAAGCAACGTGGCAGTCATTTGTTAATACGTGTGTATTCGAGGATGGTGGAAAGATGAGCAGAATGCATTCCTGATTATTCCTATTCAGAGAGGGAGTTGTGAGATGGGTCATTCAAAGTCAAACTCTACTTAATTTAAGGATGCACACTATTTTTAGGGGTATCAGGAGGTTTGCTTTATGATCACAGAATGTTAGATCACAGAATGCAGAAGAGACTTTTCAGAGTGTATCTTTCTTTGGCTGATAGCAAAATTGGTTTGCCATGTCTGAGCACTCCTGCCAGCTCACGGGAGAAAAGGGTAGCTCTGATGATTGCTATGCATTGAAGGCTGGGGAGAGAGATTAATCATTTTCAAAACAAATGGAGAAGAGCTGATACTGGGTGTCCTCCAGAGTTTTTTTTCCCATGCCCTTCAATAATCAGCAAAACAGAATCAATTTCTTATGGCCAAGGATCCTACTGGTATTCTCGACAGGAGATGTTCAGTGCTTCATTTATGGAAAATGTATTCAGATCTCAGGGGCCCAGTTGTTTACCACAGTCATTCTTTGTTTAAGATACACCACCCTAGATGGTGAGAAAGACCAAGTAAATGTTCCCGGAATACTCATCCTGCTAAAAGAGAGACAACTGCAGGAGTCACAACAAGTTCATACACACTGTTAGGTAAGACCTCTTTGTGAATATTAAGCAACAGTAAGATGCTCTTTCAATTTTTGCCAGCTGGGCTCTCCAATCTCTGTATGTTCACAACCTCTTTTTCTACTTGGCTATTATATCTTGGACATCATATAATAGCTCAAGGTCCTCTGGCAACACATTTCCTCCCTAACTCAACTTTCACTGCCAACATGTACTTGCTGTGACACTCATTCTTTGAAAGGTTGGCCCTGCCGTGCAGGTTTTTATTTTCAATCCAAACATTTCTTTAAATCATGAGGTCCTAGATATTCCCCTGTCATGGCCCACAGTTTTATTGGAATTCTGTGTTTATAATAAAGCTGTTATTAAGGAGCATATTGAAAATGGTCCCAAAGCATCAAATCTATAGAGTTTAACTCCCTGATCATAAGACAGGAGCTCAGTCTGTTCTTGGACCTTCTTGATGTTGGCCGGACAGAGATGTGGGTTTTGAAAGACAATGTATTAACTTGTCTTTGGGTCAGGACCCAGCCTACAGTGGGAGTTGCTGGAGGCCTGACAGCCTTTGTAGTGTCCTGGGGTGGTGGCGCTGTGAAAATGAACTAGGACAAGAGATATTTTTCCCTCATGCACTGTTTTTTGTTTTTTGTTTCTTTTTTTAGCTGTATTTATTAATTTTATTTATTTTTAGCTGCGTCGGGTCTTAGTTGTGGCATGCGGGATCTTTGTTGAGGCAGGCGGGATCTTTTGTTGCAGCATGCGGGCTCTTCGTTGTGGTGCACAGGCTTCTCTCTAGTTGTGACGTGCAGGTTCCACAGCACGCGGGCTCTGTAGTTTGCAGCACATGGGCTCTAGTTGAGGCGCATGAGCTCACTAGTTGTGGCGTACGAGCTCACTAGTTGTAGCACGTGGGCTTAGTTGCCCTGTCGCATGTGGGACCTTAGTTCCCTTAGGCCAGGGATGGAACCCGCGTCCCCTGCATTGGAAGGCAGATTCTTTACCACTGGACCACCAAGGGAGTCCCTCAAACATTGCTTTGTATCAGATGAACTTGTAATCAAAACTTTTCCCTTTATATCATGCTTTGTCCCTCTCAAAGTACATTTACATTCAGCAACCCTCCTCTTCTGCTGCCGTGAGTTGGCATGAAGAGGGTGAAAGCATGAAGAGCTTTCTTGGGTGCCTATTAGATGATGACCCCACCCACCTCCCAATCCCCACAAACTCTTTACCACCATCTGCCAGGAGGCCACTGGGCTGAATCTCCTCATCAGCCACCATTAGGAAACTAGGACCTCCCCAGCAGCCCCCGGGCCACCCATCTTCCAGACTCCACCCACATACAGCACTGTATATCACGTATCATGGCCTCAGCACCACTCTGCCCCCAAAGCAAAACCTTTCCATGGGACCCTCTCAACATTAGTCGTAAGCAAAATTTCCTGTATCCTTTTACCAGAATATTCCCTCACCTTCTCACTCTTTCTGAATCCTGGATCCACCCCCGAGGGCACTACTTTCGCTGCAGCTCTCTTCAGTGGTGGCGGTTCTATCCCCTGAAGTGTTGTACTTGTCTGAAAACTTCCAATTTGGTTAAATGCAACTTTCTGAATTTTGAAAGCCTGCACCAGAAAGCTGGATGTGGCTAGAGAAAAACACACATCTATGTTGACAGCTGCCTTTTAAATTCCTAACCACTAACGTCATAAGACACAAGCCAGCCCACAGACTACCCTGGTCTGTCCACTTAGCCTCACTCCTAGGTGATTACTATACTCCCACTGCCCCCACTTGGGGCTGATGTCCTTGATTCTTATTTCACCCAAAGATGGGAGCCATCAGGAATCTCCCATAAGTCAGTGGCCAGCTGACCTCTTTCTGTATATCTCTTGCCTGTGTTTGTACATAGCCCTTGGACATAGCTGACACTTCTAATTGGACTATAGTTGCTATCTTGAACTTAACATGTCCCAAACCAAACTCATACATCACCTCATGACAAAAGCCTAAAACAAAAACAACTAAAAGAACCCGTTCTTCATGAAATGTTCCTCTTTCAAGAAATGACGACTTCAGTTTTTAAGGCTAAAAACCTCAAAATCACCCCTGAGCTCTTTCTTCTTTCATTCCCCATATTCAATCCATAAGCAAATCCTATCAGTTCTACCTTCAGAATATATCCAGAATCTAACTATTTCTCCCCCTAGACCCAAGCCGCCACCACCTTAGCCTGGATTACTGCACTTGACTTCTAAAATTCTTCCTGCTTCTACTGTTGCCTCTCTATGCACTTCTTCCCACATAGTAACCAGAGTTAGCCTTTTCATAAGTACATCACATCTCCTCAAGGCCTGCAATAGCTTTCTACTCAGACGAAAAGCTAAAATCCTTGCAAAGGTCTCCATGGTCTAAACCTCCGTAAGTTCACTGCTGACCCTCTCTCTCCCCAGTTCCCTCTGCTCCAGTCTTACTTGCCCTTGTGCTGCTCCCAAATCCTCCAGCTGAGAGCTTTCTCCAGGATCTTTAATCCTGCTGAACTCCCTGACTAATTTGTTCTCTAACTTCAGGTCTTTGCTCAAAAGTTACCCTCCGGGCTTCCCTGGTGGCGCAGTGGTTGAGAGTCTGCCTGCCGATGCACGGGACAAGGGTTCGTGCCCCGGTCTGGGAAGATCCCACATGCCGCAGAGCGACTGGGCCCATGAGCCATGGCCACTGAGCCTGCACGTCCGGAGCCTGTGCTCCACAACAGGAGAGGCCCCAACAGTGAGAGGCCCGTGTACCGAAAAAAAAAAAAAGAAAAAAAGAAAAAAAGTTACCCTACTCCTCACATTCTATTCCTCACCTTGCTTTTCCTTTGGTTATCATCACCATTGGACACATAGCATTTTGTTTGTCTGGTCTGTATCTTCCAACCATCCCCCTGCCTGGTCTTCCTCCATAAGGGTAGAGGGTTATAGGTTTTGTTCCTTGACGTGTCCCTAGTGATTTAACAGAATAGGTGCTTGATAAATATGTTGCATAAGTAAATACATTTTATTTATTTTTTCATTTTTTACATATTTTTATGATAGTGACTGTCACATTTTAGTCACTGTAATAGATGCTCTTAAGGATACAAAGACTAATAACTTTTTGAAACAAAAATCCTAAATATTCTGTCCTTGCAGGATAAATGACCTGAATATTACACTTTATGTAAAAGTGCTCATGCATCTGGAAGTAAATACATTTTAATCTTAACACTACATTTTAAAATCATGCAAGTAATGAAATCAATAATTTCTAAGAGGCCAGGCATTGCATTTGACATTGGAATAGGTTTGTTGGATTATTCTAACAAAAATGCTAGATGGAAATGATTTACCAGGTAAATATTATTTATTTTTATTATCAGGTAAATTATCATTTATATTGTGGAACATTTAATGATGACATTCTGCATTACATTCTTTTTCTTACCAAGTAAGTAAAAGTATTTAAAAAACCTTCAACAAACCACAAAGTCTGGTTTTTACTGATTCAAGAATGGCTCTGTTATAGCCATTAAATCAAGATTACTCATAGCACAAAAATTATTTTCAACCTGGTGTTTGGTACAGAAGTTAGAGCAATTATCAAACTAGTTTTTACATACAGCGGCAGGTTCCCTGTGGAAAACATATTTCCACTTATCAAAAATGATGTTTTCTTGAAAGATTTGAAGATTATGTCTCCAATACCAACTCTCTTCCTGAAGAGAATTTGGAGGGAGCCCCTTTTTTCATGTTGACAACCTCCAGATTTGAATTACTCATCAAAAGATTGATCATCATTAGACAAATGCATAATATCGTGAATTCCAACTACTCTTTCTAGAATTTGAGACTCCTTAAATTCACTTTTGTGCCTTGGCAGTCAATTTATGATCTGCATAAACAAGAAACTCATTTTTTCTGCAATTTGAATACGGCCTTCAGGCCAAAAAATTGTAGCATCAATTTTTGAAAGGCTCTTTGGAGCTAAATTAAATCTTTAAGATTCTTGATTCAAGCTGGATGAAGTTACCAAAAGTATCTTGCCTTTAAAAAGGTGTGCAATAAATAATTTAAAATTTTGTATGTACTATGATTTACAATTCCCACTTCTAGAACTTTATCCTAAGGAAATAAGTCCTATAAGTCAAACTTAAATAGAAAGTGTGCAGGCTTTGGAAACAGACAAAGCTGGGTTCTGACCCCAGCTCCAACATTAATACCATGTGCACTTATATAGCCCTTTCTATTTCAGTTTTTTCATCTTAAATTGGGAATAACATTATACATTTTTCAGGATTGTTGTAAGAATTCAGGTCTGTATGTGATATACACATAAATGGAATATTATCAGCCCTAAAAAGAATGAAGTGCTGATATATTGCTGCAATGTGGATGAACCTTGAAAACATAGTGCTAAATGAAAGATGCCAGATACAGAATCACATATACCTGACTTCATTTATATGAAACATCCAGAAGAGATAAATCCCCAGAGAGAGAAAATCGATTAATGGTTGCCATAGACTGGAAAGAGTGAAGAATGGGGAGTGACTGCTTGACGGATATGGAGTTTCCTTTTGGGGTTTTTAGAAAGTTCTGGATCTAGATAGTGGTAATGGTTACACAGCATTGTGAGTGTGCTTCATGCCACTGAATTGTACACTTTAAAATGTTAAAATGGCAAATTTCATGTTTTATGTATATATATATATGGATATATATATTACTATTATAAAAATGTTACTTAAAAATAAATTGCAAGATTGTGTTTACAGTATAATTGTATTTACAGTCATCTATATCTATACACACACATGCTGGAATTTATATATCAAAATATTACTGGTGGTTATTTCTAAGTATGATATCACAGGTCTTTTTTTTAACATCTTTATTGGAGTATAATTGCTTTACAATGGTGTGTTAGTTTCTGCTGTATAACAAAGTGAATCAGCTATATGTATACACATATCCTCATATCTCCTCCCTCTTGCATCTGCCTCCCACCCTCCTTATCCCACCCCTCTAGGTGGTCACAAAGCACCCAGCTGATCTCCCTGTGCTATGTGGCTGCTTCCCACTAGCTACCTGTTTTACATGTGGTAGTGTATATATGTCAATGCTATTCTCTCACTTCGTCCCAGCTTACCCTTCCCCCTCCTCGTGTCCTCAAGTCCATTCTCTATGCCTGTGTCTTTATTCCTGTCCTGCCCCTAGGTTCATCAGAACTATTTTTCTTCTTTTTTTAAATTCCATATGTATGTGTTAACATATGATATTTGTTTTTCTCTTTCTGACTTACTTCACTCTGTATGACAGGTGTTTTTTTAAACCACCTACGTTTTCTTAATTTTTTTCAATAAATATGTATTATTTTTATAATAAGAAATGAAGTTTAAGAACAAAGAATCAAGCAAACAAAAGTGCTGAATAAATGAAAAAGATGAAAGTAGACCCAAGACTGACTTGCTCTGTAAGTTTATAACATAAAAACGTTCAGCATTATCTCATAATTGCTGCCTGCGTGCTCACAGTTTGGAACTGTGCTTTGCTGGGTAGAACCATTCTGCCTCGTGCACCACAATTTATGAAGAATCAAGTCCCATACTTAACATCTAATTTGCAAATCAGCATAGTAAAGCATAAGCCTAGAGAGTAAGCAGGAATAATTGCATCTAAATCATGACATGACAAGATAACTCTAACGCTTACCATTACCATATATATAGCTATAAATGCTCCATTAAAAATAATTCCCCTGCCCCTCTCCTCCCAGTGGAAGACTCAAATACCAAACAGTGAGTTTAAAAACAAGATATTTGGCAACTCTATTTGTAATTGCCTTTATTTCTCTCAATAACCCTATGAGGAAGACATCATTATTTGTATTTTACACACAACAAAATTTGGACTCAGGGTGAGTAACTTCTTAGGGTTCAAAATGCTAGTAAATGGTGGGCTCAAAGTTCAGACCCCAGGCTTGCCTTTCAGGTTGGAGCCTGAAACTCATGTTCTGCCCATGGTGACATACTTCCTCTTATCGTCTGATGGACGGGGAAGCAGATGTTCAGAGAGGTAACTTGACTGGGCCAAAGTCCCAGCAAATGTGTGATTTGACTTGGGATTTGATCCTAGGTTTCCCAGTTGAGTGAATTTTCAGAAAACTCAGGGACCTCTCAGGCTTTTCTTAAGGGTATTAACTACATAAATACCAGTGCTTCAAGAAGGACACAAAAAGACCACAATACAACACAACCTCAAAGAATGAGTAAAAAGATAACTGGTACTTTAGAATCAATGTATTCAGAGGTCAAGAGAATAATGATTCAACGAAGAATAAAGTTCTGACATGAGGCTGTAAAATGTTCCAAGTTCAAGCAGATGCAAATGCTTGATTTTAAATGGTATGATGATGTAGGGATAACATTGAAACGAGGTTACATTAAAACTTGAGCTGTCATGCAAAATGAATGAGCCCTCTTAAAGACAGAACTTGGTATGAGCCTTGCAGGCATTGCCCAGTGCCAGCCTGGTGTGCCATCCAGGGCCTTTGTTCATAAAACATAATCCACGTGCTAGCAGATTTTGATATTTGAGCCACCCCCTTGTCTCTAAGGATAGCCTAAAGAAGAAGCTTATCTGGACCAAGTTCTCTAGCTCCGTTTGTAGGAGTGTGTTCAGTGTGGAACTTTTTAGCTTAAAGAGAACGCATAAATCATTTTTGTCCATTTGCAACCATTTCTAACATAGCAGATTATTCACCCAGACGAATCTATGCTGGGATCTATTTTGCAAGCTCCTCCATGTTTCTGAATACCTTGCAAACCCTGCTCAGAGCCCATCTGGAGACTCTCTAAGCTACGTGTCAGCCAGGTGGCCCTCAGTTCCCTCATTGCGTCATTGCAGGCACTGGTGCTAAAATTACATTTCTTCCCTGAGTCTCTGCGCACCTCACCCCTTCTCCAAATATCTGACCTACTCTTTTTCTCCAATAAATAAGTTCAGATTCTGTGACTTGACCTCCTGGTTCTTCCATGTCTCACTTTCTTGCTTCTGCCAGCCTGCGCCTCCTCTTCTTGTCCCATCTCACACCCTCTTCCCTATTGTTCAGCCTCTCCCTCTGCTTGGTCTCAGCTGTCCTTGTATTTTCATCCTCAGGTTTTCTCATGTGCTTCCAGTCATGACAGCCCTTCTGCCAGGAACACTTTCCGACTCAGATGCCAGCCTCTCTCTCAATCTTACATTTTCAATCTCTGTAACGTTCACTTCCTTGGAGAAGCCTTCTTATGCTCCTACCTTATGGTGCCACCATCATCTCAGAACCCCACTTGGGTCTGTCCCTTGGTCCCCAGACAAACCAATGAAAAGCTAGGATTAAACTAACTAAGGGGTCTCCTCACCAGGATGAGTAACTTGTACACACTTCCAAGCATGAGAAGTAACTTGGACACACTTCCAAGCATAAACCACAGAAGCACTGCTTCCTCATTCATTCATTCATTTTTTAAAAATCTAGCCCTCAGTATATTTGCTGAGAAGTCGTTATGCATCAGACAGTGTGCTGGGTAACGTGTGTGTGTGTGTGTGTGTGTGTGTGTGTGTGTGTGTGTGTGTGTATGTAATCATGTTTATGTGTGGGTCATAAAGACTTATGGCAGAGATTTCCAAACTTTCTTGGTCACAGCACCCTTGGTGTCTCAATAATATTTTCATGACACTCCTAGGCTGAATGTAAAAAATAACAGTTCTTTTTTTTAATAGTTAGGTTGGAAACAGCTTAAGAAATACTTATGGATCACCAACTCGGTAGACGTTTGAGCTATACATAAATTGAAAGAAAACTAATATTTTTATTTCATTTCTAAATAACCACAATTACTTACCAATAGGATGTTGAGAACTGCACAGATTCTCAATCCTTTGACTCAGATTGGACACGGCCATCCCTTTCCCTCGACAGAGCCAGACAAAGGCAAAGCAGAAATCGGATTTGTAGAGACACAGCTCCAGCTTCACAAAGCAGAAGAGAGAAGAGTGTGTTCAGAGTTGGGGCAAAAGCCTAATGGCTAAGACACACTGGCAGGCATGGCCTTGAGGGTCCAGGGGACTTTCCAGCTCATGGCTTGAAGTTTCCCGATAACAACACTCTTGATATTTGGGGCCAGATAATCTTTGATGTGGGGTCCCCTATGCTTTGTATGATGTTCAACAGCATCTCTGGCTTCTACTCATTAGACACCAGGAAGACCTGCCCAGCTGTGACGACCAACAACATCTCTAGACATCACCAAATGTCCCCTGGCAGGCCAAATTACTCCCAGTTGAGAGCCACTGAGCTAAGCTCTTTCCTTGTGTTCTGTGAGGAATTCTTGGACTTTTAATAATCCCCCCTTTTCCTCTTAAGCTATTTCAATTTAGTTCATATTACCTGCAACACACAGAGTCCTAAAACCTCTCCTAACATTTATTGAGATGCTAAATATGTCCCAGGCCCTGTGCTAAGCACTTACAGGCATCACGTACTTGAAGTCTCCCAACAATCTTGTGAGTCAGGTGCAAGTTTTTGTCCTCATTTTACAGAAGAGGAAACTGAGGTCCTGAGAGGAAAGTCACCCCCATCACTGAATGAAGCAGGCACTTCGGAACCATGAGACTCTACTGCAAAGTCACCACTGAGCCATGTGACCGGCAGCTATGCTCTTGTTCCAGCCCCTCTGCTTATATTGGGTTGAATCATATGAAATTGCCATTTTGATAGGCCAAAGGAGGTCATATATCAGCCACTTCATTTGGTTCAAACAAATAACTCCTGCCCTTTGCCAGGAATGCCTGCCCCATCCACAGATCCTAGCCTCCCTTCAGGCCAATTTCTATTCCTCCGTCTTCTACGAGGTCTTCCTACACCATGCCAGCTCACAGAGATGCATTCGTTTGTTAGGTCTGCCACAACAGAGAACCACTGACTGGGCTGCTTAAATAGTAGACATCTGTTTTCTCACAGTTCTGGAAGCTTGAAGTCTGGGATCAAGGAATTGGCAGGGTTGGTTCTTCTGAGGCTTCTTTCTCTCCTTTGCTTGTAGATGGTTGTCTTCTCCCTGTGTCTTGACACGGCCTTTACTCTACGCCCGTGTATCTGTGTCCTAATTTCCTCTTCTTATGAGAACAGTCAGTTGGATTAGGGCACACCTTAATAACATCATTTTAATTTATTCACCACTTTAAAGACCGTATCTCAAATGCAAATTAAGACTACAATGAGGTATCACCTCACACCAGTCAGAATGGCCATCACCAAAAAATCTACAAACAGTAAATGCTGGAGAGGGTGTGGAGAAAAGGGAACCCTGTTGCACTGTTGCTGGGAATGGAAATTGATACAGCCACTATGGAGAACAGTATGGAGGTTCCTTAAAAAACTAAAAATAGAACTACCATATGACCCAGCAATCCCACTACTGGGCATATACCCTAAGAAAACCATAATTCAAAAAGAGTCATGTACCACAATGTTCATTGCAGCTCTATTTACAATAGCCAGGACATGGAAGCAACCTAAGTGTCCATCAACAGATGAATGAATAAAGAAAATGTGGCACATATATACAGTGGAATATTACTCAGCCATAAAAAGAAATGAAATTGAGTTATTTGTAGTGAGATGGATGGACCTAGAGATTGTCATACAGAGTGAAGTAAGTCAGAAAGAGAAAAACAAATACCATATGCTAACACATATATATGGAACCTAAAAAAAAGTTAAAAGGTCCTGAAGAACCTAGGGACAGGACAGGAGTAAAGATGCAGACATACAGAATGGACTTCAGGACACAGGAGGGGGAAGGGTAAGCTGGGATGAAGTGAGAGAGTGGCATGGACATATATACACTACCAAATGTAAAATAGATAGCTAGTGGGAAGCAGCTACATAGCACAGGGAGATCAGCTTGGTGCTTTGTGTCCATCTAGAGGGGTGGGATAAGGAGGGTGGGAGGCAGATGCAAGAAGGAGGAGATATGGGGATGTATATATATGTATAACTGATTCACTTTGTTATAAAGCAGAAACTAACACACCATTGTAAAGCAATTATACTCCAATAAAGATGTTAAAAAAAAAAGACCATACCTCAAATACAGTCACATTCTAAGTGCATGGATTTGAGACAGCAACATATGAATTGTGGGGGAGGAGGGGACACAATTCAGCCCATAACAATTTTCCACGGATGAGGGTGGGGTGATGTTTCAGGCAGTGATGGCGAGCGATGGGGAGCAGCAGATGAAGCTTCGCTGGCCCATGCTTAGTTCTTGCTGTGAGGCGAGGTTCCCAACAGGCTACGGACTAGTACTGGTCAGCGGCCTGGGGGTTGGGGGCCCCTGGTCTAGAAGATTCACTTGTCTCTCAGTCATATCTGTCTTATCTGGATCTTGAAGTGTTTTGCTTTACACAAGTGTGGCTATCTTGCCCCTTCAAGAAGTGCATATGCTTACTAAAAGCACTCCCTTCCCCAGACATAGCACATTGCTAGGTGCACAACAAAAAGATATTATAAAGTTAGGGTACCTTGAATACTCTTGCCATATTAAAGCAGGAAGATTGATTTTTTTAAAAAATCCAAGGATTTCTTCTGGCTGAAGCTTCCATGGCTCATTGCTCTTTAAAACCAGTTTTTATGCCATTAAAACATTCTTTGAGGTCTCTTGAAAATCTTTATTATTACCTTAATTTTCCTCATGATGAACCAGCACCAATGCTATCAAGAACTGAGCTTTAAAAACACTCGAAACTGATTTTCCCTGCTGGAGATTTTCAGTTCTAACTGCTGATGAAGTAAACATGGGCTCTAAGACTCCGGGAAGAGAAAGAAAAATATTAGGACCAAAACAGATAAGTAAACGTCTACGAGCCCAGCCCACAGGCCAACAAAAATTGGGGTCAAGCATGACCACTTTCTTAGCCCAGCAAGAGTGACTTTGAAGAGTGGCTGATGGATGTCATTGCTTGGAAAGGAAGTGTAAGTTGACAGAATAAATGTAAATATGTTCATTCTAGGGAGTTCTTTTCAAATTCACGTTGTCTTTTGGCTCTGGTCCACGGCGTGTCTGGACTGAAGGATTTAGCGTGAAGGATTTAGATCTCTGTGTTCTGAAAAGTCATTGTGTCTTCTAGAACATGCAAAAATGTCCAACTTATAACATTCTTATTTGACTGGAGAATATGGCGAGCAGCCCCTGACCCCAAATTTCCCTGATGAGTTGCCTCTGTGTGGGATTTTGTTAACCATATTTCTACAGTTGTTTGTTTGTCTTCTTGCAGCAAATATTGATTGGATAGCCTCTCTGTGCTGGTTTGTGATTTGATTCTACCCTGCTACATTGTCATTGACTACTTTGGGTCTAGGACCAGCCACAAGGTATAGGGAGGCCATAGGAGTGGTGATTAAAAAGTGGATTCTGGGGCCAGACCTCCTGAGTTCCAAACAGACTCCAGCACCTCCTGCCTCCTTGGCTGTAGGCAACTTTGCCTGTGCCTCATTTGTAACACAAGGAGAATAATTTATTATTATTATTATTATCCTCATGATTTGTTGTGATGATGAATTTATGTAAGGCACATGATTTACTTATTGTAGTTCCTGGAGCATTATAAGAGCTGAGAAGTAATTAGCTGCTATTGCTATTACTGTTCTTCAGTAATATATATATATATATATATATATATATATATATATGTGTGTGTGTGTGTGTGTGTGTGTGTGTGTGTGGTACGCGGGCCTCTCACTGTTGTGGCCTCTCCCATTGAGGAGCACAGGCTCCAGACGCGCAGGCCCAGCGGTCATGGCTCAATGGCCCAGCCGCTCCGCGGCATGTGGGATCTTCCCGGATCAGGGCACGGACCCGCATCCCCTGCATCGGCAGGCGGACTCCCAACCACTGCGCCACCAGGGAAGCCCTCAGTAATATTTTTGAAATTTATTTTCTTGGTATTTTCTGCTACTCTTCCTCTTTTATTTGGGCCATTACCATCACAAACCACTGCTTTGGGGAAAACTTGCTGCAGCAGAAGGAAGTGAGAAAAGGCTTTTGACATTGAGATGCAAAAGAAGAGGCAGAAAGAACTTATAGTGAGTTGGAACAGCCTTCCACCTTCTGAGAGAAAATTTTTCCCTCACTGAGGGGAAGGGGTGGCAAAGACGTTCTAGGAGCCTAAGAAAAAGGACGCTCTTGCCTTGGGGTGGAGGAAGGGGACAATCCAGAGGGTCTGGTGCATGACGTGAACTCTCAATAGATTTAGGGAGACAAGAGCAGATACTAGGTGTCCTATAGAGGCTGGAAGTAGACAAGTCTTGGTCAGTCTCTCAGAGCTCCCTGTGGCCAGTGCAGGTGGGTGAGGTGGGAAGAGAGGAATGAGACTTTGTGTGAAGCACTAGCTTTAAAGATACACAAAGTTTGACTCCAAGGGGACTTACAGACAAGACCCCCAGGAGCAATGTGCTGGGGTCCTATGTGGACCATATCGGAAGATGAGAACCCCTTGCCCAGCAGCCCTATCTCGGCACGACATAGGACCCCAAGAACTTAGATGTAATCATGGTGGGGGCGGGGAGGATGGGCTGGGGGAACTTGCAACAGTTACTATCATTACTGAAAGTTTTTGAGGGCAGAGACCATTACTTAATACCCTTACAGAACCTGGTATGTAGTAGGTGCTGAATAAAATTTGTATTTGAATGGCAGGCGCTGAATTAGATGCTCCAGCTATACAGATAAGAAGGCAGGATCCTTGCTCTGCAGGAGCTCAGTATCTAATGTGGACACACACACACACACACACACACACACACACACACACATTGGGGTAAGGATAACAGAGGGACAATGAAAGCACTGTGGAAAAGCCCCCAAACCTTATTGCAAAGGTTTAGAGAGGGAGAGACGTTGGCACTAACTCACGCCAAGGGCATCTCCAGCAGAAGGAGTAACATGTACACAAATACAAAAGCCAGGAACAGCATGGTATGCTTGAGGGGTGACTGAGGATCAGACAGCACCAAACCCAGCTGACATTTCATTTCCTGCTAGAATGAAGCAGAAACTTACAAAGGAAACATGTGCCCCAGAGGGCTCTCCAGGGCAGGTTCTTATTTTTTTTTTTGAATTTTACTTTTTATACAGCAGGTTCTTATTAGTTGTCTATTTTATACATATTGGTGTGTATATGTAAATCCCAATCTCCCAATTCATCCCAACACCACCACCCCCGCCCCTGCTTTCCCCCTTTGGTGTCCATACATTTGTTCTCTACATCTGTCTCTCTATTCCTGCCCTGCAAATAGGTTCATCTGTACCATTTTTCTAGATTCCACATATATGCGTTAATATACGATATTTGTTTTTCTCCTTCTGACTTACTTCACTCTGTATGACAGTTGCTAGGTCCATCCACATCTCTGCAAATGACCCAGTTTCATTCCTTTTTATGGCTGGATAATATTCCATTGTATATATGTACCACATCTTCTTTATCCATTCGTCTGTTGATGGGCATTCAGGTTGCTTCCATGACCAGGCTATTGTAAATATTGCTGCAGTGAACATTGGGGTGCATGTGTCTTTTTGAATTATGGTTTTCCCTGGGTATACGATTAGTAGTGTGATTGCTGGGTCATATGGTGGTTCTATTTTTAGTATTTTAAGGAACCTCCATACAGTTCTCCATAGTGGCTGTATCAATTTACATTCCCACCAACAGTGCAAGAGAGTTCCCTTTTCTCCACACCCTCTCCAGCATTTATTGTTTGTGGATTTTTTGATGATGGCCATTCTGACTGGTGTGAGGTGATACCTCATTGTAGTTTTGATTTGCATTTCTCTAATGATTAGTGATGTTGAGCATCTTTTCATGTGTTTGTTGGCAATCTGTATATCTTCTTTGGAGAAATGTCTGTTTAGGTCTTCTGCCCATTTTTTGATTGGGTTGTTTGTTTTTTTGATATTGAGCTGCATGAGCTGCTTGTATATTTTGGAGATTAATCCTTTGTCAGTTGCTTCATTTGCAAATATTTTCTCCCATTCTGAGGTTTGTCTTTTCATCTTGTTCATGGTTTCCTTTGCTGTGCAAAAGCTTTCAAGTTTCATGAGGTCCCATTTGTTTATTACTGTTTTTATTTCCATTGCTCTAGGAGGTGGATCAAAAAATATCTTGCTGTGATTTATGTCAAAGAGTGCTCTTCCTATGTTTTCCTCTAAGAGTTTTATAGTGTCCAGTCTTATATTTAGGTCTTTAATCCATTTTGAGATTATTTTTGTGTATGGTGTTAGGGAGTGTTCTAATATCATTCTTTGACATGTAGTTGTCCAGTTTTCCCAGCACCACTTATTGACAAGACTGTGCTTTCTCCATTGTATATCCTTGCCTCATTTGTCACAGATTCGTTGACCATAGGTGTATGGGTTTATCTCTGGGCTTTCTATCCTGTTCCATTGATCTATATTTCTGTTTTTGTGCCAGTACCATATTGTCTTGATGACTGTAGTTTTGTACTATAGTCTAAAGTCAAGGCGTCTGATTCCTCCAGCTTCGTTTTTTCCCCTCAATATTGCTTTGGCTATTTGGGGTCTTTTGTGTCTCCATACAAATTTTAAGATTTTTTTGTTCTAGTTCTGTAAAAAATGCCAATGGTAATTTGATAGGGATTGCATTGAATCTGTAGATTGTTTGGGTATTATAGTCATTTTCACAATATTGATTCTTCCAATCCATGAACATGTTATATCTCTCCATCTGTTTGTGTCATCTTTGATTTCTTTCATTAGTGTCTTATAGTTTTCTGCATACAGGTCTTTTGTCTCCTTAGATAGGTTTATTCCTAGGTATTTTATTCTTTTTGTTGCAATGGTGAATGAGATTGTTTCCTTAATTTCTCTTTCTGATCTTTCATTATTAGTGTATAGGAATGCAAGAGATTTCTGTGCATTAATTTTGTTATCCTGCAACTTTACCAAATTCATTGATTAGCTCTAGTAGTTTTCTGGTGGCATATTTAGGATTCTGTATGTATAGTATCATGTCATCTGCAAACAATGACAGCTTTCCTTCTTCTTTCCCAATTTGTATTACTTTTATTTCTTTGTCTTCTCTGATTGCTGTGGCTAGGACTTCCAAAAGTATGTTGAACAATAGTGGCGAGAGTGGACATCCTTGTCTTGTTCCTGATCTTAGTGGAAATGCTTTCAGTTTTTCACCATTGAGAATGATGTTTGCTGTGAGTCTGTCAGATATGGCCTTTATTATGTTGAGGTAAGTTCCCTCTATGCCCACTTTCTGGAGAGTTTTTATCATAAATCAGTGCTGAATTTTGTCAGAAGCTTTTTCTGCATCTATTGAGATGATCATATTGTTTTTATTCTTCAGTTTGTTAATATGGTGTATCACATTGATTGATTTGTGTATACTGAAGAATCCTTGCATCCCTGGGGTAAATCTCACTTGATCGTGGTGTATGATCCTTTTAATGTGTTGTTGAATTCTGTTTGCTAGTATTTTGTTGAGGATTTTTGCATCTATATTCATCAGTGATATTCATCATCTGTAATTTTCTTTTTTTTTGTAGTATCTTTGTCTGGTTTTGGTATCAGAGTGATGGTGTTCTCATAGAATGAGTTTGGGAGTGTTCCTTCTTCTGCAATTTTTTGGAAGTGTTTGAGAAGGATGGGTGTTAACTCTTCTCTGCATGTTTGATAGAATTCACCTCTGAAGCCATCTGGTCCTGGACTTTTGTTTGTTTGAAGATTGTTAACCACAGTTTCAATTTCATTACTTGTGATTGGTCTGTTCATATTTTCTATTTCTTCCTGGTTCAGTCTTGGAAAGTTATACCTTTCTAAGAATTTGTCCACTTCTTCCAGGTTGTCCATTTTACTGGCATAGTGTTGCATGTAGTATTCTCTTATGGTGCTTTGTAGTTCTGCAGTGTCCTTTATAACTTCTCCTTTTTCATTTCTAATTTTATTGATTTGAGTCCTCTTCCTCTTTTTCTTGATGAGTTTGGCTAAAGGTTTATCAGTTTTCTTTATCTTCTCAAAGAAATAGCTTTTAGTTTTATTGATCTTTGCTATTGTTTTCTTTGTTTCTATTTCATTTATTTCTGCTCTGATCTTTATGAATTCTTTCCTTCTACTAGCTTTGGATTTTGTTTGTTATTCTTTCTCTAGTTCCTTTAGGTGTAAGGTTAAATTGTTTATTTGAGACTTCTCTTGTTTATTGCAGTAGGATTGTATTGCTATAAACTTCCCCCTTAAGACTGCTTTTGTTGCATCCCATAGGTTTTGGATCATCGTGTTTTCATTGTCATTTATCTCTAGGTATTTTTTGATTTCCTCTTTGATTTCTTCAGTGATCTCTTGGTTATTTAGTAACATATTGTTTAACCTCCATGTGTTTGTGTTTTTACGTTTTTTTCCCTTGTAATTGATTTCTAATCTCATAGCATTGTGGTCAGAAAAGGTGCTTGATATGATTTCAATTTTCTTAAATTTACTGAGGCTTGATCTATGACCCAAGGTGTGATCTATCCTGGAGAATGTTCCATGTGCACTTGAGAAGAAAGTGTAATCTGCTGTTTTCGGATGGAATGTCCGAAAGGGCAGGTTTTTGATTGGTTAGAATTGAAAGCCTTCTCTAAAAACACTGACTTTTCAGGCATGTCCCTCCCAAACATGGGATTTTTCTTAACAAATCACTATGGAAGCCAAAAGGATAAGTAACCTGGAGCTTGGACAGCTGGACGCCGGTTCCGGCTCCATCTCTTACTAGCTCTGTGATTCTTACCAAGTGATTTAACCTTCTCCTGCATCTGAAAGACATAGTTCATCTATTACCTGAGAGTAAACAGAAAAATGACAAGACTTCCCTGAGATTTCATCTTGGTGTTGCTCAGAATGGCTCTGATCAGTGGGTTGGAAGAGGCAAAGGGGTAGAGTTGAGTTGTTTTCAGTAGAAAGCACCCCACTGAATCTGACAGATTCACTCAGCCAGTTAGAACAAGCTGATATGCCTTAAGGCAGGAAAATGCAGAATGTACCAGAAGAGCTGAAGGGAGACCAGTGGGATCGGTGAATTAATATTTATTGAACTACTTTTTCCGGGCATTATTAGGGAGGATGGGAGAATATAGATCCACAAGGTACAGTCACTATTCTTAAGAAAATAACAATTGTTCATGGGAGGAAAGCATAAGGGGACAAGTAGTGCTGAGACAATAGGACAGATTGTACCAAGACTTGGTGAACACAGAGAAGGGAGCTCCCCAGGTTATCTGCCTTCAGTGGAAGCAGGAAGGGGGAGCCACATGGAAGGGATGGTGTTTGGATTGAGTCTTCAAGACTCTTTCATAGATATGAAATCAAGAGAGAAGCAGGGGTTTCCCTGGTGACACAGTGGTTGAGAGTCCACCTGCCGATGCAGGGGACACGGGTTCATGCCCCGGCCCGGGAAGATCCCACGTGCCGTGGAGCGGCTGGGCCTGTGAGACATGGTCACTGGGCCTGCACATCCGGAGCCTGTGCTCCACAACAGGAGAGGCCACAACAGTGAGAGGCCCGCATACCGCAAAAAAAAAAAAAAAAAAAAAGAGAGAGAGAGAGAGAGAAGACAGTTTATAATCAAGCTTTAAATTATGTTTTAGTGGTTATTTAGCCCTGAGGTGTGACAGTAATCTAATAAAACATGAGTGCTTCATCATTTTGAATAGATTTCTGTATATTATTGCTTTTTCCTTCTTTCCTTCCTCCCCCACACGTTTTCATGTAAAATTGTTTTCTGGCGTTCCTTGGGCCTTTGTTCTCTGCCTTAGTGAAGAATATTACACACTGTCTCTGTCCAGATTAAGAAATCTGAGTCCAGTTCTCGGTTCCACCTAGGAGCTGGTAATTGAACAGAAAAAAGAATAGTGCTAGAAACTTCGAGATGAGGTGGAGAAAGACCAGAGCAAATGTTTGGGGCTGTAGTCAGGGCAAAGGGGGTTTCAGAGAATTCTCCTCACTTCAGCTCCCAACCCTTTCCAAGCTCTTCCATCTGTCAGTCACCTTACAAAGGAGAGAGGAAGAGAAAAGGGAGGAGAGAAAATTTGTCAGGAATGCTGGTAGTTGGGTGGTTAGATCTGGGGTCAGCCAGTCTGGTTTTAAATCTTTCTATTCAATAGTTATGTGACCTCAGGCAAGTTACCAAAATGTTGTTCTAACTCTCCCCCTTTCTGTATAATAGTGAGAGTAATCAAACCTTCAGCTTAGCCTAGCTGTAAGACTAAGGAAGTCATATACTCAAAACAAACATAACAGTGCTTGGAACATACTTACGGACATAGTACATATTGTAAACTGCTATGTTTTTTTTTGGCCTAGCCATGCGGGATGTAAGATCTTAGTTCCCCGACCAGGGATCGAACGCGCACCCGCTGCACTGGAAGCATGGAGTCTTAACCACTGGACTGCCAGGGGAAGTCCCAGGACATAGTACATATTAGCCATTACCATTTGTCTACACATCAACCTCCCCCACCCCCTTTCTTGGCAATAGACCCTTAAGAGGTTTGGACAGGACCACAGGATTACCTGTGGTATCACCTCCATCCCTCTGACCTTGGTAACTGGCTCAAGGAGAGACCTATGACACAAACGGCCCCTAGAGTCCTTTTCTGGGTTCTCCTACTACAGCCAAACTCTCCTCTTGGACCTTGGACCAGTGCATCTCTGGGGTGGACAGCTGCCAAGTCCCTCCCACATGGAGAAGGCCTGTTGGTGACTGTGGAGGATGAAGGCTTGTAGAATAAATGAAAACTTTAGAACAAGCAGAATAAAGTAGTATGTGGTTTTGTTTTGTTTTGTTTTGTTTTGTTTTCCACCACGCTATGTGGTATGTGGGATCTTTGTTCCCTGACCAGGGATCAAACCTGTGTCCCCTGCATTGGGAGTGCAGAGTCTTAACCAGTGGACCACCAGGGAATTCCCATAAAGTAGTGTGTGCTGAATTCAAATCCCAAGGTCCCCCAGTATTCCATAGGTTCTCAGCAATTCTTTACATTTGGAGTTCTATCTACATCTTTCAATGAACTCCCTTTTTGCTTCAGCCAGTGTGAACTGGGTGCAAGTCAGACCTAAAGAGTCTTGACTGATGCAAAGGGGCAAAGGAGGGAGCCTAGAGAGACAGGAGATGCCCCTAAACAGCTTGCTTAACAGAGGGTCAGGAATGGGATGCCATGTAACGGAGAGCGAAGCATCTTTCTCAGACCTCCTGGTCTAATTACCAAGGAGACCAAGAGGTTTAGGTTGATGACTAGCTTTCCATAAAGTGCTCCCAAGGCTGTTCTGTTTAAGCTTTATAGGGTGATAGAAACCGTTTTTAATCCTGAGTTTGGAATTTCTATCCTGAGAAGTCTATCTCTATTGCCATGTGGTCTTTGGACCACTTGTTTTGAAGACTTGGATTGGTTATGGTTATGATGACATTTTCCTAATGAATCGAAAAGAGAACAATGATCTCATAACCCCTATATTTCAGTTTCAGTTAAATCCGGATTCATGTAGTTCATACTGTATATCAAATGTATTATGCAAAATACATTAGAATAATTATTAAGAAACTTAATGCCATCCATTACACTTTCTTTGAAAAAATAACTTTAAACATGTGGTTTAAATTGATGGCTTTGTTAAGTTATCCCTTAAGTTATCCTCATATGGTTTTTGTCTTTTGAAGCTAAGAAATGCATTTACAATAACAACAAGATTTGCTTTTGTAAGACTTTAACATCTCTTCTTTGCCCAGTCTCCCTTAAATCAGGAACCTTTTGACCACTAAAAGGACAAATGATCTCAGCCCTCAGGAGGCCTAATTAACAATAACAAGTTACCAATGAGGGAAATTCCCTAAGGTCATGCATTCAGAGAGAGAGAGAGAGAGAGAGAGAGAGAGAGAGAGGCCTCAGAATGGAGCCCATCAGTGGGGGCTGGGAACAGGGAGAGTGTGTAGAAGCTGAGCCAGACCACCCCTTAAGCACATCTACCCAACACAGTCAGGCAAGATGAAATAGAAATTAATCAGGCCATCCATCAGTACTATCAGTTTGAATCTTGAAAGGGTATGGCATAACTGGCTTTCTCTGAAATGTAATTTTTAACATTGAAAACAGCTATCATTGTAACATCATTAGAATTACCCCCCCCAAAAAAGGACAATATCGATTTATGTGTTGGCAACCTCTCATAAGGACAGGGATAGTTAATTTACTTCAGGAAAATTAATTACTTCAGGGCTAAAATGATTAGTTTCATCCATGCAGGGAAGTAGCCATGTAATAATGGTGGTTTTAATCTTGTTAGTGACATTTTCTAGTCCTAGGTGAAAATAAGGCTAAGTTGTTGAAACTAGGGTAAGACTTGGTGGATCCCAAGTAAGGCAAAATGAAATTTTATTACTTCTTCTGTGGCCCAAGACCCTGCCTGGGAGGAAGGCAAGAGTCCCTGGCTTAGCCATTACCCCAGGCACGTGATATTGACAGCTAAAACAAAAAAGGCAGTTGGGACAAGCAGAAGGAATTAATCTGGGCAACCCATGGGTCTCCTAGGAGCAATGAATTTGCCTTGCCCAGTGAAAGAGGAAGTTCTAATTTCATCTTTGGGTTACTCTTTGGGGTCGCATTATATCAGGCTGTCCTAGAGAGAGGCAAACGCTTCCTTCTAGAGTGACCGCTTGACTTGGTTTGCTGGGAATGAGGAGTTCTTAGTTTTGGTACTAAAACCAGAACAGTACTTGCAACAGTTGATAACCCTCTCTCCTCTGTTGATCTTTGTCAGGGAAAACCAAAACTCCTCTTATCTCTTAATGTAAGAGACCAGACTTTCAAAAGCAAGGACTTATTCTCACAATAGCCCATAAATTTGTTTATATGATGTTTTTAAAAGTTCTAGTTCCACTCAAAGTTCAACATAGCATTTGAACCTAAATACAAACTACTGAATTCTACCAAAGTTGCACCATCATGCTCATACCTTGGGTTCCACCAGAAAAGGCAGAGAGTTATTTATGAGAGGAAAGAACCTGGAATGGTGAGAGGAAGGGGCAAGAAGCAAAAGGTAACATGGCTTGGGATTTGGGAGATGGAGTTGGGGAGTTTTGAGATAGCAAAGTGGAGATTTGGGCAGCTGCTCTGATGTGAGGAAAACATGGAGATGCTTTTCAGGAGTTTTGCCATGTGTACTGGGTGGATTTCCCCTGGTGTCTCTTTGAGAGATTTCTCTAAAGAGGTTATCATGTCATCTGCTTATCAGTGCTCTATTGGGTGCCAAAATGGGTCCCAAAGAAGCCAGGTGACACACTTATTTCCTCCTATCATGATTGATTGCCGTAAGTATTTGAATTCCCTATTCTTCAACTGTCAACATTATTAATAATTTCCCAGCCTACATCTGCATAATGTTGTAATAGACAGAGTATATCAGATAAATTTTAAAACTATATGACAACCTGATTTTAAGTATTGCCTGCCCTAATCAAGGAAGCCAGATACAAGCTCAAATATGCCTGGTTTTGTTCTAGGTAATCTTTGTACTCTAATTAACAGTGTCTTCCTGGAAACCAGAGTGAATTTCCAGCTGAGAGTTTGCTTTAAAATGACAGAGATTGCTTTGATTGTTCAAAGAAAGGAAAGTTGTACATATCTCATATGTGTGAGGAAGTAAAAAGTGGGGGAAAGTAAATTTGCCCAGTAAAGGAAAAAGGCCAGAAGGAGCTAGAAATGAAAGAAAAAAATTTTGAAAAAAGACCAAGTCCATATCTATGATAACTGTTATAAATGCCCAGACTAGTGCTTTTTATCCAAATTCATTTCCTGGAAGCTCATGACCATTTATGTTGGGGTTTATCTTATCTTTTATGCAGGTCATATATTTTAATCTCCAAGCATATCAAACATGTTGAAAAGAGATTAAAGAAGAATTTTTAAGCTTCATAATTTTAAAGTGAATAAAATTATGTTATTATTATTAGTTATTAAGCTATTAAAGAGTTATAATGAGATTCAAAATGTAGGGCAATTTTAATGATTTCATACTCACCATTGATGGGATTCAGACATCAATAATGTAAAATACATTGTGTAAACTGCATTTCAGCCCATTGTGCATAGAACAAATTTGCCTGGGACCAAGAACCTTGGTTGTTTAGGAGAGAGGATGAAAGAGGCTCAGGGGTACGTGGGTGGGAGTGGTATTCCATGCATGGCAAATGGAAACCACTAGAGACAATGCAAATTCAATAGGAGGATGTTTATCATGAAAAACAGAGGGTAACTCATGGTTTGATGACAGTAAGTCAAATAGCTGATTTTATTAACTAAGGAGGGTACCTGTCATCACTTTCCTACCTCAAAAGTAGGGCTGCACAAGCATCACCTGAGGAATTTAAATGATTAGCATGCAGATTCCCAGGCTCCACCCCTAGGAATTCTAATCCAGTAAATTTCAGGTGGCTTCAGGTAATCTGCATTCAAAACAAGCATCCACACCCCACGCCTGTTACAGTGAGGTGAGACTGGAGTTCTGAAGCCGCACTTCAAGAGACACTTAATTCTTTCATAAAGGTCCCACAGTGGGGCTGACATCCAGATTATTCACATAAAAATGGATTATTTTATGCTTACAGCCATTGGCCACTCTAAAGATTTAGCTTTTACACACATGATCAGAGGATGACAGAGTGGAAAGCAAAGGTGGTGTTGAGGAGAAGAGCAGTGACAGGCCCCCAAACACTGTATTTTTGACCCTAAAATACCTTAGGGGCTCTGGAGTGCAGCTGATTTTCCAAAATAGATATATTTTTTTCTACCTCTCTTTCTAATGCCAAAAAAAGGTCCATGGACCCCCTCTCTCCACAAGTCTTCCTCCTAAAAAACAATCTCTCCTCAGTACCCTGCCCTGAGATCGGCCTGATTCGTTTTCCTGCTCTATCCCAAGAACATGATGTGTTCTTGCTTCAAAGCACTAACTTTCCTGTCTCTTCTTTAATATGTGTCATTTTACTTCAAGTAAAGGCTGGCTGCTACAGCTCGCGGACTTCCTCCCCTGAGGTGTCATTTTCACAAAACTCTCCAACACTGCTTTCTTACAAAATTATCTAGAACAATGTCCTCCTGACATCAAAGGATGCTCTGAATTTCTCTGTGAGATTTAAATTCAGTGAGGATGAATTTAATGTTCCCTTTTGGCTTATTGCACTGAAAGAAGGAAACAATATGCGGTGAAGTGACATTGAATTTCTATGATCAATCATATGTTATGACTTACATGCATTTCTTAGTCTAAAGAGGCCAAGGGACCTGGATCCCCTTATTAAATGGCAGACGTGAAATCCCCTTGGCAATCTGACCCAGCACTAGGTCCTTATCATCTCCTCCTATGAGAGTGAGTTGAAAAAACCTTTTTTTTTTTTTTTTTATTGTGAAAATAACTGGCTGAGGCTGCTGGGTTCCCACGGCACCCTCAGAGCTGGTAGAGGCTAAGTCACCTGACCAAGGATGTCCCAGAGGCCAGTTACCCAGCCAAGTCTTAAATTCCTTAGTTCCTGGTAGCAAGTATACTGACTCATATCACCTTCTCATCTTGGAAAATCACATACACAGGTGTTTTCAGGAGCATCTCTGAGCTATAAGAAGATGTCGGTTACAATCATTGCCCAGATCATCGCTGAGAAAAGCCCATCTTTATCCCATATGGAGCTAAGTTTTTACTTCAGCAAATTATTAACTTAGCTTGTTTCCAAAGCAATGGGACACGTTGGTAAGTAAGAACCAAAGATGCGTGTGCGTGCAAGAGAGAGGGGGGGGGGGGGAGAGAGAGAAAGAGAGTGCACTATATTTTAAAAGAAGACTGGTTTTCAGTTTCAGAATACTACAATTCATCTAGAAATCAGACATAGATGGGAAAACTTCCAAGTTCAGTGACCCATTTAAAAACTCTGTAATTGGACTCCATAACTCTCAGGTCTCCCTACTATCAATTTTATTTTGACATAAAGAAATGGAAGTTTTAAGAGTGAGATATATGTGCATTTCACCACACAATCTATATCTTTTTGGCTAGGCTTCCTGAGTTCCAGTCCTGGCTCCACCATAGCAGCTGTACAATCTTGGACAAGTTGATTTCTCTGTAGCTCACTTTCATTACTCTATAAGGCAAGTTACCTTACAGAAGTGCTGTGAAGAATAAAGGATCTACTTTGTATAAAATACCTGGTACGCAATAAGTGTTCAGTAGTTAACTAAGATTATTATGCACTAATGTGGGAATATGGCACAGAAGAAGACAGAGGTTCTGCCCTGAAGGGGTGTACAGTCTAACAGAGGAGACATATGATAAGCAGTTCCCCAGTAATAATTTCCTTAAATTTTTCATTTGCACTGTGGAAAAAGAATGTCCTACAGAGTGCTGCGAACATGGTCAATCAGGAAACCCTGGGGACATAAGGAAGATGTCCCCAATGAAGAGATTTTAGGCTGAGGTTTGAAGAAGGGGGATAAGTTTCCCCAAGGAGAAGACTGTGCCCATGAGGAAGAATTTGGGGCACATAAGAGAAAACATTAAAGGTATGACAGCAGGAGAGAGGCATGGTCATAGGGAAGGACCACCCTCTACCTGCAGGATGAGTCTGGGGGATGAGCCTGGTCCAATTAAGGGAAGAAGCTTTGTCTTACAGCCCAGGATCATAATGCGGGCAAAATTTCTGTAGCAAAATAAGTTCAAATTTGAGCACGGAGGAGAGGTATAAATACAGAAGAGTCAATAAGGTTGTGGGGAGGATGTTAATCTTCACTGGGAAAATGGAGATTTTTTTTATTTGCTTGTTTTTAGTTTGTCTGCTTTGCAAATTCATAGAGAAAGTTACCAAGTGCAATCCAGATGTTCTTCCTCCCCAACTCTGAGGGTCTGAAGCTCACCCTTCCCTCTACCCAGGAGCAGAGAAGACAATGACACTCACTCACCACAGACCCTGGAAATCTTTAAAAATAGACCCAAGGAAGGATGTGGGGCTTCTGAGTGAGGGCAGTGTACCCAGGAAAATCAGGAGGTGGAGATTTCAGGAAGAGGGAAAGGTAAAAGCAATGAGGCAGATGGAGAGGAACAAGAACAGTGTTAGAACATGTACCTGAAGTGACATACAAGGTCTGGGCAGGGCATGACCTTGCTCTTTGATTGGGCAACAGTGGTGAGGTGCTGGGAATAGGAGAGTAAGTCCAGATTCTCAGCACACTTCCTTCCCCAGCATCAACTATATATGGATTTATTACTAAATTCCTTGTGTGAAGAATGGCTTTGGCTTTTCCAGGGATCCTGTGTGTATTCGCCCCTGGAATAGAGGTCAAGTTTATATCCAGAAGAGAAAAAGAAATAAAGTATGGCAAGAAAAAGAGACATCCTTGTGGTAGGCTATATTATGAACCAAGGGTCTACCTGTAGCAATATCTGGCTGGAAAAACCATGAGTTTGCACCCTAAATGCCTCCTCTCCCCAAAGGATAGTTAGAGACATTATCTCACCTCCTATGCCCACCTTGCTGTAAGACAAAGGAAAAGATGTCATCACACATTTTGTGCCTATAAATGGAGCTCTGGCTGCCATGCAACGGGTCACATGAAAAATGATGGTGTTTTGGAATGAGGCTGGCAGCAGCAGAGACGGGGAGAAGTGGATGGACTTGTGTTATGTTTAGAATTCAAGAAACAAGACTTGGTGGTGATTTGGGCATGCAGGATGAGAGAGGAAGCTGTGATATATCACTGACAGCACCCACATGGCAGTATAGCTTTGCCGGGAGTAACTGTAAGGGTTAATCAGGGGTGTCATTTACTGAAATGAGAGGCACTGTTGGAGGAGCAGTTTCTGGGAAGATGACAGGATCCACTTCGAAAATGGGAGCAGGGTGTGCTGGTGATCCAGTCCACAGGCTGTAGAAGAGGCTGTTGATAATAAGTACCTTCCCAGAGCAAGAGGCTGAGGTAGAATAATGATGTGGATGAGGACAAATGTGTTGGGTGATTCTTCCAAGAAAATGTGGGAGAGAAGAGAAAGAATGGACAGGAATAAATCCTTAGTGAAGGGGAAAGAGTGACCTGAAGGTTGGAGAGTGAGAGAGTGCTAAAGATGATTTGCCTGCAAGTAGTGTTTGGGGGTAAGGGAGATGTCCACCCCACTTCCTGGACTTGAGATTAAAGAACATCAGCTTGAGGCAGCCACATTGACAGCTGTGTCCTTCGAGGACATCTGGGTTTCATTTACAGGCCAGGAGCTGAAGGGAACATTTGAGGAAGAGGTTGGCGTTAGAAGGGAGTTGGCTGACCAGCACATTTGCTCAGGTAAGAGGTTTTGGGAGTAGAGAAAGAAGGGTCAGGAGGTGATGGAAGACAGGGGAGGGGCAGTGTATACCTGGGATTAACGAGGCTCAGTGTGGCCAGGCAATGAAGCCCATGGTCAAACCTCATGGGCAACTGACAGGAGCTGCTCCACTGGGCACAGTAGCAGTTGATGTCAATGAACAGGTCACCTGATTTTTTCAAACCATAATCTGATTATGTCCCATATGCTCATTTCCCCAGATTCAATTCATGAAGACAGAACTTACCAATGATCTTTACAGGGTTTCTACATGGTCACCCCTTTACCTGCCACTTCACTCCACCCTCTCTGGCCAGTTTTGTCCCTTAAACGTACCATGTTCTGTCTGTCACAGGACCTTTGCATATACTGCTTTTTCTGGCTGGAATAACACTTCCTCCGTTACCATCTAGCTAAATCCTATTCAGCTTTTCTGAAAGCTCAGCTCAAATTTCTCTTACTCCAAGCAGACTTCCCTTGCTTCCCTAACTGGGTTAATCCCCTTTCTGTGGTTGAGCATTGAATATCTTTCTAACACTTATCACAGTTACAATTTTATATTATTCATGGGATTGTTTGGTTAATGTCTTTTTTCTCTGCAAAACTATTAAGTTCCATAAAGTCAGCAACCAGGTTGGTTCTTTTTTTTTTTTTTTTTTTTTCTTTTTGCGGTATGTGGGCCTCTCACTGTTGTGGCCTCTCCCGTTGCGGAGCACAGGCTCCGGATGCACAGGCCCAGCGGCCATGGCTCACGGGCCCAGCCGCTCCGCGGCATATGGGATCCTCCCAGACCGGGGCACGAACCCGTATCCCCTGCATCGGCAGGCGGACTCTCAACCACTGCGCCACCAGGGAGGCCCCAGGTTGGTTCTTTATGCAAACTGTATCTTCCAAAGCATAGGCCCTGTGTTTGGTGTTTAGTCCTGATTTCAGTAAATACTTGCCTAATGAAGGAAAAAAGTGGTCTTCACTGGCTGGCATTGGGGGGTGGGGAGCAGCTGGACAAGGCTGTGGCCCAAATGTGAGCTGTGTCACCTCAGGGTCATAGGACTGGCACTTCTCCTAGCCTCCCATTGGTTTGGTGGTGGGCATTCCGGTTGTGATAGAAGCCAAGCCCTAAAAACTCCAATGTCCCTTTAATTTATTTATTTATTCCTTAAAAAAGATTTTTTTGAGGCTATTTTAGCAGCTGATTTTTGTGGTTTGGCTGTGGTTCAGTAACTTCCCTGAAAGACAAGGGCCCTGGACCATTTCCCTGTGAAGAGGCAATCCCATCCCTCTTGGATAAGAGCACATTGTCCACTCACAAGGGGCCTTCAGAGCTCCAGTTCTTGGGGGAGAGCCCAGGAGATGCAACAGCTGCAGACTCAGTGCTCCCAGGGGTAACAAAGGTCGAAAGGTCAAAGTTCTCTTTTTGTGGAAAGAGACTCCAATCAATGAAGTCTAGCCAAAGAACTGTTTCCTTCCCAACCCCTAAACCCAACTTCCTGCCCCAGGCTGTGGGCACTGCTGTTTCCGAAACTTCACTGTGGTGTGATTTGTGGGGTAAATGGACATGAGCTTTGAGCTCTCTTGTCTCTGAGGATGACTTGGGAGAGAGGCCCTCCTAAGCTTAGTGACCAGTCAATTGTATGCTTCTTTCAGTACATGAGGTTTAGTCTCCAAAGGACCGATTGTCTAGCAGAAACAGAATCCAAAATTAGTTTGTTCCTCTCAGTAAGTTCCCTATGAGCAGGACCTTTGTCATTTTTTAGGCCTATGTGTTGTTACACACACAAAGAGGACCCCCTCCTTCACTGAGTCACTATCAGCTTTTTTTTTTTAAATAAATTTATTTATTTTATTTTTGGCTGTGTTGGGTCTTCATTTCTGTGCGGGGGCTTTCTCTAGTTGTGGCAAGCAGGGGCCACTCTTCATCGCGATGCGCGGGCCTCTCACTGTCGCGGCCTCTCTTGTTTCAGAGCACAGGCTCCAGACACACAGGCTCAGTAGCTGTGGCTCACAGGCTTAGTTGCTCCACGGCATGTGGAATCTTCCTGGACCAGGGCTCGAACCTGTGTCCCCTCCATTGGCAGGCAGATTCTCAACCACTGTGCCACCAGGGAAGCCCTACTATCAGCTTTTTAACCCAACTAACTGGATTCCAAGATGGTACAGAACAATCATGAAGAATGAATTCACTCACAGGAAAAAAATGAGTGACTACTGTCTGAATTATTACCAGCAGGCTTCCAAATAAGAGGTAACACAGAGAGCCAGTGGGACACATGATACGGAGAGGTGTAACCTCCAAGAAAAGCCATTTTCTGTGCAGGATCTGGAATCCTGTCAGGGACAAACACTGTGACCTCCAGAAAGTCATGCCATGGAGTCACAGATTCTGACACAAGCACCAGTTTTCTAGTTAGCACCCTGAGGGTCAATCTGTCAAAAGACAGTGAGTCAGATGAACTTATGAAAAATAAAGTGATGAAGTGAGACACACATTGGGTTGCCTTGTTACAGAACTCTCCATTAGCACAGAGAGAGGATGTTTCATTCATTCATTCATTCATTCCTTTGTTCAGCACTAATTTACTGAGTGCCTAAAGCCATGTGGAGTACTATATCATGTACCAGGGCTACAAAATAAATTAGCAGCTCTTTTCTACTCCCCCACATTTGCTCTTCCCAGACATTTCAGATTTGTTCACATTCAAAACTAAAATGAATAAATTTTCTAACTTATTCTGAGAACACCCAAGAGTAATGAAAGAAGAGAACAATGAAAGAGAAAGCCTGAAAGGGAGAACTGGATGGCTCTTTGATGCTTCAGACTTCAGTTTTCTCATCTGTAAAATATGGGAATCAATTACATGTTACATAAAGTCTATTCTGTCTTGTAAACATAAGATGACATCAAAAATACTCAAGAGATCTGATTTATCACTGTTCCAGTTTTTACTGTCTTGTGATCATTTACCCCAAAGTATAGTGACTTAAAACAACCACCACTTTATTATATCTCACAAGTTTTCCAATCAGGAACTCAAACGAGGCTTCCTGGAGCACATCTTCTCCATGGGGTGTTGACTGAGGTCACTCAGTCATATTCAGCTGGCATTTGGGCTGATCTGGAAGCACCAAGATAGAAATCTCACGTATGGGGCCCTGATTAAGAGGCCTGGGAGGCTGGTCTCGAAGTGAATAGTCATCCAAGTGCCCAGAAGTGACCTTTCCAGCATGGTGGTCTCCTGTAGTTGGACCTCTGACATGGTGCCTCCATATTCCCAGAGTGTTCCTGGAGACCCAGGTAGGAGATACAAGGCTTCTTTTGATTCAGCATCAAAAGTCCCAGAACATCACTTCTGCCTCATTTTATTTTTCTGTTTACTAAAGCCCAGATTCAGTGGGGAGGGCAGAAATAGCCTGAGCATCTCAGGGGAAATTGTATGAGCCACAGGGAGGAAAGTCTTTGGTGGCAGCCATCTTTGAGGCAAGCTACCATCATCACCATGAGACCTGGGAATAAAAAATGCCAAATCTCTCTACGATCTTTGATTTCTCCTTCTCTTCCTGTTAGCTGACTCATGGAGAAGTTAGGTAAAATACCTTCATATTATGAGTGATTCTTGAGCATGGATGAAATCTGATTTGAAAGGGCTTAGTTAAGCTTCAAATTGAGAAAGAGCTGGGAAAATTGAGAAGAGTAAGGAAGACATGGAAAGGATTCATTTCCTAGCTGCTGCACGGATCAGCTTGTGATTCTTCCCTTTTGAAACCTCTGGTAAAAGGGATTTCTCTCCCCTCTAGATATCCATAGCACTGTTTTTGTACCTGTGGCGTATTCATCAGAAGCCTGGAGATGTGTGTCTTTGCTCCGTCATTAGACTCCAAAGACCCTGAAGGTTTAATTCCTGTTTCTCCCACAAAGCATGAAGAGGTTCTCAATCACGATTTGGGGAATGAACACAAACACTCTAGTGGGGTTTTAGGGAAAGCTGGAAGTGGTGTAAAGAACAGGATGATACTCACTCCAGGTATTAGAGGACACAGCTAATGTTCAACTGTTCACCAACACTCTCTAATGAGCAATAAAAGTGAAAACATCCATTGGGGCTTTAGTTTCCAGCCCACATCTTGGTAAATTAAATAACTCCCACTTCATGGCAGGAGATGGGAAGAATTTGTGGTGTTCTTTTTCTCAAGGAACTAGCCTTGATCTCTTTGCCCACAAACCACTCTTGGCCCTGAGTTTGGCTTTGCAAAATAGTGTTGGCACAGTGTGGGAATTCCACATGACACCAAAGGGCAGAGGATGGCTGGTACCCGAGGAAGATTAATGGTTACTCTTATGACAATTTAATTAGTGTGAAAATGGAGGAATACTGGGAAAAAACAGCGTCTTCCTTATTTATATCCTACTGGAGAATCAGTTTCAAGATCATAAAAATGTAAGACATAAATTGCAGACCCAGAGAAGATAAGGGCTCCTAGTTTTTCCATAAAATGTGGATACCACTTAAGCAAGAGCCTACTTGTACTACATCTTCTGACTCTAACTATAATCTCTCATTCATTGTCCAGGATAAAAGAAGTATTTTAAAGATAATGCCTTCAGGACCTTCCTACAAGGAAACACAAAATATTCTTATGACTATATATTAATAATAACTAAATTAAATATGTATATAAATAAAATAACCAGTGCCTTTTTTTTTGTTTCTTACTTTCTACTCCCTCCTTCAGTTGCAATCCTGGCTCAGTCTCTCACTTGCTGCATCCTTAGGATAGTTACCTAATGTCACTCTTCCTTAACTTCGTCAGTGTTAAAATGCAGTTAATAACAGCGCACATCCACAGGACAGTTTTGAAGTTGAAAGGAGCTAGCATATGCTTAGAACAATGCGTGGCACATACTTGGTGCTCAATATGTATAGTATACTCTGAAATTAACAAGCATTTCGCCTACATTTTCTTATTTAATTCTCAAAACAAGCTAAACAGGGCTCCCCTGGTGGCGCAGTGGTTGAAAGTCCGCCTGCCGATGCAGGGGACGCGGGTTCGTGCCCCGGTCCAGGAAGATCCCACATGCCGCGGAGCGGCTGGGCCCGTGAGCCATGGCCGCTGAGCCTGCACGTCCGGAGCCTGTGCTCCACAACTGGAGAGGCCACAACAGTGAGAGGCCCGTGTATCACACACACACAAAAAAAACCAACAACAAAAACAAAAACAAACAAAAAAACAAGCTAAACAGCATTAGGGAAAGAGAACCTCATTAGGAGTTAAGGGCCTACTTTCTAAAGTCAGACTACATGGGACGGAATCCTGGTTCTCCCTTTTACTAGTTACACAACCTTGTTAAGTTACTAAACCTCTCTGGGCCTTGGTATTTGCAAAGTGGGGATAATGATAATACCTATTTCATCAGTTAAATGCAACATAACACACAAGGCACTTAGAGGAATGCCTGGCACATAGTAGGTGTCACTATTACATTTGCTGTTGCTAAATGGTGATAGACTTTGTTGAATGAGCATAAAAGTCCACTGTGTGCAGCAGACATCTTGGTGTATACCAGGCCCCCAGTCAAGGCTGGCTTCATAGGTCAAATAGGACCCATGTCCAGAAATTCCCCACACTTGGTTTAATTCTCTCTTGTCACCATTTTGAAATGCTTAATAAATTTTGAACAAGGGGTCCTGCATTTCATTTTGCACTGGGCCCTGCAAATTATCTAGTTGGTCCTGCCCCCACTTTTTGGAATTAATTCAAGAGCCCAGGCACCTGTAGGCCACTATCATGTGTACTCATATGGGTAGTTTGCATTCACTTTGGGACATCTTTAAAGTCTGAGATTTTGTAACAGAAGTTACAAACATATTCCTGTGCATTAGGCTTTGTCCATATGGTCAGAGCAAAGGAGTTGGGGGTCAGCTGGGTTTTATTCCTGTTCTGTGCTTCTCTTAAGATCCAGAGGTGTAAGATGGAAGTGGAATTATTGCAAGGGATGGCAAATCTATACTTACTTCTATTGTACTGAAGGGATAATGTGTTTCAGATATGCATTTCCTATTTTGTAGTACTATTATGCAGAAGTCATAACGTTAATAAAAAAGAAATGCATAAAAGGTGCTATTGAATGTTTAATAGTTTCTGTCATTACATCGTTTCTCAATGAATGTCTATTAAATATGCTGAGGTATTATTAAGCAGGAGATTGAGAATTTTTATGGTAATAGAGGTCTGCATACTTGAAAAATTGGGAAACTCCATATTAGGCTGTACATTCCTGACCTGCCAGATCCATTTCAGTTCACATTTGAGCCTTCTTTGTTCCTGGTTCAGAAGCTTGCCCACAGCAAGTGTACAATAAACATGTGTGCAATGAAGGGTATAAGTTTGCTGGTTTGATCAGATTTCCATCCTAATGGATTGAAGGTGGGACATGCATTAGATTGAGTTAACAGAAAAAAAAGGGGGGTAGTGAATTCAAGGGGGATATTGGAAGATACATGAGATTAAGAAGGGGAGAGCACAGAATGTTTATGTTTGTGGAAGCACAAGAACTGATGAGTGAAGCTGAAACAAGTGCACACCTGGCATCCAGGTCCCAGAGGACAGAGGTTGGTTTGACGTGGAATTAGGCAGACACCGAACACAGTGCTCCAGAGTTCATTCAGAGTTATATTCCAAAGTCTTCTCTCTACACATTTACATTCATATCGTTCCTCTGTTCAAAATGTTCCAGGGATTTCCCAGCCTACAAAGTCCTAGGTAATCTGGCTCTCAACCCCCCTGCAGCCTATTACTTGCTACTCTCCCCACCTGTCTCCATTCTATTCACATTATTTTTCAAGCTGCTCCTTGAATATGCCTCGCACATCCCTGTCTTGTTGATGCTTCCTTTAACTGTAATATTTTTTCTATCATTTTCTTTGTTCCTCAATTACTTCATATCTTTTCTCAAAGGTTGTATCCTCAGAGCAAACTTCCCCATCACCATATGAAAGAGATAGCATTCTGGTCATTCTCAAGCCCTTTATGTTGCTTTATCTTTTTAAAACATTGTATTATTTATTTATTTGTCCAGTTGCCTACTGTTTTTTATTTTCCCTCCACCAGCATGTAAACTCTATAAGAACAGACACATTTTTCTGTTTTGTTCACTGCCGTATCCCCAGATCTTAAAACATCGCCAGGCAGAGTCAATGCTTGTTCAATATTTGTTGAATGAATAGATAAGGAAAGAGTGAATGATTTAAAACCTCTCATGCCAACAAAGAAAACTAATTATAAGAGGAGCTATGCATGGGCTACTAACTGTGCCTTGGGAGAAGGTCTAAGGAGGGGCTGGGGAGTTGACAAAGAATGAGATGACAAGGGATTGAACTTGGATTTGAAATTTTAAAGATTGCATTGAGCCTGTAAGCTTATCAATATCTTGTACACAGCAAGCCTGTGTGTCTTCTCCTTGTAGAGTCATAGTCAGTATCACTAAATTGAGTTTTGGCAAATCCACAGTGACTCCCCTACTCTCTGTGATGGTCGTTGCTGCATGAAAGTAGATGCCGGGTTTCCCCATTCTGGCTCTCCTTGTCTAGTGCCTTCGTGATTCGGCTTGGGTTACTGGAAACTGGGGCAATTTGACACCTTGGGTGCTCTGTCTGGTGTTTGCTGTTACCAAGGAGAGTTGAATCCACCTGAGGAAGTTAGGACAGGAGGAGGGAGAATCTACCGATTAAAGGAAAGAATTAACTCACTCCCTGAGAACATATGACCCTCACTAAATCCATGGAGTTTTAAATATTTGTGATAGATTTTATTATTGTTCCAGACTCTTCACTCTCCCCCAGCAAAAAATTATACATCCATACTTTTTGCCAAGTGACTTCACTGTGCCTTCCAGTAAGGTAGGTGGAGTAAAAATTCTTGCCTCACCAACTTTGAGGTTGACCATATTATTTGCTTTGGCCCATGGAACGTTAGTGCCTGTAACAAGAGCAGGGGCTTTAAACATGCTTGTGGGGCGTCATTTGTCCTCTTGTACCATTTGCCATGAGAACAGCTTCCTCCAAGAAGCCACTGATCCCACTGGGAGACACATGAAGCTGACTTGAGCCCAACCTGCAGGCAGAAGCAGAACTACCCCAGCTAATCTGCACACTTGTGGGTGAGAATAATAAATGTATGTTATTATAAATCATACAGATTTGGGAGTTGTTTGTTATGCCATAAAAAACTTGGCTACAACATTTAAAAAACAACATTTTCAGCAACATTTCTGATATGTGTCCCATTTTTCAAGCAAAGGTGCTATGGCTTAATTAACGTTTCCATCCATTTTTCCTAAATCTTACATCAAAGTATGAGGAGCAGATTTTTCATTTGTATGATAGCTGGCATTTGTATGATGCAAATAGGCTGTCCTTCTTGTACTGTTCCAGGGAGCTTGTCTACTTAAGGAATTCTGTTTGATAGACAAATGCCTAGGACATTTCCTCAGCAGAGAAGCTCAATTTCTTCTGCATCTTCTCCCACTCTATTTTTCGCTCAGAGTAAGTACTCAGTGAATGGAACTGATTATCTAACTGCACTGGCCAAAAAGGTAGCTGTGAACCACATATGGTTATTTAAATTTAAATTAATTGGAATTAAATAAGATGAAATTTCATTTCAATTTCTCAATAAGCACATATGACTAGTGGCCACCATATTGAACAGCACAGATGCAGACCATTTCCATCATCACATAAAGTTCTATTGGACAGTGGCTAACTCAGGGTTCTAGAGATTGAGTAATTTATTAATTTTGGAGGTTGGAAGGAGTAAATTCTGTGGTTTGATTATATGAGTGTTGGGATGAGAAAATGGAAAGAGAAGGAGAGAGGAAGCAGAAGTAAAGATGAGCTCTATAATCCCCTTTATCCTCTGGTTTGGAAATAAATATTTATAAGCTATCACCTAGTATGCTAGTCGTTTTCATTTTGCTGAGTCTTTTAGAAACCTTCTGAGGAACACAGTTCAGCAATCGCATTTACCAGCAAGTGAATACGTGGTTCTTCCAGATTGTGTCTCAATAGGACAAATGTATTTCAACTTACCTCCCAAATGCAGGAAATGTATCAGTAAGGATACTTGTAAAGTCATGACCTCCAACTCCTCCAAAACAAAGAAGCTAAGAGAATGACAGAAAAACTCAACAAGGAAGTACATTTGGTGCTGCCAGCCCCAGTTCAGTTATAGTAGCGGCAGGCATTGTATTTGCCTTTACAAGATTTGTCAAGCTGTCCTGGCAAGAACTCATCAAGTAGAAGGCCACAGAGCATGGGCTGAGATCAGCAATTTATCTGAGGCCAAATACCAAGAAACAAAGCGAGATTCATGATGTAAACCAGCTACAGGTGTATTAGTTCTGTTCCAGAGACTTCCAACAGATTTTCATTTATTTTTACATTTAACATCATTATGAACCTTAATATAAGAAACACTGCAGTCATTTTTCATAGTACTTGGAAAAGAAAATTCTCAAGAGGAACTTTTCAAAGGATTTTTCAGGTCCATTTTTCTTGTAGGAAAGTTTTACACTTGAAGTAATACAATCTGTTCTCAAAATAGAGTGAAAAGTCTCTGTCTCTGGTTGTTGATGCCAATTAATTGACTTCTTAGCAACAGTCCCTGGACCCTGCCATTCCCCAGTAGCTGCCTTACACAATACCCAGAGCTCTTAAGCTAACCCTCTCCACTCTTCCAACCCATGATGCCTAAATCTTACATCAAACGATGAGTGTCAGATTTTTCTAGACTTCTAGAACTTCAACTGTAACATATATTCAGCCTCACCGACACCACCGACTCAGGGACCTCAGCACTTTCTCACTGTTTGGTTTGCCCTTCTTAGTGTCTGTGCTAAGATACATTATTATAATCACTACCTTATATACACCCTTAGATTCCATGCCCCTCTCTCTGATGTACTTTCTGGGGGAAACCCTGAACAACCTGGCTTTACCCCCTTATTGGTTTTTTCTACACTGCCCACTGAATGGCTGAGTGGGTCAGCCTCCACTGGGGACTCAACACTGCCTAGCATTTCTACCTCTGCTCTATTTTATATCAGCTGGGAGCTGGAATCATCTGAAGGCCCCACTTATTCACAATTCTGGCAGAAGATGCTGAGAAGACTGGGCTTCTTCAAAACATGATGGTTGGGTTCCAGGGGCCAACCCTCAGAGAGAAGAGTGAGACAGAGAGAGACAGAGAGAAACTGAGACCCAGCCAAGCTAAAGCATCTGATGACCTAGTGTTGGAAGACTGTACATGACAACTCTATCTTGGGATTTCTCTCTCATGTTAAACTCTCTCACAGGACAAACCTATCCATTCATAGCTTGTATAAAAAATTTATTTATTTATTTATTTGTTTGTTTTTTGGCCGTGCCGGGTGGCTTGTGGGATTTTAGTTCCCCGACCAGGGATTGAACCTGTGCCCTTGGCAGTGAGAGCTTGGAGTCCTAACCACTGGACCACCAGGGAATTTCCATTCATAGGGTTTTAATATCATATTTGTGTTGATGGCTCCAAAACTGACTCCAGTCCCACATCTTTACCCTAAGCTTTGACATCTCCACTTGGATGTCTTATAAGCTTTCCAAATATATCAAGTTCAAAACATAATTTGATTTTCCCCATCCTTCTCTAGTCTTTCCCATTTAGATAAATATTGTCATCAAGCCAAAATCCTAAGAATCATCTTTGTGTTTTCCATTTCCCTCATTTCTTCTCTTTGAGTCCTTCAGCAAGTCTTGTTGGTTCCCTTTACAAAATACACCTCAAATTCATCTGCTTTTCCTTATCTGTTCCATAATCACCTTAATCCAAAACACTAACATCTTTTCCCGGGATTTTTGTGTAACTTCCTAACTTGTAGACAGTATCAGGAACAATCACTTTTGCAGACATTGAAGTCTTTCATACCACTCTTCCTTCCTTAATCACTCTTTCTTCAAATGTCAACGAAAAAAACACCTGGGACTATGCTGAAGTGAAAGCTCCTGGCCTAGGTACACCTCCAGCTTCTACCTGGCAAGGACTCTGAAGACAGGACCCCAAAGAAATGGTTCTTTGTTTCACTGGTCTCAAAGGAATTGTATAGTATTATTAGTAAAGAACATTAGCCTTATCTAGAAAAATATGATGGATATAGAAAGTGTTGCACCTTTTTCATCTGTTAAGCTAACAATAGTCTTCAGGATGCACAGGTCTTGCCAATAAAGGTTCAGCCCCTGTGATTTAATAATTTATTAAAAACATGTACTGAATTTCTGTCAGATGCCAGGCATTGTTCTAGTTGCTGAGGAAACAAGTAAACAAAACAGGACTTCTAATAAAGCAAGGCAGACAATGAAGAACAATCATAAAATATGTAAGGAGGTGATAAAAACGGTGCACAAAAATGAGGCAGAATCAGGGAAATGGAAAGTGGTGGACCAGTTGCAGAGCCCTGTGCTGTTTTCTATTCATTGCTAAGGGAAGGCCTCACTATAAGATGATGTTTGAGTAGAGAACTGAATGATGTGAAAAAGCTGCTGGATGTGTATCTGAGGAAAAGGGTTCTAGGCAGATGGAACAGCATGTTCAAGGGCCTGGGGGCCCATGTGTGTTTGGCATATTCCAAGAACTGAGAAAAGGCCACTGAGGCTGGAGTGGTGTGAGCTGAAGGAGGGTGGTAGGAGATGAGGTCAGAGAGGTAGAGCATGACATGGAAGGGTTTGCTGGGCAGATTGTGTAATGGGGCTGAGAGAATTTTGATAGAAGGGACCATCTTAACCTACGTCAAAGGTAGAGAGTACATGTTATCAGAAACAAAGTTCTGGGGTTGTGGGCATGTGTGTGATGGAGTTTTCCCTTATAAACCCGAACATCTATTCAATACAGTACGTGCAAGGCACACTTTGCACAATGACTGCACGTAGCAGGTACCCAATAAGAGATAGCTGTTATTGTTTCTCTCATGTTTGGTGTCAGTTGGAAAGACAGTGGGTTCAAGTCCTAAGTCAAGTCCTAAGTCCAGCACTTATTGCCTTTTCTGGGTGACTTCCAGCCAATCACCTAACTTCCTTGGACCTCTCTTATCCTCTGTTATTGTGCTGATGAACCGATTGGTGGAGAAAATGCATGGGAAGTGTTTAGAAGAATGCTTAGTACATGTTAAGGGCTCAATAAACATTGCTTATTATTATTATAAGGGAGTTTCTAAGCCCCTCTGTTTGTTGGAACAGCATGGAGATTAGAGGTATCCTAGAGACACAGTTAATATTAATTTTATGAGTACTTCTAGACCCATTTTCCCACTGCTGTCTTCCTTGCTTGGTTCCTGTCTCTGCTCATCTGACCCCCACCACTCTGTATCCCCTTTTCCTGCTTTATTTATCCTCCATGGTAGTGATCAACAGATGACGTGCCAGATGTTTACTCCATCTTTGTCTTTCTCCTGAAACTAAAATGTAAGCTCCACAAGGGCAGACAATTTTTTCTTCTTTAGTTCACTGACATCTCTCCAGCACCTAAAATAGTGCCTGGTACATAGTAAAATCCCAATTAACATTTGTTAAATAAACAAAAGGAAAAGAAATTTCAGGGGAGCTCTTCCAGCTGTTAGCAAGAATGGGTAACACCCCAAATCACATGCCTTTGTGTAGGAAATCAGAGCATTGAACTTTCTAATATAGAGAATTGTTTCTTTACATTACTATCAGGAATTTTGGGGAACTGAACATGTTGGATTTCAAGACTGACAATATGGAAAGCTTCGGAAGTTAGAGCAATTTGCTTTATCAGGCATAAGCAGCCAGCCCTATTTCTACTACAGCCCTGGGAAGTCCAGTGGGACCTCACTGCCGACCAATTTGCAAAGTGAGACCAGGTAGCTGAGTTCTATAAATTTCTTCCATTAGTAACTGCCATATAGCCCTTTCCTCTACTGACTTGGTTTCTCACTTAAGTCATATATTTCGACTTGTAAGTTCTCCAAAGGGTCATTTCAGACATTTCACTTCCTGAATTATAGTGATTGTATATTTTAGGCCATTTGCAGCCATGTTTTAACCACTGGAGACTGGGCACAGAAAGATGGAAGAGACATAAGATTTCCTTTGGCCAAATTTGGTTTAATCAGTATGAACTTCACAAAGAACATCTTGCTCATTTCCCCACGGCCAAGAGAGACTTATAGAAGCTGTTCTACAAAATAGCAATTGTATTTTATTTGCCATTCCTGCATTTCCTTGGGAAAGCATGGCCTGGGGTTATTTTTGCATGGAGTTGCAGGTCTGACTTAAATCTCCACATACACTTCCTGTGGGTAGGGATTTCCTGCCTCAAGTAAAAAAGAGCAGGTCTCTAACAATTATTATGATAAAAACTTTCACATTGGGGATTTGAGGTTTTTATTTTTTTGGTTATTATTGTTAACTAGGATACATTAGTGTCTCCCAGCTGGTCAGCTCCTTTTTTTTTTTTTTTTCCTCTAAGGCTTAAAAGTCAACCATCAAAAGTCACATATGGAAATTACCAGTATTTGCAAAATGTCTCTGAGAAAAATTTTACCTTTTAATTCTTCCTAAAAGAAAAAGAATGACTTTATTTCTACTCAAACCTTGTCAAAGTATGAAAACGCAGCCCAGCAAAATGCTGGTCTTCACCCTGGTGGCATCAGAGACTTTATGCTAGGGGCCATCTCAGGGAAGCTGGTCTGAGGGACTCAGGCTGGCAAATTGTTGAAGAGCACCAAAATACTCTGTTCCCTTCCTCCAGGCAGGCAGGATGTAGAGGGGGAATGAGATCAGCTTTCCTGAATAGAGATCTAATTTAAATAATGGCAGATTTAAATAATAGGGGATTCATTTGCTCCCACTGGATGGAGACTGCCAGAAACTGCAAGGCTGAGGTTTGCCTTGATAAGAAACCTGGGGGAGGGAGTCGTGGTGGTTGCTTCCACTAAAAGAAATGTCACTCATCCTGGAATAGGAAACGTGGGCATCCCTTGGGATTGAAAGGTAGAGGGACTTCCTCTGCTCATTAGTGCAGGGAAAGAGGTCAGAGGATGAGGTAATAGTATTGACATGTGGCTGTGATCAGAGACCCCTCCTAACCTGTTGAGGTTGTGCCTTGGGGAAAATGGCAGTGAATGGTGATGTAGGCTTTTCAAAGTTATGTAAGTAAAATGCTACCATGTTGGCCGCAGCTCAAGGTGGTAGGAAGCAACCATGGATGAATGTAGCAATGAGGGAGAGACTTCCTCTGCCACCCCACCCCAGAGGCCCCAGCTAGGTGATCCAGGGACTCAGAAAGGAGCAGAGAGATGGAAACACCATCACTGAGTTCCTCTCATCCCCACTGCAAATGTTTCTTTCCTTGTTCCCCAAATTAGCCTAAAGGCAAAGAATATTCAGGATAATCCACTTGTATTAGGTTGACAGTCAGGAAATAATAAAAAAGAGATTCAATTAGCCATGAGCTTGTATGTGTGTGTGTGTGTCTGGTTGTCTCTGTGTGACTGAGAGAGGGTGATCAAGAGAGACTCATAGAGCATCTGAGAAGACTGACTGCACTACCTGACACTCTGGAAAGGTGAAATCACCTTCAGAGAATCCCAGATATTTATGAGGTTCTTCTAGATGGAATAGATGCAGTACAACCTCAGAAGGTGCTTTAGTTCTCAAAACAGATGCCACCCCCCAGATGAAACCGAGGCTAGTACCCTGCAGCTGATACTGGAAATTTATGTTGTTCTAAATTAAATTCAGAACAATTCAGCCCATGCCACAAGTACTATTATGTGGGCTTACTTGCACTAAATCTATGTTTATAGGAACATAAAATACATGTTGTTCCTATTGTCAGATTTTATTATTGAAGATGGTTTCTAATATGTGCCCATCAACTGCCCTTTTAATCATTGTCAGTCATTCTTTTCTACTGCAGTCAGATTTAAAACAGCAATGATGATTTTAAAATAAGGTCCTTCCACTGCTCAACTGTATTTAGGGCTAATTAAGAGTAAATAACTGTTCCCAGAAAGGAAGGCAAAATCCAAGCAAATCTTTGATAAATGCAGCCTTCCCCTTAGAGGAACATATTCTGCTCTGTTGGCCAGTAAATATTTCCATTACAACCATAAGAAACTCTGTTTTTCCCCCCATTGAGAATGTCATGCTGCTTTGATACAAGTAGAGAAAAATAAATACCAGTCAAGCCCAGGAAGGAAAACACAGGAAATATTTAATTAAGAAAAAATATATAATTCCCGGTTTCTTTCAGTATATCCCAGTTCCATTTGGTTGCAATCACAAGCTCTTAGTTCCCACTCAAGTCTGACATTTCCCCTAAATCTTCCCACCTCTCTCCACTCCCTCTGTGATGCAATTCATTCACTATAATTTGAAGGTTACAGTCAACTGCTCCAAGACAAGAATGCAGAGTGGATCAGATCAGACTTCCTGTATTACGAAGGTTCATCTTGATTTTGATTCTGTAAGCTTTCTTGTAATTTTTGCCTAAAGGACTTGTTCAACTTTGCTTTGACTGGGGCTTTTAATTTCCCCTTTCCTCTAAAGATGAGAGTTGCTGTTACTTTGCAAATCATAGAGTTTAATATCTCTTATATTTTCACTTCCTGTTGGAATTTTACAGTGATTGTTATGAATTTCTTCTAACTGGTAAAAGTTAAAATGAAGTGTCTTCCCAGCCCAGGGGAGAAGAAAGAAGATGTATATTGAAAGATATATATGCTCAGAAAAATTGGACTGGTGAGAAAAACTTGGAGCTATCCTGTGGAAATATAAGAAATATATTTTTATACTTATTCTAATTTATAGAAACATAAGAAAATTCTATAATGAAATACAGAGTTGAAATAAATTAACATAATTAAGAAACAAACAAGGGTATAGTATTTTTTTAATGCAAACACACATCATTATTAACTCCTAGAACAAGATGATCCTCTACCCAATAGCAATATGCATTGATAAGTAAGGTGATCACAAATACTTGCCAACAATGGGCCATTCTGGATACTACAACCAAGAGATGGAGAGCTAAGAGAAAGTTTTCAATGAGGAACAGAGGAGACACTATTGTGTTTCTTAGCACTTAAGAAAACCAAAAATTACAGACAGTTGAAGAACAAAAGCTAGTTCTTTATAGTAGTATATTAGTTTGCTAGGGATGCGATAACAAAATACTGAAGGTTAAGTGGCTTAAAAAATAGAAATTTATTTTCTCACAGTTCTGGAGGCTGGAAGTCCAAGACCAAGGTGCCAGCAGGGCTTGTTTCTCTTGAGGCCTCTCTCCCTGACTTACCGACAGCTGCCTTCTTGTCCTGTCCTCACATTCATGGTCTTTCCTCGGTGTGCTCACATCCCTGGTGTCTCTCTGTGTGTACAAATTCCCTCTGCTTACCAGTCAGATTGGATTGGGGATCACTCTAAAGGCCTCATTTTAACTTATTCACCCCTTCGAAGGCCCTATGTCCAAATATAATCACATTCTGGATACTGGGGGTTAGGGCTTCTATGCACAAATTTTGGAGGAATACACACAGTCTGTAATAGGTGAGGAGACATTTGTAATGGAGGTTGAAATCATCAACAGTGGAATAACAGGGGTCTGCCTGCGGTCAGGGTGGGAAATTAATAGACTGCAGGGTCGGACAGGTAACTGGGTCCATCATCCCTCTAATGTCAAAAGTGAAACATCTGTTTTCTCATTAGATGAGTGGTCACCTTTTCTTTTTTCGGATTGGGAGTAAATTAGACCATAAGGAATATATTAATGGAAGGATTATGAAAGCATGCACAACACATTATTAGAAATTTAATTCTAAATAACCTCCATTTGTGAAGTTTGATAAACATAAATCACAGATTACATTTAAAAGGTATAAAATGGTTTTTTGACATGGCAAGGGGAACAGTAAAACTTTTGATGATGGGAAAATAAAAACCACAAAAGAAAAATTGAGAAGACAGTGCCCAGAGTAGTGCTTTTTAAACTGTTCAAAAAATACGTCTTACATCCAGGAGAGTGAACTCCTGGCTAGAAGAGGAGAGAGAAATGAATGGTTATGTTTTATCAACAAAAATGTGTTGGAGCCTTACATCCCCTTGTATATTTCTTTTTATTTTGATTGAAAAACAATGTTACTTTTGTCCCCCAAGTCCTCAAGATAATACATGTCCCCCCACAAGATATATCACCTTTGTTGCATAGCTTTGCCTGAACCCTGACATCACAGTTCCACACCTGAATTATTTGTGCTCCAGTTTGAGAACCCAGGCCACAAAGTCTTAATTGCCCTTTCATAGCACAGAGTAGCCCTCTGAACAAAATGTGTGACACACTTTCACTAAGCCTTGGTCACCAGACTCGCTCCAGGCATACTATGAGTAAATGAAAGTCTAGCGTTTAGGGCAGACAAAAACAGAATCTCTCCTTTCCCATCTCAAGGCAGCCTCTCTACAAATCTCCCTGATCACTCCAGGGGCTCCCACCTTTTTTTGGGTAGTTAATATATGTTTACTGAAAAAACATGCATGGCATGAGAGGTGTGAGTTAAGTTTTATTTGGGGGCAAAATGAGGACTATAGCCCGGGAGACAGCATTTCAGATAGTTCTGAGAAACTGCTCCAAAGAGGTAGGGGGGAAGGTTGGTATATATGAGACTTTGGTGAAGGGGGAGTCCAGGCAATCAAGCACATATTTTTTGTAGAAGGTTTTGGCTATTCTTGTGAAGGTTGCTGCTAGTCACGAGGAGCAGACGTTACCATGAATAATTTTACTGCTTTTCTAGATATGAGGAAATGCAAGAATTAAGTTTATAAAGTCTTCTCCTGAAAATATCTAAGTATCTGAAGGCCTGTTCTGCCAGTTTTTCTCAGAGCACAGGGTGCCTCCTTCCTGGTCTCCACCTTGAACTCCTTTCAAGGGGGGTGTTGAAAGTCAGCAGCTGCTCATGGTTTAATCCTTGTAGAAGTAGATGGCAAGTGCCAGTTTTTATTTGGCTTGTATCAGTTATCTATTGCTGCAATTATGCTACATAAAAACCCACAAAACATCAGTGGCATGAAATTAAACATTTATTTTCACTCATGACTCTGTGAGTTGGCTGAGTTGCTCTGCTGATCTTGGCTGGGCTTGGCTAAGCAGTTCTTATCTTGGCTGGGGGTTCCTTATATATCTGGCAGTCAACTAATTTTTAGTTAATATAGGGTGGTCTTGGCTGGGATGACTGGCTTTGCTTCACAGAGTCTCTCATCCTCCAAGAAGCTAGCCCGAGCTTGTTCTCATGGTTCAGGCAAGAGAGAGTGTGCAAGACCTCATAAGGCCTGGGTTTGGGGGTGAGGCCTCATTCTATTGGCGAGAGTGAGATAAAAGGGCAGCTTAGATACAAGGGACAGGAAAATAGATTTCATGCTTGACAGTAGAAATGGCAAAGTCATATTGCAAAGGGCAGAGATTCAGGGAGGGTGGGAGAATTGAGGCATTTTCTCAATCAGTTTACCACAAGGAGGCATACTGAGTCATCATTTCTATAAGCAAAACTCTATATTCACATACTGTTTTTCCATACTGCTTACTTATGTAGCCCAGGGAATCTTAGTGGAACCCAAAATGGAATATCGATGTGAAAAGATTTTAAGCCCTGCTTCAACATCAGTTTTAGCTACTTACGCTTACTCTTTATTGGGAGAAGATGGGGGAGTGCAAATCTTCCCTAATAATGACTTCTCTAAAACCTGGTAGTTGACTGGTGATGGGATTGCTCTGTTAGATTGAACCAAATCCTTGATAAAAGTGAGATATATTCATGATAAATTTATTAGACTTGTGACAATTTGGCATCTGCTTGAGCAAAGATTTCAATCATGTAGAGAAATAAAAGATTGTCAACAATGTGGAGGAGAAAAATTATGTGAGTTGGTAATGCTTAGATGTATAGAGGAAAAATAAATTCTATTTTTGAAGCCAGTTCAAGAAACTTCAGTAATTATAAGCCAAATTTACAGTTCAAAAAATGTAGTTTTTCCATGGAATCCCATCTCACAGTTAAAAGAGAATGTATAAAAGAAGATTACCCCTTCATTTAAAAACTGTATATCATTTTCCTGCTCAGATATTTACTTCCTTTTTTCTGTGACTCAAGACAAATATTGGGGGAAGAAGGAGGACTCACATAGTCTCAAGAAGAGCCATGCAAGGTTAACTTTAGTGTCTAGAGTGAAGGGACACGAGAGCTACACAGGTAGCTGTGTAGGCACAGGCACTGTGATAGGCTCATTTCTTCTTTTCATCTCCACTGTAACATTGTGGGATAGGCATTAACAGCCCCTGATTTTATAGGTGGGGAAGCCGAGGCTTGGAAGGACAAGCAGCTTGCCCAAATTCACACAACCAGTGAGAACAAGAGCCAAGAACTGAGCACTCATCTCCGGGTTCCCATTTTTCTGTGGCTGTGATTTTCCTACTATAACACATCACTTCCATCTTGGGGAACCTAATCTTTATAGTTTGAAAATTTTAAAAGTACCAAACTGGTTTTTGTTCTCTGTGGTTTTTTTCCTCAAAGGCAGAGAAAGAAAGCCTATTTAATGCCACATGAATGAATGCCTGATGTTTTGTTAGCGTTTTCCCTGGAATGATGTTTCTTAAACTGAAGACAAAGAGACTGGTCTTCAGCAGGGAAAGCCAGCAGAAATGATAAACACAAACAATACAGTGACTCCAGAGTTTACAAATTTGAGAAAGAACTTTGCCCCAGGTCAAATATGAGGGAGAGGAATGACAGCCACCCACTAGACATATGCCCAGAGCTCTGCTGCTGTGGGCACCCCATGCCAGCATCCATGGTGAGGTAATTCTAGGGAACAGCAGGACTCATTCATCCCACATGCATTCTCAGACAGTTAGGGTAAACAACTTTCAGATGCATTTCCTGTTAGCTTTAAAATGTTTTCCCATAGTGGTACTAGTCCAATACTGTTTGAAAACTTCCTTTTTGTGTTTCCTTTAAAAGTACTTTTTTTTGCAAGAGGCTTTCCGGACATGATATCACCCTAGTTATTCCTTGACCAATTTTATCACCAACCACTTCAAATCTAGACAATTTATTCAGCTTTACAAGGTGGGTAGGGTCACTCCGTGAATGTCCAAAATAGTGAGGACAGATTCTACAGTTGGAGAAATGTGTGACCTGTCTGCCTAATGAACATTTACTACAAAGCTCGGAGACAGAACTAATTGGTTGTGGAGTCATAAGGAACATTTATAAAGTGGCAAAAAAAAAATATGTGACTGGAAATGTGAAGGGAAATAATGAATTGACAGCTCATTCTTACTCTGAGTTCTTTGGAGCAAACTGTTCATAATTGCTGCAAAAGTTGACACCTCCAAAATTCTCACTTGGTTCTCTGAATAGAGTTCAGAGTTCAGCCCTTCCCATTTCCCTGTTCCGGCTTTTCTCAATGATTCTCAACTAGAGGAAGCACTCCAACCTCTCCTCAGGCTCCCCAGAAGGGCTGTAAACAGAGAAAAAATTGAACCCATCTTTACACAGGTCTGCTTTTCTATAAGATTCTTGCCTCAAAAATGAGAGATAAATGTTAGTGTCTTGCTGATAAATCACTTGAGACAATGGTAAATCATTCCTAGAAAAGGATAAGGAAATTAGCATTCAATATTGAAGTTCAAAGTTAGAGATAGTTCCAGGACTTATTGTGAAAATGACATTTGCTATAGATAAAGTTTACTTGAGAGAGAGGAGACTCCTATCATGAGAATTTTTTCAGTCTCATGAAATTTGGCTGCTTCTCTCTGAAGAACATGAGGTAGAGACCAGCACCTCTGGCCATAGTGGTTAGTTATTGATGTATGTATCCCAGCTTCTAGAATTCCACCTTTGTCAAAAGCAAATCTTGGCTAGCCCACCCACTGATGGGACTCGAGAGCACTCAGCAGTCCATGGAGGTGCCATTCATAATGCCACCAGCATGAGGATGAGGAGGGCAAGCCACAATATCCAGAGATGGTTAAGGAATGAGTTATGGGAGACTCCCCTGACGGTCTGGTGGTTGAGACTCTGTGCTCCCACCACAGGGGGCATGGGTTCAATTCCTGGTTGGGAAACTAAGACCTTGCGTGGCACATTGTGTGACCAAAAAAAAAAAAAAAAAAGTTAGGGACGGCTTATGGGAGGCTTTGGGATCCTCAGCCTGGTAAACTTGGGAATTGACCCCCTCCTGACCTAACCTAGGTAACCCAGGGCAAGATTACAAATGCATTGATGTTTCACTGATGCAGGGGAAGGTGGGAAAAGGAACAAGGCATGAGATCTTGGCAATCTTTAATGTAAAATTGAAGCTAGTCCTATAGCTGCCAAGTGACTGTTAATTGTCTGAGTCAGAAGAATCTCACTACCTTTCTGGACGTGAGGTTGATTTGGCTTCAATGGCTTTCTCTTCATTGATCGCCAGGGTTGATCTGGCTCACCTGGCTGGTGAGCCAACCCCAATCAGCCTTCTCTCTTCTGTAACCCTTTGGTCCCTACCTAGACAACATCTTGTCTAACCCTGCCAGGATATGAGTCTATTCTTTCTTTCCTCCTTACTCTCACTTCTATAGAAATGGCACTGAGGTCAACCAGGGCCTTTGAGCCACATTTCAACTCTGAATGGCTATGATTTATTTTTACAACAAGGAGGAGGATTGAGTGGGCACAGGCTTTTCTAAAATTTCAAAGAAAATTTTTTACCTAGAGGGCTGATGACTTGGGTTTTACTTTCCCTCTTCTTTCTAAATGTTCTCCTTAAGGAATAACCCAGAAGAACTATCCTTAGTCATCAGCAATGAAATGTGTGAAAATCATAAACTTGTCTGAATTGCCTTGCTGATAAGGACAGAACCAACCAGAAGTCAGTCTGAGGCAGCCATTGAAGAATAGTAACCCTCACCTTCAAGTAAGCTTGAACAGCTTGTTTTAGTTAACATCAGAGCAGAAGAGTATCAAGGCTAACACTAGAAAGAACAAAAGGAAAACAAATAACAGTACAGGTATGGGGGAAAAAAGCAGAAAAAATGAACAAGATTATGAAAGCTTGATTTTATAATGCATATATTTTTTAATTTCCATATTTTTATAAAATTCAGTTCAGCAAAGATTTTTCTGTGTGCTAGACAATCTGCTAAATTCAGTAGAAAGAAAAATGAATAAGACCAAATCTCTCCCCTAGAATAATCATGCTAAACATGGTAAACTTTCAGTAAATGCCAGTTCCCTTTTTTCTTCTAGTGAGAGAAATTCTGAATTAATGAATACTTATTGTGATTGCTAACAGTTTTAAAAACTAATGTACTCTGGCAAAGAAGGCTAGCTCTCCACCTAAAATACCTTCTCATCTTCTTTGCCCAGGCACATAATAGACTACATTTCCCAGCCTCCTTGGCAAATAAGTGTGATCATGTGATTAAGTTCTAGCCAATGGCATGTGATCAGAAGCAATGAGTTGCTTTTATAAGTGGCTGTATATTCTGCATGTCCAACTTCTTGGCTACCACAACTTGTAAAATAGATTGGTCTTTTTTTTTATATCAACATTCATTTTTTAAACATCTTTATTGGAGTATAATTGCTTTACAATGGTGTGTTAGTTTCTGCTTTATAACAAAGTGAATCAGTTATACATATACGTATGTTCTCATATCTCTTCCCTCTTGCATCTCCTTCCCTCCCACTCTCCCTATCCCACCCCTCTAGGTGGTCACAAAGCATCGAGCTGATCTCCCTGTGCTATGCAGCTGCTTCCCACTAGCTATACAAATAGAACTACCATATGGCCCAGCAATCCCACTACTGGGCATATACCCTGAGAAAGCCATAATTCAAAAAGACTCATGTACCAAAATGTTCATTGCAGCTCTATTTACAATAGCCAGGACATGGAAGCAACCTAAGTGTCCATCATCGGATGAATGGCTAAAGAAGATGTGGCACATATATACAATGTAATATTACTAGCCATAAAAAGGAAAGAAACTGATTTATTTGTAGTGAGGTGGATAGACCTAGAGTCTGTCATACAGAGTGAAGTAAGTCAGAAAGAGAAAAACAAATACCGTATGCTAACACATATATATGGAATCTAAGAGAAAAAAAAAAAGGTCATGTAGGTTGGTCTTTATCACAATGAGTGAGGGTAGAAGGTGAGACCTGTCCTTAAAGAATTTTTATACAGGGGTATGGAACTGATACAATTTGCCACAAGTAAAATCCTCCTGGTAACAGGAAGGAGATGGTTTGCTGCAAGGCAAGACCACAGGGCAAGAGAATGATGAATTCAGTACTGCCTCTGAGTGTGAAGAAAGGGGGTCTGATTAACTATTATATCTATAGGCTTCACTTGCTAAGTTATAATGAAGGCAGTTAGGGTTAGGAAATGTGCTTGTAACTCATGGACACAGTATTGAAAGAAGGCTTCTACTACTTTTTCCAATCTCTGTCCTCCTCCAGTTCCTCATCTCCCCACACTTAATAATTTTCCATTTCCAAACATCAGGATACTCCCTCGAGTACACATGCAAGGAAGTTAATGTTAGTGAAAATTCCAGATCTTATAATTGCTCTCCACATCCAAACCATAGTCAAATACCACTAAAAACGATTTGTAAAAATGTCTTTAGTCAGCAACTCCATGAGTAGCCATTGGAAGGAATCTTACCAGAGAAAAATATTAATAAATAGAAAGCACACAAAGGAAACACTTATTAAGCTGTTTTAGTCTAGGATTGGGGAAAGCAGAAAAGAAAAAGATAAGGAGGGAAAATATTTAAACAAGAATTTATAAAACATTTTGTAATGAAAAGAAAATGTGGAATTTGTAATGAAAAACAAATTGCAAAAGTCTTAGGAGCCTAGTTAGGCACCAGAAAACTGCAAAAGGCTTTGATGACCTAAATCGATGCCAGGATACAATAGAGACACATTTGCATCCTTGATCTTAATTAGGCAACTTAAATTTTCACAATAAACCACTTTAGCAAAGCAGGCTGGCATTGTCAGTCTGAACCTCAGAAACCGAAATATCTCTTGACCTTGATTTTATAAGTATGTTTTTCCTAGATTAAATTGGGGGAGGGGTGCCTTTGCAAAAGTTCAGAAATACCTGTTTCCAAAAGCAGTTTCAGCATCTTTCCTTTGACCTCAGTTTCAGCTACAAAACCATGCTCCACCTTTAGCTACCTATGATACTCCTAGCACTTAATATTTGATTGATTTGTGAATCCTAAATTAGCTATTCAAACTTTAAAGAACAACTCCAAGTCCAATGTAAAACTCTTTAACAAAATTGATTTAGGAAAGAGACAAACTATTTTGGCAGTCTGAAAGGTTCTAGCTTTGACTATAAGGAAAGGAAAATTTTTTAAAAAACCACTTTTCTGTCGCATAGACAGAAAATGGTCCATTCTTTGAAGATAAAATGTAGAGTCAGATTAAGGAAGGAAAACATCTGCCAGTAGAAACAGTAATGAGAATTAGCTACATATCCTGGAAAAATAAGATTTAGCCCAACTATGTTGCTATTACTTAGTAAGATTGGACACAAGAATTGGCAGAAACATTTCTTATTCAACTATTTTATGGAAATCCTATGAAAATAATTGAAAACAGAAGCATTAAATTGCTTCACCAGAGAGAATGCACATTCTTTCTCTTCTACCTTCAACATTTTGCAAACCTATAGAAAGGGCTTGAAAGGAGAATATATTTTTTAAAAAAATACTCAATATGTGGAACAGATATGGAAGTTAACTGTGAAGCAAGGTTTTATATAGCAAACTTTTTCCCACTGATTTTCTTCTCAAAATGGAATGAATATATTCTACTGCTTCAAAACAGAAATGACTTCCAAAAGGAAATAAAAATTGAACCCAAGAATGCAACACATCTTCTTTACAGAATAAATTTAAAGTAAATTAAATTGGCTGTGTTACTCATATTAACACAAAAATACATAAGCCCAAAGTGAAAATTACAGAAATGTAATTTCTGTAAGGGCGTAAGGCTTCAGGCTGTGGCATTTGCAAGCATCTGAGGCTTAACAATGTGGTCCTAATATCTATGGACACAAGTTTGTCCCAATTCAAGTTTCTACTTTATGGTTATTTATTTATTTATTTATTTATTATTATTATTATTATTATTTTGCGGTACACGGACCTCTCACTGTGGTGACCTCTCCCGTTGTGGACCACAGGCTCCAGACGCGCAGGCTCAGCAGCCATGGCTCACGGGCCCAGGCGCTCTGTAGCATGTGGGATCTTCCCGGACTGGGGCACGAACCCATGTCCCCTGCATCGGCAGGCGGACTCTCAACCACTGCGCCACCAGGGAAGCCCTGCTTTATGGCTTTTTAAAGCTTGTTGTCACTTACTAACCTCTATCAACTCAACTTGTACTGAATTTAGTGTTACATGAATAATGTGCTGTGCAGTGATGCTTGTTTACCATGGAGCTGCATTAGGGTGTGATCAGCAAACCTTCTGTTACCAACCTTAATACGGAAAATAAGACTAAGCACCAAGAAACACAGCAATTTAATATTGTTGTGATATCTAAGCATGGGCTCTAAGTAGAAGCATTTTGTTTTGTTTATCTTTCTTTTTTTTTTTATAGTGAACACATTTATTCCTGGATGCCATAATGAAGTGGTTAAAAGCAGTCAAAGGAACAATATTTTGGGGTTTAATCACAAATCTATTTCTTCCTAGCTGTGTGATCTTGGTGATGATTCTTTAGTATTCTTGTGCCTTAGCTTCCATCACATTTCACATGAATTAAATGAATTAATACATATAAAGCAATTATAAGAGCGCTTAATCCTTTATAAGCACTAAAAAGCGTTGATTCATGATCCTGCTTTGCTTTTATTTTAATCAATTGCCTATTACATCTATTAATATCAAGTCTTTAATATAAACTATTCCTTGGAACCATTAATTGTTCTAAAGATTAATTAAAAAAAATAAATTGCCAAAAGAAGCATTTTATAACTGTATATAAGCATAAGTATTGAAATATGTTTAAATACTTTGAATTCAAGTAACTACATAATAGGGACGACTAGCACTTTCCTATTCAAAGATCTTCTACAGAAAGGTTTCTATGATCACCTTTATTTAGTCTTTTACGTTTTGGGCATTATGTTAGAGATCATACATCTACAAAGTGGGTGGGTCACTTTGGCCCATTAGAAAGCTCTGCTGTGGATTCTGTTTAAAACAGTAAGTAGTTTATAAATGATATACACATATCATCTCTATCATAGTGGAATAATTAAATCTGATGTTTGGGATTAAACACGTCTTATAAATAAATGACAAACATTATTCAAATAATGTATGTGGTTCCATTCTGGAGCTTCTTCTTACATATACTGACCCTTCACTGACTTTAAAAAAACAATCCCATTTTTCTCTATGATTGCTGCTTCTATTCTTTGGATTCTCCTTCTGGAAAATAAAACTCCATTACAATAATTATTTTTTTAAAATCAGAACACATTATTAAAATTGTCAGCTTACAACCTCAGTTTGTACCAGTACTACTGACTGAACATTAAAAACAACAAAACAAAACACCTCAGAGGTGTAGACATGATCTCCAAATAGATTTGATTATAAAATAGGTTTATATATCTCCTCATTCTTTTTTCTTTTTCTTTTTTATATTTCCATTAACTTTATATTTTATCAAAGTATAGTTAATTCAGTCATACAGCAAAGTGATTCAGTTTTATATATATATATTTATATATATATTCAGTTATATATATATATGTGTGTATATATATATACACACACATATATATTCTTTTTCAGATTCTTTTCCATTATAGTTTATCACAAGATATTGAAAATAGTTTCCTGTGCTATACAGTAAATCCCTGTTTTTTACCTATTTTATATATAGTGGTATGTGTATATGTTAATTCCAAACTCCTAATTTATCCCTCCTCCCCACCCTTCCCCTTTGGTAACCACAAGTTTGTTTTCTACATCTGTGGATCTATTTCTGCTTTGTAAATAAGTTCATTTGTATCATTTTCTTAGATTACACATATAAGTGATATATTTGTCTCTGTCTGACTTACTTCACTTAATATAATAATCTCTAGGTTCATCCATGTTGCTGCAAATGACATTATTTCATTCTTTTTTTATGACTGAGTAATATCCCATTGTGTATATATACCACATCTTCTTTATCAATTCATCTGTTGATGGACATTTAGGTTATTTCCATGTTCTAGCTATTGTAAATAATTCTGCTATGAACACAGGGGTGCATGTATCTTTTTGAATTAGAGTTTTCTCCAGATATATGCTCAGGAGTGGGATTGCAGGATCATATGGTAATGCACCAATTTATTGATATATTCCTACCAACAGTGTCAGAGGGTTCCTTTTTCTCCACACCCTCTCCAGCATTTATTTGTAGACTTTTAATGATGGCCATTCTGACTGGTGTGAGGTGATACCTCATTGTGGTTTTGATTTGCATTTCTCTCATAATTAGCGATATTGAGCATCTCTTCATGTGCCTTTTGGCCATCTGTGTGTCTTCTTTGGAGAAATGTCTACTTAGTTCTTCTGTTCATTTTTTAATTGAGTTATTTGTTTTTATTGATATTGAGTTGTAAGAGAGCCTTCTTCTTGGCTCGAGAAAGCCACATTCTTGCTGTGTCCTTATAAGATGGAGAGAGCGTAGTCTCTCTCTCTTTCTCTTCTTATAAAGCCAGTAATCCTGAAATGATAGCCCCACCCTCGTGACCTCACTTAACCCTAATTACCTCCCAAAGGCCCCATCTCCAAATACCATCACATTGGGTGTTAGGGCTTCAACCCATGAATTTTGGGGGACACAATTCAGTACAAGACACTAAACTTTTGGGGTGGCAATAGGTAATCTTTTATTAATACCATCAGTATGTTTTTCATCTCAGACATTGTAGTTTTCATGTCTAGAAGTTTGAGTTTTATCTTTTTAATATCTTATGTCTTCATATCTTCCAGGTGCAATCTTTTCTCTAGTTTCTTGAACATGTGGAAGACAGTCATAACAACTCTATCATCTGGTTATTTCTGGGTTGAGATCAATTCTTTGGCCCAGAAGTACCTTTTTTTACTGATTTTTAAATTACTTATATATTAAGAATCTCAACATTTATTGCAAACTGGAAGATATATTTAACTCAGTCTTTGCAGAGTTAGGCCTGGAGCCCAGGTCAAAAGGAAGAAAACCAAAAAAGCATAAAACTCATATGGGCCTAAAGTCTGAGCTAGACATAAGCCAAATCAGTTCTCTGATTGAGAAATTGTATAATAGTGATATGTCATACACTCAGTTGGATTGCCCTGTAAAGGAGACTTTGATAAATGTACACCTAGAAATAAACTTTCCTGGAAATAGGCCAGATCTATATGTTCAAGCAAATTAAAAACAAAATAAAAGCAGCTAAATAGGAAAAACATTAATTTTAACTATTTAATTTGTTTCTTCATCTAACAAACATATTAAGCACTTACTATGTGTCTAAGGCTTTTCTAGACCCAGTATCATTTGATATTATATATGAATTATAAAAAAACTTTAGTTAACACATGCAGAAATGAAAGTAAATCACTAACACATCCTAAATTTCTGTACCAGTTTAGGAGGTAGTAAGTACCAGGGGATATTTCAACCCTTTGAAGCACAGACTTTTTTTTTTAAGACAGTGAAACAACATGTTTTTAAATGGAAGTATAGTTGATATACAATATTATATGTTACAGGTGTATAATATAGTGATTCACAATTTTTAAAGGTTATGTTCTATTTATAGTTATTATAAAATACTGATTATATTCCCCATGTTGCACAATATATCCCTGTAGCTTATTTTATACCTAATAGTTTGTACCTCTTAATTCCCCACCCCTATGTTGCCCCCCACTTCCCTCTCCCCACTGGTAACCACTAGTTTATTCTCTATATCTGTGAGTCTGCTTCTTTTTTGTTATATTCACTAGTTTGTTCTATTTTTTAGATTCCACATATAAGTGATATCATACAGTATTTGTCTTTCATTTAGCATAATACCCTCCAAGTCCATCCATGTTGCTGCAAATGTCAAAATTACAGATTGTTTTTTAAGTGCTGTTTGCCCTGAGAAGTTGAAGAAAAACAAGAACAGATTCTTTTTTAATGAGGACAAATACGGTTTTATTGCAAATTTGTCACTCAAATATCAAAAGGAATTGGCTTAATAAAAGAACAAAATGGAAACATTAGACCTCTAGTAAATTATGTACAATATTAGCATATCAGATATTTGAGTAAGGAAATTCAGTAATTCTTGCAGATATAGAGAGCAAACTAGTGCCTACCAGTGGGGAGAGGGAAGGGGGAAGGGCAACATGGATATAGGTGAGTAAGAGGTAAAAATTATTAGGTAAAAAATAAGCTACAAGAAGGGGCTGGGGGACCCGGAGGAAGATGGCGGAAGAGTAAGACGCGGAGATCACCTTCCTCCCCACAGATACATCAGAAATTCATCTACACGTGGAACAACTCCTACAGAACACCTACTGAACGCTGACAGAAGACCTCAGACCCCCCAAAAGGCAAGAAACTCCCCACATACCTGGGTAGGGCAAAAGAAAAAAAGAATAAACAGAGACAATAGGATAGGGACGGGACCTGCACCAGTGGGAGGGAGCCGTGAAGGAGGGAAGGTTTCTACACACTACAAGCCCCTTCGCGGGCGGAGACTGCAGGTGGCGGAGGGGGAAAGCTTCGGAGTAGCGGAGGAGAGCACAGCAACAGGGGTGCGGAGGGCAAAGCGGAGAGATTCTGGCACAGAGGATCGGTGCCCTCAGGCACACACCAGCCCGAGAGACTTGTCTGCTCGGCCGCCGGGGCGGGCGGGGCTGGGAGCTGAGGCTCTGGTATCGGCTTTCAGTCGGAGCGCAGGGAGAGGACTGGGGCTGGCGGCAGGAAGAGAGCCTGAAGGGGTTAGTGCACCACGGCTAGCCCGGAGGGAATCAGGGGAAAGGGTCTGGAGCTGCCGAAGAGGCAAGAGACTTTTTTCCCTTTTGTTTCCTGGTGCGCGAGGAGAGGGAATTAAGAGGGCTGCTTGGGGAAGCGCCGCGGGTAAGGCGCGGACCTCGGAGACGGGCGTGGGACGCTGGGGCTGCTGCTGCCGCCGCCGCCGCGGGGCCTGTGTGCGAGCGCGGGTCACTGTCCGCCCTGCCTTCCGGGGGGCCTGTGCACCCCGCCACTGCCGGGGTCCCGGGACCCGGGGACAGCTTTCCCGGGAAAGCGCACGGAGCGCCACGGGCTACTGCAACGTCACGCCGGCCTCTGCCACCGCAGGCCCGCCCCACACTGCGCGCCCCTCCCTCCCCTCTGCCTGAGTAAGCCAGAGCCCCCGAATCAGCGGCTCCTTTAAACCCGTCCTGTCTGAGCGAAGAACGGACGCCCCCCGGCGACCTACGCGCAGAGGCGGGGCCAGGTCCAAGGCTGAGACCCGGGAGCTGTGAGAGCAGAGACAGGGAAATCTCTCTGTGCAGCCTCGGAGGCAGCGGATTAAAGCTCCACGGTCCATTTGATGTGCCCTGTGTCTGTGGAGTGCATAAATGGACAGCGAATCATCCCAAATTGAGGAAGTGGACTTTGAGGACAAGATTTAAGACTTTCCCCCCTTTTCATCTTTTTACAACGAATTATCCCAAAGTAAGGAGGTGGACTTGGAGAGCAAGATTTTTGGTTTTTCCCCCTGCTCTCTTTTTGTGAATGTGTATGTGTATTCTTCTGTGTAAGATTCTCTCTGTATAGCTTTGCTTCCACCATATGTCCCAGGGTTCCATCGGTCCGTTTTTTTTTTTTCAATAATTACTTTTTAATTTTAATAATGCTACAATATTTCATACTTTATTCTATTTTACTTTACCTGCTCTTTCTTTTTTTCCTACCTTCCCTTCCTCCCTCCCTCCCTCCACTCCTCCTTTCCTTCTTTATTTTCCTTTCCTCCCTCCCTCCCTCCCACCCTTCTTCTCTCCACTTTCTCTTTCTTTCCTTCCTAACTCCCTCCCTCCTGTCTTTCCTTCTTTCTTTCCATCCTTCCTCCCTCCCTCCCTCCTTTCTTTCTTTCTTCCTTCCTTCCTTCCTTTCTTCCCTCCTTCCTTTCTTTCCCTCTCTCTTTCTTTCTTCTACTAATTCTTTCTTTATACTTTTTCTCCCTGTTATTCTGAGCCGGGTGGATGAAAGGCTCTTGGTGCTGCAGCAGGAGTCAGTGCTGTGCCTCTGAAGTGGGAGAGCCAACTTCAGGACACGGGTCCACAAGAGACCTCCCAGCTCCACATAATATCAAGCAGCGAAAATCTCCCAGAGATCTCCATCCCAACACCAGCACCCAGCTTCAGTCAATGACCAGCAAGCTACAGTGCTGATCACCCTATGCCAAGCAACTAGCAAGGCAGGAACACAGCCCCACCCATTAGCAGAGAGGCTACCTAAAAACATAATAAGGCCATAGGCACCCCAAAACACACCACCAGACGTGGACCTGTCCACCAGAAAGACAAGATCGAGCCTCAACCACCAGAACACAGGCATTAGTCCCCCCCACCAGGAAGCCTACACAACCTACTGAAACAACCTTAGCCACTGGGGACAGACACCAAAAACAACGGGAAGTACGAATCTGCAGCCTGCAAAAAGGAGACCCCAAACACAGTAACATAAGCAAAATGAGAAGACAGAAAAACACACAGCAGGTGAAGGAGCAAGATAAAAACCTACCAGACCTAACAAATGAAGAGGTAATAGGCAGTCTACCTGAAAAAGAATTCAGAATAATGATAGTAAAGCTGATCCAAGATTCTATTTCCAAGATCCATAATCTTGGAAATAGAATAGACAAAATGCAAGAAACAGTTAACAAGGACCTAGAAGAACTAAAGATGAATCAAGCATCGATTACAAACACAATAAATGAAATGAAAAATACTCTAGATGGGATCAATAGCAGAATAAATGAGGCAGAAGAACGGATAAGTGAGGTGGAAGATAAAATAGTGGAAATAACTGCTGCAGAGCAAAATAAAGAAAAAAGAATGAAAAGAACAGAGGACAGTCTCAGAGACCTCTGGGACAACATTAAACGCACCAACATTCGAATTATAGGGGTTCCAGAAGAAGAAGAGAAAAAGAAAGGGACTGAGAAAATATTTGAAGAGATTATAGTTGAAAACTTCCCTAATATGGGAAAGGAAATAGTGAATCAAGTCCAGGAGGCACAGAGAGTCCCATACAGAATAAATCCAAGGAGAAATACTCCAAGACACATATTAATTAAACTGTCAAAAATTAAACACAAAGAAATCATATTAAAAGCAGCAAGGCAAAAACAACAAATAACACACAAGGGAATCCCCATCAGGATAACAGCTGATCTCTCAGCAGAAACTCTACAAGCCAGAAGGGAGTGGCAGGACATACTTAAAGTGATGAAGGAGAAAAACCTGCAACCAAGATTACTCTACCCAGCAAGGATCTCATTCAGATTTGATGGAGAAATTAAAACCTTTACAGACAAGCAAAAGCTGAGAGAGTTCAGCACCACCAAACCAGCTTTACAACAAATGCTGAAGGAACTTCTCTAGGCAAGAAACACAACAGAAGGAAAAGACCTACAATAACGAACCCAAAACAATTAAGGAAATGGGAATAGGAACATACATATCAATAATTACCTTCAATGTAAATGGACTAAATGCTCCCACCAAAAGACACAGAGTGGCTGAATGGATACAAAAACAAGACCCATATATATGCTGTCTACAAGAGACCCACTTCAGACCTAGAGACACATACAGATTGAAAGTAAGGGGATGGAAAAAGATATTCCATGCAAATGGAACTCAAAAGAAAGCTGGAGTAGCAATTCTTATATCAGACAAAATAGACTTTAAAATAAAGACTATTACAAGAGACAAAGAAGGACACTACATAATGATCAAGGGATCGATCCAAGAAGAAGATATAACAATTGTAAATATTTATGCACCAAATATAGGAGCACCTCAATACATAAGGCAAATACTAACAGCCATAAAAGGGGAAATCGACAGTAACACAATCATAGTAGGGGACTTAACACCCCACTTTCACCAATGGACAGATCATCCAAAATGAAAATAAATAAGGAAACACAAGCTTTAAATGATACATTAAACAGGATGGACTTAGTTGATATTTATAGGACATTCCATCCAAAAACAACAGAATACACATTTTTCTCAAGTGCTCATGGAACATTCTCCAGGATAGATCATATCTTGGGTCACAAATCAGCCTTGGTAAATTTAAGAAAATTGAAATTGTATCAAGTATCTTTTCCGACCACAATGCTATGAGACTAGATATCAATTACAGGAAAAGATCTGTAAAAAATACAAACACATGTAGGCTAAACAATACACTACTCAATAACGAAGTGATCACTGAAGAAATCAAAGAGGAAATTAAAAAATACCTAGAAACAAATGACAATGGAGACACGACGACCCAAAACCTATGGGACGCAGCAAAAGCAGTTCTAAGGGGGAAGTTTATAGCAATACAATCCCACCTTAAGAAACAGGAAACATCTCAAGTAAACAACCTGACCCTGCACCTAAAGCAATTAGAGAAAGAAGAACAAAAAACCCCCAAAGTTAGCAGAAGGAAAGAAATCATAAAGATCAGATCAGAAATAAATGAAAAAGAAATGAAGGAAAAGATAACAAAGATCAACCAAACTAAAAGCTGGTTCTTTGAGAAGATAAACAAAATTGATAAACCATTAGCCAGACTCATCAAGGAAAAAAGGGAGAAGACTCAAATCAATAGAATTAGAAATGAAAAAGGAGAAGTAACAACTGACACTGCAGAAATACAAAAGATCATGAGAGATTACTATAAGCAACTCTATACCAATAAAATGGACAACCTGGAAGAAATGGACAAATTCTTAGAAATGCACAACCTGCCAAGACTGACTCAGGAAGAAATAGAAAATATGAATAGACCAATCACAAGCACTGAAATTGAAACTGTGATTAAAAATCTTCCATCAAACAAAAGCCCAGGACCAGATGGCTTCACAGGCGAATTCTATCAAACATTTAGAGAAGAGCTAACACCCATCCTTCTCAAACTCTTCCGAACAATTTCAGAGGAAGGAACACTCCCAAACTCATTCTATGAGGCCACCATCACCTTGATACCAAAACCAGGCAAGGATGTCACAAAGAAAGAAAACTACAGGCCAATATCACTGATGAACATAGATGCAAAAATCCTCAACAAAATACTAGCAAACAGAATCCAACAGCACATTAAAAGGATCATACACCATGATCAAGTGGGGTTTATTCCAGGAATGTAAGGATTCTTCAATATACGCAAATCAATCAATGTGATACACCATATTAACAAGTTGAAGGAGAAAAACCATATGATCATCTCAATACATGCAGAGAAAGCTTTCGACAAAATTCAACACCCATTTATGATAAAAACCCTGCAGAAAGTAGGCATAGACGGAACTTTCATCAACATAATAAAGGCCATATATGACAAACCCACAGCCAATATTGTCCTCAATGGTGAAAAACTGAAACCTTTTCCACTAAGATCAGGAACAATACAAGGCTGCCCACTCTCACCACTCTTATTCAACATAGTTTTGGAAGTTTTAGCCACAGCAATCAGAGAAGAAATGGAAATAAAAGGAATCCATATTGGAAAAGAAGAAGTAAAGCTGTCACTGTTTGCAGATGACATGATACTATACATAGAGAATCCTAAAGATGCTACCTAAAAACTACTAGAGCTAATCAATGAATTTGGTAAAGTAGCAGGATACAAAATTAATGTACAGAAATCTCTGGCATTCCTGTGCACTAATGATGAAAAATCTGAAAATGAAATCAAGAAAACACTCCCATTTACCATTGCAACAAAAAGAATAAAATATCTAGGAATAAACCTACCTAAGAAGACAAAAGACCTGTATGCAGAAAATTATAAGACACTGATGAAAGAAATTAAAGATGATACAAATAGATGGAGAGACATACCATGCTCCTGGATTGGAAGAATCAATATTGTGAAAATGACTCTACTACCCAAAGCAATCTACAGATTCAATGCAATCCCTATCAAACTACCCCTGGCATTTTTCACAGAACTAGAACAAAAAATTTCAGAATTTGTTTGGAAAAACAAAAGACCCCGAATAGCCAAAGCATTCTTGAGAACCAAAAACGGAGCTGGAGGAATCAGGCTCCCTGACTTCAGACTATACTACAAAGCTACAGTAATTAAGACCGTGTGGTACTGGCATAAAAACAGAAAGATAGATCAATGGAACAGGATAGAAAGCCCAGAGATAAACCCACGCACATATGGCTAACTTATCTTTGATAAAGGAGGCAGGAATGTACAGTGGAGAAAGGACAGCCTCTTCAATAAGTGGTGCTGGGAAAACTGGACAGGGACATGTAAAAGTTTGAGATTAGATCATTCCCTAACACCATACACAAAAATAAGCTCAAAATGGATTAAAGACCTAAATGTAAGGCCAGAAACTATCAAACTCTTAGAGGAAAACATAGGCAGAACACTCTATGACATAAATCACAGCAAGATCCTTTTGGACCCACCTCCTAGAGAAATGGAAATAAAAACCAAGATAAACAACTGGGACCTAATGAAACTTAAAAGCTTTTGCACAGCAAAGGAAACCATAAACAAGACCAAAAGACAACCCTCAGAATGGGAGAAAATCTTTGCAAATGAAGCAACTGACAAAGGATTAATCTCCAAAATTTATAAACAGCTCATGCAGCTCAATAGCAACAAAACAAACAACCCAATCCAAAAATGGGCAGAAGACTTAAATAGGCATTTCTCCAAAGAAGATTTACAGACTGCCAACAAACACATGAAAGAATACTCAACATCAATAATCATTAGATAAATGCAAATCAAAACTACAATGAGATATCATCTCACACCAGTCAGAATGGCCATCATCAAGAAATCTAGAAACAGTTAATGCTGGAGAGGGTGTGGAGAAAAGGGAACACTCTTGCACTGCTGGTGGGAATGTGAATTGGTACAACCACTATGGAGAACAGTATGGAGGTTCCTTAAAAAACTAAAAATAGAACTACCATATGACCCAGCAATCCCACTACTAGGCATATACCCTGAGAAAACCATAATTCAAAAAGAGACATGTACCAAAATGTTCATTGCAGCTCTATTCACAATAGCCCGGAGCTGGAAACAACCTAAGTGTCCATCATCGGATGAATGGATAAAGAAGATGTAGCACATATATACAATGGAATATTACTCAGCCATAAAAAGAAACAAAACTGAGCTATTTGTAATGAGGTGGATAGACCTTGAGTCTGTCATACAGAGCGAAGTAAGTCAGAAAGAGAAAGACAAATACCGTATGCTAACACATATATATGGAATTTAAAAAAAATGTCATGAAGAACCTAGGGGTAAAACGGGAATAAAGACACAGACCTGGGCCTCCCTGGTGGCGCAGTGGTTAAGAGTCCGCCTGCCGATGCAGGGGATACGGGTTCGTGCCCCGGTCTGGGAGGATCCCATATGCCGCGGAGCGGCTGTGCCCGTGAGCCATGGCCGCTGGGCCTGCGCATCCGGAGCCTGTGCTCCGCAACGGGAGAGGCCACAACAGTGAGAGGCCCACATACCGCAAAAAGAAAAAAAAAAAAAGACACAGACCTACTTGAGAATGGACTTGAGGATATGGGGAGGGGGAAGGGTAAGCTGTGACAAAGCGAAAGAGAGGCATGGACATATATACACTACCAAACGCAAGGTAGATAGATAGTGGGAAGCAGCCGCAGAGCACAGGGAGATCAGCTCGGTGCTTTGTGACCGCCTGGAGGGGTGGGATGGGGAGTGTGGGAGGGAGGGAGATGCATGAGGGAAGGGATTTGGGAACAGATGTATATGTATGACTGATTCACTTTGTTATAAAGCAGAAACTAATAAAAACAAAAAACCTAAGGATGAGGAAGGAAATGGACATTTGTTTAGAGAATGACTAGCCTACCACCAGTTCCTACTAGGTAATATCCCAGCCTAAGGATATACAAAATTATGACTTTAATATATATTGTCAATAAGAGTGATTATTAAAATGTAAATTTCCACTGGCAAAAAAAAAAAAAAAAAAAGAAGGGGCTGCCCTGGTGGCTCAGTGGTTGAGAGTCCGCCTACAGATGCAGAGGACACGGGTTCGTGCCCCGTTCCAGGAAGATCCCACATGCCGTGGAGTGACTGGGCCCGTGAGCCATGGCCACTGAGCCTGCACGTCCGGAGCCTGTGCTCCGCAACAGGAGAGACCACAACAGTGAGAGGCCCGCGTACCATAAATAAATAAATAAATAAGCTACAAGGATATATTATACAACATGGAAAATATAACCAATATTTTATAATAACTATAAATGAAGTATAACCTTTAAAAATTGTGAATCACCATATCGTACACCTGTAATTTACATATTATACAGAAGCTATACTTCAATAAAAAGTTTTTTTAAAAAGAAATTCAGTACTTCAAAGATAGCTAATGCTGTCACTTAAATCTCCACAATGAATTGTTCCAGAATGAAAGTTATGACATTTCTAAAGCTATAGGTGATGCAACAAAGGATAAAAACAGTCCTAAAATTGCATGTTTGGATTATTCATTAGAAAAAGCTTAACATTCACTATGAAATCCCAAAGTAAAGGCAGATACCCCAAATTTCACCAAATTATTTCCATTGTCAACCTAACACAATCAGTACAACACATATCAATATCCATTATGATTAATTAATTAAGCCACTTCAATTAATAATAACAAATTACTTGTTAATAAACTCTTTATTTTGGACTAAGTGTAGGATTACAGAAAAATTGCAAAGACAAAATACAGAGTTCCCATATACACTCTGCCTCCGCATATACACACATAATTTCTCTTAATGTTAACGTTTTACATGAACTGACATTGTCAAAACTAAAAAACCAACATTGGCACGTTGCTATTAACTAAACTCTGTGTGGAATAACTGAAAAATTATTCAAATAGTGAGGGTAAACATGTCTTTTTTAAGGAAAAAATACTACCATTTTAATTAATCAATAATACTCTTGAGTTAAGTTTTAGAGTTGTAGCTCTACGTTGGGTTTTCTTCAGAAGACCGAAAGTATATCAGATTGGACAGAATTTGTCATGAAATCTTGGATGAGTGCTGTTGTGCCTCTCATGTGGTACTAACTTTAACTTATAATAGGCATAGCACCACCATTCTTCAAGTGCCAGAGGGACTCTAGGAAAGTTGGTTTTCCAGTGTTTCCTACAGGATTTCAAAGTACCTTGGATTTACTCTTTATTTTTATTTTTATATTTTTTACAAATTGCTCAAATTATACCAATCCTTAAATTTTCTTAATAAAGACAGGGATTCACTATTTGGCAAAGTATTTTTTTCTGTTTATGTATTAATGCACACAGAGAAGTAATCAAATCCCACTTATATTTGCATTTTTATCAGTGATCTTTATTGAAAAGAATAAAATTTCATGAAATAGAGACAATTCTGGAAAATCTGGGATGTATAGCTTTTGTCTCCATGGCAACTAGATACAACTAACTGGCTGTATCTAGTCCTCCAGGGTAATTAATTTCTTGTGTGCTGGGATAGTCCACTGCTTCTCAAGGCCAGCAAAAAAGAAGCAGCAAGATGACCTTTCTTTAAAACAAAACAAACCCAAATCTCACATAGAGAAATAAGACTTTTAAGTAAGCTCTATTTTCACTTTTGCAGTGGGTTTTTCATTTGAGCAATAAAATGGTCCACCAGATTATGAGTTCTGTTGAGCTTATTTTTCATGCATTAGCCATGTTGTAGGATCTCAAAGATTTTTTTCCTGCTTGAGTTAGTTCAGCTGAATCAATACATGTTTGTGGGTACTTATCTGCACAGTGTGCTTCACCTCAAAAGAGAAAGAGAAATGTCAGAAGACCTACATACCAAGAAAGAGAAATGTCAGACCTACATACCAAGTAACAAAAGACTAGTTGTATTTAACCCTGTTGGCTTTGGCACCTGGAAATCTTTTAAAACAGACAAGTGTTTGAGCCCCATCCTTCAGAAATTCTGACTGAATTAGTTTTGGGTGGTGCCAGAGTGCCAGTAATTTCAAAAATTCTGACTAGGGGCTTCCCTGGTGGCGCAGTGGTTAAGAATCTGCCTGCCAATGCAGGGGACGTGTGTTCAAGCCCTGGTCTGGGAAGATCCCACATGCGTCAGAGCAACTAAGCCCGTGCACCATAACTACTGAGCCTGAACTCTGGAGCCCATGAGCCACAACTACTGAGCCTGCATGCCACAACTACTGAAGCCTGTGTGCCAAGAGCCCATGCTCCACAGCAAAAGAAACCATTGCAGTGAGAAGCCCGGACACCGCAACGAAGAGTAGCCCCCGCTCGCCACAACTAGAGAAAGCCCACGCGCAGCAACAAAGACTCAACATGGCCAAAAATAAATAAATTAAATTAATTAATTTTTTTAAAGTCATAGGAAAGTTTTTTTTTTAAAAGTAGCCCCCGCTCTCTACAACTAGAGAAAAGCCTACGCACAGCAACCAAGACCCAGTGCAGCCAAAAATAAATAAATAAACAAATAAATTTATTTAAAAACTTCTGATTAGGAGACTCATCCATTGTTAAGAGTCAGAATTAGATAGTATACTTAGTAAACTTTGACCCAATGAAGTAAGCCTCTTCATAAACACTGGGCAAATATATGATATTTATTAAAGTGAGTTTCTGTTTGCTCTTTAACATTCCTTCTGCGTTACAAACTAATGAAAGCATCAGGAAATGCTAAAGGTAGTAGATTTGGAAAATACTGTTCTTTAGTTTTCGTTTTCTTTTTTTTTTTCAATCTAAGTGTGATGTGTCTTAAGCTTTTAGGACATACCTTCTATCTGAGGAGGTTATACTCTCTGAATCTCAGTGTGCCTTATTTTAGAAAGTTTTTCCCCATCATATGCTGAGATCAGACTGTACCAGCTCCAAGAGATTATTGTAAAATTTTCAGAAATTTTGCTAGCTGGTTGTTAAGCTGTTAGTATCTTGAAATTGGTCCTAGTAGGAGTATTTACACCATGGCAGTCATCAAGTGCTACAAATAGGGCTTTGTTTCTTCTGGAAACTGAGGTGTTAAACATCAATGTGTAAACCTCTTCAGCTATGAGAAAATAGGATCAAAGGATGGAATTTGACTAGGCTTAAATATTTGTCAACTCCTTGTTTTAACAGATAGGAAAACTGAGGCTCAGAGAGTTTAAGTGACTTGCCAAGAAAATTGCTGGTGGACCCCAGAATAGAAGCTAGTTACACCAGAGTGTCTATCACAACTGTCTTGATTCTGGTTAATACATCAAATGCTTTGAAATGTAAGCTCAGCATTTTACAAATAAACAGCCATCCACACAAGAATATTTTAGGAGTACTAGGTATTTGTTGTTAAAATTCTGTAATTACTATGATACATTTAGACAATGGAGTACTATACACCCTTAAAAAAGAATGAAAGAGACTTCTGTGTACTGATACAGGAAGATTTCCTGTGTACATTGTTAAGAGAAGCAAGCAAGGTGTAGAACAGTATGTTAATATGCCACTTTTTTTTGCAAAGGAAGAAATAAGGATATACATGATTATATTTGTAAAAAAAAAAAAAAAGAAATACTGCAAGGATAAACAAGAACCTAATAAAAATGTTTCCCTAATAGGGTGCGAGGGAAACAGGGCAGCAGGGGCAAGATGTCTCTGTGATGGAAACCAAATGAAGACTCTGACAACTAACAGCTGGTAGTAACCCACAATGTTCCCTATAAACAAAAAACAATTTCACAGAATTTCAACATCAGATGAGGTCACACCATGACCATGATGGAACCAAGCCTGAGTAAGACCATTCTGGAATCATGTGTGAACACAGACAAAAACAAGGACACCATGCAACCACAAAAGCAACAAAATATCCTTCTCTCCTTGCTAACAAGAGTAACTACCCTTCCTCTTATGGCAACTCTAGCTGCGCTTTATTCCTCCTACCTCCTAGATAAAAATTAAGATTCTCAATCACTGAATTTTCCTTATTGCCTTCCAGTACCATACTTAGCCAATAGTCAAGTTTGAACATCCAAAAGCATAGTAATTTTGAAATATATTGAAATTTTGAATATCTAAGAATACATAATAAATTCATAAAAGAGAAAACAGATTATTATACAACTTGATTTTATTATTATCAGTATAATGAGCCATATAACTATTCTCAATAATCACAAAGAAAGTAACTGAATTCAAGACCAATCAGAAATGGTACAAGAAAGAGATGCCAAAATGGAGATAAAGTGAAAAAGATATATTTGTCTAAATAGGCTTGAATAGGTTCAAGACTTGAAATTTTCTCTAGTTAAAGATACATGGTCTTTTCTTCACTCACTATGAATAACCTCAAATTAAGTCTTTGACTTTCTTGCCAGAGTCTTTTGACTTCACTTCTGTAATGAAGTGAGTCCTATTTTTCATTCAGTATCCAGTCTCTGAACATCAACCATGTACTAGGCACAAAGTCTTCAAAGATTAATAGGATCTGGTCCCAGCTATCAAGGAGTTTGTTTCCTAAAGGGTGAGCCTAAATTCCTCCTTCTGCCTCTCAGTTCTGTTTAGACACATATCACCCAGGAAAGCTTCTCTGCAATTATTTGACAGATGTCTGTCTTCTTTCTCCATGCATCACCAGTGGTTTGTAGAGTGCAGGACTATGTGCATCTTATTCACCATTACATTCCTAGTGCTCAAGAAAGCATCTGATGTAAGTAGACTCGTACTGTGTTGAGTAGTGTCCCCCCAGAGTTCATGTCCACTCAGAATCTCAGAATGTGACATTGTTTGGAAATAGGGTCTTTGCAGATGTAAGATGTAAGATGGGGCCCTACCGAATTAGCTGAGTCTTAAATCCAATATAATTGCTGTCCTTTTAAGAAGAGGAGATAATACACAGAGGCACAGGCACAGAGAGAGGAAGGGCACATGATGACAGAGGCAGAGACTGGAGTGATGCAGCTGCAAGCCACGGAAAGCCAAGGATGGCAAGAAACCACCAGAATTTAGGATGAGGCGAGGAAGGAAAGAAAAGAAGAATTTGCAATGGCTTTCTCAGGATTTCAAGGTCTTCTGTTTTTAGTAACAGCTTTATTGAGATATAATTCACATGCCATAAAATTCATCCTTATGAAGTGTCCAATTCATTGGTTTTCAGTATATTAACAAAGTTGCATAACCATTATTACCATCTAATTCTAAAACATTTTCATTTCCCCATAAAGAAATTCAGTTCCCATTAGCATTCACCCCCATTCCCTTCGCACCCCAGGCCCTGACAACAACTGACCTACTGTCTGTTTCTATGGATTTGTCTATTCTGGACATCTCATATAAATGGAATCATACAATATGTGGCCTGTTATGACTGGCTTTTTTCACTTAGCATCGTGTTTCAAGATCTTTTTGAAAGCATAAGAACCTAGGTCTCCATGCAACTTTCAAGGTATAGGGCACAGTGGTTAAGGAACAGGGTTTCAAGTCAGACCTTCCGAGTTTGAGTCCTGGTCCTACCACTTATTCCACTGTGAGCCTTAGGTCAGTTAACTTAACCTCCATATACTCAGTTTCCACATCCATAAAATGAGGAAAGTAATAACTACCCTTGATTGTGAAGAGAATTTAATGAGATGTAAAGTGTGAATCTGAACTATTGAGAGTGTACTCATGAGCCACATGTGGCTGCTGAGCACTTGAAATCTGGCTCCTCCAAATTGAGATGTGCTGTGAGTAAAAGTCACACCAGATTTTGAATGCTTGGTATGAAGAAAACACTGTAAACATCTTGTTAGCATTCCTTTTATGTTAATTGCATGTTGAAATAAAAATATTTAAATATATTATTAAAGTTAACTTCACCTATTGTGTGTGTGTGTGGCTACTAGTAAATTTATTTTTTTAATTTGTTTAATTAATTAATTTATTTTTTTTTTGGCCACGCCACGGGGCTTGTGGGATCTTAGTTCCCTGACCAAGGACCAGGCAGTGAAAGCGCCAAGTCATAACCAATGGACCTCCAGGGAATTCGCAGCTACTAGTAAATTTAAAGGTACATATGTGGTTTAAATGTGTAGCTCACATTATACTTTTATTGGATAGCCCTGGAATAAATGGTGCCTGGACCCAAAATTACTTCCATTAAAAATATGTAGAATTATTATAAAATTTAGTGTTGGATACTGATTTAGAAATAGGATATAAAAGCTTGTGTGTGGGCAGTGAAATAAGTCTTGGCATAAGAAAAATTCTGCCGCGTTATTGGCACATTATAGATGCCTCTCCCAAGTCACTTGTCTGTTCTTCTGAATTAAGCCATTTAGAGAGGATTTGCCGTCTTATTGAATAATATAGTCCTACAATTACCAGTGGAGAGAAGGGAGTGGGGAGGGGCAATATAGGAGTAGGGGATTTAAAAAAAGGGTTATTATGGGATTATATGAAATCATGTGTGTGAAACTTTTGAAAATTGTAAAGCGCTACAGAATTTTAAAAATTAAAAAAATTAAACTAGAAATAAAACAACAACAAAAGAAGCCAACAAACAGGGGCTTCCCTGGTGGCGCAGTGGTTGAGAGTCCACCTGCCAATGCAGGATACACTGGTTCGAGCCCTGGTCTGGGAAGATCCCACATGCCACGGAGCGGCTGGCCCTGTGAGCCACAATTACTGAGCCTGCGCGTCTGGAGCCTGTGCGCCACAACAAGAGAGGCCGCGATAGTGAGAGGCCCGCGCACCACGATGAGGAGTGGCCCCCACTTGCCACAAACTAGAGAAAGCCCTCGCACAGAAACGAAGACCCAACACAGCCATAAATAAATAAATAAAAATTTAAAAAAAAGAGCCAGTGACACGTACGTGCGCCGAGACAGCGCGAATTGGAGAAAAAAAAAAAAAAAACCTCAATAGGTTACCAGAGTAATTCAAGGTAAACTACAAATAAAGGATAATTGAAAACAAACAAACAAACAAACAAAAGAAGCCAACAAACAAAATAAAACAGTGATTAGATTAGTGATTACCAGAGGGGCAGGGGTTTGGAGTGGGTGAAATTGGTGAAGGGGGTCAACTGTATAGTGATAGATGGTAACTAGAATTGAAGTGTTGATCACTCTGGAGTGTATACAGATGTTGAATTATAATGTTGTTTACCTGAAACATATAGAAACAAAACAAAAATATATATAATTTGAATATATATATGAATAACATATATAACTTATAAAACATAAAATGTGTTATTTAGAGCCTACATTAAAGTTTCTATTAAGTTAATGTACATCACGCTCTCTTGAACTATGACAATCTCTCTGGAGTGGGAAAGAAATGGCAGTCACAGCAAATGTGGCCATGTCATAGCCAGGGGTATGTCCCTGGGAATGTGATTCAGATCCAAACATTATGTGATTCATCTTGGTGGGAAAAGGGCAAGAATTCCTTCTGGAGAGAGAACAGAAAATTAGAAAATCTTCTAAAGCCTGGCATTTCCTGGAAGCATCACTGACCCTTTAAAACTTAAAGCTCCCTACCCTTCAGGCATGAAATATGAAGTTAAATAATGTTTCTTCTCTTTTGAGTTGAGGTGCTGAAAAAATCCTCCCCACCCAGCTCTTTGACATTTCAACTGAATTAATCCCTAAAAGAATTAAAAATCTCCCATTAAAATGTGATCTAATCCTTGGCATCTATGCAGAGGCAAGAAAAGGGAAAGTAGAAAGTGTCAATTTTGTCCCTGTTCCGGTCACATTTATGCTGTATACTCCTTGCAGAAGCCAGAGAGGCATAAGATTTTCTTGGCATCAAACTTATAGTCCTTGAGCCAAAAGGAGCAAAACCATTATGAGCTTTGGATAAGGCGATAACCTTCCCCACCAAGAATTTATGTTAGGGCTTTATCTCTGGAAGACACCAGAGTAATAGTTCCTCTTTCTGTTTTCATTAGGTGCCAAAAATGACCTCTTCCTACTTATGATATGAAAGTGAGAGAACTTGCTGGGCAGCTGGAGTGAAAGTATGAGGGATACTGGTTAGATGTCTTTTGCATTGTTCTGGGAGAAGATACAGATAAGTTTAAGGACTATGTAACAGGAATTTGAGAGTGTTCCTGATTTGGGCTGGATATTTGTAAGAAGGAAAATATTTTACCCAGGAACTTTCTCAAATTCCTGTGGCCAAGCCTATAGACTTACTGCATTTTCCCTCATCCTTAACTCCTTCTCTTCCGTGGAATAGAGAGCTGCCCCTCCACCTCTGCAGTCCAGTCCTCCGTGTTCATACTGACCTTGTTCTCCTCCAGTCTGTCCTTTACAGTGTGGCCTTCCTCTTCATCACTACATCCTTCTCCAGCTCTTCTTTCTTTCTTCTGCCTTTCACGGTTGAGTTGTCTGTGCTTGCTGCTTCTGTTTTCTCACTTGCTCTGTCTCTGTGTACTTTAATCTCACCCCACTGACTCCACGGCTGAATAGTTCTCAGAGAGAGATCCAGGTCACCAAGTCCAATGGTTGCTGTGCTATTCTCATATTACTGGGAATTCCAGTAACATTTCACCCAACTGACTTTTACCATCTTGAAATATCCTCTTCCCTGGTGATACAACACTCTTGGCTTTCCAGTAACCTCCCTACCTACCTCAGTCTTTTCTTGCTGAACATTTAATGTTGGAATAACACAAGGTTCACTACTGGGCTCGATCGTCTTCTTCCTTGATTTCCTTTTCCCAGGTTATGTCATTCATGCCTGCCTGGAGTTCCAGTTGTCCAATTATACACTCTAAATTTTGTCTCCAGCACAGATCTCTCTTCTGGTAAGTCCAGATGAGTGGTATATCCAACTTCCTACTCAGGTTTTCCACTTAAATATCTCACAGGCTCTTCAAACTCAGTGTATTCAGAACTGAGCTCCTAATCTCTCTCCATGCCCTTCTTCCCAGTCCACCCCAGTCTTGGCCTTCCTGAGATAGCATATACTGGTTCTCCCCCACCCCACATATGCTGTCTAGGAGATGGTTCCACGGTTCACCCAGCTGCACAAGTAGGACTCCAAGCCTCTTATTTTGTATCTCTTTCTTCCTCATTTGTTAATATCTAATCAATTTCCAGTTTCTAAATATCATTTTATCTCTATGGTGACAATCCAAGTGGGCTCATGCAAAAGCCTTTTCATGAGTGGGTGTGCCACACCCACACTCCTCTAACTAAAATTCTGCAATACCCTCAGAATGCATGGGGTTGGGGTAGGGGCAAAATAGGTGAAAGGATTAAGAGGTACAAACTACTCTGTATAAAATAAATAAGTTGGGCTTCCCTGGTGGTGCAGTGGTTGAGAGTCCGCCTGCCGATGCAGGGGACACAGGTTTGTGCCTGGTCTGAGAAGATCCCACATGCTGCGGAGCAGCTGGGCCCCTGAGCCATGGCCGCTGAGCCTGCATGTCCGGAGCCTGTGCTCCGCAACGGGAGAGGCCACAACAGTGAGAGGCCCACGTACTGCAAAAATAAATAAATAAATAAGTTAAAAGATATTGAGTGAGCTTATACTCAATATCCTGTAATAACCTATAATGGAAGAGAAAGTAATATATATATATATATATATGTATTGATATATATATGTATAACTGAATCACTCTGCTGTACACCTGAAATTAACACAATATTGTAAATCAACTGTATTTCAATAAAAATTTTAAAAAATAAATAAATAAGTTACAATCATATAATGCATAGCACAGAAAATATAGTCAATATTTATAATAACTTTGTATGGAGTGTAATCTATATAAATATCGAATTACTACCTTGTACACCTGAAACTAATATAATGTTGTAATTCAACTATACTTCAATTAAAAAAAGAATGTATCTATCTCAACATTACCATCACTTTAATTTACTTTGTGACTTAAAACTCTAAAATTGACTTCCATCTGAGTATTTCCCCCAATTCTTAAAACAGCTCACAGACCTCTACACTATCTGGCTCACTGTCCACCAACCTCACTGTGCCCATCGTCCCCTAGGTCCTCCCTCTCCAACCACACAGGTTCTCTGGTTTCTCCACAGAGCCAGGCTCATTTATACTCAGAATCCTCATGCATTTTATTCCCTCTGTCTTCGCATCTCTCTCCCTTTGCTTTTTCATCCTTTAGATTCAGCTGAAATTGTTTCATGAAGTAAGTTCTTATCCCCCAACAAGACCAGTTCTCTATAAAATATGCTCTTTCATATAATGCCTTCACATCTTTACTCTTTGATCTTTTAAGTATTTAGAACTGTATTTAAATTACTAATTATAAAATTAGTACTTTAAGGTTCATTTCTCCTCTTCAAGAAGACAGAGAAAAAATTGTTTTGTTTTGTTTTTTACTGCTGAATCTTTCTGCTATAGCACATAGTAATTGTCTAATAAATACCTGTTTAATGAATAACCAGCATCTAGATGGCATAGGGAGAATATGAGAATTTTCTTAAATATATATCTATAATACTACATGCTACATTATCTTTTTAAGTGAGTTTTAAATAAAGTTACAAATATTTAAGTAAAAAACTGAGTGATTAAAGGATTTTTTAAGTCAACCGATAGTTACATGAATTTACAGTAAGTTAATTTGACCTACTGCTATCACAGCTAAACTGTAGAGGCCAAGCTATAGAATAGGGAACAAAGAAAGAATTAAAAACCCAATAACAGTAATAGTTGCAGTACTAAAACATTATTGACAACTTTGCAGTTACATATCTTTCTGAGAAGTACAAATACAGATACTTTAAATTAATCTTTTTGAGTGCAAGTACAACAGCCTTTCTCAACTTATTTTTTTAATTATTGCCCTCTTAGGAGCCATTTTGTTCATTTTTTTTCTACTTATCCCTCTCAGTAAATTTTAATACCACAGATATACTGTATATATCTGTTTATGTACTACAAGTATATCTGTGCTTTACGCATAGAAAAAGTAAATTAAAGAAAAAGTAAATTTTTTTTCACTTTGCAAGGACAAATTATGGTTCCTTTGGGGGTCAGTGTTGCCCAGTTGAGAATGTATGAACTGGAGTGATTCTTTTAAGATAACAGTGCATAAGTAACAAATTAATACATACCCCTAAAATGACTGTCAGAGGACTGAAATATGCAGACCACGTCTCTGCCATCTTGCCAGATCTATAGAGTTGTCTCCAGTTACCTGACTGGATGTATGAAGCAAATTATCTGGTTATGGTATCACACTGCTCTGTGTGGGCACTGTGGCTCAGTCAATGCTGCCTTGAGGAACAGAAGGGTATGTCGTCCAGAACTAATTGTTCTATAAAAGATCCCCAAATTGCTGCAAATGTTGACAGCCTAAGATACTATTGAACAAAACTTAGGCTTGAGAATATAATATAATACTAACATTATCACAAAGGAAAAATTTCTGGGTAGAAAGTTTTGCTCAACTTAGTGTTAATTATAAAATATAAAATACTGGAGGAAATATCAGATGAAGATTATTTTAAGAAAATATACTTTTTTGGATAAAAGACCCCATTACTCACCAAATTACTAAACATCTAGAAGTCAATCATAGTTATAATTTGAATCTGTTCCTGCAGTTGATACATTTGCTACATGTATATGGCCAAAAATGTTTCTTCTTGAGCCTCTTTTCTATTATTTAAGAAAACTTTAAAAAAAATTAAAAGTTGCATGTGCATGAGTTTGACTTTTCATTGACCAAGTTTTAAGGCTTTGAGGGACTTTGGGTTGGAAACTATGGTGATGGCTTTTGTAAATATCACATTAGCATAATAAGCAGAAGGTTTTGACTTTGCAATGGGAATACACATTTTATCCAGTATTAAAAATAGATTATTGAGATTATCTGGAAACCAACTTTAGTAATCCCAACACATAAAATGGATCATATGAGAAAAATCTTGTGTTCCAAGGGAGTTCATTGCTCTAAGAAGTAAGCAGGTGTGCTGTTGGACACATCATTTAACTAGCTTTCAGTCCTCTTAGATAAATAATTTCTTTTAAAGAGTAAGAAGATTCACAAAAGAAAATGACCTCATATCACTCGATTATCTAAAACTACATAAACTTCTTGGAAGAAACGCAATGTAACAACAGTAAACAAATGGTCCATATGCATCATTTTTCCTGGGCTGAAGATATCTTCTTAAGGTATTGTGTTTCAGATGCAAGCATGATGATAAAATACTTACTAGAGAAAACTAAATTGCCTAGTGATCATCTGCTTAGAAGTATTTTCTGTTTCTTGTCAACAACAATATCAAACATAATTTATTAATACATCTTGATGTTTTTCATCATTTTTGTGGATCTTTACTAGTCACAACTGTGTTACCTTCAATGAAAACAGCAGGCAAATCTTCATTAATAATTCAGTAGTGGCCTTAATAGCCTGAGCCACTGAAATACCACTGAACTTAGGGCCAGATATATCTGGACATGCCTGAAGAAAAAACTGCAAAAAAAAAATGAGACAAGATTGTAGATGCCATCAAATAAATAAATAAATAAATAAATAATAAAATACCAGAACCAAGTGGGATTTACCCCAAGTGTGCAAGGTTGGTTCGATATTCAAAAATCAATTAATGTAATCCATCCCATCATCAGACTAAAAAAGAAAAATCACATGATCATATCAATATATACAGAAAAAGTATTTGAAAAATCCAACACCCATTCATAATAAAAACATTCAGTAAACTAGGAATAGAGGGGGACATTTTCAACTTGATTAAGACTGTCTACAAAAAACCTAGAGTTAACATCAGGTTGAGACACTTGAAGCTTTCACACTAAGGTCAAGTACAAAGAACAGATGTCCTCTCTTACCACTCCTTTTCAACCCTGTACTGGAAGTCCTTGCTAATGCAATAAAGCAAGAGAAAAAAAGATATACAGATTGAGAAGGAAGACATAAAACTGTCTTTGTTCACAGATGACATAATCATCTATGTGGAAAGTCTGAAAGAACAGACAAAAATCCCTAGAACTAATAAGTGACTAAAGCAAGGCTACAGGATACAAGCATAATATACAAAAGTCAATTGCTTTCCTATATACCAATGAACCAGTGGAATTCGAAATCAAAAACACAATATCATTTACATTAGCTCCCAAATAAATAAAATACTTAAGCATAAATCTAACAAAATATGTACAAGATCTATAGGAAGAAAACTGAAAAACTCTGATGAATGAAATCAATGAAGAATTAAATGGAATAAATGAAGAGATATTCTATGTTCATGGATAGGAAGATTCAATATTGTCAAGGTGTCAGTTTTTCCAAATTTATCTATAGATTCAGTACAATACCAACAATCAAAATCCCAGAAAGTTATTTTGTGGATATTGACAACCTCATTCTAAATTTTATATGGAGAGGCAAAAGACCTAGAATAGTCAACACAAGGTTAAAAGACAAGAATAAAGTTGGCGGACTGACACTACCTAACTTCAAGTCTTACTATAAAGCTACAGCAACCAAGACAAGGTGTTAATGGCAAATAAGAGATCAATAAAACAGAGTAGAGAACCCAGAAACAGACCCACACAAATATAGTCAACTGTTCTTTGACAAAGAAGAAAAAGCAATACAATGGAGCAAAGATAGTCTCTTCTACAAATGGTGCTGAACAACCAGACATATACATGCAGAAAAAGAACCTAAACACAGACCTTACACCCTTCACAAAAATTAACTCAAAATGGATCACAAACCTAAGTGTAAAACACAAAACTATAAAATTTTAGAAAATAACATAGGAGAAAAACTAGATGAACTTGGGAATAGTGATCTCTTTTTAGATACACCACCAAACACATGATCCATGAAAGGAATAAATGATAAGCCACACTTCATTAAAATTAAAAACTTCTGCTCTGCAAAGGACAACATTAAGAGATTAGAAGACAAGCTACAGTCTGGGAGAAAATATTTGCAAAAGATACATCTGTTAAAAGACTGTTATCTAAAATATACAAGGAACACTCTTAAAACTCAAGAATAAGAAAACAAATAACCTGATTAAAAAGTAGGCCAGGGTTTCCCTGGTGTCACTGTGGTTGAGAGTCCGCCTGCTGATGCAGGGGACATGGGTTCGTGCCCCGGTCCGGGAGGATCCCACATGCCATGGAGCATTTGGGCCCATGAGCCATGGCCACTGGGCCTCAGCGTCCAGAGCCTGTGCTCCGCAACAAGAGAGGCCACAACAGTGAGAGGCCCGTGTACCACAAAAAAAAAAAAAAGTAGGCCAAAACCCTTAAAAGATACCTCACCAAAGAATATATGCACATGGCAGCTAAGCATATGAAAGATGCTCCACATCATATGTCATCAGAAAATTAAAACAACAATGAGATATTGTTACACACCTATTAGAATGGCCAAAATCCAGAATGCTGACAACACCAAATCCTGGCAACAGGAACTCTCCTACATTGCTGGCAGGAATACATAGTGATACAAACACTTTGGAAGACAGTTTGGCAGTTTCTCAAAACTATACATACTCTTACTATACAATCTATCAATCACACTCCTTGGTATTTACCCAAAGGAGGTGAAAACTTATATCCACACAGAAACCTGCAAGGATGTTTATAGTAGCTTTATTCATAACCACCAAAACTTAGAGGCAACTAAGATGTCTTTCAGTGGGTGAATAAATAAATAAACTGTGGCACATCCAGACAAAAGAGTATTATTCAGCACTAAAAAGAAATGAGCTATCAAGTCATGAAAAATCATGGCGGAAACTCAAATGCATATTACTAGTGAAAGAAGCCAATATGAAAAAGGCTGCATGATTCCAACTATATGACATTCTGGAAAAGATGAAACTATGGAGTGAGTAAAAGGATTAGTGGTTTCTAGGGGTGGGGGTAGTAGAGATGAACAGGCAGACCACAGAGGATTTTTAGGGCAATGAAAATACTATTATAATGAATGTTATTATAATGACAGATATATATCATTATACATATGTCTAAACCATAGAATATACAACACCAAGAGTGGACCCTAAAGTAAACTATGGACTTTGGGTGATTATGATGTGCCAATGTAGGTTCATCCTTGGTAAAAAAAAAAATGTACCATTTTGATGAATGATGTTGATAATGGGGGAGGCCATGCACGTTGGGAGCAGGGGTTATGTGGAAAATCTCTGTACCTTTCTCTTTATTGTAAAGCCAAAACTGTTCTAAAAATAATAATAAAGTGAAAAAATTGTAGGTTCTGGAAAGCAGAGTTGTAGAGTATAAGAAGGATACTTAAAGATTGTGGTGGTTGTTTTGTTTTGGATCCCCCCTACCCCTAAGAATCAGTACTACTTAAAATAGCTAAAAGGATTTCTTCAGTCCGAAAGTGGAATTATTGAAAAGTTAATCTTTCTGCTTTTTCTAAGAAATTAATTATCATGCAAATCTCTCTGATATGCTGACATCATTTCCTTGACATAGACATTGTTTTGGTTGACACAGCAAAAGAGTGTCTTCATTTGGTCTGTGTACATAATACACTTCCTAATTCAGCTTCATGCATGTTGTCTAGAATCAGCTTCCAATGACCACAATCAAGATCCTGAATGTGGAGTAAGTACAGGGAAGACAGAAATCTCTTTCTGAATCAAAAATGTCCATTTTTTGATGCTGTGACTACAAGAAGAAGCCTACTACAATCTCATTTGAGCTGCATTAATGACCTTGGCTTCTTTCCACAAGCCATTTCCTATTTTTCCATCTTTGTTCTGTCATTTAAATTAATTAATTAATTAATTAAAACAGGCCTAATATTTGTTCCCAGAATACCTCTCAATATTACTGATAACAGAAATTTCAGCTTCTTTGATACATATTTTAAGCACAGCTATCTGGACAGGATAATGTTATTTAAGAGAAGTAAAATACCAGATGTTTGCAAGATGAAATAACAAGCTGTAATTTTATTCTAAAGTTAAGGTAAAATAATAAGTTTTACATGCAAGGAAAATGGAACTTTTGGTTTGGCTTTGTAAATATGTATCATATTAATGTATTAATGTCCACAATATTTCCCTATAATGTCTACCTGTATTGGGCTTAAATAAAAGATATTCATCTGTTTCAAAACTTAGATTTTCTCATAGATTGGAGAATGTTAGAAATATATTACAATGGGCTTTGGGCTTTGGGCAGAGGTCCCAGGAATACCCACATTCTATCCTAGCCCAGCCACTCCTCTTATGAGAGCCTCTGGTGAGTAGTTAAGCATGGAGGAATGTGGCCAGGAAAAGTACTTTCCTAGCTGAATGCTTGGCCCCTAACCCAAACATAGAACATTCATGAGGAAGGCTATGGATGCCATGAGTTGCTGTTGCCTACAAGCCATCTTGAAATAAGAAAATCAGAAAAGCCTATTCTTTGTCTTTGCATTGGAGTCCATGCTTGAATCTTGACTGTTGATGCTGTGGTGGGAAGAAAGCGCAGAGCATGCTGGTCTCTTTAAGGAGGAAGTAAGCACAGGGACAAATGAGTGACACTGCCTCCAATGCAGGGAAAGCCTACTCAAATCTACCATTTCCAGGTTTGTCTAAGCCTGAGGATCTGAGAACCCAAAGAAACACTGAAGAAGGGAGCCAAAGAAAAAGTGAGATTCCTACTCCCATATTCTAGGAACAAAATATACCTAAAGGAAACAAAAGATGAAAGAAGTGGATGGGCCTTCCCCCCACTATGGTGGAAGAAACACAGAAAGAAGTGAAGCTGCAGCAAGTGTTTGCCCCAATACAAGTGCCTTCACTATAGATACCACATTAAAAAAAATGTGGCTCAGTTAATATCCTTGACTTTGACTAAGTCATAGCCACATTCTTCCTTAGGAAATCTGAGAGTTTGAGGACTTTGATAAGAGCAACTATGGGTTTCAAGTCTAAATTTGTCATGATTTTACTCTCCAAGGTATTTTTACGTGTTATATCTTTGCATCTTCATATACAAATACCTGTACATGCACATAGTCACACGCAAATAGTCCTCCTCCTCTAATTTTAAGTAGAATACTTTTAAAGTCCTTCATATTTATTAGCTTCTGTTTACAGTAGACAATCCTTGAGGTCAGGAACCATATCTTGCTCTACCAACTCAGTAGACATGAACAAAGGATTATGAACCAATGAGAATAAAGTTGACTAAAGGTGATCTGTCTTGCTTCATATATCCAGGAAATCTTGACTAGTCTAAAATTCAAAACAGATGGACGACTTGAATTTTTTTATTTCCATTTTTGTTGCACACCTGGTAGTACTTCCTATTCTGTGAAAGTATAAATTGCATTATAACAGGGGTCTGTTGTTTTGGGAATTGTCAAATTACCCTTGACTGTGAAGGAAACATGTGCTATATATGAGTGGTCAAATCAAAGAAGTCTGTATTGAGAACTGAACCTCAGTCTTTTTTCAGGGGCTGAGTCACTTCACCCAACATTTATCTACTGACTATTCTGTGCCAGGAATTGTCATAAGTGTTGGAGATTTTAAGACAAATGAACACTATCTGAACCCTCATCAAGCTTATAAAATATAGGGAAGACAAATAGAAACTTAGGGCTATAAACTCATCTCTCCCAAGAAGCCTTTTTTTAACTTAAACCATGCATCTGCACTAACTCTGATCCCTTCTACTGGCACCAATTTTCACTTCCAAACTCCTGACCTGAAGGCCCGGACCCTTTTCATGGTATGCCCCATTCTCACATCCTTCTGAACATACCTTTGAATAAAATACTTCCAGAACCTATTAGCATGAAACCCTGTTTATGATTTTTACTCCAGAGCCTCTTTACACCCAAAAGCTGTGTGAGCTTTTCCAGTAGAAGTAGGTTTAATCCCAAGTCCTCAAAGTGGCACCTTGGTGGCACATGTCAGAAGTTAATAGGAAAGAAGCCTTCCTAAAGGCTGAATTCTGATAATTATACAGAAGAGATTCTCCATACTCACTAGGCACCAGAATCATGAATGGGAGTTTTAAAATGTACAGTATACTGGACCCTAATCCCAGACAGTCTGTTCAATTGGTCTGAGAATGACTTCAAGCATTGTTTTTTAAATTAAAAAAAAATTCAATCTCTAGGTCATTCTAGGGTGAACGAGGTTTGAGAATTGCTCTATATAAAATTTGAGATGGGGTGAAGCATTTTCTCAGTGTGAATGATGCTTGATTGATGTTGAAAAATACTAAGGGGGGAACTTTATTCTGCTTCTTGAGACCCTGAACATTTGGTATTTCTGTCTCTCTTATTAAAGTGATTTAATTTGTGTATGGCCAGCTCCTCGACTCATTCACTCTCTCTTCCTGCCTGTGATAGACTGAATGTGTCCCTGCCCCTCCAGATTCATACGCTGAAGCCCGAATTCCCAACGTGCTGGTATTTGGAGCTTGGGGGGTAATTAGATTTAGATAGAGTCATGAGGGTAGTGCCTCCATGATGGGATTAGTGCCCTTATAAGAAGAGAAAGAGGCAGGATAACTCAATCTCTCTCCTTGTCATTTGAGGACACAGAAAGTGGCCATCTGCAAGCAAGAAAGAAGGGTCTCACCAGGAACCGAATCTGAATGCACCTTGATCTTGGACTTCCTAGACTCCAGAACTGTGAGAAATAAATGTCTGTTAAGTCACTCAGTCTATGATATTTGTTACAGCAGCCCGAGCTGACTAAGATACTGCCCTTGTGTAAAATTCTAACTTGCTGATTCTTTTGTAGTTCCTTGTGATGCTTACTGCAGCCTTACAATTTTCAGTGTTTAATAAATGTTGTTGGTTTTCTATGATCAATTTCTCAACCCAAAAGGAAAACTCAAATTTTTGCCAGATGACACTTTATCTGCTCCCAAATTTTGCTGATCCCAGGAGTCACACAAGAATTCCAAGGACTGATCGTAACTTGCAAAAAAGCAAGACACATTATCCTTTTGGAGCCTTATAGTTATAACTGTTGCATACCTATCACACGGTGAACCCAGTGAGGCATTAGTCACTCCACAAGGAAGATCAATGTCCACCTCAAAACCCCAGTATTCCTTGCAAAATAGAGACTTCAATTATCCTTTAAAAAATATACATATGTTCAATAAGATAAAATAAAAAATATACAAAGGATGGCCTTTGGCTCTGAACTGAATTCAGACCCCAAAATTATTTTAAACATTTAAAGTGATCACTTTTATTAAAATAAGGTGCAAGTCTTTTTAACTGACTTGCCTGGAGATCAATGCATGAAAACTATCAATTCATCTGTATGGGTTGGGGCGTCCATAAGAAACGAGGTGCCCTTGTGCATGGCTCAAAACTCATAAAAATGCTTGTTTTAGCAAGGGCTTTTGGGCATTCAGGTAGGTAATTGGTTTTGAAGGGTTTACAAATCAGAAATCTTTAACTGAGCACCTACTATGTTGCCAGGACAGTAATAGAACATCTGGGAGGTGAAAAAGTTATGAGTTCTTGTTGAAGAAGACAAGACACATACAATATGAAGACAGTGATGAGCCATTCTGGGGATTCTGAGTAGAGGGAGGTCAATGGGAGCTAGAATCATCAAGAAAGGCTTCTTGAAGGAGGGAGGCATTGAGGTGGGCCTGGTAGGTTGTATAAGATTTAAATAGAGATGAAAAAGAGGCATTTTAGGCAAGAGGAGTAGCACAGTTGAAGAAGTCGTGTCATGGTATGTGCAGCGTTTAAGAGGCTGGGTCTGACAGGTCTTGTGTGAGACCTTGAGCATGTTACTTAACCATTCTGAGCCCAGCTTTGCTCATGTGTTCAATGGAGACAGTAAGAATCAGCTAATCAGAATAACTCATAAGGTAGTTGTGAAATTAAGTGAAATCAGCCTTTAGAGTAGCGTTTTGAACAAAAGGCATGCAATAAAAGGTAGCATGGTTATTATGTTTAATATTGCTATCATTATTATTTAATCAAGACAAGTATCCAACAAGAAAAAAGTGGAAATAACTATTGACTGTAGAATGTGGCTAGATTATGGAATACTATAAATTTGAGGAGAATAAATAATAAGGAGGCAAAGGTTTTGAACAGGTGAGTAACTTAATAAAAAAATAGTCAAGGGGGACCCAGGAGGTGGGTTGGGGTGTATTTATGGGGGAGTGAGAGACATTCTAACACTGTGACTGACCGACTTATTGACTTATAGACACCCTTTCATGAAAGAATAGCCAACTGAAATGCTATCGTCTACCTGAAAAGAGATTTGGGCAGAAAAGTGTGGCTTTTCTCACCTCACTTGTTAAAAGTCATGAAAGCCCCTTCTCAGTTATTCTTAGAAAGACAAATATGTTTTGGCAACCACGCAAGGGTATTCCATTCTTATGACGTGCTGAGATACCTATTTCTGGAATTCTGGGAAGGGTGGTGGTTGTTGGGTTGGATTTGGTTTGGGGTCTTTCAGGAGGGAAAGAGAGGAACTGACTGGACAGTAAAACACTCCTTCATGACAGAAACAGATCCTCGGGTTTTCATTAGGAAGCAGTGTAGTGTCTGTTCAGCTGAGCAGTAAATCAGGGCTCTGTGGGGATGGCCGGCTCTGACAGCTGAAGTTCAGCTCTCCTCCTTTCGGAAGAAGTTGGCCACTCATCCTCACATTAACTGCAGGCTTAACTGCAGAGTAAGGCTTGGCCTTCCAATCACACTCCACCCTATTTCCACCAGCAAATGCAAAAAAGTAGAGCCAGCTACACCCTACGGAGGCTGGGAAAGACTCTGTATCACTTTCAGGCTTAATAATTCTCTCTACGTCCATCATTTTGATTCATCCAGCAGGAAAGTGTTCGGGTCAACACCTATTATCTCCAGGGGAAAGAGTCTCAGAAATTACAAAGTGTTCCAGAGCAATCTCCTGTACTTTAGGCATAGGAAAAAAAAATTACCCTGGACAGAGGAACGCAGACTGTGTTCCTCCCCAATTAAATACATCCAATGCAATATTCCTAACTGAAACCATTGTGGCAGGACACACACACATGCATAAAGCATCCTGTTTTTTCTCTCTCATCTGAATGCCTAAATTTTACACTTTTGTTGATAATCAGCTTTAGAAGAATGTCCTTAAAGGGATGATAAATCAATATTTCAAATTTGCTACTTATTAAAAACTATAAAAGCTTTAGTGTGGGTGAAGGTCAAATATGTTGGTTGAATTATACTTCTCAAATTATACTTGTTTAATTGTCTGTGCATTTAGCATCACTAATGCTGCCCTTGCAGAGAAAAATCCGAAGCTGACTATTAACACGTAAAGGATTACAGAGAAACTAAATGTGATGAAAACAATAGGTAATTATCCTTTATGAATTTGTTTTCTCACATGCAATAAAGTTTTCCTTTTTGTGGGATTAAGGTGAGGGGTGAGGATGGACATGAGTAATTAGTATAGAAAATAAGTCTTAAACTTCTCTCTGCATAAAAACCACCCGAGGGACCCTCTCACAGCAAAGATTCTAAGGTGAGGCCAAGGAATCTGCATTTTTAACACACACTCCAGGTAACTTTGATTTAAATTGTCCTTGAGCCACACTTCGAGAAATTCTGAACCCCTTTAGCTGCCGGTATTGAAGGAAGGAACCATCTCCCACCATGTAGCCTATATGGTAGTATTTTGGGGAATTTGGTATGGCTGAAGCCCCATTGCCATAAGGCATGGATTAGCAGGGTTGGCTTGAGTGAGGGCAAAAGCCTGAATATCCATAGTTTGCCAAGTGTCAGATGTATACATGACATCTTATTAAGTATCAGGGAATTAACAAATATCCTCACTTCTACCAGACTCTTCAAAGGATGTGTTAAGTTTCACACTAGAGCTATTTGTTAGTTCAGGAAAGAGTGAACTCCAAACTACTCGCCATTTTTTAAGGTGCATAAAAATTCCCCCCAGGGGCTTCCCTGGTGGCACAGTGGTTGAGAGTCCTCCTACCAATGCAGGGGACACGGGTTCATGCCCCGGTCCGGGAAGATCCCACATGCTGCAGAGCGGCTGGGCCTGTGAGCCATGGCCGCTGAGCCTGCACATCCAGAGCCTGTGCTCCGCAACGGGAGAGGCCACAATAATGAGATGCCCATGTACCGCAAAAAAAAAAAAAAAAAAAAAAATTCCCCCCAAACTATTTTTGGTCTCTTTTCAGAATAAAAGTTAGATTTTTTTTACCTAAGAAAATTTCATGCTGTACTGATTTTAAATTTGTAGTTACCAACCCACATATTTCTAAGAATGTTATGAAATTTTAGTCATGAAGCAAAAGGTATAATAAAGCCTCTTATAAATAACAATAATCTTGGAAACTTAAAAAAATAAATCAGACATCAGTGAGAAATGTCTATTCTTGATCATGCTTCCTAGCTCCGAGGCACATCCCAAGAAATTATTGGAGATGATTTATTAAAATCACTAAGCCAATCAATGCTGAGGAAAAGAATCTGGAGGGTTAAGAGTAAGGTATGAACTCTAATGGACACATGGGCTCCCATTAAAGCTTCCTCCAGGAAGGCACCACTGTGCTGTTATCTTCAGAAAGAGCCCACACCTTGGCTCTACCTCATATTGGCTGTGTCACCACGGGCAGCTTACTTGGCCTCTCTGATCATCTGTCTTCATATCTTTAAGCATGGAGATAACAACGCCCACTTACAATTGTGATTATTTGGAGTAAATGAGATAAAGCGAGTGCAAGCATTTATCACAGCACCTGACTCAGAGGAGATGTTCAGTAAATTTGATATTTTCCCCATAATAGCATGAAAACATTTAATTTTTGAAAGAAAGGAAAGCAAGTAAGGACAAAATAATTTAATTGGTTTGGAGTCTTAAGTTTTTGAAAAAGTGTAATATATGCTATCAGGAAAGTTTAAGACATGGCTTTTAGAGAACTCAGATTTAAATCCTAACTCAGCCCCTTAGTAACCTTGTTATTTGAAGTTTTTAGGCTTGGGCTCCTCATTTATAAAAATGGGACTAACATAGAGATACTGTGAGAATTTCCAGGAGAAAGAATATAAACTACTTAGTATAAGGTCTGGGACAAGATGAGCCCTTGGTTTGCAATAGTTGTTATTCATATCATTATCTCATTATTATCATTATTATTCATTAACAATACAGAAAAGATCAAGGCCCTTGAATGTTCATTTATAGGCAAACTTATTTGGTACAAGTCCCATAAGTTCGCAAAAGGTCAAATTGCATGATCTTGGCCTTTTGGCAGAACAACTTTATCAGCCTCAGAAGTAACCTCTAAACTGTTTTCCAGATTGTTGGAGGCCAGCCACATAATATTTGGCTTCCAAGTCCTGGAATGATTGTCATCTTTGCAGAGAGCTCCAGCCAGCCGAATTGGAGACCTGGCACACTCCTTACAAAGTAAGCAGATCCTGGCCCTTTGAGTAAGAAGGTGGGCATTAAGTTAACCCTAACAGTTTAAAACACAAAGAAATGCCTATGTACCCAAGAATCCATTCAATTCTGAGAAAACGGGGGTCTTGTATACCCTTAAAGTGATTAAAATGTGTACAGATTCAACTAAATTGTTCAGGGTAATAAAAGATTTATGCATCATATGCAAATTAAGTGGCAGATATGCAAATCATAAGCCAAGTCTTTCTTTGAACTAGAAACAATTAAGAATTGGCTCCACCAGTTACTTCCAAAGAGGATAAGCAGAGAAGTGTAGCTCTCATCTGGTTCCACACAACTAAAATATCCAGGTGTTTGGAGGAGGGAGGGAGCAGGAAGTGGATCCGAGTGATTCTGCTGTTTCAGACCCATAAAAATGATGTCTAGGGTGAGAAAGAGTTGGGAGCTTCTGCTCCTCAACCTGACCCTTGTTATTTCCAGCGTGTGTTTTCAAGAGTTACTGGCAGCAAATTTCTCAGAATGATTCTAACCGGCAAGGGATTCTGAACTTGACAGTGGTTTTAGGGTTTTTGGAGAGATCATTAAACAGGCACCTCTAATTCATTGGAAGATGGCCATATTTGTAAAACCTATTTTCTCTTTTTTAGAAAGATAATTTTCTCACCATACTTAAAGATTTACTTTTACAAATATTTCTTGTGCCAGGCCCTTATGAGGCTCCCGTGTACCTTATTTCATTGCATGCCCCATGACGTAGGCACATCAGCCCCAAGAGACTTGGAGCTTGTAACGTCCACCTCATAGTGCATCACAAAGATAACAAGTGGCAGAAGCTGAGAAAAAGGGGTGTGTGTGAAGATCTATCTTTGTAATAGGGAAGAACAAATCTGACTCCATATTGGATGTTTCTTTTACTTTAACCTTTGTATTCTATTGCTTTTGCTACAAGTTAATCACCGAAGGGATGTTGCCTACAGCTTAAAGTATCATAATGTCCCCTCTCTGGGAACCCTGCCTCCCAGGTAATGAGCATTAAGCTGAAATACCTTTGTTCAGCTCACAGGAAACATCCTGATCGGGCTCACCTATGAATGGATGCAGAAAAGAAGAAATTAACACTTCCCCTCCAAATTTATCACCTTTTTTACTTTACCTCTTCACCTCCCCCTTCTCATGTTCTATAAAAGAAACTAACATCCAAACCCAGGCAAGATGTTTCTTCAGAACACTAGACCACCATCTTCTTGGTCTGCTGGCTTTCTGAATAAAATCTCTCATTTTCCTTGGCCCAACAACTTGTCTCTCGATTTATTAGCCTGTCATGGGACGAGCAGTACGAGCTTGGACTCAGTAACATGTTGACCTCAAACCCATGTTCCTTCTCTAGACATTAATGAAAAACTGAAAAAAGATGATGCCGAGTCTGTCCTGAAGGAGGAGGGTACGATCTAGCAGCAGGAATGTACCCATGTGACACCAAACAAGGTAGAGAAAATAAACAGAATACAACTGCAAACAAAATCCTTGCGGGGGGGTGCGGGTCACTTAAAGAAATGAGAAGTTTCATCTGCTTGGAACAATCAGGAGAAATTTCATGGAGGAGGTGTCATCCCAGAGGTGTTAGAGTAGCAGAAGGTAAAAATATGCAAGGAGGATCCAGAAAAGCACTTTGTAGAATTATCCTAGAAGGTAAGTTCCATAATGGTGACTGAACACATACTGTACTAGTTAATTTTGTTGGTGATGAAGAGTTTTAGTACTTTAGCAAGGGAAGCAGTGAGATAAGAACTGTTTTAAGAGATTAATCTGGAGCTGTGAATAGGAATGAGCAGGTTAGGGGAGACAGAAGGCTGTAAAACTCATCAGAAAGCCCAGTAAGGGTCTGAATGAGGAGGGGGGAGGGGGGCAATGGAGGAGGGGCCAGGCAGGACTGTCTGCCTTCACCAATCTTTCCAACACAGAGCACAGTGCCTGGTACTAAATTGGTTCTCAGTATGGAAGAATGGAAGCCAGGGAGGAAAAGAGAGAGAGAATGAGGGAAGGAAGGAGGGAGGAGGGATGGAGAGAGGGCAAGTATTGGAGACATTGCCCATGAAGATTTGGGGAACTCATACTGAGTATTTTCAACTTGCAAATGTCAATCCAAAAAAAAAAGTGCATATAAAATGGGTTAAATCCAAGTGAGATCTGTCGTCTAGTTCACTGTATTCTGCCAATGTCAATTTCCTGGTTTTGCTATACCATCCTATGTAAGATGCTAACGTTGGCCAAAGCTGGATGAAGGAAACATGGAGCTTCTCTACATTTTTTGCAACTTCTTGTGAGTCCATAATTAGTTCAAAATATAAAGCTTTCTAAAAAGTGAATACAAGTTGTAAAATACATTCATCCGCTTGTCCTATCAGACAGCTGTCCTTGCACTTACTTTCTTTGGCAGTTCACCAGGCTAAGTTAGAACAGTGTGACCTGTGGGGTGAGACAGTCTCGGTTAAGGATCCCAGTCTCAGGGACATGCCCCTTAATCTCTGGCATTCCTCAAAAAGTCTTTATTTCCCTAATCCCCCAAAAGAGCTGTTATTTTGTCTAGTTGTACCAAAGTTCACAGGTTTTCCATTTCAAAACCATTTCTATTCCAAGACCCAGTACATCAAAAGAGCTAAATATGTTACCTTTATATTCACATTTTCTATTAAATTTCCTTCATCTCAGAGTTGTTCAAATCAGTTTACGTTATTCTCTAAATGTTCTATAGGTCTTTATTCTTCCCCAATTTTATATCTATGTGATATTTTCAGCCACTTACTTTGCCACACAAAACCCACTTTTCTGTAAAACTCCTAAAATCCTATAAATTTCTCCATACCACCTCTGGTTTTTAAGATTCCCTGATTATATGATGAAATAAGCATATTCATATAAAATGCTTAGAAAGTTCCTGTGTCAAAATGGGAAGTTAGTAAATTATAGATAATACGATCAGTAAGTTTTATTTTCCACCTCACCCGTTAATGCCTTTTAGAAGCGTGACTTTTTAAAAACTTTTTTAGCTTAGACTTATAGTTTTACTTTTGGTATTATTTAATATTTTGCTTTATTTTAAATCTAGTGAAAGAGAAACATGCAAAATTAGAAAACAGAAAATATGAGGGCAATCTCCCATATTCAAAACCGGTTTTGAGAAGAAAGCATTTTAAAAGTTCTCCAATCTTCATTGCCTACTGCCTGTAGATAATGCTCCAAAAGATGTGGCATCTATTTATAAGTCTATGGTCTATTAGTCTGTAGTTCAGCAATTATTCTAACTTAGAACAAATTAACTTAAACAAAGAAGCAAAAAGCTGAGTCATCCTATTGGAAAATCAGGTCTTCCATTTTTATTTTAGGCATTCAAGCTTTGCTGCCTAGAGCTTATGTTTACTGTAGAGGTAAAGAACTCTCATTTTCTTGGACCCCTTCTTGAGAGGGGGCCACTCGTTGGAAGGGTGAGGTCAGTTCCAAAATTAACTGGAGAGAGGTGTCTGTCTTGTAACAGAAACAAGAGCTTAGATAGAACCCAATTGAGCTTCAGGAAGGGGATCTTTTTTAGATTTCACCCTGTGGGTATCACCATGTGGGTGGCAGTTTCCAGGTGAGGGCTGTGAAGGTGGCATCTCCACATGGAGAGAGGCTGGCAGATGAGAACCAGAGAAATTGTGCCAATCCTTTGGAGTTGAGGAGTATACATCTATGTTAGTCTGCTAGGGCTACCATAATCAATTCGATTTTTGGCTTAAACAACATTTGTTTTCTCACAATTCTGGAGGCCAAGATTCCATAATCAAGGTGCCAGCAGATTCAGTTTCTGGTGAGAACTCTCTTCCTGGCTTGCAGATGGCCACCTTCTCTCTGCATCTTCATGTGATCTTTCTTCTGCACATATACTTGGGGAGAGAGAGGTAGAGGGAGAGAGCTCTCTGGTGTGTCTTCTTATAAGGGTACTAATCCTATTGGATCAGGGCTCCACCCTTATGACCTCATTTAACATTAATTACTTCCTTAGAGACATTGTCTCCAAATACAGTCATATTGGGAGTTAGAGCTTCAACATATGAATTTGGGGGAGGGGAGACACAAACATTCAGTCCATAATAACATTCTAAGAGAGTGTGCAGAGCAGGTCACCTGGAAGCCATCACCGAGACATCATGACACCTTCATCATCATGTCCAGGTAACAAAGATCCCCTGTGTACAGCCCACTTAGGGCTCTACCTAAGTTCTTGTTTCTGCTGTGAGAGACACCACTGGGTAGGATCTGAAAGTTACTCTTTTAAAAACATGCTGCGTTTAACCTTTACATGGAAACTTCTGGATTTATTTCTCTTCTTCTTTCCTTGGTATATGTAAAGTCTGCTCTGAGTTCACTTTGTCTACATTCAGATTTGGGACAGAGACCTGAGCAATAGAGCACTGGCTTCCTGGAGTTATAGAGTCATCACTGGAGGGGGTGGTGGTGATAGTTAAGGGTACAAGTCAAGGCTGCTGAGTCAACCCCCAGACCCATCTGGAGCATCTCCTTTCAGATCAAGTCCTCAAGGTTCAGAAGTTACGAACTTAATAAGTTAGGAGGTATTCTCTTCCATAGTCCCTCACTTTTCTACTATTATGTCTAATTTATTTCCCTGTATTCTGTTTGCTAGAATATCCTGAGAACGTTTCCTGAATGTTGGTTGTTATGTATTGAATTGTGGCCTCACAAAAAAAGTCTTAACCTTCAGTACTTCAGAATGTGCCCTTATTTGGAGATAAACTCATTACAGAACTAATCAAGTTAAAAGGAGGTCATTAGAGTGGACCCTAGTACAAAATGACTGGTGTCCTTATAAAAAGGGGAAATTTGGATGCAGAAACACATACAGAGGGAAGATGACATGAAGATACCCACAGGGAGAACACCATATGAAGATCGGAGTTATGGTGCATAAGCCAAGGAACTACCAGAAGTTAGGCAAGGGGACAGTAAATTTCTATTGTTTTCTGTGGTTTAAGCCCCCTGGGATTAGTTAATTGCGACCTCCTCAGAAATATATTGGCGAAACAAGCTGAGTCAGGTTCTTGTTGGCATTAGATTACACACATCTTGCTTTATTCCTTGCAGTAAAAGCCACTGAAAATTGGGGACCTTTATGGTTGATTAGATCAAAGAACTATACGCCTCAAAAGGGGAAAGACTGAAAAGGACCAGATGGGCATTTCAGACAAGACCTGCCCCAAAAAATATTGATTGCAAGGTAGTGAAGGATGGTGTAAAGGGAAAATTATAGAGATGACAAAATTATAGAAATGGAGAATAGATCAGGGTTTCTAGGGTTTCGAGAAGGAGGGAAATGTGTGACTATACAGAGGTAATACTAGGAGCTCCCTAGTGTGGCAGAGCAGTTCTGTACCTGATTGCTGTGGTGGTTATAAAAATCTATACATGGAATAAAATGTCATATACACACACACCCCAAGAAAATAATGAATACAATCAAAAGCTGGTGAAATACAAGTAACATCTATAGTCTAGTTAGTTGTATTGTTCTAATGTCAATTTCCTGGTTTTGATAATGTATTGTTGTCATATAAGATTTTAGTTACCACAGAAGGAAGCTAGCTGATGGGTACACAACCTCTCTCTGTAATATTTTTGCAACCTTTTTTGTGAATTTGTAATTATTTCAAAATAATAACTGCTTAACCAAAAAGAGAGCTTAGCTGGGAGATAGGAGATAGTGATTTCAATTCTTTAATTTCTCCTATCCACATGGCCTCAACTTTTGACCTCAATGGCCCCAGTTTAATCATCTGTTAAATTAATATCATAGAATGTGAATATTTTCATAATCACAACTAGTTTTAAAGAATAGATTTCAAGGGCAACAAGAGCAAAATTTTAAGCATATACAGTTGAACTCATTAGAATTTCAGCTCTTAGTTTAATATTTATTCCAGCCTCTCTACTAATTTCTGCTTTAATCAAACCCTGTTAGATACTTGAAACTAATATAAAAATGGAACCCCCTTGGGACTGTGGCACAGGAGGACTCCAAAGCAACTGTATGATTCATCAGTTGTCAGCTGGCAATCACTGCAATTATCAAATTCAGATTATCTCTAATCCTGCACCAACATTAGTTTTACTTTTTAAAAAATGAAATAATTGATTCTAATAAGTGGTCCCAGACTTGTCATTCGTGTCTTTTCAATTTCTCCCTGGTGTTTCTTTTGAGCTCTAATCAGATCCAGTTCTCTTCAGTACAGTTTGCAGGCAATATTCATATCTTCTATTTTCAAGATTTATTTTTAAAATGATGGTACTTAAGATGCTTGGTAACTGAATAAACAAGCTACAGAACTGGATTATGGATAGTCACATTTCTCTATGAAATACATGTGCGTGGGTACAGGCACATTACATTTATTTTAATACATGCATAGAAAGAATCTGGAAGAATAGACTCCACGCTGTTATCAGTAGTTATCTCTGAAGGATTGAGTTTGCAAAAATGCATTTTCTAAGGAATATGTTTCCATAATATTTAATCAATAAAGATTACGTTATGTTTGATGCCTTCCCTAATCATATTGGCCAACAATATGCATATATTAATCCCATTCCTAGCTATCTATACATCACCACACACACACACACACACACACACACACACACAACAGATCACTAACCCTGCAATAATAATGCAGGGGAAACTTAGATTACAGGGAAGAATCACAGGCCTTGTCATTCTTTCCTTTTACCTTTTAATCCAGCCTAACCTAGACATACATCTCAATGCTACTGGTCCATTACATCCTGTCCCTAACACTTTGACTCCCTGTCGGCCTCTGAACCTCTAATCCTAAAAACTTTGTGTTTACAAGTAGTCTGTTGTGTTTGAACCTTAGCTTTGTTTACTCTTATGGCAAGGAAACTTTGTGGCAAATTTTCCCCTTGGGCCCAGCCTTCGAAAAAGATCCCAAGCCTAAGCCCATCTGTTCTGAGAGTGGTAGCCAGAGCAAAAGATGCCTAGTAGGGTGGGTAAATAGTCAGGGAGGAAGAGGGGTCTCAGTGCTGACAGCTTGACAAACATGCAAGAGGGACTGAAAATGCTTGTTCTTACATAGAGCATCACCCAAACATAATGACATCATTTCTGTAAAAAAAAAAAAAAAAAAAGAACATAAAGAAGGAGGAACAGAAGGTCACTGCTGATGTGGCTTTTGTACATCCAAGTTCAATACACATGTATGTATTTCAGTCTAAGAATTAAGAGAGAGCTAGAGTTCTCCATGAGCAAAGGAAAGGGGAAGACAACATATATAATGTGTCACTGGTCTCCCAAAGGGGAGAGTAGATGCTACCTGGCAGATTAAAGCATGGTGGAAGGAGAGGGGCCGAATGTTGCAGGGGACCTCCAAGTAGCAAGGAAGTCTTCAAACACTGTGTCCTGCTGAGAAGTTCGTTCTTTGGGGGCCACTGACTCAGGACAAAAGATAAGTTTGTTGACAGTCCAAGCTCCCTTTTACTGACAACCTTCCCAGCCTACATACAGAATTGAGCCAAAAGTCATGACACAATCATGAAGAGATTGTGTCATGAAGAGATTGTGTCATGAAGAGATTCTTCTGTGGGAGAAGCCAAAGATCAGTTCACGAATTGTCAGCAGTATTGTGGTGAGGGGACCACAGTTCTAACATGTTCATGAGTTATAAGCTTGAACTCTGATGAGAACTAGATGGTTTTGCCTGAAGAATGTGTCTATGTACACTCACACAGAAGTTTGCAAAATCTCAGGGATTTCAAAAACCCAGCTTAAGAACTTTTGAAAAGCTGTATTTCCTTGCAGAAGGTTAAAACTCAGTGGAAAAACAGGAAGTTCTTAGCGTGGAACTTAGAATACTTAAGAAAAATATGGGGGAAATGAAAATAGGAAAATAAATAACAAAATGAAAGCCAAGATTAATAGGCTTAGTAAAATAGCAAAATCTCTTTGGACCAGACTTTAAACAGAAAAGTCATTTAGTAAAGCTGAATGTTTCCTCAAAGGAACAATAGAAAAACCTCAAGTGTCGGGATGGGGGTGGGAAGCTATCGTATATGAAATAAATAGAGAAGGAGAAATAAGAAGGCAAGATGACTATGCAAACACCCAAACTACAAATTAAAATTACAAAAAGAAACTTGGCCAGGACTTCCCTGGTGGCTCAGTGGTTAAGAATCTGCCTGCCAATGCAGGGACACAGTTTTGAGCCCTGGTCTGGGAAGATCCCATATGTCAAGGAGCAACTAGGCCCATGAACCACAACTACTGAGCCTGCACTCTAGAGCCCACAAGCCACAAGTACTGAGCCCATGTGACACAACTACTGAAGCCTGTGCGACTAGAGCCCATGCTCTGCAACAAGAGAAGCCACCGCAATGAGAAGCCCGCCCACCCCAACGAAGAGTAGCCCCTGCTCACCACAACTAGAGAAAGCACGCGTGCAGCAACGAAGACCCAACGTGGCCAAAACAAATAAATTAATTAATTTTAAAAAAAGAAACTTGGCCAGCTTACCTAGGAGAGCACAGGGAGATAGCAGGTAATTGGGCTAAAATCAGAAAATAAAAGCCAGAAATGAGATGCAAATTGCAAGACACAAGCAAAGACTTGTACAAAGTTTTTTTTTTTTTTTTTGTACAAAGTTTTTTAAACACGTAAGGCACAAGAGACAATTACAGGGATGCTGGCCTTCAAATTACTTTTTAATAAAAGATTTTTTTAATCTCTTAAGTACTTATAACTGTACAGGAATTTAGTTTGCAAAGTTCCTAGCAGTCAATGATTGCAATAATGATAATATTAGTAATAATCATAATATTACCAATACGTCACCAGCATGAAACATAAGCTCCAGACATGAAACCTTGTTTCCATTCATTTATTCCCTCAACAACAATTTTCATATCATTTTAGTGGAGATCTTAAATTAATAAATTCACATAAAGCATTAGATATTAATATTCTTGTTATCAATGTTTCAACTTGCTCAGCACCCATTCACCCTTTTGTGATTCAAGAATCCCTTTTCTCTTTTTGGAAACCACTTTCTTCCTACTCTGAATCCATGTGGGTTGGATAGGGTTGACTTCTGCTCCTAAGGTTCCTGAAGGTCTCCTGACCCCAACTAAGGCAGAGTGCCACACTCCTCAGCTATGGTTGTGAACTCACGGATTGCCCATGACCAAAGCAGACCAGTGAAAACCCTAGTTGTGATATTTGCTAAAATGATCTCTTTCTAAGACATGGGGTACTGAGGAGCAGATAAGCCTGATATAACCAGAGCCATCTTGGACCCTACAAAGGCAGAACATGACTGAGAGTGAAAGCAACAAAAGGAAAACCAAAGGACAAAATTTGAGTGCAGAGACATAGGTAGGAGGAAATCACCCATTTCTATTTCTAGACTTCCTAGTTACATGACTCATCAATTCCTTTTTCTTGAATAACTTGGTGTGAATTGCATTTCTCTAGCTTGCAACCCAGAGTCCTAGCCAGAAGAAGTGTGTGTTGCATGCGTGGTATGTGCCGGAGAAATGTCAGGGTCTAAGTTAGAAGAGGTCTCCATCTTCATGGAGATCAGAGCCTACTGAGGAAGGCTGGCATGAATAATTCATTGTGATGTATTGAGAGTAATAAGGGAGGCGTGCAGGTATCCAATGCCAAAGCTTAATAATTGGTACATCTCACCTGGTCTGAGAGATCAGAGACGACTTCCCCAGTGAAGAGATACTTATTCTGAGATATGAAGGATGAAAAGGAGTTCATCTGGTTTAAACAGATGACATTGAAGAAACAAAATTCTTGCACATATACAAAAGCCTTGAACAAAATTCTTATTCTGTCTATGATATAGAAGGAAACTCAGTTGACTAATAGAACAGGCAATATCAGAAATGCAAAGCCAAGTATACACATTACATAGAAATCTATAGATTTTAAAATATGTGAGATGTATTAATTTTTATAAACAATGAGAAATTATATACAAGGAGACAGCTAAGGAAATGTATATGTGTTCATGAATACACAGTGTTGAAGATCATTCACTCTGAGAAAATGAACTATTGGGACAGATTAGATAGAACAAATGTGTTCTACCAAAGGGTTGAGGCATGAGGGGTTCTGAGGACTGAAAATTACTTTTGTGGTCTTAGAAAAGTCATGTAAACCTTTAGGCATCAAGTTTTTATTTAATCTAAAAGAAGACACAGTGGTAACTAGATGATCCCTAAGAGCCTTTGCACTAATTAAATTGTGTGATGCATCTCCAGTCTAGTTTGTCAAAGCTTAATTTTGACATATTAAAGTATGATTCTGACACCTACCAAGGGCTCACTTTCCTGAGTTCATATTTCACTAGGGCCTTTGTATTGATTATTCTCTGCTTGTAGGACTGTAACCTACCTCAAAAACTTGACTTTCAAAGAAAGAAGCTAAAGTCCATGTTTCACGTTGTAGAGCATAGGATGTTGGCACAGTGTGATGCTTTTAAAAATCAAACAGACCTCTCAAAGCTATTCACAGAAATATGTCTAGATTGAGAAATGACTGAAAGTAAATTACGTGCATGACATATGAGTATAAAGTAATATGTCAGGCTTCCAAAAAAAGTACCAAGTGGGCATGGTCTCTTTCAAAGAATTCCCTTGGGAGATGAATCCTTGATCTGAGACCTGTGTTCAGCCACTTTAGGAAACTACTTTCTTGAATTTCCTTTAGAGACATGCTTTCTCTTTTATTTATTTATTTATTTATTTAGGCTGCGTTGGGTCTTTGTTGTTGTGCATGGGCTTTCTCTAGTTGCGGTGTGCGGGCTCCTCATTGCAGTGGCTTCTCTTGTTGCAGAGCACAGGCTCTAGGCATGCGGGCTTCAGTCGTTGCAGTGTGTGGGCTCAGTAGTTGTGCAACACGAGCTTAGTTGCTCCATGGAAAGTGGGATCTTCCCAGACCAGGAATCGAGCCCATGTCCCCTGAATTGGCAGGCAGATTCTTAACCATTGTATCTCCAGGGAAGTGCCCATGCTTGTTCTTTTGACTACCCTTAAGAGTGACAAAAGTTGTCCTTTGGATGATTTTTGAAAACAATGAAAATGTACTTAGCTCCAAGCCAGGTGAATAATGTGGGTAATCAAGCTGTAGAATTCCACTTTGATCTGAGACATAAAGCAGTGAGTTTTATCCCCCTGAGCTCAAACTGACTGTAGGGCAATTTCAAATAAGATCTAAAAAAAAATTTTTTTTAACAATGACAATATCTTGAAAATACGTGTGTCTCCTGCTAGGGTGACTACTCAAGTACATACTCTGGACTGACAGACATAGGTAATTTTTAAGTCACTTACTATACCAAATCGAATATACATAAAATTAAAATTGGGGGCCCTTCCAATAATTCTCTGTGAATTCATGATTCCAAAATATTTTGGAGTCTTTAACACAAACCATGCCTGTGCATAACAGGCACTCAAAGAATAAGTATAATCTCTAATCTTAAAGCAGGGCAGTAGCAAATAAGTACTGGAGCCAGTCCTTGAGTTTACATTCCTCTTGTAGGACCCCAGAGAGCATCTGGCAATAGACAGTAACAACAACACGAAAATTCAAGAGTACAGTGATGGGACTTTTGAGAAATTAAATGTGATTTCTGATCGACATTTTGAAAAATTAATGGGATCTAACTAAATATATGCTTTCCATGCTCAAGAGACAAGACAAGCTTCCCCAGTTACATTTGGAGTAACACCTTTGAACAGATCTCCAGCTTCATATGACTTCTGACCCCCAAACCAAAGTTCTGTAAGAACTTAAGAAATTTAGACTATTGTCTTTCCAACATGTTTACTGCCACTAGTTGTAACTCTTTACAGTGAAATTAGTAATATTCAAATCCCACATTAGTTCACAATCTATTTTTACCTTTTGGAGAAAAGATACTTTGTCAATTTAAGTCTCTAAAAATTCAAAGAAATTTACCAGTTAATTTTTAAATCCATAACAAAAATAATAGTACCCTAGCCTTCCCTAGCCATTACTTAGGCAATACTCAATGTGAACAAAGAGTTTCCTGAGTTCTTTTAAATTTCCAAAATGATTGGGTGGGAAAATTGGTAATATGCATTACAATTTTTTTTGGAAATCTATGTGTATACCGAAGGAAATTACAAGATATACTAAGAAAAGGGAGAAGACAAAAGAGAAGATGATCATACTTTACCATTAGCAGAAGTCTTCCAATAACGCACTGCACACATTTGCTCTGCAAATATCTTTAATTCCCACTTAGGAGAATTTCAATGCCTTCAAATAGTATTCACTTTAGGTCAAAAGCCATCTAAAAATGTTTCTCTAAATTTATCTTTAGTTACTAATGTTGAAGCCAACATTACTCTTAAGCAAATATGCTAAGAACCAATAAGTGAAAAAAAAGTTTTTGTTCCTAAGACAAGGAAAACACACTCTACTTCCTCCATTTTATAAAATGACCTAATTCAAAATCGTGACTGCATCAGGTCACCCAATTCATCCACCCAAAGTCTCCGTTAGAAGATTAGGGGTATGCCATCTCAGGGTGTAAATTCTATAAGGGAGCTTGTAATACTCTGCTCAAATGGAATTGATTTGAGCCAAAAAAGATTTTATGAGGCCAAACTGTTCATATTTTCTGGGTCAGCACAGTCCCATAGAGAGAGTATAGTGGTCCCAGAGGCATGGGCCAAGTTCTCCAAGAACCTAAATATGGTTTTTGGAAATGGTTCTCTTTCAGTTGAGATTTCTGCCATTCCAACTCCTTCCCACCCCTAAATTCATATAGAAAATAAAAAACATTTCTAGAACAAAGATTAAAGCTGAATTTGATACTTCCTTTTGTTGCTTGATATTATTTTACAGTTAAACATTAAAACAATCTTGCACATTTTCACAATTCTCATGTTTTCTCCATGTCTAATCGATTGACAAATACTAGTTGAGCCTCCTCTGTGGGCCTATGGAAAAGGGCCCTTGCCTTTGCTGGATTTGAGGTCTAGTTGGGCATATAGGAGACCCATGGGAAAGAATAGCAAAAATAATAAATAAGGGCTCATTTGGGGGGTTCAGACTGCATGTTTTGGGGGGATTGAGATACTTGGGAGCTGTACTGTGTGCAGTGAACAAGGAAAATGGTCTATATAGTGGGCGACAGATAAATGTCATCCTGGTGAGGCAGCGTGCTCAGACCCCATGTCTGTCACTTACTTGCAGATTGATGGTTAGGCTGCCTCACTTCTCTAAGCCTCCAGGTTCTCAGCTGTACAAAGGGGATAAAAATAGTAGCTCCTTTATGAGTTATCATGACAATTGCCAGAAGTGATACTTAGCACACTGCCTGGCACAAATAATAGCACAGAGCTATTACTTAACTCAGGAAGTAAGACTCAGTCAAGATTTTGATTGGTGGATTGGATTTTAATATGAAGAAAGAGAGACTTGGAACAGGGAGGACGTGAGAACAAACCCAGAGGCAGAAGTGATGATACATGTTAGAGATAAACGCTACTGAAATGATCAAGCCTTTTACCAACTTACACTAAGAAAGTACAGTCTTACATAATGAATATTGTGTGTATTTAATTGCAGGAAGAATGTAGATTCCTACTCCTGCTTCTCTAGAGATTCTGATTCAGTAGGTCTATGGAGAAATCCAGGAATCTCTATGCTAAAACATATTACATGTGAGTATTTTGATCAATTAGGGAGTACTCTATGCCAATAAATGGTAATGCCTAGTATTCAGAACACTAACACTCCAGCTATTCTGTGATTCTATGGAAGCACATTTTAACACAAATTGTTGGATGATAATTAAATTTTTTTTAATAACTCAAGGCTGCATATTCTCGAGACAGAGTTTGGAATAGTTGAGAAGTAGATGGAAAGCACAGATAAAATCCCAGAATCATTGGCAGTTACATTAGATAACACATCTTCATTTTACAGATAAGAAAACTGAGACCCAAAGGAATTAATGATTTAGCATATTCACTATATAGTAACTATATCAGAGGCCTTGGTGAGAAAAAGCCTAGTCTTTCATTTTGCATAAGCTGTTTAAGAATATAATATGGTTCAGTATGGGAAGGAAGTTGAACAATAGTAAGAAAGGCCATGAGCCTGCAGATTTGCTAGAAAAGCAGCTTGCCTGTAGATGCAGAGGCAAATCTATTAAAGTAAACAGAAATTGATTTCACTTGGACTCAATCAAAGGTATATAAAAACATCTGGGCCTCAGTGGACAAAAAAGTGGCCTTGCCATGTACCTTGAGATGCACCAAAATCTGCAGCCATAGCCCACTGTGAGAAAGTATGTCACGTCATCAATCCCTCCCAAGATAAAGTTGAAACTGGATAGAATCTTATTTCCTAGGCATAATTAAAACGAAATTTAGCTGTCCCGATAACACAAGAAGGGACTTTAGCGATTCCATACATCTAAGTTAAAAACAAACTTTCGTAATACCGAACACTCCAGCCCATAAGTCAAGTTTGCTTTGGGCATTTGTATTTGGTCTGTGATTTTGCTTGGAACATTTATTCATCAAAGATCAGAATTGGATTACAAATTCAAGTGTCTTACTTAGGTCCTAAAACTTAACTCTGTCTCTACCCACTTTTGATTTATAACAACCTAAAATTGGAATGTCCTATTAACTGCTTACTTTCTAAAATATGTACATGCCAGGGGAATACTTACTATAGTCTTCCAAATGTTGTCTTCTTTTAGGGTATGGTGACCTTACTAGATTTGCATCATAGTCTTACTCATCATTGTAATCTTTATGGTACTCTGGAGTAGCAAAGGCCGATTTAAGTTTCATTAAGTTTCACTCTTCTCTAAAATTGGACAACTTCATTCCAGATATATAAGCCAGAAACCCGAGGGTTATACTTGACATATAATAATTTCTCAGGACTTAGAACCAATTCATCACTGATATTCATCCCCTAAATCTTTCTAAAATCTATTTTCCTCTCATCATTTCTAGAGCATAATCCGAGCTGCCATAATCTCTGTGAAACTCTACCCATGCCCTCCTCCATTCCAACTCCTCTCTGACCCATTTCCGCCCTGAAGCCAGTTATCTTTTCAAAGTGAAAGTACATTTAGGACACCTCAACCTCCTTGCTTAAAACCAGCCAACGGCTTCCCGTTCCACATCCAACCCAGGTCATCCTCCCTAATTGCATGCATCCCTGCCCCTTGCTCTCTGCTCGCCGGTCACATTGGCTTCTTCCATCCAGTTCCTCTTATTACAGGGCTTTTGCCCTTGCTGCTCTCTCTGGAATGTTCTCTGCCTGCCTGTCCTCCTCTTTATATAGATCCCATTTTTCAGAGGGCAGTTCAAACATCACATCTTGAGGAAGTTTAACTACCCTGCCCTCAAGTAAGCTCACTAATTTTATTAATAAACATGTGTATGTGTGTGTATGTATTTATTTTTTTATCACATTAGCCTATGATAAATATATAATCAATGTTTTAAAATAGTTTAGTTTATCTACATCTAGTAAGATGCTAAAGTTTGGGGGCATTTATATATACCAATACCCATGGTACCTCCTAGATGGCAAACCTAACTAATCACTACCTGTCAGATCAAGGTTCTTATGTCTTGGCAGTAACTAGGTCTCAGTGAATAAGTTTTTCTTTGGAAACAGAAGAAAAAAGGGATTATTTTGGAAGGAGGAGACTTTAGGAAAGAGCAGGGGGGGGTTGTTTGTTTGTTTGTTTGTTTTGCGATACGCGGGCCTCTCACTGTTGCGACCTCTCCCGCTGTGGAGCACAGGCTCCGGACGCGCAGGCTCAGCGGCCATGGCTCACGGGCCCAGCCGCTCTGCAGCACGTGGGATCCTCCCGGACCGGGGCACGAACCCGTGTCCCCTGCATTGGCAGGCGGACTCCCAACCACTGCGCCACCAGGGAAGCCCAAGAGCAGGTTTTTAAGGGAAATGATTTTGCAATACCAGAAGGAGTGAGAGTTTCTGAGAAGCACTTCTATGAGTTGGTGATAATTCCTAGGGCATGAAATAGATGCTGGGCCACGTAAAATCTCCCCTATGCTGCCAGCCTGGGTTGCCAGGGGCCAAGCTGTGATGTCAGGACTTGTTATGCCTGCAATCCTCAGCTTCCTATCTTAACTGAGTCCCTCTAGCCCTCCCCAGCTCATCTTCTTCAGCCTGATGTTCATTCCACCCCTCCTCTCCTTCTAGAAGGAGAAGGGAAGAAGAGAAAGAAAAACATCAAAGACAAAATGATATCAAAGAAAAAGATATATCTCTGACGGTCTTTATCAGTGGGGAGAAGAGGTTTAATTCTCCCCGTTACCAGCTTTTACTTCCTTTGTGGATTTACCTTTCCTTTCTTATATTTACTTAATATTTAAGCCTCCCTTTTCCAAGGACCACATTCCTCTTGAACCTACTCCCTCCCTTCACTAGGTCTCAGCCCCAGCTATGCACCAAAATGGACTGATGTGCTTTCCAGAAAGACCAATATCTAATCTAGCAGGTCTGTGGTGGGAGGGGGCAGGTAGTGCTCTGTGCTCCTTAAAGTATCCTAGAGTCTAACCTCATCTAGGGCTGAGAATTAACTGTTACGGTATATCAAGAATCTCTTGAATATTTTATAGCCAAAATAGAGAAAAGGCTGGCAGAATAGAAAGCAGTAGAAGGAGAGAGCAGAAATGGCATTGGAGGAAAATAACAAACAGGAAGGAGAAAAGCTAAGAAGGTTCCATTTAGACCCCTAGAAAGATTCAGACACATAAAGGGCTTCAGCCTGTGTGAGGCCAGGGGCGGCACCTTGTTTAAGCCACACAAGCATAGCCAGGCCTGGAGCCCAGTTCTCCTGAGCCCTAGTCCACTGCTTTTTACCTAGAGGGCTTTGAAGGGTAAACCAAGCTTGAATCAGATTCCAGCTCCAGTGGTGGTCAGAGGAGGGAGGGATAGGGAAGGAGTGGGTCCTAACTTGGGAGCTTGGACTCTGGAAGCCCAGATGGTTCTGGTCCCTCCGTTGGTCTGCTCTTGGAGCCGGGGTCACAGGTGGACCACTGGGTCAGAGGGATCTGCTGAGCCTGCAGGGTTATGGGTCTCAGTGCCTGGGCAGGGAAGCAGATGGGGCCATGGCAGCTGTTTCCCTAGTGTGAGCAGTCATACTGGCCAAGGCTCAAGACTGCAGCAGACGGTGCCTTCCCTGCAAGGCTGGGCTCATGCGGCCACCACTGCCTGGACCAGACTGCACAAACCAGCCAAGACTCCCAGGAGATGCCTACAGTGGACTGATGAACTTGAAGCACATGAACAGTAATGTGAAGCAAACTGAAACGCCTAGAAAAAATTGTCTGCTAATAGGTTAACTGAATATTAGACTATGTTGTAGCAAGTATGCGTTGCCTTAATTCTGCAGTCTGAAGGTAAAGTATGGTTGGTGGGTTAAAGTCTGAAAACCGTTTTCCTTAAACGGCATTTAAAATCTATAAACATAATAAAAATCTAAATGATTTCAATTTAAAGGAAACAAATCTTGACTTTCCATTGGCAGACTGTGTATGTTGAGATGGTTTCCATTAAAGGTATTAGATGTCTATTAACCCATTCACATGATCGTCTCCTGTCCCCTTGTGGCCAAATATAAACACTTGAGAGCCAGTTGCCTGGGGTAGAGCCTCAGAGTGCAAAACAGAGCAGGTGCGAATGAAAGTTAGTGCCTCCATCTCATAAGGATAATACCCAATCTAGGCAATGTATGCCCAGGGGAATTCAATTATTTTACGAACTTACAATTAGTCTAGGCTTGTCTGCAGAGGCACAAAGCCTTTGAGATGACCTTTAAAGTCCAGGAAAGGAAATTTGAGGAGATGGCACCCCCTGCTGCTCAATTTTATCATCACCAGAATTTAATAGCTGAGAGCCAAAGGAATGATTAATATGAGATATTTGTGTAAATATGGGTATGGTTAATACGAGATATTCATGCAAGATTGCGACTCCTCCCAGCAGGCCCTCTGACAGTTCCAGAGCTTCACCTCACTCTTCTTTAATAACTGGCCTGTAAATGGTTCATCTTTAGGCGGTTTCCATCTCCCTTCTTTTCTCTAACCCAAGCACCAAGAGTACTCAAGAGTAAGAATAAACTCACGGGATACCTTTGGAGTCCAATCTCGCACTACACCTATTCTTCCATTCTTCAAGGTCAACACAAATGCCATCATTTCTTATCCTTTATTTATAGATTATCTTCTTTTTCCCTAATTCACTTTTTAGAGAACTCTCCCACTTTCAAAAATGAACTTCCACCACTACCATGGAAATCTCTAGTCTAGATCTAGACCAACAAAGTCTTCCTTATTCAATGCAGGGTGAGGGGGCAAATAAAAATACAGCTTTGTTCAGTTCTTGAAATGTCCAAATCCTATGGAAAACCTCACCATTGTTTGCTTCACGGCAAAGGCCAGCTTCATTCTCAGGGTGCCCTCCTCTTTGGTTGATCCCTCTTCTCCAGGATAAGTGTTTTGTAGTGTCCCCTGGTTTCCTAAGGACCCCAGTGAGGATGCCCACCTTTTCCTGTCTTTTGTGAGCCCGTATGTGCTGTGCTCACTGTTTGTTCCTCTGATAACCACTCCCACCAGATTTACAATCATCCACAGTGGTTTCAGTCTCCTTTCTTATGTAATATAAAAATATGTCACATAATATCACAAAGGAATCAAACTGTTCAAAATCTTCCTTTTCCCCAGATAAGTAGACTTAACTTAAGGAAAGGACATTAATGGTGTGAAATTCAAGTAAGAACGAGACTATTTTAGCACAGATCCTCTCACACATTAACCAGTCCACTCACATGAAATTTGAGTGAGCTTTGTAAAATTTTTCAGATATTTCAGCATTTCCACTATGATATTTGAAGCCTCTTTCTCTGCTTTTGGGTATCCACTGTTATGAGTGGCCAGAGACCTCTGAACTTCTTCAACGTACTCTAAGAATGTAAAATAATGATAATAATAATAAGCCAGTGCATTTAGTATGGTTTAATTGTATTAATCTAAAGGATGTAATTCTTTTAAGCTTACAATTTTCTCTTTTTTATAATATGGCAAGTCTAAGAAACTGTAAACTAAATGATTTTTCCAGGATGCCAAGAAATCACTAGCAAACAGAGACTTATATAGCATTTTCTGAAAATCCTGATTTATTAATCGACTGGAACATGGTTTTACTCTCTAAAAGAAGCAGGAAGAGAAATACCTCAGCCTTCAGAGTTATTGGACCAAATAAGATTATATCAAAGTAACGGAAACTCGAACTGGAATGGTGACTGAATACTTACCTTTAAAAAGTTCAAACATTAGAGCAAATTTTACCTAGAACATATCTCTGGGTTTGTTTGCTTGTTTGTTTGTTTGTTTCTGTTGTTCCATTTGGCTTTGTTTGGCAAGAAAAACTTAGTTGAGTAGAATTTTTATACCTTACTCATTTTAACAGGAACATGTATGGAGAGACCCAAGTAGCCAATCGAGAGTATTTATCCACATGGGAAAATACTAAGGATGTTAATTATAAGTGGTTTATCACCAAGTCAGATGTTGAAAGGAGGGTTGAAAGCCAACTTTGAAAACGGACATTTCGTTCCTCCAAAAATAAGAGCTTTTCTTTTACTTCTTTGGGAAATAGCTAAATCTTGGATTCTTTCACTATCAAATCAACAGCTGAGACTTTTCTTATGATTTCCCCCCATCAAGAAGCTATAACTAATCATATCTGCAAGTATAGATAACAACTAGATCTGGATTCTCTGTGGAACGCATCTTGTGGGGATGGATATAAACCCAACTCAAGTTGTGGTGACCCTGGATGTTATTGGTCCACTTGCTAAGGTAATTTGCTCATTTCCAAAAACTTTGTACAATTATTAAGTGCACACCTACTATAAAAATTAACTTGTGCTTGGAGCTGTGTGCTGCTGTCCAAGGCTGCAGCAAACAGGTCGGGATGTTTTATTCTCAACCACACTGCAAGGGATCCTGGTAAGAACCGCCAAATGCCACCCAGGTACTGTTGGTGAGTTTCCTGTCCTCTGCTACTACCATTCGGATATTGACAATGTCTGCTGCTGTTTTCCTCCTGCTAAGGCAGTAAAGGCTGGAAGTGCTCAGATTTCCTCAAATAAAGAACAAACACACTCTGTTTATGAAAACAAAACAGACCTATAAGCTGCCTAAGATCAGCTGGATTCTAAAATAAAAATGAGTATTTTTAAAAGCATGTTGATACCAGCCCCAACTTGAAAATTTAGTTAGGATAATCTGGATGACAGCAAGACATAAATGCAGGAACTAGCAGTAATCAGTATCAGTTTTGAAGTCTCATTTTCATTATGTCACTTCCTCTTGTCACCACTGTGAAGGATTTCAAGTGCCTGTCTCATCCATATGGTGACATGTTCTCATATGCTGAACTGAACCATAGCCATCAAATTACCTCCCTGACTCAGAGAATAGCCCATTTTTGAAAGGGCTAAATTATCAGTGATTTAACTCTTTCCGAGGAATTAAGAACTCAGAATTAATGGTACTTGATGCTATTTTTCATTCTTTCTGATTTGCCTGCTACATCAGACAAAACTGTATTAAAATCTAAGTTTCTTCAGTCAAAAGAAAACTATGGATGTGACAAAGCAGGCTTTCTCTTGTGCCATGTGTGGAAGTATTGAGTGGTAAGACCTTTCTGGAAGCAATCTGTCCTCATATAACAAGGGCTTTAAAAGGCAAAAAATATAGCTTGGCTCAGGAATTTCACTGCTGGGAAGTCATCACAGAACTTGTTCATTTCCCCCTAATATCCATGCTCTCTGTCATCTTTAGGTAATAAAACCCCTACATTTAAGCAGGGGACAGAGCTGCCCAGAATAAGCAATCCATATCCTAGTCACCCATGCAGCCAAACATGGACTTACTGATTAAAGTCAAGCTAAGAGAATGTAACTGGAAATACTGTGTGCAGGCTTCCAAGAAATGTCCTTAAAAGACAGTTGATACAAGCCTATTCTCTCTCCTTTTGTGCGGCTTGGAAAATGGATGGCAGGGCTATATCCCAGATCATGAAATGAGGTCCTCATGCTCTTGGTCAAATCAGAAAACTGGAAGTGAACTGGGTCCCAGACAACTGTGGAGTTACCATGTCACTCTAGAAACTCAAAGTCCTTTTTTTTCCTTGTCATGTCTCTAAAAATGCATTGTTTTTGTGTTAAGATGTTATATACGCCTAAGTTCTAACAATTGCTTTGAGTCACTCATCTCTTGGTATGCCCATGTGTATGCACAGTGCACACGCTAATAAACTTCTCTTTACTGTTCTCTTACTAATCTATCTTTTGTCAGTCTAATGTTACAGGACCCAGCTGGAGAACCCAGGAAGGTAGAAGGAAAGAAGAATATTTTCCTCTCCTACACTGGAATGTTACCTCAGCACCCAATGCTAAGTGACTTAGAATCCAATATCACTTTTGTCGAGTCACAGCTAGGAGGAGGTTGGTGGAACCTTAAGTAATTATTGGTCTGTTATGATAAACTGTCTTAAGAATTATGCCTCATATAATAAAGGTATCACTTCAGTAGCACTAATCACATTCTCAGGGTTGTAAAAAGCAATCCGTACTTCTTATTTAAATGGGAATAAAAGACTTTGACACTACATTGGATTTTTTCATTACCTGTGGAGGCACTTTAAATTCCATTCTATTTACTTGACTTCTTGCAATGAACAGTTTATAATTATAAGCAAGTAAGCTAAAGATATATCTTTCAACCGACAAAAACAAAAACTCAGGGAGCAAAAATAGGCCTCATATTCTTGCTCTGCCACTGCAGGCTGAATCTTGTGGGACATCGGTTACCACTGATGAGTTGTTTTAACAAAAGGGTCACCCTTGCTTCCATGGAGATAATAATTTTCATGGTTTAAAATTCCACTGGAGTAGGACAAAAATTAACAGGTATATCATTTTGCTTAAATGTGTTCAGGAAAATCTAAAATTTCAACAGATAGTTATAGTACATGGAGAGTACATTTTATTCAGAAGAAACTTCATGTGAATCTTTTTATCAAGGAAACCACCCTAGGGGTACTTCCCTGGTGGCACAGTCGTTAAGAATCTGCCTGCCAGTGCAGAGGACACGGGTTCAAGCCCTGGTCCGGGAAGTTGCCACATGCCGCGGAGCAACTAAGCCCATGTGCCACAACTACTGAGCCTGCACTCTAGGGCCCGTGCTCCGCAACAAGAGAGGCCGCGACAGTGAAAGGCCCGTGCACCGCGATGAAGAGTGGCCTCCGCTTGCCGCAACTAGAGAAAAGCCCTCACACAGAAACGAAGACCCAACACAGCCAAAAAAAAAAAAATTAATTATTAAAAAAAAAGAAAACCACCCTAACCCCATTCCCTACCTACAGTTTTTCTTTTTTATAATTTGAATTTTCATGTATTCAGCTTCCTAAAAGATGAGCATATTAAGAGTTTAAATTGCATGAAAGAGAGAGAGAATCACAGCAGCAACAAGAGCAGTCACAGAAAGGAAAGCCTAAAACTTACTCCACTGGTTGGCTGTGTCCATAAAATCCGTGTAAGCAGAGGGCCTCCAGTCTCTTGGCAAATGTAACCCAGGCAACAGTCAGTAACACGTCTATACTGGCGACTATCTCCTCTTCAGTCATTAGAAACATTGGGCTCCAGGTTTATAGAAGTTACCATGAACAAAATAGCTCTGCAAAAAGAAAACAGACTTTTAGGCCATTAACTCCCCAAGTCCTGTGATTTGTTTGTGGTTCCTGACAAGCGAGTGGCAGCACAATTTTTCAGAACAAAGATTTGGGTTATGGGTCCTGAGATCCCATCTAAATCAGTGATATTGTACAAACTGCTATGCATACACATCAGACAAATTTGTTCTTTTGATTTTTTATTTGAGATTTTTCCAACCTGTACTACAGTACAGAGAATAGGATAACAGATCCCCACGTGGGGACTTTCCTGGTGGTCCAATGGCTAAGACTCCACACTCCCAACACTGGGGGTCTGGGTTCGATCCCTGGTCGGGAACTAGATCCCACATGCCGCAATTAAGAGTTTGCGTGTCGCAACTAAATATCCCACATGCAGCAACGAAGATCCCGTGTGCCACAACTAAGACCCGGTGCAGCAAAAATAGATAGATAGATAGATACTTTTTGAAAATCCCCATGTGAACATCATGCAGTCTGGTAGGCTGAATAATAGCCCCCAAAGACACCAAGCTCCTTAATCCATGGAAGCCATGAATGTTTCTTTATATGAGAAAAGGGCCTTTTCAGATGTGATTAAATTAAGGAGCTTGAGATGGAATGGCTATCCTGGATTATCCAGGTAAGCCCTATTGTATAATCACAAACATCCTTAGAATGGGGAGGAAGAAGGAGATTTGATTTCAGACAAAAGAGAAGACCCTGGGATGGGAGCCGAGAGAAGCAGATGCTATGCTTCTGGCTTTGAAGATGGAGGAGTAGGACCTGAACCAAGGAATAAAGGAAATGTTACTCAAAACACTGGAAAAGGCAAAGAAAGAAATGGATTCTCCCCTAGAATCTCTAGAGGAAGCATGCCCTGCAAACACTTGATTTCAGCTCAGTAAACTATTGGGACTTCCGATTTCTGGAACTAATTACAGTGCAGAAGAATCAATGTATGCTGTTTGAAGCCAAGTTTCTGGTAACTTATTGCAGCAGCCATAGGAAACGAATACTACAGCTTCAACAATTATCTGTACACATCAGATCTTGGCCCCTCATTCACACACACACACACACACACACACACACACACACTCTCTCTCTCTCTCTCCCTTCCATCGCCATTAGATCACTTTGAAGCAAATCACATATATAATAATGGTTTATCCACAAATACTTCATTTTGTTTCCCTAAAAGATATGACTCAAAAAATAAACATAATATTTTAACCTAATTAAAAATAATTAACAAGAAGTTTTTTAAATTAATTAATTTATTTATTTATTTTTTATTTTTGGCTGCATTAGGTCTTCATTGCTCTGCACAGGCTTTCTCTAGTTGCGGCGAGCGGTGGCTACTCTTCATTGCGGTGCACGGGCTTCTCATTGCGGTGGCTTCTCTTGTTGCAGAGCACCGGCTCTAGGCGCATGAGCTTCAGTAGTTGTGGCACACAGACTCAGTAGTTGTGGTTCACAGGCTCTAGAGTGCAGGCTCAGTAGTTGTGGCGCACGGGCTTAGTTGCTCTGTGGCATGTGGGATCTTTCCGGACCAGGGCTCAAACCACTGTCCCCTGCATTAGCAGGTGGATTCTTAACCACTGCACCACCAGGGAAGCCCAATAAAAATTTCTTAATATAAATATCCTTTCAGGTTTCAAATTTCCCAAACAGTTCCTAATTGTTTTTTATACTTGGAACATCTTATTGGTTTGTTTAGTTCAGGATTCAAGTAAACTCCATACATTGCTTTTAGTTGATTTATCCCTTATTTTTTAGTTTTTGCTATGTTGTCCAATGTGGTAGCCCTTAGCCACATGTGGCTATTTAAATTTAATAAATTGTTTATAAATTAAACAATATTTAAAATCAGCTCCTCGGTCTCATTAGCTATACTTCAAGTGCTCGATTCTAACATGTGGCTAGTAGTTACCTAACTGGACGGCACAGATATAGAGAATATTTTCATCATCTCAGAAAGTTTTATAGGTTCTCCTCTTTCCTTCCTCCCTTTCTCCCTTCCTTCTTTCCTTCCTTCTTTCTTTCTTTGTTTCTGTCCATCTGTCTTTCATTTTTTTTGTCCAGTAGAATTTCTTATATTCTGAATTTTGCTGATAGTATCCCCATGGTGTCATTTAACACATCTCTCTCCCTCTTATGTTTTTTGTAAACTAGTAGTTATATTTAAGGTTTTAATCATTTTTTTTGCAAGAATACTTCACAAATGAAGTTGTGAATTTCCTATTGTATCACATTACGGTACAAAATATCTGATGATTTCTTTTTTTGTTAAGATTAATCAGATTAAAATTAGTTGTTTTAGCAGTCACTGACCATTGTTTGCTTATAACCAATTTTTTTAAGGAACTTCAAAATTGTAGCACTCTAAATTTCACCTTATTTCCTTTGTTTATTTATCAATTTTATCTATTATGTAGAATGTAGAGCTTTTCATTATCAAATATTTGCTTATCTGAGGTATATTTCATAAAGAAAATGTAGGAAGATAGTTTGATTGTTTTCACTTATTTAGAATTTTGTTTTTTGAATTATCAATTGATTCCTCAGCATCTTCCAAAGGAGACCAAGTTCAATGAGCTGGGTTGTTTTTTGTTTTTGTTGTTGTTGTTGTTGTTTGTTTGTTTTTGGTTTGGGTTTTTAAGTGAGGAGGGGAGTATTATCATGAACTCATGAATTCTCACATATTTGATGTATTTCAATCCATTTCAGGATGTTTTGTTTTATTTTGTTTTGTTTTTACACTCAAATCATCTGATTTTTGGCAAGTAAGAACCCCTTCAAGATGGCTTTTGAATCCTTCTGACATATTCCCAATAACCTTTGATAGCTTCCTTGCTTTTCATTATAAAAAGATGCCTAAGTTCATCTAATCCAGATCTGGAATTAGTCATACCTCTAAGGACCCCTGAGTCCTGTTAGTGAGAAATAACATTAGAAATCATAATCTAGGAGGTCAGGGTGCTTATTTGTACTAGGTTCTATAACAGAGAAGAACAAACCTGACTCCATATTGGATCTATTCCTTTAGCTCTAACCCCTGTGCTTAGTCATGGAGCTCTATACCTTTTGTAAGAGAATGTTGCCTACACCTTGAAATAGCCCAGTCTCAAGGCTCTAACCTTTAAAAGTATAATACTTTTCCATTCATATAGAGATAAAAAGTTGTAGAACACAGAGTAACATTTGTCATGTTGGAAGCTTATAGGAACATTGTGACCAGACCTACCTGGACAGCTGCAAGAACAAAGGATTCCGGCACCAAGAAGTCTGCAACAACCAGCCACACCCCCTCCCCTTTTAGTATAAAAGAAGCCTGAATGCTAACTCAGGTAAGATGGTTCTTTGGGACACTAGTCCACCATCTTCTTGGTCTGCTGGCTTTCCAAATAAAGTCACTATTCCTTGCCCCAACAATTTGTTTCTTGCTTTATTGGCCTATCATGCAGGGAGCAGTACGAGCTTGGACTCAGTAACAGCTTTGCATAGTTTCTATTTTTAAAATATAGAAGAAAATATATCATAAGCTCAAGCTAATATTCCCATTTCAGAGTTTTTGTTTGCTTTTATATTTGTAGCTATTTTCTCTCTGAAAGTTTTGTTTCCTGAAAACATTAACATATTAATTTGCTCTATCCCAATAATATATATTATATACACACGATAGTAAGATTAATGATATGATTATTGAAACTTATATTTCTTTACAGTTGTCTGTGTATGTATCCTTAAGATTTATCTGATAAAATCTATAAGGTCAAACTACTGTGCTTTCAATTCAAATGAGTGATTACATAATATTCTAAAGCAATTATTCCCAGTGTTCCCTTAAGATTTAGTAAATAAAGGGAATGAGTCAAGCATTTATCCTCTTTCTCATACAAACTGTGCCACCATCTTTATGTAACCAAACAATAAATGATTATAGAAGTATTCCAGGTAATAAATGCAGAAGAAGAAAATTAGAATATTATTTTACAACCCCCAGTGAATTAATAGGTCTAAGCACTGGATATCAACAACTTTGACCATCTTTTTATTTTTTTAAAATATTTATTTATTTTTATTTTTGGCTAAATAAGGTCTTAGTTGTGGCACACGGGATCTTTCATTGTGGTGTGTGGGCTTCTCTCTAGTTGTGGCACACGGGCTTGGTAGTTGCCCAGTGACATGTGGGATTTTTACTCCCTGACCAGGGATTGAATCCATGTCCCCTGCATTGGAAGGCGGGTTATTAACCACTGGACCACCAGGGAAGTCTCCAACTTCGATCATCTTAAAAAGAGACACTCAGCTATTACATATCTCTTCATGGAAGACAATGCATGCTACCACCTATAAAGTAGTCTTGCCACCACCAACATCCCCTCCAAAATAAGAACCTGATTATGATCAATATCCTAGATGCAACCACCAATTTTTTTTTATCTATAGAAATAAGGATACCAGAGGAACCTGTTGAACTATGACACTAGGAAGCAATCTGCAAAATCCAAAATGTGGAACACTCTACAAGACAAATGGTCCAGGGTCTTCAAAAATCAAATTACAAGAGAGAGGGAGAGAGGGAGAGAGAGAGAGACAGAGAGAGACAGAGAGAGAGATGAGGGTGTTGAGAGCCTATAGATTAAAAGAGACTTAAAATATACAGCAACCCATCAAAATGTGTGGATTTATTTGAATCCTGAGTTAAAATTTTTGTATCATTTATGATATAACTGGAAAATTTAATGTTGACCAAATGGTTAACTCAATTTTAACCTAATCCCTTCCCTTCTCGGGTGAGGCCAATTCCAGTTCTGCTACATCATTTACTCCTGCCTTAATTTTTATTTTAGGTATAACAATGATATTTGTTTAAATATTTTAAATTCTTGTCTTTTAGAAATACATACTGAAGTCTTTGCAGGAAAAAAAGCTATGAATTGAATTTGCTTTCAATTAACACAGGAGAGGAGAAATGAGTGGGGTATAGGTGAAATGAGATTTAATTATTATTTTTGGAGCTGGGTGATGCATACATGGGGAACAACTTTTTTCTAATAAAAAGTTAAAAAGGAAGACGGTAGAAGGAAGAAAGAGGAGAAAGGAGAAAGTGGAGTCAGCTAACTTTATCATAATGGGAAGTTAGTCAAAAATGAGGATTTAAACTATTAACTATATTACACAAAATTATAGTTAAAGTAATTCCTAAAAACTAAAAACTGTGTACAAATATTCCAAATTTCTAGAATATGTGTGCACATGAACGCGCCCCCCACACAAACACACTGTTACACCTAGTGAAATACACTAAAACAAAGGAAGTGTTAAACAATTGAATGACACTCTAACTAAGATAAAATGTATTTGTCATATCAAACTTGTAACAAGGTACACATCTATCTACAAAAAGAAAAGCCCTTAGCTGGAATTCTAAGCAGAGTCCAACAGAATGATGTGTGTAAGTGAAGACTCAGCTAGGAACAGTTGAAAATCAAAGAAGGGACAAAGGTCCATACATACAAATGCAGACAAGGGGAAGCAAGAGTCATGGTCACAACATCAGACAAAGTGGAATTCAGACACAAACACAAACACGTTAAATGAGTCAAGAAAAGTGCTTTACAGTGATGAGGGATACAATCCTCAAGGCAGATCTTACAGTTATACCTACCTGTGCACCAAATAACATTGGGTCCAAAATGCAGAGAAAAATCTACAGGAAACACTAGGAGAAATAAAGGCACATCAGCAAAAGGAGACTAATAAAACATCTTTCAGATCATGATACATTAGGTAAGCAAACGAACAAAAAAGAGGCCCCAACTCACCTAAGAACAATCTAGATGTAGAAGTAACATGTATCAAACTCCTAAATACTGAAACCTAAGAATTCATCTTCTTTTCAAAGGCCTGTAATACCAGGCATCCTATTTATAGGAATTTACCCTGAATATATATAGCTTCAATATCACAGAGAAAAAATCATAATATTATTCATTGTGGTATTATTTGTAATAGCAAAGTAATGGAAAGAACCTAAATCTCATACCTAGGAGATTGAATAAATAATTAATGGTCATCCACTTTATGAAAAAAAATATGCTGATGTTAAAAAAAAGATAAGAAAAATCTATGAATTGATATGGAGTAATTTTAATGATGTGTTGTTAAGATTGAAAAAGAAAAAACCAAGATACAAAATATACACCATTTGCACAGGAAAAAAGGAGAAAAAAGAACCTACTATATATATGTGCATGCTTATTTTTGCATAAGGATTAACCAGAAGCTGCTAAGGGTGGGTGAGAAGAGGTGGATGGGAATGAGCATCCTCAGAATATATCTGTTTAAGTAGTTTTGGGACTTCCCTGGTGGTCCAGTGGGTTAAGACTCTGCTCTCCCAATGCAGGGGGCACAGGTTCGATCCCTGGTTGGGGAACTAAGATACTACATGCCACGTGGTGTAGCCAAAAAAAAAGTTTTGACTTTTGTTCTATGTTAATGTTTTGTATAATCAAAAAAACAAACTTAAATTAATACAGGTGAGGAAAAATCCTAAAACTGATTTTTTAAAAAATGAACCTGACTATAGGAGTGCCAGGTAATTTCACAGCTGAAGTCTATTAAAATATTAAGCAATAGTAACTCCAATGCTATTTAAAGTACTCCAGCAAATGGTAAGGAGTGAGAAAGTGAGAATCTTCCAAATTCTTGTCATAGAGCATAATACTAACATCTGACAGAAAGAGCACATCCAGAAAAAAAAAAAAATTAGGGAGTCATTCGCTCATGAACCTCAAAGCAAAAATACTAAATGACCCATATTCAAAAATAGCCTTTAGCATCACATTAAAATAACAATACCTGATGAGCAAGCAGAATTCAGAGGAGCAATACCAGTAAACTTCATCTTAGGAAATAAAAGAATATATTTGGCATTTTAATAAATTAAGATGGGAATAGAAATCAAATTATCATCCTTATAGATGCCAAAAGACCTCGGATCAAATTTAATATATATTTATTTAATGGGATGGGGGATAGATGGGAAATTTCTTTATATTAGAATAAGAATATATACATCTTCATAATATACATGTACTTATTTATTTATGTATTGCTGCAGAATTGTATTCTACACAAGAAGGAAGTGTCTCTTCACCACTTAGTGACATGCCAAATAGGAATCTCTTTCAAAACCTGGTCAATCAGAATATTCTATTCCCTGGTCAGGAAAAGTTAAAAGTACAGCATAAGTTAATGAGATCTCAGCCCTAGATTTTTGCTGGAGCTACTGAGAAAGAGGCTTTCCTCATCTCAGGCATCATTAGTAGGACCTTTGAATTGTGACTGCAGAGACAGACCAAGCCTTGAGAGTTATGCAGAATCCACCCAGAGCTGTCAAAGCAAATTGGTGTTCTGGGAGCTATATCTAACCTCTGGGTCGACATATCTGGACATAGACTGATTGTGGTCTAATTAGCCTATTTCTAAGAGGACTGAAAAGGAATTAAACCAGCTTCAGCACTTCTACAATATAGAAGTTCCTGTAAGTCAGTAAGAAAGGGAGAGGACACCTAAAATTTTTTTGAAAGGATGAAGGATATTAATAGGTAATTCACATAAGAACTAATCAGAGAGATGCCTCACTTCTCTAGTTATCAGGGGAAAGCAAATTAAAACAAAACCAGATACAATTTTACAGTCCTTAGTTTGTCAATAATTTGAGACTTCAGAACACTAAGCTCTGAAGAGGGTGTTGGAGAGTAAGAGCCCTTGGACACCGCTGGTGGGACTACCTGCATACAGCGCCATTGGAGAACAGCCTCCAGTATTCTTGAAACTGTGGCTGCAGATGCCCTGGGACTGAGCAATCCCAGGCCTGCGTGCAAGTACCTGCCACAAAAACTACCTCACAAGTACAAAGGGAGATGTAAACCTGTGAGCTGGGAAAAGCATAGCTTTCAGTAGCAAGGAGTTAGACATAGGGACGTCCATCTAAACGTGAACTATCAATAAAACAGAATTCTATGCAAAGGTTAGAAGGAATTAACTGGCTTTGTGTTTAGCCACATGGATAAATCTCAAAAATACAATGTTGAGTGAAAAAGTAAGGAACCAAATGAGGTTAAAAGCACAATGCTACTTAAGTAGGTTTTTCGAAACATGAAACCTACTATGTATACATGTAAATAAAATGATGGAAGTGTGTATGTTAAATACATGAGAAGAGGAAGGAGAAGTGAGACTGGGTATCATAAATGAAAGAAGAAATCAAAATTTAAGAATTTAAGTATCCATGTATAGACCTATGATATGTCATAAACTGAGGAGCATGACCACCTTGATTCTGTTCAAATGAGGTCAAAAATGAATAATCTCTAAGTTACAAAGTCCATTCCATTTTTTAAATTTAATGAAAACATATAAAATGATAATGGTTATGATTTGGAATTACAAAAGCAAATAAAACGAGAAACAACTAAAACTATTCCTCCAGAAATAAATAGATCAAGAAAGGATGGCATATTAGTTCAATAAAATGTCCTCAGGCCCCTAAAAATTAATACTAAGACTATAAAGCATAAGTCAACATGGTAAATTAATATATGGAGAACTTGGTTTGGAAACAGAATGCAAACTATCATATTTCAATGTTAAACAAAAGATTAAAATGCACCGAAAGAAACCCACAACCCACAGAAAAGTTTAAAACTAGTGAGCTTTAGGGATGCCTGTGGGATTATGGATGAAATTACTTTTAATGACAAAAATTTTGTTTAATTAATACCACAAATGTGAGCATGAATAATAACAAGAAACAAAGCCAAGAAAAATAAGCCAAGGAATACATTAGAACTGGTTTTTGTAGCAACCATCTCTGGGTTTCAGCTTGCTTGCTCATCTGATTGTTTTTGTTTTTAATTGTGGCAAAATACACATAACATAAAATTTATCATCTTGACCATTTTTATGTGTGCCGTTCAGTGGCACTAAGTATACTCACATTGTTGGGCAACCACATTCCATCTCTAGCACACTTCATTTTGCAAAACTGAAACTCTGTATCCATTAAACAATAACTACCGATTTCCTCGTCCCAGCCCCCAGCAAACACCATCTACTTTCTGTCTCTATGAATCTGACTACTCTGGGTACCTCATATAAGTGGAATCATGCAATGTTTGTCCTTTTGTGAACAGCTTGTTTCACTCAACTTTAATGGCCTCAAGTTTCATCCATATTGTAGCATGGGTCAGAATTTCCTTCTTTCTTAAGGCTGAATAATATTCCATTGTTTGTATGTACCATGTTTTGTTTACCATTCGTCTGTCAGTGGACACATGGGTTGTTTTCATTCTTTGGTTATTGTGAATAATGCTGTCATGAACATGGCTGTGTTCATCTGATTTTTAAATAATAGCATTTGGGCTTTCATCAGATGCCCCCGAGCAATACCCTCAAGAACTTAAGGTACAGATACTTGAAAGACCACAGCACCCTAGTGATGGCTAATTCGAGCCAATGCTTGACCATTTAGCAATAAGGGGCATGTCTGGTCACAGGTAGAAATAGTATAGCACAGGGAACTATAGTCAATATCTTGTAATAACCTCTAATGGAAGAGAATGTAACAAAAGAATATATATATGTATGCATGTATAACTGAATCATTTTGCTGTATATCTGAAACTAACAGAACATTGTAAATCAACTGTATTTCAATTTAAAAAATTTTTAAATGGCAAAAAAAAAATAATGATCAGGACAGGTGGTGACAGATGGGGGATGGAATAAGCCTGAGGTTTCGTGGAAGGTGCTATGGAGGTCTGGGAGGTGTAGAAGGGATGGAGAATGTTTTCTGAATGCCCAGGCTTTGTGCTAGGCATTTTATATCATTTTGAGCTTTTAAAAAACTTTTAATTTTATTTGATTATGAAATATTTAAAATATATAGACATAGAGACACAACCATGTGTGTGCCTCTTGGATTTAACAGTTGGATACATTTTGTACTTTATTTATCAGAACAATGAAAATAATAAAATCTATCTGTGTTTGAAAAACTTAATCTTTCCTCTTGTGTTTCTCCTTTCTCATACTACTATCACACTCACAATAATTCTGACACTTCTGGTCACCAGATGTGTGGGGGTTTTGTTTCCCACACCAAGCAATTCTGTGACACCAGCTGGGTGACCTACACTTTAATTCAGTTCTGGAGCCAGCTACCTGGAGATAGTGTCAGATCCCACAGGTTAAGGGCTCAGTATCACAAGATTGCCCCCACCCTACTTCAGATACCAATCACAAGTAGTAAGCCCCTAGGTTACCCACAACTTCTGTCGAACTTGGCTACAAATCAGAGGTTTGCATGATTTCCTGCCCCTTGGATTCAATTATTTGCTAAAGCAGCTCACAGAACTCAGGAGAACACATCTACCAACTTATGAAAGGATATGATAAAGAATACAGATGAACAGTCAGATGAAGAGATACATAGGGTGAGGTCTGGGAGGGCGTTGAGCATAGGAGCTTCTGTCCCTCTGGAGTTGGGGTGCATTACCATCCCAGAACATAGATATATTTTCCAACTGTGGAGGCTTCCTCCCGTACACATCATCAATTATATATTTTTTAATTTATTTATTTTCTTATTTTATTTATTGTTTCTGGCTACGTTGGGTCTTCGTTGCTTCATGCGGGCTTTCTCTAATTGCGGCGAGCCGGGGCTACTCTTCATTGTGGTGTGTGGGCTTCTCATTGTGGTGGCTTCTCTTTTTGCAGAGCACAGGCTGTAGGTGCATGGGCTTCAGTAGTTGTGGCACACAGGCTCAGTAGTTGTGGCTCATAGGCTTAGCTGCTCCGTGGCATGTGGGATCTTCCTGGACCAGGGATCAAACCCGTGTCCCCTGCACTTGCAGGCAGATTTTCAACCACTGCACCACCAGGGAGACCCAGTATCATCAATTATTAAGTCTATTTCTAGCCCCTCTCCCCTCCCTAGAGAAGTGGGAGGGAAGGGGGCTGAAAAGTCCAAGCTTCCATTCACGGTTTGGTCTTTCTGGTGACTGGTCCCCATACAGGAGTCATCTAGGAGCTCGCACAGAGTTGCCTCATTAGAACAAAAGATTCTCCTAGTGCTCTTATTACTTAGGAAATTACAAGGGTTTTAGAAGCTCCGTGCCAGGAATTTGGGGCAGAGACCGATATGTATATATTTCTTGTTTTTTCCACACTACCTCATAGAGTTGTTTGAAAATTAGACTTAATATATACAAAAGGGCTTAGAACAGGGCTAGGCACATGGTAAGACTTCTATAAGCGTTAGTTACTATTTGTGTGTGTGTCTGTGTGTGGGGTTTGCGGGCCTCTCACTGCCGCGGCCTCTCCCGTTGCAGAGCACAGGTTCTGGATGCGCAGGCTCAGTGGCCACAGCTCACGGGCCTAGCCGCTCCGTGGCATGTGGGATCTTCCCAGACAGGGGCACAAACCCGTGTCCCCTCCATCGGCAGGCGGACTCTCAACCACTGTGCCACCAGGGAAGCCCGTGTTAGTTTCTATTTTAATTAAAGGGAAGAAAAGGGCTTATGCTAGAAGTTTCAGACATGTTCTCTTGGCACTGAATCTATACCTCCTAAAATATATATCCAGATATCAAGTCCTCTCAGCACAGAAAGATATTATTTTTAGGATTAATATGATATTAGTCCTGTGTAGAGTATTTGCATGTTTGTTTCACTTCCAATTGGTAAGGAATGCTGAATTCAGATGAGAATCTCCAAGGAATAGCTGAGCTTTGGCATAAACCTCGCCCACAAAAGAATTGTTACATTGAGTTCTTTGGCTTCCTTGTGTTACCAAATCCAAGCTCTTACTACTCGCTGCATGACAAGCCAGTAAATTGAGAGACAAGTTGTTGGGGCAAGGAATAGTGACTTTATTTGGAAAGCCAGCAGACCAAGAAGATGGTGGACTAGTGTCTCAAAGAACCATCTTACCTGAGTTAGCATTCAGGCTTCTTTTTTTTTTTTTTTTTTTTTTGACATTATGCGGGCCTCTCACTGTTGTGGTCTCTCCCATTGCGGAGCACAGGCTCCGGACGCGCAGGCTCAGTGGCCACGGCTCATGGGCCTAGCCACTCCTCAGCATGTGGGATCTTCTCGGACTGGGGCACGAATCCATGTCCCCTGCATCAGCAGGCGGACTCAACCACTGTGCCACCAGGGAAGCCCAAGGCTTCTTTTATACTAAAAGCGGAGGGGGTATGGCTGGTCATTGCAGACTTCTTGGTGCCGGAATCCTTTGTTTTTGCAGCTGTCCACGTAGGTCTGGTCACAATGTTTCTCTACACTTCCAATGAGACAAATGTTACTCTCTCTTCTGCAAATTTTTATCTCTATATGAATGGAAGAGTGTTACACCTTTAAAGGTTAGAGCCTTGAGAATGGGCTAATGTGTATATTTCAGCCTATAGGCAACATTCTCTTACAAAAGGTACAGAGCCCAAATGACTAAGAACAGGCAGCAGAGCACAAGGTTTAGAGGTAAAGGAATAGATCCAGTATGGAGTCAGGTTTGTCCTCTGTTACACTTGCTCAGGAGAAAAAAAGGAATGTGCAAATAGAATTCTAGTGATTTCCCACAAGGAAATTTGAAATATTTGCTTGTAAATGAATTTTAAAATGAGATTTATGACACTAACTTGAGGGCTTGGCTGTTTGTCCTGAAGATATCAGATTAGAGGTGGCCTGTTGAGAGATGTAGGGTGAACAGGTATACCAGGAACTCTATTTTCTCTAAATGTTTGGCCCACATTCAAGGTTTTTTGTCCTACTGTTTGACCCCTGAAGGGAATTAAAGTCCTTGAGTACTTAATCTAAAGGTTTGCAAAATCTTATAAATAACTAAAGCAGGAAAATGAAGAAAAAAGAAAGCTAAGGCAAGAGATAACGTGCATTTGGCAGGTATTACTAATGACCTTTCTCCAGCTCATGATATTGTGGCTCTCTTGTAATACAGATGAACTCAATTCAAAGGCAGTTTGCAAAGGTTAGATACTACAAAAACAAATTGAGAGTGCTCATTATGATGGGAATAAATTATTATAAATATATGAGTTTTCTCATTGAAGCTTACATTTTTCAATGTAATCAAATTAGTGGAATGAATTTTGATTAGAAGTCTAGTAAGACTCAGGGATGCTTGGTTTGATGTTGTCCTTTCATATTTGCCCTCAACTTGACTGACACCACACCAAAGCTTCTAGAACAAGGTCAAATCTGCATCCTATCTGGGATGTTTAATGGCTGAAGTAGCCTACAGCTCCACGACAGTCATGATCTGGAGATTTGTCTGATGAACATAGTCTAGAAGTGGCGCTTTTTTTTTTTTTTTCTGACTAGCTACCTCTGTTGCAAACCACAATGTGATGAGGAAAACCCAACACAGCCCCTAGCTCTTCAGGCCATATCATAGCTATTGAGCACTTGAAACATGGCTAGTGCAAATTGAAATAAATACGCTGGATTTGGAAGATTTCATAGGAAAAAAAGTGTAAAATATCTTATTGTATTGATTGTATGTTGAGATGATCCTATTTTGGATACAGTGGGTTAAATTAAATACATTACTAAATTTAATTTCCCCTGTTTCTTCTTTTTATTTTTTAATGTGGCTGTTAGAAAAGTTTTAATTACACATGTGCCTTGTGTTATATTTACATTGGACAATGCTGTCCTAAGGGGCTGGCTGCTGCTTCGTTTTTCTCACCCTTGCTGAGGCTCAATTGACCCACCCCATTCCCATGCAGCACTGAATTGTAAACTTCAGAGACTCTTCCCTCAGACCTGTGGGATATTGGCTGTGCCTGCTTAGGAATTTGGGTTTGGGTTGCCAGCCTCTTTCCACCCATAGCATCTTTCTGGGTTGCAGCTCTGTATATGTCTTAATGGCCTCCAGTTTCTTCCTGAGTTTACTCACAACTTTTTTTCCCAGCATGTTCTTTGGCTGGGAGAAAGGCATAGCAAATCCTGAGTCGAAGTTTTGACACCACTTTCCTTTAAATAATGAATCCAAAGTAAGGTAATTAAGTGGAGACCAGCTGATTAAATACCAGGATAGAAAAAAAGTTTTTTTTTCTAGATGAAAATTTGAGGCTACATATTTCTCCTTTGATTAAATACACTATTTCATTTTCCTCTCCACAAATAAGAATATGTGGTCTTTTGTACATCTACCCTCTCAACAAATGCATTTTCTCTTGAAACAAAATCCAAATCTTTTCCATGACCTGCTAGGTCCCTTATGCTCTGGTGCCTGCTTGCCTCTCCAATCTCTTCTTAGGCCACTTTCCTTGCCCATCCAACTCCCTGCCTTTCCCCTTCTCTAAATGTACCAAACCAAGCCTTCAAACTAAGCTCTTTGCTCTCCTGGAATACTCAACCTTCCCTACCATGACCCCACCCATCCTCCTCTCTTTTCCACCTGCTTTTATTAGCTAAATACAATGTAGCTAGTAAAGCAAGAGAAATGAAAAATTTTCCACAGTAAAATAGATAAACAAATAAAAATCTCATAGGTATCATAAAGATTTGATGAGTGAGAGTCATGGCAAGAGTCCTTATTTTAAAAGTATATATCTTGCACAGAATGTCGTCCTATAGGAGGAAAGACAGAAAGATGGCACCCTGTGTTGAGAAGTTACATCTGTAAACAAAGCAGAGATCTGAGAAAGGAAGCTAAGTGTGGGGGGTGGGCGGGGAAGAGGCAGAGAAAAAAAAAACAACTAAAAATAGAGTTGCCTTATGATCCAGCAATCCCACTCCTGGGCATATACTGAGACAAAACTATAATTTGAAAAGATACTTGCACTCCTATGTTCATAGCAGCACTATTTACAGCAGCCAAGACATGGAAACAACCTAAATGTCCATTGACAGATGAATGGATAAAGAAGATGTGGTACATATATATTGATACAATGGATTATTAGCCATCAAAAAGAATGAAATAATACCATTCTCAGCAACATGGATGGACCTAGAGATTATCATACTAAGCGAAGTAAATCAGAAAGAGCAAGACAAACACCATATGATATCACTTATATGTGGAATCTAAAATATGATACAAATCAACATATCTATGAAACAAAAACAGACTCACAGATATAGAGAACAGACTTGTGGTTGCCAAGGGGAAGGGGGGTTAGGGGCGGGAAGGAATGCGAGTTTGGGATTAGCAGAGGCAAACTATTATGCATAGGATGGATAAACAACAAGATGGATAACTGAGTCACTTTTCTGTTCAGAAGAAATTAAGACAACATTATAAATCAACTATACTTCAATAAAGTAAAAAAAAAAAAAAAAAAAAAAGAGGGAGAGAAAGACTCACCCAAGATTTTATTATGGGAGTAGTCTATTAACGGACTGGCAGTGGGTGATACTCCAAAGGCATCTTATTCGTTTATATATTTACTCGTTAAAAGGTTTGTGTCATCCTCCTCTGTAAGTATCTTGTTTATTTATTTGTTAAAGAGTTTGTGTCATGGTCTGAAAGTATCTTGTTTATTTACCTATTCAGTTGTTTATTATAAATCAGATTATGTCACTTCTTTGTAGAAAAACATCCAATTTGTCCTCCAACAGCATCACGGGTGAAAACCAGTTCCTCACCCTGGCCGGCCAACCCTCTGACCTCACCATATCCCACTTGCCCCTTGCCAGCCACATTCCAGCCACACTCCAGCTACAGGACTTCATTCTGTCCACCAAACACTCAGAATTGATTACCAATATTTAGACCCTTTGCCCAGGCTGTGCTCTGCCGTGAATGTCCTTCCTCCTGAACTCAGCATGGTCCACAGTTGCTGTAGAGTAGATTGCTACTCGAAGTCACCTCCTCTGGCCAGTCTTCCCTGAGGCCCAATCGGAGGTAGCCACTCTCTACCACAGCACTCTCCCAGGTTTTCTGTTCAGCCCCATCTGATACTTTCTCATGTGTTTCTCTCTTATTTCATCAACTAGAATGTAAGCTCCCACAGATGCAGGAACATTGCTGCCTCTTCAGAACCTGAAAAAGTACCAAGGGGAAACTTTAATTCCACTCCAGGGGCATAGGAATTAGAAACTGAGAGATGGTCATGATTAACAGATGACATGATTGTGTGCATAGAAAACCCAAAGCTTTTGGTAGGAGAATTTAGCACATTTGCTGGATATGAAAAATGGTTTACAAATATTAATTATAGTCTAAGTTCCTGCAACATGCAACTTAAAAATGATATTTCAGAAGATGTTATCTACAATAGTATCAAAAATAATTTGTACAAGGAACGTGCTTTGTGATTAATAACACAAAACACAATCCTGTGAATAATTTATGTTTGCTACTAATTAGGTGATATTCAAATTCATCCCTATGATCTTATTTCAATGAATTTACATTCTGATGTTTAAAGGGAGAGATTAGTCCTTTTTTATTTAACTTTTTATTTTATATTGGAGTATATCTGGTTAACAGTGTTGTGATAGTTTCAGATGCACAGCAAAGCAACTCAGCCATACACATACATGTATCCATTCTCTCCCAGAAAATTAGTCCTTTTTTACTGAGGTGTGATATTGCAGTTATACCTGCTTTTTTTCCCTAATCATCCTCACCACAAATAAATTTACATTAAGAAGGTCAAAGATAGAAGAACGAACTACAGGTAGTACATGTACTTCTATATATATATATATATATTTTTTAATAAATTTATTTATTTTTGGCTGTGTTGGGTCTTCGTTGCTGTGCGAGGGCTTTCTCTAGTTGCAACGAATGGGGGCTACTCTTCGTTGCGGTGCACGGGCTTCTCACTGTGGTAGCTTCTCTTGTGGTGGAACATGGGCTCCAGGCACACAGAGTTCAGTAGTTGTGGCACACAGGCTCAGTAGTTGTGGTGCAGGGGCTTAGTTGCTCCAAAGCATGTGGGATCTTCCTGGATCGGAGATCAAACCCGTGTCCCCTGCATTGGCAGACAGATTCTTAACCACTGTGACACCAGGGAAGTCCCTATACTTATATATATATATATAGTGTGTGTGTGTGTGTGTGTGTGTGTGTGTGTGTGTGTGTTACGCAGGCCTCTCACTGTTGTGGCCTCTCCCATTGTGGAGCACAGGCTCCAGACGCGCAGGCTCAGTGGCCATGGCTCACGGGCCCAGCCGCTCCGTGGCATGTGGGATCTTCCCGGACCGGGGCACGAACCCGTGTCCCCTGCATCAGCAGGCAGACTCTCAACCACTGCGCCACCAGGGCAGCGCAGACTGCCCTTTAATTCAGATGCCAATTGCAAGCCCAGGTTGTCACCTGTACTTCTTATCAGCTGGCTGTAAATCAGAGGTTCCCACGTCCCCTCCTCCAATTCAATTAATTTGCTAGAGTGGCTCACAGAACTCAGAGAAGCATTTTACTTACTAGATTACCAGTTTACTATAAAAGAATATAACTCAGGAACAGCCAGATGGAAGAGATGCATAGGGCAAGGTATGGGGTAAGGGCATGGAGCTTCCATGACCTCTTCAGGCATGAAACTCACCCTAAATCTTCATGTGTTCCCCAACCCAGAAACTCTCCAAAACCTGTCCTTTTGGGGTTTTATGGAGACTTCATTACACAGTCAAATTTGATTAAATCATTGGCCATTGATGATTGATTCAACCTGCGGCCCATCACCCTTTTCTGGAAGTCAAGAAGGTGGGAGTGAAAATTCCAACCCTCTACTCACATGTTTGGTTCTCCAGGCAACAAGCCCCCATCCTTACGTGCATCCAAAAGTCACCTTAACACATAACAAAAGACACCTTTGTCACTTAGGAGGTTCCAAGGGTTTTAGGAGCTCTGTGCCAGAAGTGGGGATGAAGAATCAAACATATATTTCTTATTATAAATCACATCTCAGTCAGATTATGAGAAGCATTTTTTCTTTCTTTATAATCATCTATACTTTCCCCCCAAAATACCAATTTTAAAAATCAGGAAAAGAAACGTTTAAAACACCACTAAAGGGGCTTTCCTGGTGGCGCAGTGGTTAAGAATCCGCCTGCCAATGCAGGGAAAACAGGTTCGAGCCCTGGTCTGGGAAGATCCCACATGCTGCGGAGCAACTAAGCCCATGCACCACAACTACTGAGCCTGCACTCTAGAGCCTGCATGCCACAACTACTGAGGCCTGTGCGCCTAGAGCCCGTGCTCAGCACAAGAGAAGCCACAGCAATGAGAAGCCCGCACGCCACAACGAAGAGTAGCCCCCGCTCACCGCAACTAGAGAAAAGCCTGCGTGCAGCAACAAAGACCCAACGCAGCCAAAAATAAATAAATTAATAAATTAATTTTTAAAAAAAAACACCACTAAAAAACAAGGGATCATATAATGTGATTCACAAATGTTATACGAGTTAATACAATAAGAATCCCTATATTATATAGTAATCATTTACCGTAACAGTATGACAGATAGTAATCTAGGGTACAGTAATGCATGCTAAAAAGTTTGCTTCTCTAAAAATTGTTTAAAATTGTTTTCAAAAATATTGATTTCCTAATCCCTATCAGCCTTCAGTTTCCATTCGAGATAGAGCAATACCCTGAATAAATGATGAGGAGCGGTGTCACACTGATACCCACCAGGGTTCTTGGCCTTCCCCAGTCAATAGACTTTGACTAGAGGCCAGACAAGAAATTCAGGCAAGGCTTTATTGGGGCTCCTGGGGCTACAGGATGGAGTGAGAACAAAAAACAGGTTCCCTGGCTCACTCTCCAAGCGGGGAGAGCTAGTTCCTTACATGGGGTGAGGGTAGGGGTGTGTCCAGGGGTCAGGCCGGAGGGGTAGCTTAGGTGGTTTGCCCACCCCTTTGGTAGTGTTGAGTGTAGGGGGCATGCGAAGTACGCTGCTTTTGCCCCTGACACCTTGTTTTTGCTCCCAGCTCTTCAGAAGTGGCAGGGGATTTTTTGTATCTTTTGTATCTTGTTGTCTAGAATTTGCCCCAACTGTACATGCACACCATTATTTTTTGTCCCTTATAGTTTCTTTGTATTTTATTATTCATGGAGACATTTGTCCAGGGGCAAGCGTTGCAGCAAAGCATCCCAGGTCCAAGCCTGTCTCAATGCTGCTCAGGGGTCATTCTGTGAAGTCACATTTAAAGGACAATTGAACAACCTACAGTAATTAAAACCCACAGCAATTAAAAGAGAATTCTATTCTTAGCAGGAGAACCGCAAAGCACATTAATGAGGATAAAGGTCATTACCCACCTTTGACCCTTCTGTTCTTCCTTATTCTGTTTGGGAAACTCTCACAAGCCAAACCCTCATACTCCCTTCTTAGCCCCGGTTTAAGGACCTTATTTTCCTTTTCCCCCAAATTTTTTGTGTTTCAACCTAATCTCTTTCCCAGCTAACTTGGTGTTCTCTTCAGTGATTAGAAGGTAGGGTGGACACAAGGGAGGAAGGGACCCAGCAAATATAGGATTTTCTGTAGTAAATGGGGAAGGAAGGAGTGCTGTAAACACTGAAGTCGTATAAGTTTTGTCACAGCAAATAAAGAGCAACTCCACCCCAAAACAGTTTATTGGATCCCTTTGATATGTTACAGGTTAACTGAATTCAGAGTCAATGGTTATTTCTGACCTTGTCAAATACAGGCTGTGACTTTGGTCAATACAATTAGTACCTCCATTTTTGAAAAGTGTTTCAGGACCATACAGAAAACCTATATCAATATTCCAACAACACCCACAGACAAATCACAGTTTCTAATGAAGAAAGGTAGAGCTCATGAAATTACCAGACTGTCACCGCATCATGAAAAAGTCAGTGACTTAGAATTCCAAAAGCACATTTTTTGAAGCTAGAAAGAGACCTCTGCTATTAACATAAAGTTATTAATAGCTTTTCACTGTTAAAGGGTACCAAGAATTATGACTCTCATAATAAAGATATCATTTCGCTGACATGAATAGCATTCTCGGGGTTGTTAAAAACAATGCATGCTCCTTTTTTTTTTTTTTTTGCAGTACGTGGGCCTCTCACTGTTGGGGCCCCTTGCAGAGCACAGGCTCCGGACGCGCAGGCTCAGTGGCCATGGCTCACGGGCCCAGCCGCTCCGCAACATGTGGGATCCTCCCGGACCAGGGCACGAACCCGTGTCCCCTGCATCAGCAGGCAGACTCTCAACCACTGCGCCACCAGGGAAGCCCTCCTTTTAAAATGAGAGGAAAGACTTTGCACCCAATTTTCAATATTTTTAAAACTTTTAGAAACACTTTATAATTCTTTGTTTGGTTTCACATAATGATAATAATAAGTAAGTTTTTAAAAAAATCACCCCCTTCCACTGCACAATACACATAATACTAGGTGGGAAGAATAATACGTTGGAGAACAACCAGGCTTTTATCCTGCCGCAGCACTGTCACTATAAGCCAAATCTTGGCATTACACCTAACAATGACAAACTGTTTTTAATAAAATGGTCCCTACTGCCTCTGAGTGGTGGTTATTTTAAGAGTTTAAATTTCATTAATTTTAAGTCCTCTCAGCCTAATAAGAGAGAATTTTGAGACTGACAAAGTATATATCTTTTCAAGTTTAAATTCTGAACATGAGGTTATAGCTTAAGAACATGAAGAGTCTATTTTATTTAGAGCAAGAGAGTACAAAAATCTCATAAACGTACACAGTTGTCAGGCTTTGTCCATAAAATCTGTGTTCCACAAGGAAGAATGCGCCCATGTCTCAGTGTTTTTCATCCGGGTAACGCTCTTTGACATCCATGTTTTGCCTGGTAGCACTGTCACCTCCAGTCATTAGATGTGCTGGGCCACCAGGTTTATGGAAGTCATCATCCATTAAATGCCTCTGTGGCAAGAAGAGCATTATTTTAAATCATCAACGCACCACAGTTGGGATTTGTCTGTTTGCTGTTTCTAACAGTAGGGCGGTAGTACAATTTAGTTTGTCACAAATAAAGATTTGGGTGATAGTTCTGAGGACTGGTGTAAGCAAGTGACATTGCAAGTTGCTGTTCCTACAAACTGCAGGTACTTTCTGACAATTAGCAGCCAACAATATAGTTTGCTCAAATCAGACCTAACAGAATTAACATATTAGATTTGGGATTATATGATGTTGAAAGGTGCCTCTACCATCTTTTTCACCCTGAAACAAACCAAATGCACAAAAAAGGGTAAAAAGAAATGGTAACTCATTCTCTGAGGAAAATAGAAAACACTAAAAATCCAAATCATGGAGAGATTTGGGAATTTTAGGAAGAGCTGGCAAAGCACAGACTCCTCCAAAGTGATGAAACATCCACAGGACAAGCCAATGACCTCTAGCGTGATACAAAATGATCTGTGAGGGTGGACTGGGCTGGGGGATGCAGACGCCCCCTTGAACCCCACTTGACACCATAGGGTGAAACAGGTAAGAGCGGTAATAAATAAATGAGGCATCCAACCCAGTTATTTAGACAAACATAGACAAAATGGCTCCAAAAGAAGTAATAAAGATAAAAGCAGAAGTCAATGAGACTGAAAAATGATAGAACTAGAAGAATAAAACCAACATCTTGCTCTCTAAAAACAAAATGAAAATTTAAATAACCCAGATAAACTATTATCTAATGTAGTAGTTCTCAACATGGGCAATTTTGCTCCACCCGCACCCCCAGCAGACATTTGGCAGTGTTTGGAGATATTTTAGCTGCCACAACTGGGGTGAAAGGGGGTTGCTACTGGTATCTGGTGAGTCAAGCTCAGGAACGCTGCTCAATGTACTACAATATCGGGACATTCCCCCACAGCGAAGAATCGTTGGGCCCCAAATGGCCGTAGTGCCAAGGCTAAGAAACCCTAATCTAATCTATTCAAGAAAAAGGGTAAAAGAGTACATATAAATAAAATAAGAATGAGAATAGAGAAATAATCTCTCAAAGGCATTCGAAAAATTATAGAGCCGTTTACTCAAATCTAAGCAAATAATTTTGTGAATTTGTATGTAATTAATGATTGTGTCAGAAAATATGCATTATTAAAAGACACTGCAGAAAAGATAGAACTTCTAGACAAATCATCATAGAAGGAATAGAGAAAGTTGAAAGAAGAGAGAGAATGAAAGAGAAATACAGTTGACCCTTGAACAGATCATTTTCATGTTATTTATTTATTTTAATATTTATTTATTTATTTGACTGCCTCGGGTCTTAGTTGTGCACGCGGGATCTTTTGTTGTGTCGTGCGGGCTTCTCTCTAGTTGTGGCACACAGGCTCAGTAGTTGCAGCGCGTGGGCTTCCTTGCCCCACAGCACATGGGATCTTAGTTCCCTGACCAGGGATCAAACACACTTTCCCTGCATTGGAAGGTAGATTCTTAACCACTGGACCACCAGGGAAGTCCCTTCATGTTATTTAAATAGCTCCAGAGCATAGAGTATGGAGGAAGTCTTCCCTTTTTCAAAAAAAAATTGGAGTTACATATGATATCAAAACCTGACAAAGAAAATCCATGAAAAAGAAAATTACAAGGGAATTTCAGTAATAAATATCAATGTAATTAAACAAACTATAGCCAGAAGATTCTATCAGCACTTTAAAGCAATAATACATGTTGCCAGGTGGGATGTATATTAGTGATGGAAGTTTCAACATTAGGAAATCTAATGTAGTTTACCATTTTACAATTACCAGTTTAATAAATCATAGAAAAATTATATGATCATCTTCATTATTTCCAAAAGACATTTGATAAAATTCAACATCTATCCTTTAAAAAAAGGAATACAGGGGCTTCTCTGGTGGCGCAGTGGTTGAGAGTCTGCCTGGCGATGCAGGGGACACGGGTTCGTGCCCCGGTCCGGGAGGATCCCACATACTGCAGAGCGGCTGGGCCCGTGAGCCATGGCCACTGAGTCTGCGCGTCCGGAGCCTGTGCTCCGCAATGGGAGAGGCCACAATGGTGAGAGGCCTGCGTACCACAAATATATATATATATATAAAATAAATAAAAAAGGAATACATTGGTACCTTATATCATGATTTTATGCACCATATAATATCTATAAGATATACACCCATACATTAATATGTAGTTACATTTAGTCAATTATAAATGTATGTGTTTAAGAAAAAACATATGTTTTTTCTTAATATCACCATGAAGAAGAGAAAGCCTCTTTCTCAAGACAGGCCATTCCAAATATTTCATAGTCCAGGATACAAAGATTACTCCAGAAATGAGCACACAGCACAAACAGAACCAAGTGAATTCTCTCACCTGGAACTGTGGTTTATTCTTGGAAAGAGGATTTTTCTGCTATGGAGTGTCACTGGTATGAATTTGGATTTGTGACAGCAGAGCCTGACCAGTTCTTCAGAGGTGTGCAGAATTCAGTCAGGTGTGCTCACAAAACTATAAAATTTTTGTCCTGCTAGGTAAGAAGGATATGAAAAGAATTTAGAAGAGAATCAAAGAATTAATAGTTGAATCCAGTCAAATGCTGAGAGTATCTGGTCAGGGGCTTATAGTCTCAAATCTGATTTCAGAATTAAATAATGTGTACAGTAATTTGAGAATGGCTGCAAGGCCACGCCATTTGATAAGCATGGACTCGAAGTCCCTGTTGGCTCAGTGGCCCTTAAAGAGAGCTCTGTTTGTCCCTCTTGGTGAAAAATACCCTCCCAGCATGTTACTCCAGATCTTATGTCCTGACCAAGACTTCCAGTTGCATGCAACTTCATCACATATGGAGATAAAAACAATCCGTGCACATTGGATATTTTAAGCACTGGTAATGCTTAGGAGAATTTGAGTACTTAACAGGTTAATCCAGTCATTCCAATGAAAAAGCACATTTAGTAATTGACTTAAACTTGAGTTTTTCAGGTGAAAGGAATAAGAGAAGTTGACTAAGGTTGTAAACAGTATGAGAACATTTAAGAGAATTTATGATTCTCCATATGAACAATTTTAATGTATTTGCCTTATCAGAACATCTAAGTACTTGGTAAGGTTAGTTTGTTAAACTAAGATTTTGAAGGACTTCAAAGAAAATTGAACATATTAAATTTAAAAATAAAGTTTAAATATTTAAGAGAATTTTATTAGATTACAAAAGCACCCTTAAAAGTGACTGTTAACATTTGCTAGGTTTATAAATAGGTAAGATCTGTAATTTAATTTTTAAAGTACAAAGAAGAATTAGGTTTCTAAATTTGTCACTTACTAAAGACTGGTAGAAAGGACTTGATAACTTATTAAAGTTACAAATTTTAGCAAAGTCAAATTTTGACTTACTACAGTCAAATAATAATTTCGTGTATGCTGACTAGTCTCTGAGTAACCTGGAGTACAGACACCACCCTCAGTGACACCAAAACATTCCCTTTGACAAGGAGATCACAAGCATCCATTAGCTTGGAGAGCCCAGGGGTGGTCTCTGTTACTGTCAAGAGGAAGCCTGTCCCACAGCAAGGCAAAGCCAGAAGCAAGAGATGAAAAGATAAACTCTTTCTCTGTGTCTCTCCCTGCCTGAAGCCTGACCTCCCTGAACTTTTGCAAGCCAGTACAGTCCTCCTTTATGCTTAAATTAATTTGAGTTGAGCTTCTCTTGCTTGCAAATAAAAGCATACTGTCTCTGGTGTTTGCAGCTCAGAGCTTCTCCCATCTTGTGACCTTTTCATCTTCTCTCCCAGCTTTGAAATTGACAGCTCATATTAGGGTTACAAATATTTAACTTTCTGTGTTAGCTTATTTAGACACAGATAAATTGTTTTTAGTCCATTTTTAATGTGACTAGAAAAGAATCAGGTTAAGGTATAGCACTTTTATTATATTGATGGGACTCCTACAAATGAGAGGGGAAAAAAGACAAGACACCCAATAGGGAAATGGATAGAGAATAGTAATATGCAATTCACAAAAGAAAACTGACCCCTCACTAGCAATAGAGAAGTGCAAATTAAAACAACGCTGAGGGCTTCCCTGGTGGCGCAGTGGTTGAGAGTTAGCCTGCCGATGTAGGGGACACGGGTTCGTGCCCCAGTCCGGGAAGATCCCACATGCCGCGGAGTGGCTGGGCCCGTGAGCCATGGCCGTTGAGCCTGCGTGTCCGAAGCCTGTGCTCCGCAACGGGAGAGACCACAACAGTGAGAGGCCCGCGTACCGCAAAAAAACAACGCTGAGAACTCACAGATACAGAGAACATACTAGTGGTTACCAATGGGGAGAGGGAAGAGGGGAGGGGCAATACAGGGGTAGGGGATTAAGAGGTACAAATTATTAGGTATAAAATGAGCTACAGTGATACATTGTACAACACAGGGAATACAGCTAATATTTTATAATAACTATAAATGAAGTATATAACCTTTAAAAATTGCGAATCACTCTATTGTACACTTGTAACTTATATAATATTGGGCATCAACTATACTTCAAAAAAAACCACACAGGAAAACAATAAAAAATAAAACAACCCTGAGATGCTATTTTTACCCATCAGATAGTCAAAAATTCAGAATTTCAATAAAATCATTTGTTGGTAGGGATGTGGAAAAACAAGAACCCTTATGCATTGCTGGTGGGACCATGGCTTGTGTGTTCATTTGGAGAGCAATCTGGCAGGATTTTGTGAAACTGAGAAACCTGTACCTTCAGACACAGCTTTTCTACTCCTGAGTCTACTTCCCAGAAAAATTTTCTCATAGATGCATTGGGGCTTCTAGGAGTTAGAGACCATGAAGTTGTCCATAAAAACGGGAACAGATAAGTAAAATGTGCACCATCACGCATAGAGATTGCTGAACAGAAGGAAGGAAGGAGCTAGCTGTGCCTATAACACCAAGGACAGATCTCAAAACCTCATGCTGATTGAAAAAAGAAAGTAAGGAACAGAATTGATTTAGGGCATGATAACATTTAAGTACATTTCCTAAAACAGAAAGCAATACATGTTTCTCATGAATAAACATGTAAAGAAACTTACAAAATCATTTGGAAAGGTATATAGTAAATATATCAGACACAGGAGGGGAATCATATTAGGAACGAGGAGTGAGGAGAGAGGAAAATAAAATAAAATCGTAAAAGAGAGGCTGCAGCGTAGAATCATGGTGATCATATGCCATGAAATTAGTATGATCAGCTCAATTCTATGCATCTAAAAAATCTTCATGATCATAATTTGGAATTGAAAGAGGTAAAAGCAAAGCCAAGAGAAATAACATAATATTTCCCCTAAAGGAAATGTGGGCACACAAACTCAACAGAATGGCCGGCAAGCAAAGCCATTTTCCATGGATGCTAACAATAGAGTAAGTTTATGAAAGAATATTCTGTGGTCATGACAGAGGAGAAATAGAGCTCCAAATTACATAGAAACTATGATTGCAACTACATGAAACGGAGAAAAATGCATGAGAGCACAGGGATATAGAAACAGTTATGTAAGGAGGGGGAATTAGGAGTAAAATTTCCTGTAGTAAAATAACCATTAAAATATTTTGAAAATAAGACATTCTGTAGAGCACAGGGAACTGTACTCAATACTCTGTAATGACCTATATGGGAAATGAATCTAAAAAAGAGTGGAGATACGTATATGGATAACTGATTCACTTTGCTGTGCAGCAGAAAGTATCACAACATTGTAAATCAACTATACTCCAATAAACATTTAAAAAATAAATAAAAATCTCAAATTCCAAAAAATAATGATAAAAGAAAAGAAGACATTAACAGAATATACGAACAGATATCAAAGATGAGAACCACATTACAACTGGCCTTCTTGGAAGACAATTATTTGTTTCAGCTTGTTGCTTTCTTATTTGTTTTTAAAATTGTACTAGCTGGTCTTCTACCACATGCCCCAAGCAACGATACTGGAAAAGACCTCAGAAGAGATGGGGAGGGAAGAGATATGGGAACATATGTATATGTATAACTGATTCACTTTGTTATAAAGCAGAAACTAACACACCATTGTAAAGCAATTATACTCCAATAAAGATGTGTAGATAAATAAATAAATACAAATAAAAAGTCATTAGGAAAAACAACAACAAAAAAAGAAGAGATGGGGAGAAATTCCACAAAGTGTTGACATCTGCTAGATGCAGCTACAGGGGTAACCACGATGTTATTTTCTGTACTCTTGTGCATATTTGAAATTTTTCTTAATTAAAAGTAAAAACAGGGCTTCCCTGGTGGCACAGTGGTTGAGAGTCCGCCTGCCGATGCAGGGGACACGGGTTCGTGCTCCGGTCCGGGAAGATCCCACATGCCGCGGAGCGGCTGGGCCCGTGAGCCATGGCCGCTGAACCTGCACGTCCGGAACCTGTGCTCCACAACGGGAGAGGCTACAGCAGTGAGAGGCCCGCGTATAGCAAAAAAAAAAAAAAAAGTAAAAACATAACAATGAGATAGGATGCAAAATGCCTAGCTCAGAACCTGGCCTGGAGGAGGCAGGTAGAAAACTTTGGTTCCCCTCCCCATCTGGGCCCCTCTTCCTCCCCAATCTCCGTGGAACCCTCCGCAAGGCCTCAGGCTTATGCCGCCCTTCACCGGTCACCACCTGCCCTGCTTATGGATTTATACCTGTTGAAAGGCTTACCCGTTACCATCGCTTAAATGGTCAAACTTTGCTGGAACCACTGGTCCTTTTCATCCCTCGCAGTTGATGGTGGAGGAGACCTATCTGTCTGGGGAGGAAGCTCTGGGCAGAGGAACAGAAGAGAAGCAGCAATGAGTGCAGCAGCCACCCAGGAGCTCGGCCCTCATTGTCCCCCTTGGAACAGCGTTGGCCCCATTGCTCTATCTACTGCCCCAATACAGGTTCCCCAGGCATTGGCACTTTGTCCTTGGCCCCTGGACCTTGTTGATGTCAACAGTTTAAGACGCCTCTAACCACCACCCTGTGATTTAGGGGACATTCTAGTAAAAAGGGTCTCAATGTGGGAGAGGGTGACATCTAGAACTTTCTCACCAGCAAGAGCCAAAGCTGCCTAATAGTGGCCTCTCACTTGTTCTGCTGGGGAGGAGACCCCTGGTCTGTGGCTCCTAGGGCTGCAAGGGCCCCTGAGGGTAGGTGCCAGGGTGAGAGCACAGGAGAAAAGTGCCTCCATTGTCTTCTACTGAGCAGTTTCCTTGACTTTTTTCCCGGGCCTATGAACAACCCTGCCTCTCTGTTGTCTCCTGCTAGATACCTCTAAACTCCAAACAGAAAATGACAAGATGCTAATGAAAGCACCATGAGTCCAGGATTGCACTAAGTGTCACCATCCTGCTTGAATCCAGGGCTTCTGAATCTCGAGTCTTCATGTCATCCTTCCGATGTCCCTGGTTCTACTGATATCTGTCCCTTGCCAACTTCTCCCCCGTTCCTCTTCCTCCTCATTCTTCATTATCTATCTGATTATCAACCACAAACATTACTGAGCTCCTACAAAACTTCCAGGGCTTCTTTTTTTTTTTTTTTTTTTTTGCAGTATGTGGGCCTCTCACTGTTGTGGCCTCTCCCGTTGTGGAGCACAGGCTCCGGACACGCAGGCCCAGCGGCCATTGCTCACGGGCCCAGCCGCTCCGCGGCATATGGGATCCTCCCAGACCGGGGCACGAACCCGTATCCCCTGCATCGGCAGGCGGACTCCCAACCACTGTGCCACCAGGGAGGCCCCTCCAGGGCTTCTTGAGAGCTAAAGGCTGTTGATAGGTTCCCCACCACCAAAAGCGCTTCCAATTTAGTTGAGAGAATAAGAACTACATGAAATGTTGTAAAAGCAATGCGTGTACCTGTGCCGAGTATGAAGTGGGAGTGGTGATGCCTGATTCTTAGGGTATCCAGAGCCTCCTTGGACAGTCCCGGAGAGACTTGTCCACTCAGCACCTCCTAACTAGGCAGGAGCCCAGTCCAGGCCTTCAGAAAGATTGCATCGTCAGTAAGAAAAGTTGAAGTTTCAGGTGGTAATGGAGGCTTTTAATGGTACAAGAATCCTGCCCCCTTGGGCACTCAGTTGCTAGCATTTTTCAGAGCTGAAAACTAAAAGGAATACTGTAATTACAAGGAATAAGAGGGTATGAGTTTAGGAAGGGTGGCAGACATGCTCTCTTGGCGCTGGCCCAGAAATCAATAATTACACCCAAGGAATCAACCTCGCTCTGATGGAAGGGTATGCAGGGTGAACAAGGACCATGGGTGTCACGTCCTCAGGAAACGCTAATGAATCTGTTATCGGAGTATTACCCAGAGCTAAAGGCTTCTCATCTTCCCAGTCTTAGTTCCACACAGGTTCAGGGAGTGACGGGCTTCCCTGGTGGTGCAGTGGTTGAGAGTCCGCCTGCCGATGCAGGGGACACGGGTTCGTGCCCCGGTCTGGGAGGATCCCATATGCCGCGGAGCAGCTGGGCCCGTGAGCCATGGCCGCTGAGCCTGCGCGTCCGGAGCCTGGGCTCCGCAACGGGAGAGGCCACAGGGGTGAGAGGCCCGCGTACCTCAAAAAAAAAAAAAAAAAAAAAAACAGGGAGTAGCTTTAACATTAGTCATCTCTTGCCTGAGTCCTCTAGTGTTTTTCCTGGAAGATTAGAATGATATCATGGTTCAGGATGTGTTTCAAACTAAGAGTCTAGAGATCCTTATTTAATCAGGCAACTCCTCCTTTTAAACAGCAGGTAGCTTATGTATTCTAGGATCCTGATTTGTTCTTTATCTGAGTTATTGCTGAGAATATCTGAATAAGGCCTAGCTTCTTATTTTTAACCAATAAAAACAATAAAAGCTGTATATTCCCTCTACAAACACATACTCCTTCCATGCTCAGTAAAGAACTTTCCTGTTCAGTATTAGATAACAATCTTTAAAGTTATGAGCACTGCCCCAATGTTCACTGCAGCTCTATTTACAGTAGCCAAGACATGGAAGCAACCTAAGTGTCCACTGACAGGTGAATGGATAAAGAAGATGTGGTATATATATGTATAATGGAATATTACTCAGACATAACAAAGAATGAAATAATTACATTTGCAGCAACATGGATGGACCTAGAGATTATCATACTAAGTGAAGTAAGTCAGACAAAGACAAATAGCATATGATATCACTTATATGTGGAATCTAAAAAAAAATGATGTAAACGAACTTTTTTATAAAACAGAAATAGACTCACAGACATAGAAAACAAACTTATGGCTACCAAAGGGGACGGAGGGGGAGATAAATTAGGAGTTTGGGATTAACAGATACACACTACTATATATAAAATAGATAACAAACAATGTCCTACTGTATAGCACAGGGAACTATATTCAATATCTTGTATGTAGATAACCTATAAGGGAAAAGAATATGAAAAGAATCTGTACCTTGCTGTACACCTGAAACTAACACAACATTGTAAATTAACTATACTTCCGTTTTTAAAAAGTTAAAAAAAGAAAGACACCAGGAAAAATAAAGGAATGGCCACTGAGATGAAGGATTAAGAGAATGATGTCCAATTAGAAATAATAAGATGCCAGGAAGAAATATTATAAGAACAACTTCTCATGAAAATAGTGTCTTAGCCACCCACAGATGGCCTTCAAGAAGCGAACAAATTGCAGAGGCTCCTCATGAGAAAGAAACGGGTGAAAATTGCCTAAGAGGCAGATGACATTTAAAATCCATGATTTTCTCATGCCAGGGGTAGGGGTGCTATTTTCTGAAGCACAAAAAAAGGTTTATGTTAGTTTAGAATCAATGTAAAGTTTTTCCTGCCACTAATATTTTATTTATTTTAATTTTCAGTGGTTGGGAATGTTCTCTCTAAATAAGGTTTACAGGGGAATTCCCTGGCCTTTCAGTGGTTAGGACTCAGAGCTTTCACTGCCATGGCCTGGGTTCAATCCCTGGTTGGGGAACTAAGATCCTGCAAGCCGTGAAGTGTGGCATATATATATATATATATATATGGTTTACAAAATATTTAACCTGATTTTGTAATAATCCTCTTACCACCCCGACCAAGTGTGCTAAATCAAACTCAGAGGCAGCTCCAGTCATCTTTGACAATTAACCTCAGAGAGTTTTTTAGTATTTACCCTGAAGGGATGTCTAAAACCCTTTAGAGTGCCTAGGATTTAATCTGACATGTGTCCTGCTATTTTCAGTATTTGGCCTCAAAGCTACTGTATTCAACTCATCTGAGAAAAACAGGTGTGGGTTAGAGACAGTGTCACTGGCCCCTTCCTTTCTTCTAATGGTTTGGGATGGTTTCTTGCCCACTTTGGGTTAATGCAGAGTTTTGTTTTGTTTTGATTTTAGTATAAATTCTTGTAAATATATGTAAAGCAACAAAACAAGAAAAAGAAAGAATTGATCAAAAGTAGGTGAAGGTAGCGAATTCATATTGAAATGAAGTATTACAGAATCAATTCCCAGAATGAAAACACTTCTATCTCTGATCACAAGGTGGCAATAGTACCCTACTCATGTAATATAGATAACTGATGCTCTGAGAATTTGTGAATACTCATTAAATCGGTGAGAAAGTACATCTGTGACTCTATTTCTGTTCTGTAAATGAGTCACAGATGTAGAGAACAAACTTATGGTTAGTGGGGGTGGGGGTGGGGGAGGGATAAACTGGGAGATTGGGATTGACATATATGCACTACTATATATAAAATAGATAACTAATAAGGACCTACTGTATAGCACAGGGAACTCTACTCAGTATTTTGTAATGACCTACTTGGGAAAAGGATCTATAAAAGAGTGGATAGATGTATATATATAACTGAATCACTTTGCTGTACACCTGAAACTAACACAACATTGTAAATCAACTACACTCCAATAAAATTTAAAAAAGCAAAAAACGATGAGAATGTATATTGCAGATGTGTGACACATTTTCCCCATTCAGGTCAAGATTTTTTTTCAACGGAATTGAATTGTATGAATATTGACTGAATGCTGATCTGAGGGAAGCCCACACACACATCCTTGGTTTTGATATAGTCCTTCCAGGATCATTTTCACACATAGTATAGGCTTCAGGAACAAGACGGAAACGTGAGTGGGTCCTCGGCATCATTTAAGGTTGTACTGGCTTGGAGAGCTCTAGTAAGGCATGGTCTTGGAAGCTTCCCAAATGAGAATCATCTAAAATTGGCTCCTTGAGATAAATTACCACAAATAGCCAGGGTTCTTTAAAACCAGCTTTCGGGCTTCCCTGGTGGCACAGTGGTTGGGAATCCACCTGCCAATGCAGGGGACATGGGTTCGATCCCTAGTCCGGGAAGATCCCACAGGCCGCGGAGCAGCTAAGCCCGTGGGCCACAACTACTAGAGCCCACGCAACTAGAGCCCGTGCTCCGCAACAAGAGAAGCCACCGCAATGAGAAGCCTGCGCACTGCAGCGAAGAGTAGCCCCCACTCTCTGCAACTAGAAAAGACCGCAAGCAGCGACGAAGACCCAATGCAGCCAAAAATAAATAATTTAAAACCAGCTTTCTTTTCTCCTGTTCTTGCAGATGGCCTGGCTTGTACCTGACCTCCCTCCATACAGACCCCACCCTGACCCTTCAGAACTGTCATCCTCCCTGACTGGCAAGTGACTGTGACTCTTTGAGACATGGTTTGGGACTTCTAGCCCTACTCCCTGTGGATGGTAGCTCTGTACCCATCTTCCTTACCATTGGCCATGCTTTGTCCCTGGACTGGCTGTTGCTGCTCCCAGCTTGCTCGCTGGGATGGAGATACTGGCATAGCCCACCCACTGGAAACACACCCACTTACTGAAGCCAAGCCATAGTACCATCTTTTCTTTAAGAAGTGCATTCTTCTAATGTAAGACAATTAACTCGAGTCCATTTGAACAAATGCCAGAACAGAGTATCATAAAGAGCATATATTTCTTTGAGCTCCATGAGATTTTGTGTGTAGGTATTTTTCATTCATTCAAAACACAATCATTCTTCACCCCACTGAGAAGAATATATCGAACCGTCCGCAGCCACCTTCTCACCAAGTTCATTCTCTGCCGCTGCTGTGTTCTTTTAACTGTTCCATGCCACCTCCATTTAAAAGTACTGGGCCCCTTTGTGGTTCTCAGGAGCCAGACTGTCTAGGCTAGAAATCCTAATTTAGACATTTACCAGCAGAATGCCCTTGGGCAAGTTACCTGAGCTAGGTAAAACACCACCAAATCAGAAGGTTCAGGGTTCACACATGCAAAGTACATGGCACAAGGCCAGGCACTAAACAAGTGCTTGGGGAACAGTCACCATCATATTCTCACTGTACGTCTGAAAATAGTTTCTTCATTTGGATTAAGCATGTCTTTTTCTTCTGATGCTTTGACATCTGGGGCCTTGCTGACCCTGGAGAGACTGCCCCCCTTAGGACTAGCCAATTCCTAGAGATAGTTAAAGACTCACGTGAGAACATGCCTTTCACTGACAATCCAACCAGTCCAGAGTCTACATCCAATCACTTCCTTTATCTTTCCCTCATGGAGTTCGCACACTGGACCACTATGCCCAGTCCTACTCACCCCAGGGCCAGGTACCAGACAACCAGACACAGTTCTACACCCAGAGACTGCTGAAATTATTCAAACTAGCCAATCCTAAACCTGGTCACTTTGCCTCACCTGTTCCTTCCATGGAAACCACAAAAAAGGTTCTTGCCCACATTTTCCCTCTCTGCCTCTGGTCTGATCAACCCTGGTGCCATGTGGCCCCGCATGGTGTGGTGTGCTGCCCCTCCTCTTGGGAACGGAGAGTAATAAACTATCTGTTCGTGACAGTCATCTTCTGAAGTACTGGTCTCCCCATGCATGGATACTAATAAAACGTACATTTTAGATTCAAGATAGTCTTGAGATATTGATATTGTCAATGTTATTAGAATTAAACTCTACCCATAGACATGATTGCCAATGTAATGCATAGAATTACTATCTAACATCTATTGTGAGCTAAACACCCTACTATGTGATTTGGGTAAACAATAATTTAAAACAGTCTGTAGTTTTCCTGATCTTATCACCTCTTAGAGGGATCAGATACATGTGTAATATAAATAAGAGGGATGGCAGAACAAACTGTGATCACTGCAATTACAGAGACACGAGGAAATCATGAGAGGGCAGGAAAAAATAATGATTCATCCTAGGAAGGGATTTCCATTATTAATGGACTCGAACATTTTCATTTTCTCTCAAATATTTTACATGTCTTTATTATACACAACTAAGCCTTTTAAAAGCAATGTGGAAATTGATAAACACTTAAAATTCACTGTTTAAAAAACCTAGCACTTTTTTAGTTTCTGCTTTATAACAAATTTAATCAGTTATACATATACATATGTTCCCATATCCCCTCCCTTTTGCGTCTCCCTCCCACCCTTCCTATCCCACCTCTCCAGGCGGTCACAAAGCGCCGAGCTGATCTCCCTGTGCTCTGCGGCTGATTCCCACTAGCTATCTACCTTACGTTTGGTAGTGTATATATGTCCATGCCTCTCTTTCGCTTTGTCACAGCTTACCCTTCCCCCTCCCCATATCCTCAACTACATTCTCTAGTAGGTCTGTGTCTTTATTGCTGTCTTACCCCTATGTTCTTCATGACATTTTTTTCTTCAATTCCATATATATGTGTCAGCATACAGTATTTGCCTTTCTCTTTCTGACTTACTTCATTCTGTATGACAGACTCTAGGTCCATCCACCTCATTACAAATAGCTTAATTTTGTTTCTTTTTATGGCTGAGTAATATTCCATTGTATATATGTGCCACATCTTCTTTATCCATTCATCCGATGATGGACACTTAGGTAGTTTCCATCTCCAGGCTATTGTAAATAGGGCTGCTATGAACATTTTGGTACATGACTCTTTTTGAATTACGGTTTTCTCAGGGTATATGCCAGGTAGTGGGATTGCTGGGTCATATGATAGTTCTATTTGTAGTTTTTTAAGGAACCTCCATACCGTTCTCCATAGTGGCTGTACCAATTCACATTCCCACCAGCAGTGCAAGAGTGTTCCCTTTTTTCCACACCCTATCCAGCATTTATTGTTTCTAGATTTTTTGATGATGGACATTCTGACTGGTGTGAGATGATATCTCATTGTAGTTATGATTTGCATTTCTGTAATGAGTAAAGATGTTGAGCAACCTTTCATGTGTTTGTTGGCTGTCTGTATATCTTCTGTAGAGAAATGTCTATTTAGGTCTTCTTCTCATTTTTGGATTGGGTTGTTAGTTTTTTTGTTATTGAGCTGCATGAGCTGCTTATAAATTTTGAAGATTAATCCTTTGTCAGTTGCTTCATTTGCAAATATTTTCTCCCATTCTGAGGGTTGTCTTTTGGTCTTGTTCATGGTTTCCTTTGCTGTGCAAAAGCTTTTAAGTTTCATTAGGTCCCATGTGTTTATTTTTGTCTTTATTTCCATTTCTCTAGGAGGTGGGTCAAAAAGGATCATGCTGTGATTTAGGTCATAGAGTGTTCTGCCTATGTTTTCCTCTAAGAGTTTGATAGTGTCTGGCCTTACATTTAGGTCTTTAATCCATTTTGAGCTTATTTTTGTGTATGGTGTTAGGGAGGGATCTAATCTCATACTTTTACATGTCCCTGTCCAGTTTTCCCAGCACCACTTATTGAAGAGACTGTCCTTTCTCCACTGTACATTCCTGCCTCCTTTATCAAAGATAAGGTGACCATATGTGTGTGGGTTTTTCTCTGAGCTTTCTATCCTGTTCCATTGATCTATCTTTCTGTTTTTGTGCCAGTACCATACTGTCTTGATCACTGTAGCTTTGTAGTATAGTCTGAAGTCAGGGAGCCTGATTCCTCCAGCTCCATTTTTCGTTCTCAAGATTGCTTTGGCTATTCGGGGTCTTTTGTGTTTCCATACAAATTGTGAAATTTTTTGTTCTAGTTCTGTGAAAAATGCCAGTGGTAGTTTGATAGAGATTGCATTGAATCTGTAGATTGCTTTGGGTAGTAGGGTCATTTTCACAATGTTGATTCTTCCAATCCAAGAACATGGTACATCTCTCCATCTATTTGTATCATCTTTAATTTCTTTCATCAGTGTCTTATAATTTTCTGCATACAGCTCTTTTGTCTCCTTAGGTAGGTTTATTCCTAGATATTTTATTCTTTTTGTTGCAATGGTAAATGGGAGTGTTTCCTTGATTTCACTTCCAGATTTTTCATCATTAGTATATAGGAATGCCAGAGATTCCTGTGCATTAATTTTGTATCCTGCTACTTTACCAAATTCATTGATTAGCTCTAGTAGTTTTCTGGTAGCATCTTTCAGATTCTCTATGTATAGTATCATGTCATCTGAAAACAGTGACAGCTTTACTTCTTCTTTTCCAATTTGGATTGCTTTTATTTCCTTTTCTTCTCTGATTGCTGTGGCTAAAACTTCCAAAACTATGTTGAATAATAGTGGTGAGAGTGGGCAACCTTGTCTTGTTCCTGATCTTAGTGGAAATGGTTTCAGTTTTTCACCATTGAGGACGATGGTGGCTGTGGGTTTGTCATATATGGCCTTTATTATGTTGAGGAAAGTTCCCTCTATGCCTACTTTCTGCAGGGTTTTTATCATAAATGGTGTTTAATTTTGTCAAAAGCTTTCTCTGCATCTATTGAGATGATCATATGGTTTTTCTCCTTCAATTTGTTAATATGGTGTATCACGTTGATTGATTTGCATATATTGAAGAATCCTTGCATTCCTGGAATAAACCCCACTTGATCATGTTGTATGATCCTTTTCATGTGTTGTTGGATTCTGTTTGCTAGTATTTTGTTGAGGATTTTTGCATCTATGTTCATCAGTGATATTGGCCTGTAGTTTTCTTTCTTTGTGACATCTTTGTCTGGTTTTGGTATCAAGGTGATGGTGGCCTCGTAGAATGAGTTTGGGGGTGTTCCTCCCTCTGCTCTATTTTGGAAGAGTTTGAGAAGGATAGCTGTTAGCTCTTCTCTAAATGCTTGATAGAATTCGCCTGTGGAGCCATCTGGTCCTGGGCTTTTGTTTGTTGGAAGATTTTTTTTTTTTTTTTCTTTTTGCGGTATGCGGGCCTCTCACTGTTGTGGCCTCTCCCGTTGCGGAGCACAGGCTCCGGATGCGCAGGCCCAGCGGCCATGGCTCACGGGCCCAGCCGCTCCGCGGCATATGGGATCCTCGCAGACCGGGGCACGAACCCGTATCCCCTGCATCGGCAGGCGGACTCTTAACCACTGCGCCACCAGGGAGGCCCTGTTGGAAGATTTTTAATCACAGCTTCAATTTCAGTGCTGGTGATTGGTCTGTTCAAATTTTCTATTTCTTCCTGATTCAGTCTTGGCAGGTTGTGCATTTCTACGAATTTGTCCATTTCTTCCAGGTTGTCCATTTTATTGGCATAGAGTTGCTTGTAGTAATCTCTCATGATCTTTTGTATTTCTGCAGTGTCAGTTGTTACTTCTCCTTTTTCATTTCTAATTCTATTGATTTGAGTCTTCTCGCTTTTTTTCTTGATGAGTCTGGCTAATGGTTTATCAATTTTGTTTATCTTCTCAAAGAACCAGCTTTTAGTGTTATTGATCTTTGCTATCATTTCCTTCATTTCTTTTTCATTTATTTCTGATCTGATTTTTATGATTTCTTTCCTTCTGCTAACTTTGGGATGTTTTTGTTCTTCTTTCTCTCATTGCTTTAGGTGCAAGGTTAGGTTGTTTATTCGAGATGTTTCCTGTTTCTTAAGGTAGGATTGTACTGCTATAAACTTTCCTCTTAGAACTGCTTTTGCTGCATCCCCTAGGTTTTGGGTCGTCGTGTCTCCATTGTCATTTGTTTATAGGTATTTTTAAATTTCCTCTTTGATTTCTTCAGTGATCACTTCGTTATTAAGTAGTGTATTGTTTAGCCTCCATATGTTTGTATTTTTTAGAGATCTTTTCCTGTAATTGATATCTAGTCTCATAGCATTGTGGTCGGAAAAGATACTTGATACAATTTCAATTTTCTTAAATTTACCAAGGCTGATTTGTGACCCAAGATATGATCTATCCTGGAGAATGTTCCATGAGCGCTTGAGAAAAATGTGTATTCTGTTGTTTTTGGATGGAATGTCCTATAAATATCAATTAAGTCCATCTTGTTTAATGTATCATTTAAAGCTTGTGTTTCCTTATTTATTTTCATTTTGGATGATCTGTCCATTGGTGAAAGTGGGGTGTTAAAGTCCCCTACTATGAGTGTGTTACTGTCGATTTCTCCTTTTATGGCTGTTAGTATTTGCCTTATGTATTGAGGTGTTCCTATGTTGGGTGCATAAATATTTACAATTGTTATATCTTCTTCTTGGATCGATCCCTTGATCATTATGTAGTGTCCTTCTTTGTCTCTTCTAATAGTCTTTGTTCTAAAGTCTATTTTGTCTGATATGAGAATTGCTACTCCAGCTTTCTTTTGGTTTCCATTTGCATGGAATATCTTTTTCCATCCCTTTACTTTCAGTCTGTATGTGTCTCTAGGTCTGAAGTGGGTCTCTTGTAGAAAGCATATATATGGGTCTTGTTTTTGTATCCATTCAGCCAATCTGTGTCTTTTGGTGGGAGCATTTAGTCCATTTACATTTAAGGTAATTATTGATATGTATGTTCCTATTCCCATTTCCTTAATTGTTTTGGGTTCGTTATTGTAGGTCTTTTCCTTCTGTTGTGTTTCTTGCCTAGAGAAGTTCCTTCAGCATTTGTTGTAAAGCTGGTTTGGTGGTGCTGAACTCTCTCAGCTTTTTATTGTCTGTAAAGGTTTTAATTTCTCCATCAAATCTGAATGAGATCCTTGCTGGGTAGAGTAAGCTTGGTTGCAGGTTTTTCTCCTTCATCACTTTAATTATGTCCTGCCACTCCCTTCTGGCTTGTAGAGTTTCTGCTGAGAGATCAGCTGTTATCCTGAATGGGATTCCCTTGTGTGTTATTTGTTGTTTTTCCCTTGCTGTTTTTAATATGATTTCTTTGTGTTTAATTTTTGACAGTTTAATTAATATGTGTCTTGGCGTATTTCTCCTTGGATTTATTCTGTATGGGACTCTCTGTGCCTCCTGGACTTGATTCACTATTTCCTTTCCCATATTAGGGAAGTTTTCAACTATAATCTCTTCAAATATTTTCTCAGTCCCTTTCTTTTTCTCTTCTTCTTCTGGAACCCCTATAATTCGAATGTTGGTGCGTTTAGTGTTGTCCCAGAGGTCTCTGAGACTGTCCTCTGTTCTTTTCATTCTTTTTTCTTTATTTTGCTCTGCAGCAGTTATTTCCACTCTTTTATCTTCCACCTCACTTATCCGTTCTTCTGCCTCAGTTATTCTGCTATTGATCCCATCTAGAGTATTTTTCATTTCATGTATTGTGTTTTTAATCGATGCTTGATTCATCTTTAGTTCTTCTAGGTCCTTGTTAACTGTTTCTTGCATTTCGTCTATTCTATTTCCAAGATTTTGGATCTTGGAAATAGAATCTTGGATCATCTTTACAATCATTATTCTGAATTCTTTTTCAGATAGACTGCCTTGTACCTCTTGATTTGTTAGGTCTGGTGGGTTTTTATCTTGCTCCTTCTCCTGCTGTGTGTTTTTCTGTCTTCTCATTTTGCTTATCTTACTGTGTTTGGGGTCTCCTTTTTGCAGGCTGCAGGTTTGTAGTTCCCGTTGTTTTTGGTGTCTGTCCCCAGTGGCTAAGGTTGGTTTAGTGGGTTGTGTAGGCTTCCTGGTGGAGGGGACTAGTGCCTGTGTTCTGGTGGATGAGGCTGGATCTTGTCTTTATGGTGGGTAGGTCCACGTCTGGTGTTGTGTTTTGTGGTGTCTGCGGACTTTTTATGATTTTAGGCAGCCTCTCTGCTAATGGGTGGGGTTGTGTTCCTGTCTTGCTAGTTGTTTGGCATAGGGTGTCCAGCACTGTAGCTTGCTGGTCGTTGAGTGAAGCTGGGTGTTGGTGTTGAGATGGAGATCTCTGGAAGATTTTTGCCGTTTGATATTATGTGGAGCTGGGAGGTCTCTTGTGGACCTGTGTCCTGAAGTTGGCTCTCCCACCTCAGAGGCACAGCACTGACTCCTGGCTCCTCAATTTGGGATGATGTGTTGTCTATTCCTGTATTCCACAGATGCAGGGTACATCAAGTTGATTGTGGAGCTTTAATCCGCTGCTTCTGAGGCTGCTGGGAGAGATTTCCCTTTCTCTTCTTTGTTCCCACAGCTCCCGGGTCTCAGCTTTGGATATTCCCCGCCTCTGCGTATAGGTCGCCGGAGGGCGTCTGTTCTTCGCTCAGACAGGACAGGGTTAAAGGTGCAGCCGCTTCGGGGACTCTGGCTCACTCAGGCCGGGGGGGGAGGGAGGGGCGAGCCTGCAGCGGCAGAGGCCGGCGTGACGTTGCACCAGCCCGAGGCGCGCCGTGCGTTCTCCCAGGGAAGCCTTCCCTGGATCCCGGGACCCCGGCAATGACGGTCTGCACAGGCTCCTGAAAGGGTGGCGTGGACAGTGACCTGCGCTCGCACACAGGCCTCTTGGCGGCGGCAGCAGCAGCCCCAGCGTCCCACGCCCGTCTCTGGGGTCCGCACTTTTAGCCTGGCTCGCACCCGTCTCTGGAGCTCCTTTAAGCAGCGCTCTTAACCCCCTCTCCTCGCGCACCAGGAAACCAAGAGGGAAAAAAAGTCTCTTGCCTCTTCGGCTGCTCCAGAGTTTTTCCGGACTCCCTCCCGGCTAGCTGTGGCGCATTAGCCCCCTTCAGGCTGAGTTCTCGCCGCCAGCCCCAGTCCTCTCCCTGCGCTCTGACCGAAGCCCGAGCCTCAGCTTCCAGCGCCGCCCGCCCTAGCAGGTGAGCAGACAAGCCTCTCGGGCTGGTGAGTGCCGGTCGGCACCGATCCTCTGTGCGGGAATCTCTCAGCTTTGCCCTACCCCGGTACGTGGGGAGTTTCTTGCCTTTTGGGAGGTCTGAGGTCTTCTGCCAGCGTTCAGTAGGTGTTCTGTAGGAGTTTTTCCACGTGTAGATGAATTTCTGATGTATCTGTGGGGAGGAAGGTGATCTCCGCGTCTTACTCTTCCGCCATCTTCCCCGGAAGTCCCTAGCACTTTCTTGATTAATTCAAGTAAACCACTGCCACCTGACAAGATGTTATGTTCCTGTAACACACATTATGAACCGTTACTTCCCACAGTTACTTCAAAGACAGAAATGAAGTGTCAGAACTTGTTTATATTTAGAAAACTCAGTTATAATATATATGTGGGCAACTTGTATTTGGCATCCAACTAGCCTGGCCTAGTGACAACCTAGTAGGTTCACTTGGCATAAAGTTTACCTCGAATTGAAAATAAGCAAAAACTATTTAGAGATTTCTTTAACTCCTTCTATTATACAATTTGACTGCCTCTGTGGATTATCATTTTTTTCACTTAAGGGTGATTTTTATGATGAATAAAGTATGACACACACATAAGGATCTCCTTAACATGAATATTAACTAAGCATTGGCATCTTCCTGTGATATAGGGAAGGCATCTCACATCTTACATGAGTACTGTAGAGATTATTAATATGTGGTTTCTGGATAGCCCCACTCAGATTTCTTCAAGAGGATCACTCCCAATGGCAGGTGTCTTTCCTGCCTTTTTCCAGTTGCTGTCTCCTTCTTTTTGGGGTCAAAATAGCCCAGAAAGGACATGACTTTCCATCCAGTGACCCTCTTCCTGCTGTGTCAATGCAAGTGTTCTTGAGCTCCCTGTTAGCCCATATGGTTCCCTCTGTAAATCAGAAAAAGACAGCTCTCAGTGCCACTCCTGGGATATTGTCCTAGCAAACAGGGGTTCATATGTGTTCAAATGGTGAAGGCAGCCCTGGCATGTGCACATACAACTTGTGTACCATATGATAAGCCCTGCTTATACCTGTGAAAAAGAAATGCACATTCCTTGCCTATCTCAGCACTGGGTGCCGATGTCCAGGTCTGTCTGACAAAAAGGGTAGTGTTTTGCAATTAATAATATAGGACCAAAGTTTGTGACTGCTTTGCATTTTTAATTATGTAAGATTCCAGGTTATTCCAATCAGAACCTCACTTCCTGTCACTTGCATCCTGATGAACTTTCTGAATAAGAGCAAAAAGATGAAGCTTACATTGGCAGAATGAAAACATCCCCAGATCTTAACCCCTAATAGTGGGCTGGGATTTGTGTGTTGAGTTGTCATTTTTGTTTTTCCTTTCCTTTCCTTACCCTTCTAACCATGGATACATTTTCATTAAGGAAAGGACAAGGGGAAATGAAAAAGCATGAATAGAGCATCTCCATCTACATTTTTGGAGTGTAGTATATTGCTGTGAACATTTCTGTGGGCATCAGTGGAAGTTAATCACCAAATCAAATGAATGAGGCAAATAACAATGTGTAACATTATAAGCAATCAAGTAAGGTTTGCATAGGTTCATTCATCAATACCACCTACTTGTTAATATTCTTTGTGGAGTCAAAGTAGTAAGTTTTAAAATAGTGTTAATAGTGAATAATAATATAAGAGTTTTCTTAAAAATGAATTTATATTACTTTTATATGACTAAATCTCATACTTAAAACATGTGCTCATTATGTCTTGCCCTCACCAAACACATACATGCACACACACATGTACATATACATATAGTATTTAATTTGGTGGGAGTTGAGGGTGTCAAAATGTGAGCATATGCCTTGAGGACATACATCACCTCTACGTTTTTCTATGAAAAAAGTAGAGAATCATGGTGCACTCATTTCCTGTGGCTGCTATAACAAATTACCATGAAGTTAGTGATTTAAATCAACATGAATTTATTAATATTACCATAAAATTCTGGGGGCCAGAAGTTCAAAATAGGTTTGACAGGACGAAACCCAAGATGTTGACAAGGCTGGCTCTTCTGAGGCTCTAGGGAAGAGCCTGCTTCCTTGCCTTTTCCACGTTCTAGAAGCTACCTGCTCATGACTCCTTCCTCGCATCACATCACCTCTGCCTCTTCTGCAGTCAAGGCTCCTTCTTATAAGAACACTTGTGGATACATTAAGACCCCATGGGAAAACCCAGAATAATCTCCTCATCTCAACATTCTTAACTATCACATCTGCAAAGTCCCTTTCATCACATCAAGTGACATTCACAGATTCCAGGGCTTAGGAACTGTATATCTTTGGGGACCATTATTCAGTCATATATTCACAAATAGTAAGGTAATGAAGAGTCAGGAATTCCAGATCAGACAGCCTGGGCTCTTTCTACTTGTTGTGTAAGTTACTTATACTCTGCCTCAGTTTCCTCATTTGTTAAATGTGGATAATAATCGTACCTCCTTTGTAGAGTTGTTGTGAGGATTAAATGAGTTAATATATGTAAAAATCTTAGAAATTGAACTGTACAAGAAAAAAGTCTTAGAACAGTGTCTTGGATACATTGAGTGTTCATTATGTTTGAGTGATGATTATTATCCTACTAAAGACCTGTGCACCCGTTTGGCAGACAGACAGACACACACACACTCACACGCACACACACGTGCATGCACACACACCTCAGCATCACTTTCTCTTGTCTCCAGGGCCTCATCTTAGTTCCAGGCCCAAAGCCAGTGAGCTCTGACTCTGAGCCCATGTTGGCTAAGGCACCATGTCTAAGATGCTCAGTCTCCTTCACTTCTCCCCATGGCAACTCATCTGAGAGCATCAGGGAATTTGGTTCAGCTCTTGTCACATTAAACAAAAGATCCTGCTGCCATGGTCATTGGCAACTGAGAGCAAGATCTTAGCCTGATTCTTGTCCCTACTCGTGCTCCTGTGATCAGCTTCCATCCCAGTAGACTCACTCCTTCCTTCTACCCCAACTGCCCCTTGTCTGCAAAATAAAATCACTGACCAGGGACACAGCCCTCTTTTCTTCCATCAGTCTCTCTCTTGGGATAGAACGGCACCCCCTGTCACTCCCAGCTCTCCGAATCACTCACTCATCTTGTGGAAGTTGACCTCACTGGATCTTTTTGTGACTGTGACCCAGGGATAACTGAGCAGAAACTACAGAGCTATTGACTCAAAGAAGCAAAGCCTTTGCCTTCCATAAAAACATCTGAGATTCTGGCACCTCTTTCTTAATAAGACGTTGTCTTTTCCCAGGCACCCTCCTCCTCACTCCTCTTGGAGCGAGGGAACTGGTCCACCACAAGTGACAGCCATGAGGATATTGGTTTATTTCACTATGTACCTTTCCATTTTCATCCAGCTCTGTAGCTTCTCTGCAGATGTGAACTTACAAAACCTAACAAAGTCACAGAAATTGATCATTTTAATTTCAGTACAATATAGGACAGAAAAATGTCAGCCTGTAGTATAACTGAATGGCGTCAACATATTGAATTCAAGAGGTGACTGAGGTGGCAGTTTTCAGACTTAATAAAGAGTTCCTATGACACAGCTATACTTTCACCTCTTTCCAAAATTATGCTCACAACAGGAAAAAAAGTTCCTTATGAAGCAGACTTTAATCGCCTCATTGGAATACCTCATTTTTATATGCAAAATGCAAAATAGTCCCAAATTCAAATTTCACACTAACTTACTCAGCCTCACCAAGACTTTCATGGGTGAGACTGAAAGTAGACTCTGGTCCCCATCAGTGCAGGAGAAACCATTGAGTAACCATTTAAAGAGGTGATTGAATCCCTCTTGCAAGAGCACTGGAGTCACAGCTAACTGATGAACAAGCATCAACAGGGAGACACTGGAACTCACCAAAAAAGATACCCCACATCCAAAGACAAAGGAGAAGCCACAGTGAGATGGTAGGAGGGGCACAATCACAATAAAATCTAATCCCATAATTGCTGGGTGGGTGACTCACAAACTGGAGAACAATTATACCACAGAAGTCCTCCCACTGAAGTGAAGGTACTGAGCCCCACGTCAAGCTTCTCAACCTGGGGGTCCAGCAACAGGAGGAGGAATTCCCAGAGAATCAGACTTTGAAGGCTAGTGGGATTTGATTGCAGGACATCAACAGGACTGGGGGCAAGAGAGAGTCCACACTTGGAGGGCACACACAAAGTAGTGTGCACATCAAGACCCAGGGGAAAGGAGCAGTGACCCCATAGGAGACTGAACCAGACCTACCTGCAAGTGTTGGAAGGCCTCCTGCAGAGGTAGGGGGTGCCTGTGACTCACCACGGGGACAAGGACACTGGCAACAGAAGTTCTGGGAATTACTACTTGACATAACTCCTCCCAGAGTCCACCATTAGCCCCACCAAAGAGCCTCTAGGCTCCAGTGTTGGGTCACCTCAGGCCAAGCAACCAACACAAGGGAACTCAGCCTCACCCATTAGCAGACAAGCAGATTAAAGTTTTACTGAGGTCTGCCCACCAGAGCAACACCCAGCTCTACCCACCACCAGTCTCTCTGATCAGGAAGCTTGCACAAGCCTCTTAGATAGCCTCATCCACCAGACGGCAGACAGCAGAAGAAAGAAGAACTACAATCCTGCAGCGTATGGAACGAAAACCACATTCACAGAGAGAAAGACAAAATGAAAAGACAGAGAACTATGTATCAGATGAAGGAACGAGATAAAACCCCAGAAAACAACTAAATGAAGTGGAGATAGGCAACCCTCCAGAAAAAGAATTCAGAATAATGATAGTGAAGGTGATCCAGGACCTCGGAAAAAGAATGGAGGCAAAGATCAAGAAGATGCAAGAAATGTTTAACAAAGACCTAGAAGAATTAAAGAACAAACACATAGCACCTATAAGAATTAAAGAAAAAACAAACAGAGATAAACAATACAATAACTGAAATGAAAAATACACTAGAAGGAATCAATAGCAGAATACCTGAGGCAGAAGAACGGATAAGTGACCTGGAAGACAGAATGGTGGAATTCACTGCTGCAGAACAGAATAAAGAAAAAACAATGAAAAGAAATGAAGACAGCCTAAGAGACCTCTGGGACAACATTAAACACAACAACATTCACATTATAGGGGTCCCAGAAAGGGAAGAGAGAGAGAAAGGACCTGAGAAAATATTTGAAGAGATTATAGTCAAAAACTTCCCTAACATGGGTGAGGAAATAGCCACCAAAGTCCAGGAAGTGAAGAGAGTCCCAGGCAGGATAAACCCAAGGAGAAACATGTCAAGACACATAGTAAACAAACTGACAAAAATCAAAGACAAAAAAAATTACTAAAAGCAACAAGGGAAAAATGACAAATAACATACAAGGGAACTCCTGTAAGGTTAACAGCTGATTTCTCAGCAGAAACTCTACAAGCCAGAAGGGAGTGGCACAACATATTTAAAGGGATGAAAGGGAAGAACCTACAACCAAGATTACTCTACCCAGCAAGAATCTCATCCAGATTTGACATAGAGATCAAAAAGTTTACAGAAAAGCAAAAGCTAAGAGAATTCAGCACCACTAAACGAACTCTACAACAAGTGCTAAAGGAACTTCTCTAACTGGTAAGCATAAGAAAAGAAAAGGAATTACAAACCCACAACAATTAAGAAAATGGTAATAAGAACATACATATGGATAATTACCTTAAATGTTAATGGATTAAATGCTCCAACCAAAAGATACAGGCTTGCTGAATGGAAACAAAAACAAGACCCATATATATGCTGTCTACAAGAGACCCACTTCAGACCTAGGGACACATACAGACTGAAAGTGAGGGATGGAAAAAGATATTCCATGCAAATGGAAATCAAAAGAAAGCTGGAGTAGCTATACGCATATCAGATAAAATAGACTTTAAAATAAAGAATGTTATAAGAGACAAGGAAGGACACTACATAATGATCAAGGGATCAATCCAAGAAAAAGATATAACAATTATAAATATATATGCACCCAACATAGGAGCACACCAATACATAAGGCAACTGTTAACAGCTATAAAAGAGGAAATCAACAGTAACACAATAATAGTGGGGGACTTTAACACATCACTTACACCAATGAACAGATCATCCGAAATGAAAATGAATAAGGCAACAAGTTTTAAATGACACAATAGACCAAATAGATTTAATTGATATTAATAGGACATTCCATCCAAAAACAGCAGATTACACTTTCTTCTCAAGTGTGCATGGAACATTCTCCAGAATAGATCACATCTTGGGTCACAAATCAAGCTTCAGTAAATTTAAGAAAATTGAAATCATATCAAGCGTATTTTTGGACCATGACGCTATGAGATTAGAAATGAATTACAGGGGAAAAAAACATAAAAAACACAAACACATGGAGGCTAAACAATACATTACTAAATAACCAAGAGATCACTGAAGAAATCAAAGAGGAAATCAAGAAATACCTAGAGACAAATGACAATGAAAACACGATGATTCAAAACCTATGGGATGCAGCAAAAGCAGTTCTAAGAGGGAAGTTTACAGCTATACAAGCCTACCTCAAAAAACAAGAAAAATCTCAAGTAAACAATCTAAATTACACCTAAAGGAACTAGAGAAAGAAGAACAAACAAAACTCAAAGTTAGTAGAAGGAAAGAAATCATAAATATCAGAGCAGAAATAAATGAAATAGAAACAAAGAAAAAAATAGCAAAGATCAATAAAACTAAAACCTGTCTCTTTGAGAAGATAAACAAATTGATAAACCATTAGCCAGACTCATTAAGAAAAAGAGGGAGAGGATTCAAATCAATAAAATGAGAAATGAAAAAGAAGAAGTTACAACAGACACCGCAGAAATACAAAGCAACATAAGAGAATACTACAAGCAACTCTATGCTAATAAAATGGACAACCTGGAAGAAATGGACAAATTCTTAGAAAGGTATAACCTTCCAAGACTGAACCAGGAAGAAATAGAAAATATAGACAAACCAATCACAAGTAATGAAATTGAAACTGTGATGAAAAATCCTCCAACAAACAAAAGTCCAGGACTGGATGGCTTCACAGGTGAATTCTATCAAACATTTAGAGAAGAGCTAACACCCATCCTTCTCAAACTCTTCCAAAAAATTGCAGAGGAAGGAACACTCCCAAACTCATGCTACGAGGCCACAATCACCCTGATAACAAAACCAGACTGAGATACCAAAAAAAAAAAAGAAAATTACAGATGATGAATATCACTGGTGAATATAGATGCAAAAATCCTCAATAAAATACTAGCAAACAGAATCCAACAGCACATTAAAAGGATCATATACCATGATCAAGTGGGATTTATCCCAGGGATGCAAGAATTCTTCAATATATGCAAATCAATCAATGTGATACACCATATAACAAATTGAAGAATAAAAACCATTTGATCATCTCAATAGATGGAGAAAAAGCTTTTGACAAAATTCAACACCCATTTATGACAAAAACTCTCCAGAAAGCAGGCATAGAGGGAACCTACCTCAACATAACAAAGGCCATATATGACAAACCCACAGTAAACATCATTCTCAATGGTAAAAAACTGAAAGCATTTCCTCTAAGATCAGGAACAAGACAAGGATGCCACTTTCGCCACTATTATTCAAATAGTTTTGGAAGTTTTAGCCACGGCAATCAGAGAAGACAAAGAAATAAAAGGAATACAAACTGGAAAAGAAGAAGTAAAACTGTCAGTGTTTGCAGATGACATGAATTTATACATAGATCATCTGAAAGATGCCATCAGAAAACTGCTAGAGCTAATCAATGAATCTGGTAAAGTTGCAGAACACAGAATTAAAGCACAGAAATCTCTTGCATTCCTATACACTAACAATGAAAAACCAGAAAGAGAAATTAACATAACAATCCCATTCACCTTTGCAACAAAGAGAATAAAATACCTAGGAATAAACCTACTAAGGAGGTAAAAGATCTGTACTCAGAAAACTATAAGACACTGATGAAAGAAATCAAAGAAAGATGACACAAACAGATGGAGAGATATACTATGTTCTTGGATTGGAAGAATCAGCATTGTGAAAATGACTATGCTACCCAAAGAATCTACTGATTCAATGCAATCCCTATCAAATTACTGCATTTTTTACAGAACTAGAACAAAATATCTTAAAATTTGTATGGAGACACAAAAGACCCTGAATAGCCAAAGCAATTTTGAGGGAAGAAACAGAGCTGGAGTAATCAGACTCCCTGACTTCAGACTATACTACAAAGCTACAGTCATCAAGACAATATGGTACTGGCACAAAAACATAAATATAGATCAATGGAACAGGATAGAAAGCCCAGAGATAAACCCACGCACCTATGGTCAACTAGTCTATGACAAAGGAGACAAGGATATACAATGGAGAAAAGACAGTCTCTTCAATAAGTGATGGTGGGAAAAATGGACAGCTACATGTAAAAGAATGAAATTAGAACACTCCCTAACACCATACACAAAAATAAACTCAAAATGGATTAAAGACCTAAATGTAAGACCAGACATTATAAAACTCTAAGAGGAAAACATAGGAGGAACACTCTTTGACATAAATCACAGTAAGATCTTATCGACCTACCTCCTAGAGTAATGGAAATAAAACCAAAAATAAACAAATGGAACCTAATGAAACTTAAAAGCTTTTGCACAGCAAAGGAAGCTATAAAAAAAGATGAAAAGACAACCCTCAGAATGGGAGAAAATATTTGCAAACAAATCAAAGACAAAGGATTAATCTCCAAAATATATAAACAGCTCATGCAGCTCATTACTAGAAAAACAAACAACCCAATTAAAAAATGGGCAGAAGACCCAAATAGACATTTCTCCAATGAAGACATACAGATGGCTGAGAGGCACATGAAAAGCTGATCAACATCACTAATTATTGGAGAAATGCAAATCAAACTACAATGAGGTATCACCTCACACCAGTTAGAATGGGCATCATCAAAAAATCTACAAACAGGGGCTTCCCTGGTAGCGCAGTGGTTGAGAATCTGCCTGCTAATGCAGGGGATGCGGGTTCGAGCCCTGGTCTGGGAGGATCCCACATGCCGCAGAGTAGCTGGGCCCGTGAGCCACAACTACTGAGCCTGCGCGTCTGGAGCCTGTGGTCCGCAACAAGAGAGGCCGCGACAGTGAGAGGCCCGCGCACCGCGATGAAGAGTGGCCCCCGCTTGCCACAACTAGAGAAAGCCCTCGCACAGAAACGAAGACCCAACACAGCAAAAATAAATAAATAAATAAATAAATTCCTACCCCCAACATCGAAAAAAAAAAAAATCTACAAACAACAAACACTAGAGAGTGTGTGGAGAAAAGGGAACCCTCTTGCACTGTTGGTGGGAATGTAAATTGATACAGCCACTATGGAGAACAGTATGGAGGTTCCTTAAAAAACTAAAAATAGAATTACCATATGACCCAGCAATCCCACTACTTGGGCATATACCCTGAGAAAACCATAATTCAAAAAGATACATGCACCCCAATGTTCATTGCAGCACTATTTACAAAAGCCACGTCATGGAAGCAACCTAAATGTCCAACAATAGATGAATGGATAAAGAAGATGTGGTACATATATACAATGGAATATTAGTCAGCCATGAAAAGGACAAAATTGGGTCATTTGCAGAGACGTGGATGGACCTAGAGACTGTCATACAGAGTGAATTAAGTCAGAAAGAGAAAAACAAATATCATATATTAACGCATACATGTGGAATCTAGAAAAGTGGTACAGATGAACTGGTTTTCAAGGCAGAAATGGTGACACAGATGTAGAGAACAAACGTATGGACATCAAGATGAGGGGGAAAGCAGGGTGGGGGTGTGTGGGATGAATTGGGAGATTGGGATTGACATATATACACTAATATGTATAAAATAGATAAGTAATAAGAACCTGCTGTATAAAAATTAAATACAATTCAAAAAAAAAAAAAGGAGGCAATTGCTCACTAATTATGTATCTCCTGAATTGGCTCTCAGTCTGCTTTTTTTCCTTAGGAGTCCTGTGTTAAATTTTGTAGGGCAACATCTACAGCAAGGCTGTTATGTTTTTATGCTTTTGAACTTGGGGAACATTTTTGTGGTGTCTGCAGGGCCCTCTTAAAGCTTGCTCATTTAGCATGGCAATGTGCAAAGTAATTGAAGCCTGCTTCTCTGGTGTACACTGACTACTTTCTTCAAAAATATGAGAGCTTTTCTCTCATGAGAAAACTGCAAGAATCAATTTCAATTGCTTGACTCCCAAACCAGGCAAATATTTCCTAAGTTTCTAGTCTTCTGTTGCTCGGTGGTAGGAGCTCAAGAAAGACTTATTGAGAGGCTGGTTGGAAACCTTCCACGTACACACTGTGGTCACACACAAACCCTCAAAGCTGTGGGGTATCATTGCCATCGCTTAATGATCATGTGTCTGTAAAGTATCTCTATAGAAATTACTCCATTAATACTTCTTCCCAGTAGGTGTTTTAGGCTGACGAGGCAGCTGCTCGGGTGGCAAAGCACGTTGATTATGATTTTTTTTAAAACATTAGATTTAAGGCAGTCAAAAACAAGATTTAGCCTCCTACTTTTCATCCTATTGGAACCGGTTTAGTGTCCATCTGAAGCCTCCCTTTCATGCCTCACTTGTTCAGGGCTGAGTTAAGGAAATAAAAATTGAGGAAGGTAACTGACTTGACAAAGGAGAGTTAGACCACAAAAAAATACTTAAAGGCTTGAGCACACATGGCCCAATGATTGCTGGCTTCATCTGTAATTTGAGATGAGACAAATATTGGGACAAAGGGGAAAAGCTAAAATTATTTACAGCTGGACAGGCAATTATAATAAAACTAAACCTCTGCAATATGTATTTCTATGTGTCTTTATCTACTATTAACTCCTAAGGTGGCATCTAGCACAAGAGTTGGCACATAAATTCCATTGCTCTGAATTAAAGAACAGCAGTAATCACCCAGAATTATAAAAAACGGGCCTCAGAGAGTATGTATTAAAATGGGGCACCGAACCTAGAAGGGTGGGATAGGGAGGGTGGGAGGGAGGGAGACGCAAGAGGAAAGAGATATGGGGACATATGTATATGTAAAACTGATTCACTTTGTTATAAAGCAGAAACTAACACACCATTGTAAAGCAATTATACTCCAATAAAGATGTTAAAAAAAATAAAATAAAATAAAATGGGGGACCAAGATCCATACGTAACCCAACACTAATGCAGTGAGTTAGGAGCTCACTAAATACACTGATGACGTGCTAATGGGACACAATCCAAGGAAATCAATTCTTTCATTCCTTTATTCAATCAACAAACACTCACTGAGCATCTTCTCTGGTTCAGGCACTGTTTTAGGCCTTATAAATACAGTTATAAAGGTGACAGGTAGGTCCTAACTCTGATGGAGGTTATATTTGTGTGTGTGTGTGTGTGTGTGTGTGTGAGAGAGAGAGAGAGAGAGAGAGAGAGAGAGGGAGAGGGAGAGATAGAGACAGAGTAGAGTGGGCTAAGGGAGAGTAACAGACAATACAAATAAATAACTAAACCAGAAAATTATAAACCATACAATTATAAGGGTCTATAGTGGGTTGAATGGTGGCCTCCCAAAAGTTATGTCCCTCTCCTAACTCCCAGACCTGTAAATGTGACCTTATTTGGAAAAAAGGACTTTGCAGATGTAATTAAGTTAAAGATCTTGAGATGAAATCATCCTGAACTATTGGGGGCGGATGACCTAAATCCAATACCAAGTGTCACTGTAAGAGACAGAGAGAGACATAAAAGGAGAAGAAGGTGACTTTGGAAATGGAGTCAGAGATTAGAGTTTTGCAACCGCAGCCAAGGGACGCCTGGAGAAGCTGGAAGACGCAGAGAAGGATTCTCTACCTGAGCTTCCAGAGGGAGTGTAGCCCCACCAGCACCTTGATTTCTGACACCTTGCCTCCAGAGCTGTGAGGGAATAACTTCTGCTGTTTTGCACCATGACGTTTGCAGTGTATTTGTTACAACTCTAGAAAACTAATACAGCTTTTAAAGAAAACAACATGGGTTGATGGAGGCTGGATACTGGAAGGTCTCATGCTGTCAAAAACTATGCTCTTTGCAAGGAAGAGGAGACCAGCAGCTGCATCCAGGGTCCCCCTCACAAGTACCATGCAGAAGGTGCTCTTCCTTGGTTACCAGCTACAGTTGTGGCCAGGAGTGGACCTCTGCTTCCGTTGCCAGCCAACATCTCTTCTCACTTTTTCTGATTAATAAAAAGTCCCTTTCTTGTGTGGACCCACATGTTGCTCAAGTGGGTCTGACTCCCTCCCTGTGTCCCTCCAAATGTCATTCACACAAACAGACACAGCCACAGTGTCACCAATCAGAGAACCCCATCATCTGGGCACAGTGATTGGTCCAGGAATAGACATGTGACTCAGGCCAGGCCAATCAGAGAATTTTCTCTGGAACTCTGAGAAAAGACTTCCTGTCTCCACTAGGGGGCGCCGCTGGTGGAATGTGACGCTGGGGCTGTGGCTACCTGATGCAGGCTTTCAGTTAAATGACCCTGTAGCTTTCCTTCTTTCCCCCTTTTGTTTAAATTAGTTCTCAGTCTCTCTTGCATGTAAATGAAAGGGCTCTAGGTTGAGGCCCTGTCCTGGTGACCTAGGCCAGACCACATGTAGCACATAGGGTTCTTTCCGTCTTCCCTGGACAAAAGTCTAGAGGCAGATGTACTTCTCAGAAGGGACCCTGCTCCCACTCTGCGTCCCATCCTTCTTCACCTGCTAAAGGGGAGGGGGCGGGTCTTCTCACTGTCAGGCCGTGAGGGAGAAGAAAGAAGCAATCCAAAAGGAAAAGAATCAAAGCCAGGGGAACTTCAAAGGGACACTGAACCCCCAAACGACCGGTTTTTAACATCTTTGTTTATCCCTTTGAAAATGCAATTCCCTAACAATGTGCCCCAATTTTGTACTTGGCCCAAACCCCTATCAGTGTTTCACTCTGTATCAATCTCAGTTATTTGGTGCAAGAACAGAACTGATTGTAGCCAATGCAAGCTGAGAACGGATTTATCAGAAGGCTGGAGAACTGGCTCAGAAAATGCAAAAGAACAAAAGGAGGATGAATCACAACCAAAAGCAGGCCCCTGGACCAATGTGGGGTAAGGACTCCAAAGCCAAAGACTGACATCACTTCTCCCTGGGCCTGCTGCTGCCGCCTCCCCCGACCTTAAAGGAGTTTTTCCACATCAAGACTCCAGGGGAGAACACCTGATTGGCCTAGTGACAACATCACGAGGGGATGCGGGGATGGAAAGTATTTCAGGTGGGCTCTGCCTCCTGCTGATACTCCTATGGGGAAATTTCCTGAACATAAATTAATTTTTAAATATCTGTAATACTTTGCGCTCTCTCCGGCTGAAGCAAAGGGGAAAAGCTTGGAGATGCCCCTGCAGTCATTGGATAGTGTCACAACAGTGCCCTCTAGTGACAGACTAATGATGGGTGAAAAACAAGGTAAGTATTGATGTTTACACACCCCACTAAAAACGTCCTGCTGAAATTCAGTCACGCTTAGTTTCGTGATTTAGACCATTGCACAAAGCAAGAGAAAATTCCAAGATGCAAATGCTAAACTGTGAAAGGGATATAAAAAGGACTGTGACTTATAAGAGATGTTAGGTTGCCTCAGCCATAGTCCATGCCCACGGGAATTCAAACACCCCTCGTAGTGAGAGCAACAGTGTCATTTTTGCTCTGACTGTCTGCCCACGGGAATTCAAACAGCCATCGTGATGAGAACAACAGTGTCCTTTTTGCTGTGACTGTCCAGTGTGGCTACTTCCTTGAAGATAAAACCTGTTCCTTTGGAGGTGAGGCTCACTGGCCGAGGTGCAGGGAGTCTGGACAAGCTCCCAGAGTTGAAGGCAGAAGGTGTGGGATATCTGAGGGTCCACTTCCCTGGGGTCTAGCACACAGGACACACTTGTGGAATGGATGGAGGAGGCCAAACATTTGATAGAGCACAGCAGCACCAACAATGAAGGAAATGTACGGGGATGCTTATACACTAAAGAGGACCAAGGGAGATAAGGAGGGAAGTTTTGTCAACTGTCATAGGTCTGCAGTCAACAGATAAAGGAGGAAAGGTACACACCCGATAAATGGAGGAAATGCTGGTGAAGAGGGGCTGCCCAGAGTCAACATGGCCCTAGGACCTAGGCAGGAAGGAAATGGTTTATCTCTATTATGGAATGGATGTATCCTCCCAAATTCGAATGCAGAAGCCCTAATCCCCACTGTGGAGGTGGGGACTTTGACAGGTAATTAGGTCATGAGGGTGAAGGCCTCATGAATGGGATTAGTGCCCTTATACGAGACATGAGAAATAAGTCTAGGCGATGTTTCGTACAGCAGGGTGTCTATAGTTAATGATACTATATTGCATATATGAAAGGTGCTGAGAGTGAATCTTAAAAGTCCTCAGCACAAGAAAAAAACTGTGTGGTGACAGAATTTAACTAGACTTATTGTGGTGATCATTCTGCAATACGTACAAATATGGAAACATTATGTTGTATACCTGAAACTAATATAGTGTTATATGTCAATTATACCTCAATTTTAAAAAAATCAGAGACATGAGAGAGTTCTCTCCCTTTCTCTCTGGGCACCACAGGAGGACACAGAGAAAAAGTGGCTGGTGCAAGATGGGAAGAGAGCTCTCACCAGAAATGGGCCATGTTGGCACCTTGATCTTGGGCTTCCCAGCCTCCAGAGCTGTGAGAAGTAAATGTCTGTTGTTTAAGCCACACAGTCTATGGCAGCCCCAGAAGACTACGACAATCTCTTGTCTCTGGCTTCTAGAGAATGGAAGCCTCATAGGTGTCCCCAACCCTTGCTGTGCATTCACTGAACAGTATATGTGTAAAAGCACTTACTCTGGTCCTAGGACTGCAACAGGGAGTGGTGCCTGGGTTGCTTTAACAGGATGCCAACTAGTCAAGTCCCTCCTGACAGTGGACTTAGTTTAAGACCTAAAGGACAAAAAGGGGCCCACCAGGGCAGGTCTGGGGCATGCTGGAGGAGCAACAAGGAAACCTGGGTGGCATGCCAGTTGTTGGGGCACAAGGTGTGGAGGCAGGGTGGCACCGTGTGGAAGTGTAGGTCTCCCTTCTTGCACCCCCTTTGGGGAGGGGGACAGTAGCATGGTTAAGGGTATAGATGCCAACCTGACAGCCCAGATTCTAATCCTAACTGAGCCACTTAGTTATTGTGCCATTCCTGATTAGGCTCTCGACCTCTCTGTGCCTCAGTTTTCTCATCTGTAAAGTGGGGGTCATTGTAGCACCAGCCTCACAGGATTGGTGTAAAGATGGAAATACTTAAGTAAGAAATGCCCACCTAGGAAGGGGGTTCTCAGGTCAGCCATCATCAACTCAGATTTAGTATTATTGTCCTTCTTTACAATTACTGTTCTTAAAAGAAACACCTCAGAATCATCTCTGGCAAAAATGGAATCTACAAATAGAATACATTGCTCATGATAAGCAGAGACCTAGTTATGTCTTCAGTAGCTCAGATGGATTCTCTGGAATAACTAGACTTTTTCAATTATGTGTGTGAAATGAAGTTTCGCAGGCTTGAGTTCTTAATAACATAAATCCTAATTATGTGCTCTCTGGGGCCATAAGCTCCTTTTGTCTTCCTATCACAAATTACAGACAATATTTTAAATGGCTAATTGTAAGAAATGCTCAGGAAACATCTCAAACCTCAGAGAAAGGTTGGACAGGGGTGAAAGGAAGGAGAGAGCTGTGGGGAAGAAAGACCAGTTCATTTCTAAGTGATGTGGGTTGAGCTGTCCCAGAGCAGAACCCCAACAATGAATTGGAATGTAGCAAGAATTTCCTCAGAGAAGGAGAAAATCTTCTTTCTGATCCTCTCAGAGCTTAGCCAAGGGGGCCTGTCAGAAGTTGCAGCTACAGGTCAACCCCTTGAGGAATCTAGGGAGATGCTGCAAAGACAAAGTATTTTAAACAAAGTGAAGAATGAAGAGAGTATCAAATTCACACACACACACAGAGGAAGAGAGAGAAGGAAGAGAAAAGAAGGAAAGAAAAGAAAAAGGAATGAAAATGGAAGGGAATGGGGGAAAAAAGGAAGAGAAAAAAGGGAGGAAAAGCCCACACACTCTGGCTTGGAGAAGACTCAAGAAAGGCAGCCAGGGTTGTTATCCCAGGAATTTCTAAGTTTTATAGCAAGGAGATGAAACTTAGGAGTTTCCAATCAACAGAAAATGGGTGTGTGCTCATGGCCCCATTCTTCTCTCTCCTCTCATCTACCCCTTTCTCCATCTTTCTCTGGGAGAGAAGGAAGGGGTTCTCACCTCCTCCCACTCTTGCCTCCATCCCTCTCTGTGCTATCAGCACCTCCCATGCATAACTGCATTGTTGGTAGAGCGGTGGAAAGACCAGCGTCAGCACCACAAAATCCCACTGTAATAGGGAAGAACAAATCTCACTCCATGTTAGATCTGTTTCTTTTACCTTAACCTTTGTATTCTATTGCTTTTGCTACAACTTAATCACTATAAAGGGATATTACCTATAGCTTAAGTATACATAATGGCCCATCTCTGGGAACCCTGTCTCTCATGCCTGAATATTAAACTAAAATAGCTCTGTTCAGTTCACAGGAAACATCCTGACCAGGCTCACCTATGAATGGCTGCAGGAAGGAAGAAATTAACACCTCCCCTCCCAAGTCTGACCGCAGCCAGGAAATATTTGCAACAACTTATCACCTTTTTTACTTTACCTTCTCACCCCACCCTGCTTTGTTCTATAAAAGAAACTAGCATCCAAAACCCCAGCAAGATGGTTCTTTGGGACACCTGTCCACCATCATCTCAGTCTGCTGGCTTTCTGAATAAAGTCGCTATTCTTTGCCCCAACAACTCGTCTCTCAATTTCTTGGCCTTTCATGAAGTGAGCAGTGCAAGCTTGGACTTGGTAACACCCTCAGAGCTGAGGGAAGATGGGGTATAGCTGAGGCACCTGTGCCACTTCCCTTTGTAAATCAAGGTGTGTCCCTCTCCTTCCCTCTCAGCCTGCAAATCCCCTGCTCTACTTCCGCTGAGAGACAAACACATTTGCAAGTTTCTAAATGTTACCATTTCTATGAATGCTTAGCAATATCCAAATAATGCTTGCAAAAAATGTGAACTACTATTAAGGTTAAAAATAGCCAAACAACCATAATGCAACTTAGTTTTAATATACCTATAAAAATATTAAATTATCTGATCATCAGGAGTCACTTGTGATACATTTTACATTTCAAAAAATACAGTATAGGGCTTCCCTGGTGGTAGAGTGGTTGAGAATCCGCCTGTCAGTGCAGGGGACACGGGTTCAATCCCTGTTCTGGGAAGATCCCGCATGCCACAGAGCGGCTAAGCCCAAGCACCACAACTACTGAGCCTGTGCTCTAGAGCCCATGAGCCACAACTATTGAGGCCACGTGCCACAACTACTGAAGCCCGCATGCCTAGAACCCGTGCTTCACAACAAGAGAAGCCACCACAATGAGAAGCCCATGAACCACAACAAAGAGTATCCCCCGCTCACTGCAACCAGAGAAATGCCCACACACAGTAATGAAGACCCAACGCAGCCAGAAACAATAAATAAATAAAATAGAATAATAGAATAAATAAAATTTTAAAAATACAGTATAAGTAAAGAGTCTGGATAATTTGATAATTTGGATTAAACTAGTTCATAAGTTTGTCCCTGTTATATATAAAATCTCTTTTGAACTTTAGGATATATTTGATCCTTTCTATCCGTAATTTTCCTCCTAGATGTGTAAACATAAATGACACACATAGTAAAAATCTTAGAGAGTTGGATTCCTTTTTTTTAATTGTAGCGTTTCTTTCACTAAAAGTTGTTCCAAAAAAAATCCTTTGTTGTTAAGACATTTTAAAAATGTGGGTCTGAAGGACCATTTGTGATTATAATATCTTACATATTTACAGTGTTTAACAGTATCCAAATGCTTTCATATGCATAATCTTGATTTTCCTAACAACCTTGGTACAGAAGATAAGGCAACATAAGATCAAAGAGTTTAAGGTCACATATAAATAGTAAATTTTAAACTGAGACCAAAATCTGGGCCGCTCTCACATAGCCCACTGGCATTTCCATCCCATCATGCTGTAAATTGGATTCCTATAGTGAGTAAGAGGATACAATAGAGTACATTTTAAGAGTAGAGTCTTATTTTACAAGTCAATTTTGTAAGTTACTCATTCAAATTCCTCAATACTCTTTATGCTTTCCATGTACTTATATTCTTACCTATGTATTATGTTAAAGGAATTAGATAACCTCAAAAAAGTTGGAAAGAAACTTCAAAACTGCCTGCTGTGCTTTTCAAAGCAGCTCAATAGTTCAACTTAAATAAGACTTTCATTTTTTTAAAACTCTTATTATAGACAAGCATACCAAAAGTAAGTTCTTCATTCCACATTCTAAGATCTAACTTTAAACTGAGGGAAAGAAAGAAAATGGGGATAAGAATACACTGATGGTATAAGGACAAAAATCCATTTAGAAGTCTTGTCTTTGTCCATTTGCAGCTGTCTTCCATTTCTATTCTTTTAGGGGGACAGAGCACACAAACTCAGTCCAGTCTCGCTGCCATGAGATTCATGCTTAAGCCTGAACTCATCCTTCTCTCCAATTAGGTATACTCAGTAGAGGGGTCTCCAAAAGATCCAGCTAATTCAGCACTTATAGTCACATAACATCTGTTCTGGAAAATGGAGTTCTTGGAGTCAAATAACCTTATAAACTAACTGAAACACACAGACCTCAGATTTTTAAAAAATGTGTGTATAGACCCAACCAAATAATACATCATATGAGCAACCAAGAATTTGTCCATTATGATTATAATTGCAATTCATAATATGCCCAATCTCCATCCACAGGTTGTGAATTCTTACCACAGCCTGTGCAGCAAGTGTGGTAATCAGCTGTGGAAAAGTTTCCCAGAGAAATAAGTTTGAACTTCTACCTGTTCTTAAGAAATGATAGAATGGATTTGTGATACAGTGAAACCATAAATAAGTTTTGGGTTTGATGGCCACAGAATGTATGTGTACCATATACCAATGTCTTATTCAAAGGTAGGTATTTGTACACTGTGTTGCACGAATGGATGTATAAATGAATGAATAAATGAATGAGTACTACAAAGGAATTCAGGAATTTGAACATGGCCAAAAAAACCCAAGTCCGGCTTCAGTGACCCAACCAATGCAATCTTCCTGCCACACTCAGTGGAGATCTCGAATCATCCAATCACATTCCACTCCTCTCTGCTTAATTGTATGAACCACGGGCCCCACTGGGGTAGTGCGGAAACAAAAAAAAAATGGAGGAGCTGGAAAATCCTAGAGCCTAGCTTTCATTTTTAACTAGATTTTTTTTGGTTTCCAGGGTTGCTGCTCATTAAACAGGAGAAAAAGAGAAATGTTTGTAATGTTCAAAACACTTTGCATGTTAATTCATTCCAGATGCAAACAACTTTAAAGGCAAAAGTCACTAGAGGTGAGTGGTAAACAGGGTCTAGTTACCAAATGAGGTCACATAAAAATTAAAAAACACTAAAGAATAAATAGCCCATGCTGCCCAGCGGGATGAGCAATGCAATGCAAGTAAAAATTAAAACCAAATTACAGACTCTAATCAGCATTACATAACACATCTGACTTATTTGCATATAATGCGATTATCCTGATAGGTACTGAACTCAACACACCCAGCTGTGTTAGTGTGTCTCCAAGGACGTGAGGCATTGGGCATTTTCCCTGTGCCTTGGCTGTGTTCCCTTATGACCATGACAGCAAACCACTCACCAGCACTGCTAGACTTTGAACATTTGAAATAAAAGTGATACAGATCTGTGCATGGCTAGCATTTAGAGCCCCTCAGATGAACAAGAAACAGGCTGATTCTGGGTCAGTGTTCCATTTCTAGAACATTCTATTTGATTTGGTGTTTTAGAAAACCACAGTTGTTTTATGCTATATAAAGAATTCTTCTTCTGCTTCTTTTTCTTCACCCTGGACTGGCAGAGGAAGGGGACATTTTGAGATTATCGTCCTGGAACAAAGGTCCCTTTGGCCAGCAAGTGACAGAGGATGAACGCTTTCCTTAAAGATTCCGTTGTTTTTGGAAGCAGCTGCCCCTAAGGAAGAGGTTAACAAGCAGGATGGTGGCTGGTGGGGCCAAAGGTCCCTTGGAAATCTGCTCAGAAAAGATTGCCTGGGTCCAGAGCTGACCACGGTGAATCCTGTGTCAACATTCGTCTCTGCCTCTTGCTTCTCAAAGCTGTTTTCCCGTCTGAGGACCTTTATTCTGGCCCCGGGTTCGAGGTGGAGAGAAGGCAGAGGCAGCTGGGAGTCCGTAGCTGGGCTGCTGGGCTGGGCCGAGCGGCCAGGGCTTTTCCACGAAGTGCCACTAGCGCTGTCTGACACTGTCTGCCCACCAGGCTCAGGCCGCTCCACGGACCCCACCTTGAACCTCCTGCCCCGGCTCCTTCGGCTTCTCGGCTCTAGGGTCCTAATCGCAGAGACAGGGGTCAGCCTGGAGCCCTGGGGGAGCGTGTCAGTTCCCGAGGTGTCATTCAGAAAGGCAAGCTCACCATTCCTAACACCAAGTCCTGGATTCAACTGGACCTATGGGACAAGGACAAGAGGAACAGGTGTAACAGATGTTTTCCATTAACTAAGTGTCAAGAACAGACTACGTCCTATTCAGCCTTCTGCCATGCTGTGCCCATAGCAGACTTTCAATAAAGTCGGTTGAATTGAATAAAAGTGACAAGTACAATCCTTCAAAGGGATGAGCTGCCACCTTTGCCTCCTGGAAGGTCATTTGACATTATATTCTACTTTTTTTGTTTGTTTGTTTGTTTTATTTTTGATCCAATGAAGGCTTTTTCTTCTGGAAATGGAAACTGGCATGGCTAGTTCCATATTGAGAAATCGTTCAGGGTTGATATTAGACTATCCAATCTAGAGGAGCCTCCTTGTCATTAACTTTTACTTGAGCTCTGGTAGAATTTTACAAGACTGACCTTTCTCCTTTACATATGAAGACTTCTTCCCCTTAACCTTCTATGTCAACATGTTCTTCTGGATTTTCTCCTTCTTTTCCATCCACCCTTTCTCAGGGTCCACTGAAGGAGCCTCCTCCCCTGTTAATTTGTGACAGGAGGTAGTTCTTCAGTGCTAAGCGGGCCATCTTCTTTTTTCACTTCACACTCTCCCAGCCAACCTCATTGAACCCCCTGCCTTCAATTATTATCTAAATGAGGAAGGCTTCTGAAAGTCTAATTATAGTTCAGATCTGTCTCTTAAGCTTCATAACTACCTATCCAACTGTCTTCCAGGCACAAGGTCCTAAAAGTCAATACGTCCCAAATTGAACTCATCCCCCTCCTCACCCTAAATCTGTTCTGCTTACTCTTTTCCCTGTCTTAGAACCTGGCATCATTTGCCCCACATTCACCAAACGAGAGCATCATTTTCCCTTCTCTATCCCTCCTGTAACGCATTCCCATGGACTCTTTCTCCCAAAGATCTCTCAGATCTTCCTGTCTCTCCATATCCACTGCCATTAACCCTAGGCAGGTCATCATCTCTAGTCTGAATTACTGCAACAGCCATCTGAAGGGACACCCCATGGATGCCCTTGCCTCCCTCTAATCCATTCTCCACTCCACTACCAGAGGAGCTTTGAAAACAGTTTTGATCCTGTCACCATCCTACTTCAAGTGGCTTCCTACTCTTCTTAAGAAAAAACCTAAGCCCTTTAGTATGGGCTCCCACACCCTTCACAGTATGTCCCTTCTTACTCCAGCCTAATTCGCCACCTCTTCCACTTGCCAAAATTGAAATTTCTTCAATTCTTTGGACATTATTTGCTCTTTCTTAATGCCAGTGTTTGTGTATATTATTTCCTTTGTCTGGGATATGTCACTTCTGACCCTTCATACCTGTTGTTAACTCCAAGCTTACACATCATTTCCTCTTAGAGGCCTTCTCCATGTCACCGAGTCTGAGTTAGGTACCCCTAAATATTGGCTCTGCCACTAATTAGTTGTGAGACTTTAGACAAGTTACCTAATTTTTCTGTGCCTCAGTTTCCTCATCTATAAAAGGAGATCATAATAAGTACCAATGTCAAAGAGTTGTTGAGAAGATTAAATGACAACAGGGCCTGGAAATAGTAGTGCTAAACGTAAGTTGGCTATTATCATCATCACAAATATTATTACTATCTGTCTTGGCAGCCTGTACTTTCCATATCATAGTAGTTACCACACTAGTTTGCACCTGTTTGCTCACTTCTCTATATCTTCTTCTAGACTCTGCCAGCTGGAAGTGCCGGGATTGTATACACCTTCTTCATCATTGTATCTCCAGTACCTAGCACAATGCCTAACACGTGGTAAGTAATCACTAGATGTCTGTTGCATAAATAAATAAAGCTTAATGCCTAACAAACTATAAATTATTTGCATAGAGAAATGTATGGCCCCTAATTATTAGCCATTAGGTAGATACAAAGTCTTACTAAGAAACTGCCAAAGGACATTCATCCTGTGGATGGCCATTTCTGAAGTCTTTTTTAAGAGAGAGAATATCAACTTTTCCTTTTTTAAGAGAAGTCCTTAGACGATATGACAGAAGAAAGCACAAGATTATTAATGTAGAAATGCAGGTGTGTGCAGTTGGAGTGAAGAATTTCCAGGAGAAACATAATGCCAAGTGGTTGAGATAAATCTCTTGAGAGAGAATAAAACTCCTCTTGCCAAAAAAAGCAATTGAAATGCATTTGTAGTAATTCTGATCATTTAGAGCCCATCTTTCTAAGAAATATTTATAAAATGTTACAAATTGAGAGGTAGGTGTTTTCTAGTTTCAGGGAACATTAGTAATTATCTCGATGAACAGGCAGATCATTTGTCATTCATTTGGCTCTAAACACTTGAGAAATAAGAGTATATACATCACTGAAACATGATTAAGCTGTTAAGGGGCAGACTGACATCATGAAGGGAAAATAATATTGTCTTTTGCTAAAAGTGATTCCAAGAGATAGCAAAAGAGGATTTCTCCTACATTGAAAGAAAAAAGATTTCATGGGAACAAATTATATAGATAATAAGAAACCCCAAAACAATGCCAAACTTGCTTACTTAAGAGTTGAGTCTAGTCTCTCCCAATTAACTGATCTTTTGAAAGGTGCTTATTTTAATTTATTAACCAAAACCAATGATGTTAACCCACCATCCTATAGCAGCAGCAACCTTCTGAGCCATGCTTACAAGGATTCCTTCAGGGCAGCATAAAGCAAAGTATTGAGTGAGAGCGGGCATGTAGGGTTGGAAGTGTGTATGTGTGTGTGTGTGTGTGTGTCTGTGTCTGTGTCTGTGTCTGTGTGGAGCATGAAGAATGGGGAGGAAATGAGGAGAGGAACAAAGTGGGAGGAATAGAGTCTGAATGAGTGCCTCTGACAGACTCAGAAATGAGAAAGGAACCCAGAAATGCTACAGAAGAAGCAAATGAATTACTCACTTCACGAGAGACTATCTTCTTTTATTTTAAATGGCTAATAAAGAACATCAAGATGATCTTAGCTAAAGGTCTGTTGATAAAATGAAGAGAAATATATGTTTGCTTCTGCCAAACTAGTTTTTGGAATATTTACTTTTCTGAAGAGAAACTTATTTCCTGACAACAGGCAGTTAATCAATCAACAAATGGTTCAGAAGCAGCTGTCTGTCTGGTACTCTACCAGACATAAACATTTACAATAAAATACTGAAAAGAGATGGCGAGTCATAAAGTCCCAAATTATATGGTACAAGAATGAGGAAATCTATACACAGTTGTGTGTTACAAAGTTTCGGTGTAAAATGTTCTAGTTAAGAATGCGCTTATAGCAGATTTCACAGAGGAGGTGGTGCTTGCACAGGGTCTTAAAGGATAGACAAGTGAAGAGGAAGAGAAAGACATCTCTGGACAAGGAACAGCTCAGGCCGTATATAAAGGCAGATATCCATAAAATGAAATATTATTCAGCCCGTGAAAGAAGGAAATTCTAACACATGCTACAACATAGATGAACCTTGAAAATATTTTGCTGAGTGAAGTAAGTCAGACCCAGAAGGACAAACATTGTATGATACCAGTTATATGAGGTCCCTAGAATAGGCAAATTTATAGGGACAGAAATTAGAGGTTACCAGGGACAGGGGTGGGTGGCAGTTGTGGAGTTATTGTTTAATGGGTACAGAGTTTCTGTTTGGGGTGATGAAAATGTTCTGGAAATAGATAGTGGTGATGATGAAGTACAGTGTAAATGTACTATTAAGTACCATTAGGCACTGAATTCTACACTCAAAATGGTTAAAGTGATACATTTTTATGTTATGTATATTTTATGACAAAAAAATACATGGGGGCGGGAGTGCGCCTAGAGGTCAGGAAAGAAGGTTGGAAAAACCAGAGAAGGAGGCAGCAAAGGAAGCATTCGGGGGGGCCTGATTATGAAGAGCCTTGAAACTCGGACAAGTGAGTTTTAATTTTATTTGCTAATTTTGCTATTGAGCTGACAAGGAACATAAATCCAGCCATCATTTAAAAATGTATTCAACACTCCTGTGCAGGATAAAGCAGGTGCCTGGAGCCAGAGTGAAGAGTTAGAATGTTGTAATAACAATGCACATTGAAGTTAGGTGGGTTTAAGGCAGGAAAGAGAAAAAAAGAAATGGCTCCAAAGGAAAACTTGAACAGTTTGGGGTGGGGGGGTGCTGTCTGAATGTGGGTCTTCCAAAAAGAGATGCTTTAAAAACGACCTATTTGGAAAACGTGTGCAAATGGGAGGGTGACCAGAGCTGGAGAAATTGGGGGCAGGGTTGCAGAGGACTACTTTGGTTTTGTTTGGACTGAATCTGAGATGAGGAGATGTTATGTTTAAATGATCTTACAGGGAGTTTAAAAAGCCAAAAGCTCAAGAGATAGAGGAGATGAAAATACAGGAGTAAGTTGAACAAAGAGGACAACTAAATGCCCAGGATGGGCTTTATTTCTTAATCTTAGGGAAACCTTAAACTTAGGACAGTGGTTCTCAACTGGGGGAAATTTCACCCCCCACCCCCCAGAGGGCATTTGATAATGTCTGGAGACATTTCCTGTTGTCACAACTGCAGGGAAGCGGAGTCGGTGCTGGCATCTCACGGTAGCACTGAGGATGCACTAGATATCCTCTAATGCGTAAGACATCTCCCCCACCGCAAAGAATTATCTAGTCCAAAATGTCAATAGTGCCGAGGTTGCAGAAACCTGAGTTAGGGGCAAAAAGAGCTGAAACTTTGAGAAAAATGTCCAAGTGATAGAGAGATAGGATAAACCCTTTAATTAGAAGATCCAAGTTATGGAAGCTCACAGAGGAGAAACTTTCAAGCAAGGGGTGGTCAGCATTTGCCAATACTGCTGACCCTGAGCTCAGGCACTGGTGGCCTTAGAGAGAGCAACAACTCTTCTAGCATCTGTATGAGAGGTGAGGACACAGGGCAAACAGCAGCCCCCAAGACTGGAGAGACATACGAATGAATACGGGGAGCCATGGCTTCCCGGAAAAGAGGACCAGAAGTGGAAACCACTACAGGAACAAGGACGGGGCGAGGAAAACCTGAACTGTAATTGGCAAATAGCTGGAGGCTTAGTGTGGACAACTCTGAGAGTTAAAAACTCCAGAGGACCCAGTCCCAGGGGAGCCCCCCCAATTTTGTGAGATTTACCTCCAGGAGCGTGACTAGACTCTCACAATAAATATCAGAGAAAAATCCCCTTGTGCTTCCGGAAAGAGAAGGAGAAAAGGAACCTTTTTTTTTAATTGAAGTACAGTTGACTTACAATGTTGTGTTAGTTTCTGGTGTACAGCAAAGTGATTCAGGTCTTTTTCAGATTCTTTTCCATTATAGATTATTACAAGATGTTGAATATAGTTCCCTGTGCTATACAATACGTCCTTGTTGTTTATCTATTTTATATATAGTAGTTTGTATCTGCTAATCCTAAACCCCTAATTTATCCCTCTCCCCTCCTTTTCCCCTTTGGTAACCATAAATTCTTCTGTGTCTGTGAGTCTGTTTCTGTTTTGTAAGTAAGTTCATATGTATCATTTTTTTAGATTCCACATATAAAGTGATGTCATATGATATCTGTCTTTTTCTGACTTACTTCACTTAGTATGATAATCTCTAGGTGAAAAGGGACCATTTTTAAATACTCCAGAGCACTCTGTTCTTAAAAGGCCTTCTCTCAGGGGAAACTAGTTAACCAGAGCCTAACATGCTGACATATTATCAGAGCCTAACTGACCTGGGTGAAGAGAAATACCCAACTCCAGCTTTCTCTAACCTTCCATGTGAGAGAAGGGAAGTACTCAACTCCAGCCCACTCTAGCCATTCTCGCCCACCTAAGCAAGGACGAAAAAAAAAAGATTAAACACTTGCGAAATTCACAGTTCAAAGCATAGACTCACTAAGACGGAGGAGACCTAATTATAGAATGCTTCCCCTCCCCCAGCTCCTTACTACCACATTAATAAAGGCTTATTTGCAGCAGCTCCTATACCTGCTACATCATGCCTGGCTATCAAGAAAAAATTACAAGGCATTACAAAAGGTAAAAAGCACAATTTGAAGAGACAGAGCAAGTATCAGAAGCAGACATGGCAGGGATGTTGTAATTATCAGACCTGTGATTTAAAACAACTCTGATTAATATGATAAGGACGCTAATGGATAAGGTAAACGGCATGCAAGAAGAGATGACAATGCGAAAAGAGAGATGGAAATCCTAAAAGAAGAACCAAAAAGATAAAAAAGCAACAACACTGCAACAGAAATAAAGAATGCCTTTGATGGGCTCATTTGCAGACTAAACACAGCTGAGGAAAGAATCTCTGAGCTAGAGGATATATCAATAGAATCCTTGAAAGAGAAAAGCAGAGAGAAAAAAAAAGCCTGAAAAAAAAAAAAAAAAAACCAGAACAGACTATCTAAAAACGATGGGACAACTAAAAAAGGAGTGGTAGACAAATAATGGGAGTACCAGAAAAAGAGAAAGAGAATGGAATAGAAGAAATGTTTGAAACAATAATGACTGAGAATTTCCCCAAATTTATGTCAGACACCAAACCACAGATGCATCCACTAAGGACTGAGACAGCACAATGAAAACTGCCAAGTAGCGAATAGGGTAGCTCAAGGTATGCATTTAATAAACACTTGGTGGATGAATAAACATTTGACATACCTGCTTATGTATTCAGACATTCATTCATTTACTGAGCATCTACTAGGTACCCTAATATCAATCTCATCAAAAATACACATCCTAGGCTCTAAGAAGCATCAGACAGTGTGCACTGGCAGGAGGTTATGTGGGAAAAGACATGGAGAGACAGCTAGCAGCCTTCTTACACAGACAATAATTGCGCTACAGTTTCTACTTGACAAAGCACCTCCATGTATACTCTCCTTTTTGATCCTCATAATGTGAATTGTACATGTCAGTACCATTCAGTGGCTCTGTCAGTGACTGCTGATTACAGTCAGAATAAGATAGAAGCTACTTGGCAAAGCTTTTGCTCATTCACACAAGAATGGATTTGCCTACCATGTGCCAGATGCTGTTCTAGGTACTGGGAGTATAAGAGTGGACCGAATATATAAACAGCTCATGCAGCTCAATATTAAAGAAACAACAACCCAATCCAAAAATGGGCAGAAGACCTAAATAGACATTTCCCCAAAGAAGACATACAGATGGCCAAGAAGCACATGAAAAGCTGCTCAACATCACTAATTATTAGAGAAATGCAAATCAAAACTACAATGAGGTATCATCTCACACCGATTAGAATGGGCATCATCAGAAAATCTACAAACAATAAATGCTGGAGAGGGTGTGGAGAAAAGGGAACCCTCTTGCACTGTTGGTGGGAATGTAAATTGATACAGCCACTATGGAGAACAGTATGGAGGTTCCTTAAAAAACTAAAAATAGAATTACCATAGGACACAGCAATCCCACTACTGGGCATATACCCAGAGAAAACCATAATTCAAAAAGACACATGCACCCCAATGGTCACTGCAGCACTATTTACAATAGCCAGGACATGGAAACAACTTAAATGTCCATCGACAGACGAATGGATAAAGAAGATGTGGTACATATATACAATAGAATTTTACTCAACCATAAAAAGGAACGAAATTGGGTCATTTGTTGAGACGTGGATGAATCTAGAGACTGTCATACAGAGTGAAGTAAGTCAGAAAGAGAAAAACAAATATCGTATATTAACGCATGTATGTAGAACCTAGAAAATTGGTACAGATGAACTGGTTTGCAGGGCAGGAGTTGAGACACAGATGTAGAGAACAAACGTATGGTCACCAAGGGGGGAAAGCCTCGGGGGGTGGGGGTGAGGGTGGGGGTGTGATGAATTGGGAGATTAGGATTGACATGTATACACTGATGTGTATAAAACTGATGACTAATAAGAACCAACTGTATAAAAAAGTAAATAAAATAAAATTTAAAAATTTTAAAAAAAAAAGAGTGGACCGAAAAAGGTCCCTGTCCTCGTGGTGCTTACCTCCAGTGGCTGACCACGTGCCTGATGATGTGGCCCCTGCCCAACTGCCCATCCTCCTACCCCCGACTCCCTCCCTTCTCTCCAGCCACATGGAACCACAGGCGCTTTTCTGAACATGCCTGCTAAGGAAATGCTATTCCACACATTGTCACCCATCATCTCCTCTGTTTGGAACACTTTCCTCCCTTCCCCATCTAGCTACTTCCTTCTGGGCCATCCAGCTCAGCCAGGCCCAGACATCACCTCTCAGGGAAGCTTTGCCCATCACCCTCATTGGGTCTAGCATCCCCCCCTTTCCCCCCCACCTCACACACATGTCCATCCTGGAGGGGTTACACATGTGGAAGTTAACTTGTGATTATTAAAGCTCTCCCTTAAATAGATATTAGTTTCTTTCGCTGGTGGACATTAGTCATTTTTGCCACCCAGCATTTGTCCCCTCACTGATCTTCCTTGGGGACCCTTGTCCCCCGCCTCCATGAGTGCCAAGAGAGTCTGAGTCCACAAAAAATCTCGGGATGCAGGGTAGTAGAGCCTTTGCCTCAGAACTAAGCTAATCCACCTAATCCCATTCCCCGGAATGCAATGATTGATTTAGAGAAGAGAATCGGATCCAAGTTGGTCTGAATGACGTGAAGTCCAGAAGTTTTGTTGGACCATTGTAGGGTGAGGAACTCAAAAAGTTAGTCCTCAGAGCTGCTGGCAGCCAGCTAGTGACCACAAGGGCCTGTCTGAGGAAATGGCAGAGCTGGGAGTCGGTTCCTAAGCCTCAAGACTCAGGCTACTTACTTACAAAAGCCAGTTCATTTGCCCCCACTATCCTCTCTGCCCCCAAGGAAGTTTGTACTGGGTTTTCTATCCGGAAAAATTCACCCCATTATAGGAGTGAAGTAGCTACAAGGTATTATCTTTTATAGTGTATTATAGCCAAGCCTTTGTATATGCTTTCTTCAGGGACTTTTATATGACACCAGAAACAGAAGTTTCCAGAAGATAATTGCCCATTTTGTTGGCAAAAGCCTAAACTCATTGACGTCTTTATCCAAAAATCTATTCTTCACTCCCCAAATTTCATTTAACTTTCCAAAGGAACTAAGTTGTATAAGCCGTGGTTCAGAAGTTAAAATGTCAGTTAGCCTTTGAAACAGAAACGTGCCCCCTGCTGCACACACATATTAAATTTTTGCTTGACAGTGAGGTTTAGATTCTGGAGATTAACTAAGGCTGAAGGAAAAACTTTAGATGCCTTGGAAATGAGTGAGTTATGTAACAGGCAGCTAACAGAAACAGTGCCTGTCCACCTTATGTGAATGAGAAGGTAAATAATTTAGAGATCATTACATACACTATCAATATGACTCATATTTTATTAATAACTCAAAGCTGATGACAACAAAATTAATCAAAAGGAAAGATAATTCATCTTCTAGCCTGTTTTTACTTTATCCAATAGGCCTTAAAAGGGTTTCTGACCATTTCTCAAGGACAGAAATTTTGCTGTGAATATCACGTACACCTCCCTGCCTGCACACACTTCACACATACACATGCACACAGCACTGGACTGCAGTGGTTAGCTGCCTGGCTTTGGAGCCAGGTAAACACTTCCTCTTGTGTCTTGGGCAAGTAACTATTCCCTCTACCCCTCAATTTTCCCTTTTGCAAAACTTCCTATGTTGTAAGAAGGACTAAATAAAACAATCAATGTGAAATGCATACTCTAGGGCATAATATGAACAATAACAGCTAAAATTGCATTCCAGGCACTATCTTAAGCACTTTATAAATGTCAGGTCATTTCGCATAGATAACAACCTGTACTCTAGGAAGTTGCTAATATTACCCTCATTGTGCTGATGAAGAACCCAAGACTCAAAAATCACACAGCTAGGGGCTTCCCTGGTGGTGCAGTGGTTGAGAGTCTGTCTGCCGATGCAGGGGACACGGGTTCGTGCCCCGGCCCGGGAAGATCCCACATGCCACGGAGCGGCTGGGCCCGTGAGCCATGGCCGCTGAGCCTGCGCGTCCAGAGCCTGTGCTCCGCAACGGGAGAGCCCACAACAGTGAGAAGCCCGCGTACCGCAAAAAAAAAAAAAAAAAAAAAAAAAAAAAAAAAAAAAAATCACACAGCTACTAAACAGCAAGGTTCAACTGTCACGTAATCCTTCATAAGAAATGACACATGGTAGCTATCACAATTGTGTTTGCTTTCAATAGGATGCCTACAGAAGAAGGCTTTAATTTTAAGATTTTATTTTGAAGGGTTCTAACTATATAACTTTATTTGGGGTAAAATTTGACAGTGATGCAAGATGCTTAAAAATTAAGTCAATAGGATGGCATACTTAACATCCCCAACCATAATTACAGCTTCAGCTTCCTTAGGTCCAGATGGAAAGAACTAATGATATCTCTGGACCCAAAGAGCAGGCAAAGTACTTGTGTATAGTTGAGGAGCATGATTAAAGGAAAATCTGAGACGTAGGGTGTTGCCTGATTCTACTGCAAACTACTTGTGTAAGTTACCAGCTCACAGAATCTGGACTTCCTTATCTGTCAGATGAAGGGATTTTATTAAACCAGTGCCTCTCAACCACGTTACAAGCTACATATTAGAATCATCCAAGGAGTTTTTCAAAAATTTACCCAAGCCAGTGTGCCCCCAAAGATTCTAATCGAACTGACCTGGGGTGCAGCCATGGCATGGGAATGTTTGAAACCTCCCCAGAGATTTTGGTGAACCAAAATTAAATCATCTCTTGGATGTCAAATCGCACAGTTCCATGTGCATCTAAAGATCATAGAGACCACACAGAAATACCTGAAGTAGAATCTTGTTGCCATCGTAGTCCTGTGTTTGCCACCGGGTATGGCTGATGGGGACACACGGATGGGGTAGAAGAGGCACTAACTGGCCAATCTCTTGAACCTTGAACTGCAACACTGAAGCCTCTTTGGGGTCCACCGACACTCCAGGGGGCAGCTGCTTCAGGGAGAGCTGCAGGGCAAAGCTCTCGGTGTAGTAGAGCGTGAAGAAACAGAAGCTGCTCTTCTGCAAGGTGGCTTCCCTCTGCAGGATCATCTCATACAGCCTGATGGCATCCTCGTAGTTATCAAAACTGCAGTAGAGCGTCACTCTCAGGATCTCGGTGCCACAGTGCACCTGCCTCACACCCCAGACGGGCATCTGGTTGTCCAGACTATAGAATTCCTGATTGGCAAGAATATAGGGGCACGGTCTTCCCTGCGCATTCTGGGTGGGGTAGCACTGCCACGGCCAATGCTGTAGGGAGTCAAGGACGCGGAACAGCCGCTCCTCTCCGAGGCTTTCATGCAGGAAGAGCAGAACAGACATCCCCGGGAAGCGGGACCGCTTGGAATGGCATTTGTCATAGTATTTCACAGGACTGACCCTCTCAGACACCAGAAAGACACGGACCTCTGGGCAAATGCAGTTCAGGAGCTGGTCCAGGGTTTGCTGCAGAAGCGAGCCGTGCCCGGAGTTGGCCAGGAGGTGGACAGTCATGGCCAGAGGCTCCCGTGTCTCATCCATCATGGATCCCGAGGATGACAAAGGATGCAAGCGAGCAGGGCCCACTGGTCCAGCTTCTGAAATGAATGGAGGGGTTCCCACGTGCAGCCTTCAGCCCAAGAGGAAGGCTTCAGGACTTCAGAGCCAAGCTCTTACCCCGTGCTGCTGGTCGCCGCTGGCCACACTGTGAGAGAATCCCTGCAAATCAGGCACAACAGCTTCCAGGACACACCACAGCGGCAGGGTCGATGTCACCCAGCCGGTGCATAATGTAACCGCGTGTGTGGGGCTGCGTTGGGTGCTCCCAGGGTTTCTGTTTGACCTAAAAAACCTATAATCCTGAGAAACACCCGAGTGGGTGGTTCTTACAGACACTCAGTAAAGGAAATGACCAGGCAAAAAAGGAACATGAGTCGGCTCTGTGAGGCTGATAGCAATCTGTTTAGTTGAAAAGACATCCATTTCATGGACCCACAATGGGCTCTGATTTCCTCCTTACCCCCCTCCCTGTTTATAGTAAGCCACCTGAACACAATGACTGCTTTAAAACAATTCTCAAAACTTGTCTCTTTGCCAGGAATTTTTCCCCTTTGTCTTTTCATTTTATTTTTGAACAACTGATGCCAGGGCATTGAAGAGAGGTTACTTTATCTAAATAATTTTGACCATTCACTGAAAATGATTCGCTGTGCTGCAAAGTCTGAGTGTACTCTAAAGACATTGATTCATGCCAATTCTTTAGAAAGAGTGAGAGCTTTCCAATGTCAATAATTATCATTGTTCATGTCTATTGAAGATTTACTACGTGCCCATCATAAACTGTTCCAGAGCTTTACATAACTGGTTTAATCCTCCAGCAAATCTATGAAGAGACTATTATCCCCAGATGACTGAGGAAGAAACTGAGGCACAGAAAAGTTAAGTAATTTGCCCACGATCTCGCAGTGAAAAAGTGACCGAGGGAAGATTTGAACCCAGGATCTGAGTGGTCTCCCTGTGAACCACAAAGGAGGTGCCTCTCTGGGACCTGGACATCCCAGACCGGATTTTTCTTCCTAAGTATAAGGAAAGGATGCCCAAGCAGGTTCTTGTTGAGGACACACATTTCCCAGAGATTGTGTGTGCTGTTGGATCTTAAACTGAATAATCTTCAGTAAGAATATCCAAGCTCTAAACATAACACTCACCCTAATGTGTTCTAAATATCCATTTAAAAATCATCTGCTACTCTGATAGCTGTGGTTCTAAAAATGTGGACAAGCACATTTTTCTAAACATAATTCATAACATAAGCAATTTATTAATGCTTGTAGTGGAACATGGTGTGACTTGATGTTTTACAAATTAAAAGGCACTTTTGTGATGAAAAATATAGTTTACTCTAACTATATTTTATATATATTGATTGCTTGAGTAGTAAAAGAACCAAATTTAACATCAAATATTGTTATCCGTGGAAGGGAATCATTTCTATTCAGATTTTCTTTCTAAATCTAACCTACACTTCTAATCATTTGCATTTTATAAGTCCTATACTTTTGCATTGGAAAAATCTATAAATATAGTTTATTACAGATAAGTTGTTTTTTAATTACCACCAGTGATTCAGTAATTAAATTCATTTTGCTTCAACTTTCCCAGCATCATTCAAGTTTTTTTTTTTAAGGCATTATAGTTCTGAAACTTTTTAAAAATTTTGATTTAGGTTACACACTGGCGTTTGAAAGGCAATAACTTTCTCATCCCCCAGTATGACTCCCCTCACCTCTCCCCTGTCCATCCACACATGGAGCTGACTCGGGCATTTGAGACTTCAGACACAGTTTTTGAAAACAGTCTTTGCAATTCTGGAAATAGCTCTAAAGATTCGAGGAGAAAAATTATACCCCTGAGACAAAGATATTAACCCGCAACATTGTGTAGAAGGCAAGTGTTTATGCTCTTATATAGAAAAGGTTTTGCTGCTTTTGATGTTGTTGTAAATCTTCCATCCAGTGTGAAAACATTCTTTTTCCTTATGAGGTTGTCAATTCTGTGAGGACTGAAAAGATTTCGTTAATCTGATGGCTGCCTAAGTGCCAAGAAACCGGGGCATGGGACAGGGGGGCACCACCGCACCCCTTTCTGACTGACTGCCTCTGCAGTTATTTCTCTAAGAACCTGAAACATTGACTTCCCAACCTCACCTCCAGTGACAGCCTCCATTCCTCACAGACCCCTCCATCCACGGCAACGGCCAGATCCTCAACTGGGCTCCACGGTGCTCTTCATTTTTGCACACTGCCTCTGTTGAAAGCACAGATGAATATATTAGGGGATGTCATCAGCTTTGCCACCCAGTACCTGGACAGCTGACACTCTATTCTCTACCTTTTTTTTCCCCTGAAACTTTGCAAAAGATGCCCAGGTATCTGTCAGTCACCAGCTCCTGGACAGACCCCAACTGGTCAACTCCTCACAGCAAAGTGGAGAAGCTGGTGACAGGAAGCACCGGGAAATCTAAGAAATCAGCTAGTTAGGAGGATTTGTTGGAACCTGTGGACATCCTTCAGGATTTTTCCCTGCGGCAAATCTCAGAAATGTATGGGGATACATTCAAACCCTGAGATCCTAACCACACCCCAAGAAAACTTTGAGAAAGAGTTTCTTTCCCTCTTTATAAAATGTGTCTATTTATCCCACAGGCTGAGAGCCAGCCACTGTGCCCGGAGGAGAGGAGAGATAATCACCAAGTCTCGCTTTGGAAGAGCACCTTCAATTATGTCATCAGAGATCAAGGTCACTGCAGGATGCCATGGAAACCCCTAGGAGGAGCCACCAACCTAGATGAGAGGGCCAAGGAAGCCCAAGGAAAGGAGATGCTATTTGAAATTCTGGAAGGTAAGGAGAAAGGAGTCAGGCAGGTAAGGAGACTGGATGTGAGGAAGAGGGAGGGATTCCAGGGACAGGAAGCTGATAGGGACAAAGTACTTCCCTTGTCCCCATCAGGACAAGAGTGAGGGCCCTGTGACCCACAGGCTGAACTCAAGGTGGCTGCCGTGTGGGAACAAAGAAGGGAGTAAAAAGCTGGAAAGGCAGCCAGGCTTCTCAGGTCACCGTAAAGGCTTTGGATTTTCTTCTACCAGGAACAGAACCACAAAAGAGTTGGCTTGAAAAAGGACCCAGTGATGGGTCCAAGGAGCCTCCCAGCATGGTGCTTACAGGTGAGGCTGTCAGCCATCAAATAGGAAACGCTGAAGAAAGGAAGCAGCTGGGAGTGAGGTTGAGGGGTGCGGTTTGGACACGGTGAGTGTCAACGCCTGCAGGTCATCCAAGTCGAGATGGCAGGTAGCCATTTAAAATGGAACTTAGAGGAGAGCCACAGACCAGAGAATATGGGCGGGGAACCATTGGTCTTTGGGTAACCGTGGGAATTCACATGATGATCCAGCTGGAGAATACACATGAGGATAGGAAAGGCGAGAAGAGGATGGGACTCCGGAGTACCCAGATTAAGGGACATGTGGCACGTAAGTGGCATCCAGAGAGAATTGAAGAGTGGGCATGTCATCCAAACCTAGTGTGGGTGTTTGTGTCTTGGGTTACGAGGATTTCAGGAGGTGGCCTTGGCTGGGCGGACCATGATACTCAGTGTCAAAGAATAGCATTTGTGACGCACTCGACCTCAATGGAGGAAACTCAAAAGAAGCACCAAGCAGACCTCAGAGCCATTCAATCCTGTTCTCCTCGTTCCCAGAACAACCTTAATTCTGATTCTTTGTCTGATACTCAGTTGCTAACCAGGAGCTAGACATTCAGAACTTGGGCAGGAGCTGGAGAAAAGGTGCTGGGAAGGGATCATGTCTTGCTTACTTTTAAACCCTCGATAGCAGCCTACAACCCCAGACCTGCAGAGTAGGCACAAGATGGATCTGCAGTGAAGAAGGAATCTTGGCATTTCCTAAAGAATAAGCATCGCCGGGAAGCAAAGGGACTTTCCCAGCATCACATAGCTGGTTAGTGGCAGAGCCTGGGTTTCTGGTTTTTAAACCATGCTTCCCCACCACTCCTAAGAGAAGCTGTGCACAGCAGCTGCATCTATTCAGGTCAGAGCCATTCAAGTTCAGGACATGTGCCAGCATATAAAAAAGGAGAAATGAGGGTTGGGCACTATACACATTGTTTGTGTCCCGTGCCCTAGGCACATCTGGTTAACGTGTTTCCCCATCCTCAGCATTCCCGCTCTGATGCCATTTATATACTCAGCTTTCACCATCTGGCCAGCCCTTCTTCCAACACACACACACACACATACACACGTTTCTACCCTGGGGTCATAACTTCTGGCTTCTCAAGGGAGTTCTGTCAGAAACAGCAGCAGGCAGACCATGGAGACCTATGACTCCTGCCCCCTCGGGCTCCTCCTAGGGCAGAGGTGGCAGGAAGTGGCCACAGAAGTTCCTTCTCCAGGCTTCTGTGGCTCTTAGCTGAAAGCTTCTCTCTTAGCTCCCCAGAGGAGAGCCCCTGTCCAACCCCAAACAATGCTATCAGCTTCCTATTAAATTGCCATCTGTTTCCCTTTTCCCAGGACAATACAGCCCAGCAGCACAGCCTGTGAGCTGATACTCTGCAGTTTTCACAAGTGCAACAAAGAAGGCGTGTTTCCTCCTCCATCTTTATGGTGGTCTTCCTTTCTGACATTGTTTCCAATGCTCTGAGCAGTTATAGTTCTCAGCTGAACCACTCAGTTAGCTGTTGTCGGCTGAACTAAAATCGCACAATGTACAAGTTGTGAGTAAAGTTTTATTTGGGACCTTACTGAGGACTATTGCCCAGGAGACAGACTCTCAGGTAGCTTTGAGGAACTACACTGAAGAGGCAAGGCAGGAGCCAGGATGTAGATGAACCTTTTTGCTGGGAAAAACATGTAGTCAAGCATAAAATGATTACTGCTAGTCACAAAGAACAGACATCTCCAGTTACTGTTTTTAGTGCTTTTCTATGTATGGGAAGATGCAAGAATCTAGGATCATTGAAATGTTTCCTTAGATAGGTATCTTAACTATCTAGGGGCCGGTATATCCAAAGCACAGAATGCATCCTGTTTTTCTCCATCCTGAATTCGCCTCGGGGTGCAATGACTGAAGTGGCTAATGGCTTGATCCTTGTAGAACTGGAATAGTGGGCAACATTTTTTTCTTTGCACTGTGTCAGAAGACAGAGCAGTAGAATGGAACAAGCTGTGAACCAAGGATGTGAGCCACTCCACGTAGCTCTGCTGCCCACCCAGCAAGGACCTGAGATTCCTAATACCTCAGGTTTGGTTTCATCATCCATTGAAGATAAAACATAACAATGGTAATGATTGACCTGACTATCTCCTCGGAGTGCCTCAAATGAATTTAAAATACCCCAGAGAGCCTTCCAAGCTCTCAAGTGCTCTGCTAGTAGAATCATCTCAACATGAAATATTTTATATTTAATATTGTTTTAACTCCCCAAATAATATCCAGCAGATGGGTGTTATTGGATATTGCAAATGGATATCTAGCAAAAGGAATGGATAAATAAATTAGTGTATGTTATTTTCCTGGAATACTATGCAGCTTTAAAAAATAATGAAAGAACTTGGGAGAAGTAGATTGGCGCCATCTAGTAAGGCTGAAGATCTACATACCCTACACTTCAGCATTTCCCCTCCCAGGTATAACCTGTGGAGAAATTCTCTCACATATGCACAAAAGCAGGCAAATTCAAGAATGTTTTATAGCTGCATTGATTGAAATACTAAAAAAAGTAGTGGGGGAGAGGGAACCAACTAAATGCACACTAATAGAAGAATAGATAACTATTTATATCACATTCTTGCAGTAGACTATGCTACATCAAGGGAAGTGAATGAACCTGAACTACCCACTTTAGTTTGAATGAATCTCACAAACATAAATTTGAGTGAAAAAAGTAAGTTGTAGAAAACACATATAGAATTATACCATTAATATAAAATTTGGAAATAGGAAAAGACTCTCCAATGGTTATAGATATACACCTAGTTAGGTGAAGAATAAAGGAATGCATGGGAATGAGAAACACCAAATTCAAGATCACGAGGTGGGGATCTGTTCAATGTATTGATAATCTTTATTTATCAAGCTGGGTAGTGGGTACAGGTGTGCTCATTGTATTGTTCTAGACCTTTCTGAAGTATTTCATAGTCATTTTAATGAGGGAGCTCTATTATGTACCGACCTAGAAAGATAGCTCCAGTATCATATAAAACAAAACAGAAGCATATGTAGCATAAGATTCTATTTTCCTATAAGAACTATATATATGCATATGTGTATGTGTGTATGATTGGTAAACACAGGAAAAACCGTCTAGAAGGATATAAACCAAGTTTGTATAAGAGTGTCAATAGAGGCCACTTCTGGGAGATGGGATTATAAGGTAAAGGAGCATTTTTTCCTTACTTCATTTCTTCATGCATTTCTATACCACTCGTATTTATTACAAATACCATGTATTATTTTTGGAATTAAATAATAAATAATACATGAACTACAGCCTTCTAATCCATTCTTTCAACAAATGTTTACCAAGCACCTATCATGTAATTCAGGGCTAGAAGCTGGGGATACAAAAGATTAACAAAAATTAATACTGCCCTGGATCTCATGGAGCTTATATTCTGGTGGAGAGACAGACATTGATCAAATAATCACTCAGTGAGATGTAAAATGGTACCTCAAATAAGTGGTGTAGAATAGTTGCTCTGTTTGGGGAGCTCAAACAGGCCATCTCAGCAGAAGGAAGCTGTGATCTTGAAAAGGAACAGACATTACCTGGGAGAAGTGGGAACGACATTCTAAGACAAGGACCAGCACGTGCAAAGACCCTGTGGTAGGCAGGAGCATGGTGGCATGAAGGACTGGCTTATGTAGCTGGTGGTGCCATGTGCTAAGATACGAAATTCTGCAGGAAGAGCAGGTTTAGCTGGGTGTGGCTGGGAAGTTTTGATTATGAGTTCCAGAAAAATGTCATATGATTCAAAACATTCCTAGCAACCCAGGAAAGAAGAAAGTCCAGGCAATCATTGGACAAATAATAATAACTCTAATACTTATTGAACACTTACTGTGTGCCAGGCACTGTTCTAAACATTGGATCTATTAACTAGTTTAATCCTCACAACAACCTTATGAGGTAGGTTCTATGATTATGCCCATTTTACAGATGAGAAAACTGAGAAACAGATGGAAAAACACAAGAGCATAGACGTTTTAGTCATATGATATCTGAATATGTAAAGCCAAAACAACCTTTAATTATTTGGTGTCTTTGTTTTCTGGTACAATATTAATAATTTTCCAGAAAAAGTGGGGTTCACTGAACTAGGGAAAATAGCTGTGTGCTCTTGGAGGGCTGAGATCACAGCTATACAACCTTCCATTGTGTCACTGTCACAAAGCCTGACACCTGTGAGCACTTCATAAATGTTTGCTGCAGAAAGCTGTTAGCTGTTAGCTGAATATATGTGACAAATTTTCCACTTGATACATGCACATGATTTCTATTCCCCAAATGGAAAAATGCTAGCTATTTGTCAACAATTTGGGTTATAGGTAAACTATAATTAATAAGCAATAGCAATCTTTCTCATTAGAATCTTAAGAAACAACCCAAAAGAAACAAAGTAAAACAACAACAAAACCCTGCCAGTCTTTGCAAAAGGAAACATAAATGTTATAAACTCTCACCTGCAGTTTAGACAAGTACCTTTGCAACACAAGGACTTACATTCATGAGGTGACACATCTGTAAATTAGTAAGGATGACGCCAACTGACTTTGAACCATAAACAGCTTTTAAACATTTTCCTAACATATAATGTGCACCTTTAAAAATAAGCTAGAGGGCCTCCCTGGTGGCGCAGTGGTTGAGAGTCCGCCTGCCGATGCAGGGGATACGGGTTCGTGCCCCGGTCTGGGAGGATCCCATATGCCACGGAGCGGCTGGGCCCGTGAGCCATGGCCGCTGGGCCTGCGCGTCCAGAGCCTGTGCTCCGCAACGGGAGAGGCCACAACAGTGAGAGGCCCGCATACCGCAAAAAGAAAAAAAAAAAAAAAATAAGCTAGAAAGGGGCATATAACACCACGCCTCAAATTCTGCCACAGATGAGGCTCCATCAAAAAGTCTGGCCTTAATTACCACATAGATTACAAATAGAGATGGATATTCTCAGGGCAAGAAACATCGCTTCCCATGCCAACCTTTAAACCATGAAAGCTCGCTCAGCACAAAGCCGACAAGTCAATCAGACCGAAACCAACATGCCTGGGTTGGTCGGTCAGCCCTGCAGAGCTTGGGGCTTTGCTGTGCTCTGTCAGCTGTTCTTCCACTCCCAATGGTCCTCAATTCCCACTTTATATTTATATCCCAGCTGCTGCCAAAGGCCACGGCTGTGCCAACCAGACAGCAAAAATAGACGAGATGGGGAAATAGCCGTACACATTAATAACCAATCGGTTGTTAAACTACCAAGCAGGAATTTGGGTCTATTCAACTTCATAAAAGAACTTTTGTAAGACACAAATTGAAGTTGCGGTTTCTATGGCTACCTGATACAAATATTTTGTGGCTGGATTTTTCTCCCAATATGAATCATTCTGAAAAGGTTTCTAAATGTGTCTGTGGTATCTATTCTGTAGCATAGCACATGAGAAAAATGAGAACAGCTCTTGAATTACACGCAATCTAAGTATAAACAATAATATTGCTCAAATACACAACTTAAAAAGTTGAGTTGCAACACGGGGAAGAGAACTGGTCTGAGGCTGGGGAAGACCTGGGTTGGAATCCTTGCTCTGTTGTGCGCAAAATTGTTTCTTTGTTGATTCCCCAAACAGGCCGGCTCTCTCTTTGGTCACTGTGGAGATTAGTGAGAAAATGAGCCTTCATGTGCGTGGCACAAGGTCGATGACCAATAATGCATTTTTTTTTTAGCTCAGACACTGTGTATGCTGCACTATCAGCTGGTACTATTCAGTCCCAGCATATTTGCTAGCTCCATATTTTTTTAATGCAACCAATTCTAGGCAACCCCATGATAACACACATTTTAACATAAATATATTTGGGTTCACTGCTCTTAATTAAAAAGATGAGTAGTTTCCATATGTGGGAAACCTACAGCGTGAAAAACTAGACAAGAAATTACCTGTTTAGTAATAAACAGGTCATACCTGACCTGCAAAGTTATACCTGAAAGTAAGAACGGGACCTCTTGACTCATGGCTCCCAAACCATTACAGAGGCTCCCAACACACTCAGAGGCAAGTGCCTGTCAGAAGAGGTTATTTATGGGAGGAAGAGAGAGATGACATGGGAAAATTAAAGTTGCTATTCACATGATGAGGTCATCGAGCTCAACAGCTAGATGGGAGCTTAGACGTCTAGTGCCATCTCCTGATTTTTAGATTGAGAATATAAGACTAAGGAAAATGGGTGGGTTGCCTTGGGTCTCCCAGTTTAATATGGTTCAGCTGGAACTTGCACACAAGCCAATGGATGCACTTCGGTCCACAGGTGTAAGAAAGGATAACCTCTAACTCATACTAGTAAAAGAGTGGGTACCATTTTCTAAATACTTCCTGTAGGAGTCATTTTTTAAGTGGCAATTTCCTCTCATCGTGAATAAAGGACCCTTTCCCCACATCCCTAATACATGTGCACTGTAAGATTTAAGATTAACAGTTACTGGAGGTAATACTAGTACCAACTGCCATTCTGTCACGGGGGCTTTCTTTTCCATATGACAAAAGGATAGAGAAGAATGTAAGATGTAACCAAATAAAAGGGAAGATCAGTAAACATCTTTCCGTTTAATATAGTCTCCTTACAAGGGAGATACTTTATAGAGCTGGTAGGGGATTGTATACCTTCCAAAAAGCAACCCACAGGTAAAGGATGTTGGCTGTCTGAAAACTGACTTGAGAATCAAGAGGAGTAGAAGAAAACCACAGTGGGCATTCACAGTAACTGGGCACCAAATCAGTGACAAGCAGCCATGGACTCAGAGTTTCATGGAACCGAATCGCAGGGATGCTGCCATAGAACTGCTAGTCAAATCCAAGTCAAAGTCAGGGTTAGTTTTTGTTTTGTTTTTTGTTTCCTTTGCTCTTGAGGGGGAATAGCCATAAACCCCAAATCAAAAATATCAATCCTGGAATGAAGACATCTGGTTTCATTAAGTTAGCCTTGTGGTTGCCTTCTTGCTTAGTAATTAATAAAACGAGACTAATTGTTATGAAAAAGCTGGCTATTTCTTCATTAAGTCAGTGAAGTGAGGGAAGAGGGAGAGGACTGTTCTAGATTAAAAGAAACTTAAGGGACGTAACCGAATGCAATGCGTGGACCTTGACTGGTTTAAATAAACCAATGGTAAATGACATTTAGGGACAAGTGGGCAAATTTGGGGGAAAGAAGATGAATATTAGATACAGCTGAGGAATTACTATTAATTTTGTTAGGTCTCGTGGTGAGGTAGGGAACTGTCCTTACTTTTTGGAGATGCATAGTCCATATTTAAGGGAGAAATGTCATGATACTATAAGAACTTTAAAATATTCAAGTAAAAGTAATAGATGAAATAAATCAGCTAGCTTCTACTGTACTTATTGGCCACCCAAGACAAAGAGACCTTGAGATTCCCGTAGAGGAAAAGAATAACCATCCTTTAGACAATCCTTTGAATTGGTTTATCATGTCCATCTATTTCTATTTAGCACTGCAGAAGCTGTATTTCTTTTAAATTCCTTAAAAGAAATGAAGCATTTTACATTTGAGTGTTAGTTAAGATCCTCTAAAAGGAAGATTACTAACTTTATAAACATAAAATTTTATGGGTTTTTTTTTTTTAATTTTTTTGGCTACGTTGGGTCTTCATTGCTGTGCGTGGGCTTTCTCTAGTTGCGGCGAGCAGGGGCTACTCCATTGCAGTGCGCGGGCTTCTCATTGTGGTGGCTTCTCTTGTTGTGGAGCATGGGCTCTAGGCACACGGGCTTCAGTAGTTGCGGCACGTAGGGTCAGTAGTTGCGGCATGCAGGCTCTAGAGCGCAGGTTCAGTAGTTGTGGTGCACGGGCTTAGTTGCTCCAAGGCATGTGGGATCTTCCTGGACCAGGGCTCGAACCTGTTTCCCCTGCATTAGCAGGCAGATTCTTAACCATTCTCGCCCTGGACCATCCTCTCTCATTGACCCAGCTCCTCTCATGATGAATAGCCCCAAGCTGAGATAGCTGGTGACGGTGAGACTTCTCTGTTGGCACCAATGAAATTGTTTTCCTGATCTTCAGGGGATCATGCCCTCATTAGCACCACATTCTTACCAAAAGAGCTAGCATCACAACACCCTGCTGTACCATCTCTATTAATTTTATCTATTTGCTGTTGCAGAGAAAGACTCAGAAACTGCTTGAAAAGATTACTATAAATAGCCTAGTCATTGTATCAACAAACATGCTGAACAAAACCTCTCAGAAATAATTGTCCATTTGCCTCGTAATTAGTTAACACCTTAGCATTCCTTCAAAGGAAAGCATGACACATGCAGAGTGATGCGTCCACGTAAGCTCTGGAACAACAGGAAATACAGAGTTAAAAGAATTTAACTTCACTAGAACTGCTGCTTTGAATACAGGAATATTTATACCAAGCTTTGTTGTTCTGGGGTTACTGGGATTCCTCATCAGTCACCATGTAGGCTCTTAAGAAGTCTGAGCAGAAACTTCCAGCCTACCTGGCTATATTGGATTCCCTGGTCTACAGAATATATAATTCTACATCAGCGCTCTCTCTGTGTACACACACACACACACACACATACACACAAAGACTTTGTTTACTTGTTGGTAATCACCACAATCAAAACTGTGAAAAAATCCTCACTGTGTTCGGTCAACACAATTTTGAAACTTAGTACTTGAGACACAGATGGAAGAGCCAAAAATACTCATTTTACTCAGAGCAGTCATGTTTTACCTCATTAAGAATAAAAATAACTAATTTCCACGAAACTCATCAGGGTCAGCCTATTGTCCCTGCCGTTGTTCATTTTCCTTCAGGTTCAAAAAAGTTTTCTCTTAAAGGTCAAATGCTCTCTTCCAAAGATGTTTACCCAATGGCCCAAATCTGACAGGAGGCACAGCTGTGAATGGTTTGGTGGAATTCAAAGGCTTGAAATCCTGTTTTCATTCTGGGCACACTAGATTTTCTAGGTCTTTTGACACTGCTTCCTTTCAACTCTTTTAATCATGCCCAAAATTCTTCAGGCACCATGGGACCCGCTGAAATACAGGTATCTATTCAAACATTGTAACTTTTCACTGATGCAAAGGAATGCTCTGGGAATTTAAACTAACCCACTTCCTCCACTTTTCTCTCCAACTTAAAGCTCAGGAAACCAGACCAGAATACTAACATTTCTCCCCTAGAATAATGAGGAAGTAAATGTGCAGGAGACTCAGGATAATACTGGCTGGGGTATCCACGCATTGAGATAATTTCTTATGCAAGACCACCCCAGTGTGAGGCCTTCTGGTACCTGAGTAATACATCTCTTGGAAAGGATGCAACATAGGCCTGGGTCCTATCAGTTTGAGTTTAGAATAAAGTAAAATGCCACAGTGGCTCTGTAATAAAGGAGTAACAAGGGGAATACATTTTTTGGGGGAAACAACTGGGCCGTATATTATCAAGAGCTTTAAAAATGTGAATTTGACTCGGTAATCTTCCTTCTAAAAACCTATTCTAAGCCAATGTTAGAAACTCTGACAAACATTTGTGGACAGAGATATTCACCACATTGCAAATCTATGAAAGCGGGAAAAAAAATAGCCTAAATTTCGAGTTGGATAATATAAATTGTAGTGCACCACACAATAGGAGCAAAGTGAAGTAAATCATGGCATTATCATTTGAAAAGCTTTTTTCAAAAAGTATCTACTGATGTAAAATTGCTTATGTTAATGTTAAAATTTTAAAGCCAGGCTATAATATTTCATGTATAGTATGTTTCTAATTTGGGTAAAGAAATATTCATAGAAAGAACTGGAAGAAAATGTAAGTGTGATCAATGGTGATCTCTGGATAATGAGATAACTATGATATTTATTTTCATCTTTCTGTATTTTCCAAATTATCTGAAATTATTCTTTTTATTTTTATCTTTCTGTATTTTCCAAATTATCTGTATTTTCCAAATTATCCAAGTTATCTGAAACGTTGAGCTTTAATAAGAAGAAATACATATATTTAAATAAAGTAACTTAAATGCATCATCTCCCTCCTTTATCCTGCACAAAAATATCAGGAAAAAATAGTTTAAATAAATTCAAATGTTATTGGGGGAGACTTAAAATAGTAGACCTTGCAGTAGTTCCTGCAATTTGTTTTAAAATAGATCACAAAATTTCAAAGCAAATAAAACATAAAATGGAATTGTACTTATACATGATATACATTTATATTTTGAAGACAGACTGTTTTTTTAATTTTGATATTTTATTGAAGTATAGTTAATTTACAATGTTAGTTTCTAGTGTACAGCACAGTGATCGATTATACATACATATAATAGTTCTCATTTGTTAATCCCAAACTCCCAATGCATTCCTCCCCTAGCCCCTCTCCCTTCCCCTTGGCAACCACAAGTCTGTTCTCTATGTCTGTGAGTCTGTTTCTGCTTCACAGATAAGTTCATTTGTGTCATATTTTAGATTCCACATATAAGGGATATCATATGATATTTGTCTTTCTCTTTCTGACTTACTTCACTTAGTATGATAATCTCTAGGTCAATCCATGTTGCTGCCAATGGCATTATTTCATTCTTTATGGCTGAGTATTATTCCATTGTACATATATACACATACCATATCTTTAACCATTCATCTGAAGACAGAATCTTAATTGTGCACACACACACACACACACACACCAACAACAACATTTACCAAACCAGATACCTGTTGTTAATTCAAATTTTAGCAAACTTTATAAAAGTTTTTCCTCAAGCGTCTTTCAGCACTGACATCCCGATTTTCTGGGACCCTAAAGCATGTTTGTTCACTCTATCTTTTTATCAACAAATATGGATTGAACACCTATTCCTGGCCATACCCCATGCTAGGGACCAAGGATACAGTAGTAAATAAAACAGACGTGATCTGTTAGGGTTCTCTCACTAGGCTATACATACCACTGAATACTAGGCAAGCACTCTTTACAGATCACAAACAGTTCTATTAAGGAAAAGAGCCAAGTGGGGTCCAATATAGGTTTCAGTTGCCAGGAAAGACTTCTCCAGTGGGTGAAGAAGAACCAGCCACGGGAATAGCATTGTAGGCACATGGAACAGCATATGCAAATGCCCTGCAGCAGAAAGGTGTTTGCTGTGTTTTAGGAACTGCCAGGAATCCAGTGTAGCTGAGGAAGGATAACTGATGGAAGAATGACATTGGGTGGCGTTGGAAAAGGGTGGGCAGGAATCATAGCAGTCAATGGTTTCCATAGGCTGTGGTAAGGAGCTGGATTTGCTGCAGTGGAAAGCCAATGATTTCCTTTATTCTTAGGCAAGTTTTTTTTTTTTTTTTTTTGCGGTATGCGGGCCTCTCACCGCTGCGGCCTCTCCCGTTGCGGAGCACAGGCTCCGGACGCGCAGGCTCAGAGGCCATGGCTCACGGGCCCAGCCGCTCCACAGCATGTGGGATCTTCCCGGACCGGGGCACGAACCCTTGTCCCCTGCATCGGCAGGCGGACTCTCAACCACTGCGCCACCAGGGAAGCCCCTGATTTAGGTTTTTAGCAGTAACCGCTGAGGAGAATGGGTGGGGTCAGAAGCCCAGTTAGGAGGGTGCTACAGTGCAGTGATGGAGACAGCAGAGGTGAGAAAAGCCCAGGGGATTATCTGGGAGGTAGAAGAGGTGGGGGCCAGCAAGGCTTGGAGTAAACTGAGTAAGGAAGATGAGGGAGGGAGAATGAAACAGTCCAGGTTTCTGGCTTGAACAGCTGGGCACACAGTGATGTCATTTCCCAGGAGGACAGTGTCTGGTCAAGGAGCAGGTTGGGTCTAGGCTGTGAGTTTGAGTTGCAAGTGGGAGGGGTTTGGGTGGAAGACACACATTTGAGAGTCAGCAGCATATCGATGGTATTTAAAGCCGTTAAAAGCTGTAAGTGAAATCTGACGATTTTTGACGATCTTACTTGTTCTAATAAAATAAAATAATTTTACTTAAAAAAAGAAGCCCCAGGGCCTCCCTGGTGGCGCAGTGGTTGAGAGTCCGCCTGCCGATGCAGGGGACACGGGTTCGTGCCCCGATCCCGGAGGATCCCACATGCCGCGGAGCGGCTGGGCCCGCGAGCCATGGCCGCGGGGCCTGTGTGTCCGGAGCCTGTGCTCCGCAACGGGAGAGGCCACAGCAGTGAGAGGCCCGCGTACAGCAAAAAAAAAAAAAAAAAAAAAAAAAAGAAGCCCCTCTCTGGTGGCACAGTGGTTAAGAATCTGCCTGCCATGCCCTGTTACCTTGGAGAGCTGAAGGGGTCTGGAGGTCCTGTGACGGTGTTCTGGGTCGGAGATCTAAACAATCTAAGTGTTAAACAGTACAGCTGCCTCAAATCCCTGGGAATTTCAGAATGACAGACACTTCTGAAGCTGTTCCAAATTTTGAAGAGATGTTTGCCAGTGGATTCACAGAAGATGACAAAGAGTACCAGGAATACCTAAAACGCCCTCCTGAGTCCCCTCCAATAGTTGAGGAATGGAATAGCAGAGCTGGTGAGAACCAAAGAAATAGAGGCAATCGGTTGCAAGATACCAGACAGTTTAGAGGTAGGGATAGCAGATGGGGGTGGCCAAGTGATAATCGATCCAATCAGTGGCATGGGCAATCCTGGGGTAACAATTACCCGCAGCACAGACAAGAACCTTACTACCCCCATCAACATGGACACTATGGTTACAACCAACGGCCTCCCTATGGCTACTACTGATAGAAGTGTCAGCAGCTTTTAGTGAAACCATTTACTCTGTTAACATGACAAAAGTTTATGTTGTATTTTCTGTTGGTCATAGCTTTACATCTGATTGTAGAGAGTGGATTGATGTTTTGGAACTTGAGACTTTTTTAAAATTAGATCTTACTGGAGAGATATGACGTCTGCTGGAAATATCAATAAATACTCCCCTAAAAAGGTTGAGGATTATATTGCTTGACTTCTACCTCAGATTCTTCTTTATTTCATGACTTAATAGTGCTTTGAATGTTGTGAGTTTTTTCCTTGTTTGACTTTCAGGAGTTCTTTGTTTTACACAGAAATAAAAATTTTACATAGAAAATGCTTGCTTTTACTTTGTAAGATAAGGAAGTATCCCTGTACTCGGATGTGCTCATTCCTAATATTTTACAGAAGTAGTACAATCAGCTCCTAAATGCACGACTATACTTGTGATACATTGTACATAGTAGTAGTTGAAAGGAAAACAGTTATAGTATATTTCGTTTGGCTTTTGTTATTATGTGACTGCAGTACTTCATAATTATAGGTATGAACCATCTTCACAATCATTTTGGTCTCTTTTAGAGGGATATGAAGAATAAAGCAGTAAAATCAGGAAGGAATCATTCTCAGTTTCAATGTCTTGATCTAGTGGTAGGTGGGATTAAGGCACACAGTAATTTTATACAAACTCTAAGGTTTTTTGCTAACTTAAACATACCAGGTCAGAATTCACGCATTATACAAAAGTTTAACTCTGCAATGTTCCCTTCCTTTTCAATCATATGTAAATAATGCTGCATTTTGTATTTACTTTTATGGTATTTAATGTGGGTTGATTTTACAATGTTATGTTCACCTCCAAATGTGCACCTTTGCTGCTTCCCCTTTGTAAATCCAGTGATGCTGTAACTTCCTTTCAGAGTGATCATTGTATTTCACATCATTTTAATGGCCATTATAATGGTTTTACTCAAATAAAATACTTGTAAGTAAGTATTCTCTCTCAAAAAAAAAAAAAAAAAAAAAGAAAAGAAATTGCCTGCCAATGCAGGGGACACGGGTTTGCGCCCTGGTCCGGGAGATCCCACATGCCGCAGAGCAACTGAGTTCGTGCACCACAACTACTGAGTCTGCACTCTAGAGCCCGCGAGCCACAACTACTGAGCCTGTGTGCCGCAGCTACTGAAACCCATGCACCTAGAGCCTGTGCTCTGCAACAAGAGAAGCCACTGTGATGAGAAGCCTGTGCACCGCAATGAAGAGTAGCCCCGCTCGCTGCCACTAGAGAAAAACCGCGTGCAGCAGTGAAGACCCAACACAGCCAAAAATAATAAATAAATAAATAAAATTTAAAAAAAAAAAGAAGAAGAAGCCCTGAGTGAGATCGCCAAGGGAGTGAATATAGAGAGATGGTCCAGAGCAGAGTACTAAGCAACTCAACACCATAAGTAGTTGGCATGTGTTCATTCTACTTGACCACTTCCCGGTCATTTCACTGGGAGTAATATCTCCTTAGAGAGACTGTAAACCTACAAGCGGCAGAAATGCTGCTTTACCAGCCTGCTCTACTCTGCACAATGCCTAGCATGGTGGCATGCACCTAGGAATGCTCAATAAATTTGGTTCTGTTCAATAAACATTTACTAACACCACTGATTTGCCTGGTATTATGATAAAGCACTGGGAGACCAAGAACACTGCTTACCTGGCTCAACAGAATCACTCTCAAGTTCCACCTGTATTAAAATAATGAAATGAATGAAGTCAGAAGAGACATTTTTCCTCTCGGGTAGTAAACCCCACAAGCTCTAATGCTGACTTGACGGTACAAAAAAAGATGCCAATTTAGAACAAGGGGTTCCTGTTTTTCTTCTCAATATTGGCACCAGCCACCTCTAACAATTTTTTTGAAGGATATGAATTGCCTTGAATTATCATATGCCAAAATAAAAATTGCTTATGAAATACTTTTGAGAAATTTTGGGAACTATTAAATACAGGCTATTTAGTTATACTAAATTCCTAAATGATCATGGAAGGACAGCCTATAAATTAATCAAATATTTCAGTTGCCAGAGAAACAGTTTCTAGTATGTAGGGTTCAGGTGTCACCATGGTGAGAAATCATCTACTATATCAAAAAGCAAAAAAACATATTTTCTATTCCACTTACTGCCAACTCATTCATTGGATTTCATGGGCCTTGTGCATAGCTGGATGTCTAACTTGAAACTGAACACATAATGAGGCAGGAGGATAGTGTGAATGCCTTTTGCTATGAACCTGCAAAATCTTTTATTTTTAGAAAATTCTCAATCTTCAGAAATTTCAGAAAGTTTTTCCCTTTTCAAAGTTTCTGTAATTGCATTTGCTTCTTTTTTCTTAACTTAAAAATCCATATCATCATTCATTCATTCAGCAACCCTTTATTGGGTGCCTACTACATTCACTATTTATTGTGCTTCTCCTATGTGCCAGGCATCGTTCTAGGTGATGAGGACACAGATGTAAAAAAAAAAAAAAAAAAAAAAAAACAGGCAAAAATTCTCGAAATTCTTCTCCCCTTGCCCCCATTCCAGTGAGGTACTCAGAAAATAAACAAAACACATTTTATGAAAGAATGAAATCTGACTGCAGAAAAGTAACAATATAGTTACGATGGTGCTAAAGACCAGAGTGAAACCATGCCCCCGCTCTGTGGGATCCAACACTAAACCAGTTTGGTTAGGAAGCCAGAGAAAGCGGGGACTACAACTTGCTGCAATGATCCTTGGTAAATAATCTCTGATGATTTCGTTTTATGACGTTATTTGACTGGTAATATTAGAGCAACCAAGCCTGATGTGGAAAAATAAAAAAATCAGTATGTTATTGACATCTCAGATTAAATTTCCCATTCTCTTCTCTTTATATTTATCCTCCACTTCCATCCACACAAGTTTGGAGTGTGCTTACTATAAAAGGCATTAACTGAAATGATGACAACTTTAGAGTAAGAGCAGAAACCAAAATCGTGAAAAGGAAGAGACATATTCCAGGAGGAAGAACTAACATTAGAATTGGTGTTGAGCAAAACTCAGGGAAACTGAGAAGTCAGTTTACCAGCCCAGAACTGATTTGGGGGTACAGGTGCTCCCCTGGTGATCTGTGCAGGTCAGCAGGGACATGGCTGTCGCTCAGCCAGTCAAAACTATTCACCCCAGTCCCAACCCCAAAAAAATGTCTGCCGTGATTATTTCCCACTTCCATCTAATCTAGCTTCCTGTTCATTGTAAGATATAAATAAATACTCCTCTTGTGTTAATTTTCACAAATGAATGGAATACAGAACTACCCAAATCAGAATCTGAAAATTCTAGGTACGTTTCCAGATGCTCCAGGGCAGCAGGGAGCAAGCGTAATAAAATGCACAGCAGGCACCAAAGAAAGGCTCTTACCCAAAGATTGCCACGGCCAACTATTGCAATGATCCATGCACATCTGGAATCCCAGCCACTAGCTCCACACTCTTATTTCACAGCAAGTCCATCAAACTGTCCTGATCTCAGTCAGCAGAACAGGATCAAGTCACAGTGTAAGGATCTGGGGAGGGACAGGGATGGGGCACTAAAAAGAAACGCCCTGTATGGCCACTTTGCTTAGGAGGGTAGGCCAGCTCTGACCTCAGTTTTATCCTATGGGATCCAGCCCATTCATTCATTCATTCATACTTTCTCCCTCTCTCCCTCTCCCTCCCTCTCTCTCTCTCTCTCTCTCTCTCTCTCTCTCTCTCTCTCACACACACACACACACACACACACACACACACAGAGGCATCTCTCTCTTTACTCTGAAGGATGAGATGGGAGCCTTTCTAAATGGTCTGCAGGTCATAACCCAGCATCACCTTGTCCACATCCCCTTGACCACTGGGAACAGCTGGAAAAATCTGACAGAGATTCTTTAGCAAGTGTCAGGAAGTCCCATGGGAGAGGCTGAAGTCCTGCAAAAGGGGAGCCCATCGCTCTGCCAAGAGTGGGGTTTGTGTCACTGTCAATCCTCTGAGTCCTAGAATTGAGAGGTGATGCCTGAGGGGGTTGTGGCCCAAAAGGGGGCTGCAAAGATGCCCTGGGCTGGATTTCCTGGGCTGGTCCAGCGTCACTGCTTCCTGTTGGCCGCCCTGATGGTAGCATCAGGCTTGTCGGACCACGTGCCTCCCCCAGCCTTGCTGTTCAGCTCCTGTCGGTCCAGCTCCCTTGACCTGAACTGTGCTGGAAGCTTCCACTCTTCCTCCTGTTCCACTCTCCACCCTTCTCCACCCTGCTCTGTGTCCTGAGACTGACCTCCTGTCCTTAGCATTTGGTTGTTTGGCCGATGGTGGGATTTGAAAGCTGCAGGACTGTGAGGGTAGGATATCATTCCTCCCTGCAGGGTCATCTCAGGGTCACCTTCAGGCCACCTCTGAAGGTCACAACTCCTATCCACAGCCCCTTCCAAGATCCCTCTGCTGCCCTCTCTCTTCCAGGCTTCCTGACTCCTTATCTGGAGGTCCTTCACTGTTTCTGTGGTTTCCCTAAACCCTCCCACACCTTTAAAAATAGTCCCTTTACTGGGACTTCTCTGATGGCGCAGTGGTTAAGAATCTGCCTGCCAATGCAGGGGACACGGGTTCGAGCCCTGGTCTGGGAAGATTCCACATGCCGCAGAGCAACTAAGCCCGTGCGCCACAACTACTGAGCCCGCACGCCTCTAGCCTGTGCTCCGCAACAAGAGAAGCCACCGCAATGAGAATCCCACACACTGCAATGAAGAGTAGCCCCTGATCACCGCAACTAGAGAAAGCCCACGCACAGCAAAGACCCAACACAGCCAAAAATAAAAATAAATAAAATAAATAATTTTTTTAAAAAATAGTCCCTTTACTAAGTTCACCCCAAATTACCCAGTTTGAAGGTACCATCTGTTTCCTGATGAAACCCTGACCCATATGCTTATAACAACAACTGCAGTCCCAAGAGGCAGACACTCGACAGGTCTTCACAGCCTTCACTGCCACTTACTCCTATGTGACCATAAGCAACTAATGTCATCTCTTTAAGACTGCTTCTTAACTGGTGAAATGCAGATGATACCAGGACCCACTTCCAATGTTGCCGTGAGGATGAAGACATCCATCTGAGAGGCTTAGCATACAGTGAATGCTCAATTAAGAGCAGCTATTTTTAAAAGCAGCTGCACTCCAGCCTGGATCTAGCTCCCATTCCCACAATCCATGCTATTCACATCGTCCTTCTAACACTGACATTGCCAATGTGCCCCTGTGCCTCAGAACACTTCTATAGGGGTTCCTCTGTGAGCTCCTCAAAACTGAATTTCATCCACAACCACTATTTCAGGGTGGCTGTTTCTTCCTTCCTCCCTCCCTGTCCCCAGGAGCCACTGCCCTCTCGGACGTGCTGGCCTCCTAATGGATCTTCCCAACACAAGTAGGACAACCTCAGACTCACTAAAGCATTGTCATCACCCCAGAAAGGAAAGGTCCAGAGTCCTCCAGACCCAGATCTCCAGGGGATTCTGCTCAGGTCTCTGTCCCTCCTCCCTTTCTCTCTCTGAACATGTGACCTGAGCCAGCTCATCCCCACCCATGGTTTCTCTTGCCACCTATGCTGCGGTGAGTCCCAAATCCAAGTCCCTAGGCCTGATCCACATATGCAGCCAAGCATCTCCACTTGCATGTCCCACAAACGCCTCCAGTACAACATGCCAACACCTCTCATTACTCCCTGCTCTATCCCTCTTCTCAGTATGAACACCTCACTCCCCCAGCCAGGTTCCCAAGCCAGCAAGCTGGGGCATCACCCGTGATTCATACCCTCCCTCTACACATCCTATCAATTGCCAAGTCATGGAGAATTTATCTTTTAAACATCTTTTGAATCAATCTTCTGATGGATTTCACCACCAGGTGGGTTTCTCTCCCCTCTGGTGAGCTTCAAACACTTTCTTATCAGTCCCTCTCTTAAACCCTTCTCTACTGTGCTACCAAAGCGAGCTTTCTGAGTTCATATTTGATCACATTGTTTACTACAATTAATAAAAGCAACCATTTACTAAGATACATTGGACACTGTTCTAAATGTTCTACATATATTAAGCATTCAAACATCCTGACAATTTTATAACGTAGGCACTATTTTTATCCTTACTTTAAGATGAGCAAATGGAAATACAGAGAGGTTAAGTAACTCATTTCAGGTGTGCACAGCTAGTAAGGCACAGTGGCTGGAACTAGAGTGTCAACCAGCTTCTGACTTTTGCCCACTGTGTTATTTGCCTCTCTGTTGCTGCTTCAGCTCTCTCCCTCTTCTCCCCCTCCTCCGCACCTACCACCACCTCCTCTGCTTTCACTTACAGAGACTGAGGATGCCCACTGTCTGCCCTGCAAAGGAGAGCCCCAATTTCTGGTCCTGGTATGGAGGGGCTCCATAACCCTGTCCCTAACAACCTTTCCAATACCCCTGTTACACTTCCCAAGAGGAGGGTCTCCAGCTCCCCCAGCTGTCTGCAGCTTCCTCAACAAGCTGCATTCTTTCTGCCTTTTCACAGGTAATTCCATCTTAAATGCCCTTCTCCAACCCTCGCCCCCACTTGGTACCTGGTGAATTTCTGCTCTTTCTTAGAGATTCAGCATAAGCACTTCTTTCTCCAAGAAGCCCTCCCTGACTTCCCCAGGCCTCCCCAAGTTCATATCTATGTGATAGCACTTGCTACAACTCCCTTTCAATGTCTGTCTCCAGAGGAGAAGGACTACAGCTCCGTTCATCCTTAGATCTCCAGTGCCCAGCATACACTAGGTTTTTCAAAGCTTGGTGGATAAATAAATAAATGAACAAACATAAAGGAAATTATAAAGGGCAAACACAAAGGAAACAACAGAGACAGCTGTGGGCAATGATTTGATGTGACATCCATAATATATATACATACATATTGTTTTAACTACAGAAAGAGTTATATTTTATAACTACAGACTATCTCTATTTATCACACTTCCAGATTTTACATGTAAGTTGGAAAACACATATGGAATTTTTAACTTGAAAACCATACCTGATTGGACAACTAATGTCACTGTATTGGGAAGGGTTTCTTCGTAAAATAAAAATCAAATAACTCTTATTCAAAGTTCAACTTTATCCAATCAAATACAAATATCACCCAGCCCTAGCACTACTTTTATAGTTATTAATACAAATCTTATCTTTCAGAGGGCACCCAGAGTCTGATGGGGAAATGTGTGAGAGATAAAAAGTTTAACAGAAATGGAAGTTTAAAAAAGAATGTGTCTGGACACACATATCTATGTATTGTAATAACAGCCCAATAAAAGTTCATATCCCCTATTGTTCAGGCCTTCCTTTTAGGAAGAAGTGGGGTTCCGTGCTGATGCAAACCAACCCCATACTAATTACTGATTTCCTCTTGAAGAGTCAAATGAAACAAGAGTAAAATTCTCCATGATCCAATGAAAAAAATAGTTTCCCTTCATTTTTTTGAAGGTATTTGTTTCCGTTGATAGTAAAATCTCCAAAGTAGGTAGCATTCTTTGAAAAGAGGGGCTGCATTTAATTTTATCTGAAAGAGGAAAGTTGTATTAAAACTCTCAAACTTTGTCAACAAAGTCACTTTCTGGGGACTCCATATTTAGATCAGGTGCTTGGTCCTGCTACAGCTCGCTCCAAAAAAGAATGTTCATCAACTTGACATTGAGCATAGAGGTGTTCATTTGAGAACCAAAATTCAGGTGTGTTTCATGTACTATAGTTGCAAAGGCAGTCAATTCAATTAGTACATTTTCTACAATTTTCCAACAAGAGCTGAAATGATGAGAGCTCAATATTCAGTTAACCAGAAAAATACAAGCTCCAGGAGCCCTTCACGAAGCATTCTGATGGCTCAAGCTTTTCCAGATAGTTTCTCAGTAAACAGTTTATATTTTTCAAAAATGATAAAGGTGTAATTCTATAAAATGTCTTTCTTGGGGCTTCCCTGGTGGCGCTGTGGTTGAGAGTCCGCCTGCCGATGCAGGGGACACGGGTTCGTGCCCCGGTCTGGGAGGATCCCACATGCCACGGAGCGGCTGGGCCCGTGAGCCATGGCTGCTGAGCCTGCGCGTCCAGAGCCTGTGCTCCGCAACGAGAGAGGCCACAACGGTGAGAGGCCCGCGTACCGCAAAAAAAAAAAAAAAGTCTTTCTTGGATAATAGTTCATTAACTGAATCCAGGTGGAAAAAGGGTAAATAGTTGGAATGAAAGGGTGAGAGATAAGAAGAAAAATAATTATTGGGTGCGAGCGCATCACCATTTTATGGGAGACAGAATCATGGAGAGAGGGTATTCTAAGGGCTTTCACTGTGGATCTCTGTAGTCCCGTGACCACCCCAGGGCTGAACGATTTTATAGCAGAAAGGTGGATATGTCCTTTACCACTGAGGTCCTCTGTCTGAATCATCATCAGCTAATCCTTGAAAAAGAAGAATAGTGCATTTTATAACAGTAGGAAGGTTTAAAGAGCCTAAGCTCAGATCATTACCCTGGAACGGGGAGCAGATTTCACCTCAACAGAAAACATTTCTAATCAAAACAAAAGTCCAGTGCTGACTGGCCTGTTACTGGGACATCTGCAGCAGTTTCAAACATAAACTTGAAGGTCAGTCTCAATTTAAAAGGTCTCAATTTCTGCCATTTTCAGAGAGCTCACATCCTGCGGTAGATGGTCCTCCCATCCCTATGTGCACGAGCGGCTCCGTCTCCTCTCTCCTGGAACCCGAGCCATCTCTGTGACTTGCTTTGCCCCAGAGAATGCAGCAGAAGTGATGCTATGTGACTTTCAGGCTTCTCCCTTAGGAGGCTTTGCAGCTTCCATGTTTGCCCTTTTGGAAGCCAACCACTATGTGAAGAAGGTTAGGCTAGACTACTGAAGGATGAGGGACCATGGAGAAAGACAGAGGGCGACCACTCAGAGGGAAACCCAAGCCCCCCCAGCCAACAGCCGGCACCAGGGCCGCAGTCATGTGACTCAGGCTATTTTGGATTTTCCAGCCCCAGCTTAGTGGTGGTATCATTATAAAGAAGATTCCCAGCCAGTCTCGGCCATATCAGCCAGCCCCGCTGAGGTCCCTAACATCATAGAGCAGAGAAGTGCCGACCTGTTGATCTCTACCTGGATCTCTGCTGCACCCCCCCACCCCAGACCTGAACAAATAAAACAGTGAAAGTCCACTAAGTCTTGGGGTGGTTTGTTCTATAGAAGAAGGTGATTCATTGGTAAAGTGTGACCAGTTATATCAGGAGCACTTCCCTCATCACATGGAGGGGATGGAGGGAATATGTGTGATGCCTTGAGCAGGGAAAATTCCTCCTGCAGGTAGGAACTCTCCATCAGAGCGGACTGTTGTTGTGTTGTCATTTTGTCATTTTCCGAGACAGGCTGATTGCCCCACCAGCAATGGTGTAAAGGGTTATCGTCCTTTACGATGAGATTTTTTTCTCAAACCCTCTGAGGCCCTTTTCCTCCCCACATATTCAGTGGGTTCTGAGACTGAGGGACCCCGGGCCCGTTCCCCAGCCCTCATGCTGCGGAACTGAGCACACTCTCAGAACGGAGAGCAGGGTATTTCCTGGGGAGGCCAAGGACCCTTCTCCGGAGGTGCCTCCCACATACCCCACGCTGAGGAGCAGCCCCAGAAGGTTCTAAAAGGCAGTCTTCCAGGGTGATTCCCTTCCCTGCAACCTCTGATGGACAAACAAGCCTCTCCTGGCCTCATGGAGACTAAACTGGAGCAGCTGGGTGTTCTTTCCAGGGAGGTGTGACTGGGCAAGACGGAGACAGACAGTTGATGTCAGAGAGACCTGGGAAGGAAGACAGATCGCCTGGACGAGCAGCAGCAGTGGGAAAAGAACACAAAGACCCCAAGTCCCCCCAGAGGTAACGGAGGATTCCTGCAGGAGCCTGGGTCCTGGGTCTTTTCCCGCTCTGCCATCGACCGTGATTCTTTGCTGGTCTCTGTGAGGGCTGCTGGGTTTCTGTGGGAGATAACTAGGGCCCTAATTTCCTTAATATCTTTATAACAAAAACTCATTTGGGGGCAATTACCTTTTTTTTTTTTAAATCGAAACAATCTAAATAATAAAGCAGTGCTTGGGAGGGGCAGTGCGTTAGTTACTCCTATCTCTTTAATCTAGAGCGAGCCACTCTGAATGAAGATGTAGTCTAAGCAAAATCGGTGTTTGCCCTGCAGAGATCTTCCAAATACTCTTAGGTGTCCCGAAGGAGGTGGCTACCCCCAATCGCCTCCCCACCCTGCAAATTCTGGAGCTGCCACCGAAGACACACCAACTTCCTTGTGAGCTCTGTCATTCTTTTTCCCGTGTGCTCCTGACCACGCTAATATTCCTGCTGTAAGGTTTATTCACAGCAGCCATGCCTTTTCCCCCATCCCCTTTTCATTTGTGAGTGAATTCCTATATCCTCAGCGCAACTCTCCCATCTCCCACCTCTACGCGCCAGCACTCAGCCACCAGATACAGCGACGCGTAACTGTTACCGAGTCCAAGCTCGCTCTGCTCGCCGCATGACAGGCCAATGAATCGGAGACGTGGTGTTGAGGCAGGGAAGACGCTTTTATTCGGAAAGCCTGCAGACCGAGAAGACGGCAGACTAAAGTCTCAAAATAACCATCTTATCTGGGTTTGGATGCCAGTTTCTTTTATAGCACAGAGAGAGGGAGGAGATGAGGAAGTGAAGTAAAAAAGCCATACGTTTTGCAAATATCCCCTGGAATGGCCAGTCTCGGGGAGGGGATGTGTTAATTTCTTCTTTCTTTGCAGCCATCCACAGGTGGACAGGGTCCGGATGTTTCCCTGAACAAAGGCACTTGGGTTTAACATTCAGGCGGAGGGGCAGGGTTCCCCAGGGCAGGCCATTATGTATGGACAGTACCCTTTTAGTGAACAAAAGCGACAGGAAGCAAAGGCTAAAGTGAAGGAAACAGATCCAACCCGTAGTCAGATTTGGCTCTTCCCGTTACATAACGGAAGGACACCCTTCCCCACGGTCACACCTCGTCTTAGAGGCTTTTGTTCATACATCCCACCCAGCTTGGCCCCCACCACTGCCACGCCCTCACACCTTCCAAATCCTTTGAGATCTACTCCAAAAAGCATTCATCGTATCACTGTTCACTTAGTTTTATTTGGAACTGGGATGCTTTATAAAGAACATTTAGTTAGTCAAGGCAGGTCTTTACCAGCCTTTGCCTAAAAGGATTTAGTTATAAAACACCCTAGGTACTTCTTTATCATGTAAATTCCACCTTTGTAATGTAAATCTCATTGTATGACCCCTGAGAGCAGAATGCGAGCACTATTAATTTACTTACTATTTAATTATTCTCCCCTCTCCCCCAAAGCCCCTGGGATGTAAGGATTCCAGGGGCAAGAAGAATATCTTCTACTAACCTTCCAAAGTGCCTTTGAATCCTGGGAAAGCTAGAAATTGACCTTGAGAATGACAGACAACTTGGGAAACCCCTGAAGTCAACATGGAATTAGGGTGACAAGCTGTTGCCTCCACGCAGTCCTGTACTCCCCTTTCTCATTCTTTTGTTCTGTTTAACTGATCATACCTTTGATTACAGAGGTGAACCAGCTTCTTTATGCCACAGTCTGTAAATTTTTCTATTATTCTTAGAAAGAGCAAATCAAAATTAAGTAAATGCCAGTATTTTAGTTTGTGTAATATTGCCTTCAGGGTAAAACAGGAAGTCTGTGACTAAACACAAGACATAGAACAGTATTACTTATAAATTAGGGGCATTCATTTATTCTTTAAAAACACGTAATGAATGCCTATTAAAGCCATGAGTGCCTATTAAAGCCTACCAAAATAGTTTATTATTATGAACTGTGATTTTTAGTAATGGCTATTATATTTGTTGATAGCAGCTACCAGGTGTACAGAGGCACTGTTCACTGTTTATCATCTAATTCCCACACAATCCTATTTGGCTAATGAACCAGCAGAGGCTCTGAGAGGTAACTCCTCCCACCACACACACACACACACACACACACACACACACACACACACACACACACACACACACACACACACACACACACACACACACACACACACACACACACACACACACACACACACACACACCCCGGGTATCGCAGCCTGGAAGGGCCTGAGTTAGGATTCAAAGTGATACATTTGGACCCTGCCATGTTCTCCTGTTAGGTCCTATTGCAAAGAAGAGAGGGGTGGGATTAAAATACCCTCAGTCTAGAAAACACTTTGTAGGATTCATTTATTGAAACCACAAACATTTCCCATCTTTGGCTGGCGAGCAACTATCCAATTCATTAAAGTGATAATTCTTGAACTAGTTTTACCCATAATCACCTTCTTCACTTCTCAGTTTAACTCTTGATGCTTTCAGTTTTTTCTCCTCGTTTTTCTTTTTCTTTTGCCCAGTCCTCTTCAGCTTAAAGCTGTGGCATACTCTTGTGTATTTTGTTTGCTGGCTCATGGTCTGGTCTACGGACTGTCTGTGGCTACTTAACCCACGCATTTGAATCTTGTTGATTAGTGTCAAGATTCAAACAGGTGGGCTATTTCTACAGTTTACTTCCTATCCCTCCACACAGTTATGGAGGCTACCTGGGGGCAGGTCCCCTCTAACTTGAGCCTTTATCCTCTGAGGTCTTAATTTGGCAAAAGCAGATGGCAAAGTCACCATTGACTTTTTCTTTTCATTGGCTCGTCATTACATAAGTAACCCATAACAAGGTAGCCCCTATGGAGCAAGACATGATCACCCCAAGTTAGAAACGGGAGAGGAGAAACATTACCCAGGTACTGCAGTTACTTGAAGCTGCACCTTCTCTTCCAGCCCAGGTGGTGCACCTGCACCGCTGGCCTTTCATTCTCATCCCTGTTGTCTCCCTCCCAGCCACCCACCCTCGCACCTCTTTTCCTTTATCAATAGCGCTCGTATCACCACTCACCTTTTAGTACAAAGGGAAGAAGTAAGGAAACAGCTTTTCGGTATCCAGGAGAAAACAATCATAACCACAAGGGGAAAAAAATAGGAATGGGCCAAAGGGTGGATTTCCACAAACTCCCGTCCAAAGGAGATGGATGGGGTCGGGTGATCACGGGGCCCAGTTTGAAAACCCACTTACAGAGGACCTGGTCTCTAACCCTGCTTCTGGATCTTTTCATGATGGACTTAGAGAGGGGGTCCGGGCGGAGGCTGGACGGGTCTTTGCGTAAGGCACAACTGTGACCTCCCTGCACTGTTAAAGATGAGGATGGGGGTTGAGCTCAGGGGAGATGGATGTCAGGAGAATTCAAAATGCGAAGCCAAAGAAAGGGCACCAAGTCATGATTCAGGAATCAGAATAACTGGGCAATCAGACAAAGTCAGAGACCCCGGACCCACAGTCAGCGACCGAGAGGAAGGAAAAAGAACCCGACGCCCCGGGCATCTCGCAGGCCGCAGTCGGAGGTGAAGCCAGGCCAGGACCCCCCCAACCCATCTCCTGCCCGTCTCTCCCGCGCGCCGAGTCCGGAGACGCGCGTCCCATCGGTGCCCGGGGGAGTCTCACCGTAGGCGGGAGACAAGGACTTCGGCCTCCCGCCCGCCCAGGCTCGGGCCACGCCACTCCAGCACCCCGCCCTGCCGGTCCGCCCCGGCCAAGTGGAAGCCGCCGACAAACCCCCGGGACCAGAGGGCGGCGAGAACCTCCCCTCCGCCGGATCCGCTGGGGCAGCCGCCGCCGCCGTCGCTCTGCGGTCTCCTCGGTCCCCCTCGAGCCGTTCCGCCCGGTCGTCGCCGGACTAGAACCAGCGCCCAGGTCCCTGCGCCCGTTCGTGGTCGCCGCCTGCGGCTGCCGGGACCCCCCTCCCTGGGCCTGCGCCCTAGCTCGGAGCGAGACCGAGAGCCAGGCCACGCCGAGCCGAGGCCGCCGGGGACCTGATCCATCCGGGCCCTGATGGGGCCGCAGGGAGGCGGCGCTATCCCGGAAGGCTTCCCGGAGGCGGGAGTCCGAAGGATGAAACCCCTACTCCCTGAGGCGGAGCGTAGTATTTTCATTTGACCCGCCTTTGTCCTTTCATAATGATTATTTTCTGACTAACCGCGTGTAGCACCCCTTTCCTTTCTCATGCCACTTTGGCTGTGACCCTCCTCTCCTCTAGAACAACATGTTTCATGGGGATAAGTCTTGGGAATCTTCCACATATAGAACCCGCGGCCAGGCTCACTGGGGGTTATTAATTTTCTTAGAGTGACATCGTGCGGTAAAGGAAGGACCACCCAGCGTGTGTTTCAAAGTGCTGATACCTTTTGTTGACGAACAAGCAAGAGGCCAGGAGTGGGAAGGGAGAACCCAAAGGCATAACTGAAGTCGGAATCATGGAATCTTAGGAGCTGAAAGGGACTTAGGAGTTTCTGACTCTACCTTCCACCCATTTCCAGAAGCCCCGGGGAAGGCTTCCCCCAGCGCCCCCTTCAGACCTGTGCTTACACCTGGGAGCTAGAGAATCTGTGCAACCTTGACTTTAAAGAGATGAGCCCACCTACACCTGAACAGAAAGGGAAGCTTAAGATCGGGCTTTCACTGCTGAGCCTCCAAAAACGAATCAGATGTTCCATTACATGCCAAACACTGAAAAAATTCGAAAGGAAGATATTTCACAAAAGGTTGTCGGATTTCTAAGGTGCTATGAACACTGGGTCCTTTAATTCGCCCTTCAACTAAAAAGCTGAAAGCAGATTTCTTAAAGTGCACTACGTGGGAATCAATAGGTGTTAGGTGAATAAAAGGATCCCATGTCAGATACGGATTAAACAAATACCGACTTAAAAAAAATCAAACACTTTACAGTAACACTTCTTAGACAAACTAATATGCTATGTAATTCTTCAATTTCCAAAATGGCACTTGGTTGTAGTAGCCAGTCCCAAGGTAGCCCTCAGTGTTCCTTGCTCCTGTCATAATGCGCCCGGTGTAAGCGACTCAGGCAGTGAACCAGGGCCGGTGAGCGTGACCAGGAGAAAACAGTGGGATGTGACCTCTGAGGCCGGGTCAAAAAAGGCATTTTTAAGTTTCCACTTTGGCCTCTTACATATATCTAATTCTGAATTCAATCTGCTGGTATTTTAATTAGGATTTTTGCATCTAAATCATACTTGTACTTTGCCTATGCCTTTCTTTTCTTGTACTGTTCTTGTCGTGTCTTGGTACCAAGGCTATATTAGTCTCATAAAATTAGTTAGATAATTTCCTTCTCTTTTTTTCCCCTGAAATTGTTTAAAAAAGAATAAATGCTCCTTGAAAATTTAGTAAGACCACCCTCCCATCCCACCCCCAGTATAATCAGCTGGCCTGGTGTTTTTTTGAGCGGGTGGAGGAGAATGCCAGGAGAACCTTTTGATTACTAATTTAATTTCTGCCATGGCTATTGGTTTATTCAGAAGTTCTGTCTTCTTGACTCAGTTTTTGACATTCATATCTTTTTTTAGAAAAGTAAATCTTTTATCAAAGTTTTTTTTAGTTCATCAAAGATTTTAATGTTCATGTGTGATTTTGAAATTTTCCATTAAATCTATAGCTGTGTTCTTTTTTTATTCCTAATATTGATTGTGTGTGTGTATATGTATACATTTACTCTCTTTTATTGTTTTCCATCTTCTTAGTTTAGCCAAGAAAACTAGCTTCTGATTTTGTTGATACTCACTGTTTCTTTCTGCTCCTATTATTTAAAATTTCTTCCTTTTACTCTCTTTATATTTACTTTATTTTTCTGTTAACTAATTGAGTTAAGTGCTGTTTTACTCATTTGTTTTCAAATTTTCTTTAAAACATAAAGTTAAGGCTACAAAATGTGTTTCTAATTCTTTTTGCTGCATTCAACTAATTTTGATATGTAACAAATGTATTATCACTCTGGTCTTAAATATGCTGCAATTTCCATTGTGATCTCTTTTTAAATTAATTTAGAAATTATTCAGGAATGCATTGAAGAATTTCCAAAAGTGTATGTACATTATTTATTATTTTATTAGTACTTTTGTTTATTGTTTACTTATTAATTTTGCTATTATTTTATTCTTGAGTTCTCATATAATTACTGTATAGCCAGAGAATGAATGTGGTCTATTTTCTATATATTTTTTAATTTGTTTAGACCTTATTACCTATTATGTTGTCAATTTTTGAAGATTTTTTGAAAATAATCCATTACATCAAACTTGTTATTTTTATTTTTTATTTCCATACCCTCACACTTTTTTTCATTATGTGACTAATCAGGATCTTATAGACATGTGTTAAAATCCCCCAATATAATTATAGGTTTGTCTATTTTCTTTATGTAGGTTAATTTTGCCTTCTAGATTTTAAGGCATTTTTTTTTTTAGGTACATAGGAGTTCATGAGTACTATATAGTCCTCTTATTACTAAGTTCTTTCCTTCTTTATCCATGTTTTTGCCATAAATTGTATTTTGTCTGAAATTGATATTGCTATTCTTAGGGTTATTGTTTTTATCACTTGTATGGGACAAGTTTTCCCATCCCTTCAGCTGAAAAGCTTATATGGGTGGTTTTATTTTATTTGTATCTTTTATAAGAAGACTATACTGGGCCTCCCTGGTGGCGCAGTGGTTGAGAGTCCGCCTGCCGATGCAGGGGATGCGGGTTCGTGCCCCGGTCTGGGAGGATCCCATATGCCGCGGAGCGGCTGGGCCCGTGAGCCATGGCCGCTGGGCCTGCGCGTCCGGAGCCTGTGCTCCGCAACGGGAGAGGCCACAACAGTGAGAGGCCCGCATACCGCAAAAAAAAAAAAAAAAAAAAAAAAAAAAAAAAAAAAGAAGACTATACCTAGTTTTTAAAGTTTGATTTAATCATATAATCTTTTTTATATTGAGTTTATTCTATTTTCCATTTTTTGATTATTGATTGATTTAAAAAATATTTCTACTCTCTTAGTTTTGATTTTCTGTTCACCTTCACTTATCTTTTTCTTTTCTTCCCCCTTTCCTGAATTTTCTTGAACTAGTAAAGTTTTCTATATTTCCCCCCTTTATGGTTAGGAAGCTACTGATAGTGTTTTTATATTTTGACTATTTGCCTTTAGTTTTTTAACATACATATTAGACCACACAGTTTTCTAAATAATCCAAAATGCTCAGTAATTTTGTTTTTGTCCTGAACAACAATAGCCAAAAGCCTTTAGCACACTTTATCTGCCCATTGGCATCACCTCTTCAATTTATTGTTATCTAGAGTTTTAGTTTTGTACTTCTTGAAACAAAACAAAGAAAAATTGAGATTTTTTTTACAGTTAATAGTTTATAAACATTTGCTTATATTTTATCAATTTCTGTGTTTCCCCTGTTTTTTGTATTCCATACTTTTCCTCTAGGCTCATTTTTCTTCCAATAAAGTATATCCTTTGATAATTATTTTAATGAAGGTCTTTGTGTGTTATTGCATTTCTGATCCATTTTTGGTCCATGAAATAACCTGTTTTGTTTTTGATCCAGAGTCCATCTTAATGGTTTTCTCTTTTTGTGACCTATCTGTCATTGCTATGGGTTTGGAGCAAGGGGGACGAGTTGAAAGGCTAACTTACGGAGTCATCTTGACTAGAAATCAGAGTTGATGGCTGTTGAGTTCCTGATCCTCAGATGGCAGGATCAAAGCAGTACAAAGCAAGCAAGTGAGGCAACTTGCTTGAAAGGGGAAAAAAAATAATTATGGGCTTATGCAAGTTTCAAAAAGTATTTAGTTTTTCTAATCTTTATAATTTTTTTCTTGGTTCAACTCATATTGACGTTGGAGTGATATGCTTGGTGTGCTGACCCCTGGTGGATTCAGCAAGTGTTTATTTATTACAATTTTTAGAGTTGGAATAGATCTTATCAGGAGTTACCAATTCAAATGCTTTCAGAGGCCAGACAGGTCACGTAAATGTGTCAGGTAACCCCATATCTGACAATAGATCATGGTGCCAAGTGTGGTGAAGCTGGAAAAGGCAGCCTCCACCAAATGCCTATGAACTCAAGTGTTGGCAAAATACACACACACACACACACACACACACACACACACACGTGAAACCCAGAGCGGGAGCTTGATTGGGCCAATCAGTTTGGCCAGACCTTCCATACATAAGGCTTAACATAGATTACACTTCTGTCTGGCCTGAGGTCACACTGAAACATGGTTTGTAAATTAATAACTTGCTCTTTCCATAATTCACTCTTACTTTCCAAAGATGTAGCAAAAACTCAACAATGTTATAAGGAGCTATTTTTAATTAAAATTAAATATCTGTTGACAAGACTCAATGGTGGAAAATATTAATCTTCAAGTGAATTCATGTATAATTTCTGTGTTTTAAGTAGAAAACCATTTGCGTTATATATTATTTGAGACATTGTACAGAGAAATTCATTACTTTAAAACATAAAATATTACACAAATTTAAATTTTTCCTCTACTTTTTTATGCAGTTAACTTAAAGTTTAAGAGTTTAAAATCAGCAACTGGTCCTGATATGCTATATTTTTAACTGGAGAGCATAATTAGAGGGAGTAAGAGTGAATCGTGTAAGAGTGGCGAGAGCTGTGATAGTCTAGAACCAAAATGCTTTGGAAAAATCCAAATAGCATTTCTACAAATGATACTTTGATTAATTTTAATGGTAATTGTTAAAGGGCACTTAATCTTTTTTTTTCCTAATTAATTTAAACTTACTTATCCAGTTTTCTTCCAGGATCTGTCTGATGTTTCACTTAGAAACTTCAGTGGCTTCTTATTATCTGCCATGTTAAATCACGGGCTTTCAGTCTGCCAGTCCCACCATCATTCCCTCTGTTTTAACCACCATATTTCTGGAATTCAAGAAAATCTGCCTGTTTCGCTCATGTGAAGGGCTGCATATTCTTGCCCCAGTCTTCTCCATATTTCACATGAATGTGAAGAAACAGAGTGTGGCATCCCCGAGGCAAATCTGCAATTCAGTCTACTATAGCAGCCAAGATGAGGTTCTTGGTTCCAACCCTTCTCTCATACTCCCTTCCCTTGATATACTTTGTTCTCTACTAGACAGGCTCACTCATAACCACTCAAGCTCCTAACAAAACTTTATGGCAGCATAAGAAACTTGGTGAATATTTATTGTGTGCGTGTGTATACTTATATATACACACACATACACACACATAAATACATACACATGCACACACATATATATACACATTATTTTTGATGGCTTGAAATAATGGCCTAAGAGAAATTATTAAATGTAAAATACAATACACAAACTTTTATACAGGATTATGACTCAAAAATATCTCCATTTAAAAAATGACATATACATACAAACTCTAATATATACAAATGCCAGATGCTCATGACATTTACATACAAACTTTAATAGCTTTCTAAGACCATATTTTCAAATGTTAGTGTGAGACATAAAGCTTTGTGGATATTGTGAAGTATGAAAATTCCCAGGTCCACCTTTCAGAGATTCTGATTCAGTGATATCGGGAGAAGTGCAGACAGCAGGGCTTTTTTTAGCAAACATCACAAGTAATTCTGAGAGAGGCAGCTAATAGATGACACATTGAAAATCACTACCAGAAAGAGTAATTTTTCTCCCAAATAAGGCAACCCCTTTCCTCTTTCTATATTTATGAAATGATGTGCTTATTCCATAACTAACATTATAAACATATAAAATGTAAATTTCAAAATCTTCAGTCTTGCCAATTTTTGGATATTTAATATAATAATTGGATTTTAATTTTGTTTATTTTAGATGTGACCTAAAATTATCTTAAATAAGCTTTTATTTACAATACAGCTTCATCATTTGTTAAAATACCTAGGAGGTTTTCTTCCTCCATTAAACACGTTTACTTAATTCTCAGACATATTTTAGTTTCATGTTAGAATCCCTTTTTAAAATGTGCCAGCAAGGAACACTTCTGAACTTATAAAAAAGAAGTTGGCTATTCATTTTCCTTGGTATGTTTCCATTGGACTTAGAATAGGTGATCAAATACTGAAATTGCCCTGATTCTGGAATTTTAACTGGATATACTCCATTATTTTGAGGAGGTCAGCATCATATGGACTTTAGGGGATTCCTGGGGAAAAAAAACTGTCTTTTTCCCCTCAAACCACGGATGTCAGAATTTTTACATAAACTTACCTTTTCAAGGAACAACTGAAATGTGAATCACTTGGACTCTATTGTACCACCTAGAGCCCGACTGACTATGAGTCAGAATAATATAAACATGGTTTCTTCACGCCATAGTGATGCAAAAGTTTTATTGGTGTATAGCACCTACAAAACATACTTTAGCTATTGAAGAATATAACATTATAGGCTGGAAGGCACTTTAGAAACTGAGTCATCCAAGTCCAGTGCCTTCATTTTACAGATTGAGTAAGTGAAGCCAAAAATCACAGGAACCTCATGACTCCCTTGAGGGTGAGACTGACTCTTATTCATCCTCACAAACTTGTGCATAATCCTTGCAAAAGTTTTTGTTTACTTTTTTTATATCAGGCCACTCCTAATACAATAAAAGTATGAAACACATCAGGTTTGTTGGATAAATAATGAATGAATTAAATGCTTTGATTTTCTAACTCCTATGTCCCATATCAGACCCAGAATAAGATAGCTTGACACCAGAATGACCTTCAGTACTTCCTGCAGGTAAGTGTGGATCTTGATGTATTTTAGTTATTCCAAACAACTGCACACTGAGCTGTGTTCCTTCTTTTTTTTTTTTGGCTGCTCCACATGGCATGTGGGATCTTAGTTCCCCGAACCAGGGATCGAACCCACGCCCCCTGCAGTGGAAACGCAGAGTCCTAACCAATGGACCACCAGGGAAGTCCCTGTTTTCCTATATTTTTACCAACACTGAACAATATCAATATTTTTTACTTCTTCCTTTATAAAAATGGAAAATAGGCATTGATGTTTCAATTTTCCTTTTTTATTGCTGATATTGTGTAGCTTTTCTCACGTTCATTGGAAAATTTTCTTCTTTGAATTTGGAATACACTTCTTTATTGTCTTCTAACTTCCAATGTTGCTGTCAAGAAATAGAATTCATTCTGATGTTTGTGTGAAAACTTTCTCTTTCTCTGGAGGCTTGTGGGCTCTTTTCTTTGTTCTTAGTATTCTGCAATTTCATTTCATGATGATATACTTTAAATTTTATCTATTGCTTTTTCTGTATACATTGAGATGATCATGTGGTTTTTGTCTTTTCTTTTGTTGTTGTGGTGTATCACATTGATTGATTTGTTATGTTGAACCATCCTTGTGACTCTGCAATGAATCCCACTTGGTTGTGGTGTATGATCTTTTTTATGTGTTGTTGAGTTTGGTTTGCTAATATTTTATTGAGAATTTTTGCATCTATATTCATCAAAGATATTGGCCTATAATTTTCTTTTTGGTGGTGTCTTTGTTTGGCTTTGGTATTAAGGTGATGGTGACTTCATAGAATGTCTTTGGGAGTATTCTCTCCTCTTCAATATTCTGGAAGAGTTTGAACAGGACTGGTTTAAGTCTTCATTGTATGTTTGGTAGAATTCGCCTATGAAGCCATCTGGTCCTGGACTTTTGTTTGTAGGGAGTTTTTTTTATTATTATTATTGTAGATTCTAGTGATAAGTCTGTTCAAATTATATGATGATATACTTTGGATTGGATCTGTTCTGAGCAATTGGTAAGCCCATTCCAGAAAAGGTGTATCATCCAGTCTTAGGAAAATGTCTTTGATTTTTTTCTCTGATGGTATTCCCCTCCATTTTTGTTTGTTTGTTTCTGCTTTCCCATTCTGGAGCTCCTCTTATTTTGGATACGCCACCTCCTGGACCAGTCCTCCAATCATCTTTTCTCTACTATTTTCTTCCTACTTTCCAGTAGATTTCCTCAACTGTATCTTCTAATCCTTCTCTCAAGTCTTTCACTTCTGTGATATTTTTAATTTCTAAGAGTCCTTCTTTACTCTCTCAATACTTTTATTCTTAGAGCATTCTGTTCATACTCTGTTTATACTGTATCTTCTCTTAGCCCTCTGAAGATGTGATAGTTCTTTTGAAATTTCCTTCTCCCTGGAGAGTCTCTCTGTGATTTCCAAGTAACTTTTCCCTGTTTGTCTTGGTTTCTCATATTATATGCTTCTCTTTGGCTGTTAGGATATATAAACAAAAAGCAGATTGGAAGCTCTGAATGCAAGTGTCAGTCTTGCTGAGCCTGGGTTTCACCTTGAGAAGCTCTGACTGGGCTATTTCTTTAAGTCACCCCTGACATCAATATCTTTGTGTCTCTTCCTTTAGTCTGCATGTTTTTCTGCCTGGAGGAAGCCAGTCCATTCTGCCTGGAGTATATTAGCCTGGCTGCCAGCATTCTGGGGGCTCTGTTGGGGAAGAAGTTTACAAGTCTTATCTTCAGTGTGTCAAATTTCATTTACCCTCCCTGTTTTCCACAAAACATCCTCATCCTCAACTTGTTCTGGTAACTTCTGTTTTGCTCTCTCCAGGAAAAAAAACAACTCCAGTCCAGTTTTGGGGGTGGGAGAGAGCCAGTAAAAAGACTGTGGAGTTGGTGGAGACCATACTGAAATTCTAACTTAAACAGACAAGAAACCCATTCTCTCCAGTTTTTGGCTTCACCTCTTCATCCACTTTCATAGGTCCCGGATACATCCAATTCCTGAGACTTTGAAAAGTCTGTAGTGTTAAGTCAGATTGCTTCTTGATTTTTTTCTACTGCCAGATTTAGGATTCAGCTTTCTAGGAACTGCTAAGTCAGCTGCCATTATCCATCTGCTTTGCAGATCCTAACATTGGTTATTGCTTTCTCCTGCCTTCTCTGACCTTGAGAATCTATGCAAAAATCAGACTAAGAAAAACACCTTTATTTTCATTTTTATAGGATTTCAGGAGGGAGTGGAGGTTAAATACATGCGTTCAATCTGGCATCTTTAATTAGTGGTCTCTATTTGTTCTTTCAAATGAACTTGAGAACTCCCCAAACTCTTAGTTTTATCCATTATTCCTACTTTTGCTTGCCTATCAATTAATTTCTAGTTTTATATTTATTATATCCTTTTCCTTTCCTTAGATTTGTTGTGTGGTTATTTATTTATTTGTTTGTTTGTTTATTTATTTATTTTTTTGAGGTACACGGGCCTCTCACTGTTGTGGCCTCTCCCGTTGTGGAGCACAGGATCCGGATGCGCGGGCTCAGCGGCCATGGCTCATGGGCCCAGCCGCTCTGTGGCACGTGGGATCTTCCCGGACCAGGGCACGAACCCGTGTCCCCTGCATCAGCAGGCGGACTCTCAACTACTGTGCAACTAGGGAAGCCCTGTGTGGTTATTTTTATTACGTACTTGAATTGAATGTTTAGTCTCATTTAATAATAAAAGCACTGAATCCTGAATTTTCTTCAGTGTATGATTGTGGCCAAATTCCATAGTTATTGATATTCAGTATTCCCAATGTCACTCAGTTCTAAAGAGCTTATACTTTCAATTTTGATTTCCTGACAGGAATTATTTAGAAGAGCAGTCTGAAGTTTCCAAATGGGATTAATTTTGTTATCTTTCTGTTTACTAATGTCTAATCTTGCTTCACCGGCCATCAGAAAAAGTAGAACCCTAAACATTTTACTAAAATTTTTGCTTATTTTTTATATTATGCCACTCTATTTTTAAAATTATTTTTACCACCTGTAAACTTTATAACTACCTTATGAAAACTGTGTAGACTTAACCTTACAGTTTATGTAGCATAATGGATATAACGTTTTAAAAAATATTTATATGCATAAAAACACTTTTCTACATATATAAGGCCAAGGTGTTCATCTGCCGCCAAGAGATGTTAGAAAATGAAAATTATTAAGATTCATTTGTAGAGAATAAATGTAATGATGAACAAAGAGTTTTCAGTTTCTGATATTTAAATGGCATTTTGCAGGAAGACAATAGGCAAATGTGCCTGAAAGTCAGTTGAAAACAAAGAAATGTCTAAATTCCTTTGCTTCTATTTAATAGATCCAATGCTAGGCGTGAACCACAAAGCAGTATTTCTCCCAAAGTTCATAGAAAATAATTTTGTCTGCCAATAGGGACTAGCCAAGAATTTGGAATCGTTAAGGTAGAGGATATTAAACAGAGGGAGAAAAAGGGAGTTAGTCCCTGCTGGTCCTGGGGAGGTGTCTGGAAAGCAATTCAAAGAGGCCATGGGAGACAGTGTCGTGGGAAGAGGGAGTCCCGTGTATGTCCTGGTTTCTCCTGGAGCCTTGGTTTGTTGAGGGAAACTTGTGCTAAGATGATGATGAGGCTTCTTCTATTTCCACCTGGGACTGTGGAAGGAGCCTGAGGTGCAGGGCAGCCCTGGTCTAACAAGGGAAGGTAGTGTAGTTACACGATGGCAGGATCTAAATCTGTGGCCCCAATTTCAGTTCACATCCTTGGAGGTGAGGGTTGCTGAGCTGACAGCCAGCAGGTAAGGACAAAGGATTGCTTAAGCTAAAGCTGGGATAGCAGATGTGTGTGAGGGTCCCAGCCCCCGTGAACATTGAAGGGAGGTTGATGAGGCACGAGGGAGGGGGCAGCTGGGCCCTGATGGATCCTAGAAAGAACACACTGTGAATTCATCACCTCCAGAGGCAGACACACTAGCAGGAAGCCCAGAGGAAGAGGGGACCATTCACCTCTCAGCAGACCCAAGTGCACAACCAAGGACCAACTTGAGATCAGGGGGTTCCATTTACCCTCAAATAACATGAGACCCAGTTGACCCCAACCCATGTTCCAGATACCATGTTAGAAAGAAGGGGGGGAAGTGAGAAACCACAAGACTACCATCAGCCCCTCCCCCTCCAATAAACTGCGTTAAACCTAGAGATTGTTTAAATTATTGTTTTAAACAAATTGGAATCAAACTAAGCGGGACTAAAATTTAAAAATTTTCCCACTCCTCAGCAGTTGGCGGTTGTAAGGGTGTTCAGAATTATTTTAAGAGCACAGCTTCTGGACTTCCCTGGTGGCACAGTGGTTAAGAATCCTCCTGCCAATGAAGAAGACATGGGTTTGAGCCCTGGTCTGGGAAGATCCCACATGTCGCGGAGCAACTAAGCCCATATGCCACAACTACTGAGCCAGTGCTCTAGAGTCCTCAAGCCACAACTACTGAGCCCATGTGCCACAACTACTGAAGCCCACACACCTAGAACCCGTGCTCCACAACAAGAGAAGCCACCACAATGAGAGGCCCGTGCACCACAACGAAGAGTAGCCCCCGCTCACCACAACTAGAGAAAGCCTGCACAGCAACAAAGACCCAACGCAGCCAAAAATAAAATAAAATAAAATAAAAACAAAAAAAGAGCACAGCTTCTCACCTGGGAATCTTGCTAAACCGAAAATTCTGATTCACTAGGTCTGGTGTGGAGCCTGAGTTTCATTGCTCATCACTATTTGTTGGATATTATGTTTTCACTTCCCTGTGTTTTCAAATTCAAATTCAGATTCATGTTTACATTTGGCTGGAGAATTTCAAAGTAATTCTTTCTAGAAAGTTACGTGGCTGGTCTGAAAAATGTCTTTCTTTTGCCTTCAGAGATGACCCACCGTTTGTCTGGTATATGGAACTCTCAGAAAATGTTATTTCCTCAGAAATTTGCCAATGTTGCTCCACGTTGTGTTTGGCATTTGGTATTGCAAATGAGAATTCTGATGTCAGCAATCTCTTTCCTTCACAAACTATATTTTGTATTTATATTGGAAAATGCTTATTTTATCCTTAGAAATCAAATGCGTTTTTCAATTTGTTTCAATTTTTTCAGTAATCCTGCCAAACATTTGTGAATTGTGAATCCATTTTGAATTGGAATTCATATGACTCTTAAACTTGGAGAAATTTCCTTTGGGTATTTGTTCTGTTTTGCTTTTGTTTTTGTTTTTATTTTTTGGCTTATCCTCCATCTGCTTGATTGTTTCCTAGCATTCCTATTTCATGAATATGGGGTCTCTTTGCTCTATTTTCATGTCTCATCTTTCCTTTTATAAAATATTTTTCTTGGTCTTTTTGCTCTGTACTCTGAATGAGTTATTTACCCTTATAAATCATTATTTCCATTTTGGGGAATGTTCTTTTCATCATTGTTTTTAATAAGTTAAAATTTTTTGACAGTTATGTTTTTTTTTCATTTGAAAGAATTATTTCTTATTTTTGTTGTTAGTCCTATTTTATGGCAAGATTTATTTATTGTTGCAGTAGCCCTGAAATCAAAGTGAAAATACATGTTTAAATATTGTTAAATTCTCTTCTGTTTTCTGCGTTAATTCTATCTTACTGGGAGCATTTATCAACTATTCGATTTGGCATCATATTTTCAAGTGGCTGATGTTGCTCAAGATCCACATTGCTATCTGTCTCCATTTTCACCTGTGATAGTGGAGCCCGATTGTATGGATGGAGACATGGGCTCTGTTAGTATCCATGTCAGTTTCACTGCAGGAGACTCCAGCTTAGGTGCAGGGAAGATGTTGGGGTAATTTTATCTCTTAAAAGTTAAAGGTGATCCTCCTGAGTTTAGGAAGCCAGCAGAGGTTATTCTTTTCCCACAATGGCCAGAGACAATTCACTTGATATGTGAGTTTCTTGCTGCAAAATAACCACTGGCAAATTCTCCAGTCTCATTTGTATTGTTTCATTTGACACCTATGGCACCAGAGTTGCAGATGGTACCCATCTCCAGCTGTCAGTGATGAGAGAGCTTTTTTTTCCACATTAGTTGAGACACCTGTGTGAGGAACTAGGCGCGGGATGAAGATCAAAGACAGAGAGCATGTTCTTAGGCTGCACTTTTGTCCACAAGTACCTGATAATTAACAGTTGTGGTAGGAGGGATTTGAGCATCCACCTTCAGTGTAATAATCCATTTTATGCAAACATAGTTTGGAAAGAGGAGATCCTTGTTTCCCTTACTAGGTAATAACCATTTCCTACTCAAAGCCTATCAATACCTATCAAACTGTTCTGCATGTGAATGAGTTTGGAAAGAAAATCCCCTACAATTTGGAGCTGTAATGAAATGTAACAGGATGGTATTCACAAATATAGAAAAAAAATTTAAATTTCCAGGAAAGAACTTCATCTAAAAAAAACATATTTCATGGAAGCATGTGAGGGCTATATTAAAAACTATACATTCTAGTTAGAGGCCTGACACTACCTGACTTCAAGACTTACTAAAAAGCTACAATAATTTAGTCAGCATGATATTGGTGAAAGAATAGACAAATAGATCAATAGAACAGAAAGAGAGCCCATAAATAGACTCACACAAATATACTCAACTAATTTTTGACAAAGGAGCAAAGGCAATTCAATGGAAAAATGATAGTCTTTTAAACAAATAGTGCTGGAGCCGTACATCCATGTGTAAAAAAAAAGTGAATCTAGACATGGACCTTGCACCTTTCATAAAAATTAGCTCAAATGGGTCATATACCTAAATATAAAACACAAAACTATAATACTTTTAGAAGACACCATAGGAGAAAATCTACATAACCTTGGGTTCAGTGATGAATTTTTAAATGAAAAATTCAAACAAAAACTGATGAGTTGGATGCATTAAGATTTTAAATTTCTGCTCTGTTGATGAATGGATAAAGAAGATGTGGTATATCTATGTATGTATATATATATATATATATATATATATATATATATATATATACACACACACACACATACACTATGGAATATTACTCAGCCATAAAAAAGAAGGAAATTTTGCCATTTGCAACAACATGGATGGACTTGGAGGGCATTATGCTAAGTGAAATAAGTCTGACAGAGAAAGACAACTACTGTATGATATCACTTATATGTAAAATCTAAAAAATACAACAAACTAATAAATATAACAAAAAAGAAAAAGACTCACAGATATAGAGAACAAATTAGTGGTTAACAGTAAAGAAAGGGAGGGGAGAGGGGTAATATAGAGGCAGGATATTAAGAGGTACGAACTATTGGGTTGGCCAAAAAGTTCATTCAGTTTTAAGTAAAAATAAAAGACACATTTTAAATTTTCACCCCAAATTTTATTGAACAATGTGTTCACTAACCGAACAAACTTTTTGGCCAACCCAATATTATGTATAAAATAAGCCTACAAGGATATATTTTACAACACAGGGAATATAGCCAATATTTTATAATATAAAAACTATAAATGGAATATAACCTTTAAAAATTGTGAATCCCTATACTGTACACCTGTAACATATAATATTGTATATCAACTATACTTCAATAAAAAAAGAAAAAATTAAAAGACAAAAAAAAAACAACTTCAGCTCTGAAAAACACATGACTAAAATAATGAAAAAACAAGCCACAGACTAGGAGAAAGGAGTTGCAAAGCACATATCTAATAAAGAACTTATAGCCAAAATATATAAATAACTCTTAAAACTCAACAATAAGAAAACAACCCATTTTCTAGATGGGTAATATCTGAACAGATTCCTCAATAAAGAAAATACACAGATGGCAGATAAGCATATGAAAAGATGCTCAACATCATATGTCATTAAGCAAGTGCAAATTTAATAACAGTAAGGTACCACTACACACCTATTAGAACTGCTAAAATCCAAAAACTGACAAGAGCAAATACCAGTGAGGATGTGGAGCAACAAGAACTCCCATTCATTTTTGGTGGGAATGCAAAATGGTACACTTTGGAAGACGGTTTGACAGATTCTTACAAAGCTAAACATGGTCACCACCTATGATCCAGAACCCTTGTATTTACCCAGAGGAGCTGAAAACTAGGTCCACACAAATCTGCACACGCATATTTATGCAGCTTTATCCATAATCAGAAAAACTTGGAAACAACCAAAAGATGTCCTTTAATAGATAAACTGTACTACATCCCTACAATGGAATATTATTCTGTGATGAAAGAAATGAGTTATCAAGCCACAGAAAGACAAGGAGGAACCTTAAATACTTATTACCAAGTGAATAAAGCCAGTCTGAAAAGACTACAGGCTATATGATTCCAACTATGTGACGTTTTGGAAAAGGCAGACCCATATGTAGACTAAAATGATCAGTGTCTGTCAGAGATCTGAGAGGAGGCGGGAAGGAATGAAAAAGTGGAAAACAAGGGATTTATGAATGAATGAATGAATACAGAATGAAACTACTCTGTATGATACTGTAATGGTGGATACATGACATTAGGCATTTGTCAAAACCCATAGAACTGTATGGCACAAAGAGTGAAGGACATTTAGTTAATAACAGTGTGTCCCCATTGGTTCATATGTACCACAGTAACTCAAGATGTAGGGGAACTGCAAGCAGGAGAGAGATGGGGTATGTGAGAACTCTCTGTACTTTCTGCTAAATATTCTGTAAACCTAAAACTGCTCTAAACATTAGTCTATTAATTTAAAAAAAAACACTATACCTTCCCATCCACTTCCTACTCCTCATAATTTCCCAAGTGAAAGCAGGTTCCAATGAAATATTGAAGGCATGAGGGGCAATGTGAAGTCTTTCTGGACGGGATGGTTCTTTCCTCAATAGCACCTGTGTGCCACATTGCTGAGTATTCACGTGATGGTCTTGCCTCTCCATTTGGAAGCCATGTTCTTTAACGTGGTTGGTTAAGTGCCTTGCATGTAGTGGATTGTTTTTCATTAACCATCTTATTTTATTTTATTTTTTGGGTTGCAAAGCAAGGCATGCAGGATCTTTAGTTCCCTGACCAGGGATTGAAGTTGCACCCACTGTGGTGGAAGTGCGGAGTCTTAACCACAGGACCACCAGGGAAGTCCCTGTAGTGGATTCTCGATAGCTACTAGCTAACTCAACCTCATTCTGTACCCATTCTTCCAATTACTTTTGGTATTTCAAACCCAAGGATGATAAATTGTCAAATACGCTGCCACCAGCATGAGAGGAATTAAGATGTCAAATTATACTATCGGCCCTCAACTTCACGTGAGTTTTCTACTGGCAAAACGCTTTTACACAGCCTTCTTCAAACAAATTGTACAGCCAGATTAAAGGATGGCCTGTTAATAATTTAGGAATAATGTTCTATGTTATGAAGTAACAGAAGAAAGGAAACTGGTCAATGTGACAAAAAATTGAAGGCGATCCACCGGCTGATCTCAGATTGATGTGCCTTGATTTTGTGCCAGTCGATTCTCATCACACGACTGTGTAGAGGTCATTAAACTCCTTGGGCTTCTATCCATAAAGAAAATAAATCTTGACCTATGGCTCATTTAACTAATTATAATTTTTATTTTGAAGAAAATGAGAAAATAATTAGTTTACTTGGTCTGGCAGGCTGAATAATGCTCCCTTTCTCCCCAGATGTCCACACCCGAATCCCTGAGACCTGTGAATATGTTACCTTATAAGGCAAAAGGGACCCTGTGGATGTGATTAAGTTAAAACTCTTGAGAGGGAAGATTATCCTGGGTCATCAGGATAGGTCCGATGTGATTATAGTGTCCTCGTAAGAGGGAAGCAGGAGGGTCAGGGTCAGAGAGAAGGTGATGTGGAGACAGAAACAGTGGGGGAGAAGGAGAGAAGATGCTACGCTGCTAGCTTTGAAAATGGAAGAAGAGGCCAGGAGCCCAGGAATGTAGCAGCCTCAGGGAGCTAGCAAAGGCGAAGAAATGGATCCTTCCCTAGTGCCTCCAAGGAAACCAACCCTGATGTTACTTTGACTTTAGACCCAAGAGACTGATTTTGGACGTCTGACTTCCAGAACTGTAAGATAATAAATTTAGGCTGTTATGTTTGTGGTAATTTATTACAACAGCAATAGGAAACATACATTCAGGGAAAGAGAATCCACTTAGTAGTAGTTTTCATTCTGGAACAAATTGATTTGAAATTAAGAAAACAAACAACAGAAATGCAAATCAAAACTACAATAAAATATCATCTCAAACTAGTCAGAATTGCCATCATCGAAAAACCTACAAACAATAAATGCTGGAGAAGGTGTGGAGAAAAGGGAACCCTCTTGCACTGTTGGTGGGAATGTAAATTGATACAGCCACTATGGAGAACAGTATGGAGGTTCCCTAAAAAACTAAAAATAGAACTACCATACGACCCAGCAATCCCACTCCTGGGCATATAACCAGAGAAAAACTTGATTCAAAGGTATACATGCACTCCAATGTTCAATGCAGCACTGCTTACAATAGCCAAGACATGAAGCAACCTAAATGTCCATCACCAGATGAATGTAGAAAGATGTGGTATATATATACACAATGGAATATTACTCAGCCATTAAAAAGAATGAAATAGTGTCATTTGCAGCAACATGGATGGACCTAAAGATTATTATACTAAATGAAGTAAGTCAGACAAAGACAAATATCATGATATTGCTTATATGTGGAATCTAAAAAAATGATACACATGAACTTATTCACAAAACAGAAACAGACTCACAGACTTAGAGTATGAACTTATGGTTACCAGGGGGGAAGGGTGGTGGGGAGGGATAGATTGGGAGTTCGGGATTGACATGTACGAAAAAAAAAGAAAACAAACAACAATAACAACAAAAGGACTTGTGTGTGTGTATGTGTATGCAAATATGTCCAGTCAATCCGGGGGCTCCAGGAAAATTGAAAGTCTACTTGGGGAGGACTGGTGGTTATCCAGGAGTCTTGGGAAACAACACACATCTAACCAAAAGGAGTGGATTTTTAATGGTTGGACTTAGATTAAAATTAAGAAAAATGCAAATGTTCCTGACAGTGTGTAAATCAGAATTTTCAAAGGAAAATGCTAATTAGTGGATGAGTTAAATGAGACAGATCCCATGCACTGCAGGCCAGGAGACTATATTTGGCAATTGTGCCCTTTACACTGGGGTCAAATCCCCATTTCGTTTCTGTCTGGAGAGGCTGGACATATCCAGTGTGTTGGCACACTCTGTAAAGGAGTGCTCTCCCCTGAGAAGCATCAGCTTCACTGGAGATCAGGGAAATGTCCATAACCTCAAGCGAAACAGGTAGAAGAAAGGAGAGTAGTAGCAAGTCAGAGTTCAGGTCTGGAAGGAAACTGTGTTGGGAGAGTTAAATCAGAGGTATAATAGGAGCAAAACTGGAAACTCATAGGAAGAAGGGATGCATCTGACTCAGAAAAGGAACCAAAGGATTCAAGTCAGAGCTAGTCTGGGTGAACCTCACACACTCAGTCCATCAGGGGCCCTTTCTTCAGGTGGCTGCTACTTCCAGACACCAGCAGACTTGGAACAAATATTCTCAGTCCCACTTTGCTTCACGTGTATGTGTGACCACAGCCTGAAGAAAACAGGTGAAGAGGTGAACATTCTTTATGGAGAGGGGAGCTGGGAGAAGGCTGGATAGAAAGGCAGAATTCATTTTCAAAGAGTGAAAATACAAAGGGGAGATGCCTCTGAACATGAAGAATTTAATTGGCTGATATTGATCTTCACAAAGTAAAGTCAAAATCATGATAATTAGTAAGATATATTTTATGTATTTAGCTCATCCGAAAATTCTTTTTATGACTGAAAGTAAAAAGCACAGGTTTGGGTCAATTATTTTTCCAAATACAATTTAGCACACTTCATAGTATGCTAGAAAATGAACGTGTGAATGGTAAAGTTTATCAGAATCTTTGGAGGAATAAGGCATTTTGGGAAATAGGGAAATGAAGGCGTGAAAAGGGAAGTGAATTGCTGAGAATTAAGACAGTATAATTATTTTATTTACTCCCATTACTGATTATTTTTGTAATGAGTAGAATTACCGTTCAAAGTGCCTCCTCACTGATATTTTAATTTTGCTTCAAAATAATTTTAATTGTATTCTAGGAGGAGGAATTAAGCAAGAGTTTACAATGATAAACTAGATCTAAGAAAAGCATCTTTATATTTTATACAATTGTCAAATGCTTATTTCTCATTAAAAACATTACACCATTGTGAAAGTGAACTTCATCTTATTGCCACATAAGTAAGTCCTGAATTCAACTGTAAGCATAAAAAGATTGTGTATGTAAAACATATGGTTCAGTTTATCTGGAATATGCATGATGAATCAAACAAGAGTTGTTTTTTTCATTCTGGGCTTTGCCTTCCTCCCCATCTTTCCCATCCCAGTAAAGAGCACCTCTACCCACACCTCTGCCCAAACCCTGAAGTCCTGTTTGGGTCCAGCTTTAGCTTCCACATTCAATCAGCAGGATTGTTGGTTCTACCTCAAAAACAAATCCCCAATCCATCTCATTTTCAATCTTTACTTTCATCATCCTTGTTCAAAAGCTACCATGATCTCTTAAGGAGATTACAGGCACACCTTGGAGATATTTCAGGTTTGGTTCTAGACTACTGCAATAAGCAAGTCACATTAATTTTTTAGTTTCCCAGTGCATATAAAAATTGTGTTTACACAATACTGTAGTCTAGTAAGTGTGCAATAGTATTATGTCTAAAAAACCCAATGTACATACCTTCATTAAAAAATACTTCATTGCTAAAAATGCTAACTATCTTCTGACAACTCAGGGTTGTCACAAAACTTCAATCTGTAAAAACTGCAATATCTGTGAAGTGCAATAAAATGAGGTATGCCCATGCTGCAAAACCCTTTAAATCAGGCTCCTGTCTCTCAGTCACCACTGTGTTGCTAAAGTAACAATTTATTTAAAACTTTTCAATCAAATTGTCCCTCCTCTGATGAAAAATCTCCACTGGCTTTCCACCGATTATGTTTAAAGTGCAAGCCAAACTTCTCAAGGTCTACAAAGATGTTGAACTATTTCTAACCTATCATATTTTTAAAATTAGATTTATTGAAGTACAATTTACATACAATAAAATTTACCTGTTTTAAGGGTCCAATTCAGTGAGTTTTGACAAATATATACAGTCATGTAATGACCACCACACTCATTATGTAGAACAATACCATCACCCTCAAAATTCCCTCCTGGTATTTTACAGTTAATCTCCTCCCCCAATCCCTGGCAATTTTTTTTTTCTGTAAAGGGCTAGATAGTAAATATTTTAGGCTTTGAACCCCATACTTTCCATCACAACTACTTAAAGACAGCCATAATACATAAATGACACATAAATGAGCACAGTTCTGTTCCAACAAAACCTTATTTACAAAAGTAGGCACCAGGCCATAGTTGGTCCATGAGTCATAGTTTTCCAACCACTGATTTGTAATCTTCATGGAATTATGAGAAATTTTGTCCATTATTTGGTCAAATATTTTTCCCTCTCCTCTTCCTCTCCCACTGGGATTTCAATTACACATATGTTAGACCACTTAATATTGTCCACAAGTTGTTGATGCTATATTTTTTGTTGTTCTTTTGTTTTTAGTTTCTCTGTGTTTCTTTCTGGATAGTGTCTATTGCTGTCTTCAAGTTGGTGACTAATCTGCTTTAATCTCATCCAGTATGTTCTTTATTTCAAACGTTGTATTTTTCATCTCTAAAAGCTCCATTGGAATCTTTTTTACATCTTCCACTTCTCTCCTCTTTTACAATCTTGTTTTTCTCTCACTGTTGAATACGTGGGGTGCATTTATTATAGCTGTTTTAAAGTCCTTGTCTCCTAGGTACATCATCTCTGCACTGTGGGTCAGTTTCTTTTATTTTTCTACTACTTATAGATCATATTCCACTCCTTGCATGTCTCGTAATCTTTTTATTGGATGTCAGATGCTGTGAACTTTATTTGTTGACTGCAGGATTTTGTTGTATTCCTTTAAATACTGGTTCACAGTTAAGATACTTGGACTCAGTTGGGTTCTTTTGAGGTTTGTTTTGATGTTTGTTGGTGCAGGTCTTTGTCTACAGCTAATTTTGCTTCACTACTACATTGATACTCTTCTGAGGATTGTACCCAGTGCCCTGTGTTTTGTGAGACTTTTCCACTTGGCTGATGGGGGCACAGATTATTCCCAGTCCTGCATGGGCTTCAGGACTGTTCTGCCTTGTCCTTTCTGGTGGATCTTTCCTTGGCCGTGGGTATTTCCTCTCATGAACGCTCACCTCAATACTCAGCCAAAGACTTGAGAGGACACGTCTGCCGGTGTCCAGGGCTCTCTCTTGGTGCAGTTGTCTTCTCTCTGGACTACAACCCACAAATTGTAGCCAGTCTTTTACCTCCCTAAACTCTGATCTTGGATTCTTCAACTTGGAAAGGCTGCTAGGCTGAGTGGGTTGATCCCTCCCTATACGTCAGCCTGGAAAATGTATCCCCATAAGAACCTAGTGCAATTGTAGGGATTACCTTGGTTTTTTCCCCTTTTCTCAGGGATCACAGCTCTGAATTTAGGGCTAGAGTGTAAATCTCATCACTGTTACTGCATCATGCCTGAAACTGGAAGTCCCCTTGCCTTGCCTATCTTTTTTACATTATCTTCTACTTCTCTCCCAGATTTCACACTGTGCTTCAGTTACTTGCTCTCCTCTTGTCCCTTGAATCCATAAAGCTTCTTCTCTCTGATCCTTTTTATTTGTCACACACTCCACATAAAATACTTTTTTTCAAGATTGTTGTTCATCTCTCTCTGTATTGAGGTCTTAGATCAAATGCTATTTCTTTGGAGAGAAATTTTCTAACCACTGATATAATTCAAATGTAACTCCCTACTATTCCTGTCACTCTTTTTTTTTTTCCACTGCATATATGGTTCTGGAAACATAGTTTAGGTATTTGTTTACTAGTTTATTATCTGTTTCTCCCACCAAATGTAAGCTCCATAATGGAGAACACTTTGCTTCCCTATTTCAATGCCATGTCCCAGTTCCTAGACCAATACCTGCCACACAATATGTGCTCAATAAATATTAATTAACTTAATACATAAGGAGAAGTATGGGAAGACATCTCAATATTCTATGCTTTCAATGCTTACAGTAACTGATGCTTCTAATTATTTTTTAAGTACTATAAAGCCCTAAAGTTCATAAATACAATGACTTAATAAATAATGATATTCCAAGAAAACTTGGGAGGTTCTGTATGGGTGAAAGATCTGTCAAGGATGCTTTGGGTAGGAGGTTGGTAGATGAACTCTATATTCTAAGTTTTCTGCTTTTTGTGAAGTTTACTGATGATCTGCATGTTGCTACATCCTGTGTTTTATTCTCAATTCTCCTCACACATGAATAACCAGCTGTTTTTAAAATTGTTGATTACTTCCCTTTTTTTAGAATTTTTGTATTGAATTATATTTGCTGTACAATATTATATATGTTACAGGTGTACAATATAGTGATTCACAATTTTAAAGGTTATACTCCATTTATAGTTATTATAAAATATTGGCTATATTCCCCATGTTTTACAGTATATCCTTGCAGCTTATTTTATAACTAATAGTTTGTACCTCTTAATCCTCTACCCCTATAAAGCCCTTTCACCCTTCCCTCTCTCCATTGGTAACCACTAGTTTGTTCTCTATATAATGTCTGCTTCTTTTTTCTTATATTCACTAGTTTGTTTTATTTTTTAGCTTCCACATATAAGTGATATCATACAGTATTTATCTTTCTCTGTCTGACTTGTTTCACTTAGCATAATACCCCCAAAGTCCATCCATTTTGTTGCAAATGGCAAAATTTCCTTCTTTTTTATGGCTGAGTAGTACTCTATTGTATACATACCACATGATTTCTTCCTTTATAAACATGTTCTTTACTTGGCTTCTATGATGCAATTACATATTCTTTTGGCTTTTCTTCTTCCCTGGCCACTTGTTTACACTCTCATTTCCTATACCCTCTTCCCAACTTCTTAATGGTGAGGTGACTCAGAGCTCAAATCCTTAAACCTCTTCTCTCTTTACTCTTAACTCTGGTATCAGTCCAAGTACAATCAGGTGACAGATACCACACAGTAATTTAAACAGGGGAAGTTTAAAATAAGGAATTATTAAGCTATTTGGGGAAAGTTGTGAAGATTGCAAGAGAACCTAATGGGCACCTAGGGTTGACGAAGAGTGCTAGAAGGACAATCGAAGAAGGTGCAGGTGCAGTCCACTGGAAGGAGGAGAATCTCCTAACCCATCATCACCCGGCAAGCAGGAACAACCCGCTGGGAGGCAGGCAAGCCAAGGCTGATGGCAGGTGTGGGGAGAGAGTTATGTGGCTGCAGGTACAAGGACTTGCGGAATTGACAGTGTCCATGCTGGAAAGGCCATGAGGAACAAAACCCAGGATGTAGGTGAGCAGAGGATTCAGTGGGTTAACAGAGGGAATTGATTGTACAGAGGGGTTAGTTGTACAGAGGGTGCTGGTTGTGCAGAGGGGTTGGTTGTACAGAGGGGGTTGGTTGTACAGAGGGGCTGTTTGTGCAGGGTGGGATGGCTGTACAGAGGGGGTTGGTTGTACCGAGGGGGCTGGTTGTACAGAGGGGTTGGTTGTGCAGAGGGGGCTGGCTGTACAGAGGGGTTGGTTGTGCAGAGGGGGCTGGCTGTACAGAGGAGTTGGTTGTGCAGAGGGGTTGGTTGTACAGAGGGGGCTGGCTGTGCAGAGGGGTTGGTTGTACAGAGGGGGCTGGCTGTACAGAGGAGTTGGTTGTGCAGAGGGGGCTGGCTGTACAGAGGGGTTGGTTGTACAGAGGGATTGGTTGTGCAGAGGGGGCTGGCTGTACAGAGGAGTTGGTTGTGCAGAGGAGTTGATTGTACAAAGGGGTTGGTTGTACAGAGGGGCTGGTTGTACAGAGGGGGCTGGCTGTACAGAGGGGTTAGTTGCACAGAGGGATTGGTTGTGCAGAGGGGGCTGGCTGTACAGAGGAGTTGGTTGTGCAGAGAGGGCTGGCTGTACAGAGGGGTTGGTTGTACAGAGGGGTTGGTTGTACAGAGGGGTTGGTTGTACAGAGGGGGCTGGCTGTACAGAGGGGTTAGTTGCACAGAGGGATTGGTTGTGCAGAGGGGGCTGGCTGTACAGAGGAGTTGGTTGTGCAGAGGGGTTGGTTGTACAGAGGGGGCTGGCTGTGCAGAGGGGTTGGTTGTACAGAGGGGGCTGGCTGTACAGAGGAGTTGGTTGTGCAGAGAGGGCTGGCTGTACAGAGGGGTTGGTTGTACAGAGGGATTGGTTGTGCAGAGGGGGCTGGCTGTACAGAGGAGTTGGTTGTGCAGAGGGGTTGGTTGTACAAAGGGGTTGGTTGTACAGAGGGGTTGGTTGTACAGAGGGGGCTGGCTGTACAGAGGGGTTAGTTGCACAGAGGGATTGGTTGTGCAGAGGGGGCTGGCTGTACAGAGGAGTTGGTTGTGCAGAGAGGGCTGGCTGTACAGAGGGGTTGGTTGTACAGAGGGGTTGCTTGTACAGAGGTGTTGGTTGTACAGAGGTGTTGGTTGTACAGAGGTGTTGGTTGTGCAGAGGGGGTTGGTTGTACAGAGGGGCTGGTTGTACAGAGGGGGCTGGCTGTACAGAGGGGTTGGTTGTACAGAGGGGTTGGTTGTACAGAGGGGCTGGTTGTGCAGAGGGGGCTGGTTGTACAGAGGGGCTGGTTGTACAGAGGGGGCTGGCTGTACAGAGGGGTTGGTTGTACAGAGGTCTTGGTTGTACAGAGGTGTTGGTTGTACAGAGGGGTTGGTTGTGCAGAGGGGGCCGGTTGTACAGAGGGGCTGGTTATACAGAGGGGGCTGGCTGTACAGAGGGGTTGCTTGTACAGAGGTGTTGGTTGTACAGAGGTGTTGGTTTTACAGAGGGGTTGGTTGTGCAGAGGGGGCTGGTTGTACAGAGGGGGCTGGCTGTACAGAGAGGTTGGTTGTACAGAGGGGTTGGTTGTGCAGAGGGGTTGGTTGTACAGAGGGTGCTGGTTGTACAGAGGGCATTGGGTGTGCAGAGGGCATTGACGCCCCACCGCAGGCACTGCTGGAACCGGGGGCTAGAGAGCCGTTGTGAACTTCTGTGCATGGCTTGGCCCAGATGGCTAGAAAGCTGCGTGGGATGAAAGTCAAATGGCTGGTTTATTAAGGCCTCTTGGCCTGCTTGGGCGTTGGGGCCTGAGGAGAGGGTGAGGGATAGCGATCTTGGCTGCAGTGCAGGTCCACACTGTCTGGGGTTCCCAGCCAAGCTGCTAAGCCTGAGTCAAGGGCTTAAGAAAGCACTGAGGGTGGTGGCTAAATGCTCGAGAGAGCTACACCCTGTGGGCACCTAGCACTGGTAAACAGTGCAAACTGAGCAGTGGACCGAAGAAAAGGGCCCTGTCCTAGATCCTGGTGTGTGAACCACCAGACCCAGGACAGAAAACTTTTTCCCCTGCAATGTCTCATCAATACCTTCTACTGACAGAGTTTAACACCGTGTCAGTGGGCAAAGGAGAACTGTTTAAAGGGCACAGGTCCATTTGCACAGATGAAGGGTGCATTTGGAGCTGAGAGGCATTACGTGGATAACTGACACGTCCTTGGTACGTTCTTCCAGTCTCATGGCTTTAAATACCGTCTACCTACTGACAACTTTGAAATTTATTATTTCCACCCCCACAGCCCTGCCCTGAACTGCAGATGTATATCTAACCGCTTACTCGATGTATACACTTGGTTGTCTGCTAGACACTGAAACTTAACAGGCTCTAAACTGAACTCAACTCACCCCTCCCTGAAAATAAAATGATCAGTTTTGTTGTGAACTTAAAACTGCTCTAAAAAATAAAGGTTATTAATAAAAAAATAATAAATATGTCAAAAATCTAAAAAAATGAAAAAAGAATACTACTCTATTCACCTTCTCCCCCTATTAGGTAATGGCAAATCTGTCTTCTGTTTCTCAGACCAAATGCCTTGGTATCATCTTTCACTGCCCACATCCTATCAATCACATTCTGCTTGTAAAATATATGCAGAATCTCATCACTTTTCTGCATCCACTTCCACCACCCTGGTCCAAGCTCTCATCTCCCACCTCGGGGTATTGCAGTAGACACAGAACACAGCCGCTAGAGTGGTCTTTCCAAAGGATGAGTTAGAGGGTGTCATTCCTCTGTTTAACCCGCTCAATGGTTCTCCATTCCACTTGGAGTAAAAGCCAGTCTTCTCCAAGGCCTGCAGAGTCCTCCACTATCATCCGGCCCCTCTTACCTCCCACTTGTCTCTCTCCCTCCCCGACTCTGCACTAGGAATGTCAGCTCCATCTCTGTTGCTTTAGCACTTTAATCAGGTCTTTCAACTGTCTTATTTCTCTGCCTGGGACATTCTTTCTTGACACAGACACGGCTTGCTTGCTCCTTCACTTCTTCCAAATCCTACTAGCTCAAACGTGACCTTCTAAATAAGACAGACTTACGCTGATCATCCTATCCAGAATTAGGACCTAACCACCTTCCACCATGCCACTCCTCGTGCCCTTGAGCTGCTTTTATTTTTTCCTCACAGTTCTTGTCACATTTTTTGTTATATAATTCATTATATTTGGCAATTCTCCTCAGTGTACTCTTCCTGAAGGCAAGGTTTTTTGTCTATTTTGTTCACTGCTGAGTCGCCAGTGCCTAAATAAAACTCTACAGGGCACAGAGAAGATATATACCTAAATAGGTGTGAAGATACATACTAAGTATGGTTAATATTTAAAGATACATAATATAAACAAATGAATTCTATGCAAAACTGTATTAGTCAATATAAGTTAACTAAATTTCATTACATTCATATTCTTTAAATGTAGTAGGTTACATATGATACACAAACTAGGTAACAGATTGGGAATGTTCATTTAACAGCAACACCCAAATTCCACCTGTGGATCATGGGAGTTCCCATCGCTAATGTTGGCAGCTTCCAAAAATACGCACATCTTATAAGTTGTCTGCACACACTCTGTCTTGAGTGAATTCAGTAATGGGATTTGCTATTGTCACCCAATCCTCCACGGTCCCCTTTTAACTTCTTCACTCCTTTTTCAAGAAAGTTTGTTTCGTTTTTAGTAAATTTGGACTGACAAACTTGAAGAACTAGAAGTCAATGTAGAGGCAATTTTACATTATGCAATTACACGCCATTATTCTGGAGGTTAGATTTCCCCTACCCTTCAGAATCCAAACCCAAGTTGCCCTGCAAACTCTCACAAAGCCAGGCCCTTTTATTCCTTCCCTCCTTGTGTCTTAGTCTCCTTTACTTCTGAATAGCAGTTTCACCACTGCAGTTATTTTGTTTCCGTCTGTAGCACAGGAGAAGCAACGAGGCTGTTAGAGGCAAGCATACTGAACAAGAAGGCAACTTGCAGCCAGACTCCGCCAGACTTGGAGGGAGGCCACAGACAAGCCCCAGACAAAAGGCACAAAACTTTACTATAGCTGATGCCCAGAATCATGAGATCATATTATATATTCACTCACCTCTTCTCAAAAAAGGTGCATACATGTGTAACACAGTTGCAGAAAGCTGACACCAGAAATTACAAAAAATATAAATCATGTAAATCTTTGGCTGTGCTAGACCAATGCAGCATTTTTGTATATATGTAGACATTTTTTGTTTTTGCTTTTCTAGTATGTACATTGTTTACCAAAGAAGGAAATTATTTACATCACAATATCTGATAATACACACTTAACCATGTGAAGTTAACTTCATATGAATACAACTTTAATATTAGTCAACAAATTTCCTAGCGTTCCTTCTATGCAGGCTTATATGTATGCATACATTTTTTGCCTAACAGAATTTTACTGATATTTAATAATACACAGTTTCTTAGCAAAGGTAGTAAATTGGGTCTAAACTCACTTTATTACTATGTGGTTTGCCATTTGATGAATTATATATCTAGTAATTTATAACAAATTACCATCTACCCAATACCTAATTTTAAGATCTAATGTCACTCATCATGCACACACAAATGTGCACACCCTAACCCATGGGCACACACACACATATACCGAAATCCATGTGCGTGCACACACACACACACAAATGTGCATACCCAAACCCATGGGCACGCGCACACACACACACACACACATACAGTTGACCTTTGAACACAGGTTTAAGCTGCACAGATCCACTTAAACACAGAATTTCCTTCAATAAATATGTACTACAGTACATGATCCATAGTTGGTTGAATCTTCTGATGCAGAACTGCAGATACAAGGGGTCGACTAAAGTTATACACTGATTTTTGACTGGGGGTGGGGTGGGGTAGGAGAGGTTATCAGCACCCCAAACTCCTCATTGTTCAAGGGTCTACTGTACATACATATATACATGTGCAAAAACATTTATACAAAACTGGCTTTCATAATAAGAAACTACAGTATAGCACAGGAAACTCTACTCAATACTCCAATGGCCTATATGGGAAAATAATCTAAAAAAAAAGTAGATATATGCGTAAATATAACTGATTCACTTTGCTGTACACCTGAAACTAACACATTGTAAACCAATTATACTCCAATTAAAAAAAAAACTGGATTTCAGTAATTTGATTGTATTGTACATAACTGTTTAAGGAACTCACTTTTCGGTCTTATTGCAAAGTAGGAAATATGGGACTTTTAAGGAAGGATTGTAGGAAGTTCATAATAGATAATTAAGGCTTTTATTTCAAGATACACTAGTTCAAAAGCAAGGGGAGAACAGTATGAACTGGCTTAGTATATAAATCAAAGTTTCTAGGTAATGGGCTCAGTTGATCAGAGCATGATATAATGAGGCTAATACAGCAGCCTTGGTTCATAAGCAGGGCTATTAACTATACAGAACGGGGAGGACCCTACCCATTGTCTCATAAGTGAATGCTGTTATTAAGGGGTGGAATGAAGTTAGCATTGGAAAACTAAGTGACAGGTATCACGCTAAGAGCTATTACGGTGAAAGCATGCCAGCAGCTGCTCCTTTGATAAATTCTAGTTCCAAATCTTCTAAGTAAAGCTACAGAGAGAAAAATCTCCCTCAGAAGCAGTAATGCCATTTGTCACCTAGTTCTACCACTGGATTCCTGGTTGAGGCCAACGGAGAAGTAAACATTAGAAAGAGAAGTAAACATTAATATGCTGTGTATCCATACTTGGGTTGAAGCAGCAATTACTGTGGCCTTAAGGGAGTCACCTCCTGTCAGATTAAGTGGATGATCCTCAAACCAGACTAACTCTCCCTGCAAATACTTTGCACCATTTGGATTACACTGATAATGGCCAAAACTATGGTTTACACTTGTTTATGGTCTTACAAGGCTGGCAACAAACATACCGATTTTTTTGTCACCCAGATCTCATTAAATTGATTCAAAACCAATGGTTCTTTATGGGAGAAAAAAACCAAATCAGTTCAGTGGGCACTGACTTTTTTCTTAGAATCACTCTTTTACGTTGATATCTAAACTCATACTAATGGGATGGAGGTCACTGGGCCTTGAACACTTGGTTTCTAAATTTAATTTCTCCCAGTGGAAATGCCTAATTAAAATTCTAAGACCACAGGTTTCCCTTTGACTATGAGGACAATATTACTGATCCAGCCACCCCCCCCACCCCACTGCATTTAGGAGGATCCACTAATGACAACTGATTGGTTGTGATTAATACTGTGATCTGTGACCACGAATAGCTTGAAATTAACTGGTCCACTTGGTAATCAAACCACCTGACTTGACCAACATGTTGCCATAACTAGCTGAGGTTTAGTAAGTGCATGTAAGATGTGTAAGAGCATCTCATAACTTGCACACCGTATCAAATGAATGTTCTCTTCAATTAGGAAAACTGGGAACTTATATGCTTTATTATAACACATGTAATCTAAAGCAATGGTTCTTAGCTGCACAGAAGAATCAGCTCAGACCTACTAAATCATAATCTACAAGAGGCATTATGTTTTTGTTTGGTTTTAAAGCTTCCTTAAGAAATTCTGGTATACTTCTAGGTTTTAAAACACCAAAGCACTTGTCACTTCTCTTTTGGAACAGCTTTTAAAAGCTACTGCAACCTGTCACTCCTTTGAGAATGGATTGCATTATTTTCTAATCAGCTCAAGTCAGTTAGGTGGATTAGATGCCTTACTACAAATTTGGATAATACTAATTTCCGTCAGAAGATAGTAACTTTGCTTTTCTTAGGAGTACTGCAAAACACCTTTGCAGCCAAACCTAAGAGGGGGAATTTTTTTAAAAGTGATACTATAAACATAGTACTGTAACATCTTATGGAAAAATCTGAACGAACTTTCTGGCCAACCCAATATGTATAGACTTTCTTACTTAAGGGCATTCTCCTCCCACCCCACCCCCTCCATTCAGATGTAGAAGTTGCAACAGGCTTTTGACAGAGTCTATTTCATAGTTACATACACTGGTTGCCTATTGCTAGAGCTACACACTGAAACAAAATGCAGATTTCATCCTTCTCCTCACTTGATTCCATGCCCTTTAGGTAAGTTTTGTCTCTTTCTGCTTACAATTGCATTCCATTAAAAAAAAAATCAGTCTACTGGTTATTTTTTTTAATACAGAGGATAGCATCATGTAGGAAATAAAAGATTAATTCTACAGATACTGTTATCTGACATCAGTTCTATAAACTTACTATAAACAAAATAATTCACATATACTACATACAGTGATATGCACAGCTAATATTGCCAATTTTTCTCTTGTGCAGGTTCTACACAAGTTTCACAGTATCAAATTCTCCAAAGAACACTTTCTAAAAAAAAAATCAACACAAACTTTCACCGTAATACTCACCAAGAAAATCACCTTTCAGATGCAAATTCAGTTCAGAAAGTTTTGCCAATCATCTGCCAAAACAACTGGGGACACATTAACACTAATTAGAGAAGCACAGGTTTTGGAATCACACAGACCTGTGCCCAAATTCCTGTACCCCATTAGCTCTAAGTGGGATCATGAATTTTTATATCACTAGTCTGAGTGAGTTTTTCCATGTGATGCTGTGAGTCAAGAGGGCTTTAAAATCAGCATTTAATACCATCTGGAACAACCCAGCAGTTGGTCTACACTTCCCACTTTTTACCTAGTTAAAAACCGAACATCAAGTGATTTCCATTTATAAAACTCAAAAAATATAATCCTTACTCCATGAATATTGTCATACTCCTGATAACGCAGTACAAATTTTAATTTATGAAGTTCAATTTTTTAAAGACTTTCTTCCGAATCACTTCGTGATCGTTAAGCACATTCATCTGAGATTTACTGAGTGCCTACACCCACCACATGCCAAACATTGTGCTGAGGCATTTATTCAAGAATCACAACTGCAGAAAGAATTTTAAGACTTAGAATTTTAATTTTCCCACACTGTAAAAATTCCTGAAGTTTCGTGTATTATTTGAACTGTACTTTACCTGAATACTGAACTTTGACAATTTCGTCGTGACTAAAATGTTCCTAAGATTACTGTGAGCTCCTCACACGCAGAGTTATCCTTGCATGGCTTACTGGAGGTTCACCTTAGACCCTAATACTAAGGATCAAATCACTTAAATGACCCATTTACAAATTTGCTATTTCTAAAATTATTAAATGGACTTTCAAGTTGTTCTAGCTATTCATGTTTCCCTAAGTTAGCTTCATGACCAATCTCTGTATCATTACTTGTTAAATTCAGTCATTCTTAGGTCTTCTCTTACTTCTGGCTAAATAAATGATGTGGTATAGGAAAGGCATGCAGTAAGTAAACTGTTTCTTAAAATCCAAGATTTGAATTTAAATAAAGCATCTATCCATGTTACCCATTAAAGTATGTAAGACATTCACTAAGACTCCAAAATAGTGGCCTTTACCTTCCCTGTATCCCTTCCCACTAAAAACTGTGATCAGCAAGTAATATAAAGGCAATAAAAACGTCTTAAGTTCCATATTGAGATGCTTCGTGTATTATCTTTAACTTTAGCTTGCCATAAGTTCTTTTTCATGTGAATGAGATACAAAGTAAATGATAAATTTATAAATAGAAAATGATGCCAATCTGCAATATGGAAGATAAGCTAGGAGCCATACGATCAAACCTAGGTCCAGCTCCTGGCTCTGCCATTTCCTAGTAGCAACCTTGGGCAACGCTGGTATAATTAACAGTTCTCATCTCATAGAGCCCATGTGACGACTAAATGAAATACACATAAAAAGCACTCAGAAACAGTGTCTGGCACATGATAATAAGTACGTATGTTGTCACTGTTTAACATTTCTATTGTTTCTGCTTTTGGGAATAGAAACGATTTATGTTATTTTGCTAACCTGAAATGTTTTAACATTCTTATCAAGAGTACAAAACACTTATTGACTATATGCACCATATAGAATACACAATCTACAGTTTTGATAGGTGACAGCTTTCCTCCCCAGACTGAAACAAACTAATAGTATTCATCAGATACCATGTGAAAAACAAGGCTATAAAAATTGAGTCTTGGGCTTTCCTGGTGGCGCAGGGGTTGAGAGTCCGCCTGCCGATGCAGGGGACGCAGGTTCGTGCCCCGGTCCGGGAGGATCCCACATGCCGCGGAGCAGCTGGGCCCGTGAGCCATGGCCGCTGAGCCTGCGCTTCCAGAGCCCGTGCTCCACAACGGGAGAGGCCACAACAGTGAGAGGCCCGCGTACCGCAAAAAAAAAAAAAAAAAAAAAAAAAAATTGAGTCTTAAGTTACAGTAAGCAGGTAGATATAACCCTCTAATACTTATTCAAAATGAGTATTTAAAACTGTAAACAAAAAACCCCCAGCATTATCTGGATTTAACACACTACAGTTATTTTCCAAAATTAGGAACTAAATATTTAGAAGGCTGAGATCATGCCAACTCGTCTCCTAGGGATGGAGGCATAATTGTAAGATCACTTGGTTGCCACCTAAGCCTTTCTTGCTACCCAACATACACACTGAGGGATGGAACGTCAACAGTGCTTCACTATGACAAGTTCTTTGTCAAGAAAGTGTACCAGCACCTTGGAGTTTGGGGGTGGTACATGTCTATATTTACAGTGCTACACACATGATTCTAACATATCCTTTAGCAAGACATGCACCCCTTCCCCATCCCCTTTTAGAACTCATTGACATAAAGAACCTTACAGTCACAACCACAGTTTATTTTGTGAGGCTGTGTGTTCCCTAATTGCAATGAATTTTCAATCTTTAAATAATATAACTATATAACAATTCAAAATAAACACTGTCCTGGATTCAAAAATGATAGCAGAGAATTACAATTTAACAAGTGAACAAAGAGTACATCATTTTTGCAGTTGGAAAACTATGCATCCATCCTCTTTAAAATTCTTAAAGTAAATCACCAAAATCTATTCACATCAACAGGATTAAATGAATGGTTAGGATGCATTATTCTTTGAGATTAAGACATTAAAAAATGAAGAAAAACGGCATGAATGATCTCTTGTTGAAAAGAAAGCAAGGTCAAAATGTATCACTATGAGCTTAATGAGCTAAAATGAAATGCGCTACATGCGCTAAAACATATAAAACATGTTAGGTGATCCAATTTTGTTTTTCAATGCAGCATCATTTTGCGACCACTTACTCAACTGCAACTGACTGAAATACAATTGAATGCGAATGGTTGCCTTCGCCCACCATACAACTGCAATTCAGAAATGTTTTAATATATTTACAAGCATTTAGAAGCATAAATATCAAACCTGTTCTCCAAAACAAGTATGTCTCTGAATTCTAGATGTGATTTGTACATCCACCCTTGAGACAATGACATAAATTTAACTTGACTGATTTTTAATAGTTCAAACCAGCACTTAAATTTTTGTTTTAATGTCTCATTTAGATTTCAAATGGAAGTTTTTACATCTTTCATATTTATTAACTTGACAATCTGAGTGTTCTATTTCCCGAAGTGTTATATGTATACCAATTAAATATAACACTTTGGGAAACAGAACGCTCAGATTGTCAAGTTAATAAAAAAATTATGAAACGTGAAATAACCAGTATTTTCCTGTAGGTAAACACCCTATCATTAAAGAAATTCCAATTGTGTAAAATCAGAAAGGGAAACCCTTCAGCTTTCCTTGTTACACCTGACCTACTATCACTCAAGTATGGTGAAAGTATCCTGAGAATAATGTTCATTATACTTTTCATTTGTATCTTAATTGCATCACATAAAAGTGGAAAACAGAGATTAAGAGCATAAGGCTTATAATTCTACAGAACAGATGGAGACAAAATTAAATGTAGGAAGAGCATATTTGCAAGTCTTAAAGGAAAATTATAACCCAAGACGCATGGGGAAAAATATTTATGTGGAGTTTTTAATCCATATTAGAATTCAGTTGTAACTTGACCATAAATTTAAACAGATACCATCTTCTGAGACACATACATTCTAATAAATGTATCAACAGTATCATAGTCAGTTGGTTACTTGAACTTATTAGTAACATGTCATTTTTCTATCAACAGAAATCTATAGTGGTTTGCCCCAATTACATATCTGAAACATTGTCTTATGAAAACAAAATGAAACAAAATTAAATAAAACTGAAGATAAAAATACTCTGAAGTTAAAATAAAGCAAACTATAATCCTTGGCAGATCAATCAGGTAAAAAATATTGGTGAAAGTTGGAAGCACAGGATAACTGACATGAATCTTCAGCACAAAGCCTATCTTTTGAAAACATGAAACGATGACTCTTCGGAGGACAACAGCTAAGCATGATCCAAGAATCATCAGGTTTGAAAAATATTGCTTAATCACTTTCCAAAACGCAGCTACAAGAACTAAAGATCTTATTAAAAAATATTAAGGTAATCACAGTTATTGCATCTTTAGAATGCATTTTGAAACAGAAAATTAACAGTGCATCCCAGCTTCACCAAAATATATATTTAAGAGAGGGTGAACCTAAGATATTTAGAAACAAAGCGTAGACTGTATGTGCTTTTCAGAGGGGCTGAATTAAATACAACCAGCTGCCAACTTTGTGCTCTGACACACCTGAATTAGTGAGTATGTGTATACTAATTTATTTTTGTCTACAATAAATGAAATAAAAACACTGCCCTATACAATCCACTATTAGCAGTGAGTACAACAGCAAAAAATTATTGTACAATTTATACATACTAAAATATTTTCTTTCTCTAGAGATAATGCAGAACAAAACCTAATCATTGTAAGAATTTGCGACATCTCAAATTACAGTAGGGAAAAATCAAACCAGGGTGTATACTGAGCCCAAAACAAAGGTTCCTGGTCATTAGGCTATTAGATTAGTAAGTGCAAGTGGTAGAATAAAGCATGCTCAAATTTTATGCTTGGGTCTCTGTATATTTATCAAACCTTTGAATTAAACAAGACGAGCTAAAGAAATGCCTTAAGCAGAGAGAGATAATTGGGAATGGTGTCATTTCTTTTACCATTTTTGTTACCCAACTTATACAATGCGCAAAGTGCTAAGCAACACTACAAAAACACATTTACATGAACACTGAAGACCTGGGGAAATGAAATCCAACAATTTTATTTTAATGAGCTGTATTTTCTAAATTTTGTTTTATTTTTTCCTGTTTTCATACAGTATTGAAAACAAAACGCAGCACATTCACATTTTCCCGAGGAACTGTAAAGATGATCTCTACAGGGATAAACGTTGTAAAGCCTGAAGCTCAATCAACTGATGTTGAAAACTCTCAAAGGGAGTAAAGGCTTGATCTGAATGGTCTAAAACATGTACTGTAATTTAATAGAAGAGATGGTCGTCTTAATATTTAATGATTTAAAAGAACTTCCCAGTCCATGCGAAGAGTACAGTCCAATAATAAATCAAGTTTCTGAATGCATTTTATGCTACATATGTGTATACTTTGCGATCCTCAGGTGTTCGTGCCAAATATTCTCTCTCAATGAGTCCTTCGATACGTTTTTTAATAACAACTGGACTTGGTAAGAATCGAGCCTTCAACTGCTGAGTTACCTAAAAGAGAAGGTTAAAAAAAAACAACACTAATTCCTGCCAGAAAATTAAAAAACAAAAAACATTTCTATATAAACACACAAAAATTCTTATCTTTGAGTAGAACTGATATGTCATTTTAAGACTCAGCTCAAACTTTACTAATTTGATTAATTAAAAAGGATTCTATTTGAAAATGCAATGTATGGCTAGAACATACCTCCTCACATCAGAATGTGAATGATAAAGTGGATTAGTAGATGAATTAGTTGAAATATACTAGTATGAATTTATACCACCGTATAGTTTAACCCATTTTGAAGCTATAATCTAATGACTTCTGGGTTACTCTCCCAATTCACAGAATTTGGGTAGCATAATGTGTTTAAAAGCACAAACTCGGGACTCAGACTTGCCTGGATTCAAATCCCAGCTCTCCGACTTACTAGCTCTGGGCCCTTGGGAAAGTTACTTAACCTCATGAAGTTGTTGTGTATATTAAATGAGTTAACAGATGTGATGCTTTAGAATAATGCCCAGTCCATAGTTAAGTGCTACTGTTGGTATTCTTTTCTCCAACAGCTGTCAGGATTCTAGGTATTGTGACATCGGTAATAATAATAAAACAGTAACTACAGCAGTAGCTGAAATCTGACTATGCACTATGTATCAGTCAGTTTTGTTTATATTTATTTATTTAATGCTCTTAACCCTGCAAAGTAGGTTGTCTCGTTTTACAAATGAGGAAAATAAGCCAGAAAGGAAAAATGATATGAACAAGCAGTAGACAGGGCCAGAAGAGATGAGAATCTACATCCTCCTGCCCCTGAAGCCCAGGCTTTTCTCACTAATCCACTTAGTGATCTTGCAGATCACTCATCTAGCCATCAGACAGCTTTTCTTTTACTCGTGCTGGATCAGTTCATTTCGAAGGCTACAATGGATTATTAACGCTTCAAAATCGGAAATGTCAGCACTCCACTCACCAACTAAAATCTATCACTCTTCTAATATTATCACTCCAGTATCAACAAATTTGTTCTCAACCCACCTGAGACCCTGGATCAATCCTCTGGCCCTTTCTTCTAAGCTATCAATAACTTCTTCTGACCTCACCTCCTTCCTTCATAAAAGATCACCTGAGCTGCACCCCCAACAGTACCTTCAACTCCCTGACTCCTTTGGTTCTGTTCCATAAGCACCCATTCTACATTTACTACACCACCCAAAATCCACTACTCGGTTCTTTACTGAGTAAAGTTGTCGTTTTTACACCTTTTGTGTAGACCTGGGGTCCACAGGCAAATACAGCCTGCTGCCTGTTGTAATCCCTCCTGGAACACAGAACACTCACTTGTTATCTACGGGTGCTTTCATGCTGCAACTGGGCATTTAAAAAAAGGTTGCCAATCTCTGGTTTAGGCTGATAACACAAATTTACAGCATTCAAGGTCAGCAAGTTCTCAAGCACCATAACCTCACATCCTGTTTTACATAAGAAAAGAGGCCATTTCAGTTTGAAATTCCTCAAACTCCCACAACTTACATTTATCCATTTGTCCATGCTTGTTTCCATGCTTCATTCAAACCACCCCTGCACCCAGCCCTGGGTTCTCAGGAAAGGTATTTGGTAGCATCCCTGTTAACACATCTACCACCTACCTGTGTTCTCTATACAACCCTCTTGCCTTTCTTTTTCTAGACTTGAGTACATCAAGTATCCCCTCATCTCATTTTTCTTCCCTTTTGTTTTTAAGCATCTCTTCCTATCCTTAGAATATAAATATAACTCAATGTCTTCCCATCTAGAAAAACAGTACCCAAAAGCCCTCAACTCAACACTTAATCCTCTAGTATTGCTCTCTGTGCCCTTCCCACAAGCCAACACCTCAAAGGAGAAACCACTCACTTGGTGGTTTCACCTCCATTTACTTCTCAAGGCACTGCCATCAAATGTCTATTCTTACCAGTCCAATGAAAATGGGAAAACTAACCAGTCACCTAATTGCCAACATGTCTTCAAGGTTTGTTTTGGTTTTTTAATGATTTCTTAAATTACTGACTGACCACTCACCTACAATTCTCTTCCTCTGCCTTGTGATATGAAGTCAACTTATAAAAAGTGATATTAGCTGACCTGTGGAACACAGCAGCACACTGCCTCTCCCTTTTCAGTTAAAGAAACCAACCTCTATCTAGCCAAGCAAGCTAAGGACCTCAGAGTCATCCTCCACTCCTCCCTCTCATTTCCCATGATCAGTCAATAAATGCTGTCAATTTCACTTCCTATGTGACTTCATTCAGCTCTCTATCTTCAACCAATACTTTATTTAGCCCTAATCACCTCGTTCCTCACTATTTCAATGGCTTCACAATGGTCTTCCCCTCCTTAGTTTCCTAACTTTTAGTATGTATGTACTCAATAAATAAGCCATTAATTTTTAGAAATACAGGTAGTTTGTTTTACATCAAAGTACTAAATAGCAGTGAAAAGTTTTTTCTTTATTCTTCATGTGACAATATTCTATTATTATCTTCATTACAAACATATTAGTTCTTAAAGTGTGAACATATTTTGATGCCTTGCTATGTTTAACTATCAAGCAAGTACCATGCTTTTAATAATGTGTTATTTGACTACAGTTTTCTAATTTTAAGATTGTATTTTAAATTAGCTGAATACAGTACTTTCCTAAATTTAAATAGTTAAAGTAATTTTGTCTTTTCTACATTAATCCAGTCTGGAAGTGTCCTCACCTCTGCTACTAACACATTGTGCTGCATCTTCTTCCTAGATTTCATTATCCGCACTATAGCAGCTTCTATCTCATGTTTTCTGTCGTCATCTACTTTCTGCCTTGTTTCTTTCCTTTCTGGGTCAGATTCACCTTGTTTGGCAGCAACTAAAAGAGAAATAAAGACATTTACCATGTTATGATGTAAATTTCAAAGGTAAGGAAAAATGTTTATAAGCAAACTTAATATAATTTACTATTATCAAGAGAGAAATCAATGTCAACCTCTGAATATACACCACACACATACTTATTAATTAAACACTCAAAAAGTGCCTAATTCAACGTTTACTTTAATAAATATTTAAATAATTAACAAGTAGTGATATAAAAATTCTTCAATTCTAAATTATTCTTTTTAAATATTAGGAGTTTAATTTTACAGAGTTAATAAAACCAATTTTATTTTTATAAAATTCAATGATTCCTTTCCTAGAAGAACACTAGCTGGATATATTTAGCAGTAAAATTATCAGTAAATAATTTTCATTGCTTGTGACTTCCAGAGGTTAACTAGTATTTTACCACCATGACTCCAAGTTAAACCTCACCAAAAGCACCTCAAACAGGAGAAATGTGGGGACTTTAAGAGGAGGAAAGAACATGTATTGCCAAGATTTAGTTAACTAGATAAAAAATTTAAAGTACCACTAGAATGTCACTTAACCAAACTCCATAACAATTCTTTTGTACATCTCATCAATTATTCAACAATTTCTTGTCATGTATCTTAGTAATTATTAAATGTCATAATCTCAATATCACTAATGGAAACTAGTGATATTCCACTCTTTAGAAGTCTTATGTTATTCCCTATAGTCTTCAAGGCAACTGCTAAAGAATTAAGTATAAAAGTCCCTTTCTCTTATAACTTTGCTCTAATTGAAGCAGCAGAGAAAGGTTTTTTTTTGTTTATTTGGTCATCAATAGGAGATAGATGTGAAGTTTCTGGAAGGAGAAACTGTAAAATTACAAAGAACCATATGCAACATTGCTGACTTAGGTAGGCCTGGGCACAACCAGGAGAGAGCAGACTGTACAATTTAGAAGATCATTTTGGTATGCATATTCATTCAGCTGTTTCTAATTAGAATCCCTTGGTTAAGAATTCTGCTTTCAATGTCTTCCCCCAAGTTAATCAATACCTTAATAAAAAAGAGTAAAATTAGAATAAAATGCTCAACTAAAGAAGAAAAATGCTTTTCTTCAAAAATTCAATGTCATAAGGGGAAAAAAAAGAGACACTGGATTAGATTGAACAGAACTAAAATAGAACTAAAGAAACATTAAAATCAATGTAATGTGGAACCCTTGACTGAATCCTGGATCCAAAAAATAAGATATGAAAGGCATTTTTGAGACAACTGTGGAATGTAAATATGGGTGATATATAGATGTTTGGAATTATTAATTTTTGGGGGTGTGATATAATTCTGAGGTAGGTATATGCTCAAGTATTTAAGTGGGAAGTGTTATAATGTTTGCAAATTAAGTTAAAAGGCTGTAGGAAAGGAGGTGGAGTCAAGATGGCAGTGTGGAAAGATGCGGAGTTAGCGTCTCCCCACAACTACGGCACCTGCCGGCTGCTGGTGGGTGACTCTCATGCCCAAGGAGACGGGAGGAACTGCAAAGTGAACTGGTATGACACAGGGGGACTGAGGCGGGTGGAGAAGTGGAGGCCAGACAGGATCGGCACCCCTGAGGCTGGGTACACAGGCAGGAGGGACTCACCAGGAAGAGTGGGAAAGGAGCCTGCTGAGCTCCCAGGCCAGTCCCCTGCCCTGCAAAGTCCCCTCCAGGCCACGTAGGTCCTTGGGGGAACAGGAGGGAGGCCCAGGAGATCAGGAGGGGCCCTCCTAGACCAGAGGCGCAGGAGAGGAGAGGAGGGCATCTGCCCCACCACTCGAGCCCAGGAAGCCTGCTGAGCCCCTAGGTGAGGTCCCCTGCCCTCTAAGACCAGGGGTGGGGGGCATGCCTGGGCCCCTTCTGTTCCTTGAGCCTAAGCTCCACCCTCCACAGCCCCCAGGGCCTTTTCCAGCCCTGTGGGTCCTGTGCATAGGCCCCGCCCACCACCCAAACCTCTCCCTTGCTTAAGCAGCCCCCCCCACAGCCAAGGCCCCTCCCCCTTTTTTTCTTTTTCTTTCTACTATTGTGGTACTGATCTGATGTACCTTCTGGTTGTTGATTCATCTATATTTTTATATTCTTCCTAACATATGTTAATTTTCTAATCTAATTTTATTTTTTGTTACTGTTCTTTTTTTTTTGCTGCCCCAGGTGGCTTGCAGGATCTTGGTTCATGAGCCTGGGGTTGGGCGGAAGCTCCTGCGGTAGGAACTCCAAGTCCAAACCACTGGACTAACAGAGAACCTCAGACCCCAGGGAATATTCATCAGAGGGAGGACTCACAGAGGTCCTCAGCTCAGCACGAAGATCCAGCTCTACCCAATAAGCCTACAAACTCCAGTGCTGGAAGCTTCAAGACAAACAACCAGTAAGGTGGGAACACAATCCCACTCATTAAAAAAAAAAAAAAAAAGAGATAGCAAAAAACATGTCATGGATGAAGGAGTAAGGTAAAAACCTACAAGGCCAAACAAATTAAGAGGAAATAGGCAATCTACCTGAAAAAGAATTCAGAATAATGATAGCAAAGAAGATCCAGAATCTCAGAAATAGAATGGAGGTACAGATTGAGAACAAACAAGAAATGTTTAACAAAGATCTAGAAGAACTAAAGAACAAACAGAGATGAACAACATAATAACTGAAATGAAAATTACACTAGAAGGAAACAGTTAACAGAATAACTGAGGCAGAAGAACAAATCAGTGAGCTGGAAGTCAAAATGGTGGAAATAACTGCCGAGGAGCAGAATAAAGAAAAAAGAGTGAAAAGAATTGAAGACAATCTCAGAGACCACCGGGACAACACTAAACGCACCAACATTCAAATTAGAGGGGTCCCAGAAAAAGAAGAGAAAAAGAAAGGGTCTGAGAAAATATTTGAAGAGATTATAATTGAAAACTTCCCTAACATGGGAAAGGAAATAGTCACCCAAGTCCAGGAAGCACAGAGTCCCATACAGGATAAACCCTAGGAAAAACACACCAAGACACATATTAATCAAAGTAAAAAAAATTAAATTCAAAGAAAAAATATTAAAAGCAGCAAGGGAAAACAAGAAATAACATACAAAGGAATCCCCATAAGGTTATCAGCTGATTTTTCCGTGGAAACTCTGCAGGCCACAAGGGAGTGGCACTTAAAGTGATGAAAGAGAAAAACCTACAACCAAGATTACTCTACCCAGCAAGGATGTCATTAAGATTCGATGGATTAGTCAAAAGCTTTTCAGACAAGCAAAAGCTAAGAGAATTCAGCACCACCAAACCAGCTTTACAACAAACGCTCAAGAAACTTCTCTAAGGGGGAAACACAAGAGAAGAAAAAGACCCACAAAAACAAACCCAAAACAATTAAGAAAATGGTAATAGGAACATACATCTTGATTATTACCTTCAACGTGAATGGATTAAATGCTCCAACCAAAAGACACAGACTTGCTGAATGGATACAAAAAATGCTGTCTAGAAGAGACCCATTTCAGACCTAGGGACACATACAGACTGAAACTGAAGGAATGGAAAAAGATATTCCATGCAAATGGAAAGAAAGCTGAAGTTGCAATACTTGTATCAGATAAAATAGACTTTAAAATAAAGACTGTTATAAGAGATAAGGAGGGACACTACATAATGATCAAAGGATCAATCCAAGAAGAAGACACAACAATTATAAATGTTTAGGCACCAACACAGTAGCACCTAAATACATAAGGCAAATGCTAACAACCATGAAAGGAGAAATTGACAAAAACACAGTAATAGTAGGGGACTTTAACACCTCATTTATACCAATGGACAGATCATCCAAACAGAGAATAAATAAGGAAACACAACCTTTAAATGACACAAGAGACCAGATAGATCTAATCGATATTTATAGAACATTCTACCCCAAAGTGGCAGAATACACTTTCTTCTCAAGTGCACAAGGAACATTCTCCAGGATAGATCACATCTTGGGTCACAAATAAAGCCTTGAAAAATGTAAGAATATTGAAATTGTATCAAGCATCTTTTCTGACCACAATGCTATGAGACTGGAAATCAATTACAGGGAAAAAACTGTAAAAAACAAATACATGGAGGCTAAACAATGCACTACTAAATAACCAAGAGATCGCTGAAGAAATCAAAGAGATAAAAAAATACCTAAAACAAATGACAATGAAAACACGACGACCCCAAAACCTATGGGATTCAGCAAAAGCAGTTCTAAGAGGGAAGTTTATATCAATACAATCTCACCTCAAGAAACAAGAAAAATTTCAAGTAAACAATCTAACCCTACACTTAAAACAACTAGAGAAAGAAGAACAAAGAAAACCCAAAATCAGTAGAAGGAAAGAAATCATAAAGATCAAAGCAGAAATAAATGAAATACAAACAAAGAAAACAATAGCAAAGATCAATAAAAGTAAAAGCTGGTTCATTGAGAAGATAAACAAAACTGATAAACCTTTAGCCAAACTCATCAAGAAAAAAAGGGAGAGGACACAGATCAATAAAATTAGAAATGAAAAAGGAGAAATCACAACTGACACTGCAGAAATACAAAGAATTATAAGAGACTACTGCAAACAACTATATGCCAATAAAATGGACAACCATGAAGAAATGGACAAATTCTTGGAAAGGTACAATTTTCCAAGACTGAACCAGGAAGAATTAGAAAATATAAACAGATGTATCACAAATAATGAAATTGAAACCATAATTAAAAATCTTCCAACAAACAAAAGTCCAGGACCAGATGGCTTCACAGGCGAATTCTATCAAACATTTAGAGAAGAGCTAACACCCATCCTTCTCAAACTCTTCCAAAAAATTGCATAGGGAGAAACACTCCCAAATTTATTCTACGAAGCCACCATCATCCTGATACCAAAACCAGAAAAAGGTATCACAAAAAAGGAAAATTATAGACCAATATCACTGATGAACACAGATGGAAAAAAACCTCAACAAAATACTAGCAAACAGAATCCAACAGCACATTAAAAGGACCATACACCATGATTAAGTGGGAATTCTCCCAGGGATGCAAGGATTCTTCAATATATGCAATCAATCAATGTGATACACCACATTAGCAAATTAAGGAATAAGAACCATATGATCATCTCAATAGATGCAGAAAAAGCTTGTGACAAAATTCAACACCCATTTATGACAAAAACTCTCCAGAAAATGGGCATAGAGGGTACCTACCTCAACATAATCAAGGCCATATATGACAAACCCACAGCAAGCATCATATTCAATGATGAAAAACTGAAAGCATTTCCACTAAGATCAGGAACACGACAAGGATGTTCACTCTCGCCACTACTATTCAACACAGTTTTGGAAGTCCTAGCCACAGCAATCAGAGAAGAAAAAGAAATAGAAGGAATACAAATTGGAAAAGAAGAAGTAAAAGTGTCACTGTTGGCCGATGACATGATATTATTTATACGTAGAAAATCCTAAAGACGCCACCAGAAAACTACTAGAACTAATCAATGAATTTGGTAAGGTTGCAGGATACAAAATTAATTAATGCACAGAAATCTCTGGCATTCCTATACACCAACAATGAAAAATCAGAAAGAGAAATTAAGGAAACACTCCCGTTTACCACTGCAACAAAAAGAATAAAATACCTAGGAATAAACCTGCCTAAGGAGGCAAAAGACTTGTACTCAGAAAACTATAAAACACTTATGAAAGAAATCAAAGATGACATAAACAGATGGAGAAATATATCATGTTCTTGGGTTGGAAGAATCAATACTGTGAAAATGACTATACTACCCAAAGCAAGCTACAGATTCAATGCAATCCCTATCAAACTACCAATGGCATTCTTCACGGAATTAGAACAAAAAAGTTTACAATTCGTATGGAAACACAGAAGACCCCGAATAGCCAAAGCATCTTGAGAAAGAAAAACGGAGCTGGGAGGAATCAGGCTCCCCGACTTCAAACTACACCACAAAGCTACAGTAATCAAGACAGTACGGTAGTGGCACAAAAACAGAAATACAGATCAATGGTATGGGACAGAATGCCCAGAGATAAACCCACGCACATATGGTCAACTAATTTACGACAAAGGAGGCAAGAACATACAATGGAGAAAAGACAGCCTCTTCAATAAGTGGTGCTGGGAAAACTGGACAGCTCCATGTAAAAGTATTAAATTAGAACACTACCTAACACTATACACAAAAATAAACTCCAAATGGGTTAAAGATTTAAATGTAAGACCAGACACTATAAAACTCTTAGGGGAAAACATAGGAAAAACACTCTTTGACATAAACCACAGCAAGATCTTTTTTGACCTACCTTCTAGAGTAAGGGAAATAAAAGCAAAAATAAACAAATGGGACTTAATTAAACTTAAAAGCTTTTGTACAGCAACGGAAACCATAAACAAGACAAAAAGACAACCCTCAGAATGGGAGAAAATATTTGCAAATGAAAAAACAAAGGATTAATCTCCAAAATATACAAACAGCTCATGGAGCTCAATATCAAAAAAACAAACAATCCAGTTTAAAAATGGGTGGAAGACCTAAACAGACACTTCACAAAGGAAGACACACAGATGGCCAAGAGGCACATGAAAAGATGCTCAATATCACTAATTATTAGAGAAATGCAAATCAAAGCTACAATGAGGTATAACCTCACGTTGGTCAGAATGGCCATTATAAAAAAATCTAGAAACAGTAAATGCTGGAAAGGGTGTGGTGAAAAGGGAACTCTCCTGCACTGTTGGTGGGAATGTAAACTGATACAACCACTATGGAAAACAGTATGGAGGTTCCTTAAAAAACTAAAACTAGAATTACCATATGACCCAACAATCCCACTGGGCATATACCCTGGGAAAACCATAATTCAGAAAGAGACATGTACCACAATGTTCACTGCAGCACTATTTACAATAGCCAGGACATGGAACCAACCTATATGTCCAATGACAGATGAATGGATAAAAAAGATGTGGCACTTATATACAATGGAATATTACTCAGCCATAAAAAGAAAACGAGTTATTTGTAGTGAGGTGGATGGACCCAGAGTCTGTCACACAGAGTGAAGTAAATCAGAAAGAGAAAAACAAATATCATATATTAACACATATATGTGGAATCTATAAAAAAGAGGTAGACATAGAAAATGGACTTGAGGACATGGGGTGGGAGGGCGAAACTGGGGCGAAGTGAGAGTAGCATCGACACACATACACTACCGAATGTAAAATAGTTGGCTGATGGGAAGCAGCTGCATAGCACAGGGAGATGGGCTTAGTGCTTTGCAATGACCTAGAGACGTGGGATAGAGAGGATGGCAGGGAGGCTCAAAAGGGAGGGGATATGGGGACACGGCTAATTCACTTTCTTGTGCAACAGAAACTAACACAGTATTGTGAAGCAATTATACTCCAATAAAGAGCTATTTTAAAAAATGCTGTAGGAAATATATACATATATGAAGGGAGGAGAGGGAGAGCGCGAGGGTGGAAATAAGGGTGCTTGAGCAAATGTGGCAAAATTTTAACGATTATCTATTAGAGCGTTTTTCACTTTTCCTGCAGATGTGAAAATATATAAAATAAAATGGTGGAGGGAAATAAACAACTTTTTAACAATCCACTTGGTTCATCTAAATCTGGTCACCTAAATTAATATACTCCAAGATAAATGGGAAGATTGTGGTGATACACACTGAATTATGATGTTTTTAAAAATGTGAGGGCAGGGGCCTCCCTGGTGGCGCAGTGGTTGAGAGTCTGCCTGCCAATGCAGGGGATAAGGGTTCGTGCCCCGGTCTGGGAGGATCCCATATGCCGCGGAGCGGCTGGGCCCGTGAGCCATGGCCGCTGGGCCTGCGCATCCGGAGCCTGTGCTCCGCAACGGGAGAGGCCACAACAGTGAGAGGCCCGCATACCGCAAAAAGAAAAAAAAAAAAAAAAAAATGTGAGGGCAGGAGCTCACTCCCAGAGCCTAGCACAATACTCTCTGCATTTACGAAGAGCAGAACAAGGGTATGTGCTGTGTAGGTGGGTACCTAAGTATCTAGATGTATTAGGAGGAAAAGGACAGAGAAGGTGAGTGCTGGTGGTGGGGAAGGCTGTCAACTATAGAAATCACTGTAAAATACAACAAATCTAATTCTTTTCAAAGGTTGTGTTATTTGAGTAAATGCTTTTCAGTTTTTGCTTGAATGTCTATTACTGACCACGGTAAAAAGCAGCATAAGTAGGTAAGATCAGCCTCTCTGAATATTTGATTACAAGCCTGAGTACTTTCTCAAAAAGGCAAACATGTATTCTGACAACTTTAAAAAAACTATGTGGTCACAATACGCATCACTAGAGAGAAAATTTTAACTTCTACAAAATGTCAGTAAGAGCCAAGATAATCTAAGCACCATTTCAAAATAAAAAACATTTTTCTTTACAGAATTTTACAGCTGAAAAGAACTTTAAAAGGTCATCGAGTCAAATTCTTCATCATGTATAACTATTCCTATTTTAATCAGATCTAAAATACTATACACACACACTTAACACCAAAAATTAACAATCTATGAAGAAGACTATTTTTTTGATAATCACAATAATATCTGACAATATTTGCAGGGCATGATGGAATCCTGCATTACAAAGACACTTATTTATTTAGGATAAAGCAGGGTGAGGCTAGGTATTTCAGATATGTATCACCATATATCCTCCAAATCTGAGATTCAAGTAAGTCCTGATATCCAAAACCCATTTTTGCCCAAAACTATAAAGTCATATGTCTTGTACTGGGAGAAGAAGAAATTTTATTCCATGACCCTCCTTAGCACAGTTCTGTTTTATTTTTAATATACATCTGTGTCCCAAAGATATGGATCAATTTTGGTGATGAAGATAAGATACAATGATAAGGTTTGCAATGATGGGACAAAGTAGTCAAGATTGTAAAGAGAGACCACCCTGCTTTGAAAAGAATATCGAATTAGGGTCAAAAAGAAAAACAAAAGTGTATATAAAAAGTTCTTGAATCAATATATTCCGGCAATCAATTGTATATTTAACATTAAATAATTAAAAAAAAATAAAATAATTTAAAAAAGACTTTATCTTTTATTAATACATAATGAAAAACCATTTTCAAATCAGAAAATTGTAGTCATTTAAAAAGTTAATCTTACTGTACAGATATATTAGCTGTAATGGATAAACTACCACTGGGAAGCTTACCTAATACTAGTTTTGAAACCAGATAGCAAGCTACATTAGAGTTTTAAAAATCAGCAAAGGTGAAGTGCCTTTTTTACTCCTTAAATGCATAGAAAATATACACCTTACATTGCTAAATATACAATAAGTAGGACGTTTACCATCAACCTAAAAAAAAGCTGTACCAAAATCTGTTCACAACAGGGTCATCACTGGTTTTCAGTTAGACAGAGAATATGGGTTTTTAAATTTTGAAACTTAGAATTTATCAAATATAAATAGTTGCATTAAAGATTAAATTTTAAGTAGGTAACTCCCAATGTTGAGAAATTTGTAAATGTTTTAAAATAGACATCAATGACTATTAGTTAAACCAGTTAAAAACAATTATAAGTACTAATATGTTCATAAAATTATATTTCACTTGTTGAAAACCATATGGAAATAAATACTTGTTCACATTATGAATGACTTTTTAAAATGCTTACTGTACTTGGATTCAACTGCATTTTGACAGGAACACATATCAATAAAAGTGCTTTATTTCTTAAGCCTGTATGTCATGCAGCACCAGAAAAGCATTACTTTTTAAAAAATAGAAATCCAACAATTAAGAATTTTTTTAGAAAGAAGAAATACATATAATTTTTTTAGAGAGAGAAATATAATTCCAGATACCTGTTTGAATCTTGACTCTGTGTAGTTTGGATGTGAACTGATCATTAACTGTAAATATGTGACCATTTTCTATTTCCTTTGACTTGGGTTCCTTTGTGAGAACCCGCTGTGTTGGTTTACCACAGGCGAGGGACTGCAGGGCTCTAACAAGTTCTCTTTCAGGGATATCTGTCTCTTGTTGGATTTCCTGAAATTTCATCAGATTAACATAATTAGACTTTTTGAAAGATTAATTAGTAAGTGAAATTGACCAAGCAGTAATTAGAGGTAATTCCATTAAATAATTTACAACAAAGAACTTCCTATTATGACTCTAAAATCTCTTATTTGAACAAATTATAGAAAAAGGTAGTTCAAATTACAAAATACTGAAAAGACATATACTTTTTGTTTCAGAGTTATAAAGCACAGTCTAAGAATGTCATCCAGCAGAGATTATTAAGGGACCTGCTTTAATATTTAGGTAAAAAGCAAAGTGTTAATCAACATATGATTGCTAATTTTAGAAATACTCTACAATCTTCCTCTCAAGTTTATCCATATTACTCTTTTGCTTAGCAACTTCTTTCCTAGAAATAAGCAAAGTAAGCCTGACCTAAGGTCTTCTATCATAGTATCAAAATTTACAATCCAAGTTGACCATTTTTACTGCCTGTATAACCAAATTAAAAAAAATTAAATACTTGATAATTAATACTAAATATGAAAAGCAATATGAAATATGTTTTGAAGTGGTGGTAATTTTTTTTTGTTGTTGTTGTACGCGGGCCTCACTGTTGTGGCCTTTCCCGTTGCGGAGCACAGGCTCCGGACGCGCAGGCTCAGCGGCCATGGCTCACTGGCCCAGCCGCCCCACGGCATGTGGGATCTTCCCCGACCGGGGCATGAACCCATGTCCCCTGCATTGGCAGGCGGACTCTCAACCACTGCGCCACCAGAGAGGCCCAGGTGGTAATTTTTGCTACATTATTATGGCATGAATAAAATGTAATACTGGAAAAACAAGCAGTTCAGGAAAAGAGTGAATCTGTAACTTTTAAATTCATTATATTCTTTTTATGTCAATGGGACAGTAAGAGAATTGTACATGTATATGATTTAGTCCCTTCACATCTACATGTACTGTATGGTGCAGCAAATCTTCATATTAGGATACATCATTTTGATTCACTGTATAAAGCTGTTTTTTTCTCAAAAGGAGCTCAGGAAGAGTGGGCGTAAAGATGGTGTTATTCAGCGTATGTAACTGATCTGGAAAGAGTTGTTCTCCCTTTCACAAGTCTCTGAGGAACAGTTTAGGCTTTTCTAAAGGACTGTCAGGTCAGTGAGACTGAAAGAAATGTGACCTTTAGTGATGTTGATGCATATTCCCTTGCTTCAAATGATCTCAGTATGTCTACATACTTTAGACATATAAATGTTAATCCCAGCAAATTAAATAGGTGCTATTAATTAGAATGTTAACTGTATTTACTATGTACATGCTAAAAGTGATTTATTTACATGTTTTATTGTTTAACCATAGTCAAAGAACCGGAAATACCTTCTTAGGTGGTATTTTAACAACTACAGATCATTCCTAGAGGTAGCTACAGATCTTCTTCAAATCACAACGGGGTTATGTCCTAATAACCTCACAGCACTGAATAAGCTGAAAATGCATCTAATGCGTGTAACCTACTGAACATCCTAGCTGAGCCTAGCTCGCCTTAAACATGCTCAGAACACGTACCTTAGCCTATAGTTGGGCAAAATCATCTAACACAAAGCCTATTTTTTATAATAGTGTTGAATATCTCATGTAATTATTGAATATTGTACTAAAAGTAAAAAGCAGAATGGTTGTATGGGTACAGAATGGTGGTAAGTGTATCAGTTGTTTACTCTTGTGATCACCTAGCTGAGAGCTGCAGCTTGCTGATCCCAGCCTGGGAAAAGATCAAAATTCAAAGTACAGCCTCAACCGAATGCGTACTGCTTTGTGCCATCATAAAGTTGAAAAAACTTAAGTCAAACCACCATAAGTCAGGAACTGTCTGTACTGCAATTCAATGTTCATCCTTCTATGCCATTTTTAAAAATACATCTACATATATATATACACACACACACACATGAATACAAATACACATATACATGTATGTACATTAATATACTTACCTATACACTAGTATTAGTGTTAAATATAAACAGGATCACACCATATGAATTCTTCCATTAATTTCTTGATGATTTTGCATGTTTGCATAATGACGTTAAAGCTACAGGGAACTCCATAGTACTGCTCTCTCACAATATGGAGATTGAGATTGTATCCAATTTTGTGATGGAGCATGCATTTCTGCCTGAGTACAAGAGCTAGGTTTCTGAAGCATATTTCTAGAAATGTACTTGTTTCCTCAGAGTTATAAAGATTTTATATTTGACAGACAGTGACAAACTGCCTTTCAAGTTTCTTAACTATTTAACTTCACAGCAGTTATAAGTATTCATTCTCTCTACCTCAAACACAGAACTGTCTTTTTCTTTTGCCCATCTATTGGGCTAAAAATGGTATCTCATTATTTTAATTTGTACTTCTATAACCAATAGGAGAAAAAAACATCTTTTTATGTTTACAAGGTATCTGTAACTCTTCTGTGCTTTATTTATTTGTATTTCTTCCACGTTTTTCTATTCAACTGTTTTTGTATTGATTTACTGGTGCTCTTTACGTATTACAGTTTTCAATACTCTTACTTGCTGTAAATTTCTCCTAGACTCTTTATCTTCTAACTTATTTCATCATTTACATGTTTTATTACTTTTTACTTGGTTAAATCTGTCAGTCTTTTTCTTTGTGGTTTATGTAACAGGCTTGAAAAAAGGCCTTACTTATATCACGCTTATCAAAATATTCTGTTTTTTTCTATTACATTTATAGATTTGTGCTTACATCTATCTGGAATTTGATTTTGATTTTACATTTGATATGACATATGGAACTAAGTTCGCCATACTACTGTCCTTCCATTCCCACAAATGAAGTAGCAGTTATTTTAATTTAGTTTATTAGAAATGGTAAATATATCGCATTCCAAACACCTCTGTATATACTAATCTGTTTCTGGACTCCCTATTTTGTTCAAACGACCTATTTGTCTACACATGTTAAAAACAATTTTAACTTTGAGGTATGTCTGGGTATTAAGACATACTCCTTTCCCTCTTACTGGGCCTTCCCATCTCCCAAATCCCTGCCCCTCTTTGCCTATTCTTGTGTATTTTCTTGCCCAGGTGAATTCTGGGATCAGCCTGTCAAGTTTCACAGAAAAGAAATCTTCCGCAGATTTGGACTGACATTTCACTGAATTTATAGGTGACTTAAAAAAAAAAACAAAACTCCTTTATAACACATAGCTTTCCCTTTCAGGTACATTTACCCTTCCATATTCTTTTCTTTTATTGCCTTTTTCGTGTAAGTCTTCTACTTTTTGTGTTAGGATGATTCCTAGAAAGATTATGATTCCTATTAAAACATCCTTTTCCTCATGTCATTTTCAGATTAATTCTGATGTAGAGAAAAGCTGACTTATAGTTCAGTATGATTTATAGAAAAACTTTTCAACCAAACTCTCATTTCTCAGTTGATTATTATAGCTGACAATCATACTGTCTACAAACTTTGTCAACTCCTGATATTTATAAATTTCATTCCTTTTTCTTTTCTAGTGTGTTAATTAGGACCTGCAGAACAAGGCTGGATAGTAGCAGTAAAGGCAGGTATCCTAAATTGTTCCTAACCTTAATGGGAAGGTGTCTAACATTTTACTACTAATTACTGTTTGCTCAGGTCTCTTATTTAAAGCTTAGGTCTCTCATTAGATACGCCCATATGCCATTAGGCATTTCATTATATTCTTAGGTGGCTACGAGTCCCCCATCTGGAAATAAGAAGTGGGGACTGACTTTTCTCGCGTGCTTTTTGCACATTTGTGGAAATCATTGACTTTCTCCTTGAAATGATGTCTGGTAATATAGCAGGTGATCAGTTAATTTTATTATTACTTTAAAATCTCAGTAACTATCTGTTAACAAATTCCTTCTTTGTATTCCAGGAGTAAACCCTGTTTGGACAGAGTGGATTATTATTTCAATAGACTGCTGAATATAACTTGCTAATAATATTTTACTTAAGATTTGTGTATTTATTTTGAATAACCTATAGCTTTCCTTCCTTTTTTGTATTTTCCTTGTTCAGTTTTAGTAATAAGGTTATGCCAGCCTCAGATATTTCCCAAGAACAATTTGTGTATTTTGCTTTCTCAGTTCAAAGTTCCCTGTATAGCTTTGAATTTTAATTTGCTAATTGTGTTATTCAAATCTTCTATATCCCTCTTTTTTACAGTATAGTCAATCAGTACATTTGTGAAGGATTTCTGTAACTGTGGAATTATCTATTTCCCCTTGTACTTCCAACCATTTTCCTTCATATATTGTTATGTCACATTAATGTCATAAGTTCTCGATGAAATATCAATTACCACTGTTGTTTAATGGTTTTCTATTCAAATTCTGTCTGACATTAATTTTGTTACTGTCTACAATTAGCTTTTATATTTCAGACTCATTCTCAGAAATTTTTGAACAGTATAATAAAGAACATTCAGAAAAATATGTATTAATATCCATAGCTCTTTCAAAAATTAAATGCTATTACTAAAAATCCAAGGTACAGATTACCACTATATGTATTTCTGTATTTTAGCTGTTCTAAGTCACAATACGGACTTCATTCCAAAACCTATATAAAAAGAGGAAAAAGCCTGAGCAGCCTGACTACTATAGATTAAATGTGACACTACAATAAATGTCACCTTTTGTAGGCAGTTTCCAAGATGGCCCTCAATGATCCTGGTATGTTTTAACCTTGTGTGGTCCCCTCACTCCATCAGGGCTGACTTGAGTGACCCACAAAATAAGGAAGTGACGATACGTGACGTCCAAGGCTGGGTCATAAAGGCACTGCAGGTTCTGCCTGGGTCTCTTGGATCGCTTGCTCTAGGGAAAGTTAGCCACCAGGAGGCAAGGACAATCAAACAGCCATGTTTGGTAAAGCCTATGTGGAGAGAAACTAAGACCTCTTACCAACAGCCAAAACAAACTTGCCAGCCACGTGGAAGAAGGCACATACCAATAGCATTTTCCAGCCCTAGACAAACATTAGACAACTGAAGCCCCAGCTGACATCTTAATGTAACCTCACGAACGAGTCCAAGCCAGAACCACCCAGAAAGCCCCTCCTGAATCCCCAACCCACAAATACCATGAAAGATAATAAGCTGTTAGTGGTTGTTTTAAAACATGAATTTGAGACCTGTTGTGTAGCATTAAATAATGAATACACCATCTTACTGAACTTAGAAAGAAAGAATATTCAAAGATAAGAGATCAGCTTCCTTTAGTAATTACTATAGTTAAATACTTTTAACTGTCTCCTCTAATTTGTGGCGATTTCTGTAAAAGAGATGTCTAATAAAACTTATGCGGCAGACTGACTATAAGCACATAGTGTGAGTAAAGACAAAAAACTTCATGTGCCTTTTCACTATTCCCCGGTTTGAGATGCAAACAGTCAGAAGGTTCTGGAGCCATAGGAATGGCGTTTTACTTACTTACGCTCAGGCTTCTTGGTTTGTGACTTAGCTAAAATTTAAAATATTACAGGAATTTTCTACTTAATTTTACCTTCTACCTAAATCACTGCTCACTAGCCTCACTGACTGCAAGCTGACTGGGACGAGAAAAGGAAGCTTGAACCATTAAAATTACTAGCAGTTCCAATAATGGCTTAAGAAGATCAATTTATGTTTTTGTTTATCCCATTATTTTTGCCAGCTCTTTATAAAGTAGGACTCTGAAAACCAACTGCAGCATTTATCAAGTAGCTTATTTTGTTTCAAATATATTATCCATGAGAACAGCAGATTAAAACATCCAAGCTGTTAAAGATAATTCAATTCCACCTGTCTGAAAAGGCTTACAATGTTTGGGTAAGGTACTCAATACTTACTTAATCAATATTCTTTAGAACTCAATCACATTTAACTTGTGCTTGAAAATTCAAGTTATTCCCTAGGTAAAAACACACCTGGAGGGCCTCCCTGGTGGCGCAAGTGGTTGAGAGTCCGCCTGCCGATGCAGGGGATACGGGTTCGTGCCCCGGTCTGGGAGGATCCCATATGCCGCGGAGCGGCTGGGCCCGTGAGCCATGGCCGCTGAGCCTGCGCGTCCGGAGCCTGCGCGTCCGGAGCCTGTGCTCCGCAATGGGGGAGGCCACAACAGTGAGAGGCCCGCGTACCGCAAAAAAAAAAAAAAAAAAAAAAAAAAAACACGCCTGGAAATTTATAAGAGCAAAACCTCTTGCCTTAGCCACTAACCTAAAAATAAAACACTTACGTTTCAAAATCTTTCCTTGAGGTGTATCACATAAAAACAGTCATCCCTTAACTATATCATCGTCACAAAAAGGGAATATGGAGATGAGTATTAAAACAGGCCTAGAATTTAATCCTGCTCTTCATTTCAAACTTAAACTTCTTTCTTCCTATATTCATTCACCTATGTCTGAAAATTGATTTTCAGTTAAGTATAAATATGGCTATAATTCTACAGCTTTTTAAAATATTCTTTATCTTTAATTTAAACTTATTAAAAATCACACGATCTTCATTTCAACTCCAACCTACTCATCAAAGGTATGGGAAAAGACTAAATGAATTTAATTCAATCAAATCATGACTTAATGGGAGAAATAAGAAGTATATTATAATATATATATAGTTACTCTAAGAAAAAAAAAGAAAGTTGACACTATCAAAATAGTGTAAAATTAGCATAATGATAGACATAGAAATTAATGAAATAGATCAGAGTGTGCAGAAATAGACCCACATATATACGGTCAACTGAATTTTTTTTTTTTTAATAAAGGGCTCAAAGTAATTCAAAGGGGAAAGACTAGTGTTTTTGACAAATGATGCTGAAATGAACAACTGAATACCTATGTGTGGGGAGGAAATAATCCTTACCTCTAATCATACCAAAAAAATTAACTTGAAATTGATCATAGGACTAAACGTAAAAGCTAAAACTATAAATCACTTAGAAAATCTTTGCAAACTTGGGATAGCCAATAATTTCTTAGATAGGATATCAAAAGCATGAACCATAAACGTAAAGAAGTGGCCACTGGACTTCATCAATATTAAAAAGTTCTGCTCTTCAGAATATAACATTAAGAAAATGAAAAGGCAAGTGACAGACTGTGAGAAAATATTCACAGAACATAGATTTGACGACGGATTTGTATCCAGAATTTGTAAAGAACTTTTAAAAAACCTGATAAAGATATGAACAAAGAATTCACCAGGGGCTTCCCTGGTGGCACAGTGGTTGAGAGTCCGCCTGCCGATGCAGGGGACACGGGTTCGTTCTCCGGTCTGGGAAGATCCCACATGCCGCGGAGCGGTTGGGTCCGTGCGCCATGGCCGCTGAGCCTGCGCATCCGGAGCCTGTGCTCCGCAACGGGAGAGGCCACAGCAGTGAGAAGCCCGCGTACCGCAAAAAAAAAAAAAAAAAAAAAGAATTCACCAAACAAGACATAGAAGTGGCGTATGAACAAATAAAAAATGCTCAATGTCATTATTATTAGTCAAGGAAAGAAATTAAATCCACAATGTATAGGTACAATTACACACCAGCTAAAATGGCTAAAATTTAAAAGACTGACAATACTAAATTTTGGAGAGGATGTGGGGTAACTAGAACTCTCCTACACTGCTGGCAGGAATGTAAAATGGTAAAAATCACTTCGGGATGCAGTTTGGCAACTTCTTTAAAAAGTTAAACATACAGCTCTATTCACTACAGTCTAAATCTGAGAACAACCCAAATGCCAGGTGAGAATCTGAAACAATACAATTGGTTAAAATTCACATAACCAGCCCATACCTCAAATGTGTATTTTTCTCTATTATTGAAGAGCATTAATATGGTCATCTGGAAAGTGGAGACTTGCAATATATGCTTCCGCGTATTAGAGCCAGTTACTTGTGCCCCTCCAACACCAACTTCAGATCCATCTTCCTGTTTAATTTTTTAAATATAAAAATAGAAACAAGATATAATTATCTCCTAGTAACTTTAACAGTATATTTGAAAAATAAGTTCTGTAATGCCCAACCTCTCCTTAACAAAATGATATAAACTCATTCCTATATAAAAAGGAAATGTTATTTTAAAAGTGTACGTGTAAATATGTGTGTATACATGCACACAAAGTCTTTATTTAGGACTGTCCCATTTTTTTCCATTATGAACATTTTAATGTATCTGAGCAAGTAATGAGTAATTCCTTATATTTATAACTAGAATTATGTTAACAGTACACAATGGGATAATAATGGACTTATAAAGATGCTACTGCCATTATACTACTATCCTAAAATAGTATTAGGTTTCTTTCTGTGTGGTCTGATCATGGTAAGAGTTCAAATAATAGCATAGGATGGGGAGAAAAAAACCTCTGCCGTCCTTAAAGCCTATTCCTGCTCTATGATTTAGAAGTACAAAGTAGAAATTCAGTCCTCAATAATTAACATATGAATTATGTTTTTAAAACCTACTGATCTGTTTAATAAAACCTCAAAAGATAACATGATTATTTAGGGAAAAAAACCTCTCCTTTAAAACAGAAACAAGAAAGCAATAATTAAAAGCTGAGTTCTTTAGTATGTATCCTTGACCTTCCCACTTACAGTTAAATATATAATAGTGTCAAACATTATTCAACTAACTGAACTCTAACGACTATTTCCCACTTCAATTAAGTATAAAAATTAGAACATGTATATAGGCATCTTCAACAATATTAAAAAAAAAACTTCGGTGTTACAGTGACAAATAAGATTTTAATTAAAATATTGAATGAAACTGTTATTTGTTGCCAAGATGACAACTTAGGTATTCTTAATGTTTTTTTAGAAGCTTTTTATTATTTTGCCATTTGAAGCCAAATGACCCTGATTTGATTTATACCAAGCAATGAAAGTAAATTATTACTCTAAACCTCACAATTTTACATATAAAAAAGCAATTACTTCTTTAAATGAAGGCACTTCTCTAGTGTATTGTTAATTTTTAAATAATCACTTTAGCAACATTTTGTACATTTTCACAAATCTTAAGTGTTAGCTTTCCCGGTTTCAATTTATTGGAAATAAGGATTATAGGAGACTGAGAATTTTAAAAAGGGACTCATGGCTTTTTATGCCCTCAAATCCATTATTTTATGCAATATTATCTCAAATCTAATCTTATAAATAAAACATGTAATTATATTATTTATTCCACAAGGAAGGCTACTGGTATAGTCTTCATATTGTCAAATGAAGTTAGCAACTAAGGGAACAGAAATCAATAAATCAAAGCCGAAGTTTCCCTCTTTTTAATATTTGAAACAGGTAAGGAAATAAAAGAAATAATTTATCCAAGTCAACAAAAATCACAAATCACTTCTGTAGACTAATTTTAAGTTACTTAATAAAAATACCTTCAAACTATTAATATTTACCTTTTTAACTGGTCCATAAAAGGTGGCATTGAGATCTGCAGAACCCATATGATGCTGGAGTGTGAGCTGTCGACCACTGTGTTTGGCTAAGTAAAACCTTCAGCAAATCAAACCAGGTTTTTGAGAATCATGTAATTTATATATTTGAAATTATAAACTACCAACCCTTAACAAACATATATGTAAGGGAGACTTCAAAAGCTAAACAAAACCTTAGGAATCAAGTTCCGTTCCAATTTTTTTTACAGAAAAGAAACCCTAAATAAGGGGTGGGGGTGGCTGGGTGGGAAACAGACCTAAGAAACTTAGCTAGATATTAAGTGATAAAGGTAGTACACTAAGTACTTTCTACCAGTACATTTATTTGCCCCTGGCTGCTGCTCAGCCACCGCTGTTTATATGACCACCTTTCTCCATAGGGAACCCAATAAGCAAGTCACCCCAAGCTAGTATCAGACATCAACAATACAAAATATACTCCTAACCATGCACTAATGCTGAAGAAAGCACACTGATATTCCTCTGAAAAGTTTATGCAATTCATCCTTACATATTAAATGCATAAAGGATAACATGGGATTTAAAAAATGGAGTATATTCCCCTTCAATTGGGGACACTACTGAATGCTCAAATTTATCTAAATTCTGGACAATCTGTACTTAGAAATATAAAATTTGATATACATTTACCTTCTGAATATCTCAAAAGCATGTCTTGGTGCTGGTGGGATGTTGCACTTTGGTGTGGCTGACTGAGTGGGCCAGTAACCTGTTGTGAGCACCCGAACTGTGAGATCAACACCACCTAAAGATACCTGTGGAAAAGAGAAGAAAATGTTCCCCCCTAATTAGTTAGGATGTGTTATCTGTTCCATACAGACACTGTGTTAAGAGTTATCAAAGTAGTTATCTCCATATCCAACATCCAGCAAATAAAACACATCTTCTTAAAAGTTACACTCATCCAATGTTTTCCTAATTTTAACTATCCTGGCACATTTATAATTATTGCTTAAGATGCTGAATTTACAATACTGATCAAAGTTCCTAGCATATGAACAAAGTCTTACTGGTGTCATTGAAAAGTACAGAGTTTTTGGCCCTCAAGATTTTTTTCAGATAAAATGTCAAGGGGCCATTATCAGTATCATTTTAGGGAAAATTCTAGAATAATACCTTTCATCTCAGCTTTTAAACATTTTTACCATCTTAACACAGCAACAACACATTTCTAATATCCCAGTCACATTTCAACTATACTGACCAAAACCTCCAAGTTTTCACATGTAGCTCACATTCTAACAACCTCTGCATAGGACACTAGATCCAGTTCTACACAGCAGATGCTCTATAAGCATTTGCATAATGTTTGACTACCTCTACAAAATATATGCTAGCATTACCATCACAATTAGATATTTCTTCTTTTTAAATAAATTACAATTTTAAGAAAACAAAAATAAAACACATCAACAGAAATTCTAAAGGGGGAAATATTATATTTATTTTTAATATTCACAGCTTGTTTTAAACCATTATTCAATTTTTATGTAACCTGGATGATTTAGTGATAGAAATTCTTTAAAGAGAAAAATGAGTTTATAAATATCAAGAAGTATTCCACACTCAGATTTCTTCATAAATATCTAATAAATGATTTACTCTATTTTAAAGAAATTGAATCCAGAAATCTTACATGACACATAGGAGAGATAATCACAGCAGACTCTTACTTAGATGATGAATGGAGAAGGGGCTGAGAACTCTTTGTACACTTGTAATTGGGAAAGGGGTCACAACTTGGTTCAATCCACCCAAGACAATGAAGTCTTTCATCTCTCTTCCCATATCTCCACAAGTCTTGCTCCTTAATCTTCAAGTCTTTCCTCAAAATGTCATTTTTTAAAGGAGGCCTTCCTCGACCACTCTTCCTTGCTACAGATTTCCTCTGTATCTCCTAACACCAGCTAAGGTGCTATGTAATTACTTATCTTGTTGATCATCTGTCTCCCAGATTGGAAAGTAAGCTCCAACATGGCAGGGATTTTTGTCTATTCTCTGCTGTATAACCAGCGCCTAGAACAACGCTTGGCACAGAAACAATGAGTTATTTGTTAAATTAAAAAAAAGAAAAAGAGGGCTTCCCTGGTGGCACAGTGGTTAAGAATCCGCCTGCCAATGCAGGGGGCACGGGTTCGAGCCCTGGGCCGGGAAGATCCCACATGCTGCGGACCAACTAAGTCCGTGCGCCACAACTACTGAGCCTGCGCTCTAGAGCCTGTGCTCCGCAACAAGAGAAGCCACCGCAATGAGAAGCCTGCGCACTGCAATGAAGAGTAGCCCCTGGCTCACCACAACTAGAGAAAGCCCGCGCACAGCAACGAAGACCCAATACAGCCAAAAATAAATAAATAAAATAAATAAATTTATTTTTTAAAAAAAGGAAAAAGAAAAAGAACCTCAAGGAACTATTACTCTAATGGTTTGGACCTTTTTTTTCTAGCTCTCTTAGTAATATATATATATATATATTTTTTGCGGTACGCGGGCCTCTCACTGTTGTGGCCTCCCCCGTTGCGGAGCACAGGCTCCGGACGCGCAGGCTCAGCGGCCATGGTTCACGGGCCCAGCTGCTCCGCAGCATGTGGGATCTTCCCAGACTGGGGCACGAACCTGTGTCCCCTGCATTGGCAGGCGGACTCTCAACCACTACACCACCAGGGAAGCCCCTCTTAGTAATATTTTTAAGCCATTCAGCTTATTTTCCAAGATAGCACATGACAGGGACAAGTACACAGAAACAGAGGTACCAGAAATGTCTGTCTGGATGTGATATGATTTGCTGATATAAATAAACAGAAATATGATAGCAAGGTGGTTTTCCTGTTCCTATCCCCATTAAAAAAGTAAAACACAGGAAAAAATGCACAAACACTTAAATTTCCCTCAGCATAATAAATATGACTTATCTAAATATAATATACCACAAGTATTTAGCATTTCAAGAAAAGTACTTGTTAATATGACTTCTGAAAGGAAACAGAAGAGTCATTCTCTTGGTATATTTCAACAGGCCAAGAACCTTTAAGAAAGTTACAGAGAATTATCTGAGGATTGATGATGTTTTAAAAGGGTTCTAAGATTTCAGAAAGTTCAAGATTTGTTTTGATTCCTCTGTCACTTTTCATCAAATCTTTCTAATGAAGATTAAGGCTTAGGAGACATAAAAGCTTAAGATCCTTAGTTTAAACAATTACAAAATAGCCAATAATTTCATGCAAATAATGGCCTTACAAAGTGAAAGCTGCAACCAGATTAGCAGATATATAACTCTGAGCATCTTGATAAGTACTCTACTTACTGGGTTAACAAATTATGAAACAAATATTCCACCATAAAGTGCAGGATATATCTGAATCATCAAAATGAAAGAATACAAAGTGCACAAACTTCATAACAACAGAAAATAACAAAAGCAAACAACCTGATAAAATGATCATGTTCAACAATCATTCCCTCTTTTTTAAATGAAATAAGTGCAACAGAGTGGTCGAGAGTCAATAAAGGCCGTAATTTTCTTATCAAAAGGCCTTCAACTACCACAGATAAGGTAGTTAGCTAAAAAAATAGTAAGGGTTCTGGACCCATCCAGGAACATTCCTTTACATGGTTTCAATACAGCATTTATTCAGACCAGGTTATCTCCTTATAGCTCTTAATATGTGTAACACTAGTGGAAGAAAAACAAAACAAAAAATGTACCATATGAAAATATGATTTTATCAATGCATTAGACAGAATGAAGCACAAATCCATGAACAATCTAAGAGAGAAAAACATCTATCACATTATTCAGTCCCTGCCCACTCAAATTTCTATTTATCACTGTGTCTATCTTTCCTGCTCTCAGCCTTTCTCCACTGTAAACACCCGAGGCAAATCACACAACTATTTATAACAAAGAGGAAACTGAAGTCCCTCTGAGTCAGAATGTCTTAATATATATAAATGTCCATTTCTACAGAACTAGGTATTTTCACGTATTTTGTTTGTGATGAGACCTATGGGACCAGTAGAGGTGATGATCTTATATTTAAATATCAAAGAAAAGACCTCCAATTTTTTTTTAATGGTTGTGACGTCTTAATTATGAAGTAGTACACGGTCAGTTGAGAGAGAAAACATTAAAGAAAAAATGTGGAGTTCTTTAAACTTAAAGTTACAGTTGAAAAACAGTTAAAAAAAAAAGAAGAGAGAAGGGAAAATTCTGAACTTCATTAAACCCCACTGAATCGTCACAAAACCCCACTGGACTCCAAGGCCCTATACGTTGCAGCTTACTGCCTTCTGGGAATCACAATACAGAACCACATTTATAACACACTAGCATCAGTGTTTTTATACTCAGTTCACCCTCCACCGACCCTGAGGATGTCAGGCCCATTTATCCTGACATTTCAGATGAATAAGAATACTGACGTACAGGAAAATCAGGTAACAATTCTAAGATAGCACCATCCTGGGGTAAAGTAAAAGGAAGAGCATTAAAACTCAGTAAGCTTGCCTAAGCCTGGTATTCTTTCCCTAACCTAAAAATGGTTATAACAGCAGAATCATTATTTATTAAATTTTTAGTATGTTCCTTCAAGTGGGGAAGACAAACTAAGTTTTATAAGAAAAAATATTTTAAGATTAATAGTTAGAAAAAGAGGTTATATGGGAGAAATAATTTTTAAAGCACTCACAGACAATACATATGTTGTCACTAATGGCATTTAAAGAAATGACATGGGGTGGGGGGATGGATAAAGTGGGAGATTGAGATTGACATATACACACTACTGTATATAAAATAGATAACTAATAAGAATCTGCTGCGTAGCACAGGGAACTCTACTCAGTACTCTGTAATGGCCTATATGGGACAAGAATCTAAAAAAAAGAGTGGATATACGGTATGTACAACTGATTCACTTTGCTGTACACCTGAAACTAATATAACATTGTAAATCAACTAGACTCCAATAAAAGTTTAAAAAAAAATAAAGAAATAACATCAGCAATTCAGTATCTGATTGGATGAAAATGCCCACTACAAAAGACTTCACATAAACACATTTATATAAGTAGAAATTAATGAAGAATCTTACCCCAGTGGCCTGTAGATGTTGCCTGAACTCATCCATAGTTGTGTTTGAGATGCTCATATCCCTAAACATTCCTTCCAGTTTTGATGTGAATTGACATCCACATTCAGTCTGTGGAAGAAAAACAAATATATACAAATAAATTATGGATTTTACTATTAGAAAATGTACAAAGAAACTCTTCCATGTTACTGTCATCCTTCCTAAATCTTTCCAACAGTTGTTCTATGTCTGTGGATACCAACTTCAGTGTGATTAAGATTAATCCAGGAATTTTATTTTAAAATACAAATTCCCAGACTCTGAGATTCCCATAAACCTCACTGAAGGTACTGCTCAGAACTCTTATGTTTTCAGCAAGAAACACCCATATCAGGTGATATGGGTACAAGTAGTCTGTGGACCACACTTTGTGAAACAAAACTATATGGTGATATTCCCTTTATTGTTTCCCTTGTACTAATCCTCCCCCAGATCTCCATGAATGAATGTATCTGCCACACCAAGAGAAATTCCAGCACACTGTGAATGTCCCAGAACTTGAACAAATCTAAGTACAGCCTGCTCAAAAAAAAAAAATCTAGTTTTATTAATTTATAGAAATAAGTATTTTAAATCAATTAAGTATTGCCCAGTCACATGTTGCTGGTGCTCAATTATGTGATAATCGTTAGTTACGTGCACTCTATTCCATCTTAAATACACCTTACCTTTAACTTAGAAATCATATTTTTTTCAGAGTCATCAGAAACACTTTTATTTGTGAGAAGTCTCCTTGCCAAGTGTTGTTTATAGTAACGTTCAAATACATCTTTTTCTTGCATAAACCTAAAAAGGACCATTGCCTTATCCAATATTGTTTCTACTTCTTGTTCTGTTAGCTGCAAACCATTGAAAAGACAATTTAACAATTACACAATTTTAGTTCTACAAAAACAGCATCACAGTTCATCAATAGTTTGAAAACACTGTTGGATAACAAACATAAACATCTGGTTGAGATATGTCAGAAGGAGGGATCTAGTGAGAGGAAGTGACTCCTACTTTATCTAGTAGCAGACTCTTAAATCCTCATCTAGTGCAGCATTAACCAGGGGCTGGAATGGAGTTCCACTCCCTAGTGGGCTACCTCTGAAAGGGAGGCATGAAGTGATACATGGCTGGATTAAAGGATGACTGAGAACAGAAGAAATGAAATTTTAATCACATAAAAGAATTTTACCATGCCCTTGCATAGTATCTAGGCAGAAACTTACATGGCCAAAAGACAGGTATTTTTATATATGCTCATTCAAAATCTAAATTGTGCAACCAGAACGGTAATAATTTGTTATAATTCCAAAAGTAAAAAGGCCTCTTGCCCCTAATCTTTTAAATAAGGGCAAGGTGATACTGTGGCAGGTTGCATTAAGTTTATATTAAAAACTATGGGGCTTCCCTGGTAGCACAGTGGTTGGGAGTCCACCTGCCGATGCAGGGGACATGGGTTCATGCCCCGGTCCGGGAGGATCCCACATGCCGAGGAGCGGCTGGGCCCGGGAGCCATGGCCGCTGAGCCCGCGCATCCGGAGCCTGTGCTCTGCAGCGGGAGAGGCCACAACAGTGAGAAGCCCGCGTATAGGAAAAAAAAAAAAAAACTATGGTAGACTACTCAGCTGTGTATTTTCTATTTGGTGCCCTTAGTAATCTTCCTCTTATTTGTCTCTTTGTTATAGCTACCTATTTGTTGCTTTGCCCTTCTGTCTCACAAATCCCAAGACGAAGTCAAGAAGACCAATTTACTTGCGATCACAATCTGCTTATTTTGATTTTCTGTGCTGTAGTGAGCTTCCAAGATCCCAGATATATTATAAAGGCTTGAAACTGAGCTTCCATATATGCTTTCAAACTATTTTCTGATACCTATTCTAGTCTGTGCCTTCAAATTTTTGGCACTCAAGTATTGTTTGATACATAACCCCCAGAACCAGGTGACAGCAAGCAACATTCTATGTGCCACATGGATAGCTGTTTTCTAGTTCCTTATTATCTCTATAGCATACCTAACCCTCACAATCTCAAGTCTATGGATGTGTAGTTGTTTTTGATGCCAGTTACATTCAATGAAATGTCAAAGTACTTTTGACCATTTCAAATACTTGAAACAATCCTTTCAAATATCACAGTGCACGTTTAAGCACAGCAAAGGAAGACTGTTTAATTTTATATCTACAAAATTCCCTTATTTTATATTTTATTTCCTAATTTTATATCTACAAATAAAACTTAAGATATTTTCAAATGCATTAATACTTACCCCTTTGACTCCCTTTTTCAGCTTATCATCAATAAATAATGAGAGGTATTCAGGGGACCTGGAGTTGAGGTTGAGAAAATACTCAAAGTCACCCGCAATAGTTTGTTTAAAGAGCCGGTCGTTATTAAACGATTCCTGGAGGAAGCGATCAAACCTACTCTTCAGATCCAATAAGCCCTTCCAAATAAAAACAAAGAAACTTAGGATACATTATAATAACTTTTCTATAAACAATACATGTGTAACTACACATGTTTAACTTTGCTGGTAATAAATGTACGCATTCAGTGTTAAACTTACAGATTCTATATTGCTATCTTCAAGCCTGTATCTAAGCCTGTTAAAAATGTCAGTGGAGAGAGAGTACTCTACCTTCCATTTATGTATTATTCTATTAAAAGAGGAACCAAAGATTCTCCTCACTTTTTCTCCCCACCTTCCTCTATCTTGACTGAATGGGTGAGCCTGAGAGAAAATTAGCTTTAAAAATACATAGAGAAAGCTTATTAAAATATGAAAAACCTGAGTGCATAATGTATTTGTTGTACTGCTTGAAAGCAAAATATCTTGAACCAAAAAGTCACTAAAACACAGTTATTTTTTCTTGAACACACTAAGGTAGTATATGAACACTAAAGCATACACAAAAGTAGAAAGAACTTTCATTTTTGAGACTATTTAAATAAAGATTTCTTCATCAGACAAGCTAATAAATGAAAAGAAGTGGCTGAGTTTGTATCCCTGATATAAATGTACATGCTTTCCAAAATTCTAAAATATTTAGGATAATTACATATTAATTTACCATTGGAAAAATTAAGTCAGAAATACATACTACATAGCTTTGTGAAAGTGAACTTTTTAGCACTTGTCAAAATTACTTTATGATAAAGAGAATCTTCTGTATTTACTTACCTGGATATAGTCAACAGGATTCTTTCCTTCTCCTTCCTCAGAAACAAGGGCTTTACCTTGTTCCCTCAAGTAGGAACTCATACACTCACACATCGTTTTCAAACCATTTGGCACACGACTAAATAACTTGTACATGCAAGCAAGGTCTGCAATCAGAACGAACACACAAATTGGCTACATTAAAAATTAAGAAAATAAATTTGAATCTCTGTTCATGCTGATTTGCGATACTTAAAGAAGCTTATTTCTCCATTATGATCATTTGCTGACCACATGAAAAACTATTAAAAAAAAAAAAAACCCAGGAAAACAGGGGAAGAAAAGCTAGTTAATGGTTATTATTGCAATTTAAAAAATACGTCTTACAGATGAGATACTTTAAAAGCATCAGTAACATGTCATAGCAAATTTTAGTTTACATGGAAGAGATGTCCAAACAGCATAATAGTCACAAAAAATGACAACTGAAGTTTTTGAGTTCCTACATAATTTAGCCTATATAATTCTAATCTAGAATCTAGTTAATACTGCAAAACAACTATCAAAAGGATAACTTTAACTGTGGTATAATTGGCAGTTAATGTAATAAGGAAGAAATTTAAAAACCAATTAAAGTCTTACAGATAATTTTTAAGTATATCTATCTCAAAAGTTCAAATGACAACCATGACAACAAAATAAAATTAAATATACTAGGATTTATTTCATTATACATCATGGTAAAGTTCATGTGAAATTTACAGCATAAATTCCTATTATTTAATATTTTCCTCAGAGCAATCCCTAATATTTCCCAGGTGTTGACCTAAGCCAGTATGTATATTTTAAAAATTGGTTTATCTCACTACATCGTTTTTATTTAGAAGGAAAACTCTGGACTCTACTTTTTACAAGATTAAAATGTGGAGTTAAAATGCTGCTTTTCCATATGTCTAATTTATCTATGAAATAAGAATTTACTGGGAGGCTATAGTGTCAAAACTTTACAATGATAATAAAAAGGCTTTATGATTGAGAACTTTTAAATATGGAGTTAGTACAGCAGTTTCTAGATCAGTGGCTGGAAAACTGTTTTCTGTAAAGCACCAGAGAGTAAATATTTTAAACTTGTGGACCATATGGTCTCATTTACAACTACTCGATTTTGCCACTGTAGCCATAAAGAAGCTGCAGATAATACATAAATGAATGGGCATGACTGTGTTCCAATACAACTTGATTTATGGACACTGAGATCTAAAATTTATATAATTTTCATGTGTAATGAAATATTACTCTTTTGATTTTTTTTTTTTCAAACAAACTGATAGTGGGCCAGATTTGGCAGACAGGCTATAATTTGCCCACCCTGGTCTACATTTATAAGAGCAACTTAGATCTTAAAACTGAAGTTGTATGTATTTTAAAGATACCTGGACACAAGTTTTACAAAAAGGGCTTCAAAATTTGTTTCAATGACTTTCAAAAGCAAATTTCATTAAAAAGTGCTTTCATCAATAATATATGTCCAAAATAATCTACACACAGCAAATCTTATAGTTTCTCACATTTGTTATAAATTACAACCAAGTTTCCCATGTTAAAAACAAATATTACAAACACAATAATTTATGAACATATATACTACAGTAAACTTGGCATATCAAATAGTTCCCAGCTTTGTCTACTTTGTTCCTATGTTGTTACAGTTTTGCTTAGTCACATGTATATTTAACAGTATGTAAATTAATACAATTTCATTATATGTAATTCACTGTATATAAATGTATGGCTTAGTGGAGAATGTGAAAGAGAAAATGAAAAATATCCATCATTCAAAAATTAGATATCATTATTTCTATATACACTTCATGAAACAATAAAATGATACCATTCAAACTTAATTTCATAATGTTATCTGCATTTAATTATCAATCCAATTCATCCTCCATTCATGGTGGGAAAAAACTTTTTCACTTTCTGATTTATGAGATATTTGGCTTCATAATGGTGAAGCTGTGTCTCTGACATATTCTTGACATACTGCTCACGAGCAGGGCCTAGCATAATTAAAGATATTCTGCAATTAGGTTTCTAGTGGAAAGCCAGGAAAACTGAAGCCATGATTTTAAAATTTAATTTAGAATCACAGAAAGCTGCTTACTTGTGGAGAACATTAAGCACTAAACAGAAACTATGGTAAGTGGCTATTCTGACACCCCATTATTTATGCACTTATTAAGCACTTGCCATGTGTTAGGTATACTTAATGCTTTTAACACAAGTCTCCATGCAGGTTACAGTTACTACAATTCAGGTAGGTATGCTCAACAACCTCCCCATCAAACATTTCCTAGGCTCTAAACTCCAAGCCCATTTCATCTCCCCTCCTCAACAACCCCCACCCAAGGTGACTAAGAAAGCATTAACTCAATAACTGAACAGTACATTAGAAAATTGAGGGCTTCCCTGGTGGTGCAGTTGTTAAGAATCCGCCTGCCAGTGCAGGGGACACGGGTTCGAGCTCTGGTCCGGGAAGATCCCACACGCCGTGGAGCAACTAAGGCCATGCGCCACAACTACTGAGCCTGCGCTCTAGAGCCCGCGGGTCAAAACTACTGAGCCCGCGAGCCTAGAGCCCGGGCTCCGCAACAAGAGAAGCCACCGCAATGAGAAGCCCGCACACTGCAATGAAGAGTAGCCCCCACTCACCACGACGAGAGAAAGCCTGCGCACAGCAACGAAGACCCAATGCAGACAAAAATAAATAAATTTATTTTAAAAAAAAGGATAGATTCTCATTTTAAGTAAAGGAAAATGCTTTTCATAAAGTCCTATCTGCCAGGGATCATGATCAGGGTCATCAAACTATAGCCCATGGACCAACTACAGCCCATGGACTAACTACAGCCCGCTGCTTGTTTTTGTATACCTCACAAACTAAGAATGGTTTTCACATTTTTAAATGTTTGAAAAATAAAAATCGAAGTTTTACAGGAACACAGTCAAGTTTAATTCGTTTGTGTTATTTTCTATGCTTACTTTCTCACTATTACAGCAGAGATGAGTACCTTACTGTCTGGTCCAAACAACTAAAATATTTATTATCTGGCCTTTTACAAAAAAAGCTTGCCAATCCCTGACAGACCATAGGCATCCAGGAGCAGCTTATTTTAGAAAACATGATAAACATCTTTAAAAATCATTTTTGTTTTGCTTTTTGCTTTTATAAAAAAAGGTTTACCAGAAGGGTCTTTTAAAAAGTAACTTTCTCTAGTTTAATAAAAACAACAAATTTACATACAACTTTTTAGGAACTTCGCACATATATAGAAATATAACTGTCTGAAAACACAAGGCAAAGATTCCACTAGAGAAAGAATGGAACACCCTCTCTGCCTACCATCTTTGTTTTCCCTTCTCTTACATCCTCCTCTCTTTTAAATTATTAACTTAAAAAAATTTTTTTTCCATTCCCTACCTATGACATGACCCAACAGGCAATATGTATTTATTTTATAAGAAATACATGGCTAAAATATTGCTAAGACTTCATCTAAGAGCACCAAATTTGTTTATTTTTTAATACCATATCAGTGACTTATCCAGTCATAGTTTTAAAGAAAACCTTCAGAAATTAAGGAGGAGGACAACATGACTATTCTTTACAATTTCTCCTAGAGTACTTGTTACAAAATAACATTTTAGGAAAATCAGGTAAATAGCCAAGAAGAGTAAATGTTACAGTTATCTCCAACATGTTTACTTTTAAGCAATTCTCCTTTCTCCTCTTTCATTCTATAACAAGATATCCAATCTACTAATTTATCTAAGTATGTCAACTTGGAGACACATATTTTTGCATTTTTGGTACCCTTACCACAACTAACTCCCAAAGAAATGCTTACAAAAATTTTAAGATTGGAACTTCAGATTATAAAAGAATCACAAAAACTACAGGAGAGTGTGTGGGAATGAAGAGTCTAAACACCCTGATATAGAAATATAAAGTACAGGAATAGGTGAAGAGATCATTGACCTTATAAATAATATTAATCATCTTCTTTTTTTTAAGCTCTTTTATTTTCTCCTCTACTCTATTTTTTTCCCCCTTTGGTGCGCCGTGTGGCTTGTGGGATCTTAGTTCTCCAACCAGGGATCGAACCTGTGCCCTCTGCAGTAGAAGCATGGGGTCTTAACCACTGGACCGCCAGCGAAGTCCCTAAACTTACCTTTGGGGTTAAGAAAAACAAAAAGTGAGGAGACTTAAGATGAAAGAAGAAAAAAAGCCACTTGATTCACTAGGAATATCTAAAATCCTCATTAATATGTGTAAAGTAACAACAGTGATAAATTAATGACAAACACCACAACTTCTTGAAAACTGACATTCATAAACTATAATAGGAAAAAAAATACTGAGAACCTGGAAGAACTATAAGAATTTAATTATTTTTCAACTGCTAACACTTACCTTCTGTCTTTCCGTTTTTCAACATATGTACTAGCCCCGAATTCTCCATTTCTACTATAGTTTTCATGTGCTTGGAAATGAGTTCCCTCTCAACCACCTTTACAATTGGCTCTTCAGTTGATTTGTCAAGGCAGTGCATCACTCGTTCTATTTCTTCATTAATTCTAGCTTCTACTTTCTTTATATATACTGAAGCACTGTTTTCTGCTAAAAATTTCTGGCTTTCCATCTGCAAATAAGAAGCATGATTTTTTTTTTAAAAAAAAAAACACAGAAGCAAAATGTGCTTCTGCTTTTAACTGGGTTTCTACAGTTTCTCATAAACCAAACTAAATATCCCAAGCACTATTAACATTTTATATACTGTCTTATTATATATATATATATATATATTCATATAGTCCGAATTATACCCTTTAAAGCATTACTTACATAAGAATTAATTAATACATTATCCTTAAGCAGCGTTTTTCAGACTTTGCCAGCGTATTCCAAATAGCAGAAAAAGTAAGCACACGCCAGTGAAGATCAAAAGTATAGAATGAAGCATCTGACCCCAAGTGAGAGTGGGAAATTCTTCTTTGATTTGTTTTATTGTAAAATTATGCCTAAAAAGATTCATCATGTTTATCATACAGTTTTGCTGGCATACTGGTAGTTACTAAAGTCCTCCTGCCACCCCACTCCCGCTCTCAAAGGAATATATATAAAGTTTGAGAAATAGAGCTTTTGAGTAACTATTAATCTTGTCTTCTAACACCAGCCTTAGAAAAATTCCAGTAAATTTTAAATGTTGGCTCAATTGACTTCAATCTCATAGTAAAATTAACAAATATATCTAAGAATTACATAATAGACGATGTATTAATATGAATTATGTACAAAATTTAATAACATTTCCCATTCTCTTAATAAAAAGTAGCTTATACCAAATGTACAATGGATGGCTAGTGGGAAGCTGCCGCATAGCACAGGGAGCTCAGCTTGATGCTCTGTGACCACCTAGAGGGGTGGGTCAGGGAGGGTGGGAGGCAGGCTCAAGAGGGAGGGGATATGGGGATATATGTACACGTATAGCTGATTCACTTTGTTGTACAAGAGAAACTAACACAACATTGTAAAGCAATTATACTCCAATAAAGATGTTAAAAAAAAAAAGCAGTTTAAAATAATCAAGTTTCTAAGAATAAACATTAACACACCAAACAAAAATCTTGGTGAGACCGTCACTTCACTGTTAAAACTGTATTTTATATATACACACAGATGTATACATATGCCACTGCAACACACTTTGGGATCCTGACAATTAATCATCTACTGGTATTTCTATACTGTAATGAAGGTAATTAAAACAAATGCAAACGTCAAAAACGTTGCCAAAAATATCTAGAAGTAGTTGCTGTGTTACCAGAAAATAAAGCCTGTTTCCTACATTATAAAATTAATAGTTCATGAAGTATGGTCCAGGCTCACCAGTACAGGCCACACAAAACTTCCTGATGATTTTTGAAAAGTGGCCTGGGGGTTACGCCAATCCAAAAGACACCGAAACCCACTGAGTCTACTTCTATACTCATCCAATGGCTTCTACAAATGATGTACTGTAGAGCTATTGTAACGTTCTATTCATTTAGTTCTTTAAAAGGTTATTACTAAAGTTGACCAGTAAAGTCTACTTTAGCAACACTACAAAGCTCCTACTATAAATTTCTCAGATAGTTGAGGCTTTCAGGAAGAATGCCCTATTATCATGACCTTATAAATATTGTCTTATCATTTGTCATAGTACTCAGTCATTGTTATTATCATTTCATTACAAAATAGTACCTGTTTAGCTTTACTTTCAGCAACGTAGTTGATTTGGGGTTGTATATACTGCTGCAAATTTTTATCAGCTGTACTTACTGACTTTTAATTTCATAATCAACAGCTCTTAAGACATATATATGCCTTATGGGATCATGCATATATCTATATTTATTTTACTAGTAACTTATATTATCAAAAAGCCTAAACAGTGAAACTTCATTGGTGATGTACTGCCTGTGACTCTATGGTAAATAATTAGTAACATATAAATATAATAAAATTTAAGGTTATTTCTAAGTTTATATGTTTTATACATATAATTTTAAAAAAATCATGTGTGTAAGTCCAACCTCTTCGACTTATTTTCAGACAGTTCCTTCACTGGAATGTGAGACTGTGGGGTAGGTGTGCTGAAGGGTGTAATTTGCACCCTCTTCCCCAAAAGGCCTCAGTACAAAAAGGTCAAAATGCTTAAATTACTAACTATATTCGGTAATTTTAAGAACACCTTAAAAGAGTATTTATTTATATCTTCACTGATTACCTGAAAAAACTCTGCAGACATTTCCAAAAAAGGAGCCTCAAAATCTTCTTCATAGACTGATCGTCCTTCGAGACCTAAAATCATTAACATCTGGCAAGCATTTCTTATTGCGCCTCTGTCAAAAGAAGTTAAACCACTTGATAATAAAAACACATTAAAGATTCATGTAAAAGATGCAGCAGAAGTAGCTAGAAAGACTTCCAGAACTAGTTTTTTTAACCAAAGTGACCAACCTCCCATAAGTAACTAATTTATAACATAAGGATTTAGAGTAATTTTAATTGGAAAGCATATCTTGACTGCACAGCTATTTATCTCAAGTTGTTCTCATGCTGTTGTAACATAGGATTTTTGAAGAAAATATGTTTAAAATGACTAAATATTCCTGTGTATTTAAAAGCACAAAAAGAATAAACAGCCTATCAGGAAGCAGGGAGGAGAGAGGGAGTCTACAGCACTTGACATGGGTACAACGCAGTTACTCCTAGGCAATATAATTTTTTTGCACCAAATGGCTTTTGGGCAATCCTGACCAAGCACCAAAGCTGAAATAAAAAGAACTTTACAAGTCTTCCTCTAACAGCTGCTTTGAATACAAAGCAGCAAAGAGAGCAGTCTTGCATGTTTTGAGCCACTCTGGCTGCAGTGTCACAAAAATGGCCCTGCGACAATGTTTGGGGGGGTGGAATATGACTTAACAAAAGGAGTACAAGAGTTCTTAGTCATTTTAGACTATGTTCAACATTTTTTTCTTCAAAGACCTTAAAAATAAATGCTAGCCAAAAGCCCTTTTAAAGAAGAAAAAAATATATTATCAAATAGCAAAAAAAAAAAAAAAAAAAAAAGCCAGCATAAAAAAAAATACATAAAAAAATCAAAAAGAAGACTAATGGCTGATTTGCTTTTTAAAAGTATATTCAATAAAAGCTTAGGATGGTTTCTTCTAAAAATAAATGTGTGCTTTTTAGTTACAATCTAGCTAACTTTGTTAACTGTGATATAAGGTTTTTGAGTGTTTTCATAATATGCTGGACAATCAAACTTTAATTTACTTTAATAAAATTAAGACAGTGAATCGGTTCTCAAGATATAACCACTAAAAACCAAAACCCAAAGAGTAAAAAGATTATTATACCGGTCTACAACTTCTCCTTTCCGCTCTCTGGCTATCATATCCAACAGCGTTTGTCGTAGGTGATCCCTAATACACCCGTAACGTACAACTTGATCTCGAAAAATAATTAATCCCAAATTGTAGACATTCTCCACATTATTTTGTTGTACGTACACACGGTCCTGCAGTTAAAGCAAAATCATAATATAAACATTAGTATAACTCTTGCGAACATAAAAATAATCCTTTTGAGTTACAATAATAAAGGAAATAAAATTCCAAAAGTGGTCAATTTTGCAGGTGAGAAACACTTCAAGCAACATGGAATTTTCTAGTACCTCCCAAGTTATATAAAAGTTATATATAGTAAGTCCTTACAATTTACAATTGCTACTGAAACAATGGCTATAGGCGGTTGCCCATTTACCCTAAGAAAAAGGGAGGAAAAAAGCAAGCACCCCACCCAGGGAGAGAGGCAAGTCAGCAGAAAGCAGAGGAGAAAGGCAGACAGCAAGGCAGGCAGAACTTCCTTTCTCCCAAAGCCATACCATGCACAAATATGGTTCTTATTTTCTTAAACACTGTACCTGAAGACCATATTCTTTAAGTAAAATTGAGAGCTGAATGAAATACAGATGCATGTGACTTAAGCTGACTGTGTACTGGTAAATGTTAAAAGGTTCTAATGCTTATAACAGAGCAGCATTCAGTATTACATAATTAAAACACCCCTAGCTACTGCCATTTCAGATTATTTACTGGTAGTCATCTAACTTTCAAGTTCTTACCAACATGAATACTGCTGTCTCACTTAATAGAGTACAGATAATCCAGAATTACTGGCCATAAAAGTCCTATTTTGTGAAATATTTAAAAATCTGTATTTACACCAAAATACACTGAAATAAAACTACTGTTCTTAATTCACAAAAGGATTAGTAACAGAATTCCTTTCTGTTCTTAACCAGGACCTCTCCGGGCTTTGGTGGGTCTGTGAACTTCCCAAAATTTTTAAATTATTGTGTGTTTGTTCATACGTAAGTATTCTGGAAAGAGTCCGTAGCTTTCACCAGATTCTTAAAGGCATTTGTAATCCAAAAACAGTAAGACTCACTGCAAACTGTGATCTCTGAACTTTTAAAGGAACACTGTTAATACAAGCAACACCAAATAAAATACAAGGTAAACATGAACAGAAGTTCTACCATATTAGTATTAAACGGTCCTGATCACCTTTCTAGTCAATTTTTACTAAATCCTCCATGAGGAGCACTCTCTTCACAGACACTATCCTCCAACTTTCATTCATCTCACACAATGGTACATACCTAATGGCTATAAGGAAAGCTGCTCTTTTATTAGCATTGTTGGTGCTCACTTTCTACATTTTATATCACATTTTTCAAATCCTGACAGCAACTTCAGTTAAGTTCAAAATTTTCATTGATGACTTCTTCAATAAATTCTTGAATTTCACACTTCCTTCCTCAAGATCTTAAATTCTGAGTTTTGCCCTGACCGCATCCCTCCTCCTTTTTAATGGCCTCACTGTTTTCTATGTACTGAAGCTACTCTTTACTCTCATGACCTTCAGGTCCAACACTCCCCACCCTCCACTACCATCCTGATTCTGGCTTACTTTTCAGCATAAAACAAAACACATTCAATAAAAACTGGCATAAATCTAATAATTTATAAAGCAATGAGAAAATAATCACTCCAATTACTGAGTAAATTATTTATAAATTTGATTTTTACAATGTTGATTATAAGTTTCTATGGTGCAGATTCTGTACCGAATACAGAATCACTCTTATCCAATGCAATCAAAACCAGTAACAAGCTAGCTAAAGTGGTAAAAGAGGAAAACTATTAAACACACACACACACCACACCACACCAGCACCTTAAACATTTTAATTTAAAACATATAAGCATTCACTGAGATAAAGACTTTTTCTTTGATCATGAGTCCTGTGATTAGAAGTCAACGCTGTCTTTCTCACATATACCCATACATCATAAATGTCTAGCCTGTCTACGTTCAGTTTCATTAAGATGGCTAATGACCAGAGACAACTGTGAAGCAATGTAAATGGCCTTCTAGATTTTTACAATTTCCACTCCAGTCTTTTAAATTACCAAATTACCCAATATTTAGTGATTTCCCTTTGTCAAGTCTTTGCAAAACATTCAATCTAGTTTGCCAAATAACAAATTTGTTTTTCGTACTTCTATTGACTTACACAATATAAAATGATGTAATAACAAGAAGTACAACTAGCATAAACAGGCTTGAAAACAAATACAACTGACTCTCAGTAAGCAAAGCTCAACTGACAAGAGCAAAACAGAGAAGATACACTGAAAAGTAGTGGAACAGCACTGAGAGAACTTTGTATCAATCACGCTGTTTCACAGCTAGAACAGAAAGTACTGTTAATTCGGGCAGGTACTGTTAAGTTTCAACTGTATGATATGCCTCTGTGACATTCAGCACATCTTGTGGGGGATATATAACATCACATACATATGATATAAGCCAACTTAACATATGTCTACTAAGACACTAACCTCTTTCTTAGGAAACCAAATGTTCTTAATTTAGGCTAAGAGAAATGTCAAAGAACCAAGTCAGATTTTATTGTTTTTGGTGAAAGGCAACTACTTTTAAGAATTACAGAACAAAAGACACATGCAACGTAATCTTCAGAGTAAACTAAGAGTGTTAAAGTGAAAAATGTTTAACGTTTTCCCCTTTTGGCTTTATTGCAGTTATATGCTGTAAAATTCACTCATTTTAAGAGCATGGTTCAATAATTTACAGTAAATTTCTATATTGTGTAGTCACTGCCACAATCCAGTTCTAGAATATACTTCCATCACTCAAAAAAAGAAAGAAAAAGGAAAAAGAAAAAGAAAAAAATCCCTCCAGCCCGTCCGCAGTCAATCTTCACTTCCAGCACCTCTGCTTACTCTTTCTATACATTTCCTTTCCTGGACATTTCACATAAGTGGAATCACAGAACATGTAATCTTTTGTGTCTGATTTTTCATCAAGCGTAAAGTTGCTAAGGTTCATTAATATAACATATATTAGTATTTCATTCCTTTCTTGGGCTGAAGTATTCCATTGTATTGGATATGCCACATTTAGCTTATCCATTTATCAGTTGATGGATATTTGGGGCTGTTTCAAGTTTACTGGCCGTTTCCAGTCTACTACGAGTAATGTTGCTATGAACACTTGGGTACAATCTTCTTGTTGGACGTATGCTTTCATTTCTCTTGGATGGATTTCTATGAGTAGAAGTACTATTGGGCTATATGAAAATTGCCAAATTGTTTGTTTTCTAAAGTGGACGTGTCAGTTACAGAATTTTTCGGATTATCTCCGGCTCTACCATTAACTGGTGGTGTGACCCTGAGTAAGTCATTTACCCACTCCAGTTCCAGGTAACATAAAGGGCTGGTAAAGACAGTCTCTAAAACTCTGATTTCCTTTGAAGCTAAACTCTCTGATCAAAAATAAGGGCTTCCCTGGTGGCACAGTGGTTGAGAGTCCGCCTGCCGATGCAGGGGACACAGGTTCGTGCCCCGGTCCAGGAAGATCCCACGTGCTGCGGAGCGGATGGGCCCGTGAGCCATGGCTGCTGAGCCTGCGCGTCCGGAGCCTGTGCTCCGCAATGGGAGAGGTCACAACAGTGAGAGGCCCGCGTACCACAAAAAAAAAAAAAAAAAAATTAACATACACTAGGGATCAAGACACATTTCAATATTACTCCTTCCCTTTCTGTTATCAGTCTCCCCTGGCCTGGGTTACTCTCTTCTCAATCCTAAACACAGTGATGCTATCACTACCAAAGCAGGTGAGTCTATAACCGTATTGGCCTATAATATCTGCTATCTTAAGCCCTGTGGCAAAAAGACAGAAAGAGAGCCAGGTGCAGCTGATGAGTTCTGCAGGCATAATGCATATGGGAGAGAACAATGTTTCAGAGTAAAAGAAGCCAGGTATGATGGGAACACATGGTTGGAGCATCTGAGCAAAGCATAGAAAATTTACATCCATGGAGGATGACTGGAGATAAGGGAAGTACAGATGTTGTAGGATAAAAGCCAAACCCTTGTCTTTTAATGTGAGACTGTCAAGGTGTATAATGATTATAATTAGATGACATAATATTAAGAAAAGCTGTTAACCCTGAAATATGATTATAGATACCAGAGAGCTAATAAATAGAGAAGGGAAAACCTGCAAACATGAGTATAGCTACTTAAATGAGTAATACCGAATAGTCATTTATATTGTTTGGTACATATGATTAATTACCATCAAGTAAAATAAAAGCTATACATACATACATCTGAGTGTTTATGTGTGCGTACATTAAACTAATGCAGGCACACATTCACAATAAACTTGTGATCTGCACGTGATTATTAAAATATTTGCTGAATGAACACGCTAAATCTTCTGTTTACTGTTTATCAGCACTACCAGAAGGAATTCAGCCTGTGGGTACACAACAGCCTTTCATAATAGATTCTAAGAGGAATCTCTCTTTGTTAAAAAAATAAGTGGTTAATTTTATGTAATACAATATCAATTTAGCTCTAATCATTTAAATCACTGGAGAACTTTTTATTTTATATACCTTTCTATGTGAATATTTAATTTGACCAAAAGGTAGTTTGATACAGAGTCCAACATTAGTCATTTAACTATTGAAGAGAACTCAGCAGAGATAGAAAGTTGGTGGTTGCTTCTATTTGCCTTTTGAAAGCCAAAATACAGGCATTTTAAATATAAAATGTTCTGAAAAATCCATTTGAAAGCCTCACGTCTGGATCAAACATTAGCTTTACTAAAGGGATGTGAGTTTCCTAACTACAGAGATAAAATTACATTTAAAATCTCTGTTTATGGTTCCCTCTTGGGAGATGCTATTCCTAGGCAAAGCAAACCTTTTCCCCTTAACTGATGGCTTCACCAAGACACCTAATCCACCAAGATACCTAAATATTTAACTAATATATGAGAGATCAAACTCAGCATGCAAAAGTATTCTTAGGTGTGTCAAGACACACTATGAGAAAATATAGATTTTATGAAAGCTAAACCTGTGCAAAGTCAAGGAGTGACTGTGTAAGTGGGCTAAAAAGCTTCATGACTCAGGGAGTGGTATTTAAATAAAAATAAAACAACAAAAATTTGATAATGAACCTCAAAAAATAACTCTTACTACTTTATCCACAAGAAATGGTTCGGGAAATATTTTTAACCAACAGTCATTGTATCACGAAAAAGCAAACTAGGATAAATGTGTACTGGGCATAGGAATCAATGATGCACCCAAGGAAAGGACAAATTATAAGCTCTTTCATCAATATCACTCATATCTAGTGTCTCATTTGAACAATGTTTTCTTGTAAGATTAAATAGGTATTTGGGAAGCAAATTCTAAAACTAACCTTTGGGTTACATTCAACTCTGAACACTCAGTACTACAAATATAAATACAATAGTCCTTTGTCTCAATTATTTTTTGAGGGAGTTTGTTATAAAATTTTTGCTCCAAATACCAGCAGTTCAGTACTTTTAATAACACCACTAATGAACTAAGGGCAGTTATGGATTAGTACTCATTTATCTACACTTCCCTCCTTGATCCCACTTATGACCAATGGTAGCTATTTATTTAGGCAAAGACCACTTTTTAGATTGAAGTGAATAGCTCTGAAAGTTGGTTTATGAAGCACACTGTCAAGGAGCTTAATTAAACTTAAATAATTCTTCTTTCACTTTCTTGTCCTCAAGGCAAGAAGATCTATAACTGTCTTCGTTTATCTTTTTTTTAAAAAAAGAGAATAGAAAAGCGGCAGGAGCCCGCATGCTGCAACTAAGACCCGGCGCAACCAAATAAATAAAATAATTAAATAAATTTTTTAAAAATAAAAAAAAATTTAAATAAAAAGGGTAAATAAATAAATATAAATAAAAACAGAATTACCATATGATCTAGCAATTCTACCATCTAGGTTTATACTCAAAAGAGTCAAAAGAAGGGTCTTAAAGAAATATTCATACACCCATGTTCATAGCAGCACTATTCAAAATAGCCAAAGGATGGAAACAAGCCAAGTGACCACTGACAGATGAATGGATAAGCAAATGTGGTATAGCCATACAACTGAATATTATTCAGCCTGAAAAAGAAGGGCAATTTTAAAAATTGATGCAACATTGGTTTATAACATTACATACATTTCATGTGTACAACATTATATTATGACTTCTGTATACACTACAACGTGCTCACCACCAAATGTTTAGTTTCTGTCATCATACAGCCAACGCCCTTTTTACCCACCTTGCCCTGCCCCCATCTCCTTTTCCCTCTGGTAACCACGAATCTGTTAAGGAAGGGAATTCAGACTCAGGCTACAACATGGATGAAACTTGAGTTGCAAAAGGACAGATACTCTATGATTCCACTTATATGAGGTAGCTAGAGTGGTCTAATTCATACAGAAAGTACAATGGTGGTGACCAGGGAGTGGGGAATGGGGAGTTATCATTTAGAGGGTATCAAGTTTTAGTTTTGCAAGATGAAAATTCTGGAAATGAATGGAGGTGATGGCTGTGCAACAGTATAAATGTACTTAACACCACTGAACTAACTGTACACTTCAAAATGATTAAGATAATAAATTTTATGTTATGTGCATTTTACAACAATTAAAACAAACGAACAAATACTGTTTAAAAGCATCAAAGAGCACCAAAAGCAACCTGGACTTGCGGGGCCCGGATTCTGGAGAAAAGACAAGTATACTGAGAGGAGCCCTACGTTCACCTTCACTCGATCCCTTGGGTCATTTGCTGTATTTGGAGGACTGGAAAGAGGCCAAGCAGAAAGTCACAGGTGGGCTGGCTATCAAGCAGCTAAGACTTACGAGGCAAAAGTCTGAAGAAGAGAGAAATGTAAAGAAGAGCCAGAGATTCTGCAAGCAATTTTCACTGAGATGTTTACTGACACATCACCTAAGCGTGGATGAGACACCAGAATACCAAATAGAAAGCAGCACTGGGAGACTAAAGAGCTGAACAGAGACTGCTGACAGACTTGCAGGAGAGAGACAAAAGCTGGTATCTCAAGGCACAGTAACTGTGTAGAGTGAACCAGTAAACAACTCAGGCTTTTAACTGAGACCCCAGAAGGGGTTATTTCCTGTGTGTAAAAACATGCCCTGGAAAAAAAGGCAAACTAAAATAGATCAACCTTAACAAAGCCTAAAAGCCAGCTTCAACTAGATCACGGTGATCTTTAATCCTATGAAGGAAAACATCATCATCCAGGGCCTCCACAATTTTTCATACACAATGTTGGAAAAATTACCAGGCCTGTCCCCGTATCAAAACAAAACAAGCACCCCAGGATCAAATGTCTAAAAACTAAGGGGGAAAAGCCCCAGGAAGTCAAAGTATTCTAAGACTCTGATACTATCCAAAAGTGGTTTAAAAAAAAAAAAAACTAATATAAGGTAAACTATAACTCAAGGATCTATGTTGTAATCTCTAAGGTAATCCTTAAAATAATAATAATAAAAGTATATATAAATAACAGCTAGTGGGGGAAGGGGATAGGATAATAAAGCATACTTGATTCACCTAAAAGGAGGAAAGAAAGCTGAAAAAAGTCAAAAGAACAGATAAGACAGGAAAAAAACAAAACAGTAGGATGGGAAATATAAACCCAAATACATCAGTAATCACATTAAATGTAAATGAATTATATGCTTCAATTTAAAAACAAAGATTATCAGATAGGTTAAAAAGCATGTTATTATATGGTACTTACAAGTGACACACCTTAAATATAAGGACACAAAAAGGTGGAAAGAAAAGGATGAGATGAAGTTTGCCATGCAAACATTAATTGTAAGAAAGCTCATATAGTAACACTAGACAAAGTAGTCTTTAAGCAAGAAGTATTACTAGTGATAAAGAAGGATATTTCAGAAAAATAAAAAAGTCGGTTCAATAGTAAGATAAAACCCTAAACTGATATTCACTTTGTAACAAAACCTCAAAATATATAAACTAAAACAATAAACAAACAAATCAAATCTGAAGATTTTAATATTTCTTGGTAGTTGATAGAACAAGCAGACAAAAAGTTTAGTAAAGACATGGAAGATCTGAACTTGATTAGTAAATCTGACTAACTGGTATGTTTACAACACTTTATCCAACAATTGCAGATTGAAAAACTGAAATTAACTGAAATTAAAAACTTCTCTTCAAAGACACCACTAAGAGAAAAGGCAAGCCCAAAATGGAAGATACTACCTCACAATACATATATTATTTGACAAAGAACATTTGTCCAGAACATGTAAAGAACTCTCACAAATTACTAAAAAAAACAAACCCCAGAAAACCCACATTTAAAAAAAAATGGGCAAAAAAATTGTGTAGTTTAATTTATGTTATATATCAACAAAAGTGTTTCTAAAAAAATTGAAGAGGACTTTCAAATTAGTTTAAGGCTAATATACTATCAAGTGGTTAGAATAATTGCTACAGTATCTAATATTTTTGCTGAGTTTCTAAGTGTTCTAATAATGATGGTTTTAAATAACTTCTGATGACAATTAGGTATCTAAAGCCTTGGAAAGTCACTTCTTCAATGAGAATTTTATTATCAAATTCAAAATAGAAAATGAGAAAAGAAACAATACTAAAGAGTTCTAATATGCTTTGATAGCTTACATCTGGATCATTGATAAAATCACTGTTCTTAAATTAGGCTTGGGAAACCAGGATTATCTGCCCAAATGGGATGTCCACATCATAAAACTGCCCAGTAATAGAAGAAACTGGAAAAATGAACACAGTTGTTTAGAATATAGTGTCTGATACATAATACAGTCATTGTATACCTGCTGAATGAATGAATTTATCCACATAAGCACAAAGGTGAATGAATATTGGCTCAACTCTGTGTAAATAAATTATCATATATATATATGATATTACACAAAATTATCATACACACACACACACACACACACACACACGTATATATATGGGGACCAGTCCCCTTTACGGACAAAAGTTTCATTTCCTTTCCTACAGCAAGATATGACTGCACCACCACAGGGCCTACCTCTGGCTGAATTAATACTTGCCTCCCTAAACTCAGTCATAGACTGCTACATAATCAGTACACAGAAACAGTTCATAGGGCATAGTAATCAAGGTGTTTATGGTTCTATTAATTTGTTTGAAAGAGGAGCTAAAATGGATGGCAAGGAAGAAATCCTAATTATCAAGCGCAATACTCTTAACCTTTACAGTATTTATGATGTTGCCCTAGTTTTATTTTTACATAAAGGCCTAGTACCTGGCTTTTGACCTAACCATAAAAAGATGCCAAGGTATTATACTGTCAGTCACAAATGCAAACACTAGAGCACATATGGGGAACCTGTCTTGCACAGACCTTTCTTGCAAAAGCAGTAAGTAAATATATTGAACAAGTGTGAAGCTTAACAGTCCCAAAGCCACTGGATCCTATTTTCTTCTAAGATGTTATTTTGAAAACAGAGAAAGTACCAAGAAGACTCTTAAGCAACCTACCTATGTTCTTCCAGAATACAGCTATTTTCAAACTTTTCTCAATGTGCAATCTAGAATACAGTAAAGAAGTATTTTTTGGAACTAAAGTATCAACATCTACGAGAGAAAAAACAGACTCACAAATTCTGTCATCTCCACGTTCTCATCCTGTCTTCTGATCTCCAAGGACATGCAAATCCTTGGTAGCTTCAGCAAACAGCTTACAGTATTTCTCTCAACTCTACTCCTTGACATCTATTACCTTTGGTAACTGCAACTTTCATAATAATGACCAATCTGACACACTCCTTACAGACGCCTAAATTTTCATCTCCCATCTTATCAGGATTCCCTTTACCCACATATTGATATGGACAAATCTTGAGACTCATCATAGAAGACATCAAGTGTCCCTGGTATTACAGACCCTCTTTCCTCCCGCCTCTCCTCGGTTACACTTCAACTGCTCCGCATTCTAACTGGACCTCCAGGTCTACTGATACCTGACACCTAATACTTCTGTTTCCTGGGACCTTGTGATTCACTTGCCTGCTTATTAAACAGCACAGATCCACGATCAACAATTTTAACAATGCTACTAATCTTAGAATTCTTCCCCATACCGAATAAGCCAAATTATATCAGTAGGTTTTCCTTAGTTTTTGAATATTCTTCTCTGAGACTGCTTAAGTACCTCTGAAAAAAGTACAAATGCTGCTGACTGCCTCCGCTATACAAAATTTGTGCCAACTTACCCTAAATTATCCCCTCACAATTACAGATGATCCACTTATTTATTTATAGATAGTTGACCCCAGCACAGGGATATTCCAAACTTCCCCCATGTGTTAGTTTCCTATCATTGCTGAAGAAATTACTGCAACTTTAGTACCTTACTTATTCTCTAACAGTTCTACAGTTGAGAAGACTGAAAACAGTTTCACTACGATAAATCAAGATGTCGACAGGGCTGGTTCTTTCTGGAGGCTCTGAGGGGGGGAATCCACTTCCTTGTCTTTTTCAGCTTCCAGTAGCCACCTGTATTCCCTGGCTATAGCCCCTTTTCCATCTTCAAAGCATTATCACTCCAATCTCTGCCTCTGTCATCATACTGACTTCTCTTACTCTGACCCTCCTGCAACCCTCTTATAAAGACCCTGCACTTCTACTGGGCCCACCAGGATAACCTAGGAAAACATCATCTCATGATCCTCAACCTAATCACATCTGCAAAGTTCCTTTTGCCTTATAAGGTAACAATCCCTAGGTTCCAGAGGTTAGTCATGGGCCTATCTGGGGGCCCATTACTCAGTCTACCACACTCCTCAACACCTGACATGCTTCTGTCACCCATAACTGATGGTCCCACCTTCTACTTTATTAAGGAGACCAAGAGCATCAGAAGAGTTCCTCAGCTTCTTTCCTCATCACAAAGTTGCTGCTACATCCCACTTCACCTCTTCACCCACCATCCTTGACGACTTCCCATAGAGCTCAAAGAAGAGGTGACCCTCCTTTCCTGGGTCAACTCTCCACCCCAGGACTTTGAATTTATAGCCTCTAGTCTTTAAGGATAACCTGCAATCATACTATATCTTTGTTATTTGTGAAAATGACTGGGAATATAGATGAATTCAAGTAAAAACATGAAAATATCTTTGAAAATAACCAGTTTTATGCAGAAAATTCCTCTATTAACCTTCTATTAGCCTACATATCACAATAGGAAATGCTTTCCTATATCTTTTGACATTAATTCTAATTGCTCAAAAGTAACCTACAGAATACCATCCATAGATTTAACTCTCCCTTGATACTGTATTCATTTTATAGTTTAAGGAGGGGAGGGAAATGAACTGAATATTAATATACCTGTGGATTATTCTGATAATTAAAGCTATTATATAACCTATAACACATTTTCTCCATAAAATAATCAGATCTTTCCCCAATCATTAATCTTTTAAACAATTAAAAAATTGAAAAGGAAACTTATACTAAGTAGGCTCAAACCAATCTTAAAAGTTTAACATGTTAACTTTTCTTAAAGAAAAGAATGAATTAAAAATAAGAAACAAACAAAGCAGAGATTAAAAACTCCAGCACCTTCAGGGGCAAAATACATAATGCAAGTCTCAAATGTCAGAAAGGGGTATAGATCACATGTTCCATCTAGAGACATGTACACTTTTCTTTCTGGAACGCTGAACCTACCAACAACAAAGTGAGTGGGGACAAATTGTGACCAACGGCTGCCTCCACGTAACCTGTGATTGATTCCATTTCCACTTTCAAGAGTCAGTGTGTCCCATGCTATCTATATACACTGAGGCTCACGCAGGGCATTTTAGATACAGACGCCTCCTTGTTAGAGAAAAAGTCAACTAGCTGAGTAGGAGGGAGGTGGGAAGACAGTGTAGCATCTTCTCTCCTCCCTCTGGGCCTGAGATCTAAAATTCCAACAGTTAGAGTCAGAATTCATAGGAAAGAGAAATCTGTCTAGAAACCTGCACACCTCAAGTGCATGTCTTATCTAGCAGGTAAAGTGATCTGATAAGCCTGAATTGAGGGTAAAAATCTTCACAGAAAATAATGCAGACGTCAACAGAAAATTTTTTTTTGATCTTTGCAAAATTAAAAGCATTTATTTATCTTGACTGAAGTACTGGTTACAAAGGAGCACACATGTGTCAAAAATAACTTTATATACTTCAGTTTTGCACATTTCAATGTATATAAATTTTACCTTAATTTTTAAAAGCACTTATTTAACTAAGCCCAGAATACTACACATAAAAAGGAAAAATAAAGAGAGTGAAGGATGAAAGTCTACCTTATAGAACATGAAGATACCTTATCAACATTTAAATTTCTTTCTGAATCTATAACTGCATATTTTAATAAGCATTTTGAAAAAAGCATGATATATTAAAAAAGAATGTGTATATTAATTCAAAGATGTATGTGAGTGCCTTGTTTGTGCAGGGAGTTGTGCTAGGTGTTGGAGACACAGTGGTGACACAGACATCCCCGCCCCAATAACGTTCAGTCTAGTGAGGAAACGAGGCACTAAACAGTTGTTAATAATGATAAGTGCTACAAAAGGAGTAGTACCGAGTACAGTGAGAGCAGCTGGTGCCAGTGTGCAGTACACAGCATGAGTCAGGGAAAGCTTACCAGAAATTTAAGCTAAGACTTAAAGGATAAGTAGGAAAAAAATCACATAAAGGGAGGAAACATTCTGGAAACATATCCAGACAGAAGGCGTGTGAAAATTCTGAGATGAGAGAGAAGGACTTCAGCAGGGCAGTAACATAATCATGTGCTTTAAAGTAATAATTCTAGAGCAATATAAAAAAGAGGATAGAGGGGAGCACAGTGAATGTTATATGACTAGTTACTAAGAAATGAAGATGCTTTGGTCTTAGGTAGTAGATACGAAAACAGAGAAATTTCAGGTTCTAGAAATACATGATGTAGGGAGAGAGGGAGGAGAAACTGACAAGAATAATTCCCAGGTTTCTGTCATGATCAGATGGAATGACACTGATTATGAGCTCATTTGGAAATGCCAAGTTTGAAGTACCTCTCAGACAATGAAGGGAGCCACCAACTAGATAAATGAATTTACGAGTCTGAAGCTCAGAAAATGAGGCTGGAGACATAATGTGGGAATCACCTGCACAGAGGCACAACAGAGAGCTAAGGTAAGCAAATAACAGGTACCAGGAGAAGGAAGCCTAGGACTAAGCCCCAAGAATGCCTCTCTTTTAAAGGGCAGAGGAGAAGGAAGAGTGACTGAGAAGAAACAGAAAGGTAGGAGGCATGCCAAGGGAGTGTTTGGTCACAGAAATTAAGAACCCAACGTGTTAGAAGATGAAAAGGTAGTCAACTGTGCCAATGCTGCTGGAAAAGTCAAGGAGCATGAGTATTAGCAGTGAGCTTTGCCTTCAGAGATGCGTAGATGCGGTGATCCTAGTAAGAGCAAGAATGAATAGAAGAGTTGAGATAGAAGCGTGACTAAAACATATTCAAGATGAATAAAAGATGAGAAAAAAGAGATAGCAAGTGTCAACATTTCCTATGAGACATTTAGCTGTGCATGGCAATGAGAGACCCTGGGAAGCAGTGCAGGGGTCCAACCGAAAATGTAGTAGGATTTTATTTTGAGGATGCCAGTGACCTGAATGTGTCTAATGCTGATGAGTAAGACCAGTAAAAAGGCAGAACCTGAAAATAATTCTGTTTTTTCACAAAGCAGAAAGAAATGAGATTCTTAGCACAGGTGAAGAAGTGGCATTTGATAGGTGAGGAAACACTGCCCTCCATTAAAATGGGAGGGAAAAAGAGAAAAACAAAAGGGGAGAAAATATAGGGAAACCTGTAGATTCAGAGGCAAGAGATGAACCCAGCTTCCACCTGATGCTTTCTCCTTCTCTCTGAGAGGCAGAAGGCAAGACTGTAAGAGTAAGGGGACCAGCAGGATAGCTGGAGGTTTGAAGAGAAATAACTCTTTCAAAGTGGTGGAATGAGCTGAATAGAGAAAGAATGAGACTACTGAGCAGTGTGGAGGGCTGACTAGAGGTTTGCGAAAATGGACAAATAGTGGCACTGAGCTACCCTGTGTGAGGTTTCCCAAGTGGGGTTTCTACCAGCAGAAGCCCAGGAAAGGCAAGTTGCTGGGTTTATCTAGGGTTGTGGTACTACCAGCTGGGTTTGATGAAAAGATCATGGGAAATATTAATACTAGTTAATTTTTTACTGAGCACATTACTATAGTCCAGGCCATATAGGTGCTTCATATGAAAGGAGCGGCTCCTTTAAGCCTCATGGCTACTCTACCCAATCAGCACAATATTATTTTCATTTTATAAATGAGGAAGCTGAGGAATGATAATTAGTTCCTTGACTATGGTCACGTAACAGCCAGGATTCAAGGTCTGAGATTTCATTTGCCCCCCCAGCCAACAAAAAAAGTGGTATGTGTGTGTGCTGAAATAAAACAGAAATTTTAAAAACAGCATGGTATAAAAAGTATATAAATAATTTTAAAATACTCCTTTTATCAATAAAGTGATGGACCACGAAATCTCAAGTAATTTTCTATCTCAGGGTTTGTGTTGGAATTTAAAGACTCACCAAATCCAAAACTTAAAGAGGACAGCAGTAAGTTAACTTATTTCACATTTACATCCCAGACATTATATGTTTTCACATGCTATCACATTTACCTCAAAATGTCAACATAAAATGAATCTATATCCTGAAGAGGAAAATGAAGCTCAGAAAGGCTAAATAATTTGTTAAACGTTTCATCAAAACCCTGAAAAATGAAGTAGCTTCTCCTTGACCCTCTTGCCACTAAGCCCTATAAAACCTGGGGTAATAGGTCTGACTGAATTCACTCAGCAGAACAAAAAACTTTACAGCTGTTTGCTCTCATTGGAAATTCTTTCCAAACACTGCTTTATTCTACCAAGTAAAAGAAACCAGGACACGCTCTCACCATTACAACTAATAATCAAAACTGAAGAAACTGAAAATAAAAATTCGAAAAGCAGAGAGTAAAATCTTAGAAGAAAATCATTATGTCCAATTCTCAAACATAAACAATGAAGTAACAAGTTATTGGGCTTGATGATTTTGCAGACAGAATAATTAAGCTTGATGAATCTTAATAATCATACTAAAGTTAAAAAAACCCTGAGAGTTTAATCTCCTTGAAAGCTATTAAACAGCCTACCTCAGGTCCATGTTTTCCAAATTGTTTTGATGAACAAGATATTTTCCTTGAATGATTAAAAAACAGTAATACTAGGTGAAAAAGGCAATACATATCTGAAGAATTTATATATATACTGCAAGGACTTACAGTCCTTGTAAGATTGGGAGAGATTTATTATTAGGAGTGATAGATGGCAGCTATTACAAATATATTTGTATTAATATGACATCCCCTGTAACTGAAGATATAAGGACATTAGGGTTTAAAAACTTGCAAGAGAATGAATATTCAGCTTTCATCTCTCATGTTGTCACTCAATCACCCTTACTCAAGAAGAAATGGCCTTTTCAGTATTTCACATATTGAAGCATAAGTGCTAGATATTTAGAAAAATATTAAATCTTTCCCTTTCAGTTTTCCATTCTAATCATTAAGTACAGGAGCAACTAAGATTTTACTCATATAAGCTAAGGTTGGCCCTTATGAAGGAAATAGTATTTTAAAAAAAAAGAAAAGAAAAAAAGCTTTCCACACTGAGTTGTACTATCCAAATAAATGTGACAGAAAAAGACATTGTGTTTTGAAATGCTTAACTTAAAGGAAAAACAACAAAGCTCTACTTACCATATACATTAGTATGTCTCTAATCATCACCATAGCTGTCTGATGATCGTTCCAAGCTTGATTTAGCGTTTGAAGAAAGTTGTTATTCAATGAATTTAGTACATCTTCTCGCACCTATTAACAGAAAATTTCATTAGTTTGTTTCTACACAAGCACGCGCGCACTCATATGTATACATGCACATATCTGTTCAACAAAATAATGAAGTGGAATCTTCGATTTTAGATCAAAGAAACATGTTATAGACCAGTAGAAATACTTTAAGCTATAATACAACCTATACACAGATAACTAACAAATGTGTTTTGTATAGTCCAGACCCATCTCTTGGCCTGCAGAATCATAAAGCAACCTCTTGGGCATTTCTCAACCCGCCAATGACTTAACCTCACTGTCAGCATAAAATCCTAAATACTTTGTAAAGGAACCACAAAGGCCCCACAGAACTGGCCCCAGGCTATTGCTCCAGTTAAATTTCCTACTACACTTCCCCTCCCCCATCTTTGAAGAATGGTCGAAAACATTAATTTTGGAGTCAAACTACCTGGGCTTGAATCCCAGCTCGCCGACTAGCTGTGCAACCTTGGGTAAAGTATTTAATCTCTGTGCTTCAGTTTCCTCAAATGTGAAATAGTGTCCATTTTATAGGATTGTTTTAAGGATTGAATTACCACTAGTAATACAGGTAGAACAGGGTCTGGCACTCAGTAAACACTCAGTGAGCATAAACTATTAACCTAATGCACTCCAGCTACCATGGAGCTGCATACAGCAAATGTGCTCTGCCCTCTCCTCTGCGCTGGTTCACATACCTCACTCCCTGCCTTTTTTTCTGCTCAAGTTTCACCTCCACAAAAAGGTCTTCCCTGACACCCTATTTCAATAACGTCTATCTCTATTCCTTTACCCTACACTTTATTTTTCCTCAAGTACTCATCACTAATTACTAGTATATTACATATTTATGTTTACGATTTCTCCTACTAAAATGTAAGCTCCACAGTAGCAGGGAGTCTGTCTTTTCCATGTGTACCTTCCACATCTAGAACAGTGCCTGGCATAAAAAAGACCCTTTATTTCATCCCCACCCTCCAATACCGTGATCCACCTCCAACAAGGTAAGCTCTTTCAGGATATCTGCCTTTGCACATAAAGTTCCTTTCAGTCTGAAATGCCTTCCTAATGCAATCCTGATAAGAACTCAGGAATTTCACAGTCCACAAGCATATTGACACCTTCTCCAATATGAGGTTACTGACCACTACTTTTTCCTGCTATGTTATCAGTCCAACTGAAAGATTATTTGACTAGGAAATAGAATCTAGACTCTGGTTCTAGCTTTGTCATGAAAAAGTAGTGTGTTTGTCCTCTAAGTTCCTACAACACTTTGGGACTATACTGCCAACCTATGCAGTTATTCAAATCCAACCAATCCTCCATGGTCTAGCTCAACTCTCAAAAACTCCGGCTTAAAGAGACATCTTCTATCTCTAAACATTCTTTACTATAGATAATCTGCAGTAGTGGTTCAACTTTTTCAGGTTGGGGAGAATCTGAAGTCATGGTGTTCTCTGAGAAACAAATTATTTAATATGTGTGTTGAGATATACAGACACCTGTAAACCCAAATTATAAATACATGTAAATAAAATGTCACTGTGTATTAGAACTAGAATAAAGTGGTTCGAAGTGCCAAAGATTAAAAAAAAATACACGTAACACATTACTCTCAACACTTGGGAGAGTAAGTTGAAGTTGAGAAAACTATGTATTTTCTTATTTATAGAGGAAAAGAAGTCAGTGAGAGATTTTAGTGATGGGACAATAAATCTATTCTACTAAGCATACAGTATGAAAACCACTAGCCTATACCACATAATTTAGAATTTTATTATATAATCTTTTGTTCACAGACTCAGCTCCTTGACTTCAAATATATCACCCAGAGATTACTCCATAAATATACTGACTACATCAAAAGTGATAAACATCCATGTCAGTTAGTTGACAGCACTGTGTTAAACAAACACTTTCATGCAAAGTGGTAATATACCAATTATTTCAACTCATTAAGTCTACCACTCATCATATGCAAGTTCCCAAGGTAGCTAACACTAAAAACAAAAACAGGGCCTCCCTGGTGTCGCAAGTGGTTGAGAGTCCGCCTGCCGATGCAGGGGATACGGGTTCGTGCCCCGGTCTGGGAGGATCCCATATGCCGCGGAGCGGCTGGGCCCGTGAGCCATGGCCGCTGAGCCTGCGCGTCCGGAGCCTGCGCGTCCGGAGCCTGCGCGTCCGGAGCCTGTGCTCCGCAACGGGGGAGGCCACAACAGTGAGAGGCCCGCATACCGCAAAAAAATAAATAAATAAATAAAAACAAAAAATAAAAACAAAAACAAAAACACAGCAAGTTGAAAATGTACCTATTTACAAAATTCTTCAACCTTCATATTCTTTCACTGAACCAATAAACTCTGAGTAGGAATTAAATCAAAATCATGACAATACTAGAGAAACTGTACCACATAACAAAAATTAAATTATATATTCCAAACACCATATCTAGGAATTAATTATTTGTAAGGACTTAAGTGAACTTCTATATACCCCCTTTGCTATAAAATCAAGTTATATGTTAACTGTATTAAAGTCACCCTGATTTTGGAATGCAAGAATATGCTTGGTATATTTGTTGGATAAATGAAGAATTTACCAATTAAATTTTAAAAGTTATAAAATAGGGCATATTTTCTAAAATCAATGATTTATACACTACAACAGAGCAACAAGTATAGGATACCTGCCTTTCAACAAAATTAAAATGCGATCAACTAGCACAACATGTCATAAATGATAAAATTGCTTTATTTGCATTATACTTCAAAAAATTATGCTGACAAATCAGTAACAGTGAATTTTACTTAGCAGAAAATAAGCTGCTATAAACTGTTAATTTTGCTATATTTATTTTTGAAAGATTACACACACGGACAGGACTAAAAGATAAAAGATAAATACCCTTCGGCACACTTGCTGCAATCATCTCTTAATTATTCAGATCACTTTAGGAGCAAAAAACTGTTCCTCTAAAACTGCCCCAGAAAAATATCTTCATACGCTGATACATGAAAAGTGAATGCATATTTGTTCAAACATATACAACAAAATGGTAGGAATGAGGTGAAAATTCAATCTTTATGAAGATCAAAACAGGCTTTTCAAAAGAAGATTAAGTTCACATATAAAGCAAAATACACCTAAAGTGAAAAAAAGATTTAACCTTTATTTTACAAATTATTAACATAAAAATACAGAAAACTTGAAATAGGAAGTGGGAACTGTGTGTTGTAACATGATTAATCTTTGCACCAGCAAAGGCAACCCTGATGAGAGGTGGTACCAGAACCAAAGGGACCTGCAGATCAAGTACGACCAGCATCATTACTTTAGAAAATCTACATGAAGATTATCCAGATGAAGAGCTGGAATTTGAAGAGTGAAACGATGAAGAACCATGGAAGTTGAGAGCAGGATGGACCAGCTGTGACAAAGAGGATAAACGAGTAGCTGAAAACTGATGGCTATGCAAGACATCTAGCCTTGCAAAGGATAAAGCAAGACACGGTAATTTAAAACAGTAGATCACAAACTTGGCAAATAAATAGAATCCCATGGAGACTAATAGATTTCAATCAAGAGAATAAGAAGATAAGACACAGAATGGGAGAAAATATTTACAAAAGACACACAAATCTGAAAAAGGACTGTTATCCAAAATACACAAAGAATTGATAAAACTCGACAATAAGAAAACAAACAACCCAATTTTTAAAAACTGGCAGAAGACCTGGACACCTCACCAAAAAGATATCTAGATGGCAAATAAGCATATAAAAAGATGTCCAACATCTGACTGGTAAGGAACTGAAGATTAAAATAACAATGGGATACCACTACACATCTATTAGAATGGCCAAAACCCAAAACAAGGACATCACCAAATCTGGTGAGGATGCAGAGCAAGAGGCACCCTCAGTCACTGTTGGTAGGAATGCAAAATGCTAAGTCATTTTGGAAGAGAGTTTGGCAGCTTCTTACAAAACCAGACATACTCTTACTATATGATACAGAAAATTATGCTCCCTGGAATAAATACCAAAGGAGTTGACAATTTATGTCCACATAAAACCCCCACACTGATGTTTACAACAGCTTTATTCATAACTGCCAAAACTTAGAAGCAACCAAGATGTCCTTTAGTAGGTGAACAAATAAACTGTGGTACATCCAGACAATGGAGTATCATTCAGCACTAGAAAGAAATAAGATATCAAGCCATGAAAAGACACACAGGAACCTTAAGTACATATTACAAAGTGAAAGAAGACAATCTGAAAAGGCTACGTACCATATGATTCCAACCATGACATTCTTGAAAAGGAAAAACTAAAGAAACTAAAAAAGATCAGTGGTTGCTAGGGATTAGGGTGGAACAGAAATGAACAGGCAGAGGGCTCCCTGGTGGCGCAGTGGTTGAGAGTCCGCCTGCCGATGCAGGGGACACGGGTTCGTGCCCCGGTCCGGGAAGATCCCACATGCTGCGGAGCGGCTGGGCCCGTGAGCCATGGCCGCTGAGCCTGTGCGTCCGGAGCCTGTGCTCCACAACGGGAGAGGCCACAACAGTGAGAGACCCGCGTACCACAAAATAAATAAATAAATAAATAAATAAACAGGCAGAGCACAGATTTTTACGGCAGTGAAAATATTCTGTATGGTACTATAATGGTATTTCATTACACATTTGTCAAAATGCATAGAATAAACACCACCAAGAATGACCCTCTAATGTAAACTGTGGACTTCGGGTGATAATGATATGTCAGTGTAGGTTCATTATTTTAACAAATGCGCCACTCTGGTATGGGATGCTTATAGTAGGGGAGGCTGTACATGTGTCAGGGGGCATACAGGAAATCGCTGTACCTTCTGCTCAATTTTGCTGTGAATCAAAAACTGCTCTAAAAATAAAGTCTATTAAAAAAAATTGGGGGGCCCACCAATTTACTGATCTAAAAAAAACTGATCAAAAGGAAGAGAATCTGGGTATTTTTCTTTTTAAAGCTACCCCAATTATTCTGATACAATAGCCAGGATTAGGAAACCACTGACTTAAAAGAACCACACTAGCCATTTCTGTTCCTTCCCTTTGCAGAATTTCCTCAATATGAATATGTTTTTATATAGTTATAATAATAATCATACTGATGTGGTTCTGAGTCCTGATATTTTTAAGCCATCCATTAACATTCAACATTAAACTTTACTTTAGGAGAAAAGTTTCTAGCTATATCATTTCATTTCCAAAGCACTGTCATAATTCAAAGAAAAAGTGTATAGCAGAATGAAATATAAGAAAGATACAATGTCATCTGAGATTTAAGCAATTTCCAACCTAACACCCACAAAGCATGAACTATAAAAGAAAAAATGATAAACTGGACTCCATCAAAATTAAAAGCTTTTGTTCTGCAGGTACTGTTAAAACAATAAAAAGACAAACTATAGACTGGGAGAAAATATTAAATGACTTGTACCCAGAATAAAAACAAACAAACAAACAACAAAAAAACTCTCACAACTCAGTAAAGAAAGCAAACAACAGAATTTTAAAATGGGCAAAAGACTCGAACAGACAATTCTACACATGAAAATATGTTCACCAACATCAGCCATTAAGGAAATGCAAATTAAAACCGTGATGAGACACCACTACACACACCCATTAGAATGGCTAAAATAAAATATACTGACAATACCAAGTGAAGATTCTGAGCACCTAGAACTCTCATACATTGCTGGTGGGAATGCAAAATGGTACAGCCCTACCAGAAAACAGTTTGGCAGTATGTTATGAAGTAAAACATACACTTACACGTGACCCAGCAATCCCACTCCTAGGAATTTATCCTAGAGAAATGAAAACTTATATTCACACAGAAAGCTGTACACAGTGTTCATAGTAACTCTATTCATAATCAGAAGAAACTGTATACAACCCAAATGTCTTGCAACAAGTAAACAGGTAAATGGATAAGCCAACTGATACATTTATATATCAGAATATCACTCAGCAATAACAAGGAACAAACTATTGATATATACAACAGATTGGCTCAATTGCAAAATAATTATGTGAATGAAAGAAGTTAGTCTCAAAGGCTACAAACTGTATGATTCCACTTATAGGACATTCTTGAGGAAACAAAACTATAGTGACAGAAGAGATCAGTTATTGCCAGGTATTGGGGTGGGAGAAGGATGTCACTATAAAGGGAAAACAAATTTTCTGGGGTGAAGGATGTTCTATATTGACTGTGATAGCAGTTACATAAATCTATAAATGTGCTAAAATTCATAGACCTGTACATGAAAGGCTAATTTTATTGTATATTGACTTTTTAAAATTTGCAGTAATTATGATTCTCAAATTGGGTCCTGTTTTATATTATAAATGTAAGCTATGATGCCACAATTTTTATTCATAAAAGCAACCTGAGTGCCAAACAATGAAGAATTGTTAATTATTTTGAGTATACCAACCTTACAAAGGCCTCTGCAATAATTCAAATTGACATACTACATCCTCCATTTCTGTGAATAGAGCTTTCCCTGTCCTTTTTATTACACATTTAGCAAAGATTAAAGTAGATTACTAAATCAAAAAAAAAACCACCTTTATTTTTCAATGTTGTATCAGTAATAACACCTGTTCACTGATAAATTAACATCCAAGTTGCAAGAAATACATCCTCAAATCAATCAAATTACTCTGGCAAAGGGAGGGTGAGAAGGATGGGAAAGGGGATGACAGGAGAGGCCAGCAGCCATGAGCATGACTGGGAGCTACAAGGATGACAAGGAGGCTGACCTTGGGGCAGCAGCTCTTGGCTGGATGGAGAGTTGAAGGATATTAATAATCTACACAGTATCCCCCCACCCTCTAACATACACACATTTATTTTTAATCATTAATTAAAATTTTTTCACCTAAATTTAAATGCCTGGGGCAAAGTCCCAGCAAGCCAATCCTAATATCTAGGTAACACAAAGAAATTTATCAGCTAAAACTAATTATAAAGATTTTAATTCTAAAGTTTACTGAAACCAGAACTGAGCCATATAATTAATGATGATATGGACTTCCTTCTTAGAAAGTCTTAAAACTCAGGACAATACTTACCAACACAGATAAACCTCTGTAAATACAGATATTTGTATTTAGCATTATTTTGCACTTAAATATACACCATGTATTAAAAACATAAAATGGTGCATAATCTAGCACACATGCTAAAAAAAGAACATTTAAAAGAATCACAGAGATACTACTGATATAATGTTAAGAGGTGCAACCTCTTAGAAATCTGTAGTATTGTAATGTTTACTCAGGAGCTAAAACAATCAAATTACTATTTGCAAATGGACTTGAGGACACAGGAGGGGGAAGGGTAAGCTGGGACAAAGTGAGAGAGTGGCATGGACATATATACACTACCAAATGTAAAATAGATAGCTACTGGGAAGCAGCCACATAGCACAGGGAGATCAGCTCAGTGCTTTGTGACCACCTAGAGGGGTGGGATAGGGAGGGTAGGAGGGAGGGAGATGCAAGAAGGAGGAGATATGGGGATGTATGTATATGTATAGCTGATTCACTTTGTTATAAAGCAGAAACTAACACACTATTGTAAAGCAGTTATACTCCAATAAAGACGTTAAAAAAATTAGTATTCGCAGACAGTTACCAAGGGCAGTTACTAATTAGGACTTTTGACTTTGACTTATACAGTCTGCAGCTCCTCTTCCCTGTAATATGGCTGGGGTTGATTAGATCCGATGGCACTCATGCAATGCTCCACTAAGATGTCTCAGTACCACTCCAGGGTGGGCACTGTTTCCCCTGATTAAATATGATTTATATTGGTTTTGTGTGATTTTAAAAGTGGGGTTTTCCACTATTTTAAAAATACAGGCACACCTCGAAGATGTTGTGGGTTTGGTTCCAAACCACTGCAATAACGCGAATATCGCAATAAAGCAAGTCACATGAATTTTTCGGTTTCCCAGTGCATATAAAAGTTATGTTTACATTATACAGTAGTCTATTAAGTGTGCAACAGACTAAATAAATGTCTAAATAAATAATGTGCATATCTTAATTTAAAAATATTTTGTTGCTAAGAAATGCTAACCATCACCTGAGCCTTCAGGGAGTCATAATCTTGCTGGTGGAAGATCTCGCCTTGGTGTTGACGGCTGCTGACTGATCAGGGTGGTGGTTTTGATGAAGGCTGGCGGGGGCGGCCGTGGCAATTTCTTCAGATAAGATGACAATGAAGTTGCTGCATCAATCGACTCTTCCTTGTTTCAAGAATGATTTCTCTGTAGCATGCAAGGCTGTTCACAGCATTTTACCAACAGTAGAACTTCTTTCAAAAGTGGAGTCAGTCCTTTCAAACCCTGCTACTACTTTATCAACTAAGTTTACGTAATAGTCTAAATCCTTTGTTGTCACATTAACAACCTTCACAGCATCTTTACCAGGAGTACATTCCATCTTAAGAAACCACTTTCTTTCCTCATCCATAAGAAACAACTCTTCATCCATTAATATTTTGTTTAGAGATTACAGCAATTCAGTCACATCTTCAGGTTCCACTTCTAATTTTAGTTCTTCTGCTACTTCCACCACATCTGAAGTTACCTCTTCCACCCTTTGAGCCCCTCAAAGTCATCCGTGAGGGCTGGAATCAACTTCTTCCAAAGTCCTGTTAGCATGGATATTTTGACCTCTTTCCACAAATCATGAATGTTCTTAATGACATCTAGAATGGTGAATCCTTTGCAGGAGGTTTTCATTTGACTTTGCCCAGATCCATCAGAGAAATCACTATCCATGGCAGCTATAGCCTTATGAAATGTGTTTCTTAAATAAATAGACTTGAAAGTTGAAATTACTCCTTGGATCCATGGACTGCAGAATGGATGTTGTGTTAGCAGGCATGAAAACAACATTAATCGTCTGTAGATCACCATCAGAGCTCTTGGGTGACCAGGTGCACTGTCAAGGAACAATAACACTTTGAAAGGAATCTTTCTTTTCTGAGCAGGTCTCAACAGTGGGTTTAAAATATTCAGTAAACCACGCTGTAAACAGACATACTGACATCCAAGCTGTGTTGTTCCATTTATAGAGCACAGGCAGAGTAGATTTAGCATAGTTCTTAAGGGGCTTAGGGTTTTCAGAATGGTAAATGAGTGCTGGCTTCAACTTAAAGTCACTAGCTGCATTAAACCCTAACAAGAGTCAGCCAATCCTTTGAAACTTTGAAGATAGGTGCTGACTTCTCCTCTCTAGCTATGGAAGTCCTAGATGACATGTTCTTCAAATAGAAAGCTGTTCTGTCTACACTGAAAATCTTCTGGATTACTTGATAGTCTGTACATCAGCACTTGCTGCTTCACCTTGCACTTGTATGTTATGGAGACAGCTCCCTTCCGTAAACCTCCAAACCCACCTCTGCTGGCCTTCAACTTTTCTTCTGCAGCTTCCTCACCTCTCACAGCCTTCACAGAACTGAAGAGAGTTAGGGCCTAGCGCAGGATTAGGCTTTGGTTTAGAGGAATGCTGTTGTTTCTGGTGTGATCTTCGATCCAGACCACTCAAACATTCTCCGTATCAGCAATAAGGCTATTTCACTTTCTTATCATTCATGTGTTCACTGGAGAAGCACTTTTAATTTCCTTCAAGAACTTTTCCTTTGCATCTACAACTTGGCTGTTTGGTACAAGAGGCCTAGCTTTCAGCCTATTTCAACTTTCAACATGCCTTCATCACTAAAGCTTAATCACTTCTAGCTTTTGATTTAAAGTGAGACATGCCATTCTTCCATTCACTTGAATACTTGAGGCCATTATTAGGGTTATTAATTTGCCTCTTTTTTTTTTTTTGCGGTACGCGGGCCTCTCACTGCTGTGGCCTCTCCCGTTGTGGAGCACAGGCTCCGGATGCGCAGGCTCAGCGGCCATGGCTCACAGGCCCAGCCGCTCCGCGGCATGTGGGATCTTCCCGGACCGGGGCATGAACCCGTGTCCCCTGCATTGGCAGGCGGACTCTCAACAACTGTGACACCAGGGAAGCCCTGCCTAATTTCAATATTGTTACGTCTCAGGGAACAGAGGCCCAAGGAGAGGGAAAGAGACAGGGGAGCAGCTGGTCAGTGAAGCAGTCAGAACACACACAACATTTATTAATTAAGTTCGCCATATTATTTGGGCACAGTTTGTGCCTCCCACCCCAAAATTATAACAGCAACATCAAAGATCACCGATCACAGATCACCAAAACACATATAATAATAATGAAAAAGTATGAAATACTGCAAAAATTACCAAAATGTGACAGACACATGAAGTGAGCAAATGCTGTTGAAAAAATGGTGCCTGACCTACTTGCTCAACAGGGGGTTGCCACAAACCTTCAATTTGTGGAAAAAAAAAAAAAAAAAGAAGTTACCTGCTAAGTGCAGTAAAGCTAAACACAACAAGGTGTGCCTGTAACTGAGACAGCCACTGGATACTTGCTAAGTATGGTTCTTGGCTCTAAATTCTAAAACATACTGCTTGTCGCACCTGATGAAACCAGAGTATTTACATAAATATGCAACATTTACCATGATCAAAAATAGCATGTAAGTTCTCACAACATTTGAATTTTTCAGAGCCCTGCATATGTGATCTGGGGACTTGTCACTTTACAAATTTTACCAGTTATATAAACCCTGTTTTTCCTAGAAATGCCATTAAAGAATAATTCCTGAAGATCTCAAAATATTTTTCACTTCATCACACCAAAGTGATGTGACATAAATCTATCAATAAAAGTGGCTTACTGTATAAGTAAATCTCAATGGAAGCCAAGCCATGGAGTGTAGAGGATATGTCTCCTAATCCGACACATCCTTTGAAAAAAGCTCCACAGCTCTTCCCGTTATGCCGAGAATTCTTGATTTAAAAGATTACATGGTGAATAGTGGCAGCACAGGAATACAGATGCTAAAAAGCCCATCTGCCTGATTCAAATCACAGACACACATTTAGTAGATGTGTGACCTTGAGCAACTTACTTAATTTCTCTATGTATCAGTTTTTATAAAAACAGAAATAGCACCTACTTCAAGGAGCTGTTGTGTGGATAAAATTAGTATACACAAAATACTTAGAACAGTGCCTAGCCCACAGTAAATGCTATATAAGCATTTGCTTCTATTATAATATTACTTGTACTACATATTCATAAAATTATTCATATACATATTTGAATCTTGCTACTCAGAGTGTGGTATGCACAGAGCAGAATCATGGTCAATATCATCATCATCATCATCATTGGTGAGCTGGACCCACTGAATCATAATCTGCATTTTAACAAGATACTCAGAAAATTCATAAGTGCCTTAAATTTTCTGAAACAAGCAACATAAATAAAACACGTATACCTATATATTCACATATTTTATACAGTATTTTCTAAACTCTCAATTTCCACTTGATTCTTGCTTTCCTTCCTCTAAAGAACAGAAATTTCTCCACAACTAGAAGGAATTCTTTTACTTCATACTTTGAGAAGTTCGTAATGGAGCCAACCTCCATTAAGTTTGGTGAACAGATGTTGCTATCTCGTAATACATATAACAACCTTAAGATTTTTGTATTTCAAAGCAAACTCCTACTAAAGGTTAGGAGAGCTAACCTTAACTTTTGTAGATATTTTAAACTTTCTAAGAATTCACTAATGACAAGAGATTCCTGAATGGAATAAAATTCACTGCCCTCTTCATATTTTTTACATAGACAGTACTGTTTTCATTATTTTCACTAATTTTTAGAATAAAGGTGGCCATCTTGATCAAAGGAATCATACCAGTATCATTAACAAAACTAAGGATAGCCACTACAGGGAAAACGTTTTTCTTGACTGCTGTCAGAAGATTCTTCTATAAATACGTTTACTAATGTATACATAGTTAGTGACATAGGTTTAAGAATTTCACAAAGTGTCCAAAACGAAGCTCTTAATTCAAAAGGATACATAAACATCTTTCCCTGAACTGACAGTTCAAATATTTAATGATTACTTCCAAAAAGTGTAGCAAGGTGCTAGGCACCATGGGGAATACAAAATGCGGTCACTTTACCATCTGTATAAAGGAGGGGAGGAAACAGGAGCCTAATATTGGCATTCATATGGCCTCAACACAAAGTGAAATCCAATGAACAGTACTAAAGAAGTTGTGAGGTTCAAAGCAGGGGCACATGATGGCAATTAGGACAATGGATTTTCATAGTTTCATAAAGAAAATTTGCTACATGTTAAAGAAAATAAAAACATCCAAATTTGGGATTTTAAAAAATACATTCTTAGTTCAAATATTCTTTTGAACTTCTTAAAAAAGTAACACAACTTGGAAAATCAGGATTTAAGGACAAAGTAGTATCATGAAAAATGGTAGCTTTTTACCTAATGGTTGGAAAGGAAAACAGAAATAAAAAAGCAGTATACCACAGAAGGACAATATGATAATCATTTGTAAAGTACTTCATTCCCAATGTTTAAGACAATAAGATATACATTAAAAGCATCAAGTAGGGCTTCCCTGGTGGCGCAGTGGTTGGGAGTCCACCTGCCGATGCAGGGGACACGGATTCGTGCCCCGGTCCGGGAAGATCCCACATGCCGCGGAGCGGCTGGGCCCGTGAGCCATGGCCGCTGAGCCTGCACGTCTGGAGCCTGTGCTCCGCAACAGGAGAGGCCACAACAGTGAGAGGCCCACGTACCGCAAAAAAAAAAAAAAAAAAAAAAAAAAAAAATCATCAAGTACATTATAGCATTAATACCATAGTTAAACTCTGAACAACAGGGACACTGACATAATAAACAGTAAAATATATACAAAGCATGGCAATATGGCAACTAGTCTTTTTGTTCTCCTGAATACCATGGAGGGAAAAAACTCAGTTCCACAAGATCACACAATCTGGTTCCTAACAGACCGACAGGCTCCAGCCTCAAGAAATCAGAGGTATACAGCCCCAAAACTACACTGTGCTTTTAAATGGTGAAACACACTCTGCTTAAAGTGGTTAGATCCAGGAGTAATTAACTTGGGTAGGCAGAAGTATTACCCCACATACAGAAGACAAAACAGATCTCGGCAGTTCATGGATATAAACCATGATGGTTTCCACTTGACTGTTAGTATTATTCTTAGAGATTCATTTCAATAGACAATTACAGAGAGCAAATATGAAGAGCAGGAGACACAAAAATGAATGAAACAGGTCTCAGCTTAATAAATGTTAAAAGAACATCACTAGATACTAAATAGAGAGCAGTACCTGCTCTCACAGTGCTTACAGTCTATTCCACAATTTAAGTGGGAACAGCTGGTATTGAACATGGGTGAACTTGCTAAATAACACTCTAAACTTGGCTCTTCCCCAACATTATTTCTCTTTCCATCTTTTCAAAGCAGAAACTACTCAATTTCCTAAGCCCCTCATATTCTATGATTGCTATCTTTCTGACTCTCTAATAGCCCTTTTTCCTCACCTTATCCCTAACAATCTCTTTCTCTTTTGGGATTATCCTATTTATATTCAAGTTACTCTTCCAAATCATATTCCTTAAGGGTTTGTATACCTAGCTGAGAGCCTCCGTCTTCTTTCTGACTCCTGTCATCACCTTAAGCTGCTCCAATATTCAATGTAATGGGTTCTTAGTTTCTTCCAACAACTTTAAATTAGGAAAAAGGACAAGACAAGATGGCAAGAGAATGAAAGATAAGTAGCAAAGAAGCACTGAAAATGGCACTCCTACTAAACCTTTTACTCCATCTTTTCTGTTTCAATCCGTCTCCTTTTTAAAATTAAAACACAACAGCTCCTACCACCCACAGAATAAAAGCCTAATCCCCTACAATGTTAGTCCAACTAACTTTACCATTCTCGTTTCCTACAAATGCATGTGAAGTCCTTTATGTTCCATTTACACTTATACTGGTCCACCACACAATGCTCATACCTACCTGCCTTTTTTACTCATGCGATTTTCCCTACTGAGACTATCTTTTGCCTTTGTTTACATGATGAATCTTTCATAATCCTTTAAGGCTCATCAAAAGTGACCTCCTCTTTCTACTTTGTCCTGAATTCTTCAGGCAAAGTAATTCCCCTTCAAATCTGATTCCCTCACTAAAATCGGGAGGTTTCTTGCTGATAGGCACATGGTGTCTTAATTATTTTTTGGTGGATAAAACACAGGAGAGACTCAGTATCTGTGGGCTTCTAAAGTGAATCTGTCTTTGCTAATGAAAATCTTAGTCCTTAGTGTTTCTATCAATGTCCTTCGTAATTAACTGCAATCAATGTATTTATGTTATGTGTTGTACATAAATGCCATTTTAAAAGTCTCTACATTCATTCACATTTCCCTAGAAAGAAAGGAAAAGCACTAAAAAAGCTTTATTATAAAAGCTAAATCTGTTTAAATAACTGGTCTACAAAATAGTCCAGAGCTTACCATAAAATTACCGACATCATTCCCTCAGGCAATTAGTACTACTACAGAAACATCTAAATATAACTATGAATAAGCATAATACTTAAAACTCTGGTTCTTCCCATTCTCCCTCTAAAAATGGGGAGAAAAATTAATATACTGAACAAGTAGTTTACATAGAAACATCATTGACCCTACATACAAAATACAAATGGTAGGATGTTATTCTACAAGGAGACTTTACAAAAAAAATACTCAACATGAAAGTCACTTAAAAATTGAAATTCCCCTTCAAGGCTTCATTTTTCCTACCTGGAAAGCAAAGTGCTGAGAACTGATCAGGATTACAAGGCACAGATTCAAGTATGTAAGTCCGTAATATAAGTTCCAGAAAGACAGGGATCTTTGATGTAACACAAATGCTTACTAGCCTAGTGCCTGGCACGTAACAGGTCCTCAATAGGCCATTTTCTGAATGAATGTAAAGTGAGGAGGATGAAGCTCCTCTTATTCTGCCTTCCTCACATTCAAAGTAAGATGTTACTTGAAGAACAAGATGGAAAGAAAGACTTTGAAAACCACTGGAATAAATATTCTTTTTAGCAATAATAAACTGTTTCTACTAGAGTTAAGAAGTCAACATCTTTTTTGTCCAGCTATTTTTCTAAGAGGGGAACAAACTTTCAAAGTACAGGAATTAGCTTTTATAAGCTCACTTATGAGACTGCCACATTATTTAGTTATTCCTATAGACTAATAATTTGAAAGAAAAGGGGAAATTAAGCACCAGTCAAATCTAAGAAACCTGTTAATCATCACAAAATTGGGATAATAAAGTTCTTGCCACGTTAAAATCAAAGAAAGTTTCTCCCCTGACTTTAAGAAACAATTAAAAATGAAAAAACTACTGAACACATATTATGGCACATGAAAGGACAATGGTAAACTGCAAAAACCATGATTTTCCTAAGTCTTAGTCATTATACAATTTTAATGCCCACTGAGGCTAACAAAACCAATCCCTATCTGATTTTATACATTAATAAACTGAAGTCCAGAAAAATCTAGTAATCTGTTCAAGATTGTTAGTGGTAGAATCAGGCCTAAAGCCTAACTCTCCCTACTTTCTATCCAGTACTTCTTCCACTGCATCTACTTCTAACTTCTTTATTATTAAACTCCTATTATTACTTCTATTGATATTATTATTTCTTATTATTATGTAGTACTTAGCAGTGTGTAGGAAAAAAAGACAAGTCCTCCCGTTACTTTACTATGAGCTTAGAGAATTTCTATTAAGTTTGAATCCCAAATAGGAACCTTCTAAAAGGAGATGACTCCAAAAAAACAAACAAAACACTTTAAATATCTGACAATTTGGTCAGTTATATCTCAATAAAGCTGGGGGTGGGGGGAAACATAAAAAAAGATGGCTCCACCCTAACCTAACCCTGCCCTCAAGTAACAGAACTGATCAGCACTATTTTTGAAGATTTTTTTTAAATGTGGACCATTTTTAAAGTCTTTATTGAATTTGTTACAATAATGCTTCTGTTTTATGTTTTTTTGGTTTTTGGCCACGAGGTATATGACAGCTTAGCTCCCTAACCAGGGATCGAACCCACAACCCTGCACTGGAAGGCGAAGTCTTAAGCACCGGACTGCCAGCGAAGTCCCTGATTAGCACTATTTTTGAATTTAAAATTGTCTTTTAACACACACACGCACACACACACTGTGAAAACCACAACCCTGCTAAATAAAGGTCAAAATTAAATTATTTTATAATTTAAGGTTAGAGCTGAGTCTTAAAGTACCACTAACTCTGGCCATTTTTCAGTCTCCACTGCAATCCTCAATCTACCTGAAATGTTTAAGTTCCTCAGGATTCAACCTAGGGCCCTCTTCTTTTTTTTTTTCCTGTGTGATTTCATCTACTTCCAGGGCTTTAAGTATCATCTATATGCTCACAATTCCCAAATTTACACTTCCAGTCCAAACTTCTCAAGAGAACTAGATTTACATATCTCATTTCATTCGCATCTTAAAATTAACCTGCCAAATGGAGCTTCTTTTTCTACCCCAAATCTATACCAAAAAACGGAAACTCCTAGTTGTTCAAAAGCCAAAATCCTAGAAGTCACCTTGGATTCTTCCCTCTTCCTCATTCCATACAATCAACGTAACCACAGTTAACAAGCTTTCTACATCCAAAATAAATCTTGAATCTGAAAACTTTTCTCTATCCCCAGTGTCACTATACTGGTATAAATCGTCACTATCCTTCATCTGAATTACTGGATTATTCTATCCTATTGCCCCCACTTCAACTCTTGGGCCCTGTAGCTTATTCACCACATAGCGACCAGAGTAATATTTAAAAAATCTACATCAGGGCATCCCTGGTGGCGCAGTGGCTGAGAGTCCGCCTGCCGATGCAGGGGACACGGGTTCGTGCCCTGGTCCGGGAAGATCCCACATGCCGCAGAGCGGCTGGGCCCATGAGCCATGGCTGCTGAGCCTGCGCGTCCGGAGCCTGTGCTCCACGACAGGAGAGGCCACAACGGTGAGAGGCCTGCGTACCGCCAAAAAAAAAAAAAAAAAATTTACATCAGATCATATCACTGTCTTGCTTAAAATCTTGAATGGCTACCTACAGTACATATAATAAGTATGACCCCCTTATAGCATGGCTTCAAGGCCTGGCATGATGCAGCTTCCGCTTTTCTCTCCAAACTCATCTTGTTCCATTCTTCCCTGCCAACTCTTAATTCCCTGTTCACGACATGCCCCCCCCCCCACCCCTCCAAATTTCTCTAGTCCAGGTACTGGCAAAGGAAGTCCTTCTGTCTTTTAAAAATAAAGCTGTATCGAAATACAGCTGTGCCTGTTCATTGTGAGTAGTCTATTGCTGCTCTCGTGCTACAACAGAGAGGTTGAGGAGCTGCGACAGAGAACATATGGCTCAGAAAGCTGGAAATATTGGCTATCTGGCCCTTTATAGAAAAAAATGTTCCATAACCATTCCCTTTGCCTACAATGCTCTTCAACTCACTTTTCTCATGAGCACCTTCTCATCCTTCAAGTCCCAGTTTAAACATCACCACCTTGTCAAACAACCCTACCCTGGCCTATGCAGTTGCTCTCATCATTTTTCCCTATCACTGTATCCTGTTTTCTTCATTACTTTTTATAACTAAACACTTGCTTATTTGTTTATCTGTTCCATGAATGCAGGGATCAGATGCAACCTATTTACCAATATATTTCTTACACCCGAGCTACAGCCTAGCAGATAATAAATACTTTTGAATGTTAAATTCTGTGATGATAAATCTTACAGGGATACTTTTGAGGCTCTGACAAAATGACCTGTAATTTAAAAATCCGTAAAACTGGAAAGTAGCAGAACTTTTCTTCTCCAACATAACCGTACTTTTAAAGGTATTTTACTTAGAAGAAAACAATCCCTGTGAATTCTGAAATGTCTTCATATTTACTAAATAAGAATTTTTTTTTAATGACAAGGCACAAAGGCCACATCACACCTTAAGTTTTGCTTTGTGGTCTTGAGAAATTTACTCAATTCCTTTGGGTCTCAGTTTCTTGGGGAAACATTCTTCTAGAGATAGGAAGAATATACTACTAAGAAAGAGAAACAGCATTTAGCTTTTCTATGCCTGCTTCAATTCTGTAGATTTATTTCCAAAGCCAATAATCAGCTACTTTCATTACAAAGAACTATCCTCCCATCAGCTGCCCTCTTATAGTTTATACCACTCTGCTTTACCAAAAATGTTCCTCAAAATGTTCACTATTCTCATCTTGAAATCGGAGTACCAACAAACTCTGACTGCATGAAAAAATTGTATTTCCTCTGAATTCTTCAATGTGAAAAGATAGGTCCTGGCTGTCTGTATATACCATAGCACTAAAAGGTTCACTTCAGTGGAAAATAACTTTGCTTTAAAAAATATATTATTATTACTTAGGCAGTTCAGCTAACTGCTAAAAGCATAGTAAACAAAAAAATGAGGAGTGGACCATGCAGGAATGCTTTCAGAACCATAAAAAGGGGTATATTTTGTGAGATTGAGACAGTTACTTTGATACCACAGAACCCTAAACCATTCTCTTACCTTCCAGTCAGAAGGTGCAATGTAGAGACAGGCAATATTGATTTCCATGCAAACTATATTTCTGCACATTAGATCAAAAACATCCCTAAGTCCCATCTGGTAAACAAATGGAGACTTCCGACATCAGGGGACAAACATTTTGGTCTACTGTATGATGGCCCTGTCAGTTAATAGACTTCCTTTAACAGTGTCCCTTTCAGACAGTACCGTATTTGTATGACTTTTTAAAGTGTCTTATAAGAGTAAAAATGAAATAAGATCAATGGAAAACACAAAAATGAAAGCATAGATACTAGCAGAGGTTCAAAAACTTAATTCAATTTAAATAAAGAAATCAATCATTAGATATGCTGACAATGGTACATCCCCTAGTCAGAAATTGACTAGCTTAAGGTGGTCAAATGAGTATTTGTGAAAGAAAAAAAAAATTAAAGAATATTTTCAGATGCTGTTGATATATCATTAACATCTGTAAGAGAAATAAAAGTTTAGCATATACACTTTGTAATTCTTTAGCATAACCAACTTGAATACATGTTCTCTGGAATATATTATAGGGAAATGCCTATATTTTGAAATGATAGTTAATCTTAGATATGGGACCACTTTAAGAGACTTACAAAATGCTGAAGCTCTTACAGTTACCATGGAGTTATTGTTCACATGACTTCAATTTCTACCTAACCATGTTTGAGTCCAAATATCAATCACACCAACACTGACCTCACACTCTGGCTTCCCCTCCACTCTTCACTTTTTGAAAGAGCCAACTCTCAACCAAACCAAATAACTACAAATGTTTGTTTCTGCAGCTGTGCCCAAGGTGCAAAGCACTGCTTAAAACAACAAAAAAAAAAACACGATAAATCACACATTCAGGCCAACTCCTACTGAGCTATCTCTTTCCTCACTTGCCAGTTCCTTAGTATATTCCCCACAGGAGCTACTCCAAGTCTCTTCATCTCATTTTCAGAACTTGCACTGCTTAATTATTAGATTCATGGTAGTCTTAGAACTAAAGCATCTCAAAGATATTACTGCCAACTCCTTCATTTTAATTATAAATAAACCAAGAACTAAAGTTTCAAGGACTATAGCTTTACAAAAACTGAACCGATTTCCCTAAAACCCCACATGCACCCTCAATTTCAGCATATATTTACTGCATCTTGATCCACTCATTATGCCTCAGGAGCAGATTTATAGAAAGGTTAAGGACTCAGCCTGAAGCCGCACTGCTTCAATATTGTTCCAGCTAGGCCGCTTACTAGCTACATGCATCTGGACAAATCACCAACTCTGTGCCCTCTGTTTCTGCACTTTTAAATAGAGATAATAGTAGTATCTGGCTCATTGGGTTGTGACCATTATGCAAGTGAACACATCTAAAAGCACTAGAAGTGGACCTAGCACATAGTAAATACTAAATAAGAGTTAGCTGAGGATATTATTATCATACCCTATAGAACCTCTGGCAAATGAGAACATGCCCTCTTCTACCTTCACTTCTCCACTGTTCAATTCCACACTCTCTCCATACCCCAAAATTCAGTTGCTCCAATCTTCTCCTCTTCAACAGCTTTAAGCAAAACTCCCCCACTCTACTTCTCTTCCTTCTTTTGATGTCAAGTTTCTTAAATTAGTCTTCATTTCCCACACCTATTTACCATAGTTTGCTTTTGAAGATGACATCCCTTGGCTCTGGGATTTTCATCTTCTGCACTCCAACACATATTCCTCAGTACATGCTACCAAATGTCAGATCTTGATCTCCAGTTCTGAGTTCCTGCCCAAGCTCTGAGCCTGTATATCTCCAAACACATCATATTTTTACTTGGACATCTTACTACAATCTCACACTCAAATTTTATCACATGTAAAATGATTTTAAGGTGCTTTCTAACCATAAAAATTTCCAACATAACCTAAAACAGAATCTGTCATCTCCTCTACGCATTCCAAATAAGTTTTCCACTATAAGTTCACAATAATTCTATTGGTGGCACCATAATTCTCCTAGTAACTAAATTCTACCAGGTCTTCAGAATTTCTGACATCACCCACTCATTTCTAGCCTATCACCTTAACGCAGAGTTTTCAAGGTCTTCTCCTGTTTAGAGCACACATCCCCCCCATTCTACATTTATATCATTCTCATCTTAATCTTCTTAAAATATTTTGTCACATTATCATCCACTTAAAAACCTCCAATAAACCTCCACTGTAAAGTCCAAATTCCTTAGCTTGGCATTGAAGTTCTCCAATCTGTGCCCAAACCAACTTTGCAACACTATACCCCACTAATCCCCATAAATTATTATATACCTCAGTCAAACTCTACTTATCACCCAAGTTTATTTCTGTATAATCATGTGACATCTGCCATCCTGGAACACCTTCCACATCGTTCACTTATATCCCAAATTTTTCATGGCTCAGTTCAATTTCATCCTTTCCCATGAAATCTTACAGCCCAGGGTAATCTCTCCTCATTTGAATTCCTAAGCCATTTATTGCCTATACAACTCATTTGCCATTGAATTATATAATGCCTGACACTGTTACCTAAATGTGTGTATCATCTCTCCATCAGAATAAAAGCAAAAACAAACCTAGGAAGGGACAGCATTATATCTCTTTGCATCTACTAGATTTTCTTAGAAAGCTGTACATGGCAGGCACTTAACAAAAAACTGTTGAATGCATGAAGAACATAATCACCTTGCTTCATGAGATACTAGCTACCTGCTCATGTAATCCCGTTTAAGAGAAAAGAATTACAGAAGGAAGAGTAGAAATAGAAAGTGACTATTTTGTAACCATCGTAGCAATAATGATTCATGCAAGAATCATCAATGGATGCTAAAACCATCACATGAAAGTTTCTTGGGGAACAGGATATTTATACAGTCTCAAAATATATCTGAACAAATTACTTATGAATTACAAAGGGAAAAAAGGTACCTTCACAGTGGAGAAATCTGGCGGACACCAAGTGATCAAAGTTAACATCACCAATAATGGGATAAACTGACATCATGTGCCTCCTGATGTGATGCACTGATGACACAACATCACTTATGTATTATTCCTGCCAAAAATGCATAACCTGAAACTAGTCATGAGGAAACAATCAGACAAACCAAAAACTGAGGGACAATCTACAAAACAACTGACCTATACTCTTCAAAAATGTCAATGTGCTGAAAGACAAAGAAAGGCTGAGGAATTGAGTGTGTGATCCTGGATTAGATCCTGGATCCGAAAACAAACTGCTGTAAATGACATCACCTCCACACAGGACAACTGGTGAATTTGAATGTGGACCATATTAGATAACAGTTTTATATTAATGTTAAACTGCCTGATTTTGAACATTGTTCTTTGGTTAAGTGAGAGAATTTCCTTGTTCTTAGGAGAAACATTCCAAAGTATTTAAGAGTAAATGAATCTAAAACTTATTCTCTTAACTGTCCAGCAATAATAATAATACCAGTAACAGTAATAACAAGTACCAATAGAAAGGCTGGCTAAAATGTGGCAAAATGTTGACAACTGGTAAATCACTGTACTATTGATGCAACTTTCCATTTTTTTCAAAATAAAATTTAAAAACAAATACCTTAATACCACACAAAAACTTTGAGAAGTTTTTATTTATCTGTGGTATTTTACATCTTATCTGACAATCTTAAAGCAAGACATACTTTCAGTGGAAGAGTCTGCTTTATAAAAACATTTGCTCTAAAAAAACAAATACATCTTTTTGGAACCAAAGAACCATTTTATAATGTTAACAGTCCAACACTAATTTATCTTAAAAATTTTATATAAAGTTAATTTCATTTGGTGAAAAGACTTAGACAATATTTTTTAAACAATGTAGTCTTATTATTTTCAAATATATAAAGAAGAGAAAGCTAAAATGGTCTGATTAAGCATTTTAAAGAAAGAAATAATGATCTGTAATTAACATATTAATAAACAAGCATATGTAAATTAAAAGTTTGCTTCCAAGATTATATCTATCAAAGATCACAAACTTCACCTTCTCTCAATTATCAAAAATTCTGGTTTAGCTGATTATAAGTTTTAAGTGACGTTTCATAATATAGCTACTAATTGATTATTATTTCTATAGGCTTCCAGGAACCTTTAAAAATAATACTTCTAGATTCAATATAGTTAGCAACAGTCCTTTAAAGTTGGATACCTTATTTATGAGATGTTCGGTAACAACTTCTCTTAGTCCAGTGTAGAGCTTTTCTCCATGTTTATGCAAAACCATTGTATACGCATTTCTATAGAGCTCCTCAAAACTAAGACCACTGTTATTCTTACGCTGGATTTCTTGAATTGCATTTTTCAGAAGGTCCCAAATGCTGTTTACATATTTTTCATCCATGGTCATCTGTAATATCCAAAAGAGAGAAAGAGACAAAAAAAAAAAAAAAAAAAACCAATGGTTGAAAATCTTTCTGTATTTATCCATATAGTAAATATTTTATTATATGGCTATGATTATAAATCTGCATGACTTACAAGGATGTTAACAATCTATTTTAACAGAAATAAAGGGATACATTTTAAAATAGTTCTTAGAGCTGATAGAAGCAATTTTTAACAAATCCTTTTAACACCTCCCTCCTTTCTTATCTGCAGCACAACCCTCCACTTTAAATAAAATCATAATCCCTGATGCTAATACTTGCTTTAGCCAAAAAGTGTAAGACATATTTTCCCTGTTTATTTAGTAGAATACAAGCTCAGAGAGACAGAAAGGGTTCCTTGATGAAACAAAATTGGGAACATGAACACTATTTTCCTCTCCTGAAGATGTGCAGAGCTCCTTAGCAAATTAAAGATGAGGAGAAGATCTGTAATTAAAAAACAATAAAACCACACATTTTCTTTGTTTAACCTAGCATTCTCTCATTTTCCTCCTTCCCCACTTTAGATTCCATGGTCCGTCATTTCTAAGCACCTTGTATACACCCATAAATAACTTGCCCCCTTCCCCCCTCCAAAATACTTGCCATTCTAAACACCAACTGCCCACCTACGCCTCACATGCACCCACACAGCTGAAAGCAACTACAGAATAACACACATACAACCATATTCAATCCATCTGAATTTAAATTCATAACCACTAACCACAAGTCGGCCCTTAGTACAACCCCACAATCCTACTTTTCTAGACGGACTCTACTTTCCTAGATGATTTTACACCATCTCCTCCGTCCACTCTAGGATAATGAATTGCTTCCTGTTCCACTGAAAAAACAGAAATAACCTGATGAGACACTGCACAAACTCTGGCCATATCCACTAACCTATTTGATTGTATACCAATATAACCTGCTAGTTCTTGTGCTCGAAGTGCCAAGTTCTTATACTCAAATTATAGCACAGGGACCAGAAACACAGACATCATCTAGGGACTTGTTAGAAATGCAGAATTTCAGGCCCCATCCCAGACCTACAGAACCATACCTGCATTTTAACAAGAACCCCAGGTGATACCTATACAAAATGAAGTTTAACAAGTATTGCTCTAGTTCCATCCCAACTCACCTATTCAAGGACCTCCCTTTAGCAATCTCCCTTCCCAGCATCATCAAAATTTTTCTCCCTGCTAGGTAATTTCCACCTGCATTTAATATCCTCAGTTTCCCATCTTGAAAACAAACAAACAAACCCTCACAACCCCACATATTACTCCAGCACCACCTAATTTTTCTCTTTTTCATTTACAACAAAATCACAGGGCTACGGAGGAGACTTCTATATTCACTGTCTCCAAGTCACATTTTTCCCGTTGTATCTTGAATCCACTCCAATAAGGCTTTCATCTCTACCATTTCACAGAAACTACTCTTGAGAAGGTCACCAGTGACTTCCTCACTGCTAAATCTAACTAGTCTCACTTCTCATCTTACTTGACCTTTCTGGCAGTAATTCAAAGAGCTGATCACTCCTACCACTTGATACGGATTCCTCACTTGCCCTCCAAGCACTACAATCTCTTGTTTTTCTTCCTATTCCACTTGCTCCTATTTGTCAGCCTGCTTACTGCTTCTAACTCATCACCACAACCTCCAACCTCTTGTCTGAACTTCTTACCTATCCACACTCGGTTTTTAGGTGAAGTTAACTCACCTGGTCTCATGGCTTTAAGTTAACCTCAAAATTATATATCCTGTTTGGAGCCCTCACCACCTTAGTACCACAGTCTTATGTTCAGCTACTTACTCAATATTTCTACTTGAAAATCTACTAGGCATCTCAATCAAGTCTAGAACAGAAAGCCTAATCTTTTCCCCTAAGTTGGCTTCCCCTGCAATCTTCTCCAACTGAGCAGATAGCCACTCCATCCTTCCAGTTGCTAAGGCCAAAAAGTTTGTAATCAAGTCCTCTATAATCTCTCACCTCACTTGTAAAACAAAAGGCAATTCTGTTGTCTCTACCTTCAAAATGTACCCAGAACCTAATTCCTCATTTCTTCCACTGCTCCTAAACCACAATTATCTCTCAGATTATTACAACAGCCTCCTAACTGGTCTTTGTTTCTGCTCTTGGCCCAATATCATAGAGCAATCAGAGTGACCTTCTGAAAACATATACCAAAGCATGTCACTCAGCAGCTCACAACCCTCGGTAACTTCTCATTTCTCTTGGAGTTAAAGTCAGAGTCCTTATGCTATTCTACAAAGCCTTATTCGACCTGATAATCTCTCTGACTTCATCTATTCTTCCTCCTTGCTCTCTCTGCTCCAGCCCCACCAGGCTCCTTGTTACTCCTTGGAATATGGCAAACAAGTTCACTTCAAGTTGGTATTTGCTACTCACTCTGTCTGGAATGCTCTTCCCCAAGATATCTAAGTGGCTCATTCACTGATCAACCTCAAAACTCTGCTCAACTGTCGCCTTAAAATAAAGCTTTAACTAGCTACTCTATTTACAACAGCAGCCTCCTCCTACTAGTGACCCTCAAATTCCAACCTCACATTATTTCTTTTCCTGGCCTCTCTCCTTCCAGTCAAATGTCAGCTCCATGAAGGCAGGGATTTTCTTCACTGCTGAATAACCTCAGCCACCAAAATAATATCTGGCATATAACAAGCACTTACACCTGCTGATTGATTTTCTTCTAATCTCTGACTAAGCAGCCCTCTTCATGCTCAGAAAACCTACACGTTCCAAGTTCACAACCAGGGAAACAATGCATCAATTACTCATCAGATTCATGCACACTTCTGACCTGAAATGGATAAAAGATACTGAGCTAAAAAAATCCTCTCCAGCTAGAAAGTTTTGGAGGTGATGGATATGTTTATTGCATAGATTGTGATGGCTTCACAAATGAATACTTACCTCCAAACTCGTCAAGTTGCGTACATTAAATATGTACAGCTTACCTCAATAAAGTGGTTAAAAAAAAAAAAAAAGAATCCTCTCCAAGTCCTGGACAATGAGTATGAATGTGAAAGAGGAAGACGTAGGTAGGCAAAACAGTTCATTCAGTCAAACAAGCTCAACTCCCAATCAAGAGGATTCTTAAGCAGGTGACTCAAACTGAGTCTTATTATTCTAATCTTTTCTGGAGAGCTTAAAAAGGAACTCTTCAGAAAACAAATTCTTTCCTGTTACGCAAATATTATTCAAATCCAGGTCTCTCAGAGACTTCTCTGAAATGGCCTTAAGAGAATTTACCCTTACATCTAAACTACTACCTATTTTTATCAGATATTCTCATACAGAGGATGCCATCCATATAAAATATAAATAAGACGTAGCTATTTACAACTTTTCACAAATAAAGCCCACAAGACAACGTGATAATGATGGCTTCAAATACTCCATGTATGTGCAATGTGGTTTTAGTTTGCTGACAGCATATGTAGAGGTTACAATAAAGCAGGCTAAGACACCATCCCTGCGGTTAAATAACGAACATATAAAGCAGAACGTTCAAACCAATTTCAAAAAAGAGTAAAGTTAATGCTGACTAAAAACTCCAGAGATAACTATACTGCTAACAGTTGACCAAGAACTTAAAATGATCTTTTCAGGCTCTGTAACATAAGATCCCATGAAAGCTAGAAAACATAAAAAAAAGTCCCTATTCAGCATGAATTACAAAATTTTCTATTAGAAACTAAAGTATTTTAAAGATATAAACTAAGAGGCTTCAAATATTGTACAAATACTCTTACACTGTAATAAAAGAATCATTTCTCACATATATAAATCAAGGGTTATTTTAAAATCCAAAATGGTATGCAGTATTTTCCTCAGTATTTGTGCTTTATAGATAGAAATGAAGACAGAGAGCAAAAATGTTTCTTCTGGTGATTGCTCAGGTATAAAAATATTCAAACAAAGGAGAACAAAATAGACCGAGAGAGATTAAATGACTTACCCAAAATCACAGAGCTGGAATCGGAATTCATATTCTCAAATCCAGGACAAACCACTGAACTCACCTCCCATCCCACCGTGCTAATAGGGTAAAGTAATATTACAGTATAATCACTGATTATCTTGGTAAACACAGTACAGTATATTAGTAGAGAATATAGATTTTGCTGTCTGACAGACCTGGATTTGCATCACGGCTCTGCTGAATTCATAAGCCACGCAACCTTGGGCAAATTACTTAATTCTTCTAAACATTTATTTCCTCACTTGTAAAAAAAGTGGGTTTAATAACAATACCTATCTCAAAAGACTATCATGAGGATTAAATGCAAATGTCAGTAGAATTCAGCCCAGCCTAGGGCACAGTACAGTCAGCCCTCCATATCCATGGACCGTGCAGATACAGGGTTGACTGTACTGTGCCATTTTATGTAAGGGACTGGAGCATCCTCAGATCTTGGTATCTGAAGAGGCCCTATAACCAATCCCCCACGGATCCCGAGGGACTATGGTATAATCCCTCACAGGCTGAATAACAGTGACAGAATCTCTTCAACTCTCATCTATGGGCATCAAATGTCAGGAAAAAAAATAGTTTTTAGGCTTAGCAAATAAACAGCTAAAACAAAAGTACCTTAAGAGGACAACTATGCTAAATGAAAGTCAGTAAAATGTAGCCTTCCTTCAGAAACAATATTCCCCTACTTCATATCTCCTATTCTTCCAGTGTCATTTAAATCATTTTAATCCCCAGAGCTCTGTCCTTGGTCCTTCTTTTCACTCTACACTGGCTGCATTTCCATTCATTATCAGAGTTACAACTACTATATATACTTCTAGGGTTCTAAAATTTACAAGGCTCTAGATTGGCAAGGGATTCTGGAGCCTCCTAAAACTGCATGTAAAATTTTGCAAATATAATATGTATGCACTTCTTTTCTAGATGGTGGGTCACTAGCTCTTATCAGATTTCCCAAGAAGTTTGGTCCTCATCTCAAAGAAGATAAATTAGTGGCTTACATGTTAATTGCTCCCAAATCTATACTGCCAGCCCAGAAGTTCCCCAAAGCCTTAACTACTGTATTCAACCACCTGCTGGATATGCCCAACCAAATTTTTCAGACACATATCAAACTTATCACGTCCAAAATTTCTGGTAAACTCACTCTCCAAACACACCCAAATCTTTTTTCTGTATTCTCTAATTCAGTAGCGGCAACACAAACCACCTAGTTATACAAGCTAGAAGCGTAAGCCTTAACTTTTCTTCTTTCCTCTCTCTCATCCCTTTCTCATCCAATCATCAAGTGCTACCAACATCAGGCCCAAGAGATTTCTCAAATATGCTCCCAATCTTTCATCCCGAATACTGTTGCCCTAAAACTTTCATCTAGATTACTGCAACAGCCTTCCAGCCACCATGAACTCTAATAACCTCTTGGGATCCATCTTCCTCAAAATCATTAAAATAACCACATCAGCATCACGCCCCTGTTCAAAACCTACCTCTCATTAGCAACTGGGGGGGGGGGGTGCGCTTTAAAAGGGAACATAACACTTCATGATCTAGTCAGTCTATGCCTACTTCTCTAACTTCATCTTTCACTAACTACTACCTATCTTACATTCACTTCCTGGCAACATTAAACCAGTGGTTATTCCTGTCCACTGTCACACCTCCCCTCCACACACCACCCTCTCATGTCTTCTTTATACACCCCTCTTCTGCCTCTTTGATTCTTTACATAGCTTCTGAACACAGCTCAGGTGTCACATCCTCCAAAAATCCTTCCCTGACCTACTCAAGCAAAGCTAACAACTCTTTCTCCGCTCTTTCATAATACTCAGGTTATATCTATCACTACACTACCATACTGCTGCATAATTATCTGTTTGTGAATCTTTTTCCTCCATTAGACTATGAGATAGTCGAGGCATTGTGCATTTTTCTTCAATGTTACTTAGAAGGCCATAAACAAATGTCTGGGGAATGTTGTTTTACCTATGTTATACCAATGCAATTTTGAAAACATGAACATTTGAATTACTAAGCACAATGATACTGAAAAATAACTTAATGTGTTTACATAACGATTAATGTAATTTTAAAATAAAAATATATTTTCCAAACAAAAATAAAGTACAATAATGTACAAGCAAAAGACTCTCAAATTTCATATATCTGGTAGTATTTTCACATTCACCTAACTAAATGCTTCAAAAGGCTGCTTAATCATTAACTTTATTACTAAATGTTAACTAGGAGGATAACAGTAGATTTAAAAAAGGCCATTCAGGAGGAGATCTACAAGTTACAGTCTTTCCCTAAATCAAGTAAGTCCAAAAACCATACACCCAAGGAAACAGGCTTCAAGTACATATTGCTACATACCCGCTTTGGTCCTGGCATCAAATGAACATGTTAACAACAGTGGCAAAATAATTACATTACTGATGAATTGATGGGTGAATTTCTCACCCATCCTTGATACAGAATACAACATTAACTGTCAATGAAAGTTAAAAGGACTAGATGATAAACTCTAATGTCATCAATGTTAACCATTAAGAACGTCAGTCTAGACTTCACTCAGTCATTTAAAAGCCCTAACACTTTAAAGTAATATTCCAAAGTATTTGAGCAGGATTTTAATCCCATTGATGAAACTGACTTACTCAGGTTGCAATAACTACAGATACACTCAGGAATGGATCTGGTAACAATGCTTCAGCAAAACAATAAAATGATAAAATGCACACTTACATATATACACAAACATTTAATGTCTGCTTATTTTAGATATATACTGCATCTTTCCCCAACAAGCTCAAGTTACAAAGTGTTCAGCAAAATAAATTCATTTAGCAAGAAAAGAAACAAAAGCTCTTTTTCAAAGGAAAGATATAATTGAGTATTCTTAAATGTCCATGGTTTAGTGAGACCTCTCAGAAACCAAATCAAGACTTTATTTTTTAAAAGTGACTTTTGCCCACTTCCCTGTCCCCAATCCAGGATTATAATCCCCTCGTTAGTAAGTATCAATAACAAAAATAACACTAACAATCTTTATTTTCTTTCACAAACACCTCTGGTTTTTCATCTACATTACTTTAAAAGATACAAAAACATAAACCTTCAAAATGCTGCATTTAAAAGGATGTCAGTCTATTATACACTTACACATCTTGAAGGTTCTGTAATTACTGAGAGCTGGAGAACTACAGCATGAGCCAATTAAAACTAAAAGGAAGAGAACTGTACTCTTCACATCCACTACATACAAAGGACAAAAAGTCTTTAGTCCCCTGTGAATAATTTTCTACAAGAAATTTAGAACAGGGTGGGTGGGGGAAAAGGGTGAGAATTTGAAATTCCAGGCAATTCAGAATGACACAGCTAGAAAAAAATAAACAAGGAAAAATGCTTGATCTTAATTTTGAGCTTCAGCCTCAAAATAGTTGCTTTGGTACAAGTATCTGAGGAATGGCAATATTCTAGATAAATACAACTAAGCCATAAATTTTGTAAGGAAGTTCCCTCCCAGGTTATAAGCACCTTAGACTAATATCAAGTCTCTGTTCCCTAATTTTATTGTATCCTCTTTAATACATGTTATGATTCTTAGATGATTTTGAATGCAGTCCCGTTAGAGTTAGTAATGATGATGAACCTATCTGATGACCAAAGGCTACACAATGACTTATGAGGTCTCCAATAATCCCATTTATTCATCAGTTAATCTTTAAACATCCTCAACCATCAAAAGACAGCCAAAGATCCAAGCTTTGAGGAAACAGCCCAGTGGGACACATTCTGATTTTGGGCAAGTTATTTAACTTTCCAAACTTCACTTTCCTCATCTGCTTATAACAAGAGAAATGGGAGAAGATGGTGTATTGTGTGGCAATTAAGAAAGTTTGTGAAAGCATCCGACACACATCACTTGCTCAATAAATTTCTTTTTCTTTACTACAAGGAAGAAACATACAGCCTTCTGTGCTGGAATTGTGCTGCCAAAAGTAATGACTGATAATGACAATTATCAATTAGAAAAGCACAGTAGCCTGGGAAAATGCTATGAAATCACAAATTAAGGCTGAGCTACACTCAACTGGCCTCTGATATCACTAAATTACAGAACAGTAACATTTACAATGAGAAAGTTAAATCATCAATAGACGGTTCAATTATAATCTGCATTTCAGTTCTCAACATGAGTAGGCTGTTCAAAAATCAATTTAAAAATTTGGAACAATTTCTTTCAAAGACAAACTAAGTTCAAGCTCTCACATTAGCCTGTTAAAGTCCAGTTAAGTCACAACTGACTTAAGAGTACTAACAATAGGGCTTCCCTGGTGGCGCAGTGGTTGAGAGTCCGCCTGCCGATGCAGGGGACACAGGTTCGTGCCCCGGTCCAGGAAGATCCCACATGCCGCGGAGCAGCTGGGCCCGTGAGCCATGGCCGCTGAGCCTGCACGTCCGGAGCCTGTGCTCCGCAACGAGAGAGGCCACAACAGTGAGAGGCCCGTGTACCGCAAAAAAAAAAAAAAAAAAAAAAAAAAAAAGAGTACTAACAATATTCTTTCAACTATATCTCTGTGAATGATCTTTACATATGTGAAAAAATGTATATGTAACATTTCATAGTCTGATGATGACCACAAAAAATATGCAATCGTAAGTATTCTCTCTGAGTCAAGAAGTTTGTCACTGTCCTATTGGTGCTATTTTCGCTGATATGAAGAGATGCTATTGGCACCCTGAAACACGTTTTATCCAGAGAATACAATAATCATCTTGACTAGAACTCTTCAAACATAGAGACTCTCCCTATTATGAAGATTAGTTATTATGTCTCTAAGATCAACACTTTAAAATTATAAAAACATTTGCTGTATTTCTCAATATACTATTAAATCCCAATAATAGTAAGGGCTCGTGTATAAACTAGCTCTTAAACATTCATCTGGAAAACAAAAATAATAGAAAAGCAAGAATCATATATTTTTGGATGGAATCTCAAAGTAGTAGTAGTAATGCTACAGACAAAAAATACTTCATATCTAAGTGCATGTTTGAGTTCCATATTTCTAATCCTACAATCTAAAACTATGAATTTTAATAAAAAATGACAATACTTTCTTCTATTTAGCTTACATCGCTCTGGTTTTTTTTTTTTTTTTTGAAATGGATAAACCCAGTTTTTCTAAAACTATGATAAAGTGTAAAGATGTATAGAACTGTTGGACAGTAACAAAGTAGTTTATACCAGAATCAGCTACACACACTCCAGAGAAAAAAACATGTAAAACAATACAAATTGCCACCAACTGCTCTGTCTTTGAATGAACCTAACCATAAACTAAATGTGATATGACAGCAAAAGGCCTATAACATAAAATTACAAAAATCTGATATCAAATCTCAAAATTTCTCTAAAACTACCAACTTACACAAAAAGAAGCATGTAAGAACACAGCTAACTTTTCCACTGCTTCATATTAGCATTTAATCATCACCACTGAAATATACCATTCTTATTCTAAAGAAAATTCTAAGGCTTTAAAGATAGGTGACATTTGCAACATCACAAAATGTTTTAGAGCAAAGGAGAACACACCAGCATTCGCTTTCTAGACTGAAATTTTAAGAGTGGAAATGAGTCTAAGAAAACCCCAAATTAAAATCTCTTCATTTTACAAATGAAGAAACTGAAGCTAAGGAGCTTATCCAAGATCACTCAGCTAGTTAGAGCAATGAAGGAATCCATGTGTCCTGAGCTAAGGACCCTTCCGTTACACCATGTCAACTCAAATCACCTGAGTGTCTGATATTACAAAATCAATTTATAATTAACAGGCTAATATTAACACTGAATTATTAAGGCTATACGCTTATTTCAGTTTGGTCTAGAGGAGAGAGCTTTTAACCAGAAATCAGGCTTCTAGTCGTGTTCTTCCATAAATTCAAGCCGTAAGTATCCTTTGGGTAAAATCACCCTCTGGAGTTCTCCACTTCCCCATGTATTAAATAAGATTAGAACATATTCTCTCTAAAGTCCCTTCTGGCTTTTAAAAATTAAATAGGAAAACAAATAGGAGCAAATAAATTACTTGTTTTTTTGGCTAATGATAACATTCATCAAAAATAATACACTTCTTTCATGTCTCATTTGCTTATTTTAAACTACCTGATCTTTGTACTTCAAAATTCATTTCATTGTTGAATCTACTACTTCTTAATACATTCTGAAAGACATAAAATCACTTTTTCCTAAACATATATATATATATTTTTTTTTTTTTTTGCGGTATGCGGGCCTCTCACTGTTGTGGCCTCCCCCGCTCCGGACGCGGGGGCTCAGCGGCCATGGTTCACGGGCCCAGCCGCTCTGCGGCATGTGGGATCTTCCCAGACCAGACCGGGGCACAAACCCGTGTCCCCTGCATCGGCAGGCGGACTCTCAACCACTGCACCACCAGGGAGGCCCTAAACATATATTTAACAAGGTAAATTTCTAACTGAAAAAAGTTAAAAAATGTGTACTATCTGTCTTTAACTTAAAAAGGGAAGTGTTAACTTAGAAATACATCAACTAATATATCTTTCCTATTGATTATGATTCTGACTGCTTTATTCAAGTCAATACACACTATGACCCCCTTAAGCAATTTATATATTCAAATTTTACTGAACAACATAGGCATCCATCGATTCAAAGTTTTTATAACTTGTATTCTCTTATGAGAGGTGCATATACTTTGAATCTAGTGAGGTTTAAAGCTTGCAAAAGCTCCTTCCAAGATCTGGAAACTAATTTTGAATCCTTTTTATAAGGAGTACTGCAGTGTATAAGCTTCAGGGACCCTGGATCTGCCCCTGGGTAATCATTTAAACGGCAAGCTTAGAATTAACTTTCCAATATATTCCTATTATGAAAGTAAATATTTCAGAATCTAGCAAATTCTTAACGGAATATAATTAAGGCAGTGTGGTGTAATGAAAAGAACATGAATTTTTGAGACAGATACACCTGGGATCTGAATTCCAGCTCTGTCCTTCCATAGGTATATATGTAATACACGTATTTTACTATGTCTCTCTGAGCCCCAGGATAGATTTAAAACAGAAGTAACATCTAAAGAGTGTTCTGAGAATTTGAGATAATTAGAGTTCAAAGAGCCTAACACGAGGTAGACACTGAACAAGCTGTAGTTACTCATCTTATAACGCAACTTCTCATACTATTAAATAAATTGAAAAGGGAAGGAGAAAAAGAATTTTTCATGATTACTTTCAAGAGGACAGGGCAAATAGAAGAGGCTAAGTGTTGCTCCGTTAAGAGCTGCTTTAGATAAGGATGACTTGCAATCAGTACGTTAAAGCATTCCTCTCAGCAATGACGGCTTGCTTTTACAGAAAACCGTCTCTAAGGAATCTTGTATTTTCTTAAAGTAGGTAAAAGATATCCCTTTGAAGTCTTTATTCATTTGCTTAGCAGTAACCTTTCTCATTTAAAGAGCAAATTCAGGTCCATTCCTTTCTCAATGATCACTAGATAAATGGAAGTCAAATTAAGAAATTTTACTTAATTTTCAACTTTAAAATTGACTTAAAAAAATAAAGAGCAAAAGCTCTTATAGTAGCAAAAGCTCTGGATTAGTGGTTACAACAACTACAGGATCAGTTCTCAATTTCCCAGTTGGTTAATGTTACCAACATGGGAAAGTAGGACTCTCCTCAACTTTAAAAAGGCTGGACTAATGACTGATTTTAAAGCAATAGAGAACTTTTTTAAAAAGAAATCTTCTACACATAGAACAATGTACAAACTGTTCTAAATGACTAGAGAGGGAAACTTCTGAAGATACCTACTCTACTCCTCCTAGGCCTCCTGGGTCCTGGAGACTCTATACAAGTTTGAAAATAAATGTCTTACATGAAACAGATTACTTTTACTTGAAAATACTAACTTTATGATTAGAAAATCGTTTTAACTGTCTCAATGATGCCACTGTTTATTAGCAAGCACTTTCTGACATTATTTCTTTTAACCCTCACAATTAACCTGTGAGAAAGATTGCCATAGTTCCCATCTTAAGGATGAGAAAACAAACCAGAGTCTTGTCGGTTTATTCATTCAACATTGTTGGCTACTACTGTGCAGCACTGACAAAGATCAATACAAGAAGACCTGCTGCCCCCTCTAAAGAAAATCAGGTTCTAATAAAGGAGATACTGACTATTTGAAGAATTCTGGCTATGAAGGGAGATGGTATGGTAGTTACCGTGGTAGGGAAGACAGAAAAAGGAACATCTTCCTTCTCTGAGACCCAAGGGAAGGAGTTGAGAATGAGTAAAGATACAGGTTAATGAATATAACTGAAAGAGAAGCAAGCTGAAGGAACTTACACAAGATAACTTTAGTAGTTAAGTTTCCTGAAAAAGAGAGATAAGAGAATTCTCAATAAAGAGCTTAAGGACAGTGATTAAAGTCTGAAATAGCTCATGCAGGAAAGGGGAGAGGGAGTTTACCAGGGACACAAAAATATCGCCCAGAGGCACTGAGAGTCCAGCTAGCTTAGAGACCACAGTCTTGGAATTTTCTCCGGGAGTGCACAATAGTCTAAAAAATATGAGCAGTGAAGGGAGATGAAGGGAATGGTTCAAGATGCTTTTTGCTGATGTTTCTGGCCTTGCTCTGGGGAGGCAGTAGGAAAGAAGGGGCAACTAGCAACAGGCGCCACAGCCTGGGAGAATGAAAGTGGTCTCCTTGAAATCCAAGAGCACATTTAATGTGAGAAGGAAACAAGCAACAAGTAGGATAGAATAATTAAATAATAACAGCTTGTATTTATTTATAATGCTTACTATGTGCCTGACACTAAGAGCTTTATATGTATTAACTCTATCCTTACAACCATCTTATGAGGTAGGTACTATATTGTTTTCTCCCTTTTACAAAAGAGAAAACAAAACAGGCAGAAGTTAAGTGACTTGTTCAAGTCCTACATCTAATAAATGAAGGAGCTAGTATACAATGTCATATTGAAGTTTAAGATTTCTAAAGTAGCGGGATGACAAGCTCCAACACAAAGTGAAGATCACTGTAATACAGAAGAGGCCAGATCTGTTTGATCATCACTGTATATTTCGTGCCAGACCTCTAGTAGGAACACACAATAAATACACTTTAGAATGAATAAAAGAATGACTCTGCCCACATGCATTGGATAAAGTTACAAGTTAAGCTAGAGAGAATGTCTGTGAATAAGGTATTGAAGTCTTCAGTGACTGAGGGAGCACGTGTACGAACTTAGGAGATGGTCACAAGAAGCACTCAAAAGAATAGTTCACAAGCGGCCAAGACACAAGAGGATCATAAATGTGGCAATAAATGGCATCTGGGCCCAGTGATTCAAGGATTATAAGGAAAAAAGACACCTCAATTCAAGAATATAAGCCTGTATCCTCAGGGCAAAGGTAAATTTCAGATGAAAAGAATTCACAGAACAGGCTGATGATACAGGGTAGTCAACCTGCAATGGAAGTAGGGGATCACCATGTATAGTTAACAGGCTGGGAGGAAGGTGTCATGGTGGAAGGAATAAAATGTAGAGTACAGCTAGTGAACAGAAAAGACTAGGCCAGAGATTAAGTCTTCTGACACGCAAATCCAAGGTTACTGCCAGTACATACTACCTTTACTTTCAAGTCATTACAGTTTCAGGAGATTAGGCTGACTAACCTTTAAGGGAAGAGCCACATGATCATTAATGACCTACAAATTAAGACTTCACTTACAGCTGAAAAGAGTTCAAACATTTTGGAGTACTACCTGCATCGATTTACCTAAGTAATGAATTTCTATGGTTTGTCTTAAAGGACTAGTTTCTCATTTAATCGATCATTCACTAACCACCCACACTGTGTCTAATACTATGCTAAGTACTTCGAGGTTCAAAAGGGTGTCTGGTATAAGCTTTGGGCAGGGAGCACAGCCTAGTTCATGAGTGAAACAAAAAAGAGGGTGGAAGAAAAAAAGGAAGGAAATAAAAACAAAATGTATTTTTAGATAAACACTTAATGTACATATTAGAATGTACACACCAATGAGTGTTTACTCCTTCAGTAAAGTTACCCCAGAAAGATTACATACTTATTCTAATGATTATGTGATAATCACTATTGGATCTTCTCTTTTGAATCTACCCCCCACCCAAGAGCCAGTGGCATTCTTTCGAAGCACCCCAGTGGTACCAAACCTATATCCCCTGACACTGAGTTCTTAATGTGGTTCACAGATTGATTCTGTAAGCTTTTCAGAATCTAAGTTCTAAAAATGTAAGCACCAAAAAATGGCGGCATCACTAAAATAACTGTACAGTAAATAAAGTTACAAAAATAACATTCAATTTTAACATATAAATTGTGGCATAATCATGGCTAAATGTTGGTATAACAATAGTTAATTGTGTGCTAGGTCCTGTTCTAATACTTTTTTTTTTTTAATCTCACAACAGCCCTGTAAGATAGGTCTTATAAATACTCTAATTTTACAGAGGAGAAAACTGAGGCTAGAAGTGTTAAGTAACTTGTTAAAGATAACACAACAAGAAAGAGGTGGAGCTGACATTCAAACTCTGACAGTCCAGAGCCCACCCTCTTAACTATTATGCTCTCAGTCTCTTTACTTTTTAGTCATACTTCTAAAACATATGTTGAATACTCTAATGTAAAACTAAATGAAAATTCCCTACAGACTATCCATAGTTTTACTCTTTCAAGTAGGCAAAGAAATGCAAAATAAAGCATTGAAGTACAATCTTTTTCACCTATAAAATTAAAGTTATGTTAGCTAAGACACTGCTACATGGTAGACATTACTGATACAAGCCTGAGAGATGTAATTAATTCTTAAAGCATTCACTTTAGAGCCAGACTGCCTAGGTTAGAAAGAACCCTAGTTCTGCCACTTACAAGCAAAGGGATCTTAAGCAAACTACTTAACCTCTCAAGGGCTCTTAGGTAAGAAAGATGATAATAGTAGTATTCTATAGAGTTGTGCAAATGAAATTAGTTTATACATGCAAAGTACAGAGAACAAGTGTATGGTATATGATAAGCATTCGGTGAGTGGTATTATTATTACTCCTACCTTTCTGGAGGTCCATTTGGTAATATGTATCGATTATGTCGAGCCCAGTAATTCCATAATCATGGATGGGCTCAAATATTTATGTGCCTAAATAGTCACAGTTGCATTCTTTATAATAGAGAAAATACGAATTCACTGGAATCAATCAAAATACCTGTCAGTAGGGAAATGTATAAGCCAAGGTACTGGAGAGTATTACCCAGTCATTCAAAATCATGTTTTCAATATATTTAACATGGAAATGAATGTACAGTGAGATACTATATATTTTTTAAAACGCAGCATATGAAAAGGTCGTACCTCAATTTTACTGTGTGCTTACACATTTATGAAAGATTAAGAGGAAACACATCAAAATGTTAATATGGTTTATTTCCAAGTGGTAGGGTTACAGGTGATATTTATTTCCTTACTTATAAGTTTAGATATTTATTAAATTTTCTATCATGAATATGCATCACTTTTCTAATTAGAAAAGCTACTAAAATGAATTCATAGCTTTGACAGACTACTACTGAATAGTTTCCACAATAAAGATACTAACTGTACTTCATGTTTTATCTCAGTGATTTCTTACTAGTAGCACTTTTACTTTTTTTTGCTGACTTTACAATGGACAAACAAGAACTATTTTCAAAGTTCCATTATTTAAAACTACAAATTGTCCAATAACTTTTATAAAAATCTAACAAAACTGTTAACACCCAGATACTCTTGAATAAAGATAACAGCAAAAAATTATCTCTAAGGTTTCCCAATTTATAACACAAAGGGAAGAAATACTACTTTTTCTAGTCTTAATTATATATTCTTGTTGAAATAGAGAAATGCTATTATTACTTAGCTACATTTAATGAATGAATGATGTACAAACAAATGACACTTTCTCCATTTTGTTTGAAAGAACTGACTTTGTGACTAGTGTATTATTTAAAAGACCAAATTCTCACATTATATTCTATACTACTAAAAGTGTTTCAAATTCAGTAACTTTAGTACTAATAATTTGGCAGTAATAATTTTCTTGGCTCCTGTGAACTTTCTAGGGAGATAATGCAAAATAAACACTTTCATAGGTAACTACTTTATCTTTTTATTTTTAAACTTCTAAAGCTTGAGAGGTTCTAACAGCTACAACACAGCTGACTGTCCTAAAACCATTAAATAGAACAAAATCTGTCTAAGTGAAAGCAACACTTTAATGAATGTTATATCTTACTCCATAACATCTCTGTAACAAAATACCAGAGAATGAAAAACAAACTTATAGTTAATTCCCCGCCCTGTGTGATTTCCAAAACTATTATTCAGCCTTTCTCTATGTGTACAGTCCAGCTAGTTCTAGGCAACAACTACTTTCCCTAAGTAAGAGAAACCTATTTTGAAGATCAAAGCTGTTCCCCCATATCTAGCAAATATCACTATAGCCAGGAAAAACAAAACAAAACAAAACAAAACATTAACTGTCCCCATGTGTCGTTAAATTCTTGTGCTCTTAAGTATTTAAGTACATCACAAATGATCTTAAAATTCATCTCTTTCTAATCTCAGTCATTTTGCGGGTTCCATCTAACAATAACTTCTACATCAGCAACTGTTCACGCCACACAGGTGGTGCTCTGTGAAGCTCATCTAGAACTATGGAGTGGACATCACAACCAGAGATTCATTATCATGATTTATCATGCTTCTATAAACCAATGATTGAAACCATTTCCAGATCACACTCTAAAGACAATCACTTTCATAACACGTCTCCTAAACTCTGAAGGCTCAGCCAAGAAGGCAAATCAGAGGAGACCAGTATTTCCATTCAACCATATCCCCTCCAAACCAATCAGGCTTTTCAAGCCCATGTGGACAAACAGTGTACAGTACAGATGGTGAGTAATGGCTTTTCAAAGATAAGGACAAAAGGTTCACCTGACAGCAACTAATCCTACATAGTGGAATAAAAGCTCAGGAGTGAGACACACGGCAACAGCAAGGAAAGAGGACCAGGAACTTCTGGGGGCAGCATTCTTTGGTCCAAATCCGTATCGTTTCCAGAAGTTTCCCAACCACAGACTTCTTCCTTAAAAAAGTTTTGTGGCCCTTGCTGTTACTTTGAGTACCAAAAACCCCCAAAGGATGTGAAATGATATGTATTTTGTCCACTGCAGGGAAGTTTACAAACTGGAATAAATATTTCCTCCATCACCCATCTGTAAGTACAGAAAGCTCTTCATTGTTTCCCACCTTAAAAAGAACCAATTTCTCAGAAACTGATTCTACTGATGGGACTATAGCTGGAGTAGGTTTACACATTTACAAAATATCCTGTACCTTCACTTACTATTTTGCAATGAAAACAAAACAATCCCGAAACATATTTTTATACTTTTTACACATCAATTTTATAAAACACACTCTGAAAAGAGCACTTGAGGCTTTCGATTACATTGTAACTTCCCTTAGAGTAACTGTCTATCTCAAATGGTAATGTAAAATACAATAGTTTTAAGTATGCACACAAGAGTACATATAAACACAATATTTTCTTTATGGAATAATATGCATTTACTACTTCTGACAACTTTTTTTTTTTTTTTTTTTTTTTTTTTTTTTTTTTTTTGCGGTATGCGGGCCCCTCACTGTTGTGGTCTCTCCCGTTGCGGAGCACAGGCTCCGGACGTGCAGGCTCAACGGCCATGGCTCACGGGCCCAGCCGCTCTGCGGCATGTGGGATCTTCCCGGACCGGGGCACGAACCCATGTCCCCTGCATCGGCAGGCGGACTCTCAACCACCACGCCACCAGGGAAGCCCTGCATTTACTACTTCTGACTAGCAATCCATGCAGACTATAGTTCTGTAAAAGACTTCTAACCTGGAAGAAAAAAAAAAATTCTGAAGTTCTAGAAGCACTCAGTTACCAAATTAATCAGTGAAATACCACACCACTGAGGTATGTATCCATCCTTAATGAAGGTTCAAAGAACTATGACTTTAAAATTTATACATTAAAAAATATAATGGTTCTTTTCAGTAGGAACTACTTATGAATGATGTTAATACTTAAGAAATAAAAAAACATCTTAATGCTTTTAAAAATTAGCAGATATTAAGTACTGAATATCAAACACTAGCCACTTAACAAACTTCATTTAAGGATTTTAGAAAAACTTAGAGGGCAACAAGTTATAGACAGAAAGGGTCTAAATTAGCTCATGAACATAATGCTGCTTAAAAAAAAATCAGTTTCAGTAGTATGTGGTAACCAGTCACATACTATTATACTCTTCAGCTAAAGGAATAATGAAATTCTCTCCAACCACTTCCTCCCAACAATACAAGATCCAGAAAGGAGGGATACTGGTCTTTCAAACTATACCGATATATCCCAAGATCCTAGGACAGTGCCTGGCACACAGTCGTCAGTAATATTTGTTGAATGAATGAAGGAATGGAAGAACAGGTAGGAACAGGCAAAACCAAGAGATCAAAGAGTTGACTACACATAAAGGTACAACTGGTTAATCAGAATATCCACGTAAGTAAGCTGATGTCAGATGTGAACTACTCCACATTTTAGTAATAATGTGAATTCGAAGAACTCAGACTTTAAGAATGGCTAATTTTTCTTTAAAAATTCTTGTATTAAACTATTTAAAATTCTGAGTAATTCTAGATTCTGCTAAAAATATTCAGCACTGGTTTAGCAGGAGTACTAACATTACTCACAAATTCATAAACCCAGTTCATTGTTTCATTATAAGGAAAAACATGCACATGAAGTTCATCAGTTCTCTTCTGTCAACATTTCTCACTTTCTTTGTACTTTCTCATGATTACTTAGGAATAAAAACTTCAAAAATATAATATCCCTTTAATGAGCATCAAAACATTTAATTCTCCTGAGTATATCCTACATTTATTTACATAAAGCCTGAAGACTCTTCACATTGATATTAATATTTATGTTATTACAACTTCAGAGTTCTGCATAAGGTGTATTTCCTTCTACATTTTAAGAATTCAGAGAGGTCCTCAAGTTCTCTGGGTCGCTTTCTCACTCAACTAGGACAATTATATTAATAAGTCTTCCCTCTAAAGTGCAAACTACACTTTAGAAAACGCATGCTTCATGAAGTGAATACAAACCCTCTTTTCCCTCCTCGCATGATATACTGTGTTTGTGATTCTAAGAAAGGAAACCCAAGATCTTTCTCTAGTTTTACTGTTTTAAAATCTTCTGTTCCATTGCTAGTTTGTCTATCTTGACATATACCTGTTACTGTAGCGACATGACATATACCTGTTACTGTAGCGACATGAGCAAGTATGTCCAGTTCCTCTGTTCCAACAGTACACTTTAATTGTTTGCCATTGGCTATCTGAATCAGATATGACATCCAAAGTTATACCCTATATACTAAACACTGCAAGAGTATGACTCAACGTAATGCTAAAAAAGAAAAAAGTTTCTAAACAGACTACGTTTGCTGTCCCTGAGAGGAAAGCAACTCAGGGTGGTGACTACTCATTCTTTTGGGATTCCATGGCTAAGAAATGGAGAACCAATCGTCCAATTTGTTTTCTCTTATTTCCCCTTGATTGGCAAGGCAATTCCTGCACAAGAGAGTTTGTAAAGTGCTTTGGAAGCTTGTGGATAAAAGATGCTGTAAACACACAGGACGTTGTTGGTATATTAGTATGGGGCATTACGTGGAACCACTGTCACTGCGTGGGGAGCAGGTGGATGGCACAGCCCTTCCTGAGGAGGGGAAGAACGGGAGAGGACAGTCCCCTTCATCGTTGGGCTGGTCATCTTTTAGGCTGGGTGATTTTTTCAACCGCAGCGAAACCCCACGTGAGAAGTTACACACACGCCCCATACAAGGAGGACTTGGACAGTCCCCATCCCTGCAGGGCTGGGAGTCCCGGGAACCGAGCGGGAGCGGAGTACTAGGGGTTGGGCCTACACCCCAGGAGCGTGGGGAGGTTCTGGGACCAGCGAAGGGGCCCCGGCCGCAGCCGACGCCCGCAGGGCGACCGGAGGCGCAGCTCCGGGGCGGGGGAGCGGCGCCAGACTCGGGCGACGGGCGCGGGGAACGGCCCGGGAGGGCGGCCGCGCCGGGGCCCCGCGCCGCCCAGTTGCCGGGAAGGCTAGCGCCCCGCGGCCGGCGGCGTGGGGGAGGGGAGGCCGGGCCTGCGGCCTGTTGGGGGAGTTCAGCCCGGGCCTCGCGTGCGGCTCTCGGCCGGGCCCCCAACCCGGGGTCCCAGGCGCCGAGAAGAGACTCACCGGAAAGGCCCGGATCCGCATCTTGGTGTCCTTCCGGCTGCCCGTGCCTTTGCTCAGATTCGACATGGTGCTCGTCCCCTCCCCGGCGGCGGCTTCGGGTCGCACTCCGAGGCGCCGGTGTCACATTTAAGGCGGGCGGGCAAGCGAGGGGCGACGCTGGTGTCGGCGGCGCGGCCCCCGGGCTGGGCTGGGGACCTGGCCGGCCCCTGGGCGGCCGCGGCGGTGGCGGCGGCGGCTCGGGTTCCGGCGGCTCGTGCTTGGCTGGGGGGCTGCGCTGGCGCGGCGGCTCCACGGGATGCCCCTCACGCCCGGCTCGGCTCCCTTTATCGCGCTCCTCCGCGATGGCGGCGGCGGCGGCGACGGACAAACATCTCACTGCGCAGGCCGAACGTCCTCCTCCTCCTCCTTCTCCTCCTCCGCCTCAGCGAGACGAGATCCGGCCCAGAGGGTGGAGGGGGGAGGAGGGAGGGAAGAGAGCCGGAGAGTGGAGAGATTGGGAGGAGGGGGGTGGGAGGACGAGAAGGGGAAGCGAGCGGCCGCTGCGGGGGACGCTCAGATCTCGCGAGAAGAGAGCGAGTGCTCTGTCCCGGGTGGGGCGGGGCGAAGCCTGGGAGCGGGAGGGGGCAGCGGGAGGGGAGGAGGGGAACCGGTAGTTGGGGAGGTGGGAGGGGCCAGAGGGGCGGGGAGGTAGGAAAGGGGCGGGACTGAGGCGGGAGGTGTAAGCTGACTTTTTGAAAGGGTATCGTTGGAGACCGGATCCTGGGCGAGGTGGCTGCTGATTGGTGGAGCGCGGCGCGGGAGGGACGGGGTCCTGTTATCGTGGACGGAGTGGGCGGGGGAAGTTCGGAGAGCCGGAGCAGTAGGACTGTAGTAGGCTGGGTCTGGCTCCGCTGGGCTGGGCAGGCCGGGGTGGGCTGAGCTAGGGCGAGAGGCGAGTAGTCTCGGGGCGGAGCGTGGGGTGCTAGGTGGACAACCACGTCCTAGAACTGGTTCCTGTGTTTTTCTAGGGCATGTGGACTAGGGATGGGTACTTGACCAGATGCCAGAAGTTGAAAGAAGAGTTTGTGCAGGAGTTACCTGCAGTGTCAGAAATTCGGTTCCTGTATGCCTAACAAAGTATTCAGATCGGATGTGCACACCCCAGCTGTCAGGATTGAGGGGTGGAAATCCACAAAATTTCCTTAAACTGCATAAGCTCTAGATTCACTGATATTTTCGGAGGGACCCAGAAGTTATTAGTGTTAAGATCTCTTTTTCGTTGCCATTGAGATAACTCCCTTAACGCAGTGCAGTATTTTGGTAAATGGTGTTAAGTAGAAGATAGGATGATTAGAAACCTATCCTTAACCTGCCAAATCATTTTTACCATTACAAGAGTATGATAGACGTTGAAAGCCAAAATTTTTGTCTTTGATTCCAGTTTGTGGATAACTTGGGAAAAAAATGTTTTGGCCTTGTGATCAAAAAGTCTAGTTTTGCTTTTCATTTATTATGGATTATACTTACTAATTTACCTCTTTGCCCAATTGATGTTATATTTGGATTTCTGACTCTGCAGAGGAATATGTGAGTTCCCACTAAAGTTTGTGATCTCATTTTAAATAAGACCCTACATTTGGAAGCTAGGGTAGTAATACTTTTTAAATTTATTTTTTAAAGCCTTTAAAAAATATATGGAGTGTAATACTTTTGTAGCATTTGGAAACTGGGTTTTTTATACTTTTTTAAAAAATAAGTGGACTGAAATATACCTTTTGATTTGTTCACTATAAGGTTGAATTTTCCCTAAATTAGCTTAATCCTGATAGCTAGATTTACCAGTGTTGTGCTTTCACCCCCGACTTGGTTGAAATGCCCCATTAGAAACATCATATTTTCTTGTTTTGTTTTCTGGTATTTGCTAATAGAACAGAGCTTAAGAAACAAGGATGTTGCTTGAAGCAGTATCTGTGTACTGAAGCTAAAAATAGGTCAAGAATTTTGTTGATAAGGTAAGATTGGGAGGATTCTGATTTAAATATAAAATACTGTGAGTCTTGGATAGGAGTTTATAATCTGTATGCTGGCTGAAACTCCATTTCTATAATCATTAGACTATATTAACAACCAATGTTTTTGTATTGGTTGTAGTGTCACATGGCTCAGTTTCTTTGTAATTTAAGAATATATGGGGCCATCTCTACCATTTTACTGGCTGTATTTTCTGTCTTTTGGGGCAAGGACTGGACTGTTTGTGTCTAGAGTTCCTCATCTGTAAGATGGGGATAAAAATAATATTTTCTCCTTGGGCTACAGTGAAAGTTAGATGATTAACACCATTTTTAAAAGGCCTGAGAACAGTGCTCAGCACCGACTCAAAACTTGTTGGCTGTTATTATCATGGGTAATTAAGGCCCAGGTTACACTATCCTTCTTTATTCAATATGTAGGTTTCTTTAAAAATGCTGTTTGCTTTTATAAAATGAATCTTATTTGGATTTCACAAACGAATGAAGTATTTTTCAAAAAGCTGGGGAACCAATTTAGGGTTGGCAACGTTATTTTGGCAAGTTTAAGAGCATTAAAAAGGAATAATTAACTGGAAGTAGAGACTAGTTTCATTATCTTGTTGTTGTTGTTGTTGTTAAGTATTTTAACCACAGAAATGGAGGAAGGTCAATTTGTGAACAGAGGACAGTTCTTTAGAACAATACACTGAGCTGATTTTTCTCCTGTCAGCGTGAACCTGAGAAAACACCATGGGCCAGCATTTAGGAATACCCTGCATTAAGTCATATTCCCATGTAATTGTGAAGCATATAATCACCTTTTAATTAATTTGTTTTGTGAACCCAGATTTTCATATTTTGGTTTTGCTTAAGCAAAATTTAGCTGCATTTAAAAGAATCACTTTCAACGGTCTTCCTTTAGGCTTTTAACCACAAAGACCCAGAAAAATTCTTCAAAATGAATTTATCTGCCACTGCCATAAAAGAAAATCTACTGCTCATTTACTTTTTCATTTATTTAAGAAACATTTATTTAATGGTTGCTATATGTCATCTGTCTTATTCACCTTATTCACAGATTGCAGATGAGACCTGCAATCACAGAATATGTAGTTCTTCCTCCCCACCGCCCCCCACAAAAAAAATTTGTAAACCACAGACCCAGGTTGAATTTGGCAATAACTTTTTATATACTGCAGTACAGAACTCAGAGCTTTTCCTTTCTAGGAAATCAGCATCCTCAAAATGTCTATGAAATACTCTCTAAAGCAGCAGTAGACCATTCTTCTAGTCCAGTAGTATTCCCTGACTTGCAAATAGCAAATGAACTTTCAGGATATTTCTTTTTCTGCCACCTGTCACCTGCCACCTGATCTAGCAGAGAAAGCAGCTCTGGACTAGGAACTCACTAGATGTTACATGCCTGCCAGTTGGTATTCCTACTTACGCTGACCTTGTCCTGACACAGGAGAACAGTGGCCCCATTTCCATTTATTTGCATGGTGCACGTGCAGTCAGAGAAGTCAGGAGGCTGAGTGGACCAGCCTCTTTTCTACATCCCAGTTTAGAAATGGGCAGTACAGACTGTGAGAAGCCAGTGAAAGGCAATAGCTTCTTCTTGGCCATGAATTTCTAGGTATCCAGGATACCAAGCCACATTAATTACTGTATCGTACCTGGTGATTTGATTGTGCAGATATTGATTATTAAAACTGCTGACAGCCTCCCAATTCATTTAGAAAGATCTGGTCAATGGCTTTGAGCAACAAAGACCGTTAGGGAAAGATGCATGTTTTTGAAATTGGAAGAGGAAGATTTATAGATATTATCACTTCCTTGAAAAGAAGGGTTAGATCTACTTTCTTCCTTGTCTCCACTAGGCAACTAGCAAGTATTGTAGGCCATTAAATTTGTACATATTTAGAGCAGTAGCATTCATATTTGCTTTATAAGATGACATATTATAGGAGTATTTGATTGAGAACATAACCACAGACAATTACATATATAAAAACTGTAGATCTTTTCTACTTTGTTCTTACTATTTTTTTTTGTTTGTTTGTTTGTTTTTGCTGTACGCGGGCCTCTCACTGTTGTGGCCTCTCCCGTTGCGGAGCGCAGGCTCCGGATGCGCAGGCTCAGCGGCCATGGCTCACGGGCCCAGCCGCTCCGCGGCATGTGGGATCTTCCCAGACCGGGGCACGAACCCGTGTTCCCTGCATCGGCAGGCGGACTCTCAACCACTGCGCCACCAGGGAAGCCCTGTTCTTACTATTTTTTAAATGTACGTCATCAAGACAAGAAGTTTATAAGACCTATGAGCATATGCGACAAGTTACATCTTGAATTAAAGAAAATCTTAAACGCCCATTGTATCATAAAAACCCATCTCAATTTTTTATCACATTGTCATGCTAAACAAAAGCATCTCACTGGCAGCTGTGGAAACCTTCTAGTTGGCCTGGACAGTGTTCTGTTTACTCCACATTTATCCAATAAATTAATATTTTGGAAATAAAAATATCTATATATACAACCAACAAACCTAATTTACCAGAATACATAGTCTCAATTAAAAATTATAGGCATTGCATTCATGTAATTTTATTTTGTAGAAAAATAATTTCCTCTTTCTGGTAACAGTAACTATATGAAGAAACCTCTGGGGGACAATTATGAATATGTATTGCTTTCATTCGTGACAAGTAAAGCATATGTTGAAATTTATAACTCATCAGCTCTGTCTTTGTGAAGTAAGTTAATTTTGGAGATGAGATAAAGCATGGTTCCAGAGAGCTATAAAAGTAAATAGTCTAAATTTTATGCTAGATTTAGTAATTGTGTGAATTATAAATACAACAGTCAACAAATATAATAAAATAGTATTATCTTTAAACTTCTTCAATAAGCTGTTTGTCTTTAGTTCACAGTAAACCTGTATTCTTTATTCTTACATCTTCAACTAGTAAAAATCAACATCTGAATAAAGCAAAGGGGTGATGGTAGAGATGAAGAATAACCTTTAAGAGACTAACAGATTAAAAAAAAATGTTGGGGCCAGTTTCTAGCCCCAAGTTGATATAAGCAATTAATTCCTAGCAATAAGTTGGTTTCAAGTTATTGATATCTGAATATTCTAGTTCTTGAGTGTCTGGTTATTGGGCAGAAGACCCATTGAATGGGTGGTTCTAAGAAAGGAACAACATGGCATCTTGTTAAGATGAAACCAGCATCTTTATACCTAACCCAGTTTAAAACCTTATAAAGACTTTTCATTTATAAGACCTTTAGATATGGTACTTCTCTGCTACTGGAATCCTTGTTGAGAAGTGCCTGTCTTTGCATGAACCTTCGTCTTTTGGGAAAAGTTGCTTCAGATGCTTGGATTGGATTGTTAAGGCAGACTCACATTATTTTATTAATTTTTACAGCTATGTTTGTCCTTGTTTGGGGAGTGGTGCTTCCTATTAGCATCCTGATTTCTTGTTTTAAAGAATTCACCCATTGGGTGTGGTCTTGGTGGGTAGTGGTGTCCATTCCTATCACAATAGCCAGAGGGACCTGATTCCCCCCATCTCTACTCCCCAGCTCAGCCTGGGGATGTATGATGTAGACTCAGGCAAGCGGACCTTCTCCTCGACACTCTTGAGCAGGTGGCTGAAGGACACAGGGACAGTTGGTGGGCATGGGGACAGTGGCAGTGGGTGGCCCTCCTCCCACTGAATGACTTTAGCTGTCATTCCTGCTCTTCAGCTTTCCAGAGGTCCCTGGGCTCCTGCTTGTTCTCCAACCCTGGTCCTCCCATCTTCCTTCATTTCTGTGCTTCCTAAAATGCCTTCCCTAAATTCCATTTTTGCTTAAAATGGTCAAAGTTTGTTTCCGCTGTGTATCAGAGAGGGTCCTGGCAGGAAACAGTTGGCTCACTCAAACAGGGAAATTGAGGGGACTTTAATTCAGGGACTATTTACAGAAGTGTGAGTAGAGTTAGGGAGTGACCAAGGGATGATGAAGCACCTCAAGACTAGCAACAGCAGGAAGCCTTATACCACTTCTAGGCTAGAAGGGCTATGAGGTGAAGTGCCACCAGAACCTGGAGAGAGAATTCTCTCTGTAGCTGTGGAACAGGGCTGCCTGACAAGCTGAGGCCTTAGGAGAGGACCCAAGCTCCTGGCTCAATAGGGAGGCAGCCAGGGGACAAAATACCCCAGCCTCACTCTTCTCCTTCCCTCGGACTTCTGACTCGTGCCTCCCATTGGATGAAACTACCTGGAAGCCAGAAGGCAAGGAAGCCCATTGGTGGAGCCCGTAAGGGTCAGCCTTTCAGAACACAGAGCAGAATGGAGAAGGGTAGAGAATAGATCTGGAGAGGGAACAGGGAATATCTGTGTAGAGTGCTTGCGAATGAGACTTGACCGATAAAACTAAAATATACATATACATTCTTTTCTTCTTTTTTTAAAGCCCCCTCGTATAGTTGTAAAGTCTGTGCACTGTAAGGAGGTGCCTTGCTGAGAAGGTCAATAGAGGCTGATATCCAAGGCAAGGGCTGTACTTACCTGAAGGATGGAGAACGTGTTTCCTTGATCAGAGATGCCAACTGCCCTCTAAACTGTGCAGCTAGGGGGCTGGACTTCACTGGGTGGTGGGCAGGGCCCTTTGGTCTTTTCTAATTTGCATTAAAACTATCATATAGACCAGCAGTGGCTGTATGTCACCCATGAACTAATATTTTAAACTATGAAATAATATAGCATCTGGTTAAGCATGCCAGCTCTGGAATCAGACTACCTGGATTCTCATCTGAGTTCTGCAGTGTATCGAAAAATGTGCCATTTACTCTCATCAGTGAAATTAGGTTAACAATAATGCCGACTTCACAAGGCTAGTGTGAGGATTAGATGAAACGGTAGAGATAAAGCATTTAGCACAACACCTGGCATGCAGTTTGAACTCCAAGAACATGAACAGTTGTTTTATGGTCAATTTCCAATACCGTTTTTTGACTTCCATTCCTGCAGCCACCACAACATCCTGTGTGCTTAATCTCTTCCCCACTGCCCAGTCCCACCACCCCTTACACAGTGGCCTCCCTGTCATCTGTATCTGATACCTATACTTCCATCATCCTCTCGATCACATCACTTTCCAGTCAGCGTTCATTTTCCCTGCAACATTCGCTTCTCTAGGCTTACATCCTAGCCATCTGTTATCTGTGGAGGATGCTCCCAAGTTATCTATCCTTCCAGGGAGACTCAGGAGCAGCAAGCCTCCTAAAAAAGACTGAAAAAGAAGAAACAGTGATGGGAACTCTGCTTTGATTTTCAAGCCGCATCAAAATCTTCAACAGCCTTTGAATTGTCAGGATATCCTCTCTGTAGTTTAAGATTGGGTTGTACCACAATTTTAGGATTAAAACTTTAAATCTATGATGCTTGCTTTAAGGTTCCACAATGGACTTTAGAAAATAAGCATGCGAAGCAATGTAACCCGAATGTCCCTTCTCATGATCTGTCTTAGGCTGTGTTCTTTCTTTCCAAAACATACAAAGTATAAACTTTGGATATGTAAATTACATGTGGTGCAATTCATTATCATTTCCACTTCTGCTTTCCTCTCCCCACTGTCATGTCACCTTTGTCATGCACAAGAAGGCAGCAAGGCTGGACCTTACATCATTACAACAACTGAAAAATTAGGAGTCTCATGTCAGTGTTAAGTACATGGCAAATTAAATTCATCCTTAAGATTTTGATTGAAAGCATGATGCTATATCATCTAAAGTATTTTTTGTATCTATTGATTAAGGAGGCAGGTCTTTCCATAATTGTGTCCAGACTTTTAGGAGTAAAAGAAATGGTCCATGTGGCTCTAGTTTGATCAACTCATTCACCATCAGTTTTTGGTGAATTTACACATCTACCATCTAATGTTATACTAACCAATGTGGTAACAAGTGACCATGGGTAGGGATGGAGAAGGATTACAAATGAACTGATTATAAGCAATATCACTTTTAAAAACAAGCCAGCAGACTCTCCTCTACATAAATATCGGGCATATGGTCTGAACTCAAAGAATATTAGCAGTTATCAAATGGTTATATCAAAGCAATAGAACAATTAAGGTTGTCCATAAAAATAGTATTTTTATGAATCAGCTAAATTAAGTTTTGTTGCAAGTAACAGAAAACCCAACTCAAACTGGCATATGCAGCAATCAAATCTATTATCTTACCTAATAGGAAGTCCAAAGTTAGTGTGGTTTCCAGACATGGTACATCAAGGCTCCAGCCCAGCTTTGTGACAGTCTTCCTGGCCCTGGCCTTGGGCTGATGGCAAGGTGGCTGCAGACACTATACGTATCACTTGCAGACACAACAAAGTCCAGACTAAAGGAAGGAGAGAGACTGTCTCTTTCTTATGGCTCTGTGTAATGAGCTAGGAAGCTGTTCCCAGAAGCAGGAGACTCTTGTGGCTTATTGGCCAAGACTAGGTTATGTGTCTATTTTAACCCACTCAGTAGTAAGGGGAGTGACCATAGTTTATGCTATCATTGGGGTAGAATAGATCTGGGGAGTCAATAGTTAGTACAGAGCACATTTATTTATCTCTGAAGAGATTTTACGTGGAGATTAAGTTTGAGGGAAAGGGAAGTGTGTGTGTGTGTGTGTGTGTGTATGTGTATGTGTGTGTATGTGTGTGAAAAATAAGTTTTTTGGCTAATGAAGGGGCATGATCTCAGGCCCCAAACTACAATGAAAAGATAGCTCTCAAACACAGGTAAGGAGATCAAAGAGAAGTGCATCACAGCCAGGGACCCACAGAAAGGTGCAGCTTGTTTCAAAAAGATACTGTGGGGCTTCCCTGGTGGCGCAGTGGTTGAGAGCCTGCCTGCCAATGCAGGGGACACGGGTTCGTGCCCCGGTCCGGGAAGATCCCACATGCCGCGGAGCGGCTGGGCCCGTGAGCCATGGCTGCTGAGCCTGCGCGTCCGGAGCCTGTGCTCCACAATGGGAGAGGCCACAACAGTGAGAGGCCCGCGTACCGCAAAAAAAAAAAAAAAAAAAGATACTGTGGGCATGCACAGACAGCTGCACACTTCTCTCAGGGGTCACAGTCTTCTGTCTCAGAGGTGCTGGAGAAATCTTATTCTCTGCTCCCTGCTTTTGTGGGCTCTATAGACCAGGACCTCCACAGGCAAATGAGGACACGGTGGGTGCCCACACAGAGCAACTTGACAGGTGATAAAGAGGCCTCTTTACCCTCCAAAGTGCTCCCCTTTAAAAACAAAACAAAGCAAACCGAATGCACAAAAACACAGAGAGACCTAACGAGCCATCTGCTTAGGTAGACAGGATAGTTACCTATGGGATAGAGGGTGGAAGGTTCTGTGCTGTCTCTCCAAACCCCATAGCACCCCACTCTGAGCTCCAAGTCATCAAGTTCCACTATTGGATAAAGCATGTCTAACGTTTTTTCAAAAGTAAGTGCTTATGGGAAGAAGGCTACATTAAGCTACCAACAGCTTAGCGTTAATTGCTACATCATAGAAACTAAGTGTACCTGGAAACAAGCGAATTCCCAAGATGGGCAGGATCTTTAAAAAGGGAGAAGCAACTTCTTTATCCGTTTGCTTAGATTTCCAATAGACAAACATATCTGTGTAAAACACATAGGAAAATAATGTGATAATGAGATTCAAACATGTGCCCTACTTGAGCCAATGTATGAGGAAGAAACTGGGGACTAAGAGTCTCAGGAGAGGGGCCTGTGGCCCTCTGGGAGCTCCCCTTTTCCTGCCTTGGCTCCTGAGGGGAATCCTGGAATTGTGTTCCTCACTCCACTTCCTGTTTGTTGGTGAGCGATTGGCTCCTTTCCACATTACAATGGAAATTAATCAAGACATCTCCCAAGAATGAAGTATGACCTTGGGTTCATTTTAAACCTTTCTAAGGGAGTGAGTAGGTATGTGAAAATTTTGTATTGGGATGTTTAGTTCAGAAATATTTATACTTGATTGATGCCAAAACGTTTATTAATCGTTCTGGAACCCTTCGGCTTTTGATCCTGTCTTTGCTCTTTGGTAGCAAAGGTGTCTCCCAAAGATGTAAAGAACTGGTATAACAAAGAAATTTTCCTTTGGGAATAGAAGTTAGTATCTTTTTTGTTTACGTCAGATCGATTCTTAATTTATTGTTGTTTTGTTTGTTTTACATTCACTAACTTCCTAAAAATAAGAAAATATCTAACCTTTAAAATTATGAATCATTGTATTGTACAACTGTAACATATAATATTGTATGTCAATTATACTTCAATAAAAAATAAAGGGACTTCCTTGTTGGTCCAGTGGGTAAGACTCCTCAGTCCCAATGCAGGGGGCCCAGGTTCCATCCCTGGTCAGGGAACTAGATCCTACATGCATGCCACAACTAAGAGTCCATATGACGCAACTAAGGAGTCCACATGCTTCAGCTAAAGATCCCACATGCTGCCATGAAGGTCCCATGTGCTGCAGCTAAGACCCAGAGCAGTCAAAATAAATATATAAAATAAATAATAAATAAAAACTCAACAAATAACATTTCTTTAAAATAAATAAATAAATAAATAAATAAATAAATAAATAAATAAAGGAAATATCTGAAGTGTAGGTTCTGGGTGTTCTTAGTTAGGCACACTATTGCTAAGGAGAGGAGGTTAGCATTGATTGAACATCTACTACATGTCTTTCATGCCTCAACTTTGCTCACTTCTCTTGAAACCAATCCTGTGCAGTTCAGTATCACTAGCATCATGATGAAGAGCTCTGGGTTCAAGTTCAGGCACTGTACTCATGAGCTGAACGACCTGGGTGCTCCCATATAAGAAGGAGATAATAACAGTACCTACCTCATGAGATTGTTATGAGATTAAATGAGTTAAGGAACCTTCAGTGCTCTTAGTCTAGCACCTTACAAATAATAAGCACTTAATAAATATCTGCTCTTTTATTATTTTTCTTAATTTATAGATCAGAAAATTGTATATCAAAGAGATTAAGTAACTTGTCATATCTGAGAGAGCTTATTTGCCTAAGGTCACTACATTAATAAATCATGAGAGAGGGATTTAAAGGGTTTTATCTAGTTTCAGGTCTATCCAATTCTACAGACTGCCTGTTTAACAAGTATGTCATATTTCTGCTGAATGTCTATTTCAAATACTCTATTCCACACAGAATAATAGGACAAAGTTCCCCAAAAGTTGGAGATCAAAAATAATTTTTTGGTATCCTCCTGAGAGCTCTGCACTTAAAGGGCACTAAGTGGATGTTGCTGAATGACCAATAGACGGATAGTCTATGCCTAAGACCCTGACAAACTACAGTTGGTCCTGTGTATCCATGAGTTCTGCATCTGGGGATTCAACCAACTGAGGGTTGAAAATATTTGGCTAAAAAAATTCCAGGGCTTCCCTGGTGGCACAGTGGTTGAGAATCTGCCTGCTAATGCAGGGGACACGGGTTCGAGCCCTGGTCTGGGAAGATCCCGCATGCCACGGAGCAACTAGGCCCGTGAGCCACAACTACTGAGCCTGCGCGTCTGGAACCTGTGCTCCGCAACAAGAGAGGCTGCGATAGGGAGAGACCCGCGCACCACGATGAAGAGTGGCCCCCGCTTGCCACAACTAGAGAAAGCCCTCGCACAGAAATGAAGACCCAACACAGCAAAAATAAATAAATTAATTTAAAAAAATTTTTTCCAGAAAGTTCCAAAAAGCAAAACTTGAATTTGCCACACATTGCAAATATTTTTACATTGTATTAGGTATCATAAATAATCTAGAGATAATTTGAAGTATGCAGGAGGATGTGCATAGGTTATATGCAAATACTTCACCATTTTACATAAGGGACTTGAGCACCTACGGAGTTTGGTATCCATGGAGGTCCTGGAGCCAATCCCCTTTGGATACTGAGGGATGACTGTACTTTGCTGCCATTTTGAGTGATGGCCTGACAATGTGATAATATTCTATCCATGTTACTGTGATCTTTACTCATGAAGACCATCTCTATATACTTTAAGACATAAATTAGCTAGGAAAAAATGAGTTTTGCTGAGTTTGTTCTTCTCACACATTAGAGAAAGGAACTAAAGTTTCCACAGAGGTTTTGTAGCTAAATGAATTTCTTTAGTTCACCAGAACATGCAGATATATCTGAGGGTCCCAGCTATGATTAATTGTTGCTTTTTTTTCAGTAACTGCAGTGGAATTTATTTTTCTGTCCAGGGTTTACTTTGTACATCAGATACATTATGAGAAGTGGGAAGGGAGTAGGTGTGAATTATAAAACAAGATGAACAGGTATACTTTAGGGGATAATTTTGTTGAAATCCTTTTTCTTGGAGTATCTCCAATAATACTAAAATTGCCAAAGCCCTTCCTAAGGTAGGGGATCTCTTCAGGCATCTTCCCCTTAGGGTTACATGTGGGAACTATTGAGTTTAAGTGCTTCAACATGGTAGAATCAAACAAAAGCTGGAAAACCAGAATGTGAATTAGAATGTCATTCTAATTTTATTGACTTGCAGTATTCATTTTCTTTTTATTTTATTATTTTTTTTTTTTTATTTATTTATTTTTTTTTTTTGCGGTATGCGGGCCTCTCACTGTTGTGGCCTCCCCCGTTGCGGAGCACAGGCTCCGGACGCGCAGGCTCCGGACGCGCAGGCTCAGCGGCCATGGCTCACGGGCCCAGCCGCTCCGCGGCATATGGGATCCTCCCAGACCGGGGCACGAACCCGTATCCCCTGCATCGGCAGGCGGACTCTCAACCACTTGCGCCACCAGGGAGGCCCTCTTTTTATTTTTTGAAGTCTTATTACATACTTACAGATTTATTTACTTTTCCTCTTTTTAAAAAATTGAGATATAATTGACATATAACATTCTATTTGTTTCTGGTGTCTGACATGATGATTCAATATATGTATATATTATGAAATGATCACCACAATAAGTCTAGTTAACACCCATTACCACACATAGTTACAAATTTTTTTTCTGCCGTGGAACATCTTTTTATATAGTTTACAAATGGATATCCAAATGGATTTGGATATATGACACCAAGGTCAAATTGAATGTGCCCAAATAAAACAACTACCAAAGAGAAACTTGATATGGTTTAGCTGACCTATAAGGTAAGATTGCTCTTTGACGCCAGGATTTTAAAGGCATTTCAATGTATTACGTTACAGGTTATAGCAAACATAATTGGTGATTTAATTTTGAATATTTAAGTCACTACAAAAGAATCAATTTGAAATATTTAAATCACCCCAGAATATAAAAATAAATGCATGGTTTTCTTGTATGTAAAATTTTACCTCAAATGGGAAAAAAAAGGCTTCCAAACAAATTCTGGATTCTATTTAACAATAAGCAGGCTGATATGTTTAGGAAAGGTGTGCTGACATTTTCCATTAAATTTGAAATACATCAAGAAAGAAGGCTTGGGCTTCCCTGGTGGCGCAGTCGTTGAGAGTCTGCCTGCTGATGCAGGGGACACAGGTTCGTGCCCTGGTCTGGGAAGATCCCACATGCCCCGGAGCAGCTGGGCCTGTGAGCCATGACCGCTGAGTCTGCGTGTTTGGAGCCTGTGCTCCGCAATGGGAGTGGCCACAGCAGTGAGAGGCCCGCATACCGCAAAAAAAAAAAAAAAGAAAGAAAGAAAGAAAGAAGGCTTGCTGAATGGATATCGGAGTGAGTAGACAGACATATGTTAACACAAATCTAGGGAAATGTTAATTGTAGGATCTAGGTGGTAGGTAGATGGGTATTCATTGCATAGTTCTTTCAACTTTATACCAGGTTTGAAATTTTTCAATAAAATGTTAGAAAAAAAGCATGAATGTATGGATTAAATTACTTACAGTCATATTTAATTTAAGAGTCCAGAATGTGCATGTATTATAGGAAGTCTCACAGTAAGTGAACTTGATACATGAAAATGTAGAATTAATGATATGGACTGCAACTTATTTAGTACTTAGTATGTGCCAGTCTTTGTACAAACTGCTTAATAAGTGTTATCTAATTTAATGTAATACTCACAAGTATTGTTTGAAGTGTATATTATTATCCTTACTTCACAAGTTAGGAAAAGTTATGAAAAGCTTACATAACTTGCAGGAAAGTGTGTATCCAGTAAGCGGCACAGCTGAGAGTCAAACCACGTCAGTCACTACACTCCAGGAAAGGGAAATTTAAATTAGAGGCATTTAGAGATTATCGAGTTTCCCCCTCCTTTAGTACAAATGACACAAAGGAGCAGTAGCACTAGAATCCCAGAATTTTTACTCTTTGGTCAAGGCTTTTGCCACTAGTCATAATATCTCTCTAACTACAGTTGTTTTCTACAAAATGGATTCACTATAGGATTCCTCTAAGTAACATTTCCGTAATGTACTTCAACCATAATGTGATATAGCAGACTTTGATCTATATACTTTTTTCAGGTATCGTATATCATAAACAATGGCACCCTGATGCTATAAACAGTATGTCCAAAAGTGTAACATTAGCTTGAGTTTTTGAATGCACTGAAATTGTGCATATTTCCCTGGTGGGAAAAACACACGAAATTCTGAAATAAGTATGTATTGCATCCATTTGAGTGAAAATGCTGTAATTCTGCTTATTGTGGAGTTTTTTTCACAGCTCAGTTCCAAACCCATGACTTTCTGGGATTTTTTTTTAAGCAGTGACTGATTTACACAGTGCAAACCACCTAAAACAAAAATGAACATAGAAGTTGAACATCAACAAACAAAGAGGGCATATTTATGCCCTTTCCCCCTTTTGCACCCTCCAGCTTATGTCTTCAGTTCTGCTCCCAAAATTCTGACCTGGGAGTGTGGCAGCATCGAAGAAATGAAGAAATCCACTAAAGCTTTTAGGTTTTAAGTTCTGAGCAGTTGTCCATCTTCTCTAGAGCTATTGGTCAAATGTTTGGTGGCTTTGGGCTAAGAAGTCCTGGATTTAACTTTTGGGTCCACCACTCACTAGATGAGTATAGTGAAGCTCCTTATCTTCTGAGTCATTTTTCCATCAGCCATAAAATACTTGCCTGACAGGATTACTGTGGGCATCAAAGGAAAATGTGTTTATGCTTTGAAAACAAAACAACAAAAACATAAAAACTAAGAACAACACAATAAACAATGATTAAATTTTGCCATTTGTTCGTTTTTGCCATTTTCTGTAAGGCATAATTATGTTTCCACAGTGTGATGAAACTATGAACATATTTCTTGATTTCAGAACATAGAAGACAATTCTCCATGGGTGTCTTGCATAGCTGCACACCTTTCAGGTGAGGCACTGATTGCCTTTATTATGGACTATCTTTTCAAAAATTTTGGTATAGCTAACAGCCTTGAAAGACAGAGATAGTGTCTCTCTCTGGAGCAAAGAGCAGGCATGTTTATTGTCCTGTATGAAAGTTTTGGGTTCCCTAACCTCAGGGTTTCTTTCCCATCACACAATCCACTGCATGTGTAATTATTCATCTGGGCTTGTCTGTGTCATCCTAGAAATGGGCCTTGGGCAGCTGGTACAAATGTAGGTTCTTTAGCTACTGCTACTGCTGTGTATAATAGAGTCTCTCGTCTCTGACCCAGGAGTCTCATGTCTTCTACCAGCCTTCAAAGCAAGCTAATTTCTTTGTTGGCAAGAAGAGTAAAATCTCAGACCCTTCACAGTTCTTGACAAGAAGGTGGGATGTAAAATAGAGACAAAAATTCTTCCTCCTGTCATCTCGAGACCATTTTTACAAAATATATGTCCTCTTTTGGGGAGAATGGACAGCATGTTGTAGGAATTAAATACTTAGACTCTGTGGCCAGACTGTCTGGGTTCTAATCATGTCTAGGTCTCTTTCTGGTTTGGGTTTCTCTAGAAACAAACTCTAAGATAAGGATATGAGAGAAAACAGTTTATTTTGGGAGGTAATCTCAGAAATCATTGGTAAAGACTAAGGAAATAAGAAAGGCAAGGGAAGGCAGCCAATAAATGACGAATTCTTAGGTAAGTTATAACTGTGAGTAACAAAAGTTTAATCCCACTTGGGAACTCTTAGTAGGCAATATAGAACATGTGCCTCTAAGCTACCCTACCTGAGGGGTGAGGGACCTGAGATATTTTATACCAAAGCCCATCTGTCATTGATTGAGGGCTCCTGGGAGGAGGTTGGGGCAGATTCTAACTCTGGCTTTTCTGGTCTGTCTTGCATACAGCAAAACATACACAAAGTGGCCTGCAGCAGGCCCTGGCAGTTAGAAGTAAGGCCTGGGTGTGCACTACATTGATAAGGCCAAGGGAATATAGTTGGCACACCCACAGCCTTTGCTACAGACATCCTCTATCAGTATATTCCTAGGAAGTCACTCATCTTGTTTAAGATCTAGTTTCCTCCTCTATAAGATGGAAATAATAATAGCTTCAACCACATAGGGCTGAGAGAAGGAGTAAAGATTCAATCCATGTAAAATACTTAAAGTAGGCCATAACATTTCATAAGCACTTAGTAAATGTTGGCTATTGTTATAGAAAAAGATGAATTTATTGATTGATTAATATTTCATCTATATCATTCTCTGGTATTCTGGAAGTCGGCTTCTAATTCCTGAACATCAAGAAGTCTTATTTTAGTAAATGCCTGTGATGGACTTTTATAGATTCAAGGTATTTTTATATTTGCCATTTGTCAAGGGCCAACACTGGTTGCTTCATGGGAAGCATCAAGAAAGATGTGTTTAAAATTTATTATTCCTATTTAAATTTCCTTAGAGAATTTATGGGGCTAAGCACTCCTGAACTCTTTAATTTACAGAGAAACTAATTAAATCTTATTTGAAGTGTCAGTAACACAGCAGCTTTAAACTTAGTTTTCTCTTCTTCTATTATGGGAATGAGAATATAAAAGAGAAGTGTATTTTAAACTCAATTTTCTAGCATTATGTATCATTTATGTTAGACTCCTGTGAATCAGTGTCACAGTAACTATGGAATTCATGAAAACAAAACACTCAAGCATTTTAGTAAGCCTACTTAACTTATGATTAAGGTAAAATTCTGCTGTTAAGCTAAACACACGAGTAGAAATTACAGTTTACCAAGGAAGTGACATATTTATGGAAACCAGCTCTTCAAAGGTCTATAGATTTGCCTATTTCCTACTCTAATAAAATCTCCGACCTCCATTCCCTTTTAGTCTTCCCAGGCAGTCCTCTTGGCTTGCTCTGATTTGACTTTTAATCTCTTACTTAGAGAACTCACTCACCTTTATATGTGTATTTATACATCTTTATATTAAGACATATGTTTTTATATTAAATCTCTATATTAAGGAAATTGTCTCAAGAGTTTTCCCCAAAATCCTTTTTTCATTTTTGCAGTTGCTAATTTAGGTATTATTTTCTTTGTCTAAATCTGAGGATATCTTAATGCAACATATATGTGCATATATGTGAATATGAAAAAGGTTAAAATTATAATCTTTCTATAAATATCTTATTAGTGTTTAGACTGAAAGAAAATTAACCATAATTTTTCACACTAAAATTTTGACAGTTTTAATAAGACATGTTTTATTTTTAGCTACTGTTTTTCTCCACATTTAAATGTCTTACATTTGAATTCTATTGAATGGTACTTATTTTCATTATAGACCAGGAAAAGTTAGAAAAACCTGTAAACTTTCTTTTCTTCCATTAGTAAACTTTTCTTTTTTTAAACTTTTTGATGTCTTACTGCCCTATAAAACTTTTCTAAATAGGAGGTAGGATAAAGTTTCCTATAAATTTAATTCATACATACTATGACATTATTTTTGTTTCTTGACATTTTCTAGCCATTTTCTTCCTCACTAAGCATCATTTTAATAAAATATATTGTTATAGATAATATGAATCAAATGTTTTTATCTTAAAAACAGACCATTAAGGAGGAAAAATTAACAAAATTAATGATTTAAGCTATGGTCTTATAAAGAAAGCATAAAATAGGTCAGGTTAAAAAATCAGTTCAAATTGTATTACAGATTTATGGATGTTTAGAAGTTATTTTGAATGATTTAAATAGTCTTAGTGCATATACATAATTATAAAAATAATGTATCTTAGTAATAACTGATTGAAATATCTCTTTGCTATTACATTTATTTAAATTTTTTAAATTATTCTGAATTCTTCTGAAATGTAAACATCAATTCAAATCCTCTGAAAATGAATTTCAATTCTTACTTTCTCTTTGAATTCCTCCTAGGACTTTAAACTCCATTTTAAAAAGTCAACATTTATTTGTTCCTTTACTTATTTTTTTTCTTTCTTTTTTCCCTTAAATTGAAGTATAGTTGATTTATAATGTCATGTTAGTGTCAGGTGTATAACACAGAATATAAATATTCTTTTTCATATTCTTTTCCCTTATAGGTTATTACAAAATATTGAGTATAGATCCCTGTGCTATACAGTAGGTCCTTGTTTCTTTACTTATTAATGCTATGGTATTTACTGAATGCTTACTGTGTGCTAAGCTCCAGGAATACCATGGTAAAACAGCATGCTTCCTGGTTAAGGAGAAAATATAGTAATCAAATAAAGCCACCAAAACAGCCAATAACAGACAAGTATGATAAGTACATGTACAGAAGTTACCAGGCACTATGAGAGCATTTCTAGGGAGACCAGACCCAGCCTGGGGAATACAGAGAGGACTTTCTTGAGGAAGAGAAATGAATCTCAATTCATCCCTTTGAATTGAGATTTGAGGGATGTGTAAGAGTCAGACATAAAATAACGATTTTAGGGCTTCCCTGGTGGCGCAGTGGTTGAGAATCTGCCTGCCAATGCAGGGAACACGGGTTCGAGCCCTGGTCTGGGAAGATCCCACATGCCGCGGAGCCACTGGGCCCGTGAGCCACAACTACTGAGCCTGCGCGTCTGGAGCCTGTGCTCCGCAACAAGAGAGGCCACGACAGTGAGAGGCCCCCACACCGCGATGAAGAGTGGCCCCTGCTTGCCACAACTAGAGCAAGCCTTCGCACAGAAACGAAGACCCAACACAGCCAAAAATAAATAAATTTAAAATAAATAAATAAATAAAATAAAAAGAGTTATTAAAAAAATAAATAAATAAATAAAATAACGATTTTAACCTAAGAGTCAATATACAGAATTCTGTGTCCAGATTTCAAAGTTAAAATAAGCCACATGTTATAATTATTGACCCCAACTCTTCTAGTTTTTTTGGAGCTACACACTACAACTATCTGGATCTTAATTACTCTTTTATTAATAAAACAGATTATACTGTCAGTTCTATTTCTGAGAAGATTGCTCTAAGAATAAAATGAAACAGAGTATGTGAAAGTGGGGTTTTTTCCACGTGATAGAGTTTGGGGCAGATACTATTTATTATCTCTCTGTGGCCTCCATTATTTTTTATTTTCACATAGGAAGTGGAAAAAAGAAGTCCATGCTTTAAAGAAAAGGATTACTTGTTCTCTATGGATAAAATATTTAAATGTTCTTGTCCAGTTGTTTATTAGCAAATAATTTTTAGTAGGTGGTTCCCTGATAAAGCTGTCTCCAAGACACAGAATAAACTAAAACATCTTTTTCTTCCCTAAAAGAATGACTATAACAAAGATGCACAATCAACAAATAACATAACACCAAGAGTATAAGTAAATTCATTGTTGATTCATTCATTCCTTCATTAAATCAGTGTTTAGCTCTAAGGACACTAGGAAAAACAAGACAATAAAGACAGAAGTGGTCCCTGCCTTCATAGAACTAATAATCTAACTCTAGTAGTCAAACGTTATGAACATTCTTAAGATGTGTGTTTACTTTCAGGAACATGTACTAGAAAGAACACAAGCTAAGAACTATTATCCATTATATAAATTACAAGACCAGTGATTCCATCAAGATTTATGGGTAGCCCTCAAAGCCATCCACAAGTTGTGGAAGATACCTAAGCTCTTTGCATTACTACTTCCCACTTCCTGGAAAATTACCCCTCTAGAATCTGTCTAGTTTCCAAGCTGAGAGAGGAGTACAGCTGGCAACTGTACCCCATCTCCTCTTAGTGAAAGGGTAAGAGAATCCCCCTTAGGAATATGCTAGGCTTCTTGGGAGGTAGGTCATTATGTCAGTGGGAAACGGTAGATTCAGCTCAGTACACTGGTGGAGTAGAGGCCATCTCCTGGCAGACCTACACCCCCAATGGACTCTGAATAAGCTTTGCAGGAGAGAAAAAGGCAAAGCATGTATCCTCAACAGCTCAGCTTACAGCCAGTCCCACTCAGAATCCTAAAAATGCCACAGGAAATGTCAGCTCATTTCTGGAAGTTCATCCACTAACTAAGACAAGTCCAAAAGAACCTCAGAGGCTTAGGAGATTCCTACCAACTTTGAAGGTCATAGCCTCAAAACAGGGCTGTGAAATTGTACCTGCAAAAGGACTACCATTGTCAAAGCTCTAGTTTCATCAGGAAAATAAGAAGGTAAAATGTGTGTTTGGTGACATTTGTGTCCCCTCTTTCATCACCATCCCCTACCTCCTTTTCCCTCCCTGATGGCTAAGATCCTAGTGCACATACTGGCCATCCAACTTCTGTAGGACCCCTGGACATATTTTGAAGCTAACCAAATCCCGTTTTAACAAAAGTTAATTACATTCCTTATGGGCCCCCTTTTTTCTAGGTGGAAGATAATAATCTGAAAAACCCATTTCTGATAAATTGTTAGTGGATTTAGGATGGTGTCTGACATATAAATTCTTCCTGAGAATATAAACATATCTGGTAATCTCTCTAGGTCATATATACATATTCTAACAGGGGCTGGTGATATTTCTTAAGCTCCAGAGAATGGCATTAAAATGTAAAGGTTCCAGCCCTACAGGAGAGTTATATTTGGGGGTATATCACCCATATATTAACTTTGTACTCTCACATAATTTCTGCATATGGTTTAATGAGCCTGGTCCTATGGGCTAAATTGACATTCTATGAATATATATATTGGGCCCAATGTACACTGCTGGAAATTCAAGCCTTGTCAATGAAGTTGATTATTTCTGGGCACTGGTACCACCCCAAGAAATAAAGATTAGTTACATGTTTTCATTAGTGATGACATGAGTTAAATAGTATACTCTCAGATTAAATTTAATCATCTATTCAACACAGAGTTCTTACAAAAGGCCTCAGAGTAAATATAGTCTTTTAAGTGTAAAAACTGGGGAATGTTGACAGCTGCCAAGTGCATGTAGCCTTTACATATTTGCATACTGAGCAAACACATCAGTCAATTTGTCTGACCTACTTGTGCCCTTTCCCTGAGAACCTGTTTCCATTGCTTCTAGTGAATGGGCGGCAAGCCATTTGACCCCAGCCTCCTGACCCCAGCTGATTGCAACATGAATGAAAGAGACAGAGGGGGAAAGAGAAAGACAGAGAGAGAAGAGTCAAGTCAGTAGGTATAGACAGAGAGACCAGTGACCATGTGACTCCACTGAGAGGAAAAGAAAGAAAGAGAGAGAGCACACACCTTGATTCCAGAGAGCTTTCCAATTCCTCTTCTTCTGATTCTGTGAATGGCCCAGATATACTCCTTATCTCAATCCTATGAGATAACCTGTGTAACGGAGAAGGGTAGTTTCCATTGCAAGGCTATCCAATAGAAATAGAACGCAAGTATGCAAGTCACATATGTACTTTAAAATTTTCTAGTAGCCTTGGTAAAAAAGTAAAAAGAAACAAGTGAAATTAATTTTAATAATATATTTTATTTAACCCAGTTATCCACAATCTTGCCATTTCAACCTGTAATCACTCTAAAAATTACCAATCAGATATCTACATCCTTATTTTCATGCTAAGTCATCAAAGTCTGGTGTGCTCTTTATGCTTACAGCACATCTCAATTTGGATGAACCACATCCCCAGTGCCCAATAGCCACATGTGGCTGCTGGCCACCATATTGGATTGCAAAGATAGAGCAATCACTGGAAAGTAGCTATGCTCTCAGGGACTTCATCTCCTAGTTACCTTGCATCTAGGAAGGGCCAAGTAACTAGGTATTGCCAAAAGCTTGGGAATAGAAGTTATGTATGTCACTTCTAAACCAAGGTGGTTAAGAAGCAGATGTGGTTTCTTCACTCTCTGTCCACTTTCACCAGCTTGATGCAAATGGACATGCAGCCTGTCAAAGATGGCACAAGAAGGAAGAAGGAAGGAGCACGGGTCTTTGAATGATGACTTTGAGGAAAGACTGCCATCAATCAAAAATATTTGCTTTGGATGTTACATAAACAAAAAATAAACTTCTTGTTTGAACAGTTATAAATTTTTGGCTTATTTGTTTAGCCATTAGCCTACCCTATCTAATATGCCCGTATTTTCCTGTACTAGTGTTAAATGTTTTTGTTATTTCTTGCAGCAAGTGATACCCTAACACACATGTGCAAGTACTTGAGTACACTCGTGCACACAAGTGCAGGCACAATAGCTAATTACCTTTGGGTTCTGTAGATGAGTAACATATCTGTGTATATTTTACCCAGGGCATATTTAGGCTGCAGATTTTATCTGGAAAAATAAAGCTGAAAATGCAAATCAAAACTACAATGAGGTATCATCTCACACTGGTCAAAATGGCCATTATCAAAAAATCTAGAAACAATAAATACTGGAAAGGGTGTGTTGAAAAGGGAACCCTCCTGCACTGTTGGTGGGAATGTAAATTGATACAACCACTATGGAAAACAGTATGGAGTTTCCTTAAAAAACTAAAAATAGGACTACCCTATGACTCAGCAATCTCATTGCTGGACATATACCCTGAGAAAACCATAATTCAGAAAGAGATGTGTACTACAATGTTCATTGTAGCACTATTTACAATAGCCAAGACATGGAACCAACCTAAATGTCTACCGACAGATGAATGGATAAAGAAGTTGTGGCACTTATATATGATGGAATATTACTCAGCCATAAAAAGAAACAAAATTGAGTTATCTGTAGTAAGGTGGATGGACCTAGAGTCTGTCATACAGAGTGAAGTAAGTCAGAAAGGGAAAAAAAACACCGTATGCTAAAGCATATATATGGAATCTAAAAAAAAAAAAATGGTACTGATGAACCTAGTTGCAGGGCAGGAATAAAGATGTAGACATAGAGAATGGACTTGAGGACACGGGGTGGGAGGGGGAAGCTGGGGCGAATTGAGAATAGCATCAACATATATACATTACCGAATGTAAAATAATTAGGTAGTGAGAAGCAGCAGCATAGAACAGGGAGATCGGCTTGGTGTTTTGTGATGACCCAGAGGGGTGGGATAGGGAGGATGGGAGGGAGGCTAAAGAGGGAGGGGATATGGGGACATATGTATGCATATGGGAGATTCACTTTGGTGTACAACAGAAACTAACACAGTATTGTGAAGCAATTATACTCCAATAAAGATCTATTTTAAAAAAAGAAATGCTCATCTACACTTATATTAAAATATGTACAAAATAAAAAAATAATAAATCAAGAGGAAAATATGAACAAACTACAAAATTCTTGGAAGAAAACATGGGACAAATCTTCATGACATTAGAGTTGGCAATGATTTCTTTTCTTAATTAATTAATTTATTTAATTTTTGGCTGCATTGGGTCTCCATTGCTGCATACAGGGTTTCTCTAGTTGCAGCGAGCAGGGGCTACTCTTGGTTGCAATGAGCAGGCTTCTCATTGCAGTGGCTTCTCTTTTTGCAGAGCACAGGCTCTAGATATGTGGGCTTCAGTAGTTGTGGCACACAGGCTTAGTTGCTCCGTGGCATGTGGGATCTTCCTGGGCCAGGGCTCGAACCCATGTCCCCTGCATTGGCAGGCAGATTCTTAACCACTGCGCCACCAGGGAAGTCCAGCAATGATTCCTTGAGTATGACATTAAAGGTGCAGGCAATAAAAGAAGAAAATAGGCAAATTGGACTTTATGAAAATAAAACTTTTGTGCATCAAAAGATGTTATTAACAGATTAAAAGGCAATCCACAGAAAGGGAGAAAATATTTGCAAATTATATGTATGATAAGCAATTAATATACAGATTATATAGAGAATTCCAAAAAGAAAAATACTAAACAATTCAATTCATAAGTAGACAAAGGGGGACTTCCATGGTGGTCCAGTGGTTAAGACTTCACTTCGCAAAGCAGTGGGTTCAGGTTCGACCCCTGGTCAGGGAGCTAAGATCCCACATGATTTGCATCCAAAAAACAAAAACATAAAACTGAAGCAGTATTGTAACAAATTCAATAAAGACTTTAAAAATGGTCCACGTCAAAAAAACTCTTTAAAAATAAAGTAGACAAATGGACTTAAATAGACATTTTCCCAAGGAAGATATACAAATAACCAGTCAGTTCACAGAAAGATGCTCAACATCACTAATAGTTATGTAAATGCAAATTAAAGCTACATGAGACACCACCTCATACCCATTAAGATGGCTACTATGAAAAAAAAAAAGAAAAAATAACAAGTGTTGGTGAGAATATGGAAAAATTGGAATACTTGTGCACTGTTTGTGGGAATGTAATATGGTATACAACTGTGGAAAACAATATGGCAGTACCTTTTATAAAATTAAAAATAGAATTACCAGGGGGCGTCTTCAAGATGGCAGAGGAGTAAGACATGGAGATTACCTTCCTCCCCACAAATACATCATAACTACATCTACATGTGGAACAACTCCTACAGAACACCTACTGAACGCTGGCAGAAGACCTCAGACTTCCCAAAAGGCAAGAAACTCCCCATGTACCTGGGTAGGGCAAAAGAAAAAGGGAAAAACATAGACAAAAGAATAGGGATGGGACGTATACCAGTGGGAGGGAGCTGTGAAGGAGGAAATGTTTCCACACACTAGGAAGTCCCTTTGCCGGAGGAGATGGAGGGTGAGCCAGTGGGAAGCTTCAGAGCCACGGAGAACAATGCAGCAACAGGGGTGCAGAGGGCAAAGTGGAGAGATTCCTGCAAAGAGGATTGGAACTGACCAGCACTAACCAGCCCAAGAGGTTTGCCTGCTCACCCGCCGGGGTGGGTGGGCACTGGGAGCTGAGGCTCCGGCTTTGGAAGTCAGACCCCAGGGAGAGGACTTGGGTTGGCTGCATGAACACAGCCCGAAGGGGGTTAGTGTGCCACAGCTAGCTAAGAGGGAGTCCGGGAAAGAGAATGGACCTACCTAAAAGGCAAGAGAACATTGTTTTGGAGTGCGTGAGGAGAGGGGATTCAGAGCACTGCCTAAACCAGCTCCAGAGATGGGCACGAGCTGTGGCTATCAGTGGGGACACCAGAGATGGGCATGAAATGCTAAGGCTGCTACTGCAACCAGCAAGAAGCCTGTGCGCAAGCACAGGTCACTATGCACACCTCTCCTCCTGGGAGCCTGTGCAGCCCACCACTGCCAGGGTCCTGTGATCCAGGGACAACTTCCCTGGGGGGAACACATTGTGCGCCTCAGGGTGGTGCAACATCATGCTGGCCTCTGCCTCCTCAGGCTCACCCTGCATTCTGTACCCATCCCTCCCCCTGGCCTGAGTGAGCCAGAGCCCCTGAATCAGCTGCTACTTTAACCCCGTCCTCTCTGGGCAGGGAACAGACACCCTCAGGCGACCTACATGCACAGGCGGGTCCAAATCCAAAGCTGAACCCCAGGAGCTGCGCAAACAAAAAAGAGAAAGGGAAATCTCCCCCAGAAGCCTCAGGAGCAGCGGATTAAATCTCCACAGTCAACTTGATGTACTCTGCAACTGTGGAATACCGGAATAGACAACAAATCATCCCAAAATTGAGGTGGTAGACTTTGGGAGCAACTGTAGACTTGGGGTTTGCTTTCTGCATCTAATTTGTTTCTGGTTTTATGTTTATCTTAGTTTAGTATTTAGAGCTTATTATCATTGGTAGATTTGTTTATTGATTTGGTTGCTCTCTTCCTTTTTTTCACATATATTTTTCCTTTTTTGCTTTTTGTGAGTGTGTATGTTGATGCTTCTTTGTGTGATTTTGTCTGTGTAGCTTTGCTTTTGCCATTTGTCCTAGGGTTCTGACTGTCCATTTTTGTTTTTGGGGTTTTTTATAGTTTAGTTTTTAGTGCTTGTTATCATTGGTGGATTTGATTTTTGGTTTGGCTGCTCTCTTCTTTTATATTCCTTTTAAATTTTTAACAATTTTTTTCTATTTTAATAATTTTTATTTATTTATTTATTTATTTCATTTTTTTCTTTCTTTTTCTTTTCTCCCTTTTCTTCTCAGCCAAGTGGCTGACAGAGTCTTGGTGCTCTGGCCAGGTGTCAGGGCTGAGCCTCTGAGGAGGCAAAGCCAAGTTCAGGACACTGGTCCACTAGAGACTTCCCGGCCCCATGTAATATCAAGGGGCAAAAGCTCTCCCAGACATCTCCATCTCAATGCTAAGACCCAGCTCCACTCAACGACCAGCAAGCTACAATGCTGGACACCCTATGGCAAACAACTAGCACGACAGGAACACAACTCCACCCATTAGCAGAGAGGCTGCCTAAAATCATAATAAGTCCACAGACACCCCAAAACACACCACCAGATGTGGACCTGCCCACCAGAAAGACAAGGTCCAGCCTTATCCACCAGAACACAGGCACTAGTCCCCTCCACCAGGAAGCCTACACAACCCACTGAAACAACCTTACCCACTGGGGACGGACACCAAAAACAATGGGAACTACAAACCTGCAGCCTGTGAAAAGGAGACCCCAAACACAGTTAGTTAAGCAAAATGAAAAGACAAAAAAACACACAGCAGCTGAAGGAGCAAGGTAAAAACCCAGCAGACCTAACAAATGAGGAGGAAATAGGCAGTCTACCTGAAAAAGAATTCAGAGTAATGATAGTAAAGATGATCCAAAATCCTGGAAATAGAATGGAGAAAATACAAGAAACATTTAACAAGGACCAAGAACTAAAGAGCAAACAAACAATGATGAACAACACAATAAGTAAAGTTAAAAATTCTCTAGAAGGAACTAATAGCAGAATCACTGAGTCAGAAGAAAGGGTAAGTGACCTGGACGATAAAATAGTGGAAATAACTACCGCAGAGCAGAAAAAGGAAAAAGAATGAAAAGAATTGAGGACAATCACAGAGACCTCTGGGACAACATTAAATGCACCAACATTCCAATTACAGGGGTCCCAGAAGAGGAAGAGAAAAAAAAAGGGACTGAGAAAATATTTGAAGAGATTATAGTTGAAAACTTCCCTAATATGGGAAAGGAAATAGGTTATCAAGTCCAGGAAGTGCAGAGAGTTGCATACAGGATAAATCCAAGGAGAAACAAGACAAGACACATATTAATCAAACTATCAAAAATTAAATACAAAGAAAAAATATTAAAAGCAGCAAGGGAAAAGCAACAGTTAACATACAAGGGAATCCCCATAAGGTTAACAACTGATCTTTCAGCAGAGCACTGAAAGCCAGAAGGGAGTGGCAGGACATATTTAAAGTGATGAAAGGGAAAAAACTACAACCAAGATTACTCGACCCAGCAAGGATCTCATTCAGAGTAAATGGAGAAATTAAAACCTTTACAGACAGCAAAACCTAAGAGAATTCAGCACCACCAAACCAGCTTTACAACAAATGCTAAAGGAATTTCTCTAGGCAGGAAACACAAGAGAAGGAAAAGACTTGCAATAACAAACTCAAAACAATTAAGAAAATGGTAATAGGAACATATATATTAATGACTACCTTAAATGTAAATGGATTAAATGCTCCAACCAAAAGACATAGACTGGCTGAATGGATACAAAACAGGACCCATATATATGCTGTCTACACGAGACCCACTTAAAATGTAGGGACACAAACAGACTGAAAGTGAGGGGATAAAAAGAGATATTCCATGCAAATGGAAATCAAAAGAAAGCTGGAGTAGCAATTCTCATATCAGGCAAAATAGACTTTAAAATAAAGACTATTACAAGAGACAAAGAAGGACACTACATAATGATCAAGGGATCAATCTAAGAACAAGATACAACAATTGTAAATATTTATGCACCCAACATAGGAGCACCTCAATGCTGTTAGCAAATGCTAACAGCCAGAAAAGGGGAAATTGACAGTAACACAGTAATATTAGGGGACTTTAACACCCCACTTTCACCAATGGACAGATCATCCAAAATGAAAATAAACAAGGAAACACAAGCTTTAAATGATACATTAAGCAAGATGGACTTAACTGATGTTTATAGGACATTCCATCCAAAAACAGCAGATTACACTTTCTTCTCAAGTGCTCATGGAACATTCTCCAGGATAGACCATATCTTGGGTCAAAAATCAAGCCTTGGTAAATTTAAGATAATTGAAATTGTAGCAATTTTCGTTTCCTACCACAGCACTAAGAGACTAGATATCAATTACAGGAAAATATGGTAAAAAATACAAACACATGGAGGCTAACAATACACTGCTAAATAACCAAGAGATCACTGCAGAAACCAAAGAGGAAATCAAAAAATACCTAGAAACAAGAGACAGTGAAAACACGACAACCCAAAACCTATGGGATGCAGCAAAACAGTTCTAAGAGGGAAGTTTATAGCAACACAATCGTACCTCAAGAAACAAGAAACATCTCAAATAAAAAACCTAAATTTACATTAAAGCAATTAGGGAAAGAAGAACAAAAAAACACAAAAGTTAGCAGAAGGAAAGAAATCATGAAGATCAGGTCAGAAATAAATGAAAAACAAATGAAGGAAATGATAGTAAAGATCAATAAAGCTAAAAGCTGGTTCTTTGAGAAGATAAACAAAATTGATAAACCACTAGCCAGACTCATCAAGAAAAAAAGGGAGAACACTCAAATCAATAGAATTTGAAATGGAAAAGGAGAAGTAACAACTGATACTGCATAAATAAAAAGGATGAGGAGAGATTACTACTAGCAACTATACGCCAATAAAGTGGACAACCTGGAAGAAATGGACAAATTCTTAGAAAAGCACAACCTTCCGAGACTGAAGCAGGAAGAAATAGAAAATATAAACAGACCAATCACAAGCACTGAAATTGAAACTGTGATTAAAAATTTTCCAACAAACAAAAGCCCAGGACCAGTTGGCTTCACAGGTGAATTCTATCAAACATTTAGAAAAGAGCTAACACCTATCCTTCTGAAACTCTTCCAAAAAATTGCGGAGGAAGGAACACTCCCAAACTCAATCTATGAGGCCACCATCACCCTGATACCAAAACCAGACAAAGATGCCACAAAGAAAGAAATTTACAGGCCTATATCACTGATGAACATAGATGCAAAATTACTCAACAGAACACTAGCAAACAGAATCCAACAGCACATTAAAAGGATCATACATCATGATAAGGTGGGGTTTATCCCAGGGATGCAAGAATTCTTCAATATATGCAAATCAATCAATGTGATAAAGCATATTAACAGACTGAAGGAGAAAAACCATATGATCACCTCAATAGATGCAGAAAAAGCTTTCAAAAAAATTCAACACCCATTTATGATAAAAAACCTCCAGAAAGTAGGCATGGAGGGAACTTACCTCAAAGCATAATAAAGGCCATATATGACAAACCCACAGCCAAAGTCTTTCTCAATGGTGAAAAACTGAAACCATTTCCACTAAGATCAGGAGCAAGACAAGGTTGTCCACTCTCACCACTATTATTCAACATAGTTTTGGAAGTTTTAGCCACAGCAATCAGAGAAGAAAAAGAAATAAAAGGAATCCAAATCAGAAAAGAAGAAGTAAAATTGTCACTGTTTGCAGATGACATGACATATACACAGAGAATCCTAAAGATGCTACCAGAAAACTACTAGAGCTAATCAATGAATTTGGTAAAGTAGCAGGATACAAAATTAATGCACAGAAATCTCTTGCATTCCTATAAACTAATGATGAAAAATCTGAAAGAGAAATTAAGGAAACACTCCCATTTACCATTGCAACAAAAAGTGTAAAATACCTAGGAATAAACTTACCTAAGGAGACAAAAGACCTGTACTCAGAAAACTTTGAGACACTGATGAAGGAAATTAAAGATGATAACAACAGATGGAGAGATATACCATGTTCTTGGATTGGAAGAATCAACATTGTGAAAATGACTATACTACTCAAAGCAATCTACAGATTCAATGCAATCCCTATCAAAACACCAATGGCATTTTTCACAGAACTAGAACAAAAAAATTTCACAATTTGTATGGAAACACAAAAGACCTCGAATAGCCCAAGCAGTCTTGAGAACAAAAAACGGAGCTGGAAGAATCAGGCTCCCGGACTTCAGACTATACTACAAAGCCACAGTAATCAAGACACTATGGTATTGGCACAGAAACAGAAATATAGATCAATGGTACAGGACAGAATGCCCAGAGATAAACCCACGCACCTATGGGCACCTAATTTACAACAAAGGAGGCAAGAACATACAATGGAGAAAAGACAGCCTCTTCAATAAGTGGTGCTGGGAAAACTGGACAGCTACATGTAAAAGAATGAATCCTTAACACCATATACAAAAATAAACTCAAAATTGATTAAAGACCTAAATGTAAGGCCAGACACTATAAAACTGTTAGAGGAAAACATAGGCAGAACACTCTATGACACAAATCATAGCAAGATCCTTTCTGACACACCTCCTAGAGAAATGGAAATAAAAACAAAAATAAACAAATGGGACCTAATGAAACTTAAAAACTTCTGCACGGCAAAGGAAACCATAATCAAGACCAAAAGACAACCCTCAGAATAGGAGAAAATATTTGCAAAGGAAGCAACTGCCAAACGATTAATCTCCAAAATATATAAGCAGCTCATGCAGCTCAATATCAAAACAACAAACAACCCAATCCAAAAATGGGCAGAAGACATAAATAGACATTTCTCCAAAGAAGATATACAGATTGCCCACAAACACATGAAAGGATGCTCAACATCACTAAGCATGAGAGAAATGCAAATCAAATCTACAGTGAGGTATCACCTCACACCAGTCAGAAAGGCCATCATCAAAAAATCTACAAACAATAAATGCTGGAGAGGGTGTGGAAAAAAGGGAACCCTCTTGCACTTTTGGTGGGAATGTAAATTGATACAGCCACTATGGAGAACAGTATGGAGGTTCCTTAAAAAACTAAAAATAGAAATACCATAGGACCCAGCAATCCCACTACTGGGCATATACCCTGAGAAAACCATAATTCAGAAAGAGTCATTGGATTCCCGGGGGAAGATGGTGGAAGAGTAAGAGGCGGAGATCACCTTCCTCCCCACAGATACATCAGAAATTCATCTACACGTGGAACAACTCCTACAGAACACCTACTGAACGCTGACAGAAGACCTCAGACCCCCCAAAAGGCAAGAAACTCCCCACATACCTGGGTAGGGCAAAAGAAAAAAGAATAAACAGAGACAAAAGGATAGGGACGGGACCTGCACCAGTGGGAGGGAGCCGTGAAGGAGGAAAGGTTTCCACACACTACGAAGCCCCTTTGCGGGCGTAGACTGCAGGTGGCGGAGGGGGAAAGCTTCGGAGTAGCGGAGGAGAGCACAGCAACAGGGGTGTGGAGGGCAAAGCGGAGAGATTCTGGCACAGAGGATCGGTGCCCTCAGGCACACACCAGCCCGAGAGGCTTGTCTGCTCGGCACGGGCGGGGCTGGGAGCTGAGGCTCGGGTATCGGCTTTCAGACGGAGCGCAGGGAGAGGACTGGGGCTGGGGGCAGGAAGAGAGCCTGAAGGGGTTAGTGCACCACGGCTAGCCCGGAGGGAGTCCGGGGAAAGGGTCTGGAGCTGCCAAAGAGGCAAGAGACATTTTCTTCCCTCTTTGTTTCCTGGTGCGTGAGGAGAGGGGATTAAGAGCGCTGCTTAAAGGAGCTCCAGAGACGGGCGCGAACCGCCGCTAAAGGCGCGGACCACGGAGACGGGCGTGGGACGCTGGGGCTGCTGCTGCCGCCGCCACGAGGCCTGTGTGCGAGCGCAAGTCACTGTCCACGCCCCACTTCCGGGGAGCCTGTGCAGCCCGCCACTGCCGGGGTCCCGGGATCCAGGGACAGCTTCCCTGGGAAAGCGCACGGAATGCCTCGGGCTGGTGCAACGTCACGCCGACCTCTGCCGCCGCAGGCTCGCCGCGCACTCCGTGCCCCTCCCTCCCCCTCGGCCTGAGTGAGCCAGAGCCCCCGAATCAGCAGCTCCTTTAAACCCGTCCTGTCTGAGCGAAGAACAGACGCCCTCCAGCTACCTACACGCAGAGGCGGGGCCAAATCCAAGGCTGAGACCCAGGAGCTGTGAGAACAAAGAGACAGGGAAACCTCTCTGTGCAGCCTCAGAAACAGCGGATTAAAGCTCCTCAATCAACGTGATGTACCCTGCATCTGTGGAATACATGAATAGACAACGAATCATCCCAAACTGAGGAGGTGGACTTTGAGGACAAGATTTAAGATTTTTTTCCCCTTCTCCTCTTTTTACAACGAATTATCCCAAATTGAGGAGGTGGACTTTGAGAGCAAGATTTACGATTTTTTACCCCCTGTTCTCTTTTTGTGAATGTGTATGTGTATGCTTCTGTGTGAGATTTTCTCTGTATAGCTTTGCTTCCACCATTTGTCCCAGGGTTCTATCCGTTTTTTTTTTAAATTTTTTTAATAATTACTGTTTTATTTTAATAATGCTACTATATTTTATCATACTTTATTCTATTTTATCTTCTCTCTTTCTCTTTTTCCTACCTTTCCTTCCTCCCTCCCTCTTGTCTTTCTTCCTTTCTCTCTTTCTTTTTCTTTCCTACCTTCCTCCCTCCCTCCCTCCCTCCTTTCTTTCTTCCTTTCTTTCTTTCTCTCTTTCTTTCTTCTACTAATTCTTTATTTCTACTTTTTTTCCCTTTTATTCTGAGCCAGGTAGATGAAAGGCTCTTGGGGCTGCAGCCAGGAGTCAGTGCTGTGCCTCTGAAGTGGGAGAGCCAACTTCAGGACACGGGTCCACAAGAGACCTCCCAGCTCCACATAGTATCAAGTGGCGAAAATTACCCAGAGATCTCCATCTCAACACCAGCACCCAGCTTCAGTCAACGAACAGCAAGCAACAGTGCTGATCACACTATGCCAAGCAACTAGCAAGACAGGAACACAACGCCACCCATTAGCAGAGAGGCTGCCTAAAAACATAATAAGGCCACAGGCACCCCAAAACACACCACCAGACGTGGACCTGTCCACCAGAAAGACAAGATCCAGCCTCATCCACCAGAACACAGGCACTAGTCCCCACCACCAGGAAGCCTACACAACCCACTGAAACAACCTTAGCCACTGGGGACAGACACCAAAAACAACGGGAACTACGAACCTGCAGCCTGCAAAAAGGAGACCCCAAACACAGTAAGATAAGCAAAATGAGAAGACAGAAAAACACACAGCAGGTGAAGGAGCAAGATAAAAATCTACCAGACCTAACAAATGAAGAGGTAATAGGCAGTCTACCTGAAAAAGAATTCAGAATAATGATAGTAAAGATGATCCAAAATCTGGGAAATAGAATAGACAAAATGCAAGAAACAGTAAACAAGGACCTAGAAGAACTAAAGATGAATCAAGCATTGATTAAAAACACAATAAATGAAATGAAAAATACTCTAGATGGGATCAATAGCAGAATAACTGAGGCAGAAGAACGGATAAGTGACGTGCAAGATAAAATAGTGGAAATAACTGCTGCAGAGCAAAATAAAGAAAAAAGAATGAAAAGAACAGAGGACAGTCACAGAGACGTCTGGGACAACATTAAATACACCAACATTCGAATTATAGGGGTTCCAGAAGAAGAAGAGAAAAAGAAAGGGACTGAGAAAATATTTGAAGAGATTATAGTTGAAAACTTCCCTAATGTGGGAAAGGAAATAGTTAATCAAATCCAGGAGGCACAGAGAGTCCCATACAGAATAATCCAAGGAGAAATACGCCAAGACACATATTAATCAAACTGTCAAAAATTAAACACAAAGAAATCCTATTAAAAGCAGCAAGAGAAAAACAACAAATAACACACAAGGGAATCGCCATCAGGTTAACAGCTGATCTCTCAGCAGAAACTCTACAAGCTAGAAGGGAGTGGCAGGACATATTTAAAGTGATGAAGGAGAGAAACCTGCAACCAAGATTACTCTACCCAGCAAGGATCTCATTCAGACTTGATGGAGAAATTAAAATGTTTACAGACAAGCAAAAGCTGAGAGAGTTCAGCACCACCAAACCAGCTTTACAACAAATGCTAAAGGAACTTCTCTAGGCAAGAAACACAACAGAAGGAAAAGACCTACAATAACGAACCCAAAGCAATTAAGGAAATGGGAATAGGAACATACATATCAATAATTACCTTAAATGTAAATGGACTAAATGCTCCCACCAAAAGACACAGATTGGCTGAATGGATACAAAAACAAGACCCATATATATGCTGTCTACAAGAGACCCACTTCAGACCTAGAGACACATACAGATTGAAAGTAAGGGGATGCAAAAAGATATTCCATGCAAATGAAAATCAAAAGAAAGCTGGAGTAGCAATTCTTATATCAGACAAAATAGACTTTAAAATAAAGACTATTAGAAGAGACAAAGAAGGACACTACATAATGATCAAGGGATCGATCCAAGAAGAAGATATAACAATTGTAAATATTCATGCACCCAACATAGGAGCACCTCAATACATAAGGCAAATACTAACAGCCATAAAAGGGGAAATCGACAGTAACACACTCATAGTAGGGGACTTTAACACCCCACTTTCACCAATGGACAGATCATCCAAAATGAAAATAAATAAGGAAACACAAGCTTTAAATGATACATTAAACAAGATGGACTTAATTGATATTTATAGGACATTCCATCCAAAAACAACAGAATACACATTTTTCTCAAGTGCTCATGGAACATTCTCCAGGATAGATCATATCTTGGGTCACAAATCAAGCCTTGGTAAATTTAAGAAAATTGAAATTGTATCAAGTATCTTTTCCGACCACAATGCTATGAGACTAGACATCAATTACAGGAAAAGATCAGTAAAAAATACAAACACATGGAGGCTAAACAATACACTACTTAATAACGAAGTGATCACTGAAGAAATCAAAGAGGAAATTAAAAAATACCTAGAAACAAATGACAATGGAGACATGATGACCCAAAACCTATGCGACACAGCAAAAGCAGTTCTAAGGGGGAAGTTTATAGCAATACAATCCCACCTTAAGAAACAGGAAACATCTCGAGTAAACAACCTGACCCTGCACCTAAAGCAATGAGAGAAAGAAGAACAAAATCCCCCAAAGTTAGCAGAAGGAAAGAAATCATAAAGATCAGATCAGAAATAAATGAAAAAGAAATGAAGGAAATGATAGCAAAGATCAATAACACTAAAAGCTGGTTCTTTGAGAAGATAAACAAAATTGATAAACCATTAGCCAGACTCATCAAGAAAAAAAGGGAGAAGACTCAAATCAATAGAATTAGAAATGAAAAAGGAGAAGTAACAACTGACACTGCAGAAATACAAAAGATCATGAGAGATTACTACAAGCAACTCTATGCCAATAAAATGGACAACGTGGAAGAAATGGACAAATTCGTAGAAATGCACAACCTGCGAAGACTGACTCAGGAAGAAATAGAAAATATGAATAGACCAATCACAAGCACTGAAATTGAAACTGTGATTAAAAATCTTCCAACAAACAAAAGCCCAGGACCAGATGGCTTCACAGGCGAATTCTATCAAGCATTTAGAGAAGAGCTAACACCCATCCTTCTCAAACTCTTCCAAACAATTTCAGAGGAAGGAACACTCCCAAACTCATTCTATGAGGCCACCATCACCTTGATACCAAAACCAGGCAAGGATGTCACAAAGAAAGAAAACTACAGGCCAATATCACTGATGAACATAGATGCAAAAATCCTCAACAAAATACTAGCAAACAGAATCCAACAGCACATTAAAAGGATCATACACCACGGTCAAGTGGGGTTTATTCCAGGAATGCAAGGATTCTTCAATATACGCAAATCAATCAGTGTGATACACCATATTAACAAACTGAAGGAGAAAAACCATATGATCATCTCAATAGATGCAGAGAAAGCTTTCGACAAAATTCAACACCCATTTATGATAAAAACCCTGCAGAAAGTAGGCATAGATGGAACTTTCCTCAACATAATAAAGGCCATATATGACAAACCCACAGCCCACATTGTCCTCAATGGTGAAAAACTGAAACCATTTCCACTAAGATCAGGAACAAGACAAGGCTGCCCACTCTCACCACTCTTTTTCAACCTAGTTTTGGAAGTTTTAGCCACAGCAATCAGAGAAGAAAAGGAAATAAAAGGAATCCAAGTTGGAAAAGAAGAAGTAAAGCTGTCACTGTTTGCAGATGACATGATACTATACACAGAGAATCCTAAAGATGCTACCAGAAAACTACTAGAGCTAATCAATGAATTTGGTAAAGTAGCAGGATACAAAATTAATGCACAGAAATCTCTGGCATTCCTGTACACTAATGATGAAAAATCTGAAAATGAAATCAAGAAAACACTCCTATTTACCACTGCAACAAAAAGAATAAAATATCTAGGAATAAACCTACCTAAGGAGACAAAAGACCTGTATGCAGAAAATTATAAGACACTGATGAAAGAAATTAAAGATGATACAAGTAGATGGAGAGATATACCATGTCCCTGGATTGGAAGAATCAATATTGTGAAAATGACTCTACTACCCAAAGCAATCTACAGATTCAATGCAATCCCTATCAAACTACCACTGGCATTTTTCACAGAACTAGAACAAAAAATTTCAAAATTTGTATGGAAACACAAAAGACTCTGAATAGCCAAAGCATTCTTGAGAACGAAAAACGGAGCTGGAGGCATCAGGCTCCCTGACTTCAGACTATACTACAAAGCTACAGTAATCAAGACAGTGTGGTACTGGCACAAAAACAGAAAGATAGATCAATGGAACAGGATAGAAAGCCCAGAGATAAACCCACGCACATATGGTCAACTTATCTTTGATGAAGGAGGCAGGAATGTACAGTGGAGAAAGAACAGCCTCTTCAATAAGTGGTGCTGGGAAAACTGGACAGGGACATGTAAAAGTATGAGATTAGATCATTCCCTAACACCATACACAAAAATAAGCTCAAAATGGATTAAAGACCTAAATGTAAGGCCAGAAACTATCAAAGTCTTAGAGGAAAACATAGGCAGAACACTCTATGACATAAATCACAGCAAGATCCTTTTGGACCCACCTCCTAGAGAAATGGAAATAAAAACCAAGATAAACAACTGGGACCTAATGAAACTTCAAAGCTTTTGCACACCAAAGGAAACCATAAACAAGACCAAAAGACAACCCTCAGAATGGGAGAAAATATTTGCAAATGAAGCAACTGACAAAGGATTAATCTCCAAAATTTATAAGAAGCTCATGCAGCTCAATAGCAAAAAAACAAACAACCCAATCCAAAAATGGGCAGAAGACTTAAATAGGCATTTCTCCAAAGAAGATATACAGACTGCCAACAAACACATGAAAGAATGCTCAACATCATTAATCATTAGAGAAACGCAAATCAAAACTACAATGAGATATCATCTCACACCAGTCAGAATGGCCATCATCAAGAAATCTAGAAACAATAAATGCTGGAGAGGGTGTGGAGAAAAGGGAACACTCTTGCACTGCTGGTGGGAATGTGAATTGGTACAGCCACTATGGAGAACAGTATGGAGGTTCCTTAAAAAACTACAAATAGAACTACCATATGACCCAGCAATCCCACTACTAGGCATATACCCTGAGAAAACCATAATTCACAAAGAGACATGTAACAAAATGTTCATTGCAACTCTATTCACAATAGCCCGGAGATGGAAACAACCTAAGTGTCCATCATTGGTTGAATGGATAAAGAAGATGTGGCACATATATACAATGGAATATTACTCAGCCATAAAAAGAAACGAAACTGAGCTATTTGTAATGAGGTGGATAGACCTAGAGTCTGTCATACAGAGTGAAGTAAGTCAGAGAGAGAAAGACAAATACCGTATGCTAACACATATATATGGAATTTAAGAAAAAAAAATGTCATGAAGAACCTAGGGGTAAAACGGGAATAAAGACACAGACCTACTTGAGAATGGACTTGAGGATATGGGGAGGGAGAAGGGTAAGCTGTGACAAAGCGGGAGAGAGGCATGGACATATATGCAGTACCAAACGTAAGGTAGATACATAGTGGGAAGCAGCCCCATAGCACAGGGAGATCAGCTCGGTGCTTTGTGACCGCCTGGAGGGACTTTGATAGGGAGGGTGGTAGGGACGGAGACGCAAGAGGGAAGGGATGTGGGAACAGATGTATATGTATAACTGATTCACTTTGTTATAAAGCAGAAACTAATAAAAAAAAAAGTGTCATGTACCATAATGTTCATTGTAGCTCTATTTACAATAGCCAGGACATGGAAGCAACCTAAGTGTCCATCAGCAGATGAATGGATAAAGAAGATGTGGCACATATATACAAAGGAATATTACTCAGCCATAAAAAGACTAAATTGAGTTATTTGTAGTGAGTTGGATGGACTTAGAGACTGTCATACGGAGTGAAGTTAGTCAGAATGGGAAAAACAAATACCGTATGCTAACACATATATATGGAATCTAAAAAAAAAAAAGGTTCTGAAGAACCTAGGGGCAGGACAGATATAAAGACGCAGATGTAGAGAATGGACTTGAGGACATGGGGAGGGGGAAGGGTAAGCTGGGACGAAGTGAGAGAGTGGCATGGACATATATACACTACGAAATGTAAAATAGAAAGCTAGTGGGAAGCAGCTGCTAGTATAGGTAGATCAGCTTGCTGCTTTGTGTCCACCTAGCGGGGTGGGATAGGGAGGGTGGGAGGGAGACGGAAGAAGGAGGAGATATGGTGATATATGTATATGTATAGGTGATTCACTTTGTTATATAGCAGAAACTAACACACCATTGTAAAGAAATTATACTCCAATAAAGATGTTAAAATAAATAAATAAATAAATAAATGAAAATAGCATTACCAATGATCCAGCAATTCTGCTGCTGGGTATGTACCCAAAAGAGCTGAAAGAAGGGTGTTGAAGATATATTTGTACAACCATATTCATAGAAGCATTATTCACAATAAGCTAAAATGTGGAAGCAACCCAAGTGTCCACTGACGGATGAATTGGATAAGAAAAATAGGTATACAAAAATAGAATATTTTTCAGCCTTAAAAAAGAATGTATTTCTAAAAAAAAAAAGGAATGTATTTCTAACACATGCTACAACATGGCTGAACCTTGAGAATATTATGCTAAGTGCAATAAACCAGTCACCAGAAGACAAATGCTGTATGATCCCACTTATATGAGTGCCTATAGTAGTCTAATATAGAGAGACAGAAAGAATAGTGATTGCCAGGGGTTTTTGGGGGGAGGAGATGAGGAGTTTCTGTTTAATGGGTACAGAGTTTCAGTTTTGCTAAATGAAGAGAGTTCTGAAGATGTACCATGGTGGTGATGGTGGCACAAAAATATGAATGCACTTAATACTGCAAAACTGTACAGTTAAAAAATGGTTAAATTTAAATTTTATCTTTTGTGTATTTTACCACTATAAAAAAGTTTCATTAAAAAATCTTATTAAAAAAATCGAGACAAATATGATCAAGCCTTTAGAAGCCTGAGAGGTTTTCCGAGTAAACACGGAATTCATCACTGCCAAGAATTTTTCCAAACCCAAAGTATAGACAGAATAAAGAAGGAATAGTTAGATAATGGCATAATTATTTAACAAGATTTTTTTGTATTGTACAAACATAATTATAAGAAACTACTAAAGGCTTCAAAGGCACTGTGTTAGGTACTGTGATAATCCTACAAGAAATATATCTGTATTTTTATGAAGGGAAATTCTGAAGCATACAGTTGTTAAATAACTGGCTCAAGGTCATTTGCCCAGTACTCCAAAGTAGAGCTTCTCAACTTCAGCATTATTCACATTTTAGGCTGGGTGATTCTTTGCTGTGGAGGGCTGTCCAGTGCATTGTAGGATGTTTATCAGCATCTCTGGTATCTACCCTCTAGATGGAAGCAGCTCCACTTCCCTATCAGGTTGTGATAAGAGATATTGCCATATGCCAAAGTCACTCCCCCTTCTTGAGAACCACTGCCAGTACCAAGAAGTTGCTAAGATTAGGGGGGGTCTGGCAGAGCCCCTGCCTTAGAACTGGACTTTCAGAAAACAACTGGTCAGGGCAAGGTAGGATCAATTTAGGAAGATCTCACATACCAAATTATCAAACCAAGGACAAAGATAGGAGTTTGGTCATAGAAACCAGCTGAACTCTGACTGCACTAACTCCCATCAGAGTAGTGTTGGGAGATTGAACTAGGGCTTCTCCAGTTTCCCCAGATAATTAAACATGATCTATCCTAGGGCTTAGAATGGGAGTGAAGCCTTGGGGGGTGTGTGTGAAGTGACTAGAAGACAGTGAGAATAGAGAAGCAGGCCGCTCGTGACAAGGAAGTGTAGCAAGGCAAGAATCATTTCAGTTGGGACAGTTCAAAAAAGTACCATAGAAGAGTTGTCATATGAGCAGAGGTATTTTTTTTTATTTTTATTTTTTGTGGTACACGGGCCTCTGCCCTTGCAGAGCACAGGCTCCGGATGCACAGAGCTCAGTGGCCATGGCTCACGGGCCCAGCCACTCCATGGCATGTGGGATCTTCCCGGACCAGGGCACGAACCCATGTCCCCTGCATCGGCAAGCGGACTCTCAACTACTGCGCCACCAGGGAAGCAGTAAGCAGAGGTATTTTTTAAAGTAAAACTCAATGGTTGTAAGGGATGGACGCACACTCAGATTAATTCCCATTCAGAGGAAGGTTTATTTTTAGGAAAAGGAGGTCTCACATAAATGAGATACAGCTGGGAATGGAGCTGCACCCTGGGGAGCTGCCAAGGACCATAGTTGCTTTTACTTTCAGTGGCTGCATAATTCTTCTCCTGTACATAATTTTGCAAGCATGATCTCTTCTGTTTGGCCAACCAACTTTCTTTGCTTACGCTTGGTCTCTGATCCTCCATAACTTTGTCTTGCGCATGACTTTGGGTTGACATGGGATTGACTCAAGAATAGACCCTAGATGAGTTTTGCATAGCTTTTTATGTTGAACTGACTCTGTGTTAATGCTAGATTCTCAGGAGAAGAATCTGACTGGTCCAGTTTGGGTCAGCTATGCACCCAACATGATTCACTCAGCTGAGAGTCAAGTAGCAGGTTAATTTAGTTTTACAGTGTGTTGAGAGGGAAATCAAGCCATGAAATGACAATCTAGACATGTGGCAACTGGAATCCAAGTCTGCTTTGTAAGCCCTTGAGAAAGATAGACTATTTCATACCTTACCTCTTGTAAAATAAAGTTAGTAGATCACTAGAAACAACTTAATTAAAAAATCAGCCAAGAAACCAAGAGTCATTCTACTGCAACTACAAACAACAACTAACATTTTTCAAGCTTCATCTATGGGTCCCACTTTGTGTTAACTGTTTGTATAAATGGAGCAGGGTAAGTGGATGAGGGTTTTATTTACCATCTAGTAAACTTACATCACCTTTCTCTTTCAGGGCCTAGAAACACTGAATTTTGAGGCCTTTGGAATCCATGCCTGGGGCATTCTCCTTTAGCACTTATCTGGTGTCCTCCAACCATTATCAGACTCTCCCTTGTAACTGGCTAACCAGCTAGATCCTAACTGGGTCAGAACCTAACTGAGCCCAGATTAAAAGACTCCGAGTCTGAGGACCAAACAGGCAGTTCCATGCACAAAAGTGAAGTTGGCTTGGATCCTATATTTTTGAAGTCAGAGTCCACATTAGAATATCAAAAGTGTTTTGTAAACTACATGTCTCTTTAGGGAATAAAAATCTACTCTAGGATTTAATAAGTCTGCTTCTTGCTTCACATTTAATGCTAATGGTAAACTGAAAAAGATTTCGAGTGACAGATAATTAGTGATAATGGTGATTACCAGCCTTTATACGGTCTTTCACCCAAACAGATGGTAAAGAGCATGAAAAAATGAATGCTCTAAGGCATAATTTCTTCCCCTTCTTAAATACAAGTTCCTCTAGGGTCAACAATAGGTTGTATTTAACACACTGTATTATGCTACCCATACTAAATAACAATTTTTAGGCAATTCAGTTAGTCTGTTAATTTGCTTAGCAATTAGCTTTGAAAGGATTTCTACCCTGAATACATTACCAATGTAGGAATGCATGTATGCCTTATTTATTTTCTTATTCATTTATTTAACTTTTATAAAAAGCCTCTGTGATTACCATCATGTGGATGGACTTCCAGGTGACAGGAGGCTTGGGTCATTTAGCAGGCCTCTTTGGGTGGCCCACACATCCCAGCCTCCCTGAAAGAAGCCAGCCTCTTGTGATGCACAGGGACAGAGCCAGGTTTGAGATGTGTAGGTGTTTCTGGATACCTAGGACCCAATATCAGGCTGCATTTTCTCAGTGTCTTTTTTCCCCTTTTGTGTAGAGTTTTAAAGACATCATGATAAAAAGGCATCAATGTTTAATCAAAATTCATCATATATTAAACTGTTAAAGGAACACTGAGACTCTTCCTTACTTCTTTCTTCCCTTCCCCCACCTCCTCTCTTGGGAAAGGTGATGTGGTCCTTGTATTATTCACTGTCTTGTTCACATGGATGCTTCATGATGTGATGGGAAGAAAAGTGAGGGCGATTGCTTTCTAGATCTAAAAAGATTAGGATATTAATTTGCATAAATAAAGTCAAAGTTATGCTAATGGAGAGAATATGAATTTCTACTCTAGATCCCCCCAGACCAAGTTTCAGAAGGAAATGAGTCTTTGTCTTGGTGGATACATCTGGTTTTGCTTCCCCACAGAGGAGTGTCGGAGAGGGTAGGTGTGGGATTGAGGACCGGAAGAAAGACTCCCACCTACCCTCTCTTCTGCTCACCCCCTCCCTTGCCTTCCCTTCTCTGGGGCAGACTTTCACAGCATGAGTCAAAGCCCAGCTCTCTCCTCTTTAGAGCAGAAGGTACTGGATGGCAGGGTGAGGAAGCAGAAGAGGTATTGTGGTGGAGAGCTCAGTACAGGCAATTTAGATTGGAATCCCATAACCTGTGGCACCGAGAATGTCATTCTGTGCCTGGAGCCTCAGCGTTTTCATAGGTAAAATATGGTTAATAATTTTCTTAGCATTATACACAATACACATAGTATAAACTCTATTCATGTTAACTATCATTATTGTCATTGACACTCAGTGCCTGAGGATATGGGATTTACCTGGTTATTTCTTTAGGAAGGGGTGAAAAGTACCCTGATAAGACAGGGAAATGGGATGTTAGAGGGGAAGACAGGGTTGAAGGGAGAGACTGAAGATGGGGAACAAGGGAGATCCAGGTGGGGCACCCTCTGAAAGCTTTAGATGCTTCCTCATGGCATGAATGCCCTCACCGAGGAAAGTGAGACATGAATACTTAGCCATAGTGAAGTTTAAAAGAACTGGGCATCTAGGCAAGGGCTACAGTATTTGATCCCCCCTCTCTTCCTACCTTCCCTATTCATTGTAGCTTTGGAATAAACCTGGAGGTAAAGACCTGCTTCAGGGGCCTTCAGGGGCCACAGAGGTATCACAGAAGTCAGAGGCAGCCAAGTGCAAGATAGCTGGGGGCTATGGTGAGTTGGTGTCTCACCTAAAGGCTTTTAGATTCAAATTAAAAAAAAAATTGGCCTTCTGCACCAAATGGTTCTGGGGTTTTTGGTTTTGTTTGCAAGCTTTGGCTTAACTCTTCAAGGAGTCAGCCTCAAGGTCGCTTCAGCCAAAGGCACTTTAGGCAGAGTCCATGATTGGGAGGGGCATGGCTCTCTTTCCTGTCTCTAGTTACCCCCTCATCACACAGAGCCCTCATCATGGACTTCTCAGGTCCAGAAGAATCATCCTGCAGATAGTGAATGCCTCCCAGAGAAAGAAAAAAGTCTACCCCATGGGTTACATAATAATGCGCTTTCACTGGGAAGTACAGAGTTAGTGCTGTCTTGGAACTACAGAGAAAATAATGAACACAGTGAAATAAATAGCCAGCAAAAGCAGAACATTAATGAGAGATGGATGAAGGGTGGTGTGTTGCCCTGATTTGGAGTCTAGGATTCTAAAATAACCAAATCCTCCAAGCCATACGTTTCTTATTTGTAAAACAGGATCATTACTATTTTGTCATGGAGATGTAAGTGTCAAAGAAAGCCATGTATAGAGGAAAGTATCGCTATGTTAAAATCCCCACTGTCCATTTATTTGCATATGTACTCACTGTCTGCATGTTTTCATTAGACTCTATTACCAAATTGTTCCTTTACTGAAAGTGTAAGTTCAGCTCTTAATCTCCCTCTCCAAAAATTGCCTATTTCCCAGATATTTTCATACATCTTTGGCTTCCCTCATGAGTGATAAGATAAACTCCTTTTGATAATATCCTTATGTTCCTCTAGTCCAATACCAAGAGTGTCTCTACATTCAGAGATTTTATTAAAAACCTTCTTTTGTCAATTGCAACTGAATTGAGCAAAGACAATTCCCAATTCTGGCACATCTATCCCAAAGGCTGCTTGCCTGGTATTTTTATCTTCAACTCACCTGCAAAAAGGCATGTATCGTTTGTTGTGGTTGCAGTTATATGTCACGGCTGGAAGGATATGTGTTATAAATCAGGCTCTTCCCATGGTCTAGCAAATTGGTTTACTTATCGGCAAATCTTTATGCACAATTCATACTATGTGCATATATACCAGATGGAAGGAAAGAGTAAACTCTGGCTGCTATGTTATATGACAAAATTCAGCTTCATTTAAGAATATGTAAAACAAATAAGAAAAAAAAAAAGGGCCAGCACAAACAGATTTCTCTGTACTGTTTCTAGTGAAAGTGTTAGAGTGCGTGTCTAAACCACTTTTTTTGGCCCTGCTACACTAGTCTTTATCAGGTAGATTTCTTTCTTTCTTTCTTTTAAATGAAAGTTATTTTATTTCTATATCATCTTAATGAATAATTGTCTATGGCTAGGCAAAGTTGAATTCTTTATTTTTTAAAATTTTTATTGGAGTATAGTTGATTCACAATGTTGTGTTAGTTTCAGGTGTACAGCAAAGTGAATCAGTTATACATATCCATATATCCACTCTTTTTTAAAAAAATTATCTTATTTATTCATTTTTAAAAAATTTTGGCTGCACTGGGTCTTCGTTGATGCGCACGGGCTTTCTCTAGTTGCAGCAAGCGGGGGCTACTCTTTGTTGTGGTGCGTGGGCTTCTTCCTGCAGTGGCTTCTCTTGTTGCAGAGCACGGGCTCCAGGCACGCAGGCTTCAGTAGTTGTAGCACACGGGCTCAATAGTTGTGGCTCGTGGGCTCTAGAGCACAGGCTCAGTAGTTGTGGCCCACGGGCTTAGTTTCTCCACGGCATGTGGGATCTTCCCGGACCAGGGCTCAAACCCGTGTCCCCAGCATTGGCAGGTGGATTCTTAACCACTGTGTCACCAGGGAAGCCCTTCACTCTTTTTAGATTCTTTTCCTCTATAGGCCATTACAGAGTATTGAGTAGCGTTCCCTGTGCCATGCAGCAGGTTCTTATATCTATTTTATATATAGCAGTGTGTATACATCAATCCCAATCTCCCAATCTATCCCATATCAGGTAGATTTCTCATGTCCTCTTCATTTAGTCCTTTTTCTGAGGTTTTTGTCTTGTTCCTTCATTAGGGACATACTCTGTCATCTCATTTTGTCCAGTTGTCTGTGTTTATATCTGTGTGTTAGGTAAGTTTGTTACATTTCCCTATCTTGGAGAACTGGCCTTATGTAGGAGTCATCCTATGGGGTCCAGCACACTCCCTTCTGGTCACCCGAGCTCTATGCTCTAGGGGTGCCCTCTATGTAGGCTGGATGTACTCTTCTGTTGTGCTAGGGCTGACTACTGTGGGCGGCTGGTGGGCGGGGCTAGACCCCCGGGCCTAGGCGGTTGTCAGGCCGTGTACCTCTTCTGCAAGGTGGGATAGGCCTCCTGAGCAGTTGGCTGTGAGGGCTTGGGGGCTTGGGCCTACTGCTAGCCTGCTGGTGGGTGGGTCCAGGCCTCTGGGTGCCCATCTGTGTGAGCTGGGGGTCTGATGCCAGCTGGCTGGAGGCCAGGGCTGGGTCCCCAGTGCTAATAAGCTACAGAGAGTGCTTCAAAATGGGGTTTGCCAGTGCTGGTATAGTTGTGCTAGCACAAACTCCCCAAACAGCTGCCTCAAGGGTCTCCTTCTCCAGGGAGATCCCAGTTGCCTTCTGTCTCTCCAGGAGGCTCTCCAAGCTCAGCAAGTGGGTCTGACTCAGGCTCCTCTCAAATTACTGCCTCTGTGTTTCGATTGTGAGGTTTTGTGTGCTCATTTAAGAGTAGAGTCCCTGATTCCTGTAGCCCTCAGCTCTCCCATACACAAGCCCTGCTGGTTTTCAAAGCCAGACATCTGTGGACTCATCTTCCCAGTATAGGACCTACGGGCTGCGGAGCCCGATGTGGAGCTTGGACCCCCCGTGCCTTGGGGAGGACTCCTACAATTGTGATATTCCTCCTGCTCGTAAGTCATTGGCCCGGGGGTGTGGGTCCTGACTATATCATGTCTGCTTCTCCTACCTATCTTGTTGTGATTCCTTCTTTCTGTCTTTAGTTGTGGAAATTCTTTTCTGCTCGTCTTCGGGGTTTTCTCAAACATAGTTGCTCTGTAAACAGTGGTAATGTTGGTGTGTCTTTGGGAGGAGGTGAGTTCAGGGTCTTTCTACTCTGCCATTTTGGCCACACCCTCTGTATGACATGTTTATTACAGAAAAGCCAGATGAGTACAAAGAGGTTAAAACCACCCAGCATCCACCTACTCAGAGACAGCTACCATTACAGCTCTTCACTTCCTCTTCTCTTCATGTTTATACACTAAAAACAATGAAACGGACAGCCTTTTTTGTATGTCGCTTTTTAGCTTGTTTTCACTTCTGCATCCCTACTTACAGTCTTAAAGAAAGTATTTTTAAAGATTCTCTTTGCATTTATTGCTCCATGCTATCCCTCTGGGTGGTAAAAAGTAATTAGTATAACAACAAATTAATTCTCTATGAAATTCATGTTGTGATTTTACTGAATACATTTTTTGGTGGGATGTAAATTCCCTAGTTGTTCATAAGAAAAATGACCAAATTAAATCAAATTATACTCCCTTTGCTTTGAAAATAGTTTATGAGTAGGAGATTAATATTATGCCACATTTGGATAATGATTTTTTTAATATTATATGTTTGATCATACATCTCCTACTGACAGATTTTTTAAAAAAACTGGTTATTCAGAATTTCTAGAAATTAAGAAAAAAGTCTTCAAACATATGGTAAATTGTAAGAATTTGGTAAATTTTAGTGGCTGAAAGACAAGAGCCCTGGTCAAATTGTGTTGTATCCTCACATGTTTTCCTTACACACACAGACATACCCATTTTTACCCAAGTGAAATTATTGGCTCAAAATAAGCACTAAGTGCAACTTTGAGTAAAAAGTGATGTCACAACACATCTAGGCTCTGGGGGCACTTCACATATGTGGTCATGCTTATGAACTCCAACCCTTTCCCCCAGTCCTGCTTTCTTTTAAATATCAAGTACTTTCTCTGTTATTTTCCAGGAGCCTGGGAAGGCAGCTCTAAGTACTTGAGAGAGAGATTTTGAGGGGGGACAAATGGAACTATAGCATATTCTCAGGGAAGGACCCTTAATGGAAACAGACTCCTAAATAATGACATTAATAATTAAATATTTATATATTGTATGTGCACTATGTAATTCCTAAAATTGAGATATAATGCATTTTCCATAAATTCACCCTTTTAAAGTGTACAGTTCAGTGGTTTCTAGTCTATTCATAGAGTTGGGCAGCCATCACCACCACTTAATGTCAAAACATTCTCCTTCCCTCCCACCCCCATTCCCATTTGCAGTGACTCCCTAGTCCTCTTTCTCCCCAACCCTGCAACCACTAATCTACATTCTGTCTTTGTGGATTTGCCTACTTTAGAAATTTCATGTAAATGGAATCATATAAATGTGGCATTTTGTATCTGGCTTCTGTCACTTAGTATAATATTTTCAAGGTCCATCCATGTTGTAACATGTATCTGTACAGGTGGTCCCTGACTTATGATGGTTCCACTGATGATTTTTTTCAACTTTTTGGTGGTGCAAAAGTGATACACTTTCAGTAGAAACCATATTTTGATTTTTGAATTTTGATCTTTCCCTGGTCTAGTGATACGTTGACATACTCTTCTTTTGCTGGGTTGTGGCAGTGACCACAGCCCCCAGTCAGCCACACAATCGTGAGGGTAAACAACTGATACATTTACAGCCGTTCTGTTTTTCACTTTCAGTATAGTGTTCAGTAAATTACATGAGATATTCAACATTTTATTTATAAAATAGGCTTTGTGTTAAGTGACTTTGCCCAACTGTAGGTTAATGTAAATTTTTCCGAGCATGTTTAAAGTGGGCTAGGCTAAGCTATAATGTTCGGTAGATTAAGTGTATTAAATGCATATTTTCAATTCACGATGGGTTTATCGGGACGTAACCCCATCAGAAGTCGAGGAAAATCTGTACTTCATTCCTTTTTATAGCTGAATAATATTCCATTGTATGGCTATGCTACATTTTGCTTATCCATTCATCAATGTTGGACATTTGAGCTGTTTCCACTTTTTGACTATTACGTATAATGCTGCTATGAACATTCATATATGTTTTTGTTTGTATATGATGTTTTAGCATTTATGATATACTTTCAGATCTGATTTGGGCCTTACAAACACTATGTGAGATACGGTAAGTTTTGCTATTTCCATTTTCCAGGTAGGGAAACAGAGGCTCTCAGAGATAACTGCCTAGTATGTGCTGATGTTAGCCCTCAAATCCAGTTCTATTTTTAAGAATAGCTTAAGGAATGTCACAAGAAGCACACTGTTTTCAAAGAAAGATGAAATGTATTGTTTATTTTTAGTTTTGTGAAGCTGTGAATGTATTTACCCATACTTATTGGAAAAGCAATGACTTAATTTACAGATTCCAGAAGAAAATGTTTCCACAGCAAGTGGTCAACATTTCTTAAAATGGAATTAAAGAAGAATTATACTCAGACTGTTGTACAGGTACATGCAGTTTTGTTCTTTGCTGTTTCTCGATTTTACTTTCAAGGAAAATGCAAAGACAGATTGTAGCTGTTTACAGTTCTGATGGTTCACAGAAAGAAACAGCTCCAGATTATTCTTTTCTCCTAATTATCATGCATCTTATCTTGGAGACATGTTTATAACTAGATTTAAATCTTAACACAGTCAATGTTTCAGTTTTGGCATCAGACACATAAAATACTATTATTCATGCAAACCTTGCCAAAAGCATTCTATGAGTCAAAACTTGAATAAATTAATATAGCCCTTTTTTGATCATTTGAGTCATTATATATAAAGGTTTTACAAGGGACTTTATAAGGAAACAGTTTAATTCAAACTCCTTACCTAATGCATGTGTTCTCTTCCATGAATTGAATCCACCTTCCACATCTGGCCTGTTATGGCCAAAAGCAGCATCCCTAATAATAAAAAACAGAAGCTTTACAACAAACAAAAAAGTTCTGTTCAATTTTTCCTTGCTTGGAATGTTTTTTCCCACACTGTATTTCTGATAAATTCTGACATGCCTTTGCCTTTCCCTGGTTTTCCAGGGTTAATTCCTCTCACCTTGTACCAATGCTCATATTTCATTTATCACATTGATTTGAAATTATTTGTTTAAATGACTGTGTTCTCTATCAGGCGATGTGTATCTTGAGAGTTATGTATTTTGATCTTTTCAGCATCCAGTAGAAATCCTAGTATAGTCATGCAGTGAAGATTTGTTGAATTGGATTGACTTTTTAATAGGATCTCAAAAACTCCATGTATTACTTTGCAGATTGTGAAATTACTATTTGCCTTACCATCAAGTAATGCTTACTGGGATTTCATAGCTAGAAGGACTAAACTGGACCTAGAAGATTTATAAAGTATCTTGCACATGGTTCCTGCACTTAGGCAGTTAATGAAGTCTATACAAGGTAGATGTCAAGCCAGACAAAATTAGATTAAAAAATAATATTTAGAAGGACCACCCATACATATGCATGTAATTAGTAGAATGTTAATGTGTGGGATATGTAAAAGGATTAGATATATTTGGATTAGGTCATGGTATTCTATTGGGATTGGGTCATATTATTAGCCAATTTCACAAGGATAAATCAGTCCTTCTTTCAACATGAAATTATCAAGCAATTATTTTGAACGTGGAGCACAAAAGACTTCCTGACTGATCGGATGTTTGTGTAAGAGATAAAAGAGTCAAGGATGCCCTCGATATTTGTGACCTGGAAAGATGGAGTTGCCATTAACTGAGATGGGGGTGTGTGTGTCCTTTGTGAAGCACGTTTGTGGGAGATGATCAGGAGTCAGTCCTATGCTCTAAGTAGGCACTTGGGACACCTCAGTGAACAAAACAAGCAAAGATTCTAACTCTCACCATTGCATTCTCATGGGGCCGGGGGGAGAGGGGCGGATAGAAATGCGATACGTAAGAAAATTACATAGATACTGGAAGGGATGAGAGTTAGAAGAAAGCACAGGGCAGGGTATGGGGATTAGGAATGCTGGGGTGGGGTTGGGGCATATCTGGAGAAAGAGTGTTTCAAGCAGAGGAAACAAGGTCCTAAGAGAGACAGTACGTGTTAGTTCCTCCTGGGAGCATTGGGGAGTGAAGAATGTGTAGAACAGAGTAATTTAGGGAAAGTAGAAGAGATCTGATGGTCCAAGGGGCCAGATCCTGTAAGGCCTAGTAGGCCACTGTAAGGCCTTTGGTTTGTACTACTCCAGTTTAAACAGGGAACCTTTGGTAGGTTTACAGCCGAGTGGTGGCATGATCTGACATGTATTTAAGGGATTGCTCTGTCTGCTGGCTTGAGAATAGACTCTAGGAATGTGGAATAGTCTCAGGTGGAAGCAGGGAGACTTTCAAAGATGCTATTTTAGTAATCTAGGTGAGGGATGGTAATGCATCACCAGGGGTAGGGAGAAGAGTTTGGATTCTGGATGTAGTATTTTGAAAGTAGAGCCAACAGATTTTCCTACACTTTGAATGTGGAGTGTGACAGAAAAGGGAATCAAGGATGTCTCCAAGGCTTTTGACCAGAATAACTGGAAGGGTGGAGATGCCATCAATCCAATAGGGAAGTCTGTAGTGGAGTTTTGTGGAGGAAGATCAGGAGTTGTTTTGTGCATCTTAGCCTTGAAATGCCTATTCGACCTCCAGGTAATACAAGGACTGTGGGAGAAAAGAGGTCCATCAGCTGAGAGGCTGCTGGGGAAATGGTATCCTCAAGGGAGAGACAGGTTATAGTTGGAGCAAGAAAAAGAAGGGAACATTTAGAGACAGTTTGTTGTTATAGGTATTACAAAGGATGGAATGGGATTTGAAGAGGGCAGTGTGGGAAGGGTTCCACGAGTTCTGGGGGGTTGAAGCGGGGACTCAACAAGGGCCATACAGATCTTTGTAGGGGTTAGAGTGAGGAAGATTCCAGACGACCTGAGAATTGGCCTTATTAGGGTGATTGATGTGTATATATGGGGCATAATGAGATTTATCCTGGGGCATTCAAGGCAGGGGTGGTTAGGCTTTGAATGTTAGGGACTGGGCAAAGGAGAATATCTGAGGCTCTCTTTTGACCCTGTTAGAGGTGAGGAAGTCAGAGAAAGATGCTTCCCTTTGACCTCTGTTGATGTTGAAGAACCTCTGGGGATGATGGAATTTGCTCCAAGCTACTGCCCTCTATTGACTGCTGAGTTACTTCCAACCCTATTACACTAGGCTAAGGAATGCAGGGCAGGGAGAAGTCATGTGGGTGTTGCCCTTAAACTATTTGTGATTATTGTGTTAAAATTGAAATAATAGTTTTATCATAGTCTAAAATAATGATAACCTAAGTTATCAATAACAGAGTGTCACTTTGATATTTCTCAGGGGAATCCCTCGTAGAAGGCCCTTTGTCATTGATGTTCTTTAGGATGGCCAGTGTTTTTACAAGAACATTATTTTTATTTATTTATTTATTTATTTATTTATTTATAGAAGATGTTGGGGGTAGGAGTTTTTATTAATTAATTTATTTATTTTTGCTGTGTTGTGTCTTCGTTTCTGTGCGAGGGCTTTCTCTAGTTGTGGCAAGTGGGGGCCACTCTTCATCGCGGTGTGCGGGCCTCTCACTATCGCGGCCTCTCTTGTCGCGGAGCACAGGCTCCAGACGCGCAGGCTCAGTGGTTGTGGCTCACGGGCCTTGTTGCTCCGCGGCATGTGGGATCCTCCCAGACCAGGGCTCGAACCCGTGTCCCCTGCATTAGCAGGCAGATTCTCAACCACTCTGCCACCAGGGAAGCCCCAAGAACATTATTTTTAAAGGCACTAAACTGGCAGTCAGAAAACTTGAGTTCAAATTCCACTTTTTAATTTACTATTTGTGAGTTTTTGTGCTCTTTGTATATTCACTTTTCATATATTTTAATTGGGATAATGAAACCTACCTCACAGACAAGTGAAAAATGAAATGTGATAAGGCATGCTAACAAGTATTAAAAACAAACAAAAATTATCATAGAAATACAAAGTGGCATGATTATCATGAGAAATGTTGAATATTTTTCTGTATGTTTCACCTGTAAACCCTATGGGAGCCTCAAAAGCACACTTTGAAATACTCAGTAAACCATCTAGCAGTAGCTAGAGGAAACAGCCATGGTACTTTGAAAATGACAATCTCTTCTTGGATTTAGAAATAGAGAAAAAGAAAAAAAATAATATTCTAATTAGAATTGTCATCATTTGCTTTATTTAGCAACATAGAGTACAAAAAATGAGTAAAATTTTAATATTTTTACCTGCATTAAAGTTGATATTGAAGTATTTTCATCTCAGATGAAAATCTTAAACATTACAGGACTTTATCCTTAATGCATTTTAATTAAACACTTCAGAAAAATTTGTTAAAGTTTTAAAAACATTGACATTTTGTTGCTCCCTTTTATACACTGGTTCAACTCTCCTAATGTTACATGATAGAATTTGGTCATTAAATAAAAGATCAATTGCAGTCACTATTCCAAAAGGTTGGTAGGTGTGGTACTGAGAATCCCAGGGCTTCTATGTTTTTCTTCAGTATAGGAACTTATTTGGCTGCAAGGCAAAGCAAGGTTAGAGATGGTGGGTAGGATGGAATCATACACTATTATCCCCATTAAATCCCTGTGTGGGCCAGGAATCAAACATAATCTTTCTAAAGTTAGTTCCAGAGTATTCTCCCTGTTACATCCCCATCGCCCAAATTTTGAATTTATGAGGTCTATGCACAGAATGACATCCTTTATAGTTGAGATATAAATACTGATGGGTAAAAAGCCAAAGCCACAGCTAGTTCAAGTCTAGCACATACTCAGAGTTAGATTTAGCCATATAGGTGATGGATTCCCATCCCTCAATGGAGCTACCCTAAATGCCCATTTTTTTTTCACCTTCAGACCTTTTCTACTGAGGATAGCAATGAACAGAGTTCAGCTAACCTTTCTGCTATCTTTGCTACACATAGAGCCATGATTCACAGGCTCCCAGGGCTGGAACAACTCTTGAGAGACTGTCTACTCTGTCTGCATCTCTGGCCTTATTTCAACCAAATGATCCTTAAGACATGTCAGGTGAATGCAACTGAGCTCCGATTTTAAATATATTTTCACTGAAAATTATTTTTATAACAAAAAATATACCTACAAAAGCAATTGTAGTTTGAGAAACTTTTCTCTGCCTACTTTGCATTTCTCATGTTGTAGTTTAGGTTAAATTATCTTGGAATAAGTGAAGGAACACTGTAATTACAAGGGCAAAGAGACAGGAGAAAGTGTCCAGTAACCTCAAGTGTCTTAACTGAGAAGTAGAAGCACAGTTAGAAGAAGCACATGCCACGGTACTTCATAACATTACATGTCGCTATCATTGTTGAGAAAAAAATGGTGTAAACTGTGAGTCTCCTCATGGGAAGAGATCTTGGTAAAAACATATCAAACAATTTTGTTTGCAAGTATAAGGAAACCCAACTCAAATTGGCTTAAATGACAAAGAAATTCATTGGCTCCCATAAGTGGAAGCCCAGACATAGGACACGTTTTAAATTATCTTAACCTATCTACTGGCTTCCATTTCCCTGAGTGACTGTCTCAGCTCGGTACCTCTCCATGGATCAGCTCCATCCTCAGGCTGTTACTGAATTGGGTGCAGCAGTTCCAGACACATAACCGATGAACAATAACATCAGAGGAAGACAAAAAAAAAGCTTCCAAAATTTCCTTCTGAAGAGCACGGGGGAAGCCCCCAGCACACGTCTTCCCGTAACTCATTGCTAAGAGTTTTCACCTGCCTAATCACTGACAAGAGAAATGGATTTACCCTTCAACCAGGGTTCTATTTGGAAGGTCTAAGAGGGGAAAGCATGCTAGATAGATAATTATCAATGTTCACCTACTCTATTTCTTTCTGCAAGATTTTGCTGAGGATAAGTATCATATTTTACTCATTCTTTTATTTCTGGCATCTATCATGGTGGCTAGTACATCGTAACTGCTCAATAAACACCACTGAATAAATAACTTAATAAAGGAGTACCCAGAAAGGTGGCAAATCTGATCTGTGTTTGTTCAGTAGTTAAAAAAGTCCAAATAAACTCTGATTTCCTGAAATTAAAAAGGAAGGCATTTGTAAGAGCATCCTATCCAAAGGGGAGAGAGGAAGATACAATAACATAATCAGGACTCAAATTACGTAGGATTTTATTACAGACCAGATGTCAACCATTTGAATAACATTCAGCAGTAAACAGACATCAGTGCTACATTAATTTTTTTTCATGAACAATTTGGATCCTGAATCAAATGAGCTTCTGAATTTCACACAATGGCAGCTTCTAGATTTCCAGCCTGCACTTATGGATTTAGAATGATTTTGCTTGAAGGTGGGGGAATGGGCTTGTGGGATGGGTATTTGCAGGTATGTCTAACAGATTTGGGGATTATTGGGACTTAGAACTACAGTGCTCTTCAGAAACTTGACAGAAAGCAATTGGCACCAGTTTTTAGGAACTACTCCCTGTTGATTCAAGTTTTTTTCTACTTTCCTCACCATTTATCCAGAACAATATAAATGTTACAAATAACTGGCTTTGGATTACTATGAGTGGGAGGGAACAGAATATTCATGAATGCTTTGTAGCAGCCTTTTGCACTCTGATGTGCCCAACCTACTACTGCTGGTTTTTAGAGTTGTAGCCTAATTCATTGCATCAGTGATAGCTTGACTGATCTCTTTATAAAGTAAACAATTTCAACAGGTGGGTGTCTTTGGGAGGCACCCTCAGTATTTCGTGGCAACAAATTCAGCACTTCCTCATTATAGCTGCCTCCTCATCCTGATTCAAAAGGAAACAAACAAGACTGCCCTCCATTGCAGTGACTGTACACCTGGAGGATTGTTTATTGAGGGCAGCGTTAACTGTTGCTCTGGGCCCTGATGGTCTAACCAGAGGTTGCAAATTTGTTGGGCTGGCACAATGGGTGTGGTTTTTCTTTCTTTTTATAATATTTGGATTTGAATGACTTGAGGTGAGGCATGCTCTTTGGTTCACTGTAAGTCTCACTATGTCTTATGTGACTCATACATTTATATTACCTGCTGGGCCCCTTGCCATGGCAGACAAAACCACAGAAGCAAATAGACATTGAGGCTGAACTTATTTCATTTAAGTAGGGAAAATACAGAGGAAAACACCATCCTAGAACAAGTGTATTTTCAATCATTGGTTCCAGAACTGTTGAAACCAATATTGAAGGTACTGGAAGAAGTTGAGAGCATGTGACCACTGCTTGAACTGCAAGTTGGACCCGGGCAAGTAGAGGTTCTTCACCTCCTCCCTTGTCCTTGGAATGTACACTTTGCCCACTGTTCCTGCAGAAGGAGCCATTTTCAAGGTCACAGCCTTGAGAGAATAAGGTGCTGGGACCATCTGGACTGAATACGTGACTGAGCCCAGGTAAGGTATCTATATAAACTCAAGATCCTGGCGGGCAAGTGAGGAGATCTACTCATCTTGCAGCCACCCAAGACAAGCCTTGTATACAAGTTCCTTGCTTATTTCACTGCCGCCTACCAGCCTGAAGTACTGGGCCTCTTTCTTTTGTTTCTCCTTGCTCTCCTTTTCCAGGGTCCAGTTTCAGATTTCACCAGGGAAGCTCCTGAGGTTTCAAACTAAGAGAAGAATCCTCAAAACTTGGTTATCTTTGCATCTATGTATACAAAACTGTGATTTGGATTGACTTGGAACTCAAAAGAATTTCTTGGGACTATCCTAAGAACATTGTTTATCTCATTTGTTTCTATTAGAATGTCTGATTTTGGAGAGACGTGTTTTCTGTATGTGCACAAAGCACTATGGCATCAAGTGAGAAATACCCTCTAGGAAACAGACATGGGTATAATGTGTGTGCATAGTTCCATGTGATTTGGTTGAAGACATGCAGATTTGTGTAACCGCCACCTCAATCCAGATACAGAACTATTCCAACACCCCAGAGATTTTCCTCTTGCTACCTGACCCTCCCCTACCAAAAACCAAACCCTTGCAACCCTGATCTGTTTTCCATTTCTATAATTTTGTAATTTTTGAGGTGGTTATATAACTGGAGTCTTATAGTCTGTGACCTTTTGAGATTGGCTTTCTGCGTTCAACATAATACCCTTGAGATCCATCCAAGTTGTGTGTATCAGCAGTTCATTCCTTTATATTACTAAGCACTATTCCCTGGCATGAATGTACCACAGTCTGCTGGCTATTTCCATTACAGTTGCTACGAACAATTGTGTACTGGTTTGTGTGCACATATATTTTCACTTCTCTGGGATAAATGCAATTGCTGAGTCATACATGAAGTATATATTTCATTTTTTAAAGAAAGTGTGCAACTGTTTTCCAGTGTGGCTGTACCATTTTCCATTCCCAGCATACTATTTTTATTAAAAAAGAATTGAGCATAAAATCCTTAGGAAACTGATATTAATAAAGGTTCTTCAAAGGGGAAAAGTCAGTTTATGAATAGGTTTATAATCATTCTGTCTGACCACATTACGTTCCTTTTGCAAGGTAAGACATCATAATTGATGGGGAAAACTCGGATCCTAGTATATCCTTACTAGAGATGACAGACACAGAGGCTAAGCTGGGTGGATAGGAGCAGAAATGGATACATCAGACTTGCGATTGTTGCCCTCACTTTATCAATGTGGACCCAATTTGTTCTGGCATTACAGATAATTAAGAGGCCCTTTGCCATCAAAGGGTGTTGCACTTCTTCCAAGGTGTTGAAACAATTTTTGCGTATTATCTTCTTGCCTTGGTCATATTCAGGATTTAGGATTTAGGAGGCAAGTTCTTTTCAGCCCATTTTTTAAAGGAGAAAGTGTAAGGACGTAAGGTCATAGCAGTAAGTCTCAGAGACAGCGGTCAAAGTCATAGAGTGGTGGGAGGGAAATGATCTCTGGCACTTTCCAGCTGTTTTGACTCACCTGTGTTACTTAACACCTCTCAGCCTCAGCTTCCTTTTCTGTAAAATGGGGACACTAATGTCTGCCTCATAGGATCCATGAAAGCCTGAAGCTCAATTGAGTGTGTAAAGCAATATCGGATCAACAAACACAGCTACCATTTGTTGGGGACTCAGTACATTTGAAGCACTGTGCTCAGCCCCTTGTAGGCATTTGAAAACATGACTATGTTCCCTTTCCTTTTTCTAATTTCTCTTTGTCTTCTTACTCTCTTTTTATTTCTCCAAAGCTAGAAATATGAAAGTGAGTTTATAACTTTGTTCTTTCATTCAACAAACATTTACTGAGCGACTCCTGTGTGCCAGGCATGGTTCTTTGTTCTGAAGACACAGCCCCAAACAAGATAAACCAGGTCTATGGGCTCAGAGATTATATTTTAGTGAAAAGAGACCGAAAAGAAACAGGGAAACAAATACATATATTAGATAATTTCGGATAGTGTTAAGTACTAAACAACAACAACAACATCAACAGCAAAGCTAGGTACCATGGGGAGACAGAGATAGCTGGGATGGGTGGGGAGACAATGAATGAAGGCTACTTTAGAAATGGTGGTCAAGAAAGCAATCTCTAAGGGTGAGACATCAGAAGATAAACTTGAAGGAAATGAGGCAATGGCAACGGGAAAATGGAGGCAAAGTGAGCTGTGGGCAAAGTGTACCCAAGTGAAATGAACTCGATGTGTTTGAGGAGAAAAGAAGGTCAGGATTCCCCGTGGTGAGCAAATGAGAGGATGTAGGAGGTGACGTTGGAGAGACTGGGTTCTCTAGGATGCAGGAAGCTTGACTTTATTCTAAACATGACGGAAGGTTTTGCACGTTGGAATGATGTGATCTGGTTTATGTTTTATAGGGAGTAACTATTCTGTTTGGAAGATGGAGGGTGAAAATGACAAGGGAGCCTGAAAAGGAAAGAGTGAGGAAGCCTAGGCAGTAACCCAGGAGAGAGGTGACTGGGGTTTGGCCAAGGGTTTTAACAGTGGAGATGGAGAGAAGATGGGTTTGGGATAAATTTTGGAGAAGAGCTGATTGGACCTACATGGATAGAACATGGGAAGTGAAAGAAAGGGAGGGATCAAGGATGATTCCTAGGCTTTGGTTGAGTACTTGTTTGCTGGGAAATCTAGGACTGTCTCCACTGCTCCACTGTGTCTTTTGAAAGGGAACAATTTTTTGTGTTGTGTGAGATGAGCTCATTTAAGTCTGTATGTGCGATATTCAATGAGAACTGAGACTGGGGTAAAGAAGACATGCTGTTACTTCCTGAATCCTTTAAGTTTCATTCGTTCTGTACAGCGGTGGTGGATTACTTTGTAACTTTTACTTCAATTTTCCTCCAACTGTCCCAGTCTCCACCCCTACTCTTCGCTCCCACTTCTGCAGCTTCCTTTTCATCTCAACGGAACAGGAACTGCTCTGCAGGGCACGGCAAGTTCAACAGACTTGGTGTGGACCCTGGTGGATGAGTCCTGCCCTTTATTAGGTGGTGTGGGCTCCCGGCTTGGCAAATCTGGACCAACTTCCTGTACCTGTGCTGATTCCACGCAGGGCTTGGGGCTGGAACAGAGCAGAGCAGACCCCTACTCACACCTCCTTTGGTTAGGGTCTGAGGGGGAAGGGCCTGCAGCCTGGGTGCTTCACGGTACTGAGACCCCAGCAATGCTGCATGGGGCTGACTCTGGAAGCTGGTGTAGACAGTAGACAGTCTCTTCTCTGAAGTGCTCTGACAATGCTTTTCAGGAGAGTTCTTTAACTTCTCTGAACTCCAATTCCGTCCTCTGTAAAGCCTGGATAGTCATAACCATTGCTTCTGAGTTATTGTGAGAATTGACAATTTGAGAGGCAGTAAATTGTCAAGGCAAACTTGGCTTGGAGTCTAGAGTCAGACCATCCAGGTCGTTCCCATGTGGATCCTGTTGGAACACTTTTTTTTTTTCAACTTTTTACTTTATATTAGAGAATAGTTGACTAACAACGTTGTAATAGTTTCAGGTGTACAGCAAAGTGATCCAGTTACATGTATACATGTATCTATTCTTTTTCAAATTTTTTCCCCAATTATTTCGTTACATAATATTGAGCTGAATTCCCTATGCAATAGAGTAGATCCTTGTTGGTTATCTATTTTATTTTATTTTTTATAAATTTATTTTTGTCTGTGTTGGATCTTCATTGCTGTGTGTGGGCTTTCTCTAGGTGTGGCGAGCGGGGGCTACTCTTCGTTGCAGTGTGCGGGCTTCTTATTGCGGTGGCTTCTCTTGTTGTGGAGCATGGGGTCTAGGTGCACGGGCTTCAGTAGTTGTGGCCCAGAGGCTTAGTTGCTCCACGGCACGTGGGCTCTTCCCAGGCCAGGGCTCAAACCCATGTCCCTGCATTGGTAGGTGGATTCTTAACCACTGTGCCACCAGGGAAGTCCCTGGTTATCTATTTTAAATAAAGCAGTGTGTACATGTCAATACCAAACTCCCTAACTATCCCTCTCCCCAACCCTTCCCCTCTGGTAACTGTAAGTTAGTTTTCTAACTTTGTGAGTCTGCTTCTGTTTTGTAAGTTCATTTGTATCATTTCCTTTTAGATTCCACTTATAAGTGATATCATACAATATTTCTCTTTCTCTGTCTGACTTACTTCACTCAGCATGACAATATCTAGGTTCATCCATGTTGCTGCAAATGGCATTATTTCATTCTTTTTAATGACTGAGTAATATCCCATTGTATATATATCCCACATCTTCTTTATCCATTCATCTGTAGATGGACACTTGGGTTGCTTCTATGTCTTGGCTATTGTAAATAGAGCTGCAATGAACATTGTGGTACATGACTCTTTTTGAGTTATGGTTTTCTCAAGTTATATGCCCAGTAGTGCAGTGGCTGGGTCATATGGTAGTTCTATTTTTAGTTTTTTAAGGAACCGCCATACTGTTCTCCATAGTGGCTGTATCAATTTACATTCCCACCAACAGTGTAGGAGGGTTCCCTTCTCTCCACACCCTCTTCAGCATTTACTGTTTGTGGATTTTTTTGATGATAGCCATTCTGACTGGTGTGAGGTGACATCTCATTGTAGTTTTGATCTGAATTTCTATAATACTTAGTGACGTTGAACATCTTTTCATGTGCCTCTTGGCCATACGTATGTCTTCTTTGGAGAAATGTCTATTTTAGGTCTTCTGCCTGCAACACATTTCTTAACCAATCCGTGCCTCAGTTTCCTTATCTCCCCTAAGAGGATGATAATGGTATCTTCTTCAATGGCTGTTATGAGAATTAGATGAACTATTTCTTGTAAAGTGCTTCAAACTGTGACTGGCATTTGACTACAGCACCTAAAAATAGTGCTTGATAAGAGGCACATGATGCTCGTCTGTTAGGAAAAAATGATGTCTAGGAAAAGTGCATGAATAGCATTGAAGTTATTGTTTTAAATTTTTTTTTTTTTTTTTGTGGTACGCGGGCCTCTCACTGCTGTGGCCTCTCCTGTTGCAGAGCACAGGCTCCGGACGCGCAGGCTCAGCAGCCATGGCTCACGGGCCCAGCCGCTCCGTGGCATGTGGAATCTTCCCAGACCGGGGCACGAACCCGTGTCCCCTGCATCGGCAGGCGGACGCTCAACCACTGCGCCACCAGGGAAGCCCTATTGTTTTAAATTTTATTACATCTTCCATTCATCTTGCTGATTCTGTTTTCCAGAAATAATTACAATTTCAGCATGTGAATCTCTGGGATTCAAATGAGAGGATGACATACTCAGTTGCTGTTGGGGGTAAGGCAGGTAACAAATAAATAAGTGGAGCAGGCTCAGGGTGGACCAGGGAGCACATGATCTGACCTGTCTAAGCAGATTGTATGGCTCAGCTACAGCTAACTGTTTCAGTGCCAGTGGTATCACATGCAAGTCCTTTAAGAGAAGCTGGAAATCTGGAATTTTGAGGGAAAATTTCTGGGTTTATAAATGTTGGGAGTTAGATCAAAGAACTGAAAAGAAAAAAAAAAGAAAAAGAAAAGGAAAACACCTTGCTGACTAAAGAGATACATGTTCCATGTGGTTGACCTGGCTCATGGGCCATCAGTTTAGTACCTTGGATCTATATAACTCCCAGTTTGGGAGGTCAGCTGCAAGTGGGATCAAGGAAAGTACTTTTAAATGAGAGGATGTTTTAGTACAGGAAGCTCAGGTGGGGGCTGCCACAGAAGCTCCTCTGTGTTAGGAGACAGGTTGGACTTGTGATGAGGGAGGATGCTGGAAGATGAAACATGTGACTCAGGTGACCTGGGCATACCTCAGATCCTGATGTAGGGCTGGCCCCAATGCAACAGATGTCTAGGCTTTGAATATACAGGTGGATTTTACCTCCTCGGCAGTCAGGTGATACAGAGGCAGTATTGTTCAATTCACTGCTTCCTGGGACCCGGATTGCACCTGCTGTGCACAGTTATGGCATCATTCATAGTTAGGTAACAGCTTGCCTTTGTCTTGAGGCTCCTGTGGGCCCTACCCGATGCAGGTATTTTGGAAGGAGCACACACAGGAAGACTGCTGGGATGGGATCATATAAGCCAGTACACTAAACTGAACTGTAGAGCAGGTGCCTAGACTTGCTGGAGTTTACTTTCACTTTCAATGGCCTGGAATGTCACATAGCTATTTGGTTATGGTTTTCATAACCCAACAATGCCAACTGAAGGCTTTATGATATTTATATAATGCTCTTGCATCCACTGGCAGAGAAAAGTTCAAAACTGAGGTAAAAATAAAGCCTTAATAATTGCTATTAATATTCAAAATGAAATTCAAACACCTAACACTATTTAAAAGTTATAGGATAATACTAGTTGATAAATGGTTCTTAACGGGGGCAATTTTGCCCCCCAGGGGATGTTTAGAAATGTCTGGAGGCATTTTTCGTTGTCAGAACTGAATGAGAGGTTTGCTGCTGGCATCTAGCAAGTGGAGGCCAGGGATATTTCAAAACATCCTGCAGTAGGATTCTTCAATATATGCAAATCAATCATTGTGATACACCATATTAACAAACTGAAGGAGAAAAACCATATGATCATCTCAATAGATGCAAAGAAAGCTTTTGACAAAATTCAACACCCATTTATGATAAAAACCCTCCGGAAGGTAGGCATAGAGGGAACTTTCCTCAACATAATAAAGGCCATATATGACAAACCCACAGCCAACATCATCCTCAATGGTGAAAAACTGAAACCATTTCCACTAAGATCAGGAACAAGACAAGGTTGCCCACTCTCACCACTATTATTCAACATAGTTATGGAAGTTTTAGCCACAGTCATCAGGGAATAAAAAGAAATAAAAGGAATCCAAGTTGGAAAAGAAGAAGTAAAGCTGTTACTGTTTGCAGATGACATGATACTATACATAGAGAATTCTAAAGATGCTACCAGAAAACTACTAGAACTAATCAATGAATTTGGTAAAGTAGCAGGATACAAAATTAATGCACAGAAATCTCTGGCATTCCTATACACTAATGATGAAAAATCTGAAAGAGAAATTAAGGAAACACTCCCATTTACCATTGCAAGAAAAAGAATAAAATATCTAGGAATAAACCTACCTCAGGAGAAAAAAGACCTGTATGCAGAAAATTATAAGACACTGATGAAAGAAATTAAAGATGATACAAATAGATAGAGAGATATACCATGTTCTTGGATTGGAAGAACTAACATTGTGAAAATGACTCTACTACCCAAAGCAATCTACAGATTCAATGCAATCCCTATCAAACTACCACTGGCATTTTTCACAGAACTAGAACAAAAAATTTCACAATTTGTATGGAAACACAAAAGACCCTGAATAGCCAAATCAATCTTGAGAAAGAAAAACAGAGCTGGAGGAATCAGGCTCCTGGACTTCAGACTATACTACAAAGCTACAGTAATCAAGACAGTATGGTACTGGCACAAAACCAGAAATATAAATCAATGGAACAGGATAGAAAGCCCAGACATAAACCCATGCATATATGGTCACCTTATCTTTGATAAAGGAGGCAAGAATATACAGTGGAGAAGAGACAGCCTCTTCAATAAGTGGTGCTGGGAAAACTGGACAGCTACATGTAAAAGTATGAAATTAGAACACTCCCTAACACCATACACAAAAATAAACTCAAAATGGATTAAAGACCTAAATGTAAGGCCAGACACTATAAAACTCTTAGAGGAAAACATAGGCAGAACACTCTATGACATAAATCACAGCAAGATCCTTTTGGACCCACCTCCTAGAGAAATGGAAATAAAGACAAAAATAAACAAATGGGACCTAATGAAACTTAAAAGCTTCTGTACAGCAAAGGAAACCATAAACAAGACCAAAAGCAACCCTTAGAATGGGAGAAAATATTTGCAAATGAAGCAACTGACAAAGGATTAATCTCCAAAATTTATAAGTAGCTCATGTAGCTCAATATCAAAAAAACAAACAACCCAATCCAAAAATGGGCAGAAGACCTACATAGACATTTCTCCAAAGAAGATATACAGATTGCCAACAAACACATGAAAGAATGCTCAACATCATTAATCATTAGAGAAATGCAAATCAAAACTACAATGAGATATCATCTCACACCGGTCAGAATGGCCACCACCAAAAAATCTAGAAACAATAAATGCTGGAGAGGGTGTGGAGAAAAGGGAGCCCTCTTGCACTGTTGGTGGGAATGTAAATTGATACAGCCACTAAGGAGAACAGTATGGAGGTTCCTTAAAAAACTAAAAATAGAACTACCATATGACCCAGCAATCACACTACTGGGCATATACCCTGAGAAAACCATAATTCAAAAAGAGTTACGTACCAAAATGTTCATTGCAGCTCTATTTACAATAGCCAGGATATGGAAGCAACCTAAGTGTCCATCAACAGATGAATGGAAAAAGAAGATATGGCACATATATACAATGGAATATTATTCAGCCATAAAAAGAAATGAAATTGAGTTATTTATAGTGAGGTGGGTGGACCTAGAGTCTGTCGTACAGAATGAAGTAAGTCAGAAAGAGAAAAACAAATACTGTATGCTAACACACATATATGGAATCTAAGAAAAAAAAAAGGGTCATGAAGAACCTAGGGGCAAGATGGGAATAAAGATGCAGACCTACTAGAGAATGTACTTGAGAATACGGGGAGGGGAAAGGGTAAGCTGTGACAAAGTTAGAGAGTGGCATGGACATATATACACTATCAAACATAAAATAGATAGGTAGTGGGAAGCAGCTGCATAGCACAGGGAGATCAGGTCGGTGCTTTGTGACCACCTAGAGGGGTGGGATATGGAGGGAGATGCAAGAGGGAAGAGATATGGGAACTTATGTATATGTATAACTAATTCACTTTGTTATACAGCAGAAACTAACACACCATTGTAAAGCAATTATACTCCAATAAAGATGTTAAAAAAGAATAAAAAATAAAAACATCCTGCAGTGCTCAGGATAGTTCCCCACAACAAAGAATTATTGGCACCAACATGTCAATAGTGACAAGGCTGAGAAACCTGTAATAAGTTGAAAAGAATTCATTTGAGTATTAATGTGAGAAGTAACTTTAGAAATAAAATTAGGGGCATAAATTAAAGGCTGCCATGCACTGGGTTAAAGGTGTGTAGATGTGTGATTATAGCAAATTGGTCTCTTCATGGACTCATAGATGGATTGATTAAACCAGTTATATATAAAGCAACCTACCTCCTCCTATCATAAGAAACTATTTTCACTATAAAGGAGATTAAAGTTGCACATAGAAGCCCCCACCCAAAAGAGGAATGTGCTGATATCCAGAGCAATAATCATACAAGCAGGTAGAACCCATAGAGCAAAACCTAGGGTCCTTGATTCTTCCAAGTGGACCAGCCAATTGTGTCTTTGCCACCAAGGGCTCGCAGTAGGTGGTAGAGTTTATCACCTTTGACATCTTGCTTTGCTGACAGATGCTTTCAATATAAAGGAAATTCAAAGACAAGTAAATAGAGGCTGAGGATTTCATGCAATAGATGTGCTGTGGATTCATCACCCAAGTCCAATACAATATTTACTAAGAGGTACCCCTGAACTGAAGATGCAGGTCATTATTTCCAAATGACAGGCTCTCCCCTGAAGTTCAGACTGAGTTGTTGACAGAGGGCAACATAAAGTGGCTGTCAGGGTTGGGAAACTGAGATGGAATACTGAATTTTGTGAAACATTTAATAGAAGGGAAGTGAGATTTGTGTAGTCAATTTCTTACTTTTTATGCACAGACAGCTTTGGCATCTGAAGCATTCTTAAAGAAATAAGGCATTTCAGTTTTGCTGCAAAGGGACAGGGGTGGGGTTTGGCATTTAGTGTGAAATATGCACACAATCTCTTAAACTTGGTAGACATTTTTCTTTGTCTAGAAAAACCTCCTTATGCACCCAAGGAAACCATATCACCCAAACGAACCAAACAAAAACCAAAACCAAAGCCAAACTGGCATATTTACATGGGACTTTAAAAATATCTACTGTTAGGGGGGACTTTTAAAAAATCTATTGTTAGGCTTAAATGATGTACCTATCCTTTTACTTATTTTTTACAGGTTGGTGAGCCTCTCTCATAGTTCCCACTGTTAAATCTTTCTCTCCTTTGACCTCAAACAAAAATAATTAGAATTGGCACTTACTGACTATTGACTAGATATAGTTGTGAGCCCGTCATGTAGAGCTATTTATTTTTAAGCCTCACTTGTGCAGTATATATTATTATCCAGTTTCCAAATGAGGAAACTGAGGCCCAGGGAGGTTAAATCATTTGTTAAAAGTAATTCAGCTAGTAGGTGAAGAGTTGAAATTTCAATCCAATCTGTCTGGCTAGATTAAATGCAAACACTACCCAGTATCATAAGAAATCAGGATTTAGAATTTTTCTAAGCCATATGAGTCAGTTTTTCCAGGGGGAATATTGAGGAAATGGATTCCTTGTTTTTCCGAGACTTCTCTGAGTTCTCTTTACTGTCCTTGAAAGAAAGGAGCCCTTAAAAGTTTACGGATGTGGGGGCTTCCCTGGTGGCGCAGTGGTTAAGAATCTGCCTGCCAATGCAGGGGACACAGGTTCGATCCCTGGTCCGGGAAAATCCCACATGCTGTGGAGCAACTAAGCCCGTGCACCACAACTACTGAGCCCACGTGCTGCAACTCCTGAAGCCCGTGCACCTAGAGCCCGTGTTCCACAACGAGAGAAGCCACCACACCGCAAGGAAGAGTAGCCCCCTCTCACCATAACTAAAGAAAGCCCGCACAGCAATGAAGAGCAAATGTAGCCAAAAAAAAAAAGAAAAAAAAAAGGATTTATAAAAAAAGTTTACAGATTTGGAGATAGTCTTCCCAGGTTGAAAAGGTAGCAGGAGATGAGAAAATAGACCCTGTGGTAGACAGCAGTGTTTTGAATTCTAGTGAAACCTACTAAGTGAGTGATGTTGGGAAAGTTACTTATTGTCTCTGAGCTTTGGGTTTCTCATTTGTAAAGTGGGTAATAACACATTGAGTTGTTCTAAGGATTAAATGATAAAATTCAGGTAAAGTGCTTAATGCAGTGCCTGGCACTTAGAAAGTGCTCAATAAAAATCTTACTTCTTGGGCTTCCCTGGTGGTGCAGTGGTTAAGGGCCCGCCTGCCGATGCAGGGGACACGGGTTCGTGCCCCAGTCCGGGAAGATCCCACATGCCGCGGAGCGGTTGGGCCCGTGAGCCATGGCCGCTGAGCCTGCGCGTCCGGAGCCTGTGCTCCGCAACGGGAGAGGCCACAACAGTGAGAGGCCCACGTACCGAGAAAAAAAAAAAAAAAAAAAAAAAAAACTTAGTTCTCGTTTTTTGCAGGGAGCCTAGTGGTGGAATGACAGAATGCAGGTGGATTAGCAAACGAATCTCAGGTAAACATTTTAAAACTGTGAGAATAAATTCTGGCTCTGCCACTGAGAAATAAGTTGACCCTTGGATAATTATTTGACTTTTTGGAAACTTTACTTTAAGGACAAGTATTATGTGTTGTGTGAATCCACAATCTAAGGCTGTCTTTATCACTTACTAGGTGTCATGCTTCTGTTCTTAAAAACAGTACCAAGCAAAAGAAATAAAGCCCAGGAAGAGGAAACAAGAGATAGGATACCTAATGTGTCAATATTTTGACCTACAGAAAACAGTTTTTTACTATTTAAGTGCAAAGAAACAAAACTATACAATAAAGATTTATATAGCTGAAAGGGGATTTTAGGGGATTACATATTTTTTTTCTTTACACCAAGATAGTTACAGTGGTTCAGCATTTCATGGATGAGGGAATGAAAAAAGAAGGCATCATGTGAAAAATGGAGACTCGGGTGGTTGGTGTGTCACAGGGAACGTGAACGCAGTGAGTTTTCTTCCATCACAGTCTTGTTTTTTTAATTAATTTTTATTGGAGTATAGTTGATTTACAATGTTGTGTTAGTGTCTGCTGTATAGCAAAGTGAATCGGTTATACATATAAATATATCCACTCTTTTTAAGATTCTACTCCCATATAGGTCATTACAGAGTACTGAGTAGAGTTCCCTGTGCTCTACAGTAGGTCCTTATTAGTTATCTACTTTATATATAGTAGTGTCTATATGTCATTCCCGATCTCCCAATTTATCCCACCTCTCCCCCCTTGGTAACTATACGTTTTTTTCTACATCTGTGACTCTATTTCTGTTTTATAAATAGGTTCATTTGGACCATGTTTTTAGATTCCACATATAAGTGATATTGTATGGTATTTGTCTTTCTCCGTCTGATTTACTTCACTCAGTATTCCCATCATAGTCTTTACAAGAGATTTCTTTCCAGTTCCGGATTTGGTTAGTATCTCAGCTCTTTCCCAGTGGAATCAGATGCTTTTAAAATTAGGAAGGATCGCCCTCTAGAGGTCAAGCTGGAGAGAGAATAACTGCAAAATGGACTGGTTTCCTGCAGATGAGATTCCCTTTCACCAGGATTGGGAGTGGGAAGAAACTCCTATTTGAGAGGAGGTAACTTTCAGTTTTGCCGAGGGGAAGGAACTTTACCACGTGGGGCTGATTAGTATAATTCAAGTAATTGGGCAATTCAGGTTAAGTCCCTTCTGAGGCTTCCCCATTACACTAATTAAATAAAGGAGCAGATTATAATGACAAATCACTTTCAAAAGCAGGAAGTTCAAAACAGTAAATAAAAGACAAGACGGTTAGTAAGAAACTGATGGCCCATTTCTATTTACTTGCTGCCATCACTGCAACAAGAGTGACTGCTTTAACTTTTTATTCATAATTTGGTTAATTTGACGAGACTGGACAGAATGTATTAAAATGCCAGGTCCACGACATTTAACTTGTGATCCTCTTACATTGTCTGTTTATGAATGTGCTGAACTCAGTTGAGGAAGTGCATGGACTTACGGGTGAGAAAGGCATGGTCCCAGTGGTGGGTACCTGGATGGAGTGTAGGAGAAATCCTTTTGAAAGTACAATCACGGTGGTAATTAATAAAACATATTTATGAAAGCTTGAACAGAGTTAGAGCTGGCATCTGAATTTAAGCAGAGTACTTTTTTTTAAATTTAAAATTTACTTCACTATGAAAATGGCAATCACTGAAGATATTTGTATTGGTCCACTTTGATCACTGAAGATTCAGTGTATTTGTTTCAATATTAATTACTTTTCAGCACTGGGGAGTCATTTTCAGAACAATATAATTTATGTCTAATAGCAAGTTGGTAGTCAAATGTCAAAGTCATTTAATCTTTTAATGTATGTGGACCCTTAATAAATTGGTAATAGAAAAATAATGGGGCTTTGTAGTCAGTGTCACTTTGTTCTATGTGATTTGCCATCAACATGTTTAGAAAATTACATTCAAGGAAAGGAAAAAAAATTACCTTTCTTTTACGGTGTTATATTTCTGAATGGTTTTTTGGTTCCTCATCGAAAGTGAGCCAAAAGCCGATTGGATCTTAAGTGGCCGCTCTTTCAAGACCATAAATTCCAGGAGTCAGACATAAAATCAGTAAACAAGAGTTACAGTGTCAGTGAAATACAACTCTGAGAGCCTAAAGGCAGGATGTGAAAATGGCTTGAAAGACACAGCACGTAAAACTCAAGATACAGAGGTAGATAACCAGGAAGAAAAGAAAGTCTAAGCTAAGCACAGAAATATTGGACCACTGACTTATATTTAACAAGACACACAAAGAAGTACTTTTTTTTTTTTCTTTGCGATACGCGGGCCTCTCGCTGTTGTGGGCTCTCCCGTTGCGGAGCACAGGCTCTGGACGTGCAGGCTCAGCGGCCATGGCTCACGGGCCCAGCCGCTCTGCGGCATGTGGGATCTTCCCAGACTGGGGCACGAACCCGTGTCCCCTGCATCGGCAGGCGGACTCCCAACCACTGCGCCACCAGGGAAGCCCAAAGAAGTACTTTTTGTATCAAGGATCTGACTTGCTTAGTTTTAGGGGACTAAATATTATTCCAACTTAAATAGCATATTGACAAATATTTTTCCCCATTACATTCCTTATAAGTCCATGGAAATAAAGGAAAGTATTACTCAAGAAGAACCTGCAATTGTCTCTATTGATCTTAAAGAATGTTGGATGGAATGATTATTAACCTGAAATTTGTATTCACTAACTTTTGGTGATGAAATCACTTAGCGTTTGTTAAGCATTTGAAATTACAAGAAGTATAATGGGTTGAGTTTTGATGTGGTTGCTTTTAGAAAAGAACAGATAATAGTTATAGATTTAGTATTTAGTACTTGTAAAAGGACTGGGACACATGATAAATTGAGCCCAAGAAGCAAATAAACACACACACACACACACACACACACACACACACACACGTGATACCTTTCATGTAACATATGGACATTATTTTTTCTCTAAAACTAACTCAACTAACCTAGGTAGCATATGTGATATTCATTGGCCAATCAAACAATGATTTAAGGTAAAAATGCAGGCGGTCATAAATGTGCATCCTCCAAATTTTAAAATACCTTTAATTTTATCGTATATGCTTTACTCTTGGAAGAATCGTTAAGGTTCTGAGCTCAATAACAGCAATTAAGTATGTTCTTATGAGTAAAGTACTACTCTATTACAATGGAGAGAAGCATCTGCATCAATTCAGACAACGTACGTCACAAAGACATTTATCTCATAGGACAGACTAGGGTCTGACCCTGAAGTCTGATAGAGCTTGAGCTCCCTGCTTGTGGCCTTAAACCCAGGAGTCAATTAAATGTGATTTTTCCTGAGGTTTTCATTCTGTCCCAGTTTGGCTGGCAAATTTTTCCTCGTGGATGTGGCTTTAGAGGATGCTCACAGAGCAATCTGACAGTTTTGGGCTGAGGAGCAGGTTGTAATGCCCCTCGAATCTGAGGGATGAACGCCGACCCCTCCGTGATGGGTTAATCATTTCAGCACCGTGCTCAGAACAGCTCCCCAGATCCTACCCTGCAATCGCGAACTGCCAGTCACCGTGTGGGTCGCACCAATAAAGCATGTAAATCCAGTGACATCTGTCTCTGGCCAGCAAGCAGGAAGATATATGTATATATGGCTGTATAAGTATATATACTTTTATCTTATTTTATTTATTTTTGGAAAAAACAGAGAAATGATCAAAATATTTAAAATTTCTCCTGAGTGCTGAAGAGCCTGTTGGTGGGGCTTCCCTGGTGGCGCGCTGGTTGAGAGTCCGCCTGCCGATGCAGGGGACACGGGTTCGTGCCCCAGTCCAGGAAGATCCCACGTGCCACGGAGCAGCTGGGCCCATGAGCCATGGCCGCTGAGCCTGCGCGTCCGGAGCCTGTGCCCCGCAACGAGAGAGGCCACAACAGTGAGAGGCCCGCGTACCAAAAAAAAAAAAAAAAAAAAGAGCCTGTTGGTGTTTGCTCCCTGGTACTGGGCTGGGGTAGGGGGCTAAGAAGGAGCAGTTAGTGAGGATTAAAGGAACCAAGAAGTCTGGGAAACTGTGACTTTTGCAAGGAAGTGAGGAGAACTGGCATGAATGTTTCCTGGAGTACCAACTTTTTTTATTAAAACTTTTTTTTTTTTTTTTTGGTCTCTGTAAAGGAGGAATGCCCACTGATTAATATGAAGCTGAAGTGTTGTGACAGCAGATTTGTTTTTTAATAATACCATGACACTGACTTAAAGAATTGTGAGCGTGTATGCAAGAGGGAAAGTAAGGAAGAGAAAAATGGTGTATTTGGGGAATAACATGATTTTCTTTTTTCTGGAAGGGGATCCCCTCAAAAATCCTCTGTAAGTTTTGCAACAGATGGTGAGCTGACTATGAGTTGTTTTCGAATAAAGAGTTTATTCCTGTTGGCAACGTGAGGCTCCTCAGACCTTAACTTCAGTATTCCATGAGTACCAGTGCTTAAGCACTCAGCAAAAGAATAATAAATGACAAATGAGACTAGTTTGATACCTACTCCCCACCTCTGCAAATGTCTTTCTTTCTCCACTTTCAGGAATCAGAGATCAACAATGTCTACTTACCCTCTTTCATTCAAGCAAGATTTACCAAGAGAAAAGCTTTTCAAAAGAAGACCTATGAATTTCTCTCCTTTCTCTCTCCTTATTCCAACCCCCATGGTTGTACCCAGCTCTTTCTGCAGTAGAGTATAATGATCGAAACCTGACTCAACTAAAGGGCAAAGAATATGTTCTTGGGCAAAAGAGAGGAAAACGGTCCGTTATATGGTCAGAGATCCTCTGAGGAATCTTAGCATTTTCATCAGCTCCCTCATATTTTCAGAGTTTTATAACTTGGTAGTAAAATGATTCATAGATTCTGTAACATATTTAAAGAAGGTGGAAAATCTCTTAGGCATTCAGTGGCTGGAATATATGTTGATATTAGAACAATTTTTGGTAAATCAAGATACAGCCAAGGAGCTGGGAGGAAGATGGCGGAAGAGTAAGATGCGGAGATCACCTTCCTCCCCACAGGTACATCAGAAATTCATCTACACGTGGAACAACTCCTATAGAACACCTACTGAACGGTGACAGAAGACCTCAGACCCCCCAAAAGGCAAGAAACTCCCCACATACCTGGGTAGGGCAAAAGAAAAAAGAATAAACAGAGACAAAAGGATAGGGACGGGACCTGCACCAGTGGGAGGGAGCCGTGAAGGAGGAAAGGTTTCCACACACTACGAAGCCCCTTCGCGGGCGGAGACTACAGGTGGCGAAGGGGGAAAGCTTCGGAGTAGCGGAGGAGAGCACAGCAACAGGGGTGTGGAGGGCAAAGCGGAGAGATTCTGGCACAGAGGATCGGTGCCCTCAGGCACTCACCAGCCCGAGAGGCTTGTCTGCTCGGCCCGGGCGGGGCTGGGAGCTGAGGCTCGGGTATCGGCTTTCAGACGGAGCGCAGGGAGAGGACTGGGGCTGGCGGCAGGAAGAGAGCCTGAAGGGGTTAGTGCACCACGGCTAGCCCGGAGGGAGTCCGGGGAAAGGGTCTGGAGCTGCCGAAGAGGCAAGAGGCTTTTTCTTCCCTTTGGTTTCCTGGTGCGTGAGGAGAGGGCATCTAAGAGGGCTGCTTGGGGAAGCACCGGAGACGGGCGCGAGCCGCGGCTAAAGGCGTGGACCCCAGAGACGGGCTTGGGACGCTGGGGCTGCTGCTGCCGCCGCCGCGGGGCCTGTGTGCGAGCGCAGGTCACTGTCCACGCCGCCTTCCGGGGAGCCTGTGCAGCCCGCCACTGCCGGGGTCCCGGGACCCGGGGACGGCTTTCCTGGGAAAGCGCACGGAGCGCCTCGGTCTGGTGCAACGTCACGCCGGCCTCTGCCGCCGCAGGCCCGCCCCACACTGCGCGCCCCTCCCTCCCCTCTGCCTGAGTGAGCCAGAGCCCCCGAGTCAGCGGCTCCTTTAAACCCGTCCTATCTAAGCGAAGAACGGACGCCCTCCGGTGACCTACGCGCAGAGGCGGGGCCAGGTCCAAGGCTGAGACCCGGGAGCTGTGAGAGCAGAGAAGAGACAGGGAAATCTCTCTGTGTAGCCTCGGAGGCAGCGGATTAAAGCTCCACTGTCCACTTGATGTGCCCTGCGTCTGTGGAGTGCATGAATGGACAGCGAATCATCCCAAATTGCGGAAGTGGACTTTGAGGACAAGATTTAAGACTTTCCCCCCTTTTCCTCTTTTTACAACGCATTATCCCAAAGTAAGGAGGTGGACTTGGAGAGCAAGATTTTTGATTTTTCCCCCTGCTCTCTTTTTGTGAATGTGTATGTGTATTCCTCTGTGTAAGATTCTCTCTGTATAGCTTTGCTTCCACCATATGTCCCAGGGTTCTAGCTGTCCGTTTTTTTTTTTAATGATTACTTTTTAATTTTAATAACGCTACTATATTTCATACTTTATTCTATTTTACTTTACCTGCTCTTTCTTTTTTTCCTACCTTCCCTTCCTCCCTCCCGCCCTCCGCCCCTCCTCTCCTTCTTTCACTCTTTCTTTCCTTCCTCCCTCCCTCCCTTCTTCCTTTCACTCTTTCTTTTTCTTTCCTCCCTCCCTCCCTCCCTCCTGTCTTTCTTTCCTTCCTCCCTCCCTCCCACCCTTCTTCCTTTCACTTTCTTTTTCTTTCCTTCCTCCCTTCCTCCCACCATTTTTCCATCCACTCTTCCTTTTTCTTTCATTCCTCCCTCCCTCCCTCCTTTCTTTCTTTCTTTCCATCCTTCCTCCCTCCCTCCCTCCCTCCTTTCTTCCTTCCTTCCTTCCTTCCTTTCTTTCCTTCTTCCTTTCTTTCTCTCTCTCTTTCTTTCTTCTACTAATTCTTTCTTTCTACTTTTTCTCCCTTTTATTCTGAGCCAGGTAGATGAAAGGCTCTTGGGGCTGCAGCCAGGAGTCAGTGCTGTGCCTCTGAAGTTGGAGAGCCAACTTCAGGAAACGGGTCCACAAGAGACCTCCCAGCTCAACATAATATCAAGCAGCAAAAATCTCCCAGAGATCTCCATCTCAACACCAGCACCCAGCTTCAGTCAACGACAAGCAAACTACAGTGCTGGTCACCCTATGCCAAGCAACTAGCAAGGCAGGAACACAACCCCACCCATTAACAGAGAGGCTGCCTAAAAACATAAGGCCACAGGCACCCCAAAACACACCACCAGATGTGGACCTGTCCACCAGAAAGACAAGATACAGCCTCAACCACCAGAACACAGGCACTAGTCCCCACCACCAGGAAGCCTACACAACCTACTGAAACAACCTTAGCCACTGGGGACAGACACCAAAAACAACGGGAACTACGAATCTGCAGCCTGCAAAAAGGAGACCCCAAACACAGTAAGATAAGCAAAATGAGAAGACAGAAAAACACACAGCAGGTGAAGGAGCAAGATAAAAATCTACCAGACTTAACAAATGAAGAGGTAATAGGCAGTCTACCTGAAAAAGAATTCAGAATAATGATAGTAAAGATGATCCAAAATCTTGGAAATAGAATAGACAAAATGCAAGAAACAGTAAACAAGGACCTAGAAGAACTAAAGATGAATCAAGCATTGATTAAAAACACAATAAATGAAATGAAAAATACTCTAGATGGGATCAATAGCAGAATAACTGAGGCAGAATAACGGATAAGTGACGTGCAAGATAAAATAGTGGAAATAACTGCTGCAGAGCAAAATAAAGAAAAAAGAATGAAAAGAACAGAGGACAGTCACAGAGACGTCTGGGACAACATTAAATGCACCAACATTCGAATTATAGGGGTTCCAGAAGAAGAAGAAAAAAAGAAAGGGACTGAGAAAATATTTGAAGAGATTATAGTTGAAAACTTCCCTAATATGGGAAAGGAAATAGTTAATCAAGTCCAGGAGGCACAGAGAGTCCCATACAGAATAATCCAAGGAGAAATACGCCAAGACACATATTAATCAAACTGTCAAAAATTAAACACAAAGAAATCCTATTAAAAGCAGCAAGAGAAAAACAACAAGTAACACACAAGGGAATCGCCATCAGGTTAACAGCTGATCTCTCAGCAGAAACTCTACAAGCTAGAAGGGAGTGGCAGGACATATTTAAAGTGATGAAGGAGAGAAACCTGCAACCAAGCTTACTCTACCCAGCAAGGATCTCATTCAGACTTGATGGAGAAATTAAAATGTTTACAGACAAGCAAAAGCTGAGAGAGTTCAGCACCACCAAACCAGCTTTACAACAAATGCTAAAGGAACTTCTCTAGGCAAGAAACACAACAGAAGGAAAAGACCTACAATAACGAACCCAAAGCAATTAAGGAAATGGGAATAGGAACATACATATCAATAATTACCTTAAATGTAAATGGACTAAATGCTCCCACCAAAAGACACAGATTGGCTGAATGGATACAAAAACAAGACCCATATATATGCTGTCTACAAGAGACCCACTTCAGACCTAGAGACACATACAGATTGAAAGTAAGGGGATGCAAAAAGATATTCCATGCAAATGGAAATCAAAAGAAAGCTGGAGTAGCAATTCTTATATCAGACAAAATAGACTTTAAAATAAAGACTATTAGAAGAGACAAAGAAGGACACTACATAATGATCAAGGGATCGATCCAAGAAGAAGATATAACAATTGTAAATATTCATGCACCCAACATAGGAGCACCTCAATACATAAGGCAAATACTAACAGCCATAAAAGGGGAAATCGACAGTAACACACTCATAGTAGGGGACTTTAACACCCCACTTTCACCAATGGACAGATCATCCAAAATGAAAATAAATAAGGAAACACAAGCTTTAAATGATACATTAAACAAGATGGACTTAATTGATATTTATAGGAGATTCCATCCAAAAACAACAGAATACACATTTTTCTCAAGTGCTCATGGAACATTCTCCAGGATAGATCATATCCTGGGTCACAAATCAAGCCTTGGTAAATTTAAGACAATTGAAATTGTATCAAGTATCTTTTCCGACCACAATGCTATGAGACTAGACATCAATTACAGGAAAAGATCAGTAAAAAATACAAACACATGGAGGCTAAACAATACACTACTTAATAACGAAGTGATCACTGAAGAAATCAAAGAGGAAATAAAAAAATACCTAGAAACAAATGACAATGGAGACACGACAACCCAAAACCTATGGGACGCAGCAAAAGCAGTTCTAAGGGGGAAGTTTATAGCAATACAATCCCACCTTAAGAAACAGGAAACATCTCGAGTAAACAACCTGACCCTGAACATAAAGCAATGAGAGAAAGAAGAACAAAATCCCCCAAAGTTAGCAGAAGGAAAGAAATCATAAAGATCAGATCAGAAATAAATGAAAAAGAAATGAAGGAAATGATAGCAAAGATCAATAACACTAAAAGCTGGTTCTTTGAGAAGATAAACAAAATTGATAAACCATTAGCCAGACTCATCAAGAAAAAAAGGGAGAAGACTCAAATCAATAGAATTAGAAATGAAAAAGGAGAAGTAACAACTGACACTGCAGAAATACAAAAGATCATGAGAGATTACTACAAGCAACTCTATGCCAATAAAATGGACAACGTGGAAGAAATGGACAAATTCGTAGAAATGCACAACCTGCGAAGACTGACTCAGGAAGAAATAGAAAATATGAATAGACCAATCACAAGCACTGAAATTGAAACTGTGATTAAAAATCTTCCAACAAACAAAAGCCCAGGACCAGATGGCTTCACAGGCGAATTCTATCAAGCATTTAGAGAAGAGCTAACACCCATCCTTCTCAAACTCTTCCAAACAATTTCAGAGGAAGGAACACTCCCAAACTCATTCTATGAGGCCACCATCACCTTGATACCAAAACCAGGCAAGGATGTCACAAAGAAAGAAAACTACAGGCCAATATCACTGATGAACATAGATGCAAAAATCCTCAACAAAATACTAGCAAACAGAATCCAACAGCACATTAAAAGGATCATACACCATGATCAAGTGGGGTTTACTCCAGGAATGCAAGGATTCTTCAATATACGCAAATCAATCAATGTGATACACCATATTAACAAACTGAAGGAGAAAAACCATATGATCATCTCAATAGATGCAGAGAAAGCTTTCGACAAAATTCAACACCCATTTATGATAAAAACCCTGCAGAAAGTAGGCATAGAGGGAACTTTCCTCAACATAATAAAGGCCATATATGACAAACCCACAGCCCACATTGTCCTCAATGGTGAAAAACTGAAACCATTTCCACTAAGATCAGGAACAAGACAAGGCTGCCCACTCTCACCACTCTTTTTCAACCTAGTTTTGGAAGTTTTAGCCACAGCAATCAGAGAAGAAAAGGAAATAAAAGGAATCCAAGTTGGAAAAGAAGAAGTAAAGCTGTCACTGTTTGCAGATGACATGATACTATACACAGAGAATCCTAAAGATGCTACCAGAAAACTACTAGAGCTAATCAATGAATTTGGTAAAGTAGCAGGATACAAAATTAATGCACAGAAATCTCTGGCATTCCTGTACACTAATGATGAAAAATCTGAAAATGAAATCAAGAAAACACTCCTATTTACCACTGCAACAAAAAGAATAAAATATCTAGGAATAAACCTACCTAAGGAGACAAAAGACCTGTATGCAGAAAATTATAAGACACTGATGAAAGAAATTAAAGATGATACAAGTAGATGGAGAGATATACCATGTCCCTGGATTGGAAGAATCAATATTGTGAAAATGACTCTACTACCCAAAGCAATCTACAGATTCAATGCAATCCCTATCAAACTACCACTGGCATTTTTCACAGAACTAGAACAAAAAATTTCACAATTTGTATGGAAAAACAAAAGACCCCGAATAGCCAAAGCAATCTTGAGAACGAAAAACAGAGCTGGAGGAATCAGGCTCCCTGACTTCAGACTATACTACAAAGCTACAGTAATCAAGACAGTGTGGTACTGGCACAAAAACAGAAAGATAGATCAATGGAACAGGATAGAAAGCCCAGAGATAAACCCATGCACATATGGTCAACTTATCTTTGATAAAGGAGGCAGGAATGTACAGTGGAGAAAGGACAGTCTCTTCAATAAGTGGTGCTGGGAAAACTGGACAGGGACATGTAAAAGTATGAGATTAGATCATTCCTTAATGCCATATACAAAAATAAGCTCAAAATGGATTAAAGACCTAAATGTAAGGCCAGAAACTATCAAAGTCTTAGAGGAAAACATAGGCAGAACACTCTATGACATAAATCACAGCAAGATCCTTTTGGACCCACCTCCTAGAGAAATGGAAATAAAAACCAAGATAAACAAATGGGACCTAATGAAACTTCAAAGCTTTTGCACAGCAAAGGAAACCATAAACAAGACCAAAAGACAACCCTCAGAATGGGAGAAAATATTTGCAAATGAAGCAACTGACAAAGGATTAATCTCCAAAATTTATAAGCAGCTCATGCAGCTCAATAGCAAAAAAACAAACAACCCAATCCAAAAATGGGCAGAAGACTTAAATAGGCATTTCTCCAAAGAAGATATACAGACTGCCAACAAACACATGAAAGAATGCTCAACATCATTAATCATTAGAGAAATGCAAATCAAAACTACAATGAGATATCATCTCACACCAGTGAGAATGGCCATCATCAAGAAATCTAGAAACAATAAATGCTGGAGAGGGTGTGGAGAAAAGGGAACACTCTTGCACTGCTGGTGGGAATGTGAATTGGTACAGCCACTATGGAGAACAGTATGGAGGTTCCTTAAAAAACTACAAATAGAACTACCATATGACCCAGCAATCCCACTACTAGGCATATACCCTGAGAAAACCATAATTCAAAAAGAGACATGGACTTCCGGGTAAGATGGCGGAAGAGTAAGACGCGGAGATCACCTTCCTCCCCACAGATACACCAGAAATACAGCTACACGTGGAACAACTCCTACAAAACACCTACTGAACGCTGGCAGAAGACCCCAGACCTCCCAAAAGGCAAGAAACTCCCCACATACCTGGGTAGGGCAAAGTGGAGAGATTCCCGCACAGAGGATCGGTGCCGAGCGGCACTCACCAGCCCGAGAGGCTTGTCTGCTCCCTCGCCGGGGCGGGCGGCGCTGGAGCTGAGGCTCGGGCTTCGGTCAGAGCGCAGCGAGAGGACTGGGGCTGGCGGCGAGAACTCAGCCTGAAGGGGGCTAATGTGCCACAGCTAGCCGGGAGGGAGTCCGGGAAAACTCTGGAGCTGCCGAAGAGGCAGGAGACTTTTTCTTCCCTCTTGGTTTCCTGGTGCGCGAGGAGAGGGGATTAAGAGCGCCGCGTAAAGGAGCTCCAAGGACGGGCACGAGTCGCGGCTGAAAGCGCGGAGCCCAGAGACGGGCGTGGGACGCTGGGGCTGCTGCTGCCGCCGCCAAGAAGCCTGTGTGCGAGCGCAGGTCACTGTCCACACCGCCCTTCCGGGAGCCTGTGCAGCCTGCCACTGCCGGGGTCCCGGGATCCAGGGGCGGCTTCCCTGAGAGAACGCACGGCGCGCCTCGGGCTGGTGCAACGTCACGCCGACCTCTGCCGCTGCAGGCTCGCCCCGCATTCCGTGCCCCTCCCTCCCGCCGGGCCTGAGTGAGCCAGAGCCCCCGAAGCGGCTGCACCTTTAACCCTGTCCTGTCTGAGCGAAGAACAGAAGCCCTCCGGCGACGTACATGCAGAGGCGGGGCCAAATCCAAAGCTGAGACCCAGGAGCTGTGAGAACAAAGAAGAGAAAGGGAAACCTCTCCCAGCAGCCTCAGAGGCAGCGGATTAAAGCTCCACAATCAACTTGATGTACCCTGCATCTGTGGAATACATGAATAGACAACACATCATCCCAAATTGAGGAGCCAGGAGTCAGTGCTGTGCCTCTGAGGTGGGAGAGCCAACTTCAGGACACTGGTCCACAAGAGACCTCCCAGCTCCACATAATATCAAACGGCGAAAATCTTCCAGAGATCTCCATCTCAACAGCAGCACCCAGCTTCACTCAACGACCAGCAAGCTACAGTGCTGGACACCCTATGCCAAACAACTAGCAAGACAGGAACACAACGCCACCCATTAGCAGAGAGGTGGCCTAAAATCATAAAAAGTCCGCAGACACCCCAAAACACACCACCAGACGTGGACCTGCCCACCAGAAAGACAAGATCCAGCCTCATCCACCAGAACACAGGCAGTAGTCCCCTCCACCAAGAAGCCTACACAACCCACTAAACCAACCTTAGCCACTGGGGACAGACACCAAAAACAACGGGAACTACGAACCTGCAGCCTGCAAAAAGGAGACCCCAAACACAGTAACATAAGCAAAATGAGAAGACAGAAAAACACACAGCAGGAGAAGGAGCAAGATAAAAACCCACCAGACCTAACAAATGAAGAGGTAATAGGCAGTCTACCTGAAAAAGAATTCAGAATAATGATGGTAAAGATGATCCAAAATCTTGGAAATAGAATAGACAAAATGCAAGAAACAGTTAACAAGGACCTAGAAAAACTAAAGATGAATCAAGCATCGATTAAAAACACAATAAATGAAATAAAAAATACTCTAGATGGGATCAATAGCAGAATAACTGAGGCAGAAGAACGGATAAGTGAGGTGGAAGATAAAATAGTGGAAATAACTGCTGCAGAGCAAAATAAAGAAAAAAGAATGAAAAGAACAGAGGACAGTCTCAGAGACCTCTGGGACAACATTAAACGCACCAACATTCGAATTATAGGGGTTCCAGAAGAAGAAGAGAAAAAGAAAGGGACTGAGAAAATATTTGAAGAGATTATAGTTGAAAATTTCCCTAATATGGGAAAGGAAATAGTTAATCAAGTCCAGGAGGCACAGAGAGTCCCATACAGAATAAATCCAAGGAGAAATACACCAAGACACATATTAATCAAACTGTCAAAAATTAAACACAATGAAATCATATTAAAAGCAGCAAGGCAAAAACAACAAATAACACACAAGGGAATCCCCATCAGGATAACAGCTGATCTCTCAGCAGAAACTCTACAAGCCAGAAGGGAGTGGCAGGACATAATTAAAGTGATGAAGGAGAAAAACCTGCAACCAAGCTTACTCTACCCAGCAAGGATCTCATTCAGATTTGATGGAGAAATTAAAACGTTTACAGACAAGCAAAAGCTGAGAGAATTCAGCACCACCAAACCAGCTTTACAACAAATGCTAAAGGAACTTCTCTAGGCAAGAAACACAACAGAAGGAAAAGAACTACAATAACGAACCCAAAACAATTAAGAAAATGGGAATAGGAACATACATATCAATAATTACCTTAAATGTAAATGGACTAAATGCTCCCACCAAAAGACACAGATTGGCTGAATGGATACAAAAACAAGACCCATATATATGCTGTCTACAAGAGACCCACTTCAGACCTAGAGACACATACAGACTGAAAGTAAGGGGATGGAAAAAGATATTCCATGCAAATGGAAACCAAAAGAAAGCTGGAGTAGCAATTCTCATATCAGACAAAATAGACTTTAAAATAAAGACTACTAGAAGAGACAAAGAAGGACACTACATAATGATCAAGGGATCGATCCAAGAAGAAGATATAACAATTGAAAATATTTATGCACCGAACATAGGAGCACCCCAATACATAAGGGAAATATTAACAGCCATAAAAGGAGAAATCGACAGTAACACAATCATAGTAGGGGACTTTAACACCCCACTTTCACCGATGGACAGATCATCCAAAATGAAAATAAATAAGGAAACACAAGCTTTAAATGATACATTAAACAAGATGGACTTAATTGATATTTATAGGACATTCCATCCAAAAACAACAGAATACACATTTTTCTCAAGTGCTCATGGAACATTCTCCAGGATAGATCATATCTTGGGTCACAAATCAAGCCTTGGTAAATTTAAGAAAATTGAAATTGTATCAAGTATCTTTTCCGACCACAATGCTATGAGACTAGATATCAATTACAGGAAAAGAGCTGTAAAACATACAAACACATGGAGGCTAAACAATACACTACTTAATAACGAAGTGATCACTGAAGAAATCAAAGAGGAAATTAAAAAATACCTAGAAACAAATGACAATGGAGACACGACGACCCAAAACCTATGGGATGCAGCAAAAGCAGTTCTAAGAGGGAAGTTTATGGCAATACAATCCCACCTTAAGAAACAGGAAACATCTCGAATAAACAACCTAACCTTGCACCTAAAGCAATTAGAGAAAGAAGAACAAAAACATCCCAAAGTTAGCAGAAGGAAAGAAATCATAAAAATCAGATCAGAAATAAATGAAAAAGAAATGAAGGAAATGATAGCAAAGATCAATAAAACTAAAAGCTGGTTCTTTGAGAAGATAAACAAAATTGATAAACCATTAGCCAGACTCATCAAGAAAAAAAGGGAGAAGACTCAAATCAATAGAATTAGAAATGAAAAAGGAGAAGTAACAACTGACACTGCAGAAATACAAAAGATCATGAGAGATTACTATAAGCAACTCTATGCCAATAAAATGGACAACCTGGAAGAAATGGACAAATTCTTAGAAATGCACAACCTGCCAAGACTGAATCAGGAAGAAATAGAAAATATGAACAGACCAATCACAAGCACTGAAATTGAAACTGTGATAAAAAATCTTCCGACAAACAAAAGCCCAGGACCAGATGGCTTCACAGGGGAATTCTATCAAGCATTTAGAGAAGAGCTAACACCTATCCTTCTGAAACTCTTCCAAAATATAGCAGAGGGAGGAACACTCCCAAACTCATTCTATGAGGCCACCATCACCTTGATACCAAAACCAGACAAGGATGTCACAAAGAAAGAAAACTACAGGCCAATATCACTGATGAACATAGATGCAAAAATCCTCAACAAAATACTAGCAAACAGAATCCAACAGCACATTAAAAGGATCATACACCATGATCAAGTGGGGTTTACTCCAGGAATGCAAGGATTCTTCAATATACGCAAATCAATCAATGTGATACACCATATTAACAAACTGAAGGAGAAAAACCATATGATCATCTCAATAGATGCAGAGAAAGCTTTCGACAAAATTCAACACCCATTTATGATAAAAACCCTGCAGAAAGTAGGCATAGAGGGAACTTTCCTCAACATAATAAAGGCCATATATGACAAACCCACAGCCCACATTGTCCTCAATGGTGAAAAACTGAAACCATTTCCACTAAGATCAGGAACAAGACAAGGCTGCCCACTCTCACCACTCTTTTTCAACCTAGTTTTGGAAGTTTTAGCCACAGCAATCAGAGAAGAAAAGGAAATAAAAGGAATCCAAGTTGGAAAAGAAGAAGTAAAGCTGTCACTGTTTGCAGATGACATGATACTATACACAGAGAATCCTAAAGATGCTACCAGAAAACTACTAGAGCTAATCAATGAATTTGGTAAAGTAGCAGGATACAAAATTAATGCACAGAAATCTCTGGCATTCCTGTACACTAATGATGAAAAATCTGAAAATGAAATCAAGAAAACACTCCTATTTACCACTGCAACAAAAAGAATAAAATATCTAGGAATAAACCTACCTAAGGAGACAAAAGACCTGTATGCAGAAAATTATAAGACACTGATGAAAGAAATTAAAGATGATACAAGTAGATGGAGAGATATACCATGTCCCTGGATTGGAAGAATCAATATTGTGAAAATGACTCTACTACCCAAAGCAATCTACAGATTCAATGCAATCCCTATCAAACTACCACTGGCATTTTTCACAGAACTAGAACAAAAAATTTCACAATTTGTATGGAAAAACAAAAGACCCCGAATAGCCAAAGCAATCTTGAGAACGAAAAACAGAGCTGGAGGAATCAGGCTCCCTGACTTCAGACTATACTACAAAGCTACAGTAATCAAGACAGTGTGGTACTGGCACAAAAACAGAAAGATAGATCAATGGAACAGGATAGAAAGCCCAGAGATAAACCCATGCACATATGGTCAACTTATCTTTGATAAAGGAGGCAGGAATGTACAGTGGAGAAAGGACAGTCTCTTCAATAAGTGGTGCTGGGAAAACTGGACAGGGACATGTAAAAGTATGAGATTAGATCATTCCTTAATGCCATATACAAAAATAAGCTCAAAATGGATTAAAGACCTAAATGTAAGGCCAGAAACTATCAAAGTCTTAGAGGAAAACATAGGCAGAACACTCTATGACATAAATCACAGCAAGATCCTTTTGGACCCACCTCCTAGAGAAATGGAAATAAAAACCAAGATAAACAAATGGGACCTAATGAAACTTCAAAGCTTTTGCACAGCAAAGGAAACCATAAACAAGACCAAAAGACAACCCTCAGAATGGGAGAAAATATTTGCAAATGAAGCAACTGACAAAGGATTAATCTCCAAAATTTATAAGCAGCTCATGCAGCTCAATAGCAAAAAAACAAACAACCCAATCCAAAAATGGGCAGAAGACTTAAATAGGCATTTCTCCAAAGAAGATATACAGACTGCCAACAAACACATGAAAGAATGCTCAACATCATTAATCATTAGAGAAATGCAAATCAAAACTACAATGAGATATCATCTCACACCAGTGAGAATGGCCATCATCAAGAAATCTAGAAACAATAAATGCTGGAGAGGGTGTGGAGAAAAGGGAACACTCTTGCACTGCTGGTGGGAATGTGAATTGGTACAGCCACTATGGAGAACAGTATGGAGGTTCCTTAAAAAACTACAAATAGAACTACCATATGACCCAGCAATCCCACTACTAGGCATATACCCTGAGAAAACCATAATTCAAAAAGAGACATGGACTTCCGGGTAAGATGGCGGAAGAGTAAGACGCGGAGATCACCTTCCTCCCCACAGATACACCAGAAATACAGCTACACGTGGAACAACTCCTACAAAACACCTACTGAACGCTGGCAGAAGACCCCAGACCTCCCAAAAGGCAAGAAACTCCCCACATACCTGGGTAGGGCAAAGTGGAGAGATTCCCGCACAGAGGATCGGTGCCGAGCGGCACTCACCAGCCCGAGAGGCTTGTCTGCTCCCTCGCCGGGGCGGGCGGCGCTGGAGCTGAGGCTCGGGCTTCGGTCAGAGCGCAGCGAGAGGACTGGGGCTGGCGGCGAGAACTCAGCCTGAAGGGGGCTAATGTGCCACAGCTAGCCGGGAGGGAGTCCGGGAAAACTCTGGAGCTGCCGAAGAGGCAGGAGACTTTTTCTTCCCTCTTGGTTTCCTGGTGCGCGAGGAGAGGGGATTAAGAGCGCCGCGTAAAGGAGCTCCAAGGACGGGCACGAGTCGCGGCTGAAAGCGCGGAGCCCAGAGACGGGCGTGGGACGCTGGGGCTGCTGCTGCCGCCGCCAAGAAGCCTGTGTGCGAGCGCAGGTCACTGTCCACACCGCCCTTCCGGGAGCCTGTGCAGCCTGCCACTGCCGGGGTCCCGGGATCCAGGGGCGGCTTCCCTGAGAGAACGCACGGCGCGCCTCGGGCTGGTGCAACGTCACGCCGACCTCTGCCGCTGCAGGCTCGCCCCGCATTCCGTGCCCCTCCCTCCCGCCGGGCCTGAGTGAGCCAGAGCCCCCGAAGCGGCTGCACCTTTAACCCTGTCCTGTCTGAGCGAAGAACAGAAGCCCTCCGGCGACGTACATGCAGAGGCGGGGCCAAATCCAAAGCTGAGACCCAGGAGCTGTGAGAACAAAGAAGAGAAAGGGAAACCTCTCCCAGCAGCCTCAGAGGCAGCGGATTAAAGCTCCACAATCAACTTGATGTACCCTGCATCTGTGGAATACATGAATAGACAACACATCATCCCAAATTGAGGAGCCAGGAGTCAGTGCTGTGCCTCTGAGGTGGGAGAGCCAACTTCAGGACACTGGTCCACAAGAGACCTCCCAGCTCCACATAATATCAAACGGCGAAAATCTTCCAGAGATCTCCATCTCAACAGCAGCACCCAGCTTCACTCAACGACCAGCAAGCTACAGTGCTGGACACCCTATGCCAAACAACTAGCAAGACAGGAACACAACGCCACCCATTAGCAGAGAGGTGGCCTAAAATCATAAAAAGTCCGCAGACACCCCAAAACACACCACCAGACGTGGACCTGCCCACCAGAAAGACAAGATCCAGCCTCATCCACCAGAACACAGGCAGTAGTCCCCTCCACCAAGAAGCCTACACAACCCACTAAACCAACCTTAGCCACTGGGGACAGACACCAAAAACAACGGGAACTACGAACCTGCAGCCTGCAAAAAGGAGACCCCAAACACAGTAACATAAGCAAAATGAGAAGACAGAAAAACACACAGCAGGAGAAGGAGCAAGATAAAAACCCACCAGACCTAACAAATGAAGAGGTAATAGGCAGTCTACCTGAAAAAGAATTCAGAATAATGATGGTAAAGATGATCCAAAATCTTGGAAATAGAATAGACAAAATACAAGAAACAGTTAACAAGGACCTAGAAAAACTAAAGATGAATCAAGCATCGATTAAAAACACAATAAATGAAATAAAAAATACTCTAGATGGGATCAATAGCAGAATAACTGAGGCAGAAGAACGGATAAGTGAGGTGGAAGATAAAATAGTGGAAATAACTGCTGCAGAGCAAAATAAAGAAAAAAGAATGAAAAGAACAGAGGACAGTCTCAGAGACCTCTGGGACAACATTAAACGCACCAACATTCGAATTATAGGGGTTCCAGAAGAAGAAGAGAAAAAGAAAGGGACTGAGAAAATATTTGAAGAGATTATAGTTGAAAACTTCCCTAATATGGGAAAGGAAATAGTTAATCAAGTCCAGGAGGCACAGAGAGTCCCATACAGAATAAATCCAAGGAGAAATACACCAAGACACATATTAATCAAACTGTCAAAAATTAAACACAATGAAATCATATTAAAAGCAGCAAGGCAAAAACAACAAATAACACACAAGGGAATCCCCATCAGGATAACAGCTGATCTCTCAGCAGAAACTCTACAAGCCAGAAGGGAGTGGCAGGACATAATTAAAGTGATGAAGGAGAAAAACCTGCAACCAAGCTTACTCTACCCAGCAAGGATCTCATTCAGATTTGATGGAGAAATTAAAACGTTTACAGACAAGCAAAAGCTGAGAGAATTCAGCACCACCAAACCAGCTTTACAACAAATGCTAAAGGAACTTCTCTAGGCAAGAAACACAACAGAAGGAAAAGAACTACAATAACGAACCCAAAACAATTAAGAAAATGGGAATAGGAACATACATATCAATAATTACCTTAAATGTAAATGGACAAAATGCTCCCACCAAAAGACACAGACTGGCTGAATGGATGCAAAAACAAGACCCATATATATGCTGTCTACAAGAGACCCACTTCAGACCTAGAGACACATACAGACTGAAAGTAAGGGGATGGAAAAAGATATTCCATGCAAATGGAAACCAAAAGAAAGCTGGAGTAGCAATTCTCATATCAGACAAAATAGACTTTAAAATAAAGACTACTAGAAGAGACAAAGAAGGACACTACATAATGATCAAGGGATCGATCCAAGAAGAAGATATAACAATTGAAAATATTTATGCACCGAACATAGGAGCACCCCAATACATAAGGGAAATATTAACAGCCATAAAAGGAGAAATCGACAGTAACACAATCATAGTAGGGGACTTTAACACCCCACTTTCACCGATGGACAGATCATCCAAAATGAAAATAAATAAGGAAACACAAGCTTTAAATGATACATTAAACAAGATGGACTTAATTGATATTTATAGGACATTCCATCCAAAAACAACAGAATACACATTTTTCTCAAGTGCTCATGGAACATTCTCCAGGATAGATCATATCTTGGGTCACAAATCAAGCCTTGGTAAATTTAAGAAAATTGAAATTGTATCAAGTATCTTTTCCGACCACAATGCTATGAGACTAGATATCAATTACAGGAAAAGAGCTGTAAAACATACAAACACATGGAGGCTAAACAATACACTACTTAATAACGAAGTGATCACTGAAGAAATCAAAGAGGAAATTAAAAAATACCTAGAAACAAATGACAATGGAGACACGACGACCCAAAACCTATGATGCAGCAAAAGCAGTTCTAAGAGGGAAGTTTATGGCAATACAATCCCACCTTAAGAAACAGGAAACATCTCGAATAAACAACCTAACCTTGCACCTAAAGCAATTAGAGAAAGAAGAACAAAAACATCCCAAAGTTAGCAGAAGGAAAGAAATCATAAAAATCAGATCAGAAATAAATGAAAAAGAAATGAAGGAAATGATAGCAAAGATCAATAAAACTAAAAGCTGGTTCTTTGAGAAGATAAACAAAATTGATAAACCATTAGCCAGACTCATCAAGAAAAAAAGGGAGAAGACTCAAATCAATAGAATTAGAAATGAAAAAGGAGAAGTAACAACTGACACTGCAGAAATACAAAAGATCATGAGAGATTACTATAAGCAACTCTATGCCAATAAAATGGACAACCTGGAAGAAATGGACAAATTCTTAGAAATGCACAACCTGCCAAGACTGAATCAGGAAGAAATAGAAAATATGAACAGACCAATCACAAGCACTGAAATTGAAACTGTGATAAAAAATCTTCCGACAAACAAAAGCCCAGGACCAGATGGCTTCACAGGGGAATTCTATCAAGCATTTAGAGAAGAGCTAACACCTATCCTTCTGAAACTCTTCCAAAATATAGCAGAGGGAGGAACACTCCCAAACTCATTCTATGAGGCCACCATCACCTTGATACCAAAACCAGACAAGGATGTCACAAAGAAAGAAAACTACAGACCAATATCACTGATGAACATAGATGCAAAAATCCTCAACAAAATACTAGCAAACAGAATCCAACAGCACATTAAAAGGATCATACACCGGGCCTCCCTGGTGGCGCAAGTGGTTGAGAGTCCGCCTGCCGATGCAGGGGATACGGGTTCGTGCCCCGGTCTGGGAGGATCCCATATGCCGCGGAGCGGCTGGGCCCGTGAGCCATGGCCGCTGAGCCTGCGCGTCCGGAGCCTGCGTGTCCGGAGCCTGTGCTCCGCAACGGGGGAGGCCACAACATTGAGAGGCCCGCATACAGCAAAAAAAAAAAAAAAAAAAAAAAAAAAAAAAAAAAAAGGATCATACACCATGATCAAGTGGGGTTTACTCCAGGAATGCAAGGATTCTTCAATATACGCAAATCAATCAACGTGATACACCATATTAACAAACTGAAGGAGAAAAACCATATGATCATCTCAATAGATGCAGAGAAAGCTTTCGACAAAATTCAACACCCATTTATGATAAAAACCCTGCAGAAAGTAGGCATAGAGGGAACTTTGCTCAACATAATAAAGGCCATATATGACAAACCCACAGCCAGCATCGTCCTCAACGGTGAAAAACTGAAACCATTTCCACTAAGATCAGGAACAAGACAAGGTTGCCCACTCTCACCACTCTTATTCAACATAGTTTTGGAAGTTTTAGCCACAGCAATCAGAGAAGAAAAGGAAATAAATGGAATCCAAATGGGAAAAGAAGAAGTAAAGCTGTCACTGTTTGCATATGACATGATACTATACATAGAGAATCCTAAAGATGCTACCAGAAAACTACTAGAGCTAATCAATGAATTTGGTAAAGTAGCAGGATACAAAATTAATGCACAGAAATCTCTGGCATTCCTATATACCAATGATGAAAAATCTGAAAGTGAAATCAAGGAAACACTCCCATTTACCATTGCAACAAAAAGAGTAAAATATCTAGGAATAAACCTACCTAAGGAGACAAAAGACCTGTATGCAGAAAATTATAAGACACTGATGAAAGAAATTAAAGATGATACAAATAGATGGAGAGATGTACCATGTTCTTGGATTGGAAGAATCAACATTGTGAAAATGACTCTACTACCCAAAGCAATCTACAGATTCAATGCAATCCCTATCAAACTACCACTGGCATTTTTCACAGAACTAGAAGAAAAAATTTCACAATTTGTATGGAAACACAAAAGACCCCGAATAGCCAAAGCAATCTTGAGAACGAAAAATGGAGCTGGAGGAATCAGGCTCCCTGACTTCAGACTATACTACAAAGCTACAGTAATCAAGACAGTATGGTACTGGCACAAAAACAGAAAGATAGATCAATGGAACAGGATAGAAAGCCCACAGATAAACCCACGGACATATGGTCACCTTATCTTTGATAAAGGAGGCAGGAATGCACAGTGGAGAAAGGACAGTCACTTCAATAAGTGGTGCTGGGAAAACTGGACAGGGACATGTAAAAGTATGAGATTAGATCACTCCCTAACACCATACACAAAAATAAGCTCAAAATGGATTAAAGACCTAAATGTAAGGCCAGACACTATCAAACTCCTAGAGGAAAACATAGGCAGAACACTCTATGACATAAATCACAGCAAGATCCTTTTGGACCCACCTCCTAGAGAAATGGAAATAAAGACAAAAATAAACACATGGGACCTAATAAAACTTAAAAGCTTTTGCACAGCAAAGGAAACCATAAACAAGACGAAAAGACAACCCTCAGAATGGGAGAAAATATTTGCAAATGAAGCAACTGACAAAGGATTAATCTCCAAAATTTATAAGCAGCTCATGCAGCTCAATAGCCAAAAAACAAACAACCCAATCCAAAAATGGGCAGAAGACCTAAATAGACATTTCTCCACAGAAGATATACAGACTGCCAACAAACACATGAAAGGATGCTCAACATCTTTACTCATTAGAGAAATGCAAATCAAAACTACAATGAGATATCATCTCACACCAGTCAGAATGGCCATCATCAAAAAATCTAGAAACAACAAATGCTGGAGAGGGTGTGGAGAAAAGGGAACACTCTTGCACTGCTGGTGGGAATGTGAATTGGTACAGCCACTATGGAGAACGGTATGGAGGTTCCTTAAAAAACTACAAATAGAACTACCATATGACCCAGCAATCCCACTACTGGGCATATACCCTGAGAAAACCATAATTCAAAAAGAGACATGTACCAAAATGTTCATAGCAGCCCTATTTACAATAGCCCGGAGATGGAAACAACCTAAGTGTCCATCATCGGATGAATGGGTAAAGAAGATGTGGCACATATATACAATGGAATATTACTCAGCCATAAAAAGAAATGAAATTGAGCTATTTGTAATGAGGTGGATGGACCTAGAGTCTGTCATACAGAGTGAAGTAAGTCAGAAAGAGAAAGACAAATACTGTATGCTGACACATATATATGGAATTTAAGAAAAAGAAATGTCATGAAGAACATAGGGGTAAGACAGGAATAAAGACACAGACCTACTAGAGAATGGACTTGAGGATATGGGGAAGGGGAAGGGTAAGCTGTGACAAAGTGAAAGAGCGGCATGGACATATGTACACTACCAAACGTAAGGTAGATAGCTAGTGGGAAGCAGCCGCATAGCACAGGGAGATCAGCTCGGTGCTTTGCGACCGCCTGGAAGGGTGGGATAGGGAGGGTGGGAGGGAGACGCAAAAGGGAGGGGATATGGGAACATATGTATATGTATAACTGATTAAATTTGTAAAATAAAAAAAAAAAACCAAAAAAAAAAAAAAAAAAGAGACATGTACCAAAATGTTCATTGCAGCTCTATTCACAATAGCCTGGAGCTGGAAACAACCTAAGTGTCCATCATCGGATGAATGGATAAAGAAGATGTGGCACATATATACAATGGAATATTACTCAGCCATAAAAAGAAACAAAACTGAGCTATTTGTAATGAGGTGGATAGACCTAGAGTCTGTCATACAGAATGAAGTAAGTCAGAAAGAGAAAGACAAATACCGTATGCTAACACATATATATGGAATTAAAAAAAAAATGTCATGAAGAACCAAGGGGTAAAACGGGAATAAAGACACAGACCTACTTGAGAATGGACTTGAGGATATGGGGGGGGAGGGTAAGCTGTGACAAAGCGAAAGAGCGGCATGGACATATATACACTACCAAACGTAAGGTAGATCGATAGTGGGAAGCAGCCGCAGAGCACAGGGAGATCATCTCGGTGCTTTGTGACCGCCTGGAGGGGTGGGATGGGGAGGGTGGGAGGGAGGGACATGCATGAGGGAAGGGATGTGGGAACAGATGTATATGTATGACTGATTCACTTTGTTATAAAGCAGAAACTAATAAAAAAAAAAGGATACAGCCAATCTTTTACATACTATGCTTTGAGGGAGCTGAGAAAAAAGTGAGAAAAATCACAGAGTAAATAAAAACTCATTGAATGTGGATTTTTCAAAGCACTGATAAATAGACATTATGGGCAATAGATACAGACAGATGTAACATGGTAATTACATGACTTTAGTTTTTATCTGATGTTCCTAGAAAATGAGTTTGTGTGTGTATAAATATACACACATATATATTTTATGTATTCTACCTGTATTATCTGGCATGGACTATAGATTTATAATATGCTCATTTTTTTGAAACATGATGACTGCACAATGTATTATGATCTAAAATAGGTGCTTTTTCAAATCTACAGAAGGATTGAAGGCTGAGGGAGAATAGAGGGTAAAAGGATTCTTTGTTCATAGATTAGGTGTGAATCTTCGAAGGCCACCAGAGCATTTGTGAATCGAAGACAAGGAATCTGAAGGACTTCAAACTTTTCAAATTTCCTGACTTAAATAGCCAGAAGAGCTAGGAATGGAAGAATCTGCCTTTAAGCTGTAATAATTCTACTGAATTTTTGAAGCCCGACCAAGAGTTGTAATTTTAGTAAGTTTGGAATATAGTCTTTTTAGTAGTGATGAAGATTAGATTTTAAACCGATTGCAGAAAAGTAAGAACAGTGATTGAAAGCCTGGGTAATATTCTTTCTCTATAGTCTTTCAAGAATGAATTTATAAAAAAAACCTGCCTAAAAAAAAAAAAAGAAAAAAAGAGAGTCTATTGAAAAAACCTGCCTGAGGTCACTAGCAGTGGAAAAGTGGGTTGAATGTAGTAGATTATACTGGGGCTCTGCCCAGACATTTCTGTATCCTTTTTACCAGTCTTGAATCTGCTCCTCTGTCATTGTGCTTTTTTCTCAACAGTCCATGGCTCTTTCAGAGCTCTGCCCTTGGGTTATTGGATGCCTTTGCCTGTGCGTAGAATTTATACTACTTGGGGGCTGTACCAGCAAATGACAGGTGCAGGAGTAGGAAAGCCCCGATTGCTTGCCTCAAATGGGGACCACGCTGAGCTGTGGCTCACCCTTTAGAGCTCTCCAGCAGGATCAGGCTGATGCCACCCTCTCTGGACTCTGACGGATTGCTCCTGGCTGGGCTTCCTCCTCTTCCCTGTCTGGTTCCTCCGTTCTCTTACCAGGTTTCCCACATCCTAAATCAACCCTTTGCACATGAATCCTCATCTCAACGTGAGCTTCTGGAAACCAGACCTGAGACTGTGAAGGAACAAAGGGAAAGACATGAACTGATTTACAAGATCACATGATTTCTTTGAGCATATTTGTTTTGCACTTTCACCTACATTAAATCATCATGTGCCCACAAGAGTGGAGATCATTTCAAAAGGAAATCACAATTCAGTGGCTCTGCTTCCTATCCATGGATGTCCCCAGGACTGTTACATCTCGTTGTTAATCAAAATAGTGGAGACTTTGGACTATTTTAGTATCAAAACCCAGAAATATTGCTTAAAAACAGAATACTTACATATATCTGCCCACGTATCTGAAAACTCAAGCAGTAGTGTTTCAGGCACAGTGAAATCCAGGTACAAAACATCATTAATAAAGTCTTCCTCAATTCCTGGTTCTGTTTTTCTTCATGTTGGCTTAATTCTTAAGAAGGTTCTCCCTTATAGTGACAAGGATGGCATCATGCAAGCTTATCACCTTCTGAAAAAACAGCTCATCTTTGTCAACAGTTCTAATAAAGGGACCAGAGCCAATTCTCTTTGAAACTTATGTCACTGGTCCAGTCCTGAGTCAGTAATTGTGACCTGGAAAATGGAATGCTCCAATTGGTTAATGTGAATCAAGTGCTCATTTCTAGAGCCTGGAGGTTGGTAGGGAATGAGGTCAGCTCATCCAATCACATGGCAGAGGAGCTGGGAAAGGGATAGTTCCCTGAAAGAAGGCCAGGGGCTGACTTACAGGGGGGCGCTGGACGTTGGCCTGGCTAAAACAAATAGATGTCTCCTACAAGACTGCAGGATATGATGGGCTTTGGAGTCTGTTTTTAAAAGAGACGTCAATGAAATGTGCCTTACCTTACATCACAGGATCAAATTCAATCCCTTGAACGCACTTTAAAAACTATAAATGATCTTACAAAGGTGAGGTAAGATTATAAGTTATTATCAGGTCTATGACTGAGGGACTATGTAAGGAGACATTATAAAGAGCAAATCATACCCAATTTTCTTTATTTTACTAGATATTGACTCCAATATACTTTTTTTTTTTTTCCTGTTACGCGGGCCTCTCACTGTTGTGGCGCTCCCGTTGCGGAGCACAGGCTCCGGACACGCAGGCTCAGTGGCCATGGCTCACGGGCCCAGCCGCTCCGCGGCATGTGGGATCCTCCCAGACTGGGGCACGAACCTGTGTCCCCTGCATTGGCAGGTGGACTCTCAACCACTGCGCCACCAGGGAAGCCCCCAATATACTTTTGAAGGAGTTTGGTGAATATTTCTTTGAGGCTTGCAAAAGGTTGGACTTTGACCATATGCTGATCACCTTAGCTGGGAATTTTTATAACTTCATGGAAACTTGGGTGTATTACATAGTTACCTGTCCCTGCCATCCCAGCCAAGAAATGACATATTTTGAGGACTTTCAGACTTTCACAAAAAGTCACTAAAGGGTTAATGGCAGAGCCAGTACCTTAACTCTCACCTACTCTCTTTGATAAGAGTTTAACTTTTCAGCAGATTATCTACAAAGTGAATAATTTCCTGGGAGATAATGAGAGTAGACACAGTTATTCTGAGAATTGCTCTTACCCAAGTCTACTCACACTTTAATGGTGGATCTTCTCTTTGTAAGGAGCACCACATTACCAGAGAACATGGGGGATTTAATTATCAGGTTAAACAATAAACTCTTTAGATTACTTTAATTTCCAAGGGATTTAACAATTCTATTAGTCGAGGTATAAGTAAGAAAATAAAACCTCTAAATGACTGGAAAACCCTTATAGAAAAGGAAAAAGATTAGAAAAGACGCAGTATCCTGGGGCCTAAGTAATATAATTAAAAGCAGCATTAAAAAAATAAGTTTTTCTTTAAAGCAGAAGAAAGCACCAAGGCAGTTTCCCCATTTCCCAGAAGCTTTCAGATCCTGAGTGCATTAACAGGGTTTGCATAATTGTTATACTTTTTTATATTTTCTAGAATCTAGAAAAAGTACAAGATCATTTATTCTTCTAGTATATAAAAAGCATTTTGAAAGGGCCAATGCTCTTATTTACATTATATTTATATGTCAATCTGTAGTAAAGGTAGAAAGGATACACACTCTCAGTGTTGTGGAAGACAGTGGAGTATAATAATAGTTAACAGCTCTCATTTATTGAGGCTTATAAATGCTAGACACTGTGCTAAATGTGCTATGCACATTTATCTCAGTGCAACTTTGAGAGGTGGATACTTTATGGGTTGAATCATGTCACTCAAAAATTCAAATGTTGAAGTCCTAACCTGTAGGACCTCAGAATGTGACCTTATTTGGAAATAGGGTCTTTGCAGTTATAATTAGTTAATATGAGGTCACACTGGATTAGGAAAGGCCCTTAATCCAATATGACTGGTATCCTTATGAAAGGGGGAATTTGGGCACAGACATGCACATAGGGAGAGCACCGTGTGAAGATGAAGGCAGAGATCTATAAGCCAAGGAATGCCAAAGATTATCAGCAAACCAGCAGAAACTAGGAGAGAGGCCTGGAACTGATTCTCCCTCACAACCCGCAGAAGGAACCAACCCTGCCAACACCTGGATTTCAAATTTGTAGCCTGAATTGTGAGACAATAAATTTCTGTTGTTAAGCCATCTAGTTTGTGGTATGTTGTTATAGTAGTCCTAGCAAACTAATACAGTACTATTATGGTCCCCATTTTATAGATGATGATTCTGAGATAAGTTATCAGAGAGAAAAACTTGCCCAACGTCAAACAGCCAGTGACGGGGGAGGGCTGAAGCTGGATTCAGGTCACTCCAACACTGCGTTTTCAAACTCCTGCAGTGTTTTCCCAAAACTGACCACTTGCATAAGAATCACTTGGGATACTTGCTAAAAGTGCAGATTCAGGGTCTTACCTCAGACCCACTGAATATGAAACTGGGGAAATGGGACAAGAGACTGAGCTATAAATGACTTAATACTCATTTTCCTTCTGAAATCAGAGGCCCTCAACCTCACTATGATCTATAGGACTTGGAGTGATTCAAGTACTAAATAACTAAAGGATATTCATTTGTTTATCAAATAGACGTTGGGAAAATTTTAATCTGGACTTAAGATTCAACTTTTTTTTTTTTTAAATAAGGACTATACGATGTTTCCTGTCTTACTTACCAGGTTCAAGTAAATCCCTTGAAAATGAAAGTTAAAAAATTATAAAGGGTTGTAGAAAGGCAAGGTAGTATTATAAGGTATTCAGGGCTTTTGATTGAGAGACTAGGGAGAAAGATATTACTTCAAGGCAAATCCTACCCATTTCCCTTGAAAAAGTAAATGCTATGTTATGAGTGGTTATACTCTGGAAAGATTTGCTTCTTTTCTACCACAACCAGTGTTTTGCCTCACAGTGCGGTGGGAATCCCCTTCTCTGTTGCGCACGATCAGGTACTGTGCTTCTAAGCAAGCTTTGCTCATACCTTCTAAGCTTAAGGTGAAACTGGAAAAGCAGAGGGTCTTTTTCTTTACTATGTTTTCGTTTTTTACTCCCTCAGACACAGAATAATTAATAATGACTTTTTTTTTTTTTTTTTTTGGAGATAAGTGCACCTTCTCTTTGGGCAGAGAAGAATGAGTATGACTAATGCATTGCATCACTACTCCTTGATGTGGACTCTGCCTTTAAAAGTTTTTTTTTTAATTTTTATACAAGTTTTAAAGGTTACTTGCCATTTACAGTTATTACAAAATGTTGGCTGTATTCCCCCTGTTGTATAATGTGTCCATGAGCCTACCTTACACCCAGTAGTTTGTACCTCCCACTCCCCACCCCCATGTTGCTCCTCCCTGCTTCCCACTGGTAACAACTAGTCTGTTCTCTGTATCTGAGGGAGTCTGCCTTATCACTGCAGGGATTGCCGACTGTTAGGTGCAGTTACATTATTATTTTTGTTCTAGTTATAGAGTCTCGGGATCTTTTCTTACCCAGATTCACTGAAATGTGCAGGATAGCTGTACCAGTCACTTACAGCTTAACAAAATATCCCAAAATTTAGTGACTTAAAGCAATGATTTGTTATTTCTCACGTTTCTAAGGGTTGACTGGGCAGGTCCTCCACTGGTCTGATGTGGGCTCATTCATGCAAGAGCATTCAGCTGGAGGTCTATGGGGCTCAAAGTCCAGGATGGCCTCTTTTACACAGCTGGCAGCTGCTGGCTGTTGACTGGGGTACCTCGGTTCTCCTCCATGGGCTCTCATTCTCCACTAGGCTTGCTTCCTCATTTGGCAATTTCAAGACAGTTTTCCAAAAAGGCAAATGCAGAAACTGCAAGGCTTTTTGAGTTTTAGGGGTTTGTGCAATGTCTTTCGGCACATTCTATTGGTTAAAGCAAGTCACGAGGCCAGTTCAATTTCAGGAGGTTGAAAAAATAGAATGCAATTTTGGATGGGAGAATCAGCAAAGTCACACTGCAGAGGATGCAATGTAAGATGGGAGGAATTTCTGACCTTTAACAATCTACCTCAATGGCAATCTGATATATTGTCATTATTCTTTAGGTATTTTGGTTTTTTTTTAACACCAAAAGCCATTCTAGAACTGTGTGAAAAGTTTACTTGTAACAACAACAACAAAAATAACAAAATCCAAATCTCAAAAGAATCTACTTTTATCAATAACTAGTGAAGTTCCTTCATAGCAAGTAAAAAGGATTCACAGGTTATTGTATTGGAGGGATATGTTGCATAGTGCTTGAGTAGCATCTTTGAGCAAAGGTGAAAAATAAGTGTACTGTCTTTTGTGACTCTTTTCACACCTGATGTAGATTAGGACAGTCTTATTCAAGGTGTGGTCCATGGACCAGAGCATCAGCATCATCTGAAAGCTTGTTAGAAATGCAAATCTTCAGGCTCCACCGAGACCTACTGAATTAGAATCTCTAGGGTGGTGCCTGGGAATCTGTGTTTTAACAAGGTTCCCAGGTTATTCTTATGCAGGCTAAAATTTGAGAAATACTGATTTAAAATAAGACTCCTCGGGCCTCCCTGGTGGCGCAGTGGTTGAGAGTCCGCCTGCCGATGCAGGGGACACGGGTTCGTGCCCCGATCCCGGAGGATCCCACATGCCGCGGAGCGGCTGGGCCCGCGAGCCATGGCCGCGGAGCCTGTGTGTCCGGAGCCTGTGCTCCGCAACGGGAGAGGCCACAGCAGTGAGAGGCCCGCGTACAGCAAAAAAATAAAAAATAAAAAATAAGACTCCTCTTAGATAAAAGCCCTAACTTAGAGATGCTTTTCTCAAATCTCCCTGCTTCTTTGTATATTTAGGGTTAATTCCATGATCTATAAGGTTGGAGTCATTCAACAAAGTCATCTAGTTGGTTTCTCAAGAGGTTTGAATCAAGTAACTTATTGGGAATTATTAGTATTTTACTGTTTTTACTATATTTAAGAAATCAATAATCAGAGATGTTATATTGTCTGTTCTGATTTGGGATTAGAGGCATCGCACAGGATTGTTCCAAGAGGGCACCATATAAACAACTGGGTGTACTGAATTTTGTGAGCATGTGTAGAGCTTATCTTGCTCAAAGGCAAAACAAATATAACCTGGCAAAACCCCACGAAACAGCATTATGCTTTTGAAGGGAACTTCACAGCAGACAGCTGTGTGTATCCATTTTCTAAAGAGAGGGATTTAGGCTTACTCATAAAAATAAACATGGTATTATTATCCAGAGTCTGTGTTTTTTCTCTTAAGTAATGAAGAATTCGCTTATTAAAGTAAGAGGGACTCATCACAGCCAATAATGTAAAAAGAGATAATTATAAAAAGCATTAATGGTAATAACTAATTTTATCAGAAAGTTCTTGAAAGGATTTTTGTTCATCAGTGTTGAGTGTTCCCATTTTAGACAAAGCAATTTTCTAAGATTTATACTTAGTTTCCCAGAAATCATTGCAAGTTCCTGTGATGTTCATTATAAATTTCAGCCCCAACCCTACCATGAGCTCATTATTTTTCACTGATCATCCAACTATTGCAGGCTGCCTCTACTCAAACTTGGAATCATTGCGAATTCCATCGGGTAGCTCTCATTCAGCAACCTAGTAGAGTGTAAAGATAATTTCTGATTGTGACAAAGCAGAGGGCTGAAATGATAGATTCTGTGGTAAACTGAAAAATCTTGCCTCAAGATTCTGCAGCTTCTTTCATCAAGAGGTGAAGTGGATTTCCCCTCCCCTTTATCCTGGGTTGGCTTTGTGACTTGCTTTGACCAATAGAACATGACAGAAGTGACACTGTGAGAGTTCTGAGGCCTAAATCTCAAGGGACCTTGCAGCTGCCTCCTTGTTCCCTCAGAATATGGCCCTGAGACCACCAGATAGGGAAGCAGTTCTATCTGGTTGGAGGATGAGGGACCACAGGGAGGAGAAGTAACACACTCTAGCGGACAGCCACACTAACTGCCAGACATCTGAATGAGTCATCTTGAACCTTCTAACAGCCAGCCTTTAAGCTGAGTACAGATCATGAAAGAGGCAAAACATTAGAAGAACCTTCAGCATGAAATTGCTGTGAGATGCACTGTGAAAAACAATACATTATTACTATTTTAAGCCATACAGTTTTGGGATGGTTTGCTATGCAGGAGTAGGTGACTGAGACATAATCTTTGCTGCTCCTATCACCTTTCTACCCAAACATATCTAGGAGCAGGCAAAAATATTTGCTTTTTCTTCTCTGTTAGATACCTTGGAAACTGACATTTCTTCACATTTCACAGAGTTCTGATTTTCTTTTCATTTCTCACCCACTTTTCCCAGGAGCATTGCCCCAGTCTTTCCTGAATGGTTTATCCCGGAGACTCTTCTCAAGTCCCACTGCCACTGTATGTCTTACCATTAGATTCTCTTTGGATTTCAGTTTCAACAGGAACCTGGACAAGAATTGCAATGGCCCTGATTGAACTGATTTATGGTGAATTGTTCTCTCTATGGACAACGATTTCCCCCTCATCCAGTTCTGTTGAGTTTTTCCCTTATCACTCTATGCTGATGCTGGTGAGATCTAGCCCCCTTCCTGGAAGCTAATGGAGGAAAGACTGACTGTAAAATTTTCAAATACCTTTGTCCCTGAATGATTTCATTTCAAATGACCAAATGGTAAAGAAGACTCATGCTATTAAGAAAATGTATGGGGCTTCCCTGGTGGCGCAGTGGTTGAGAGTCCGCCTGCCGATGCAGGGGACACGGGTTCGTGCCCCGGTCCGGGAAGATCCCACATGCTGCGGAGCGGCTGGGTCCGTGAGCCATGGCCGCTGAGCCTGCGCATCCGGAGCCTGTGCTCCGCAACGGGAGAGGCCACAACAGTGAGAGGCCCGCGTACCGCAAAAAGAAAAAAAAAAAAGAAAGAAGAAAATGTATGTTATACAGCCCAGGGGACAGACACTGACCCAGTGTAGACATCAATGCATTTTTCAAACCTGCTTATAAAATTTTGTTTTAAATGTGGAAAATTTCACTTTTTTACTCACATTTTTCTCTCTCGCCAGGCATTAGAACACTGATCTTGTGTTTACATTTTCAACACTAAAATTTCTGTGGAAATTACAAACAGGCAAAAAAGAAGAAAGAACAGGACAAAAGGAACATGTTTTATTTATTGAGGCCCTAAAGCTCGTCTTGTCTTTCAAAAGAAAAACAGAAATACCATTGATATCACAGTAGCTCATTGGAGGTAATTTGGGTTATTTCATCTCATCACTCCACTTTCCCATGATGAAACCAACATATTCTTTATGTTTCACTTAATTTTTAAACATCTGAAATGTTAGAAAGTTGGAATTAAGAGAGAGGCTAGAGATCACCTCTCTTGGAAGCCAATTTTTGTGGATCAGAAAGCAGGAACCCTGAGCGGTTAGCTAGCTTGCTTGGGCAGTAGGATTTCTGCCACCAGAGTTTGGGATTCTGGTTCACCTCTGTGGTCTGACTGCAACTAAATTCAACTGGGATCTTGGCTGGGGCTTCAACGTCCAAGATGGCCTCTTCTTCTCCAGGACCCCCACCAATGTGGCATCTCTGATTCAGTAGTCTAGTCCAAGGTTCTTTGCACCATAGTGGCTGGCTTCCAAGAAAAAAACATTCTAAGAGGTCAACCCCCAATATGCAAGCGTTTATTGAATCTCTCCTTGCATCATCCTTGCTAATTTCCCATTGACCAAAGCAAGTCATATGGCTAAAGCTTGAGGCGATGTGGAAACGACTTACTACACAAGCACATGAATACCAGTGGGTAAAGATCCTTGGGGGCCACCAGTGTAACAGTCTACTGCACATACTCTGTTTCTTCTTTTTCCATAGAACCTATCACCATTGAATGTGCTCCATACTTTACTCCTTTATTTTGTCTGATGTCCATTGTCTGACCTTCTTTATTAGAATGTAAGTTTCATGAGTACATGGAACTTTGTTTTGTTGAGTGTTTTGAATGAAGGCATGTTTGAAAAGGTAAGATTGGTGTAAAATAAGGAAGAAAAAATTTTACTCACAATGTAATAGAACTTTTTCTATATTTAATACCTGAAAAAATATTTAAAAAGCAGTGGGCTAAGTACTGGGATAATCCTCCCTCTTGTTAGATGATAACTATCATCTAGTGTGGAAATCATATACCCTTCATCCATCTAGTGTTTCTCTGTCCCAGAAACCAGAGAAACAGTGGAAAATAAGATGGACACAGTGCCTGCCCTCAAGGGGCTTTTTGTACTAAGGACAAAGGCAGAGGAAAACAAGTGAATGGACCAAGTTAGTATGCATTAACATAAATGTTACAAAGTAAACAAAGAAAAGGCTGAGAATAATGCAGGGAGGTGCCTACTTTACATAACGTGGTCAGGGCAAACTTGTCTGACAGAATGACACTTAAACTGAGATCTAAAGAGTAGGAATAAATCCGATACACAAAGAGTGGAGGAGAAGAGTTCTCAGCAGAGGGAAAAGCCTGAGTGAAGGCCATGGGGCAGGAAAAAACGTGGGATTGTTAGCGTGGTGATCAAGTGTGCTGGCTTTAGAGTCAGAGCTCATATCCTGCCTCTGTCACTCACTAGCAGTGTAACCCTGGTGGTGAATTTCTTAACCTCTTTGTGCCTGGGTTTGCTTATCTGTAAAATAGGGTACTCCATGAAGTTGAGAACAGGAAGAGGTTATATCCCACATGGGACTTTGTAGGCAACAGGACGTGATGTGGGGAATCTCCCCATCCCCAAAGTATAATGGGAAGCCATGCAAGGGCTTTTAGAAGGCGAATAATATCATTTGCTTTCTATTTTAGAAGGTTATTTTTTTGTGGCTGCATACAAAGGAATAGGGGGAGGCAAGTATGGAGCAGGCAGACCAGGTGGGAAGGAGTCCAGGTAAGGGAAGCTGACATACGACTGACAGCATTTGGCCAATAGCTGAATGGGTAAAAGTGGGAAAGAAATGCATCCAAAATAACCCTTAGGTTTTGGGCTTTAACTACTGGATGAGTTACGGTGACATTTACTGAGGTGACATTGACCTGGCTTGAGGATCATGGCACCAGGTAGGCTGGGTCTGGGCCCTCCAGGACATCTCAGGCTTAGACCCTACACCTAAGGTTTCACTCTTAAAGTCTAGTAAAGCCTCCAGCCATCTTTTGTAGACATGAGAAATGGTATTTAAATACTGCCCTTAATGGCACTGTCATTGTTTAAGGGTTCTATAGATGATAACTCTTCCAAAGGTCAGAACAGTCCTCTGAGGTAGGTACTACAATCATTACCATTTTACAGACAAGGAAAGAATGTAGCAATAAAATAGGGGAACACAAATTAAAAGCCAGCGAGTCTAGCTCCAAGTCTGTTCCCCATAACTGATAAGTTACCAATGTAGGTTTTGATACTATGTAAAGTATGGGGAGAAGTTTTGGCTTTTTTATTAGTGAACTTTAAATATAACATATATACAAGAAAGTATAAAAATCATAAGTGTGTAGCTGGGTGAGTTATCAAAGTGGACATGCCCGTGAACACCACTCCGGTCAAGCAGGGGAATAGTATTGGCCCCCAGAAGCCCATCTCATGCTCCTTCCCAATCACTACCCTCCTCCCCAAAGGAATCAGTCTCCTGACTTCTAACACTATAGCTAAATTATGCCTGTTTTTGAGTTAATATAAATGGAATTATAAGATTTGCCTTTTTAAGGACAAAAATATGTCATTTTGGAACACTATGGTTATCCACTGGGAATTGGAACACCTTAGTGGAAATTGCCTCCAAATGCCAAGGAGAAAGCCCTCTGTCCGTGCAGTGTACTGTAGGGCCAGGTTTGGGATAAACTCCCTGGAGTCTACCAGTGACAGGTGGTGCAGTCTGTCTGGAGAGAAAGGAAAATTATGTAAAAAGGAAATTCAAAGGAGACACCTCATGCATGTGTGAATAAAATTGGAGAAGAAAATGCAAAATGGAATTAATTATGTGGGAAAATGGGAGGTCAACTCACTGTTAAGGGCAAATCATAATGGGCAAATGCAAGGTAGGACATTTATGGAAAAATCATTTGTTGAGTTGGGATGTTTGGGGCGAGAGACCATTTGAAGTAGTCCCCATTTTATTCATTTTGTAAAACCACAAAGGTAAGCTCTTAAAAGCCAATAATCTGGACTAGAAACTATATCATATAGTATGGTTTATGTGATGCAGTAAAAAAAGATTAAGGGCTGGTACAAGCTTGCAACTGTCAGTTAATCACAAGTTGCATGAGTGATTAAAGGGACTTTATATCCAATGCCTGCAGTTTATAGAAGCCCAGACTAGTTACGGGGATGGAGGCACAGTTAACTGGCCCACACCCTGGAAGGGGCAAGCTAGGGCAAGAGCCTGGGTTTTGTGGATGTTCAGGTCTTCACACTGTATTGGACTGTTCTCTTCATGAGGTCAAGGTGTGTAAGAGAAGGTTGTGGTCTGAGGTCTTAAAATGCAGAGCTAGAATCATATTCAAGGGTAATTTTGCAAACTACTTATTCTCCCTTCATGAAAGACCAAGGGGTACTCATAGTGGAACATGTTTTCTGTGGGTTTGGGGGTGGGATGCACCAGGAACATAAATTATTCTTTCCTCTCCCTGGATGCTCTTCCCCCATTGCTTCGAAAGCTGGCTTCATCTCATCCTTCAGCCTCAGTTCCTAAGAGCTGTATCTAATTAGTTTCTATTTAGCACTCAAAGGATTTTCATCTCAGCACTTACTACTACAATAATTAATTAAATATTTAATTAAAATCTTATTTTTTAAAATTAAATTAAATTTTTAATTTTATATGGGAGTATAGTTGATTTACAATGTTGTGTTAGTTTCAGGTGTACAGCAAAGTGATTCAGTTATACATATAAAATTTTTTTTTACCTTTTGAGCTCCACCTACTTCTCCTATTTATTTATTTATTTAACTGGTTGCTTTGTTGATAAATCTCTTTGTCTACTTCTCCAACTGTAATATAAACTCCAGCTCATCAGGAGCTGGTCTGTCTAGTTCACAGCAGTAATCCCAGCACTGGCACAGTGCTTCATCCATAGTGGGTGCTAAATTAATATTCCCTGAATAAACGAAGGGCTGAGTGATAACAACATGTCCCTGAATGGCAGGTTCCCGTAGAGGCAATCGCTGGTGATATAAGTTATCCCATATCTTTGGGCTTTTGGAAGCCATGTTTTTGTGGGCAGGCTTGAGTATTCTTGGATGTTTAACTCTCTGCCCATGGCCCCTAAGCTTGGAAAATGAGAGAAGCTGCAGGATGTGAATCTTCTCGACTTGAAGTCTGTCTAGTACAAGAGGTGTTGGTTCTACCCATGTGCTTAACATCTTGGGTGGGCTCACACTGGGGAAATTAGGCGTGTTTTTAGTGGGATTTTGTTTCTATTTCCTGAATTATCCCAGTGGATCTGGGATACTTCTGGAGCTGCCACACTTACCTAAGTGTGTCCTGGAAATTCTGGGGATGTATGAAAATCTCTGGGACCCTTCAAGCTGGAGTCAGTCTGTGACTGGACCCTCTATGGCATATCAAGATATCATCAAGCCCAGGGAACACTGTGTTTCTCCCCACCTCCAGCCTAATGCGTGGAGAGTGGACACAGACTCATTTTAAGGTGGCTACACACATGACCATGATGACCGTGATTTCTGAGACTTGGGAGGCCACAGAATCATGTGACAAATGATACAAACAGCAATTAATCCCACGGGAGTCAGACCGCCTGGGTCAAACTCTATCTCACTTAGTGGCAGTGTGACTCTGGAAGAGTGACTTGTCCTATCCGAGTAATTGCCTACTAATATTGGTGCCTGAATTTTTACCTTGGGGGCTAAATTTCATGCCCATAAAAGTCCCTTTCTCCTCGAACTTCTGAGACCAAGAGGATTTCCCCTGACCAGACACCAGGGAAATTGTATACATGGATAGTCTCCTTACCTGGAAAATCCCATGTTCAGGTTCAGTATTGTTTATAACCAGTGGGGAAGCAATACTGCTTCCTAGTGGAAGATATCTGGCGTAAGATCCACTCTTAGGGGACATGCTTAAATCAAGATGACCCAGATCTCTAGCAGGGCAGAAGGTGCACAGGAAAGCAGGATTAGGCTGGCATAGGGCCAAAGGTATGGCTTTTCATTTTTTGTTATTTTCTTAGCTTAATCCACTGAGTTCTTTTTCCTCAAGTGAATATGACAATACATATTGCCAGAATAGTGCAAATGTAACTGAGACGATACGGTGGAGTATTTATTTTCTTATTAGGCAAATACTTTAAATTTAAGTAGCAAGTATCTGTCATGAATATATTTGAATGTGAAAAAGCAGTAACTAAAATACCTTTAAAGTAAGGATGATGCCACTCTTTTACATCTATTTTCATTATTTTACTTCCATCTAATATTTGTGCCTTTAAAAAACATTTGTTTCACAAGCTTTTCAATCAACTGTATAGTTAAGGAGGAAGTTCAAAATTAAAACCTTTAAAATCGGGCCTCCCTGGTGGCGCAAGTGGTTGAGAGTCCGCCTGCCGATGCAGGGGATACGGGTTCGTGCCCCGGTCTGGGAGGATCCCATATGCCGCGGAGCGGCTGGGCCCGTGAGCCATGGCCGCTGAGCCTGCGCGTCCGGAGCCTGCGCGTCCGGAGCCTGTGCTCCGCAACGGGGGAGGCCACAACAGTGAGAGGCCCGCATACCGCAAAAAAAAAAAAAAAAAAAAAACCTTTAAAATTGGGATCATGATTTATCTCTTGGCTTGTTTATCCAGTTAAAAGTCAAAGTTAACTGCAAATTGAATGATCCATATCATCAAATACCAGTTAATTGTCTCTTGGGTGACGTAGCATAAGGGGCATGAGATAGACACAGATGAATTTGTTCTTAGGCTGCCTAACGTTTTTGCATACTGCATTATACCTTATGTGGATTTTGCATATGTCCTTCAGCTAAGTCTAAACATAAGCTTGGTATTTGATTTATTCCTACATTGGACGGATTATTTATGTTAGACTACCTAGCGAGCTATGAATCAACTTTTAGTAGTTTGGATGCTGTTGGCTTCTGTTGTAAATCTTGATGAAGTGCTTCATAAGCCTGACATTCTCAGTTTTTTTTTAAAATTAATTTATTTTATTTTATTTTATTTTTGGCTGCATTGGGTCTTCGTTGCTGCATGTGGGATTTTCTCTCGTTGCAGTGAGCAGGGGTTACTCTTCGTTGTGGTGTGCAGGCTTCTCATTGCGGTGGCTTCTCTTGTTGGGAGCATGGGCTCTAGGTGCATGGGCTTCAGTAGTTGTGGCACACAGGCTCAGTAGTTGTGGCTCGTGGGCTCTAGAGTGCAGGCTCAGTAGTTGTGGCACGCGGGCCCAGTTGCTCCGCGGCATGTGGGATCTTCCCGGACCAGGGCTCGAACCTGTGTCTCCTGCTTTGGCAGGTGGATTCTTAACCACTGCACCACCAGGGAAGCCCCCCATTCTCAGGTTTTTAATCAAGATTTCTGCCCAACGTTTTTTTTTCCTGGAAAAACTATTTTTAAATTGAGGTATAATTTATACACAACTATATGCACACATCTTAAGTACTATAGTAGGCAGAATAATGGACTGCCAGAGATGTCCACATTGTCATCCCTGAAAACTGAATATGTTACCATACATGACAAAAGGGACCTTGCCGAGGTCCTTAAATTCAGGTCCTTGAGATGGAAAGATTACTCTGGATTATCCATGTGAGCACAGTGAAATCACACGAATTCTTAAAAGTGGGAGAGGGGGACAGAGTTGGAGGTCAGAGTCATGAGATGCAAGGAAGATTCCACCCACTTCCATTGCTGGACTTGAAGATGGAGTGAGGGAGGGGACCATGAACCTAGGGATAAGGGTGGCACCTAGAAGCAGGAATAGGCAAAAAACATGGTTAGCCCCAAAGCCTTAGGAAAGGAACACAACCCTGCCAATACTTTGATTTTGGCCTAGTGAGACCTTTGTTGGACTACCGGGCTATAAAACTGTAAGCGGCAAAGTTGTGTTGTGTTAAGCCACTGCGTTTGTGATAATTTGTTATGCCAACAATAGGAAACTAGTACCACAGCTAAATGAATTTTTATGTATGTATAAATCTGTGTAACCACTACCTAGAACAAGATATAGAACATTTTTACCATGCTACAAAGTTCCCTCAGGCCCTTTCCCAGTCAAAATCAGCCATCAGAGGTAGCCACTGTTCTTGACTTCCAACTTCATAGGTTAGATTTGCCTGTTTCTGAGCTTCTTATTAATGGAACCGCCATATGCTCTTTTATGTCTGGCTTCTTTCTTTTAACACAGTATTTGTGAGGTTCCACTATTAATATCATTTGTTTTTATTGTTATGTAGTATTCCATTGTATGGATATGTCACCATTTATTCTTTACTCTTTTTCTTTGTTTCAAGTTTTTATCTATTAATAATAATGCTCTCTGAACATTCTTGTGCAAGGCTTTTAATGGATATATGTACTTATTTCTCTTGGAGATATATTTGGAGCAGAACTGCTGGGCCTTAGATAGGTGTATATTGAACTCTAATAAAAACTGCCAACAGTTCTTCCAAGTGGTTGGCCTATTGCAGAATAATTTGGCAAAGATCTGAACCAGCTGTGTAACCTGTCTCAGGAGGGACATGAAAAACATTCTGTACTGGGCTGCCTTTTCTTGTGGTTATTGATGAAAAGGGTGTGTTTTGTGGCCCTGTGCTGCACAGGGCTTGTTACCAGGTTGCTTGGAGAAGAACAAAGAGCTGGGTGAGACCGTGGCTGGAACTCTGTGCTTTTGACTTTCACCTGCCATTTCAAATACTTAACTCTGTTCAGGGTGCTTGTCAGAATTCAAAGTTGATGTTATGAAACCTAATGTAGCACTAATAATGTGTTAATCACTATTTGGAGAAAGATTGGACTGCAGATGTTAAAAAGACCAAAGGAAGAGGAGAAAAAAAGATGGAAAACATTGGGGGTGGGAGACTACCACGCTGTTACACGACATAGAATAAAACGGTCTGGTGACGCCCAAGTTAGGAGATGCAGGGGTCCTAACAGAAATTATAAGCACCAGCTTCTGGAGACACTGAGGAGATGTGTACCTGATGATCATTATGCATTGACTTTCAAAAATCTTAAAGTTCACAAATGCTCTTTCCCGAGACTTCCATCATCCTCATCTTTTGTTTTAATTGGTGATGAGATGGCAAATACAGTCGATCCTCATTATTCACAGATTCTGTGTTTGTGAGTTCACCTCTCGCTACAGTTTATCTATGACCCCAGATCAATACTCAGTGCGCTTTCATGCACATTTGCGGATATGTGCAGAGCAACAAAAAAATTTGAGTCCGTGGAGATGCAAGCTACCAGCTGACATTGAACCAGCTGATGCCCTGCCTTCTGCTCTTGGGCTGTAAACAAGTGTCCTTTCTACAGTCTCTTAGGGCCATGATTTTCACATTTTTGTGCTTTTTGTTGGTGATTTTGATGTTTAAAATGGTCCCCAAGCAAGTAGTGCTGAAGTGCTATCTAGTGCTATTCAGTGCAAGAAAACTGCCATCGATGTGTCTTAAACCAAGTGTTAGATAAGCTTCCTTTGGCTATGAGTCATAGTGTTGTTGGCTGTGAGTTTGTTATTCAATCCCAATATATATTAAATAAGGTGTCAAACAGAAATACACATAAAACAAGCTTATGTATGAATTGTTTGCTGAAAATTTTGTGATCATAGGCTCGCAGGAAGCTAACCCTGTATTTCCCCTGGGGGCAACTGTTTAGTATTTGCTAATTCAGTATTCATGGTGACTTTATAGTGAATAATGAGAATCCACTGTGTAAAGAACATAGACCCTCAATTCCACGGATATGCCCTAGAAATTCCCAATGATGAAACATACCAAACAAACTTAGAAACAAGAGGAAACCTCGGGCTTCCCTGGTGGTGCAGTGGTTGAGAATCTGCCTGCCAAGGCAGGGGACACAGGTTCGAGCCCCGGTCTAGGAAGATCCCACATGCCGCAGAGCAGCTAGGCCCGTGAGCCACAACTACTGAGCCTGTGTGTCTGGAGCCTGTGCTCTGCAACAAGAGAGGACGCGATAGTGAGAGGCCTGCACACCGTGATGAAGAGTGACCCCCACTTGCTGCAACTAGAGAAAGCCCTCACACAGAAAAGAAGACCCAACACAGCCAAGAATAATAAATAAATAAATTAATTAAAAAAATAGAATTTTCTCTTCAACCTGTCGTCACACTGTGAATTTTGGTTAAGATCTATCCCACTCCTTGTTGGACTGAATTCCAATTTTTGGCTGAACACAGCCAAAAATAAATAAATAAATAAAGAAAGAAAGAAAGAAAGAAAGAAAGAAAGAAAGAGGAAACCTGGAGTTTTCATTGACCTACTGAAGGGATTTCTTTAAGTTTGTAGCTAAATCCCATACAAGCTCATTCTGATATCTTTTAGGTTCTGGGCATATGGCTTCATATGTGCTCGTATCTGTTTTCCTACTTACAATAAGCTTGTGGCAATGGCCATAGGTTATAGAATGTCAGTGGTGTCAAGACCCTCAAATCTATCAATATAACTCCCTGTTTTACAGACGAGGAACTTGAGGCCCAGTTAGGTGAAGAGATTGCTAAGATCTGGAATTCCATTTACTTAGCTGCTTTCTATTTAATAAATATGAATCAAGCGGAGGAGAGATGATCATAATAGCGATATATGAAATTCATCTTAAAAAAATCAGTATAGTAAGAATAAATTCTGTATTATCAGCATCACGTAGACTGGGGTGATAAAGTGTTTCTCAGATAATTTAGCACTCTATCTTTGCAAGTCCTTGTTTTAAATGATTGATAGCATCATACTACAGAGAAATCTTTTGACTAGAAGATTGCCAGATCACTTTGTCTCACTGTGAAGGAATGCTCTGAATTTTTGAGGCATTATTTGATACAGCTTAGCTAAAGTAACATTTGGGGGAAGCCCAGTTTACCGATTTCATGAACATGGAAATGAATTCTTTTTTCACCTGTTCAGAGTGAAGCAGGCTGGTGTGAGCATCTAAAAAGTTGTTTCTATTCCTGAAACTAACACAGCATTGTGAATCAACTATACCTCAACTTAAAGAAAGAAAAGGTTGTTCCTGATCTTCAGAAGACAGACATTTGATCTGAGCAAAACTTTAGATTGTACAGTGTGAAGTAATTTTCATATCTCAGTTATTCAGATGTTTATAAATAGCCAATATTTTAATTTTTATTGTACGTGTATATATGCATATATGATAAAATTATATACGATTTTTTTAATACTGAGAGAAGTATGATGTCACAGTCTGGAGAGAAGCAACCATGCCAGAAATGTGAAGTTCTGGAATGTTTGGACTCTGACATTATTCATGCATGAAGGTGAAGTTACCAGCTCACCCTGGCAGTGTGACATAAACTCTGAGTTATTTTTCTGTGTAGTCAATAACAATTCCCTTGATCGTAAAACTTCCCAATAAAAAATTGGGGAAATAAAAGGGTGAAGAAGAAAATAATTTACTCATAATTCTACCCCTCAGAGATGAGCACTTTGGGGTTTGGACATGTTTTACCCTCTGTGCGTATGTACTCACACATTCGTTGTGCTTTTTGTAACAAGGTGATATTATATGCTTTATTTTTGTACCATTTAAACTTAATATATCATGTGCATATTCCCATGTCATAAAATATTCTCCCAAAACTTTAAACTCCATCGTGACCCAAATTTACTAAAGCAATACCCAATTTTTGGAAATGGAAGCTATTTTTTGCTCTTATAAAATAACATTGCAATGAATATCTTTGAATATTTTTTGTAAAGCTCTGATTGCTTCCTTGTGATAAATTCCCAGACCTGTAATTAGTGGGTTAAAGAGTATGGGGAGTTTTTCTAGTACTGGCATAGAATTCTCTGGACCCCTTCTAGTGGTAGGGCCTTTTGATGCGGGATGGCTAGAGGGGAAGGAGGCTGCCTTCCTTGTGGTGGTAGCTACCCAATACTCTCCAAATCTACCCCTGGGGTAGAGCCTAACACCCTGTTCTGAGAGACTAGCTTTTCCTTCTAATCGTTTTCATGGAGCAGGGTACTTGTGGTTAAAAATCTTGCTTTTTAAGTTGAATCTGAAAATCATGAGTTTTTATGACTAAAGCAGCTATGTTAATGAAAAAAATGATAACACTGTATACAAAAACTGTTTGAATATTTGAAAGGAGAAAACACATTTTGAGGCTGTTGCCCTTTTGACATTTTCTCGAAGCCAGAAAATCCAAGCCCACAGAGGAGCTGACAGTTTCCTTTTGGGATAATCTTAACAGCACTTACAAGGAGACCAGGCACACTGGCCTTAGAAGATCTTTATGAGCCCTAACTCCTTTCATCTTTAACCCAGAATATAAATAAATATTATGTAGAGAAGAGATCTGGATTTTCTTTCTTTGTGTGTGTATGTTCCAAATAAAACGCTCACACATTTCTGACAATGGTCTTGGGCTTAAAAACACACAAATTGCCAAAAGAATAACATTGACTAACATTTGTGGGAATTTGGCTTTAATCTGGGTTGCTCTCTAGGTTCTTTATATATCGATTTTATTCATCAAGACATTCTCCCCCCTCCCTCAGTGTTTATTTGACAGATGAGAAGACTGATCCTCAGAGAAAAGACTTTCCTCAAATCTGAGATTATGTGAAGAGCTATATCTGTCCAGTTCCAAGTCTATATTCACTATAGTATGCTACCTTCTCAGGGTTCTGATATGGCTTCCTGTTCCAAACCAAGTGATTTCTCTGCTTCCCTGCCACCGTTTCAATTCTTAATTCATTCATTTATTTAGTGCATAACTGAGCAAATGCCCTAAGTTAAGATGCTAGGAATAGAAAAATGACCAGAAAGCCCTTATCTTTGAGAGGAAGACCTGGAAATGAGCAATGTCCCAATTGGGATGGGTATTAGAAAGGGTTGTGAAATGTTATAGAGTATCTGAACTTGACCTTGGGGCCAATGGCCTTGCAGCCTACTCCTGTTGATTTTTAGTCATTTTTCTAACATTCTCTTATAGTCCAGTTCACTCTCACACCTGTACACACTCTTGTATATCCTCAAACACGCCCTCATACAACTCACTCAGATTTGAATGTTCTCGAAAAGGTGAGTTGCAATTTAAATATAGCCAAATGGTTTTTGTTTATGCTAGAAGCAAAACTATACCTGTTGTCTTATTATAAATATTGTCAGTCAGTAAGTAACTTGAAGGACTCACAGATTGTAAAATATCCTTAGATTACATAATGTGAACTCGCCAATCAGGAACATTCTACCGAACATCAGATATGTGAAAACACTGTTCTAGTTGGGGTAGAAGCTTCAAAGTGATAATAATGATGTAAGAATGATTTCTGCCACCAGGCAGTACACAAGTTCCAAACAGACAGCATGTGCTGAGGGAGACTGGAGGAGATGGAGACAGCTTCCAGAAACGGTGATCAAGGGGCAGGTGTGGGTATGCTGCTTGTTCCTCCCTCTCCTGTGACTGTGGATAAGTGAGTATGGGCATCATGGACTGAGCAGGGTATGATTGCCAGGGCCACAGACCAATCAGGATTGAGCAGCTGAGTCACACCATCAGGTAAGCCACCAAGATTGGCACAGGTAATATCTGAGAGCAAGGGATTTAGAATGGAGAATGGAGGAAGGAGAGGGTGACTGGGACTGCAGTTCATTTCACTAAGCTCCCTCTTCTGTCTCCCCCAGCAAGAGAGGCTCACATGGAGGAGCTGCTCCCTGAACCTGAGTCTCCAGAGAACCGCATCCCTGCGGCATGAGCAGTGGACCGCGGCAGACAGGGAGCCAGGGAGCCAGGGAGATGCACGACTGGGCGCTTTGCATCCCTGCACCTCTGGACTCTGTAAGGTTAGAGGAACTGATTTCCAAAGTGGGTGCTCTCTTTCCAGGAGACTTAGCGAGGGTTCCACTGGGCTACAAGCCATTGCTCTTGCCTGGCAGGTGGAGCTCCTTGTGTCCAGGGATCAGCAGCTGAGAAGAGCCCCCATCTTAGCAGGGTAACTGACTTTGATCTGCAGGGGCAGCAGGACTGCTGTTACAAACTGGGGACACAGAGGAACACCTGTGGGACTCAGGTCATCACTTGGGTACCGCCAGGTACTCCCTTGTTTTCAGCATCCTCTCAGGAATATATTTTCTAAAAGCTTTTCCCATGATTCTGTGACCAGATAGGGTTGAAAATTTCTCAGTGAATCTCTTTTCTCATTCTATTTACTTTCTAAGATAACTCTCATTGTATATATAGGAGACAGATAATAAGTGTGGTCATTCATAAACAGGAGAGATTGAAGATACACCTTAGACAATAAAATCTCCAATCTTTTATTTAACCTGGAGAAAAACAGAGAACACATAAAAAACATGGTAAGTAAAAGTACAGGGAAGGTCATGTAATCTTTCATCTTATACCCTCAGGCTTGTATTTTTTCCATTTTTCTTCTCATACTTACTTTTAACAAAATAGCTATTGTTTTCTTTGTTATGATAAACTTGCCTCAACATTTTTCTTTTGAAAATTATTTATGTTCCAAATTTTTAGGCATAAACTGTCTTCTAGGATTACAAAAATGTAGCCCTATTAAAAATTTTTTCTCTTGAGAGACTTCTGTATATTATGTGAATGGTCATTCTCACGAAGGTTTGATATTTTGTTTTCCTCTGTTAAAGAAGGCTAGAATCATCCATATGTTCCTCTCTTCTTCCTTTCACTGTACCCACACATTGGGTCTTTGGCTTGTGGAATAAGATCTGCCTAGAGAGGAGAAATTCAAGTAGAACCCTCAATACCTCTCAATCCCTGGACAAGATAGAACATAAAAAACGATATCACATCAAAGAGGCATGGAGAGATTAGTGCCACCTTTAAAAATATAAGGGATGAAGGGTTGGTGATCTCCATCATATTTCCATTTAATCCACTAATATAGGCCCCAAAGAAAGTTGATGGATTCTGGAGGATGGCTGTAGACAACAGCAAGCAAGATAAGGTATCTATGATAGAACAGATTGAAATTGAGCAGGACCCTGTGGGGCCCTCCCAGGGAACAGACTTCCTGCATCCCCTGCCTCTTGTTTGTAGAAAAGCTTTAGCCTCCTAGACCTTTCCTGAGTTCCAAAGCAAATTTAATCAGATAAGTGAGAAAATGCAGAAACAAAAGAAAACAGTCAAGTAAGACAAAATAGTAATAGTTTAGCCATAAAACAAAGTCAAGGACCTTTAATTCCTCCTCAAGGGCTATAGATAATATCCTGAGCCATATCCTTGAGTTGTTCTGCAGATGCTAAAACCCCACCAGGTGGAAAAAAATTAACTGCATGATGACCACAAGGGTGTAGACTCCAGACCAGTTGGAGCCAGAACATTTATAACTGAAGTTCTTGAAATACCACCTGGTTACCTCACCCCCAACCAATCAGGATGTACACGAGCTGATCATGCACCCTGCAACCATCTGCCTCACGTTGCCTTAGAAGATGTGGTACATATATACAATGAAATATTACTTAGCCACATAAAAGAACAAAATAATGCATTTGCAGCAACATGGATGGACCTAGAGATTGTCATACTGAGTGAAGTAAGTCAGACAGAGAAAGACAAACATCATATGATATCGCTTATATGTGGAATCTAAAAAAACATGGTACAAATGAACTTATTTACAAAACAGAAATAGAGTCACAGATGTAGAAAACAAATTTATGATTAACGGGGGGAAAATGGGGAGAGAGATAAATTGGGAGATTGGGATTGACATGTAAAATAGATAACCAACAAGGACCTACTCTATAGCACAGGGAACTCTACTCAGTACTCTGTAATGACCTATATGGGAAAAGAATCTAAAAAAGGGTGTATATATGCATATGTATAACTGATTCACTTTGCTGTACACCTGAAACTAACACAACACTGTAAATCAACTATACCCCAATAAAAAAATTGTTAAGTAAATGTATAAAAACTCTTCCTTGAAAGCCATTGGGGAATTTGGGCCTTTTGAGCATGAGCTGCTCATTCTTCTTGCTTGGCCTTGCAATAAACTTTGTACTTTCCTTCATCACAACCCAGTGTCAGTAGATTGACTTTGATGCATGTTGGGTGAGCAGATCCAAGTTTGCTTTGGTAACAAGATTAATAAGACCTCAGCATTGGCAAACACATTGTTTTAAAGCCCAGTTGGAAAAGATCAGAAACAATTTTCATCCACATGGAAGAGACAAGAACACATCGTTATAGTTTAGTCCCAAGGCAATGTCAACCTTCTTGCTCTCTGTCATAATATAGTCAGAAGAAATATTCCCTACTTTGAGGTCTGTGGTTGGCTGAATAATGTCCCTCTTCCCCCAGATATCCATGTCCTAATCCTCGAACCTGTGAATATATTACATTACGTGGCAAAAGGGACTTTGTAGGTGTGATTAAGTTAAAGATTTGAGATGGGAAGATTAGACCGGATTATCTGAAGAGGTCCTATGAAATCACCAGGGTCTTGGAAGGAAGGAGGCAGGAAAGTCAGAGTCAGAGAAGGCAGTGTAATGATGGGAGGAGAGAAAGAGAGGAGGGAAAGATTGGCAGATGCTGCTCCACTCACCATCAAGAGAGTTAAGGACCATGAGTTAAGGAATGCAGCAGAAGCTGGAAAAGTCAAGGGAATGGATTCTTTCCTAGAGCCTCCAGAAACAACATAGTTCTGCTGGCTCTTGATTTTTGGCCATATGACCTCCAGAACTGTAGGATAATGAATATGTGTAGTTTTAAGTTTATGGTAATTTGCTATGGCATCAATAGGAAACAACGATTTCCCAGAGAACATCAGAGTGATGGTAGGAGGTAAGGTGGTTTCAAGAACTGGTGAATTCAACAGCTTAATGACATACTCATGGTCCTAAATTATTTATAAATTTTCTCTTTGACACCCTCAGTGTGCTTTTTGCTTTTGTTTTCAGGCCAGTCTTTTTTTTACAGTGAAAAGATTGCTGCTTTGGTTCCAAGCATCACATCTCACACCTCACTATTCAGTCAGGAAAGGAGAATGATCTTTGTTTTTATTTTTCAGGTATAAAGCACACTTTCTCATAATAGCAGAATACTTTTTGACCTGTATATGCACCACTTTTTGTACTCACTTTCAAGTCAAGACCGCTAAAGGAAACATTGCAAAGAGTTGTGTAGAGGTCAAGATTTAATGCTGAATAGGTAAGTGACATTTGATTTTCTGGATGTTCTTGCCATGTTTGATAAGGATGAGAACTGGCATTCAGAGCAGTCTGCCTTAAATGGAGAGTTTGTTGAGAAGATGTGCATTTACTGAATACACAGTTAATAAAGCATTTTGCATATAGCATCATAGGATTCCAACCAAAAGTTAATTCAGGCCAAATACTTATGAGTGAGTAACTGTGGAATTGTGCATTACCTTAAAGGCTTGTAGTCTTCTTTTGAAAGCTCTGAATGCAGACTTCCTTCTAAAATGATGGAAATGGACTTGTTTGCTTGTAACAATACCCTCTTGAAGTCATTTTTGCTCCCCAAATAGATTTCATTGACCTGTTCCATTTATTAACTTATTCAGTTAATTATACCCAGTTTGTTTGGAGGCTGAGCAGGAGAATGATATCAGGTTCATCAGCATAATGTAGTCTGTGTAGAGACTGGCTTGGAAGTCTTCACGAGGGTAGTTACCACTTCACCAAGGTTTCCACGGGAGCTCAGAGGCTCTGGAATTGACAGTCCCTATGGGAATGCGGTCCTTTGTGATGGGAAGGCAGCTGATGAGAAATGGCTCCGAGTTCGTTGAAACCTTCTGAAGTTACTCTAGTCTTCAAACAAGAAATGAACTCTTGAAGTGTATTTTCAAGAAGTAGATTTAAAACATAATATTTCTTATGGGAAAGAGCTTTGGGGCCATGTCCAGTCTTATTTACTGCATAAATCCTCTGCAGCCACCAAACTCAGTGACAGGAGGGCTGAGGTCATCAGGGCAGAAGTGTGGTGCCATGGAAAGGCTACTGGACCACAAATCAGGAGACAAGGTTTCTCAGCGTGGCCTGCCACTAACTCCCTGGGCAGGGCTGGGAGGGGGCAAACCTCTGCTTACCTTTTCCTTGAAGGCAAAGACTATGTCCTGTACATACTACTCCTGCCACCACTACCACTACTACTATTATTTCTTGAGTGCTTACTGGGTGTTAGGTATTGGAGTAGGTGCTTTACATATTTTAGCTCATTAAATCTTCACGTGCCAGAGAATGTCAGTGTATCTCCATTTTACAGATGAGGGAACTGAGGCTTTAAGAGGCTCAGTGATATTGCTTAAGATCACATGGGTGTGAGGGAGTGAGAGCCCAAGGCTGTCCTTGTCTGTGCTGTCAAGGCACATCCTTCTTCAGGATCTGTGACAATCAGGGCTGGTCTTTGCAGCCCCTCGACTTTACAACAGTGATTCTCAGCATTGCTAGCACATTGGAATCATGGGGGGAGCTCTAAGGAATACTGATGGCAAGGTCCATCCCCAGGGCTGCTGACATAACTCATCTAGGGTGGAGCCTGGGAAGTGGGATTTTTAATGCTCTCTGGTTTATCTGATGCTGCAGTCAGGATTGAGAACTGCCACTATACACTTAGTTTCAGGGACTAGGGAGAGAAGGCCAGGAGGGCTGAAGCACTTTCCGATTTTGGAGTTCCAGTTTTCTGAGAGCTGGATTTCTTGGAATGGCTTCTTGAGGAGATCGTTTAAATGCTAGATTTCTGGGACTGGGAATGAGCTTCAGTGCAGCTCTACAAATGTAGGGCACTTGAAGAGAGGAAAAAGTAAATATTTGGGAGGAACAGTTGAATGAGTTGGTTTAGAAAAGATTTGAGGCCAAAGGGAGTTTCTGTTTTAAGAGAGGAAGCATCTGTGTGTGATGATGTGATGTAAGTTTTCCACAGTCAGTCTGGATAGAACTAGAACCAAAGCCAATGCCTGGGATGAAAAAGACCACATCTTTGACGGGCAATATAAAATCAGCCACATATTTGATGAAATAATACAGTTAGGAAGGAAGTAATTGGCTCACTTCTTGGATGCCCATTTAACTGTTACACCTGACCAGAGGCCATTTAACAAGTTATTTTTTCTAGTGCACTGAATGGTGTAGCAATTGGGCCAAAGGGTTATTTGCTTCTGAGCTATCCATTCAGTTACCTGCTCTTCAATGCTGAAAGATTTTCTTATATTAAACAATGGGGTTTGTTGGACAAAATGTTATTTCAAAGACCAAGAACCTTCTAGGTGTTTCATAGAGTGAATTTTTTCCTACGTAGATAGCTTTGCTTGTTCCCCTTATCTTTCCAACAGAAATGAGTTTCTGGTCTGAGGTAACTGTGTGAATTAAAAATCCTCAAGACTAAGGAGGAAAGAAAGGAGGAAGGGTGTGTATTTGGGAATTAATGGAAGGAATTAGGGACAATTTTCATGAATGAGTAAAATTAAGACTGATAACTGTGTTCCCTAAAGAAGAGGGGTGCTGTATCTTTTGGAACACTCTTAACGAAAATGTATATGGTCTTCATAAAATGGTATTGAGCAGATGGCAGAATGAATTTGTTATCATTATTAAGAATAGACTTTTAATTGGTCCTCACATTCAGACATCTCAAGCGTAAGAATTTTGAGTTGACCTGCAGGAGGAGAAATTCTAATTAAAGGAAATGGTAAAATGAGGAGATATTTCCTGAATGTAAGCCTGAATGCCACAGAGAATTATCTTTTAGCAAGACCTGGACAGGAACAAGTTTAATCTCTTTCTGAGTTCATGGAGAATTGTGTTTCAAGATCGACTTTCAAAGTAGTTTTAATAATGTCAAAGTACTAAGTACGTATGAGACTGGATAAATTCAGTCTTCCTTTTCTCACATTTCAGAAAACTAATTGTGAGTAGATTATTGTAATCATGAGATATTTTGACTGTCTTACAGCACTAATGATAACAGCAGGAATCAAAGAAGAATTAAAGCTACAACAGGTTTTTTATTCCCTCCTGTATGAGAAAGAGTATTTTTCAACTATGTGATTTTTCAAACACAGCTTGAATAAATGAGCATTTCTCTGCATTGATATTTAAAAATTAAGTACACTGCAGGTGGTAGAACTGTCTCTTAAAATAGGACTATAGTTGAACATTATATGTGGCTTACAATAACCACATAGTTCTCTCTTAGACTGCTTTATCATATTTTTTAAGTTCTATGGGTGGTGTTTTCCATAATCAGAAGGTACTACTGTACTTTCCTTTTTATTTTGGTGGTAAAAACATCAGGCTCAATGATTGTGCCTGCCTGGATACTTAGAGGTTCCTAAGATCTGTTTTCTAGAGGGTAAACTAGAATTTGGACTAAGGAATAAAATGAACTCCATAATGTTTCCCATTGTTCCTGTAACAGCTATTTTCTGGTTAAGTTTATTCTAGATTCACAGCTTAGGGAGTAGAAATAGCTCAAGGAAATCAGAGCAGACAGAATTGGGGTGCTGGAAAAGTTGCCAGGGCCAACCATTTGATTTTGAACACATTGTTTATGTTTTCCTTTGTTTCAATATCTTTATTTGTTAAAGGACATTTGCAGGAGACCAATTTATGAAAGCAAATAGCTCTGGCAGATGTTGGTGTACTTTGATAATAGATTGATGTATTTGTTAACTTTTGGCTTTCATCACCCACAGAGCTATGAACTCCTGCCACTATTGGCAGTGATGGTGACCATTAAGAATTCATTATGGGGAGGTTTCTCTTCCTTCTTCCTCTTTCTCTTTTTCCTCTTCTTTCCAGGTAGCATACACAGCTCTGAATGCTAGGGAAGTGTCTTGCTGTTCATCTTTTAGCTGATGACTCATCAACTTAACCAAGAGAAAATCAAAAGCTAGAAAACACAAAAGCTAGAAATCTCACATATAAGTTTTTACCTGGTATCTTAAATCTGGTCTTTAGACAAGTTGTATTTGGTTTTCACAATGTTTTAAAAATTGAACATAATGCCAGTATTTATGAATCAGGAGATTTTGCATAAAAATCCAGATTTTAACATCCATTGGACGATAGACCATGTGACAATGGAGAGTTCCCTTCCCCACACAGCCTCACAAGCATGAGTAGTTCAGCCCCATGTGGATGGGGTGTGCATATGCCTGTTCTCCAGAGCACGCCCCTCATTTCTATCACTTTTCTGTCCCTTCTGGACATTTGAGTTCCCCTCTTTCCTATCTCTCCCCTCTGGTTGTAACCTTGCCCTATTGTACACCTGTTATAATGTTGAGGACATTGTTAATCTTAAATGAATATCATAAATAAAGGAAGCATCTGACCCATTATGTGACCTTTACCTCAGGGTATTCATTGACTCATCCATTTCCCTTCCAGGAGTCTGTCTTGTGATTATTAAAAACCTCTCTTAGAAATAGACTGGACCATTCATACACTTTCCTTGCTTCCTGGCTTCTTTAGCTTGGCCTCAGATCTGGGGCACCCCATGATTCTTGGTATTTACAATAGAGGATAGTAATCACAGCTGTTTAAGACATCACCTGGGAAGGCTTGTTTAAAATGTGAATTTCTTGTCTTGTTCCTGTCTGGAGCCCCCAGATCTGCATTTTAACACTCTGGAGATTTTAACATAAGATATTTGTTTAAAAGGCATACTGGTATTAGAACATGATTGCTGTAAACTTGGAGGAGGAGATGGTCTCTTGACTAGAAGTTCAGGATTTGAGGGAGTTCTGAGGTTTTCAACCCCTAAGTAATAATCATTTGAACCTTCTTCTCTCTCCTTCCAACCAGGATGAGTGTCTTTGCCATTAGCCAGCCCACAGTTACTCTGAGCCCACAATATACGCTGTGGGAGTTGCTGTGTTTGTGTCTACATGCCAGTAACATGGGATATTAAAAGACCAAGTGAGCTTGTGTCAGTGAAATATCAACACACAAATTAACTATAAGGATAATCACTGTGGCTTCTATGTTATAGTCAGAAATAGAACTTTTTTTTTCTAGATTTGTTATAGTTTCAACTGGAGAATGACACATAATGGGGACAGCAGCATTTCCTGATAGCATAGCACAGATACGAAACATTTAGCATGCAATTTAATTTAATTACGTTTAATTGCTCACATGCTGCATAGAGAGACCTCCACAGCCACTGTGCACCCATCAACAACAACATAAAGTAATGGCTTCCATTTCTTGGCCAACTCCACTGACAACTCTATTGACCCAATGCCAAATATTTGTATATCTTACTGAGCACCTTGCCAGAGGTCTTTGCAGGGGAGGACATTGACCCAGCCAGGCCTCGGTGTTCCCACATGTTGGAAATCAACTGTTTCTTAAATTTCACCACCTTATGTATACTATTCTGTAATGGTACTTAGCTGGTTTGTGGTCTTATTTGGAGAGTATTTCAAAGAACTTGAGTTTTTGGAATATGAAGACATGTTCATGGGTAACAGGAAACTGACTGTCTTTATCTTGTCCCTAAAGAACGCAGAATAGGGAAAGAGAAGTAAAACTTTTTAGTGAGCCTTTATGCAAAAACACTTACTATTTCTACTAAAAAATTAACTAGTTTTGCAAGTCACCAAATATTGCTTAAAGTGTTAAAGGTTCACCTTAAGTATATCATACTTTTTTTTGTTTAGTTGTTCAATAATAATGCATGAAAAAATATTGGAATTGGCCTTTTGATTAAACCCAGTGAATAGCGCTGATAAAACTAAAATTTAAAATTTTTGAGGCAAGGTCTGTACGTCTGAGGATTATCAGCTTGGCGTTTAAAGTTGGAGGATATCATGTTCTCTCAGGCAAATGGTCCTGCACATCAAAACTCTTCAGTTGGAATGAAGCAGAAATTTGAGGGAATTATTTTATATTCCCAATCAATCTGCAGTATGGAGTTTGAATTAATAGAATATCCATTACACCTGAATAATAAAGGGAGAGAGAAGTGACAGCAGTGACCCAGTGTTACCTGAGGGATTAAATCTTTTCATTTTGCCCACTTCTCCTTTCCCCTTGAACAGTGTTATATATAATTTTGACATCAACCAGGATAAAGTTCTCCCAGGAATAAGTCTAAAGAACAGTGTTTAAAATTATTGCCTTTCTCTAGTTTTGATCTCTCTCTCTCTTTAATTAGATAAGATCATAATTTCACTGAATGGCATTTAGTGGCCTGTATCTAGGGGAACACATCTGCTCCCTCCCTTGGGAGGAAGGCCAGTAGTTCTATATGGGATCAATAAAATAATAACTGCTCTGCCAACTTAGCAAGCATTCACTTGACTATCCCATTTATTCTTCACAAAAACTATGAGGTAACTGTTATTATGATTCTCTTTTTACAAAAGAATTAACTACGGCACAGCTCAGACTAATAACTTGTCCAAGACCATGCTGTGTGCAAATGATGGAGTTGGGACTTTAGCTATCTGATTCCGGAGGCTGTCTTCTTAACCACTTTGCTTAGGAAAAGAAGACAATGTATTTATTTTAATGTGTCTGTTTTACCCTATCAGTAAAATATCATTTCTAAGTTTAGTTGTCCATATGGACCCTTTTCCCTAATCTTTTCAACAGCCTGAGATTATTTTTTCTTTTTTTCTTGAATGCAGGAGGAAAAGATTGGGTTTCTATGTCAAAATTAGAGAAAAATTTAAAATCCAGTCTCTAGTTTCTGGAGATCATTGGTTCTTAGAAATATTGACATTGGCATTATTCCGTAAAATACTTTCTTGGTACAATAATAGAAAAGTTCATGAACAAATTAGGTACAATGTCTCACTGATTTGAAAGCTAGTTCAAACAAATTGGTTCTTGATAAATCTTTGTAAGAGTCTTTGAAAGCTATTAGAAAGGAAATGAATTTACCCCCAAATTAGAGGAATAATGTAATGAGTTGTTACTTTACTAGTTAATCCCTGAGAAAGTAAAAGACAAAATAAAAAAGTGCTACAAAAAAAAAAGCTTAATTCCTATTCAATAATTCTCTGTATCTACTGGGTTTTATGCCAACCCAGAACCCAGCTGTTGATTTTAAGCCGTTACTGACTTTCTTGCTTTAACACAATTCTACAGTTGGCTCAATCTTTCAAATTAAAGTAGATTCCAAATTAGAAATGGATTGTGTTCTAATAGTTTATTCATTGGCAGCTTGGAAGTTGGAAAACATTTTGCTTCAGAAAAATAATACATTATAAACATTGGCTAGGTCCCCAAACTACCATAGAAAATAATATAAATTGAAATGGGAAAATTAATACTGCTATATTTCCCAGTTTAGCACTGTAGGTCTGTAAGCCTGTAATGGTATAAGTGCAAAAACTAAAGCATTATAATACAGGCACTGTACAATTATAAACTATGTAAACACAAGCCTGGAAAGATATCCATTAAAATCTCAGTGGTGGTTTTTCAGGTAGTGGGATTATGGAAGATTTTCCTTTTTATACTTTTTACTTTGCATATCACATTAATATTTTATAATTAGCAATTTAAAAATAATGAACATTTAGTGCTTTTATATAACTGTATATTATATATACATAATTTTATTTAGACAAAGGGTACATCTCTGCCTTTCTTCCCTCCTCCCCCTCTGAAAACTCATGACCATTGGAACACAATGGTTGGATGTACACTTCTTGTTTCCATATCCCACATCTGCTCTGTTAACAAATCTTGTTGGCTCCATCTTCAAATGTTTAGAAACCACATCCAGCTATTGCCATTGGCCAGGAAATAATCATTTCTTGTCTAAATTATTTTTTTAGCCTTAAACATGGTCCCCTTGCTTTCTATATTGTTTTTCTATAGTCTTTTCAAAACAGCTCTCTCTCTCTCTCTCTCTCTCTCTCTCTCTCTCTCTATATATATATATATATATATATATATATATATATATATATATAAATGAAAAGAGTATATTATGCATCCTAATTCACTTAGAGAAAATCCAGAATCATTGGAAAGGAGTGAAAGACCACCCTTAGCTCTCTGCCTTCTCTCTTTGTCTCACTTCTTCCCTTCACTGCACTCAGTACCAGCCACCTTGCCCTTCTTCAAACACCAGTCATGGGCCCACCCAGGCCTCTGGAATTTGCTGTTCTCAATGCCTGCAGAGTGCCCCCGCTTACCCACTCCAATCCCCTGCTCATATCCCCAGAACTCTCTCTCTCCCTTCTTTATTCAAATAGTGAGGTATCTTCTGGCTACGATATAAAAAATTTCAACAATGCTTGCTCTTCAAGCCCTTTATTTTTCCTTTGATTGGTTTACTTTTCGCACCATCTAACATAATATACACTTCCTGTATTTTCATGTTTATTGATCATTATGTTACAAAGGAAAAAGCTGCACATTGGCAGAGATTTTTGACAATTTTTTTCCTGCTGTATCTTCAGTGCCTAGAATCCAGCACATAGTACACCCTTAAGATGTATTTGCTGAATGAATGAATGTGGGTAATGAAAGCATAAAAAACAGACTGAAAAGATAGAAAAAAAAACTCATGGTTAACACTTGCCCCTCAGAAGTACAGGGGAAGAGAGATATAGGGCTTTTCTCTTTGTTAGTAACGTTTTTTCTTTTATATATAAAAATATCTGGATAAAATATGATAAAACTCTTGCAGATGAATACACTGATATTTGTAATACTAGTTTCTGAATGTTTATGTATTTTGAAAATTTTCATAAAGACATATTTTACTAGTTTTCCAATAATTAATAGTAAGGCACATATTCCTAGCATTCCATGGAAGGGCTTTTATGATGGATCCTGCTAACTTCTCCATCCTCACTGATTTCCTTACTTTCAGTTTTCTCTGTAGTCATGATTTCTTCTATCTTCTTGTCTTTTTTGCTCTACTGGGATGACTTTTCCATTTTTCTTTGCCTGTCCTTCCTGACCCAGGTTCCTCTCTCTGCTCCTATAATAGAATTGTCTACAAATGAAGAACAGTGTTCATCCTGCCTTGTAAAATTCAAATAAAACTGGCTCAACCTTTGTATCCCACATCCAGTGGGAAGTCCAGTGCTCTTTCCAATATTTATGAGAATTCTTGCAGGCCTATTAATTATGGTTACCCTTTGATTTGATTTCCTGCCACTGATGAATTAGATAACGCATTCTCTCAACAACTATATTTGTTCCATTTTCTCTTCCCCAGATAAGTTAATCATGAAACCAGGTCCCTATTTCTTGATTTTCCTCCTTCTCCTCAGAGGAGACAAATGTGTATACACTTTTTTTTAAACATCTTTATGGGAGTATAAGTGCTTTACAATGGTGTGTTAGTTTCCACTGTATAACAAAGTGAATCAGCTATACATATACATATATCTCCATATCTCCTCCCTCTTGCGTCTCCCTCCACCCTCCCTATCCCACACCTCTAGGTGGACACAAAGCACGGAACTGATCTCCCTGTGCTATGCAGCTGCTTCCCACTAGTTATATTTCTTTTTTTTTAACTTTATATTGGAGTATAGCCAATTAACAATGTTGTGATAGTTTCAGGTACACAACAAAGCAACTCTAGCTATCTATTTTACATTTGGTAGTGTATACATGTCCATTCCACTGTTTCACTTCGTCCCAGCTTATCCTTCCCCTTCTCAGTGTCCTCAAGTCTATTTGCTACATCTGAGTCATTACTCCATTCTTGTCCCTACGTTCTTCAGAACTTTTTTTTTTTTTAGATTCCATATATATGTGTTAGCATACGGTATTTGTTTTTCTCTTTCTGACTTACTTTATTCTGTATGACAGTCCCTAGGTCCATCCACCTTACTACAATTAACTCAATTTCATTTCTTTTTATGGAAGAATAATATTCCATTGTATATATGTGCCACATCTTCTTTATCCATTCATCTGTCGATGGACACTTAGGTTGCTTCCATGTCCTGGCTATTGTAAATAAAGCTGCAATAAACACTGTGGTACATGACTCTTTTTGAATTATGGTTTTCTCGGGGTATATGCCCAGTAGTGAGATTGCTGGGTCATATGATAGTTCTATTTTTAGTTTTATAAGGAAACTCCATACTGTTCTCCATAGCGGCTGTATCAGTTTACATTCCCACCAACAGTGCAAGAGAGTTCCCTTTTCTCCACACCCTCTCCAGCATTTATTGTTTGTAGATTTTTTGGTGGTGACCATTCTGAATGGTGTGAAGTGATACCTCATTGTAGTTTTGATTTGCATTTCTCTAATAATTAGTGATGTTGAGCATCCTTTCATGTGTTTGTTGGCAATCTGTATATCTTCTTTGGAGAAATGTCTATTTAGGTCTTCTGCCCATTTTTGGATTAGGTTGTTTGTTTTTTTTTTTTTGATATTGAGCTGCAAGAGCTGCTTGTAAATTTTGGAGATTAATCCTTTGTCAGCTGCTTCGTTTGCAAATATTTTCTCCCATTCTGAGAGTTGTCTTTTCATCTTGTTTATGGTTTCCTTTGCTGTGCAGAAGCTTTTCAGTTTAATTAGGTCCCATTTGTTTATTTTTGTTTTTATTTCCATTTCTCTAGGAAGTGGGTCAAAAAGGATATTGCTGTGATTTATATCATGGAGTGTTCTGCCTATGTTTTCCTCTAAAGTTTTATAGTTTCTGGCCTTACATTTAGGTCTTTAATCTATTTTGAATTTATTTTTGTGTATGGTATTAGGGAGTGTTCTAATTTCATTCTTTTACATGTAGCTGTCCAGTTTTCTCAGTACCACTTATTGAAGAGGCTGTCTTTTCTCCATTGAATGTTCTTGCCTCCTTTATCAAAAATAAGGTGATCATATGTGCGTGGGTTTCTCTCTGGGTTTTCTATCCTGTTCCATTGATCTATATTTCTATTTTTGTGCCAGTACCATACTGTCTTGATTACTGTAGTTTTGTAGTATAGTCTGAAGCCCAGGGGCCTGATTCCTCCAGCTCCGTTTTTCTTTCTCAAGATTGCTTTGGCTATTCGGGGTCTTTTGTGTTTCCATACAAATTGTGAAACTTTTTGTTCTACTTCTGGGAAAAATGCCATTGGTAGTTTGATAAGAATTGCATTGAATATGTAGATTGCTTTGTGTAATATAGTCATTTTAACAATATTGATTCTTCCAATCCAAGAACATGGTATATCTCTCCATCTGGTTGTATCATCTTTAATTTCTTTCATCAGTGTCTTAAAGTTTTCTAGTACAGGTCTTTTGTCTCCTTAGGTAGGTTTATTCCTAGGTATTTTATTCTTTTTGTTGCAATGGTAAATGGGAGTGTTTCCTTAATTTCTCTTTCAGATTTTTCACCGTTAGTGTATAGGAATGCAAGAGATTTCTGTGCATTAATTTTGTATCCTCACACTTTACCAAATTCATTGATTAGCTCTAGTAATTTTCTGGTAGCATCTTTAGGATTATCTACATATAGTATCTTGTCATCTGCAAACAGTGACAGCTTTACTTCTTCTTTTCCGATTTGGATTCCTTTTATTTCTTTTTCTTCTCTGTTGGTTGTGGCTAAAACTTTCCAAACTATGTTGAATAATAGTGGTGAGAGTGGGCAACCTTTTCTTGATTCTGATCTTAGTGGAAATGGTTTCAGTTTTTCAGCATTGAGAATGATGTTGGCTGTGGTTTGTCATATATGGCCTTTATTATGTTGAGGTAAGTTCCCTCTATGCCTACTTTCTGCAGGGTTTTTATCATAAATGGGTGTTGAATTTTTTTGAAAGCTTTTTCTGCATCTATTGAGATGATCATATGGTTTTTCTCCTTCAATTTGTTAATATGGTGTATCACATTGATTGATTTGCATATATTGAAGAATCCTTGCATTCCTGGGATAAACTCTGGTTGATCATGGTGTATGATCCTTTTGATTTGCTGTTTCATTCTGTTTGCTAGTATTCTGTTGAGCATTTTTACATCTATGTTCTTCAGTGATATTGGCCTCTATTTTTCTTTCTTTGTGGCATCTTTGTCTGGCTTTGGTATCAGGGTGATCGTGGCCTCATAAAATGAGTTTGGGAGTGTTCCTCCCTCTGCTATATTTTTGAAGAGTTTGAGAAGGATAGGTGTTAGCTCTTCTCTAAATGTTTGGTAGAATTCGCCTGTGAAGCCATCTGGTCCTGGGCTTTTGTTTGTTGGAAAATTTTAAATCACAGTTTCAATTTCAGTGCTTGTGATTGGTCTATTCATATTTTCTATTTCTTCCTGGAAGGTTGTGCATTTCTAAAAATTTGTCCATTTCTTCCAGGTTGTCCATTTTATTGGCCTAGGGTTGCTTGTAGTAATCTCTCATGATCCTTTCTATTTCTGCAGTGTCAGTTGTGACTTCTCCTTTTCATTTCTAATTCTATTGATTTGAGTGATCTCCCTTGTTTTCTTGATGAGTCTGGCTAATGGTTTATCAAATTTGTTTATCTTCTCAAAGAATCAGCTTTTAGTTTTATTGATCTTTGCTATTGTTTCCTTCATTTGTTTTTCATTTATTTCTGCTCTGATCTTTATGATTTCTTTCCTTCTGCTAATTTTGTGTTTTTTTTTGTTCTTCTTTCTCTAATTGCTGTAGCTATAAAGTTAGGTTGTTTATTTGAGATGTTTCTTGTTTCTTGAGGTAGGATTGTATTGCTATAAACTTCCATCTTAGAACTGCTTTTTTTTTTTTTTTTTTTTTTTACTATACGTGGGTCTCTCAGTGTTGTGGCCTCTCCCGTTGCAGAGCACAGCCTCCAGATGCGCAGGCTCAGTGGCCATGGCTCACAGGCCCAGCCGCTCCATGGCACGTGGGATCTTCCTGGACTGGGGCATGAACCTGTGTCCCCTGCATCGGCAGGTGGACTGTCAACCACTGTGCCACCAGGGAAGCCCTTAGAACTGCTTTTGCTGCATCCCATAGGTTTTGGGTCGTCGTGTTTTCATTGTCATTTGTTTCTAGGTATTTTTTATTTCCTTTTTGATTTCTTCAGTGATCTCTTGGTTATTAAGTAGTGTATTGTTTAGCCTCCATGTGTTTCTAATTTTTACATATTTTTTCCTGTAATTGATACCTAGTCTCATAGCATTGTGGTCAGTAAAGATATGTGATATGATTTCAATTTTGTTAAATTTACCAAGGCTTGATTTTTGACCCAAGATATCATCTATTCTGTAGAATGTTTCATGAGCACTTTAAAAGAAAGTGTTCTCTTGTTTTTGGATGGAATGTCCTATAAATAGCAATTAAGTCCATCTTGTTTAATGTATCATTTAAAGGTTGTGTTTCTTTGTGTATTTTCATTTTTGATGATCTGTCCATTGGTGAAAGTGGGGCGTTAAAATCCCCTACTATGATTGTGTTACTGTCAATTTTCCCTTTTATGTCTGTTTGCATTTGCCTTATATATAGATTTGCTTCTATGTTGGGTGCATAACTTAAAAGCTTTTCCACAGCAAAGGAAAACATAAACAAGATGTGTATATACTTTTGATAGTCAGGGCGTAACTGGTTATTGGGAGGTAGAAATGCAGATTGTGGGGGAGGGGAAGTGATGCTCTAACACAGTAGTGCTTGACAGTGACAATCTTGTTCTGAAAGAGCCCTTGGCTTTACCCACTACAAGGGCCACTAGCTAACTATCCTCTTAAAGATTCCCAGCCTACTTCTCAAATATTTTCTCAGTCCCTCCCATTTTCAGCCTGCTCATAACTCCTTAAATACCAATTCATATTTTGCAGGACAGGTCAGTTTCCTCTTTGTCTCTTGGCCTGTTTGGCTTATGTCTAAAGAGTCCTGTCTTATACTCACATAAGCCCATGAAGGCACCTTCCTCCACAAGAACAGTTCTTTCTCAGACGGGAATTCTCTGTTTAGCTCCTAATGTAACTGTGCCTTCTCCCTGAGACACTCTTTATTGCAGTGTTCAGTTTACTTGTGCGTCTTTGTCACTAAATGAAAGTTTTGAACATAACGTTTTGCTTTTGCAGGATCTTGGATCCCCAGCGACCAGCTCAGAGTATGATAATTAATGCTTGATTAGTATGTGAAGCCTGATGGTTCTCCACTTATTAGAGGCATCTATTAGTGGGTACCATTTTATCTCACATAAATTTGTTTCTTTTGGTTCTCAAAACAGACATAAGTATGATGGAAGTTATCTTGGCCTAATAGCCTACTTGGTTTTATTACTTCCAATAGATAAGACCTGGCTTATCCAGGAGAATGTCTCAGTAAGCATCACAGCATTCAACTATAAACTATCTTGAGGCAGATTGTACATTACCTGCAACCAAAACCATGCTTGGGAAAGGCTCTTTGGCTGGAACCATTGCTGGTAAAAGAATCTGGGGCAAACATCTTTTCTTCGTTGTCTTGCTTCTTAATTGAAGAACATGCCAGTGATTTGACTGTTCTTTGAGCTTCTAGAATTCCACGATTTGGATGTTTTTCCCCAGCTTTCCAAGGATCTTTTGCAGCTAACAAATGAGTTGGTGAGGAAATGGAATAGCGTCTAACAATCATAACATTGCCTGTACAAGAGACACAAAATTCAAGTTTAAAAATTCTACTTTTAATGACCTCCACAAATGGAAGATTGTGTTGGTAGTAGATACTTCATTGAAACTAACTAACAAAAACTGTTGTTTTTAGATTATTTTTTTTGCATAAAAGACATTCATTCATTGATTAATTTGGAAATTATTGAGTGCCAACCATGAGCCAGGTGTTTTTTTAAGAGATGGGGAGTAGGAGTGAACAACACAGAATTCTTGCCTGCATAAAATTCTCATGTGACTGACAGGTGATAAACAAACAATATATGATAAAATTCAGATAGTGGTAGGTTCTAGGAAGACAAATCAAGCTAATGAGGGCTAGGGGATAGAGGCAGATGAGGGAGGGGGTCTGGAGGCTATTTAAATAGTGTGGTCAGGGAAGACCTTCCTGAGAACATAGAATATGAACAGAGAGCGGGACATATAGAGATAATAAAACACGATTTTAAAATGCAAAGAACATGAATTTCTAGACATGCAGTTCTGGAAGTTCTCCTCATTCTAGAAGAACGTGCTCATCCACAGTCCCTCATCACTTGAATAGCCACAAATAATTGAACTGGCTGCTCCCTGAAATGTGTGTGTTGGCTTTAGTAAGGACAGTTGTTATGAGGATGACTGTTGAATGAGAGATGAAAGCAAGGCAGACACATGGAAAGAAGTAAAGATGCCTTGGGACTTCCCTGGTTGTCCAGTGGTTAAGACTCCGCCCTTCCACTGTAGGGGGCATGGGTTCCATTCCTAGTCAGGGGATTAAGATCCTGCATGCTGCAAGGCACGGCCAAAAAATTTAAAAAAAAAAAAAAGAAGTAGTAAAGATGACTTCTGTGGGAAACAGGAGTTCTCCTGAGAGAGATGGAGAGATTTATGGCTTTAGTTTCTGAGGGCTTCCCACCCAGTTTCTGTCCATAAGTCTGCTAATAAGCTCTTTCCTTGAGGTAAATCCTATCTCCATTCCTTGTAATGAAAGCACCTTGAATAAAAGAGCTTTATTTTAGGGAGTCTTGGTTTGTCTGTGTCTCACTTCTAACACTGTGCTAACTTACCTGGGGCCTGTCATTCAACCTCTACTTAGACACCTAGCTATTACCCCTGGGGTTAATGACACTGGCCTCAAGAGTTGGTTTCCATTTTCTGGAGCACTTAATGAATGTTTTTTGAATCTTTATTCTTTCTCATCATAGCTTTGTCATTTGTCAAAGTATAAGAAAGTGCAGCATCGTGTTTAGGTTTTCAGAGTGCTGGAAGCACAATTTTCTCTTTTTTAAGTTTGTGGCCCATGTCTGAAGAACACAGACAGCAAATTATATAGCCATCACAGAAAGTGGAGGCTGCCCTGGCTTTTCATAGTTTGGAAGAGCCGGAGGTCATATTTTAAGCAAGAGTTTGTGGGAGAGTTTAAGTTCAAATCTATCTGAAGTAATTAACGGCAAATACTATTCATAAATTATCTTTGAACACTTCCTTTGGCAGTGATATATCACTTTTATAATTATCTAAAAACAGATTTATGACTATTGACAAACATAAAAGTTTCTGTTTAAGAGGATTATAAAACAGTATCTTGGGGGCTTCCCTTGTGGCACAGTGGTTGAGAGTCCACCTGCCGGTGCACGGGACACGGGTTTGTGCCCCGGTCTAGGAAGATCCCGCGTGCTGCGGAGCGGCTAGGCCCGTGAGCCATGGCCACTGAGCCTGCACGTCCGGAGCCTGTGCTCCGCAACAGTGAGAGGCCCACGTACTGAAAAAACAAAAAAATCCAAAAAACAAAAAAAACAATATCTTTATACCAAATGGTAGGAAAATACAGCAGAGGAAATTATATTTATAATAGCAAAGTTTATTGTTTGGGGCCTATACTCCAGCTTGACAGATCAGCATATAGGCTTTTGGTTTATGTCCTGGATCACAAGTAATCTGTATCCTTTAGTTTCTTATCAATAAAAGAGAAAGAATATTCCACAGAGCATCACAGGGTCATTAGCACCAATTCAAAGATTGCTTTCAAATGCACTTTATTTGCCAGCAAAGGGTATGAGCAGGTTGAAGGGAATGCTGGAGTTTCCCTGTAAAGAATTGTTTCTTGCATCTTCTTTGTAGCAGATTATCTCTTCCTTAAAAGAGCCTAGGTGAGATTGCAAAGGGCAGGTGGGGTGAGGGCAACATCTCTGGAATGGACAGGTTGGATTTCATACCTACCAAATGCTGGCACACTCTTACATATATTTCCAGGAGAATTTAGTCTCAAGTGATTGCTTCCAGACCCACCTTAATGGTTCCTTCTTAAAGTGAGAAACACTTCTGATTTCATATCATTCCTTCTCAAAGAATAAGTTTATATTAGTTTGTTTTCAAGAGGATCAGACAAGCTGCTTAATCTCTCTGGGTCTTGTAGCCTCAAAAGTATAAAAAAGGGGATGAGCTCTAAATCTCCTCCCTAGCAGCACATTTCTATCATTCAGTTGCAAGTATGAATTTTGATTGATATCAGCAATATCTTACTGACTGCTAATAAAAACCTTAAACTCAAGTCAAATGATATTTTTCCAACCTATCCAATGATATGACGACAACTGCTACCAAGTAACTCATGCTGAGTCTTACTTGTGCTACCCCATTTAATCGTCTCAGCAGCCTTATGAGATAGATTCTATCACTTTCTCCATTTTACAGATGAGGAGAGTGATCATAAAACATGTCATATTCATAGAATCATAGAATTTTACAGTTGGAATAGGCCTTGGAAGGCATCTAACCCATTCATTTTTACTTGATAAAGCTAAGATCAGGAATTTTATGTGAGCTACCCAGCACTGACCAACTATTACAAAACTGGGACTACAACCCAGGTGTCTTCATGCTCAGGCCAATGTTCCTTCTACTTATATCACTTTCATAATAGAACATCACATGTAAGACACACATAAATATCACTTAAATTAACTCAACCGGGCTTCTAAGCACAAATTTAAATCATATTTCCTTCTTTGCTTTATTGGTGCAACTGGCAAGACTTCCCCAAATGTCACCAAATGTTTTTCACTAGTCCTTTTCCAACTTAATGCTTATATTCTTACTGGAGGTCACCATTCAGTTGCTGAAAATGTATATTATCAGTTGTGTATTTAGCTCTTAATAATATTCAAACCTCCTTTAAATTAAATGGCATTCAGGCCCTGAATTCAGGGTTTAAAAGGTAATACTCTTTGTTCTTTAACCAGTTTAATGCTTGTTTTAGAAAAGCACTAGGTGTACTGAGGCTCAAATTACTTTTGCATTAGGATAAGCATCATGAAAAATAGATTTGAAGGAGTTGTTTACCTTTGGAGTAAGGCAGTTGTTTTCAGTTGGGAGAAATGTTGTCTTCCAGGTGACATTTGGAATGTCTGCAGACATTTTTGATGGTCATGACTGAAGGGGGAGAGGCAAGTACTACTAGTGTTTAGAAGTCAGGAAAAACTGCTAACATCCTACAATGTCCAAGACAAACTGCTATAATACAGAGGTATTCAGTCCAAATGTCAAGAATTCAGAGGTGGAGGAAGCCTGGGGAAGGATATACTACACATGTCCATATCTTTTTTTTTTTTTTCACCAGGAGAAAGTCTAACTTCCTTATAGTTTACTCTTTCAGTTTTACTAAATAACCAACAGACAGAATAACTCAGATCCAGAGTTGTTCTTGACAACAAGGGAAAAGATCGTGATTGGAATCTGTTCCCAGCTTTGAAATACAGGAACCCCTACTAGAAAGAGACCTCTTTAACAGAAAAAAACAGCTGGAAATAGAACATGTCCAATTGCCAAGCTGTTCAGCACCTCTAAATGGCATTGCCTGAATCTTTTGACAGAGGATATTAAGCACTTTGAGTATTTAATTATGTATATCAATTTCATTTGAATATATTGTATGTAGGTAAGCACTCATTTAAATGTAGAATGTATTTTTTCACTCTCCTGATTTCTGACTTAATGTATAGTCCTCACAGTCAAAATTCTTTCCCATAAAGGGTGAGAGATTTGATTCTTTTAGAATATATCATTGCCTTTTATTCTTGAAGTCTTCAACCTGTATAGTAATTTGAATTATGTGCAACATATGTTCATAAAGGATAGTAAAAATTTTGTAAAATATGGATAAGAAATAATACCTACCATTTGTTGTGTGTTTGCCAGGTGCTATACTAAGCACTTAGTTTATCATTACAGTCAATCCTCACAACCATGTGAGGTAGGTACTATAACACTTCCAAATGAACAAAATGAGGGTTAAAGATTTCTCAGAGCTAGCTCTAAATCAAATGGCCAACTGGAGTCAGATCACTGACAACCGTATTTGTCTGATTCTAATATCCATATACTTAACTATTATGCAATACTGTTCTAGGTTAATAAGTGATCACGCCATTTGACACGTACCCATTTGGTGTTCCATTATGTAGCATTTAAATGCTTGAAGTCAAGAAAGGAAAAAAAGCATTACTTTTAATATGACTGATTTCCACAAATCTGTCATCCTTATCTTTCCAGGACTATCTGGAGATAGTTTCAATGTTGTTAAAATATGTTGCTTGAAGATGCTAAAGAAATTCTTTCCCTAGGGATTCAAAGATAATCTACCAGGAGAAAAAGGATGGAACTCACCACTGTAATACCAAATTACGCAGTTATGTGAGAGGCACAATAAACCTATTATTTAGGAGATATTTGCAAAGGTGGGCACAGCCCAGAAGAGCTATGGATGTACAGTACCTTGGTGTTCCCTCACAGCTGGGGCCATACCAGTGGAAACACCACCATGAAGGGCTGCTGGAGATTGTCCAGGCACTTCTGCAAATTTACCGAGGTCTGTGACTTCCTCCTCCTTCTCATCTCCTGATTTTCCCCCTGAGCCTGGGGTTCTCTGACTAGTTGAAGTCAGTTTCATCCGGAGGGCTTGATTCTCTTTCTCCAGCTTATTGATCTCTGCCCGCATTTCCTGGATAACTCTCATGAGCTGGATATTTGCTTCCATTGCCTCTTTTCAGGTCGCTCTGGTTTGTTCCTTTAGGGAGACAGATCAACATTTGCTCATGAACCAAATGCACAATCTACTCAGTGGAACAAGTTGCTCCCGCCCATAAACATTCCTGGACAATAGGTGTCATTCTCCTCTATGCCATCTTTCAGCATCTGGGGAGTTAGGCTGTCTATGGAGGTAAAGGATCTCCATGACTTATTCATTCTGGGTTTTGTTTTTCAGAACAGAGCTTTTCTTTGTATCTTTCATTTCATATCAATCCACAGTTCTAGAATATTGCTTTGTGTCTGCAGAGGACACTCCAGAAATTTCCAGTGAGGACCAGAGTTTCTTACTTCTGTCACGAACGCACCATCCTACCAGCCACTCAAGTTTTTTCTCTGTTGCTATTTCTGGGATCAGACGTTTCATAGAATCACCAACTGGCATGAGCACATCAAAACTGGCACATAAGAATTATTCCTTGTCTTCTCTGTAAAATATATCATAGTTCTGTACTTCCTGGGTAAATTATTAATTTTGACACCTCTTGATTAAGGATAACTAGCAGAGGAAGTCATATGAATTGCAGTGAGATTATTTAAATGAGATGTTGATAATTATACCTAAATCCCTTAAGATAATTTCAAGGACCATATAATTACTTCTCAGTAGGTTTCTATCGTATAAGCATTTTTGCTGTTATTTGGTTTCAGAGTGTTTGCTTGGGCAAATACTGCCCAGAGCTCTTTTGGGAATGTAAGAAGATACAGGTTAAACATTAATCTTGAATGAGAAGAACACGCAACAGTTAACAGCTTTCATTACCTATTTCCTGGAGAGGTTTCTTTGTTGGGAATGAAAAGTACGAATCTTAGATAACATATTCTCTATAACCACTTGGAAATTCAATTAATGTTTAAACATGAATGGCTTTTTGCAATAGGGTAAAAATGATCAGATAATTTTTCATGGTGATAGTTTTCCCTGCACATTTGTTCCCTTATGTTTTTATGTATATTGATGTGGGTTTTTTTTTGCTTATCCTAATAAATAGAATAGGCAGGTTGATTGATCCAAGGCCATAGGTGAGAGAGATTGGAGAAAGTATTACTCCTTTTTTATTCATACTGAATTATTATATGTATTTAAATTTTATGAAGTGTTTACTAAAAAGTCAGTCTAAAAAAACAATGTGGCTATTTTGATATACTACTTCTATTTGTATTTAAATGAATTTCAGTAAACTTTTGTGTGCCAAACTGGCTAGAGGCTATGGAAGTGGCTGTGGAAATATGGAATATGGAGTAAGATGAGTCGTAAAGGTCATCCAGTCCAACCACCTACCAGATATTCAAATCTGTTCCACAACATCTCTGTAATGGATTATTGACCCTATATTTAAGTATTTCCCCTGTAGGAAAGTCCTCTTCCTACAAAGGTATACTACTTACTTTTTAATTAAAATTATTTACTTGACCAAAAGTTGGCCTCCATGTAGCTTGTTCCTAGTTATTCTCTTTAGAGAGGTTATGTGACAAGCCTAATCCTTGTTTTAATGAAAATTCTTATTCCATCGTGTTCTAATGAGTCTATATTCACCAGAAGGAATATCCCAATTCTTTCAACTGTTTGTCAGCTAATGTGGGTTCATGGACCTTGGCTGCTCTCTTTTGAACATGTTTCCATTTGTAGAAAGGTCTCTTGAACTAGGATGTCCAGGTTTAAATGCATTCTCCTGAAGGCATCTGACTAGCCTGGAGTATACTGGCATAGCTTCTGTAAAGTCTTCTGTAGAACATATTCCATAAAATTGGGCAGTAAAGACCATTCTTGAAATTGTATTCACTGCAACAAAGCAGGAATTGTATAATTGTTGAAACTGACAAAATAGTTATTATTTATAGACAATTTGATTGATATCTAGAAAGTCCAAGGAATTGAATAAAATATTTTATTTTGTAATCTACTCCTATGTTACAAAATAAATATTTAAAAATCAGTAGTTTTCTAAAGTACTATTAATAACTATATAGAATAAAATAATTGAAAAGTATTCCACTAACAATAGGCTCCCCACCTATAAAATCACTCAGGAATTGTCTTTAAAAAGTTTGTAGAAGAAAATCTAGTATTTTACTGAGATAGAAAACGGAGAATATGCTCTTGGTGAGAGGACTGTATATTTTAAGGAAATCGTAATTGAATTTCTAATTTATAGGTTTAGTGGAAGCACAAATTCTTTTTTTAAAAAAGAAATTGATGAAATCATTCTAAAGATTGCCTGGAGATAATAGGCTTGAATTATGTGAAAATGAAGCGTATTTGTTGGGTCTTTGCCTTATTAAATTATTCAATAGAGTATGAAGCTATAAAGATGAAAACAGCAAATACTGGTGAATTTGCAGGTAGGACAAAGTTACAGATAATTCCTAGAAGAAATAGAAATGGCCCCAAAATGTGAAAGAATCTCAACATCACTAGTAATTTTGCAAATTAAAACAATGATATACCTTTTTTGGAAGGACCTAACAAGCTAGCACAGATTTTGAAAAATGAATGCAAATACTATTAATAAATGGCATGTCTTTTTGATAAGCAGTTTTACAATAAGTATCAAGGATATTTAAAAAAATTCTTCATTGTAGATCTTTAAATTCTACCTTCTAGACTCTACCTAAGAAAGTAATTATATTTAAAGATTTTTATAAAAGGATGCTCATTGTGCATTACTTTAATAGCAAAAACATTGGAAATAACCTAAGTGTACAAAAGAGGTGAATAAATATATAAAATATGATAGAGCCTTAAAACATAATAGTATTCTGAAACTGAAAATGTTGAGTGAAAAAGTAGTATATATTATAGAGTAAAATCAAAACCATGTAAAAAGCATTAGAAATAAATGCACTGAAAGGAAAACAATTCCTATCTCTTTGTGGTAAGATTTTGGATGATTTTTATTTACCCTTATATGCTATATGAATTTTTAAAAATCCTATAGTTACATGAAAGTTATCCATAATGAAAAACTTAGGTAATAAAAAATGTGAAAGAAATTTATTTAAATGATCTGACATTACGTTTTCTTGGGACTTTGTTGATGTTTGATTAAGTCAAATGGCAATTAAGTCAAATGACTAGTGAGAACTGGAATTTTTTTCTTACCAAATTAGCTTTAGTCTTTAATAGTTGTCATAACAGTTTTAAAATTGGATATATGAGTGAAAGTTGTTCAGAATTAGTAAATTTTTATATAAATGCTAGGATTGATGGTTTTATAATTACTCATGATTCATTTCTAAGGGTGTGGATGGATGTCTTGTGTAATGGGACAGGCTGGGCTCAGAGAGTTCTGCTTTAGGAACTGACTTGTATAGTGGGGTAGATGGGGTATTGGGTCCTGTAAGAAGGGCGGAGAAGTGGTGAGTGGGGTTGAAGGAAAATTCCAACAGCATGCTCTGGGAAGTCCAAATGGCAAGAGGAAAAAAGTGTCTGAAGACCACAGCAGTAACTGACAGGTAATAATCCAAGCAAGAAACTTGCTTGGGGATCCAAGCTGAAGGATGGCATAGCAGGACGTTGTTGGCATGTAGAAGAGCTACGGCCACTGCCACTGTGACTCCCTGATGGCACTTTAGGCCTTTTTCTTGAACTACCAAAATCAGGACTGTAAGCCCTTTTTCTAGAGCAGGGACCCTCAGACCCCTCAGCATCACCGGGGAGTGCTTGCTTAAAATGAAGGTCTATAGGCCCAACCCTAGACCCGTTGGGACTCTGTTGTGGTAGATTTGGAAAATCACATTGTAAGAAGCTCCCTAGATTATTCTTATGCATACTAAAGTTTTACGACAATTGTTCTAGAACAGTAGCAGAAATTTAAAAAACCAATAGAAATAAAATGGAAGCCGCATACACCATTACAAATTTTCTAGTAGCCGCGTTAAAAAAGTAAAGAAAACAAATTAATTTTCATGTTTTCTTTAACACAGTAGCCCCAGGATATTATCATTTCAACATGCAAATAAATATAAAAATTACAACTGAGATATTTTACATAGTTTTTCTCACACTGTCTTTAAAATTCAGTGTGCATTTTACACTGAGAGCCTGTCACAATTCAGACACTAATTTTTCATCGGAAATACCTGATCTGTATTCAGATTTCATCAAACTGACAGTTGAAAAGGTCGATTTGCATGCCCAGGTGGTTCCAAACAAACATACTGAGACACACTTGGGTATCAGTCAGTCATCTGTAGAGCAGGCTCCAGCGATCCTCCAGCTCAATGGGAGTAGAAGGCAAGTCCCCACATGGGTCACCCATGAGGTCTGATGTGACCCTGTCTTTGGCTCCACTCTGATTTCATCTGCTACCACTCCCTTGCTCCACCACTCTGCCCTGCCCCAATCACACTGGCCTTTTTGGTTCTATAAACACTCCAGGCACATTCTTGCCTTACGACCCTGGTCTCAGCTGTCCCTGTGACTGAAAGGGCTTCCCCTTAGATATCCACACAGCTAATTCCCTCATCTTCTACACCAGCTAGTAAACCACATGCCTCCAGCCTCCAGCGTGAGTTGACACTGTGGGAATGGAGTCAATCTTTGGCTTTTCCCACATTTGTGGGCAAAGGTTTAAAAAAGGAGATGAACTGCATTAGCACATCTGCTTTCCAGAGAACGGAGAGTTGGCACCAAGTGCCTTCCTTCCATCCTCCTCAAATAGATGATGACACATCATGTCCTTTTTCTGGACATAAAATTGTGCCTTGCTAGAATATGGTGTGTAGGGTTGACATGTGGCTTCTTTATCTGTCAGAAACTTCAGTTTAATTCAGTGACAGAGGATGGGCAAGGTCAGATTAGAACTCAGGGATTTTGACTGCATTATCATCACTCGACCATGTGTAGAGGTACCCAAATGCCTTACCCTCTAAGACATAGTAGAAAAATGTCACTTACATGAAATCTTATGTCTCACTTTTCAAGCAGGCATAAACTCTGCTGTTATAAATTATTTAAGCAGCTGCTCAGAAATTCTACTTTTGCAGCATTTGCTGAGAATTCACTTTGACCTTGAACTTGATATGTAGCTATTGTCAGAGTGATTTCCCAGGTGACCGGAAGCATCTGGTGTTGCCATGAGCCCAGACTCAGGACTGGATTTGACAGTCCGCCTTCTCCTCATCTTTTTGACATCTGAGTACCACACAGTGGCAGAGCAGTCATGTGGAAAGGAAGGAGGAGATAAGAAGTTTTTGACGGGCACAGTGTCCATGAAATACTGATAAGCTTATGAGAGGGATGTTTAAGAATGCCCTGGGTCAACTCAATGCCCTGGGAAGTGATGAGCCACCTCCCTGTTCAGCCAGATGTGAGATGAGCTTGGCTTAGCCAGCTTTGTGTGCATGAAGAGATTTTCATGGAGACAGATATGAGAAAGAACATCCGTCGTCTGACAGACTGCCACTGGCCTGTAGTGAGTTTCCAATGAGAAAAAGAATTTCAAGGCTTCCCTGAAACTGGCATATGTGCAAGAAATTTGAACTGATATAATGGACAGGGTAGAGATCCTGGGTCCTAAGGACCTAACTCCTACTCTGCCACTATCTCATTATTAAATCTTATAAAATAAAGGCAGGTAAAATAAATGAATGATATGAGTTGAACAACTAGTCAGCTCCAGCCATCAATTGCCATGAAGAAATGCACCTCTACAGTTTCTAGTTCTTTAGAATTTCCAAAAGAAGTTGGAATCCAGATATCATGAGAGATCTTTACACTTTTAAAGATGGGCAGCTAATTCAACCTTTCAAATATATTGTACAGACCCAACAAAACATGTTCGAGGGAATGGATACATTCTCTTGGTTTCCAATGTGTGTGGCTTCCAGGAGACAGAGTCCTTCTTCCCATGAGAAAATAAGGACCAGAAAAGTAATAAAGCTTTCCAAGATCAACTTGCTCTAGTCAACATTTACTGAGGGCCAATTTTAAGCCTCCAGCAGGATATCCTGTAAGGATCTAGCTTTATGTACTTTCAGCTGCAAGAACAAGTTATTCCTCTTTTCTGAGCCTATATTTTTATCTGTAAAGGGAACATAAGGACAGTTATCTCCATGGGTCATTGTGAAGATTGAATGAATTTATAATGATAAATACTCAAGTGCTTTGAAGTTAGTAAGTTTTCAATACATGTTAGTAGAGTAACATCAGGTTTTAAAATTAAAGATTGCTGGTTGAATATTCTATCTGCTATCTAGCATTAGACAAGTAGGGAGGGGGCTTCATAGGGAAGGAGAGAGGGAGGATGGAGAGGCATATGACTGCAGGAGAATGAACCTATCTGCGGGTTTTGAGTCTAGCCTTGCCCTGGGTACCTGTATATCTGCAGACAGTTCCTCTCTGCTGAGCCCCAGTGTTTTTAGTTTCATTAAAATCCCTTTTGGAATTTATGGATCAATTGGGAACAGTTAACATCTTTACTATATTGAATCTTTATTATGACATTTATTCTGATCTACTTCTATGTACTTCAAGAATGTTTTGTAGTTATGCCCATGAAAGTCCTCCACTTATTTTATTACATTATTATTTCACTATCATTTAGCTCTAAATATTTTGTAATTCCTAGTGTTATCACCTCATTCATTTATTCAATGAATAGTTATTTACTTCTTACCATGTGCCAAGCTCCGTTCAAAGCACTGGACAATAGCTAGTGAACAAAAGAGTTAGAAATCCTTACCTTTATGGAATGTATATTCTAGTTGAGAAGACAGCAAAGAAACACAATACGTAAGCAAAATGTAAAGCATGTGAGAAGAGATAAGGGCTTTGGAGAAAAATAAAGGGGCACAGAATGCCAGGTGAGGGCAGTGAGAGTTCAGTTTAAATTCATTTAAAAATAGAGCAGGTAGGAAAGAAGTCACTGTAAAGGTGACCCGAGGAAAAGGAGGGAGAAAACCTTTGGGAAAAGTTTCAGTCATGTGAATGGAAAGAACAAAGGCACTGATGGAACTGTATTCTTGTTATGTTTGAGGGCATCACGTGATTTGGATGGTATGTGAAATAGATGCAACACAAAGAGTCAGGAAGGTAGCGGGGAGCTAGATCATGAGGGCTCTGTAGGCTACTGGGTGGATTTTGGCTTATATTTCCAAATAATAAACTTCTAAGATCCATTCACATTTACTGTTATTGTTTATATATTTGGATTTGTTTCTATTTTTATTCTCTATTTGCAATTCTTTTTTCTTAGCTGCTATTTTCCCCTCTACCACTGTCATCTGATTGTTTAATAAACTTGCCTTAAGGTAACACAGATGCTGAAGAGCATGGCCTCTGAAAGCACACTCTCTGGGCTTGAGTTCAGGCTCTACCACTTCCTAGCAATGTGACCTTGGGTCAGTTACCTAACTTCTCTGTGCCCTAGACTCAGATCTGTTGGAAATTCAGCTGTCAGCTGTTCTCTCATGGGGTGGTTGTGAGGATAACTTCAAGCACTTCGAACAGTGGCAGCATATAGGAAATACTCAAAATGTGTTTGTTACCCTTTTTGCTAGTTTGGAATCAAGCTTTTGACTGTATTTCTATTCTTCTAACATTTAGCATTAATTTTTCAACATATTTTTTAACAACGTGAAAAGTTATGCAATATTTTTCTCCCCCTCTTGACCACTACAAAAACTGAAAGTCTTTAACTTTCACTTAAACATTTCTTATTTGTTATAGTTATTTTGAATTTGGTTTTGAAAAACATTCTTTGTTTTTTGCAATCATAAGATTATTAAATTTAACAATATGCTTTAACTTTTTCTGTAATTAACCTGTCTTTTTATGGGGGGGTTAATCTTCCTTCTTACTTGCATTTTTTAAACCAATTCTTTTTTTTTTTTGCAGTACGTGGGCCTCTCACTGCTGTGGCATCTCTCGTTGTGGAGCACAGGCTCTGGACACGCAGGCTCAGCAGCCATGGCTCACGGGCCCAGCCGCTCCACGGCATGTGGGATCCTCCCGGACCGGGGCACGAACCCGTGTCCCCTGCATCGGCAGGTGGACTCTCAACAACTGTGCCACCAGGGAAGCTGTAAACCAATTCTTTTAATGCAGGTCTATGAATATATAAACTATGTTCATTTAAATGTCAATAGTTATGCTTTTATTTTATCCTCACTTGTGAATGAGGGTTTAGCTGGGTAGAAAATTCTATACTATGTACAAGTTTTCTTGAAAATTCCCAGCCATAATTGTATGTCACTGAATTTTTTTTTCAAAACACCACCTAGCAACTACAAGATCATGGAACCGTTCTGAACGCTACAGCAGAGAGATGCAGGTGTAATGATTTCAACACCCTGGATATTTTCTTTCTTCTATTTGCTTCCATTTTCTCTCTATGTAGGTTGTTGTAAAGGGAACCAGACAGTGTAAACATCATGGCTTGAATAACACCCATCAGCTATGAAAAAGTGTGGCCAGTATTTGTTCTCTGTTTTGATTCAACTTTTATGTCTCCAGTAAAATTGTCCCTATGAAGCATTTGTATGGACTCTCTGAATAAAGAGAAATTCATTTGTTCAGCAAAAAGTTAGCATTTTGAATACTTAGTTTGGTTGCCTTTTGGCCTCTGTTGCTAATAAGTATGCTGTAAATTTAATTCTCATTTCTCTACAAGTAATTTTTCTATTTCCTCTGGTAATCTTTAGATGGTCATTATAATCTTTGATTTTCATATATTTCATTAGGATATGAATTTATCACTATTTACCCTGCTCATTATTCATAGTGAAGCTATGATCTGTTCACAAACCTGTTGTGAAGATTGGATAAAATGGCCTGGGCCCTGATTACCACTTCACCTTCATCTTCATGTCACTTTTTCCTCACTCACCATGTTCTCCCCATACAGACTGTTCTCAGATGTATGAAGGTCCTTCTCATCTCAGAGTCTTTACACATCTTGCTGCTTTTGGCCTGAAAACTCCATCCACATCTTCATCTGCAAATTTCTACCTATCTTCTACCTATCTTCCTGGTACCAGGTTAAGTACCATTCCCTAGAGATGCCTCTTCCCATCCTCCTGCCCAGCTTAGGAGACCACAGCACGTTCCCTCACAAAACGCTGTACGTTTCCTTTGGAACGCTTATCAAAATGGTGATAAAAATTATTTCTTCTATCTGCCTCTCCCCTTCTATTTTAAGCTCCATGAAGTCAGGGGCCGGGCTTGTCTCGTTCATCATTGCATTCCCAGTATTTGGCTGTGCCAGTCCTGACTTTTCAAGAAGTAAATGCCAAGGCAGGATGAGATTTATTAGGGGAAATTCTTGTGAAGAATAAAGGGGAGAGGGGTGCAGAAATCTGCAGGGGAATTCAAGGAGAGAGGAAGGGAAGTGTGGGCTAGGAAGAGCATTAGACTGAAGCACAATTTTGAGAAAATTTTGGTCAGGCCAATGGAAGTCCCAGGCCAAAGTTTCTCCTTAGAGAAATTCTGTGTTGAGCAGAAGAATCCAGCACAAATTACCCTGCCGGGCTCAGCACTGACTTGGGTCACCCAGGGAAGTGGGGCTTGGACAGGTTTGCTGCAGCACCTCTAAGGGTGTGGAGGCTCAGCTGGGCAGCAGGACGACAATGCCTCCCACAACAGGTTCTCATACGGGAGGTCTGTGCGCATCCTTCCATGGCCACCAGACCAGTGAGGTACTTGGAGTGAATTGAATGGTGGCTCCCAAATGTACATCTGTATCTCAATTCCTGGGCCCTGTAAATGTGTCGTTATTTGGAAATAGGGTTCTTGCTCATATAATTAAATTAGGAATCTTGAGATGAGATTAGTAGATGCATGAGGCTAGTGGCTGCTGTACTGGATGGTGGACAGTGCAGATATAACTTATCCATCATCCTGAAAGGTTCTTTGAACAATGCTGTTCTAGAGTAGTTTATTTATGTTAGGCAATATGGTATGTGTGTACGCGCATGTGTGTGTGTGTGTGTGTGTGTGTGTGTGTGTGTATGTACTCACAGGCAGATCAATAAAACCATATGGAAAGACTGCTTGAAAAATGCAAAATGATCTCTCTTAGCAACAGCCCTCAGTGCTGGTCAGGCTGGCCTTTACAGCAGGCAGTTCTTTTTTCCTGACCTGTACAACTTTCTTCCTCTCCTCCCCCCATCCTTTCTCAGCTTAGGCTGTATGTGTGTGTTTGCATGCTTGTGTTTTTAAACTCTCTCTCTTCTCTAAAAATTATTGTCACAAAGAGCCACTGTGACTAATGGGGACCATCTCATTTGATCTCCCAGGTGGGTCGGGCTGGAAAAAAACTGAAAATAATCTGTGAGCATCGATAATCTTCCTTATGATCATGTGATGATGATCTCAGGATCATCCACCCTTATGTTCAGCTCTGTGAAGATTACAGAGTCAGCGGAATGCTATGTCTTTCCAGGAGGCCATTCCCATAAGTTCTATTCTTAAGACGAAAACCGTTCTAGAAATAGCAAAAAAGTGTGACCTGTTTAGCCACTCTTCTGCTTTATGAAGCCAATTTGCCAGAAATAAGTCTGTTTTTTTTTTAATGTTTCTCCTATTTTGTAGATGAAGAGAAATCTGTGGCTTTGCTGAACTTTGTTTACTATGAATTATTAACAAAATGGGACTTAAAAAATGTCCAGTTTCACTTAAAGTCTTTCATAGCATGATGCCTCTACTTTGGCCTCATTAATTCTAATAGCATTAAACAGACTACAATGTCTGCATCAGGGCCCCTTACTTTGGAAAAGATGATTCTTCTTCCCCCAAGAGGGTCCCATTCCATTGACTCATGATGCACAGTATTACAAAGTTTTTCTCCAGGACCAGCTTCTGCCATTAGACGCACTAGAAGGTACTGTCACCTGGACAGTTTACTTCTGCTACCAGTTCCTGGAGGAAATTGCTTCCCTAGCCTTTGTGATGCCAATCTTTTGCTTATTAGCACTTTCTTTAATGAAGGATGGAAGCAGTATCGGTTATCTATAAATGTGCAGATGTGGGAAGGTTAAAACAAGGAGAATTGATTGAAACAGATTCCTAGAGGCACTCCTCACTTCACAGACCCAGTTGATTAACTCAAGTGCTAATATAAAACTGGAGAGTTATTATCTGGAAAGGATGAACCAAAGGGGCTCTGAACTGGGCACACACCAAGTTGAGAGTATGAATGCCACCCTGAAAACAGAGGATTAAATGAGCATCTACTCACTGAATGGTGATGACACCAGAACTTTCTTTTTTTTTTGAAAAACAGGTTTGTAACCTTTAGCTAAATTTTCTCTGGTTTCTGGGACACTGACCAGCCCAACCAGAAAGATCTATAGATATTGTCAGTTGATGGTTCCTCTAAATAGAAAGGCAATTTCTCTCTCTTTTAGTCTCTGTCTCTGTCTCTGTCTCTCTCTCTCCCTCACACACACACACACACACTGAGTTTAATGCCAGCTTGTGTAGTACCTCACTTTGAATATGAATGGATAGTAAATAGTTAACAATCAAGAAAATTATCTACCTTGAAAGACAAAGGCCAGAACAAGCAAATAGAATAAAAGTGTTCATAGGAAACAGAGGCAACACAGGGAGAAGAAGAAAATTTAGGCAAATGACTATAATTAATAATCCTGGAAAAGTATGTGAAGAATAGTATTCATGACACAAAAAGGAATGTATATAAAAAGAGAACATTTAGAACAATAAAGAACCTTTGAAAATTAAAAATAATATAGCAGAAACGTATGGGTCATAGTCTCTGCAGATTAGTTAATAGTAACAAAAGGAAAGATTTCTAATCCTACCCTCAATAAATTGACCATATAGAATTAAAAAGCCGTCGTCTTAAAAAAGAAATGAAAATGAAATTAAAATTATTACAAATGAATGGCAAGTCTGTGGGATTAACTATAACAATCCTCAGAGTAAAACTTATATCTTAAATGCATAATGCATTTACCACATCTATTTGATTTTTCCCCCTCAGCTCACAGATAAACTACATTTCCTAGCTTCCCCTGTAGTTAGGTGGGACCACGTGACTGAGTTCTGGACAATGGAATATGGGAAGAAGTAGATATGCTTCTTCCAAGCCTGGCCTCTGAAACAGCCTGTTCTCCAAACCCTCCATGCTCATTCTTTCAAACTCTTTTTCTTTTTTTTTTCTCATTGGCTGCCCAAATGGAGGGATTCAGTCAAGGTATATCACAGTGTCAGTAAATAAATATTAACTGTGCTTCTGTTACTGCTGACAGAGGGACGTCATTTATCCTTCATCATTTAGTGCTTTTAAATTCAGGCTGATGGGATACTGAGTAGTTTAGCAAAAAGTGAACAATGTATTTGAAATTCTTAACTTCGTGGTGCAATAGCTTGCAAAGTTTTCTTTACTACAAGCTGAAACCCTCTGTGTGTTTCTTTTTGAGAGACTGAATCAATTCATTCATGTATTCATTTTGCATTCATTTATATATTCAGCAAATTCTTTTTAAAATTATTTATTTATTTTTGGCTGCGTTGGGTCCTTGTTGCTGCGCTCAGGCTTTCTCTAGTTGCAGCGAGTGGTGGCTATTCTCTGAGGTACGTGGGATTCTCATTGCAGTGGCTTCTCTTGTTGCGAAGCATGGGCTTTAGGCATGTGGGCTTCAGTAGTTGTGGCTTGAGAGTTCTAGAGCAAAGGCTCAGCAGTTGTGGTGCATGGGCTTAGTTGCTCCGTGGCATGTGGGATCTTACTGGACCAGGGCTCGAACCCGCCCATGTCCCCTGCATTGGTGGGCAGATTCTCAACCACTGCACCACCAGGGAAGTCCTCAGCAAGTTCTTGTTAAGCATCTATCTATCTAATGTGCTATACTGGACTCAGGAGACAGGCAGATTTTATGCCTTAAAAAGTGAGACAACCAAATAAATACATGAAATAATCAAAACATAAATTGTAAGTTGTATTATGATTAGTATTAGGAAGAAGTCACCCAGGAGAATTTTCTTTAAGGAAGATGGTCAGAGGAGGCTTCTTAGAGCATAAAGAATGAGAACACAGGAGCCCTGCAAAAAACTCAGCCAAATATTAAAATGCCTTACATACCACATGGAAGAGTTTGGCTTGCTTTTTTTTGCCACCAGAAGAATGTGATTTTATTATTTTTAATTTTTTAAAAATTAAATGGAAGATTCTTTAAATTCTATAGTGCTTTACAATTTTTGAAAGTTTCACACACATGATTTCATATAACTCCGTAATAATCCTCCCCCACCCCCTGCAACCCTTATATTTTGGCTTTTATTTTAAATCTTTAAATTTTAAAAAGACCTATTGGCTTTGGGTGAAGAATGGATTAGAGCAGTTATTAAGTAACTGGTATTAAATGTGAAAGAGAGGATGATTTATGAAAAAATACTTTTGTAATCCATTAATATGTAATGTCAAATAAGGAATTTCTCTTACCAGAGACATTTGAGTAGTTTTCAATTCCAAAGTTGACAGCAGTGATCTTGTTGTAACCTGCCTGATGGGTCCTGCTTTCTGGGAGACTACTTTGCTCATGGTGGAAAAAATACTTTTATTTTCAAGAATATTATTTTAAGTGGAAAGACATCTTTGGATTTATCTGAGGATGAAATGTCTCACTGAAATTTGTGATTTGGGTGGGGATGGGAAAGTCTTACTCTATAGAGGGGAATAAATGGACTATTACATTTTGTTCTCTTATTAGTTTATACTAGAGACTGTTCAAAATAAACTGTGTTATTTTGACTAGTGTCACTGTATTAGAACAAAGAGTATTCTTTGTTCCTTATACTATGAGGGTGTGTTTGGTAAAAGAATGAATGAATAGTAATTTTCTCTGAATGTATTTTAAAAATAAATGGAAGGTAGTCTGCCAATAGGAATAGAACTATGAATGCCTCCTCATTTAGTTCTTCAAAAATTGGCTCGTTTCCTAAAAAGTGGGCCTTGTGGTTGGTTCTTCCACAGGCATGAATAATGCAAATGTTGAGACTATTTGACTCTGGATGAAATCCCTGTGAAGTCATTGGCATGTGGTTTTATGCAGGCTGGCTGGGTTGAAGGTCTTGAAATAGAGTTCCCATGAGGCCCTTCCATTCCCCAACTCCACTGTCATTAAGGTAGACTGATGCAGACCTCCTATTCACAGCAACAGTTCACATGCCAGCCCAAGGAAATGGGTTCACGGGGCAGAAGAGTCATTTGACTATGGGGCTGTTACCTACAATGGTGTGAAGGGGCCAAGTGCTCTTTCTGAGTTTGCCAGGATTACAGCTCAATGAAAATGTTGTTCAATTTTGATTCACTTCTGGTCTAATTTTTATAAGATATTTATATTAGATTTGGTTCAATGAATGTAGGAATGTATAGGTCAAAGTCAGTAAGCAATCAAAATATAGTTATTGGTTGTATGTGTGATTTTGCTAAAAATTACTTTCCATCAAATATTTAACAGCTTACTCTTGTTTTTGTTCATTGCAAATTCTTGGTCTCTGGAGATGCTTATAGATGAAGTAAATGGCCATCTCTTTTTCTAGATAGCCATTCATCTGCTGAAGCAGCTTTGAGGTTTTGTCCAGCCCTAGGCTTTTGTGATTGAAGCAGGAAAATGGGTTACTCTTGTTCAGAGATGTGGCCCTCATCTGTGAGTTTTTTCAGTGTTTTCCTATGTAGAGAATAGCAATGTATTGGAAGCTGGGCTTTCAAAAGTATCAGAAGAATTAAATGATCTCAGTAATTTTTTTTTCCTCAAAGTCTCTGTGTTTATGTTACCATTACCATTTTTTCCTATTTATTTTGAACTAAATAGTCATTCAAATTATTTTTGTAGTTTTGTAGTTGACATTTTGGGTCCTCTATTCTTCCTTTTTTAGTTTTTTTTGGTCAGGAAAGTATTAGCCTGGGTTTTTAGTCTTGCGTCTTTTATGTAAGTCAGGTGAAATTAATTTAAAAGGCAACGGTTTGGAAATATTGGCTGGTGATGAAGTGACACAGAAATAGGAATCTTGCTGGGTTATTATTTATTTTTTCTTCAGGTTTTTTTAAAAAAATAAATGCAGAGGGTAAGTACTGAAACACATTTAGCTATAATTGTAAATGCAACTAGTTCATAGAGGGATTTTTTTTAAAACATCTTTACTGGAGTATAACTGCTTCACAATGGTGTGTTACTTTCTGCTTTATAACTAAGTGAATCAGCTATACATATACATATATCCCCATATCTCCTCCCTCTTGCATCTCCCTCCCACCCTCCCTATCTTTTTTTTGTTTGTTTTTTGGGTTCTTTTTTTAGTGTATTATTTTCTAACCATCGAGAATAGCTCTGCTATGCTTTGTTATTGGAAAGGCACTTTCATGTTTTTCTATCATTCCTTTTCCTATATGTTTATAGGTTTTCCATGAAAGGATTAAGAAATTAAGGATAGTGCTCCCCCTGAAGAAAGAATGACCAATGACACTTTTGATCCTATCTCAGATTTGTTTGAAATTTTGTCATTCACAAGGTTGTGCAACCATCCTTGTTATCTAATTCCAGAACATTTTCATCACTCTAAAAAGAAACCATTTACCCACTCCCCATGCCCGCCTCCCTCCCTGCCCTTGGCAATCATTAATCTACTTTTTGTTTCTGTTTTTTTCATATTCTCGACATCTCATATAAATGGAATCATAAAACCTGTGGCCTTTTGTGTCACTTAGCAGAGTGTTTTCAAGATTCATTCATACTGTAGCATGTATGGTGAATTTTATGGCATGCAAATTCTATCTCAATAAAAAAATGTACATAAAAGCCAACAGACAGTTAAATTTTAACTAAATTAAAAAAAATCTTGGGCTTCCCTGGTGGCGCAGTGGTTGAGAGTCTGCCTGCCGATGCAGGGGACACGGGTTCGTGCCCGGGTCTGGGAGGATCCCACATGCCATGGAGCAGCTGGGCCCGTGAGCCATGGCCACTGAGCCTGCGCGTCTGGAGCCTGTGCTCCGCAACCAGAGAGGCCACAACAGTGAGAGGCCCACGTACCGCAAAAAAAAAAAAAAAAAAAATCTTGCCATTCAGACAGGAGAGCAACAACTGCATGAAAACATTTACTTAAAATTAATTTATAAACTTACAGTGTTTGGTTTCTAGGTTACCTCTAACTTCATAATTTGCCTTTTCCCCTAAATATAAAAACTGTATTTGAAGTAACTCTTTTTCTACCACATCAACCATGCAGTATCTTTTCTTTGATTACATGCTGTTTTTCTTTGCTCCAATGGAAAACTAGGTCATTAAAACCATCCTGAGGCAGAATTAGTTGTAGACAAACATATCTATTCAGAGTTGAGTGCTGGGGTTTCTATCTTTCATACAAAGTGTGTGATGTTTACTTTCGTGGCTCAGTTTCTTCTTCTATAAAATGGGCACAAGAATAATTCCTACCAGAGGGGGGCTGTGAGGTGTAACTGAGTGCTCAGAATAGTGCAGGGCATATGGTGAATTTTCAAATGAGGTAAATGATTATTACTCTTATTGGCCCTGACATTTATATAATTCATAGTGTCCAGTTGTATGTGTTATTGTTTTTTGGGTTTTTTTTTGGCCACACTGCATGGCACGTGGGATCTTAGTTCACCAACCAGGGATCGAACCCATGCCTCCTGCAGTGGAAGCACAGAGGACCCACTGGACCCCCCAGGGAATTCCCAGTTGTATGTGTTTCATACAAAATTCCCAGTTGTATGTGTTTATGGAACAAGAAGTATTGCACTAATGAGTGTAAATAGTCAACAAAAAGGGAAAGGTCTCTATTAATTCCTGGCCATATACATTAGAATTCTGTGTATATGGCTAATGAGGTTCATTTTGGGCTGTTTATTCTCAGTGAGCACTGTGTCCATATGATCCATCAAGAGAGCAATGGAAACATGGACATTGAACAGGCTCAATGAAAAGAAACAAAATTTAATGCAGCTTTATTTTTCTACTAAGTATTATTTGTGTTAGAGTGTCAGTAAAGAAGTTGGGAAGAATTTGACCTTCAGTTAATGTCAATAAACAGAATTATTAAAATGCATAAAAGCAGGAGCAACTATACAGAGAATTCTACATAGAGAAGCAAAAAATTCTAAATTCTTCAGATTGGAAGATGGATTACTTTTATATAATACTGAAATTATGAAAGCAATCACAAGAAAGTTTTAATTATTTGTAGATTTTTCCAGAATTTATTAACTGATAATTTAAACTACTGACTTTTAAAAGGAGTTTATTGCCTGCAATAGTTGTGCAGTATTTCACTTATTTAATAAAGGTACTGAATGTTGAAGGACAAATTAATACTACTATTGACATCAAATATATTCTTTGTGAAAAAATAGTTAATATCTGTAGATGAAGTTATATATATTTTTATAGCAGTTTAATGGTAAAAAAAAATACCTGAACATGGTGTTTTTCGTTTACAAAGTGATTTTATATGACATACATTGATCTCATCAAGACCATGAGTGCTGACATTAATTTACAAAAATTTTATTTAGGGCATACTATGAGCCAGATATTGTTTGCAGTTCTCAAGGTAGATTAAACAAAAGAGATGAATATTCCTGGCTGCTATGGTCTTAATGTTTATGTGCCCCCAAATTTTATATGTTGAAATCTTTAACCCCAAGATGATAATATTAGGAGGTGAGGCCATTGGAAGGTGATTAGCTCATTAGGGTGAAGCCCTCATGATTAGAGTTAGTGCCCTTGTAAAAAGACCCCAGAGTACCTTCCACAATGTAAGGACACAGAAAGAAGGCATTGTCTATGAGGAAGCAGGTTCTCACCAGACACCAAATCTGCTGGCGCCATGGTCTCTGACTTCCCGGACTCCGGAACTGGGAGAAAGAAATGTTTGTTGTTTATAAGGCTTCAGTTTATTGTGTGTTTTTTGTAAATTTCTTTAAAAATAAATTTATTTATTTTATTTATTTTTGGCTGCTTTGGTTCTTCATTGCTGTGTGCTGCTTTCTCTAGTTGCGGCAAGCAGCGGCTACTCATTGTTGTGGTGCGCAGACTTCTCATTGCAGTGGCTTCTCTTGTTGCAGAGCACAGGCTCTAGGCATGCACGGGCTTCCGTAGCTGCAGCACACAGGCTCAGAAGTTGTGGCTCGCGGGCTCTAGAGCACAGGCTCAGCAGTTGTGGTGCAAGGCCTCAGTTGCTCCACAGCATGTGGGATCTTCCCAGACCAGGGCTCGAAACCATGTCCCCTGCACTGGCAGGCGGATTCTTAACCACTGCCCCACCAGGGAAGCCCTATCGTGTTTTTGTTAGAGCAGCCTGAATGGACTAACAATACTGACCTTCATGGAGCATAACATACAAACAAATTCACATATAAATAAATAACCTAGCAATAAATAACTGATTTATTGTGTAATTCCATGTAGTGATAAATACTAGGGGAAACAAAAAGTAGGATAGGAAGTAGGGAATGATCAGAAGGAAGGGTAAAAATGCGGCTTTGGGTTTCAGCCATGGAGTTCGGAGAAGTCCCCTTTGGGGAAGTAATATGTGAACAGGGAACTGAATGAAGCAAGGGAGCAGGACATGCAACTGCCTAGGGGAAGACCTTTCCAGGCAAATGGAACAGTAAGTGCATAGCCTTGAGTTAGCAGTGAGTTTGCCATGTGTGAGGACCAGAAGGCTAGTGTGGCTACAGCAGAGTGAACCTGGGGGAAATGCCAGAAGGGGAGGACACAGGGTGAGTCAGGGGCCCCATCATGTTGGCCTTGCAGACAGTGTGATGGCAAGGCTTCCAGTTCTATTCTAAGGGCACATGAATCGATTGGAGGGTTGTGGCAGGAGTGGCAAGATCTAAGTACATTTCTAGGTACTAATGCTCTTTTTTTTTCTTTTTAACAAATAAGGGAACGAAACCCACAGGGGTACAATGGCCTGCTCATTCTAAGAGTGTAGGAGCCGAGGGAGGGCGAAATAGACTAGTGAAGTTCAGATGTGCTGTCTACAGTCTCTGGAGGGCTCTTTGCTGGTCTCATCTTCTCCTTACTGAAGCAGAATCTCCAGGGGAAACACCTGGGAATCAGTATTTTTAGTAACTGCATCAGTTTTTCTCATCATAAAGCAAACTCGAGAAGTCCAAAACTACTAAGATGGGGTATCTAACTCTTCCCAGAATCCGAGTCACTATAAAATTAGATACATTTTACTATAATTTGAAAAAAAAATCTAAGTTAAAAATTTTTTTTAGAAAAATCACCAGTAAACATGACAAATGGATCTAATTCTTCTAGGTTACCCTGGTGTTATTAGGAAAATTCTTACCTGCAATTACTAGCATGAAAGAATTACTATTTGCACAGAACATAATAATGATCATTGCATGTTCTCACTTTTTTCTTTTTAATAGAAAGACAGAATGAAAAATTAGTTAAGTTGCACATTTCTACATTTTGGTGAATTTTAAAGCTTTGAGAAGGATTGCATAAAATATGGACTAATATAAAAAGTAATGATCCCCAATGACTGAATTTCATTCTTTTTTTTTTCCCACTACTCCCTGATAGGATGCAATTTTTGTAACAATTCTTTGCAAAGGTTATTTTCTGGAAGCTTTTTGAAGCAAAGAAATACAAATTACAGGACTGAATATTTCTATAACATACCTCCCCCAGCATTCTCTCAGAAACAAATATAATTTTAATGGTTATCTATAGAGTTTTATAGAATAAAATTTAATTTAAAACCCATCATCCAGTTTTATTCTTAGTCTATCCTCTATTGTAAATGAGGTCCTGGTATAAGCTGTAAAGTTATTTTTACCTTCTTATTTTTGGCCCAGCAATTCTATTCCTAGGTGCTTACATAAGGGAAATGAAAAGATCTGTACAGAAAGATTTAAAGCAGCTTTAATCATAACAGCCCCAAAATGTAAATAGCCCAGGTGATTACCAACAAAAAATGGATAAACAAATTATGTGTGATTTACATAGTGGAATACTACCCAGCACTAAAAAGGAATGAAATACTCATTCATGCAAAAACTTAAATGACTCTCAAAAACATTATGCTGTAAAGAAGCCTTACCCAAAAGTTAGCTTATAATTCCATTTACCTGGTGTTCTACAATAAGCAAAAGTAATTTGTGGAGAGAAAATTGGAACAGTGGCTGCCTCAAGGGATTTAAAGGGGGGTGGGTATTGATAGGAAAAGGGCACCGAGGGAACTTTCTGGAGTGTTGGTAATGTTGTGTATCTTGAAAGAAGGGTTATATTACTCAGGAGCAAGCATTTGTCCAAACACATCCAAGAGTACACTTAAGATTTGTGCATTTTATTTATGTAAATTTTACCCCTCCCAAATTATGAATAACTATTGAACTCTAATGCTATTCATGCTAAAGTTTTTAGGGGTGAGATATACTGATGTGAGCAACTTACCCTAAACAAGTATTTTTAAAATGAGATGGAATCATGGATGGTTATAGGAATGAATAATGGGTAGATGTGTGATAAAGCAAATATAGGAAATGTTTGTTGCAGAATTGAAGTGAGAACATACAAGTAGTCTGCTTTCTATTCTGCATACCATCTTTCTTTCAAGGTCCTCTTGGAACCCTATCAGGTTCATGAAACCCTTCTCAATACTCCATATCACCTTGGTCTTTTCCATTTCTGAATTCTTTTAATAAATGTGGCAGACATCACACATTTTTGACATGACGATATACTGTCATGCATTTTTCTGGAACCATGGACATAGCATTTATCTCCTTGACTAAGATCTAAACTTCTTGAGAGCAAAGACTAGTCTCACTGGGTTTTGTTTTTTCCCTCTCCCCAGTGTCATTTCTCTAACACTCACAGAATTTACAAGAGGACTGTGATAATGTGTCAGTATTTGATAATGTTAGTTGGAGTGGATAAGTTTCAAGACACATATAACAGCTGTGACTCCATAATTTTCAGACAAAGCTGAAGTTTGTCTTTTAAAGGTGGTCTAGCCCTAGAGCACTAGACTAATCTGTTTCCTGGATAGATTCCAGTTTCCATTTGAAATATCTCCAGTGAACCAAACTCAGTCTATTGAGATGCATTTGGAGCATTTGGCACAGTGGCTCTTTCCTTGGCAGTCTTTAGATACATTGAGACGGTGTGGAAAGCTGGTGAGACAAAATGATACTTACACCAGCAGTTTAAAGGTACCCGGATTCAGCAGATAAAAATAGACCAACAATTACAAAATTATCAGAAGGTGGTTTGCATTGGGACTGCCTTTTGGGACACTGACACTGATCTTGCCTTTCTTCAGTGATTGATTGCCCTAGGGAGAGAGAACTATTACAATATGAGCAGCTAATACAGTCCTTGCTGTTAATTCCAGGAATAATGACCTCTAGGATTAGCAAATAGGAGTACATAATCTATACTGAGAGGAGTATTAAAAACCCAAAGCAGATTATTAATTCCCGAGATAAAGATGAGTCAAATATCATAAAATATATTTTATACTCTCTCTATTTGAATTTTATTAGATTTAACAACCAAATTCCTCACTTTTTAACTCATTTTTAGAGTAAATCTGAAACATATTAAATGCAAAATTTTTTGTTGTAGTTTTCAGAATGAGATAAAATTGTCATCTAAAAATTTATCAGTTCCAGCTCTAGAGAGCATTTTTTTACTCATCGATTGAGAGGATCTTTTGAGAGCCTGACTTTGTCTTTGAACTTGCTTAACCATGCTGATGTGAATGGAAGTTCTCCTTCACAAGAGCCTCTGCAGGATAGGACACACATCGTCTTTCTAGTTCATCTTTGAATATCATCACTCTGGCCTTTGAGATAATTACACTGGATCCCCCCAAACCTAGCAGACTTGACTAAGAAATTTCTTTTTCAAAAAAATTATTTTTATTGTAGTAAAAAACCCATAACATGAAATTTACCATCCTAAACATTTTTTAACTGTTTACTTCAGTCATGTTAAGTATATTCACATTGTTGGCCAACCAAGCTCCAGAACTTTTCATCTTGAAAAACTGAAACTCTGGACCCGTTAAGCAAGCACTTCCCATTCCCCCCTCCCCCAGTCTTGGCACCCACCATTCTCCTTTTGGTTTCTATGATTTTGACTACTCTAAATACCTCATGGAAGTGGAATCATGTGATATTTGTCTTTTCCTGACTGGCTTATTTTACTTAGCCAAGTAACCTCAATGTTCAGCCATGTTGTAGCATGTGTCAGAATTTCCTTCTTTTTTGACTTTTTATTTTATATTGCAGTACAGTTGATTAACAATGTTGTGTTAGTTTCAGGTGTACAGCAAAGTGATTTAGTTATACAAAAAAAATGATACAAATGAACTTATTCACAAAACAGAAAAAGACTCACAGACTTAGAGAAGTTCCTTCCTTTTAAAGACTGAATAATATTCTATTGTACGTATAGACAACATTAAAAAAAAATCTTTTCATCCGTGGATGAACACTTGGGTTGCTTCCACCTCTTGGGTATTTTGAATAGTGTTGCTATGAACACGGGTGTGCAAATATCTCACTGTAATCCCACTTTCAGTTCTTTTGGATACATCCCCAGAAGTGGAATGTCTGGACCATATGGTAATCCTACTTTTAATTTTTTGAGGGACCTTCATACTGTTTTCTATGGTGGCAGCACCATTTTACCATCCCGCCAACAGCGTACAGGGATTTTTTTTTCACATCTTTGCTAACACTTATTATTTTCTGTCTTTTATTTTTTTAAATAATAGTCATCCAAGGCTTCCCTGGTGGCGCAGTGGTTGAGAGTCCGCCTGCCAATGCAGGGGACGTGGGTTCGTGCCCCGGTCCGGGAAGATCCCACGTGCTGCAGAGCGGCTGGGCCCGTGGGCCATGGCCGCTGAGCCTGCGTGTCTGGAGCCTGTGCTCCACAATGGGAGAGGCCACAACAGTGAGAGGCCCGCATACCACCAAAAAAAAAAAAAAATTAAAAAAAAAATAAATAAGTAATAGTCATCCAAATAAATGTGTTAAAAAATTGCTTTTTAACTGAAAAAAAAACCCACTTTCCCACCAAAGGAGTTGAAAATATTGAGGGCACAAAGTCCACAAAATCTGAATAAGATTTATTTCACATTAAAAGTATTGTGGCTGATCATTTCTTGCACTGATCATGGATTTTTTTACTCTTTAGCCTTCTGAAATTAGCCATATACTGAAATGAGCCACCTGCCTCAGTATTAACTGGGCAGAATTTGAATGGTGAACTTTTGCAACCCCATTTTCCATGGTGAATAAGTGTCTGTAAGAGAAACTACTTTCTGAAATAGTGAAAAACTGACAGTGCAAACCTGTCTGCTGCTAAAGAGATAATGTGAATGAAAGTTGGTCATCACCATGAACTTCAGTGTTCTAGTTACTAAAACAAAGGAGTTTGTCTAGACTAGAGATGGCAAATCTACATGCCTACAGGACACAGGCAGGCCCTGAAAATGAGTGAGGCCGGCTGGTTGTAAAACAACAGAGTGGAATGTCTTTGTCAGACTGGGGAGTAGAATACATGCTTCTTCAAAAGTAGGAATCCAGCCCTCAGCTCCAATGTACTGTGCCATGAGGAGACTAGACTTGTATCCATATTATGTGTTGCTGGATCTTTAAACTTGCCAAGAAAAGTTGAAAAATTTTAAATATGGTGATAATTTTAATTAAAAGAAAAATGCTTTTGTGCAGGACTAATAAACACATTTCTGGGTGGAATGTGGCCTGTTGTCTGGGCTTGCAATATGTGGGCTGGATGATCTCTAAGGTTCTTTGAGTTCTAAAATTCTTTAATTTTCACATATCAGGAACAGATTAAAAACAGCAACAATAACCAGGGTCTGTGATCCTATTTTGTATTTTATATTGCTCAAAATTATAGGCTGTTGTCTTGGTTTCATGAGAATGGATGAAAATGACTCAGTTGTTTGACATATAGACATCTCCTTAAGCACTATATTTATCTTCAGTGAATTGTACTAAGAAAGATTTGTGTGACAACTCAGATCACATTTGGGATGATACATGGCTCTCTGTAGCAAAAACTGCTGTCTTTTATTTGATTCCTCAGATCTGTGTTGAATTTCAGCAAAATTGAGGAGAAGAAAAAATCAGTTCATGTCTCAATCAATTTCATGAACTAAAAGACAAATGAGATTTCTCTTTTGGCTCCAGATTTGCCTGTGCCTGCAGAATTGTTGGAGAATATTGGTGATTGTCTGATCTCTTCCATGAGAACTTTTTCCTTTTAATAAGAATGCAGCTGTGATTGACATTTGCTCTCCAGCCAGTAGCCTTCTTCTTTTGTTTCTTTCTTTTGTTAAGAGAATGTTGATTTCCCAATTAGCCACTCCTGTTGCAGTCTTAGTCTAGTGATTCTCAAAGAGTGCGCCTCAGACCAGCAGCATCAGCATCCAGAAACTTGCACATCTTTAGGTCTTGTCCCACGGGATTAAATAATTCTGGTGCTGCTGGCCCACCCCACAGCTCCAGGCTTGATGATTTATGCACTGTGTTGGTTTAAGAGTGAACATATGCTCCAAGTCAGTGGTTTTCAAACATTATGGTAGATCTGAATCACTTGGAGGGCTTGTTAAAACAAAAATTGTTGGTCCTTTCCCTCAGAGATTATGATTCTGTCGGTTTGGTTTGAGACCTAAGCATTTTTAACAAGTTTCCAGGTTAATGCTGGTGCTGCTCCTAAGAGATGCTGATGATCAGACTTTGAGAACCACTGCTCTGAGTTCGTGAGATTAAAGTCTGAGAATTTTGTTGAAATGCCACATGCATCAGTTAGCTGATGCTTCATAAAAGCTGTGTGAAAAGTACCCCAAATCTTAGTTGCATACAGCAATAAGTACTTATTTCTCTTTTATGCGTGTGATCACTGGCTGGTATTTGACTGTTTGAGTCTGGGTTTGGCTGGATTTGGCTACAAGCTTCAGGTTTAACCAAGCTCTTCTCCACGTGTCTTTTATCCTCCCTGGTTCAATGGCTCAAAGCCTCAACTCAAAGCCTGGTCCTCTAAGAATAAAAGTCGAACTGCAAGTGACCAGGTCCCACTGTGCAAGCTTATTATACATCTAACTCAGGTCAGTTACATCTACTAATATTCTATTGGCCAAAGCATATCACATGATCAATACCAACATCAAAATCTCTCACGAAAGTTGAAGGTGAGATAATGAATGTTTACTGAATGATAATCTATTATATCTGGGGAAAAGTGCTTTTTTTCCCACAGTTTTTTTTTTTCTCTACTATTTTATTTTATTTTATTTATTTATTTTTAAACATCTTTATTAGAGTATAATTACTTTACAGTGGTGTGTCAGTTTCTGCTTTATAACAAAGTAAATCAGTTATACATATACATATGTCCCCATATCTCTTCCCTCTTGCATCTCCCTCCCTCCCACCCTCTCTATCCCACCCCTCTAGGTGGTCACAAAGCACTGAGCTGATCTCCCTGTGCTATGCGTCTGCTTCCCACTAGCTATCTATTTTACGTTTGGTAGTGTGTATATGTCCATGCCACTCTCTCATTTTGTCCCAGCTTACCTTTCCCCCTCCCCATATCCTCAAGTCCATTCTCTATTAGGTCTGTGTCTTTATTCCCATCTTATCCCTAGGTTCTTCATGACCTCTTTTTTTTTTCTTAGATTCCATATATATGTGTTAGCATATGGTATTTGTTTTTCTCTTTCTGACTTACTTCACTCTGTATGACAGTCTCTAGGTCCAGCCCCCTCACTACAAATAACTCAGTTTCGTTCCTTTTTATGGCTGAGTAATATTCCATTGTATGTATGTTTCCACTGGTTTTTTAAGCTAGTAAGCTAGAGCCTTGGATCTGTTAGTGGCTAACTTTGCAGCCGTATAGGAAAAGATTACCTCAGAATAAAGTCAATAAAAGGAAAGTCAGAGCTGAAAGCTGAAGAGAGATAGAATCCTGAAGATTCAGCCATGTTAGAAACCACTTCTATCACTGAACTTTTTGTTAGGTAAACCAATACTTCTGTTTCTTCTTAAGCTGTTTCTTGCAACCTGACATCCTTAAGTCCATAGCCATGTATGAAATATTTAATGATTACCTTTCACTTTGTAAATCTTCATCAATCCTTGAGACAATGGACATTTCAATAAATATGATGCATAAGTTATGTATTGAAATGTTTGTTTGCCAAATTTCTCTTAGTACTGTGGTATTGTAGAAGTTTGATTCAAAGTTAAATTTAGTGCAGTAGAATTTGTCTTTAACCAAATACTTTCAATACCCTATAACATTTTATTTGGTCATATGTCAAAGGATTAGATAAAAGTTAAGTAGTTAAGTGCCATAGGTGACCAAAAGAGGACTTTATATCTTCTGGGGAGTACATTTGTTAGAAATAACATGATGATGCTACTAAGAGCAATGTTGGGCTAATGAGATGAATTTTTAACTTTTCTCTCCAGAAATAGATTCTAAGACTGGCATGGAACTCCACCATCATCTTGGACCCAGTATCTTTCTATATTTCTTCTCTGCCATTCTTAATGTGTGGCTACCAATCTTTCCCCAGGGTCCAAGATTGCTGCCAGAACTCAGGCTCACATACCAGGCACGAGGGAGGAAGTGAGGAAGAGAAAAAAGGGTCCATGCCAGCTACATGCTACCCTTTTAAGGTACTTTCTAGATGTGTCCCCCAAGAAATTCTACTTGTACTTCATTGGCTAGACCTTAATCAGATAGACACAAGGTTGGCTGAGAAGTATAGTCTTTTTGGCTCAGTACTTTTATCTCCTGCATAAAATCATGGTTGTTTTATAGAGAAAGATGGGTAGAACTTAGTGAGCAGCTGGCCATCTCTGCTGCAAATACGAATTTCAGGAGTAAACGGTGAAGCATCTCTGATGGAAGTCAACATAAAATCAAAAACCGAGAGGAGGCAAACCGAAATGACTATAGAAATTGAATACAAACATATCTCAAAAGAGAATTGGAAAATGAAGTGCAAGTACTAATGGGTTAGGGACGGAAATCAGAATGGTCACTAGAACTCCAGGCAAAGGGAAGATGGTGAAAAATACATTTTCTCAGGGTTTAATGGACACAGTTTTTGGAAGAGAAGTAAATGTGAATAGTTCAGTTTATAGAAAGGTGCACAATTGAGAGCGAAAGAACTTTTCAAATAAAAGAAGTCAAAGTGTTTTTCAGCAGACTTTATTAGACTCAGCTTGAATGAAGTATCTTTAAAAATTTCCATTTCTGATATACCTGACGCCACATTCCCTGTGCAGCCTGCTGGTGATAAATCTGCCCTTCAGAACAAAATTCCTCGCCTAGCAAGGTTATGTAATAAAGGCAATGCTAACATTTGAGTTTACTCAGAAGATATTTCTTATTGTAAAAACCTGCAGCATTTCGCTTGAAAAACATCATTATGTGAATTCCCTAGAGTGAGAGAGGGTCAACAACAGCATCTCTCTAACCTCACAAGGTATCAAGGACTATCGTCCTCCAGGTGATTGGGAACATTCTCAGAAAGGACATCTGATGACATGGGGGCAATGGCTCGGTATGGCCAGTGTGGGCAGGATTTTGGTTTAGGTTCAAGCAAATTCAAACAAGTGGTAAGGTGGAAGAACAGCAGTGGACAGGCAGACAGATCTGACCACAATCTAGTTCTGCTTTTTATTATATTCCATCATGATATTGAACCAATTTCTTCATTTCCCTGGACTTGCATTTCTTCATCTATGAAATGATGATAAGGATACCTATTCACAGTGGTGCTGAGAACATTAATGGACCATGTAGGTAAAGTTGCTTAGCCTCGTGCTGATGGTGGACATTCAATTAATTCAAACCCCACTTCTATCCTTGGCCCTACCCTTCTCTCTTTCTCCTTTTTCTTTCTCTCTCTCTATTCTTCTTTTCCCACAGACTTCAAAATCTCCTAAAGCACCACAAGGAGGCACAGCATAAACATCAGCTTATGTAACAGTAGGTTCCATGTAGCTCACTGAGTTACGCCAGGGTAGAGTAGAAAGCCTCCTGGCTGGAAGTTCTGCCATTATTCTGAGTAGACTGTGCACGTGCAGAACTATATGCCATCAATCTATTTACTCCAATTTGTAGAATATGAGCTGCTTTTTTTTTTTAGTATCTTTTTTTTTTTTTTTAGATGTTGGGAGTAGGAGTTTATTAATTAATTAATTTATTTTTGCTGTGTTGGGTCTTCGTTTCTGTGCGAGGGCTTCCCCTAGTTGTGGCAAGTGGGGACCACTCTTCATCGTGGTGCGCGGGCCTCTCACTATCGTGGCCTCTCTTGTTGCAGAGCACAGGCTCCAGACGCGCAGGCTCAGTAGTTGTGGCTCATGGGCCTAGTTCCTCCACGGCATGTGGGATCTTCCCAGACCAGGGCTCGAACCCGTGTCCCCTGCATTGGCAGGCAGATTCTCAACCACTGTGCCACCAGGGAAGCCCGAATATGAGTTGCTTTGTGAAGTTCATTTTTCTATTCATTTCTTTCTTATATTTTCCACTTGTGATTTGCATAAGTTCTTGCTCTCTAGTCAAAATAATTATAGTATTCCCTATGTGTTAGTGTGCACACATGTTAACTTTCAGAATAAACCAGAAAATGAATAGTTTACTTTAGGTCTTCCCTGTTCTCACTTCCCCCTGTCTTCATGATTTCCACTTGAACTTTGTTTTACATTTTTCACAAGAATATGTGTATACTTTATTTCACAGCATTGCTCTGAAAAGTTATCAGTTCCATTTATTGCCATAGTTAGAGCCAGTTTTTTGATGTAATTACAGTAAATTATTCCTGTGAACATTAATCAGTTCAATGGGTCTCCAATCTCAGGTTCTGAAACACACAGCAGGTCAGTGTTATACATGTCTGGTTTTTACATAGCTTCTAGGCATTTTTAATACTATCAAACCTCACATCTTCCTAATGTTTTTCTGTCACTAAGGATGACCAAGTTGATACTCTAATAGAGAAGGAAAATTTGATGCTAAATTATTTTCGATACCACTAATTGAAAAAAAACGCTCTTCAGCAAATAACTATTTCATCCAGCTGGACTTTAGAAAGCATGCCTTTTCTGTATTCATATCCTTTGTCAGTGATTATGCTAATTTCACTTTTGTCTTTTATGGGCAATTTCAGAGGGTTTATCCAAAGCAGAACCAATAGGTGGCATCTTTCCTTAAGGATACAAGCAGATAATAAGTAGTATTTGTGCACTTCGACAACACTTTCTGAGTACCTACAATACAGCGTGCACTATGCCAGCAGTCTCTGAAAAGAGATGTTTCCCTGTCCTCAGCCATCTCACATAAAGGGAAACAACCTGGGACTTCCAGCTGGTATTACGTGTTCATTAGTGACTATGTATGGAGACAACATGAATTACTCATTTTCTAATTTATGCATTCATTAATTATTCACTTATTTCAATCATTCTTTTAATAAATATTATTTTAAAATAATTTAAAGTCATAACCCCTAACTTCCCACTTGGGTTGCTTGTTTTGTGTGATATTAATAATTATAATTCACAGATATTGAGTGCTTATTGTTGCCAGGCTGTGTGCTAAGTATTTTCTGTTCTTTCATTTAATCCTCTTAATAACCTTGCAAAATCAGTGTATTTATTATTGCCACTTTATGGATGATGAAACTGAGATTTGGTGAGGATACTTACTCAACACCACTTAGGCAATTAGCAGTCGAGCTGGGGTTCTCATATTGCTCTGGAGCCCATGCTAAAAACCACTATGCCATTCGGATTTAATATGGTATTAGTAGGGAAACTAAAGAGTCATTAGTCAGTGTGAAATTGCTCAGGGAAGTCTAACCTTAGAGCTTTTTTGATTCATTTGCTTATTCATTCACCCCTGTATCTAGCCAGTATTGACTGAGACCCTTCTCTATGCTGGGCACTTTGCCGAGCCTCTGGAATACAAAGGCACACAAGATGCAGTCTTTGCCTTCAAGGAGTTACATCCTTGGATCAACTATTTGTTTTCTGTCTCCCTCTAAGGATTTCTCTTTTTCTTTCTTTCTTTTTTTTTTTTTTTTGTGGTACACGGGCCTCTCACTGTTGTGGCCTCTCCCATTGCGGAGCACAGGCTCCGGACGTGCAGGCTCAGCGACCATGGCTCATGGGCCCAGCCGCTCCGCGGCATGTGGGATCCTCCCGGACCAGGGCGCGAACCCATGTCCCCTGCATCGGCAGGCGGACTCTCAACCACTGCACCATCAGGGAAGTCCTAAGGACTTCTCTTCTGATTACTCTTGAATCATGCAACATCTTAGCTCTATGAGTCCAGGAGGAGGTGTTTGCTGCTGACCCTTGGCAATGGACTGCTATAGGAGGTCTTTCTGATCTGATTTTAATTACATATTCAAATGTCAAGATATCACAGCACAGAAAATATAAGTGGGGAATTCTGACAAGGAAAACATTATTTTCTAATTCTTAAAAAGAGACTGTGCTAACATTTAGACTTCAAAGGGCATATCACCTGATATGTTAAACAGAAAACCCAAGAAGTTGCTAATTCCAAGAGGGACAAAATTGATTAGAAGATAAAGCATCATTTTTACCCAAGATGAACACTGCACTCAAGGCCATTTCTGAGGTGAAAGAATGGGTCAATTATCTGTAATTCCAGTCATGAGCTATTTCTATGGCTTCCAGAAGAGAGAACTGAATTGCAGCTACACAGCCCTCCAGGGGTCTTGCATTTTTGCCAGAGACATTCTTTCTCAGATTCTATTGAAAGGGGTAGAAAAGGTGCATATTTGATGAGAGTGTAAACATCGATAGTGACCAGAAGATTAAAACCTATTATTCAAATTTAAGGCATCCTGTTATCAACAACTTGATAAAAAAAATTCCAACTTTTAATGAAGTGCATATGACTAAAGCCAAATGGAAGCTATTTTGAGAGGTGTAAGACAACGTTGCCATGATATCTTCCAGAAACAAACAGATGCCTCATGGTATGGGAGCAAATGGGAAACCTCAGACTCCCCAGGGCTGGTGATCTGTCTGAGAGTCAGGGAAGTGTTGGCTTACTCTGCTGGGCTAGATTCACTTCCATTTCATGCATTTTAAAAACTTCCCATTTCATTCTTGCCAAATGTATGATGTTAGGAAATCCCCATTTCTGGGGTGTGGCACCTACCCGCCACCTCTTGGGGCTCTGACTCACTCTGCGCAGGACCAGCAGTAGATAGGAAAGCAAGATGGAAAAATACGCTTTGCTTCTTTGAAGAGAGTCTCTGACTCAGCACAGTTACACACTCAAGTTACACTACAGAAGACAGTGAATATCAGTTTATAAAAGTCTGTTATTGTTCATTCTCAACTTTTCCCAGTAGTGACTATAAAAATCCATAGTATCAGAACCAAGCTCTCTCAAAAAAAGAGTATAGATTGCGTTGAATCATCATTAGCATCTTGGGCTTAAAATCCTAATGGAAACAGTTTCTTTCTGGGAAGGACTCTTATTTTCAGCCCTTCTAAATGTTAAAGGCAAAGTAAGGGGCAATGCATTTTGCAAATCCTTTAGCTTAAAAATAACCAATTCAATAAACCTCAGGCAGCAATGTCTTTTGCTCAGCTGTTCAGAAGGGAGAGGCTGAAAACTGGAAACCACTTGATAGACTGAGATGGGTCAATTTGACTTTCGGAATCCAAAGGGGTGTTTTTGAGCTGAGGTGGTGAAAGACCTCTGCCCTGGCTTGGGTCACTTAGAAATATTTCTGTAGAACACTCCAGAGTCTTTTCAAGCTAGATTTCCATTGTACTTCACTTTTGTTAAAAAGCAAAAATTCTTTTTTGTTGCCGTCATTACATTGATTTAACTTGATTTCTAGAACTTTACTCTTATTCTTTATTTCTTAAAAAGATAATTGCTCATCCAAAGGGAAAAATAACATTGCAGAAGATAAGTCCCATAGAAATCCAAAGGAACTCATTAATTTTCATGCAAGTATTATGAAATGGACTTTCTCACTCATGGGCCATTCTGTTCAATAAAATATCCTGCAGATGCCACTGTCTTATTTGTAACTTTAAAATGTCAACCTATCCTGGATTTAGTAGTTACAGTTGTGTGGCTTTTGATGAAATACAAGGAAAGTCATGAGCTTCAAAAGTAAATATTCTTTATAAATTAGGAATATATCCAAGAAACAATGGCTTTATAGTTGGGTATTAATATTAATGATGTAAAAGAAAATTGAAAGCAGATGCCTCTGGAGAATCCTTGACATTAGTGTTATTTAAAGCTATTCTTTGTAAATCTTGGCTCAATTACTCAGGCTCAATCACCATCACCTTCTCCAAATGACCTTCATGAACCCCATTTGGGCATGTTTTGATTTATCTCTCCTTATCCCTCTCAGATCAACTTTATGTGCTCACTGTAGCATTTCTCTTGAGACTTGTGGTTTATGATCTCTCCATCAAATTATTCTTCTCTTACCTACCAAGCCCAACCACACGCGTTCCCTCCAGGAACATCAAGGGGCAAGGGGAAGGCAAAGGAGTTTAGAGCTTTTATGGGAATTTCTTTATTCTGCTGATGTCTCCCCATCTCCATTATTGACCTGGAACACTTTAATCACCATGTTCTGAACCCAAACATATTTATCTGCTTATCTGTCCTCACTTCATAGCACTTCCTCTCATGTGCCCATAAGGAAATTGACACTTATCCTGTTCCATCTCAGGCAAATGAACTTCTGGTCAGGATGGGACTCTGTTCTCTAAGTAGACCATGGATCTTCTTGTTAAATCTTGGGACATAACCAAGGTGGAGCTGCAGAGTACATGCCAAGGGGGCTCTTGGATGCCAACTGTTAGCACTTCTTAAACTTATTTTCACCCTCTTAGAAAATTCAAGATCCCATATAAACTTTCTCATATTTTCAAACTTCTCCTATTGACACTATACACATGTGGCTCTCTCAGTAGCCATCAGAACTTGAATGTTGTCTGAGGATCAGGAGAATCAGATGCTGATTGCTTTGGAATGATGTGGGAAAATAGAGTGACCTGTTAGGATGGCTAATTGAAAATTTTCAATGAACATATGCCGTCTACGTACACCACTCTACAGAGTACCCACACATCTGTTTTTTGCATTTAATTTTCAGAACCACTTGTTCGGTAGCACTCGTGACCCTCCCTTAGAGAGTTAAAGTGATTGGCCCAAGGACATACCTGTTTGAGCCTTCAGACTGTAACCAGGTATGGTTCTTTGTAACTCATTTACTACCTCACTTTTGGATATGATTTAACTGAATGTGTTCAGAGATGACTTCAGGCCTAGATAGAGGTGATGGTTTATTTAGTGAGATGGTGGACAAGGATGTGGGTTGTGGAAGAACTTCAGTGGCAGACTATCTGAAGACCTAAAGTTCCAACAATTAAAAATTCATTCCTTTAGATGTGGTACATACATAAAATGGAATACAACTCAGCCATAAAAAAGAATGAAATAATGCCATTTACAGCAGCATGGATGAAACTAGAGATTATCCTACTAAGTGAAATAAGTCAGAAAGAGAAAGACAAATACTGTATATCACTTATATATGCAATCTAAAATATGGCACAAATGAACCTATTTACAAAACAGAAACAGACTCAGACATAAAGAACAGACTTGTGACTTGCAAGGGAGGGGATGGAGAGAGAGGGATGGACTGGGATTTTGGGGTTGGTAGATGCAAACTATTACATTTAGAATGGATAACCAACAAGGTCCTACTGTATAGCACAGGGAACTATATTCAATATCCTGTGATAAACCATAATGGAAAAGAATATAAAAAAAAGAATGTCTATATGTGTATGACTGAGTCACTTTGCTGTATAGCAGAGATTAGCACAACATTGTAAATCAACTATACTTCAATTAAAAAAAATCATTCTCTTGAGTTAAAGATTGTCCTTTGACGATACTAATTTTCCCAGGAAACGATAGCACTCTTTCCTATAATCAGTCATTGGATCAAAAGTTTGAGGCAACTTGATGTTAGCCTTTCAGAAGGTTTCACGCAAGGATGGGAAATGCACAGGAACTGGGCAGCCACTCCTAACCCTAACTCCAGTGCCCAGCACATCACCAGTTGCCTGTACTGCAGGAGCAGAGGTGGTCTCACGTAGTCCTTCTCAACCCAGTATCCCAGGCAACAGCTTCCTTTTTCTGTTTTTAATTTTTTTTTTGGCTGGTGGCTTGTGGGATCTTAGTTCCCCAGCCAGGGATCAAACCCACACTCTTGGCAGTGAAAGTGCAGAGTCCCAACCATTGGACCGCCAGGGAATTCCCAACAGCTTCGTTTTGATTGGAGTTGGTATTTGAATTAGAATCCACTTGGAAGCAAGACAAACACAGATGGAGAAGGTGGGGGGGATTCTGCTTGAGGAAGACAGGACTGGGTGGAGGGCTCGAGCAGGGACTGCAGTGAGGTGACATTAGGTCACTGAGTGGTGGGGAGGGCACGAGAATACAAAGGAGCTAGGAGCAGAGAGGAGTGGGGAAACTTCCAAATGAAAAGATCGTGTTGTTAATAATTGTGCCCGAGTTTACTCCTACAGATGTACATATCCAGTGCCAAGTACTTCAGTGGCAAACCCTGCTGAGGCTGAGAACTGAAAAGAAACCCAAAACAGTCAACACTGATATTAAAAAAAAAATCCCCTTATAAAAGAGATTCAAGGACACTCATTTCTACAATGACTTCTGGCTCCAAATCCATCTTCCCACAATCTACTCTTTCTCCCTTTGCTCTCCGTTCCCTGCCCTAGCGTTTTCTCTGGAACCTCTCCATTCCAACAGAACTTGAAGAAATGACTCCAGAACTCTGAAGTGCAAGTCAAGAGTTTGAACTGCCAACATCGCAAAGAAGATTAAGACACAATCTGCCTTCAAGCCAGCCATGGCATGATTGGAAAGAAAATGCAGACACGTAAAATGCTAACTGATAACATAATTAAGGAGAGAAAAATGGGTGACACAGGCATATGTGCCAATGAAGGGCAGAGAATGAGAAATCCAGATGAGCTGGGGTCAAAAGCAAAGCTTCTGGAAAATCTATGGACGTGATCTATTCCCCCGAGAAATAGACTCTGATGTGGAGACTTACATGCAGGAAATGTACTGGGAATCCATGTCTCTTTGGAATCCTCTTCAAAGGCAGAAGGAGCTGAACTGTGATGTAGTCACAAGTTGCTCTCAGTCAGAGCTGGGGAGCCCTGATGGCCCTTCGGAGTCGTCTTGAACTGGGGCAATGAGGCCAGGCCTTTGTACATTCCATCATCAACCAGTCATTGAATGTGAGCTTCGTCTGGGCTCACACTGGACAAGAGGAACTCAGTTGAGAGCCATCAGCTACCAGGAGAGTGAGCAGCTGGGGGAATGGGGGTCTCAGTCCTGAAGGGTGGCTCTGGGTGTCCTATCACAGTGGTCACCACGGGTATGAATTCAGCTGAGTCCTCATGTATATGGGTGGGGTTTATACGGTTGGAGAAAAGCAAACTTTCAGGTGGAGGCGCAAGTTTTTTTTTTTTGTTTTTTTAAGTGAGCCGAACAATGCGGCCCCAGTGAAGGGTGTGTGTAGGCAAGCAGTCAGGACGTGAACCTGAGAGGAGGGGAAGGGGCTTCTGGCAGAGAATCTTGAATGCTATTCGTGCCTGCGCTTCATCATTTTCAGAACAAAATATCACATTATCGGCATATAATATGATACATATTTGCATATATATATATATGATTTTTCACTGATACAAACATGGGGGGAGGATATGGGGGCCACTTGTAATACGAGCAAATTTAAAATTTAATTTAGGGTCATTTTGTCACGTTCACTTTCAAATTGGTTTCATTTCCTAACTGCTCATAAGAGTACTGAAATTTTACATATATGTATATATATAAATATTTTTTCTTTCTTTCTGGAGTTTGACTAATCCTATAAGATGAAAAGCCATCAGTCTGCAAATACGGTAAATTTCTTCTGCAGAGCAGTGTTCAGGTTATGAAATCTGATACTTCCCATACATACTCTCCATCTCTTCAGAAGGAAACAAGTTTATTGGTCCATTTGTATTGTTTTCTAAACGGATGAGAACACAGAATAGGGACATATTATGGGAGGTTTGGATATTGGGCACTTGTTTATAAGGTAGTTGTTGCCAAAAATCAAGGAATACATTAATTTTTTTTGCAGTCCGGGCATTGTGCACTTTGAAATGAGAATGGAGAGGTGGCTACTGAGTGGGATGATGGTTGGGTGGCTGGACAGAGCCAAGACTGAAATCCCAAGTACTAGATCTACTTATTCTGTGTTGGATACCTTCCAGGGTAAATCACAGGAAAATAATGTCCCTTGTCTTCTTAGTTTCAGTCTTTCCATTGGAAGATCTAGGAGATTTGCTACCATTTTTTTAATAGAGCTTATTTTGATGAGTTACTAATTAAAGTAAAATGTTGTAGATTGTTTTGAGAAAAAGGTAATATAAAGGTGCAAAAGAACATAAAAGAAGAATTCAGTCTTGGTAATTCGAACTCAGGTCACTGGTTTACAAGGCATTGTCCTCTGCAAAGTAAATATTTAGGGGTGGTTAATTAGCACAGGATGTGGTAGAATGCTTATACCCTTGTACGTCTAAGAATTATGTGGTGCTGTGTACCACTTCATGGGGTTTCTATTTCAGAAGGCTTGATAGAGCTCAGAAATATGCATTTTAGCATGGGACATGCCTGATGCTGAAGCAGATGATTTGCTGTCCATATCTAGGAATCACTACACTTTGATAGACATAAAATGTTTGAACTGCAGTCTGCACATGCCTATGGGATCTAGGCAGGAAACATAAATAAAAGTGGCTGACCTGGCGTAAGTCAGTCAGGGCCTGCTGCAGACTGTGGCAAAGAGGAGAGCACCTGTAAAGCGATCAGTGGGGTCTCAGTTTTAACTGATTGTTGTCAGGTGGGCATGTGAATCCAGAATTACCATTGAGCTTCATTTTTTCACAGATGCTAGAAAGCTGGAATTTTATATAAGTCTCTGAATATTTAAGTGTTGGTGTGTGCCTGAAAAAAATTAAAGACACTCTGTGTGACAGATAAAATGCATCTGTTGAATTCAGTCTCTGAGCAGCCAATTTGATGCATCTGTTCTAAAGAAGGAGGAATAGAAGGCACTGGGATTTGCAGGGTGAGTTCAGTTTTGTTAAAGCACAGTGGTCTTAGCTGATTCTCTCTAGAGCAGCTGACCTTAAACTTCTTGTACTATGAACCATTTCAGGGGCAAAACACAGTGAAGCCATCTAACATATGGCTGTTTGTGATGCAAAAAAATAGAATATTTGGCATTTAACATGAGTAAAAAGATCTATTATTTTCGAGTACTTCCTTAGAGGTTTTATTTTCAGATTTGGACAGGCAGTCTAATGCTAACGGTGTCCTTAGGGCAGGGGGGATGGGTGGGTTGAGATGGACATGGGGAAACGAGCCTAAAGGTGGGAACTGGGTGGGAGACAATAGCAGAGGCAGAGTCTTCCTGGGTTCCTGGGGCAGTAATCCTCTCGAGGGCAGCTTAAAAATCCAAAAGGGGAAACGAGAGGGGAGAAGCCAAGATGCTGACCAGGCAGTCAGAAACCCTGAGCGGGAGCCAGAACGAAGCTGGGAGGGATGCTTTGAGCCAGAGGGCAGCTCACACCATGGTTTTTTTCCTTTCTCCTTCCTTCCTTCCTCCCTCCCTCCCTCCTTTTCACCCTTTCTTCCTTTCCTTCTTTTCCTTCCTCCCTTCCTTCCTCCCTCCGTCTCTCTTTTTTTTTCTTTCTTTCTCTCTCTCTTTCTCCCTTTCTTTCTTCCTTCCTTCCTTCCCTCCTTCCTTCCTTCCTTTCTTTCTTTCTCTCTCTTTCTTTCTTTCTTTCTTTCTTTCTCTTTCCTTCCCTCCCTCCCTTCCTCCCTCCCTCTCTTCCTTCCTTCCTCTTTCTAATGAAACAGTGGACTTTATTTGAAAAAAGCACAGTTATATGAGTCTCAAGGGATCAGAGTTCTCATCTAAAATGTTCTTTTATCATTTCTGTGTATATAATATTTCCATGTGTCTTCCAAGCCCTATCTTCCCTTCTGGCCCTCATGTGCTAATACTGACTGATGAGCTTACAGGGCAGAAAGATGAGCTCAGGTAAAGTCTACTAACTGGAGTCTGGGCCTTTAGAATGACTGGTGAGGGTCAATATAAAATGATATTCTGGAGCTTGCCTTCTGCATATGGAGATAGCTCAGCTGAACTGCTGCTGGTGTTGGCGGGGGAGGGAGTGGGATGTGTCAGTGGTTCCCACACATGGAGGAATATCAGTCACAGCTCTGATGAAAACACAGATCAGCCAAGATAAGCTCAGGATGCTGCAGTGACAAACAATCCTTGAATATCAGGACTCTTAATACAACAAAATGTTTTTCTCACTCAGACTCCATGTCCAACAATGTTGGGGGAGTGGTGTGAGTGTGTGTCTGCTCCTGTGGTCACTCGGGGACTCAGGCTGATGGAGTCTCCATCTCCTGTCCTTCAACGATGTCTGCTGGGGCAGACATCTTACTGGCTTTTAAATATCTGTCTGAAAGTGACACATGTCACTTGGGCTCACATTTCAATGGCTAAAGTATGGTCAAGTTTAACTTCAAAAGAGGCAGGAAAGTGCAATACCACCACAAATTTATAAAATATACAGATGGGGCCGGAGGAAGATGGCGGAAGAGTAAGACGCGGAGATCACCTTCCTCCCCACAGATACATCAGAAATTCATCTACACGTGGAACAACTCCTACAGAACACCTACTGAACGCCGACAGAAGACCTCAGACCCCCTAAAAGGCAAGAAACTCCCCACATACCTGGGTAGGGCAAAAAAAAAAAGAAAAAAAGAATAAACAGAGACAATAGGATAGGGACGGGACCTGCACCAGTGGGAGGGAGCCGTGAAGGAGGGAAGGTTTCTACACACTGCAAGCCCCTTCGCGGGCGGAGACTGCAGGTGGCGGAGGGGGAAAGCTTCGGAGTAGCGGAGGAGAGCACAGCAACAGGGGTGTGGAGGGCAAAGCGGAGAGATTCCGGCACAGAGGATCGGTGCCCTCAGGCACACACCAGCCCGAGAGGCTTGTCTGCTCGGCCGCCGTGGCGGGCGGGGCTGGGAGCTGAGGCTTGGGTATCGGCTTTCAGTCAGAGCGCAGGGAGAGGACTGGGGCTGGCGGCAGGAAGAGAGCCTGAAGGGGTTAGTGCACCACGGCTAGCCCGGAGGGAGTCCGGGGAAAGGGTCTGGAGTTGCTGAAGAGGCAAGAGTCTTTTTTCACTTTCACTTTCGTTTCCTGGTGTGCGAGGAGAGGGCATTAAAAGGGCTGCTTAGGGAAGCGCCGGAGACAGGCGCGAGCCGCGGGTAAGGCGTGGACCTCGGAGACGGGCGTGGGCCGCCGCCGCCCACCGCCCGACGCCGCCCACCGCCGCCGCGGCCCGCCGCCGCCGCCGCCGCCGCCCGCCACGGCCCGCCGCCGCCGCCGCCGCCACCCGCCGCGGCCCGCCGCCGCCGCCCGCCGCCGCCGCCGCCCGCCGCCGCCGCCGCCGAGGCCCGCCACCGCCGCCGCCTGCCACCGCCCGCCGCCGCCGCAGCCGCGGGGCCTGTGTGCGAGCGCGGGTCACTGTCCGCCCCGCCTTCCGGGGGACCTGTGCACCCCGCCACTGCCGGGGTCCCGAGACCCGGGGACGGCTTTCCCGGGAAAGCGCACGGAGCGCCACGGGCTGCTGCAACGTCACGCTGGCCTCTGCCGCCGCAGGCCCGCCCCACACTGCGCGCCCCTCCCTCCCCCCTGCATGAGTGAGCCAGAGCCCCCGAATCAGCGGCTCCTTTAAACCCGTCCTGTCTGAGCGAAGAACGGACGCCCTCCGGCGACCTACGCACAGAGGCGGGGCCAGGTCCAAGGCTGAGACCCGGGAGCTGTGAGAGCAGAGTCAGGGAAATCTCTCTGTGCAGCCTCGGAGGCAGCGGATTAAAGCTCCACGGTCCATTTGATGTGCCCTGCGTCTGTGGAGTGCATGAATGGACAGCGAATCATCCCAAATTGAGGAAGTGGACTTTGAGGACAAGATTTAAGACTTTCCCCCCTTTTCCTCTTTTTACAACGAATTATTCCAAAGTAAGGAGGTGGACTTAGAGAGCAAGATTTCAGACTTCTTGCCCTTTTCCTCTTTTTACAACGAATTATCCCAAATTGAGGAGGTGGGCTTGGAGAGCAAGATTTTTGATTTTTCCCCCTGCTCTCTTTTTGTGAATGTGTATGTGTAATCTTCTGTGTAAGATTCTCTCTGTATAGCTTTGCTTCCACCATATGTCACAGGGTTCTATCGGTCCGTTTTTTTTTTTTTTTTTTTTTGGTTTGTTTTTTTTTTCTTTTTCAATAATTACTTTCTAATTTTAATAACGCTACTATATTTCATACTTTATTCTATTTTACTTTACCTGCTCTTTCTTTTTTTCCTACCTTCCCTTCCTCCCTCCCTCCCTCCGCTCTTCCTTTCCTTCTTTTTCTTTCCTCCCTCCCTCCCACCCTTCTTCTTTCCACTTTCTTTTTCTTTCCTTCCTCCCTCCCTCCCTCCTGTCTTTCTTTCTTTCTTTCCTTCCTCCCTCCCTCCCTCCCTTCTTCCATTCACTCTTCCTTTTGCTTTCATTGCCCCCTCCCTCCCTCCTTTCTTTCCTTCTTTCTTTCCATCCTTCCTCACTCCCTCCCTCCTTTCTTTCTTTCTTCCTTCCTTCCTTCCTTTCTTCCCTTCTTCCTTTCTTTCCCTCTCTCTTTCTTTCTTCTACTAATTCTTTCTTTCTGCTTTTTCTCCCTGTTATTCTGAGCTGGGTGGATGAAAGGCTCTTGGTGCTGCAGCCAGGAGCCAGTGCTGTGCCTCTGAAGTGGGAGAGCCAACTTCAGGACACGGGTCCACAAGAGACCTCCCAGCTCCACATAATATCAAGCAGCGAAAATCTCCCAGAGATCTCAATCCCAACACCAGCACCCAGCTTCAGTCAACGACCAGCAAGCTACAGTGCTGGTCACCCTATGCCAAGCAACTAGCAAGGCAGGAACACAACCCCACCCATTAGCAGAGAAGCTACCTAAAAACATAATAAGGCCATAGGCACCCCAAAACACACCACCAGACGTGGACCTGTCCACCAGAAAGACAAGATCGAGCCTCAACCACCAGAACACAGGCATTAGTCCCCCCCACCAGGAAGCCTATACAACCTACTGAAACAACCTTAGCCACTGGGGTCAGACACGAAAAACAACGGGAACTACGAATCTGCAGCCTGCAAAAAGGAGACCCCAAACACAGTAACATAAGCAAAATGAGAAGACAGAAAAACACACAGCAGGTGAAGGAGCAAGATAAAAACCTAGCAGACCTAACAAATGAAGAGGTAATAGGCAGTCTACCTGAAAAAGAATTCAGAATAATGATGGTAAAGATGATCCAAAATCTTGGAAATAGAATAGACAAAATGCAAGAAACAGTAAACAAGGACCTAGAAGAACTAAAGATGAATCAAGCATCGATTAAAAACACAATACATGAAATAAAAAATACTCTAGATGGGATCAATAGCAGAATAACTGAGGCAGAAGAACGGATAAGTGAGGTGGAAGATAAAATAGTGGAAATAACTGATGCAGAGCAAAATAAAGAAAAAAGAATGAAAAGAACAGAGGACAGTCTCAGAGACCTCTGGGACAACATTAAACGCACCAACATTCGAATTATAGGGGTTCCAGAAGAAGAAGAGAAAAAGAAAGGGACTGAGAAAATATTTGAAGAGATTATAGTTGAAAACTTCCCCAATATGGGAAAGGAAATAGTTAATCAAGTCCAGGAGGCACAGAGAGTCCCATACAGAATAAATCCAAGGAGAAATACACCAAGACACATATTAATCAAACTGTCAAAAATTAAACACAAAGAAATCATATTAAAAGCAGCAAGGGAAAAACAACAAATAACACACAAGGGAATCCCCATCAGGTTAACAGCTGATCTCTCAGCAGAAACTCTACAAGCCAGAAGGGAGTGGCAGGACATAATTAAAGTGATGAAGGAGAGAAACCTGCAGCCAAGATTACTCTACCCAGCAAGGATCTCATTCAGATTTGATGGAGAAATTAAAACCTTTACAGACAAGCAAAAGCTGAGAGAGTTCAGCACCACCAAACCAGCTTTACAACAAATGCTAAAGGAACTTCTCTAGGCAACAAACACAACAGAAGGAATATACCTACAATAACAAACCCAAAGCAATTAAGGAAATGGGAATAGGAACATACATATCAATAATTACCTTAAATGTAAATGGACTAAATGCTCCCACCAAAAGACACAGAGTGGCTGAATGGATACAAAAACAAGACCCATATATATGCTGTCTACAAGAGACCCACTTCAGACCTAAAGACACATACAGATTGAAAGTAAGGGGATGGAAAAAGATATTCCATGCAAATGGAAATCAAAAGAAAGCTGGAGTAGAAATTCTTATATCAGACAAAATAGACTTTAAAATAAAGACTATTAGAAGAGACAAAGAAGGACACTACATAATGATCAAGGGATCGATCCAAGAAGAAGATATAACAATTGTAAATATTTATGCACCCAACATAGGAGCACCTCAATACATAAGGCAAATACTAACAGCCATAAAAGGGGAAATCGACAGTAACACACTCATAGTAGGGGACTTTAACACCCCACTTTCACCAATGGACAGATCGTCCAAAATGAAAATAAATAAGGAAACACAAGCTTTAAATGATACATTAAACAAGATGGACTTAGTTGATATTTATAGGACATTTCATCCAAAAACAACAGAATACACATTTTTCTCAAGTGCTCATGGAACATTCTCCAGGATAGATCATATCTTGGGTCACAAATCAAGCCTTGGTAAATTTAAGACAATTGAAATTGTATCAAGTATCTTTTCCGACCACAATGCTATGAGACTAGACATCAATTACAGGAAAAGATCTGTAAAAAATACAAACACATGGAGGCTAAACAATACACTACTCAATAACGAAGTGATCACTGAAGAAATCAGAGAGGAAATTAAAAAATACCTAGAAACAAATGACAATGGAGACACGACAATCCAAAACCTATGGGATGCAGCAATAGCAGTTCTAAGGGGGAAGTTTATAGCAATACAATCCCACCTTAAGAAATAGGAAACATTTCGAGTAAACAACCTGACCCTGCACCTAAAGCAATTAGAGAAAGAAGAACAAAAAACCCCCAAAGCTAGCAGAAGGAAAGAAATCATAAAGATCAGATCAGAAATAAATGAAAAAGAAATGAAGGAAATGATAGCAAAGATCAACCAAACTAAAAGCTGGTTCTTTGAGAAGATAAACAAAATTGACAAACCATTAGCCAGACTCATCAAGAAAAGAAGGGAGAAGACTCAAATCAATAGAATTAGAAATGAAAAAGGAGAAGTAACAACTGACACTGCAGAAATACAAAAGATCATGAGAGAGTACTACAAGCAACTCTATGCCAATAAAATGGACAACCTGGAAGAAATGGACAAATTCTTAGAAATGCACAACCTGCCAAGAGTGACTCAGGAAGAAATAGAAAATATGAATAGACCAATCACAAGCACTGAAATTGAAACTGTGATTAAAAATCTTCCATCAAACAAAAGCCCAGGACCAGATGGCTTCACAGGCGAATTCTATCAAACATTTAGAGAAGAGCTAACACCCATCCTTCTCAAACTCTTCCAAACAATTTCAGAGGAAGGAACACTCCCAAACTCATTCTACGAGGCCACCATCACCTTGATACCAAAACCAGGCAAGGATGTCACAAAGAAAGAAAACTACAGGCCAATATCACTGATGAACATAGATGCAAAAATCCTCAACAAAATACTAGCAAACAGAATCCAACAGCACATTAAAAGGATCATACACCATGATCAAGTGGGGTTTATTCCAGGAATGCAAGGATTCTTCAATATACGCAAATCAATCAATGTGATACACCATATTAACAAGTTGAAGGAGAAAAACCATATGATCATCTCAATAGATGCAGAGAAAGCTTTCGACAAAATTCAACACCCATTTATGATAAAAACCCTGCAGAAAGTAGGCATAGAGGGAACTTTCCTCAACATAATAAAGGCCATATATGACAAACCCACAGCCAACATTGTCCTCAATGGTGAAAAACTGAAACCATTTCCACTAAGATCAGGAACAAGACAAGGTTGCCCACTCTCACCACCCTTATTCAACCTAGTTTTGGAAGTTTTAGCCACAGCAATCAGAGAAGAAAAGGAAATAAAAGGAATCCAAATCGGAAAAGAAGAAGTAAAGCTGTCATTGTTTGCAGATGACATGATACTATACATAGAGAATCCTAAAGATGCTACCGAAAAACTACTAGAGCTAATCAATGAATTTGGTAAAGTAGCAGGTTACAAAATTAATGTACAGAAATCTCTGGCATTCCTGTACACTAATGATAAAAAATCTAAAAATGAAATCAAGAAAACACTCCCATTTACCACTGCAACAAAAAGAATAAAATATCTAGGAATAAACCTACCTAAGGAGACAAAAGACCTGTATGCAGAAAATTATAAGACACTGATGAAAGAAATTAAAGATGATAAAAACAGATGGAGAGATATACCATGCTCCTGGATTGGAAGAATCAATATTGTGAAAATGACTCTACTACCCAAAGCAATCTACAGATTCAATGCAATCCCTATCAAACTACCACTGGCATTTTTCACAGAACTAGAACAAAAAATTTCAAAATTTGTTTGGAAAAACAAAAGACCCCGAATAGCCAAAGCAATCTTGAGAACGAAAAAAGGAGCTGGAGGAATCAGGTTCCCTGACTTCAGACTATACTACAAAGCTACAGTAATTAAGACAGTGTGGTACTGGCATAAAAACAGAAAGATAGATCAGTGGATCAGGATAGAAAGCCCAGAGATAAACCCACGCACATATGGCCAACTTATCTTTGATAAAGGAGGCAGGAATGTACAGTGGAGAAAGGACAGCCTCTTCAATAAGTGGTGCTGGGAAAACTGGACAGGGACATGTAAAAGTATGAGATTAGATCATTCCCTAACACCATACACAAAAATAAGCTCAAAATGGATTAAAGACTTAAATGTAAGGCCAGAAACTATCAAACTCTTAGAGGAAAACATAGGTAGAACACTCTATGACATAAATCACAGCAAGATCCTTTTGGACCCACCTCCTAGAGAAATGGAAATAAAAACAAAGATAAACACATGGGACCTAATGAAACTTCAAAGCTTTTGCACAGCAAAGGAAACCATAAACAAGACCAAAAGACAACCCTCAGAATGGGAGAAAATATTTGCAAATGAAGCAACTGACAAAGGATTAATCTCCAAAATTTATAAACAGCTCATGCAGCTCAATAGCAAAAAAACAAACAATCCAATCCAAAAATGGGCAGAAGACTTAAATAGGCATTTCTCCAAAGAAGATATACAGACTGCCAACAAACACATGAAAGAATGCTCAACATCATTAATCATTAGAGAAATGCAAATCAGAACTACAATGAGATATCATCTCACACCAGTCAGAATGGCCATCATCAAGAAATCTAGAAACAATAAATGCTGGAGAGGGTGTGGAGAAAAGGGAACACTCTTGCACTGCTGGTGGGAATGTGAATTGGTACAGCCACTATGGAGAACAGTATGGAGGTTCCTTAAAAAACTAAAAATAGAACTACCATATGATCCAGCAATCCCACTACTAGGCATATACCCTGAGAAAACCATAATTCAAAAAGAGACATGTACTAAAATGTTCATTGCAGCTCTATTCACAATAGCCCGGAGCTGGAAACAACCTAAGTGTCCATCATCGGATGAATGGATAAAGAAGATGTGGCACATATATACAATGGAATATTACTCAGCCATAAAAAGAAACGAAACTGAGCTATTTGTAATGAGGTGGCTAGACCTAGAGTCTGTCATACAGAGTGAAGTAAGTCAGAAAGAGAAAGACAAATACCGTATGCTAACACATATATATGGAATTTAAGAAAAAAAAATGTCATGAAGAACCTAGGGGTAAAACGGGAATAAAGACACAGACCTACTTGAGAATGGACTTGAGGATATGGGGAGGGGGAAGGGTAAGCTGTGACAAAGCGAAAGAGAGGCATGGACATATATACACTACCAAACGTAGGCTAGATAGATAGTGGGAAGCAGCCGCAGAGCACAGGGAGATCAGCTCGGTGCTTTGTGACTGCCTGGAGGGGAGGGATGGGGAGGGTGGGAGGGAGGGAGATGCATGAGGGAGGGGATGTGGGAACAGATGTATATGTATGACTGATTCACTTTGTTATAAAGCAGAAACTAATTTAAAAAATGGAAAAAAAAAGTTTCCTTGGAAGAATATTTGCCATAAATTGGCAGATTCCTAAAGCACAGCCCTCTCATTACCAAGACGCGGTTCCTCTTCTCTAAAAGTACCATTTCACTAACATCTTGGTAATATCATTTAATCCACGGTCACTAGTCAAAGTCCAGCCACAAATGTGAAGCATTTTCGCTGGCCGAGAGGATACATTTTGCAGAGTTTTATTACAGAGCACTAAGATTAAATAAATAGGACATATTTTCAAGCAAAAAAAAAAAAAAAAACAGATGGAATGTTTGTGAAAAGTCCTAATAATTATCACAACCCTCAAGATTCTGATTCATTAAATCTTCTCCAAATCAGTCAAGTTATCTCCTGGGATTTGAAATCCCTGGCCTGTCTAGTTGACCTTAGGAGGAACTGTCCAGATGAGGTTCAAGTCCTTTTCCTGACTTCTTGCTAAGGCATCATAGGTGGTGAGTAGTATGGTCTGAAAGGATACATGCGCCCCAATATTCTGCAGCACTGTTTACAATAGCCAAGACATGGAAGCAACCTAAATGTCCATCGACAAAAGAATGGATAAAGAAGATGTGGTACATATATACAATGGAATATTACTCAGCTATTAAAAAGAATGAAATAATGCCATTCACAGCAACATGGATGGACCTAGAGATTATCATACTGAGTGAAGTAAGTCAGAGAAAGAGAAATATCATATGATAGTGCTTATAGTGGAATCTAAAAAAAATGATACAAATGAACTTATTTATAAAACAGAAATAGGCTTAGAGAACGAACTATGGTTACTGCAGGGAGAAGGTTGGGGAGGAGGGATAGTTAAGGAGTTTGGGCTTGACATGTACACACTGCTATATTTAAAATGGATAACCGACGAGGACCTACTGCATACCACAGGGAACCCTGTTTAATATTCTCTAATAACCTAATTGGGAAAAGAATTTGAATAAAACAAAAACAAAAACACCCCAAAACTAAATAAACAAAAAAACGTTGTGAGTAGGATTGCATTCAGCAGAGGCCCATCCCATGAACCACTTTTAGTAGCAACTTGCCCACTCTTCAAGAGGAAACCAAATGCAAAGTAACTGTATTTTTTATTTCTATTAACAACAAAAGGCTTCCATAATTTCACATCTCATTACTTTTAAGAGCACATATATTACAAATAAAGAAACTCCACAAACTTTAAAGATTAGTATGTATCAACATTTTTGTACACATACACAAATATTTTAATATAATGGTATCTGAAATGTTATTCATATAATTTTAGCACTGTCATAAGTATTAACTAAAAAGTTTTTTAAATTTGGTAAAAACCATATATTTTACAATCTTCTATTTACATCTGAAATATGCTCAAATGTTAAAAAACATTCACTTTGACCTTTAAAATATGTGTACGAGGACTGGGTATTGAACATAATGTAACCGAAAGCAAACTTACAGTCGGCTTTTGAGCTACACATTCATTGGAATTTCATAGCAAATATTCAGCTTGGCTTGATCGACGCTGCTCAAAGAAAAAAGATATAAGAAATGTGCAAATCTGGAGGCTGGCAAAATTCTCAAGCTAGCGAGGTAAAAACAAAAAATATGAACACCATAAAAACTTCAAATAAATTAAATGTATCTTTCTCTTCCCCGAGATTAGCTGCAAATTCAGAGTTCTCTTGGAGGCGTGTCTGACATTGCAGACTCTCCCTCAAACCTCTGCACTGGATGAGACAGAGAGGGTGGGCAGAGAAGGAGCCGCCTTGTTAATTACTCGAGTGCAAGTTTGCTCCACTCCTCGCTTTGATGGGTCGTCCTGGTACGTAATCTTGGGACAGGACAAAACATATGTTAAAAAACAAAATGATGACAGAGAAGTCTGTGTTAATATCTCCAAACACAAAATTAAACCCAGAACAGTGATTTTTAAAAATTCCCTACAGGAAATCTGCAAATGTTGAAAAATGCACTTATCAAAGCAGATCTGAAGAATTTTTTCCCCAGCCCATGTCTCAGTCATGTTGACCAGATTTAAAGTAGCTTTCCGATACTCTTCAACTATCAGATATACATTTTTAAATGTCTGAATGAACCTTATGAATGTGTTTGAGTAATTCTGGAATTTTATTTTATTTGCAAAGTTTGTAAACTGTATGGTCAAAATCTGCCTCCAAAGGGAAACAGTTGAATCCTCATTTAAATGTTTGCATTAATGGAACTATAATACAAGGAAAAAATATACCTTGACCTGATTTTACTTTTGAAAATAATGTTAATACACCTAAATCATACTTTCCTGTCAGATCTGTTCAAATAATGATATGTGAACACAATAACAATCACAGAAACCCCAGGCACCTCTAAAATCTCTGTGCAGAAGAGACTTTATGAATATTTAAAATTCTTGGTTATGACAATTTTCCCACTAACTTCCTGAATTACCATGCTTTAGCTCTACTACTCTCTGGGATGGAATGGTCACTCTCTCCCTGCCAAGCACCTGGCATCCATGTATCCTATACTACCAATAAGTTCTCCTTTTGATCAATGTCTCAAGTTCTGCTTAAATAAATTGGCAATGTATCAAAGAAATTCTAAAATCAACATGCCTTTGGATCTCGCCTGCTTGGCACTGTAACAGAGTAGATGTGTTCCTTTCCCTGTATTTTATATTTGATATCCATTACCAGCATTGACTTCACTATGCTGTCATCCTTCTAAATGTTGAAACACTCCGAATCAGCATCTTACGCTTCATCCAATAGTTACATGTATGACTTTGGCCTCCATCAAAGGAGGCTTTTATGGATTTTGGCTGTTTATAAAATAGTGTGGCATTCTGACTGTCTGTAAAGATAATTACAGCCTGCCTGTCACTCTAGCAGCTGAAGCTGTTCCATCGCCACATCTCCATTTTACACACTAGCATCCACTTAATCCGGCTCCATCTCTCTCCTTATACTGAAGGTTCTTTCACTAAGTAGTGGCTTCAGTCTTAGCCTTTTAGCTAAGACTTTTCTGGACACTCTTGGAGTGAATTGCATAATCAATTATATTCCTGTTTTTCTATTTCTATGTTTGTCTATCCATTCTAACTCTGTTTCTGTGTTTTAAAAGTTTTATGGTAAAATTTCTCTCTTCTACTGTTATTATATATGTACCTGTTTCCAGAATATGTGGATGAGTATCTAGGTATGTAAAGGTATTCATACATTAAAGATTATGGTTCATTCATGCATTAGAGGGTTATGCTAAAATTTGAATACCCTTCCCTCTGCTAGAGTTCAAACCCAAACATTATGGTCAAATGTTTTATTAAAAAATTGAGAAAAGAAGCAAACAATTTTTTTTGTTATAAATCTGAACTGAGATAAATACCCAGTTTTTAAAAATACTTTGGACTTTAAGGACCCCTATCCTTTGCTAGCTATTTCTGACATTACAACCAACTCAAAACACTTATCAATGGTTGTCATGAAAATAGCTTATTTTGTTGTAGATGACTTAGAGTTTTGCTACGGTTAATTTAAATTTATGATTGATAATCATCAATTAAGTAGTTAATTTAGAATATCCTCTACAGAGTTAGAAGTTAATATTTTGTGCTCATTTTAATCTAAGGTGGAAATGTGGAATGGCCACATAATAGAGTAAATCATTTTTAAGGAAAACTTTTTTTTTAAGGATATCATGAATGTTGTAGTCATTGTCCCATACATAAAAACCTATGTGACAAATCCCCATAGAAGCTCAGGACCAGGAGAAAATTTGTCTTTCTTGCCAACAGATCTATTTCTTTTACTAAATAACAGGACCTGTGTAATGCATAAGTTTCTTTTCTTTGCATCAGTTTCTAGAAAGCACAGAATCAAATTTTGCTTCTCTTAGGAAAGGTTTTCTGGAAAAGGAATTATTTTTCTCTCCTCTTAATCACCTGGTCCTTGTCTTTGTACTGTTGTTTTAGCGCTTGGAGGTATAATGAATCTTTGTTTTGGATACAAATGAGCTCAAATGTATTTCAGAAGTTGACAGAATATACATTTTCCTTTTAAAAGCTAAGTTGTTAACTTTAGCTTTTTCATTTTAGTAGGCTTTTTAATTTTCATATTGACCTACCTTGAAATAGAAATAAAGTTGTTCTAATTAAGTAAACATCTAGAGAACACTAGTCACTATGGAGGCGTCTGGGTAAAATGAAGAGGTAGACCAGAAGGCCACAAAGGACAGAGTAGACATAAGGAAAAAAAAACATACCGCTTTTGCTTACAGTACTGAGGGAAATACTAGACATAGAGGAACAGAAGCTGTATAAACATGGACCGTGACAGAGCTGCCAGGAAAAAAAGAGAAAAGCATTTTTGCCCAAAGTTTCAAGGTCAGATGCAATTTACAGTTGGAAACAAGCATTTCTTTGCCACCTATTCCACCTTTCAGATCCACTGTTTGTTCTTTTTATTTCATTCTCCAATTTATGATTTCCCCATGCTGTTAAGGCATTGTTCCTGAGTATTTAATTCCCATTACCCCTGAAAAATTCCAAACCAATATTTCCACTAGGAATCCTACCCAGGGAGATTGTTTTCTTTGCAACATAAGTCAATTAACCATTTCTTTCTCTAACTGCTATGGAGAATTTAAAATGCGGGTAGAAGGAGATGGAAAAGAAGAAAAAGGAACATATGGGAAATGCAATTAGAATATAAGATGCATATGACACATTTCATGTTTTGTTATAGTGCTAGGCCATTTAAGGAAAGGAAAGGGAACTGATATTTAGTGAATCGCTACTGTGCATGAAGCACAATTGGGAAGTTAACTCAAGTTCTCCCCCTCAATTGTTCTGGAAAGAACACATCTAACTCCTTGAGGGGACCATGGGTGATGAGATGTCCAGGTAGAGTGTGAGGGTTGACGGATGCTGGGAAGTGGGCCAAAAAAAAGCAGAACTTGGCTTTCGGTCGCTTGATTCTCAGTATCCCCCAAAGTACTGTGATTATTGAATGTCCACATTTTGTGCACAGTCTTACAGAACATACTGAATACATGTCAGAAATCATGGATGACTTGCTTGTGGGGTGGGGGGTTGACTTTTATCCCACTTCTGCCTATTTTCCAGAGGCAGCCTTGACCATTAAAAGCCCAGGACCCGTCTGGAGGGGTGGGATAGGGAGGGTGGGAGGGAGGGAGACGCAAGAGGGAAGGGATATGGGAACAGATGTATATGTATAACTGATTCACTTTGTTATAAAGCAGAAACTAAAATAAATAAATAAATAATAATCCCCCCCCCAAAATAAATAAATAAAAGCCCAGGACCCTGGTTTTCTTCTTGAGTATGATGCAGAGACCCCTAATGGCAGAACTCTAGAACTCCACATCCCAGCCTGGGGATTGTGAGGTCCTGAATCAGGGGTGTTGAGTGTGGCAGCAAACTCTAGCTGGAATGCCACCAATGTTCTTGGTGTGTAACAGGCATCATCTGTTCTAGAAAACCAACACACGTTGTTTGGATAAACATCTCTGTAAACTGTGGACAGCAACTGGGTTCTCATCTTCTTTTCCTACAGATTTTTCTCTAACCTGATCCCTCTCCTTTGAGACAGGGGATGTTGTGCATCGGGGAGAGAACAGCTCAGCAACATGGTGTTCATGAAAGTACAGGGATTTCAGCAGCAGGAAAACAAAGAGACTCTTTCCGGTCCTTCTAGCATTGGGGATAAAATGGGCACTTTCTATGAATGGACCGCTCGGGCTGCCCCAGGGAAAGCCTCACCTGCTCATTCATGATTGCTGAGAGTTCGTTGAGCATGTCCTTGTAATGGGATCTCAGTTCCTCCTGGTACTCCAGCTGGTCCTCCTTGATGAGGCGCTCATTCACATCCAGGGCTTGCCCACATGCATCTGCAAACTGCCTTTAGTGACAGCAATAAGCAAATTAACAGCCAGAGAAAGTGGCAACTCAAAGTCAGGCTGCTGATACACTCAGCCACCGAGAAGAGGATCGGTCAGGTGGCTTCCTGGGGCATTCATTCATGACTCCCTGTCTGAAGGGATTCAAGGAAGAACAGCCCAACAAAGAAAATCTTACCTGAAGATTGCCTTCAAAAGCTTTACTTGGTTGTCAGGGTATTTCTTTGCCTTGGTTTCTTCAAGAAAAGCCCGTGCATAGGCCATTGGCCCGGCATTAACCTATTGGGGAGAAGAGAATTGGCTGAGGATGGTCCCACCTCCTCCATGGAGCCTTCTCCAAGGCTGGAAGGAGTAGCACCCATCATGTGGCCCCTCTATTCTCTCACATTGCCTTGTAGTCTACTAATTTGTTATCTGTCTTATCTGCTGTCTCTCAACTGGTCAATGAGCTACTAAAAGGAGGCATCTGAATTCCACACTTCATTGCCATCCTTCCCCAACTTCAGTCATGTGTGCACCATGTCACATTTTGCCACATCCTCATTCTGTTAGCACTGTTATTTTCTTAATAACCTTGAAAACTAGACTCATCTTGATTTACTTAAATAAATTTCACATCTGTGAAATCAAATGTTTGCTGTGCTAGTTTTCCCCCTACAAACATTCAAGCAAACACATAGCTATTAATAAGAGACATTCCACAGTGGTCGTGATCTAGGCATCTCCCTGGGAATCACTGCTTTATTGCATCTCCCTCAAAAGTCTGGCTGAGATTGTGGTCCAAAAGGGACTTTTTAGATTTGCTGAATGAAGGCACAGTGCTAAGTTCTATTCACACTCACAGGCATGCGTAGGCTCTCATTAGTGAAGGAGTCTATATTCTTCAGGGCTTAACAGTCTTTGCATGTGACTGTGGGGCTTGGAAGGAATAAGGTAAAAGAAGAAGGAAGCCAGTGCTGTATCTGAGGCATCTTCAGATGGCTTTGCCTACCAGGTACTGCCAGTGTGGCAGAGTGAGTACAGAATGCTTTCCTTTGTTTCTCCAGATGCAACTCCACCTTCCTCTGCTCAGCTGTGTGCTGGGGGTAGCTGTCCCGTTTGGAGTATAACAATGGTTCTCTTACCTCCTGGCTTTTAAAAATGTATTATTATTATTTTGAGTCAGCCATGGGATACAGACAAGAGGTGGGCGGGGAAGAGGAGAGCCAGATCAGTACCAGGATCAACAGTACTGAGTTTTCCTTTTGCCTCAGGCTCCTGCATAGCTCTGGGTGGCACTGTAACTGGCTTGCCTTTATTTAATTTTTTTTTTTTTTTTTTTTTTTTTGTGGTACGCGGGCCTCTCACTGTTGTGGTCTCTCCCGTTGCAGAGCACAGGCTCCAGACGCACAGACTCCGCGGCCATGGCTCACGGGCCCAGCCGCTCTGCGGCATGTGGGATCTTCCTGGACCAGGGCACGAACCTGCGTCCCCCGCATCGGCAGGCGGACTCCCAACCACTGCGCCACCAGGGAAGCCCTATTTAAAATTTTAATACTTTGTTCAATATGGATTTTTGAAGTTATTTTTGATTTTTAAAAATATTGCATTAAGGGCTTCCCTGGTGGCGCAGTGGTTGGGAGTCCGCCTGCCGATGCAGGGGACACGGGTTCGTGCCCCGGTCCGGGAGGATCCCACATGCCACGGAGCGGCTGGGCCCGTGAGCCATGGCTGCAGAGCCTGTGCGTCCGGAGCCTGTGCTCCGCAATGGGAGAGGCCACAGCAGTGAGAGGTCTGTGTACCGCAAAAAAAAAAAAAAAAAAAAAAAAAAAAAATATATCCTTTGTCAAAAAATGTCAAGGGGCATTTTGTACCAGGTTCCACTGGCCATGAGTATCTCAGCTCTGGGCGATGCTTACCTTCACGCTGACGCTTCCTTGGAGTTTGAGCTGCAGTCTGATCATGTCCACTTCTTCCATTGTGCAAAGCTGATTAAGCTCAGAAACTTTCTTGGACATCTCATCAATCGCCACTTCAATGGGATTCAGTTCTGTGCTTGACTGGCTGATGACCTGTATCCTCTTCTTCACGTAGGGGAACAAGTGACTCGCTGCACAAAAGCAATACAAGAGCATTTCAAGGTCGAGGGTTAGTGAAGAGTCAAGGGTTCTCTTGAAAGGACGATCCTGTGTCTTTTCTTTGCACACAGACCATTCCATCCTGCATGTTTTCTGTGTATGTGAGTTATTTTTTTCTCCTATGTTCCATGCTCTCATATACCTCTTAGGAGCCCAACTACTTTCCCCTGGCACGTTCTTCCACACTTCACTAGCCAACATGTCTTCATTGCCAAGGCTGGACTAGAGCTATAGAGTCTCTAAACACTGAAAAGATGATAGCTTCCACCACAACTTGTAATTCAAATAAAAACTACACTAAATTACAATCAAGAATGCTTCAATAGATATTGAATAGCATATATTATAATAGCTTTGTTCTAGTTTTTTTATTAATTATGAAATTTCTGGAAAAGTTTATTGAAGGTGAATGTTTTCCCATAGTTTGGATGTGGCTGCTACCCACGTATCTACTGCAGAATCTAGGACTGCTCACCTTTGAAGATGGCTTGGGTCTCCTTCATTCAGATGCCCGCACTCATTTTTCCCCTCAGCCTGCCCTAAGTCCCCCTCTGCTGGGTTCCCATTTCATTTCTCGTGCTGGACTCACCTGAAATTCTTGCTTTCCTTGGCTCTTTCTCCTACCAAATGGTGAGTGCCTTGAAGGCAAGAATTGTGTTTTATTTATTTGAATTGTCAGAACAATGCCCGACACCTACAGGCACTTATTGAATGTTTGTGGAATGAGAGGAAGACCAACTCATAGGATAGATCTAGATAGTACTGGAAGGGATGCTGGAGGAAACCCCTCTGCATCCATTTCACAGATGAGGAACCTGAATTCCACAGTGGTTTAGAATCTTGCCCCAAAGCACATAATTCCAAGAGTGGCTAACTCTGTAGTAACTGGGGGGTAGTTTCAGGGAGAAAGGAGAGGAAAGTTCAGAGTGCCTTTCCCAAGACACCGGGACCTACAACACTGTACGGTCTAAAGGGAAGAGGTGGGTAAAGTGACCCTGTGATAGTTTCTGTTTTGGTTGACTTGTCAAGGGTCTCTGTCTTGAAAGAAAATAAAGAAATGTTCCTGGCAAACATTTCCAAGTCAGCACATTTTGGGTACTTGTCTGCAAGATCGAAGTGTCTTGGTTTCTGCGAATCCGGCCTAAGCGAGGGCCGTGCGTGGGAGTACGTGCTTGGGGGCCAGCACCTACTTGTCAGGACCGTCCTCCGCTTGCACTGTTCCTCCACGCCACCGTGCTTCTTGCCTGACGGCGTGAAGGGCGTCTCAAAGACAAAGCGGTTGATGTTGTGGTGCGTTTCGAAGTCTGTCTTCCGGTCCTCTATTTCCTTTTCCTCAAAGAACGGCGTGACATAGGTCACCTGGATGTAGGCGTATTTGGGGTCCAAGTCCTTGGGGTTTACCTGTTTCAACACATTATGGGAAGAGAAAGAGCGGTGAGCCGTGAAGTGCTCCTGAAAGAAAGATGGGGAACCCTGTATCTCCCCAGCTTGGCATCCGGAGCTGCCCCTCTCAGAGGAGAAAGGCCCATCACATCATGTGAGAGCTGGGTGAACGGAAAGTCCAGAAAGAGTAGCTGACTGGACTGTGGTCAAGCAGCCAGATGGTGGCAGAGGCAGGAGGGAGCCAGCCTGCCAAGTAGCTGGGGTTCTTTGAAACATAAGTACCTGGCTATGACGTACTATTTAACCTTTTATTTTCCTTCTCTTCTGTACTGAATATCTTCACCTTTGTCTTGAATCAAGCTTGTTGAGAGTGGAAATATATCTCTCTGTTCCTCTATGATTCAGTCGTGTACCTAGACTGGGACCATTGGCTGTGGGGGCTTGTAATGTGAAAGGAGGTTCTTGGTCTGTTTAGCAGGTTAACTGATTACCTATCGCACGACTGCAAATATTTTTATTTTCGATTTCTTGAATTCCTTCTCTAATCTGCAATAAGTCATTCTATATAATTTTTAAAACTAACTTGGCTTTGGTGAATAGGCTTGACAAATAGCAAGGAAGACAGGCTTGGGGAGCCCCCCAAAAGCCAGGCAATTGCTCTTGCTTTCCTTCAAGGTGGAAGAGATGAGCCTCAGCCTCTTTCCTAATGATTCCTTGAAGAATTTTCAGACTTCTTCCAACTTTCTCCATCCATTCACCCATCCACTGTTTATCCAATTCCAGAGATTGGAGGAGGCTCATGAATTTATTTGTAATGCTGCAAATAATGGCACTGTAAGATGGGTATAACTGTAACCATTTCACAGATTAAAAAATGGAGACTCAGAGTGACCACTCAACTTCTCCAAGATGGATCGCCAGCTGATAAGTGGTAGCATGGTGGAATGAAGACAACAGTTGTTCTGACACCAACATTGGCACTTCTCTCACTGCTAGGAACTGTTTCTACCTTCCATGTAGGAGGGCCACCATGACCGTGGTTCTAGCTCTGTCCCTCTTTATGGGGAAGGGGTTTGTACCTTCCAAGCTAAGAATGATGAACACATTTTAACAATTTCTGTCCAGATCCAGCAAATCTAATCTCATGCCCAGACCCCTCCAAACACTAGCTTTGCAAAGGAGGAAAAGGAAAAAAAGACCTTTTTGGGGCCTAATAGAGGTCAATACAGTTGGGTGCAAACCAGCTTTTCTAGCTCCACCTCTGACACACTCTTCTATACAATCTATGTTTCAAAGACCTGCTGTTCTCTAAACACACCTCTCCCTTGAATTCCTTCTGTCACTGCATGTGCTGGCTTTTAGAATGCTTCCAGCAAACACCTTCTCACCCTACAATCCCCACTCAAACATCACGCCCTCTGTGAAGCATCGCCCAACCAAGAATGAGCTGTTCAGGGAGCCCCCAGCCCCAAGCTTTCCCTGTATGACTTGGAGGAAAGCTCCTCCAGGAAGACCTTCATGACTGAATAAATACTTCTTTTGCTCCTTCATCCCAGCCCACAACTGGGCCCAATTACTTTAACCCTTTGGTTGCTACACAAATGTGAACAACCTATGGGGGCGATGGAGGGTATAGTAAGTTGTTTCTAAGATTACCTAAAAGTTACTCAAATAAACATGTACAAGGTTTTTGACACTCCCCTCCCCAATCACCAATCCATCAACCAATAAACAATGGAAACGCCCAAAATAGTTTAGGTAGTTTACTTTGCATTGTCAGGCAGAAATTTAAAACATTAATAAATGTAGTTAAGAGAGAAAAAAAATGAAGTTAGTTCTTTGCATTTGCCTGAATATTGATGTTCCCCTACCTTATTGGAGTCCTGTATTATCTTCACATTGTCTGCTCCGAATTTATCTGCGTAGAGCTTGAGCAGTCTTTGGGAAATCTCGGAGAGACCTGTCAGCTTAGGCTCTTTATAAATATACTCTTTACCTTCTTCTTCTTCAAAAAAACCCTATGAAAGACATACAGTGAACCGCCAAGTTTATTAGAGAACTCCAACTGCAAATAAGGGGCAAAACAAAAAACATTTACTTAAATATTATAGCCAGTATTTTGGTTGTCATCCAAGCCATAGATTAGCACCCTATAAAATTCAAATTCAGAGAAAAATCAAGTGAAGGAAACAAAATATCATGTTAGAATCAGTCATTAATGTAAATACTGCTTAGTCAGGCCAAAGAGCCTCATGAAGCAACTTACACATACTTTTCTCTATTAGAAGAAATCATTGGTAATACCTGCTTGCATATATTTTAGGGGAAGAATGCCCTCATGTGGTAGCCTGGTGTAGAACACAAAGCCTGGAGTACTTTTTGGTATTTTTCAACGGTATTTTTCAAAGAGCAGTATCATTTTTAAGAAAGTCTTGGAAATCAGGATAGGAAATATTAATGCTATAGTGCAGGTAAAAGTATCTAAATGGGTTGATATGCCTCCCACATCATCTTAGATGAAAAGCCATAACAGAAATTACATGTGCTATGCTCGCAAGTACTGTTATTTTTAATATTTCATCAGGGTCTGATGCAACTTGGCTATGTGCAATTTTGTCCTTCAATTTACTTTACTAATAGATCCCTTACGTTCTTGCAAAGCTAGACCTTATAAGAGTGAAAGTAGTAAAGTAACCATGTTATCATTTCTATGTCATAGGAGCAAGTAGGTTTTAACCTCTGTTAATTTATTTATCTGGTTTGAAACAGGGGGAAGGGAAGATTCCATTGCGGATAATTGAGGCAATCTTTATAATTCCTTCTCACTGAAGAGACACAGAGGCATTTTTCCTTTGAATAAATGTGACCTCAGAATATTGGAGTAAGTCTGCAGTTTAAGAACCCAAGTGTCTCTGGTATCTTCTGACTGCAGTTTACCTTAAGGAAATGACTTCTGAGGGCTGAGTGAAGATACTGAAGGTCATAAAAGAATCTTACCTATATATTTTTAAAAATCGTTTTTGGCTATTTAAAAACTACTCATTATGTGTAAAAAAAATGGGTAAAATGTTCCAATGCTGTTTTTTTTTTCATGGCTAATGTGAGGCAATCTAAGAATAATGATTACAGCTCACATCTGTATGGTTCTTTATACTTGTAAAGCACTTTCATCCATGTAAGTCTGCCTATCATGAACAGTGTACTTTGTATCATAATTGGGCTATAACTGAAGACAAGGAAAAAGGCACATTCACCAGCACAGTTCTTGTTCAGCAGGTAATTGCTTGTTTCCTTGTGTTTCCCTAATTGACTTTGGGCTTTTTAAAGGCAGGAAAGTATCTTGTTCAGCACTGCATGTCCAGTGTTTAACATTGACTGGTCTCTAGAGAGACATCACTGTACATTAGTTGAATGAATAAACAGATGAATAAGATAGCTCTCAGAGGGCTACATCTTAAAAGGATACATTTGTACCAAGTATAACTGGAAAAGATTCCATTGCTTTTAATACAGATGTTTTTATTGAACAAATTTCTTTGAGAAATGTTCAAGACCAACACAGTTAATGACGAGTACCTTGACTCCAAACTGCTAAAACAGTGATGTCTGATGCTAAAAGCATGAAAAGTCTCTCCTTATCATTCTTCTAGACTTCGTAGGGGTGGTGAGGTCTGGCCCTATCCCCACATGACTTCCAGCCTGCTAGGTTTTTTCTGTTGCTGTCTTTATGGAGTTTTGTCTGATTCAAGGTGAGAGGTTAGTGGCTCAAATTGACAGATTGACACAAAAGAGAACTAAGACTTCTGAGGCCATCAACCAGAATCCCCACAGGGCAATAGCTGAAGCAACATTTACAACTTCCATTTCAACCAGAAAAATGTCTCCAAGTTCCAGGAAAAGATTTTCTCATCATGGTGTGAAAACTAGCACAAAGATACTTTCACTGTGAATTTTTTCCCCTAACAAATTTTTGAATCCAGAATTAGCAGAAAAGGAGTGGTGAGAGCAGTATTTTATTGTCGTTACTATGACCCTTGTGGCCTTGGTCATGCCCTGTGACTCCTTTCATCCTTACTCCTTGGTCTGGAGGATGGGAAATAGTACAGACTTAAGAGACCCTAAGGACAGTGTCCGGGACACAAAAGGCCATTGGTAAGTGTTAGCTATAATGAGGAAAATGGTAGTGATGACAATAATAAAGGAAGAAACTGTCAGTAAAGCAATCTGAGTTCTGGCTAATATGCTGGGAAACAGCTTAACTGAGTTTTTTTTTTTTTTTTTTTTTTTTTTTTTTTTTTTTTTTTTTTTGCGATATGCGGGCCTCTTACTGTTGTGCCCTCTCCTGTTGCGGAGCACAGGCTCTGGACGCACAGGCTCAGCGGCCATGGCTCCGCGGCATGTGGGATCTTCCCGGACCAGGGCACGAACCCGTGTCCCCTGAATCGGCAGGCAGACTCTCAACCACTGCGCCACCAGGGAAGCCCATTAACTGAGTTTTGAGTGCTTAAAAATACATACCTTTTGGGTTCTCTTACTTGGGCACTACACTTTTCCTTATTGTAAAAGGACTATTGATGATTATTTTCATATTTTGGTAAGTGATTGATCAGAAAGAATCGTGATTAGAATTAATCAATTTATTTACAGAACATGGAGCTATAAACCCATTGAGACTATTTTATAAAATGAATAGAAAGGAGCTGGTGTAGCAGAATATAGTACTTAATCCCTTACAGGGGTCGTGTAAGAGTTTTTGGAGCCAGAGAAATGGATGGAGGCTCTGAAAATGGCTGGGATGAGAGCTTATCTTTTACCCAGGGAAATCAAAGCAAAGCCCAGTGAGGCACAGGACATTATCTTAAGGAAGTTTAATGCTTTGTCTGTGAAATAATTGATTTATAAATAGGGACACAAGGTGATGAAAACCTAGGGGCAGTTTCTCTTTTGCTTTTGCCCCAAAGTGATGAGAAGACTGCATTTCAAGGCAACAGGAAATGTGACTTCTGCATTTTCCATAGCTCGATTTTTTTAAATGTCATTTTACAAGGCAACAAACGCCCTGATGTGCCATGGTTACGAAACAGCACGTATCCTAGTTAAGCAAGGACTTTGAGTCAGTAGTTAACATGCATGGATTATGAAACTTTTAGGCGACAGATATGATAAAAATGTACTTCAATAAACCGACAACGAAAATTATTGACTCTTTCTTAGATGTTTTTGCAGGTACTTCAGAATCTTGAAATAGCTCTGGATCATTATTGGGATGTCAAATATAAGTGCCCCTGCTATTATATTCCACCAATTCAACGTTCACAAAGGAATGCATCCAAAGAGGAATCTAGTGTATAAAAGATGGGTCAGAAAATCACAATAAGCTAAATGTTAGGAAAAAGAAAACTTCACAGATGCAGAGAAATGGTTTCATACAAACATGAACCCAAATATGAACCCAATTATTAGTATATATATATATATATATATCTCAGTGACTTTCATATAGGAGGGGAGCCAGAAGGGTGTATCACACCCCAATATGGAGATGATGGCTGTACACAATACACAGGCACCTTCCCTCCTACCCCCAATCCCTTTTCTATCAAGATTCTGAGGTGCATCTATACCCATGTAGGCATGATTGAGAATCATGGAATTTACATCCTTTGATGAACAGAATAAAATTCCCCCAAGCTTTTCACTCAATTCATTCCAGGGCCATCTGATGTTTTATGTTATTCAATGAGCATTCACTTGCTTGCTTTAATGCTAAATACCAGAGCCTAAGGATTTCATTGATTACAGTTGACGTTTGATCACTACTGGAGGTTCATTACTCTGGAAATGAATACTTCAGGGACACTTGAGGGGGTGTTTTATATAGGCTGCTCTGTGTAAAATTTCCATAGTCAATGATGCCAGGTGTTGCATTAGAAAATTCATGCTATGCAAGACTTGCGTTTTTATTAAAGCTCTCGCCACAAAAGAACAGTTTTCAACTTGTTTTCCAGGGTCTGGTTCATTGCAGACATAATATTAACTACTCTAGTCAGTACTAAAAAGTGAAAGTACTAGTCCACAGGGGACACTAAAATATTTACACAAAGGCCTTTGTGGAGGCAAAAGCTGACTGCATGTTATATTCCCATAATCTTTGGAATATGATTGTGAGACATCAATTTGGATTAAAAGGTGAATTTTACAAGGACATAAGATACCATCATGAAAAAAAATTTTCTGACCATGGAGATTATGCTAATGAAATAGTCAAGATTTTCTCAGATCTTTAGAACCTTCATTCTGCACACATCTGGGGGGATGTGCAAATCTATTTGCTATTTCTTTATCATCAAATATAAAGTGATGTGCGCTGTCTGCTCCCATTTGAATACAACAGTTCACCCTCTCCATTTGGTGTCTTGGGATAGGTAGTTGAATATCATTTGAACAATGAAGACAGGCCCTAAATGACTGTTTATCAGAATGACCTCCATTAGTTCTCCTTGTTCAAAGGCAGCTGGGATTTGAGTTTACAGAGTACCATGCTTAGGCATGTCCTCAGGTCTGCAGATTTAACAAGACACTTTGCCTTTTAAGCTCAGGTTGTACTTTTAAATAAAAGGCAATTGAGAATACTGGCAACATTAAAAACAAAAAGTCAGGTGCACAGTCAGCACACTTTACTGAGGAATCTGCAAAAAGAACAAAGTTAAGTCATTTGAAAGTAGCTCTCCCCCATCCTTCCCCATTGCCCACCTCCCCCATTCTATTTAATAGAGGGGTTTCCAAGTATTCTTTTAGTAGGTGAGTTAAGGACACAGGACCCCAAATTTACAGATGAAGGTAGAAAATACTGATATAGTATGGATGGGAGAAAGGGATTTTAAAGAATTACAAAAAAGTATGTATTGGTCAGAGAAGCAGAGCTGACTGTGGACAATGTAGATATTGAAAGAATTAGCTTTTCCAGCTTACTCAGCAATAATTACATTGAACCACATGAAGTTGCCATCTTTGTAAGTAAAAAAAAAAAGGTTGATTATGGGCAATTTCATATGGTTCAAAATAACACAGAGAAAATTCTGTGTCACAGAGCTCTAGGTCTTGGCATGTTATTGCCCCTCAGCTCATCCTCTAAAATTCTTACACGGCTTCTTTTTGCATCTCAGGAGACTTAACCTGATTCACAGGGTAAAGGTTTAATTCACTGTTCATCATTTATGTTGGGAATTAATACCATCACTTTCGAGAATGCTCAGAGCTCACAACCAAAGAGAGAGAGCCCTGTTTCTCCAGGATACTCATTTGGAAAAGGGCAGGGTCCTTTCAGGACACTGGGAAGGTGCCCACCAAGGGCCACCAGTATAACTTTTGAGATTCTGCCCACCATGCGCTTCTTAATCAGCTGCAACTCTGGTGGCCTGAACTGAGCAGGCAAATTCCAATACTGAGCCTGCTATCCATATATTTCAAATATGTGGTGCCCATATTCATCTCTGTGTGTGTGTGTGTGTGTGTGTGTATGCAGGTTTTCAGACTACACCGACCTTTGTGCAGAAAGATATTATATATGAAAAATAAAGGATACATTTTTGTAATTCGGATAAATGGAATAAACACAATTTAGTCCCAGAAATGCAGGATGACTCCAAAATGAATGGAAGCAGGATTATCTCACCTATCTCAAATGTTCATTTGCACAAAAAGTTAAGGTTCAGTAAAACCATAGGGAGGGAAGTGTGAGGCTTATTAGAGCATGCAAGTGGAGAGAGAGAGAACTTACCACAGCCTGGAACAATCAAGACCAAAAGAAGAAAAGAGTAAACATCTGCATTAAAATCTCATTGGAAAGGAGCATGATCGTTTCGTTTCCACCTGTTTAGTAATCAGTATCTTAGATGTTGGTTGGAGAAACCATCAGGTAGGCAATCTGCTTTTCATGACCAGACTCAATGGCAATTCATCACTTTCTCATTAGAAAGATCGCCTGAAGCGTTGTAAACTCAAACCTAGGTTTGCTGAATGTACATCCTGTGAGCTACATCCATGCTGCTCAGTTAGCCTGTGGCCATTCCCAGGAAACCCTTGCCTTTCCCTTACAATCCCTCAGCTCCCACATTCCCTTCCTGATGAGGTGTTCTGCCATTTTTCTTGCTAATGTTTCACTGAGGTCAAGAGTTATTTATTTTCTGTTTATCGCTGACTTGCAAGATACCATTTCCTTTTCTCTCTCCTCCTCTCCTGCAGATTCTCACATTTCTATCTCCTCAATATACACTGTCACTTCAGATAGGTCAGATTCTTTTCCAGGGAACCCCCAAAAGTGTAAATGTAGCTTCTTTTTGTAGACTGTCTCCACAGTCCTGATGCTCCCCCAGTGCAGTGGGGGAAATCTCGGTTGGATTAATTTGTTTATGGTAAGTGGCTGCCCAGTGACATTTTCCTTTCCAGGGAGAGAGCAGCTGTCTTTATTAATTCAGACATTAGTTTTTAAGCTTCCTTTGGTGATTAGAGGACAATATATATTTTCCAAAAGACTTCAATATATATTTTCCAAAAGACTTCAGTAGGAAGTGATCTAGAATGACCATGCTGGATTTGACACGTTTGTTTGCAGCCTTAAGAGATTCTGAGGAGAACAAGAAGCCATGTGAAACTGTGCCTTACATGAGGGGAGAAAAAAAAGGAAATGAGAGGGCTGAGAGTCATTACCACTGCGAAAATAAAAGAATGGAATGATTCTCCATGAAAACAATAGTCTGAAATATGGCTGCTGAAATATACTAGTGTTATAAGCCTGCCTGGATGGTGACTGGGTATATCCTACTTAAAGCACTACTCAGAGACATTCCGAGTTAATATATAAGTTCACTTTGCTTTTAAGACAATGCTATGGCTCGCTAATATTTTCAGTCTTGTTCATTGTTCATGCAGTAAGCTGAGAAAGATCACTTTGAAATTATATTGACCTGCAATATAAGAAACAAAACAACCAGATTATGCTCTGCTTAGGAGCAGTGATGGTTTGAAAGTAGGAGAAAAGAAAATGCATGATTTTAAAGTTAAAAGTTCATGGCTTTGATATGGTAGAGCCCCTAGGAATTCTTTATTTCCTGGAATGTTATGGATTTCATTGCCAAAAATATATTCATTTAAATTTCATTTTCAAATATGATGCAAACCTATAATTAGACATTTTGGGGGGAACTGGAGGAGGAGGGTGTTGAAGATGTGCCCTGTTTCTTCAAGAAGTTTGAAATCACTGTTTTACCTCAATGTGTATTAAGACCCATGGAGGTCTCCGCTCATTTTTTTCTTAATTTAGTATGTTCCTTTGGCCAGACATATAGACCCTCACACTCAGAGAAACACTCAAATATACCTAGACACATCCCCACCTCCACCTCCACCCCCTCAATCCTTTGGCACATGTAGTTAGATGTCTTATAAAGAATGAAGAACAGCAATCAACCACTTAATAGAACTTAGAGGCCATGCTGGTTGTAGGAAACTTACTTGCCCATAAAATGCCACACGATAGTAGCGACCGAAGAGCCGCTTCTCTGAATTCACCACCTCTGCAACTTTCAGATACGACCGATGAATGTCGTAGTAGAGATCTGATAATTTCTGAAACCAGAAATGAAGGGTTTCGTGAAGATGATACTGATATCAAAAATAGGGAGTTTCTACTTTTGGAAATTGTAAGTAATTCGCCAATGTAATGAAGGATATTTGAACTAACTAAAGGATATTTAGAACACCTACTTTGAAGTCTCTCTGCTTCTCAAAGACCGCAATGATGGGTTTGTTGACATCAGCGATGAGCTCATATCTCTCAGACTTCCACAGGAACTCCACACACAGGTACAGCTGCTCCACCAGGATATTCTGCAATTCCGCAAACGGAAATGAGATTTTACACTGTGAAGATTGTGGCTCATCCCTGAAACTTGCTTTCAAAACTGTTGAACGGTCCATTTTTTTCATAGTGGGATTTCTGCATTCCCTATCTTTGCAATTGGCAGTTACATCCATCCTGGGAGGGATGGTGGTGTCTTCTTGCAGTCTTCTCTTTCCTTATTAGTGCCTCAAACTTGCTAATTTAAATCTATAACAAGTATTCAGATCTGTCTGTTTTTTTTTTTTTTCCATTCCTACAGTCACTGGCTTAGATCAAACCCCCGTTTCTTCATTCCCAGATCCCTGGAGTAGTCTTCAAGCTAATGTTTTCCCTCGCCAGTTGGTCCTATTTGTCCTATGTGTTACTCCCTGGTAATCTTTGTTTCTAAAACATAAACCTGACCATGAACTTGCCACTACCCTAAACCTTTGGAGGCACTCTAGTGGCTATGAACTGCTGTCCAAACTCTCTAGCATGACATTGAAGGAGCTCCAGAATCAGGCACCAACCTCCTTTTCAGTGCCACTCTCTTTCAACACTTTCGCACTGACTTTACACTTTGGCTATACCAGACTGTACCACACCATTCTCAGAATACTTTACAATTCCCACACTTTTGCCTGTGAAGTTGCTGTTGCTCCTATAAGAAGCTTATTTTCTTATTTGACACCTTCAGGTCCCATCAAATGTCAAGACAGTGCAAAAGTCTGCAGAGTTTTTATTTATGCCTCATTCATCTGCATTCCAATCACTTTCATGTGAAAAATTATTCCCCTTTTAATTGCTGCTATATATGATGCCTAGATTTATAGTTACTGGGTCTTAGACTGGTTACGCCCCACCCTGAAGGAAGTTTGTCTTTCACAAGATTCTGAACTCTTTAAGAGCTGGGATTATGCCTTATTATCTTTGTCTTCGCAAATACATTTGCTTTACTTATCTTTGTCTCAATGCCTCTCATATACTAGTAGTTTAATAAATGTTCAACTGAATCAAATTATATACTCTCTAAAGCAAGTGGATAATATTGCTGGAATGTTTTCAGTGTCTTTTAAGAAAAGATTTTAAACATTATTTGAAATAGTTCATATAAATACATAATTGCATTTACTATTTATTTTCAATGTACATTAAATTAATGTACAGCCATATATAAAATTTCATTAAAATCTACCCCAGATTTTTTTCTGTATCCTTTTTTAAGTCTATGTAATATTATGAATAAAAAATTAGCTTATGAAATATTTTATTTACTTGAGGAGGGGAGCTCTATTTTCTTCACCTGAATTATTGCTAAGTAATTCCAGGTAGAGAGCTTCTTTTGAAAAATAACCATGGTTTGCATACCAGAAGGTTTTCTGCAGAAACTAGTGTTATTTTCTGCTCGTCTATTTGTTAATAAATTTTCTAATGCATTAAATAAAGTTGTGACCAGCTCAACAAATTTTCAGCATCCCTTACCACATTTACTGAAGGACTAAAGATTTTATATTTTGTAGAAGAGCTGATCATATATATTTGGTTCCATCTTAGAGAAGTAAAATTTAGTTTAAATTTTCATTGAAAATTTTGCTTTATCAGTGGAATCTGATATCTATTAATCTTAGTTTAATTTTAGCCTGCATTTTATTTTGCCTAAGTCATGTTATAGGATAACTTTATTTGATTTCTGAGTAAGATTTTCTCCCCCCTATTTAGCTTAATGTTACCATTCAATGCATCTTTTTACTCAATTACTGTACACTCAATCATTTTGGTCTAACCTCATTGTATGGTGTGTCTTGCATTCCTGAATCTTCTTTCATTGCCCCTTCTTCTTTAATATTTGGTGTAATGCTCAGAAAAGCTGGCCAGCCCATAGAGAACATGCCTTGAGAGGACAAAGCAAAATGTATCATTATTTGAGACAAATCCTGCTTGGATTAGACAGTGCCTTTCTTCATGATGTGACATGTGGTGGTTATAAAGCTCACACACTCAATGAGATGGTTAGATTATGATTGTTGATAAATATTCTCTTCTAGGCAACCAATCTTCCCCTTTTTTATAATTATTTTTTATCATTTTCATGTGACCTGTTTTCTATAACGAGCTGGCATGGGATTATGGACAGAGCACAGGCTTGCAGATTGATGTAACTCCAATATTCTGGTTTAATTAACCTCTTGGAGTCTGTATCCCTCAACCACAGACATTGATATCTATCTCAAAAGATGTTGAAAGGATTCAAAGTGTTAGTATTTGAGAAAACACCTGGTATCATCAGTGCATTGTAAAGACAATACTCAGTATTTACTAACTTTCACTCTTTTGCATTATCTAGAAAACTTCTCAAATTTTCTTAGCCTCTTGGCCACCTAGCTTAAAAAAGATCTGGCTCTGCGGATGTATATGAAAACAGTTGATAATGGGTAATGTGCTAATCAAGGGATCAGATCAGAACGTCGGGGAGTATCAGAGGTTAAGAGCACAGTCTGGAGTGACAGACCAGCACTTGAACTTCAGCCCCATCACAAGCTAACAAGGGAGTCTGCGGCAGGTTGCTTAACTTCTTTAGGTTTTCTCACCTGTAAACATGAGGTGATAACAGCACCTAACTCAGACTCCTTATTGGCAACTAATGGAGATATGGCCAGTACAGAGCTTAGTGCAGTGGCTGCCCTGGAGCAAGTGCTTTTTAAGTTATAGTTAATACTTGTATAGATATTTCCATTTTTAATAATCAGATCATTGGCTATATGACTAACATCACCCCCAAACATGCTAGAAATGACGATAATAATGATTGCAATTGAATCCTTGCATTAAAAATTCTACTTTCCTACTTTTTATTAATATTTTTCTTTGGTAATTAAACACATTAACTATATGAGCATTGACTGGAGCAGGAAAAGTCATGACATACTTCTGTGGGATGATGATGATTGTTAGTACAACTGAGGAAGCCATGTTTTCTGGAGTCACCTCAATTCACCTATACAGTCATCCCTCAGTATCTGCAGGGGATTGATTCCAGGACCTCCACAGATATCAGATATCAAATTCTACAAATGCTCAAGTTCTTTATATAAAATGGCATAGTACAATTGGTCCTCCATATCCATGGGTTCTCACTGATGGAGCGGCTGGTTGAATCTGCAGATCTGGAACCCCCAGATACGGAGGTTTGACTGCATTCTTATCATGTGTGCATTGTAGTGAAGGGACAGTTTAATTCTTTGACTTAGAAACATCATAACCTACAACTTCTCAAACTGACACCTAGCTTTACCTGGTTTCTCCAATCTTGTTTCAGTTAGAATATAAAACTATATGGTATCTGATTATGAAAATAATTAGATGGGGAGGAAGGGCATGCTAAATACAACAATGATGGTTTTGATGACTTGCCTATAAAAATAAAACTAAGTAGGAAGTGTGAAACTGAGCAAGAAGATCCCTGACTTTTATTGTGGACATGAGTCATAAAGCCAGGTCTGGTCCCTTCTCCAAGGCCCTCAAACAAGTGAGCTCACTGTCTCAGAATTCAGTCTGGTCATTTGCTTCAAATATCTTATTTGCAAAATCCACTGAAACTCTTTAGGAAATAAATACATATTTAAAAGAATAAGGGACCAATTATGTTTCCAAAATATTGTAACCAAAGTCCTTTTCCCTTTTGTTTAGGTATTTTAATCTTAACATCTAAAGACTTGTTTCTGTTGTTCATACAGTGAGTTTTCCACTGAATTTTGAAAGTTAAGATAGTGATGTGAAAGAGACCGCGGTTCATAAACTCTGGGTTTGAACAAACTTTTGCAAGGTTACATTGACAATTTTTTTTAAACAAAGAGTAATTCTTTAGTTATTGTTAGAAAATCTCTATCAAATGTTAAAGATGGAATATTTTTAACTGAAGGAAAACCATACTGTAAATTATTATATTTTATAAATTGTGAGAATCAGTGTATGCTTTACAAAAAGAAAATGGAGCCTGTTGATTATAAGTGTAGTCCTGTATATACACTATATTTATATGTCTCTCTTTCTGCACCCCTTATTTTGAATAAGCAGTTGTATTACATTTCAACAGTTGAATGGATTTCTCCTGCAATTTTAAACAATTCATCCATTTCAGAATAAAATCCCGAAGACAGACTACCATGATAATTGGTAGTAAAACATGGCCATAATATTGGATAAAATGCAGTTCTGTTTGCTGAGAGCTCTTTAGGTCTCTAAACTTCATAAAAGTTTGGATGGATGGGATTTCTGAATGGTAGAAACTCTAGGTTTTTACAGAGTAAGTTATGTAGGTCTGAGATAGTTTTTGCTTCTAGGAATACATTTAAGGTTTCACTGAAAAATAATTGAAGCAGTGACTTGGTTTTCTCAGCACCATTCCCTGGGGATAAAGGAGCCCTGTTAGATCACTCACTTCCTCCACTGGGAGTTGTTAGTAATAGGTTGCTATCACGGGGGTGGATATCCTCCGGGAGAAAGGATGGTGTGCAAATCTTTTCCATTTTCCAGTAACCTATGGTAGTGCAAGATGAGGTTAGGACATTGTCACATGTTTATGTTAATTCAAGTTTATGTTAACCAATGAAGCTTTCTCATTTGGAACTAAGAAGTGGACCAGTTAGCCTGGTTGTACATAAAATAAACATGATAATGGTATGGAAGAGAGAGTTAAAACTTTAAAGTACAGCATAATTAGAAATATCTGTGAAAATTAACATTGCTTAATAAAACATCAAGATTAATAAAACTTAAAATTAATAAATACATTTTAAGTTAGGTTTCAACATGTTGATTTCTGGACTTTCTCCCCTCACAAGGTTGTCTTACCCCTTCTTTTTAGGTATTCCGCAATGAGGGCAGCTATATGAATGTAACACATAGCAGCCTGTAAGAAAAAAGAAAACAGTTTGAGAGGAAGATTTTACCATTTATCTAATACTGTAGATTTTACTATCTATCTTATTAGGACTAATCCAAGGTGAGTCAGTATTCCAAGTCAGAATATGTAGCGAAATCCTTTTCATGGTAGAACCGGAAATAAGAATCAATTATATTTCCAAAAAGTTCACCATCAAGAATAAAATGTCTATTTGGGATTTTTTTTGGTTTGTTTTTCTTGATGAAGTTTTCAGGTGGGTGAATGAGCGGGTCTGAAGAATTTTCCCATAGAATTATCTTCTTTCCATAATATCTATGTCTCCCCTCTCTCTCTAAATAGCACCTGGATATAAACTAGAAGTAAAAATAAGCCATCTTCTTACTTTTTTCTACTTCCAGTAATGTCCCCCTTAGAATTTCTAATGCCTTTAAAATGGTAGCCGCACAAGGCGGCACTTGATAAAATAGTGTGAACTAATGTATCACGTGTGCTTTCCTCAACCAGATTATTTGAGTGACATTTTTTGGTTCTGTAAAATCTCCTGCAAAGCCCTCAAACACTGCTGAACAAAGAGTAGACCCTGACCTGTTGAAGAGTTCAAATGACTTCAACTTTGCCTTTTGAAGTTTCATGGAGAAATTCCTCCATTTTCAGGGTGGTCCAAGGGAACTGGAGCTGCTATTTTTGTCCTCACCAAACTGCTACCAAGTGAGGCCTCTGGTCAGATCTACTTCCATCCCAGAGTCCTTCACATGTATTTAGAAGGACTTCAGTTTTCCTACGCAAATTCATCTCTTCCCAAAAAGTGCACTATCATGGGAATACAGTAAAGCAGAACTTCCCCACTTGGTGTCCAGAAGCCACTTGGGTGCTGTGAATTGCTGCACATAAACCCTCCCAGTGTTTAAACAGACATTAAAAAGTTACCTATTGTGATACACCATATTAACAAATTGAAGGATAAAAACCATATGATCATCTCAATAGATGCAGAAAAAGCTTTTGACAAAAATCAACACTGATTTATGATAAAAACACTCCAGAAAGTAGGCATAGAGGGAACTTACCTCAACATAATAAAGGCCATATATGACAAACCCACAGCCAACATCATTCTCAATGGTGAAAAACTGAAACCATTTCCACTAAGATCAGAAACAAGACAAGGTTGCCCACTCTTACCACTATTATACAACGTAGTTTTGGAAGTTTTAGCCACAGCCATCAGAGAAGAAAAAGAAATAAAATGAATCCAAATTGGAAAAGAAGAAGTAAAGCTTTCACTGTTTGCAGATGACATGATACTATACATAGAGAATCCTAAAGGTGCTACCAGAAAACTACTAGAGCTAATCAATGAATTTGGTAAAGTAGCAGGATACAAAATTAATGCACAGAAATCTCTGGCATTCCTATACATTGATGATGAAAAATCTGAAAGTGAAATTAAGAAAACACTCCCATTTACCATTGCAACCAAAATAATAAAATATCTCAGAATAAACCTACCTAAGGAGACAAAAGACCTGTATGCAGAAAATTATAAGACACTGATGAAAGAAATTAAAGGTGATACAAATAGATGAAGACATATACCATGTTCTTGGTTTGGAAGAATCAACACGAGTTGAGTATACTACCCAAAGCAATCTACAGACTCAATGCAATCCCTATCAAACTACCACTGGCATTTTTCACAGAACTAGAACAAAAAATTTCACAATTTGTATGGAAACACAAAAGACCCCGAATAGCCAAAGCAAGCTTGAGAAAGAAAAATGGAGCTGGAAGAATCAGGCTCCTGGACTTCAGACTATACTACAAAGCTACAGTCATCAAGACAATATGGTAATGGCACAAAAACAGAAATATAGATCAATGGAACAAGATACAAAGCCCAGAGATAAACCCACACACATATGGTTACCTTATCTTTGATAAAGGAGGCAACAATATACAATGGAGAAAAGACAGCCTCTTCTATAAGTGGTGCTGGGAAAACTGGACAGGTACATGTAAAAGAATGAAATTAGAACACTCCCTAACACCATACACACAAAAAAACTCAAAATGGATTAAAGACCTAAATGTAAGGCCAGACACTATCAAACTCTTAGAGGAAAACATAGGCAAGATCCTTTTTGACCCACTTACTAGAGAAATGGAAATAAAAACAAAAATAAACAAATTGGACCTAAGGAAATTTAAAAGCTTTTGCACAGAAGAGGAAACCATGAACAAGATGAAAAGACAACCCTCAGAATGGGAGAAAATATTTGCAAGTGAAGCATCTGACAGAGGATTAATCTCCAAAATTTATAAGAATCTCATGCAGCTCAATATCAAAAAAACAAACAACCCAATCCAAAAATGGGCAGAAGACCTAGATAGACATTTCTCCAAAGAAGATATACAGATTGCCAACAAACACATGAAAGGATGTGCAACATCACTAAGCATTAGAGAAATGCAAATCAAAAGTACAATGAGGTATCACCTCACACCAGTCAGAATGGCCATCATCAAAATGTCTACAAACAATAAATGCTGGAGAGGGTGTGGAGGAAAGGGAACCCTCTTGCACTGTTGGTGGGAATATAAATTGATACAGCCACTATGGAGAACAGTATGGAGGTTCCTTAAAAAACTAAATATAGAACTACGACACGACCCAGCAATCCCACTACTGGGCATATACCCTGAGAAAACCGTAATTCAAAAAGAGTCATGTGCCACAATGTTCATTGCAGCTCTATTTACAATAGCCAGGACATGGAAGCAACCTAAGTGTCCATCAACAGATGAATGGATAAAGAAGAAGTGGCACATATATACAATGGAATATTACTCAGCCATAAAAAGAAATGAAATTGAGTTATTTGTAGTGGGGTGGAGGGACCTAGAGTCTGTCATACAGAGTGAAGTAAGTCAAAAAGAGAAAAACAAATACCGCATGCTAACACATATATATGGAATCTAAAAAACAAACAAAAGAATGGTCATGAAGAACCTAGGGGCAAGATGGGAATAAAGACGCAGACCTACTAGAGAATGGACTTGAGGATACAGGGAGGGGGAAGGATAAGATGGGACAATGTGAGAGAGCAGCAGTGACATATATACACTACCGAATGTAAAATGGATAGTAGGAAGCAGCCCCATAGCATAGGGAGATCAGCTCGGGGCTTTGTGACCACCTAGAGGGGTGGGATAGGGAGGGTGGAGGGAGGGAGATGCAAGAGGGAAGAGATATGGGAACATATGTATATGTATAACTGATTCACTTTGTTATAAAGCAGAAACTAACACACCATTATAATGCAGTTATACTCCCATAAAGATGTTTAAAAAGATAAAAAGTTACCTATTGATTTATAACCATCACACAGTGGCCTCTTCTCATGTGCCTTTTAGGGGTTTTAACCTTTCCAACGCTAGTTCAGGCTAGCTGCACAGGAGGACAGATTAACCTAACCTAAGTTGACTCACCTCAACGGTGAGTTTCCCCATTCAACCCCAATTCCAGGGAAGAAGTTTTAACACACAGAACATCAACTTATATAACTCAATTTCCAGACACCCTTACAACCATCCTCCTTAGCCTCAGGCTTTTAGCATTTGGTCTCCATTACACATCCTACAACTGCAGTTGGCCCCCAAGACACTGGCTTTTATTTGATATTATTTACCTGGAGTTAGGCAGCCTCGAATCCTACATGCAAATGTAATGCACATAACATATAATTAGGTCATATCAACTTTAGTGGGGAACTATGATAACTTTTTATATTCCTGCTGTAAATGATAACCCAATTATCCTGATCAAGAGGACACCTAATGAAGAATGACTGAGTCTTTGCTAATCACCTCAGATAAGTCTCCGTTTCTCGCATGAATTTTGGCCATGCTTTCCAGCCAGGTCCTCCGTAGCTCGGGGGTGCTTGCGTAGGAGTTTGCCAGGCTGTACTGGAGATCCACCAGCATCTCGGGATCCTTCTCATGCTCCTTCATCTGAGCCGTGGCCATTAAAACAGTCCTTATACGTTTAGTCAGATCTTTCACCTCTGCTGGGAAATTGCTGTTCTTTGGAAAACAGAGAGGCTGGGTCATTATCTGTTTAGAACTCACAAATTAACTCACTTCAAGTTACGTTTTTAGCTATGGCTTGGCATCACAGTCTAGTGCGTTCTAAATATTGTTCACAAATATGTATATTCTTTATGGACAAATTATGTGTATTGTGATTGCAGCTGTACCCATTTGAAGATGAATTGTAGTAGATTCCATTTTGTCTCCTATCCTACCTTCTTCTAGTAATAGCATCCCAGCATCCTCTAGCATCCTCTCTGGCTCTAGTTCACATGATTTGAATGGGTCTACTTCATACCCAGGCACCAGGGGTGACACATGATATGGGCCTGGCCAATCAATCATATTCTTTTATACTCCAGGTCACAGTGATTGGCTTAGGGATGCGCATATGAAACAAGGTTGGATCAAAGAGACTCAGTCCTGGGACTTTAATTGGCGATATAGAACAAGGTGCTTTTCCCACCCGTAGAATATACCATTGTCCTCAGAACTTCTGAGAGAGTAAGCTCATGGGGAGAGCCTACCTGTAAATGAAGTAAAGGAAGAAGAAAACTGAACTGAGAGGCAAAGAGAGAAGTAAAAATAGAGGCAGTAGGGGAAGGGGATCTGAAAACATTATTTTAATCCCTGGGTTCAGCCATGCCTGACACCAGGCTCTATCCCTGAACTTTTCAATATTATAACTGAAGGACAAGTCTCCAGAAAGGTTTTTTTTTTAAAATTAATTTGTTTTATTTATTTATTTTTGGCTGCATTGTGTCTTTGTTGCTGTGTGCGGGCTTTCTCTGGTTGCAGTGAGGAGGGGCTGCTCTTTGTTGTGGTGCACGGGCTTCTCATTGTGTTGGCTTCTCTTGTTGAGGAGCATGGGCTCTAGGTGCATGGGCTTCAGTAGTTGTGCCTTTCAGGCTCTAGAGCGGATGCTCAGTAGTTGTGGCGCACGGGCTTAGTTGCTCCACGGCATGTGGGATCTTCCTGGACCAGGGCTCGAACCCGTGTCCCCTGCATTGGCAGATGGATTCCCAACCACTGTGCCACCAGGGAAGCCTCTCCAGAAAGTTTTAAAAGAGATAAAATGAATTTGACCAATAATGGGATTATGAGAGAAACACTGTTTCTTGGTATCTGATATTTGTGGTTAGTTTTCTTATTAAGTATCATTCAACCCCATATCTTGGAAATTCCACTAAACTGAGTATATGCTGAAAGTGTAAGAGCTGATTATCCATTTAAGCAAGTGGACTCACTATAAGTACTCAAAGGGTAAATAAACAAAATACAGAATTTGTATTTTTTATGATTTTGGTATCTCGCGAAAAGAATCCAGTTTAGTTTATTACCAATTCTTTAAAAAAGTCCACAAAGCATTTCTTACTTTCATTTGCTTGTCTCCATTAGCAAAATTATTGGTAATTGCAAGGGAATGTTGAAACCGAGAGCCTCCAATTCCAGCATCAGCTATTAACTGGCTTACGGCCTTGATAAGCTGAAAGAGAAAAGGAAAATGAAACCTCAAAAGCAAGTAACTCCGAAATACTAGTTGTAAAGAAATCCATTGAGTTGGATGAATGTATCATTAATTTCTCCCTGTAGGCCCAATGAATGTGCACAGAATCTGGTGGGATTTGGCATCCTAGAAACAATCATGGTCCCTGAGTTATGTATTCTATGATTCTATTCCCTGGCAGAAGAAAGGAAAAGTACAGGTGGAGTTATGGGTTTTGCTGATTTCTGCCCAGCCACACTCTTTCTATGAATCGGAACACAATGTGTTGGGAATCTTTAAGGAGGAATCTGATGGAAGAGTTGGGAACTGGTTGCCCTGGAAACAGTAGGCTTTTATCAACACTGAAACAAATGAGTGGTTTTAACAACAACATTAATGGAAATCGGCAGCACTTACTTGTAAGTGGGACCGGACAATTGACTTTTGCTTGTTAAATTCAAAATTCTTCCTCATAAAAAAGTATAGAAGTGCTGATGCTTCCGTCTGAGTTGACCGTGACCTGTGGTTGCAGCATTTTAGGACTTCATAGCAGAATGATCCACACAAGTCGGCAGGCCCTTGGAAGAACGCTGAAGGAAACTACAAAACAGAAGTGCTGGTGAAGTGAGCAAATTCCTTCATTTTGCTCTGTTTATTCTCAAATTTTAAAATCCCTTAGAATAAAATCTTTCTTTCTTTTTTCTTAACCTAGACTTTTTCTCCCATTTGCAGGTGGAAGAGGATATAATCTTATTTACTGAAGTCTATCTTAGTATTTCTTTTTTTTTTTCCTAGAAATAATCATTCTCTATGTTGTAAGTATCCCTTGCATCAGTAATGGATGACTACCCAAAGCAATGGAATGAGAGCTCTGAAAGAGTTTCTATTTACCCAACACTGTAAAACCACCAGGGTCCTCAAAGGTGTACTCTCCTGTATCTAATGCAGAACCTTTGACTTGGCAGGAATGGACATCACAGTTGATGGTGTATATTTTACCTAACTCTCTGCCACAAACACTGAGAACCCAAAGAATTGATGGCCAGGTGCTAATTTTACTCCCTTGTGATATCCAGCAGATAGGGTGCCAAGGCTGTGAACTTATTTTGAGACCATGAATCAAATAGTTTAATAAAACCAAATAAATCAAATAGAAGAATACAAACTTTCTTCCCTCGATACTGAGAAATGAAAGGATTAATATGTGTTTATTGTCAGCAATAAACACTTCACTGAGCTTTTCTTGGAACTTGGAGGACCCTTACCTTGCATACAAATAGCCGCAAAGAGGCAAATACGTGCTTCAGTGCTGTGGCTGACTGGTTGACTTGAAAAAAGAGCATGTAGGTATCAAAGACCCTTTTCATCATTGAATTTTGACATTCAGATTGTTGGAGTTGTCTCTGGAAATTTAACACAGCAGTTATTTAGGATGAGTGAAAGGACACCTGTATTCTCTCAAAAAATATTTACTCTGGTCCTACTATGTGATAGGCACAATTCTGGGTGTGGAAATAAAGTGCTGAATAAGCTCTATGTTCCCAATGAAACTTACATATAGCAGTGATTGAAAAAAGTTACTAAATAAGAAAATAGAGTAGAATACTATATGATGGAAAGTAATTGCTTTGGGGGATAAGATTACTTTATATAGGGTGGTTAAGACCTCTCTAATGGATGAATTGACATGTGAGCTGAAAAAGTCATGCATGAGCAGATCTGGGAGGATTGTCAAAGGAAGGAAGAACAGTTGGTACCAGGGACTTGAGATGGAATGGAGCTTATGAGTTCAAGCAGAGAAAAAAGAGAAAAAAGAAAACAGAGAAAAAAGAGCAGAGTAGCCTAAGCATGGTTAGTGGGGCAGGGTCGGGAGAGAGGTAGCAGATGTGCTCACAGACAGGCAGGTCCTCAAAGGCACTGATAGAGCCTGTAAGATGTATGAGATTTGATTGACATTTCCATCAAGCAATAAAGAATTAAAATGTGGATTTTTTTTCCGACTGCCGTGCTGACGTTTTACTTGAAAATAAAGACTTTCTTGCTATAATCATTCTGTTTGGTGCAGACTATTCAACCGACCCAACTTTTTCTAATTTAACCCTTAACATTTGAAAGCTCATTAGGTTGAGCTAATGTTTTTAATAACTTCATTGAGGTGTAATTGACATAATTTCTATAGTTCATATTTTATAAAATTTTATATTGTATATTCTATTGTATGGATATGTTTTAATACAACTATTTTAAAAAATCCATTCACCTGTGATGTACTTTTGGGTTGTTTCCAGTGTTTAATTATTAAAAAACAAAGCTATGAATATTGATGTACAAAGCTTTGTGTGAACAAATGCTTTTATTTTTCCTGGGTAAATTCCTAGTATTGGAATGGCTGGTCACATGATAGATTATGTTGAACCTTCATTCCAGCATACTTTTTTTCAAGGTGTTTGTATCATTTTGTATTCCCACCATCAGTGAATGAGAGTTCCAGTTTCTCCATATACTCGCCAAAACTTGGTATGGTCAGTCTGTTTAACTGCAGCCATTCTAATGGTAGGTAGTGGAATCACTTCACCAAAGATATAGAGATGGTAAGTAAGCACACAAAAAGATGCTCAACATTGTCACTCTGTTTTCTCTAGCTGTTGTATCTGTTTATCTGTTGTATCTAGCTGTCACTTGTCTCTCCCCCTTTTATTTATTTATTTATTTTTTTGCGGTATGCGGGCCTCTCACTGTTGTGGCCTCTCCTGTCGCAGAGCACAGGCTCCGGATGCGCAGGCTCAGAGGACATGGCTCACGGGCTCAGCCGCTCCGCGGCATGTGGGATCTTCCCGGACTGGGGTACGAACGCATGTCCCCTGCATTGGCAGGAGGACTCTCAACCACTGCGCCACCAGGGAAGCCCTTGTCTCTCCCTTTGATACTGAAAAAGTAGAGTCACCTTCTCTCTCAGCCCAACTTGCCTGAGAGTAAAGCAAGAGAAACAAGGAAGAAAGATTGTCTATTATTGGACAATAAGGAAATATGTCTGTGTGTATATCAACTGAGCATTCGCCAACTTTTGATAAATTCTGAATCTCTTCTTTAACGTGTTTTCCACTCACACTTAGGTTGATTTATGTAAGGTTAATATATTTCATTAAATGTCATAAAAACCTTAAAAACATATTCTTGACTTCACATGACTTTTCCACCTTTCATTTTATCATATTACAGAAGAAGTTACAGTCACACTTACCTGGTGGACCTGAGTGAAGAGGGCTAGTAGGTCTAGAATAGTCAGGCAAACCTCTGTAGCAATATTGGCCTCTGTGTCCACGTGGTGCACGATGTCTATTTCATTGGAGTTGCCTACAAAATAAAGTAGAAAATGCATAAATATCTGAGACAAATTTTTGTACCCTATAAAGAACTTTTTTCTATTACAACATAGTCAATGTTTACTGGTGTTTTGATGAGTAATTTTATTAAATCAAAGTGCTTTCATTTGCTCAATTTCTTTATCGGCTGAAGCAAAAACAGAGACAGAGTTTTTAGTGGGCGCTATAGACTGAATGTTTGTGTCTCCACAAATTCATATGTCAAAGCCCTAATCCACAATATGCTGGTATTTGGAGGTGGAGACTTTGAGAGGTAATTAGGTTATGAGAATGGAGCCCTCATGAATGGGATTAGTGCCCTTATAAAAAGAGACACCAGAGAGATCATCTCTCTCTCTCTGTCATGTGAGGACACAGCAAGAAGTTGGCCATCTGCAAACGTGGTTCTTACCAGACATCAAATCTGCTGGTGTCTTGATCTTGGATCTCTCATCCTCTAAAACTATGAGAAATAAATGTTTGTTGTTTAAGCTACATTGTCTGTGGTATTGTGTTGTAGCAGCTCGAACTGATTAAGACAGTGTGTGTGCCCTTTTATTTTGCCAGCTATAGAGTTTCCAAAGGACCAGAGTAGTCTGTTCTCCATTATTTCTCACTACTTTTCCACTGATTCAGCCATTGGTAGAGTCATATTTCCTCCATAACCAGTCTGGGTCAAGTTTTATGGTCCCAGATTAATAGACCAAACGTAGAGTCTCAGTGGATGATCTGCATTAATGGCCTCGTCAGAAAGGGAGTAAATGTGTTTATAGGTTAAGGCAAATACCTTCAAACAGCTAACTGTGGTCACGTGTCCATAATCAAGAACACTTACATGATACAAAAACACCAGATCCCATTTTCTCCTCATTCACACCTGTAGTGTGTGCAACACTGGATTCGAGATGGCACACTTGCTGCTTCTAGGACATGGACAACTTTCTCCCCTTCCCAAAGAGTGGACAATAATCCGGTTGAGAGAGGCCACCCTAACCTCTCACAATGCCAAGTCACTTGGTTCCAGAGGAGCTACAGTGAGCACACTATATTGAGAGTTTTACTTTTCCCCCTTCTCCTCATAAGGACACTACATTTTTTTAGATGCTTCCGGCTGATTCTCTCCTCCCAGAAATGTTCCTCAGGCTACAGCAAGCCTGAAAACCAGTGGTCTCAGGGGCACAGCAACATTCCTTACATTTCTGAAACATAATGCATTTTATGTCCTGCACACATCTAGAGAAAAATGATAACCATCTTGTTGCTATTATTTCTGGTATACTTACTTGTCATGGTATTGTCTAACATCTGTAGGAGTTTAGGGTTAGAAAGTGCATTTTTGCCTCGAATTATCGGTAAAGTTTGTGATCTGTGCTGCTTCTGTCCTTCATGACTGGAAGTGGTGTGCATCCTGAAAATGAAATGACAAAAATGCTTAAAGTCATAGGGATATGATAACCAAATTTTCATTCAAATTCTCCTGATTGAGTCAAATGTTAAAAAATTTTTGAATAGAGACTTTTTATTAAAAATGTTAATTATAGGTGACATGATGAGAAGAACTTTTAAAAGTGCTTTTGGACAAATTTTATTTAAGCCGAAGAAGGGTTCAGAATGATAATGGATACTAAAGGGTAACAGACAAATAATAGATGCTGAATTAAATTCTGCACAAACATATTCATTATTATTTAATGAAATCATGGGATTCCATGCATGTTAAGGTGGTTATTGGTTGATCAGAAAGGCATAGTGGTAGACATTAAAAAAGTATAATATTATATAGTTCAATTGTGTCAATTATTTTTAGGAGGTAAAATGTAAAAAAGTAAAATCTAGTCTAAAACAACCCTTTGTCTCCTACTTCTTTGCATTTAGAAATTCTTACAGGATTTGTCTTTGCATTTGTGTCATGCCCACAGCAGGGCTGACATATGACCCTTGTCGGGGAGAGAGCTGAGGGCGCTTCTGGGCTGCTGCTTTCCCAGAGCAGGGACAATGGCCAGGGCTCTTATTCAATGCCCCTTGGCACTTCTAACTGGGGGAATGAGGAAGTAGGAATATTTCCTGTTCCCGACTTTCATTTAAGCTATCATTTCATTTAAGCTTTCATTTAAGCTATCTGATGGCCAAGGTCATAGAAAATTTCTTTGAGGAAAGCAGGCAAAAGGAGATAGTGAAGAGTCAAGCCTGAAAAAGAAACAACTTTTTCTCTTTGTCTTACTTCTCAAGACTTATTCGATTCTGGCTAAATCAAATGCTCTGGATGGATTGGGACCCTAGAGATCTAACTTTGGCTTTCAGTAGCCAGGAGAGTCTGGGTCATTTCTGTAGCTACAAGGAATAATGGGTTTGGGGCTGTATGGTTTGGGGCTGTATGGCTTGGACCTTTGGGACTGGATTATTTCCAGGTTTTGAGTCTCCTTCAGTCTGTAACTCCTGGAGGAAGAGCCATGGCTTCTGGGAGGGGAGTCGTGGGAACGATCAGGACCTGTCCAGATGGCTTAGGGAGGAGCCTAAAGTCTAACCCACCAGACGTCTCCAAAACTGCAGTGACCTCAGGTGAGCTACGACTGTCATTAAAGTAATTGTTTATAGTCCTCTACTCAACTCATTTATTTTCTCATAAGGGGGCCATTTCAAGGGGTCCCCATGGATAAACAGGCAAAATTTATTTTATGGTTTATTAGCTATATACTACGTTCATATTTCTTTCTAAAGCTCTTTCTAAAATATAGCCATTTTCATATTATACATTATTATGATACTCCTGGGGAGAATAAATCAAACTGGAGAAAATTTTAGCAAAGAATTCTGATTTACTAGACCCAGAGGAGCTTTAAGGTAGGATTTTAGGGCAAATGTTTCCTGTAGGGTAGGTCAATGAAGGGTGACCCTAGGCTTTATATACCATTCTAATGACTAAAAAATCTAAAATGAACTTATGGGGCCAGCTATGCTTCTTATTGCCTTTGACCCTTTAAAAGCACATTAAGCTCTAAGAATACTGATAAATTATTACAATTACTAAGAGGAAAGGGGAGATATGACCTCACATTTTACTTTGTCACTAGATTAGCAAACATTACAATAGGCATTTATTGGAATTATGTCTTTTCAGGTTCAATTAAATTAAGATACTCATTGACCCTATACAAGGCATTGTACGCTAGGTGCACATAAATAAGGCATAATCTTTGCTTCTTAGGTTTTCACAAGCTAGTGGGGCAGATAAGGATGTACTGACAAAGTTTCTTCAGAGAAACATACAGAGTTACTTGAGATCTGTTTTTGGTTTGAGGTATATATATACACAGACACACAGACACACACACACACACACGTACACTCACAATATAATTTTAAATATCAAGCAAATGTGACAGTACCATTGTGGCAAGAGGCCAGAAGTCTGGCAGGATGGATTATATCCTTTGAGAGTTCCATTGTTTTGGGTGGACTGCACGAATTTAAACGCAGCAGCAATTTTTCTGCAAGGAAAACTGAAGTTTTAATACTAGCTCAGTGTTTGTAATTGATATATGAATTTTAAAAAGGCAACTGACAAAGCGATTACTGAACAATGAAATATTCCACATGCTATGAAAAATAAAATCACATTTTCTTCTAGAAATGGGAAATTGCGGGTTTAGGGAAGATGCCAGGGGCACTGCTGTCTCTCATGAGAAAAGGATGACAGCACAGTTTTCCAGATTAATTGTTTTTTTTTAGTTTATTGGAAGTATTTTCTTAAATAGGTATCTTTCAAGTTATATTCATATAAAGATGGATAAATTAGTTGAGAAGTTACATGAAATGTGGTTTCCTTTCAGAAATGTGTTTTGTGCTTTTTCCCTGGACAGAACTGTTCCTAGGTCTACTATGGCTATAGGGTAATCATCAAACTGCTATGTCTAATGTGAGGTCAAACTTAAAATCCTTATTTGCATTTTAAGATTTCTAACATAAATCTCTAAGTCTAACCTGATCCATTAATAATATGTCATAATTTTTTTTCAAAATATCAGACTAACTTTTGGAATTTAAAATTATTACCTTATTATGTTACGTTTTCCTAGGTATCTGAAATTTTGAAGACAAACACTGGAAAGGAAAAAAATGTCACATTCTAATTATTCATGCCTTTTTATTTATACAAAGTGTTCATCCAAGTATATTAAAAGAAAAATATTAAGTTTTCTTTAAATAGTTTACACATTATTACTGATAGATCATTCACCATGTGGTACCTAGAATGAAAAATGGTATACTAAAGTATTTTGAAGATTCTAGAAAAAAGTGTTATGTAATCAACTCTAAAACTTACTCCAAGATGCTGAAGAAGTCGGACACCTCTGGGCTGGGCGCTCTTTGCCAGTAGGCAATCAGAGTCTCTGAAAGGAAACACTGAATAGCATGAGACTCTTTGAAATTCAAAGTTTTTTTCTTTTTCTTTTAATTTAAATTTAAAGAACTCTCTTTACCTTCTGAAATTGTTTTCATAATGTGAAGAAAGCACATAAGAAGACTTCTGGTTTCTGCTTGATCTAACTTGTCAAATCGAAGAGTTGAGCCTATCAAAGACAAGGGTCTTGGGATCTAGGAATGAAGAACCAATTAGAATTGAGTAAGAATAGGAGATTGCTGACTGGTAATATGCTCGATAAGTTTGGGAGGGAAGCCGTACCTTTTCACAGTTGTCAGTCTTCTCACTGCTCTTCTCATTGGTACTTGGGTTGGAGTCAAGACTTGCTAACGAAGCTCTGGAATCAGCATGGTTTACTGTAGAAATAGCTATTGATGAAAATGCTGTAAACACAAGCCACAGCACACAGACTGTAATGAGATGCATGGGCACACAACACAAAAAGCTAAAATGATGAACCAAAAAGATGTTGATCATTCAGGTGGTAGCAGTATTGTGAAAAGTTGACATAATAGAGTCTGGGATTGGCATGAAAGATATGCAACTTTTAAAATATTATTATAACAGCCATGCCAGAATTAAGGATTTAGGAAAATTTAGACCATTTTAACTGGAAATAAATCTTTTTCCTTTGATTTCTTAAAAAGCTTTTTAAAGAATGTTTCTGTTTTAAAATGCATAAAAAAAAGCTCCTAATGATGCTTTGGGGGAAGAAGCTTTTAATTTTTGACAGTTTATAAGAAATTAAGATGACATTTCTAAAATAGTTCTTAAAAGTAATCTTTGAAGTTGAAGGGCTATTATACTTTAAAAGGCCGTATGCAATGAAAACTTCAAGATTGTCTCCAGAATAAAACAATTTGATAACATCAGAGAAGACTGCTCCTCGATCCAAGTAAAAATGAACACTAAGTAGAAGAGGAAGTTGCTGGACGGCATGCAAAGAAATATGTAACAAGTCTCTTCAACTATGTAAATGCAGTATACTTTGTCACATAGATTAGGTGTAATGAATTATGGAGTGGGTAAAAAGCACAGTGATATACAAGGTAAATACGGATGATAGTTAAACACAACTGTCTGGAAGGTTTGAAGTACCTGCTATGGAATTTAAAACATCTTTAGAAAATGATGTGTCCACAGAGTTTGCATATTTCATAGCTGACTGGGTGTGGAATCCTCCATTGGTGCTGAGGTCATCTCTAGACCCCTGTATTCAAAGCACAGAAGAAATTAGTGGGAATCATCATATTTCAGCACTGTAAACCCACATATGCCTTCTTTGTTACACTTTCAATTAGATGATACGCGATTTGATCTTTTATATTTCATCAAAATCTTCTGCCAAACTAGGCAATGAAAATTAATATAGTTAAACTATACTCTTAGTCACAGTTTAATTTCTTATGTGATTTAAAAAATTTTTAACAATGTAGTAGAAACTATCTTTTAGATATAGACTAAATGAGTGGAATGTTTATTGATAAATTCACTGATTTAAAAAAATTTTAATTGAGGTATAGTTGATGTAAAATATTATATAAGTTACAGGTGTACAATATAGGGATTCACAATTTGTAAAGGTTATACTCTATTTACAGTTATTATAAAATATTGGCTATATTCCCCATGTTGTATAATATATTCTTACAGCTTATTTTATACATAATGGTTTGTACCTCTTAATCCCATACCCCTATTGCCCCTCACCCCCCTTCCCTCTCCTCACTGGTAATCACTAGTTTGTTCTATATATCTGTGAGTCTGCTTCTTTTTTTTGTCATATTCACTAGTTTGTTGTATTTTTTAGATTCTACCTATAAGTGATATCATAAATTCATTGATTATATTGTAGATTATATATCATTATTATCATGGATTATTTTATGTATATTACTATTATTAAAAACTAGATTTTAGGTACTTATTATAGGCCAGTATCTATGATGAATGTTCTCTATTCCACAATTTAATCCTCCTAAGAACCTTGTGATACAGGTATTCTCTTCCATTTTATAAATGAGGAAACAGAGGCTTAAAGAAGTTGGATAACTTATCTAAGATCACATAGATAGTAACTGACACTATTGGGATTTGAACAACGTCTAAAAAAAAATTCCAAAGACATAGCTCCTAACTTCTAGATGGTAATATCTTGTCTAGTACTGGATTCAGCAGTGCGTCAACTCATCTGGGAGTTGAACACAGTCAAAGGATCTCAAGAGGGTCATTGTGAAGTCACTAGGCTGGCTCAGTGGAGGAGGGGTGACAAAACAGGCCACTCCTGGGCTGTGACTACAAATAAGGCACGTAGCTCTACTGACACCAGATGGGCTTAAACCCGATGCAGAAAGCTGGTGGGGAAAGGTGTACACTGAGGATGGGGCCATGAATGCAACAGAGGAACCTGTTACAAACTGGAGAGAATTGGAAGGTGATGCAGAGAACAGAGGACAATGAAAACAAAATGCTGAAAAGATGGACAAGTGGAAGGCGTCAGTGACCAATCTGGAACAAATGACACTATGTAAACGTCTCAAAACACCTAGCCAGAAGTGCTGCTTAATCCTTAGTTTGCTCACAGTTGGGGGAAAATTGTTATCTATGGCAAAAATATAAAAAAGGCAAATTCTTTATTAAGATAGACACTTGGAATATTCTGCAGACTTACCTGGTTCGATGTATTGATGGTAAAAGGATACAGGTCCTTCAGGTAAATCCTTGGCATATTGTCCAGAAGCATGCCATAGAGGGGCATGTATAAACTTGCTATCTGGGCCTGCTTCTCCTAGGTGAAAAAGTAGTCAAAAGAAATGATTCACATAAAAATCAATAGACTTGTAGGTTTGATATGCATTTAATGCAGTGAACCATTAAATGGTGTTTAGGGAAGGGAGAGAGGAAGACCACTTACTGGTTCTCTGTATCGATCATCAAATGAATGCTTAGCCATTAGATTTTTTAGGACAGCTAAAGCCAAGTGCCTGATATCTTGGTCTTCTTGCAGAGCAAAGCCAACTTCTCGGAGCAGAATTCCGATTAAGAAGTGTTTGCGGCAAAACTCATTCGTGACTGAATATTCGGGCATATCTTTGCGATGAAGGTAAAGAGATCATGTTATTGAAAATCAACTGATCACTTGATAATTGAGAGAGATTTAGCAAACAACTATCAACCCCTCTCACTACTGGAAGTGATTCAGTAATACAGTCTTGCTACAGAGATGAAAACTGTGAAGAGAGGCATTCAGCAAGTATTCTGTTTATACTAATCCAAATAGTACTCAGTGTCAAATGTCAAATTCCATAAAAGTGGCATGTCTACAGTAGTACTGGAGTTGAAAGGAGAAAAGCTTATTTTCTGCCTGGAGGAATCAGGAGATGTGACCGGAGGGAATATGTTGAGATGGACCTTTGAGGGTGCTCAAGGTTGAAGATGCAGAGTCCGGGGGCAGGGGGGCGGCAGTTGGAGGCAGTGGGTGGAGGAGAGGAGGTTGGGAGAAGGGATAGGGTTTCAGTGGCACAGACTTCTGAAAGCACAGTTATGTGGGGAGTACAGGTATGGAGGAGACCAGTAAGCACAGCAACCAAAAGAGGAGTGGGGAGAATTAAGACTTAAGAGATATACTGGGACTGGATGATGGACATAATCAAGTACAAATTCCTAAGCTGGTGTCTAGGTCCCTGAACCATTTGCACGTAATTCTATAGGAAATGATAAGTGACTGACAGCTTTGAGATCAGTGGCCCAATCGGACCTATGCTTTATTAAGCCATTAATATGATAGGTTATAAATGGGAATTAGACTGTAGGGAGATGTGGGGTGAGGGCTACTATCCAGGTGGCTGGAGGAACAGGGAAGTGGGGATGGTGAGAAGGCATCTGGACCTGGGGTAGCAGGACCCAAGGAGTAGCAGTAAAATCACCAGGACAAGTGAGCTGCAGGACGTAAAAGAGCAAAGAGAGAGGAAAACCAAAGGGGGCTGCACCATTTTGAGTCTGAACTATAGAGAAAAGAATGGTAAAATCTCAAGTAATAGTGCATTTATTGAGAATGGTCCAATGTGCTTCTAAATGTAACTGTTAATAGCAGGACAGCGTCCAACCTATAGAACAGGTATTGTGTGCCAACACTCGGCTAAGCACTTCACAAGTGTTATCTCCATTACTCCTCATAACTACCCGTTAAGGAGAATGAACTATTAGAATACTCCAGGTCATAACTGACCAGAAGCAAAGTAAACACACTGATTTTTAAAAAATACTGCTGGGGGCAAAAGTACGGGGAATGTGGAAGTTCAGGAAACTAAGATCAAAGGGCTTAGGTTAAACAAATCTTTCCATGAAATACTGAGTAATAGTGAGGGGCCAGAAAGAGAACAAAGCTTTCTGATTCCCAATCTATGGCTAGAAAAAAAATTGTCAGGACTATTTGAAGTTATAAACTTGTCTGGGGTAAAAATAAACTTATATGATTCTAATAATCTCAAATCCTGAGAGAATGGTTTGAACTGGGGTGTGGTTTATTGATAGAAATATCATATAGTTTCATTGAGCAAGCATGTTATTACATACGATTGGGAATTTTATTTATGATGCGCTCTAAGGAAATTTCAGATGCTTTGGGAAATTAAAAAAATTCCAATTCTGGAGAATAAAGTATGAAATAATTCAAGTTAGGGAAGAATTTAATTATCTGTGACAAGAGAAAAGCTCAATCAACTTTTGGACTATTTTGATTAGATGATATTAAACATATGGCTATTTATTAGCATCTGGAATTTCCAGTTGGAAATCTGAAGTATCTATACTCATCAATATTATCAAATTATGATGTGGTTATTGATGCTGAGATAGTGTAATATAAAATATCATTATTTACCTGATGCATGTAACTCTTGTATTGATTCTGAAGGTGTCAAAGGATCTGGATTTAATATAAATAAACAAAAAGTTCAGATATATACATACTCAGATATGCACTATATTCATTAACTATGTGTAATTTATACTGAAAAATTAAAATACACTGTCCTAAAGTATGAGTCAGTCCCTTCAATAAAGCTTTGTTTTTCAAGACAAGTACCTTAGGTTGTTTACTTCTTTCCTTAAAAATGAATGCCATGAACAGAATTATTTTAATTCTTAGCCTTCTTCTTGGATACCTTTTTGTTCTATCAGAAATCTGCTTGCGACAAAACATATTTTTATGTTCACTGTTGATAATATCATATCTGCACAGAGACTGTCAGGCCTTTTTCTGAGCTACTGATAAGTAGTAAACAACCAGAATCCAAATGACAAAAACAGGTTTGATCCTCTTGAGTGTCGTAACCAGCCTGCCTAATGCAGTAATATCTTGGCACTAGTTCATAAACATAAAACAAAACAAAAAGCGAAAAATGTTACAGTCCAAAATAAATTTTCCACCTTTATTCTATGAAGGCATTTAGATAAATGTATTTCATAAATTGGAAAAAGAATGGAATAATGTATACAGCTTCTGTTTAAGATTGACATGACAAAATTTTATGGGCTTGATAATGTACATTGCTTTCTCTTTCCTTCCAAAATATTATTGTGAGCTGTAATACATATGAAGAGGCTCTTTACCATCTTAGTTTCTGCTTTCTATGAAAATCAAAACTTTGCCTTGTAATTTACTCATGCTTAGAAGTATTTAATTAATCAACTTATTTATTTTGTTGAGGTATAATTGACATATAACATTATATTAGTTTCAAGTGCACCACATGATTTGATATATGTACACCTTACAAAGTAGAGGTAAAGTATTTTAAGGTCATAAATCATTTAAGTATTTTCTATGTAGCTTGACGTTTGATTAGTTTCTGATGTCTAGATGGGTGATGCTTATTCTCTACCATGATCATGCTGATACTTGTGTGCATATACCTATTTTAACAAAGTAATAAATGAAAATATTGTCTATAGACCATTTATACTATAGTAAGTATAGTAAACAATATGTGAGGTCCCATTTTTACCTGTGTACCCATCTCTGCCTCTTTCTGACCCAGAGGTATTGAGTATTTACAATGTTGCCCATTTGCCTGCCTTCTTTTCTCCCTTTCAAGGTAACAGTTTTCTTTGTATAAAACTCATTTTGAGGAATTGCATTTTAATGTACACACATTGATAATCTTAAATGAATTTATACTCACAAAGTATAACTTTTCCTCCCTGTAATTTTATGTCTCTCAAAATCAAAGGAAAGTTGTCTTTTGGAGCCAGTATGGTGAAAGACAGTATGGGTCTAGGTTAAAATTCTTTGATTTACAAGCATCAATTTTATGGTTTTCTTGGCCTTCTCATTAATGAAAAAGGAAACATAGACAAAAATTGAGATATACAGAGCTATATTCTTTACCACATGTCACCAACTTCTGCATTTTAACCTGATTACCTGGGTCTAATCCTATGTGACAACTTCACACAAAACCAACACTGAAGAAACAGGAAAACAACAACAAACAAACAAAGACAAAATAAACAAAAATATATTTGTTTCCATTGTAGGAACAGACAAAATTCTGGGAATTATTACCTGGAATGTTTGCTGATCTTATGGGGAGACACAAAGGAATAAAGTGTTCATGCTGACATACTTCTTGAAGGAAATCAAATTTATACTGGCATAAGGTCTGAAAAAGAGGCAAAGAAATGACTATTATTCACACACTAAGAAAGTTAATGGAAAATCTACACTTGAATCTTATATCTAAAAAGGAGGTGGAGTTACTTTTGTGTGACCACTGGGTCACTGTTAAGTTTAAAGGATTTTGTCCTCTCTGAAGTGGTAAATGTAGTCAGGCCCCCTATTTTGGAGATTGGACAAGGCCTGTTCAGGAAATGATCCCGTCTGCAACCTACACTGAGCTTCTATGAGATACAGTCTTACTCAGATCTATTTTTGCTTCTTTTGGCATGTATGTAACATGTTTATTCTGGGAAAAATAGGTCCTCACCACATGTACAGAGGTCTTCAACTACACTCAGCTCAAAGAACGTATCACTCCAATCAACTCCTAAGATCCAGTGCTAAGGAAGACAATGGTGCAGATAATCTAAAATTAGAGTGAATCTCTCTCCACCTGTCAATTATTTTTGGAGTACATTGTCTAATTCCACCTCTTCTCTGCCCTAGCAAACTGGTCTGTCATTTCAATAATGTTTTGAGTAGGACAGAGATAAACGAAGTGCAGACATGGTCTAAGACAACTTAACACAATCACATAAATAGGAACAATTAGCATGTTCATAACCATTCTATTTTCATTGTCATGCAAACTAAGTAATCAATTTTTTAAGACTCAGATTGTGTTCACTGTATTCACTAACATCAGCTAACAAAATAAAATATATTCCATTTGCTCAGATATTTTAGAATCATACTTTGTGGCAACTTTAGTCAATAATTTAAAATACTGCCATCTCAAACAAGGGTAGTATCTGACTTAATCCTTTGCACATCCAAGTGAAACGAAGCATAATTAAATTACATGGTAGTCATTCTTCACTGAGTATATTCTGTTTGGTTTTTGATAAAAGATATAGTTTAAGTTCACTGGAATTATACCTAAAATGATATTCTGCAAATGTCATGCATAATTGGAGCACTAATGAAGGATATTCTTCCAAAAAATATTTACAGAGAGAATTGGATTCTCGAAATCAACTGACATATAACCATGTAACACTCCTAACCTAAAGTAAATCTCCACTGCCAAAAAATAATGTTCAGGCTCCTAAGCATAACATGAAAGGCTCCAAGAAGATCATTATTTATTTTTGGCTTTTCTATATTCGTTACTCTTTCCCAATACCTAGATAATTTCCTATTGGGGACTTATCTTCCTCCCAGTGGGTAAAGGTTAATGGGGAACTATTAATTCAGGTGCCCTGTCTTGCCTCCCTAAGAGGCAGGCATGTGACCCAAAGCAGGTTGGTCACATGCTTCCTCTCTGGAATGTAAATCTTAAGCCAAGTATTAAGAAGGAGAAAATGGTTCCATTTGATTATTTAGACAGCAGCAGACCCTGGCTACTGGTTCATCCTTTGTGATTACTCTTGTGCCTGGAAGTGCCTTGGTCACTGCTCTTTTCCAAGCTTAGATCTCCAGCTCTTTCATCAATGCTGTTTACCCCAATATCTTTCCAAAAATTTCCCTTTTGCTCAAACTGGAGTAAGCTTCTGTTGCTGCAAGACAAAGAACCTTAACTGATAAAACTTTTATGGTCTGGCCCACTTCCAGTCTTATTTCCCTCTAGCATATGCCATACTACGTAGCTCAGTGATTCTCAAACTTGAGAATGCATAGGAATCACCTGAAAGTCTTGTTGCAATCCAGATTTATGGGCTCCACCCGTGGTAGCTCTGTTCCGAGATCACTGGTCTAGGAACCACACTTTGAGAATCGCTGCTCTCTAGACAGTACTGTTCCCTATCTCCCAAAACATAACCCCTATTTAGGTAGGGTGATCAACTGTCCCATTTTGCCCAAGACTGAAGGTTTCCAGGGAAGTGGGACTTTCAGTGCTAAAACCAAGACAGTTCCGAGTAAACCTGAGGCAGAAGAATTGCAAGTGGAAAGAATCACTCCTTTCACCGCCCACAGGAAATAAAAGTGAAATGTAAACACTTTCATTCCACACTCCTTTTTTGTTCCCCGTGAAGGAAGGACTGGGTAGACTTACTGAGCACATGAACTGTTTTAAAAGGCTGCCTCTCATTGGTATAGAAATTATTATTATTATTATTATTATTTTTAAATTAATTAATTAATTTATTTATTTTTGGCTGTGTTGGGTCTTCATTTCTGTGCGAGGGCCTTCTCCAGCTGCGGCAAGTGGGGGCCACCCTTCATCGCAGCGCGCGGGCCCCCCACCGCTGTGGCCTCTCTTGTTGCGGAGCACAGGCTCCGGACGCACAGGCTCAGTGGCCATGGCCTACTAGGCCCAGCCGCTCCGCGGCATGTGGGATCCCCCCAGACCAGGGCTCGAACCCGTGACCCCTGCATTAGCAGGCAGATTCCCAACCACTGCACTACCAAGGAAGCCCTAGAAATTATTTTTTGATATGGATAATGGATAGGTTATTGTTTTAGACAGATATACACAGAGACCAGTTTATTTATTTATAATGCAGCAGTTTAGAAAGCAAGCACTCCTGTATGTGGTTCTTACCTTGGGATCACCAGAGGAGAACATGCTGACGTAACTGTTAACCGTCTTAAACACAAAACCCCGGTCCATAAACGTAAAGCAGCGCTAAAAAAGTAAAATTCTAAATTCAGACGTTTTTACTTTAAGGATCATTAAAGATGATTAAATATATTGAAGTAAAATAACACTTAACTAAATGTGCTGTATAATAAATGTCTTAAAAATCTCTGCAATATGTTTAAGCATTCATCCACATATGGCAACTAATTAAAATACTAGATACAGTACACACACCAGAAAGTTACAAACCCATATTTATCAATTTTATAAAACATCTCTTGGAGCTTTGCAATGAGCCCTTTCCTTTTAATATAGAAAGTTTTAGCTTTTACTTGTCTATTTTTTGAAACTACTTAGTTACATATTATTATTATTTTCTTTTAGTAATTCGATTCCATAATTCCTCAGGTGAAGAACCTTGCTGTGCAACATTGGGTAGGAACAGGGCAGAGACATGTCAGGAAAACCTTTTAAAATCTCACTGGCCAAAAGATTAATAAAAAAAATAAAATAAAATCTCACTGGCCTCCTTCAACAGAATAGCTTTTTTTTTCAGCCAAGGCAGCTTGAATTTGAAGAGTGAAGGTAAGAGATCCTGGGACTTCTATCAGTGGGCTGCTCACTGCCTCATTATTATGTTGTCAATCCCTCTTAACTGGAAAAACGAGAGCCTTAAACAGTAGGTAGGTTTGGAGGAGTCAGGAAAGCGTTCCAACTTGGTACAGCACCTGCTCTCTCTCCCAAAGACCCATGGCCATGTCACCAGTAACCAAGCTACAGTGGCCAATTACTGCACTGGAAAAGTGTGAAGTGGGCATGGACCATATTTACTGATGCAGTATCTTGGAGAGGCACTATAGCAGATTGGCATATGGGGTCATCACTGCGTGTGTGGGGGTTGCATTCTACCCAGCCACATGTGTGTGAGCATGCGTACTACATGAGAAAATTTCTCAGCTGCTACATCACTCAGCATAGAAGCCTTCTTTCTCGTCCAAAGAGCCCTGTATGGTCCATTGTACTGGTTTTGCATCCCTTAATCCCTCCTCAATTTTACAAACAAATCTCTTTTCTCAGAAAGGACTGAACATAAAATCTTGTTATAGGTAGTCTACCAAGTGGAAAGTCTTCTCCCACTGAAATACGGCTGTGTGTAAACATGAGCTTTTTTCTCTAATAACATTTTTCCAGTTGTTTGGTCATTTATATGTTTGTTTTGTTTCCTTTTCCATTTTTCTTTGTCTTCTTCTGAGTTTTTTTTTCATTACCTATTCATTACTGTGTTAACATACTGCTTCATTTATATTTTCATTTTCAATATGGATTTAAGTTCTTTCAATAACTCTCCCCTTAGAAAAAAGTAAATGGCTCCCATGTCCTCCCACCTCCCAAAAGAACAGTGAGGAAAGGTAGACAGCAGAGCATAATCATAAGTGCAGAACATGTAGAGCACCTATAAGGGGAGGATGGGAGGAAAAGAGGGCTTTTGTGTCTCCTGCACTATGCAGGCTCCCAGCTAGTGTGTCAAATCCTCCCAGGCTCTCCATCTGCAGAAGGAAGTCCTGACTGGTGACCCTTGGACTCTCCCCAATATGGAGCTCCCTTCCCAGAAGACCTCTGCTGTCTCTTTCCTGCTGGGAAGAAGCTTGTGTCTCACCTTGCAGAGAGAGGAAGACCATCCAGTATAACTGTGGGTTCTAGAAACTTCTCAAGAAACAGCAAGAGAAAAGAAGCCCTTTGGTGAAGACACAGGGCCCTTTGATTAGATAGAGAAGGGGTTGGTGAGTCCTGTCATTGAACAAGGGTAGTGGCAATTGCCACCTCCCAGGGACTACTGTAGCCAATCTGTGAGCTTCTGAAGGAGGCCTAACTCCATCACCCATGAATGGGGAAAGTGAGAAGAAGGCTGCTTACCCTGGGGATCTAGGAAAACTCACTTAAGAGTTTCTTGAGATTTAAGAAGACTTTCTATGTGGTAAACTTGTCATTCGCTTTCTAAGGGACAGTGAGGGAAAAGGAGGGGTCATTCCTAAGATACAAAGTCAGCAGAATAAGCCTTCTTCCTGCAGAGAGCTCTACTGCAGATCAAGCTTCATCAAATGTGTCTCTCCTGTCACCAGTCCCCTGTGTCTGGTCCAACCCAGCATCTTCTTAACCCAGGTGAAGAGGCTCTTCTGCTCATTGCTGAGGGGTGGAGGGACCTCTCTGCTTTTATTTTAAAATAATTTATGTTAATCTTCTATATGAGTAGAAAATAATTTATAACAGGCTCTGGTAAACTATGGCCCATGAGCCAAAACTGGCACACTGTCTGTTTTTCTAAAGAAAGTTTACTGACACAGCTACAGCCATTTGTTTATATATTGTCTATGGTGAATGGTCTATGGTTGTTTCTGTGTTACAGTTGCAGAGTTGGGTAGTTGTCACAGAGACTATATGTCCTGCAGAACTAAAAATATTTAATATTTGGCTCTTTATAGAAAACAATTTTGCAGATTCTTGATATAAAGGATAACTTATACTCTATCAGACTTTTTCTCAGTTTGGCTTAGTAAACTAAAAGCCAAATATTCTAAATTACATGCAAACATATATTTTTGTATATATGGCTGTTGTAATGAAAAAGTGTTTATTTTGTCTAATCAACTGTGAAAGTCACAGTTTTACTCTATAGATGGTTCAGTGATGAGTTATGAAATTCTAAATTGCAAAACACACCACCTGAGTGACTTTCCCTGTATATTTTACAAAACCTCTGGGCCCATCATTTCCTTTCCTTTGCCCCTGTGCTATGTATTAGCTTATGTACCACCCACAGCAACTTTTGCATAGATGAAGTTTCTAGAAAACATTTATTTATTCCACAAATACAGAACATTTAAGTAAAATAAAGTAGATATGAAGACTTTCCCTTTTCACTGACTTGCTTATCCATCTTTTTTTCATAATTGAACTATCATAGATGTTTCTTTAAACATAATTTGCTACCAAAGTCTGTTTTTTATATTAGATGATTTCCAAATGATTTCCAAATGCTAATTGAAATAAGGTAGAGATTAGTCAGATGAGCATCGTACAATGCTTGTATGATGGACTTTTATAATGTACAATATATTAAACGAATGTTTTCATTTATAAACTTCACATATAAGTATTGCTTTCAGTTTGCAGTTCATGGATCCACATATCTTATAGACTATATTTGTTTTATCTATTGTCAATCCATGCTTTTTCCCACAGATTTCACAACCACTGGTATCACCATTAGCTTTATACTTTGTGTCTTTTTTCATCTTGGACATTCATGTTAGACATTAGTTTATGTACCATCAGAAGCAATTTTGCATAAATGAGCTCCAAGGAAAACATATATTTATTCTAATAAGTACAGAGCATTTAAGCCAAAAAGGGTGGAAAAGAGGTCTTTTCCCTTTTTAAGAGACTTGCTTATGCAACATTTTTTTTTGGAATTTTGGGAAGAATATTGCAAATATTTCTTGAATGTAATTTGCTTACAAATCAGACAATGTGCCATTTATTTTCCAAATTTTCTTTTCCATCAAGCACTTCAAATAAACTGCTAGCAGAGTAATAAATTTTATTCTCATAGGTCTTAAAAACATGGTAGAAAACTAGAGTAATTTTTTTCTCCTTTACTCTTTTCCTCCTCAACTCTGACCATCCCTTTCTCTTTCTGAAGCAAGAAAAAAAGCAAAAATAAGAGGCAAAACAGTGAAGAAAAAGAAATACAAATGAGAACAAATGTAGTATGTAATTTGAAACTGCATTTAACACATTAAAAAAGAAATTAGACTGAATTAAAACTCACCAAAGACAACTTAAGCTAATTTTCCATCTACCTCCATAGCCTCTTAACTTTATGTTAGTAGTATTTATTTATAAATTCCCACACCTATCCAGTATGTTCTGGTGTCTACCACAAAGAAACAAGTGAAGAGGCTTCATCAATAGTCAATAGTTGGGCAAAAGAAGGAATAGAAGAAAAACATTATCTTTCTGGTTGAATGTATTATCTGTTAAATGATACACCATCATTCTACATTAGCTTTTCTTGGATTAAGCACATTTTTCTTCTCAATTCAATAGAAATGCTTGTAATTCAAAGAAATGATGCTAAATATATGTATGTATATATATATGTATATATATTCACTTTATGTTGCTCAATACTTTGATAATTTTCCTTTTATACGATTAATACACAATATTTTCATCATGTAAAAAGAGCCTAGAGGTAATATAACAAAAATGCTAAATTCCCCCAAATTTTCCCAAAGTGGCTATTTGGCATCACTGTTAGAGCTGTATCCAATCCAAAACATCACTTCAAGGGCAGAAAAGCCCAAGAGAATAATATTGTCACAGTGCAGCTTCTTTAAAAATCTCATTTTTCTCTTTAAAAATATTTAGAAGTACTACATTTGGCAACACTCAAGTAGATACTTTTCTTTAACCTTAGTTTTTGTTCTGTATGACTCCAAATTGGAAAAAATATCAAAAAGTATTTCAAGCAAGAAAGATGTATAGATGAAAGTATTCATCTAATCCTGGTAGTCTTGACTTTTCATCATACATGAAACTGTGACTTAAATTGACATTTAGAGTATCTCACACCCACTATCACGGAGGCTTGAATAGAACGGTGATCTTATATAATTGTACCTTAAGAAATCTGGCAACGCTGTGATTTGCCCTTCTTGTTTCTTCAAGTGAATCTTTGTTTTTCCAAATCATGTGGTCGGCTAGGGTCATGACAAGATTGTCCAATTCATTTTGGTAAGATTCAGGAAATCTTTGAGGTCGAGAAAGCTAAGGAAAGAATGGATCATTTCTTTATAATGTGACTTGTGAAATACTAAGCCTGGGAAACATAAACTGTAAGCCTTACTGCAAACAAAAAGTCTTTCTGAAAACTTGAAAGCAATAATAAAATAGAAGCCCTTTTAATTTCAAGGTCATGATTTTCATCATTTTCATTTAATGTTTCCTTCTATTTTGGCCAATAAATTTTTCACTTTTTCATTATAAATTATAAGATATATGAATTGCAGACTATTCAGACAATGTAGAAATGTAACTTTTTTTATAACCTCTTAATTCCCCTCCTTTCCCTCTCCTGAAATAACTACTATCAATGGTTTAATGACTATTATTCTAGATTTTCTTTGACTCACAGTTCTCTAATTTAAAAATCAATTATTTTGATTTTTTAAAACTAGGAATCCTCCAATAAACAGCTATAAGAAATCAGTGAATGAATAACTGAATGAGTACAGATATCAGTTTGTAATGTTCTCTAATAAGTAGTGAGTCCCAGCTAGTCTTTTTAAAACATTTATTTCAGATTTATTGAGTTATAGTTGACATATAAAATTATAAGATATTTAAAGCATACACTGTGGTGCTTTCATACACATACACATTGTGAAAGAATTCCACCCTCCACCCCTCATCTAGTTAATTAAGCCATCCATCAGCTCACATACATATTTTTGGGGAGAGAACATTTAAGTTCTACTCTCAGCAAATTTCAATTACACAATACAGTGTTATCAACTATAATCACCATGTTTTCCATTAGATGCTCAAACATTATTTATCTTATAGATGAAGGTTTGCACAAGCTAGTCTTAACTCAATGGTCCCAGCATATGCCACTGCAGGTGCCTGTGGGAATTCACAGTCAAGAAGCTTTTGCCACAAGATAAAAAGTGATTTGGCTGTGAGATTACATAACATACATTGAATAAGACTCTATAGGCCCCGAAAGACTGCCCTCAGTCCAGGAGTCCAACACCCCCCCCCATTTGAACTCCTGCACATAAAAGGAAAGTTTCAGGCAGCTGAGTTTTCCCATTTCAGTCTCTACTTGGTGAATTTACACAGCTTCTTTGCATGAGATAGGTAAGATTCATTCATCTTTACAAGTTGGCTTTAAAATTAGACTCGCATTTTCACTATAGACATAAACAGACAATTGAGAGGTAGACAGTGCCATATTCTCTCAAATTCTGAGCACCCAGCATTCCATGAGGCAAGAATAAAAACCATGGAGGCTAAAATTACAGGAACTGCATAGAACAAACAGTGATTAATTGTTGGACGCTTTTGCTGACTTGGACTGGCTTTTTTTTACGCCATTGTACTAGGACATGACTGTATAGGCATTTTGAGGATTTCATGGTTACCCCCCGTATATATTCAAAGCTTATTGTTGAAATCAAATTAAGTTAACAACAAATAAACCTAATGGATTTAATTGCAGACATCATTTTTCATCCTGCTCTGTGTACCTTGGGGAAATAAGGGTAAACAATTCACCTATGAAAGTAACAATTACTTTTTAGATAATCAAAGCACATTTGTAGTTTTCCTTTTTTCATTGTGTTAGTACTCCAAGATACATTAAACATATCAATGTCAGCATTTTCTTCACAGGGACATACAGTAATATCTTGGACTTTGATAATCCCTCTGTTCCTCCATCTTTTCTGCCTTCCTTTCAAACTCCCCTTGTAGCCTACTCCCACTCTTAACCCAAAGACATGCCAATCGGTAAACACATGAGTAATATTTTTAATTGTTCTCTGGAAGTCTATCCCAAGGGCTTGAGGCAGGAGAATTCCTGAGCTGGGGACGGTGGATTTTCTGTCTCAGGACAGGGGAGGAAGGGGAGTAAGATGGCAGCATGGTTGAATCCCAAGCTGCAGAGCTGGAACGCGTTGGAGAACCTGGGCTATGGTAGGCTGGAGGTCACAAGGATCAGGTACAGAATGCAGGGGCTGAATTTCAGGCATTTGGGAATTTCGTTAAGAACAAGAGGCTGATGGGAAACAAAAGGTGTAGCCAGTACAAGAAAACTTTAGCTACCAGAGCTCAGTGTTGAGAAGATATTCAGCACTTCCTAGTAAATAGGAGTTCGCCTTGGACAAGAAAGCAGGATTAGGGGAATCTGACTTCCTCACATCTCCTTGATGATGGAAGCTTTTTTTAATAGCAAAGAAAGCTATTCACTTCATAATTAAAAAATAAGAAAAGAAAATGCAAATAGCTTGGGAGATGTTTATTGTGAAAGCTTTCAAGTCAAATGATGGTATCTGGTCTTCTACTATCTGGTCTTCTACTGTGATAAATAGAGATGGTTAGAAAATTGGAAGGCCATGCACCTCTGGAAGAAAACCGGGTATGGTGATTGCTATGGAAGAGGGTAATGAAAAGGGAACTTGAATCAGTGAAGATAAACTCTTGTTTATGATGAGTTCCTTTATTCTTGGGCTGTTCATAAGGGTGTTTTGTGACCTATATATTTTAGCAGATACATACTGGTGGGAACTAAAGGATTTTAGTCCAATTTGTTCTTTTTACAGATGGGAGGACAGACTCTGAGATGTTTAGTGTCTCTTTTTTAAATCATCTAACATGTTAGTGACAGAGCAAGGATCACAGTGGTGAGGTTTCCTGATATAGCTTAAGAACAGAGAGATAGGAATCATTCTTAGCTTCATGTTAGATTTTCTCTTCCTCCCGGACAGGAGGCTCTTATCTCTGGAAGTAGAAGAGCAGACACAGATGAAAAGCAAACATAGGACTTAATAACTAAGAGTTATAGAATAGCAGAGATGATTAGATGTGCAGCCAAGGCAGGTCTGTTATGTTTATGTCAAGGCCATGTTTGGAAAGGCCTGAGGTCTGGAGGCATGGATGGGGCATGTGGATGGATGACCCAAGGATGGTGGCTTGGCAGACTCCCCTGAATCCTCAGTGCCCCATCCCTCTCTATTAAGAGTCAGCACTTCTCCTGGGTGGGAACACACTGCAAAGGTCTCTACCTGCAAGAGTCCAGGCAAACCCCTCAGGAGCTGTCCTTCCTCCTCTCCTGGAGCTCAGGTCATGAACTGGAATTAAACACCAGCTTAACTCAGCTGTGAACCTGCTGGGCCTAATAAGGTAAGGAAGAGCATATACCCCAGGGAGTTATAAGAATTAGTTAGCATGTACCAGAAGAAGCCACAGTGGGAGTACCACTGAGATTGGATGTTGAGTGTGTTTGACCAAGATGGCCAGAACACAAGAATGGATAAATTCAAATTCATTGACATAAGGGCACTTTGTCAGGACATGGGCTTAAATAAGACCTCAAGGGATGGACCACTCACTGTTAGTTGGCTCTTAGAATCCTGGAGATGGCTCATTTTAAGCAGAATGGAAATGCCTAGGTTGCCCTGGCAGATGAATGAGGAAGGAATAAAGAAGCAGATGAAGGTGGACATGTAGGAATGGAAATATGAGCCCAGAAGACCCACTATCCACCAAGGCCATCAGGAAGGTACTGGGGACCGACATCCCTAAGACCGTTCGGTGGTGTCTCCCATCTGCAGGTGAGAGAGGCAGTCACAGTGCTGGCTCACTAATAGTCATGAGGATGAAGGTCATCAATATAACAGAGGCCATGTGATTGCACCTAATCTCCAGGGGCCAGGGGGTTACGATTACCAAAACAAATGGCAAATCTGGAGAGCAGTCAAGGGGGCTTGACTCTCAGGGAGCTACAGAGCTGATTAATGACATGTTGGAAGCCCTAGGGACGAGACAATCAGCAGCCAACAATGGCGATGCTTAATGTCCACCAAGAAGGCAAGGCTGGACAATCAGGAGATGAGGATGTTTGTTCCAGTAAATAGACATGAATCCTCTCTCTGTTCTTGGATCTCAGTCAATTTTCAGATCTGGTACATATTGACTGAAGAGGAGGCAGGGTCCCTAAAGAAAGCCCCCTACAGACCTTTGATAAGTACATACTGTAATGATTCTACCAGTCCTTCTCCAAAGGCTTTCCTCAGGTGACTATACTAGGTGGAGGGGAATATTCATATATTTCAAGAACTATTGGCCAGAAGATCTGAGTTGATACTGCCATCTGGAGACCAAAACACCACCATGTCCACCCCATTTAGAGTGGAAACTCACAGGATTAATAAAGTTGCCCTGCCTAAAGTTCTGTTAGCAGAGAGTCCACTGGGTTCAAAAATCCACCAAACAGTCATTTACCTGGTCCAAATGTATAATTTGTATTGACATAATTAGCATCTAGAGTAACCACACACTGGATGCTTGACCTGTGGAGCTATCCTGGTGGAGAAGGCCAAGTGTAAGCCTCTGACACTGCCCCTCCCCAGCCAAGAGTGTAAATGGAGACAATATTGCTATTCACCACCATTCCCACCCCATGCAATATTGTTCTGATTCAGTCTCCCAGTGAGGGAGGGGTAAGAGTCAGAGGTTTCCCCTCAGTCTTACCCACAGTGAGGACAAGAGAAATACGTGTGAAACTCAGGCAATCCACTTGGGTGCTTCTTGATACTCCCTACCCAATTGTAACTATAAATGGTCTGAGTAGAGTATGACTCCCAGAGGCTGAGACCACCTTGGACCACTCTGGAATGAGGGTCTGGGTCACAACACAGTAAGTCACCAAGATCTTCAGAGCTGCTGGCTGAGGGTGAGGGCAATCTAGAATGGATGGTAGAGGAGGGAGGTGATGAGAACTGCACGGGGTTCCGAGACCAACTATAGTAACAGGGGCTACAGTTAATCCCACTAGCCTCCCTTTTGTACGTTTCCTTTCAGGAAGGAGAGGCCCATGGGAACTGTGGAGGAGAAGATTCATAATCATATGTGAAAGGTAGTGTAAGCTGTGGACTGTGGACCACGGGTGGCAGTCGAAGATGTGCATAGCTCAGATACTCCCTTGAGAAAAAGTCTACTGGGATGAATGAAATAACTACGAAGCCTTTGGGACCCACTCAAGAGTTCATGCCAAGGCCACGTTCTCTCCGGCTGCTCTGAGTAATTACTGAGCTTGCAGTGGTAATGGAGCCAGGCCATCTGCCTGATGCAGGACTTTTCTCATGAACATTCTTTGCTCTCAGACAGCCCATTGGCCCACCTACAACTTTCTCACTGCAAGCCTCTTTCTAGCCGATCCTCCTTCCTTTGGCATCTCCATTCACAGGTGTCAGAACTTCCTAGTCCTTTTGCCTGTCCCTTTATCCTTTGTAGTCATTTTTGTACTTCTAATCTTGTCCTGGCATCTGCTTCTGAAGGACCTATACTGATACACACAATCATGTCTCACATTTGTTGGATGCTATTCCATTACCTATGAACGTACCTGAATTTTATTTGTGTCAATCAAGTGCTGTGCCATGGATTTTAGGATAATTGCAAAGAAGAACCAGGAATGCTGTTAGGAAAAGAAAAGACAACCAGAAATTTATCATCTTATAGCAAAATAATGATAATTCCATTCTTCACAACATGTAATTTTATAAAACCTTTATCTTAAAATGTATTCTTTGAAATTAAGTGCATCAGAACGATAGTATATTCTCCATTATGTTAGGATCATCCTTAGCAAAGTTCTAATGGTAAAAGTAAATACCAGATATTTCTGTTCCTCAGTCATCTCAAAGACTGTTTAAACTAAAACAAGATACTGGTTTGCTAGACATGGCTGAGTAGACAGTAGTCTTATGAAATACTTATTCATTGGGCATTCTATCTGTTATACTTAGTTAAAAAAACTAAGTAAAACTTTTTTACCTTAAAATATGGTGTAGCAGACCCACCCCTAACATTGCCAGGGATAGAGGCAAGAGTGAAAATGGAAGCCACGTGTGAAAATATCTAAAAGTTCAAAGTCAAGTTAACAGAGTCTTAAATAACATATATTGGATCCTCCTATCTTGACAAATATAACTTCATGACAACTTGGAATGCTGTCCCAGAACGTGGGGCCCAACCCCTCTTCTCACCTGAGGCTCTGCCCTACACTGAGGGGCCTGGGGCACCTGGGTGACTGTCCAGCCTGCAAATCCAGGTGTTGCCCACAAACTGGTCCCTCTCTCCCACCAAACACTGCTCCCACCTTGGGTCTTGGGTTACACTCCAGATTTTCCCTCTGAAGAATGGACTTAGGAAAGAGATCTAAGCATGCCCAGGAATAAACCTATAAACCCTTTAGGTAGGGGCTCCTGGGGATTCTTATAGGTCCTGAAGAGGCGGTAGGGGCTCCCAGGAGCATTGCTCTTGGCTCTTCTCATACTTTTTCTTATGAGAAGGGGTGCATTTGGAGAAGATCAAAGCATATTCAAGAGTGGAGGCCCCTCTTTCTTGGATCTAAGGGTCTTACTTAACCCAGATACAAAAAATATATATCACATACTGTGTACACTTACAAAGAATACACTTCCCTGAGCCTCTTCCCTTCCCAGCCTCTCCAGCACAGATAACAATTTTGAATTTTGTGCTCATCACTCCCTTGCTTTCCTTCATAATTTTGCTATCAATATCATACATTGAAGTAATATTCAGTTTTGCCTGCCACTGAACTTTAAATAAATGGAATCATCCTGTATGTATTCTCTTGTGATTGCCTTTTCATTCAACAAATTCTTTTCTGAGGTTTATTTATGTGGAGCTAGGTAGCTGGGGGTCCTCTATTGTCACCGCATCACATATATAATCCCAATTTACCTATCTGCTCTACTGTGGATGGGCATCTGAACTATATCCAATTTTAGGCTGATACCAACCACGCTGTTAAGAACTTTTGAGTTCCGGGTTCTAACGTTGGAAGATTGACTGAGATGAGGAAGAAAGGACGTTTAAGCTCTAAAGGGGCAGCTCTGGCTTAAAAAGGGGGTCATTCCTTAGTAAACTTGATATTGGAAGTGAAATTCATGCTGTTGGGAATATTTAATTAACACAAGGCACCCCACCTTGTCCTAAATAATATTTTTAACCACCATGCCAAATGTTCTAACATTTGTCTCTTGAGTTAACTGACACCTGTCCCTCTCCACCCCTCAGCACTCAGCCCCACCTACACTATTTACCTTGAATCCACCAGGACTAATCCCATTGAGCCTCTTGCCTCTGTTCACGTCTGATGACAGAAGAAGCCTCACTCGTCTCCTGCCCTCTGGTCTCTGGAGGTGTTGCACATCCCCTTGTGTATCTCACTGCTTCTCATCTCCTGAAACCCACCCACCATACCTTTGGTCTGGAACACATGGTCCATCACCAATAAAATCTCCTGAAGATGGAACTTCTCCTCCAAACATTCCCTTTGCCTTGTCTTTTAACTGAACACTGACTCTCCCCAGAGGACCCTGCTGGAGAGGGTGTGGAGAGAAGGGAACCCTCCTACACTGTTGGTGGGACTGTAAATTGGTACAGTCACTATGGAGAACAGTATGGAGGTTCCTTAAAAAACTACAAATAGAACTACCATCTGATCCAGCAATCCCACTCCTTGGCATATATCTGGAGAAGAACATGGTTCAAAAGGATACATGCACCCCAATGTTCATTGCAGCACTGTCTACTATAGCCAAGACATGGAAGCAACCTAAATGCCCACTGACAGGCGAATGGATGAAGAAGATGTGGTACATGTATACAGTGGGATATTATGCAGCCATTAAAAAGATGAAATGATGCCATTTGTGGCAACATGGATGCTAGGCAGGCAGCCTTCTTCAGCAGCCTCATCTCCTCTTTCACCCCACTACAGTCTATTCTCTAAGCAGCCATCAGAGCGATCCTTTTGAACCGAGATCAGCTTAAGTCACTCCTCCACTCAAAGTCTTCTGACCAGTTTCTCTCTGAGTGGAAGCCAAAACCCTTGCAATGGCCCACAGGCCTTACATTACCTGCCAAACCTCCCGCTGCCTCTCTGACTTCAACTTGCCTCTGCTTTTCTTTTTTTTTTTGCCTCCGCTTTTCTTTGCTCACGTGGCTTCAGCCACATTGGCCTCCCTGCCCTCTTTCAGACATATCCACTAGGTACGCTGATGCCTTACAAGGTTATACAGGTCTTCCCCTCTACCTTTTTTTTTTCGAAATATAGCTGACTTAACAATGTTATATTAGTTTCAGGTGCACAACATAATGATGCAATATTTTTATAGATTGTACTCCATATAAGGTTATTATAAAAATATTGGCGATATACCCTGCGCTCTACATTACATCCTTGTAACTTATTTTATACCTAACAGTTTGTACCTGTTAATCCCCTTCACTTATTTTTCCCCTCCCCCAACTCCTCTCCCATCTCAGAACCACTAGTTAGTTCTCTGTATCAGTGAGTCTGTTTCTGTTTTGTTATATTCACTTGTTTGTTTTACTTTTTAGATTCCACATATAAGTGAATGAAATTTTGCTATTTGTGACATCATGGATGAACTCGGAGGGTATTATGCTTAGTGAAATAAGTCAGACAAAGATAAATACGGTATGTTTTCCCCTCTATCTTTAATGTTCTACCCTAAACATCTTCAGCTCCCTCACTTTCTTCACATTTTTTGCTGAGGTATTACCTTCTCCATGAGCTCTACCTTGACCATTCTATTTAAAACTGCAAACCTCACCCTGCATACTCAGGACTCCCCATTCCATTTACCTGCTCGACATTTTCTTTTCCTAGGCTACTTCTCACCTCCAAACGTACAATTTAATTAACTTTGCTATTACGTGTGTCATTTACTGTTTTTATCCCGCAGTAGAATGTAAGCTTCCCAAGGGCAGAGATCTTTATTCTATTCTCTAAATGCATTCCAAATGCCTAGGATGGTGAGGATGGTGCTTGTCACAAGGAAGGCACTTGGAACATACTTGTTGGATAAACTGAATGAATATACTCATACGGCTAATTTAAATTTAAACAAACAAACTGCTTGGCCTAGGAAAATTTGATTTTAGTGAACTCCTGCTGATGCTTATTGATCCAGCCTTCAGCCTCCCCTTCTAGCTACTTACTAATCAATCATCTATCTGTCAAGTCATGATAGATAATTAATTTAGCAGCGGACTGAATTCACAAGTCTATAAGTTACATCTTTATCAGCTTCTCACCATCTCTTCTTATATTACTACAAATGCATGTGTTTCAACTTTTGGGGGTCAAAGAGTGGCTGTTTCTCTGCCTCTTCTCTGCTGTCAGTATATTCATTACTACATCATTAATCCTTTTGTTGGTAGTTTTCCTCTTACTGTGCCTGAAAACCCAATAAACTTTATTTTGGGTACACTTAGCATTTTTGAATGTTTTGGGTCATTCTTAATAGTCATTCATTCTGCCTTTAGGCCAAAGGACTGAACTTGAGTCCATTCTACTTGTTAAAATGATCTGTTCTCTTGACACGGATCTCTTTTTCTTAATAGGTTCATATGTTACCATTTCAACATGAAGCTTATACCAGAAACTATTAGAGAAATGATCTATAAAAATCAATGAATCCAGGGTTTCCCTGGTGGCACAGTGGTTGAGAGTCCGCCTGCCGATGCAGGGGACACGGGTTCGTGCTCCGGTCTGGGAAGATCCCACATGCCGCAGAGTGGCTAGGCCCGTGAGCCATGGCTGCTGAGCCTCCGCGTCCGGAGCCTGTGCTCTGCAGTGGGAGAGGCCACAACAGTGAGAGGCCCGTGTACCGCAAAAAAAAAAAAAAAAAAAAAAAAAAAAAAAAAAAAAAAAAAATCAATGAATCCTATCACCTTTAGGGTTGAGTGTAAGCCATCCCAATGAAAGGACCGTCTTTAAATTCTTTACCTTCAGGACATGCTTGACTGTTGTGGAGTCATTTGATTGCAAAAGACCAGTCACATTTTTAACCAGTTCCTCATGTATAGTTCTCTCCTTGCATGCTGTGGTCTTGAACACAAACTGAAGAAAATCCAAAAAGTGAAAAAAGTTAAATACTTAAAAACAAAGCATCAAAAATTACATTCCAAGAATAACTCATGTCTCAAAATTATCTGCTCATGCCAGATTTTGTCATGAAATAAATGAAGGCCCAATGATAAGTGTAATACACACCTGCTCTTATTGAGGGCTTTGCACTGGTAGAGCCTTGCTCACCTAAGTTCTCCTTGAAACGTTCTTTGTAGAAATCACAAAGAAGATCAGAGAGCAATTTAGAGGGTTCAAGGAAACATGGAGGGCTTTGACCCACCTACTTAGGATACATTTCCCCTTCTCCTTCCTTCCACTGGCAACAGGTGGGTGGCATGGTAGCATTTCTTCATCCTGAAAGGGTAGAGCACCCACTCAAATAGCCAAGTGGGGAAGCAGGCACCTTCCAGAGGCCAGCAGGTGAGCTGCCCACAAGCCCAGGGTCCACTACCATCTCATGCTGAGACATGGCAACCAACAGGTTCATAATAACTGGCCATCAGTAAGATAACTAATGCTTCTCGCTTTTTTTTCTTAAAAGATTGGTGTTGGCATTCACCACTGAGTGCATGTCATGGTTTAGTTTTCCATATTTCTTCATATATTTTAAGTATCAATTCATGCACGTATATTTAAAATACAAAATGCTTATTACTGAATTATAATATTTTACTTATGAGTTGGGCTTGCCTCAAGGAAGGTCATTTCTTCATAATATTCAAAATTTGGACTTCACTACAGTCAAGGATGAAGGCAGGCAAGAAACAAAGCAGAGGCGCTTTGCATTTGGGTCTATAATTATTTCTTTGAACTTCATAGGCCATTGACATCTAAATCATTCTGATGGGGCCTAACTTCTCCATGCTCATCCCAAAGGAGAAAAACAAGGCTAAGAAATGCATGAAACTAGCTAAAATCAAGAGTAGTATGATTTTCCCCCTCATGGATTATGACTCATATGAGGGAAATGTCATCAACTGTCTAATCCCATGCCCAGTAATTTAGCCCCAAGGGCATTTTGACTAGCTCTGAAATTTAAAAAATTTTGGCTAGACCATATCAGTCCTACAAATTGCTGTAAACCATGGAATTTAATTAGATTGACCTTAGGTATACATTTTTGAAAAAGACATGGTGTATGTGTGCATTTTGGATATCGTAGATGGAGTGAGTTAGCAGCATTTAGCACCACTGAACTTGAAATGGTGTTTAGATTACTTCTGAATAGGTTTGAATTATATCAGCTATCCCATCTTTCAAGGACATCAAAGCACGTATTGGTACCAGTTTTCATTATATTCTTAAGTGTGGGGCTTAATGTACTACAAAATAATTTTTTCCACCACTGGTAAAAAAAAAAATCATACTCCTTGGTCAAGGTCAGGTTGTCAGCCATGTACTGCAGCAGGAGTCAAATCACAGAGTCATAGCCCTAGTTATTCATATGGTCTCCCCCATCTCACTTCACAGAGGAGAAAAATGAGGCTCAGAGAGGTTGATTGCTCCAAGTTAACTCTTTAACTTTAACTAGAATCTAGTTTTCCATTTGCTACTTTAATGTTCTTTCCAGAGTAAAATTCCAGTTGGTTATATTTATTCAGCTGTATTTGTTTTAGATATATGAAATTATGTTATATCTTTAGGAATTTTTATCAGCTTGAAATTCCACATAGGTGTATTTCTAGATTTGAACCACTTCAAAGCAAACTAAATACACAGCTTCTTACATTACAAAATCAAAAGGTCTCATCAGGATATTTCAAACATCCTGCTTAAAAATAAAGACCTTTCCAGGGTGCATTTCCAGGACAATGCTCCAAGAACATCACAGATAACATCTGAGAGCTGATTTAAGGCTCTCATCAGGAACTAGCCTTGGCTGTCACAAAAATAACCACAACATCAGTGGGTTCTCAATGCAATTTTCAGTGATTCCATTGGAACAAGGTAAATAATATGTGTGTGGAAAAGGAGATGACTTTGTGTAATAAGGATTGGGGAATTTTTTTTCTTCTCAGCCTCTTTGGCAATTGAAATGGAAAACTGGGGTAAGTGTCGAGAGAATGAAAATTCTATAGATTTCTGTTGAACAGTAAAGTCTTCAATATGCTATAAAAGTAAGTTATGATTCTGTCTTAGAGAGCAAACTAAAAAGGCATTTGTAGGTGGAACTGGCCTTCTGCAGTTGAATTGTAGATCTTATTGGGTAAAATTTTGCCGTAGGGAAATTATTGTGAAGAAACTATTTTTGGCATATGGGCTATTTTAAGGAATGGCACACACTCATACTTAGATATTTGGGAAGGCATCTAACATTTCTGACAGGTAGAAAACATGTAAATATAAAACTGTAATGAGAAAAATTCCTCACTGATGGCATCTCAGAAGGGTTCACTCCAGAATAAAATTTCTAGTTATTTCCTTTTGCAGGAGCATTTCTGTCACAGAAGATGCCAAATTCTTCTCTAGTCATCTTTCTAGACATCTAAAACATATGGATAAATGTCTATCTATATATTAATGGATATATCTTTTAATAAAAAGGTCTATGTCTCTTAAAGATACAATCTGTGCATAAATATTGAAATTTAGGTCCTCTATGCATCATAAAGGAATATAAGGTACTTTCATTTATGTCTGGATGGATTTTTTCTCTTCACTCAAGAAGATGACTTTTAGGTTGGAACTAGAATGTGCAAACATCATCACAAGTTCACTGGCATTAAGTCACAGGCCAACTGAAAATGAGAATATAAACATATCCAAGTGAACATCTGACGAAGGCCACTGGAGGAAGCAGTGCACACTGATGGGATGGGCTAGTGGTTCATGCCAGAGGATAAAGGACTTAACATACCAGAAGCAGGTACAAATATACAGTAACTGGCAAAATGAAATAATGCCTGAGAAAACAATAAAAAGAGCTAAGAAAACATTACAGAAGAAACATAGCGCATTCAACAAACCAACAGGAAACATCTTCCTTAAATTTATAGAGGAATTTCATTTATTTGTAATGTTGACTTCAAAGGACAATACTTTAGTTTTCTCCTCTCTTTCTTTGCTCTCTCTCCCCATATAAATATTCATTTGCATATATACACATTATTTATACATTTATACATTGAAACAATACATTGAGCCCATCAATGCAAAAAGAAGGGATTCTAAGTAGCTAAGGGGAATGTCTGATACGACTGTGGTAGGCACCGTCTAGCTAAAGGGGGAAACTTCCCATTTGTTGCAGACAGGAAATGAGAAAAGCCACACAGCGCAAGGGGATATGACCAATGCCCAGGCGGCAATTTTGTACCTTAATATAGGACTGGATGCAGTGGTCCAGCTGCTCCTCATGGCACTTGGTCACGATGTCAGTCAGAACCCTGGAAAAGCAATGCTGTTCAGTGGACTTTCTGGAGAAGGCAGGAAAATACCACTTGGTTTGTCACTGGAGTGCTTGGTAAACTGGGTTCTTAATCGTTGTTGAATGAATGAATGAACCAATTTCAGACTCTCCCCGCCCCCCTTATCCCCCAATACTGGGTGTTTAACATCTACAATACCCGTTAGCCATTTCCAACCATGAAATCTCTAAACACTACAATATAAGTAATGTATTATGGCTGCAATACCATACTGGAGACATTTTTGCCCAAGTTGTATGTGCTATTATGGTCTATGTGTTTGCTGACATTGTTTTCTTGGAAAAAGGATCATTTTTAGTACCTTATTAAAACTTCTTTAACCTCCAACTATCATGTTCCACTTTAAAAGGGCTTGTCTTCCAACCTAGAGGTGTTATATACATGCTTTTGGAAAAACTAATGAGTTTAAAATGCAGGTTTTTGGGTTTTCCCTCTTAGCTGGGTCAGGGTTTCCAGTAGCAGTTGTGGTATGGGTTGATTTCTTCACATTAATACTTCCAGTTACTCCACGGCTGTAGGGCTTAGGAACAGCCCAGAATTTCAACAGATCTATCTGCTGAAATACTTAGGAGTTTTGCCAACACAGATGCATATACTCATGTTGAAAAAGGCATAACTTGAAGGTACAGTTGGGAACTTCTAATCTGGCTACAGAACTGCCTGATTGTAGAACTGTTAGAGATACTTTATTCTAGAGCTTCAGAGCTTTACTTTAAAAATGACGCTAAAGGGGACTTCCCTGGTGGTGCAGTGGTTAAGAATCTGCCTGCCAGTGCAGGGGACACGGGTTCGAGCCTTGGTCCGGGAAGATCCTGCATGTCATTGAGCAGCTAAGCCTGTGCAGTACGACTACTGAGCCTGCACTCTAGAGCCCGCGAGCCACAACTACTGAGCCCACGTGCCCTACTGAAGCCGGTGCGCCTAGAGCCCATGCTCTGCAAAAAGAGAAGCCATAGCAATGAGAAGCCTGTGTACTGCAACGAAGAGTAGACCCCATTCGCTGCAACTAGAGAAAGTCTGCGTGCAGCAATGAAGACCCAATGCAGCCAAACAAACAAACAAAAAACTGATGTTAAAGACTCTCATTCTGAAAGAGGTTAATAATATGCCTGTGAGTTATGAATGTACTGGAAACATTTCAATGTGAAGAGTAATTTTTTTCCAGAATGCTGTGACTAATATTTAAAAAAAAGTGAACTTTAGGAATATTTGATTCAATAATTAAGAATTCTATCTCTAGAAAGAGGAAACTGTAACTGCCAAAGTCACAAGACAGATTAGTAATGTTGAAAGAATATAGTACAGGCAAATTTAAAGTGAGAACAGTTGAAGAAAAATTTAGCATAAAAAAATAAGATCTAGTGGGAGAGAAACAGTACAGCTATTCTGGAAAACAATTCAGCAAGTTATTTTTAATTAAAATTAAAAAAATTTTTAACATCTTTATTGGAGTATAATTGCTTTACAATGGTGTGTCAGTTTCTGCTTTATAACAAAGTGAATCAGCTATACATATACATATATCCCCATATCTCCTCCCTCTTGCATCTCCCTCCCTCCCACCCTCCCTATCCCAGCCTTCTAGGTGATCACAAAGCACTGAGCCGATCTCCCTCGGCTATGCAGCTGATTCCCACTAGCTATCTATTTTACATTTGGTATTGTATAAATGTCCATGCCACTCTCTCACTTCATCCTAGCTTACCTTCCCCTCCCCGTGTCCTCAAGTCCATTCTCTACATCTGCATCATCATTCCTGTCCTGCCCTTAGGTTCTTCATAACCACTTTTTTTTTTAGATTCCATATATATGTGTTGGCATATGGTATTTGTTTTTCTCTTTCTGACTTACTTCACTCTGTATGAAAGACTCTAGGTCCATCTACCTCACTACAAATAAATCAATTTCGTTTCTTTTAATGGCTGAGTAATATTTCATTGTATATATGTGCCACATCTTCTTTATCCATTCATCTGTCAATGGACACTTAGGTTGCTTCCATGTCCTGGCTATTGTAAATAGAGCTACAATGAACATTGTGTTACATGACTCTTTGAATTATGGTTTTCTCAGGGTATATGTCCAGTAGTGGGATTGCTGGGTCATATGCTAGTTCTATTTTTAGTCTTTTAAGGAACCTCCATACTGTTCTCCATAATGATTGTATCAATTTACATTACCACCAACAATGCAAGAGGGTTCCCTTTTCTCCACACCCTCTCCAGCATTTACTGTTTGTAGATTTTTTGATGATGGCCATCCTGACTGGTGTGAGGTAATACCTCATTGTAGTTTTTATTTGCATTTCTCTAATGATTAGTGATGTTGAGCATTCTTTCATGTGTTTGTTGGAAATTTATTTAGGCCTTCTGCTCATTTTTGGATTGGTTTGTTTGTTTTTTTGATATTGAGTTGCATGAGCTGCTTATAAATTTTGGAGGTTAATCCTTTGTCAGTTGCTTCATTTGCAAATATTTTCTCCCATTCTGAGGGTTGTCTTCTTGTCTTGTTTATGGTTTCCTTTGCTGTGCAAAAGCTTTGAAGTTTCATTAGGTCTTATTTCTTTATTTTTCTTTTTATTTCCATTTCTCTAAGAGGTGGGTCAAAAAGGATCTTGTGATTTATGTCATAGAGTGTTCTGCCTATGTTTTCCTCTGAGAGTTTGATAGTGTCTGGTCTTACATTTAGGTCTTTAATCCATTTTGAGTTTATTTTTGTGTGTGCTGTTAGGGAGTGTTCTAATTTCATTCTTTTACATGTAGCTGTCCAGTTTTCCCAGCACCACTTATTGAAGAGGCTGTGTTTTCTCCAGTGTATATTCTTGCCTCTTTTATCAAAGATAAGGTGACCCTATGTGCATGCATTTGTCTCTGGGCTTTCTATCCTGTTGCATTCATCTATATTTCTGTTTTTGTGCCAGTACCATACTGTCTTGATGACTGTAGCTTTGTAGTACAGTTGGAAGTCCGGGAGCCTGATTCCTCCAGCTCCATTTTTCTTTCTCAAGATTGCTTTGGCTATTCCGGGTCTTTTGTGTTTCCATACAAATTGTGAAATTTTTTGTTCTAGTTCTGTGAAAAATGACAGTGGTAGTTCGATAGGGATTGCATTGAGTCTGTAGATTGCTTTGGGTAATATAGTCATTTTCACAATATTGATTCTTCCAATCCAAGAACATGGTATATCTCTCCATCTGTTTGTAGCCTCTTTAATTTCTTTCATCAGTGTCTTATAGTTTTCTGTATACAGGTCTTTTGTCTCCTTAGGTAGGTTTATTCCTAGGTATTTTATTCTTTTTGTTGCAATGGTAAATAGGAGTGTTTCCTTAATTTCTCTTTCAGATTTTTCATCATCAGCGTATAGGAATGCAAGAGATTCGGCATGTTCTTAAAATCAACACATACAACTACCATATGACCCAACAACCGCTCATTTCAAAGAAATGAAAACTTATGTTTACGCTATATGTACCAAAACTGGAAACAACCCAGCTAGCCTTCAACAGGTGAATTTTTAAACATTTTTTGATGTGGAATACTACTCAGAAATAAAAAGGAGAGAACTATTGATTGATTGATGCAACAACCAAGATGAATCTCCAGAGAATTATGCTGAGTGAAAAAAGCCAATCCCCAAAGGTTACATATTGTGACACTATATAATTCCATATCCATATATATATATATATATAATAATTTATATATGAATTGAAAATAGTATAATAAACTCATCAATTTATTATATAAATATGTGGTGCATAGAGTACATTTTAACATATTATATATAAAATTTTATATATTCATATTATATATAAAATTTCAATATAATATATATAAAATTCTTAAAGTAACAAAATTTTAGAGATGGAGAACTGATTAGTAGTTGCCCAGGGTAAGGAGTGGAGATTGAGATGAGAAAGAAGTAGGTGTGTCAATAAAAGGGCAACATGAGGGATTCTTGTGGGGATGGGAATGTTCTGTCTCCTGATTCTATCAATGTTAATATTCTTGGAGTGATATTGTCCTATAGATTTGCACGATGCCACCATTGGGAACATCTAAAGAGAACATGGACTCTCTCTGCATTATTTCTTACAACTGCATGTGCCTCTATCTCAAAATAAAATATTTAATTAAAAACACAAAGTTAAAAAAGAGGTCTAAAACTTTACTTGAATGATAGTAATGGATGATTAGAAGGTAAGAACTCAAGAGTGAGACATACTTAACTTTGAGATACGTATTCAAACGAAATGCAAGCATACACAATCAGGTGGCCATTCGGTTATAATCAAAGTTGTGTGTAACCACAGCTTATAAAATCTCTTCCCCTAAGGCTGTGCTATGGATACCTGGTCACAGTTGTGCTTATTTCATCTTCTTCATTCTGCACCAGAACCCTGAAGAGCTGATTCAAGATTACAGGCAGAAAACTCATGATTGCATGAATCTTTTCCACATTCAGTAAGTTCTGTTAAATTGGCAGGACAAAAAAAAAAAAGGCCATTGATTAAATTTAAAGCACATTATTTTACTGACGTTCTTCAGAACTTGAATATGTCTACTGTACCTCACTTTTGTTTGACTTTATTTTTCATGGCATTTAGCATGACATACAGGCATGGGGGTAATGTTGCAAGGACTCTACATGTAATTAACGAATTTAGAGTCAATTGATTCTGATTTTCAATCATTTTTATTTTGGAGAAACTGATCTTTGCTTATTTTTTAATGAACACACAGACATCTTTTAGGAATTGTGAAATAAAATCATTTAGTCTCTGAATTGATAAGGTGTTTAAAAATCTTTGATAATAATTACCCCTTAGTTTGCTGCTCAATGCAAAATGTAAAGGTCTGTTTTGCCCATTTCTACCCTGGAGACTATTGCAGCTATTTGCATGTCATGTTACCTTACAAGAACGGACGAAATTCGAGGTAGGTGACTGAGACATATCTTTCTCCCTTTTTTGGCATTGTCGGAAAAATGCGTTCACATGTGGATCCTGAAACAGCAAAAGAAAGTCTTGATTTTTGATGACACGTAAGCTGTGGGACAATCATGGTGATGGGAGGTGAGCTCTTCTGTAGGACAAGATGCCTTGATGTGAGGTGCTTTGTCCAGGAGGCATAATGACAGATCTCTCATTTTCATAGGCATTCCAGCACACAGAGGGCTTGACCTGAACTACAAAGTACCCCCTCTCCTATTTCACTCTCAGAGATTTGTTTTCTTTCTGGGCCACATGATAATGGCTAGAGAATTACTTCCCTTGTCTCTGTTCTTTCCTTTCTTTCTTTTTAAATTGTCTTCTGTCATCTTCCTTCCACAGACTTCTACCAATTTTTCTTACATATTCTTTAACACACATGAGAATGGGTACAATTTAATATGCATAGGGATATTTTCAGACTTAAAATGTCAGAGTTAATAAAAAAATTATGAAGTCCACCTGACATCATGAGATAAAACTTGACTCCCCAGAACCATATGTTGAAGTCCTAATTCCCAGTACCACCGGATGTAATGATATTTGAAGATAAGGTCTTTAAAGAGGTAATTAGTTAGGGTGGCCCTAGTCCAATATGACTGATGTCCTCATGAAAGAGTAAACTTGGATGTGCACAAACAGAGGAAAGCCAAGGAGAGAGGCCTTGGAAGAAGCCAACTCTGCTGACGCCTTGATCTCAGACTTCCAGCCTCTAGACCTGTGAGAAAATACATTTCTGTTGTTTAAGCCACCCAGTCTGGTATTGTGTTATGGCAGCCTAAGCAAACTAATCTGCCCTTTAATGCTCTTTCCTGAAAAGGGTGTCACCTTGGAAATGCCTAAGTTCTGTGTTGAGGGTCAAAGTTATGAAGTCAGGAAGTGGAATACAGACTTTTAGTGTAGGTGCACTCTCTGGGGGTTTCTCCAGCCTTTGTCAGTTCTAGAGGGCATCTGTGGTTGGGGTTCCCCTCAAGTCGGGGCATCTGTGTGCATGTGTGTGCGTGCATGTGTGCACGCACGTGTGCATGTGTGTGTAATATTTTCAGTTTCACTTCATTTATTTGACAGTTATTTTTTGAAAGCTGACTATGTGTCAGGTCCTTGTCAGGCACAAAGGACAGAGCCAGGGGCAAGGAAAAGCCCCTCTGTGGTCCTTCCATTATGCCCGGGAATCAGGTATCATGCCATGATTTTCACACATACCTATTTGCTCATAATTAGACAAGTGCTTCAAAGGAAAGCAGGGTGCTGTATGGGTGTATGACAAGATGATACAGCATATCTGAGGGGTTAGGGGACAGGGAAGGCTTCTTTGAGGAAACAACATTTGAGCCAAGATCTGAAGGTTGGGTAGGAGCTGCCCAAACCAATCAGGGGAGGGTAGGTAGAGAGGGAGAGATCGCCCTCCTGGCTGACGAAAGGCTGAGTGTCACAAAATCCCTGGATCTTGGAGGTATGAAGCAGACAGAGGGCACAGTGCAGGATAGGGTCTGGCATGTTTGAAAATTGAGGTAAATACCACTGTGGAGGAAGGAAGAAGGTGTCCCCCAGGGTGACGAGTGCATGGGCGGTAGAAGCTGATGTGCAGAAAGGAGAGTAGTGGTGAGTCACAGAGAGACCTGGGTAGTTTGGAGAAAAGCAGCTGGAGGTGTAGGAAAGAGAAACTTGGGGCATTCTGAGAGATATTAAAGCAGGATTTGGTGGAGAATGACCATTTTGTGGGACTTGACCGGGGCTGATGGCGTCAGAGAAAAGATGGGTTTAAGGAATCATGGGCATAGGACTTGGGAAGAAGACTAAATTTGGCTTGAGGCACCAGTAGTTACGGAAAGACATTTTGATCCAATATATGGTGGTACCTGGATTATTTCATTTTTCTTAGTAACCAAATATGTGCTAGGGATAAAGCAGCATGAAGCAAAAAATCAAACAAAAAGCCACACACAAAAAAAACCCAGGTACACATTGAATTTAAGAAAGAAGCAATGCATAGTCTATGTACTCGTAATAGTTTGTTTATAATTAGTACTACAAAAGTCCTCACAGTGTGGTAAAGCAAGCTGCCTTGCAATGGAAGGGGTGAGTTTGCAGTAATTTGACAGTGATACTAACTACACTTGTACAGTGTTTTGCAGTTCATGAGATATTTTCACGTGCAGTTTCTCATTTTGAGCCTCACTACCACCTTAGGTTGAGATTTTTTATTGTTATCATTTTCCTGCTGAGGACACAGGACTGCAGGGCTGAGATGACTTGTCCAGGGTCGCTGGGCCAGAAATTGGCCGAGGTGACTCTCAAATACAGTTCTGCCAACCTCGTGGCCTTTCCATGAGAGGAGCCTTGGGTAGGGATTGTGAATTAGACTGAGTTTTAAGGTAAAGGTCCAAAGTCTTTATTTTAAACGTTTCATATTTTTAACACTTGGGGGTTGTCATGGGAAGCAAACCATCTTCCAAGGAAAGTGCCCTCTTGATAAATACACTACTGGAATTTTGGTTTGCAGTTTGATAGTGCCTGAGCTTTTATGGATTAAGGCATTTGATCTCTTCTGGAAGAGGGATACAGTTTTGCCAGAAACATTCTTCTTTTTTGATCACCTGCTCTTCTGACACCTTGTGGAATGGTGAGTCTCCTCCTGTAAATCTAGGTTTATGATTCTACGTGTTAGAGAAGATTTTGATATTTCAGGACAACACGCTCACCTGAGTATTCACTGTTGATACAACAAATGTCGATACTTTGAAAAGTGGTTTGCCACCATCGACCCATTTAATGTCACTCCCACCATGCTGCAAAAAAGAGTTTGTTACTGTCACTGTGGCAATTTGAAAGAGAGGAAATAAACAGGTTATTTACTTTACATTAATTTGTCATCCTGATCCATTAACCTCACAGTCCTATAGAGATGGAAAATAAGAGATGCAAATACATTTGGTAATATTGGTAAATGAAACCAATGTGATACCAGGGGATCATTTTGAACAGATCATTTCTACTGGCCACAAACTAAACAAGATATTTGACATATCATAGGTACACCTGATTCCTTATTACAGTGGATGCATACACCAAGGTTGGGTTAATTTAAACAACAGAAAGAAGATAACCTCATGCCATTTAGCCCATGTATTTTTTCTCTTAAGTTATACATCACTCAATACCTTTCCACTTGCAGAATCTTGAAAGCTTAAATAATTCGGAGGCAGGTTTGTTGCTACTGGGATATTGTACTCTTGAGAAGCTATCTGATCATCTCTCATGAGAGGAAGCCAAGCATATCCAACTGTGCAAAGGAACAACAAAGGGAAAACTTTTCAGTACAAACCTTCAAGGCGAGGAGTAAAAATAAAGCTATTTATCATTTATGAATACAAAACTTCACTTTAAAAAACTCAATAAATCAGAGCTTTTCAAATACTCTCCAATTTCAGTTCCAGAGATAACATGCACAGCTATCTCAGATTGCTTCTTGTCAATACCTGGTGTTTCCAGAGCCTCCTTCTTTTTGGCATTAGCTTTTGCATTTATGTCACAAGTGACATGATAAAAAGAAAAAAAAATATGGTGTTTCTCATGAAGTTGTGTTGGTAGCTCAATTTTCACCTGCAATGAAAGAGATAATAGCTGGGCTAAGATTGAAATCATTTTCCCAGTGTCAGGACAAGACAAAGCATAGGCATGTTAGCCTTTTTAAAGGTCTTTCACTGAAATCTAGGTCCACAATTTAATAGTCAGCACTAGAAGTACAATTTAACTCTCAATAAATATCCATCCCGCTAGCAGTAATGTGTTAAGATGTTATTTTTACTTCTTTATTGTGGCGATAACTTAGAATACCTAGTGCTTCTCATTAGATAATTTATATCACCATGAATTACACACACGCACACAGACATGACAGTAGAAAGTAAATAAGGCACAGATTAAGGACCTATCATCAAGGGACATGAGTTGAGTGAATAGTAGGTCCTTGCCTCCCAGAGTGTGTGCATGGCCCAGTTGTATAAGCATCACTTGGGAGCTGATTAGAGATGCAGACTCTCAGACACTACCCCAGACATACGGAATCAGAATCTGCATTTAGCGAGATACCCAGATGATCCACAGGCACATTGTTGAGAAACATCATAGTTGAAAATGATGTAAATGGAGCATGGAATCTATCCATTATAAAAACCACAAAAAGATATGTGGTATGTACTGTGTAAAAAATTACATTGTGGTAACTAAGTAATGAGCCATTTTGTAAAGAGGTCATGTTCTCCTCTGTAAATAACACCTCTGAAAAAAACATAAAACATAAAATTGATATAGGTGAAAAATATACTTAACTAGGAGCATCCTCCATGTTCCTGGAAAGAAAGGCTTTGGAACCCTCTACATGTGATAGTGCTTTTCAGTTTCCAAACCTCTGTCACATAGGTTGTCATTTAATTCCCTCCATGGCCTTGCAAAGTAGGATGATACAGAGGTAGCAACCAAGGGGAAAGATGTTAGGGGGCTTTGAGTCACTAGGAGGATGGACTAGTCAGTAATTAATAGGATCTTCCAGGACAAAAACACATGTCACACTGGAATCCCAGGATCCCATGCAGGTAAGTGACATTCAGTTCAATATTAGCAACTAGGTAATTTCTTGAACAGTCAAATCAAGCAATAAGGTGATACAGAGCCAAGCAAATTATCTACTAGTTTTTTTTTTTTTTTTTTTTTTTTTTTTTTTTTGCGGTATGTGGGCCTCTCATTGTTGTGGCCTCTCCGGTTGCGAAGCACAGGCTCCAGACGCGCAGGCTCAGCAGCCATGGCTCACGGGCCCAGCCGCTCCGCGGCATGTGGGATCTTCCCAGACCGGGGCATGAACCCGTGTCCCCTGTATCGGCAGGCGGACTCTCAACCACTGCGCCACCAGGGAAGCCCTATCTACTAGTTTTTATGAGACTCTCTGTGCATCTCTATATATAGTTACTTTATTTTCACATTGTTCAGGAGGGAATTTATTACACAGATTTTCAGTGTCATCCCTGGAACAGCGGTATCAGCATCTCTGAGAAAGTTGTTTAGAAATGCAATTTCTCAGGCCCCATCCCAGACATGGTATCCAAAAATCTGGGGTGCGTTCCAGTAATCTGTGTTTTAACAAGTCTTCCAGGTGATTCTGTGCCTGGTAAGGTTTGAGAACTCCTGAATTAGAATGGTTTACAGCTTAGATATATTCATTACACACCAGCATGCTAACCTGGTAACAAAAGCCAATATACAGTTCAAAACATACAAAAACTAACAATGCAGTAGAATGAAATTTTCTTTTTTTAGTTGGAATACCTGGGATTGAAACAAGTGTTCAAGAATTCCAGTAAACTACATATTAATGCTAACACTCCTTGGTAACAAATACTGCAAATACTCACATTATATTTTAGCAGTGCCTTAGAAGAATTTATATTCATGTTTATAATTAATGCAATCATCTTTTGCAATAAAAAAGAAGAAAATGGTTTTGAATCTGCACTGCAGAATTCACCAGGCAGTTCATTATATACATGTTCTCTTGTGGAAAAGCTCATGGCTTTTACAAGGATTCTGGGAAGCACATGAGCATGAGAGAGATTAAAAGCCAGACTTAACCGTAAGAACATTTCTTTTTTCATTAAATCTTATATGTCGACAGAGGTTGCACCTTTCAGATGGGCTTTGTCAAGAGGTCAACCAATGTAGTAAATATTCTGTAATGTAGTAATAGCCCTTTCCCTTATTATTATTATTTTTTACCTCTGTCCTGAATTTATAGGGAAAAAATTTAAGAGCATTAAATGGATGTGGAGGAAGGAGATGAGGTTAGTGAGGTCTGTGGTTTCATTGGTGTTCTTTTAAGAAGTTTATAAATGGTTGACATATAACAAGGTGTGATAGGCAGAATAATGGCCCTCCAGGATGTCCCCCAAGTCCTAATCCTCAGAATATGTGAATATGTCTCCTTACATAGTAAAAGGGATTTTGCAGCTGTGATTAAATTAAGGGTCTTGAGATGGGGAGATTAAACTGGATTAGCCCAGTGGGCCCAATGTAATAGCAAAGGTCCTTATCAGAGGGAGGCAGGAGAGTCAGGGTCATAAGAAATGTGAGGAGAGAAACAGAGGTCAGAGTAATGACATTGCTGGAAGGGGTCACAAGCCAAGGAGTATGGGCAGTCTCCAGAAACTGGAAAAGGCAAGGCAAAGATTCGTCCCAGAACCTCCAGAAGGAATGGAGGCCTGATTTCAGCCCTGTGGGACCCATTTCAGAGTTCTGACCCACCGAACCATAAGGTAATCAATGTGGGTTATTTAATCCACGAAACTGTGATAATTTGTTAAAGTAGCAATAGGAAACTAATACAAAATATGTGATATTTTAAATCCCAGAAATCACATTGGCGGGTTGCATTAGTTCAGACCTTAGCTTCATGGTTAGAAATTAAATTTAATCACTGAAACTTGTTTGTCTAAAGCTGTTTATAATACAAGCTGACTTATGTATAGTCATTTACTACTAATCCAATAAGTTTTTTTTTTTTTTTTTTTTATATGGGTTATAGCAGAGCAGTGAAGCTTCAGGCTCTGGAGTCACATGGGCTGGCTTAAATTTTGACTGTGACTTCATAGTTATGCGCCCTTGTCAAAGTTGCTTCTCTGATTGCCAGCTTCCTTATCCATAAATTAGGAAGGTGTGAGGGTTAATTTTATGTGTCAACTTGACTGGGCCACGGGATGCCCAGAGAGCTGGCTAAACATGATTTCTCAGTGTGTCTGTGAGGGCGTTTCTGGAAGAGACCAGTATTTGAATTGGTGGACTGAGCAAAGTAGATGGCCCTCCCCATGTGGGTGGGCACACCTCGTCCACTGAGGTCCAGAATAGAACAAGAAGGCAGAGTAAGGTTGAATTTCCTCTCTGCCTGACTGCTTGAACTAGAACACTGATCTTCTCCAGTTCTTGGCACTATTGGTTCTCAGGCCTTCAGACCTCGACTGGACTCTACAATAGACACTCTGGTTCTCAAGCCTTTGAACTACACCAATGGCTTTCCTGGGTGAAGACGGTAGATTGTGGGACTTTTCAGCCTCCTTAATGATGTGAGCCGATACCTTATATTGAATTGTACCTATCTATCTGTCTATCTATCTATCTGTCTATCTATCTATCTACCTATGTATCTCTCTATCTATCATCTTCCTATTGGCTCTGTTTCTCTGGAGAAAGCCATGTGGATCAAGTGAGATAGTGTATATTTAGAGTATAGTGTGCTTCCTGACACATAATAAGAGAGTCTTGAGAGTTGGCAGTGCAGGTCTTGAGGTGAGGCAGTCCAAGCTCCTTCAAGTTCATGAGGGTTATAAGCAATAATGTTGGTTCATACTCTAGCCCTTTTTGTTTTTTCCCTTAGGATATGAAATGCCACTATTGATTGGTAAAAACTATCTAACATGATGTTTGTTACCTTAATCAATGAAAAATAAAAGAAAAAAATTAGTCTAATTTGAAAGAAATGATATAATAAAAACATCACATTTTAAAAATCTTGTGCTGAAATACATGAATTTGCAGCATAGTCCTGGAGCAACTGTCAATTAACGTGGTTTTTAAAACTGGGTTATGTAAACACCTGCTAAGGTATGTCCTTAGTCTGAGGAGTAGTCTAGAGAGAGTGTTTGTCATCATGTATTATCGTACCCACTCACCCATCTTTTAAGGAGCTGCTGGGGGCAGTGGGGGCTTGGCTTACCTCGTCGGAGAAATCTGGGTTCTGAGAATGATGCAGAACTGCAGTGTAGGTGGCTGAGGTGAAGAGGGGCCCTCCAGGTTTTCCGTAAATACACTGTTTAAAAAGTTATGAGTTGAATAATTATGAGTGTCTGAAATTAACCCTGAGCACAAAAAGCCCACAACTCTTCAGTTACCCATTCTGGGACAAAGATGCATTTTGTGGTAACTTGCCAGGCTTAGCTGACATCTAATTAACCTTGAACTTCTTTGATCTGCTGTCCTGTACTTACTATACAACAGGGCACTGTTGAAGAAAATTTGAAGGCTTTAATTCATTATGTAGATACTATATCAATACTGAATACCTGAATCAATTAACTACTACCTAACTTTTGATTACTAGAAGATAAGAGATACTTTGTTCAATTCTGATTCCTGCGGCCCACGGTACCCAGCTCCGGTCTAGAGTTTAAGGCGATCAGTCCTTAGTGATACAAGGCTTGGTTTGACCCCAGCTCCTGACATGCCAGTCTCCAACCAAGAATGAGAGCTGGAAGGGTACGGCTGGTTCCAGGTTCCATTGTATCGTGTTATTCTTCCATCCCAGCCCCTAATCAGGCCAGGGGATGGGATATGGCACTTCCTTGTCATAAAAGCCGCTTTAGTCCAAGGCTCAGAGTCCCTCTACTGAAGTCAGCTGTATCTCTTGAATAATGCTTTAGAATGCAATGGAACAGAGGTCACATGTACCTGAGAGTACTCCTCTTTTTTAGATTTTTCCCCATAAGCGATTCTCTAGCAGGCCTGGTGTGTTTGCCGTCTGGTCATTGCCTTTGTTTGCTTGACAATTGCATTTCATTTTATTTTTTCTCTCCTGCTGCTAATGCTATTGTGGAACTTGGAACCTGGGGATGCTGAGAGTGCCTCAGGACAATTTTAAAGAACTCTTTCTCTCTATTGTGCATGATTCATTCAATCACTCAGATTGATTACTGTTCTTCTAAATAATGCTACAACCCTTCTGAGCACAGAGAACACAATTGGTACCTGACAGAGTGCTTTAAGAGATGACCTCAGATAATTGTGGGGATTAGTTAGAAATTAGTTTTGTCCTTTACTATATCTCCTTCCTCTGATTCACCAAAACTGGGAAGATCTGGCCACAGGCCCACTGAAAATAATTTTCCTCTCTATTCTAATAAGTTTCTTTATGTTGTTTGAAGTTCCTAAAATAAAAACAGTATATATCAAATTCAAACTCTGAAAAATGCCATCCAGTTGCAGTTTTATAGGATCAAACAGCCACTTCCTACAAAACTCATAGTTTTATTGATCTTATTAAGTCACGTGATCAACAGCAGGGACCAGCTTCCCAGAGCCATTTCCGAGGTCTTTGGGCAGGTGGCCACACGCACCTTCCATAAATGTGAGTGTCCCATGGGCCCCCTGCATTAGCCATCAGGCCAGTAGGCAGCAGCCCTTCTGCAGAGGCCACATGAAGCCCACCTGGGATGCTGCATTTGAAATCAAGCATGCTGAATTCATGAGATGCGGGCTAATCTTTGAAAATGCAAAGTCTTCCAGAGGGGAATTGTTGCCTTGATTTCACACTAGAACGGCTTCCTTTTTTCCAAATCATGAAAAGCTAAGCAGAGCCATGAGACTGGCATTTCTAATAGATCTAGTTAATGGTAGCTGCTCAATCAGGTACATGTTAGGAAATCTAAATCAAATGGACTGAATTGCTCCTCTTTCCAGCACACTAAACTAAAAAGCCCCTTGGTGGTGGGGAGAACTGGGGTACCTGCCTGCCCCTATGTGCTGTATTCCCTCATGGGCTTGGCTCACCTTCACGGGCTTGGCATCTTCTTCATCGGAATTTTTGAATTCAATGCACACAGTTATATTTCGTGCCTGAAATTACAGAGAGGGAAAATGGACATTGTAATTTCCTGTTAGATAACATCAGAAAACAATCCAAGTGCCTAAAATAAGTAGCTTCTAATTAAATCTGAAAAATGTAGAATAGCCAAAATTCTCTTGTGACATTACTCATAGCACTCAGAAATAGCAGAAAGATTTGGAGAGATTATTTAAAGGGGCAGAAAAGACTCATATTGAAAGAGTGCAGGTAGGCTATTTTCAGAGTCTCTTAATAAACCAAAAATAAAGTTTGGAACAAAATTATTTAGGGCTGATTTCAGAAAGTTTTATTCATATGTTATAAAACGTGCATCGTCAAACACTTTTAAGGTGAAACTCATCACTGTCTCTCATTAAACATTTTCTTCAAATGGTTTTCTATTCTAAAGTGTTAGTCTATAGTAATTTGTATTTGAACTTTCAAGAAACTGTCTTAATATGGTCTAAATAAGGTGGAGAGAGAGGATGATATCTCAGAAACATATCATACCTTGTTGAAACATTTCTGGCTATCATACTTGAGGTGCTTGGGGTAAATGTAAATTTGATTTTTGTATACTCTGTAAGGACGGCAATACTTTGTTGAGTCGTAAACGAATTCTTCCACTTCCACTGTGGGCTCTGGTTGAGCCGTCACATTGAAAGGCTTGACAGGGATAAAGGACGATGTTACACAGTCTTTAAAAATCAGAAAAGAAAAGTTTGTCACTTGATATGATTGTAAGTGAACAATACTTAACCTATTTTAAAATGAATCTACTCAAAATAGAAACTGTATGCTTATATACTAATTTATGTTAAATTATGCTGACCTGAAAACTTTGTAGGAGGTAAGCATGATAGATACTCAGTGATATATTTAACATTAAAACTGATATCTCAAAAAACTGGTAAATCTTTTGGATTTATAACTATTTTCTTTTTGTATTAAGCTTCATATAAAATGTAAATTTTAGCTAGAGATCCTCTGAGCATACTAACCAGGTATGCTAAGATAAAGACGAGCTCACTGACTTTAGCCATCATACTATAAATATTGATCTATGATGGAACAAAACTCTGTCCAATGGGTTTATTACTGATAGTACCACTTGGCTTAACAGTAATTTTCCCTATGGAACGATTTTACAACATAGGCCCTAATCCCCCTGCATTAATAGTTACAATTTTATTTTTCTCTTCAGTTTTCACAATCTTTTAAAATCTAACCTTGTAAAAACAGCCTAAGGGGGGAAAAGACCATTAGGAATTTATAAATCAAAACTTGACACTAAGCAGTTTGGAGGCTGAAGTTGTGGCACTGAAAGACAGCAAGGCCTTCTACCTCCCTTTACCCCATTTGGAATCTTCCTGTGTTCAAACAAGCAACATGGTTAGCTACATGCTTAGCTATATCTTTAGCTATATGCTTGGGAATCAGATTACAGGCTTTTTGTTTTTTTCTTCAAAAATCAATTAGAATATTTTTATTATATGTTCAAATTTCTCTGATATCCTATGATATCAGAGAATATCATAGGATATTCAAAGAGAATATTTTAGCTTTCTCTTTTGTTATTTTTCTTTTCCCTAGGTAATAAAAGTAACCTTCCACAAATCAGGTAGAGGAAATGGCTTACTTTGTCATCTGGTTTTTCACACCAATCAATACAAAAGTGATTTGGAGCCATGATTTAAGTTAGAATGCTCATTTTATTTCATATTAAAGTGATTTGTGGAAAAGTCATAAGAATGGAAAACTTAATAGTGCTAATGGTAATTCAAATATCCTGTGGTAATAATCCTCTCCCTGTTTGTAGTTCTTTTTAGAATGCCTTTATTCATTCTTTGCATCACTGAGAAAGTCACTAAAAGGTGTAATTCAAAGAAAAATAAAACCAAATAAACTAATCTCACCACTTAATAAATAAATTCTGAAAAATCTTGTTTATAAGTTAATAAAACTACTTCTGAAATTTAAATTTTCACTAAAATAAATAGAACTTTTGGCCATATTCTGGAAAAGATATATGCTTTCTGTGTAATAACAGAGTCTAAAAACTTTCCGGCTATAATTACTTCATGGCCACCCAAGTGGGTGGCAATGCACAGTGTTCAGAGTAGCCCTTTGACAGCTCAGTGTGGCATTGTTCATTAGGGGTTATTGGTTTATCAATTTATCTGAACTGGACTTCCTCATTTGCAACGCTTCAGGGTTCTGAGGATTAAATGATACAATTTAACACCCTGCTCAGTGCATGGTGTATACCAGATGAATATTAGGTCACCCTGAATATAGTTCCTGTCCTACAGCACTTACAGTCTGTCTTAATGGAGAAATAAGACATCCCAAATTTCTATAGGATAATGAATTACAGTTATCCTAAACCTTGAGAAAAAAATCCCCAAACAAACCTTTGTAACGAACCAATTATCCAACCAACCAACCAACCAACCAACCAACCAAAAAGCCACTAAACATTCAAAACTCTACAAGCAAGCCATGACATCATCATCATACTTGGATGCTCCAAAGGAATGTTGTCAACAGCGATATCCAGGCTTCCAGGAATGGTCTGCGTTTTGCTTATTCTGTCAGCTCTGTGAAAGTATACCAGCATAGAAACACACACACACACACACACACACACACACACACACACACACACAGAGTGAATTATTCTAGTTGTCAAGGAAAAAAAACAGACAATGGTAGTTCTGAGCTTTGATAAGGATAAACAGTGGGACCCCAAACAATCTTGTGAATAATTTCATTTAGTTAGATTTATTTTGAAAACTAAAATTTATATGATTTTACAAATAAAAATTAAAAATCAGGGAGGGGTCAAGTTACAGATATTCTGAAGAATGTTTTAAATTTATTTGCACCACTTCAGATAACATTTATATGGCCAAACGAGTGCAATGTAAATCGTTAGTTTTGATAAATGGTAAATATTTAATTTTGTTAACAAAAAGTACTAGTATTTAAACCGATTTAAATAATTCACTTTCATGAGGAATTTTAAGAAGTTTTGAGAGCAAGGATGGTCTTTGCCACAACTGCTAAGTGGACAGTTTGCTTTTTCCCTCTTCACCAGCAATCCAGGAGGACAAGGGCCCTTTCTCTGATCCCTCATAAGTGTATGTAGACCCTTCTTCACCACCTATCCCTGTGCCCACAGTCACTCTAATTCATGAATCCTTGACTTTCTTTTCCTCCCTCTTTACTAAAACCTTCTCCCCTATCTTCTTTTATAGTAAGGTGAAAGTTGCTAAGAACAGTTTCAAGTGTCACCCCTCTCAGGAAATCTACTTCGAGAGGCAGCTCTTCCCAGCCTGTGAGAGCTAATTGTTATATTTTCAGTTATTTTGCCTGCCATCTGTAAAACATAGTCATTATTAAAAAATGAAATTATATTAAACAAATTACATTAAATACCAAGGTAAAAAGTACTGAAAATTCATCACTTAGTAATTGTTTTACTACATGGTGAGAGGATCCATGCTCTTGAGGTTATTTACATCTATCTGTGTGGTGGAAATGTTATATGATGGTTTGCACATTTCTTTCCAGCTCCATTATTGGCAAAACCCCACTGGTAGCTTGAAATCAGCAATGGTAGGATAATTTACACCAGAGAAATTTGCCATCAATACAAATCAGTGTTTTTCCTCCTAGAGGGTCAGCAGTAGACATTTATCAGCACACTACTGAGAATAAATGTCATTACGTGTGAGGCATCCATGAAATAATTTAATGTCTCACCAGTATGGCATTGGGTATTCTAGATGCCCTCTAAATGCCATAGTGATAACTTTCTTGGCTAAACACCAATAACATGGGTTTTGTGACAGTATGGTCTTCTCCTGTTTTGCCTATTCCCTTCTGCTCAGTGTTACAACTTTTCAGGCTTTAGTAAATTTGGAAAAAAGTAAAGAGGAAAATCATTCTTAATTTCCACTTAGTGGATATAGGGGTTTTGACCATGATGTTTGATAAGGGGAAGGAAGGTCTCCCCATGTAAGGAGTGGTCCTGTAGAATCACAAAAAAATAATATTGGTTCAATTCCACTTTTATTTTGCTTCCTATGGTTTATTTTTTTCCAGAACAAAAAAAACACTGGGCAAACTTCCCTTCTAGTTAAATAGAAATATATCCTCTATTGAAGATACAGAAAATATTACTCATGCTTGTTTCATAGTAATAAATAATTTTTGTTTTGGATAAACAAACTTAATTGATAAGGAATTGTTGATTCTTAGATGGGAGAGGCAGAGAGTTAATATTTAGGAAAGGGGCAAAGGGAACAAGAATCCTGACTGTGTCAGGGGACTAACTGTTTAAGATAAGCCACTTGTCATGAAAGATCTTACCATCATCAGATGCTGAATATATGGTGACTCATTTTAAAAATGTTGTGACTTTTATGTTTTTTCTTCTTTTAGCTCTAACTTCCATTGTCTCTTCCAAAAGCATTTGAATGACAGAACTATTATGAATTATTGTATTCACAGCAATTAATTGCTCTGTGGTGTTTCATACATATTCTAAAATCCCCTAACACTCCTCCCATTTAGAGGTGTCTATATACCCTTCATTTGAATCTGGGATCTGTGACAGTTTGACAGTATGTTATAGCAGAAATGGCACTGTGACAGTTTCCCATCTTAAGAAACTGGCAGTGAACATTTTCTGTCTGTCCCATGGGACACTTACTCTTAGAACCCAAGCCATAGCATCTCATGCAGAGAAGAACCAAGGTCTCCAACCCACAGCTCCAGTTGAGCTTCCAGCTAACAGCCAGCACCAACTTGCCAGTCATCAAATGCACTATCCCAAAAATGGATCCTCTGGCTCCACTGGACCTCTTCCAGCTGATGCCATGTATAGAAGAGACAAACTGTCTTCACTTAGCCATGCTCAAATTATGGACTCAAGAGAAAAATAAGTGATGTTGTTGTTTTAAGTCACTCATTTTTGGGGTGATTTGTTACATAGCTGTAGGTAACTGACATAGTTTAATGTCTCACACTCCTTCCACATCATTCTGGCAAATTTACTCTTAGGGTGTCATTTGGACATATGAGAGGTCATCTGCAAAGCATCTGCTTTCTGGGGGAGTATGGATATTTGGGAATCTGGTTATGGAGTATTGTTTATGCAGAGATAACAAATCAACAGCAGCAATGTAGTTGATTCATGTTCATTTCAAGAGTATCCAAAACATCCTACCTTCTATAATCTGACACTAGTTTAAGTAGGTCCTCAGTTGAAATCTTGTTGCTTTCTTGTCTATACAATGGTGAAAATCTTGAGTCTCTGTCCACATTTCCCTGGTTGTCTTTAAATACTGATCTGAAAGAAAACAATATTTATTCAGTTTGGCATTTGGCATGGGAGGGAGGGGAGAATTCTACCACTGAACCACCAATGCTCCCCTCTTGGTATTTGGATATTACTTACGAAGATGTATTTTTAAGCTGACTAAAATGATTCAACTTCCCATTTATAATGGAAGAAAGTCCAGGAACTTACAAAATAAAAAGACATGAAAACTTCTTAGAAAAAATGTCATTTATACACTGTATTTATTATCTTCAATTTCTTATTTTCAACCTGGTATCTAAAGTGACAGCAGCCCATATTACAACTACATTTATTTATGATTTGGTAACATGTCAAAGCCATAGAGTATTAGGGGGTTGGAGAGGAATAGGAACACATGTTATCACTTTTTCATTATTTCCTGGGCAAGCCTGGGTCATGTCAGTTTGGGTGGTGCCGTTAGAATTTATGAATAGTGGAAAGGGTATGAGGTGGTATATGTGGGTGTAGAGAGCCAGACTCTTGAAACATTTTCATGGAGATAAATGTGCTGAAGTCCTAAATTTTAGGGCAGAGACAAAGATAAAATGGAGAACACCTGAATGAGCATTTTGTATTAAATAAAGAGAACACTGTGAACCTGAACCATTTATTTCCTTCCTTGATCCATTTCAATGGGACTATATAGATTCAGTTAAAATGCATAAGTTGTTTTCATCCAAATAATTTAGTAACGCCGGGCAACACTTCCTGAAAAGCGAGTATACCTAGCATGCTTAATGTCGTTTTTCTTCCCCATGATTCATCATACTCTGTGCCTATCAAAGGAAAATTAGACCCATGTGTAACTGATTTTTCTTCAGTGTTAGAGAAATGCTGAATCTTTATTTCTTCTAACTTAAGGACCTTAACGAGACTCTTTTACTACTCTTCACATTAGCCAAAGATTTCAGTACACAGGCTGAAAAGGCCATTTAAATGGCTATCTGATCATAGAGCTTTAGTGTCAGATAATTTAGAAAATGGGCCAGGAATTTATCAGAATGATATTTTTAGACTCCTTCAACCTTTCTCCTCAGATTTTTTTCTGTGAAGTAGTAACTGAGGGGAAAAAGGTCCCCTATCAAATAACACTGGGGGAGGAAGAATGAAAATATTTAACTTGAAGATAATTTTTATTTAAATATTATTTAGGGATGGTGTTTGAGTGTGTGACATTTTTCCCAACATGGGAGAAAGTTAAATTGAGTAGTATTTTAAAAAAATTTAGCCAGTCACTTCAAATATATCAGTAGACTTGAGTTGTATCACTGGCTTTTGCTCTTATCTGCAGCAGCTCTGTCCTGGAAACACCTCACTTACATGGGACACGCTGTGAAGAACACAGCAGCACAGAGAAGTGCTGGTCACAGCACTCACACTCTGTCCCTACTCCATAAATATGGTAACTGGCAGGAGAGCAGAGAACTGATTCATTTACACAGATGGTTTCAGGATGGCTGGGACACCATGCTCTGTTCCAACTGCCAGAGTTGAGCAATGATCCATGTGCAATGAAGGTCTCAGAGCCATGACGTTTAGAGTGTGATTGAAAAAAAAATGTGGTGTTTAGCCTAAAGGAAAAGAAGCTTAGGTATCCCTGAGAGCTTCATTCATAAGCAGCATGAGGGACTTCCTTGGCGGTCCAGTGGTTAAGACTTTGCCTTCCGATGCGGGTGGTGCGGGTTTGATCCCTGGTTGGGGAGCTAAGATCCCACATGCCTCGCAGCCAAAATAACAAAACGTAGAACAGAAGCAATATTGTAACAAATTCAATAAAGACTTTACAAAAATATTAACAAAAATAAGCAATATGAATAGCTGTGATATATAGAAAGAATTGGGCCCATTTTTTGTGGCTTTGGAAGACAAAACATAAAAGTGTCAAGCAGTTAAAAAAAATGTGTGTGTGTGTATATATATATATGTATATGTATATATATATATATATATATATATATATATATATATATATATATGAAGAATTATCTAATCATTGGAGCTATAAAAGACAGAAAGAACCACTGTGGGACGCACTTGAGTTTTTGTCACTGGAAGGATTTGAACAGAGGTTGGACAACCATTTGTTGAGTGTTGTTGTTGTGCTGTGTGCCTTCTATAAATGTATAGATATAAGAATGAAATTTTTATTTTAGTCTTGTTTAATTTTAAAGAAAATCCAGTTTTTTACTCGGTTCCATTTGGAATGTTGCATGGGACAGAGAAAAAGGAATCAAAAAGCGTCCTGTCCTGGATTTAAGCACACATAATCTTGGGGGTGATACATGAGGAAAGAGTTTAACAACATGGCACACTTGTAAAGGTTGACTTTCTCCTGAATCAATGAGTGTACAATGCCCTCTGTAGCCATCTGAGTGCATTCTGTTTACCTACCCCAAATATAACCTCCTTTGCTATAAAATGGTGCTACAGCTGGTGCCCAAAATAAGAACATGCACCAAATTAGTGCATGTTCTAGATAAAATGTTCACAGTGATGAGTATCTGTGTGTTTTGCAGCTGGTGGGATGACTGGATCTGGTAAAAATATGTTTGTAAGCTAATTGTCAATTCTATGCTTTTTAGTGGCAGTTGATTTTAAGGGCCGAAGGGTTTTAGAGTCCCCTCAAAGCTACGTCAAGAAATAAGCTGCAATCGAGAAAATATAATAGAAAGGAAAAGGAGCCAGAGAACCAGCAGTATCAGTAGAGTATTGGAATATGTCAGCAGGCTAGCTTATGTCAAAACGACGTGAGTAGCAAGAGCCCTTCTCTAATTTGGTCAACATTTATTTGAAGCAGTTTCCACACTGTGGATGGAAAATTAAAATCGTCTTTGGTTGGATCTTGTACTTGTTTTTGTGGTTATACATTCCAAGGGGTCTAACAGGAAATCTTGAGAACTGTACTGCTAATTATTTTTTTTCAGTTACTAGAGATGTTTATGTAAATGTAAATCATATATTTATGGGCACAGATTGGTGGTGTATACTGTTTCCTGGTCTATAACCAAACCAGTGATCAGGCATTCATGTAGCATGGACTTGTGGTTTTGTTGGCTTTCCTGCCTTAGAAATAATTACTTCAATAGTTGGTAATATTATCAGCCTCCCTAGAAACTTCATCTATCTTTCCTCCAGCACATTTGACTAAGACAACTTCAAAGTAGGGATGTTACTGCTTTTCCTAACTGCTCAGGTTCTTTCAATAATGGTTAATTTTTTTACTTCTTTCTCCCACATTATTCTTCACTGCCCCAAATTTACCTGAAAAGGAGGCTTGTTTGGGTGGATATGATCTCCACAGGGACTTTTAATAATCATATTAGACTAATGGCTTCTAATAATGGCTATCTTTTATCGAATAAATATCAGTACTTGTTAATCCCTGAAATAGTAAATTAGGTATTAGAATTCCTCTTTATACATTCAAAAAAATTGAGACTATAAGTTCTTGCTAAATTCACTGGTAAATAGAGTTGAGATAGGGAACCCAGCTCTGGCTCTAAAATGTCTGCTTATAACAATACTCAGAATAATCCTCAATCCTTACAGAGAATATGTGTTCACTATTATAATTTTGCTATATTGGAATATTTCACTTTGCAAAAGGACATCCTGCCTCTACCCTCTACTTGCCCCAACTGATTATCTTGTGGGAACTGAGAATAGTTACCAACTGAAAAGTTTGACCTGCGAATTACAATTAGTTATCCTTTTTCTTGAAGCTTACAAGGAATAAAATGAATTAAGTTCATCATGAAGGGTTCAGTATTTCTAAATAATATCTTTTATTCATGCAGAATATCCTAGCATTAGTTGTCCCTGTAGGGAGAGATATTAAAGGGAGATAAAATGATATTTATGATCTACTTTATGACAGATGCCTTTGCATTTGTGATTGCACTGCTGTTCATAAGGCGGTCTTGTTAGTTTCATTCTGCAAATGGAGACCCTGAGACTCTGAAAGGAAACTTGACCAAAGCTACAATCTATAAGTGGTATCTGACCTGGACCACGTTTTCAGATTCCTGGGCCTGGTCTCTTCCTCCTCAACTTAGAGGGCTGCCTTGGGGCAAATTAATCCCTAGAGACAGCATGAGTTTACCTTGGTTTACCACTGCCCCTAATTCCACATTCCTCCTCCCTGTACCTGTCTCCAACTTTCAAAAACTACATCAAAATTATGAAAAATATTGGTGAGTTTACTCTGGCTATGCACCACAACTGGATACCGTGAGACCTGAAAATGACATAACTAACTAGTTCTCCCTTCCTTCTGGATTTTCAAGTTATTTGCATTGGGGTATAATCAACATTCAACTGGATACCTAATAGGCGCTTTTTTTGTAGCACTAAGTTATCATTCAGATTGTCCATTGCTGACCTTTTCCCACATGTCTATACCAGGCACTTCCTCCTTTAAGAAATTCATGTACTGATAAAGACACAAAGAGACTGACAAGGACAATAGTAATTGATGTTTAAACAGATCTGAAAGGCATTTTTTGTTTTTTATGTAGAGGTTATATGTCTGGGTGGATGGTTCCACCATCAGTGCCCATGCAACTCAGCATTTCTATCAGAGAGTCAACTGGTACTGAGAAATGTGGCTATTCTAGTCAGTACCAAAATCAAAGAGAGTTCAAGTGATCAATTTGATGGTTTCATTTGAACATCCATATATAGACCCGTGTTTTCTGCACAGATGAAAACGTGCAGCTGCATAAGAAATCACAGTGCTTCCATCTGAATTTTATGCGCACCAAACCCTTGGGACTCATAAAACATCAAGAGTTTGTTAGACCAAATATACATAATAAAGAAGTTATGACTTGGCTTTGATCCTACCAAGAACCCATTGCATACCTGGTCATGCATACACTGTACACATGTCATGGTCCCAGTCTATTATGAGCCAGCTTGCTAAATTATCTTGTAAAACACATGTTTCTGGGGAGCTCAAGGTGTTTTTGAAGATGAACACACTAACATTCTTCTAGGTGTTGGTATGTTAAAAATAACAGGTAACACAGATGTGTTCAAAAATGAAGCTTTCAATGCAGACAATAAATGCACTTCTATTCTGTTGGTTGCAATTGTCAACCTACCTCACCGCCCAAGCAAATGGCATGCGGTATTTCCCCAACTTGCTGCAGAACTGCCTGTTGGATTTTAGTATCTTTTGTGCATACTAAGGAAAAAAAATAAATATAAATGTTGTTTAGAACATCACTGTACAGTCCATGTAAAATATTAATAAATATTGTTCCATGTTATATTGAAACTCAGTAAAATTCTGCTTTACTGGTTTACAGATTCTACCTTGTAAAGAGACAAATGATATCCTCTGTGTTCAAACTATTGTATAACGTTTTCTTTCTTTTTAGTTTAGAAATTTCAAATGTAGAAAACACCCTTATTTTGGAATACCAACTTTTTTTCTGACTTTAAAGACCTTAAAATATTGAATGGAAAGAGTTATGAAATTTACATTCACAGGCTGTCCTGTATTTCTTTTTATTTGTTATGATAGAGGTCAGCAAACTTGTTCTATAAAGAGTCACACGGTAAATATTGGATTGGCCTAAAAGTTCTTTCAGACAAACTTTTTGGCCAATCCAATATATAGGGCTTTGTGGGCCATGTGGTCTCTGTCTCAGCTTCTCAACTCTGTTGCTATAGCAGGAAAGACAATCTTAAATGAATGAGTGTAACGTGTTTCAATAAAACTTTATTTACAAAAATAGGTGACAGGCTGGACTTGGCCTGCACTCCATAATTTGTGAAACCCTGAATTAAAGGATTCTCATAAATATGTTAAACACTGCCCTAAACTGTCACACACCCTCAAATTCAATTATTATGCATTATTTTCCCAATATACTTCTTTGTGTGGATAATATAAACTTTTTGTATTTATTTTCTATTAAAATAGCATTCAATTATTATAGAAAATATGGTAATTGAAAAAAGAAAGCAGAAAAATTGTCCTGTAATCCCACCATTTAAAGAACTTATGGTATTTTCTTCCCTCTTTCTTTCTTCATTTAGATGTTATTATAATTTGGTAAACAATTATTTTACTTTTTTACTTAGTTCAGCATAAGCATTGCTGATGTCTTAGTAAACTGTATTCCCTTGTTTTCAGTCAGATTAATCCTAACTTTTCATTATTGTTAACACTTTAGTCTTTGGGGGTTAAAGTTTTATCTACATTTAAATTTATTTCTACCAATAGAGTCTCAGCAGAAATTGCAGGATCAAAAAACATAAGCCGAGAATATACACTTTAAACATTTCCTGTTTGATACTCATTTCACTAACAAGGGAATATTTCAAGACTTACATTTATCAAACTTGATAATTCATCAAGGCAGTGTGATTTTATTTCTCAAAAGTAATTGAAATTATTTATAAAAAGATCATGCATTACCTTGTTGGAGTCTGGATTTTTAATATAAGGTTCAGCACCACTTGCAATGTTTCCCATCAGTACCTTTTCGATTTTGGCCACCAAAACAATTTCAGAATGTGGATTGCTTACAGAAAATATAGCCTATGTACAAAGAAAACAGCTAATAAGCATCTAGGAAACCACACTGAAGACATTTACAAAATTCTACTTTTTTTTTTTTTTTTTTTGCCATACGCGGGCCTCTCACTGTTGTGGCCTCTCCCGTTGTGGAGCACAGGCTCCGGACGGGCAGAATCAGTGGCCATGGCTCACGGGCCCAGCCGTTCCGCAGCATGTGGGATCTTCCCGGACCTGGGCACGAACCCGTGTCCCCTGCATCGGCAGGCGAACTCTCAACCACTGTGCCACCAGGGAAGGCCCCCAAATTCTACTTTTTTAGAGTACAGCTTTAAGGGGGATTTTTATTTGGAAAACTGCTCATCTTATGTAATCTATTGGTAAGAAAAATGGAACAAGCATTTTCCCTCCCATGATAGATAAACAAAAGTTCAACCTGCTTTGGAAATTTTAGCCATTCCTCTGGAAATCCCTTGACATGAGGTTCTTCTGATTGTCTTGGAGTGACAGTGTCTATGTTTCCATTTTCCAAAGCCACGGAAGCCCCTGAGAGCATCTGCCTGACAGCAGTGTGGTTTAGATCCACATGGAAATCAGCAGAAATCTTCCTGCTGTTTCTGAGGTCATAAAGTGCCACACTCACAAAAAAAGGCTCAATCTTTGGAGAAAAAGAAAGAATTGATGGTTTTGACATAAAATCATTACACAGGGGATAGCCTCCTTAAGTACATTATTTAATAAGGCAGTAGATGAAATACTACTATTTATATATAGTAGAATATTTCTATATATAATATGCTATATTATAGAGATATAATAGATATAATACTATATATTATATTGCATATATTATATATTTTATATATAACATATAAAATACAATATTTGTAGGAAAGTTCCCAGAATCCCTTCCACTATCAGATTCCTCAGATCCCAGAACTGTATTTCATTGGTTTCTTCATTCTACTTTTCCTGCCAAATATTCTTTTTCATACGTTGTAATACATGTATGATTCAACCTTATAAAACCTTCTAGTTATTTCCTTTACTCTCTCAGAAATATCTGCAATGTCAGTATCCCTGATGATGACTCATGATCTGACTCAGGTCATGCTTTTTGGGGCAGTAATACCCCAGTGTGACATTTGATTTTCATAGTTCATTATATCAAGGGGACAAAAAGTCAACTTTCCCACCACTTTAGGTAATATTAACCTAAATATTCTGGTCTTGTTGGTATCTTCCAGTTTTCTCCATTATAATGTCACCATTTTCCCTTTGGTAAGTGATTAGCCTTTTTGGAAATATTTTCTGAGATTACAGCAATGTCCTGCTACTCATCAAACCCAATCCACCATTCATAACTCCCACTGGAACCAACTACCACTATGATGGCTACCAATGGTGATCTTCTAGTTCCATCATTCTTTCTACATTTATTAGTGGGTATTTTACTGTAACAATGAGCTTTCCTTTATCCCTCATTTTTTATTCATATATATATTTATATACACATACACACACGTACATACATATATATATATATGTATGTATAGACTCATGGATTGCTATTTTATTCAACAAATTTCCATCTCTTACTGTTGTTATTTATAGTGATACTCAATTTGTCTCAGATTTGGTCAGAGGTACACCCTTCAGTGTAGCTCCTGTGTCTTTATGGCAGATGAGCATCATTTTTGGAGCACCTCTTTCTTTACCCAACAAGATGTTCCAGGCTCATCTTATACTTTCCATGTCCCAGCCATTCCTCCAAAGAGCCTTGGTTCCTGTTAGTGAGGGTGACACTTAGAAACCAAGATCTGGGTGCTTGTTATGCTCATTGTTTCTGGGACACACACATGTATATATACATATACACAATATTCACAGCTACAATGATGTCTCTATCTCTATCAGTACATGAATATTTTTTAAAAACTTATGGGTTCATGTCATACCTCTATTTCCAATCCAAATCCTCAAAGATTCTTTCTAGCCTTTCCCTTTTTCATATTTGTAAGTATTTCATCCAATAGTGAAAAAACTGACTCATTATCATTAATTTATTTACTAATTTGTTCAATTAGTTTACTTATTGTTCAAAGTAACCAGTCTCCCAACCATAGTAGTCATCTTCTCTAGCTATCTCCTCTGCACCAGCCTGCACAGTGCCCCAGATCCTGACAAATCCAAGGGCATGGCACCTCTGCGCCTCCATGTGGCTTTCTCCCCCGCATCATCTGGAATTATTATGCTCACTCAATTTCCAAGCCTCTGTGCAATTGCTCGCTTAACCTCTTACTACCATGCTAGGAAGGAAGAGGAAGATGTGAAGTAAAGGGAAAATGCAAAGGTAAAGAAGATGGAAAGGGAAGAGAAAGTTTCTTGCTTGAGTTTTAAAGAAGTAGAAATTTGGTAAAGGGGAAGTTATAAAGGGCTTCTAGTAGGTTGAGTGACATGGGCAAAGTCACAAAGACATGAAAAAACACAGATTTAGAGTGAGATCAGAGTGGAAACAAAATATTAGGATGCGTTTGCAGAAGATACGTTTGAGAAACGTTAGGAAGGTACAAACAAAAGGCTTGGAAATCCATTGCATGTGTGCGTGTGTTGGTTGATTGGAGAGAGGGTTCACAGGGGCATGAATAAAAGAAAATCTCCAGGTTTGGGGCTATAGGAAACTGAGTGAATGACAATGCCATTCACTAATATATAGGATGAGGATACAAAGATGAATTCTTTGGTACAGAGAATCATCTGTAGGACATTCCAGGAGCAGTTGGATATATGAGTTTTGAGTCCAGTCAAGGAAATTGGGCTGGAGATCTGAACCCAAAAGATTTGGGGATGTGGGTGCCTATTCAAGGCATTAAATAAAAAGAAGAGAATCAGAATGGTATCCTAGGAAATATGAACATGCACAGGATAGAGACTGGAGTAGGGAAAACAGCTTACAAAGGAGATGGGGGAGTGGAGAGAGATTTTTAAAAACAAGCTGATAAATTTTTTTTTAATGCTGCTAGAGTTATCACAGACACAGAAGAAGAAAGATTTCAGAAAGAAATAATTTTCAACTAGAAAAATGTCAAATGCAAGAGAAATTAAATAAAACAAGGACTGAAATAAATATTGGTTGGCCAAAAAGTTCACTCAGATTTTTCTGTAACATGGAAAAAACGAAAGAACTTTTTGGCCAATCCAATATATGTATATGTTATTATATACACAGACAGATGTACATAAATACACATATGAATAATTATATACATACACATATATGTAAATACATACATATGTAAATAACTATAGGTTTCTTGAAATGAATATACTTATAAAGAGTTTTTTAACTTTTGTTTATGTTACTTAATTTTGAATTGATGCCTCTCACCCACCAGGATTCTGTGGATAAGCATGTTATATACAAAAAATACATTGTGACCAAGTTCATCACTGTACAGACTCACTCATGCTGTGGATTTTGCTGAATGTTTAATAAGTATCTTGTGTTCTTTGAAATGCAGGATTATGGCTAGTTTATAACAGGGGTATTAGTTTAATTTCTTAATATTAGCAATAACTGCCAGCTACCTTACTGTTACAATTACACATAAAATAAAATTCAACACGTTATTTTTAAAAAATAAGACAAAATGGAAAAGTTTCATATTTTACCAATTTAATTTAGCTTAAGAAAAACACTTGGTTTGTGGCAGTGGTAGTCTGCTAAGAGTTGAAAAATACAAAATTATGTGAAAATAACTCAGGTAGGAACCCCAAACACATTGAAGGTCAAAGGAAAAAAAAATCCTTATTAAGTTTTTGTGAATTGCTGCCTTTTGATTTTCATTTCTGCTTTGTGAATGGAAATAAATTACCTACTCTGATAATCCATCAGAAATTAAAGCTCATATGGTGCTTCACTTATTTCTTCCAATCCACCTTTTCAACTTAAATGTCACATCTTACCATTTTTTAATTGGAGTAAAAATTGCTTTACAATGTTGTGTTAGTTTCTGCTGTACAATGAAGTGAATCAGCTATATGTATACATATATCCCCTCCCTCTTGGACCTCCCTCCCCCCCATCCCACCCATCTAGGTAATCACAGAGCGCCAAGCTGAGCTCCCCGTGCTCTACAGCAGGTTCCCACTAGCTATCTATTTTACACATGGTAGTGTGTATATGCCAATCCCAATCTCCCAATTCATCCCACTTCCTTTCCCCCCCACCATGTCCATATGTCCGTTCTCTACTTCTGTGTCTCTATCTTGCCTTGCAAATAGTTTCATCTGTACCATTTTTCTAGATTCCACATGTAGGCGTTAATGTACGATATTTGTTTTTCTCTTTCTGACTTACTTCACTCTGTATGACAGACTCTAGGTCCATCTACATCTCTACAAATGACCTGGTTTCATTCCTTTTTATTGCTGAGTAATATTCCATTGTATATATGTACCACATCTTCTTTATCCATTCATCTCATTGGACATTTAGGTTGTTTCCATGTCCTGGCTATTGTAAATAGAGCTGCAATGAACATTGGAGTACATGTGGCTTTTTGAATTATGGTTTTCTTAGGGTATATGCCCAATAGTGGGATTGCTGGGTCATGTGGTAGTTCTATTTTTAGTTTTTTAAGGAACCTCCATACTGTTCTCGATAATGGCTATATCAGTTTGCATTCCCACCAACAGTGCAAAATTGTTCCCTTTTCTCCACACCCTCTCCAGCATTTATTGTTTGTAGACATTTTTTTTATTAGTTTCTGCTTTATAACAAAGTGAATCAGTCATACATATACATCTGTTCCCACATCCCTTCCCTCTTGCACCTCCCTCCTTCCCACCCTCCCTATCCCACCCCTCCAGGCGGTCACAAAGCACCGAGCTGATCTCCCTGTGCTATGCGGCTGCTTCCCACTAACTATCTTGTTTGTAAACTTTTTGATGATGGCCATTCACATCTTACTTTTGAATCACCAGCTTTTCAATAAAGGGTTGTTTAGTAAAGAATCTTCAAAGCCTAACAAATTAAGTCATAGGTTTCTGAAGTTTAGAATACTGTACTTCTCTTTAAAAAAATTCAAAAACATGGTATTTTAAATGTAGCTCAGCTGTGAAGCAGTTTTATTAGTTCAGATTTTTGGAATCAATTTTTATTTTCAAAGAAATATTTTATACTCTAAAACCATCAACTTGAATTTGGTTTTCAACTGACTGACTAAAAAATTACATGCTGTCAAGTATTATTTCCCCATCATGAAAAAGTTCTTTTAGGGTGTCTTTTTAGAAGCTCATTCATTAAATGCTACTGAATTGCTGGCTCTTCAGCAACTTGGAGAAATATCTCAATTAATTTAAAAGCACGCTCACTGAGTTAAAAATAATGAATTTAAAAATAGCAACATTAATGAGTGTCACTGAATAATCACACAAAGATTTTTTAAAACAATGCCATTACATATAAAATTGCAGTTGAGTTCAGGTGAGGTTGTCTTCTCAGTTTTTCTACATTATTGTTTATAAGCACTATGAAATTATTCTTAAAACTATTTTCCTAGTTTTTAAACATTTGTATCAACTGTAAAATAAATTAAAAAGGATACAGACACACAGAGCACTTGGAATTGACTTATTCCTATGGCCTGACACATAAGAAAGGGCTCACAAAAGCTGCTCTTTGAATTGCATGTGTTCTCTTGCCTGGCGAGATTGGCCCAAATACACACATTTAGCTTCTGAATATGGGCTTTAGTATAAAGATACGAAGCCATGTGGAAGGAGCCATATGCCCCTGGCACTGGAAAGAAAAGCCCATTATCTTTGAGTTTCTGTTTCTAAATTTGAGTTTTTAATCACACTTAAGGATGTACCCGGTCAAAAAAAGCATTTATTTTTATTTAATAAAATTTAGATTAAGTGACATTATAATTTAGGTTAAATTTTCCTGATATTTCCAAATATAGTTTCAAGAACTAAGTTTCTAGTTTTTTTTTTTTAACTCCCAAATGAAAGTATGTTCTGATTACTGCTCCTAACATTTTCACTTCAAGGAAGTTTTTTCTGCTATAGTCATCCTCCATGTGGCCACATCTACCATGCTGCTCTCTGGCTTCATGTTATTCAGCTTCTCAGCACCATTCCACATAGCTGACCCTTTCTCTCTTGGCATCATGACCCACTCTTTCCTGGTTTATCTCTACATCCATGACCATTCCTTCTGATTCTTCTTTGGTCACTTCTCTATTCATCCATTAAATGTTTCCTACACACATAGAAATTCCTACATGATTCCCTCTAGGTCACTGCCTGTACCAGACTTCCAAACTTGTATCTCTGTTCATGCCATTCCTTTGAGTTCCAAACTTGTATTTGAATCTGCCCACTGGCCATCTCTATTTGGATATCTAATAGGCTGATTAAGCTTCACATATCCATAATGTACTTTTTGGCCTGTATCCCCCAAATCTGCTCTTCCTCTAGTCTTGTCCTCTTAGTAATGGCACCACCATGTGTCTAAGTGTTTAAAGCAAAAACTAGGGACTCATCCTTCAGATCTCCCTTCCCCTTATCCTGTATATGCAATGTATCTGAAAAAACTGTCAGTTCAATATGGAAAACAGCAGTCAAATCCCTCCTCCTTGCCAGCCCTAGTGCAAGCCATGATGTGAACTATAGTAATAGACTTCTAACTGCTTTCCCTGTTCAACTCTTGTTTCCTCCAATCCATTCTTCCAATGGGATTTTTTAAAAACACAAATTAGATCACACCACTTTAATGTGCTTTAAACTCTTGAATAGCTTCCACTCACACCTAGGATAAATCCAAACTCTTTGCTACAGTTTATAAGACCCTACCTACTCTTAGCCTAATCCACTGCATCTTGGTATGCCCTTCCCCTCACTATCTCCTTTCAGTTCTCAGAACTTGCCAAGACTTGCCTGTCTCAGGGCATTCATGCTTGTTCTTTCTTCTGCTTGGAATCTTTTGCCCTGACCTGACGTTTTATCCTTCTCAACCTTTGGTCTCTGTTCAAATGTCACCCGCTCAGAGAGGCCTCCCATGGCCCCCCATCTACAGCAGCCTTCTTCCCAGTTCCTCTGTATCACATCTCTTTATACTGATTTATTTTAAAGAACTTTGCACAATGTGCAATTATCTTGTTAATTTATTTGTTTCTTTATTTACTTCGGTCCTTTTCCAAAAGAATCTAATCTTCAAGAGGCTTGAATCTTCAAGGGACCTTGTTGATCTCATTCCCTGCTGTTTCTCCAGTACTTAGAGCAAGTCTGGGTCTAGTAGGTGCACTGAATAAATGTTTGTTGGAGAATGAATAAACTCAACTTCAACTCCTTTCAGTCTCACATAACCCATTGCACAGTTACAGTTATAAAATATGAGGAAGCTTCATTTTGGAGGAAGATTCTTACTGGCAACAAATTTCAATTACTTGTCAACAAGAATCTCACAGGTAACATTGAAAACATCAATACATTGCATGCATTGTACTTACAAATTTCAAAGCAATTTCCCACATATTAGAATAACAGTTATATTTAATGTAACAGTAATATTTAATGAATGTTTATTATGCTCCGGGCACCATATTTAATCTTCACAATGGCTATTTGAAATTGTATTATTATTTTTCCCATTTTCAGAAGAGGAGACTGAGGTTAAGCCACTTGCCCAGCATGGAACAACTTGTAAGTGGGAAAGTCAGGCATTTGTTACTTGATTCTCCTTATTCTCCTGAGGTCCATAGCATGTACCATTGTCCTGCTATTACACCAGGAAGAAGGAGGCTTAGACAACCAGTGAGGTGCCTGAAGACCCAAGAGCAGTAGGTTACAGTCTTTCGAAAGAGTTCACCCATTTTGCCAGCTACTCACTGTCAAACTAACAAGGCTCGTTTTACTACATCATAAATAAAGGCATGTATGGGATTGTGTGTGCAATCTGCAGAGAAAACTTAATGTTGTTTCTACCTTCTAAAGGCAAATGTGGCTTGTATCATGGATCTGGAAATAAGTTTTCTTCTTTAAGGTGAAAGATGACAATTGAGGGATGCTTTATTAGAAATGAGGAAATAATGCATTAACAGAGAATGAAAGGGAACACACCAATATATTAACAACGATTTTTGATGTTAGGATTATGAGTGCTTTTTATTTCCTTTTTTATAGTTCAACCTTTAATAATATTTATGCTCACAAAATGTCTCCTTCCCACACATACATTTACAATTAGTATAGAATTGTCCACTAGAATACTAAGAACGAACTCTCAAGAGAGCCCACTTGGTAAGAAGAGTAATCTTGTATGGATTTAATGAGCACAGTGATGTTTCCCAAATATCAGTGAAGCACCTTTTTTTTCCTACCATCTACATGTATTATTTATTTAATATTTATATAATATTATTTTACTTGATTCACTATTTAGCCTTGTCATAAGCAGTAGTAGCTGTGAAAACACAGGGTTGATTTGCTCATTATAAATATTCTCTAATATACATGAAAATTAACATATAAATATTAAAATAAAAATATCAATTTAAAAGCCATCTCAAGTTCCAAGAAGATACAAACAATATCTTTGGAAACTCTGAACCACTGTGCTGATTTAATGGAAAGAACCCTAGAGCATAATCCCTTCGATAGTCCTTTAAGTTAAAAGGGATATTCTATGGCAGTATATTGACAATTCCACTTCATAACATGCATTTTTTCATGTGGAAAAATGCTGTCAATCATACCCTTGGTACAATTGAGGGTGTGAACTCAGTGCCTGGAAAGATCAAGAAGTGAATAAAAGATTTTAACGAGGGTGGTGTGATGTTGGCCAATCTATAGGATGTAACAGAAGAGAAACTTACATTTGTTACCGGATCGTTTTCATTCTCTGTAACACATCCCTGAAGATTTAAGTTGAGAGCTTTACAAATGATCATGATTCTCTTGGCAGCTTTTTCTTCAAATGGTTTGATCACAAACTCAGGTTCTAAAAGATCTTTCTTCTGAAGTTTCAAGCTCTAAAAAAGTTTGGAAAGTTTTACTCAACAAACACTCATCATAAGAAAAGAGATTCTAAATTATAAACCACAACTGTACAAATCAATTTCATGTCTGCTTAGAGAGAATTCCGACTTACATCTATATCTGGATCCAGCAAGAACAGATTTAACCTCTCCGTGTTTCGAGTTGCTTTGACAATCTCTTCAGTTTCTGTGAGGTACTACAGAGAAAATTGTGTTAGTTCTTAGTATCCAAATAGCCAGAAACTTACAGCCCAGCTCCATCCACATGGCCAAGAAATAGCCCCTCAGTATCAGCACTGCTTTAATATCATCCATTAACACTCCACAATCTTATAGAAACATGCTTTTGTTTTTTGACTGTTGTCTTTCTTAGTCTAAATCTTAAAAGAAAGCATTGATATCTTTTCCATGAAAGCAACAAACAATAAGTAATTCGAATTTATTTTCATAGAAAAATGTCAGCTTTATTACTTTTGTGAAGTCTGGGTGTAGGTTGTTCTCTGAAGAATCTGTTTCCTCCGGTGTGCATTCACAAGTTATAGAATTATCCAGGGAATCTTGAAAAGATAGAGGAAGACTGGGTTATTAAATAGTTCTCATGAATCATTCATTTCTCTAGCCTGTGACATATAACAACTGGGTTAGACTCAAGAGCGATGGGGGATGGATATTGATGAGGAGATGCCTTCACTGTGTCCTGGCTCTAGTATTCCATATTGTTAGATGAACTGGGCCTGGAAATCAGATGTCCTGGTGATCAATTTGGGACACTCTCCATGACACCATCCTGTGCCCATAAGAACTCTGGACCCTTACAATACTACATTTATACTTGAGGTTGTTTTGTCTCAGTTCCTTAATGCATACTAAAGTTTTCTTATATATGAATATATTTTGGATAATTCTGACTCTTAGGCCATCAATGTAAAACCCACATTCTAGCTTCAGTTAAACTCTCTAAGACTCTGTAAACATTAATATTCTAGTTGATTATTATTAAGCAAATCATGAACGTAAAACACTTACTATGATATATAGCAGTTGTATTAAAATCAACCATAATTTTCTTCCTTATTATCTCATGACTCTCTCATATGATACATAGACTATCAGAACTTAAAGACTTAAAATAACATATCATGTATTATGAAAAAATGTCTTAAAGTAATTTTCCTTTAGGAGTGACTGACTCTGAAGGTGAACTTGTCTTCGATGTGGCTATAGACCTGTTTTCTCCCCTACTTTTCATCTTTTCTTTCCTCTCTGTTGTTCTCTTTTTGCCTAGCCTGGATTAGAATTATATGAAAGAATTAGGACAGGCAGAAAAAAAATTTGTCTTATAAAAATCTCTAACACCATGCAAAATTTATGGAACTTCCACAACTAGGCTGATCTCAGTGGGGTCAAAAGCACATGTGAAAGATGCCTTTCAACTAAAAGGAAAGAATGCATATTTGCCATTACAGAGTATTATGTTCATTAATTAAATTTAATGAAAGGCTATAAAACACAGAATCTCCCCTCTAACACCCCATCAGACATGGGTGTATATATATATGTGTGTGTGTGTGTGTGTGTGTGTGTGTGTGTGTGTGTGTGTGTGTGGTACGCGGGCCTCTCACTGCTGTGGCCTCTCCCGTTGCAGAGCACAGGCTCCGGATGTGCAGGCTCAGCGGCCAAGGCTCCGTGGCATGTGGCATCTTCCCGGACCGGGGCACGAACCCGCGTCCCCTGCATTGGCAGGCGGACTCTCAACCACTGCACCACCAGGGAAGCCCCATGGGTATATTTTTAATACCGCTGACCAATGGTTCTTAACATCATTTGCCGGATGTCAGCCTCAAAGCATTGCCAGGCAACTCAAACTCATACCTCTGTGTGGTGACTCTCACTATTGAGTAAAAGTAAAGGTTTACGGGTGATTTCCTGGAGCGAATAGCTCAGGGTTGGAAGAGCTAGACCTGACAGCTACCAGGGTTAGTAGCAGCTGAAATGAACCAAATGCGCAGGTCGCACTTCGCGAGGGAAGGGCGGCGGGTCTGCAAGCGCTCACCCAGCCCCAGCTCCGTGAGCTCGGTGCTCCTCCTTCCCTGAAGGGGCCCCTCAGGACTGATCTGCAGGATGCGGCTGAGGGTGTGGATCCATTCATCCATATCTGACTCCGTTTCAGCCGCCAGCACAAAATAGGTCAGGTCATTCATTTTCAATTCAAAAGCATATTTTCTTAGTCTGTTATTCTGTGGCATGAAAAGAAAGAAAAACACCAGATACCAAGTCTTAGAGAGTGGGAGACGTTTTTTATGGGGTCTTTCCTCATGAGTAGGTGACATCAAGGAGATCTTCCAAAACAGGACAAAAATTTAGCTGGATAAGAATCATTTCGTTTGTACGAAAGCCTTTTTGTACGTTTTTCTTGATTGGCTTATTTATGTTTTTCTTGATTGGATGAGCATGTTGGCTCAAAAATGCCATCTTCAGGCAGGTGGAGGAGTATGTTCTAAGCTTCTTCAAATAGTTGCTTTGAGTTGCTACCTTCACTTCCTCACCTTGTGTTCTGTCTACAACTCACTCCAGTTGGGTTTTTGACCTCATCATATCCCAGAGGCAGCCAAGATCACCAACAAACTCTATGCTGCTGTACTACCCAAGGACATCTCTTTCTTCATATCTTCCTTGACCTCTCATCAGAATTAACACAGTGGCTTCTTGAAACCCATCTCTCTCTGGGTTTCTCCATGACTACACTCTATGCTAGTTTCCTTTCCCCCTGAATGGCCACCACTTTTCAGTCACCTCTACTGGCTCTTCCTTATCTTGGTGACTTGTCATGCTGACCTCAGCTCTGCCTTAGACTCTTTTCTTTCTCCTCTGGGCCAATGGCTTTAAATGACATCCATATGCCAGGGACCCCCAATTCCTTTCTCTGTCTCTGGCTTCTCCACCAACCTCCAGACTTTTCTCTAACTTGACATCTCTACTCTGCATTTTGTGACCAACCCACGAGGCTTTGTTCTAGGTTCCCTGGATGTGCTCCCATCATAGGCTTTGTTGCTGCCACAAAGGCCTGAAACAACCCTCCCATCCCAAATCACCATGCATAGGTTCATGCACACAGCACGATGTTTGCCCTTCAAGTACTTACGTGACTTGTATTCACTCTTCAGATCTCAAGTGAAGTTATCCTTGCTCAGGGAACCTTCCCCAGTTCCCCAGTTAGGACAAGGTTCTTGTCCTCCAGGGCACTCACAACAATTTGGGATTACATGCTTATTCACTTTCATTTGTTTGTTTGAACAGTATATTCCTCCCTTACATCTGCCTCCATGAGAGCTGGGTCACCACTCTGTCCTGTACCAGTGCTCTCACACAGAAGGATTCAACAACAGTGTGTTCAAAACAGTCATATCTTATAAATGGGACAGAAGAGGTTGTTATCCTTGGGAATGAATGAATGATTGAAGAAATGAACAAACGAAAAACAAAGATTCTCTGTTGTGCAGAGAATTAAAATGGTCTGATGCGATGAGTAGCTACTTTAGATTGAACTTTCACAGAAGGTGAAATCTGTAAAAAGAAGTGAGCTGTTTAAAGATCAAAGAAGCATATTTAAAGTAGAGGGAATACAAAAGCAGATTATTACAGCAGTTTTATATATTCCTGCCATGAGATCAGAAATATAAATGCAAAGTAGAAACTTCCCCTGATGATATAAACTAGTGTTATATAACCTGCGGTGGCTGTAAGAATTTCTGAAGATGTTCCACATTTAATTCACTCCTAGGTACCTCCGATACAAGTATTCAACTCTTACCCACACTGTTCTAAAGCCTTTAGAGAACTCACAACTGTAATAAAGCAAGTTACACAATTAAGATAAGTAAAATACAAATAATAGTAGAACACTAAGATGAGAGTGACACTATAGTGCGGGGTTGCGGCTAAACATCAAGGTATAAATTCTTTCTGAGAACAGGACTGCTATTTCTTGGTGGCAAGAAAGAATAATTTTTAATATACTGCTGGTAGTGTTCTCTTTCTTTGGGAGGCTCTTAAAAACTTCCCCAAATAGCGTTCTCCTTTCAACTTCCACAACAGTACGGCTACTACTACAAACATGACACTTACTAAACACTTGCCATCTATATACCTGGCACTGTGCTAACCATTTCACAGTCACCATTTTATTTAAATCTCATAATAACTCTATGAGAGAAACTGTATCATTCCATTTAACATATGGTAACATTGAGGCTTGGGGAGACAAATGAAAATATGCTTGGGATACATGGACAGCAAGTGGTGGAGACAGGAAATAATCCCTTTATCCTTTAACATCCCCTGAGATGACCACGCACAAAGAAGATGCTCATCAGATGCCGCTCTCCTTCTTTGCCACCTGCCTGGAACAATCACACACCAAATGGGTAACCATGGCCTGGGATGTTCTGGTTTCTGAAAGTAGACAGTGGGGCATCGTACAAGACTCAAAAAAAAAAAAAGTAAAATTTGGGAATTGAAGGAGAAAGAAGAATTAGCTAAAAAGCTAACTGCGATCCTCACTGTGGAATCTCACAGCTCAAATGGCACTTTCTGGACTCTGCCAAGGACAAGCTCTTTGCTCATGTCCATACTTTCGTATTATTGTCAATTTTTATTATTTCTTTGCCCTGTAATGACTCACTTGCAGGCTGCCATTTTCAATAGCCCATGAGCCTGATAAGGGCAGACGCTCACTAGTTATCCTCAGTGCAGTGACAGTATTCATTCTTAAAGAGGTTCTCTCGTGTTTACATTTTGTGCTGGGCAAAAACAGACAACGTGTTGGAACAGGGCAGATGGGTGTTAACCAATTAATCACCCCAATGTGAAATTGGAAGATAATTGTACTTAACTTTTGTATGAATGCATTGAAGAAAAGGTATGAAATCAAGGTAAAAAATTCTTTTTGAGAACAGGATTGTTACTGCAACATGAGAATACTACTATTCTTTTTTTTAAAAAAACATCTTTATTGGAGTATAATTGCTTTACAATGGTGTGTTGAGAATACTATTCTTTTTTTTCTATTTTTTTATTAGTTTCTGCTTTATAACAAAGTGAATCAGTCATACATATACATCTGTTCCCACATCCCCTCCCTCATGCATCTCCCTCCCTCCCACCCTCCCCATCCCTCCCCTCCAGGCGGTCACAAAGCACCGAGCTGATCTCCCTGTGCTCTGCGGCTGCTTCCCACTATCTATCTACCCTACGTTTGGTAGTGTATATACGTCCATGCCTCTCTTTCGCTTTGTCACAGCTTACCCTTCCCCATCCCCATATCCTCAAGTCCATTCTCAAGTAGGTCTGTGTACTATTCTTGAAGCACCCTCTGTGTTCTGTGAGAGTACAGAAAGGAAGACTTGACTAGTAAAAGACCACAGTTGCATTTTGAGATCATTTTGGCTGCAGTGTAAACAGAGGCGGGGTGGTCCTGTGCAAAGCAAACCTCCAGGTAGCTTCTTTAAGAATGCAAATTCTTAAAAGCTATGCTTGCCGTATGAGGAGTGGGGCAGACTCCCTCCACTCACCCTCTCGCACATTTCCTGGGGTGCTGAAGAAGGAGGTCCATAAAACCGCCTGTGACCTGCACTGACACAGAGGTCTGAGGGCAAAGACAGATGGCCGAGAGCAGGTATAAAAGAGACACGTTGTTATGATAGTATTGTATCCTTCAAAAAGCAACAGGAACAGAAATAGACGCTCAGGGAAGAACTAGAAGTGCCCAGAGTTCAGAGCAGATCTAAAGCATCTGAGCATAGTAGAATGCAAACAAATCTCAGTGTTGTCTTGAAAATAAAAGAAATAATCTGCTTGACTAATTTGATGCTGTAAACAATGGGGACAGGCAGATGCAAAGCTATGTACAATGCTTATACTGGGTCCAAATTGAAAGTGGATTGAGCTGCAACCTGCTTTCAAATGCAGCTGTCAAGGAACTAATAACAAACATGACAAAATAAGAACAAAACTTGATTTTCTAAATTGCCTTCTGTACTTTAAATGAATTAGATATGATTGTTAACTTCAACAATATTATATATTAAATTTTTTAAAAAATTTGAGCAAAGTATAACAAGCCCTTGTTTCTCAAAAAGGGATACTTATAAATGAAATAAATATTCTATTCACAACTTCTCAAAAGCCAAATTATCTTTTTCTCCTTGGAGTGAAACAGCACTACTTGCAGTGCAGAGAACCTTATGTTGGGGAAGATTACGATGCCTAAGTGGTTTTCCATCTCACTCTCCGTAATCTCCAAGATAATGGCGCATAAAACAGCAAAAAAGAAAAACCCAAAGCAGAAAACCAATGGGACATTTTTATAATCTTGAAATGCAATTTTAAGTCATTAAAATGATAATCAAGAAGTAATCATTTTCTTATTACTCCTCAAATTTCCTTTATTTCCCTGAAATCAGTATCCTTTGTGACCAATGAAACCACTTTGTTCATTCAAGCTCACCACAGTCTACCTACGTGACTTCATAAAAAAAAAGGAAACTGGAAATATGTCCTAATGCCACATGATGTGCTTAATGAGTTGTGGCAAACTGGTCTCTTTCCACAATATTCATCTGGAAAAGTTTTGAAATAGATACTCCAATAAAAACAACAAAGCCAATGGAGGACTGAATATTGAAGGAAGTTATTCAAGAAAAATATGGCACTGTACCTATTATGTGCATAGCATCTTTTACAGTATTTTGCCGAAACAAAAGAAGAGTTTTAAGAGGAAACACACAACATCAAACAGGTTACTGGTATTGATGGCTACCATCCATGCAGTCCTTTCCATTCTCTGTATGCTTATTTGTTCATTCATTCAACAAAGATATATTGGCTACCTTCTATGGGCCAAGTACAGAGCATTAAAAATGTTCAAGTGAACTGCTTGCCCTCATTGAACTTACATTCTAGCATTATGTAATGTCAGGAAAAAGTAAGCAATATATATATTACATATGTATAATATAAGGTAGCATCATGCAGTGATAAATGTAATATCCTTCTTACATATGTTATCAGAACCTATTGTTTGAGATGTGTCACTCATGTTTAATTACTCAGGCATGTGCTATATCTGTTCTTTGTTTTTCGGTGCATCCTCCCACAGACCCGAAGTTCTTTGAAGATACAAACCACATCTAATTAATGTTTGGCTTTCCCACAGTGCTTTGCATAAAGCAAAAGTTTCCATACATATTTGCTGAAATAAATCTTACATCTAAAACTCACTGCCTAAATGATACACCAGCATCTATCTTTGTAGTGTTTCTTCTGCATATGTGGCTTATGTAGGATGAATGTATGTATCTATGCAAGCATGCCCACTGGATATATGATCACCAAAGCATTTCCTTGGGCATCTTTCTGTAACTTTGGACATTCTTCTGCCTCAAATGTAATTTTTCCATTTATTAGCTCTGTGACTTGAGCAAGCCACATTATCTCGCTGAGTTTTATTTTAATAAATTGGGACAATAATAATGCATGTTCCATCAACTGTTGTCAAATAATGTATTAGATGAAGAAGATTACAAGTGTCATTCTGGTTTTTATTGTTATCATGGGAAGTGAGATTCTTTACAGCCAAGGTTTGCTAATGGGGGGTTGATAGGTCATAGTTGGCTTCTAAATTTATTTTCCTTGGGAGGTACACATTTTTTTTCCCTCCCAGTTTGACTGCCTTTATATGGGCACACACAGTCTGAGCTGCTCCTGTTATCTCACAGCTGACCCTACTTCCTTCCTGTAGTGGCCTGAGCTGCAGAAGGCATCTGAATTTCTAGACTCTGGTTAAGTCCCTAAGGCCGTTGTCTTAGAACCCACATCCACAAGGTGGAAGATCAGCACCTAGGAGGAAATCAACAGCATTCAGCACCATACCACCCCCATTGAAGCCTTTATGTATCAAGTGACATCAGTCATTGTCACTGTTGAGGTAGGGACCCTAGGTAACTGGGATTCCTGGGCTATTCACTCCCTTCGCAGTGGCAGGATCTGGAATGGATGGATGGATGGATGGATGGATGGACCAATGAATGAATGAATGAATGAGAAGACTCTTACAGAACAAGATAGGATAGCTTAGGTCCAAATAGCCCTTAGTCTCAAATCAAAACTGAAGTAGCAAAAATTGGAAGTTCTGCTTCAGATTGAGAATGAGGGGTGTAAAACAGATCTAGTACTGTTTGATGACATTACAAAAAAGTGGAAAACTACTGTTAGGTCTCTATTTTACCAAGATCCAGGAAATTTCCAATCATAAACGTCTCCTAAAGTCTCTGGGTAGGAGTTTCTGTCTATTTGAAGTCACTCTTGAAATATATTTCTAAGAATTCCAAGGATTATTCTTAGGAAAGCACAGTGATATAGAATGGGTCTGAATGAAGCAAAGTAAAAGGCTTGTTCACTCAAGACTGTTATGTGCATGAATGCCCTGAGAATGCTGGGTGGTAGGTAGCACTTCCTGAGGCAAACTCTTTGTTTCTCTTCTTTGTTTTATTCAAAGGAAAGTGAAAATGATTCTTGACAAAATAGGTCTGACTCATCCTATTATTCATTTGCTTTGTGCTTCTGTGTGTACGTGTTTCATCTCCAGGCACATTTTGTGCCTGAGAACTTGCTGGAACAATGACTAAACTTGCACTATCTGATTCAGTATCCTTTTTTCCAGATGCAAAACTTACAAGTTAGAAAGAGCTGTAAGCAAATTCATAAGAACTGGCAGACATAAGGTGACAAGGGACCCAGATGCTTACCTTCCCAAAGTGATCTCAAGAAGCTAAAGGTCCCTCCCTCTATAAAGGGTAACAAGCTCTTGATAAAAAGGAACACAAATATAGGGATACAGAGCCGAACCCTTTAAAAGATAAAATACATGTTCCCGGGTATTTGAATGGCTATCTATTGGAAAGTGAAGTAGGATTATTCAGTTGTGCTTGAAGGTGAAAAATCTACCTTGGAGATTCCTACCTATATGCCCATTGTTTCTATGCATCCTTCTAGCCAACCCAGAAGAGTTTATCACTGCTCCGTGCTCCTAGAACATTCCATAGTAAGTGCCATTTACACCTCCATTATAGCTCTTGAGACACTGTGTAATAGTGAGTTATAGCCTATGTCCTTCTCTGGTCATGTTTTCAGCAGGGAATTCCTAATGCCTAAGCACAGTTCCAGCATGTCATAAGCACTAAATAAGTTTGCTGGATGAATGAATGAATGAATGAATGAATGAATGAAGAAAGGAATGGATAAATTAGCAAGTTTAGGTAGATATTTCAGGAAGGCGAATCAATATTTTCTAGAAGGGTTTTCCCACAATGGGGTGTTTATCTCTCAAAACTGTGACCTTTGTAATTAATGGAAAGACTAGGAAAGGATGGCTGAGGACACACTATCTCCCAGATCCTTATCACATGTGAGCACATTTATTTTAGTTTTACAGATGAGACACCAGAAATCAAAGAGCTTGAGTAACTTACTCAAGGCTCTCAGATAGTAAATGGTGAAACTAGGATTCGAACATCGACCAGTTAAACCCCCAAGCTTACGTTTTCCTTAGAAGACATTCTCTTTTCAAGGTACTGCTTAAGCAAAGACTGAAACACAGTCTAAGATGTGATGGAGAAAAGGTACCTGTACTGGAAGGTCAGATTAGAGCACTAACTAACTCTGTGTATTCCACAGAGTTACAAGGTTCTTGGAAGAAGAAATTACACAATAATTCATATCTCTGCAAACTTAATACCTAACAAGGGCTACAATGATACTTCTTAGAAGATGATGACTCATTTGCTAGAGCAAGTTTGGAAGTACAAATAGAAAAGAAAATAAGTTTTCCAGCTCAATATCTATAAAATATAGTTATTGATCTTTAACCTATTGCTAATATATTATTTCATATTTCTAAAGCCAAAGAGTCTCCTTTGTGACCAAACAATAGAAAACTATCTCCACCCTCCATTAAGATCCTTATTGCCCTTTCCATAAGGAAAGTTGGCATCTGTGTTAAAAAGTAGTTATCTTTCATTTCTAGTGGAGGGCTCAGCAACAATTAATTCTTTCCTTTTAAAGTGCAGCATTATTACTTTCTGGAGAAATTCCAGATTTTAATGGATAAACCATCCAGAAATAGACTAGGCTTGAGTGACTAAAGAGAACTCTATTTTGCATTCACACATCTGAGTGCCCCTGGTATTAATCCGAAATGTAATCTCAGCCATGTAGCAAGTTATGTGAATGCCTGTGGTTTGGTGATAAGATAAAGAATTGTTCCTAGTGGCCTATGAGCAAAAACAGAGTCCTCAACCTAAATGGGCCAGTATCTTAATGTGAAATATGAGGGAAGACTGCTAAAACACGTGATTGCTTCAATTTTTACATGAGAGAGAATAAGGATAGCTATTTCATCAGAGTAGAAAGAATAAAATTTTTGAAAATAAGATGTCCAAGTGAGGCCTATGGAATTATTTTCCTTCCCTTTGCCACCGTGGTCCATGTCAAATTTAATACTAAGGACAATAATTTGAGGACCAAGGCTTTGCAGAACAGTATTGTCTGTTACAGGCACTGTGTCTGTTTCTGAGATTAACTCTTGAGAATCAATGTAATCCTTGCCTTTGAAGAAACCTGCTCTTCAAAGAAGGATGATGTATTTATACACTGTAAATTTATTATCTTTTTATTTATTACCTAATAATAAAGATAACATTCATGAAGAGCCTTCTTTGAACTACGTGATTTACATATAGTCTTACTGAATTCTTTAGCTTGGTGGATCTCTACACTGCAGCCATGCAGGTGGTCATTTTCCTCTTTGCCTTGAGTATAGCAGACTTGCTCTTGCCTCAGGACCTTTGCACTTGCTGCCCCTGCTTAGTCTTTAATCTCTAGATCAAATATTTTCTCTACATAAATGTTTTTCTCACTTCTGCAGCATAAAGATTCCTTTGCAACCTCACCATCGTCTCTCTACCTTCTGTAACCCTGTTTATTTTCTTTACTCCAGATTTTACCAATCATTCCATTCTGTTTATTTCTTTCTTTATGTATTTTCTGTTTTCCTTTATTGAAATGAGTTTTGTGAAAGCAGGTATCTAGGCTGCCTTGCTCTCCACTGAATCCTTGGAGTTTGAAACAGTTCTCAGCTCATATCAGATACTCCATACATATTTCTGGAATGTATGAATGATGATTGGATGAACACACTTTTCGATTAAAAAGACTCGGGGGAAAAGAGATTTCTACTCACCTGTACCACACCTGTACAGGAATCCAAAAAGATGCAACCTTTGGGTTCTTTGGATATTTTTTCATCTTTGTAAAAATTCATGATGTAGGAATTATCTGGCAACTGAGTCAGCTGGAAGAAGCGCTTTTTGAATGACTAAATAAAGGGAAAAAAATATAAGGAGGTAGTTCAAATTCACAGAAATTAGACTACTTCTAATTCCTTCAAGAGTGCTACATTTCTAGGGCACTGTTCTAGAGAAGAACATCCTCCTTTTTCATAAATAAAATATGAAATGAAACACAAACTCAATGCAAATGGCTCTCCTCTGTTCTGTGACTGAAGTGGAGGAGGATGTGAAGAAAGGTGGCAGAAACAAAGATGAGTCTTGATGTCTCCTTACCCGAACAGTAATGGTATTATTCACGGTGCTGTTAAAATTCCCCTTGTAGAGCCAGCCAGACTTGAAAACTCCGGTTCCTCCCATTCCCCCTCCACCCTTGGAGGATGAGTGAGAAGTGGTATCCTGTACAGAAGGCATCATTAGCATTACAGCCATCTTTTGTGGATCCCAGATCTTAGACACTGCACTTAAAAATGAGACTCCTTTTTCTCTCTTTGACTCATCTTAAGAAAACATGTTCAATTTCAAAACACACGTGATTCATTTTATCTAAAAGCTTTCACACCAACAGTTACTGCAGCTTTAGGAGAAACTGGTCTGAATTTGAAACACGCTAGTGAAAGACAGGAGCTAATTATCCTCATGTTTTAAACATTTCACTTTCAACCATTTACTTACTTCATCCTTATCAGCATCTTCATGGTCAATCTCAAAGGAATGTGAAGGAAGTTTCTCTGGTTTGTATTCTGCTCTGATATTAAAAAAAAAAGATTCTGATTTGTCATTTGAGACATTGCTTTCAGCTGGGTAACAGCTATTGTGGTGGCTTTCTTACACATTTTTATAAAATAATATAATCTTGTGAGGGGCCCATTTCCTTTGGAAGTATTAACTTTCTCCTTACACCATTATATCTTATCTCCAGTAAATAAATCTCCATTTTAAACCACAGAGTTACTATTTGTACAGATTTGCACATGTCCTTTTTAATTAGATGAAGGTAAGTGGGACAATCTTAAGGGCTTGGTGATTTATATTTTCCTTCCTCCACATTTTGAAGTGGGATATAAAGTACTGATATTTTCATTATCTTTTTTTTCCCTTTGCTTTTATGTGACATGTCCAAGGCTACAGGACAGTCATTTGAAGAATCACCCAGTGCTCTAGCCACCAGGCTGTGCTGCTCCCCTAACCTTGGCCTCTCCCAGAAGCCTGCACCAACGTGACTTAGCAGCAATTGTGCTCACTTTGGGGATTTCCATGGTAGCACAGAAAAGCCTCTTAGTCAGAGCATCACTGACCAGCCCAGAGGAGCAAGGGCGTACACTTGGCCCTATAAGTGGTAAAATAAGACAGAAAAAACTTTCCTTGGCTTGATTCTATCTCATAACACATGGTTGAATGGAAACCAGACAGTATCATCCAAAATTCAGGCATTCCTTTATACCTAACTAGAAAATCCTACACGGAGTGTTGGCATGGGAGATTTGTTTTCTTTAAAATGATTTATATTATGTAGAAGCAATCTCAGAAGTTGACTATTGAAAAAAAAGCCCAGGGGCACATTCAGTATTCCCATTACAAATGGTTTCCTATGTTGATGGTGTTCCAGATAGCAAGGTGTGTGACCAAGGACTCTTTATATGTATTCATATATGTCTATACATACATGTGTATAAGTATATGCACACACACACACACACATATATATTATATGTACTCATAAAATCACCAAGCCGTGCATTCACATAGGGATTCAGTGGATTCAAACAGATTCAAAATATTCTGTACCCTCCTTCTGAAAGACATAGAAATGCCCATTCCCAGTTCACAGCAGAGAAAGAGCGCAAAAAGAACACCTTCCTCCCTATCAAATTGTGGAAAAGCCTGAGATCAGAACCACATCCTCCATACCTGATCAATGTTTTTTTCTATTGTGGTAAAATATACATAACAGAAGAATTACTATTTTAACCGTTTTTAAGTGCACAGTTCAGTAGCATTAAGTAGATTCACACTGTACAACCATCACCACTGTCCATATCTAGACCATTTTTATTCTCAAACTGACTCTGTACCCATTAAACAATAATTCCCCATTTTCCCCTTTCCCCAGCCCCGGTTTATCATTCTACTTTCTATCTCTATGAAATGAACTATTCTTGGTACTTCATATGAGTGGAGTCATGCAATGTTTGTCTTTTTTTGTGGCTGGCTTATTTCACTTAGCATAATGTCTTCAAGGTTCATTCATGTTGGGGAGTGTATCAGGATTTCATTCCTTTTTACGGCTGAACAATATTCCATTGTAACCTGGTAAGAGTTTGTGCTCCCAAACTCATTTCCATGAAGGTATCCTGGATCTACAGAATTAGGACTGTCTTCCTGTAGATGCTGAGCGTACGTCTCTTATGATGCTTGCCTGGTTCTGTTATTTGGACGCCTGTCTTAGTCCTCCAGCAGATTATACATTTCTTAAAGCCAGTGACTCTAATGAAGTCCCATCTACATCTCACTCGGCTTTTTTCTTTCCTGTTGTAGACATGATCGATATGCATTTGCTGACTGAATTACTGAGAGGCAAGGTGAACAAGGATATCACAGAAGTGAGATAATATGAAAAGGTATAACTTAGACTTTCGTTTTTGGAAGGCATCTTGGCAATGTTCTTTTTAGTAGTAGGACACATTTTTGGTGATCAAAACCCTAAGAGGCACCTCCAACATGTTAAATACGTTTTTAAAAAGTATCTTATTATTGTGAATTTATCCTATAAATTCAAATTAATGAAAGTCCCTTGCTGCTAAAATTCATAACTAATAAAAATAAATCTATTCTGGGGTACACAGTACTTGATATTGAGTGTTATAAGTGATATCTAGAGTCTCACTTCAGTCCTAATTCCAATTTATTTCTCTATTTTGTTTCGGTTCCACAGTCTTGATAGGACATCCCAAGACCCACAGATAAGTAATTGCAGATGGTAACAGTTTAATTTCAAAGCCAGAGGCTTGAAAGAAGAGTGGTAGGAAATGTGTATTTCGAGCTTATCATCACAACAGTTTCAGACACATGGTAAGGGTAAGTGATCAATAAATACTTGTTAATTAATGTGTATGAATTTACTTGCATGGGTATGTGTTAGTACAAACTTCAAAAACATATTAATATATAATACAACCTTCCTTATCCATGATTTATTTGCAAGCTCAAAAATATATACCAAGATAACAGAGATTTTGTACTGAAGTCTAAATATGTACTAAGTAGCATATTTTTATTCAAATGTATATGAGTATAATCGGAATTTTGGACACAAATACTGGGAATCCACATCTAGTCTAATCTTGCTATTTTGCTGAGAAGAAAACAAAGTCCATAACAGTTACTCACATAAACACATAGTGAAAGAGATGGGGTCAGAAGCCTTATCTCTGAAACGATACTTCCTGTATTAAGGACGGATTAGTCCAAACCATCTTTAATAAGCATGTTAAGTATGATTGCAGACATTTTTCTCTTGCAAAGGATCCTGGTGTACCTGTAGTTCTTTCTCTTTCTTGCAGAACCTTAGAGATACTCAGTTTGGGCCAACTGCCACTGATGTTAACTTGTTCTGCCTCTTTTGGTTAGGGTCAACCTTATATGAAGGCAGAACAGGTAACAGACCACACTGTTATTTTGGAACCACCGGGAAATTCTCCCCATCCCACCAAAAATACTCCTCTTCTCCTTAACAACACCTTGACACTCCTTGAACCAGAAGCAGTTCCTTTTGTCTTTTCATTTGATGGGCAAAATAAAGCGCCTAAACACAACCCTTTCCTCAACCCTTGCTCCTTCGAGAGGTGACACACTGCCTGAGATTCAGAGGCAGGTTCAAAGGGCTTATTTCAGAGCAACTACTCAAAGTATTTTGTCTGCAGAAGAGGAGACATGAGTGTTCCAGGATTCTTAAAATGATGGCAGGGCAGTAAAGGCACTATTAAGGAAACATCCCAAGTGAAAGATAAAGGGATGAGTAGGGAAAACTGAGGATGAGGCAGCAAAGACAAACTTGAACTGGAAGGTCAATGTTTGGCTCCGGGGTGGCCCTAAATTATATTCTAGTCCTTTCCTGCCCGTCTCCCTTTGACCTTGAGACAGTTCTATTCGTTTCTGAATTCTTTACCCTGTCCTCTTTGCCAGCATGGTTTATCCTTTCTTTTCTTTCTTACCAAAGAATAATTTTAGGGGCATTTGTTCTTGATAATTGTGGCTTGCAATAGAGGCCATGCTCCACAGTCCAACTCTCATTTCTGCAAAGATAATTATAAAAGTGTAAAGAAAGGAGAGAAGGAACATCCTTCCAAACTAGCAATGAGAAAACAAACAATTAAGGAAACAAAATAGGGTTTTCATGAATCTCATTGTATAAGGTTAAATACTTGTGAGGGTTTTTCCACAAATCTCCCATCAGAGAATTGAAAATAACAACTGAGATAGCCTATAAATGATAGCCAAAGTTTCACAAAAGTCCATGATTTTAAAGTGACTTATGCACAACTTAGCTGAAAATGCTGTATCGACAGGAGAATGGCTAAACAAACTATAGTAGATCCACACACAAAAGGAATGTTACTCAGAAGGGGAAAGGAGCTACTGATACATGCAACAATGTGGATATCACTCAAAACATCATGCTGAGTCAAAGAAGCATGTTTCCTGTCAGAAACACAGGAATACATATAGCATGATTCCAAAAATTAAAGTTCTAGAATATAAAGTTCTAGAATATGTAATAGCAATCTGTGGTGAAGAAAATCAGAACAGTGGTTGTCTCTGGGGAGAGAGAGAAGTAGGGGTGAGGACTGACAAGGAAGGGGTAGCAATGAACTCTTTGAAGGTGATGGTAACGTGCCTTATGTCAGTAGGGGTTTCAGGTGCACAGGTGTACACATAGTCAAAGTCATCCAGTGGTTCACTTACGACTTGTGTCTCACCTCCTGAAGTTTCCCTCAAAAGAAAAGAAAAGTAAACTGTAAACATATATGTTTACAGTTAATGGTATGCATTCTAAAGTGTTTAGAAAGGCAGCAGACAGTGTGTTGGTACTTTAAACTCACTTTGAAATGGTCAAAATATAAGACTGGCTGGTGGATGGCAAGAGGGATGGGTGGATGGATGCATAATGTCATAAAATATATACAGCAAAATGTAAAAGATACATTCTAGATGGTGAGAATATGGGTGTTTATTGTATAAGTTTTCCAAGATTTTTTGTATGTTTGAAAATTTGCATAGTAAAATATAGGGGTTATTTTTTTAAAGGTGTTGAAGAAAAATGACATTTCCTGAATTTTTTTTAATACTAAGCAAATTTTTAAGAAATTGTGCAAAATATATATATAACTATTCTCAAAGAAAATAGTGAGTATGAATTTCTCAAGAACTTTCCCCTGGTATTTTTGAAGGACAGATGATTTTGAAAAGAGAGAAGACAGCTTCATACAAATACTAAAAAAAAAATTTTTTAATTTCCCAAATGTTACAGTATTAAAATTTGTGAGGTCTCCAAACTCTTGCATAAAACCAAATTTTCTTTGTTTTCCTTTACACTTCACTTAAGTATTATGACTCAAAAATAAATCATAAGGTATGATAGATAAGACCAATGAGGTCACTAGCAAAACTCAACCAACTACATTAATCCTTAGTCATATTCATGCAGACCTTATTGTTCATTAAAAAAAATGTGCAGACCAGGGAGTGTCAATATAGGTCATATCTAGGGGTGTGGGATGGGTGAATGTGCATCCCATATTTCGTTGCTGGCTTTTCTTAAATCTGTTTGCTTGATCAAATTCACTGTGAGTTGAGAGCTGTGTTAATTCTTGGAGGCCATTCCTCCTCATCATTAAATGATCTAGTTTCCAGATAGTACCTGTCACATAGAAGACCTGCAATAATGACAACCATGTATTGGAAGATAAATCCCCAAGCTGAGTAAACTCGCCTTCTAACGGAGGAGAGAGTGGGTAATTAAGCATAAATAAACAAGGTAATTTCCCTGGATGAAAATGGTTGGGAAGAAAATTAAAGAGGAGAAGAGAAAAGAGTGATCCAGGTAGGGGTGGCAGAAGCCAGGTTTAGAAAGGGTGGTCACAGATGGCCATTTTGGTTGAGAATGAGAAGAAGCCGGCCATGTGATGATCTGGGGGAAGATCATTCTGGCACAGGGAATGGCGAGCAAAGGTCTTGAGGAAGAATCAGGCTTGCAGCATCCAAGAGTGGACCACTGGTGGGGCTGGAGCACAGTGAGGGAGGGAGAGAGACAAGAGGGGAGGTCAGCCTTGTAAGAAAATGCCCTGGAGCACACTTGGTGGAGGGTTTAGACATGGGTGCTACTGAGAACTCTTCTTTCCCGTCCCTCTTCCCACTGACCCACAGGGCACTGCCTCCTTGTCTTTAAGTAACCATCATCACTACGCAGTCTCATATCTGCAGGGCCATTAAGCATGACCTTTCTCTCTTCTGGATGTCATTAAAAATTTTTAATTTTACCTGTTGAAGGTAAAATTCTTCCCCCAAGACCACTGTGGGTCTCTAAGGGCCTTTGGGCTCCAGAGACAGAGGGCTCAGAAGGGGCCTCACCTTCCGGTGATTGGACCCAACATTAGTTTTCATTTCTGGTCAGTCTTATTTCTCATTTCTATACCCAAATTACCTCCTATACATCATATAAGGAGTGTGGGGATGCTTGAGTGGAATGAGGTTGGGGGCAAGTTACTAACCCTCTCGATGCTCTGCATTCCTTTATACAACAGGGAAAACAGTTTCTACTCTGTGGGGTCATGAATGTTAAATGAGATAATGTACATATGGCACCCAGCACATTCTGGCTCACTGTCGACACTCAAGAAGTGTTCTTTTATTTAAAAAAAATTCGGTTCCAAATCAGCCCAAATATACAGGTTCCATTTTTTTTTTCTTCTGTATGCGGGCCTCTCACCATTGTGACCTCTCCATTGCAGAGCACAGGCTCTGGATGTGCAGGCTTAGCGGCCATGGCTCACTGGCCCAGCCTCTCCGCGGCATGTGGGATCTTCCTGGACCAGGGCACGAACCCGTGTCCCCTGTATTGGCAGGAGGACTCTCAACCACTGTGCCACCAGGGAAGCCCTACAGGTTCCATTTTAATTTATCTTCTATCTATCACAAAATATACTTTATGAAATTTTCTTCTTTATATCCACCCAGCTGTGGTAAAACTTTTAGGTATGTCATTTATCTCTGTATTTTAGCCTGCGGATTAATGAAATCTGTGGCATCATATTTTTTTGTTTGTTTCACATTTTTTAAATTGAGGTATAATTGACAGATGACATTATGCTAGTTTTAGGTGTACAAAATAACAATTCTGTATTTGTATATACTGTGAAATAATCACCACAGTAAGTCTAGTTAACATCGTTACCATGCATAGCTACTAAGAATTTTTTTGTGTGTGTGATGAGGACTTTTAAGATCTACTCTCTTGGCAACTTTCAAATATGCGATACAGTATTGTTAACTCTAGTCACCAAGCTGTACGTTCCATTCCCATGACTTATTTATTTTATAACTGGAAGTTTGTACCTTTTGGATCCCCTTCACCTCACCTCTGACAACTATCAGTCTGTTCTCTGTATCTGTGAGCTTGCTATTTTTTTTTCTGGTTTTGTTTTTTGTTTTTAAATTCCATATATGAGTGAGATCATATGGCTTTTGTCTTTCTCTGACTTATTTCACTCAGCATAGTGCCCTTCAGGTCCACGAATGTTGTCAAAAGTGGCAAGATTTCATTCTTTTTTATCACCGAATAGTATTCCATTGTGTATATATGTCACATTTTCATCCATTAGTGAACACTGAAGTTGTTTCTGTATCTTGGCTAGTGTAAATAATGCTGTAATGAACATGGGGGTGTATATATCTTTTTGAATTAGTGTTTTTGTTTTCTTCAAATAAATACCCAGAAGTGGAATTGCTGAATCATACGGTAGTTCCATTTTTAATTTTTTGAGGAATCTCCATACTGTTTTTCGTAGTGGCTACACCAGTTTACATTCCCACCAAGAGTGCACAAGGGTTCCCTTTTCTCCACGTCCTTACCAACACTTGTTATCTCTGGTTGTTTTGATAATAGCCATTCTAACAGGTGTGAGGAGATAATTCATTGTGGTTTTGATTTGCATTTCCCTGGTGATTAGTGATATTGAGCATCTTTTCATGTACAAGTTGGCCATCTGTATGTCTTCTCTGGGAAAATGTCTATTCAGATCCTCTGCCTATTTTTTAATAAGATCGTTGTTGGCTATTTTTTTCTTTTTTGCCACTGAGTTGTATGAGTTCTTTGTATATTTTTTTGTATTAACCCCTTATCAGGTATATGATATGCAAATATTTCTCCCATTCAGTAGGTTGCTTTTCATTTTTTTTGATGATTTCCTTTGTTGTGCAGAAACTTTTTAATTTGATGTAGTCTCATTTGTTTATTTTTGCTTTTGTTGCCTTTGCTTTTGGAGTCAGATCCAAAAAAATCATTGCCAAAACCAATGTCAAGGAGCTTATTGCCTGTGTTTTTTTCCGAGGAGTTTTATGGCTTCTGGTCTTATACTCAAGTAGTAAATCCATTTTTAGTTGATTTCATGTATGGTGTAAGATAGTAGTCTAGTTTCATCCTTTTACTTGTGGCTGTCAGCTTTCCCAATGTTTATTGAAGAGACTATCCTTTCCCCATTGTATATTCTTGGCTCCTTAGACATCATACTTTTTTATGACATTCTTGTTTCCTAGGAACACCAATTTCAGTGCCAATTTTTATTTCTAATGTGTGAAGTCTTTACATTTTACATTCTAGCCTGAAATAAAGTCTCTCTCCAATATCTTCCTATGAACTGACACTAAAAAAATAAGGTTCTTAAGAGTGAATAATAGCACAATTTTAAATTTAAAGACTAAAAATGAGGGAGATAAACACATATCTTTTTTCACTTCCCCATAATTCCAAGTTTTTATTTTAAAGCCTCAGCAATCCATAAAAAGAAATGATCAGTTTAAATTGGTAGCAGACATAGGAGAATTCTTCTAATCCAGGAGGTATGAAAATGATTTACTTCTAATAGTCTCAGAAGGCCCAAGTAAATTATGTTCCCACTACTGACCTAAATATGTGTAGTCTTTAGTGGGAAATGTTTAGCTTTGTAAAATCATTTAAAAAATAGTTTTACTATTCAATGTTACAGTCTTCATTCATTCAGGGGATACATGAGGATTATTCTAGAACTTCTGATTTTCATTTTGAACATATCATATAGAGTTCATTACAGTTTCTTACTTAGTGGCAGTCTTATGCTTCCCTTTCTTGGTATCAACTTCCACATCCTTTAGTTAAAGTCGGGGAAATTTTCAGCAATATTTTGGTTACTTTTGCATTTCTTCTCATGAGAATTCTTCTCATGCTCTACAAGAATTCCAATTCAACAATGAGATCCAGACCCTGTTCTGACTGGAGGTGTCTTCTCTATTGTTTTCATAGAGGAAGAATATAGTGCATGTGAATTTTTAAATTAATTTATTTTTCATTATGGCATCACAAATACAAGAAAAGATGAACAGTGTATGGGGATAAAGCCATTAAAGATTTCAATAGACCTAAGGACAGCAGGAAGGCATTTATACCAAATGGCAGCTGAACACCCCTTTCTACACTCTCTCCCTTTATATGCAGTCTTCCAAGTGCTTGGATATGGCTTACAAGTTGTAACCACTTCTCAGAACTGTTTTTAGAAAGAAGAAGTCTCGATGTTAAAAAATGCTTTGCTTTTCAATTGCAGCTACAAAAAGTGTGTGACTAAGGCCCAGACATTCTGAATGTAATAATTATTCATGAAGGCCTAGGTTGTGATGAGACCTTCCCAACATGAAGTTTATGGAAGTTATCTTTTAGGAGTGACCAGAATCTAAAGGAACGTTCAGAGATTTGGTGAAAGTTAACCGTCACTGTTTTGAATAAAGACTTGCTGTTTTAGAGGAACATTGCTTTGCTTTTCACAGTAACGCTACTCCAAAAGAAATGGCCTGCTTCTCTTTGTTTTTTCTTCTTTTTTTTAATACTCACTGCTACAATCCCATTCTCCATAGAGTAGAGCAGGTAATTTCTTAAAGAGGTAAACCAGATCATGTCACACTCCAGGTTACAAATTTCTAGTCTTCGGTTGCAATGAGAATAAAATCCAGCCCCTTTTCAGGACCCATGAGGTCCCCTGCCTAGTTGCATGGTTTCGCCAACCCTTAGGTCCAGCCCCACTGATTGTCATTCTGCTCGAATGACCACTCTGGTTCCCACCTCATGGCCTTTGCCCCTGCTGTTTCCTCTGGGAACCCTGTTCTGGAGATTGCAGTGCTGTTAGCTACGCTTCCTTCAGATCTGAGTCCAAATGTCACCTTCCCAGAGCTACTCCATATCACCGCCTCCACTTCAAATTCTGCATCCAGGAGTTGATAGCAGCACTTCCAAGTATCCCAGTCTGGAAAAGATGTTTCTGGGGGCACGGGAAATCTTAGAAAATGGTGCCCAAGTCTAAACCATGTGTCCATTAAAACGTTAGATGCAATGTGTATGACCTCAAAGTTTCACTTGAGGGAAGTGTTAATAAAAAATTAACTTTTGACTGTCTTAAGTGTTTTTTCTGGATGATGTGCATCATTTTAGTTTGATGAACCAGTGTGTTGGGAGGCTCCAGTTCTTTGCAGTTCTTTGAATTTAAGCAACTCCAAGCCCATCCAGGATTATTATATTTTAAAATTTGTTACTCTCTCAGTTTACTTATCCAATAAGTAATTATTGCACACCTACTATGTGCCAGGCATTCTCCTAGGCCTGCAGGGGATTCTGCGAGGAAGAGTCCCTGCCCTTTTTGGGGTTTAACTTTAGTGGGAGACACAGACACAGAATAAATGACTACTCTAGGTCAGGTAGTTGGTCAAGTGAGCAAATTCTTTATAGAGGTGACATTTGGGCAGTTGCAGAACAATATCACCTCTTCCTAAAGACTTTATTTCCCCATAATCCGGAAAATATTAGGTGTTTGTTTTTCCTTTTTGCTGTTCTTAGACATTTATCATTCCTGTGGAGGTTATTTATTTTCGTGCCCTTTGATATCCCAGAGTGAAAATACACGAAACCAATGGCAAATCTGAATGCCATATACAGAATATTGTCAGAAAAAATTTCTGGTCCCAATTTTACTTTTTAAATTCTTTTGTATCTGCTATTGAAAAGACAGCTCACAAAAGAATGACATGGTACTTTGAAACTTTGTTCAAAACCTAAATGAGTATATGTATCTCTCACCCCAATTCTGTGAGGTTACAAGCAATACACTGTTGAAGAAAATGTTCCATCGTGACTTTTACTTTAAAATTTTGTAAAACATACCTTGATACTAGATTAACATACATGTATTCATAAACAGTGGCAGAATTTAGGGAACATAGCTTATATATGGAAAAACCCAAGAAGTAATCATAATAGGTTCTTACCGAGGTAACTGTCGAATGTCTCCAGAATACTGTTCATATTTGTAGTTTACCACATACCACTGGGAACTGTAAAATTTACAAGCCTGAAAGGAAAACAATGGCAATTAAAAATTATCATTCAAAAAGCAGCTGTCTTGATAAAGAAGCACAGTGAATTCAGTGCTCATAATCTCCGGGTTAATGTTAAGGTAGCTATGTTAGCAATTTTAAGGTAGATAAGGGGCTTGAGCATTAAAATCATTTCATTTTCCAGTGAAAGGAAAATCTAACCTTTCCAGACTCTTAGAGGAGGAACTGTTTAACATATTTATTCTATTTTTTCTCCATTAAGGAAAGCCTAATTTAATCATCCTCTGAATCATAACCGGATATGTCACTAACCTCAAGTATCATCATTCTTCAGCTTTCCTTGGAAACCCTTCCTTTATTTAACAGTTCTTAGCAGTGAAATATGTTATTATTTATATGCCACCCTTTCATCATAATTTTAGCCCATTTTTTCTTATTCTTGCATCAGTAACCTATCCTTTTCCTCTTTATATCAACCCTGCTGTCAGCTTGAAATGAGTTTTTCAGTTTTACCTCATTGCCTTCTGAGCCCAACCTTCTCCCTGATTATTCATCAAATTTATAAATATATGTGAATAAAAGATGACCAAAAAACTTTTAAAAAACAATGTTAATAGCACAAAAGAATTATCTTAGAGTGGTTCATGATGGCTGAGCTTACAGTATTTACTCATGGCAAATACTTCCCAAACACCAACCCTGTGCCTGGCACAGTACTGACCACAGAGGTAATAGAGATTTCACTAGCTGGCTTTTAAGATTCCTTTAGATTCTAAAATTACATAAATCTGGGGATTAAACAGCAACACCAGGATTATAAGGAGACTCTGTCCTCTAGCATTAGTGGGAAAAAATGAGGAGTAATAAACTTACAGCAATGTGAGAGATAAGACCTCTGATCGTCTTTGTAACCAAGAAGGGGACAGCAAATGAGAGCTCTTTATGAGAGTCATTACTCAAGGTGTGGAAGGGTTAGGACAAAGAAAGCACGGGCACTGTCTTTGCAGAAACAGAAAGTGGGAGGGAGTGGCTCACAGGGGGGTGCAGAAAGGTGGGTGGAGATCATAGGGTGCAGGCACCTGGCTCAAGATGCACAGGAAAGGCAGGGAGAAGGGTTAGGGGTCCTTAGCCGCACTGGATTTCTCTAGCCTTGAACTTCCTCAGCACCATAGCTTTATCTGTTTAGGGAAACACCCCGACGCAAATGGGAACTGAGGGCAAACAATGCATGAGACTAGGACAAAGTTAGGAGTGGGGGAATGGCGGCAGGGGACAGGAGAAAAGAAGAGATAAAAAACAGAACAACAACATGACAAATGGATATGGATAATAGTCAAAGAGGATTCAGGGGATGTGTACCGACTTTGGATGCAGAAGAGGGATATGAACAAAACTTAATGTTTAGCTAAAATTAAATTTCTTAACTTGCCAATTCCTGAGCCAACTGTGCAAACCACATGTTTCTGGAAATAAAAGGAAAACTGGACCTTGATATGCTCCCTGGCTAAAAAGTTCCATCTTCATTTTCGATAAAGATGCCAGGAATTCAGGCAAGGAGCACAAAGATCCACAGCATCCCAACCCAAGAGGGCAAAACATTCATGATCACAGCTCTTTCCCACCCTCTCTCACTTACTTTCCTTTCTCTACACTTTCCTGTAGTTCTCAAACGATACAAAATGGAAAACAAAAAGCATAAAACCCACCCCTTTTTTGCATTCCCTTTCAATCTTTTTTTTTTTCTGGTGCATAGTTTTACCTAGTTCTCCTCTAAGTATATATTTGAATTGGAATATTGTTTTTATTCACTTAAAGGTATATTCTAAAGATTTTTAAACTTTTGCTTTCTAAATTTTATGACCACTTTAAATAAGTAGAATAAAGTCTCATACCTTAATTTACCAACCTGGCCTCTTAGTTTTGGAAACCATCCATTCATTAATTTGGTCAATAAACATTATTGAACCCATATTGTGTGCCCGGTGTTTTTCCAGGGGATGCAAATACATCAGTGAACAAGGGACAAAAATTCATGCGCTCTTGAAAAGTGTGCCCCTGTGAAGAGCTGGTCAACAAACACAAAAATAAGTAAATTGTGTAATGTATCAGGAAATGCTAAGTGTCATGTGAAAAATAAAGCAGAAGAAGGGGGATGGATAGAGCTGGGGAAGGAGGAACAATTTAAATAGAATGGTTAGGGTAAGTCTTACAAAGAAGGTGACATTTGAGCAAAGACTTATAGGAGATGACATAGTGAGCAGTTACTATGGCTACTTCAGATTTTGTGCCATTGTAGAAAAAAATGCTTCAGAGTGTTTCTTCATGAATTTGGTCCTCCCATGTTCCCCCAAGTTTGACCCATTTTGGATTATTTTCTTAGGATAGAGTACTCAAAGTAATTTAAAGATTCTTGATAAAAACTGCCAAACCAATGTATATTCTTTACCAAAAAAAATGCGAACAGAGGGTACCACACTGAACCAGGAGCTACAGGGCTTTATTCTTGGTCTAGAACTAGTACTGAATTCCAACATGATTTTTGTCAAATCATTTTGTTTATTAGAATCTCTGATTTAGCAACTGAACCCTCAGTATATTAGACTGGATTAGAAATTTCTCTCTCATAATATCTATTGCTACATTTCCTAATCTGGAGGTTTCAATGGGACAAATGTGCATTGTCTTATTGCCCTGTCTTGCTATGGATAGTACCTATGTGTAACCATGATAAACATTCACGCACATTACACACATTGTTCACGAGATGCCACGGGCTTCACCAAACCTGAGATATGTTAATCCTGAATTCCACTGACCAAAAATGAAGGTGGTTATTTCTTATAATAGTACAACCTAGTAAAGAACTACCTCTTTTTTGTTTTGGCAGTGCCAAGTGCCTGTCAGATACTGTTCTACTAGGTGCTTTACATATAATCTTAATAAGCACTCCATGAGATTTTATATTCCTATTTTATAGATCACAGAGGCAAGGAGAGGCTCAGATTTTTGCCCAAGATCCCACATGTGATAGAAGTAGGATTTCAAACTGGATTTGTCTGACTCAAAAAGTCTATTCAACTAATTTATGAGTTGTTTGATATTTGCAGACTTTGAAGCCTTTAAAAAAAAAATCACATCTGGACCACCATTCCAGAGGTTTTCTATGGTGTTTCTGTTTCTGTCTTGGAGTCAAACAAACCTGGTTTTGAATTTTGGTATTAACTGTGAGGTCTCAATTAAGTGATTTAATATCTATTTCTTTATCTGTCTAAATAATACCACCTTTATTAGGATCGATTCTTATAAAGCACCTAACAGAGGGTAAGTAATTAACAAATACTTGTTTTTAAAAAATCAGTTTTCTCAGCAAGTTTGACTCAATCTATAAATCACATTCATGATAGTTGATAATAACAACTTGTTTATCTTGATTTATTCAAGTATAGTTTTGGAGAGCTATCTTAGCTCTGATGATCACAGAGCTCTGTTTTAATCAAATTCCTTCTGAATTTATTTGCTAGGTTTCTTGTATCTGGTGGTAAGTAGATGAGGATTAGGGTTGGACTAGAGGACCCTTAAATATCCTTGTAAATCTGTGATTTCTCTGATTCTGAGAAAGCCAGTGCATTTTACAAACACATAAACATTTCTCCTATATAGTTAGGCATTTTGGAAATGTTACGCATAGAAAATTATTCGCCATTCTTTGTTCCAGCCCACACACTCACTCTAAGAAGATCATTAAGATCTATTATAATTATGACTACAATTCCTCTTTGTCCAAAAACTAAGCTGAAATGACCTTTTGCAAATTCAAAGTCACAGGCTACAACTCTGCTTGTTTTAGTAAGTCTCCATTTCCCCCCTAAAAACTACCTATCTCAGAACACTGATTTCAAATTACCCACTTCTTATCCCCTTGAGAAAGGGAGACTGACACAGTCTGCTTCAAAGATGAAGGCTGAATATCCAGCAAACATTTGCTGAGCTGGTTAATTTTTCCAAACAGCAATGTCCCGGTCCATATTTTATTCGTTTATTATGTTTGCTTGTTCAGCCTTTATCTTGCCATCTCTGCCTGTTATATGTTTAGACACACAAAAAAATGAGCCCAGTCAACTTAGTCAAAGACTTTTAAATCATTAGGATAGTGTTGCCCAAATTGTATTGTGTCCATGGGGCTTGCTAATTAAAATGCAGGTTCCTGGGTCCCACAAGGGGTTCACTGAATCAGAATCTCTAAAGGGGGCCTTGAAATGCATCATTCCACTGGAGTGACAGTGTGACTCTGTCCTTGTCATGCTGTCTGCCTATGAACTGAAAGCATTAGGGTCCCAGCTTCACGCAGGGAACTCTAGTAACTGAGGTGACCCTCCAGCTTTCCCCTAAGTAGGCACATCCTTTTAAAAGAGCAGGGAGCATATCAACTCAAGCGTGGGGTTTTACTGATAGTGGAAACTCAATATATATGTGTTGAATGAATGAATCTTCTATATTCTTTCTTTTCCTTTAGAAATAACTAAACAGGACACCTTAAAAGTTCTAAAAATCTAAATACTTTCGAAAAGATTGGGCAACTATAAAGCGTACCCTAAAATACTCTAAACAAAACATATCATTTTTTCCCCTTTTCCCTTCCTCTTTAGAAGATCATCAGAATCAATTCAAATCATGTTACCTACCTCAAATAGCAATTTAGGTTTGGCAATGTAATTTGTCCATCTCTTAAAAAGGCTGATTATTAGATTCTGGCTACAGAGTAATAAGCAGGTAATAGATTGTTTTTTAGATGCAAAATTATTTTTCTTTCTGGCTATAGAGGTTATTTAATTACATGACTACTTTCTTGTGAGAAATATTTATGCAACCACAAAAGGTGTTCTTTTTGGCCCTTAGTCACCAATGGGATTAACTCTGTGTTTGTAAAATGATGGTGGTGATTTTCATATTAATGTCATTCTTTACAAAGTTTAGAAGTAATTGTGGCTATTTTATAAATGTTAAAAAATGCATCATCATGAAGTTAAGTGAATTCAGATAAATTATGTATTGAAAGAGTGGCTGAATAATTTATTGTCGACATCGAGGCACTTCAAAGTGAAAGGAGATGTTATTAGCCAGGCCAACAGGTAGAATATGAAACTTCCTTCAAATCAGGACATTGGTCACCCAATAAATACATCGATATTTTAGAAGAAAGGAAAAGGCACTGAAAACATTTTTTTAATTTAACTTGACCACATTATATATTCCTTTAAAATGCAATCATTAATTTCTGTACTATAAAAATAAGCTGAACAGTTACTGATCTTTTAAAACTTATACTACACTCTTGGGAGAGAAATGAAAGTGAGTTTGACAAAATAGATGATGTAACTATAGATCTGATTCAGTTTCAGAAATCATGGTACAATCTTATTTAATAGATTTTTGAGTCTGTTTTTTTAAAATATTACTTGATATTAGATAGTGTTACTATGTATATAAATATGAATGTACCATGTAAAACAGAATGTCACATCAAATGCCAACCATAAGTGTAAATCATTTTTAAACTATTTTGTCTGAATTATAGAGTAGCCTAAATTGCTACCTTTGTTGATTTTAAATTGAAAGTGAATCAGGGTATTTGGTTTGTCTTTTCAAAATGCATTGCACTAAGGCAACTGAACAAACTTTAAAATTAGACTTTCATAAATCACACCTGTGCCCAATCTGGGGCCCTACACTCTAATTTCCCAGCTAGATGTCACAAGTATTTTGTCAGGACATAAATAATGGATGGTACTAAAAAAAACCTTGATAATATTATGATCCACTTGTTCTTTTCATGTAAGTCATAAAATCTGGGCTTTAATTCAATGAAACTGAAATTTTATGTTCAAACTTATGATGTTTTTTTTAAAAATTTTTATACTCCAGAGTCCCCGACTTATATTTCTGTCTTTATTCACTTACTACCAAACATTGTAGGATGACTTTTATTGTGGAGAAGATTAGAGGAAGCCAATTTAGAATGGGAACCGTTTTACATGTTTGGAAACAAGACTATTATTCTAGGGATTTGAGAGACTAGAAAATAAATTTCTTCAAGGTGACTAATGTGAAACACAAAAATATTTTGTTTTCATTGTTTTCAACAGTGTTTTCCATACACATTTTATTCTAATGCCACTAAAGAGTAAATGCATTTGAATTTAGCTTAATCAACATTTGTACGTTTATTATCTTTACTGTCATACATTTAGTGTTAAAAAAATAGGGTGATCCATTTTGTTCTGACTATAATAGAAAAAAATCATTACATCTAAGACTAAACTATATAAAGGACAACAGATTTTGATATCATTTTTCCATTAAATTCTTGAAGTTGCAAAATAAATATGGCTCTTCTTATAAATTTACTTTTAAAAAGTACACACAAAATGAAAAGTCCCTTAACTTCCAGCAAGACCTTCACTAGTGAATTAGGAGCCTCCTTCTTCAAAACAAAAACAAAAATCTTTTATTTGCACTAATTTTATTAAGAAAGGATTAAGATTTTTTTTTAATTTGGAGAAATTTTTATAGTTGTATTTTCCCTAATATCTTCCAGTAACTGAAATTGTGCATGTACCCTTGATGTCACAGCAGAGGGGTTACTTCTAGATTGAAGGAAACTATGTTTACCATGCTCTGGTCTAAAGTTAACAAATGCATTAGAATCACTCACTTGCTGCCCAATGAATCAGAATCAGAAAACCGTATTCATTTTTACTTAATTTATTTATACATGCAAAAAAAAAAAAGAAAAAAAACACCTCCGAATCATTTACTGAAAGACTCATTCTTATTTCTGGGTAAGATGAACTGCACCTTATTCTACATATGAGATTCAAACAATTTGTATAAAGTACAAAGGCATTTTGGTTAAAAGAATGGTTTCTTTATCAATGTACACAACATGCAGTCCAAAATTAAACATAAAGCACATAAAATTATTTCAACCATAGAACAAATGAAATTCCATGTGTTTTCTTCGGAAAAGATACATTTCATTCTTTTTAGATATGTTTCATTCAGTTAACAAAATGGGGCAGCACGAAATACATTTGAAATCATGGCCAGCCTTCCTCTCCTCATCATTTTCTTTGAAATGCCTAGGACCCACGTTGCTTAAAATCGCTTTTACTTCTCGACATGATGCAGCCTCTACCTTGACTATTTATAATTTTCTCTCGAATTAATTGAATGCCACTTGTCTGGATCCAAATGGTAGATGAGGAAGAAGAAATTCATTTTCAATATTATACTCACTTGGTCATATGTTGTTTTTCATAGTTAAAAAATTTTGCTTCTTAAGAAATTAAGCAATATTTTGGTACATTATTTAACAGTCTCCTGAGCTATTTTTAACTTCAGAATGCATAGCTTATTCTGCCTGAAGAGTTCCAATAGTTTTACTGGTTTTACCCTTAAAGCACTTTCTTTAAGGGATGGGCTTCCCTGGTGGCGCAGTGGTTGAGAGTCTGCCTGCCGATGCAGGAGACATGGGTTCGTACCCCGGTCCGGGAAGATCCCACATGCCACAGAGTGGCTGGGTCTGTGAGCCATGGCCGCTGAGCCCGCTGAACACTTTCTAGGGAAAAGGCACAACAATATACTAGCACCTTCTTTGATAAGATAACACATCTTGCATCTCTTCAGTGTTCAACCCACTGTAATCAGGTTGTGATCAAAGCATCTGAAACTGCTTTGTTAAAGAACCACCAATGGCTGTGAATTACCCAATCCAGTGAATTACCCAATCTTGACACATTTTGGCATTTTACACCATTGGCTCACTCTGGCTATTGACAGTTTTTTGTTTCTGAGAAATCAATCTCTCCTTGATTTCTTCCTACCTCCTGGTCCACTCCATCTCCACCTCCTGTGTTGGGCCCTCTTTGCCAGCCCCTTATGTGGGAGCGTCACTCAGGGACCTGCCTCGTGGCATTCCTGGGCAAGCTCTTCCAGGCTCAAAGCTTCAACTTTCAAATCCAGAGCCAGTGCCTACTCCTTCCTTCTACATTGAGACCTATATATGTATCTTCTTGGATATCTCTCTCTGCATGTCAGCCAGAGAGATTACCTTACTTGCTTCATCCATCCCTGCTTGAGCAATCTGTACTTTCTTTTGGGTACCTTATTTAAGTTACTGGCACAACTATCTGGCTGATAGCCCAAGACAGAAACGTGGGAGTCATTGCCAATATAGTCCTCTCCTTTACTTTCTTTTCTGTCCCCAACTCCTGTCAATTCTGTCTCCTTAACAGCTCTTTACTGTCACCACAACCATGCTGCCATACGGTAGCACAGATCTTTAACCCAGCTGGGCTATTAAAATAAATAGTCTCCTATCTGTCCAACTTCCCTTCAGTGTTACTCATCCCCACAAGCCAACCAATCCATTCTCTGTCTGCCTTTAGTTGTTTTTTCTAACATGTGAACCTGACCTTGTTTCTCTATTTTACAGTAACACTCCAAGGGTTCTTGTTAGTTGTTTTGCAAAAATCTGATCATAGGCCTGTCATTTCCCACCTGGTGCTGAGCTCTTGACTATGTTACATCCAGGTGGTATCAGTAGCTTAGTAAGTGATAAATGTTGGTGAATAATAAACCCAGTCCAATCTTTCACGCAGTGGACAAGGCCCTTTATTTCATACACTTTGTATGTGATCCACAGTAACAATATAAATCAGCAAGTGAGGAACTTTCTATATAAAGAATTCAACCATTTGGAAAGATAATCAACTCCACCCAGCTAGACTGGGAGTAGCAGTTTCTGTGTATATCTAAAGGGGCAGCTTGTTTAAGTCACTGAATTTGCATTTACCTCTAGGACACGAGAAAACATAATCTGATAATTGGATAGGGGATTGAGAGGAGAAATTTAGGGCTGAAAAATGTGTTATTCTGAGCTTTATGATTATTATTATTTACTTCCAACTTTGAAATTAACCTTGTTAGTACTTACAATTTGCTGCATGAAGATAAATCTATAGAACTCCCATCACTGGGTGTATCTGGGATTGTGTTTTAATATTGTAAGAGGTTTACTCTAGAAAAAGGTAGACATTTTTGACACTAATGATAAGAATTAAGAATGGATGTGTCCATAAAAAGAAAGAAACAATTAATTTGCTCTTTCAGAGGCTTTAATATTCCCTTTCTCTTCCTCACCATCTGCCTTAATGAAATGCACATCAAAGTTCACCCAAGAGCTGATTCTGTTTGACTTGAGCTGTATTGTGCCCCTAGTTCCTGATGATTTCCTTCCATCAGATTTACAATACATCATTTCTGAAACATATTTCTCAAGATACTTGGGGGGAAATAGAATTTCTCCATGGTAAAATAAACTTGAAATAATTCATTCCATATTCCCTTCTAAGGCAGCCTCAATAGATGTTAGCTAGTTAAAGAATCTGTGTGTGTGTGTGTGTGTGTGCGTGCGTGTGTGTGAGACCTGTGAACATCCTGCAGCTTTTGTCAAAACACTCTGTGCCTCTATGAAATTGGTGTCCTGCTCTGATCTCAACCATTTTTTCTCCTGGATTTTAGTGTGCACTTTCTATGGAAGCCTAGAGATTTCAACAACATTTATCCTGTCTTCTTTGAATCTAGTTTGTTTTCCCTATTCAGTCTTGGGTCCTGTTTTCATTATTGTTTTAAAATTTGTATTGGGGTATAGTTGACGTACAATGATGTATTACTTTCAGGTGTACAGCAAAGTGAATCAGTTGTACATATACATATATTCACTCTTTTTTAGATTCTTTTCCCATATAAGCTATTACAAAGTATTGACTAGAGTTCCCTGTGCTATACAATAGGTCCTTATTAGTTATCTATTTTATATTTTTCCTGGAGAATTCAAGTATTTCTGGTCTGGAAACGCTGCTTAAAATCCAAACTTGTCTTTGCCTCAGTAACTTAGTACTTTCAGGATGAGGACAGTACCTCAACATTCTGTGCATGTGTGTGTATACAGACATATTTGGATACAGAAGTATATATAGATACTTTTCTTCCATTCTTTTAACGTTTCCACAAATCTAAGTCCTCAAGTGTCTTGTGCCTTGACCAAAGTGAGACTTGGATTCTTGAATTCGTGACTTACTCCTCACTTCTTCATTATTCTACTCCTGCTGCAGCTTGGTTTCTAGAAATTACAGGGGGCTTTGTTGGCAGAGTAACTTGCTACCTTAGTACTTAGTATCTCTCTCAGCCATTCAGGTGAAGCTGTCCCTGGACCCTTGCTCTCTGTTGGGCCACTGTATTATTCTCAGTTCTCTGCTCTCTCATCTTCTTTGTTAAGGGAGACCAAACCGAGAGCTTAGTGTTAATTAGTGTTTTGTGTATATTAAAATGAAAACTTTGCTACAGAAGTTTTGCTTAAGAAGTCTGCACCCTATTCATAGATCCCTTTAATTGCTCCCCTGACCCCCAGTGGGAGGAAGTGGTGCTTGTTTTATCGCAGAAGTGTTTCATATTTTTTATGGTTATAGATGTTGACTTTAAGTCATTTATGAGGATCAGATAAAGACATGGCTCCCCAGTTGTTATTTTCCAAGAGTTTTCATACAATTGCTATATTTATTTTTAGAAACACAGCATTGGCACTATTAATATCCTCACTTAAAGATGGAGAAATTGAGGCAAAAAGGTTAAATGCTTGTCAAAATGAAGGACATATTCCCTTATGAACAGTGGAAATATCCCCATTAGGTCAGGCTATTAAGTGCATGGTTTAAAGGCATTTTTCAAAGGGTCAGAGGTAGCAAAGTTGGACCATGGGGTTAGAGAGATCGGGGCTTAATTCTGGTTCTGTATGTATTGGAGCAAACATTTAATTGTTCAGGACCTGCTTCATAGGCTGTAAAATGAGGTAGTAATACTTATAACACTTATACTTATAAGTGTTATAAGTAATACTTATAACACAGGATGTTCAAAATATATATATAGAATGTTGTTGAACTCTGACTTGTGTTAGTTTAACCTAAGTGTGAAGTGCTTTAGTGGATATTAAATACACCTATACTCTTATTTTAAAAAGGAAAGAATGCCTACTGCCTTTCCGAAGAGGCTCAGAACTGTCAAAGTAGAGTGTAGAGGGAGAATTCAAAACTAGTATTGAACTCCATGTGTTTAAATGAGATTCATGCCAGTTTGTTGCCTAGCAACCAGGGTATTTGTCCTTGCTGCCCTGTGGGGAGCCGCAGGGCAATTTAGCACAGGGTAGACTAAAAAGATTGCTTAGTGCAATGCAGCAGACACTGTAAGGGAAACATGGGTTTCTACAAACCCCCACAAATATCAATGAATTCATTTCAGTGCTGGCTTACTCTGGTTTCAAAACTCCAGCCAATGTTTCTCAAAGTGTGGTCCACTAACTACATGCATCAGGGTTACAAAGCTACAGTGGGGTGGTTAGGAAGAAGACTGAGACAAGTGTTCCTTCCAGAGGGCAGCTATAGTAAAGCACACATGGGCAGTCGGCATCATGGTTAAGAGGCCAGGGGCCAGATGGCAGGGGTTGCAATGCCGGACCTGTCTATTCCCAGTTGTATGAGGCTGCACACGTTCCTTAATTTTTCTATGAAAGTTTCATCATCATTAAAAGGTGATGATGATGATAATGACGAAATGTATATTTGTAACTACTGCAAGCAAAGGGCTGAGAAGCATATCTGGCACAGAGTTAAGTAGTCAATAAACATCAGTGGCTATTAGCTATTGAGGTCAAGACTTTTTGCCAGCATAATTCTCTGGGGTCATTTCTCAGTCTTAACCCACCTCTCTGGTGACCCCTTTCTTTCTATCTACTGTCTCCAGGCTCAACTATTCATGTTCCACTATCATCATGTAATGTTTGTCTTCTTTCTATCCTAAGGCACAAGTTTCACTTTATCTCCATCCTTAAAAACAAGTACAACTATGGGAATTTCCACAGGGTTTTCATGGCTAGTGATCCAGAAAAATTAGCAGGGAATAAAAGAGTTTCTTCCCAGGCTTTCTCCACTTTCTTTTTTTTTTTCTACTTTAGATCCACACAGTTGGGAAAAACATGGTAAGAAGATTCATTCATGTTGCCAAGTCTGAGGCTCTGCCCTGAGATTTGGAATCTAGAAGTTTGGCAGTTACCTGGCATCTGAGGTAAAAGGCATTCCACCTGACTTCTCCTTAGAGAAGTTCTTAGAGAATCGAGAAGCAGAGGGTGGAAGTGAGTAAAGGAGGAATAATCCCAGCTGCAAGTGGTTGGAAGGAAATTAATATAGCAACAAAGGTGAAGGTGAAAATTCCTCCTCAGGAGAAATAGCAAGACAAAGGCATATTTTGTGGCCAACCTGTTCTCAGCTGAAGTGGACATTCTTAGAGAACTACAGAAATAAAGGGATCGATTTGGCCATTTAAAGTCGTGGTGCAGAAGCTCATGAAAATACAAACAAAACTAAAGGCCTCTAAGAACCCTAGAATATCCTTAGAAGTCTCCAGTGTTGTACTGATCTAGGTTTCAGGCCATCCTTTCCCCCGGGAAAGGAGCTAAACTTGACACCTTGGTTGGATCCAGAGATTGGGGTGTGGTTTCTGATTAGGTTCTGGGATTTTGTCTTTGAGCTGATTGGCCCTACCCCAAAGGCTTACCAGGCAATAAAATGAGCAGTGTTAAGAGGCAAAAAAGCTGAAGTAGGCTGGCAACCAAATCCAAGGCCTCGAAAGCCTCAGGTACTAGAGACCCACAGGGGAGAGCTAAGAAACCCTGGTTCATGTGAGAGCAATTTTCCACAGCCTAAAGGAGAGAGACTGCAGAAAATCTCGAACACACAAATACTCTATATACCCCAAAAGAGGTGCAAGGACCAAGAAAGGAAAGTCCCGAAAATCATGGAAATGTTTATAAGTCTATTCAAATTATACTATATTACAAATGATTAAGAATGGATTATGTCAGAGCAACCTAATTGGCTTCTATCATGGACAGAGAAGCCCAGCAGATAGAATCATAAAGCAAAACACATATGGAATTTTCATCACTCCATATGATATTTTCATTATCAAACTAAAATAATAATAATAATAATAAAAGAATCTGATGAAGTCTCTAAGGTGACTACCTAATAACTTGAAGAATAAAGTTGGATTTTAACTTTTGGAGACAATTTTAGGAAATAGACTCGAGTTGCTTCCAATTCTGGCAGCATTTTTAGATATATTCTAAGTAATTTTTTTTCAAAATACTTTTTAGTTACAGAAATTTGTTTGTAACATCACAACGATACAGAATATATACACTGAAAATCAATTTCTACCTCCTTCCTACAATCCCAAACTTGTGAGGTAACCAATGTTATGAGTTTAATGTGCATTTTTAAATACTTTTTCTAGGCTTACATAACATATTTACATATTCACATTTTTTTTTAACTCTCCAATGATATACTGTGTATTCTGCAACTTTCTTCTCTTAACAGCGTCTCATGGGCATTCCAGTTAATACACTTAAATGTATGTAATTTTTTTCTGTTAGTTATTATTATAAAATATAGATGTGCCAAAATATATTCAACCCCACCCTTATCAACTGATATTACAAATTGTTTGGTGCTTCAATACTCATGCTTGTAATTGTATTTTTATGCTCTAGTGTTTGGTTTTCTAATATTCATTTTGCATACTTATATGTATGACTTAAAAAGATACATTTGAATATCTCAAAAGGCTATAGACGTGTGAGAATTACAAACACTGTGTTATAGTGTTTATTTCCCTATAGTCTTACTATCACTAAATGATATTCAACTTAAATTTTTCTTCATTCAGATATTATACATCATTTTTGTTTTAATTTGTATTTTTATGATTACAAGTGTAGCTGGGCAATTTTTTTTGAGTTTTTAAAAATTAATTTATTTTTGGCTGCGTTGGGTCTTCGTTGCTGTGTGTGGGCTTCCTCTAGTTGCAGACAGCGGGGTTTACTCTGCTTTGCAGTGCACAGGCTTCTCATTGCGGTGGCTTCTCTTGTTGTGGAGCATGGGCTCTAGGCATGAGAGCTTCAGTAGCTGTGGCACGCGGGCTTCAGTAGTTGCAGCACGTGGGCTCAGTAGTTGTGGCTCGCGGGCTCTAGAGCGCAGGCTCAGTAGTTGCGGCACACGGGCTTAGTTGCTCCAAGGCATGTGGGATCTTCCCGGACCAGCACTCGACCCCTGTCCCCTGTATTGGCAGGTGGATTCTTAACCACTGCACCACCAGGGAAGCCCCGTAGCTGGGCAACTTTGTACACCTCTTGGCCAACTTAGTCTGGAACTCCTGCTCTTTTTGAACTTCCTGCTTCTATCTTTTTGCTCATATTTTCTTGGGTTATTTACCTTTCTCTTATTAACTTGTAGAATTTTGAGTATTAGAAATGTGTGTGGGGTGGTGTGGCAAAAGAACATGAGTTGCAAATGAGTTCACTAACTATTTTCTTTTGGCTTGATTTATGTTCCATTCATCATAAAAATTTAAGACTTTTGTTAAATGTGTTCATTTTTCCATAACTTTCCACTAAAAAACTGTTTTCCTACATTTTTATAAATTTCGTTTCTAAAATTAAGATTTTAAAAATTCATCTGGAATTAATTTTTACATGTACTGTGAGATACAACTCTAACTTTATTTTGGTCCAAAATGGATAGCCAACTGGTATTTGTTGAATTGTCTACCCTTCCCCAGAGAATTTGAAGTGCCATATTTACCATTTACTAAGTAACCATATGCATTTGGAACTGTTTCTAGATACTCTGTTTCATTTCACTGGCTTATTTTTTTTTAATTTCAGAAGACAGGAAAAGATGGAGTATGTCTGTATTTTTTAAAGCTAACTTTTCTCTAATAACAAAGGAAAAAAGAAAACTAGAGCCAAAATTTCACTTATGAATATAAATGCAAAAATTTGAAAAAAATTAGCAATTCTGATGTAGTAAAATATGAAGGTAATAGTATAACTTGAACAAGAAAGTTTATACCAGAAACACAAGTATGAATTCATAGGAGAGCAACCTATTAATTTTATTACAGTGATAAATTCAAGAAAAAAGCTATTATGTCAATAGGCAGAATATGAATTTCACAACATAGGGTAGCCTGTCTTTATAAGCACTGTGGAGACCAAGAAAGGCCCTTCTTAAACATGATAAAGACCAAGAAAGACCCTTCTTAGACAGTTCTTTTGTACTTGAAACTGTCATAAAACACCAAATCAAGAATAAGACAATATGCCTGATGTTAGCATTATTATTCAATATTGTTTTAGAGTTATTAGATAATAAAATAAGATAAAAATCAAAGAAACAATACACTTATTAGAAAAAAAGAAATTTAAACATTTTTTGCAGATGATGTGACTACACACCTAAAAATTTAAAAAAAAAACTATTAGGATCAGAGAGTTTAGTAAGCTAGTTATCCATATTTGAAAATCAATAGCTTTTAAAAAATATCAGCAATGAACAGTAAGAAAAGGAAATGGGTTTTAAAAACTCTACTCACGTTTGCAACAAAACTATAAAATACATAGACATAAACTTAACAACAAAGTTAAAGGTCTTTATGAAGAAAGTGAAATATTTTAGTAAAGAACACATAAAAAGACCTAGTTAAATATTCCCTGTTAAGAATTCAATATCATAAACATTTCAAATCTTACCTAAGTCAACACATATTTCCTGCAGGACTTTTGCAGACCTGGTCTCAATGATTCTGATTTGCTTGTGTATAAAATGATTTATCAACTCTTTTTTTTTCCTTTTCTTTTTTTAAACAGTGATGCCCTACTAGATATTAAGACTTCCTCTAAGGCAACTGTAAACAAAATATTATGGTAATGATGTAACATTTTTATCAGTAAATGTGAAAACAGTATACTCAGATATCCTAATGTTATCTGAATTTGCACTTTTTTCTTTTTTTTAACCTTCTTAGGAGGTGGGGTAATTCAATGTGAACTTTGAGAAAATAAATATGAAATGATAGAATTGGGAAAAAAATGGCAAATCTATGGCAAAGATGATCTGGATTGAATAGTCCAAAATAAAATATGTATGATTAATCAGATTAGGATCAGTATGTACGCTAATAAAGCTAGCTTCTATTTGCACAAATATGTTTAAGAGCTGAGAAAGGGTTTTGCTATTTTATGTAGCTTCATTTAAATCCTAATTGGGATACACTACTTTCTCAGGATTAAAGACTGCATTTAGATCCCACTACTTTCAGTCTGACCTGTGCTGGGCTAAATGGTATCATTGCATATTCTGTAAAGGAAGGACTGACTTCGTTTATTCATCCAATATACATCTACTAAGTAGCTGTTAAGTGTGGGCCCAATCCCTGCCCCAAAGCCACCTGCAGTTTGGTTAGAAGAAGTAGCAGTATTATAGGCCCCTCCTACACCAACTAAATGCAAGTTGATGCTACACCAACAGACTTTTATCAGTCCCTTTAAGCTGTCCACATGGTTTTCCCATTAACTATTTCTACAGTTAATACTTGAAAGAAATATCTCTCTTAAAATAGAAACTCTGTTATCCAAAATTCTCACATACTATGGCCTTTCCTACAACTCAATCTAAACAAGGAAAATAAAATTAAATCCTTTTGTTAAGAATACTCAAATAAGGATTAATCTCCAAAATATACAAGCAGCTCATGCAGTTCAATATCAAAAAAACAAACAACCCTATCCAAAAATGGGCAGAAGACCTAAATAGACATTTCTCCAAAGAAGATATACAGATTGCCAACAAACACATGAAAGGATGCTCAACATCACTAATCATTAGAGAAATGCAAATCAAAACTACAATGAGGTATCACTTCACACCGGTCAGAATGGGCATCATCAAAAAATCTACAAATAACAAATGCTGAAGAGGGTGTGGAGAAAAAGGAACCCTCCTGCACTGTTGGTGGGACTGTAAATTTATATAGCCACCATGGAGAACAGTATGGAGGTTCCTTAAAATCTAAAACTAGAATTACCATATGACTCAGCAATCCCACTACTGGGCATATACCCTGAGAAAACTATAATTCAAAAAGAGACATGTACCACAATATTCACTGCAGCACTATTTACAATAGCCAGGACATGGAAGCAAACTAAGTGTCCATCAACAGATGAATGGATAAAGAAGATGTGGCACATATATACAATAGAATATTACTCAGCCATAGAAAGAAATGAAATTGAGTTATCTGTAGTGAGGTGGATGGACCTAGATTCTGTCATACAGAGTGAAGTAAGTCAGAAAGAGAAAAACAAATACCGTATGCTAACACATATATACGGAACCTAAAAAAAAAATAGTTCTGAAGAACCTAGGGCCGGGACAGGAATAAAGATGCAGACGTAGAGAATGGACTTGAGGACACGGGGAGGGGGAAGGGTAAGCTGGGACGAAGTGAGAGAGTAGCATGGACATATATACACTATCAAATATAAAATAAATAGTTAGTGGGAAGCAGCTGCATAGCACAGGGAGATCAACTCGGTGCTCTGTGACCACCTAGAGGGGTGGGATAGGGAGGATGGGAGGGAGACGCAAGATGGAGGGGATATGGGGATATATGTATACATATAGCTGATTCACTTTGGTATAAAACAGAAACTAACAACATAGTAAAGCAATTATACTCCAAAAATGATGTTAAAAAAAAAGAACTAAATGGGAGGAAGCAAAGCTTTATAAAATAAAGGATTGGAAGCATTGCATTTACCTCTCTCACCAGTAAATTTTCTGCTTTGTGTTCTGCATCTTCGGGTACTGTTGAGTACAATGTTCGTATGTCCCAAGAAACTGTGGCAGTCTGAGAGGAACAAGGAAAGGAAATTAAGCCTTCCATCTTAAAGCACTGAGCAGACCACTATACCAAAGTCACAATAAAGAAGTGTATGAGATCTTAGCATTTAAGGATAAGAAAAGACAGAGAAACTTCCATAGTTCTTACCAATTTAATCTCTAGGAAGGAAGATTCAAACCTCTTTGGATTACCACCACTGGCATTACAGTTAGTCCCCCCTGCTCCATGGTTTCAGTTACACATGGTTAACCAGGGTCGAAAAATATTAAGTGGAAACTTCCAGAAATAAACAATTCATAATTTTGAAATTGTGTGCTGTTCTGAATAGCATGATGATATCTCAAGTCATCACACTCTGTCTGTCCCCACCATCCCATCTCATCGACATCTTCAGGGCTCCATGACCCAGGATGACCCTCCTTCTGATGTATTGTCAGAAAGTTAATAAATAGTAGCCTAATACTATGTCACTACATTGTTCAACCCACTTCATCTCATCACCTAGGCATTTATCATCACACATCATCACAGGAAGAAAGGTGAGTACATTATAATAAGATATTGTGATAGAGAAAGAGACCACATTCACATCACTTTTATTACAGTATATTGTTATAATTGTTCTATTTTATTATTAGTTATCATTGTTAATCTTTTACTCTGCCTAATTTATAAATTAAACTTTATCATAGGTATGTGCGTATAAAAAAAACAGTATGGATAGATAGAGTTTGGTACTGTCTGAAGTTTCAGGCATCCACTGGGGATCTTGGAATGTATCCCCAGTGTATAAGGGAGGATTACAACACTGTATTGCAATTACTGTTTTATCTGTGAAGCTCATAATCTTAAGCTGTTTCCTTCCCTGCAGAACACAAAAATTTGGGCATCTGTATATTTTGACTAGTTTATTTATATTGGTATCTTTTTTGTTTTAATGCTGTTGATAAAATACATTTGAAATGAAAAAGAAAACCTACAAGATCTGCATTATTTAATCCTACTGTAAACAATCTCTTGAATATCCGCAGGGTAAATTTAGCCCCTTTCAGAAACCCTGTGTGTGTGTGTGTGTGTAGCCATAATTACAGTGGGAGAGAAGAAAGGGTATTCAGTAAATCTGGACCTTGAAGAAAATAAGTCATGTTTTTAGTGTCTTTATTTTCACTGAAATAAATAAAACATTTTCAACTTCAATGCTAAACAAACAACTTTTTAATTAAATGAATATACATTAACTAAAAATATAAAGAATCTCTTAATATAAGACATTTAAAACAGAATTCATAGATTGTTTCCCCTGTATATATCTTATGGGATGCCATAAAATGGTAACTTTCCATTAACAGCCACCAGCTTCCTTTAGTCTGTACTCCTTGGCGATTACAAGGATGCTGGGATGATGAGTCTGTTAACATACATGGTACCAACAGTTGAGATCTTTTATTTTGTACATCCCCAAACCCACAAATGATTCATCAGCATTTCTAAAGCACAAAATAGGGTTCATTTGAACTGTTCTAGATGAAGGGCATTTTTTTCTAGACCAATTATTAAAACAGATGAGAGTCTTAAAACCCATACTTTTGGGAAGGAGAGGGGTCCAGGGAATTTAGTCTTCTGAGGTCACAGCTGCAGCTGCAAGCTCTGCCACCCAGGGCAGCATCGTTCTTTTTCTTCCAATCCTAGCCTCATATTTTCTTCAAATCTCCTATTTTCTTCACTCTTGATATAAGCTCCTCGTGGGAAAGAAATTTGGTCTGTCTTGTTCATCGCTATAACCTCAGTGCCTGGTTGGGTGCTCAGTACTTACTTGTTGAGTGTGTTGAATGTGTGTGAGTGTGTAAATGTGCATTCTGTGTATGCATGCTGTGTGTGGGTGGTGTGCGTCTGTGTGAGCTTGTGTGGTTGCATGTAGCATGTAAGTATGTCTGTGTGAATGTGTGTGTGTGATGTGTGTCTGGTGTGATTATGCAGGAAGGTATGCTGTACTTGATAGCGTGTGTCTGTATGCATGGCGAGTGTGTCTGTCATGTGTGAGTATGTATATGTGCATGTGTGAGTGGGTGTAGTGTGTGGGAGTATCTGTGTGTGGGGGCGTGCACGCATGTACGTGCATATTGGGAAGATGGGATTTGGACACTGAAACAGGAAGAATGTCATGTGACTCTAACAGGATCAGAGGACAAAAGTAATGATCAGAGGACAAAATATAATAAGAAAACTGTAATCAAGATACATTATATAGCGAAAATAAATGCTCATCTTGAAACATAGATATAGAGCCCCTCGGTCAGTGCATCTGCCCCAGGATTTGACTGCAGTTTGTGTGAAGAGAGTTTGGAAGTGCTCACAGGACATGGCTGTTGATTTAAGCCAAGTATAGATACACGCACAGGGAACCATTACCTCCCACGTGAAGTGTGTTGGAGCCAATTTAGGATTTATTATTATCTAGATTTTACATTTTTGATTCCTTTTGAATTTCCTTTTGCTAGTTGCATCTTTTATGTTATTCATTCTGTTAGAAGATAAACAGTAAGTAAACTCTATTGAAAAGTTGGAGTAGAAGATGAAAATCCATGCCTAAATTGAGCTTTGGGGATTATCGCTGGATTTCAATTATCTGGGGATAACTTATTTCCTGTTTGGACAGATAATTTGCAGATACACAGTGTAACGATGCATTTTCTGGGAACATTACATATTGTGATCTACTGGCAAGATGAAGGATTTTTTTCCTCCAATTGAAAAAACTTTCTATATTTCAGTCATTATTTTATAATAAAATTTTTATATAAAAAAGCAAAAGATTCCTCTTTTTCATTATCCACCACAGTTTATTGATTTCTTGCCTTTAAAAAAAATAATAGCTGCTTTAAAATACTCTAAGTCTGATGGAAAGTAAAGGGGCCCAAAGTTTAGTTTCCTGTTTAGTTATACCATAACCTATCATCCCACTAAGATCAGTATTCTGTGGTATAGTTCAATAGAGTGAATACTGAGCTGGTTTAAGAAGCTTTTTTTTCTTAATGGTAGGTTTCTGGAAGGTGGGCTCAGGTTTCCAGTAATAATAATTACATGACTACTTGATTTGTGATGCCATGATTAGGGTCCCAAATATACAGGCTAATGCTCATATTCAATGTATGAGATTGGAAGTTCCTTCAATTTGGGGTAATAAAAATTAATCATAGGTACAATGGTTATGTGTGATCCCTGATGACCTCTAGTTATGAGATGATGTTGATTCTTTGCTAAATAAGGCATCTGGGGCTGAATCACCCTCATGTAACCAGGTGATAAATCTGAAACAATATTTTACAACATGCACATCTAATACCTTGCACAGAGTACACAAATACAAGAAAAGGAATACATGTATAATAACATGCTATTAACCTCAGTTATAGTTTGTCATACTGCTGGAGAACTTGAGTGAAAAAGCCGAAGACCTCCATACAATTTCAACTTTAAGAACTGTATTGCTTCTACTCATTTTTGATTCCTTTTGTTTTCATTTTTTAATTGAAGTATAGTTGACGTATAATATTACATAAGTTACAGGTATACAGCATAGTGATTCACAATTTTTAAAGGTTCTATTCCATTCACAGTTACTACAAAATACTGGCTATATTCCTTGTGTTGTACCATATACATCCTTGTAGCTTATTTATTTCATACATAACAGTCTGTACCTCTTAACCCCCTAACCCCATCTTGCTCATTTTAAATTTCTTTCATGTATCTCTGCTGAAGCAAAAATAAATCGATCAAATAGGAAAAAAGTATACGGAGTCATATTTGTTAAGTAAGGGCATTAGCATGGTTACAAATAATTGCTTTTCTGAGAATTAGATGCTTTCAGACCACTACAAATTGCCTTGGCCACAACAGACTTCCTGTTCTCTTTACTAAACCCTCTGGTCGACGATCACTAGAGCTCAATAGCATGAGACGGATCCGAGACTGCACTGGAACTCAGCCGAGCTCCTCATCGGGTGGGAGAGTCTCATAAGGGCCTATTGTCCAGAGATGAGGCATTTGGAAATAAAAACTGTCCTTTTATATATGAAATGAGGCATGCAGGCCTGTGTTTGTAGTTTCAGGTCCGTGACATTCAGACATCCTCCACGGCGGCCCTGACACTTTCTGATTCTTTCTACTCTGCAGTGGGTAGTTTTGGGGGCTTTGTCACGGCTACCATTCTGGTGGCTAAAATGACTACAGAAGACTTCATTCCAAGCACGTAGGGGCCATTTCTCAATTGGCCAAAGGCCACTGTCAAATTCTAAAAAAGAAGTTGCTTTTCCTATGTTGGAGCTGAGCAAAGCTCCCTCTGACGGTATTATAGATCCCAGCTGCTCAAAAAAGAGGACAAAAATGATGGTGTTTAGAGTAACCCATCAATCTGAGCTTGAGAAGCCAGCAAGCCTCACAATAAGGGCTATTAACTAACACTTTGTGGTCAATTCCAACAGAAGCCTGTGTTTAAAAGTAATCTTCGCCTAAATTTCTCAAATTAAAACACTGATATTGGTTTTTATCCAAGTAGAGCAGACACTTATACTACATATGTTGCTTGAAAAACATTTTTTACCCCATTCAGAAGAGTATTGTGATTTTATTTTTTTACATACATGAGAATTCACATGAATACTTTCATTGTGCTTTAAGGGAAAGGTCCTTCTTGTTTTGCTGAGGTTAAACTGTATGGGAAGTGCACCAATAGTGAGCAGTTGCCCATAACTGGACCCTAGTCATCATCCAGCCAAGTCAAGCACGGTGATTCATCCATCATAGTATTTAAGTATATAATTAGGGAACTTTGGAGACCTGCTTCAAGACATTTTAGTCTTGGACAGGCAAACCACTGAGCAAGTCACTTCCTTTCTTTTTTCTGTGCTTCATTTTCTAGGCTCCAAAATGTGTCTCACCTCCTCCATGGCGGTAAGGATGAAACGTTTTACATATGGAAAAATGTGAGTATTAATAGAACACACTGTTCCAACAACAGGAATATAATTATTGCACCAGGGTCTCCCCTTGGCAAGGACTCAGAGGTTATGATCTAAGCTCATTCTCCTAGGAGGTACGGTGAAGAAGCCTGCTCTGTGTGAGGCCTGCAGATATGGCCCCATGAGGAGCAACAGGCCTAAGACGTGAGCCAACCCACCACAGCCAAGCCGCCAGGGCACCTTTTCCTGTGGCTGCGGACATTCTTTCTTCCGCATTGGGCTCACGCCTGCACATACCTTGCCCATTCTCCTCCTCTCAGAAAACCCTTTTCTTTCCTTATTCTTTCCTAATCTCATCTCAGGTTTGACAAAGATGCCACCTTCTTTAGAAAATCTCCTCTAATTCATCCAACATACATCTTCTCTTCTCAGAACTATATGATTTACTGTCTGTATTACCCATGAAGTCTGCAGCTTAACTGTAGAATATTGTGGACCCCAAAGCTCTGCAAGTGATTAATTTAGCCAGTCATTTTACGTGTGTGTACTTTTGTATGTAAGCAAGCCACATTAAATCTGCTTTGGTGATAAAATATAACTATACATGAAATGTTTTGCCATGTTTTTTATTGTGTCTCTGGTATACTTTGTTATCCCTTTTAAAGAATGAAGTACTTGAATGCAGACATGTGTCTTTATGATTTTTTTTGGTATCCTGTCTCTGACCACCTGCATGATCCCTACCTTAATGCTTAGAACAATCCTTTTTTAAAAAAATAACACTGCTATTGAAATATAATTGACATGCCATAAAATTCACCCTTTTAAAGCGAGTTCAGTGGTTTTAAGTCTATGCACAGGATTATGCAATCACCATCACTATTTAATTTTAGAACATCTTCATCACCCGCAAAAGAAACCCCATATCCACTAGAAGTTACTTTCCTTTCTCCCTTCTCCCCAGCCCTAGGCAACCTTAATCAGCTTTCTGTCTCTATGGATTTGCCTACTGTGAAAATTTCATGTAAACGGAATCATACCGTGGGTACACTTTTGGGACTGGCCTCTTTCACTTAGCATAATGTTTTCAATGTTCACCCATGTTGTCAGTACTTCATTCTTTTTATGGCTGAATAATATTCCACTGCATGGATATACCATATTTTGTTTATCCACTCTTCAGTTAATGGACATTTGGGTTGTTTCCACTTTGGATTATGAATAATGAGGCTATGAATATTCACATAGAAGTCTTAATGTGGACATATCTTCCTAGCACAATCAAGTCCAGAGCAGTCTCCACATATCCTTACTGAATTAAAGTAAGCTCTCTAGAATCCCTTCTCTGCAATATTGTAATGGTACCACTCACTGTGGGATTCAGGGAGTTAATATTTTCCCCAAGTCATGCACCTTATTTTTCTAAGAAGCAGTAGGCTCAGAGCACGCTGTTTAGACAGAAACTCCAATAGCAAAAGTCAAGGTGCTTATGTTTGATTTATGTCATCACAGTTACTCTACATCCTTGAATATGAGCCTTTCCAAATCTCAGCTTCATTAGCTTGTAAACGAGAGCAATATTATAACTAAGAATAACCTAGTTTGAGAAAGACTCTTACTTAGCTTTTAAATTGCAATCACAGTGTTCTTGCATGAACACTGAGAGCCATTTAAAGTCTGCTTTTCAGGCTAAGAAGCCAAGGATTAAAAAGAGGTTGACATTCTTATAAAATGTTAGGCTGTGTCTCAGTAAGAGATGCAAGAAGAAAAAAATAAATGATCACGGCCTTTCTGCTTTTCCATTTAAAAGATATTAAAGTCTTTCTGCTTCCTCTCACAAAATGACCCATGTGGTTGAGCCTGGAAGTCCCCACATACCAGTTGCTTTTTATAGCTAAAAACATGCTATGAAAGAATAAATGTTAAGAAAGCACAGTTCACGAAGTCTTGTTAATAAGCCATGAAAATTTCAGGATGCATTGGAGAGACCTGAGACTCTACTTCTGAAATACTGATATGAAGAAAGGATTTGCGAAGATTATGTTAACTCTCTCAACAGGCTATTTCAGATGTTCAATGTAGACCTTTGACTTTGAAGATGCCACTGACCAGTGTTGAAAGTCTAACCTTTCAAGCGGAAGTACTGTTTCCTGTTCATGTCGGTGTCCTTGCTGTCTACAGCAAGTAGCTCACGGAAGGTGGGCCAGGAAACTGAGTGGAAATAGAGCAGTTTGACAGGGGTGGGTGGTATGGAAATACAGGTGATCAGGTGGCCTTTCCACAGCATCAGTATTGCTTTTGGACCTCTGAACTTCCTTCTTTAAGATTTTTACATCTTCCAGAAATGATGCCACTTTAGGCTTTCTGTATCTTTCTCTCATCAAGAAACTTATTTCTGCCTTTCTCAATTTTTGTTCTGCTATTTTGTATCAGTTTCTCCTTCGACTGAAACACTCCCCGATATGATTCACTGTGTCCTTGAAACTTTTTTTTAAAATAGATATTTATTGGAGTATAATTGCTTCACAATACTGTGTTAGTTTCTGTTGCACAGCAAAGCGAATCAGCCATATGCATACACGTCCCCATATCCCCTCCCTCGTGACCCTCCCTCCCACCCTCCCTATCCCACCCCTCTAGGTCATTGCAAAGCACCGAGCTGATCTCCCTGTGCAAACTGTTCTTTAGCTCTTGTTTTCCTTTCTTACTCTCCTTTCCTACTTCGTGAAGCCACAATCTGGTGACTAAGTTCTTTATTTTTTGGTCTTAAGTTTCTATTACTACCAGCTTCAAAAAGAAAGATGAGAAAAACAAGAGTAGCAAATACAATTACTGAAGGAGTGCATGGTTTTGAAATGAATGAGTTAATAAATGCATCTAGACTGCTTATTCCAAGTAATTATTACGATGCAAGCAGTACAGAAGATCACACTGCTTTTTCCCAGAACCCACGCACCAGAGGAAGGGTTTCTACCTCGTGGGGCAAGAAAGAGGAAAATGCTTCTACTTTGTTTTCTTAATCTGGAAGAAGATGATTTCAATTCAATGTTCAACAAGCTTTATTGAATGCCCATGAGCCAGACGTCGTGTTGGGTACTTAAAATACAGATAAGAATTGACTTCTCCCTTGCCTAGTAACAGAAAGCAAGTGAATAAGTACATGGTGCTACAGGGAGGAAATAAGCCTTTGTTGATAGCAGCTAAGTGCCAGTCACTGTATCGGATGGAATGAGCCTCTGGGGAAAGGGAACCGGATTTAGCTCTGTTTTTTTAAGGTGATGTGTTAAGTTGTGTCAAAGAGGAAAGTATCATATTAATGATCTCAAGAAAAACCAATGACTTCATTCTCTTTATTCTCAAATTTCATTTCAGAATAGGATTTTTGGTTCCTAAAGGTACTCAAAGTTATATTCTAAAATAATAACATACATGTGTCTGAAAGACAACTCGTGAAATAGATATTCATTTTCCACCTGCTTGGTGCCAAGTGCCATTCTAGTTGCTGGGGGGTCTTACCATGATCAAGGCAGGTACATCCTTGTCCTGCTTGAGGTTACTCACTGATGGTGAGAGAGTGAAAAAGCAAACCAAGATCTTCCTTGGTAGTGGTAAGTATTATAAAGAGAAGCAAACAGGGGGATGTGATAGAGTAACACAGGGTGGAGGTGGGGTAATGCAGGTTGGAAATCAGAGATGGTTCTTTGAAGAGGTAGCATTTGAACTGAATCATGAATGGAAGACACGAACCAGCTGTGAGAGGGGTGTAAAGGCCCCACAGAGGGGGCGGGCTGGGCAAATGCAGGGAACACAAAGAACGCTAGGTATCTGTGTAGTGACCAAGGGAAACAGGCCTAGGAGAAAACGGCTCAGAGATTATCAGGAGCCAGGTGAGAAGCTGGATTTGACTCTAAAGGCAATGGAAAACCACTGGAAAGTTTTAACTAGAGGCGTAGCATTATCTGACTTGTATTTCCAAAAGCTTCCATTGAATAAATCAATCAAGGAAAAGAAGGATGCAGGAAGACCAGTTAAAGACCACTTCTGGGGATCCAGGCAAAAAAGGATGATGATGGCTTGGGCCAGCAGTGTGAATGGAATCCTGTCTTAAAAAATAATCTCCTTTAAGGGGTATAGAGGCCCAGGTGAAGACTTTGTTTCTTGCTCTTTCTTTTTTTTTTTTTTTTTTTTTGCAGTATGCAGGCCTCTCACTGTTCTGGTCTCTCCCGTTGTGGAGCACAGGCTCCGGATGCCCAGGCTCAGTGGCCATGGCTCACAGGCCCAGCCGCTCCGCGGCATGTGGGATCTTCCTGGACCGGGGCATGAACCTGTGTCCCCTGCATCGGCAGGCGGACTCCCAACCACTGTGCCACCAGGGAAGCCCTCTCGTTATTTCTTAACCATAAGCATTCATAATCAATTTTAGTTTTCATCCATATTAGGGCACACACTCCTTAAACACTGGGCTTTTGTTTTTCTTGTCAGTCTCTCTTGTCTAGAAAGTGCTGCTCTATATTCAGTGCCTTGTGGGTGCTGAATAAATATTGATTAAACAAACCAAATAATGAATCATGTCTCCTGCAAGCGTGGGTGCTTGGTAACACGGAAACACAGAAGTGAGCTAGATTCTTCCATCTGTGGGGCACAACTGGGAAGAACATTAGAGGGAGGGTGGGGAGTTTGGGGCCGCTCCCCTCCTTCCATCCTGAGATGCTTTGGGATTGGAGTGGCCACTCAATTACTACCTCCCATTGGGTGCCTGGGGGCTGTGCATACATATCCCAGAGCATCCTTACCCATTGCTTAAGTATGGGCCTGGGAAACGATACCCTAGCCAGGTGAACAGAAGCCTTGCTGTTGGCGAGCAACACCCCTGAAATGTGATGCAGGCTGTGGATGGAGCAGACTGTGTCAGAGAGCATTTAAAGAAGGGCTTTACTCCACATGGAGGGAGAGGAAACCCCCCCAAAATGAGCATGGTTGTACTGTATAGTGGGGATCCCCAAACTTCTTCTGTAAAGGGTCAGATAGTAAATCTTTTAGGGCCCTCTCTCTCTGCTGCAATTACTGCACCTCTGTTGTAACTCTGCAGCTGTATCATGAAAGCAGCCATGGACAACAGGTGAATGAATGGGTGTCACTGGGTTCAAATAAAACTTTATTTGTGGATACCAAAATCTGAATTTCATATAATTTTCATGGGTTATAAAATATTCCTTTTTTCCCTTCAACTATTTAATCAATTCTATGAAGAAAATAAAACAGGGTAGTGTTTAAAAAACATAAAAACCATTCTTAGTTCACGGGACGTACGAAATTAGGTAACAGGCCACCCATGAGCCATTGTTTGTCAACCCTTACTCTGTAGAGTAGGAAAGCAGGAAACCAATCCATCTGAATGTTGTTCAAAAACTGGCAACTTTACGTGGTAATAATATTTAATACTATCCTTTTGTTTGTCAAAATATCATTTCGTGGAAATGAAAATTTAGCTGTTTGTCTAATACAATATTTTCTGATGATACGGTGGCATCAAATGTCTCTTGAGCACCTGCCAATTGGGAGCTATGCTCCCAGGTGGTTCCCAGCTTCTTCTACACCCTGTTATGTGTTCTCCATGCAGAGGCCAGATGAGCTTTTAATAATATGCACCAGGTCACTTGTTCCCCTTCTTGAAACACTCCAGTGATTCGCCACTTGCCTTTCAAATAGGATGCAAATGTCTTATCTTGTCCTTGCCTGCCTCAACTCTGACCACTCTGGCTGTCCACCCATACCGCTCTTCAATCTCAGACCTCTCCTGGGCTTTCGAAGCAGCTTCCTGCAGCCCCAAACCCTCCTTCCTTCCCCAGGCTTTAGCAGGGTTGGTCTTCTTTGGGAATTCAGAGCTCAGCTCAAACGTCGGCTTGTCAGAGGTGCCCTTGAGCATCCAGTCCAGCTCAGTTCTTCCTCTCGTTACTTCTATTACTTGGCCTGGTTCATTCTTCATAGAACTGGTCTTTATCTGAATTATCTTGCTAATTAATTAATTATTATTTATTTTTTTTGCCTGATTCTTCCCACCAGAAGGTAAGCTTCATTAAAACAAGGAAATTTCTGTCTCATCACTGCTGTCTTCCCATTCTGAGATATTTTAATACCTAACATTCGGTATTATACCTTATATATTTGTTGAATGAATAAAGGAAGGACATCGTGTGAGGGGTGATAGAATGTTACGTTCAGAATTGTGCTAGTATTTTACCCCAGTTGGGAATGAGGGTGACTGTGTATGACAGGGTGGGGGGTTGGGTTGGGGAGGAAGACCATGGCCTTGAGAAATGGGCAAGGACCAGATCATGGAGAAACCCTCGGGAAATACTACAGTGTTTGCCCTTTGTTTTGAAGGCAATGGGGGTGGCCACAGATGGGTCTTAAGCAAGGCCAAGATAAAAGGATTCAGTGTATTTATTGGCATGTTTATATTGGGAAAATAACAAAGCACATTATTATATGCTCTGTTTACACCATTAAGGATAGCAAAGGACACAGAGTAATCAGACCAGTCTTAACTTAAATGAGTGTGGAAAGATGCCAAAAAATGAATTCAAATTCAGTACAAATGCTACATCGCATCTACATGCCTCCATTCTCTTCTTGAGCTGGGGGAACTTGGAGGAGCTTTTGATGTATTTCTGAGTAACAGAGCTAGAAGAAAAGGGGCTCCAAGTGTCAAGTTGTTTGTGTGTGTGCTGTTTGACAGAAAGAGACTGTTTCAAGGTTTACCCTCGGTCTGAAAGAAAATGAGGATGCGGAATTAAAAACTAAAACGTGGTTCAACTTTGTGCTTGCAGCTCAGGCTCCGTGGCCTGGTCCGACCACGGAAACGAGATTTCTGTCCGAGATAAGCCTCTTTTAAAGTGTGTCAAACACTCAAGCGAGAGACATTTAAAAGTCTGAAAAACAGATGGGAAGAGTTCCTTTTTTTTTTTTTTTTTTTTGCAGTACACGGGCCTGTCACTGTTGTGGCCTCTCCCGTTGTGGAGCATAGGTTCCGGACACGCAGGCTCAGCAGCCACGGCTCACGGGCCTAGCCGCTCTGCGGCATGTGGGATCTTCCCAGACTCGAGCACGAACCCATGTCTCCTGCATCGGCAGGTGGGCTCTCAACCACTGCGCCACCAGGGAAGCCCAGAAGAGTTTCTTTTTTCCTGTCTACAAATCGTCTCCTTTCTTTCCATCATTCTTGGTACTTGGAACAGAAAATTGTTGACTTCCACACACCTTCTTTTTTATTCATTCATGGAGAATGGTGAAGAAAATGAACCTTTAGAAGCCAGAAGCTAGATAGGCCCCCAAGATAAGAGAAGGAATGGACGTTTGAGGCTGCTTGAGGAAGTGGAAGCCCTGGGGCCCCAGCAACTCGTCAGAGGTTTCCGCAGACAGTGGCTGTGCCACAGGTTACCTCAGAGCTGCCTTTTCATCTGCTTTAAGAAGAACTGAGGGGCAGGACAGGAATAAAGACGCAGATGTAGAGAATGGACTTGAGGACATGGGGGGGGGAAGGGGAAGCTGGGACGAAGGGAGAGAGTGGCATGGACATATACACACTACCAAATGTAAAATAGCTAGCTAGTGGGAAGAAGCTGCATAACACAGGGAGATCAGCTTGGTGCTTTGTAACCACCTAGAGGGGTGGGATAGGGAGGGTGGGAGGGAGACACAAGAGGGAGAGGATATGGGGATATGTGTATACATATAGCTGATGCACTTTGTTATACAGCAGAAACTAACACAACATTGTAAAGCAATTATACTCCAATAAAGATGTTAAAAAAAAGAAAGAAATTATATCCAACCACACACACACACAAAAAAAGATGTTCATGTTTGTGATGTCTGAGACTACCTTTCTCTTACAAAAAAAGGAAAGGTTACTATCTGCTTGTGGTAATATCTGTTTATACAGATATTCACTAACAAATTAAACATGCTTCAGATGACCACGGATGGAATGCTTGGGACACATGGGTGCTCATCATCCATAACTTTACTGTGCTTGTCTCCAAAATGAATTTCTTTTTTATTCATTCCCTGCACTACCCTCTGGAGAGTTCTGTGTGCCAGTGAGCATTGTCCTAAAGGTGACACATCTCAGATCACAAATCCTTCCATGAAGATGTGCTTGCCTACCTTTCCTTGCCCACAAGGCTAAACAAGGGACAACCATGATTAAGGGTGATTTTTAAGACCTACACCTTTTGTGCCAAGAGAGTCCCGCCTCTGCCTTTGGTTGGTTCCAGTTGCTTGGAAGCTTTCAGTTGCAAATGGCCTAAGGGAGGAAGTGTTCTGTGAGGCTAGGTAAGTGGTTAGAAACCAAGATCCTGGCAGGGACACAAGTACCACCTGGAGCCAAGCAGCCCCCCATGCCCCTTCCATCCCAAGTGGCCACAGTATCACTGAGCCTCCAATCTTCAAGCTCTAGAAGGCCCTGGGCACTTTCTATTACTGGATATGCATTCCATCTGTGATGCTGGTGATGTAGGGTGCCCACAGGAAGAGGGCTGAGCTCCCCAAATCTATAAGGAAAGACAGCGACACAGTGTCGGAAGATGTACTATCACCTTGTGGGGCCCTCCTGAACTTAGATGGCTTGAAAAGACAACACTTACTGAAAAGTCGTCACTGGGGAAGAATAGGAGATCTCGAAGGGGATCATTCTGGTAGGTCTTTTCAAGTTCTTCAATGACAGTTTCATAATCCAAAGGCTGGAGAAGCCTGGGCTTTTCTTGCTGTAGACAAAGAAAATATTGTATTAACCACTGAAACAGAGAATCTTGCTTTTTCTCAACATCTGGTTGGATTTCATTTCTTAGAATCACCAAAGCTTTGATATCGTGCAACCCTTCTAAGAGAGTCATGGAGACGCCAGGCATTTGGGGCAAAGCCACATAACTATTATTTCCAGATCTGAAATAATATGAGAAGATCTTGAAATACCTGACATCTCACTCAGTAATTTAAGCACCAAGCCTCCAGGGCACATGGTATTCAGCCTTGTCACATCCATAGAGTAGATGTTTATGTAAACCTGATCTTTGTTAATGTGGAGAAAGACCTTCTCCCTACTTGCTATATTATTATGATGATCATCATTTTTCGTGAATTAGATACTTCCTTTGAGGTCTACTTGGGTCTATTTTAAACCGTTGGCTCCCTGCTAGCAGTCAAAGTAAGACAGACTCTCTTAGTCATCACTGAAACATGGATCCTGTGTCAGGATTAATTGCTTGGCTCTGAGCTTCTTTGCCGATATAGAGAGAAGTTGGGTAATTCTTTAGTAGAATTGAACAACACAATTAATATGGAAACAGTGTGGTGAAAATGGAGAAGAGTCTGAAAAAATGGCTCAATAATCTCACCACATTAAATTCCTAAAGCCAAGGGTAAAGGCACCTCCCTCAAAGAAGCTACCCCAAGAGATAAATGCCAGTGGGAGAAAGGTGGTTGTTTCAGTCTATGGTTGATATGTTTATGCCAAACTGTATAGAACTCTCAAAGTGAGAAAGATGGAGCCCAAAATAAATAATAAAATATTACAGAAGACCAAGGACACAGTCTAAGTTCCCTTAGCCCTTGGATGAAGCATTCATGCAACCTAAATAAAAAAGGATCATTGTTTGGATTATTTTGGGGCTCCTGGAAGCTGGAGTGGTCAACATGAAATCTGCATGCTAAAGTGATCTCATAAATGAAAAAAAAATTGTTTTATTTTTCATGTCAATGACATCAGCAGACACTTTCCCACCAACCCCACCCCTCCCAGCTCTGCAAAGCCCACAGATTTAGCTTCAACTTCTAAAGCCTTCTTTGGAAGATCTCTGCTGGTAAAGCTCCAGAAACTGTTACCAAAATTTTAATAATTGCTAATGAGCTCCTCAAAGCAGCAGTCAATGTTTTTTTCCAACTATAAAAAACAAAACAAAACAAAAGGTAACATGGTTGGCCAACAACAAGGGTTTCCATGTACTTTCTGCACCAAAACAGAACAAAAACAAACCCATTTTACAAATGCTTAAGTAAACTGAGGATGATGAAAGGTGAATATTCTCTCTGGAAGGGCCGTTCAATGAAGATTGCTGATTTAGTCAATAAAAACACAGGACTTCACGCTTGGAGAAAAGAAGAAATTTAGTTGCCCAACATAATCCATTTAGTGAAAGCTGTGAGACATTCAATATTTTCAAGTAGAAGATACAGAGACACTATGGCATGATGGGTAATTGAAAAAAAAGTCCTTCTTGTATCCTTTCCCTGCCTTTTTTTTTTTTTTTTCTTGCGGTACGCGGGCCTCCCACCGCTGCGGCCCCTCCCGTTGCTGAGCAGAGGCTCCGGACGGGCAGGCTCAGTGGCCATGGCTCACGGGCCCAGCCGCTCCGCGGCACCTGGGATCCTCCCAGACTGGGGCACAAACCCGTGTGCCCTGCATCAGCAGGCGGACTCCCAACCACTGCGCCACTAGGAAAGCCCTTTCTCTGCCTTCTGATATAATTATTCTATTTTAGACTTCTTTTAGGTTCCAATTCCCTATTTTCCCAGGCAAAAAATAATTCCAAGAAGCACAGATTGATAGCTCAAGAGGCAAATGCAGGCTCCAGACATTTGTTTTGGCTCACTTATCTTAATGGATTTAGTTGGCTTTGAATGTCTTTGAGTAGCGGTATTTCACTCCAGGTCAGCAACAGACCTCAGTAGCCTATCACCTCTTACCCTGCAATGTCACATTTAAAAAAATTTTTTTTAACTTTTTATTTTATATCGGAGTCTAGTTGATTAACAATGTTGTGATAGTTTCAGGTGTACAACAAAGTGATTCAGTTATACATATAAATGAATCTATTCTTTTTCAAATTCTTTTCTCATTTAGGTTGTTACATAATACTGAACAGAGTTCCCTGTGCTATACAGTAGGTCCTTGCTGGTTATCCATTTTAAATTTAGCAGTGTGTACATGTCAATCCCAAACTCCTTAACTATCCCTTCCTCCCACCCTTCCTCCCCTGGTACCCGTAAGTTCATTCTCTAAGTCTGTGAGCCTGTTTCTGTTTTGTAAATAAGTTCACTTGTATCACGATGTCACATTTATAATATATTACCAGCTGCCCCAATAGGTCTGCAAGTCTGAAACACCTGGCTTATTCTGGAATCTCTTTTCTCCCCCTTATATTGTGTTTGTGTATGAAACGTAGCAAATAAAACAGAATGCATTGTAAAACGGTCAGGAAGCTCTTATCTCTGCCATCGAGTTGGTTTCCTCACTGTTTCTTCAGCTCAAGTGTCTGATGTCCTTCTACCAACAGCTCATGATGTGATTACTAACACTTTCCCTTTTCTCTCCCTTCTTCACATCAACATGCATAGCAGTGTGGCTTAGTGTGCATTGGGATTTGTAGGTCTAACTACTGTCGGCAATCCCCCAACCCCTGACCAACCTCCTCCCATGACTGTTGACTGTTTAATGAGGGGTGCATCCGCCACAAAAACAGGAGTGCCCCTGTGGCCTCTGTCCTTCTGCACAGCCCCTTCTGGTGCCCCTCACCAGATCTCTGAGCTGGGTGGATGGCTGTCTTGGCAATCATGCCCATTCCACTCACCCTTCACAGCACCTGCCCCAGAACCTGGGCCTGGGCCAGAGAGGCAGGGGGAAGAGGAGGCATTAGTAGGAAAAAACAACAGAAAAAAAATATGAACAGACTCAGCTTTGGGATTTCCAAACACAAAAGAAATTATATATAAATATATATCTCTACCACATGCAAAGGAAAGAAGTCGTTTTATTTTCCCAAATAAATAAAATGGAGAAAGCCTCAAAAAAAAAAAAAGGCAAATGACATAAGGATGTTTTAGAAGGCCTTCTACAGTCTTGTTCTCACTATCATTTTAATTTTATCTCCCATTAGTCGAAAACTTGAGCATTAATAAACAACCACAGGTCAAGAAGACCTTCAAAGATCTTTGTATTTATTTATTTATTTACTTACTTACTTGTTTATTTATTTACTTTTACTAGGGCCCAAATGCCACCTAAAATGAATCCCACCTAAATTAGTACAATAGGAAAATCAGAGTTCACAAGTCACTGGTTATTAATAAAACCACAGGAAAACTAAATCCTAAACTCTCCTTGATACACACAATCAATGGCATAGCCTGTAAGCATCTGTTGGAAGGTATATTTTTAGTTATTCACTTCAGGCTATGACTTGCCAGCCAATTAACAAAGGAGATTTACTAAGCCTTTCCTGTTTAAAATATTGCACTGAGGTTATTTTGAATTGGGGCTGCAAAGCCTAGCAGATCTGCTTCATATAATTTATTAAGTTTTGACCTCTGGGGGATAAGTAAAATTCTATCTTTCCAGGGAATTTGTTAAATAGTGTGCAACATTCAAGATATTCAATGTTTCATAATTAGGGGAATATGAGGTTCATCAATAAAAATAACAGTGATATCTTCCACAGTACCTAGAGCTTAGAATTTGGCAATGCTTGCCAAGGGTGCTTTATGCATCTGTGATGGTGAGAATCCAGGCTATGCAACCAGTAGTCTGCTCTGGAGCAAGATAGCTGTGAGTTCCATGTTTTGGTCAAAGAGACAGAGGTATACAAAGATGATGCGATCAGTTAATTTCTCACTACTCCTCCTTACAGAGATTTTGAGTGGAACTGGGAACTGAGAAGCATTGATTTACAGCTTTACAACAGTTGGGTTGTCCCTCCTGAATTTAATGTGCCTCTTTCCTTTGGAAATGCACCAACTGGGATAAGGTATGTGCCAAGATTACCCTGAATTGGATTGGACTTTTATAGTGCTTTTTACTCTTACTCTTTTTCTCTCAAATGAGTAATGAATTTCATTAGCTGTTCTAAAATCACTCCAGGCATGGGAAAAGGCAACCACCAGTGCCCATCATTATGTGGCAGGGCTGGTGCTGCACTGATGTGGGAATAGGGCTATTCTTTTGATATAGTATTAAGACATTTGTTTGATCTACTCCCCCAGATCCACAGCTCTCTTCCAATTTGACTTCACAGCAGAAGAATGGGCTCCTGTCACAAAAACAAATGCTTTCTTCCCCTCTCCTTATTCCACAACTTCTCATGGAATGCCAACGCAAGTCTAAGCCTTGGAATTGGTGAACCTGCCATCTTGGTAACAACCTGAGCTGCCAGGAGCTGTTTACTGGTCCAAAAACAAGCAGACTGTCCATGCTTTAGCTAAAGACTCTAATTTCAAGAACATGGTGTGCCACCACAAAGATCTAAATCATTTTCATAATTATAATTCAAAAGCAAATGGGTGTAGAAATGACACTGAAGATCTAAACATTTGAAGTATGTAACACTGAAAAAAGTCAAATGACTAAATGATCAACCTAGACATCTTTCCAGAATCTAAGAAATAACCTAGACCACACAGCCTCATTTTAGGGAAGTGTGATTATAGGTTTTCTATGTTGAGATGCAACAGACAGTGTAACATGCACTCTAGAACCAGACTTCCTGGGCTCCTAGCCCTGGCATTGCCACTTATGGGCTATGGAACTTTGAGCATGTTAGAATCTCTGTGCCTTAGTTTCCCAATCTGTAAAGTGGACATTTTAGTAGGAGTTAGATCATAGGACTGAATGAGGTAATATCTGTTATGCTCTTAGAAAAACACTATACCCATAGTACTCATTACTTAAGTGTTAAGTAGATAAAGGCTGTGAGTTTTAAATTTTCACTAGTCATGGATTTAAGGCACCTGTATTGTAAATTTAATGTATACAGAGAGCAAATAATAGGTGCTCAATAAATATCTGTTGAGTAAATAAGTTTATATCCTTTCCTCCAGGAATTCCTTTTCTGGGACTCTATTTTAAAGAAATAATCACACATATAATCCAAGAAATATACAAGGATATCGTTGCAATATTACCTTTGTAACAAGATGGAGAAAATACATTCACTTTAATGCAAGAGGGCTAAGAAAGGCAGGTGGGCTGGTGGAGGCTATATCTAAAAGGTGAAGACACCAGAGTTGTTCATGAAAAGCGATTTATATTTTCCAAGAATCGTATATAGTGGAAAAAGGCTTAGTGTTATAATGGGCTTTGGGAAGGATACTGAAAATAGGATAGGAGTTGGAAAAAAATCAATGAAAAATTGTGTGATACAGGCTGTAATTCTCCTTGTAACTCTTCAAATATTCAGTAAAGCTAGTTAGCTCACAACATTTTGCATGTGATTGGCTTTTGTGGGGAAACGTGAGGAGGTTGGGGTCCATGATCAAGATGGCAAGTATTGCTGCAAAAGGAAGAAGACAATGAAAGGAGGAAGGAAAGGAAGTCAAATTCATCCTGACAATGGTTCTAGATTAACACATATTATGACATTAGAATTGAGTCCAGAATAGCTAGATCTCTGAGGGGTAATAAAGCATGAAGGACAAGGAGAGCTAAAACTGGGAAACAATAAATTATTAAAGGTAAAGAATGATTAGGAAATTATGGCACATACATTCTAAGAAATAATACATTCTTATTAAAATTGAGTTTTTAAAGTTTGCAATGACAAGCAAAGTTGCTTATGTATTCTTAAGTAAAAGTGGGAATAAATACTGCACACTGAATAATTGCACAAAATTTTAAAAATTTAAAGAAAAGAATTAGAAATCTGTATCCACATATTATCAATTATATTTAGATGGGACTGTGATGTTTAGGATTTTGTTTTTTTGAATTTTTGCATTTTCCAAATTTTCTGTAATAAACATATATTTCTTTCATTATGGTGAAAAATGAACATGGCCTTTTAAAACTCTCATGTCTCTGAAAACACTGGGGAGTTGCTTGTTTGTTTTTTTTGTGTGTGTGTGTGGTACGTGGGCCTCTCACTGCTGTGGCCTCTCCCATTGCGGAGCACAGGCTCCGGACGCGCAGGCTCAGTGGCCATGGCTCACGGGACCAGCCGCTCCGCGGCATGTGGGATCCTCCCAGACCGGGGCACGAACCCGTGTCCCCTGCATTGGCAGGCAGACTCTCAACTACTGCGCCACCAAGGAAGCCCGAGTTGCTTGGTTTTAAAATTGTTTACCCTTTGAAAATCCACCAAAGAGGGAAAGTAGAAAAGCACATGGAAGTTCAACCACTAACAACTTCAAGTAATTTAAAAAAAGATAAATAAAACACTGGTGAAAAGAGAACAGGTAAAATAATTACAGATTATGTATGTGATTCTAGAAGCTAATGTCAGCAAGAAAGGGAAGAACAATTAGCAATTTATTAATGAAAGTATTTTGAGCTCTGTAAGGAACCATAAACATTTGGTAAGTTACTTAAGCAGCTCTATGCATTGGCCACTCTTGCAAAGGATTAGAAGTCAGAATCTCTAGTTCGAAGTCCGGGGTCTTTTACCTCCCATCTAAGTAACTTGGACAGTCATTTAAACTGAGACTTAGTGAGACTTACTCAAATGAATCAAAGGGCAACTTCCTGCTTACAGCAGTGTTGTCATAAGGATCAAAGAGATGAAGTATGTGAGGGCATTAAGCGAACCACCAAAAGCGAGGCAAATATAGATTCTTCTTTATTCGAAAATGATTGAAAATTACCGCATATGTTTAACCCCAAATATATCCCAACACCAAGTCAAACCAACTAACTAATCAAACTGGTGATACTAAATTCTTCATGTACCAGAAACTATCCTACATGCTTTTATGTTTGTTATTTAAATTTCCTTAAAAAGCAAGCAAACAAACAAACAAATAAACCTTGATAATTAGTGATTCTACTGGAAGCAAAAGAGGTAAAAGCATAAGGAAAAGCACTGAAATTTAGAAAAGGGCAGCATCAACTCTGTGTATCTCCTGAATCAAGTCAGGCCGCTCTATGACCCGTAGGAAGAAGGAAGGCAATCTAATTATGTATATCAGCAAATGAAAGTGATTTTGAAATTCTGCCTTTTATTTTCCTTGGGAAACCAACCTAGAAAATATTTTCTTGTACTTATATTTTTAGATCAAAAGAAAAGGATTAAATTTAGGATTAGTTTAGTATTAAACTCATTAGCTTTGCCAAGATAAATACCTAGACAACAATCAAAGTTTTATCAAAAGATATTTAGAATTTCTTTCTGTAGCTCTAACTTACACACATGCAAGTCAAGTTTGTGAGCAATAGGGAGTTAATAGGATCACTAAGGACTAAAATCAGGAAAAGGGTTTGATGGGATGAGAAAGGGAGAACAATCTCTATAGCAAACCCCTTGTGTTTGGGGCTACATGTTTGTGCTGTAAATGTTAAGTGTAACTGGGGAGCCAAGCACTGGTTACTCACCGTTAGGGTTACTCTAGTTAGTCTGATCTGAACTACTTGCTTGGTTCTGCTTTTCAAACAAATCTGATCTTTTCAAGAAACAGTATTATGCAAAGAGTTTTTTCCCCTACCTTCGAGATGTTTCGTACTTTTTCTGTGACATGCAGTGTCTACTGTGATGCTAGTCTAGACTTCCTCTATTTTCCTCAACCACCCCTGTCGCTTTCAGATATCTGAATCTTTATTCTAATTTTAGTACTTATAACAGAATTAAGTTTATATCTGAATGCCTTCGTCAGCTGACAGTACTGTTCATCTGGGCTAATAATCCAGAAAAACAAATAAAAATAGGTATGTACTTCAGGACCAGTACAGAAGGCTCTTTTAGGGCATGACATGCCAATTACTTAAACATTCTCTTCACATCTTGACCTAAAGACAAACAAATAGGGAACAGTGAGGATCCAAACGGTCTTTAGACAGACCCTAAAAGAAAAATACGAATCTCGACATCTCCAAACAAATTAGAAACAACACAGCTGTTAATTAATTTCAATGTTATCAAGATGACTGATTACATTTCTTAAAGAAAATAAGAGATCTAAATGACACATGGATTCTTTAGATCTTAAGTTCATCCAGGGCCCTTTGGCATTAGTGCAACTGAAATGGAACCAACTTCCACACTACCTGTGTTTAAAACAAACAAGAAATTTGCGAAGACCCCACACAGCTGGATCCATGGCCACAGCTGTCAGCCTGTGGTCGTGTGACAGATTTAATTCAGCCTTTCATCAAAGGGAGTTCCACTGGACAACTTCTCAAATGTTTGAGCTTCAGAAAGCAAGACAAACTTTTCTTACCAAAAAGGAAATGATTAAGTAAAGAATAAGCCATCTTATGCTGACCCTTTAACCTTCTCTCTGTCTTCAACTACACGGTTTCATGATAATGGATAAACACCAGCTAAGTCAAAGTTAAGAGCTGTACAGCTGGGCAAACTCAGATTAAGCTGAATTTGGAAACAGTTCCCTTGGTAACAAAAAGGGACATAGATCTCAGAAGAAATCAGCCAAAAGTAACTCTTTAAATGTCAGTCCATTTCAGTGATATAAAGCAGGTTAAGCTTGGTAAATTACAAAGTTGTTTGCAAATATGAAGGATGATTAGTCATCATATTCAAAACAAACATTATAGTTAGAAAAATCAGGATATTCTATTTTATTAACTCTTAATTTCATTAGGAAAATTAAGGACCCGAAGTGATTTATAGGATGTAATAAGGTATAGTTTCAAACTGAATTTAAATCTTTTCAGTCTTCTTTTTTTTTAATTAAAAAAATTTTTTTTTTTTAGTTTCTGCTTTCTAACAAAGTGAATCAGTTATACATATACATCTGTTCCCATATACCTTCCCTCTTGCATCTCCCTCCCTCCCACCCTCCCTATACCACCCCTCCAGGTGCTCACAAAGCACAGAGCTGATCTCCCTGTGCTATGCAGCTGCTTCTCACTAGCTATCTACCTTATGCTTGGTAGTGTATATATGTCCATGCCTCTCGCTTTGTCAGAGCTTACCCTTCCCCCTCTCCATATCCTCAAGTCCATTCTCAAGTAGGTCTGTGTCATTATTCCTGTTTTACCCCTAGGTTCTTCATGATATTTTTTTTCTTAAATTCCATATATATGTGTTAGTATACGGTATTTGTCTTTCTCTTTCTTATTTTCTTTTTTAAGGCAATTTAACAACATATATCTCTTAAGAGCATGTCAAAATCCACTCATTTTTACTCAGCAAATGAAAAAAGAAAAGTGCCTGCTTCTTTGCCTAACACTGGTACTTGTAAAGAAGTAGAAAAGAAGATCTAAATCAAATTAAATTACATGTTTCATTTAGTTTTCTAGAAACACTCAAAAGATAATAAATATCATTAAAAATACATCACAACCCAATTACAAGTCCGCCTGACACCAGGGAAATTAACGCCTTTGAGCCAGCTGCCAGGATTTTTAGATTAATTTATATAAAGTCAGTGATGAAAGCTGGCACCAGCTTAAACTCTGATACTACTTTAGTACTTTAACAGGCACACAAATGAGTCAAATGTGAGAGGTATGTGTGTATGTGTGTGTGTACATAAACACATACATGTCACGAATACATGAATGTAAATAGTCCTGTCAACAACATGAATTATATATGTTCAATAAGTCTTCCCATAATGATTGGTCAGCTCATTCTTTTATTTCCTTTCTTAACCTTTGGTTACTTGAAACTGAATATGCATAGTGGACATTTGTTATTTTTTGACCTAAGTAACATCCATCCTGCTTTCTTTTGGTATTAGCATGTTAATTTCCTTCTGAGGGCTTACTTCTTTCTCCTTCCCTGTAAAGAGCAGTGTTGGTGGGTCTGATAATTTAAAAAGTCCTGTTTTTCTGTTATCAAGGGCATGTGACCCCAGCCCATTCAACACTTCCCTCCAGGACTCTGAATCTTGAAGGAGAGATGCCAAAATCCCACATGACTGTCCATTAGTTCCAAATACCAAGACCATCCCTGTTTCCCACTGCCCCGAGCTGCTCTAAGTCCATTCTTGTTCTTTGCCCAGTCTGTCTCTCCATTCTTCCCTCTGTTCCTTTCTCTGGATATGTTTGTTTACCAGGGAAGGTTTCTTCTGCTTGCATCTAAAAGAATCTAAAATGATATAATACAAGGAGCAGCACCTACAATAAGGGACTATTACTTCCTCAACTTACCTTTGTTTGGATTTGAATCATCTTAAAGGAGAACCTCTCCTGTAGCCAATGACTCCTTGAAGTACACGATGAAGGTTTAGTAAACTCATGTGTTACTAATGAATTCCAACGTCATCCTACTCTATAAAAAATACATCAGGTATCACGCATCCTGAGAATGGGGGGTAAATACCTTCTTGGTTTTCCAAGGTGGTAAACTCAGTGCAGCCTTCATCTCTAATTTTCCACTAAGCATAATCCATTCTAATCATCCCTCTCTGATGTCACAAGAGCAACTGGGGCCAAAAAATAAGTTTATGTCCACATTTGCTTTCAGTGCTGATGTTGTCACAAACTATAATTTTGTCTCTATAGGAGGTGCCAGGTTGCATTGGAAGTTGTGTTAGAGATGACTGACCAGGTGTCTCTAAGCCATTGTTGGCCCTGTATCACCTTCCTTCATTCTGTCATTTTCATCTTAAGAGAAACCATTTGCTATATTTGTTGTATTAAAACCAATTCATATATTTTTACTTGTAGAAATAACATAGTCACACCAAACAATTTAATAGTAACTTTAGACACTACCATTTTTTATCATTTACCCCATATATGCTAATGATAGCTTTTATTTTCCTACTACTATTATCATGATCAAATGGGAAGGCCTATAATAAGTATTTAACACTTTCTCTCATTGAATAGTCATATCAAACCTAGAAGAGGTCATCATTGCTTTACTTTACAAATGCAGAAACTTGGAATCTGAGGACCTGCTCAAGCAACTTGATGGAAGAACTGATATTTCAATCCAGCTCAGCATAAAGCCTTTGGTACCCTCCACTACACTCTACCAGCAAAGGTCATAGCTTTGCAGGAATAAGAATCAGAAACACTTTTTTTTTCCTATTGGGAAGATTCTACAATACAGCTGTAGATTGGGTACTGTTCCTGCTCCCTTTGTCAGTTTCCACAATGAGGGAAATTAGAAGGCTGGGGGCTGGTGGGAAGTCACTAGGCACCTCAGGGGAGGAAGTGGTAGGGATAGAGGGCTAAGAAACATTTATAAAATGGTAAGGAAGATGAAGAAAAGGAGATGAAAAGGTATATTAAGGAATCATATAATGAATGTGTGATTTTATGATTTATATTAATAAATGTAAAGTTGGTCTTCATCCTCCTTTATGGCACTGAGCTCCTAAAACCCTTGGAATTTCCTAAGAACATGATGAAGGTGTTTTTTGTTATGTTAAGGAATGACTTTTGGACAGGGTTGGGGTGGGAGGTTGGTTTCCATGAGAACCAACCACGCGATTAGAGAGTTGGACCTTTCTGTCCCACCTCCCTGACCTCTGGGGAGATCAAGTGGGGTTTGAGGTTGAATCAGTGTTTGAGAGCCAATGACTTAATCAATGATGCCTGTGTAATGAAGCCTTTATAAAACCCCAAAAGGATGGCGTTTGGAGAGCTTCTGGGTTGGTGAACACCTGGAGACTGGGGGAGACTGGTGCCTTTCCCCATACCTTGCCCTATGCATCTCTTCCATCTGGCTGCTCCTGAGTTATATCCTTTTATAGTAAACCAGTGATCTAGTAAGTAAAATGTTTCTCTGAGTTCTGTGAGCTGCTCTAGCAAATTAGTCGAACCAGAGAGGGGATCATGGGAACCTGTGATTTATAGCCAGTGGATCAGAAGTACAGATAACAACTTGGACTTGCACCTGGCGTCTGAAGTCAAAGGAGGGGGTGGCTGGAACCTCCAATCTATAGCCAGTTGGTTAGAAGCACAGGTGATAACCTAGACTTGTGGTTGGCATCTGACATGGGATCGGGGGTAGCCCCGTAGGACTGAGCTTAACCTGTGAGATCTGACATGATCTCCAGGTAGGCGGTGTTAGAACCGAGTTAAATTTAGGACACCCAGGTGGTGTCACACAGAATTTCTTGGTGTGGGGAAAAACCTCCACACATTTGGTGACCAGATGCGTCAGAAATGAAGAGTTTTGTATGAGGGGTAAAGGAGATACATAGGAAAGAGAAGACAGGTGGAAAACTGACGTTTTCCAACTGAGAATGCTAGATAACGAGTGTGTCAAAAACCACAGTGGAAACTGCCACCACTTGAGGGACTCTCTGCATTAAGAAAGTTTTGTATTGCTGTCATCTGGGAAATAAAAGATGGGGGGATCATGGTGTTACTTTCTGTCCACTGTGCACTTCCCCACCCCCCTCTGACAAATGGTCCACCTCCTGCTCAGATAGTTGTAAAGAACATCATCATGGAGCTAAGCTCTGCCCAGTTTGGCTTGGAAGTTCTCCTCCACCTTGTCTCTCTCTGGATTTAACTCTGCTTCCTCACCTAGCACTCAGTCTCAAGGAAAGTAAGATCATTCTTGGTTCAATTGCAGGTACTAACCCGAAGTCCATTTTGAAAGCGTCTTCTCTGCAACTACGCAGCGTCTGAGCTAGCTGTTCCCTATTTCTTCAGCCACAGGCAGAGTCCTCAGATCCAGTTTCAACTTACACTTCTCCATTTCTGTGGTCTGGACTGAATTCAGATCCCCTGTTTGCTCCTGTTTCTTTGTTTCCTTCCACCTTGTCCATTTATAGCATTCATCCCTGCTTTACGTTGTATTCCAACCCTGATTCCATCTCATTTCATCATTTCCTGGAACCATCATCCTGGTTTCTGGGACCTCATCCTGTGCTTCCTTTCAGCTAACTGGTTCATTGTAAAGTACTCTAAGTAGGTAACTGTGAATGTTTGTATAAAACAGTATCAGTAAGTAATGAAGCACAGATGACCAGGGGGAAGCTGTCCACATTAACGTGGAAGAGTAAAGATAAAAAAAACAGACTTGAAAGACAACAGCACAAGACATTTAATAAAATTACATATGTAGGAGATATAGATATTTCAGATTACATCCTCCATCTATAGTTTTCTACAATTTTCAATTTTCTATTAAAGTGCTAACAGTCTATGACTAAAGAGGAGGAGGGATTTTCATTTGTAGCCGAAGTCTTCTAAACACTTTGAAATCCTGCAGATTAATTATCCACAAGCCAGTAACAACTTAAAAATAACAACTCACATTTACTTAAATAAATTTTGCATTTTTTTCTGATGGTACAGATGACTGATATCATAACTCAATTCAATAGTATATTTAATCTTTCTAAATTAGGATATGCAACTTAGGAAGGAAACTGTCTTTTTATTAACCTCCGCCCTATGCACCAGAGATCACACTGAATGATTGGATAAAAAAAGAAAAATAAACATAGAAAGACAGTTAAAGCGAAAACCTTCAACTACAGAACACCATACACACTTCAAAAATTAAGGGAAGTAGTTCTACTTGATGATCTAACAAGTAAGTTCCATTTTCCTCAAACTTTTCTTATAATGCAGTTGCACTGTCTGGTATTGTATGTTGTCTGTGATAAGTGGATTAAAACATGGAAAGGGATTTCTTAGACAAGACACCATAAAACTGGATGAGTAAGAGCAGCTTCCAAAACAATAAAAAAATTCCAACAGAGTTAAATAAACAACATTTGAAGAAAGTCAAATAAACAAAATTGTCAGTCTGGGTCATGAGAGTATAAAGTTTGGGTTGTATACCACTAAGGAAGTCACAGACTTCCGGTTAAGTATTCTAGACTACTATGATACTAAACCATTTCTAAATTTGTCTTAGAGCAAGAAATGGTTTGTTGAATTCAAAATCCACAAAATCATTATAAAAACACAATCTGTGATAATTATTTCCAGCAATCATTATTTCTCCTTTCACCACAATATATAACTATATCCAAAAATTCAAAAGAAATCATTGTTTTATTCTCTGACCTAACTGTAAGCCTTATCTTCATTTGTTGGGCATTTTGACACTTGAATTGCTTCTTCCTTATTACCTATCCAGTCATCTCAGAAGCAGGTCTAGAGATGTTGGTTTAACTTTTAAAAAGCTTAGATGAATGGTCTGTGGAAAGTCCAATCTGGTTCTGGATGGGCTTCAGCTAAGCTGGGCTTTGGTGGGAGCCAGGGTGGGAAATGGCATTTCTAAGGCAAACCTCCCTGACACACAGAGTGATCTGGGACCCCCGTGAGCACTCAGCTTGATGCAATTCAGAATTTTGTCTACTGAGTGGCTCTGTCATTGAAAAAGGGTCCCAGGAGGAAGGAGTCACCTATAGCCCAGTGGCTTCAATGTTGCAGTCACTGAAAAGACAATCTCACTCCACAATTATACCCCACTTCATCTGCCCTTGGAAATGGAGACATTTTACTTGGTTTTATTAATACTCCATAACACTTGCAACTCATAACTTTTTACAACGTTCAAATCATGCTCAGAATCCACATGATCAAAATGAATTCCAGTAAACAATCTTAAGACAGGGCAGGTATTGTTAGGAACATTTTACGGAAGTGGCAGCTGAGGCTCAGAGCGATTTAAGTAACCTGCCCAAGGTCACATGGACCGTGGGTGAGAGAGTCAGAATTACCCCTTAGCCCTCTAATTACATGCTTCACTTTCTTGGAGTCTCTCTCTTTTTTTTTTTTTTTTTCTAAAATGAAAGCCCGGGATAATACCTAAGGATGGACTGAGCAATCCCCTACTCAACAGAAGAGACAACCTGTGAAAGAAGATATGCCTATCTTAGGAGGACCAAAAGCAGGCAACAGCAGCAGCGAGTCCCAGGGCCTTCTACAGAAGAAAGCGAATCACTGTATGAATGATCTTAATTAAATGTGAATGCACAGCTACTGAATGCTGTGGGAAATCACTCCATCCTTACTGGCTGCTTTCCCCATAGTTCTCAGCAGCAATACCTTCAAATGCAATTAAGATAATTCATGGAGTGATTAGCTTCATTATATGGAGACACACCAGAGACTGTCCTAATGCCAAATCCTGTGTGTGGTCTCTGTGAGATAGACATGTTCTTCTCCTGTGTGCTATCTCTTTTAGTGGACACAAAAAGAAGTAAACCTTATGGTGACATAACCCTTGGAACTTCTAAATTCCACTGAGAGAAAGGCAGCTAGGAAATTAACGTTTTTTGGACTGGTCTGAAGGTTAACATAATCTCAAACCAAACAAGTTTTCAAACACTTATTCTCTTTCACAGGCTGATGGTAAACAACCTATGAGGCTTTTATGGGGCTGGTAGAGAAGTCACAACTGAGCATCCTTTGGGGCCAGTGGGGACCAAGAGGTTGGGTTCCGAGCTCTGCAGATTCCCATTATGAAACACTGAGTGGAAAGACCCAGGCACATCCCATGGGAACAAGGTTAAGGGGGTCAATTACCCATGTTTCCCAGTAGGAGACATGTACTACTAAGATCCTCTGGTAGCAATAGCAAGGCATCAATCCTATGAACCAGACCTCCAGTAAATTCTACTCCCATTAAATTACCACCAGACAGATTGTAAGTATAAAGACAACCACTATTACTTGAGATGGAGTATTCTGTACCTGATTTTGGCCTATCAAACACTGAGTGACTATTCATTAATTTGATTATTCATATTTATTCAATGACTATTCATAAACAATCACTATATTATCAAAGGTATATATATATATTTTAAGCTGTTCTATTTCTAGATTAAAGGTGTTTATATAAACAAAAAGATTATTTACCCCTAGAGCAGTGGTTCTCCACCTGGAAGATCACCCTCCCTGCCCAAGGTGACATTTGGCAATGTTTCGAGGCATTTTTGCTTGTCAAAATGGGGCAGAGCTTTCCACCAGCATCTAGTGGTTAAGGCCTAGGATGTCACTAAATATTGTACAATGCACAGGACAGCCCCAAACAACAAAGAACTCTCCAACCCAAAATGACAGTATGCTGAGCTGAAGAACCCCTGCCTTGAAGAAAAGCAAGCAAAACTTGAACCACCTGGTAAACTAAACATTCCTGTAAAAAGAGCTACCCAGTCATGTTGTTGTAGCCATTTAACATATAAAGTGGGCCACATTACATGTGAATCACTGAAGCTCTAGTCATCCACCCTGATACTCAGCTACCCTTAGTTCTTACAGATAGAAATCTAGAATTCTGTAATAAATACACTTTTCCAGATTTCTCATTTTGTTTAAGAATACTAAAGCAGAAACATTTTTTTAACAATAGAGAAAACCAAATCTTTTTACCTTTAAAACTTACCAATTTTTCCTCTCTTCCTTGGCTCATTTAATTAAATACTTATTTACATTTCCCTTCCTATTTTGGGTTGCTCTTTCTAAGAACTTTAAAACAAATCATGAGTGGTACATGATAAAAATAGAGCAGTAAGACTTTTTAAAAAACACAACTGTAGGGACTTTCCTGGTGGCCCAGGGGTTAAGAATCCACCTGCCAATGCAGGGACACGGGTTCTAGTCCTAGTCCGGGAAGATCCCACATGCCATGGAGCAATTAAGCCCGTGTGCCACAACTACTGAGTCTGTGCTCTAGAGCCCACGAGCCACAACTACTGAGCCTGCATGCCACAACTACTGAAGCCCACGTGCCTAGAGCCTGTTCTCCACAACAAGAGAAGCCACTGCAATGAGAAGCCCGTGCACCACAACGAAGATCCAATACAGCCAAAAATAAATAAATAAAATGAATTAAAAAAAAACCCACAACTGTATACAAGTCATCAATTGGGGTCTTAATTGAGGCAATGGTAGGCTTTTCTTTTAAAAAAGAGAATATTCTAGTAGTATTTTAAGTATTTAAATCCTGTATCAACATGTTTTAAAATAATGATGGAAGTAATTCCAATATTCCAAATAAGTCAGTAATGTTTTAGCTACTTCCAACCTCTTCCAATATGTTTTAAACTAATGATGGAAGTAATTAAAAAATAATGATGTAAGTAAAAAAGGATATTTATGAACTAGGTTGAATATTATGTTCCATCTAAGACTTTGCCCATAGCCTAGGTTAGCACACCACTCCAGAGCTAATCTTTTTTTTTTTTTTAAGTATTAAGAAAAGATGGAAAGCAAACAACATTCAGATACCTACAGAACTAAATCTGTGGATTTCTTCTTGATTTTTTCTCCTCATTGTTCGTCTCTTCTTCCAAAATTCACTGGGATCCCGTTTAAAAACCTTTCCTCGGAAGCTCATTGTATTGTTATTTGAGTGGCAAGATATTTAAAAATATCAATTTCTTTAAGCCTCTTCCTTCTGAAGCTTCACCAGGCCGAACAAATTTTTCTTCTCTGGTAAAAAGGGAAATGCTCATGCTACATTAACATAACAGAACAGAAAGGAAAAGAAAACCGACAAGTTACTGCTTCCTGTGAGTGAGTAACTACCAGCTGTTCAGAAGCGCTTTTGTGCATGTATTCTCCCTAATCACCTGCTTTAAAGCAAGATGAAAAACACAAAATGACTTTGGATGTTTAAGAGAATTGCTCACAGCTAAATAAACCATAGGATGTAAACTCACCCTTGAAACCAAGTCAAGACTGAATCAAAGAGTTAATTTATGGTAGGCTGCCATGTCTGTCAGTGTAACAGCCATCCAAATTTTATCACTGTGGCTAGATCTCAAAGGTGAACGGTAATAATCAGTTGGTCATGTATGCATAGATTACATTAACGATCTTTCCAGGGAGGTGCCCAAGAGGATCACTTAGGCACAATGGGAAAATATTAGAATTCTATTTATATTAGTTATCTCGATAGAGAAACTGTGCTTTACTAATATTTAACATAACACATTGACATGGCACCTTCATTCTCTACGTCAAATGGTTACAAATAGTGAAACAGTTAATTCCCTAATCTTTAGATCTTTATGCCCTTTCTCTGGGGCAATTTAAAATGCACCTCTCCCCTCAAACCCACCCCAGTGCTCCTTTCTGTTTTATTTTCCCCCATGGCACTTACTAGCATGTGACACTACTATACATTTTCCATATTTTACTTATGGACTGTCATCCTCCACTAGATTTTATGCCACAAGTGTGTGGGAATATTTTTGTTTCATTCACTGTGTCTTCAGTGATCAAAACCATGCCTGGTTTCCAGAAGATTCTCAGTATATATATAATTGTTTAATAAAAGAATAAATGAAGGACATATATATTGTGCTTAACAATGAAACTTGTCCCCTATGTATATTGTGTTTTGAAATATTAGCTATTGGCAGGGACTATATAATTTATAAATACACACAGAAGATGGGAGTGCAGCCAACTTTTTTCTACGAAGTGCATGAGATAAGAAATATTTGGAGGCCACAGGACTAGGAAATAATTGATTAGATTAAACATTAGAGAGCTGGGTTCTAAAAAACGATTGTTGTGGGAGACGTTCATTCAGTTTCTTCAAGAGTTTGTTTCTTCATCTGCAGGGTGGACCCCCTCAACGGAGGTGTCCATCGGTGTGATGTAGGTGCTAAAGGAACCATTGCTTGTCTAGGAAGCACTATGGGGTTTAAAAGATGATTGAAGGAATATTTCCATTAAGGACTGATCTTCACAACCACCGAGACACAAGCTCCTACCAGCTCTCCCAGGAGATGAGTCCTGAGCAAGGGGCATTTTGAAGGGAGTAACTGTCAGGGAGTCACTTCCACAGATACTTGTTGGTGCATCTTTGCACAGAGAGCAGTGTGATGTGCAGTGTGGACGCAAGCAAGAAGCTTAACCAGGAGAGTAATTTCTGCAAAAGGCTCTCAGTATTCTGGGAGTTTTGAACTTTAAGAAAGAAAAATAACAAGGCTGCTATTGCATTCGTGTCTTAGCTGGAAACAGGATTCAGGGTACAGATGGGAATGGGGAGAGCGACCAGAGGAGGGGAACAATGAGTAGACACAATGAGTCGGGGGTTTTGTGGGGGGCTTTGGCTCCAGAGCCTTGCCTTCTCTTTCTAGAGCTCAACACGGTTAAAGATGCAGGCCCCGATGTCTTCCATGGATGACGCCAACTTGCCACCTAGAAGCGTATGGTCCCACGTATCCATGTGGCTTTTCCTCAGCTTCCTTCAGTATTTACTTGAAATGTCTCTTCCTCAGAAAGCCTCCTCTGATGCCTTTGGATGCTCCTCCCTTGCCTTTTTGTTGGGGGGGGGGGCGGTGAGGGGGCCCTAGACAAGGCTTCTCACCCTGAGAAGCCACTTCTGCAAACATAGTTCTGATTCTGTAATGAAGGTGGCTATCCTCAGGGAAGCTCTTATTTAACCAGCTAGTTCCAAAGACAAGGCACTAATAGATGCCATTTGTTTATTTAATAAGCCTCATTATTGATTATTATTTAATCTGTAATAAGCCTTCCCCTTTATCATGGTTGCTTTATCCTGACAGGCCATTTCCCAATAGTATTTCCCCAATAAAGACCAGATTTAGTTGATGCACATATGTATCCCCCAGACTCTAGCCTCTTGTGTACCTCTACCTTCTCATGCAGAGATTTGTGCAAGACAGGCAAAAAGAGATACTGCTCATTCCTTGCCAAAGTATGGAGACCAAGGAAGCTTCTTTCAAAAACTGAGAAAAATAGCAAGATGCTACAAAAATAACAACTGAGGAGGTAAACTATATTGTTATTCTGTAATTGGTTTAAGTAGGCATCCAAAGATACCACAGAGCAGAAGCCCTTTTGATCCATGGTCATGTGATATATAGAAATACCACTGTCTGTCTTTCGCTCTTATCAATGTTCACACTCTGAGTAGCTCTTTGGCATCTGATGGATGAGCAGGTACATTATAGCACATGCCGAATTTTCCGATTTAACTTTCTTCCTTATATGATGAGAGTCTGCCTTTTGGGGTCACCTGATTTCCCGAGTATGTAAGATTATGTTTCTATTTTAATAGCTGAAAGTCGTATTTCACAACTCTTTTGGATTATGGACCTGTTTGAGAATCTAACAAGACTGGACTCACTCACCAGGAAAATGTAAGAACTCAGAAAATGTGTGTGCATGGTAGGGGGTCACCAATCTCTGAGGTCCATCTGGGGACCCGCTTATTCATGTTACCCTAAATTCCTAGCTCATAGTTTTAGAAGATAGGAACGTTGTCTTATAATGAAGCATTTAATAATCTTGAGCAACTCTAAGTGACTTCCTCTCCTTCTAACAGTTGCATCTCGCCTCTCCTCTATTCCTCTTTAGGTGCCACAGTTCTTTATCCTGGAGTCCCTCCCACTTTCCGACTTCTGCAATGTGAGAATGACTTATTTCTCTCCTTGCTAAGCTGTTGATTGCAGCTACCTTTAATACTGGCAAAAGGAGGCATTGCTGGGCAGTATGTGGGGATGTCAGAAAGACATAACCTGTGGTGACTGCAAAGGAGGAGAAAATCCAGTAGCATGGAGTTCAGTGCTCCATGGGATGGCACAGTTGAGCTTCTACTGAGCTTCGCCCTCCTTGATTTCAGACCAAGTCTGTTTCCCCAGCATTCTGTGGTACCCCATGCCATTCCAAAAAATTCCTTTTCTGCTTAAGTTCGGACACTTGTTGACAATCAAAGAACCTAACTAGGGCACTGGGCAAGAATGGGCAATAAAGAGAAATCAGAGATTAGCTGGCTCAACCACAAGGAATCACTGTCAAGTTCATTACTAAAGAAATCTCATACCAGTCAATGATCAGAATGAATTACTATACTCAAGGCATTGCTGTGCTTTATCAGAAATATATAATACTCTTCCTAGCCTTGAGAAGCTTGTACCTGACAGAGGAGTTCACTAAAGTGTAAAGGAGACTGGGAAAGCTTTATAATAAAGACAGGACCTAAGGGAGACTTTGAATAGGTTTGAGTCATATAGATGGGAGAAGGGTAAATGTTACTCTAGGAAAGAGGAATGTAGCATAGAGAAGGCATAAGATACAATGGTTAAAACCATGGGATCTGGAATCTGCTTAGAGGCAGCTCCTGGGTCCATGCTTCCTAACTGTATATTCTCAGCCAATACTTACCCTCTCCAGGCCTCAGTTTTCGCATCTGTAAAATAGGGAGAGCATAGTAGATACTTCACAGAGTTTTTGTGAGTATAAATGAGATGACACTTTAAAATTTCAACACATTGCCTGGTATAGTTACCATAACTATTCGTTATCACAGAAACTAAGAGGCAGACCAAGAAAGAATATTTAAGAAAAAGTAGGAAGTCCAGCTTGTCTATAGCCAAGGGCTGAGTAGTAGAGTAGAGGCAGAAACAATTGAAAATAGAAGCCAGGACCAGTTCATGGAAGGCTTTAAATGCCAAGATGATGAAAGTTTCCATCGTATCCCGAAAGCCATGGAAAGCCACTGAAGGATTTTGTTTTGTTTTTTAAACATCTTTATTGGAGTATAATTGCTTTACAATGGTGTGTTAGTTTCTGCTTTATAACAAAGTGAATCAGTTATACATATATATATGTTCCCATATCTCCTCTCTCTTGCATCCCCCTCCCTCCCACCCTCCCTCTCCCACCCCTCTAGGTGGCCACAAAGCACCGAGCTGATCTCCCTGTGCTATGCGGCTGCTTCCCACTAGCTATTTATTTTACGTTTGGTAGTGTATATATGTCCATGCCACTCTCTCACTTTGTCCCATGGATTTTTGAATTATGATTAAAATAGTGCCTTTGGAAGATTCATCTGATAATTACACGTAGGCTAGATTTTGGGGAATATGATCCCGAGTAGTAGTCTGCATTAACCCAGATATTAACATAGAGTAGTGGAGGGCAGAAAACTTGGCATCAGAATCATAACCATAGACTTCACAGATGAATATCTGGCAATTAAATGGAAAATGAATGATAGTTGAAATTTATCAAGCAACTACTAGGTGCTGGGTGCTGATCTAAATATTTATAGTGCCTTATTTAAACCATGCAACAACCCTGTGAGGTAGGTATTACTATTACTGTTATCACCACTTAGTTTTACAGAGGAAGATACTTGAGTCTTGGGAAGTTAAGCAATTGATCCAAGGTTCCAAAACAAGTAAGTAGCACAGCTGGGATTTAAACCCAGGCAGTCCAGCTCCAGAGTTCATGCTCTAACCAGAAGAGAGGTCCAAAGATGCCAGCAGGTTTCTGAGTCTGGCCATCAAGGAGATGGATAATATGTCTGAGGGAAAAAGGGTGGCAAGAAGAGAGGACTTCTTTTCCACTGATGCTTATTTAGACATGTCAAGAAGATAGAAAATGGGCATTTTCAGCACCACTGTTATACGTGTGCCTGGCACTCAGGAAAGAGTCAGGACTGGAGATATCCAGGTGAAAGTCATCGAAAGAGTTAAAATTGAAAATCTAAAAGTAAACTGGATTTTTGGAGAACAGAGTAGCATAAAATTGAGAACATAATCCTGAAACTCTTTTATATATGATAAATAGAAGGCAACTTAGGAAACTGAGAAGGCATAGAGATACTGGGGGGAAACTAGCAGGGCAGTGTGGTGTCCAGATGCACTGAGGAGGGGAGTTTAAGGAGGGTGACACACGGCATCTGGGCAGAGATGGAGGTAAGACCCGAGGATGTCCAAAAAGATCCAGCATGAGGAGATAAGTAAGATGAAAACTAAGGACCTTGCAGTCTTGGATCCAGACAGATCTATATTTGAATCCTCTTCAGCCATCTACTAGATAACCTCCAGCAAGTTACTTGACATCTGTCTTCCTATTTCTTATATTTACAATGGAGCAATTAGTATACAGCTTACAAGACTGTCATGAAATAATATATGTTATTACTCAGCATTGAGGAAAAAAATACACATGTGTATATATAATTGCTAAGATTCCTATATATGCATATATGTAAAGTGTTACTTATTGACTATGATTGGTATTTACCAGGTCTAGCTAGGTATGTATTCGTGTATAGACACACCTATATATGCATATGCATGTATATAACAAAATACACAGATGCACAAATTCTTATATGTGTATTCAAAGTCTGGCTCCATGGTGTCCAGAAAGAGAAACTAAGTTTGCAATTTTCAGTAGATAAGAGTCTGGGTATTTGGAATTTAATTAAGATGGTAAGTCTTCACCATGTTTTAGAAGAAACAGGAATTTGAATGCTAAGATATCAGAAATTTGGGGAAAAGTTCTAGTAGTCTGTATTAGTTTTCTATTGCTACTGTAAGAGATTACCACACATTTATTGGCTTAAATCAACACCCACTTGTTGTCTCATAGTTTTTGTGGGTCAGAAATCTGGGTATGATACAGCTCAGCTGATTCTCCACTTGGAGCCTCCCAAGGCTGAAATCCAAGTGTCAGCAGGGTGGTGTCCCTTTCTGGAGGCTCCAGAGGAGACTTTGGTTCCAGGTTTATTCAGGTTGTTGGCAGAATTCAGTTCCTTGCAGTTGCAGGACTGAGGTCCCAGTTTCCTGCTGTCTGTCAGCCAGGGGTCATTGTCAGCTTCTAGAGGCCGCCTGCATTCTCTGGCCCATGGCCCCTTTCTAAGCCAGCAACAATGGGTTGAACCCTTCTGAAATCTCTCTGACTTTTCCTTTTCTCCTAAATATCTCTTCTCTGCATCTTTCTACTCTAGCTAGAGAAAAGTGTTGGCTCTTAAGGCCTCACATGATTCGATTGGTTCCACCCAGACGATCTAGGATAATTTGTATATTTTAAGGCCAGCTGATAAGTGACCTTAATTTACATCCACAAAGTGCCTTCACAGCAGTACTAAGATGAGTGTTTCATTGAAGCACCAGAGAGCCTTGTTGAGGGGGAGAGGTATCTTTAGAAAACTGTCTCTCACACAGTCTTATTCTGGACCACAGCTTGCTTTTTACACCTATCTTTTGAAGACAGTGTTAACATTAAGAATGCACTGAGAAGAAGGTGTAGGCAGGACAGTACTTGGCCTTTGATTTTCTCTTGAAGAGTGAGGTGGGATGCAGGTTTCAGTGGAGGCAAGAAATGAGTGAGAGGAAATAGACATTTGGCTTATAGGTCACTTCCTGGAAAAAGTTGGCAGTGAAATAAGGTGAGAAAGAAAATTGTAGCTGTGGGGAGGGAGGGCAGGACCAAAGAGACATATTTAGATGATGGGTATTGGTGAAGTAATCAAATACATAAACACAGAAAACAAAGGCAATAAGCTAAAGGCAACAAGCTCTGAGGTCATCTCTAAAATGTTTATGTTTGCACTGTATTTGAATAGGCTGTACAAACAGCAAATGATGTCCTCGTGGAATCTAAGAAACCAGAGGACAGAGATTTTTGTTTCATTGAAAATGCATCTGAACCTACTTAATAAACATTACCGAGAAAGTACCGTTAGGGTATAGGCAGAGTAACTGAAACCCTGGTGGTTAAGATTACACAGCCACACACGACATCATACTTGAACCCACAAAACCTAATTTGAGCAGCTGGTAAAGTACTTTCTGTTCATTTCCACTTGCTTTCTTTACTTGCTTCTCAACCCATCTTATCTTTATTCCAATTTATTTTACCTGTGGAGCTTTTCAGCGTTTATACTTCCTTGTTAGAGAACGTTTAGATAACTCATTTCATTTTTCTCTTCCATTTCCAATAGATTTTCCCTTTGCCTGAGGGTTTGTGTGCTTTACAGCCTTTCTCTCATAGGATGAAACAAGGCTGGTCCACAGTGCTTCTCTAGGTTCTGCTCACCACTGTCTACTTTGTTTAAAGGAAGTAAAGCACCAGTAGCTACTTCCTCCCTCACTGTGGTCTCTCCTGAGCCTGGCCCCAGGCAGAAGTGATTCTGCAGCTCTTACCACTGAGGCTTACTACTTCTGGCTACAAAGGTCAAGGCTGAATGGCTCTGAGTTACCTATGAGAGAGGCTTAGATAGCTCAGGGGAGTTTCACTGAATATGACAAAACCTCGTATTTCTAAGTGCAGAGATTTCAGTGGGCAATGTCTGTGGAATTCAGCAGGTTTTTTGTGTGTCTGCTAAACTCTAATGCAAATCACATTAGTCTTAGTATGAAATATTTAGAAATTTCACAGAAAATAAAAGAGAGCCCTGCAACATGAATTGCACTGAGGGAGAATGTAGACATGCCAAAAATAGAAACAGACTGCAGTTGTGTGTGTGTGCATGCATGGTGTGTGCTGAGTGTATGACATATTTGTTGTGTGTGTGTACATGTGCATAGCATAAACAATCTTTATTGCATTAAAATAATTTAGAGTATTCCTTTCATGGCCCTTCAAACATGTATTAAGCTGTAATAATATTTGTTTATATTAGTGAACTTATGTAGGTCTCAGGAGGTAAGAATTCCCACTTAATTAGGGTTTCATGGGGACAAGGTGGGTAAAGAACTCATTGCTTACAGTTTAGTGAGTCCATCTTAGAATCTAATAGCAATCAGTGAAGGGGTTTTAGTTTTTCCTTTTTAATCATGGACTTTATCATTGGTCACAGCCTTCCACTAGGAAAAGTATTATAGCCTGTATATACTCATATATCTTATCAGTAAGCATCTTGATACAATATTTAGGAAATTAGGAAAACTGATTTTAATTTTACCCTTTTTCTCAGTTTCCTGATGGGTATATAGGTACTTATCATCCATGTTGAAGTTTTTTCTGCTTTATGGTAAAGGCATCCAACCACCCTCAAGAAGTCAGCTTTAGCTTGGTCTGGTGCAAAATGGGAAATCTCTAAGAAGCAAGAATTCATGTTTCTGGAGACCACATTTTAACTCACTCCCCCATGCCCCCAAACTCAGAGCCAGAGCATAACAACATGACAATAACAACAACAAACATACAAAAGCTAACGTATGATTTTTTAAGCTCATGTCTCACACAAATAATACAGCCTGGATTGTTAATGTTCTTTATTTTTTTATTTTTTATTAGTTTCTGCTTTATAACAAAGTGAATCAGTCATACATATACATCTGTTCCCACATCCCTTCCCTCATGCATCTCCCTCCCTCCCACCCTCCCCATCCCACCCCTCCAGGCGGTCACAAAGCACCGAGCTGATCTCCCTGTGCTCTGCGGCTGCTTCCCACTATCTATCTACCTTACGTTTGGTAGTGTATATATGTCCATGCCTCTCTTTCGTTTTGTCACGGCTTACCCTTCCCCCTCCCCATGTTAATGTTCTTTAAAATGTTGTTTAAAAAGTCATGCAGCTAATTCTACACCTAGAATATAGTGTTCTTTTTCCATTAAAAACATAATCAACCACCAAGCAACTTCTTTTCCCTGGACTATGTTTCCTCTGTCTTTTAACGAAGACTGAAAGGCATTCTGGGTCGAGGCAGACGATTGCTCTCACAAATGATCAAGTGAAAGCACACAAATGGGAGTTGAGGGTCCAAATCAATGCTATTATCATTGATCTGCTAAGGACTACTGCCCGACAGTAATTTCTCCCTGGAGACACATGCATCTCTCTGCTGGCTGGCTGGATCCCATGCGAGCCTCCCACTGCTGGCAAAGTTACCTACAGACCTGAGTTATTTCTTTTAAAATAAAAGAAGCACCCCAAATTGCCCTCCTCTAGTCTTTCCAATTGCTAATTACCTTGCTTTCAATATGAATGTCACCCAATGTTTAATAATTACCTTGAAAGTCACGTGTTTTATGGAAGAGCCAAGGTCTTTCAAATCTGTGAAGTTCCAACGGAAAAATTGGTTAATTTATATAACATCAGTATTACGTATGTTTTAGTCTTGTGGTAGTCTTTTTGTTTTTGTTTGGTTTGGTTTGAACTGCAGATGGATGTGTCTTTACAAAGGGAGGGCGATGAGGCATTCTTACCTAAGTAATTTTGACGAGGAAATAGATTGCCACGTACATGTCAAACGCTGAATATGCAAGCAAGCAACCATTCAGACCAAGGACTGCTTGCTAGTGGAGCTGACTGATAGTCTAGCTGCAATTTCTGCAACCGGTATGCCCCACAAACCATTTATTTAGTAGTGTCATAATGCATTAATGCAATACTTGGATTTAAGTGTTTAATGCCCTGCATTGTAGAAATTGGAGAGTAATGGATGGGTCTTGGCTTTTCAATCAAGAGCTTCTTTGTGTTTTACAGAGGATTAATTGCTGGATTTTCTTTATTTAGCTGTGCACACTAGAGTACATTCTTGACCTTTGGATGTGCGGTAGCTCATCAAGGTCCCCAATTCAAGGACAAATTTACTTCTTTTTTTTTCTTTTTTTTTTTTGTGTTACGCGGGCCTGTCACTGTTGTGGCCTCTCCCGTTGTGGAGCACAGGCTCTGGACGCGCAGGCTCAACGGCCATGGCTCACGGGCCAAGGCGCTCCGCGGCATGTGGGATCCTCCCGGACCGGGGCATGAACCTGTGTCCCCTGCATCAGCAGGCGGACTCTCAACCACTGTGCCACCAGGGAAGCCCTAATTGACTTCTTGCTCTTTGTTCTGCACCTCTCCAGGTGGACAAAAGAAAAACAACAGGAAAATGAAGATTGGATGGCTCTGAAAAGGGCACTAGTTATCTATTGAATCTGGTTTATGAGAATGGGTACAAATGCTGAGAGGCTCTGAGGACATTTCCTAGTCCTGGTCCAGTGCCAGATATCAGTGACAGAGGGGATTAAGTCAGAGTGCCCAGCCAAAGTCCAGGCGGGAGATCACCGTACACACAAAACTACAGAAATATAAGAACGCAGACATGAAATGTCAAGTGAAGACTATGAGTGAAGAGCACGAGGTTAAGGTGAAGGGGGACTTCATACAGGCATGGAGACTTGAGTCCGGTCCTGGACAATGGTAGTGAGACAGGAGATAGATGGGCCCCAGGCCGAGGAGCTGGAGCTTGTCCCTTGAGAGATTCTCCAAGAGGAAGATAATAGCAGGAGGATAATGAGAGGAGCTGAGCCCTCCCCAGATAACAGATAAAAGCCCACATATTCATCATTCTCGAAGCCAAGGAGACCTTCCCGACTACACAGGCACAGAAAGGTGCTTGAAAGTCAAAAATGGAGGGGCGGCATCCCATAGTAGGTGATGTCAACCTAGGTATAGGTCTCTTCACTAGAATCCATCTTGGCTAAGAGATGCACCCACACACATGTGAGGACCCTGAGATATACAAAATACAGACCCAGAACCAGGCAAAGCAAGATGACTGGCCAACGGAAACCTGGAAGAAATGCCCCATATAAGTGATTCAAACTACCACGAGGGCGCAGCTCTCTCTCTCTCTCTCTGCATCCACCCGTGTGTGCCTATTCACACGCACTCTTTTTTCCTCCTAATAAACACTTTACTTGTTTCACTAGTTTCTGTCTTTGTGGGAATTCATTTCTACAAAGCCAAAGGGCCAGGGCCTTGTCACTGGCCACTGGTCTAGTGGCTAGGATTCAGCGCTCTCACTATTGCAGCCTGACTTCAATCTCTGGCCGGGAACCAAAATCCTCCTTCCATTCGCTGCAGGCCAAGGCCACCCAAGATCAGTAGGACTTTGAAAGTCACCTTCATAAGAACCCCCAAAGGAGGCATTCTCCAGTAGATGCAAGAATCACATGAGAAGGTTGTTAAAATTGTGGATTCCTGGGCTTATCCAGGACCTCAGTAGGTCTGACAGGAGGTCCAGGAATCTGGTTTTGCTAACAAACATCCACGTGATTCATTTGAAGATGCTACACAGACCACATCTTGAGAAACTATGACTCAGAAGCTGGTTCACCTACTTGTTTTCTTAGTCAGAGAATCATATAATAGTATCCAATGGGGCATCACTCCCAGTGCTAACTGTTTTTCATTTTTTTTACTAGACTCAAGTCTTATTTGTAAAATCAAATATTTCCTTTTCTCTTAGGTATACTCAAAAAGAGGCAGAATTAGCTGACCAGCTACATTGCCCTAAACATTTAGGACTCTCAGGAGAAAACCCTGGAGTGTAACTAGTTGTCGAAAACTGGGCCTTAGACGTGCCCCCTCTGTCCTTCATTGGCTATTTCTTCATTGGCTATTTCTCTGCTTGGACGTTTGTAACCCTGGTCATGCTGGCCTCTCAATTATTGTCTAAACAGATTTTCTTAAACTTGGCGTTAGTGACATTTTGGGCCAGATCGTTCTTCTTGTAGGGGGTTGTCCTCTGCATTGCAGGATGTTTAGCAACAACCCTGGCTGGCGTCTACCCACTCGATGCCAGTAACACCCCCCTGGTCCCCTGCTGTGGCAGCCAACAATGTCTTCAGACATCATCACATGTCCTCTGGTGGATGAGGGAAGGAGGGAAAAATCACTCCTGCTTGAAAATCTCTGGTCCAAATCCTAATGCAAATTATTCTGCCTCAGCATTGCTTTGATGATGGCTTTCAGGCCCAGAGATCTCGGGACAGATGATGGAAATTTCTCTTCAGATCAGGGTTAGCTCCTACGGAAAGCCAAGTTAAGAATCACTTGGCATTTGGGTCTTTTGTTCCTCCTTGCTTGGAGGAACCCCGGGGCTACTGACTTTCAAGTCAGTCCCCTCTCTTATTCTCTATATGCCTCAAAATCCCACTATCAGAATTAGTCTGTGAGTCTGGGTTTCTGGGGTGTCCCTAATCAAGTACAGCTATCACTTTTCTGGAAAAGAGCCAAAGCCATTAGAATCTTCAGTAACTTAGCATGATACATCATAAGAGGCAAGCTGGCCACCTAGGCAAAGCCCCAAGGATGTGGAGATGAAGATAGACATTTTAACGGTGTGAAGGATAAAGCTGAGAGTGTGGTGTTTGCCATGGTGGGTAAGATCACTGTGCTGGAGTCAGTCAGCCTGCGTTTGATTCCTGGCCTTCCTGCTTACTTGCTGAGGGTCTCCAGACAAGTGTCTCAACCTCTCTGAACCTGAACTTTTCACCTGTAAAATGAAGGTAACCATAGTACCTGTTTCAATGAGCACTGTGAGGCTTAATAAAAGAATATTTGCAAAGTGTTTAGCACAGGGCCTGGGATATAAGAAAATGTTCAGAAGATGTTAGCTCTAAGTTTGGTTGGGGTGAGGAGGGGTCTTAAGCTGGGCTCTGTGTTGGGTGGGGGGTGCAGATGTCCCAGCTGTTCACACACTGAGCTTGGAGAGGTGGGGTGGGAGCACAAGAAGGGCTCTAGCTGCTTTGAAAGCAGCAGTAAAAGGGAAAGGACCTTCCCAAAATGGAGGGAGTGGCTAGGAGACCCTGTTGGCTTGGATGTGGATAATTAGGTTAAAAAGCCCCTCCTCCCATGCACACTCCATCCTTCCACAAGTGACCCGTTTGTGCCGTGTCTTGCAATACTGGTGATTTCATTTTGAAATCCCCACTGTGCACAGCTACAAAAGCTTCCAATTATCCTATTTCTGTCATCTCCCTTCATCCCACACAAAAGACCCAAATGCCAAGGAAGTTAAAGAAAGCCAAGATTTAACCAATATCATATGATTTTTTTTTCAATCTTTTCATGGTTACTTTTCTGCCTAAGCGAGACTGTAAATTCCCAGAGCAATGAACAGTGTTGTCTTTATGTCTGAACCATGCTGGGTCCCTTACTGGCATGTGGCAAATACCAACACTGTAATTACCAATTTGATGTTGTGAACAGAGAAAAGGGCATAGCACTTTCTTTTTCTCTTTTTTCTGCTTCTCTTTTCCCACAACTTTCTGAGGCCACAGCAAGGTATTAAAGTACACTGACAAGGAGACATGTAATCTGACTTTGCTCCCATTTGCAAGGATGTCACAGATTGGGAAGGAGATACATTACCTAGATTGTATCAAAAGATCTTTGGCAGCCTTTAAAATTGGCCTCCCTCTTGCTTTGCTTGGCATTCAGGGTGTTGGTTTCAGAAAACAGTTTTGAATTTGTGTTCCCTTCTTATCTCTCTGTGCCCATAACAGCTGAGTGGAGACTGCCATTGAGAAGTCATTTCTTTTGTTCTTCTAGGCAGAGTGCATCTGTGCTCATAGTGAGAAGAGCATCGGATGACAGTCAGGACTCCTGTGTTCAAGAATCAGTCCATTCACTGATGGTCTAAGCAACCTTGGGCAAAGCAGTAACCTCTCTGGACTTCTTTGACCTAAAGGCTTTTTCATCTCTAAAACTTTTATGTTTTTAAATAAAACTTGTATTATCCATTTTCAGATAGTCTGATGACTGGGCTGAGAAAATAAGCTTTTTGTCTGTTTTATTTTAACCTCAACGGCCAATTGGAAAGGAAAGCAATCTGCAGTCAGAGCACCTCTTTCTGCACGCCAAGTCCAGATGGTGTACCCCCAAACGCTACCTGTGCTTCATTCCCTGTTCCAGCCAAATTTCATTTCAGAAGTCAATAGCTGTGCCTTCTCACTAGATGACATTGTCCTTGACATGGCTCATAAACAGACCATTTAAAAGAATTTGGGCACTGTTCTCATACCCACTTGTTGTACTGATAGTCTTTGACTTTCCTATGAGACATCTCCTCTACCCCTCATCTTCCAGAGCTCATCCAACAAGTGCTCTGACCACACCTGGATTAAAAAGACACTTTTCTCTGAACTTGAACCTTGAGAAGAAAGACACAAAGCTCTGGTAGGTACCAAAACCTGCCCCAAACCCTGCACGTTACAGCTCCAGAGGCCCTCCTCCTACTTCCTGTGTTACAAGGCCTTCTGGTGAGTTCTGCCTCAGTCTGATGGGCTCACTCCACCTTCACTCTTTATTCCCCTTGATTTAGCTCAAGCCATTTTTTGTTGGTAACCATATATTTTTTGCAACCATTTGTTTATTTCCTCTGTGAATGGGGGCAGATATTGTGCTAAGTATTTAGGGAAACCAGAAAAGTAAAATAACTTATTTGCCTTCACAGAGCTTAGAGGAGATAGTTGGGCACATGCTGTAATGAGACGTTTGTATTAGAAAGCCCTAAAAATCAAACAAAGAAATATCTCAGTATTCTTTCTCCAAATATTCTCTTAAGTGCTAAAACCAACAAAAAGCTCATTACCTTTCCTTCCAAATACTATTTCACATGACTTTATCATCACACTAATAACACCATCATCCATGTAGGTGATAAAACTGGGGACCTGATTCTCCTTTTCTTTTTTTTAATTTAATTTTTATTTTCTATTGGAGTCTAGTTGATTTACAATGTGGTGTTAGTTTCAGGTGTACAGCTAACTGATTCAGTTACACATATACATATATCCATTCCTTTCCAGATTCTTTTCCCACTGATTCTCCTTTTCAACTTCGCTTATCCCATATCTGCATAACCAGCTCATCACTAAACCTAATGATTATACAGTTCTCTCTCTCTTTTTTTTTTTTTTGTGGTTCACGGGCCTCTCACTGTTGTGGCCTCTTCCATTGCAGAGCACAGGCTCCGGACCCGCAGGCTCAGTGGCCATGGCTCACGGGCCCAGTTGCTCCGCAGCATGTGGGATCCTCCTGGACTGGGGCACAAACCCGTGTGCCCTGCATCGGCAGGCGGACTCCTAACCACTGCACCACCAGGGAAGCCCTATATATGTTCTCTTAATCATCCCTCCCACTGCAGCCATTTTCCTGTTTAAAGCCAGGTTTGACCACGTCATCCCCCAGGTCAGAAGCTTTAAATGGCATCCCCCTTGTCCATATTCGTGCTTCCCAAACTGTGCTCTAGAACTTCAAGATGTGTGGGCCAGTGTTCCAGATAAGAAATATTCAATGTCAAATAAACTTGAGAAACAACGGATTGAACAAAGCTAAACTGGCCTTTTCACGGAAGAACTCTCAGAGCTTTAAATTTCCAATGTGCAACGTGAATCTCTCAAGGAGTGTGCACTATGCAATATTTCCCACACTGAGTTTTGCACAAAAGCATTTTCTTACAGAGCATTTATTATTCTGTGTCACATAGTCTGAGAAATGGTCTCTGCAACCTGCATTCGTAGTGAGCCACCGGGTGAGACAGAATTTAAAATATTTGAGAAAAAGAAGACGACAGGAGCTTCTTTTCCAGAGTTGAGAGAAATTGCAGGGGTTTGCATGACAAAGCAGCAAAGTCTGAATTAGGGCAGGTGCTGGGCTGCTTGGTGCTAAAACAGAAAAATGACAGCATGGTAGCTGGGTGACAGGGTGGCTGGTGGCTTCGGGGTAAGACTTCTGTACCTTTTCCAATTTTGGTCCTGTTCCTTCCCCAGAGTAAGCACCAGCCCAGACGTCCACTTCTCCCAGGAGTGACTGTTCTGAGCAGTATAACCAAGCTACTTGTGCACATCAGTTGGAGAAACACACAACTTAAATAAGTACTTAAAACAATTTGCTTAAATTGGACCAAAGGTAACATCTATTTAGGTATGTGGTTTTGGGTTTATTGAACCTCTGTGAAATCTCAGCTTAACAGGTTAAGGCTGGGACAGATTTTCATGGTTGTGTAGTAAGCACTGAATAAGCACTGTAGTCAGCATGGAAAATAATTCATGACCCAGTTAAGGTGAAAATATGGATGTCTGAATCCTTCCTCCATCCCTGCCCTCCACCTTTCCCCTTCAAGAGTTGGCAATATCTCTAGTCTGGCTTGTAAACAGATTTTTAAAAGGATTGGTTGCATTTGATGCATTAGTATCCACATCTTCCACCTGCATTATGTTGCTGAAAATTACATTAAGTGTCAGATATTTATTACCACATTCCCCTCTTATTGTTTTACAGTCAAGAAAGGATAGTCTGAATTGTTATTATTCAATTATATCTGTGGAAATCTTTCTGAATTAGGAGTTGGAGTGCACAATTTCTCGAAGTCAAAATATAATCTCTAGCCCTACATGGACATTAATATCAAAATCAATTTCCACTCAGACCAGCCAAACATACTGTAACATATTACAGGCAGTGTAGTTCTCACTGGCTCCTTGAAGTTGGAACCTTGAATTAAAGTAAAACTGATGCAAATTTATAAGAGAATGACAATCAGGCAGCCTATGGCTCAACCTGGTCCCATAATTGTGTTTTCCTGCCAACATTGTTTTAAAATATTTGAATTAGTTGCCAGCATTTAAAAATGGGAAGATTTTACATAAAAAGCCCTGGTTATTAGCTTCTCTTGGAAAATTCAAGATCTACTCATACTAATCCTCATTTCTTGTGTGTGTGTGTGTGCTCTTTTTTTTAAAATTTTATTAGAGTCTAGTTGATTTACAATGTTGTGTTAGTTTCAGGGGTACAGCAAAGTGATTCAGTTATACATATACATATATTCATTCTTTTTCAGCTTCTTTTCTCATATAGGTTATCACAGAATATTGAGTAGCTTTCCCTGTGCTATAACTAATCCTCCCTTCTGACATTGAAAAACTTGCCCAAGTGGAGCAGTGGCCGTACCCCATGGATGGGCCATAGTTTCTGTAGTGTGCTCTGCTCCCCACCACTCCCTTTTGTCTCCTTGTCTAGCCTGATTCACTTGTTCCCTGCAAGGCCTGTAGGCATTTGAGTTTGGAACCTTTGACTTAAAGTCACATTTCAGATCATGACTTTTAGAATGAAATAATGCCATTTGCAGCAACATAGATGCAACTAGAGATGATCATACTAAGTGAAGTAAGTCAGAAAGAGAAAGACAAATACCACATGATATCACATATAGGTGGAATCTAAAATATGACACAAATGAACCTATCTATGAAGCAGAAATAGAATCAGGGACATAGAGAATAGACTGGTGGTTGCCAAGGGGGAGAGGGGTAGGAGAGGGTTGGATTGGGAGTTTGGAAATCGCAGATGCAAACTGGTATATACAGAATGGATAAACAACAAGGTCCTACTGTATAGCACAGGGAACTGTATTCAATATCCTGTGATAATCCATATGGAAATGAATATGAAAAAGAATGTATATATATGTATAACTGAGTCACTTTGTTGTACAGCAGTAATTAACACAACACTGTAATTCAACTATACTTCAGTAAAAAATTAAAAAAAAAAAACCCATGACTTTTAGTAAGACTATTGTAACTGGGAATCTGCAGGAAGCCTTGCTTGATCCCTCTACATTAAACAACAAGCCTAAAGATTTCTACTGCCAATATATTTGTAGTTAATCCAGGTCTATATTAGATGGCTAATTTACTCCTGAGAATTCCCCATGTGTGAATAATGCACCAATATCTTGAATGAAGTAATAAAACTGTGTTTTGGTTCTAACAGTCCTGCCAGAACACCCTCTCCTTGCATGTATGGAACAAGAGAATATTTCTGGCATTGATTAAGCCATAGAAAGCACTAAATTTCTTTTTTAATTTTTCAAAATAGAAAACATTTTGAGGCAGAGTCAGCTCGTGGGAGAAATTGGTGTGGCAATTAATGGCATGGTTCAATACTTCTTCATATAAAAGATGGGAACATAATGCTAAGCAAAACTTCGAAGAAGTGATGAAATATTTGTTTTAAAGAGGAAGCAAAAATTTTTCAAGCAGTAATTTCATATTAACAATGAAGGAAAGATAAGAGATTTAATATTAATGGTTATCGTGATACTACTAAGGTATTTATAAATTTAAAATTATTTCTACCGTACATTTTAAGGACTACATCACATATCTGGATAAGGAACTCAGTACTTGTGTTGATCATTTTCCTCATTCAATGAAATAAAGACATGAGATTGTAAATAATCTTGAAAACACTAGCTAGATCTAAAGCTCTATTATGGTATGAGAGTATAGCTATGAAGCCTTAACAAATGTTCTTATTTATTCTCTACAATTATCCTTGGGAAACTAAGAGAATACTAGTCTCCTTTCTTCATATAGGGTCCCCGTGTTGGTAATCATGTAAGTCATGATGAGAGACCACAAGAGTCTTTCAAATAATTTGATGGTTTCATGGTACTCTTTCCAGATATGCTATGGTTGCATTTTTCTTGCACTTTGAAAGATCGTCAAGGGCTGATTCTGACATACCTCATAGTTTCTAGCAACTACACAGTCATATTGACATTTCTCCTGCTACAGGAGGAGAAATGTCATAATCCATTACTAGTAACGGATTTATCCCAGAAATCCTCCCTCCAAAGCACCAATGCCATTTTCTTGGCTATTCCACCATTTCCACAGTCATGGCTTCCCAGCTGAGATGGCTGAGATCAGGTGTGAAGCACTCCTCACTGCCCCTATCCAGGTTGCCAGTGGAGTAAGTACCCTTCCGGCCTCTCTGTTCTCAACACTAAACAACACAACTTTAAATTGTCCTGGGAGTATAATCCAAATATGATGCCAAGACTTTTCTTGCTGACGTCTTTTGTATTAAATGACAAATGCATATAGCTTAGCTTCACTGTTTTAACAGTCAATTGGACTGTAAACCAAATTCTGCCCTCTGCAAGAAAAAAAAATGCATGAAAAAATTTAATAAATCATGAAGAAAATAAAGAATGTTAATAAGAATCTGGCATTGCTCCCAGCTTTTCTTAAACCATGAATGACAAGTAACTGAAAATATGGAATTAGTGTAATGTAGAATGGGAAATTTTTATTTCAAAAACAATAGCAGGGGCTTCCCTGGTGTCACAGTGGTTGAGAGTCTGCTGGCCGATGCAGGGGACGTGGGTTCATGCCCAGGTCCGGAAAGATCCCACACGCCGCGGAGGGACTGGGCCTGTGAGCCATGGCCGCTGAGCCTGCACGTCCGGAGCCTGTGCTCCACAACGGGAGAGGCCACAACAGTGAGAGGCTCGCGTACCGCAAAAAAACAAACAAACAAACAAACAAAAACAATAGCAATGATGATATGAGCAACTGAGAAGGGAGAAAGTCAAAATTAAAATGAAGTTCTGAAGTTCTCCAGTGTAGGTTCAAGCTCATTTCCCCCAACTTGTTTTGATATATCATTAACAATGGACAATTAGCAACTTCCCAGGCTTAAATTTAATGCTCCTACTATAAAATTTAATAAGGTTGGCCTTACATGTAGGGAGTACAGTTACTCCTATGTGGGTTAATTCAGGGAAGGACTGTTTGGCCCTGGAAGATATCTGGAGCTCCTTATTACAAAACCTACTTGTTTCTTACTACCTGCAAAGCAAGGTTTAATATGCAAATAATTGCAGAGGGATAATATAATATTCACATGCACTGCAGAGCAAAGAGAAGTAGGACGGAAAAGTTCAAGGAGGCAAGGAGGCACTTGGAATGTGTGTGTGGTTGGTGTGAGATTCAACTAGATGTGTGTCAGGGACATAAAGACTATTCAGTCTGAAATCATCATGCTTTTACAATTTGGTCTGAAATTCAAAGAGCCATTTTCTCCACATTACTTTTCAAAATATTTAAAAATTTATATTTGAGGGGAGGACGACAATGCAGGATGCAGTTGGTTAGAACACATTAATAAGCCTCTTGTGGGAATTTTCTGTGGTGAAATTTACAAGACTCTTTGCATTTAGATGGATGTAATAAAAAATATGCCACAGAATTTAACATGAATCACAAAAACTCTTTAAATGGTAAGCTGCTGTAAAAATAAAAGCCATTTGATACTCATTCAAAATGTAATGTGTCATTCACTTTCTAAATGCAAATGATTCTTTAATACAGCTTAATATTTCAACCAAAGCTCTTTGAAATAGATACCATTTGACTCACCAATAATTCCTTTTTGAGGGCTTAAAGAAGCATAGTAACCAAGAGACCAGGAATAAAACCATGATTTTTCATGATTATTCCATGGGTTTAAATATAGGTCTTCACATATTTCTAAGAAAGTACAATTGATGGTCTTGAATATCATCAACAAATGGAAGTTTACATTTTCCCTTCAGCAACATGTCCTCCAAAATGCAGAACTCCCTCCCCTTCATTATTTTGTTCTTCTTTTCTTCTCCCTTAGAAGGGATTAGTGCTGTTGTAAGAACTCATACTTCATGGACACAAGACTAGGAGAAAGAAGACTGCAGAATGGTTAAAGGTAGAGACATAGGGCCATCCTGCCCACTTACACTGCCAAGTCACTTCTAGTGTGGATGTCGGAGCAAAAATGCTTCTTTTTGGTGGGTTATGCCAGTATCACTACATCAGATAAGAGATACTCATTTCATAGAAGAGAAGAACTCTTATTAATCAGCTTTTTAGTTGATAGAAAAAATATTAATAATTATTGGTTGATTTTAAGAAACAATTATGTCTAGTATCTGATGACATGCATTTTCTCCAAAACATAATCTTTAAACTTTTAAAGTGCATATTTAATGCCAAGTGCTTTCACTTCACAGTGTGTGCAGAGGTTAAAGAGATTGGGTCAGAATCCTGAAAGTATCTAAATTTCATGTTGTGTAGGAGTGGGGGCAGAGCCTGGCATGTAGAAAATATTAAGTAAATGTTTGCTGACTGCATGCTCAACAGGCACTGTTAGGGGTCCTTCTACGGCAAGGTCAATGTTCACACTCAAGGCTGGTCTCAAATTTACTTTTCTGCCCTCGTCTCCCATATGATGCTGTATATAGTCCACAGTCCGGCTCTTCTAGGGTAGATTCTTGCTTTCCTTATCCTTCTAATGAAACCTCATTGAACGTTGTGTTTCGCTCATGGTAATTACCTTACTTCTCTTTAGAATGTACTCACTTAGTACAGGCCAAATGCCCTCTTGCTGCAGTGTCTTCTTAGATAAAGAGCCAGTGGCTTAATTACCTTTTTACCCTTGAGAGAGCTTAGTATCAGAACTCTAATACAGCAGGTGCTCCATAATTATTAAGAATTTATGTGGCTTCCCTAAAACTCCCATATAGCACATTTAACTCTGAAGCTTACAGCACTATTTCTTAAGAATTTATTTGAAAATGCTTAAAGAAGCAACTTGAATTGTACTCATTTATACAGGAAGGGCCATAAGGCCTCAGAGAAAACTTTATAATATTTTCCTTTTCACAGGACTATTTTCAGAGAAATCAATTTCACTCCACCCATGTTTCTTGTATACAAAAAAATACTTTTCAAAGAGCCATGTTTAAATGCTGAGTGAAATGCTACTTTTGGAAATTAGAATGTATTATTAATCACTGCACTGTGGCTTCCAGGGAACGTAATATTTACTATCTAAAGCAGAATTGAGCTAACTGATTAGCATTATCCTGTAATAAACGCAAGTGGGCACAACAGACTCCCTGACACCTTCAGATATTTGGCAAACAAAGTGCTCAGCCTATATACCGTCCACTCTCAGCCCTCTCTTTCCTTCCAAATTCTTTCAAAAGACATTTCTGAAGGGCCTGCCTATTCTTAATACCAAAAAATCAGGTGGGCTGCTAGGAAAAAATAGATGGATGGTGCCCCAGTCATGGCTCTAGCTCTATACCTTATGCTCATTTTAGAAAGAGAACCCTATTTGATAAAAAGCATAGCTTCTTTGCATTAGGATATAACATAGGCTACTCTGAAAATCATGGCCTCTTTGTACTAGAATGATGTAACACATGCTATTTTTTTTTCAGAGATTATTCTCCTGATTTATTTTTTAATTAATTTCTATTGGCGTATAGTTGATTTACAATTTTGTGTTAGTTTCTGCTGCACAGCAAAGTGAATCAGTTCTACATATATCCACTCTTTTTTAGATTCTATTCCCATATAGGTCCTTACAGAGTAGAGTTCCCTGTGCTATACAGCAGGTCCTTATTAGTTACCTATTTTATATATAGTAGTGTGTATATGTCAATCCCAATCTCCCAATTTATCCCCCCCCCCTTTTCCGCCTTGGTAACCATAAATTTGTTTTCTACATCTGTCACTCTATTTCTGTTTTGTAAATAGGTTAATTTGTACCATTTTTTTAGATTCCACACATAAGCAATGTCATATGATATTTGTCTTTCTTTGTCTGACTTACTTCACTCAGTATGACAATCTCTAGGTCCATCCAGTGGCTATTTTGAATACACAAAACTATCACATGGTCTGTTAAGATTTATATAAGACTGAATTTCTACTTTTCTGCAACTGTAAGTTCCTGGATGTAATTCCCAGGGCAACAAAAAGGAAATGTTTGATTTATTCCTATTTTCTAGAAGTCTTAAGTATTTATTTCCTCCTTCTGGAAGTCACTAAGACTACCACTACCTCTGATAGGTGAATTGTGAAACTGATCACATGTGGTTGTCAAACAGCATTCCTGAGACAAAGCAGAAGGACCCTCATTCTAAAGATGCAGAAAAATTCTAAGTGTCACAAAGAGCATAATGGGCTATAGAGCAAGCTTCTTTGGAAAGGGACCTTAATACTTGCTGGGTTTATGGCCAGTTATATTTTATTGAGACTGTGAACAAACATGGATTAAACTCTTCAATGCCAGCTAACTCATGGTTATAGAGTTAAATATTTCATCTTAAGCAGATATTCAGGTAAAACAATAGAGACTCACATTTAACCACTGAAATTAAAGAGGAGGGAATTACACACACCTTTGGGAACCCCTTAGGTCTAAAATAATGCAGGTGCTAAAAAAAGTAAGAGCTCTTGAAACGACCCCTTTCATTGGGCACAGAATACGCCAGGATCAAACAAATAAAGTTTCATCTATCTTTTAGTCTTATCCAATATGAAGAATGGCTTGATGATCTACATAATAAGTAAAAAATAAGGGTTTGCCCAGTGGCTTGGCAATGGGTAGGATATACATAAAGTATTATTTTATAATCAAGTATCTAAAATTATCATTTTATTTGGTGACTATGACAGAAAGTAGGTTATATCAGTGACTATCATAAGTCACTTAAGTCACTTTACCAAATTACAGTAAGAAATTAAACCAAAAACTGGCTCCGTGTCCACATGTCCTGGGTTATGATCATGTTTACCTTTGTGATTAAATAGATCTCTTGGTGAGAGAGATCTCACCAAGTTATACTAAGATTATATTAAAAAGTTATATTAATATAAATAAAAGTTATATTAATTTTGTAAAAAAAGAAAACTACATATATGTAGGTGTTAATAATGATTAATTGTAGGGATGTGAGAGGAATGTGGGAATGTGTGTAAGAAGTTTGAATAAAATCTCTCAAATATTTTCACTCTTTCATTTTATACCGATATTCGTTATTTACATTGTTCACGTGGTATACACTTCTTTTACAATTTAAAAAATATATATAAGAGAAAAACTGATAGGTGTTATTCTGTCTTGGTTTTTACTCTTTTGCAACTGTAGTTTTCTCATCACGATCATTATATATTTTGGGGAAACATCTAAAGAGAAATCACTAGCTGAATTTGAATGGATTCATCTAGTTCTGTACTTTGGCATGTGGAGACAGATAACCACTGGGAAAGTAAAACAATGTTAAATTATGACCATGATCAGGCACGTAAAAGGGAGCACTGACTGGGAAATTGAGCCTGTGAGAAACAAAAGTGGCAAGGACAAAGCTAACAGAAAATGATACGTCTAGTTTTACTGACTGAAATAATTCCCATGTGGTATTTAAAGAGGAGAGTCAGAAAATATCCTCTAAGAACTAAGAATAGTTTAAACTTTGGATTCATTAAACCACAAGTATTATGAGTCTAAGCACAAAATAATCTAGGGTGGGGCAGGTTCTGGGGCTCAGTAAGCCCTTCTCCATGCCGTAGATGGTGTGAGTCAGGTCTCAACTACATCATCCTACAGCCGATCGGCCCCTGGTCTCAATTTTCCACTGCCTATGTGGCCTTCAGCACATTACTTCTTTTGATCTATTTGACATTGCATATTTAGCATTCTTTGTAAAGCAGAGATAAATCGACATTTATTGCTGAAAGGTAATAGATGAAATGAGAATATCGGCTAAGATTTATGAATTGTAGCTCAAAAATTGTGTCCTCATTGGCTTTATCCTCACAACGTTCTGAAATAACAGATTCAGTCCTAAGTGGCTAAAAAAGGTAGTAGATTACATCTTCCACGCACACCAGGCTCCATTTAAAACTCTGTGTATCAGGCTAATGGATGTACTATCATAGTTGAATCCATATCAGTCTGTATAGCTACATGGATGCAGACCTGTAAATTAACTGTGCATATATGGATATAATGAGGCTGAATGTTTAAAGACAACACAAGGTTGGAAAGTTTCTTTGATTGCAAAACAAACAGAGCCACACACACACACAAGCACACAGATCTACCCATACAAACTTCAACCAAATAGGGGCAGAAGGTTGGGAGGGTAAAATGAAAGTAGAGTTTGCCAAGCCCAGGCAGTAACACCTTCAGAGAAGCACAGTGTCCACTGGAAAACATCAGGGCAAATCTGTTCAGCCATGATTTCTTTACTTCTCTGTGGTCTCAGCTTGAGATTGGGCTCTCTGCTTTTGCCAAGGGAGTTTTCACAACGTGCCTCTGTTTGTCGAAGTAGCAGTCCTCCCAAACTGAGGCAACAGGCTTCTTCCAATACCTTAAATTTTACTTAGTGACACTAGAACCCCACAATCCTGTTTCTTTTTTCAATCTCCATCTTTACGTAAGTAATCTAAAGTCTTGAAGATCCTTCATGACCTTAACCACATCTGTAGTGAAATACACTTGCTCTGATAACAGATCTAAAAAGCTTCCAAAGGAAAACTTAAGTGATTCCAATGGTGCTTACTGCTTTGTGGTAAACTCAGGTATGGTTCATAATTTCTTTTTGTTTTAGCTATGCAAAAAAAGATGTATATGTGATCAGACTCTTTATTCCCCGTATCTTTGCAAATGAATACTACAGGGCTGTTCATGGAGACAACATTTCTAGAAATGTTCATTGGTTCATTTGCCTGTCAGTCAAAACGAAAGTCTCCAATGGCTATCGCATCAGACCCTGAAGATGTGATTCTACGCCAGTTCCATCAGTTACAGATCTGCCATGCTCCACTCAACACTCAGAGCTAAAGGAACAGCATGGATACACACAATCTTTAACTGAAAACCCATCAGCATTCTTTTTCAACAGCATGGGCAAAACTGGGATGAAATATGGCAGCCTTATGAAAGAACAGATATCTTTAAGAGAAAAAAAAAAGAAAAAACCTAGGGTGGAGGAATGACACTGAAATGTTCCATTATTTTAGAGTGGTACAAAAGCAGACTGTTTTTTTTGTTTGTTTGTTTTGTTTCTTTCGGTACGCGGGCCTCTCACTGCTATGGCCTCTCCCGTTGTGGAGCACAGGCTCCAGACGCGCAGGCTCAGCGGCCATGGCTCAGGGGCCCAGCTGCTCCATGGCATGTGGGATCTTCCTGGCCCGGGGCACGAACCCATGTCTCCTGCATCGGCAGGCGGACTCTCAACCACTGCGCCACCAGGGAAGCCCGAGCAGACTGGTTTTAAGCAAACCTTACAAAAGGACCCTTTAACATCCTCACGGCCACTTTGATTTAAGAGAGGAAAAGGCATTTCACACTTCATTTTGCTCCCTGCTCAGTAAGCCTCTTCCCTGCCTACATCTCTTTGTCCTTGATCCTGATCTCTAGCTTTTGGTCCACTTATTTCTTCCAAAGGCTTTCATTTGGGGAATGTCATTTGGTTCACTGGCTTTTTCACTGAGGCCCCTTTTTGAATAACTCTTGTTTACTTGCTAAGTCTCTTAACATTCTAGTTGCCTTATCTGGTGGAAAAATGAACAGTCAGGCATACCAAAATGTCTCCTTTGGAATTAACACGAAATCATAAGCAGTGTATGTTTAACTTACAGAAGTCATTACTTCCATTATGACACAGGTGGGCAGGAGATATTTTCATCATTTCACAGATGAAAAAGAGGCACATTCTCTTCAGGAACAGGGGACAGAAGCACTGTGCTAAGTGTTTTTCCTCAATTTTCATTCAGACAGTCGACAGCACTCTGAAGAATCATCACTGAGCTGCAAGTCGGGATCCTGAGATTTAAAGAATGCGCAGAATCCTCCCATAGTCTGATACTTTTCAAAGGGCACAAGTCTGACATCAAATCCCATGTTTTGTCATTATATAATTCTTTCTGGTACAGCACAGCATTTTGGGATTCAGAGTTCGGCAAGGTAGGAGAGATACACTTCTCAAAGTGGAACTCTGTAAACTATCCACTCTGAAGAGATTACAAGAAAGGGATTTGCCTTTTGTTTTTCTTTGCTCTCCCTGCTGTGGGACCCCTGAGACCAAACACCATAAGACAAAAGGATGCTGTATCTCTGCAGCATCTGCTCATCTTACTGGTTTACTCTACACTGTAACCAGAACTCATTTTCTTTGTGTTCCATCCTTCAAGAAAAGTCAAGAGAAGAGTTTGGTGTAAGAGTCCCTTATCTACTGAATGACAAAATTGGTTTCCATCCCTATATCAATTTATTCTTCTAAAATAATCAGAGACTGGATATAATTTGCTATTCTACTGATGTTATTACTATTTTGCAGTTAGCATTTATGTGGTTGAACTAAAACTGTGCACCTACTCTGGCCCGTTATCTCTGGATTGAGAAAGGAAGAGTATGTAGTTTAAAAGAGTGAGGGTCTCATCGTTTGGAGACCTGGGCAAAGGTCACTATTCTGTCACCAACTCTTATGAAAGCTACAGACATGTCAATTTGTCTTTCTGGCTCTGGGTTTTACCTTTCAAATGAGGCAGCTGAATTCTATGATCCCCAATTCATAACATGTTGTTATTTTATATAATCTACATGGAAAATTCTGAATTTTTAAGAAAAGTACCAAACAGCTTGCCACGCTGGACACAGCAGAAGAATGCTATGGCAGAGACCTGAGTCCCTGAGTTAACAGAGACAGAAGGCAGGAGGGTGCAGTGGGGAAAGTGGGCCCGCTCAGGCTGCAGGAGTGGAGAGAAAGGGGGTGAATCGGTGGGGTGGGTGTGGCTGCATAAGAGCCAGAGAAGGGAGGAGGGTGGAGTGGAAGGGGGAAGTGGTGTTTCTGGGTCACAGGGAAGGTGGCAGTTATGGGTTTGATAAGGGCCACACTGGGGTTGTCCCTGACTTCATCTCTAGCCTGGGTAGCTTTTTCATGTTTAATTAATTAACTAGTTAATTAATTTTTAAATTTATTTGGACTCATTTGCCAATCTGATAACAATATTTACGCACCTTAGAAAAATTGTCTACGGACAGGTGAAAAATGACAAATTTTTACTTCACCTCAAATCTTCCTATTAATAGATACTCTGGTCTCCCTTGCCCCCTCCCTATACACTTTAAAGAAATTAAATGACCTATTTTTTGTTATTTAGTTTTATTTAATTCAGAGAAACAAACGCCCATGGGAAAGCAATAGAGAAGGTGCTGGTGAAGGCGGGCCGAACCTCGTGCTGCTCTCCACTTCCTGGTGTGTCAAGGGAGAGGCAGTGTGGCACCGTGGCTACAAGCAACCGCTCTGGGTTCAAATGCCAGTCCAAGTCCCTACCAGATGCGTGACCCTGGGCAAGTTCAGTAACCACTAGGTATACCCGCACTGTCTACTGCAGCAGCCACTAGCCATATGTGGCTATTGAAATGTGGCTAGTGTGAATGAGGAACTGAATTTTTAATTTGAGTTCATCTTAATTAATTTTGGTTTAACTTTAAAAACTGGTACTTTAGCCAGTTAGTGGAAAACTTTAACTAGTTTTAAAACAACTTGGCTACGTGAATTTACCCTTTCAAATGTAAATTTTACGAAATCTAAATACTGCACAAGTATTTGTGATAAATATTTAATATTCCAATTGGAATGTGTGCTAAGTATAAATACACACTGGATTTTGAAAACTTGCGATAAAAACAAGAAGGTAAACTATCTCATTAAAAATTGTATATTGATTATATGCCAAAATAATAAGAGTTTGGGGCTTCCCTGGTGGCACAGTGGTTGAGAGTCCGCCTGCCGATGCAGGGGACACGGGTTCGTGCACCGGTCTGGGAAGATCCCACATGCCGCGGAGCGGCTGGGCCCGTGAGCCATGGCCGCTGAGCCTGCGCATCCAGAGCCTGTGCTCTGCAACAGGAGAGGCCACAACAGTGAGAGGCCTGCGTACCGCAAAAAAAAAAAAAAAAAAAAAGAGTTTGGATATACTGGGTTAAATAAAATATATTATTAATTTCATCTTTTTTTTTTTTTACTTCTTCAAATATGGCTCTTAGAAAATTTAAAATTATGTGGCTTGCTGTATTTCAGTTGGGCAGAGCTGCTCTATATGCTTTGATTTCTTCCTTAATGATATGGGAATAAAAATAATTTCCTCCAGTAGTTGTTGTGGCAATAAGAAAAGATAACTGCAAAGTTCTTAGCAAAATGCTTGACAAATAGCTGGACGTGCTCACTAGAGTGCCGCTCTTCTGTGGACGCGATTTCCATCCTTACTTCCTCTGACTCACGAAACAGAATTTGGAGATATTCTGTGGGATATTCAGTCTGTTCTCATAAAGTGCATGAGAGCCAAGAAGGCCACTGACAACACAGGGACCAATGGATGGCAGGGATGCTGATAATTTACCAAATGAACCCATATTTTGTTTTCACCTCACAGATTCCTACTTTTATAACTTTCATGACCTGTAAGATATGGCTTACATTCATGCATTCATTCATCAAACCTTTTACTGAGTACCAATTTGTTGAAGAACCTAGATTCCATAGTTTTGCATTCTTAAGTTTCTTTACGGTTATAGACCTGTAATAATAATAATAAAAAAATCTGCTCACATCAGGAAACACTGAAATAGCTTTAAAATGATAAGATGAAGTCTATTCTTCATCTCTAAGTTAATAACTTCAATTGTCCTTACTGAACTTAAAATGTATTATCTTTTTTCTTCTCTCTCTCACCTGATTTTCTATTTTATTATTGTGGAGGTTTTAAATTCTAAACATTTCTTTTTTAAGATTTTGTATGTTTTTTCTTTGTTCCTTATTTCTATCTTTGGCACAATTTGGAGAACTGGAAAGATGAAGTATTCTTTTATAAATGATAAAGGGAAAACAAAAAGAAACAAAGTTAAATTTTAGAAAAGTGGCAATTGATGGATAACGTAGAAGAGCATCTCTAATAAACGTAGGTGTTCTTTGAATAACCTATTCAGTAAGTATTACAGTGCTCCTGTAAATACGCTAACCTTGAATTTCCATTTCTCCACATTCTATGAAGCACAAATTAAGTTTCCTTTTAGCAGTTCAATTCTTTTTCCTAAAATAACTCTTTAAAGTATATTAAATTTGTGAACCTCTCAGTTTCAACAAGACAATGGAAGCAATCATAATAGCTAAAACTTACTGAGGTCTTTCTAAGTTCCAGGTACATAATAGATCCTTTACTTATATTCACTAATTGAACTTTAAAATAACTCCATGAAATATCTCAGTAGACAGATAACAGCCCTCCAAAGTTGTCCATATCCTAAGGCCCAGCACCTGTGAATATGTTATTTACATGGCAAGGGGGAAGTAAGCTGCAGATGGAACTAAGGTTGCCAATCAGCCAACCTAGAAAAGGGGATAGTATCCTGGATTTTCCAAGTGGGACCAGTGTAATCTATAAGGGTCCTCTGTAAGTGAAACAGGGAGGTAGGAGAGTCAGGGGTCAGAGTCAGAGAGATGTTTGACGACACTATACTGCTGACTTTGAAGATGGAATAGGTTCATGAACCAAGGGTTCTTAACCCATGGCAACAAAATAAAAGTTAGGACTGGCACATGGCACTCCTCCCTCTACTCACTCTCCAGGTTTCAGCTACTTTGTCACTTCCTTAGAGGGAGCCTTCCTTGCTTGTGTGGATGAGGTTGGATGCTCAAAAGGTATAGTATTAAGGTAGAATGTAACTCTCATTTGAAACACTTATCACGATTACAATTTTACATTTTGAGTCCTTTCTGTCTCTGCCATCAAACTGTAAGCTCCATGAAAGCAGAGAAGTGGCTAGCCTTTGCCATCTGTGCCTGTCAAAGATAAGGTGTAGTTGTCCCCCTGTTGTCTACTGAATTTCTGATGTTTAGAAAATTAACAATCCAAATTCATTTGACACATGTTCAATTTGTTGGACATGGTCTTAGAGAATAAAATATATTCCAGAAGAATAAAGCAGATTATGGGAAATGAATTTCAAAACTCCTAGACTTTAGCCCCTGAGTAAATCAGCTCCATGAGAAGAAAATATGAGAGAATAAAAGAACTATCCAGAAGAAATTTGTTGAAGCATGACAAAAATACTCTATTTGTATTTGGTTTGCCAAAAGATGCCTTTTTATCCTCAACTGTATTACTCAGTTTGCACAAGATTTCACTGTATTGAAACCTGGAACTTGGGGATAAGTTTTAAATCTACTCTTCTAGAAGGCAAAGACACAAACAAAAACAAAACAAGCATAACCAGGCTTTTTCTATATTTGATTATTTTAAAAAGTTAAGGGACTTTTTGTTACCACTTATTTGTTGAATCTTGACTTTTTCTAGCCATATAACTATGTGTTTCTACTTGTAATAAATTGTTTTTTAATCTTCACATTATGGTCTCCCCTCAAACAGTTATATCTACTAAAAGCATAATCTTCTACATGTTCTTATATATTTTTATCGATAATATAAATATCTATTTATATCTATAGTTGAATTTGCTAATTGTTTTTGGTATAAGTTTCTACTCCTGTACACCTGATTTTCTGCTTTTCTTTATCACTGTGGTGGTTTTAAATTTTAAGCATTTTAGATTTTGAATATTTTGTCTTTGTTCCTTATCATTTCTAAATATGTGTTATTTGGAGAAGTAGAAGTTGACAGATTATTTGGACAAGATGATACCAGATGTAATTTGAATCTAGTATGGCTTTGCCTCAAAGATTTGTGTTGGGCTTCCCTGGTGGTGCAGTGGTTGAGAATCCGCCTGCCGATGCAGGGGACACGGGTTTGTGCCCCGGTCTGGAAAGATCCCGTATGCCGTGGAGTGGCTGGGCCCGTGAGCCATGGCTGCTGAGCCTGCGCGTCCGGAGTCTGTGCTCCAAAGCGGGAGACTGTGCTCCACAGCAGGAGAAGCCACAACGGTGAGAGGCCCGCATACCACAAAAAAGATTTGTGTTGCTAATTACTAAGCCTCAATCACATTCAGTTAATTCTTATACCCATGGAGAAGCCATTCAATTCATTTATCCATTTTCTGTGGCTTTGAGATTCAGCTCAAATTCAGTGCCCAAGGAAAAATAACTGCCAAAGACTCCCTGTGCTTTTAAGTTCCACATTACACCCATCTATCTATGGCAAACCATTTCAAATCACTCTCCATTTCACAAGCTTCCTTTCTCTGGGGAATCTTACATTAGTATATCCAAAATTCAACCTCACTAAAATGAAATAAGAACATTTACTCAGGATTGAGAATGTTTGGAAGTCGTTTCCTCCACATGCATAAAGCAGAAACTGGGCAAAACATGTTAAAATACCTTTGGTGATGATAAAGTTTTATTAAATTAGAATATTATTGTAGAGTAAGAAGAGAGATTATTTTATTTCCTTTGAAGTAGCTCCCATAGTATATTTTTCTCTGGTCTTGATTTTATTCATAGGACATAAATGTAAACAAATGTGTGTTCCAAAGAGATGGCATCATTAGTTTCATAAATAATTGATGTCCTTCATTTAACTTCCTTCCTTATCTTAGGTTCTCAAAGAACTTGACCAGGAAGGAAGGACTATTATGCCTATTCTACATGAGGGGACACAGATGTGGAGATTTATTGAAGATCAAAAAGCTAATCAAGGGCTTCCCTGGTGGTGCAGTGGTTGAGAGTCCGCCTGCCGATGCAGGGGACATGGGTTCATGCCCCAGTCTGGGAAGATCCCACGTGCCGTGGAGCGGCTGGGCCCGTGAGCCATGGCTGCTGAGCCTGCGTGTCCGGAGCCTGTGCTACGTAACAGGAGAGGCCACAACAATGAGAGGTCCCTGTACCAAAAAAAAAAAAAAAAAAAAAAAAAAAAAAGCTAATCAAGTAGAAGCTTGAGAGTTCACTCATGGGCCCTCTCTTCTGGCCACACTCACTATACCACCCTTTTGGGGTAGACATGGAGCAAATACAGTAAAACCCTAGTGGAAACTGCCTCCCCACATCACTGATGAGTCACCCAATGGATAATGAACTCTCACTGGGAAGTGACCTACAGTGCATCTCTGGTATTGTAAAGTTAGCTCCCTACCTGCAAGATTTTGTCCTTGTATAATGCTCACTAATTTACAAAGTGATTCCATAAAAATAAACATTCTGATGCTTCCAACAGAAAGAATAGAGAGTAGTCCCCATTTCACAAACCCAGACAAATGAATCAGCATGTCTGGGTCATTTGGGCTTTTAAGTGATGGCTTGAGACTCAGACACTGGGCCTTCTGACTCCAAATCTAAGATTCATCATTGAATCACAGCCATTCTCAGACCCTCAGGTGAACAAAAGGTGCCCAGAAGAAACCCAAGTTCCTTTACATCTAGTTAGGCAGAGACCAAGTACACTGCAGAAATCAAATAAGTTAAAAAAAAAAAAAAAAAGAGAAGTTTCCATTTTGGTTGAGCCCACATCATTCACCAGAGTGGGGTTGGAAAACTTTTCCTGTAAAAAGGCCAGATTGTAAATATTTTAGGTTTTGGGGCCATATATGGTCTCTGTTGCATAGTGGTCTTCTTTTTCTTCCTTTTTTGTTTTGTTTTACAAAACTTAAAAGTTGTGGAAACCATTCTGAGTTCACAGGGCATACAAAAACAGACTGTGGGTGGGATTGGACCCATATACCATAGTTCATCAGAGCCCTGGACCTGGCAACCACCAAAGGATGACTTGTAATGCAGATCTTCAGCAGTACCTGAAGTTCCCTGGCTGTGAAATGTTTATCCTATAAGTGCATATCCTTGACTCACAGAAGAGAGTTCACCTCTCCGACTCACCACAAGTTAGGCTATTTTTATTTTCCTCTGTTTTCAACCAAAATTAAAGACAAAGCCACGTTTCGCATGCTATCTGCACTAGATCCCTGGCATTCACAAATGTAAATATCATGGTTTCTACTATTTCAGAGACAGCCCCACATGCTCATGGATTTTTTAAAACATTTCACTTTTGAGTTAAGATCCTAGAATTGTGCTTGGGAGTTGGTCATATAGTGAGAGAGACCAGCAGCCTGCCTAGCACTTGTTTCTTGTCCTCCTTTTACTTTATCTCTACCCTGCATCATATAAATGGATAAATGCTCTTGGGGTGGGGGGCAGGGAGGACAAGAGGAAATAGGCCTTAAAATGGAAGCCAACTTCCAGGGTTGGTGATTAGTAAATTACATCAGAAATTATAGACATTCCCCAGAAAACAGCAGATCTCCATAAATTAAATTAGTGTCTGAGGCGTTCAACAAAATATGCTATAAAGGATGTAAGAAAAACTAATTCATGGAAAGGTTTCTGTTAATTCTTCCATCAGAGCAAAAATTTTTGAAGAGACAAACTAGAGCTTTGAAGGAATTTCCTCATTTTTTTCCAGTTAAATTTGGCTGCATTTTAATAGGCATTGTAATAGTCTCAGATGGTAGGATTCATGTGTCCCTTGCAAAGGCCAAGGGCCTACAGTGATTTATTTTGATGTGTACCAAGTGTCTCCACTTTGGACTATGCAGCCAAACTATAATCAGTGCCAGCCCAAAGCTGATCTCTATATGAAGACTCAGGACCTGGACTCAGCAATGAGATTCTTTGATATAATGATGACTTGAGTGCAAAAGCCTTTTGCAGAACAGTCAAACCCTTGTATTTATTGTAGTAGCTGTCTTCATTCTTAACTTATTCCTGGACATTTCAATGAAGAGTTAGGAAGGCAGCTTTAACAGTTGAACTTTTCAAGTTGGTGTCAATTGCTTAAAGATTTCAAATCATCGATGATACTCAACTTTTAGTCTATAAAAGGAATGGTGCTGGGCACCACTGGGGTATAAAGCCAACTTAGCTCCTGCCTACATGGGGTTTTCCACCTACCAGTGGGATAAAAAAATATGAATAATAAGGTAAATAAACAAGTTCAATGAAATAGTTAAAGATATGATTAACTACAAAGGGATTGACACACTATAAGTATTATAGGAAATTAGAGAAGAGATCATGTATTCATTCATCAATCATTAATTGGTATTTATACAGTGCCAGGCTTTATATCTTCTCTTCTTTGGGACTCTTCTTTGGGACTCTGAGCTATATATCCAATTTCCTATTTGAAACCTCCATGTATAGACCTCACAGGCATTTCAAACTTAACATGTCTTACAGAGAACTTAGATTAGCTTGCCAAATCTTCCCCTGCAGCCTTCTCCTTCTGAATGGTAACTCAGTCCTCTGGTTGTGCAGGCCAAAAAACAAACAAACAAAAAAAAAACAAAACCAAAATACCATACATTCATCCCTCATTCCTCCCTTTCTCTCACTCTTTGTGTTCAATTTGTAAGCAAACTCTACTGGTCCTACTTTTAAAATATATCCGAATCAAACCACTTCTCACAACCTCAGCAACTACCATCCGGGTCTTTAGCTGGGATCATTGCAATAGCTTCCTGACTCATGGTCTCTCTGCTTCCACCCTGGACCCCTGGCAGCCATAGATCCTGTTACCGCCCTGCTCAAGGCCATCCAAATGAACAAACCTATAGTTAACACAGCACTTACTACCCACTAGGTACTGTTCTAAGCTCTTTACAAGTAGTAACTGAATTCTCACAATAGCCCTACACGGTAGGTCCTGTGACTCTCTGCATTTCATCAGTGATGAAATGAAGGCACACTTAGGACAAGTCGAGATCACACAGCTAGGGAAGGGCAGACACAGGACTCAGACCTTGACATTCTGGCTCCACAGCCCACGCTCCTGACTTCTGTGCCTGCTCCCTCCAATGGCATCCCTTCTCACTCTCAGAACAAGCCCAAGTCTTCATGATGGCCTGCCAAGCCTCACATGACCTGTCCCCTGTCACCTCCACGACGTCTTTCTACTGCCTTCTCCTTGGCTCACTCAGCCACATTGGCTTCCTCACTGGTCCTCAAACACCCCAAGCTTCTTCCCGTATCAGGGACTTTCACCCTGGCTGGTCCTCCTGCCCGAGCCATTTCCCTACAGAAAGTGGTCTGACTCACTCTCCACCTCCTTCAGGTCTTTCCCTCAAATGTCACTTTTTCAGTTAGGATGTCCCCAATCCTTCTTATTGATAATCTTAATAATATATCTAGTCATGATTCCAAGCACTTAACATCCTTACCTCATTAAACCCTCACAACAGCTCTGGGCTGAGGGAACTATTATCTCCACCTTACAGAGGAGGAAAAGAGGCACAGAGTAGTGAAAAAGTATGCAGAAGGTCACACAGCCGATAAGGGATGAAATCAGGATTGCAGCCTAGAGTCTCTGGCTCTAGAGTCTGTGTTTTTACACCACAACCCCCCCCCCAAACATACACACAATTAATATACAAAATTTGGTGACTAGTGGTTGATGGGAAAGTAAGAGAATAAAAAATCAGTTTGTTCAGAAGCTTGTAGCCAGAGTGAGAAGACGATTAGAATATCAGGTTAAAGGAGGATGCAAGGTGGAAGGTTTAGATGATCAGTTTCCAGAGCGCCGTTTCTCAGAGCGTCATCCAACACGCTCCTCCATCAGAATCTCAGAATCTGAGATTCTCAGAAACACTCAGGGGGTGTTTGCTAACAGTGCAGATTCATCGGCTGCACTCCAGACATTCTTATGTAGAGTCATTGGGGCCAGGAGCCCAAGGATTAGTATAAATAAGAACTCCTGGATGGACCTAGAGATTGTCATACTGAGCGAAGTAAGTCAGACAAAGGCAAATGTCATGTGGTATTGCTTATATGTGGAATCTAAAAAAAGGGTACAAAAGAACTTCTCTACAAAACAGAAATAGAGTTACAGATGTAGAAAACAAACTTGTGGTTACCAGTGGGTAACGGGGCAGGGAGGGATAAACTGGAAGATTGGGATGGACACTATTATATATAAAATAGATAACTAATAAGGACCTACTGTATAGCACAGGGAACTCTACTCAATACTCTGTAATGTCCGATATGGGAAAATAATCTTAAAAAGAGTGCAAATATGTATATGTATAACAGATTCACTTTGCTGTACACCTGAAACTAATACAACATTGTAAATCAACTATACTCCAATAAAAATTTTTAAAAAAAAGGACTCCTAGGTGATTTTGAAACACATTCAATGTTTCAAACCACCATCTTGTAAAATAGGAAATTGTTTCATTGACTTAAATTAGGACATTAAGCATCACAACCCTAATATAGTAATTCCATAATGAGTCTGCAAAATATACTATCACAGTAAAATTTTGCAACTTAGGGCAGGGATCTTTGATGGGTTTGTTCATTGGTGGATTCCAAGTACCTAGAACAGTGGTTGGCCCATAGTGCATCAGCAACAAATAGTTGTGGAATGTGTGAAGCTTCAAGTGGCCCAGAGGAAACTTTCAAGATGCACAATAACTTTCTATGAGCATATTTTACTCTGAGTGGTCCAACATTTCCATCAGACTTCTCATAAAAATTCACTCTTCTCAGTTTTATCATTATTTCCTTAGAGATATGAACAGAGTGAAAAAGTATATTGGCTTTTGGAATTATTGATCTAAGTGTGACTTGAGGCTCTGGCATTTGGCAGCTGTGTGATATAAACAAGGTATTCAATCTTTCTGAACCTGTTTTGCTCATCAATAAATCCATCATCACCTCATTTAATGTCAGTAAAGGTATCATATGAATTAAAAGGATCTTTGAAAGAAACAGGGCATTGTTATTAGGTGAATTTATTATTTTTTATTTCTCAATTACTTTGAAATACAGTTTTGGGGGCAAATTTCTAGCTGCAAAGTTTTATAGTCTAATTAGTAAAATTAGGAAAACTGACTGTTTTAATGACTGAGATGGCACGAGTAATACACATAGCTATAGAATGTGTTACTGCTATTAAGAGTTAAACTTGGAGCACAAATGTCTCAAATCCTTTGAACTTTAATTTGTGAAAACTTATGGGAAAATGAGTATGAAAATATTCCCACTAAGTGTTTCCTCTTAGAGATAATCATAGCCCAACAGTTGAAGAACAGTATTGCCCTTTTGAAAACCAGATATTGATTTGTTGGAGAAATTGGCATAGAATGTTCTAGCTTAGTATTCTGTCACTCAAAGGCACAGTCCAAGCCAAATGACTTTCATTTAAAAACTTTTAGTGTAACAGGTACTTATCATTCATTATTTACTGCATCCTTGATATCTGAACATTGAAATCTAAGAGAAAAAAGTCGATTGTGCTGAAACCACGTAGACTTCAACGCCTCCCCAATTTTGGAAACTTTAGTACACTACTTCCATCCCAACATTGAATTTCAGTGACTAAGCAAATCTCTTCCTGAAACTAAAATAAGGAAAGACTCTAACCTCTACTTTATTCTTGCTGATCAAACAGACACACAAAGAAGGAGTAACACTATTATAATTAAAGCACAGACAAAAATGTACTTTGACAAGTGGCAAGAAACAGCTTTCTAATTAAAACACCATGCATTCCACAAAATTCTCAGAAACTTCATTCTGATTTTATGCGTACGTTAAGCATTTTGGAAAGGCATTTCCATAGCAGCATCGGAAATAAAGGCCTCAAATACTTTGAAGTTAGAGATCTAACTACCAACATTTACACAACTTGATGGGTTACATGTGATATAAAAATATCTATCTGGGGTTCTACTTTCAAATTTGAGTTATAAAATAAAATCCACTTAATTAAATAAGACTTCAAAATTTTCTGTTTCTGCACAAAAGTTAATAACAGCATACAAAATGTTAGGCAGAAGACAGTTTCTCATAGACCAATAAACTGCACATTTTCATGACAGATCTAAGAGAAAGAAAACCAGTTCTCTGAATAATACATGAAACAATTTTGAAAGATTTTCCCCAAACAGGAAAGCACAGTAGTAAACTCTAGGTCACACATTTCTTTATCTAAAGCTGAAAACCCAAACCTCGAATGGCAACCTGATTTCTATAATAACAGTTTAATCAACGGAGGCTGCTTTGCCACAGATACCATACCGTTATGATGAGGGTTCTGGGTCTACTCATTTCATCGTAACTTTCCAGAGGCAAAATTTCATGGGATGGTTCCTCCTGGCGTCGTCTACAAATGTGTGGACAGCTCCTCTGGACCACAGAACGAAAAGCCTGAAGCAGAACAATGCTGGCAGTGCAGCCCATCGCTGCATCCTGGAGCCCACAAAATAACTTCTATGTTGATGCTATGTTTGAAAACAGTGGCTCCTTGTCCCTGAAAAAAGCCTACATTGCAGCTGCAGCGAGCTCACTCTCCAATCACTTCCTTGAGCTCTGATCATCTGATCACTGCCAAATAGCTTGGATGCAGAGATGGGAAAGATTTGATCCACTGAAACTGAACACACTCAGGGATATTAGAGCATTTCGCTCAGAGAGCATTTCTCAGTTCATTTCAAGAGCATGTTTCCTGTTCATTACAGTGATTCTCTTCCATTCTAGTTTCAGAGGTCTGAATAAATATATCTTTCCCTCTCAGACCCTCAAACAAATCACTCTTTTTCACATTAAACAACTGAAAAATTGACTTCACAGTAACAGTTTTTTCTAAGGCAAATGAGTGTCATACAAAGAGTTACATGATTGTTTTAAAATGTTAAAACTTCCAGAAGTAAATTTTATTAGACACCTTACTAAGTGACTGGGGTTTTACTTATCAGAGCTCATAAGTTCCAGAAATGAAATGGGCTCATCTGAAACATGCAGTCTGCTGAATCAAAACGATTTATCAAAAGTATGCACGCATTAACCAAACCCATGTGAGTGACACCAGTGTTCCCCCCGTGATTTCCTCTCAATAGCATGCTTGTTCTGTTCCCACACATGCAGTTCTGCAGCCTAATACATTTTTATATTTACACAGGCGGCTTGCAGGGCTGAAAATATCTCTGTTACTGAGGTCAGGCAGGGAGTTCCACCGAGCTGACCTCTTAGAAAAAGCAGCTGTACAGCATTTTCAATAAGCATTTCAATAAGAATTCAAGGCTTCAGGAAGGACTTTGAGGTCTTTGGTAGTTAAGAGTCTAGTATTCCCTGACTCTTGTGAGACTAGTCACTTAGGAGGGAACCGGAGAGATGCTTAGAAGTCACGTGACCTGCTTGGAATGGCCTCAAGATCTAATGGTATACTCTAAGAGAATAGGACAGCAGGGGATGCTTGCACCAAAAATATCTCATGGAAAATAGATTTTGCTTACAAATGAAGAAACTATGAAATCCCCAGTAGGATTTTTCAATGTCGAGATCTTTCCGTTTAGTTAATCCTTTTGGTGTAACTCTGGGAGATTCAAAAATGTTTTCTTTGGTTTCTGGGCTCCACAGAGCAGAGGGTGTTGCAGGAAGTTCGGAGCTTTGTTTTGCTCTAAGGTGTGACCCCAGTAAAGTGGCTTTCACAGAAGCATCTAGCAGAAGGCTCAATTACGCATTAATTGCTCCATAATCTGTCACAACACAGCCTCGTTTTAATTGGTATGTTTGCCAGAGAAGTAAAACATTTTTTTTTCTTTTAAGAGGTACTGGATACCAGTAGTTTTTCATCTCCCTATGTTTTGAGCAAACATATTTTAGTGCGGCTGGAAAAAGAAGAAAAAAATGCTAATGATGCTGGCAAGTCCCTGAACTCCCTCCAGACCTTTGTCAGAGTGCCCGGGTGCTAATCTAAACCATTTTTTTACTCCAAACAACTAGGGCATTTACAGAAGAGAGGTTACAATTTAGCCTGTCTGGCTTGTGTATTGAATATCTATATAAATGATGTCCACCAGAGACAAAGCATGGAGTGGGTTTCCATGATTATGAATGTGTCTTTTCAAATAGGATTGCTCCTCGGGGCTCCCTGGATGTTGGTGCTCAGTCCTGTCCACCCACTCCCATACCCCATGACCTATCGCTTTCCAATCATTCCCTCGGGTTCTGGTCATCTGCTCATGACCGAATAGCTCGAATGCAGCAAGGCACTGACTGGAGGTGCTTAAACACTCCAGCAGCTCCTGTGGGGAACAGGAAAGGGAAGGTGGATGCCTCAGTTGCACACCATGGGCTTGGCAGGGAAGAGGCAGTTTGATCCCAAATTCCTTTCTAGCCACCTCTCGCTAAGTCTAGCAAACCTCTGGGGTGGCTTTTGGAGTCAGTTGTTTTGGCAGATGCCAAAGTCTTTGGGGGAAACAAATGATGTGCTTTCTAGCTATTAGAGCCCTGCTGTATTCATCGATCCCTGTTCTGCCTCTGAGGAATTCATCCCTGTTATTGATGGACTGCTATTATGGACAGAGTCTCAAAATTCTCCCTCTCTCTCTCTCTCTCTCTCTCTCTCTCTCTCTCTCAACTTCCATCATCTAGGAAAGGGAACCTCCAAGAATTCGTTTCTTGCGAATTCATTACACACTACAGTTACCCAATGGACAAGAGACCGTAAGGATGAAAACCAGAGAATAATAGCTGGACACACAGTCCAACGTTTTCTTATGAAAATTTTCAAACATGCAGCAAAATTGCAAGAAAGGGATCGGATTCTGAGCTCTAAGTTTGAAATAGTAAATTAAGCTGGAGGTGTGGTAAGGTGGGGGAAGAGATAGAAATCAATCCACAGACATAAGGGACCTTTTTTCCCTCACATTTGGCATAGATGTTGACACACAGGAAATATTTAAAAAGGAAGAATCAACTCCCCACAGGTGTCTGCCATTTTCTTTGAAGTACTAATAAAATGAATCATTAATTTGGCCTGCAAGCATTAAATGTACACCGAACACTATTGCTGACAGCAGTACGTTATCTTAGAAAACAAACCTGCACTCAGATGCAAATACTGTAATTGAGAAATGAAGTACATATGTTTCCTTCCCTTCCTCCCAAAGTCCAAGTGAAATGACAACAAAGCAGCATAAAAGGGAATATATTAATGACAGTGAGAAAGTTGGGGGCGGGATGGATCTTCAAGCGGATGAGAGTTTTCAGAGTTTCTCTGAAAGATGAAAAGTGAATATGGTCACATTGATCAATAACCAAAAATGAAGAATGAATAACAACTTCCAGGGCAGGAGAAGACCGTGCAAAGAGGAGCCACAGTTTTCCACAGAGCCCTGGAGGGCGCCTCCAAGCTCGAGGAAAGTAGGCACTGGGTGTGAGAGAGTAGCTAATGGACTCTACCCCTCACCCCAGCAGACAGAACTTTAGAGCACAGTAGCTCTCTGCAGAAGGGCAAACGGCTCCAGAATAAATAGCCCAAGTGTCAGCTCCCCTTGGCCAGTGGAGGTGGGCATGTCTACAGCCTGCCCACCTGGCTCACACACACTCTGAAGAAAAGATGGCAATGAGCACACCTGTCAGCTTGAGAGCTGAGAGTCAGGTATCAGTCTGAACCTAGTGAAGAAGGGGGCCTCTAGGACTTTTCTTTTCTCCCTGTTCCCAGAGCTGGAGGGAAGAACACTCAGGCTGCCCAAACTAAGCAGAACCCTCCTTATATCTGGATTTATTCATAGAGGAACTAACAGCGTATGTACTGAGCAACACGGTCCAAGTCTAACTGACCCCAGTGGCAGCCTGGAGGAAGAGGCGGCAGCAGAAGGCAGTAGAAAGGCTCCCTGTGAGCTGCAGACTCAGACACACTCCTGCTCAGCTGAGGCTCTGCGACCCATAAGCTGTGTGATCTCGAGTAAGTCGTTTAACCTCTCTGAGCCTTGAGAGTAGCCGCTGTAACACGGAGATAATCCTTTACACCTGTCAGGATGTCGGCGGGAGGAGAGTACCTGAAAAGACCAGAAAAGAGGGACTTCTCCATGGCGCAGTGGTTAAGACTCCGTGCTCCCAATGCAGGGGGTTCGATCCCTGGTCAGGGAACTAGATCCCACATGCATGCTGCAAATAAGAGTTTGCATGCCACAACTAAGAGTTCGCATGCCACAACTAAGGAGCCAGCGAGCTGCAACTAAGGAGCCTGCCTATCGCAATTAAGATCCGGTGCAACCAAATAAATAAATAAAAAGACCAATAGAGAGCCTGGCCCATAATCATCATTCACTGAGCAAGTGTGAGACTACCTCTGCTGATGGGGAGAGTGAAAGCTCTGTCTCCTCCCCAAAGCCTCCAGGTTCGGCTTAAACATGACACTGCCCCTGAGAAGCCTCCCCTGACAGACCTCGTCTCACAGCCCGAGGTAATCAGGAAGCACAGTCCTTATTACTGCACCCTGTGGGTTTCTTTCCTAACACATAAGCTGAAATTACATTCCGATGGATTTCATTTTTAAGAGCTGTCGTCCCCTCTCTGTAAGAGCTGGGATTGTGCTTCGTTCACTATAGGCCCTGGGTAACCATGCAGTAGGTGCTCAGTGAATAATAATAATAACAATAACAATAATCATACTTATAATAAAGCAAGCCCTTCCATAGCACTTCTTATGTGCCAGGCACAGTTCTATTTAATATTTACACATAGTGATTCATATACAGCTCCATTATGAGGTTGTGCTCTGATCACCCCCATTTTACAGTTGAGGAAACTGAGGCACAGAGAAATTAAGTGACTTGCTCCTAGACTCACAGCTATTTAAGTGGCAGAGCCACAGTTTGAATTGAGGTGGTCTGGCCACAGGATCTGGGCTTTTTATTTATTTTTTTTCCTTTTTTTAAATTAGTTTCTGCTTTATAACAAAGTGAATCAGTCATACATATACATCTGTTCCCACATCCCTTCCCTCATGCATCTCCCTCCCTCCCACCCTCCCCATCCCACCCCTCCAGGCGGTCACAAAGCACCGAGCTGATCTCCCTGTGCTCTGCGGCTGCTTCCCACTATCTATCTACCTTACGTTTGGTAGTGTATATATGTCCATGCCTCTCTTTCGTTTTGTCACGGCTTACCCTTCCCCCTCCCCATATCCTCAAGTCCATTCTCAAGTAGGTCTGTGTCTTTATTCCCGTTTTACCCCTAGGTTCTTCATGACATTTTTATTTTAATTCCGTATATATGTGTTAGCATACGGTATTTGTCTTTCTCTTTCTGACTTACTTCACTCTGTATGACAGACTCTAGGTCTATCCACCTCATTACAAATAGCTCAGTTTCGTTTCTTTTTATGGCTGAGTAATATTCCATTGTATATATGTGCCACATCTTCTTTATCCATTCATCCGATGATGGACACTTAGGTTGTTTCCAGCTCCGGGCTATTGTGAATAGAGCTGCAATGAACATTTTGGTACATGTCTCTTTTTGAATTATGGTTTTCTCAGGGTATATGCCCAGTAGTGGGATTGCTGGGTCATATGGTAGTTCTATTTGTAGTTTTTTAAGGAACCTCCATACTGTTCTCCATAGTGGCTGTACCAATTCACATTCCCACGAGCAGGGCAAGAGTGTTCCCTTTTCTCCACACCCTCTGGAGCATTTATTGTTTCTAGATTTCTTGATGATGGCCATTCTGGCTGGTGTGAGATGATATCTCATTGTAGTTTTGATTTGCATTTCTCTAATGATTAATGATGTTGAGCATTCTTTCATGTGTTTGTTGGCAGTCTGTATATCTTCTTTGGAGAAATGCCTATTTAAGTCTTCTGCCCATTTTTGGATTGGGTTGTTTGTTTTTTTGCTATTGAGCTGCATGAGCTGCTTATAAATTTTGGAGATTAATCCTTTGTCAGTTGCTTCATTTGCAAATATTTTCTCCCATTCTGAGGGTTGTCTTTTCGTCTTGTTTATGGTTTCCTTTGCTGTGCAAAAGCTTTGAAGTTTCATTAGGTCCCATTTGTTTATCTTTGTTTTTATTTCCATTTCTCTAGGAGGTGGTTCCAAAAGGATCTTGCTGTGATTTATGTCATAGAGTGTTCTACCTATGTTTTCCTCTAAGAGTTTGATAGTTTCTGGCCTTACATTTAAGTCTTTAATCCATTTTGAGCTTATTTTTGTGTATGGTGTTAGGGAATGATATAATCTCAAACTTTTACATGTCCCTGTCCAGTTTTCCCAGCACCACTTATTGAAGAAGCTGTCCTTTCTCCACTGTACATTCCTGCCTCCTTTATCAAAGATAAGTTGACCATATGTGCGTGGGTTTATCTCTGGGCTTTCTATCCTGATCCACTGATATAGCTTTCTGTTTTTATGCCAGTACCACACTGTCTTAATTACTGTAGCTTTGTAGTATAGTCTGAAGTCAGGGAGCCTGATTCCTCCAGCTCCATTTTTTGTTCTCAAGATTGCTTTGGCTATTCGGGGTCTTTTGTTTTTCCAAACAAATTTTGAAATTTTTTGTTCTAGTTCTGTGAAAAATGCCAGTGGTAGTTTGAAAGGGATTGCATTGAATCTGTAGATTGCTTTGGGTAGTAGAGTCATTTTCACAATATTGATTCTTCCAATCCAGGAGCATGGTATATCTCTCCATCTATTTGTATCATCTTTAATTTCTTTCATCAGTGTCTTATAATTTTCTGCATACAGGTCTTTTGTCTCCTTAGGTAGGTTTATTCCTAGATATTTTATTCTTTTTTGTTGCGATGGTAAATGGGAGTGTTTTCTTGATTTCATTTTCAGATTTTTCATCATTAGTGTACAGGAATGCCAGAGATTTCTGTACATTAATTTTGTATCCTGCTACTTTACCAAATTCATTGATTAGCTCTAGTAGTTTTTCGGTAGCATCTTTAGGATTCTCTATGTATAGTATCATGTCATCTGCAAACAGTGACAGCTTTACTTCTTCTTTTCCAATTTGGATTCCTTTTATTTCCTTTTCTTCTCTGATTGCTGTGGCTAAAACTTCCAAAACTAGGTTGAATAAGAGTGGTGAGAGTGGGCAGCCTTGTCTTGTTCCTGATCTTAGTGGAAATGGTTTCAGTTTTTCACCATTGAGGACAATGTTGGCTGTGGGTTTGTCATATATGGCCTTTATTATGTTGAGGAAAGATCCCTCTATGCCTACTTTCTGCAGGGTTTTTATCATAAATGGGTGTTGAATTTTGTCGAAAGCTTTCTCTGCATCTATTGAGATGATCATATGGTTTTTCTCCTTCAACTTGTTAATATGGTGTATCACATTGATTGATTTGCGTATACTGAAGAATCCTTGCATTCCTGGAATAAACCCCACTTGATCATGGTGTATGATCCTTTTAATGATCTGGGCTTTTTAAAACCAATTCTGAAAGTCAAATATATGCCAAGTAAACCTTGTATCTTCCAAAGGTGGATATTTTTGTGTGTGTGTGGTACGCGGGCCTCTCACTGTTGTGGCCTCTCCCGTTGCGGAGCACAGGCTCCAGATGCGCAGGCTCAGTGGCCATGGCTCACGGGCCCAGCCGCTCCGCGGCATGTGGGATCTTCCCGGACCGGGGCACAAACCCGTGTGCCCTGCATCAGCAGGCGGATTCTCAACCCAAAGGTGGATTTATACCAGAAAAACATTTGGTACATGGCAAAGTGTAGGGATGCAACCCTGGAACATCCCCTGTGAGAGCTGGTTTGTCCTTCAGAGGAAAATTTGTGACGTTTCCTTGGATCACAGTTTCAGAAGGCAGCTAGTAGTGTTAGCAAGGTGTTTGGGGTGATAATTTAAATTGCATTTTAAAACATCTGGAAATGTAATGTATTTGATAAGATAATTTTTAAAAAGATGTGTTGTGTTTACTATGTGAAGCATTCATTGGCAGAAATGACTCACCTGTCAAAACTGGCTCTGAAAGCACATAGTTCGAATACGGAATCGTGATTGGCTTGCTTTGTAACTCCTTGATGCAACATCTGTCCTTACATACAAAGATGCTGGTTAACACCGAAATGCCCTGAGAGTCTACTTTGGGTCCAACAAGAATGAAGCCATCACCCTAGGACACGCTTTGAGCCTGGACGTGGCTCCAGGAAAAGCCTGCTGCCACTCCCCCTGGAATCCATTGGAAGCTGACAGCCTGAACACCTTGCTGTTCACAGGGAACCAGCCACCTGATTTTCTGGGCCGGCATGAGAATTTGGTGGGGACTATGAAATTGGTGCAGTGGAACTGCCCCCAGTCTTTGTTGTCCCCTCCGTCACCACCAGCACTATTCTATACAGAGCTGTGTAATGGAAAGACACTGGAGATCAAGGTAGAAACTTCCATCCACTTCTTTAAGTTAGAGCACAGCCCTTCCATGGGAACTCAGGGCTTTGTGGAGTGAATCAATCAATCAATATGTAATGAAAACAAACTCCCCCTCTTCTTCCTCATCATTATCACCCTCAAGGTCTGAATCCTGCTGGGCTGCTTTGTAAATTTTCCAGAGGCTCAGCAATTGTTCCCAAGTGAAAGTGACCCCAAAGGAGGAGAACCCTCATAGATTAAAAGAAACTGGGGTGGGCTTCCCTGGTGGCGCAGTGGTTGAGAGTCCACCTGCGATGCAGGGGACACTGGTTCGTGCCCTGGTCCGGGAAGATCCCACGTGCCGCGGAGCGGCTGGGCCCGTGAGCCATGGCCAATGAGCCTGCGCGTCCAGAGCCTGTGCTCCGCAACAGGAGAGGTCACAACGGTGAAAGGCCCGCGTACTGCAAAAGAAAAAAAAAAAAAAAAAAGCAACTGGAGCTTTAACCCCAAGCTGAATAAAACCAGGTCACGGACCTGGCCACTTTCCCAGGGCAGGGATTAGAATGAATCTTTTAACTTGTCTATTTCCAGATGGGTAAGTCCCCTCAGGTATATAAACTCAATTAAATGGATAGGAGGGAGTCGATCCGTGCTTTCTTAGCTAAAAAGTGGAAAACACAACTCAGCGAACTGATTCTCCCTGAGGCACAGTTGCTCTTTATCAACTTGCATCTTTGCCTCTCCTGGTGCTACTTCTACTCAAGAGCTTGGGACTTAAGTCTATTTTGATAGTAACCATGACCTCTTTTTCCCCATCTGTGATTTGTAAAGTTCTTTTCTTTCAGCTTCTCTCTCTTCATTTTCACTTAATTATAGTGGCCTCCTCTTTACAGGCATCTTTCACACTTGCTGACATTTATTGAGTTGTACAAATAATTAATCACTTTGGAAACAGGCACACTGTTCGTTCATTTAAGAAATCCAGATGCTGCTGCCAAGCTCTTCTTTGTCTTCATTTCCCTCCTTTTGGCACCAGTCCAGCTTAAAAGCAGAGTACTCTTTGGTTGGTACATTTAGATGCATCAGAAAATTATCCTTCATCCCACTTTAGGGCGGCTTCCTCATCAGCAGCTTCCTGCAGAATGTGTGGATAACGTCAATGTTCCATTAATATCATACCTTACATTTCTCAGGCTTCTATGTTTGACTGAACTCTTGTCAGGTCAGAATAAATCTTTCTTATTCTTAGTAGAAGACGGTATAATGTAGCAGTAAGACCAATGCTTAGGAAGCAGATTGCCAAATTTACATCCCTGTTGAGATACTGGCTACCTTTGTGACTTAAAGCAAAAATTTTAAACCTCAGTTTCCTCATCTGTTAAATGAATGAGTACTCATGAGGATCTAATCGCCATGTCAGTGCCTGGCACAGTGCCAGACTCATGGTAAGTAAGTATTCAATACATGCGACTTAGTTATTACTAGAAGAGAGAAGATCTAAGGATTTCAAACATTGCTTGCTTTTTCCCTGTCCCTTTTACAAGTGGTATTTAAAAAAAAAATCTCTGGGGCTTCCCTGGTGGTGCAGTGGTTGAGAGTTCGCCTGCCGATGCAGGGGACACGGGTTCGTGCCCTGGTCCGGGAGGATCCCACACGCCGCGGAGCGGCTGGGCCCGTAAGCCCAGCGTACCGTAAAAAAAAAAAAAAAAAAAAAAAAAATCTCTGGACTCTTCCTTGTTGAGTGACACATGATACTCCCTGTGTGATGGAGGAATGGGGGTATTGGGCATGCCTCCTCTGTGCTTTGAAGTTAGCTCCCATGGTAACAAGAGACAAGTTCCATAACCCCTTCCCTGTCCTTTTCCATGAATAAACACATTTGAAATAATATAATAATACCTCACTTACCCAGAGGGCACACATTTTGCAACCTCAACTATTCTGATCACAGCCAAGCCCCGGGAAGCAAGAGAAACAACCTCTGCAGGGCCAGAAAGAGACAGCACCGGATTCATTAATCTGGGAAGATTACAGGAGTGGTTTAGAGGAGGGGTCTTCGTACATTTACCATTTGCAGCCACTTTAGACAGGATTCCAAAGAGGCTGCTGAACTAAGCTTGCAACAGCCTTTGACCAGAAGCACTATACTTCTGACCTGCCTTGGTCCAGTGGGAACAGGGCCCAGCCACTTAGAACTGGAAGGATGTCCCTGCTGAGGAATGGAGCGCTGACAGCTTCTAGCTTCTTCAGAGGGTCGCGGTGGTCCCAGCAATTAAACCAGCTGGCTACCGAGACCCACGCCACTAGATGGGGTTGTGGACTGTGTATCTGGGGCAGAGATGAGGGTTTGTGGTTCTAGCTTGGTACCTGGGAAGTGATTCAAATTTGAATCCTCTGGACCTTATTTTCCTCAATTTTACAACGGAACTAAGATGACCTCTTTTGCAGAGTTATTATAACAAAAGACATGCTATGTAGGAAACACTGGCATAGCTGCATTATTAATAAAACTATTATGTTTATTATCATTATTATTCCAAGAAAGTGCCAAAGAGGGTAAGTAACAGTCCTGTAAGTCAAGATTCAACGCTAATACAGTCACATGTAAACACACAAACAAAAGAGAGAGCCTTGGCACTAGAATGAATTGGCAAGGTCAAGAGTGAGGTGAGGCAGGAAGCATCCTTGGCTCCTTTTCACCAGCTCATGAGCCCAGGATACATGCCTGAGGCCAACTAACTTAAAGGTACAAGCACCGACAAAAGGAAGGGCTGACAAAATAGACTGACAAAAATAAAGGAAATCAGTATCCCTATCATCTGGGACTAAAAACATCATAAAGGTCGTAAACTGTACAGTGTTCTAGTCCAGGACAATAATGAGAGCTCACAATAATGACACTGATGCATCAGGAAAAGTCAAATTATGTCCAGGGGCGACAGCTTCAGAAGGAAGAGAAACCTGTGAAACATTCGAGATAAACTTCCACCAGCGACTGCTTTTAGTTTTGAAAAGTTCATGATTAAATGGGGTCCGTTTTGTGATCTTCACAAGTTAGCTATACAAAACATGTTCTCAGCTGAGGCTGGATCAATGAGCTATTAACTGTACTTTCAGTACTTGTTCTATTTTATTTTCTGTGTTCATTTCTTACCCCTTTGAATTGTGGCAGGAATGAGCCACCCACGTCCCAAACATTCCAAGTTAAACCTCATTTACAATAATCATGAGTTGCTTTCCAAACATGAAAATGGCACTCTTTTAAGTCATTTACAAACGTGCTTTCCAAACCAATTCAAGAGCTGAAAAGGATCGTGTCAACCTGCGCAAATCTCAACTCTGTATTCCTTGCCAGGACTCAGGGGAGCAGCCCAACATATAATTTTAGAATTGGTGCAAAGCACCCAGCTCGGGCTGTTGAAACGAAATGAGGACAAAACAAGGTTTAAACCCAGCAGGAGCAGGAGGGGTGGAGCTATCTTCAAAAGATTAACTTGATAAGATAATGTTCAGCTTCTCTTTAAACCCTAAACTACAGGATGTGGATTCTTCAAGTTTGTGTTCCTATTACCTCCCGTCGCTGCTACTGACAAATGAAGCTACTGCAGTTCTGCAGGGTGACTTGGGTACCCTGCATCCCAATGGGATGTGATGGCAACAGCAGTGGATGGGGTTTGGGCTCCGACACTAATGAAGACTTCAGACAGTCCTTGTTACTTCTCTCTCTCTGGATCTAAGTTTGCTTGTCCATAAAGTTAGAGAGTTAGAATAGGTAATCTCAGGTTCCTGCTTGGTCTAGGGTCTAAAAGCTTTCTCCAACTGCAGACTCACAAGGACCAATAACACATGTCTGGACCTTGGGGTCAGTCACATGTAAACATACAAACAAAAGAGGGGGAGATAGAAGGAGTTGTTGCTGGTATCTCCCACATTCCCCCTGCCAATATTTTTTTAAAAGGCTACAGTGAACCACAAGCAATGTTGAAAAAGAGGTAGAAGCACTCTAAGAGTGAGGGGGAAGGGGAAAACATTGGAACTGATGTAGTGGATGGAGGTCCAACTAAACCCATTTCCTTTTTTTGGTGATCAAGTCATTTGCCAAGTCAGAAGCCAGAAGGACTTTATCCTACCTGCTCCCTACCCTGATCCAGCCTAATAGCCAGAATCATCATCACAAAGAGCTCTAATAGGTACACAGCAACGCCCTATGGAGTGGAAGCAGGATGGTGGTATGGTAACGGTGAAGACTCTGGTTGGCTTTTCTCCAGAGGTTGATACTTTTGGTGTCCCACAGATCTGAGCTTGTCACTACCTGTATTTGTGACCCTGAGCAAACAACCTTTGGAACTTCGTTTCCATTTCAGTGAAATGGGGGTGACGACAGTGTATCCCTACCTTATATGATGAGAAGGAGTAACTGAGATAATCCAAATGAAGCACTTAACACGCTCAACACCATGCCTGGGACGGAGTAAGGACCCAATAAATAGAGAGCCTTTGCTATTTATGAACTCAACTCGGGGACTTGCCGAGTTGACAGCTACACACCCAGTGAGGCAGTGTGCCTCTCACTGCTGGGGGACATTAGGAGTCATGGAGAAACAGAAAACCTCCCCTAGTAGGAGAAATCTCTGGGCTCGCAGCATTTTAGAAGAGAAGAATGCGAGACAGAACACAGGATGTTCATGTTTACCCTTTAGGCAAAGTATTGTCATCCTGTTTTCGATTCAGGAGCAGAAAGGAACAGGAGGAAGACATATTTCAGGGAACTGAATTCTAACTACGGGAAAGTCTCTCCCTCCCTCCCCTTCGCCCACTATGACCCCTACCCAACGAGGACGCAGGAGCCCTGCCCTTCACTGAGGAGGGGGCTACAAAAGCCCTGCCCAGCCTGTGGCCAGCTTACCATCAGCTTAGACTACACAGTCCTTACTGGAACCGGAAGCAGCCCAGCAGGTGGCCGAGCTGCCAGAGAACAAAGCTGCTGTGCCAATGGCGATGTTCCTCAGGGCTGCTGGATTCCGTGAGGCTGAGATCCCAGCCTCCACGCTGCTACGCTTCTACTCTGAAAAACTTTGAAACCTGGCCATACAAGAATTTCCCAAATTCAACTGCCTGTGCCCTTAGGTCTTTAGAAGTATATGTGTGATCAGGGTAGGATCCTATTACATTCCTCAAAGGAAATGCCAGATATCTCAGTGCAAATCTTAAAAAAGATTTAATGTGCACCCAACCAAGGAATGAAGAGAAGGAATTTCCAATGAACATATTTTGGCGTTTAAAACAGTCTATCACTACACATCTATGAATAAGTACGTAGCGGTTCGGATCACTTTGTAATTCATTTAATATATCAAATTTATTTTGAAAGGAATAGCCTAACAATTTATTTTATGACCACCTTTGTAGGAGGTAATGGGGCTATAAGCTTAAGAAGTTGTTTTTTTTTTTTTTCTTTTTTTTCGGTATGCGGGCCTCTCACCGTTGTGACCTCTCCCGTTGCGGAGCACAGGCTCCGGACGTGCAGGTTCAGCGGCCATGGCCCACGGGCCCAGCCGCTCCACGGCATGTGGGATCTTTCCGGACCAGGGCACGAACCCATGTCCTCTGCATCGGCAGGCGGACTCTCAACCACTGAGCCACGAGGGAAGCCCCAAGAAGCAAGTTTAACCTTGTCATCAGAGGCAGTACTGTCTAGTATATGTGCAGGGTATGGAGGACTCTGCAGACCTTCAGCCTGGTTTTGAAAGTCAGTTCTGTGTCTTCCTAGCTTGAAAATCTTCAGCAACTCACGTAACTCTTCTTCACTTTCAGACCCACCTCAGAGGACTGCTGTGAGAATTAATAGAGATAATGCATGTAAAAGTACATACGTGATATGTTAACAGCTGTTTTGGAACGGTGCTACAAGGTCCCATCACCTGGTATTGATGTACAGTCATGGTTTCAGATTTCTACCTATTTCCGTGCAAAAGCGGACCTACCCACCTGTGACAAAGTCTGGATGAGATGGTGTGTGATCAGGAGGGCCCTAGAAATACGACTTTTAGTTATGACAGGAAGTGGACGTTGGTACACTGGTGACGAAAACATGGCTAACTGTGTGAATCTTAGTAAATTCATCATTTTCAGGATGTGGAAAGTGACCATGGCTGCATTTTTAACTTTTTTTTTTTTTTTTTTTTTTTTTCAGGAAAAGGTATTGCATATGAGGGAAGGTTTTTAAGTATGCACTGCTCACACCTGTGGCCATCAACTCACTTTAGGCTGAAAAGGACACTACTGATTTTCAAAATTCAAACTTGACAAAAACCAAGTCTGTTTAGATGAGGTGCACTTGTACGTGGCATAGTTGTTCCTAGACCTTTTCCCCAGTTTTGTAATTGATACTATTTGTTTCACTGGAATTGACTGTGGGATAATTTGAGTCAATGGGTAAGTTGTCCAAAATAAAAGGCTGGGCCATTACTTGTCTTAACCATTTTTCCTTCAATAAAATTCTTGCTCAAGTCTTTTGTACCAAACTGCTCACATCTTCCAGCCCTTAAAATAAATTTCTCTTAAGTCTTCCACCCACTCCAGCAAGCACCCCGTCTCTCTACTTTCCATTCCAGCCCCACATGGTAAAAGCTCATGCTATGGCTGGGGGTCAGATGCAGTGGGACCTGGTGGTCACCAGGGGTTGGGATGGGGGTGAAAGAGGATAAGCTGCCTGGTGTGACACAGAATATCAGAACTAAATCAGCAGCAAATAAATCCTAAAGATGAGGCATCCATCAAAACTTAAGGGGACTGGTAAACATGAATCAGAACACAGTGGTTTACAGGCTGGCATGTGGGGTCTGATGCCAGAGTCCGAGTCCTGGCTCAGCCATGGATCATCAATGTGACGATGGATAAGGGACTTCACGTCTCGGTGTCTCATCTGTAAACTGAGGAAAGTAAGTGTGGTAACAGTTACAGTGGCCATATAATTGACCGTCCAAACCAGGACCCTTTTAGAGGGTGCTACTAATAATGATGCCAAGACTTTAGGCATAAATAGGGGCTATGCACAGACAAAATCGGATGCACGGTCACCTTGGTAATAATTTCTAACATGTATGATTGCTATGAAAATCAAATAAGGTAAAAAAAATCAGATAAGGTAATCCATGTGAAATCATTTAGGTGAGTGTTTGGTATAATACTGTCAATAAATGTTAGCAACATGAGCAGGACTTAAGGGTCGAGGGGTCCAGTTTGAACAACATGACAATAAGTGCTGAGCAGCTTTCGATGTTGGTTCTTCATGGAGGTGACTAGCTTGCAAGGAGAGTAAATTTCAGTTTGGCAGGGGATGTGGGCTCCAGACATGAGGCTGGATTAGGGGTAGGAACAAGGTCTGAAGCTTCATTAGTCATGCTGACTGAGCTTAGGGGCAGGAGAAGGAGAGAAAAGAGTTCAAACTTAGCGTTCATGTGGCCTCCCAAGAACCAGATTTCCTCTATACCTGGGATCCCTAAATCCTCACTTCTACTTTCAAAATCTATTCCAACCCCCCAAAGGCCTATTTCCACATTTCCATCTAGATATTCTGTGCCCTGCCAAGTTCAACATTGCCTTTGGGCTTTGTTTCTGAGTCACCTCTGCCTTGCAACTGTCCTGTTTTTTTTTTTTAATTTTATTTTTTTACTTTATATTGGAGTATAGTTGATTCACAATGTGCTGGTTTCAGGTGTACAGCAAAGCAAATCAGTTATACATATACATATACCCATTCTATTTCAGATTTTTTTCCCATATAGGTTATTATAGAATGTTGAGTAGAGTTCCCCACACTATACAGCAGGCCCTTGTTGATTATTTATTTTATATGTAGTAGTGGTCCTCTGGGTTTTAACGGCTGCGCCATTGTTCCTCAGACTTTGGGGTAATCTTTGCTGCCTTCTTCTTCACAGTCATCCACATGCAATGCGCAACAAGTCCAGCTCACAGGCGCTGCTGACAGAGGACAGGAGGACAGGAATCAGACAGCAGCCTGTGCTGGGAATACATGCAAAACCCAGGCTTGATGACGCACGTGGCTAATCTCAAGAACAGTGAGTCCGAGAATTGAAGTCCAGGACTCCCAGCAAGCCAAGGAGGCCGAGAGTAGAATCCAGAAAGAGAGTCACTACCAGACATGCAATGTCATCCAAAGCCATGAGAGGATTTTAGATCTGGAGACAGATTCCCGGAGGCAAGACCGGGGTCCAAAAGAGAGTGGTGAACCCAACGGGGCTTCAGAAGAGCAAGTGGGATGTGGGTGTGTAGGCTTGGGGATATGAATAACATCCTGTGGAACAAACACGTGTCTCTCCAGCTATCTCTTGTCTGTGTTTCCCCCAATATAGGCTCCAAAATCTGTGAAGGTCCGTACCCTCAGATCTCCCAGGGACTTGTGAACACAGTTGCATGTTTCAATTCCTAGTGCCACCCAACCCCAGCTCTAGTTCTTATTACTTGCAATCTCATGGTATTCCAAGAGCCAGACATTGATGATTTAAAAATGGCAATCTAAAAATAAATGGCAATCTATTTCCAATTTCCAATTAGAGTTCAATGTTACATGAGTTATAAGTTTTCTCTGTATTTTCTTTATATTTTGCTTCTCTTACTGCTTGTCTGTGAGTCAGCATGAGCAGATGAATGAAAATGAATGAACAAGTGGCAAACGAAGTTACTAAAATCATTCAGAAGCATCTGGTTTTACTTGGCTCAGCACCTTGGTGTTATTTGTATTATTGTTGTTCTTTTAAAATGTCTACTCACATCCTGCCTACATCCTCCCTAGTGTCAGAAGCAAGGCCTATCTCTGTGCACTCATCTCTGTGCACTCTCCAGCATCTTGCTCCGTCCATCATTCCCCTCCCCCTCTACTGGCTCTTTCTCCTCAGCAGCATAAAAGCTTCTCCCACATATTACATAAACAAACTAAAGTAAAACCTCTTTCAACCCTGAAAATTCTATGGCTACCACACTCTCTCACCTTCCCTCACAGGCAAACAACTGGAAAGCATCATCTAAAGACCCTATTTCTTTCCTTCCTCTTTTCCCATTCTTTCTTAACCACTCCCCCGCCCCACCGGCACTCACTTCATTGAACTCTCTTCACCGAAGGGTCACCAGTCAGCCCAGCCATGTGATTTCTAGATGGAAAAAAGATTACTGACATCCTTCAATGTACTTTTTCTCTTACAAAACTGTTCTTGAAATATCGCTCATAGCATGAAATTTCACATGCAGACCTTCAAGGTTGATTCCACATGGCTATCCCAGGGAGCAGGATCAGCTTAATGAGGTGTTAATATGTCAACTTTCCTCCCTCCCTCCCTCCTTTCCTTCCTAATAAGCATGGAAAGAAGAAAGGAAGGGAGGGAGGGAGGGAAGAAAGGAAAGGAAGAAGTTTTCTCCATTTAATGAATATTTACTAAAGGTGAGTCTGTGCCAGGCACTCTCCCAGGCTCAGGGGATAGAGCAGTGAACACGGACATGAGAGCTCTTGCCCCTCGGGGCTCACATTCTGATGTCAGTCTCAAATAAAATATGATTTCCTCTTAGAAAAAGCTTACCTGTAAATGCCATGATGGTGTTTAGGATACTTTAGCCTAAAATGAGCACTGCCTGGTGTAATGTCCATAATTTCAGAGGAGAAAAATTAAGCCCAAAGAAGCAAGTTTTCCCAGGTCTCCAACCTGATAGTTACAATCTGACAATACTCAGCAGTAAATATTAGAATTTATTTTATTGTATGCCAAGTACTTGGAAAAACTCAGCGATAGATTGAAAGCTTTATTATGTGTGATGTAACAAGTTCCCTCTGATGGCTCTTCAGAATGCATCCTGTTTGGCGTCAAAAGGTGCTGATGCAGTCACTGTTAAATTGGCAAGTGACCTTAAATTAGAAAACTACGGTCTATCAAAGGGTAAGAAAATGTGGCTTTTCATATCATACAATTGATATGCAAAAATGCTGCTGGCCCCAAGGAACTGATGCATGGTGAGTCTTCTGAAGCTACAAAAATTATGTCCTATTATTTATCAAAAAGTCCTGGGATCACTCAAGCTATACACACACACACATACACACATACACAATTACTAGCTTCACAGGTCATGCTTCAGTCTCATTGCTGCAGTTTCTAATGGTTCGTGGGTCTGGTTTCTAAAAACACAAGGAAAGAATCATGACCTCTGAGGAACTCTTAGTGTTGGGAAATATATATTCTGTTTATTACAGTCATTAATGGAATTACGCTTTCTGTGTATGGAAGACCAAAAGGTAAATGCTTTAACAGGGCAAGAAACAACCCACTTTATTCCTCCTCTCTCTTCTTTTTTCTTTATTTTGGTAAGAATGCTCAACATGAGATCTACCCTTCTCATTAATGTTTAAGTGTACAGTACAGTATTGTTACCTATGGGCACAATGTAGTACAGCAAATCTTGAGAACCTACTCACCTTACAGAACTGAACTTCATACCCATTGATTAGCAACCCCTCTTTCCCCCTCCCCACTTTAAAAAATAAATAGATGTATTTTTTAGAGTGACCAAGCCCACTTTTAAACTGTTTTGTTTTGAGCACTTCCTGTCCACAGCTCATGGAAAGTAATATCGCCAATTCTGCTAGGAGGCCAACAGAATTTCAACACAGTCACAACATCTGGAGGGTGTCTTTGCCAAAAGTAGGGCAGGAGGAAGGGACTGGAATGTGAGTCCATGTGCCAGCCGTGGCCTCTCTGCATTTCCTTTAGAGAAAGGGGCTTCGGAACAGTGCTCTAGCTGTTCCTAGAAAGAAAAGCAGTTACTAGAAAGTGATGTGTTAATTTGGCATTGAAGGAGTTAACCGACTGAACCGGTTTAGTGCTGTTTCCTGCCAACAGTGGGGAGGCAAAGATTATTATGAGAAGTGGCATCTTATCAGCATTTTTATTTTATTTTTTTTTTTAACTTTTTATTTTATATTGGAGTCTAGTTGATTAAAAATGTTGTGTTAGTTTCAGGTGTACGGCAAAGTGATTCAATTATACATATACATATATGTATATACATATATATATATACATATACATATATGTATCTATTCTTTTTCAAATTCTTTTCCCATTTAGGTTGTTACATAATATTGAGCAGAGTCCCCTATGCTACACAACAGGACCTTGGTTGCCATCCATTTTAAATATGGCAGTGTGTACATGTCAATCCCAAACTCCCTAACTATGCCTTCCACCCACCCTTCCCGTCTGGTAACCATAAGTTCGTTCTCTAAGTCTGTGAGTCTTAACAGCATTTTTAAATGATTAGCTTTAAAGTTACTGGTTAGCTAATAATAGTAGAAGTAATAATAGTAGTAGTTTTGGCAATCTTTCAGGGTATATGTATTTAGCAATAGGTATACAGAAGGCAAGAGCAGGTGCTGGGGATGTTGGTAAGCCATAGGCAGGGCTTACCAGAGGTGTGCAATGGTATACAACAAAGTGCCTAAAATCGAGTTTTATTCAAAGTATTGGGTTGGCCGAAAAGTTCATTCGAGGTTTTCTGGAACCGATGAAAACCCCGAATGAACTTTTTGGCCAACCCAATACTATGGAAGGTAAGAGAGGGGCAGTTAATTCGGCCAGGACAGTTAGATATGGTTTCTTTAGAGGCTAAAAGATTTGAGCGGCATTATGAAGGATGGTTAAATGACGCTTGGGAAGTCAAGTGCGGAAAAGGGTTTCAGTCATGAACTGCTGTGCCCCTCTTGAAGGCATCCCACTTACGCAGACGAGTGCACTTCTCTGCCTGAGGCTGAAATCTCTTACTGTAAGCACTGCCCCCTGGTGTCCACTGTGAGAAGAGGCCTCAAGTGCCAACATTCATCCTCTTTGCCATATTGCTCTGTAAGAATGACCAAAGTGTCATCCTCGGCATCATTTCTTCAAGTTTCATCCCTAAGTGGTACAGTGAATAAAGGTGAGCTCTGACCAGGAACTGCAATAATAACAATAACGATAACCACACGCAAAGCTTTCTCAATAAGCAGAAATAAATCTGTTTCTTCTTAGGGCCCTTTATTGACAGACGTGAAAGAGAATTACTTCCATTTATTTCTTCGGGCTTAGTGGCTGAGATTTGGTCAACTGTTCAGCTCTCTTTAACTGGCGAGTAGACTGAGACACAGAAAGTGTTTTAGTGACTGCTTACCACAGTGTGACAACAGCTGGGCCATGCCTCAAGGAGTTGGTCATTGGCTTAGGCAGACAGAAAGATGCATCCACACATGCAGAAGGAAAGGAATCAGTAGATAGCCTCTCAATATCCACAGCTCCCAGGGAGGGTTTTGAGTGTTGTTAGATGCTCAGAACACACTGAAGAGTCGGTAAGGACAATATCAATGCAGTACTGCCCTGGGGTGGACAGGTAAGAACCGATGAATGAGCAGGGAAAGTTTTAGAAGGTGACAAATGCCATCTCTAATTAAGAATGGAAAAGCGGATGAATGGATGAAGAAGATGTGGCACATATATACAATGGAATATTACTCAGCCATAAAAAGAAACGAAATTGAGCTATTTGTAATGAGGTGGATAGACCTAGAGTCTGTCATACAGAGTGAAGTAAGTCAGATAGAGAAAGACAAATACCGTATGCTAACACATATATATGGAATTTAAGAAAAAAAAATGTCATGAAGAACCTAGGGGTAAAACAGGAATAATGACACAGACCTACTTGAGAATGGACTTGAGGATATGGGGAGGGGGAAGGGTAAGCTGTGACAAAGCGAGAGAGAGGCATGGACATATATACAGTACCAAACTTAAAACAGATAGCTAGTGGGAAGCAGCTGCAGAGCACAGGGAGATCAGCTCGGTGCTTTGTGACCACCTGGAGGGGTGGGATAGGAAGGTTGGGAGGGAGGGAGATGCAAGAGGGAAGGGATATGGGAACATATGTATATGTATAACTGATTCACTTTGTTGTAAAGCAGAAACTAACACACCATTGTGAAGCAATTATACTCCAATAAAGATGTAAAAAAAAATGAATGGAAAGGAATTTCAGGAGGTTAGAGTGACAGTTTGGAGTTGGAATTTGGAGTAAATATCCTCAAGGACAGTTTGAGCTTTCTGAGGGTGGGAGGTGGGCCTTTGTTCCACCATTCCTCCAGAAGATGGATCTTAGCAGCAGAATTATCTCTGGCAGTGCAATGCTCTCAATTAGAATCAGAGTAGAGACACACAATCCTGAAGTCATGCTTTACTGATTTCGTCGACTTCACGTTTAATCAAATGAAACTTTTGTTCAAAAAACACATATCCAAAGCACAGACACACTCTCCTCTCCATTGATTTTAGTTTCAAATAAAAGGTTTTATCTAAAAGCAGTCCTGTTTCAAATTTTATGGAGTGGAGTCAATGGTATTTCATTAGCATCCTTGGTCCCTAATGACCTTCCTTCTCTGCTAAAACTACAAGAAATATTGTCTTTAAAGTTCTATGATATGCATTTATCCTGATAATATAAGGTCAATGACTTCCAAGCCACTCTGGGGAGAAAAGCCACGTTTTTTCCTGTGAAATGTTCAAAGGCAACTAGAGACTTATATCTGCTCCTCAGGCCTGATCATAACAGAGTCCACTGTTAAGTTTGGTAAGTCTATGGAAAGTAAATATTAGAATGACAAAACCAAGAACTTATTTGATAATCCTAAAACTGATGATGACTAACATTTCTTGAACATGTCTTATTCATTAGGCATTTTCTTATTTAATCTGTGATGTAAGCATATGATTATCTCTTGTAGTGGGTTTAATGTGGCGTTCAAAAAGATACATCCACATCCTAATCCTTGGAACTGGCAAATGTAACCTTATTCGGGAAAAGACTTCACAGATGTAATTAAGTTAAGGATTTTAAGAGGAGATCACCTTGGGTTATCTGTGTGGGTCCTAAATCAACTGATAAATGTCCTTATAAAAGACAGAAGAGGGGAAGACACAAAAAGAAGAGAAGGCAATGTGAAGATGGATCAGGGATTGGAGTTTTGCAGCCACAAGCCAAGGAATGCCTGGAGCCACCAGAAACAAAGAAGCAAGGAAAGATCTGCCCTAAGAACCTTCAGAGGGAGGACAGACCTGCTGACTACCAGATTTGCTGACTACTTCTGACCTGTGAGAAATTTCTGGTGTTGTAACCTGCCCATTTGTGGTAATTGGTTATGGTAGCCCTGGGACACTAATGCATCCCTATTTTAAAGTTGAGAAACCTGAAGCTCAGAGAGGTCAAATAACTTCCCAGGGTCACATGGTTAGCATTAATATACGGTAGAGCCATGTTTGAACTTATCTTTCTGACTCAAAAATGTGAGCCTTAAGCATAAAGCGACAGGCCTGGTTTAACAGTCTAGAGAGCATTTGTTTTCCTAAGAAAAAAACAAAAATGACGAGAGTGTTGATGCAGAGCTTCAGGGCAGCCTTTCCAGCAGCTTCCTGCCTTCAGAATCAATTGTTTGCATTAAAAGAGCCATTACGGTCTGTTCATCAGCAATTCAGTCCACGTGTGTCCCTGCTTCCCGACTCAGGGATAAAGCCACTCTACACTTGGCCCCCAAAGTAGCAATCCTGGCCTTGCTTTATTTCTCTAATCATATATATAATCATCTTTAAGCATTCTGGGCAATAATACAATGGAGAATGAACATTAAATTCAATCTATAAAGAGCCTGAAATCAATCAAGCCCTTCATGAAACTAATTTTAGAAAAGAGGTCATTAGATATATTAGAATCAGTTCAGAAGTGAATTGAGAAATGGGATCTCTTGTTCTCTTTAGAAAAAACTTTTTTTCAAGAGATAGAATTATTACCTTACACCAGAGGAGGACAGCACCACAAAAAAACTACAAGTCTCTACTAGTCAAAGCAATGATTTTATGCTCCAAGGAGAAGAGGCCACCATAGCTGTTCCCCAACATGGAGAACATCTAACAGTATTCCAGTCTCCAAAGGCCACCAGGCCAGCTCTTAGTGACACAAGAACATGATTTTAATAACTGGTGAATTCAGTGGAGGAAAGTCTTTAAAACATGCAAAGTTGTGGCAATTCCAGCTGTACCTTTACTAGAGCAGTGCTGACTGAATATTAGTTACTCATGTACCACCATCTTTATTTTTGCCAAATGGTTGAATCACCTGCTTATATACCTAACAAAATCCTTTGAATCAATGACTTAATTTCTTTCCATAAACTTAAAAGAATAAAATATCTAGGAATAAACCTACCTAAGGAGACAAAAGACCTGTATGCAGAAAATTATAAGACACTGATGAAAGAAATTAAAGATGATACAAATAGATGGAGAGATATACCATGCTCCTGGATTGGAAGAATCAATATTGTGAAAATGACTCTACTACCTAAAGCAATCTACAGATTCAATGCAATCCCTATCAAACTACCAATGGCATTTTTCACAGAACTAGAACAAAAAATTTCAAAATTTGTTTGGAAAAACAAAAGACCCCGAATAGCCAAAGCAATCTTGAGAACGAAAAACGGAGCTGGAGGAATCAGGCTCCCTGACTTCAGAATATACTACAAAACTAGAGTAATCAAGACAGTGTGGTACTGGCATAAAAACAGAAAGATAGATCAATGGAACAGGATAGAAAGCCCAGAGATAAACCCACGCACATATGGTCAACTTATCTTTGATAAAGGAGGCAGGAATGCACAGTGGAGAAAGGACAGCTTCTTCAATAAGTGGTGCTGGGAAAACTGGACAGGGACATGTAAAAGTATGAGATTATATCATTCCCTAACACCATACACAAAAATAAGCTCAAAATGGAATAAAGACCTAAATGTAAGGCCAGAAACTATCAAACTCTTAGAGGAAAACATAGGCAGAACACTCTATGACATAAATCACAGCAAGATCCTTTTGGACCCACCCCCTAGAGAAATGGAAATAAAAACAAGGATAAACAAATGGGACCTAATGAAACTTCAAAGCTTTTGCACAGCAAAGGAAACCATAAACAAGACCAAAAGACAACCCTCAGAAGGGCAGAAAATATTTGCAAATGAAGCAAGTGACAAAGGATTAACCTCCAAAATTTATAAGCAGCTCATACAGCTCAATAGCAAAAAAACAAACAACCCAATCCAAAAATGGGCAGAAGACTTAAATAGGCATTTCTCCAAAGAAGATATACAGACTGCCAACAAACACATGAAAGAATGCTCAACATCATTAATCATTAGAGAAATGCAAATCAAAACTACAATGAGATATCATCTCACACCAGCCAGAATGGCCATCATCAAGAAATCTAGAAACAATAAATGCTGGAGAGGGTGTGGAGAAAAGGGAACACTCTTGCCCTGCTGGTGGGAATGTGAATTGGTACAGCCACTATGGAGAACAGTATGGAGGTTCCTTAAAAAACTACAAATAGAACTACCATATGACCCAGCAATCCCACTACTAGGCATATACCCTGAGAAAACCATAATTCAAAAAGAGGCATGTACCAAAATGTTCATTGCAGCTCTATTCATAATAGCCCGGATATGGAAACAACCTAAGTGTCCATCATCGGATGAATGGATAAAGAAGATGTGGCACATATATACAATGGAATATTACTCAGCCATAAAAAGAAATGAAATTGAGCTATTTGTAATGAGGTGGATAGACCTAGAGTCTGTCATACAGAGTGAATTAAGTCAGGTAGAGAAAGACAAATACCGTATGCTAACACATATATATGGAATTTAAGAAAAAAAAATGTCATGAAGAACCTAGGGGTAAAACAGGAATAATGACACAGACCTACTTGAGAATGGACTTGAGGATATGGGGAGGGGGAAGGGTAAGCTGTGACAAAGAGAGAGAGAGGCATGGACATATATACAGTACCAAACTTAAAACAGATAGCTAGTGGGAAGCAGCCGCATAGCACAGGGAGATCAGCTCGGTGCTTTGTGACCACCTGGAGGGGTGGGATAGGGAGGGTGGGAGGGAAGGAGATGCAAGAGGGAAGGGATGTGGGAACAGATGTATATGTATGACTGATTCACTGTGTTATAAAGCAGAAACTAATAAAAAAAATTGACCATTAACAGAATATTTGGCAATATCAGTTGCCAAAATCAGAATAAAGTAATTTTAAACTACAAGGGCAAAATTAAATAAATGTTCCAATTCAATTCTAATTCAATACTGTTGCCGCCTGAAGTTTAAGTCCAAACCCACTCCCTCTTTGTAAAAAGTGGTAGAACAGCAAATGCTAGGCAGGTGGTAAGGAAACTTACACTAAACTGAGACTTTTTATCCTTGGTGTAATCAGAAGTATTGAAAGAGAATTAAAAAGAAAATAGCGGGGAGAGGGCTTCAAGACGGTGGAGGAGTAAGATGTGGAGATGACCGTCCTCCCCACAAATACATCAAAAATACATCTACTTGAGGAACAGCTCCTACAGAACACCTACTGAACGCTGGCAGAAGACCTCAGACTTCCCAAAGGGCAAGAAACTCCCCACGTACCTGGGTAGGGAAAAAGAAGAAAGAAAAAACAGAGACAAAAGGATAGGGATGGGACCTGCACCAGTGGGAGGGAGCTGTGAAGGAGGAAAAGTTTCTACACACTAGGAAAGCCCTTCACTGGCGGAGACGGGGTGAGCGTGGGGGGGAAGCTTCGGAGCTGCGGAGGAGAGTGCAGCAACGGGGGTGTGGAGAGTAAAGCAGAGAGATTCCCGCACAGAGGATCACTGCCGACCAGCAATCACCAGCCTGAGAGGCTTGACTGCTCACCCACTGGGGTAGACGGGGGCTGGGAGCTGAGGCTCGGGCTTCGGAGGTCAGATTCCAGGGTGAGGACTGGGGTTGGCGGCGTGAACACAGCCTGAAGGGGGAGAGTGCACCATGGCTAGCTGGGAGGGAGTCTGGAAAAAGCCTGGAGCTGCCGAAGAGGCAAGAGACCATTGTTTTGGGGTGCACGAGGAGAGGGGATTCAGAGCACCGCTTAAAGGAGCTCCAGAGACAAGCACTAGCTGTGGCTATCAGCATGGACACCAGAGACAGCATGAAAATCTAAGGCTGATGCTGCAGCCACCAAGAAGCCTGTGTGCAAGCACAGGTCACTCTCCACACCTCCCCTCCCGGGAGCCTGTGCAGCCCGCCACTGTCAGTGTCCCATGATCCAGGGACAACTTCCCAGGGAGAACACACGGTGTACCTCAGGCTGGTGCAACGTTATGCTGGCCTCTGCCGCCTCAGGTTTGCCCTGCATTCCATACCCCTCTCTCCCCCTGGCCTGAGTGAGACAGAGCCCCCTAATCAGCTGCTACTTTAACCTTGTCATGTCTGGGCAGGGAACAGACACCCTCAGGAGAAGTACACATAGAGGCAGGTCCAAACCCAAAGCTGAACCCCAAGAACTGTGTGAACAAAGAAGAGAAAGGGAACTCTCTCCCGGCAGCATCAGGAGCACCAGATTAAATCTCCACAATCAAACTGATGTACCCTGCATCTGTGGAATACCTGAATACACAACAAATCTTCCCAAAATTGAGGCAGTGGACTTTGGGAGTAACTTTAGAGTTGGGGTTTGCTTTCTGCATCTAATTTGTTTCTGGTTTTATGTTTATCTTAGTTTAGTATTTAGAGCTTATTATCACTGGTAGATTTGTTTATTGATTTGGTTGTTCTCTTCCTTTTTTTTAAATATACATATTTTTTCCTTTTTCTCCTTTTGTTAGTGTGTATGTGTATGCTTCTTTGTGTGATTTTACCTGTATAGCTTTGCTTTTACCATTTGTCCTAGGGTTCTGTCTGTCCGTTTTTTTTTTGTTGTTTATTTTTTTAGTATAATTTTTAATGCTTGTTATCATTGGTGGATTTGTATTTTGGTTTGGTTGCTCTCTCCTTTCTTTCTTTCTTCTTTTTTACTTTTTTATTTTTTAATAATATATTTTCACTTTTTATTTTAATAATTTTATTTTATTTTTCTTTCTTTCTTTTTTTCTCTCCCTTTTCTTCTGAGCCATGTGGCTGACAAGGTCTCGGTGCTCCAGAGTGGTGTCAGGCCTGGGACTCTGAGGTGGGAGAGCAGAGTTCCGGACATTAGTCCACAAGAGACCTCCCGGCCCCATGTAATATCAAATGGCAACAGCTCTCTCAGAGATCTCCATCACAATGCAAAGACCCAGCTCCACTCAACGACCAGCAAGTTACAGTGCTGGACATGCTATGTCAAACAACTAGCAAGACAGGAACACAACCCTACCCATTAGTAGAGAGGATGCCTAAAATCATAAGTTCACAAACACCCCAAAGCACACCACCATGTGCAGTCCTGCCCACCAGAAAGACAAGATCCACCCTCATCCACTGGAACATAGGAACCAGTCCCCCCGACCAGGAAGCCTACACAACCCACTGAACCAACCTTACCCACTGGGGGCAGAAAACAAAAACAACGGGAACTACAAACCTCCAGACTGTGAAAAGCAGACCCCAACACAGTAAGTTAAGCAAAATGAGAAGACAGAAAAATACACAGCAGATGAAGGATCAAGGTAAAAACCCACCAGACCAAACAAATGAAGAGGAAAGAGGCAGTCTACCTGAAAAAGAATTCAGAGTAATGATAGTAAAGATGACCTCAAATCTTGGAAATAGAATGGAGAAAATACAAGAAACATTTAAAAAGGAACTAAAAGAACTAAAGAGCATACAAACAATGATGAACAACACAATAAGTGAAATTTAAAATTCTCTAGAAGGAATCAGTAGCAGAATAACTGAGGCAGAAGAATGGATAAGTGACCTGGAAGATAAAATAGTGGAAATAACTACAGAAGAGCAGAATAAAGACAAAAGAATGAGAAGAATTGTGGACAGTCTCAGAGACCTCTGGGACAACATTAAATGCAATAATATTTGAATTATAGGAGTCCGAGAAGAAGAAGAGAAAAAAAAAGGGGAATGAGAAAATTTTTGAAGAGATTATAGTTGAAAACTTCCCTAATATGGGAAAGGAAATAGTTAATCAAGTCCAGAAAGCACAGAGAGTCCCATACAGGATAAATCCAAGGAGAAACATGCCAAGACACTTACTAATCAAACTATCAAAAATTAAATACAAAGAAAAAATATTGAAAGCAGTAAGGGAGAGGAACAAATAACATAAGAGAATTCCCATGAGGTTAACAGCTGATCTTTCAGCAGGAACTCTGCAATCCAGAAGGAACTGGCAGGACATATTTAAAGTGATGAAAGAGTAGAACCTACAACCAAGATTATTCTACCCAGCAAGGATCTCATTCAGATTTAACAGAGAAATTAAAAGCTTTACAGACCAGCTTTACAACAAATGCTAAAGAAACTTCTCTAGCCAGGAAACACAAGAGAAGGAAAACACAGACAATAACAAACCCAAAACAATTAAGAAAATGGGAATAGGAACATACATATCAATAGCTACCTTAAATATAAATGGATTAAATGCTCCTACCAAAAGACATAGACTGGATGAATGGATACAAAAACAAGACCCGCATATATGCTGTCTACAAGAGACCCACTTCAGACCAAGGGACACATACAGACTGAAAGTGAGGGGATGGAAAAAGATATTCCATGCAAATGGAAATAAAAAGAAAGCTGGAGTAGCAATTCTCATATCAGACAAAATAGACTTTAAAATAAAGACTATTACAAGAGACAAAGAAGGACGCTACACAGTGATCAAGGGATCAATCCAAGAAGAAGACATAACAATTGTAAATATTTATGCACCCAATGTAGAAGCATCTCAATACATAAGGCAAATGCTAACAGCCATAAAAGGAGAAATCGACTGTAACACAATCATAGTAGGGGACTTTAATACCTCACTTTCACCAATGGACTGATCATCCAAAATGAAAATAAATAAGGAAACAAAAGCTTTAAATGATACATTAAACAAGATGGGCTTAATTGATATTTATAGGACATTCCATCCAAAAACAACAGAATACACTTTCTTCTCAAGTGCTCATGGAATATTCTCCAGGATAGATGATATCCTGAGTCACAAATCAGGCCTTGGTAAATTTAAGAAAATTGAAGTAGTATCAAGTATCATTTCTGACCACAATGCTATGAGACTAGATATCAATTACAGGTAAAAATCTGTGAAAAATACAAATACATGGAAGTTAAACTATACAATACTAAATAGCCAAGAGATGACTGAAGAAATCAAAGAGGATATCAAAAAATGCCTAGAAACAAATGACAATGAAAACATGATGACCCAAAATCTATGGGATGCAGTAAAAGCAGTTCTAAGAGGGAAGTTTATAACAATACAATCCTACCTCAAGAAATAAGATACATCTCAAATAAACAGCCTAACCTTACACCTGAAGCAATTACAGAAAGAACACAACAACCCCAAAGTTAGCAGAAGAAAAGTAATCATAAAGATCAGATCAGAAATAAATGAAAAGAAATGAAGGAAACAATAGCTAAGATCAATAAAATTAAAAGCTGGTGCTTTGAGGGGATAAACAAAATTGATAAACCACTAACCAGACTCATCAAGAAAAAAAGGGAGAAGACTGAAATCAACAGAATTAGAAATGAAAAAAGAGAAGTAACAACTGCAGAAATATAAAGGATCATGAGAGATTACTGCAAGCAACTATATGCCAATAAAATGGACAACCTGGGGCCTCCCTAGTGGCGCAGTGGTTGAGAGTCCGCCTGCTGATGCAGGGGATACGGGTTCGTGCCCCGGTCTGGGAGGATCCCATATGCCGCGGAGCGGCTGGGCCCGTGAGCCATGGCCGCTGAGCCTGCGCGTCCGGAGCCTGCGCGTCCGGAGCCTGTGCTCCGCAATGGGGGAGGCCACAACAGTGAGAGGCCCGCATACCAAAAAAAAAAAAAAAAAAAAAAAAAATAAATAAAATGGACAACCTGGAAGAAATGGACAAATTCTTAGAAATGCACAACCTGCCAAGACTGAATCAGGAAGAAATAGAAAATATGAACAGACCAATCACAAGCACTGAAATTGAAACTGTGATTAAAAATCTTCCAACAAACAAAAGCCCAGGATCAGATGGCTTCACAGGCGAATTCTATCAAACATTTAGAGAAGAGCTAACACCTATCCTTCTCAAACTCTTCCAAAATATAGCAGAGGAAGGAACACCCCTAAACACATTCTACGTGACCACCATCACCCTGATTCCAAAACTAGACAAGGATGTCACAATAAAAGAAAACTACAGAACAATATCACTGATGAACATAGATGCAAAAATCCTCAACAAAATACTAGCAATCCAACAGGAATGCAAAGATTCTTCAATATGTGAAAATCAATCAATGTGATACACCATATTAACAAATTGAAGGAGAAAAACCATATTATCATGTCAATGGATGCAAAAAAAGACTTTTGACAAAATTCAATACCCATTTATGATAAAAACTCTCCAGAAAGTAGGCATACAGGGAACTTACCTCAACTGAATAAAGGCCATATATGACAAACCCACAGCCAACATCATTCTCAGTGGTGAAAAACTGAAGCCATTTCCACTAAGATCAAGAACAAGACAAGGTTGCCCACTCTCACTACTATTATTCAACATAGTTTTGGAAGTTTTAGCCACAGCAATCAGAGAAGAAAAAGAAATAAACAGAATCCAAATCAGAAAAGAAGTAAAACTGTCACTGTTTCCAGATGACATGATACTATACATAGAGAATCCTAAAGATGCTACCAGAAAACTATTAGAGCCAATCAATGAATTTGGCAAAACAGCAGGATATAAAATTAATGCACAGAAATCTCTTACATTCCTATACACTAACGATGCAAAATCTGAAAGAGAAATTAAGGAAACATGCCCATTTACCACTGCAACAAAAAGAATAAAATACTTAGGAATAAACCTACCTAAGGAGACAAAAGACCTGTATGCAGAAAATTATAAGACACTGATGAAAGAAATTAAAGATGGTACAAACAGATGGAGAGATATACCACGTTCTTGAAGAATCAACACTGTGAAAATGACTATACTACCCAAAGCAATCTACAGATTCAATGCAATCCCTATCAAACTACCACCGGCATTTTTCACAGAACTAGAGCAAAAAAATTCACAATTTGTATGGACACACAAAAGACCCCAAATAGCCGAACCAATCTTAAGAAAGAAAAATGGAGATGGAGTAATCAGGCTCCCTGACTTCAGACTATACTACAAATCTATAGTAATCAAGACAGTATGGTACTGGCACAAAAACAGAAATATAGATCAAGGGCACAGGATAGAAAGCCCAGAGATAAACCCATGCACATATGATCACCTTATCTTTGATAAAGGAGGCAACAATATACAATGGAGAAAAGACAGCCTCTTCAATAAGTGGTGCTGGGAAAACTGGACAGCTACATGTTAAAGAATGAAATTAGAACATTCCCTAACACCATGCACAAAAATAAACTCAAAATGGAATAAAGACCTAAATATAAGGCCAGACACTATCAAACTCTTAGAGGAAAACATAGGCAGAAGACTCTATGACATACATCACAGCAAGATCCTTTTTGATCTACCTCCTAGAGAAATGGAAATAAAAACAAAAATAAACAAATGGGACCTAATGAAACTTGAAAGCTTTTGCACAGCAAAGGAAAACATAAACAAGACAAAAAGACAACCCTCAGAATGGGAGAAAACATTTGCAAATGAAGCAACTGACAAATGATTAATCTCCAAAATTTACAAGAAGCTCATGCAGCTCAACATCAAGAAAACAAACAACCCAATCCAAAAATGGGCAGGAAACCTAAAAAGACATTTTTCCTAAGAAGATATACAGATTGCCAACAAACACATGAAAGCATGCTCAACATCACTTATCATTAGAGAAATGCAAATGAAACTACAATGACGTATCACCTCACACCAGTCAGAATGGCCATCATCAAAAAATCTACAAACAATAAATGCTGGAGAGGGTGTGGAGAAACGGGAATCCTCTTGCACTGCTGGTGGGAATGTAAACTGATACAGCCACTATGGAGAACAGTATGGAGGTTCCTTAAAAAACTAAAAATAGAACTATCATATGACCCAGCAATCCCACTACTGGGCATATACCCTGAGAAAACTATAATGCAAAAAGTGTCATGTGCCACAATGTTCATTGCAGCTCTATTTACAATAACCAGGACATGGAAACAATCTAAGTGTCCACCTACAGATGAATGGATAAAGAAGATGTGGCACATATATACAGTAGAATATTACTCAGCCATAAAAGGAAACAAAATTGAGTTATTTGTAGTGAGGTGGATGGACCTAGATTCTGTCATACAGAGTGAAGTAAGTCAGAGCGAGAAAACCAAATACTGTAGGCTAACACATATATATGGAATAAAAAAACCAACAAAAAAAAGGTTCTAAAGAACCTAGGGGCAGGAGAGGAATAAAGATGCAGACATAGAGAATGGACTTGAGGACACAGGGAAGGGGAAGGGTAAGGTGGGGCGAAGTGAGAGAGTGGCATGGACATATATACACTACCAAATGTAAAATAGCTAGTGGGAAGCAGCCACACAGCACAGGGAGATCAGCTTGGTGCTTTGTGTCCACCTAGAGGGGTGGGATAGGGAGTGTGGGAGTGAGACGCAAGAGGGAGGAGATATGGGGATATATGTATATGTATAGCTGACTCACTTTGTTATACAGTAGAAACTAACACCTCATTGTAAAGCAACTTCAATAAAGATGTCAAAAAAAAGCAAATATCTTTTTCACAGTATGATTCAATGTTATTTAAAGCTGTGTGGGAAAGCACCTAAAATAATCTTGAGAATGATCACTGGTATGCATTTCACACCTTGGGATAGAGCACTAACATTTCAGGGTAGGGAGGATAGGTAAAGTGATTTTTCAAAACAGAACAAATACAATATATGTATACTTTAAATATTTGATTAATATGAAATGCATCTTCATTTTTCTCCCTATCTCTGTTTTATGGACTGTTTCTATCCTTTCCATTTACTGCAATCTTAGTTGGAGTGGCATGGGTTACTATAAAATTCCCTAGTAGTTTTTCTAACTGTAATTTTTCAGTCTTTCAGGTTAAGTTTACTAATTCACTTATATTCCAGCTTTAGTTGAAACCTTTAAAATCTTCCTTACCTCCATTAGATGATTCAACTGAGTTGCAGTCTACAAGGCCCTTGTTAATCCAGCTCTTATCTACTAGGTAAATTAACAGTTTCTTAGCTACTTCTTAAATATTTAAGCCCTGTCCCATTTATGTTTTTGCTCCTATCACTTTTCCCACTTAGACTCCCTCTGAATCCTTTCAGTCAAAATCCCACTTATTTTTTCCTTGACCAGCTCAAAAAGTAGATTTCCTGAGGCCCCGTGACCAAAGTTATTTCCCTCTTCTGCATGCCTTTCTATTCCTCCTGTTATGCTCATCACACACCTTCCAAAATGAGTTATTTGAGGATATTTCCCAACTACTGATAGTTTTAATTTACATTTGGAAAGAGAAGCAACAAGAAGGGATAGACCTGCTGCTTAGAGCTGAAGAAAAAGACGATGGATATCAAAGTTCATCTTTCATATTGCCTCTATCTTCTCAACATCAGTGATCCGTGCTTAAAAATGGTAAATGAACCTTGATAAGGAGAAAATGAAGCCCTCAACAATAGCTCTGAAGACTCAAACTTTAAGCTCATGAAATTACTTTGTGGTGTATTGAAAGAACTCACTCAACTTCCATCAGGGGCTCTGAGGATGTATGGACAGGCCAGAAGACTTGAGATGCACAAATGCATCACAAAATTCATAAAAGGAACGTGAGGTGCATTCTGCTGTCCAACATCTTGTTTTATGTTTATTTCCAGCAAATTTCTAAAGTGGATATTAACAGGATGGTTTGTCGGCTCTTGGGAAAGGAAAAGGTGGTCATGAAGAGTCAATATAGATAGATCACTTACATCAAATCAGGTCACAATAATTTTGTTTCTTTTTACTTGGGCCTGAGATAGAATGATGGAATGAATCTTATAAAGGCATGTGACAAGACCTCAAAGATGTTTTTGTTGACATCCTGGAGTGTGGTTTCTAGCAGTGAGCATCACTGCTCTCTTAGCCCTGTTAAATTAGACACATGCACAAATGAAATATGTGACTAGGTCATGGGGCCAGTATTGTTGTAGATGACATGAAGTAGAAGCAGAAGTAATTAGTAAATGGACATACCCAGAATCCAAATTATTCCCACATGCAGGCTAAGTCTAAGAAGATGTACTTCAAAGAAGAGTAAAAGATCTTGATTTAAATCTTTAAAAAATCACAATGATATAGAGATGTTATTTAACAACACAATCACGAAAAAGACTTGGGTATTAGTATGAACCAACATGTGGTGAAAAATGTAACGTTAAGTTGTATCAGCAGAAAAACTGTATTTAGAATCAAGGTGAAGGTAATCCTGGTTTTCTTAGCATTGATGAAACATTGAAAACTGCTCAGTTCTTGGTGACATGTAGGAAGGATACAAACAAACCAGGACTCATTAGAAGAGAGTGATGAAGACATTGAAAAAAACACGTATAAGGAAGTTCTGAAGATGATGATTAGCTTTGAAAAGATGTAACTATACCAAGTAAGAGAATTATTACCTAAAACTTAAAAGTGGCCGTATAAAAAGAATTATGCCTAATTATGGGTATGGCCAGTGGTATGCATCCCATGCTTTCAGAAACTCTATTACCATCAAACTATTTTAATAGTGGGGTGGGAAAAAAATAAAAGTAACTCTCCATGTATAGCAAATACAATATGCTCAATACAACCCAAGGGAGTAGATTTAAAGCCACTGCTGGAAGTTCATAGAGATCAATTCTGACTCAATATAATAAAGAGGGCTTCCCTGGTGGTGCAGTGGCTGGGAGTCTGCCTGCCGATGCAGGGCGTGCGGGTTCATGCCCCGGTCCAGGAGGATCCCATGTGCCGCGGAGCGGCTGGGCCCGTGAGCCATGGCTGCTGGGCCTGTGCGTCCGGAGCCTGTGCTCCACGGCGGGAGAGGCCACGGCAGTGAGAGGCCCACATACCGAAAAAAAATATATATATATATATATATATATATATATATATAATAAAGAATATTCTAGAAATAAAAGCTGTACCAAAAATGAAATTAGCCTTCTTGCCATTTATTCAACAACTATTTCTTGAGTGAAGACCCTTAGTTACACATGGTGATAGATCTTGGCTAGTTGACACTTGTTCTTCCGAGACAGTTATTAAACCAATACCTTATGCTGACTTTATGAAAATATTCATGCTTCAAGAAGAGACATAAAAACATATTTATGAGCATTTATGGTTTTCAATAATCAAGCTATAATTTTTTTCTCAAAACTTTAGATATTTTCTGTAGGCTGACCAAAATTTCACCGGGTAACTACCTAAATTTCCTTAGAATTAGCAGTTATCGTATCACTTCCTCTACCAAACTGTACAGAACTATTGTTATGTACCAAAGTTCATATCACAAAGCTAGTGGGATTGTGAAGAAAAACAAGACCGGCTCTCTAATCTTACAAATGAGGAATCTGAAGTACAAATGTGGTAAGTACCTTCTGTAAGTGACATAGAGATTATGAGAGCGCAGGTCCACTCAGTCTATCCTCAGTATTCTAGCCAGTACTCCACCAGCTGTCCATAATATTCCATAGAGGTGGACTAGAACTCACCGACAACCACAAACACGCCAAATAAACACTATCGCCTCCTTCCATAGACTGTGTCTCATTTGCCATAATGCCTAAACAAAATGCATCAGTAAATTATGCATTTATCATGTTAAAATGAAGTCTCCACTGCTGGTAGATTTACTAAAAGGTTCCAATGTTTTAACCTAAACGACTTCAACTTCACATGATATTACAGGCCTGCAGCCAACCTTTCCAGACCAAGTTGTGAAGTGAGCATATGGCGCCCTCTAGGGAGAACTACTTGAAAAACCAGGTTGACTCCTAAGTAAGGGGTCACGGATGACTGAGTTTAAAGAGTCTAGTTAAAATTTCATGTCCCCATAAGAATTTTTCAACTAAAATAAGTATTAGATTTTTAGCTAAGATGTAATATTCTATCCACCAAAATAAAACACCAACCATTGAATCAAAATATTGAAAACAGATGATATTAAGTTCTCTAGGAGTGAACCCCAGGCAGGGAGGCTGTCGGAACAATAAAACACTCTCAGCTGGATTTCTAAGTTAATAAAAATACTTGGGGAATTTCCCTCTTTGAGATTTCAAAAACAAGAGTGTAAAATAGCCACAAAAATACAAGTATTTGCTTCAACCAAATGGGAGATGACTTTTGCAATCATCCTTCTCGTGAAAGATGATTTACTCTGCTCCAGTGTATCCCTTCAAATCTCATTTCACTGGGTGGCCTTTGGTGAAGTTAGCAGAATGTTTGCAGAGAAGAAATATAGATGGAAGGGTGTGAAGGGGTAAAGGACAAAGGCAGGTCCCAGGAATTTAAAAAAAGGGCTGAAAAACTATGTTCAGAATTTGCCTAAAAAGAAAAACTCTCTAAAAGTAATGAATTCAAACTAGCTACTTAAAAAGACCTGCTACGAATTTTCATTTTGCTCAAGAGTTTGCTAGGGTTTTGCCCATATGTAATGATGCGGTCAATTCCTGCAAGCTGCTATGGACACAATTTCTGATAGACTGAGAAGGGTCTTTGTGTTGCCCTCTCCCCTTAGCTGAAGCATTACATTCCTTTAACAGTGTATTAGTTAGCTGTTGCTGAGTAACAAACTACCCCAAAACTCAGCAGCTTAGGAAAAAAAAAGCAACCACTTTTTATTGCTAAGGAGCCTATCAGTTGACTGGGCAGTTCTTTTGGTATTGGCTGGGAATGCACCCATGGGTCTGCTCTCAGCCACAGGTCAGCCAGGCAGCTCTGAGAGTCTCTGGGGGTCTTGGCAGACTCCCCTATTCTCTACTAGGTATCATCCTCCAGCAGCTAACCCAGGCATTTTCTCATCATGAAGGCAGAGGAATAAAAGAGGAAGCAGAGGCACTCAAGAGCTTGTTAAGCTTCTGTATGTGTGTTGTTTATTACTGTCTCATTGGTCAAAGCGAATCATGACACCAAGCCCAGAGGCAATGTGGGAAAGCACCCCTAAAGCACCTAGATAGAGGGAAGTGTGAAGATCTGGGGAGGTTAATTCAATCCATCTCCCAGGATAGGGGACAGAGTCTTCTAGGGTCCAACAAGAAGGAAGGCACACAAAGCAAACAGACAAAGGTCTCAATCACTGGTACACACATCTGACAGCAGTTTCTTTTGAAGAGTGGAATTTGAGAAAGGGAAGGAGGATCAAGAAAGCAAAAGAAAGAGTCAGAGAAAGAAGAAAGGGGATAATCAACTTTACTGCTTTCAACTGTACTGCTCATCAAGACTGCCTGGAGGGCTTGCTGAGACACACATTGTTGGGCCTGGCCCCAGACTTTCTGAAGTAGGAAGTGATGGGTTGGGCCTGCTAACTTGCATTTCTAACAAGTTCCCAAGTGATGCTGATGTCACTGAGAGAAGAGGGATGAAGGGCACACACTGAGAACTACCACTATAGAAAGCCCAGGTGGGGCCAGGAAGGAGCTTCAGGTTCTTATTGGTTCCAAGATCAGTTCAGGCACTTCACCCTTTGGTTCAAGCCAGATAGTTCATACAATTTGGGAGGGTCAACACTGTTTAAGGATGAAAGGGTGTCAATGAGAAGTATTGATTCAACCTTGAAAAAAGAATACAGAGAGACATCTCTGTAGGAGAGACATCAACTAATCCAGGATTAGAAACAGAACTAAATCCAAAAAACCCTTTTCTTTCAAAGAAGTATTTAGCCTGTATGAAGCAGACCAGCTAATAAGTGATACAGCACAGCAAGCACATATGGACCCATCATTGCACTGGTCTAAATCAAACCAATGGTGAATAAAGGTCTGATATCCTCTCAGCTGACACGTCAAATATTTTGAAGGAAAACACAGTGAAATATTTTAAGTCTCTGAAGTGAGCCTGACTGTGACTCACTGTGCCTGACAGCAGGACATGTCTTTTCTGATAATGTTAAATAGTGATGGAAGATATTGCTATGATATCTATAATAGCATATGTGGATAGTCCAAGTTCTTTTCACAGCAAGCAAGTCTTGCGGAATGATCAGGTTCAAAGAAGATTTCACGCCAGTGAAGATTACTACAAAAAACAAAAAAGACGATGTCACAGTAGTTGCCAGAAAGGACTTAGGGCTTTATATGGAAAGTGGAGAAGTCACAGGAAACATTTTCTTTCTTTGCTTCTGGGAAGAAAATTAAATAAAAGCATCATATCTGCCATACAAACAAACCTGCTGGAGGTATTCATACTACAAGTTCTAGATTCTTAAAGGGATTCTCTTTCATTAGAGGAAAGAGATTGGATAATCAAGTTAGCTTAAAAAACAAGTGAAAAACAAACTGACTTAGCTCTTATTAGAAATACTGTGATCAGTGTCACCAACCAACAAGAGGGCAAACAGAGGTCTTTAGTTATGACTTCAGTATATGTATGACTTTCCTAATATAATAAAATATTTATGATATAGTTTTTAAAATGAAACACATTTATTCAATCCTGATCCTTAAAGAGTAAACAAAACAGAAGAGTCTCTGTCTTTTAGGAAAGAAATTCAGCCAAGTCCAGAGCTGGGTGGAGTTGAGTAAAAGGAAGACTCTGGGGCTTGGAGGAACATCTGGCTACTGGCACAGAGGCCACATCAATATGCAAATTGCCACTGGCATTATAAACAGGCACCCAAAATGTTAGGCTCTGAAAGAAAGGTCTAGCTGCTCTCAGCTACAGCATGAGTGGAAGTATCTAGAGTCAACGGGGCCTGAGCTGCTCTTTGAGATGAGCTCCACTGAGAACAGCCCGGTGGAGGAGCACGCTCAATGCAGGTATGATCTGAATGGAAACTAGCTCATGTGTACTCCCTGGGAGAAGAAAAACAAAGTGCCACCCAAATTCATTAAGGAGAGAGAACTTGAAAATCGCTTTACATGGTATTATTGCTATCAGTAACAATTCAATATTATATATGCCATGTCTCCAGATTTCTCAGAATGAGGTCCCACTCATTCAAAATGTGAAATCCACAGCAGTCAGGGGAATAAAGTTCCCCTCTCATTGCACGAAGGGAAACTTGAGAGCCAGACACTAACTTAACTGGCCACAGGCTATACTAAAGGCTGAAGGCTCTCCTCCTGGGTTAGACTCTACTCTGGACCAGACCATAATGGATAGTAATGAGATAGGATCATTTCACACAAAGCAAAGTCTAGAAGTAACCTGAATCATCTCTGTGGTAAATAAGGAGCTCGGGAAAGTATTTGGAGGCATGCATGACAATTAGGGAGACTATATAAATCCTCCAAGATATACTTCTTAAGTTCATTTTATTTCATTAATAATTTCATACTCAACTCCATCTGCTTTCACTTTATTTTCAAAGTAAAAAAAAAGAAAGACAATTCCCAAATCCTTTAATCTACTTGTGTAGCAACATCTGTTTTCTAAGTTTTATACTCAGCTTTCAAAAAATTACAGTGCCCATATAAGTTAGCTTTTCCATCATATAATCAAAAAGAGATATTAAAAATAAAACTAGTATATACACCTTGTTAGAGTTGACAAGGCATTTACAGCTTACAAACCACATATCTCATTTGATGTCATAAATAATAACAATAATAACAGTAATAATGGTTAATAATTGTGAACATTGACTGTATAAAAAATGTTAAAAATAACTTGCTTTTTCTTTTCCTCTAAAATCAGGAATAAGACAGAAATGCCCACTCTTGCCACTTCATTTAATATGGTATTGGAAGTCCTAGACATAGCAATCAGACAAGAAAAAGAAATAAAAGCCATCCAAATTGGGAGGGAAAAAGTAAAACTGTTACTATTTGCAGATGAAATTATACTATACATAGAAAACCCTAAAGTCTCCACCAAAAAACTGGCAGAACTAATAAATGAATTCAGTAAATTTGCAGGATACAAGACTGATATACCGAAATCTGTTGTTTTGCTACACATTAATAATGAACTATCAGAAGGAGAATTAAAGAAAACTGTCCATTTATAATTTATAATAGCATAAAAAAGAATAAAAGACTTAGGAAAAAATTTAACAAAGGAGGTGAAAGACCCACACTCTGAAAATTTTGAGACACTGAAGAAGGAAATTGAAGATACAAATAAATGGAAACATATCCAATGTTCATGGATTGGAAGAATTAATATTGTTAAAATGTCCATACTACCCAAAGCAATCTACACATTTAATGCAATCCCTATCAAAATACCCATGACATTTTTCCACAGAACTAAAATAATCCTAGAATTTATATGGAACCACAAAATACCCTGAATAGTCAAAGCAATCTTGAGAAAAAAGAACAAAGCTGAAAGTATCGTGCTTCTGATTTCAGACTTGCTACAAAGCAGTATAATACTGCTTTGTAATCAAAACAGCATGGTCCTGATACAAAACCAGACACATAGATCAATGGAACAGAATACAGAGCCCAGAATTAAACCCATGTGCTTATAAATGATTAATCTATGACAAAGGCAAGAATAAACAATGGAGAAAAAACAATAAGGCGTGCTAAGAAAACTGGACAGCCATGTAAAAGAATGAAATTAGAACATTTTCTCATACCATATACAGACATAAACTCAAAATGGATTAAAGACCTAAATGTAAGACCAGAAGCCATAAAATTCCTAGAAGAACTGTTATAACACTCTTTGACATAAATCATAGCAATATTTTTTTGAATCTGTCTCCTAATGCAAAAGAAACAAAATTAAAAATAAACAAATGGGGCCTAATTAAACTTTAAAACTTTTGCACAGCAAAGGAAACCATCAACAAAATGAAAAAAACTACTTAATGGGAAAAATATTTGCAAAGAATATTGCTGATAAGGGGTTAATAATTAAAATATATAAACAGTTCATACAACTCAATATTAAAAAAAAAAAAGAAAACCCAAACAACCCTATTTAAAAGTGGGCAGAAGACCTGAATAGACATTTTTCCAAAAAAGACACACAGGTGGATAACAGGCACATTAAAAGATGTTCAACATCGCTAAACATCAGAGAAATGCAAATCAAAACCACAATGAGTTATCACTTCACACCTGTCAGAATGGCTACCATCAAAAAACAACAAATAATGAATGTTGGCAAGGATGTGGAGATAAGGGAACCCTAGTACACTGTTGGTGAGAATGTATGTTGGTTCAGCCAGCCACTGTGGAAAAGAGCATGGAGGGTTCTCAAAAAACTAAAAATAGAACTACCATATGACCCAGCAATTCCACACCTGAGTATATATTTGACAAAACCCAAAAACACCAATTGGAAAAGATATGTGCATCCCAATGTTCATAGTAGCACTATTTATGATAGCCAAGACATGGAACCAACACAAGTGCCCAACAGAAGACTGGACTAAGAAGATGTGGTATAGATATCACAATGGAATATTACTCAGCCATAAAAAGAATGTAATTCTGCCATCTGATATAACATGGATGGACCTAGAGGGTATTATGCTTAGTGAAAGACAAATGTGGTATGTTATCACTTATATGTAGAATCTAAAAAATAAAACAAGTGAAAATAGCAAAACAGAAAGAGAATTACAGATATAAAAAACAGATTAGAGTCCCTCCTATCAGGAAGCCTGCACAAGCCTCTTAGATAGCCTCATCCACCAGAGGGCAGACAGCAGAAGCAAAAAGAACTACAATCCTGCAGCCTGTGGAATGAAAACCACATTCACAGAAAGATAGACAAAATGAAAAGGCAGACGACTATGTACCAGATGAAGGAACAACATAAAACCCAAGAAAAACAACTAAATGAAGTGGAGATAGGCAACTTTTCAGAAAAAGAATTCAGAATAATGATAGTGAAGATGATCCAGGACCTTGGGAAAAGAATGGAGTCAAAGATCAAGAAGATGCAAGAAATGTTTAATGAAGACCTAGAAGAATTAAAGAACAAATAAACAGAGATGAACAGTACAATAACTGAAATGAAAAATACACTAGAAGGAATCAATGACAGAATAACTGAGGCAGAAGAACAGATAAGTGACCTGGAAAACAGAATGGTGGAAATCACTGTTGCGGAACAGAATAAAGAAAAATGAATGAAAAGAAATGAAGACAGCCTAAGAGATCTCTGGGACAACATTAAATTCACCAACATTCACATTATAGGGGTCCCAGAAGGAGGAGAGAGAGAGAGAAAGGACCTGAGAAAATATTTGAAGAGATTATAGGTGAAAACTTCCCTAACATGGGAAAGGAAATAACCACGCAAGTCCAGGAAGAGCAGAGAGCCCCAGGCAGGATAAACCCAAGGATAAACATGCCGAGACACATAGTAATCAAATTTATAAGAATTAAAGACAAAGAAAAATTATTAAAAGCATCAAAGGAAAAATGTCAAATAACATACAAGGGAACTCCCATAAGGTTAACAGCTGATTGCTCAGCAGAAACTCTACAAGCCAGAAAGGAGTGACATGATACATTCAAAGTGATGAAAGGGAAGAAGCTATAACAAAGATTACTCTAGCCAGCAAGGATCTCATTCAGATTTGACAGAGAAATCAAAAGCTTTACAGACAGGCAAAAGCTAAGAGAATTCAGCACCACCAAACCAGCTCTACAACAAATGCTAAGAACTTCTCTAAGGGGGAAACACAAGAGAAGAAAAGGACCGACAAAAACAAACCCAAAACAATTAAGAAAATGATAATAGGAACGCACATATTGATAACTACCTTAAATGTGAATGGATAAAATGCTCCAACCAAAAGACACAGGCATGCTGAATGGATACAAAAACAAGAACCATATATATACTGTCTACAAGACACCCACTTCAGACCTAGGGACACATACAGACTGAAAATGAGGGGATGGAAAAAGATATTCCATGAAAATGGAAATCAAAAGAAAGATGGAGTAGCAATACTCATACCAGTTAAAATAGACTTTAAAATAAATAATGTTGCAAGAGACAAGGAAGAACACTACATAATGATCAAGGGATCAATCCAAGAAGAATATATAACAATTATAAATATATATGTACCCAACATAGGAGCACCTGAATATATAAGGCAGATGCTAACAGCTATAAAAGAGGAAATTGACAGTAACACAATAATAGCATGGGAATTTAGCACCTCATTTACACCAATGGAGAGATCATCCAGACAGAAAATTAATAAGGAAACACAAGCTTTAAATGACACAATATATCAGATAGATTTAATTGATATTTACAGGACATTCCATCCAAAAAGAGCAGATTACACTTTCTTCTCAAGTGCACACAGAGTATTCTCCAGGATAGATCACATCCTGGAGTCACAAATCAAGCCTCAGTAAACTTGGGTCACAAGTCAAGCCTCAGTAATTTTAAGAAAATTGAAATCATATCAAGCATCTTTTCCTACCACAATGTTATGAGAGTAGAAATAAATTACAGGGGAAAAATGTAAAAAACACAAATACATAGAGGCTAAACTATACATTACTAAATAACCAAGAGATCACTGCATAAATCAAAGAGGGAATCAAAAATACCTAGAGACAAATGACAATGAAAACGCGACGATCCAAAACCTATGGGATGAAGCAAAAGCAGTTCTAACAGGGAAATTTATAGCAATACAATCCTACTTCAAGAAACAAGAAAAATCTCAAATAAACAATTTAACCTTAAACCTAAAGGAACTAGAGAAAGAACAAACAAAACCCAAAGTTAGTAGAAAGAAAGAAATCATGCAGGTCAGAGCAGAAATAAATGAAATAGAAACAAAGAAAACAATAGCAAAGATCAATAAAACTAAAAGCTGGGGGTTTCCCTGGTGGTGCAGTGGTTGAGAGTCTGCCTGCTGATGCAGGGGACACGGGTTCGTGCCCCGGTCTGGGAAGATCCCACATGCCATGGAGTGGCTAGGCCCATGAGCCATGGCAACTGAGCCTGTGCGTCTGGAGCCTGTGCTCTGCAATGGGATAGGCTACAACAGTGACAGGCCCACGTACCACAAAAACAAACAAACAAACAAAAAACAAATAAAACCTAAAAGCTGGTTTCTTGAGAAGATACACAAAGTTGATAAACCTTTAGTCAGACTCATCAAGAAAAAGAGGGAGAGGACTCAAATCAATAAAATTAGAAATGAAAAAGGAGAAGTTACAATGGACACTGCAGAAATACAAAGCATCATAAGAAACTACTACAAGCAACTCTGCTGATAAAATGGGCAACCTAGGAGAAATGAACAAATTCTTGGAAAGGTATAACCTTCCAAGACTGTACCAGGAAGAACTAGAAAATATGAACAGACCAATCACAAGTAATGAAATTGAAACTGTGATTAAACTCTTCCAACAAACAAACGTCCAGGACTGGATGGCTTCACAGGTGAATTCTATCAAACATTTAGAGAACAGCAAACACCCAACCTTCTCAAACTCTTCCAAAAAATAGCAGAGGAAGGAACACTCCCAACTTTATTCTATGAAGCCACCATCACCCTGATACCAAAACTAGAAAAAGATATCACAAAAAAAGAAAATTACAGACCAATATCACTGATGAATATAAATGCAAAGTCCTCAACAAAATACTAGCAAACAGAATCCATCAACACATTAAAAGATCATACACCATAATCAAGTGGGATTTAACCAAAGGACACAAGAATTCTTCAATATATGCAAATCAATCAGTGTGTTACACCATATTAACAAACTGAAGAATAAAATCCATATGATCATCTCAATAGATGGAGAAAAAGCTTCTGACAAACTCAATACCCGTTTATAACAAAAACTCTACAGAAACTGGGCATAGAGGGAACCTACCTTGACATAATAAGAGCCATATGTGACAAACCCACAGCAAACATCATTCTCAATGGTGAAAAACTGAAAGCATTTCCCCTACGATCAGAAACAAGACAAGGATGTCCACTCTTGCCACTATTATTCAACATAGTTTTGGAAGTTCTAGCCATGGCAATCAGAGAATACAAAGAAATAAAAGGAATACAAATTGGAAAAGAAAGAGTAAAACTGTTTGCAGATGACATGATACTACATGTAGATAATCCTAAAGATGCCACCAGAAAACCACTAGAGCTAACCAATGAATTTGGTAAAGTTGCAGGATACAAAATTAATGCACAGAAATCTCTTGCATTCCTATACACTAACAATGAAAGATCAGAAGGAGAAATTAGGGAAACAATCCCATTCACCATTGCAACAAAAAGAATAAAATACCTAGGAATAAACCTACCTAAGGAGGTAAAAGACCTGTACTCAGAAAACTAAAAGACACTGATGAAAGAAATCAAAGGTCACACAAACAGATGGAGAGATATACCATGTTCTTGCATTGGAAGAATCAATATTGTGAAAATGACTATACTACCCAAAGCAATCTATAGATTCAATGCAATCTCTATCAAATTACCAATGGCATTTTTTTACAGAACTAGAACAAAATATCTTAAAATTTGTATTGAGACAGAAAAGACTCCAAAAAGCCAAAGAAATCTTGAGGGAAAAAAATGGAGCTGGTGGAACCAGACTTCCTGACTTCAGACTATACTACAAAGCTACAGTAATCAAGACAGTATGGTAATGGCACAAAAACAGAAATATAGATCAAGGGAATAGGATAGAAAGCCCAGAGATAAACCCATGTACCTATGGTCAACTAATCTATGACAAAGGAGGTAAGGATGGAAAGAACACAGTCTCTTCAATAAGTGGTGCTGGGAAAACTGGACAGCTACATGTAAAAGAACGAAATTAGAACATTCCCTAACACCATGCACAAAAATAAACTCAAAATGGACTAAAGACCTAAATATAAGGCCAGAAACTGTCAAACTCTTAGAGGAAAACATGGGAAGAACACTGACATAAATCACAGCAAGATCTTTCTTGACCCACCTCCTAGAGTAACGGAAATAAAAACAAAAATAAACAAATGGGACCTAATGAAAATTAAAAGCTTTTGCACAGCAAAGGAAACTATAAACATGATGAAAAGACAACCCTCAGAATGGGAGAAAATATTTGCAAGTGAATCAATGGACAAGGGATTAATCTCCAAAATATATAAATAGCTCATGCAGGTCAATATTTAAAAAAAACAAACAACCTAATCAAAAAATGGGCAGAAGAACTGAATAGGTATTTCTCCAAAGAAGACATACAGATGGCCAAGAGGCACATGAAAAGTGCTCAACATCACTAATTATTAGAGAAATGCAAATCAAAACTACAATGAGGTATCACCTCACACTGGTTAGAATCATCAGAAAACCTACAAACAACAAATGCTGGAGAGGGTGTGGAGAAAAGGGAACCCTCTTGCACTGTTGCTGGGAATGTAAATTGATACAGCCACTATGGAGAACAGTATGGAGGTTCCTTAAAAAATGAAAAATAGAATTACCATATGACCCAGCAATCCCACTACTGGGCATATACCCAGAGAAACCATAATTCAAAAAGACACATGTACCCCAACGTTCATTGAAGCACTATTTACAATAACCAAGTCATGGAAGCAACCTAAATGCTGGATAAAGAAGATGTGGTACATATATACAATGGAATATTACTCAACCATAAAAAGGAATGAAATTGGGTCATTTGTAGAGACGTGGATGGACCTAGAGACTGTCAAACAGAGTGAAGTAAGTCAGAAAGGGAAAAACAAATATCGTATATTAACACATATATGTGGAACCTAGAAAAATGGTACCAATGAACCGGTTTGTAAGGCAGAAATAGAGACACAGATGTAGAGAACAAACATATGGACACCAAGGGGGGAAAGCTGGGGGTGGTGGTTCGGGTGGGGTGGGATGAATTGGGAGATTGGGATTGACATGTATACACTGATGTGTATAAAACAGATAACTAATAAAAAATAAAATAAAATAAAACATACATTTTAAAGTGATTAAAAAAAAAAAAAGAACAGACTAGTGGTTACCAGAGGGGATGGGGAGAAAGCAGGACAGGGAATGGGATTGAAGGGTACAAACTACTATGTATGAAGTGGATGGGCTGCAGGAGTGCATTGTACAGCACAGGGAAATATAGCCATTATTTTGTGGTGATTTTGAATGGAGTATAATCTATAAAAAATAAAAATGTTAAGTCGCTCTGTTGTACACCTGAAACTAACATGATGTTGTAAATCAACTATATTTCAATTTTAAATATTAGAAAAAATTTTCAATTATTTGCTTTTTAAAAAATTCAATCTTCACAAAATCTCTGTAAGGCAGGTGTGATTATTGTCCCCATTTTTACAGAAAAAAAAATTGAACCCCAGAAAGATTCTGTTAGTTGTCCCAAGTCATACAGACTCTAATATTCATAAGCCTTTGTTGCATATCAAAACATTTAGAAATTCATCTTCCTGACTAGCTACAGCAGAGTTAAATAATAATTCAGTCTCGATTAATACTCGAGTTAATTAACACCGAGGAAAGTACATAATTTCTTTGTTAAAATCAAACCACATTCCCTTTCAGTGCAAATATACTGAGTTTCTTGTACTCTAAAGGAAAACAAGAAAATAATCATTTACATATTGGATAACAAGCATCATCAAAACCCCATGAATGGACTTCCCTGGTGGCGCAGTGGTTAAGAATCCACCTGTCAATGCAGGGGACACGGGTTCCATCCCTGGTGTGGGAAGATTCCACATGCCGCAGAGAAACAAAGCCCGTGAGCCACAACTACTGAGCCTATGCTCTAGAGCCCGCGAGCCGTAACTACTGAAGCCCACGCACCTAGAGCCTGTGCTCTGCAACAAGAGAAGCCACTGCAATGAGAAACCCACTCATTGCAACAAAGAGTAGCTCCCGCTCGCCATAATGAGAGAAAGCGTGTGCACAGCAACGAAGACCCAATGCAGCCAAAATAAATAAATAAATACAATTAGTTTAAAAAATGAACAAACCCTGAATATAAAGGTCCCTGATCACTCAAAAGTACATTTTTTTTTTACATCTTTATTGGAGTATAATTGCTTTACAATGGCATGTTATTTTCTGCTTTATAACAAAGTGAATCAGTTATACATATACATATATTCCCATATCTCTTCCTTCTTGTGTCTCCCTCCCTCCCACCCTCCCTATTCCACCCCTCTAGGTGGTCACAAAACACCCAGATAATCTCCCTGTGCTATGCGGCTGCTTCCCACTAGCTATCTATTTTACATTTGGTAGTGTTTATATGTCCATGCCACTCTCTCGCTTTGTCACAGCTTACCCTCCCCCCTCCCCATATCCTCAAGTCCATTCTCTAGTAGGTCTGTGTCTTTATTCCTGTCTTACCCCTAGGTTCTTCATGACATTTTTTTTCTTAAATTCCATATATATTTAATGGTGCTCAAAGATTTAAATGTGCTGCTGTGAAAGGTATGGTGAGGCTTATTCTAAAGTATTATCTCTCAGAAATGGTTCCAGGAGAAATATAACTAAACTCCATTCATTAATCTGTGTTTCTGTTAACCGGTAAAATCATGAAAAGAAAGTTCATGATTCTGACATGAAGGAAATTATGTAGGTCAGATTGCTGTGGCCAAAGTGGAGAGTTAGGACATGTGTGTCAATCAAGCTAGATTCTCAAATTATCTAGATAATAAGCACTTCAACACTTCACTCTGCTTGGTTTGGAGCAACCTAATCTCTCTGCAACTGACCTTACTTTATAACAGGCATCAGGGATAGCATCCTACATGTGTTCAATGCCAGTTTTCGAAAGAGGAATTTACAATTTCCTTTGGTTCTCTTTAGTTCAAACACTGATTCCCTAGAAACATTGACGTCATAAAATTAAGACAGAAAAGTCAGCACAGGCTGTAGGTGTGTGTGTGTGCAGGGGGCTACTCTTCGTTGTGTGCGGGACAGGGCAGGGAGAGGGAGGGATAGAAAGGAGGTGGTAATAACAGGTGAGGAAAAGTAATTAAGTAGCTCAAGAAATATTGAGCTTTCCAAGCATTTAAGAAACTTACATATTTTTCTTCTTTCCTTTTTTTTGTGTATTTTAGCAAACTTCCCCTTAGGCAACAGTCATAATTTAAAAATCTTTAGGAAATATACTTGTCTAGTTCCTCCTATGAGGACATGGTGAATTAAAAAAAAAATCAGACTCATCCCTGCTGGTTGAAGCTTCCCAAACTCATCTGCTGATTGTGCAAGCCCAAGATACGACATGGTCTCCGAGACCAGGGATAGACGGATGCCCAGTAAGAGAACCATATCGACCCCTTCAGGGGAGTTTGCCTGAGCTCGGCCAGGGTAGGGGACCACTAGGCATGACAGGGCTCCCTGAAAGAGTTTCATCAAAGTGCACAGAAATTAAACAACAGCTTGAGTTCTCCATGGAAATGAATGTCCCCTTTTTCTTCTAGGACCTCACAGTTCCCAACATAAAAAGTTTTTCTTTTAGTGAGGAGGTTTGGTTGTAATAATGATGGGATTTTAAAGACATCTGCCACCAAGGATTTCAGAATTTTAGATATATATAGTACTTAGCATTATTTTCTCCTTGAATATAATTTATATTGTATTAAACTGTAGAATTAAACCGTGTTAGAGCATCATCTCCTTATCTTAATATATTATAGCATTTTTAGATAAAATCCAAAATTTCCTTTCACTCAATTAGATTTTTTTTTAGCCACTAAGCTGATCTCAACACAAGAACATCCAAAATGTCATTTCAGAAATTTCTCAATGTCTCCAAAAGATATATGAGAAAAGTGCTTTTGGCTACTATGACATTTTATAATTGTAAGAAGTAGGCAATATCATTAAAAAATTTCTGGCAGTCAGAATATAAAGGTTATTTTTAAAAAAGAAAAAAACTTAAAAACTCATTGGAAACAAACATAGCATTTGGAATAAAAATTCTCAAATCAAAATGTGGATTTTAAACCCACATTTTGCCTCTGGGAATTTTCAAATGATATTACCTACTTCCTAGGGTAACTAGATATCATGGTAGCCTAAATAGTTTTCTCACATATCTTTTGGAGACAATGAATATTTTTGAAATGATATTTTGGGTGTTTCTGTGTTGAGAAAAAGCTCAGTTATTGAAAAATTCCAATTAAGTGTACGGAAATTTCCTTATAAAAAATAGAAAAGATTTTTAAAAATAAAAGTTGCTATGCTATTATTATAGAATATTATATCATTGTATTAGTATAAATATGAAGTATATTGTTTTGTAATTGATGAGATTACTCAGCTTACATTTATTGTGATTGGTTATTGATGTAGTTAATGTCTAAAAGTTTATTTTGAGATGTCTACTAATCATGCCTTTTGTTTGTGTCTTTTTTCTTATTATGTGTTAGTTTGGAAAGATATGCTTTAAATTCTTTTTCTCCTCTGCTGGTTTAGAAGCTCGACATTTTATTTCTCCTCTGAATTTTAATGTAACTGAATTTATTATTTTTCTCTTTCATATCTTTGATCTAATTTCTCTGAATTTTATTTTGTGTGAATTCAGTACTGTCTTTTAATACATTAGTTGTCTCTTGAACTGGGTCTAGTCTGAAGTTTATTCCTTAATTTCAGGGGCTATATTTTCATTTCCATGATTTTAAAAATCTATATGTTCTTGTTTTGTTATTCTTTTTACAGCCACTTATTCTTCTTTACCTCTTGGATATTCTAAAGTAAATTCCATTGGAAGGGGACACAAAATACTTTTATGTGGTTATAATGTAATTGGTGACTGATCTCTTATCACCTGCCTGTTCTCATCTGAAGGTTGAATAAAAGTCTTACTGACTCTTGGAAACAGAGAGTCTGGGTCGGTGGGGGAAGGCATAGTTTGGAAGTGACCACTTTATGAGCATTTGGGATTTTCTCAATTTAGTGTGTGATACAAAATTTGTAATAGTGAACTGTTTTTTTTAAACTTACTAATATATTCAATAAATAAAAATATATAAATAAAACATTTTCCTTTTATTTTTTCCCACAGAAGCTGGAAGACAGCCAAAGTATATTTCATTATTGTTACAGTAATGCAACTTTGCACTTTGTGTGATTGAACTTTTATTAGATCACCACTTTTCAATGATGGCAGGGTTTTACTATAGTTTTAAAGAAGTGTTTTCCAGATTACACTATTTCCTTGTAATCAAGACTAAATTCATCTTTTGATTGTTGATTTAAGGGGGCACTTTTGTTAGCATTCATTTTCCTCACATGTTCTGGCATTTTAGCATGCAGACTCGAGACAGAGTAGGGGGTCATGTCTTACTCTGTAGGGGGTGTCTTTCCACCCGGGCCTGGTAACTCCATCACATGCTGACTGGAGAGACCCAAGATCCAGGCCAGCTGGTAGACTGGCCAAGGCTGAGAAGGTGAGTTTAAGAAATATGGCTCTTAAGAATGGGACAGGGATGGTGGTTTTTTCCATGCTTATTCAAGGACACTGAAGCTCCATTCCAATTCCTGGTTTCCAGTTTTGAGTCTGATTTCAGATGCCCACCTTGAATGAGCACCCATTTCTCAGAGCCAATATCCTGTTCTATTTCCAGTTCTGCCATCTGTTTCTTGTTTCCAGTCCCCCTTACTGCTCTGTTTCTGTTTCATTTCTATTTTTATTTGACTGACTTTTAAAAATCTTTACACCTGATAGCGATAGGAAAGGTGGAGTAGGGGCCTTGAAATGTCAACTAAATAAAATAAAATATCACTAACTAAAAAGAAAACTAATCAGCCAGAATAAGAACATTTGGGCCAGAAATTTCACTCAGACTCTTTAAGCTTCAGTTTCCCCATCCTAGAGATTTTGCTGAGACTTAAATGAGATGGGATTATTTTAAGATATTCCCATGTTAAAATTATTTGCAAGTTATAAAACCATAAAACATTATGTACTATTTGTGTTTGTACTCAAGTCTATCATGGATGCTTCATTAGAGTCAGATAGCGTTAATGGGTCTTGTTAACAGGTTTGTCACTAGCATATAATTTGCTTTCTAAATGTCTTACTATGGCCTTTATTATACAAAATATGCAAGTAAAATGAAAAATAAAATAGTTGGTCTACATGTCAAGACTTTCTGTTTTTATTTGGACTTACAATATATAGAAAACTTCTTAGATTTAATACTCAAAACATGGGTCACTTTTAATGATATGTCATAATTTGTATCTGTATAGAAGCTTTTGACTAAAAAAGAGAAAGTTTCATGTTGATTGATATGAGCAAGAAGGCAAATATGTTATTAAAAATCTAGGTGGTGGTATTATTTAAATGTACATTCTTTCCTAAATAGCAAATCCTCTTACTTATATTTTTAACTTTCCAAGCTAAAGCCCAAAGAAGACTAAAATTAAACCCAGAAAAACTTTTGAAAGGATTTCTTAACTAAATCTGTTATCCAATAATTTCACTTCTAGGAAATGGCAAGAGTGGTTGGATCATTCAGTCAAGCTTTGGGCCTTTGATATGCATTTGCAAAGGTTGTACATTATGAGTCCGTCAAAATGATCAGTTTAGGATGGAATTAACCATCCAACTTTTATTTTTGAAGACAGCTTAGCCAAAGAAACAAATCTCACTGTTCATGCAAAGAGTCACAAGTTATACAGAAAGAAATAGAAATAAAATGATATTGTAGTGAGAGAAACAGGGCAATAGAGAGAGAGAGAGAGAGTCAAAGACTGATTGATTGATTCGGCAGTCTGGCCTGGTATGCCATTTCGGTAAAACATCTAAGGTAATTATTCAGCACGAATAGTTCTCCAGCTTGTCCATTTCCTTTTAGATTTCTAAACAGAGTCTCTTGGTGATTTTTTTTCTGCTTTGTCAAAAAAAAAAAAAATGTGAACAGCACTGTCTAGCCAAAGAAGCCAATATTTGGAGATATGCCTACCACTCAAAAAAAGCAAAAAGGAAATGCTGGCTGTGCTGAATATGTTTAAGCTGGCTCTCTTTTTAGATCTCTACTAACAAAGTTAGGTTAATCATTGATGAAATCATCTAGAAAATTGAATCAAACAAAACCTTGTGTTGACTGAGTTATCCAAGGAACCCTGGTTTGGTCTCTAATTCGATTTATAATTGCATCTCTTCTTCCTTATCTCTGCCAACAGAGAACAGAGGTCACTCTCTGGTTTCCAGCCCCCATTGCCTGCCTCTCTATGCCAGCTACTCTGTTGGAATAACATGCATTCATGGTCATAGTGAGGTGGCCCCTAGGTTAGAGCTGTGCCACATCTCAAGTTTGACTGGATTTTCTACAGAAAGAAAGCTTTAAGGAATACTTTACTGAGGTGACAACTTGCTTTCCAAGTGCTGAATTCATACATTTTCAAAGAAAAATACAGTGCTTGAGGAAGCCTTTTTTATAACCAATATTTTAAACAAAATGTTTAGTCTCCTCTATTCTCTTCTGCGTATCATAACAATCATGGGGACTAAATGGTTCATCTCTGTTTCTGAACAGCCGAAAGGGAGAAGTGCTGACCCAGGGATTAGTGTGGAAGGAATGGTGAGTTGCCATTCCTTGCAGGACTGAATCAGGGGGCTGTGAAATGAGCAGTGTGTATCCCATCTTAACCATCACTCTCTCCCTAGCACAGAGCATTCAGTTGGTTTCATGGAAGGGCACCAAATTGCAGCCAAAATTGGGGGGGAATTCTAGGCCTTTCCAAGCTATCATGTAAATGTATGTAAAACTCTGTTACCCTGCATGACAAACTGTAGGTCCATCCACCTCCCTACAAATAACACAATTTCATTTCTTTTTATGGCTGAGTAATATTCCATTGTATATATGCGCCACATCTTTATCCATTCACCTGTAAATGGACACTTAGGTTGCTTCCATGTCCTGGCTATTGTAAATAGTGCTGCAATGAACATTGTGATACATGACCCTTTTTGAATTATGGTTTTCTCAGGGTATATGCCCAGTCTGTCATACAGAGTGAAGTAAGTCAGAAAGAGAAAAACAAATACCGTATGCTAACACATATATATGGAATCTAAAAAAAAAATGGTTCTGAAGAACCTAGGGGCAACATAGGAATAAAGACACAGATGTAGAGAATAGAGTTGAGGACACAGGGAGGAGGAAGGGTAAGCTGGGACAAAGTGACAGAGTGGCATGGACATATATACACTACCAAATGTAAAATAGATAGCTAGTGGGAAGTAGCCGCATAGCACAGGGAGATCAGCTCAGTGCTTTGTGACCACCTAGAGGGGTGGGATAGGGAGGGTGGGAGGGAGATGCAAGAGGGAGGGGATATTGGGATATCTGTTTATGTATAGCTGATTCACTTTGTTATACAGCAGAAACTAACATACCATGATAAAGCAACTATACTCCAATAAAGATGTTAAAAAAAAAATAAAAAGCTCTGTTACCAATTAGCAACAATCTATTTTTGAGTGCCTGTCCATTTTCTAAACCTTTCCTTTTGAATTGTTAAGAACACTTGGTAATTATGTAAGAGAGAAAACAGCGTTATGCGTTGGGCCACAGTGGAGACCAATCATCTTACAGTTTGTTCATCAGGTTCTCTGCCTGTGCAGCCCTCCGTATGCTCAGGACCCCTGCTATGATGTGTGGTATTTTGAATGAGTAAAGGCTGTCACCCTGACCACATGATGTCGTAGTTTCCTGAATGGATATGGAGAAATACCACATTTCCCAACTAATACAGGCTCTAGGTTTCCAAGATCTGAAGCAGAGTCTCATGGTTAACAAAAAAGAAGACAACTGTGAATTTGGTGGTTGGCAACTTCAAAGCTCAAGAGGGTATGGTTTAATTTTGTTTTCCTGGCTGAGATACAAATCTCCAAGCCAACCCTACTTCAGCATCCCATGCTCCTGCCTGGTTTTCTTCTTTAAACCCATTTTTGCTATTCCTGGCATCTACTCCCTCCTGGCTTCCATTTGTGTCCAGCTGTTCAATGCCTACTATTTGCTGTCAAACACAGTGGCCTGCTCCACATTTCTCTGCCTCCAGGTCTTCCATTCTGAAGTGGATGGTTTATCCTCTCATCGCTGGGAGCGCCTTAGCAAACACAGCCCTGAGCTCTGGCTTGGGTATCAGGCTGGAATGTGAGGGTGAATAAAAAGATTGAAAGTATTTAATGTTAGGTTCTCATTCTGCAAAGCATGGTCTACTGATTTCACGACCATTAAGATGAGAATCAGCAGCCAAAATCTGAGTATAATTTAGGTAAGTTCCCATGCTTTCAGTCAAGCGATGTGACCAACTGACAAAGCTAAACCAACAAGCTGAAGCCTGAAGACACGGGTGTCAATTACAGGCATATCTGCCATCCATATGTTGTTCTCGTGCCTAATTCCTTATGAATCTAGCTCAGTCACAGATACAGACTCAACATATATTTAGCTATTTGTCTACACAGACACTTACCTCTATGTCTTTTCATAATTTGAAGCTGCCAACAATCTAATGTTATTTTGCTCTCCTATTTTATAACCCTCACGTTTGTAATGATTCATAAGTGAATAGTCTTGAAATTGATATTAAAGTATGTCATATTTTTTAAAAAGGAGGCATAACACTTTGAACTATATGTCCTCAACATTTTGTTGAGAATAAGACATACATTTATATTCATCTGTGGTCAACATATTCTATAGAGCAGAACAGATGAGTCACAGCAAAGACCAAGATAAAAGATGGTGAACACATTGGCAAAGCAGCAGAGAAATCATGAGCTAATCATGAAACAAAGGATTTTTTTCTGCCGAACAATTTAACACAGCAACATATAATATTTTAGAAGCAACTTCCCCTATACTTTATTATTGTTCTCCAAAAATCATACTTTATTACATTATGTGGATGAATAAAAGTGACATTGATGGCTATGATGGATTTTGCAGGATTTCTCTCCTCTGAGGTAGCTATTTTAAGATCCTAAGGGACAATTTGTCAACTTGATGGCAATCATAAAATGATGTCATTTTCTAAAAATGTGTTGCAAGCAACTCAACATGAGATGAATGAAACAACATTTGCTATCACTTAGGACAATCTCCATCCTCAGCAATCTAATTTCTAAGATACACTAGAGCATTTCCTCCTATTAAAGAAAATAAAATCGGTTTAGATTCTCAAGAATCTTGTGTTTCAGACACATACACACCCCTCTTGCACTTGTATGAAGACAACTCCATAAATGTGATGGAATGCACATGTGACACAGAAATGTACTGTTTATATTCACTGGCTTTAAACACGTCTGTGAAGATAAAACAAGCAGCAATTTGTTTCAGGAACTCACTTGGGGGAGAGTTGAGCAAAAGTCAAGGGAGTTTGCTGAATGCGAGGGGAGTTGGAGAGCTGTGTCTTGTGCTGAACAGCTAATGTGGCAGGGACCAATAAATGGCAGACATCCTATACACTGTGTCCAGCAGTATATCCTATGTCCATCAGAGAACTTGACAAGAGTACTAGGCAGTTGGTTAAACAGTGAGTAAATCATCAGTTCAACAGTCTTTCATTTCCACTTAAGCTATGCAAATACTAATGCCTCCTCACCCCCATCTATGGCCCTACCTACCCACCCCAAGATGCCCATTTATGACTATTTCCCCATTCAAAACTGCCCTTACTGTTTATTTGAATGAATGTTATTTGTTTAAAACATGTTGTTAAGAAGGCGAGAGAAATGTGGGAAAAAGAGAAACTCCAGCGAGGATTTATCCCTGAAGACCTTGCACCCTCTGGGGTGCAGCTTCATTCTATTCTGTGGTGAGGTTCACACATCAAATACTTGCAGCAGATTGCTACTTCCTGTATATGATCATATATATTGGTAGACTTTAGCTTTTTTGAATCTGCAATTTGATTTCCTAATTCAGTTGGGATAGAGAGTAGAAGAGTCATAAAGGTTTGTTGTTGTTTTGTTTGTTTGTTTTATTTCTCTCCCAGCTCTTCTCCAAGACATACAAATTTGAGTGCCTGTGCTCTTCAGGAATCTCAAGGCCACTCCTAGAGATAAATCGACATGTCAGCATAACAAAACTGTTATGGTTTTATATTCATCTGTGGTCAATATAGTCTATAGAGCAGAACAGATGAGTCACAGCAAAGACCAAGATAAAAGATGGTGAACACATTGGCAAAGCAGCAGAGAAATCATGAGCTAACTTTGGGAACTTGATCAGTTGGAAGTTCACCATGTAACTCGAAGATGGGACCCAGACATTAAATAATTTACGATGGTCTACAAAGTTGTAAATATTTTCATTTCAATAAGTTATTTTTAATGAACTTTTGTAGAAACTGCTTTTCCAATTATTAAGTAACAAAAAGATACAAATCAGGTTGGATTCTACACTCAATAACGTTAAAAATGGCATTTTCCTAATTATGCATTTTTAATATTATGCTCCAAAATGCATAATGTTGTAATGTCCACACACACACACACACACACAGTATTTTACAAGAGAGTAGCTAAGATTGTGAGTTCTGGAGCTTGAGAGCTCTCTCTACCATTTAAAATTGTGTAATCTTGAGCAAGTTACTTAACCACTCAGTCCATTACTCTGGTTGGGTCAGACTGAGCTGCCAGCTCCATTTCTGCAGGTGCCCTTTCACTTTTTCCTTGAAGGCTTAATTTTGCCAGAACCCATACCATAAGGTCCAGACACCCAGCTCCATGTCACAATCCTGATGAACAGCAACGCTGTGACAGTAAAAATGAGACATTCTTTTATATCAAACTCACTTGCAAAACCACACATTTTCATACAAGTGTAGAATTTAACTGTTAACCTAAACTGAAAGTCTAAAAGAATCTTCTAATATAAAACTATATACTCTGACCAGAAGTTGTGCAAGAAAAAAATTGAGACTTCAGGCTGGGTATTTACTACAACTTCAAACTCAAAACATTTTTACATTGTTCAGTTCAGTTTGATTTAAACAAAACATTTGCAAAAGAGATGCTTGGGGCCAGGAAAGTCTGTGGGCCAAATAGCCCTTCTGTCCCTAGATTTGAGCAAAAGTTCAAATAAATGGAATTTTCTTAAATGGAAACACCTGTTTGCATTTATTGTTGTGAATTTCATTATGAGGATTTTATACAGGACACTTATGTAGTGAATAATGAAGTCCATGAACTTGATGGTGGAAGAGGACTGATCCTAATTACCAGCAGAGTTTTGAGAAAATGCTAACAAAACCTCAAAATGCAACTTAAATTCAAAAAATTTCCTCTACAAAAAACTTCTAATAATCATCCTATCTTTAATCTTTGGAATACTTATTGATATAAACTCAAATCTCCCAAATATATGCTAAATTGTCAGCTTTAAAAAGAAACAAGAATAGTGAGTAAACATATAAAAAGATGCTCTGGGCTTCCCTGGTGGCGCAGTGGTTGAGAGTCCGCCTGCCGATGCAGGGGACACGGGTTCGTGCCCCGGTCCGGGAAGATCCCACATGCCACGGAGTGGCTAGGCCCATAAACCATGGCCGCTGAGCCTGCACATCCAGAGCCTGTGCTCCGCAATGGGAGAGGCCACAACAGTGAGAGGCCCTCGTACCGCAAAAAAAAAAAAAAAAAAAAAAAAAAGATGCTCTACTTGGTGAACAGGGAAATGCAAATAAAATCAGCAATAGGATGCCATCTTACCCAGTAAACCAGCAAAAATCAAAAAGCCTTAATAGTAAGTTTAAGAAGTGTGTGTGAGAATAGAAAGCAATATGGTTTTTTTGGAGACGATCTGGCAGCATTGCTAAGGTTAAAGAAGGTGTGCCCTGGAGAAGTCCCTGCATTTGTGCACCAGGAGATTTAAAATAGCAAACAACAAAACAAAAAATGGAGATAACCTAAATGTCCATTCACAGCAATAACTACTTTAGGAAAGTATCATCTCCAGATGCTACAACAGTGGCTAAAGTATAAGGAGAAGCAGAGCAGGGTCTCAGAGGTCTCCCTACAAGTTACTGGTTTATTACAGAGGGAACTGCTATGGGCTGAATGCTTGTGTCCCCCCACCCACGGGCCCAATTTTTTTGTTGAAACCCTAGTCTCCCAATGTGATGATATTTGGGGACGGGGCCTTTGGGAGGTAATTAGGTCATGGAGGTGAAGTCCTAGTGATGGAATTAATGACATTTTAAGAGACACCAGAGAGCTTGCTTCCGTCTCAGCTCTCCACCACATGAGGATGCACTGAGACAATGGCATTCTGTAAGTGAGGAGAATACTCATCAGAACTTAGATCTGCCTGTGTCTTAATCTTGGACTTCCCAGCCTCCAGAACTTTGAGAAATAAATGTTTGTTGCTTAAACCCCCTGGTCCATGGTGTTTTGTTATAGCTGCTCAAGTTGACTAAGGCAGGAACCTAGTCGCTTTAGAGGATAAACATGGCAGACACCATTACAACTAAGTGACCAGCAATGGGACAAATTGACATCATGTCCACCCCCACCCCCCACTCCACAGGCTGCACTGAGGATACCCCATGGCTTCTGCTACATACCTGCCCCAAACAGCTTGGCTTGAATCTAATCGTGAGAATGCATCTGTATAAAACCAGACTGATGGCCATTCTACGAAGCAATGGACCTGTGTTGTTCAAAGTGTCAAGGTCAAGAAAGACATAGAAAGACCGAGAAACTGTTCCAATGAAAGAAAACTAAACAGATGTGACAGCTAAATGCAATGTCATCCTTGGATCCTGGACCAGAAAAATAAAAAAGTAGATCAATTGGCAAAATCTTAAGAAGATCTATGGGCTAGATACTATTATTGTATCAATGTTAATTTCTTGATTTTGATCATTCTAGTATAGGTATGTAAGGTAACTGCTTTAAGAAATATTCCTGAAGCAGTATTTTGAGGTAAAAGGGTATCATGTATGCCATTTATTCTCAAACATTTCAGAAAACAATATTGTGTGTGTGTGTGCGTGTGTGTATGTGTGTGTGTGTTAAAGACACAGAGAGAGAAACAGAGAGGCAAAAAGAGCTTGGAGGGAGAAAGAGAGAGAGAGAGAATGATTAATATTAAGTGTGGTAAAATGTTAAGATTTGGGGAATCTCAGTGAGAAGGGTATATGAGATTTTTCTATTAGCTTTTACTTTTTAATAAGTCTGCCAATGATAACAAGTGCTAATAACTATACTAAAAAACAAACAACAAAAAGCGGACAGACAGAACCCTAGGACAAATGGTAAAAGCAAAGCTATACAGACAAAATCGCACAAAGAAGCATACATATACACACTCACAAAAAGAGAAAAAGGAAAAATATATATATATATATATATACATTAAAAAAGGAAGAGAGCAACCAAATCAATAAACAAATCTACCAATGATAATAAACTCTAAATATTAAATTAAGATAAACATAAAACCAGAAAAAAATTAGATCAATGGAACAGGATAGAAAGCCCAGAGATAAAAGCACACACATATGGTCACCTTATCTTTGAAAAAGGAGGCAACCGTATACAATGGAGAAAAGACAGCCTCTTCAATAAGTGGTGCTGGGAACACTGGACAGCTACATGTAAAAGAATGAAATTAGAACACTCCCTAACACCATACACAAAAATAAACTCAAAATGGATTAAAGACCTAAATGTAAGGTCAGACACTATCAAACTCTTAGAGGAAAACATAGGCAGAAGACTCTATGACATACATCACAGCAAGATCCTTTTTGACCCACCTCCTAGAGAAATGGAAATAAAACCAAAAATAAACAAATGGGACCTAATGAAATTTCAAAGCTTTTGCACAGCAAAGGAAACCATAAACAAGACAAAAAGACAACCCTCAGAGTGGGAGAAAATATTTGCAAATGAAGCAACTGACAAAGGATTAATCTCCAAAATATACAGGCAGCTCATGCAGCTCAATATCAAAAAAACAAACAACCCAATCCAAAAATGCGCAGAAGACCTAAATAGACATTTCTCCAAAGAAGATATACAGATTGCCAACAAACACATGAAAGGATGCTCAACATCATTAATCATTAGAGAAATGCAAATCAAAACTACAATGAGATATCGCCTCACACTGGTCAGAATGGCCATCATCAAAATATCTACAAACAATAAATGCTGGAGAGGGGGTGGAGAAAAGGGAACCCTCTTGCACTGCTGTGGGAATGTAAATTGATACAGCCACTGTGGAGAACAGTATGGAGGTTCCTTAAAAAACTAAAAATAGAACTACCATACGACCCAGCAATCCCATCACTGAGCATATACCCTGAGAAACCATAATTCAAAAAGTCATGTACCACAATGTTCATTGCAGCTCTATTTACTATAGCTAAGACATAGAAACAACCTAAGTGTCCGTCTACAGATGAATGGATAAAGAAGATGTGGCACATATATACAGTGGAATATTGCTCAGCCATAAAAAGAAACAAAATTAAGTTATTTGTAGTGAGGTGGATGGACCTAGAGTCTGTCATACAGAATGAAGTAAGTCAGAAAGAGAAAAACAAGTACCGTATGCTAACACATATATATGGAATCTAAAAAAAAAAAAATGGTTCTCATGAACCTAGGGGCAGGACAGGAATCAAGACACAGACGTAGAGAATGGACTTGAGGACACAGGGAGGGGGCAGGGTAAGCTGGGACGAAGCGAGAGAGTGGCATGGACATATATACACTACCAAATGTAAAATAGATAGCTAGTGGTAAGTAGCCGCATAGCACAGGGAGATTAGCTTGGTGATTTGTGACCACCTAGAGGGGTGGGATAGGGAAGGTAGGAGGGAGACGCAAGAGGGAGGGGATATGGGGATATATGTGTAGGTATAGCTGATTCACTTTGTTATACAGCAGCAACTAACACACCATTGTAAAGCAATTATACTCCAATAAAGATGCTAAAAAAAAAATCTGAATGTTCCTCAAAATAAAAAAGGAAAAGGAAAAAACAAAGCAGGGGAATGAATACTGAGGACATTTTGTTTAGTGGCTACTTCCCGGGAAGGAGGAGCTTGGGATGAGGAGAGGCAAACGGAGGCCTGTGAAGGTGCTGCTCATAGCGTTTCATAAACAACACTTTCATCTGTAGTCTTTCAGGAATAAACATATGCTCTAGATATTATTTTTATACATGAAGCATTCATAGTTTATAACCAGGAAACCCATATTTCCCACAGAAGGCGGTACCCAGTGCAACTCAAGCTTCCAGGGTTTGGCTGGAGATGAGGGAAGGGTCCCTGGAGGAACTGATGTGTGAGAAGACAGGTGAGGAGAAAAGAGCCTTCTGGGCTGGGAAAGACCCAGTCAGGGCCATGCCTCACAGGTGCATGTTGCACACCAGGTGCTCAAAGGTGGCCCCTGTGCCTTTGACAAGGGAGCAAAGGGAGGCTGGGGTCTGGAACTACCACATCAAAGATTTTCAATGTTAGCACTGGGGCAATTTAATGTGTCTGTATTTCCCCCAGCAAACTGGATAATTCATAAACATTTAATGTCCAGTTTATTGTAACTAACTGCAACTAGAAAAAAAATTTAGAAATGTTATGAATGTTCAATGAGAAATGACAGGGTGTGCGCTTTGAAAAATAAAGAAATCACAGACCTAAAATGCAATTTTTCCTCACAGCCACACCCAGTCTTGAAAGGCAATAATTAAAATGGGTCCTTTTAAAAAATCTCTGAACCGGTTTCATTTTTTTTTCAGAAGCATTGGACTGAATGCTGGGCTACTATTTGCAAAGCTAGGTAATATTCAAGCATCTAAGTAAGGAAGAGAAAGATAATGCCTTACTGCTTCTCTTGTATGACAATATTTGCAGTGCATTTCCCTTTCAAAAGAACATGGAGTGCTGAGAACATTTAAAAGAACTGTAAATATGCACAGACATCTCTCCAGTCATTTATTACATTATGATAAAACTAACTGTCTGATGAGGTGAGACAATAAGTAAACGATTACAATGAAAAGTAAATCACATATTCAAGAAGTGCTATGGAAACTCAGGAGAGGAAGAGATTGTTTGCCTATAGATTTAGGGAGGGCAACAGGTGAAGGGCTGGGTCTTGAAAGGCAAGTAGGAGCTGAACAAGAAGAGAAAAAAGAGCAGCCGGTGGCATAAAAGTGCACAGCATCCGTAGGAAACGCCCAGAACCTTAAGTGGCTATAGTGCGTAGCGAGGAAAGAACCTAATGGAAAGTGAGGCTGGAAAGGTAGTTTGGAACCAGGTGAGATTGAATCCACTGGGGCAGTCATCAAGAGCATGAATGGCACTCAGGAAGAAACATATCATGATCAGAAGTCTGTGCTCATAAGATAAGGTAGATGAAGTGTGGAAGGTGGATGACTGGGTGGGGAGACCAGAGACGGGAGGTAGTTAGAACGGTGGAAAAAAACCTCAAGGACATTGCAAAAGACAATTGCATTGGGGAAGAAATCGCGAGCGACTTACCTAGATCACTGTGGTCAGGGCGATGCTTGAAATACTTAGGATGTAGAGCTGTCAACACTTGGAGCATGATCCCCTGCAGGGTGGCAGGGAATGGAAAGAATTCAGCACGGTTTCAGTTTGAGATTAAAGGATCAACTGAGATGTAAAACTCAGGTAAAAAGAAGAACAGATTTATGAGGCAAGAAAAAATGTATTAGATATGGATCCTGTTGAGTTTGAACTAGGGGATTCCAAAATACAAGCATCAATAGGCAGGGCTCAGATGCAGAGCACGAAGTAGAGACAGAGTTGGAAACATCAGTGCATAAGTGAGTTGTTGAATCTATGGGAGGATGAACCAAGGAGGGAGGTTTTTTGGGGAGAGAGAGAGAAAAGAAGGTCTACGGCTAGATCCCTGGTGAATTCCAACATTAAGTGGTCCATTTCCCCTAGAGGTATTCCGTGATCTGAAAATATATTGAGGAATTCTTGATCCACTCTTCTGTGCCCCAAAATGTACTGAGTCTCTGCTTATTAATGAATCAAAGATGCCATTTTGAATAAGACTGCTTGTGTTAAATGGTTCTTTTAGCCATTAGGTAAAATAATAAAAGGTAGTTTCAGCCTCTGTTTCTGAGTAATGGTTATTGAGTCCATGTACACAAAGTTGTAGACAGCTTGTCTGGAACTGCTGCACAGAATATTTGGTCCTGCCCACCAGGGTCCTCATTATATGAAACTAAAGGCAATATGGAGAAGGAAGTTCAGGGTCTGGTAGGTGTGAGATCTACCATGGATCAGAGTTACTCTCACATAAAATAGTGAGGCCTGGTCAGAGACTAGGCCCTAAACCGACCTCCAACAGAGGGAATTCAGGGGTACTTGGGGAAGAATTTGTCCTTTTAATAATCCTTCTAAATGAATTTGTGATAAGATCCCCAAAGATGTCCACCTCCTGATCCCCAGAACCCGGGAGTATGCTAGCTTTCCTGGAAAGGGGGACTTTGCAAATGTGATTAAGGTTAAGGATATTGAAATGGGGAGAGTAGCCTGCGTTATCCAGAGGGCTCAATCTAATCACATGAGTCCTTAACAGCAAAAGAGGAAAACAGAAGAATGAGTCAGAGAGATGTGATACATACAGGACTTGATCCACCATTGCTGGCTTTGAAGGTGGACGAAGAGGCCGTGGCCAAGGAATCTGTTGGTGTCTAGAAGTTGGAAATGGCCTTCAGTTTTCATCCAGCAAGAAAACAGGTACCTTGACCCTACTGTCACAAGAAGTTCTGCCAACAACCCGCATGAGCAGGAAACACATTTTCCCCTCCAGCCTGCGGAAAAGGACTCAGCCCTTTTGACACCTTGGTTTTAGCCTGGGGAGACTGCTGTGGACTTCCTACCTATGTTATGGGAAGATAATATATCTCTGTTATTTAAGCCACAAATTTGTAGTAATTTTGTTATGGCAGCAATAGAAATCTAGTGACAGTGCTGGTGGGTCCACAAAGTCACAGAAGCCCAGACTCGGTCAAGTTCTGATCATTTCTTTGGGCCCTGAGAGATCACGTGTCACCATTCCTATCACTCAAGGTGGCAGCAAAAGGCATCAGTGTCAGCTTACAGGAACGACACAAGCCCAAGGGCACAACCGCACCCTTCTGTGTGCTCACAAATCAGAGACCCACAACTTCAACCTGCTGCTAAACACAGGTCACAGAGTCTCAGCAGCAACAGGTAACACCCCCCTCACATGTTCAGGAAGTCAGCCATGTGTGCACGCACAGGTTAAGTGTGTGTTTACTGTTTAAACTCCTTTGAAAGCAGTGTTCTATTGGCTTTAAGGCTTATTCACTTTTACTAGAAAGCCCCATAGAAACCTGAGTAAAATTCTAGACTTTCATTTTACGACATTAAATTATACTTCTGGTTGCTGATGGTGCCCTGGGCTGAGGGAGACAAGGCACTGGGTCTGAGATCATCAAGCTTGCTCTGTCAACCTGACCATATCCACTTCAACCTCCCAGTGACTCAACTTCCTGATCTATTTTAGACTTTTTCCTCTAGGTCTAAATGTGTATGATGGTAGGACACCAAGAACCGTAGCACAATTTCTCTTTTCTCATTCCCAACATACATTTCACGTGGAGTTGGTATACATAAACACCAGAAGGAAGCATTCTCAGGACACACTTTAGCTTGAATCACTGAACACACATGAAAAATTTAAATATTCACTATTAGCTTAAACGTGTGTCAAAGGATATTTTTATGAACAGACAAATGTTTAAAATAAACACACCAGAAGCTGTTACCAGTGGGTGGTGAGATTATGGGTGATCACTGTTTTTATTTTTCCATTATTATCTATAGTTGGAGTTATCAATTTAATAAAGGTTTTCGAAGTACAGCTGTAAAAAGAGACTATTAGATGAAAATGGGAATTAAAAAGAGAACAGAGAGCACAGTTATTACAACCCTCTGAAACAGTGTCAGGAAAGCTCCGGGACCTAAAGAAAAGCTGCAGAGTTCTTAAGAACTAAAATAGCATTCACATTCACTGATAACCTCATACAGCTCTGGTGATTTATGAAGTGTTTTCTTGAAACCATAAACTGCTCTCCATCATGGGGCTGGGGACGGACTGCTGTCCAAACTGTCGCCCACACTTCCTGCATTTGAATCAATCGTTTTCTGCAGCCCGCCCAGCGTTTTATGCTGTCCCAGCCTTGTGACCGCTAACAGCATCTGAGGGAATGACAATGACACCCCTGGCCGAACAGTGAAGCCTGTATGTGCCACTGAGGCGCCCACAAGGGGAGGAGCGGGTGTGAGAACAAGGCTAACACCTGCTGGGCTGGGTTTTATTTATCCAAGAGCATCCGTTCAGGCCAATTAACATTTTAATTTATTATTTTTTTTATCTTTAAATAGCCTTTGTTGGGAATCTTGAATTCATTTCCATTCAGGACACTTCAATTTGTGACGACTGAGCACATTCCATATGCTTGTACTTAATTATCATATTTCACTGAATAGTAAATTTTGTGAGCTTTTTCTGTTCCCTTGTTTGCCGAGTCAGATGTTCACCAAAGTGTTTCTTCTACAACATACCTGAGAATTTCTTTACTGCCAACCAGGCACTTAGGTTCCCTTTCACACGCCTAACATGTACTTCCATCATCTCCAAGGGCGACCTTCTTCCTTACATTTAACAAGCATTTCGTAAATACTACTGTATGCCATCTTGCTGTCCTGGAAATATGGAAACAATAACCACAGTGCTTAACCAGAAGGTCTCTCAGGGTTTTGGAAATGTGAGGGCAAAATCACACTTCGTTCTCCATTTCCAGGGGAGGCAACAGGGACACGTGTCATGCATTTACATGCCAGAGATCGGACTAGTTACCAGTAAAAGATGAAACGTTATTTCTGGTACAAGCCTCCCATTCTTACGCCCATTTATCCTAAAGGTGATTTCCAAAGTACACCTGCTGGGGAATGGATTTACACTTTGGTGTGAATTCAAGTCAATGTTCATCTTGTATCTTTCAGGTTGACTTCTAACTGCTGAATGAAATACGCCGGACCTTGTTAGGGAACAGGTTGCTAGGAGAATGATCTGAGAAGGAAGATTTTGCTGTCTTTTCAACAGCTCGGAAATCACACCAGACAGGTCACAGGGAAAGATCATACTACCTTGCTCAGGTGTGAGAAGGAGGCAACGGAGACAGAACTTGAAAAAAAAAGAGGTTCTTACTGATTTTCGATGGCAGGGAAGAGGTGTGGAGCGTGGAGGATGGTTCAAACTCCCTCCACCTTGGTCTATACCCTAGTCATGGGGGCGCTAAGAGGAGCCTGGCACAGACATTAAGCCAGAGAGCTGCAATTACAAAGACTGGGCATGGGAACCGGAGAGCTCGTGGTCTTAAAGCAGATGGAGCCTACAGTTCTCTGCAGGAATAGAAAGCGGGAAATGAAGTTACAAGCTTGCCTCTGAGCCTCCACCAAGTGGGAGGAACCTGTCTTGCCCACCTTTGTCACTGCTGGCTGTCCTTCTGCCAATTCTGATGCCACTAGCCCTGTTCTTTGGGTGTATAAATGCTATTCCCTTCATTTACATCCTCAAATAACCACTTTGTACTACCATTTTCATATCTGAAATACAAATTTGGTTGTAGATAATTTGGAGCCATTCTACCTATGGCTAAAATCAGCTATTTAATCAATAATGGTGTTATTAAAATGAAAAAAATTTGAACCATCTATGAAAACCTCTTAAAAAGAATAATAACTCCCTAGATTTTTAGAACTAAGGAACATTTAAAGGTTTTACTGTCCAACCTTATCGTTTTAAAGACAAGGAAACTAAAACCTGAAGAAGCTTAAAGACATGGCCAAGGTTACAGAGCCTGGAAACCATTGCTTCCTAATGATAAAAAGATACATTTTTCAAATTGATTGAATAGCAACCTCATAATGGCTTTTGCTTTGAAAAAATGGAAGTTAATAAATGAACCTTTCCTGTTAGCACTCAAAAAGGTCCTGAAAGAGTCTTATCTGTGCATATTGGTATGCCAATAAATTTTATTACTGGCAGTTACACAGGGAACTTTTATAGCTATTGTAGATATACAGGCTTTAAAGTAAACTGGAACACTTTTCGTTGGAAAATAAAATCCTCTTTTGAATAAATGTCTGATTTTAAAATAAATAATGTAAAAAACATGAAAGTAAATGACTTTCAATATTAGTTCTCCAGCTTTGAATTTTCTTCTCCAAAAAAGTTACTGAGCTCTGACATCACTTTCATTTGTGTGAAGGTTACTCAGCTGTAGTTAATTCCCATTTTCTCCTTCTGAAGAGTGTGACAAAGGGACTTTTAAGAGCGAATCAAATAAACAATCCATGTTTGAAAATAACTTATTACCATATTTCATTGAATAGTGAATTTTGTTAAGTTTTTTTGTTTGCTTGTTTGCCAAGTCAGATGTTCAGGCCTGTGTTCTGTTTATAGAATGTGTGTTTTGAAAGCCCCAAAGTCACTGGTCATTTTGACAGCCTTAATTAGTCTTTTAGATTGGTAATTACCAAAATAATTGTATGAAGAAAAGCTCACTGTGGTCATCATAAATGGTGCCATCTTTTTCAATAGACCCTCCTCCACATCCTATCGTTAAACTCTGCCATTTTGGTGTTTAACGTAGAGAGCTGCCTCGCTTCCCCAATTCTACATGTCAGGGGAGGAGGTTGTGCTGAAACTGAATTAGGAAAACTGACTATTTTCACATTTAGCAGCACAATTAAAGGAACTTTTGATGATTCGGGTCCATTAATTCTGCTATTCTCAGAGGCAGACACTTCCACTGCAATCCAGTTACAAATATTAACGTTTTCAAAGGCAGGTGTTTTGCTCTATAGCCACTAACTAGGTCATATTCATTAAATTTTATTATTTCTATATCATTTAATGTACGTCAACATGTCAAGTCCAGCAAACACAAGCCTTTCTTTCCAGCCCACTGACGTTGCTGTGAATGATAAGAGGCGAACAAGTCTCACTTCAGTGGGGGAAAAAAAAAAAAAACCCTCTCCTTTGTAAACATGAACATTCAAATCAAGACTACAAAAGACAATGAAACAGATGTAATGCTGCAACTGCAACTACGCCATGCATATCGTGCCAGAAATGTGTTTCTACAGAAGGAGAAGAATCAAATGATGCCCCTTTCAAGAGATGAAGGAGCCATTGTTTGCATAGTTTAACACACTCCATGCCAGTCCTGTCCTTGGGAAAGAACCACACTGACAAGAGTGTCCAAAGTTGGTGTCACTCCCAGTATCCCACTCTGCTGAGATGTCGTAAATGAAAAATTGTTCAGCAGAGCAAAAGCAACCACAGCTCTTCTCTTGTTGAGAAACTCTTTTTAAAAACCTCTTCCTATGGCTAGTACTCTGAGATTTCCTTTTCTCTCTTTGTTCTCTCACATGGATGCTAACTGCATGTTTAATGAGATCTGCCTGTCTGCCTGGTGGACCTGGTCTTCAGAATAGACTAATCCAGGGGAACACAGACTCCAGAGTCAGACTGCCTGCATGTGACTCCTGGATGCATCAATTACCAGTCATTTGGTCTGGGGCAAGTTCCTGATCTCCAAGCATCTCTTTCCTCATCTATAAAATAGGAATAGAAATCCTTGCCCATACGGTTGTCATGAGGATTAAAAGAGACTGTACGAGTCAAGTACCTGACACATAGGATGGGCTCAATATCTTTCTATTTAATTGCATTTCTGCCACTTACCAACTAGACCGTGAAGAAGATGGCTCAAGGAGCAACATAAACAGATACTGACAACCCTGACATTTTGAAGTCATAACTCCACTACAGTCTCTCACTGATGTATACCCAGCCCACTCTCCCGACTTTCCTTAAGCACTCATTTGCAGTGGGAAGGGAGACCCCCACCCCTTATTTTCATATAGTCAATATAGCGTAAAAGTAGTGAAATTGACAAGTTCCCTTCCCTCAATGACACTTATATTTGAAGGCAGAAAGCCTGGAAAAGAGAAATAAGAAATTAAATAAGTAGAAAGATCTCTTTACATAGTGGTAAGAGCTATGAGGAAAGTGAAGCACAGTAATGGGTCAGAGACGTCTGTAGCAGAGGGAGCCTGGGCAAACTGCTTGCATCTGGGAATCCAAGATGCCCTTCCTGAGCAGATGCCATCTGAGAATCTGAGGGGCAAGGAGAAGCCATGAGGACTCCGGGGCAGAGAGAGGGCAAATGTAAGGATCCAATCATCTAATGTCCTAATTTCACAGATCAAGAAACTGAGACTCCAGAAAGGGAAGTGACTCAGCAAAGAGTCACAGAGCCAGGGCTGGAATTCTGGTCTCCAGTCTCACAGGATCTGATATTTACTACACCAACTCCCAAACTGGCCAAATGGTTCAAACTGCATGAGGGAACTTCAACTTGGACAGTCGTGGAGAGGAAAGAGTGTCCCAAGATTGTGGTAAAGGACAGCCAATCAAAGGGGTCCTGGACCACATTAATTACAACATGTGGAGAAATCAAGGTCTTTAACTCCATGGAATTCCATCCTTAGGACATTCAAATGAGAACAAGAAAAACCATTTTTTTTTTTTCTGAGAGTCAATGACTGAAAGAAAAAAGGTGCATCATTTTCTGATTCTAGCAATCAGATATTCTGATATAACCAATTAGTTTCAAATAACTAAGGGTTTCAATATGATGGCAACATAAATCTTCTAAAGCAATAAGTAATCATCATTGCATGTCCTACTTGAGTTGGAGCGATTCTGCTTTCAAATTCTCTGGTAAGTGGGGTGACACTGGCCTCATCCTGGAACCCATCTTTAGGGTTATAACCAGGGTGAGAACTTCTGAAGATTCACATTGCAACTGTGTCATGTATGTTATAGAATTTTTTCCTTAACCTAGAAGCTTAACTTAAGTTCACTCTGCAATTAAGGTGCTAGATGGAGGCGAAAATACAAAGCAAATTAGCAAGGGACTTCCCTAAAGTCACTTAGCAATGAACAAATCTCATTTTTACCCTTAGGTGGTCTGAACTTCATCTTTGTCTCAAGAGACTCTTTCAAAGAGTTGCAGAATAAACCACGGTGAACTAGACCCTCACACAATTACCTTTACCTGACAATACACTGCAAAAATACGGCTAAAAGTGTAGCTTTGTGTGTGAGTGTGTATGTGTTTCTCACATTTCAATGTGCTTACAAGTCATCAGAGGATCTTATTAATATTCACATTCTGTGGCTTCCCTGGTGGCGCAGTGGTTGAGAGTCCACCTGCTGATGCAGGGGACACGGGTTCGTGCCCCAGTCTGAGAAGATCCCACATGCCGCGGAGTGGCTGGGCCCACGAGCCATGGCCACTGAGCCTGCGCGTCCAGAGCCTGTGCTTCGCAACGGGAGAGGCCACAACAGTGAGAGGCCCACATACCGCAAAAAAAAAAAAAAAAAAAAAAAAAAAAATCACATTCTGATCCGGGAGGTCAGGTATAGAGCCAGGGATTCTGCATTTCTAATGACCAGGTGATGCCAATGCTGGCCCATGGACCACATTCTAAGGAATAAGGGTCTATCACTGCATCATGCTGCCCATTGTGAAAAATTACAGAAAAAAGACTATCTTATCTCAGTACAAGTTAAAGCTGACCATGTCTAGAGCAAATGATCTTTTATCTTATGGCTCTCTTAATCTCATGGCTGGTCATGTTTTCCTCTTTGACTTGGTTCTCTAGGATGCACCCTTAGCCAGACTACAGGACTTAATGGTTAGGCGTTTTGTATACTGATCATACTCCACTGACCTATTCCTGACTACATCTACCTTTCCTAAAACTGCTTTTTGTTGTTGTTGCTAATATTACTTTTTACCTCCTTACTATATTTTTCGTTGCTGCTATGTTACATGCATCTTTGTAAGACACTTGGAATCACTCCTTTGAATAAGATAGCGTGAGAAAAGAATCTCAACACAACCCAGTCAAATGGAAATATGCATCATCAAGGACACATGATGCACTGGAAAATTTCAGGCCCTTGCTTGGAGTGGGTGAAGTGATTGAGAATGGAGAAGCAACCAGTCCTGGGAGAGAAGTGGACTTGAGAAGAATTAACTCCACCCTCTTGCACAATTTGCTTATGGCTTTGCCAGATAGATGCCATGGGGATAGCTAAGTAAGTTCATGTTTTAAGGACTTAACCACTGAGCTCCAGTTGCCTTGGGAAGATCTATTATTAACACAGGTAACTGGAACAGCCTCTCCTGTGGCTTCTAACCTCAGAGGAAAACTGAAGCGACCCCTCACGGGTACTCTGAAATGCCAGTAGGAAGGACAGAGTTCTTCTTCCTTAGGTAGAGCTACCCATCAAAAGGCAACATTAACCAAAGTTAAAATCATTGTGTCTTCCAACTTAGAGATGCTATTGGAAGCAGCTACAAAACTGGTTGCTATTCAGGATGCAAAAGAGGTCCCATGTCAGTTACTTAACTCAGAGCAACGTATTAACCCTATGAGTCTCAATGGCCTCCTCTGTAATCTGTAACTATAATGACTTCCTCATAGGATTGCTCTGAGAATTAAATAAAGCAATGCTGTGTCAGGCACTTTGTAGGTTCTCAACAAATGGTTTATTATATAACAACTATTACTGCTCTCTTTTTTTATGCTAGGCCTTAGAGAAAAAGATTGTAAAGAAAGAGACAGACGAAAATGTTTATTCAGTCTTTCATTTTTTGACCCATGTAAAAGTTCTCTAGAGCCCACCGTTGTTACCATATATTTTTAAAGTTACCTCTGCAATGCCCTTGAGAAGTCAAAAACATGAGTTGATACAGTCAATAATAACATTCAACCTTGATCTTGTAAACTAAGTTTGTGTTGACTTCTTCACCAGGCTAGGGACTTTCCTCATTTGAAAACATAAACGTGGGATTGGGATTTGTGCTAAAGCCTGTGATTTCTGCTAAAATGTAAACACCCTTGTTATGAAGAACCCTGTCAAAAAAAACTGAAACAGAACAAGAGGGTGCTAGGAATGCTAAACTAACAGGCCTCTGCTTTGCATACTGCTTTCATTCTAGACACTGGCAGTAAAACAAGTGTTTCATTTTTCTTCAATATCACTTCCCACATCATTTCACTGACTCTTACTCCAGGCATAGGAATTTTTGGAAATTCTAGTATCTCCCACTCAATTTCTTAAAACCCTTCTTACTCTCAAGTATTAAATATCACAAAGTTCAGAGGGAAGGAAAGTCTTCCTTCTAAGAATTCCTCCTGCCCCTGTAAACATGTTTCCATATTCATAGTTTCTCAACCAGAAATCTTTAGTCAGTCAAAGGTTCTGCTTCTTATTCAAAGCTGCCTAAAATATCAAAAGGAGTACTGCTGGGGAACAGAGGTAGTTAGGAAACACCAAATCAAAGCGAGGATATGGAATTTGGGGGAATACTGAATCAATACTCTCCTCTCTTAGCCCTTCTGGGTGGGGAGGGAGAAAACACACTGATTAAGTACAGTTGCTTTTAGCAGGATGTTTCCTCTTTAAAAGAAATTAATAAGTTTGGATACAATTCAAACATAAGTTGCAGAACAATTTTTGTGTAACAGCAGAGTAAATGTCCTAAAGAATACATGTAAATAAAGTGGTGTGTTCTCATCTAGGAAACACCTAAAAGGCATTAGGCAAAAGTTGACCAAATCATTAGTTGGTGTTTGGTAAACCTCCACCTGCCTCTGTGTTTCCTTCCCATCATCTGACCCTAGTTAGTTCTTACCCTCTCTGTTACTCAGTCTTTCATTCCTGTGACCCACCCAATCATGTTCCAGAAATAAAAGTCCATATCTCTCAAACGAATATAATATATATATGCAGAAAAGAGCACCAATCCTATGTTTATAGCTTAATCAACTGTAGAAAGCTATTTAGATGAACTAATTCATGTGAAAGTACAAATGCACTTCACACTTTTTTTTTTTTTTTTTTTTTTTTGCGGTATGCGGGCCTCTCACTGTTGTGGCCTCCCCCGTTGCGGAGCACAGGCTCCGGACGCGCAGGCTCCGGACGCGCAGGCTCAGCGGCCATGGCTCACGGGCCCAGCCGCTCCGCGGCATATGGGATCCTCCCAGACCGGGGCACGAACCCGTATCCCCTGCATCGGCAGGCGGACTCTCAACCACTTGCGCCACCAGGGAGGCCCCAAACATTTTTAAAAGAAGAGCTTCTTAGCAAAAAAGAAGCTCTAATTAGTGGCATTACAACTTTGTGGCCAACACAGTAGTATATTCAACCAAAAAAAATAAAACACTCAAGCCCTGACATGAGAGAAATGCTCCTAATCATTTCTTTTTTTTTTTTTTTTTTTTTTTGCGGTATGCGGGCCTCTCACTGTTGTGGCCTCCCCCGTTGCGGAGCACAGGCTCCGGACGCGCAGGCTCCGGACGCGCAGGCTCCGGACGCGCAGGCTCAGCGGCCATGGCTCACGGGCCCAGCCGCTCCGCGGCATATGGGATCCTCCCAGACCGGGGCACGAACCCGTATCCCCTGCATCGGCAGGCGGACTCTCAACCACTTGCGCCACCAGGGAGGCCCTCCTAATCATTTCTGAACTGAGATTCTGTGATACACAAGTTTGCTCTGTGGGACTACTATGAAAGGGGGGTGGTCAGGAAATAATTAAGCTGTGCTTGATCCTGAGATTGGCCTTTGCATGAGTTGCGATTCATTTGTTTTCTATGAAAAAATTTTAGGATAACTAAGGAGGAAATATTTCTGTTTTCAAAATCTATGGCTTTTGCTCATAATTGTTCTTTATTGTTCTCACTCTTTTTATTTCTTGTTTTTTCCAACAACTATATTGAGAGACCTTTGACATATAAAAATTGTATATACTTAAGGAGTACAATTTGATGTTTTGATGTATCATGGGAAGATCACCACGATCAAGTTAAATGACTTATCCATCACCTCTACCTAGTTACCATTGTGTGTGTGTGTGTGTGTGTGTGTTGGGAAGATTTAAAGATCTATCCTCTTAGGAAATTTCAAGTGTACAATACAGTATTTTCAACTATTGTCACCACGCTGTACATTGGAGCTCCAAAACTCATTCATCGTGCAGAGGTGAGCAATCTGTACCCTTTGATGACTATCTCCTCATTTCCCCTTCTGCTCCCCTCCCCACTCCAGCAACCACTGTTCTACTCTCTGCATCTATGAGTTTTACCATTTTAGATTCCACACATATGTGAGTTCATGGAGTATTCGTCTTTCTGTGTCTGACTTATTTCACTTAATATAATGTACACAAATGGCAGGATTTCCTTCTATTTCCCTCTTTTTTAAGGTTAAATAATATGTGTGTGTGTATACACACACACACACACACAATGGAATATTATATATCCATTGTAATGGGATATCTTGGCTATTGTGTAAAATGCTGCAATGAACTTGGGAGTGCAGATAATTTTTCATTATTATTCTTAAGAGGAATGCAGAATAAGGTGGGTTCTCACTAGGAGTCTGCCTGCATATGAGCTACTACAGTGCCTTGGGTTAAAACTAAAATCAAGATTGCTTTGGAATCCACCTCTACTTTCCTCAGCAACTGCCCTAAAAGTAGGCCCCCCGGTAAATGCCCTCACTCAGCATCTCTTCGTTCTCTGATCTCCATAATCCAAACACATTTTGAAGATTTCCTGTCCTATTATGTGTATATTTGTATGATATATATGTATTTTTATATATTTATATATTTTGTGTGTTTATATTTTCGGTCCCCAAAAGAGAGATTTCAGAAAGGGTATTGTATGAATCCAGCAGTGAGACAGGTTTTCTCAGCAAGACTTTCTAGTGTGTCTCAAATGTTTTTTCAGTAGATGACAGCTTGCTCCAATACACACTATTCCACTTCCTGTATTGAAGTGGGCTACCCATAATCTTCTTCCCGCAGACTATTCATTTTCTCCCTTGACAACTAGGATTTGAGGACTTGAAGCAACCAACACAAAGAGTCTTAAGGAAGTGGATCAATGTAAGCTAAGCTTCATCTTCACTGCACAGTCCAATCACAAGGTTTTAGGTTCAAAAGGGAAGCTCTGCCCCACAGAACCCCACTGCGTTTGGGTGCCAACTCAGAGAATGCATCACTTTCCAGTTTCCCTTTAAGAGTTAACTGATGGGACGGATGCCAGGCACATGACTCCACGCTGCCAAAATCGCTGCCCAAGCTGCCTGACTAGATGGGTAAGATCCTTTGACATGTCTTGGCAAAAGCTGGTTCCAGAGTGTTGGCCACGGTGCTGAAGTGAGGGGAGGGGTGCAGGGACCCCTTTCCCAGCGAATCACCCCTTCCCCCAACTCTTCTTAAGACATTGGGCTTATTCATTTTGACAAGATACCCTAGGATTTCAAATCTGACATCAATTTGTTGAAAGTAATGTGTGTGTCTGCGTACAAAGGTATCTAGGATACATATTCTTTAGAGAAAAGTCGAGTGCTCCAAAAACTCTAGAAGAACCCCATTAAAAATAAAGCAAAAATCAAAAACAACATTTAGGGCTGTTTATTCCAATTGAATGCTACTTATTTCTGTGCACTTGTTTACCAGATCATTACTGAGACTTGGTAAAATGAATCAACTGCAAAATAAAGTCATCTTAAAGCAAATGGCAGACAATGACAAAGCCACAATCCTGAGTAATCATTCCACAGTAAAAATTATGTTCTATGCATGCTTGAAGATTTTACTATCTCTATTTTTACTCCAGCTGAACATTTTTTTTCAAATGTTCTTTTTGACCGATTATCCTTCCTGCCTTGAAAATGTGCTTGCTGATATCAAGACCAGGGCAGCCCCTGGCACAGGGTCTGCTAACAGTTAAATCCCCTCTGGGTACCTGCAGACTGCAGCCAGTGGTAAGTGAAAGAGAAGGCACCCTGGCCACTGACTCCTGACTCATTTCACACTCCGGTCACCCTCACCCTCTTGGGCATCTGATGCCTCTTTCCTCTGCCAGGCAATTAGCTTCCGTTCTGTTCAACTTTCCAACCTCTGGCTTTAGAGAAAAGTCCTGGCTGTGGGAACTGGCTCTGGGCAGCTCTTGGCTCGCTCCTGATGGGTGACTTGCAAGAGTAACACTTTCTTTGACACTCTTAAAAGAAGCCGTTTAATTCCTAATGATATTTCCTGGCAAAAAGTAAAATGAAACCCACAATGTGGGATTCCGGTCCAGCAAAGGCAGGCCAAGAGTGTCACTGCTGAACCCAAGTCTTGCTTCAAGTCTGTTCCCACTCGCTTCCCTTTCCCACAAGAGTTCATTTTTCTTCCTCCTGACACTTGCAACCCGGAGTGTGACACCTACTGGAACTTACGAACATCTGGGGAGGTATGGATATGATTTGGGCATCAGATGAGAACGTCTGGCTGCTGCCCCAGGGATTTCCCGCGGAAATCACCCGGCTCTCTTAGAAGGCGTTTCAATAAGGAAGTAACCAGTAAAGTTGGCGGGAGAACCCTGCAAACATCTTAGAAAAATACCAGAAACCACTGGATACTTAACGACCCACGTCTCCTCCAGTCTAGTTCCCTCAGCCCTTTCTGGACTCCTATAAAGCGGTTTGTGGGTTTTTACCCTGTGGAGGGAGGGGGGTGAGAAGGGCATTTATTTCCGCGAGAGCGTTCAGATGAGGTTCCCAGCTTTAGCCCGGGCGAGGACCTCGGATCACACCCTCTCCTCTTGCGCCCTAGTCGCTAAGGGTGAAGGGGGCGCGGAGACCCGAGGACCGAGGGGTTCCGCTCCGTAGACTCCCCACCCCTCGGGTCTCTGGCACCCCACAACCTAACGCCCACGGGGCTCGCGATGCGTTCCCGTCACCTCCTCACACCCCCAAACCCAGGCACATCCTCCCCCACGCTGCGCTTCTGCTGCCCGCGCGGCTGATCCTCTGAGTATCCCTGGTCCCCAAACGTGCCCCCGGTCCTCACGCGTCGGTGCCGCTGCCTCGCGGAGGTGGCGCTGGCGGCCCCGGGCGAGGCGGCGGGGGAGGCCGTGCGGGGGCGGGGGAGCCGGGGTGCGGCAGGGAACGGGGCGCCGAGGGCTCCGGGAGGGCGGGCTCGGGCCCCCAGCAGCCCGGGGCGCACGGGGAGGCGCGGAGGACGCGCTGCACTCACCCGCTGCTGCTGCCGGCTGCTGACGGCCACCGCGGCGGCGGACGCGGCGCTGTGTCGGAGTTCGGCCGCCTGCCCGGGTCGCAGCAGGCTCCGGGTGAACCTGCGGGTCCGCTCGCTGGCCATCGCCCGTCGCGGGCTGGAGGGCGCGTCCCGCCGCCCTCGCCGGCGCCGACCTCCTCTACCCACCGCCGTTCAGGAAGCGGAACTCGGAGCCTCCCCCCACCCCCCTTCCTCGTTCTACTCGTAAGAGGCGGGTTTTTCTCTCTGACACCCCCCACCCCTTGCGCTCCGCCGAAGCTTCGCGACGACTTTCCAAACTCTGCGCTCCTGCGGGCGCGCGCGGCCAACTCGGCAGGCGGCCCCGACCCGGCTGCTGCGCCTCTGGAGCGGGGGCCGCGGGACGCGCGTGGGGCGGCTCCAGCCCGCGCCAACCCCCGGGCTCAGCCGGCCACCCGCGGCTGTGCCCGCCGCCCCCGGGACCGGCGTGTGGCGGGGGAGGGGCGCGGGGCGGCGGAGGCCGCGGGGCTCCGGGCGGGGCCTGCCCACCGCCCTTGTGCCCATTTGGAGGCTCCATGCGGCGCTGGAGCTCTGGCCGCGTTCGCTGGTTTCGCCCCGACTTTCCGGGGCTGGCGAGTGGGCGCGGGCACAGCTCAGTTCGCCCTTCCAGCCTTAGAATCGGATCAGAGGCTTATAAACGCTCTGGTGGCTGGGATCTCCGCAGCATCTCCCGAGCCAGGCTTTCAAAGTCTCCTTGTCCCAAAGTCCTCACTCAGGGCCTTGGAATAAGCTTGCAAGTTCATAGATGCCTCAACCAGTACTCATGAAACGACTACTATGTGCCAGTGCACGTTGTTCTGGAAACTGGGCTAAGAGGGGGAACTTACCAGCCCCACCTTAAGGCTGTGAGAGGCTGATGAGGTTTTTGAGCTTGGGGTAGGAGGCAGCATATAACCAAATTAATAAAAGAATACAAGTACGTGAACAAGGGAGTTTCAGATAATACAAGCTAGAAACCGGTAAATCAGGGTAATTAATGTGAGGTAAGAAGCTGGGGAGTATCACATAGGGTGAACTGGCTAGAGCTGACGGTGGCCTTCCCAGGTAGTGTGGGTCAGGTATGCGGGTGGACTGATATTTGTGTTGTTTTTCTTCTCCCACTCTTGCCACACATGCATCTGGCCTGCACATTGTCCCCAGCTCTCTGATTAAAGTCTTCTGAGAATTCTCATCCTGAGTCACACCCCAGCGTGGTTCTCCAGCTCCATGTGGGGCTGGGAGTCGGGAAGAGCAGCCCCCACCCCTAGGATACCAGTCTGAAGAGATCCAGGGCAGCCACTCCAAGTATTCTAGGTTTTTCTTAACAGCTTTTTATAAATCTGTGACCCTGAATTTTTTCCCAAGCCAATATATAGTTTTAACACAAGGTTGCGTTTGGGTATAAAGAACTCTTAAGTGGCTGATAGATGCACTTGAGTCAGCTCTCTGATACCTGGGGTTCAGTTAGCCAGAGGTACTGGTGTAGCATCATTTCAGCACATTCTATTTAGAAATCGTGACGGGCAGAGGCTCTGGAAGATTTGGGAAGTGCCATATGAAACACTGGTCGGCTCTACTATACCCTTCATAGCAAACTACTGTGCCTTGCATTATGTGCTTTCACACTGGTACCCAATATGTGACCAAGGTCACCTTTAAGGGTAAGCAAAGTAGGTGGTTGCCTTGTGGTGACACACAAGATCTCTATGGGAGTATCTCCCTCCAGCCACAACCTCCTCTAACTGGTGTGCCTTGTGGTGATGCTTTCAAATGCATACTTTCTTGAGAGAGATAGTTCATTAAGCACTTCTGAAAGAACTTGAGCTTCCCAAGAAGAGGTATCTAGTCTTTGTCCATGGTTTCAGAACACAAGAGTTGCTCGGTAATATTGATTTGCAGATGACTTTCCCAAGGGTTAGATGGGCTGGTGCAATCAGAGAGCTGAGTGCCTGAGGTAGAGACAGACAGAAAGGTGTGCTGGAAGGGAAGGCTGGCGTACCTGAAAATTCCTCAGAATGTGTCCTTGGTATGGCAAGCAAGGCACTGAGCTGCTTCAAAACACTGAGATCCCATGCAACCCATTCTTTAACAGTATCAAGTAACAGAAAATCACTCGCCCTTCCTTTATTACTACAAACTTTGCTTTCTCCAGCTTCAGGGGGTTACCCAGAGCACTGGTGTGAGAGGATTTGATGAACAGATGCCTATTTGTCCTACCCTTACCCTGTATGATGTTCACTCCATGGGTCACACTGAGAAGGAGGGTAAATGTAAGTGACCTTTACACTCAGGACATTTTAATAATGGCCCTTGACAGTCATGTAGCTTTTAGTTAAGCTGCCTTCTGGATTTCAAGGATAGAGTACTGAGTGTCTGCATAGACACACACATCCTTTGCTGCAGGGACATAACTTCAGGTCTGCTAATTTGGGATTCTCTGACTCTTTGCTGGTCACCCATCTCTCAGTTCCCTAGAGAGACATGGCTAAGATGCTTTGTAAAGACAAACCTATGAAAGTGCCGTGAAGATCCTAATTAATGTAAACTACGCACTTGGGTGATTATGCTGTGTCGATCGATGTAGGTTCATTAGTTGTAACAAATGTACCACTCTGGTGGGGGAATGTTGATAATGGCAGAGGTTTTACATGTGGGGAGGTAGGGGGAGATCTCTGTATTTTTTTCTTTATTTTGCTGTGAATTTAACACTGCTCTAAAAACAAAAGTTAAAAAAAAACAAAAACAAAAACAAAGAAAGCAATGTAACACAACAATGAAAAGACAAATAGCCCAATGGAAGAATGGGCAAAGGATTTGATCATACATTTCTCCGAAGAAGATATGTACATAGACAATGCTCAATATCATTAGTCATCAGTGAAATGCAAATCAAAGTCACAGTGAGATGCCATAATGAGATACCACCCCACAAGAAGGGTCATAATGAAAATATGGAAAATAGCAAGTGTTGGGGAGATGTGGGAGATGTGGAGAAATTGGAACCCTTGTGCTTTGGTAGTAGGGATATAAAATGGCACAGCTGCTTTGGAAGAAATTTGGCTGTTCGATAAAATGGTAAACATGGAGTTACCATGTGACCTAGCAATTCCACTCCTAGAGAAATGAAGACATACATTCACACAAAAAGTTGTATTATACAAGAATGTTCACAGCAGCCTTATTCATAATAGCTAAGAAGTGGAAAAAACTTAGATATCCACCAATTGAATGGATAAATAAAATGTGGTATATCCATACAATGGAGTACTTTTTGGCAATAAAATAATGAAGTACTGGTATGTGCTACAATGTGGATGAACCATGAAAACATTATGCTAAGTGAAAGAAGGTAGCCACAAAAGATCACATATTTATGATACATTTTTTAACGAAATGCCCGGAATTGGCAAATCTAGAAACAGAAAGTAGATTAGTGGTTGACTAGGGCTGGAGTGGGTTGGGGGAAGGTGGGGAGTGACAGCTAATGGGTACACAGTCTCTTTGGGGGATGGTGCAAATGTTCTAAAATTAATTGTGTGGGTGGTTGTACAAGAAACAGATTACAGCTATTGCTTTTGGGAAGGGGAACTTGACAGCTGGCAGACAGGAGTGTCGATATATATTAATATACATGTTAATATATACACCCTGTGTGCTTATTGGATTTTGTATCACATGTGTAATAACCTATTCACAAGCTAATAAGTAAAGTAATATTTTACAAAAGAAATTACAATGAGATGACAAAAGGTGTTAACTACAGATTCCATAAAAATTTTAAAAGTTAAAAAAAGTCATGAAGTGACAAATGTTGCTCAATGACCTTAAATTCAATCTTTTACTCTTCCATATTTCCTAGTATTTAGAACACATAGCCTGCAATCAAGCTTTATCAAGTTCTAATTCTCCTCTTTATTTGAGTTGGCATGGACCAAGCCATTTAATCAGAAAGAAATGACCCCACTTTCAATAGTAGACATTTATGGACTCTCAACTCTGGACAGGATCTCAACCTAAGCCATGGGGGCAGGGATCAAAGCAAATGGTCTCTGCCTTCAGATAACTTAATTTCAAATAGAGAAAGTGATATAAAACACTAGTGATGGGTGGAGGGTAATATTCTGGAAATGGAGTCTCTCAGATAGGACCCATATTAACATTTTATATTTTATATTCTTAGAGCTCTAAGATTGAAAGCATTCGTCTCAATAATATGGGATTTTCTGGTGCTTCCTCCCTCCCTCCCCCTCTCCCTCCCTCCTTCCCCCGCCTCCTTCCTTCCTTCCTTCTTTCTTTCCTTCCTTCCTGCCTTCCTTTCCTTCTTTAAAGCTCAGGCACTCTCCCTCCTTATTCAAAAGCATCAATGGCTTTCTTAAGACGCAGTAAGCACTGATTACCTGCCCTGGTACAGTTTGAAGCTCTGTACGACTAGAAAAATGAAATTGTCAATAGTCCTCTCCTATCATCCTTCTCCATGACTTTGCCCAGGGCTGATTACACTAGTCTTATGAGTAAGGAAAGCTCTCAGGAACTTTAGCAGTAATAAGTATAAAAGTGAAAACTGTACTGTCTTTACTGTATCTAGAGATACAACAGTGTGAAAATTCCGTTAGTTGTTAGTCCAGGAGTCTGAAGACCTGGGTGTTAAGTCCAGGTTTTGGTACTCAGAGATTGTAGAAACTAGGACAATACCCCTTGCACTAATTCCATGGCATTAAACCACCTTTCCTAAGTGATACCAAGTCTATTGCACCCTAGGTGTCAGCCTGGCCGTCAGCCTGTCTCAAGATTTAACCATTTCAAGTTTGCCTAATGTTACACAGTTTACAAAATATAGTCACTATTTCATTTGATTCTAAAATAATCCATCCTAAAAGGCAGATGAAGCATGAAATATTGTCCCCATTGTCCATAGATAAAACTGAGAGATAATTTAATAACATTGAAATTAGAAGGAGGAGCATTTTGCTAATTAATAAGAAAAGGCTTAGGGTACAAATGTCTAAGCTAAAATTATTCTGTGATATTATCAAGTCTTCCTTCCTAGTTCCCTATCTAGGGAAAAGTACATTTATCCTCTTTTTATAATAGGAAAAGAGGTCCATAGAAGTAGGTGACTTTCCATGACACTGTAGTGACTGTCATTGGGGTGGGTCAATTAAAACAATTGTATTTGGCTATTGAAAGTATAAAATTTGTCCTATTCAGCAATAAGTAAATAAAGTATCAGAATCGCAAACCAAAATATAAGAAAAATACTTTGCCATAAACATTTCTTTGTTCTCTAATATTAAGATAAAAATTAAACAATTGAATTTATTTCCAGTGGTTTTTTGGCTGAATCCTATTTCATAAGGTACATTTTTCTTCACCTCACCAAGGGAATATTAAAAAGCAGCAAGGAAAATATGATTTGAGAGGTGTGATATTTATGGGCATCCATTAGTCTTTGCCAGAGCTAGAGCCATTTGACAAAGCTGAGTGCCTCCATGTTGTTTATGGGCAAAGGAATTAAACTTGATATGGATTTGTTGCTGTGTTTAGAAGACAGATCACTCTTTGGAAGAAAATTTCACTTAACATAATGTGATTTGAATGTGAAACTCTCTGCTGGGCTGTATATTTTGCCCACACGCCACATGCAGAGCACAATAAGTCCACCAGAATCCTTGGGGCATATCTCAAAGAGAGGCACATACTTGAAAGGAAAGAACAGTTTGGACGGGAAACCAGTCTATGGGTTTTCTATCCTGCTTTGGATTTAATTTGTAGTCTGGCCTTAGGGAATTAATGTCCCAGGACCTTTATTTCTCCATCTGTAAAAATTACTGAGAGGCAGATTTTGGCTTGATATGAGGAAGAAGGAAATGATTAGTAAACATAGAATGGGAACTTTTCAATTTCTTACATGCATAGCTAAACCCTGTATTTATTTTACTCTTCTAGGCATTTCAGTGCCCTTCTCTTATTCTTCAATATGTTGATTACTCCAGGCATTCACAATTCTCACAGAAATACACCTTATATAACAAATTATAACATAATTATTTCTTTTACTTTTTAAAGAGAGCAACATAAAATTGAATCTGTCTTCTATTATTTCTTTGAGAATTTTGCAGCTCTATACATGAGTGAGATTGGTCATCTTTTCTTTTGTGGAAGTGACTTTATTACATTTTGCCAGGAAGCTATCTTTAGCTTCCTGAAGTGGATTGGAGCAATTGCTGTCCCCTTCCATGACCTACAATAATTTTTAAAACATTGGGATCATTTGGTCTCCAAAGGTTGAATAGAATCCAGCTGTGGAGCCATCTGGTCCTGGTGCATTTTTTTTTAAAGGGCGATCTATAATCACTTTCAAATCTTTTCTATAGTAATTAGTCTAGGCAAGATTTACACATCTTCTTTTAATTCTTAATAATTTATGTTTTACAATGAATAGCACCCATTTTTCCAGGTTTCAAAAACATTTTGCTTTAGGATTGCACATAGCATTAACATATATTTTCCCCATCCTGTATTCTTTTTAATTTTATTATAAAGATTTTTAAAATGCCTAAAGAGTTTCAAAAGAATACAGTGAGCACCCATATAATCCCCAGCTATCATTAACCGTTTTAAATTAGAGAAATCATAACCCTACATCTTTTTTTTTTTTTTTTTTTTTTTTTTTTTGTTGCTGTACGCGGGCCTCTCACTGCTGTGGCCTCTCCCGTTGCGGAGCACAGGCTCCGGACACACAGGCTCCGCGGCCATGGCTCGCGGGCCCAGCCGCTCCGCGGCATGTGGGATCTTCCGGGATCGGGGCACGAACCCGTGTCCCCTGCATCGGCAGGCGGACTCTCAACCACTGCGCCACCAGGGAAGCCCATATAACCCTACATCTTTAAGCAATTCAGCATTTCTTTCCGAAGAGTAAAAACATTCTCCCACATAACTGCAATACCATTTAACACACTGAAATCAATCTCTTAATAACTTTTATCATCCAGTTCATATTCAAATTTCTCCAGTTGTTCCCCAAACACTTTATAGCTGATTTGCTGAATCCCGAATTTAATCATAGAAGATATTTGGTTGTCTTGTCTCTTAAGTCTTTAATTTAAAACCATTCTGCTCCTCCTTTTTGATAATAACATTGACTTGTTGAAGAGACTAACTCAGTTGTGTCATTTCTTTTTACTGACATTTAATTTGTTCTTATTTATCCAGTCTTTTCTCATTCTTAATCTTGAATTTCTTACTTTCTTCTTTTTTTCCTTAATTGTGTTCTCAAGGGGGACTAGCTATTATATTAATCTCTTCAAGGAACTTGTCTTGAGTTTTATTAATTTGACTATGTTTTACTGTTTATTTTTTCATTAATAGAGTGAAACTCTCTTAATCAAGACAGGAACCCCAGATATTATAGAAGGACAAAATAGTAATATTTAAATACATAAAAACTTAAATTTTCATTATGGCAAAAGAAAAAATAAAAAAGCCACAGGCAAACATAATTGGGGTAATGTTTATAATAAAAATAAACAAGAAAGGCAAACATTTCTAATATACAAAGATCTCAACTGACAAGATAAATACTTCAAATAGGCAAATTCCTAAGAGAGAAACTCTGAATTAGAAAAGGAAAGAAAATCTATTCGAATTTTTTACCCATTTTAAATTAGGTTGTCAGCCTATCTCATTCATTTTAAAGTTTAATTTATATATTCTAGATATAAGTCAAATACTTATGTATGTATATAATTTGTTGTTTTCACTATTGGATGTTGCTAACAGTAATCAGAAGTCATGGCATCATTTGCCATTTTCTTCATCTAGTTAAGAGAATGTTACACCAAATATACACCTAACAAATACCAAGTGATTATTTAAAAGAGATAAAGGAAGTGTTTTATTTCCTAATAGGCAGCCTCAGAAAGAAACATACTAATATTTAATCTATGCTTATAAAGTTTTTCAAAGCATTAATTCCATACCCTGATTAGGTGGGTTGAAGACAGTTGGAGGAAACATGCTTTTGGTGCATATAATTCATGTAAAGAAACTATTTTATTTCTAGTAAATTTTTCTTTTAAAAAAGTCTATCCAACATTGTCACTGTTTTTTCCCAGGCATGTGGTTTTGGTGTGTAGTTGCAGTTGCACTAACCCATTTCCTGTGCGTATGCTCTGCTTTACCCTTGCCCTTGATGTGTTAAAAAGAAGTGAAATAGAAATATAACACCATTGCCCAGAGCTCAGTTTTTGAGAACAGAGAAGGCAGATGGAGAAAAACAATGCAAACTGTGCACGCGTTTCCAAAGCCCGAAACAAAATTGGCAGTTTGACGAGTATTAAAGATGCCTATTCAAATGAAAGTCAGTGGGCTTTTGTTCTTCCCCACGTGATCATTAGAATTTATTAATATGACTAGATTAGGATTTTTCATAGCTTTATCTTCTAGCATTTTCTCATGTATAGACTTGAAAATGTATTTCTGTTCTGAGCTAATTGTGAATCTTCTCCCCTTTCTCCTTGTTTGTTTGTTTGCTAGAGGGGCAAAAAGAAGAAAATAGCTATTTTTATAAAGTTTTTAAAGCAATAGGAGAATTATTATGCAACTAGTCTAAAAAAAATCCTAAAGTCAAAGTACTTTTTGTATATTTTAAAAGGGTACTATTAGCATCATCATGTACACAAAGCTCCAAGCTCACATTAACAAGAGCTTGTTCCCTAACACCTGCCAAGTACCCTATCTTCTGTTAAAGATATTTTTGTATGGGAGCTACTTGAAAGCGTCTGAGTCTGACTCTTGAAGATCAATAACATATTTCATAAAGACGCCAGGTTTTTACTACCCTTTTTTTATTCATTGGCTCCAACATTTAGCCAACCAATGTTGATCCGTGTGATGAAGTATATCTATGAAGGCCAAACCCAGTGGTTAATATGTAAATATACTAAGTAAGCTTTCATCTCGTTGCTGGATACATATTCTCTTGTTGGATTCCTATTTTGGATAGGGGTAGAGTGCCTGATATATGGATGGTGAGTCAACTGTTAAAAACCACTGGGCTATGCTTGGGGATAAGTGGATCAAGGTATTTCTGAGACTGTCAAAGTTGGAAGTGGTCACAGAAATTATCTAAGTCATGTTTGTTTGCTTTTACTTTTTTAGTTGTAGGTTTTGTTTACAGAAAGGGAGGTGAAAACTCAGAAGCTAAGTGCTGTATCTCAGATCAGCTGCCGATAAAACTACTTGGTGGCAAAGGTAGGATTGCTACCCAGATATATTTCTAGTCCAAAGTTTGTTCCAATACTATACCATGAAACTGGAAACATGAAAGGGAAAAAATCAGAGGCTAATGACATGAAACTAAATACCATTCTTATGAAGTGTTCTGGAAATAAGCACAGAACCGCCAGAGTCATGGTCCTACCTAGAGAATTATGGAAGGGGCCAGAGAGAGACCTCAATATATTGAATTCCCTTTTGTGCCTTTTTTTGCCTGGCCCATCTCAAATTTCAAAATCACCTTCTTTAAGGTGTCTTTTCTCTCTCCCAATCTGTTAGATGTCTTTCCTACATGATCAAATAATACTTTCTGTATATTGTAGTTTTTTGTTCACTTGTCTTCTCCTCCATTAATAATAACCATTATCAATCATTGAGTACCTACTATGTGCCAGGCACTTTGCCAGGAAATTTACGAAAGCCGTGTTGAGTTCTTGAAAAACCCTCCAAATCAGGGATGAGGGTTTCCTAATTGACCGAGTTCAAACACTTAATAAACATCAGAACCAGAACGGGAAATCATATTTGCTGTGTTCCCATTCCTACAACATCTCTGTGTGTCATACTGACTAAATTCAGAGCCAGAGGACTGTGGTCATGAATACTAGACTTCTCTCATCATTCATTCCATGCACCTTCCAGTCTTTGAGGTTGGAAAGCTGAACCTACACTTTTCAAAGTCTCTGGAATCTAGGATTCTGGATATGATGGAAGGTGTGCCAATTAGAAACAGTTGTAAGAGATTCGGAAGGCAATAATGACGTGCGTGCCATCTTCCAGCTGCTGTGGTGGCTGGGATGCAAGGTGCGGTGTGTGTGTGGGGGGGCATGAGTAGGTAGAAGCAGACTCAGCACTCAGTTTTCAGTCACCAGCTTTGAGGTTTGAGAGGTAGTTGTGACAACACCTGCGGTAGCAGCCGTGGAAGCTTCCTGACATCTGAATCACAGTTAGGAGGTGCATCTGTAACCTTGGACTCCATAATCCAGGAGGGGTTCATCTTGCCTTTCCAATGATTTTGTAAAACTAAATTCCTTATTACATTTCTTTTTGCCTCAAATACCCAGAATGATATGGTGGTATTTCCCATATCTATTGTTGTATAACAAACCACTCCAAAACCTAAAATGATTTATTTTAGGACTAAAAGAACAATGATTTATTATTATTTTTAATTTTTGAATTTTATTTTATTTATTTTTTTTATACAGCAGTCCTTATTAGTCATCAATTTTATACACATCAGTGTATACATGTCAATCCCAATTGCCCAATTAATCACACCACCATCCCCACCCCTCCGCCTCTTTACCTCATTGGTGTCCATACATTTGAATGATTTATTATTTATTATGATTCTGCGGTTGGTTGGAATCAGCCGGGCAGTTCTTCTGATGGGTTCACTCATGTGGCTGAATTCAGCTAGCAGCTCTGCTGAGGCTGGGACATCTGAGACAGCCTCACTTGTCTGCTGAGCTGCCTTCAGACTTTTCCTTGTGGCCTCTTTTTCTACATGGTCTTTCATCACTAATCTGAGCAGGAAGCAGGAGCAGGGACTGCTTAGCCAAGTTAGAAATGATATAATTCTGTATCTGAGCAGGAGAACCACAAGTGTCAAAACCTTAGAAAAATTGTAAGCCAACATGAATAGGAGAAAGGATTGAGGCTGGAGGGAGTTTGGCCAAATCTCCCATTTTTCCCATTATAATTCTGCCAAATGAATTTTATCATCCATTTATGCTGCCAACATTTGTTTAGTATACAGTATTTGAAGTAACCATTTTAGATGTTGGATATAGAAAAATTCTGCCCTTGAAGGAATAAATAACAGGTGACAAGAGTATGATGATAATCCATATAGAGTGACAAAGCGTAAGTCACTAGCTGTGCTAGGCAGTCAGGAAACCAGTTTGGAAAAGTCACACTTAAGGAAGATCTTGAAGCCTGAGTAGGAGTTTGACAGGATGAATGTTTGTTTGAAGGAAATGGAGAATGGCATAGACTAGTAAAAAATTGCCATGACACAAACTTCTGCTTCCAATAATGGTGGGATGTGTAGTTGAGAGTGAGGATAACTGAAAAATTGAAGTTAAATATGTGTTTGTGAGTGTGTGTTGTTTTATAATAAGTAGACAAAAAGTCAGCAAGGATATAGATTTGAACAATGTAACTAACAAAAGAGATCTATATATCTCTACATATATGTAGAGATCACTGCATCAACAGCAAAACATGTATTCTTTTTTTAATAAAATTTTTTTAGAGTAGTTTTAAGTTCAAAACAAAATTGAGTGAAAAGTACAGAGTTCCCATTTACTTCCATCCCCACAAACTCACAGACTCCTCAACTATCAATATCCTGCATGACAATGGCACATTAATTACAACTGATGTGTCTACATTATAATGTCAAACAGAATAGACCTAGTCAGATTGTCTATTTCTTTTCTGTGTTTCTGAAAATTGTGTCTTACGAGGAATTGGTCAACTTCATCTAGGTTATCAAATTTGTGGACATAGAGTTGTGATCTGTAGTGATGTCTCTTCTTCCATTTCTGATATTAGTACTTTGTGTCTTCTCTTTTTTTTTCTTGTCTAGCCTGGTTAGAGGCACATCAATTTTATTGATTCTTTCAAAGAACCAGCTTTTGATTTTAATGATTTTGTCTATTGATTTCCTGTTTTTAATTTCATGATTTTTATTCTTCTAGTTCTTATTATCTTTTCTTCTGTTTACTTTGTATTTAATTTACTCTTCTTTTTCTAGTTTCCTAAGATGGAAGCTTAGATTATTGATTTTAGATCTTCCTTTTTTTCCTAATATAAGCAGCCAATGCTATAAATTTCCTTTTAAGCATGGCTTTTGCTGCATCCCATGAATTTTGGTAAGTTGTATTTTATTCAATGCATGTTAAAAAATACATATGGAACAGATATAAAAATTAACAGATACTTGGGCAAAGAGGAATACACAAATTATATCGAAGGATTGGAATCGTACAACATTTATTTCATTTCAAAATATGAAGAAAATATGAATCAATGGTAAAGCTTTAAAATTTCCATATGTTTCAAATTACAAAATATGTATTTAAATACTCAAAAAATCACAATGGAAATTAGAAAATAGGTTGAACTGATCTATAACACATATACTAAATATAAAATCTTGTGAGTTGGGGTTAGATCAGCACTCTGAGGAACATATATGTTCTTAGATACTTATATTGATTTTAAAAAAATCAAAAAATTAACAAGCTAAATAGCCTTTACAAGAAATTTTTTAAAACAATAGCAAAATTAACCCAAAGAAAGTAGAAGATAGGCAATAATAAAAGTGACAGTACAAATTAATGAAAGAGAATAAAAACACATGATGAAGAGGCTTAATAAAGCCAAAAATAGTTCTTTAAAGAGAAAAAAATAAAATTGATAAGCCTCTGGAGAGATTGATCAAGTAAATAGAAGGGACACATGCTAACATTAGGGTTAAAATAAAAGCCTGTGGTAGATTATTAGAAGATATAGCAAACAGAAAATCACTAATGACCAGAAGAAATTAAAAAGTTAATAAGAAAACTTGTGGCCGAAACTAGAAAATTTAGATGAAATGGAAAGATTTCTGGAAAAATATAGCTTATTGAAACTTAATGAACAATAGGAAATCATAATAGTCCTATGCTCATTAGGGTAAGTTCATTGAATCAGTCTTTGACAGAACATTTGAGGTCCAGTTTACTTCACTGGCCAGTTCTAACATTCAAAGAAGAAATAATTACAAAATTATATAAGATCTTCCAAAGATGGTTTAGCCAGGATAAGAGTGAGAGAAGGGGAGAAGGCAGCCATGGTACAAAGCTGGTGCATACACTGTTGAGAAGGGGGTTGAGAAGGAGGTAAGAGTGATCAGACAGAGCTGAGGCCTGGGAATGGGCCACTGAGCTACCTCACATCATTCCTCCAGAAAGTCCATGTAGATTTTGCAGTCTCAGAGTGATCACTCCCTTTCTGGGTAAGACTTCTGTTTCTAGTCCAGGCATCAGCTTTTCAGTGTGGAGCAATTCCTGCCTCATCCTTCAATAACATGAGTGGGGCTGTTCTTCAAGGCCAGCCTTGAAAGAGAAAAAATATATATACGCTTCTGGGGGCAGAAAGGGGAAAAAAGTTTTTCAGCACGTAGAAGAGGATAGAAGTTATTATCACAATAGCGTCTGCTGCATGTCCCTTACTAAGACATATGGTCCAATAGGCCTATTCATTATCTTCAATACGCTTTATGTTTTTTTTAATTTTTGCAACTTTGTTTCAAAGTGATTTCCTTGGCTTGGAATTTCCTCACTGCTTATCTCACTTATAACCATCATTCAAATCGCAGCTCAAGCCATCTTTTCCCCTGACTCCTTCCTTGACAAGACCAACTGACCCTGCTTATGTAGCAGTGAGGGAGGTTGGTTGGAGGTACAGGTGTGTGCAGGAGTTGGAAGGTGTTGGGGAGTGGGGAGGGGTGATGGGTAGTACCCTTAGGGCTGATTTTCTGAACCATTCCCACATTGAGTAATTTTAGTCTCCTTGTGGCAGGAAGGATGTCATTTTTCTTTGTATCTTCCACAGTATCTTTACATATCATTTTCATCCAATGTACATGTATTGAGTAGTTATTAATATATATTGTCATGATCAGAACTTGATTACAATAATCTTTAAATATTTTACTTTGGGATCTTGGTTTATGTATCTCAAAGGCAGATAAAATAACTTTTTCTTAATATCAATATACATGAATAAAAAGCCATATCATTCTCATTTATTATGATGTAATAAGGTTGTAAATTATTTAAGTGAAAAATCCCTGTCTGGTACTTACATTGTTAATTTAATATTCACAGTGCTAGATATTGATGCTGTATTCTCTATGTCATGTAATGTTTTATCGATTGTGTTTAATACCTAGTCCCAATATTTCTGACTTTATCCTCCTTGTAATGTTCAAATAATATAAATAAAGTAGTTTTATAAATGTACTATTAAGACTGACATATTCTCAAGTGGGGGATATGCCATATGACACAGATTTCCCATCCATTTATGCAATAATTAATATCAGAGTTAAGCATATAACTTGGGAAGCTCAATAAGCAATGACAATATCATACATTTATTGTATCCATTCACTTAACAGATATTTATTATGAACCAAGCAATGTTAGGCATTGAAGATAAAAGGTAAATGAGGGATATATGCATCCTACTCTCCTGGGACATATGTTAGTAGAGAAAGAAAAACATCATATAAAGAATTACACAATTGTTTATTAGTTATAATTGTGGCAGGTGTTGTCAAGGAAAATTATTAAGTGTTAGGAGAGTGTGTCATGGTGGGACCTGCCTTGGTATCCTTCGGAGTTCAGAGAGACCCGTATTTTTTATTCTTTTCCTTGAGAGTCAGAAATGAGAGTTTGGCATCAACTTTGGAATAAATAAATAAAGCTGTCAATCAACTGCAAAAATAGTGGTATGGAAGAACACACGTCTGAATTTCAGAATTCTATCATTTAAGAATGATAGCTCTATCACAACCTTTGAAAATTAAATGAACAGTTTAGGGCATGATTTAGATGTTTATCAATGTGCTTTAAAAGTAAAAATTCACAACAGTCTAAAATTGATAGTTAATCAATATTGATAGTATCTCTTTGTCAAGTACCAAAAATCAAGGATGAATATATGGCAAGAGGGTTTGGGGGAAATCCTCTATTCTGATCCATTACTGTTTGAAATCCAACTGAAGCAGATATTACTATCACATGAAAAAATATTTTCAAGTATTTTGATGAATATATACCCAATATTTTATTACTTCTCCTCTACAATTGATTTTGCTTACTGATATTCTGATTTTACAACAGAAAAAAAAAATGACAAAGTCCAACATTTGTTTTTAAAGAATTATTTGCATCTCTGCCCAGCCAGGGGGATTTGTGATGTCTCTTGGTAAGGTACCAGTCAGTTGATAGGATACTGAAAAGTCATGTATTGTGTCTCCGGGTGTAGTAAAAGCATGCCTTCAGAAAAAGCTTATTTGGAAACTTTTTTTTTAAAATGTCTATTAGTTTCCTGTGGCCGTTGTACCAGAGCCTTGATGTGATTTCTAGTTCTAGCTAAAAGCAACACAGATAGTAGCCATGGCGGCCATGATTTTATTGCAGCAGGCTTCGGTCCCTGCAGTGGCTGCTCTGTCCGGCCCGCCGCCTTGGCACTCGACTTGGATTGGGGGTCTTCCTCACCCGTGACTTTCCGAAGACTGTCGCTCCTATGCGACACAGTGGAGACCACTGGAAAAGACTGTTTATCATCAAGACTTCTGGATTCTATGACAGATGTTTTTGAAATTAATGAGATTCTACATTTTGTTGACTGGGATTCCAGTAGCAATTGGCATAACTCTGGTGAACGTATTTATTGGTGAAGCTGAGGTTAGTAGAAATTCCAGAAGGCTATATCCCAGAACACTGGGAATATTTCAAGCATCCTATATCAAGATGGATTGCCCGAACTTTCTTTGATAGTCCCGAAACAAATTATGAAAGAACAATGGCTATCCTTCAAATTGAAGCTGAAAAAGCTGAATTACGGTTATGAATGCTTATTGCATTCATATAGTGCAAAGACGTTTACAAAGCATGCCAAATAACTATAAGATATAGAGACTGTGGTTAGCTTTCAGAGACAATTTCCCACTAGATCAAAAACTAGTACAAAGACTGTCATATTCTGTCATATTCACAAAATTTTATATTTTATTACTCCTTCCTTGCAAAAGTATATTTTTAATCTTTAATGGTAGAAGAAAGTAGGAAAAAGCAGTGGTGAAGGTTTTATTGCAACTATGCCCAAGAGAGCTTGGTCATTTTTTCCCACGTCACCCTGGCAGCTGAAGAACAGATGGAAATCTAAACCACAGGAAGTGCTGTGTGGCAAGCCTTCTGAACTCTGCCCATCACACACTCACATCCTCAGTCTCTCCCGCTGTCTGGAGGAAGGCAGGTTTTATACACATTGGCACAATTTCTGAAATTATCCAAAACCAAGACTTTGGAAACATCTGCTCTTGGATTCCAAGCTTCTTGGTACCAGTCAATTTGTCCTAAAGGATTCTTGTAGAAAAATACAGTGAGGCAGTACTAATGCTTTGCCAAAACAGTTTTAAAGTATGTGCAGAAACCATCTCAGAGAGACACACAAACAAACAAAAGCATAAGCTTGTAATGGCAAGATCAACTGCTTTTTGAGAGAGAGAACTTTGATTTTATTCCTTACATATATTTACAGGCACTGAAAGGATCATTTAATAGGACTTCTAATTGTAGTATTTAATCAAGGACAAAGGGGCCTGGCAGGGTCCAAGATCTTCCTTCACCCGCCCACTGCCACCCCCATGACAAAAACTCTACTCCTTATTACGTGTGACTTTGAACAAATGACTTCATGCCTCACAACTTCAAGCCCCCGCCCCACCTGGTCTACAAAATGATAATGCAAACTTTCACCATGGTTGTGTGGTTTAAGTGATTTTAAATCCTTGAATGCACATAATAAAGTGCTTTATCTCGAAATCCTGTTTCTCATCCCTGCTGGATATGTTGACATTCATGGAGGGATGCACTCCTTATGGAATTCTTCAATGTCCAGTTATTAGGTGAGCTTTTTTTCTCCATGCACTTCACTCACCCTGGGGAAGGGTGATGTTATCATGACGTACTCACAGGAGACGAAGGTGTGAGCCAGGGCCTGGACGAGGCACCATAGCATGGACCCAGCTGGCTGGCTCACGTGGAAAGACTTGAACCAGCAAAGCTGTCAACAAAATATTTATATCGTAGGTAGGAAAGATTTTAGAGAAAGAAAAATAGTTTACTCTAGACTTGCAAGGAGGGGAGGAGAGATATAGAGACTCCCATTTGTCTGTTCTCCTTCCTCTGCAGTCTACCTTTCCCCAAGAAAACAAAATCAGGTTGGGGAAGTATCATAGGTCAAGGGATGGAAAGGATTTGAACACAGTGAGGTGTGTGAGCATGGTTGGGGTGTTGTCCATGTGGTGAACTTTGGGACTGCAGGTGCTTTTGGAAACTTTAGGTCTTGTGAACTGCTGGCGCCTTCCTGGTTTCTGATTTCTACATTTGTGCCTCTTCATTTTGTGGGGTGGGATATTGATTTTGCCTGTGTGACAACAGTGCCTCTGGAAAGCTAAAGCTACAAGGGTTGGGTCCTAGAAAAACCCTGGGATCTGGGTACTGGGGCTGCTTCTAGGCTTAGCAAACAGATCTTGGGGGACTTTGGGGGACTGCTTACCCCTGCAGGTGAGGAGAGTAGGAAGGGCTGTGCAGGGACTCTTGTTAAAGGAAAAAGGAGCTTCTGTCTGAGTGGAGCTTCCCTTGTAAGGAATTAAGAGATCCCCCTGGCCATTGATTGAAGACTTTCCAAATTAACATGTTAAAATTCATTTACTAAGCTTTGTTTATCCTTCATTCCTGAGCGATTTAGTGGTTTATTAGCTTTTTGAGTACAGTGTTTTTTAAAAGTATCAAGTCTTAGAAGCAGAGAACAAGAAAAACTACAATTCTGAAAGTGAAGCCTGCTGAGATTTTCCAACCTAAAGTAAATAATGCCGTCTAATTTGTAGGAAGCTCTTTTTTTTCCCCTAATGGAGGTCTCTAGTGACATATTTCCACATTAGGTGCAATTAGACTCTGAGAATTATTAAGGAGGAGATTGCTTTGAGTACTTAGAACTCATCCTAGTGAGTGATTTGTAGTCCAGTTATGTAATACCTTTCAAGCTTTAATGTAGCTCTTTCCAAATATGAAATTCTATTGGCAAAAACTATGAGGAATTGTTTTATTTCACACAGGTAAGGTAATAATGCTCTGTCATCAAAATGAGAAGTGAAGAACACTAGCTTAAGAGGCAGGTTCTTCTCAGGGCTCTGATTCTGTTGGCTCTGCTGAAGTTTCCTTGTCTGTGTCATGAGATTAGACCAGCTGCCTCCAAATCAGATGGCTCCAGGGCAGAAATGGAAGATGAATGAGTGACGTTAGGCTTGATGGAGACTGTGCAATGGGTGATTGACTACCTCTTCCATAGTAGGTTGGGTTACTGGTTCTAATTAGTTAACCTTACCCCTGTTTCCATCCATGATATGCTTTGGAAGATTGCCCCATTAAAGAGGCAGTGCAGGTTTCCCCATTCCTTTGACTTTAGGTCAGCCATATGACTTGCTTTGCCCACTTGAAAGAGACAGATGTGAAGGTATGTTAGCTATGAACCTAGTTATTAAGAGAGCTCGTGTGTTCCCCTTGACCTTTTCCATTTCTGTCATTGCCTTGAGAAGAAGTTGTCCTGCTGGTGTGCCGGTGCTAGAAGGAGAATAAGTGACAAGTGGAGAAAAGCCAAGTCACCCCAGACCAACCCAGCCTATATTAGTTGAACACAGCTGACCCCCAGACACATGAGCAAAACCAATGCTTACTGTTGTTTGTTGTTGAGCTTTTGAGGTTTTTTTTATTATGTAGCATTACCAGCGCCATATAAGTAATTTGTTCTATTTCCTCTGGATAAATTTCCTTCTTAGCAACACGAGGGTGTTAGGATAGGGCTGGTGATCCAAACTCAGATTGCCTTCAGGGCAGGAAAGAACAGTAAATGAGGGAAAGAAGATGGTGTTTGATGACACAACATTCACCCCTTCTAAAAAGGAAGCTTCTACTCAGCTCCAGCCAAAAATAATCACACAGAAATGTGAGCCCTGTGTTGCCATATCTACCTGTTTTTCAAGAGAAGCTAGAAATCTAGATTTTTTTAGGTGGGCTCTCCAAAATTTAAGTTTCCGAACTAGTTAAAAAATTTGTAGAACTCCATATTGGCAGGATATATATATATATATATATATATATATATATATATATATATATATATATATATATATATATATATATGTAGTTTATTAGCTTTTTTGTTTTTTAAAAAATAAAAGTATATACATATATATATATATATGTATATACATACATATACATATATCTCCCAGTATCAACCTTAGCAATCTCTGGGTTAGAGTCTGTAGGTCCCTACCTGCTCTAGTGTCCAGTAATCACTGGTCCTCAATACATTGCTTGTCTATTGTGTGCTCCAGCTTATCCTAGCTGTATTTCTTTTATAATGAACTCAACAAAGTTTTGATTTAAAAATCACATATCATGCTTCGTTTGTCCCCAGTGGAATGTCTTACAAATATGGTCATAGCGTAAAAGCTAAAATCAGCAAATGAAAAACCAGACGAAAACAAAAATCTTAAACTACCTAAAATCTTCAGCTATTTCAAAAGCTTAAAAATAACGAATCAACTACTTAATTATCTGTAGAAACTGACTTTATTTTACTAAAGGGATTTTTTTTGCAACTTTAATATCTATTCTTGTTTTTCAGGATGGAAATTTTAAAGATGATCTATTGTTATTACATTAAGAAATCTAAGGTCTACTTCTGAAATGTAATGTGTGTCTATCAGAGGAGAACAGAATTTTTAATGCCTTTTAATGATTTTTTCTTAATAAATTAACCATCAACTGGAAAAAGGGACTGGCATCTCCATTAAAGGAAAGGAAACCAGGAAGCCTTCCTTTAAATCTTCATTAGCTACTGATTAGGCCGAGAAGAAGGCTTCAATCTCCGGATTTCCTTGACCATGGATTACAAACCAGGAATAATTAAATGGGAGGAATATAACCTCCTTATAGGGTTCTTAATTGGCTTAATGATTAGACATGGCTTGCAAAGTATGGACTATGAGTGTGTATGTCAATTTAATTTAAATAAAATTTACTTAGTCTCATCCAACAGCATATTGGATACAGGGCACAGCACTGCACAGAATATAGAGGAAGTAATTCTTGCTCTGAAATAAAGTACAATTAAATGAAGACCAAATGGAGAAGGCAGCTCCTGGGGAGATTTCACTTTATATTTAGAATGAAAGGTTAAGGTCCATAAGTTATTATTGCTTTATACCTCATTATACTTGGAGAAGCTTCTCTCTATGTTATGTTCTCTGTATTCTTTTTCATTGATTGTTTCTAGGATTCCTTAACAAAAAAAAGGCTGGGGGTGGGGGAGAGGTTATTTAATACTTGTTGAGTTCCAATAATGTGCTGGATTAACTTATTTAATCTGTACAACCACTCTGTGCAGTAAAGCGTTTATTCCCATTTTACAGAATGAGGAAAATGAGGCTCCGGAAATCCAGTAAATCCTCTGAGATATCACTTCTTCACAGAAGTCTTCCTTGAGCTCCACAGTCTGAATAAGTTGTCTTGTAAGCACCCTAAACACATTGCATGTTTCATTCTGGCAATTATAACATTTTACAGTGGTAGTGGTTACTTTCTGCCTCTCCTACTGGACCATGAACTCTTGGAGGCTAGCGTTCAGCATAGAATGTTATCCAGTAAATGTGTGTGAAAGGTTTATGTCAAGGTCATACAACCTGTAAGTGGGAGAAACTAGAGCTTAGAATCAAGATTCTCATAAATATAAATCCTCTGCACTTTCTACTGCACTGCCACTTCAAAAGTTTAAGAATTGGGAAACCTTTTATAAAATTTTTCTTCAATAGACAAATGGAATTGCATCAAACTAAAAAGTTTCTGCACAGTAAAGCAAACAATCAACAGAATGATGAGATGGAATCAGAGCAAATATCTGCAGACCATATATCTGATAAGGGGTTCATATCCAAAATGTATAAGGAACTCAGACAACTGAATAGCAAGAAAACAAATAATCTGATTTAAAAACATGCAAGGGACCTGAATAGACATTTCTCAAAAGAATACATACAAATAGCCAACAGATATATGAAAAAATGCTCAACATCTCTAATCATCAGGGAAATGCAAATCAAAACCACAATGAGATATATCTCACACCTATAAGAATGACTATTATCAAAAAGACAAAAGTTAAGTGTTGGTTAGGATGTGGAAAAAAGGGAACCCTGGTATACCTGTTGGTGGGAGTATACATTGGTACAGCTATTATGGAAAACAGTATGGAAATTCCTTAAAAAATTACAAATAGAACTACCATAGGATCCAGCAGTCCCAATTCTGGGTATATATCCAAAGGAAATGAAACCAGTAACTTGAAGAGATATCTGAACTCTTAAATGTTTTAAACTCGCATGCACTCCATATATACGTTCTCCATTTCTATCTTCATTAGGGGCTTTAAATCATGGGCTTTAAGTCCAGCACATGACTGCTTAAGGCAGTGTTTCCCAGTCTCACATGGTGACAATAATGACTGGGGGGCCTGTTGAAAAGTGTGGATTCTTTGGTCTCATGCAGATTTAGTGAACCATATCCTAAATGGCGAAGGGAATGGAAATCTGTTTTAAAGGGGTCCAAGTTATTGTTATTGTTAAACTTATTTAGAAATGTTAAGGCATCTTGGAAATTGTATTAGGGTGTATGGCGAGGTGGGATTTGAAGAAAAAACAACTATTTTATCCACTTCCATGTTTGGAGACGCAGAAGGCAATTCAACTTGGAGAAGATCTTTTGGAATAAAAATCTTTTGGGTGACTTCTCTTGTTATGGAAGGTTAAGGGAAGCTGTCATCCACCGCTTTAGGGACAAGCAAAGACTGGCTTTCTTAGTTCAATACAGAGCTCTGGGGAAGGGTCAGATGAAACCACAGAAGGATCCAGAAGCCTAGAATGAAGGGACTGACTCCCAAACTCTCAAATTGGAGACTTTAAAAGTTAGATAAACTTATTGAGATGACTCCATGGACCCTTCTTTCAGAAGACCTTGTAGGCAGAGAGTAACAATGAGGTTTCTACAATTAGTTATCATATGGGTCCCCACCCAACACACACAGACACACACTCACCCACGCACACACACACGAGTGCATGCATGCAGTGCTGATGAAGTCTGAATGAGCTCTGTGGATCCTGCTGGTGTCAGTTCCCTGGTTTGGACATTGTACTCTGGTTGTGCAGGATATTGTCATTGTGGGAGGCTGGGATACGTGGGATCTTTCTGTACATTTTTCTTTTGCAACTTCCTCTGAATCTATGATTATTTCAGAACAAAAATTATAAGAAATAATTTTCCCAATTGCGATAGTTAAAATTTCAGTGGAATTTAGGGAAGTGAAACTCAAGGCCTTACTGTATGTCATTTTGCCTTTGCTTTCTTTTTGCTTTAGGTTATTTTTAGAAGTTTTAGATGGGTTGAGAAGACTTACATTATAACTTGGGACATTGTTGGATTTTTATGCATATACAGTGTGGGAATTAATCATTGAACTATTTATACCCCAAATTGAACAAACACAAAATCCCAGGAACTGTAAAGATAATCATTATAGTCAGGGATGATAACCTTAACAGCTCTCATGGTGCAGGGTGCTGGTGTATCCTAGGTACCATGTTGTATCTTCTTGTACTTTTGGTGCTCACCAAACTGCTGGCACGTTTCACCTGGTATTTACCCCTTGTCGGCTTGTGTTGTTGTTTTTTATTCCATATAGCAAATACCCTTTCTCCAGATGGGCTGTGAGACCCCATGATCAAGAACCATGGCAGCATCTGATAGATAACATGTAAATGAGATGAGTGAGGATAATATCTGCTGGGTTTCTTCAATTGTATTGCATGCTGTATCAATTAAGATATTCTCTCATATTAGTGATAGAAAAACCAATCCAAACTGAATCAAGTGAAAAGGAAAATGCATTGACTCATGTAAATGAAAAGTCCAGGAGTATGTTTGGCTTTAGAACGTGTTCCTCTCCATCTCTCAGCTCTACTTTTTCCAAATTGGCTCCATGAGCAACAAGGTTCTGAACTTGCAGTCACAAGGAGGCTACAGCTGCCTTAACCTTACTCCTTTAGTTGGAAGTCCAGCTGAAGTCTTTTTGGATAGTTCCAAAGTATTTGGCTTCTTTTTGGAAGCCAAAGTATTCACTCCTTCTCTGGCTATACTGAGTCACAGTCCCATCCCTGAGCCAATCACTAGGAAGAAATGTACTGACTGGTCTAAACTAAGGTCACCTGCTTTGCCCTTGCATCCCATAGTGAGGTCCCAGAAAAACCTTGTAAACTAAGAGTTGGAGGAGGTAGTTCCATCCAAGCAGGAGACATTTCCTAAGTTTGGCAGTGAAGCAACAATTATCACCTATAAAATCTTAGAGACTCCTACTCTCCTTTTGTGATAGGCTTATACTGGGGGCAGGGGAATGAAGCTTTGGAGTGGTCACTGGAGATCTGATTATTAGTGGTTTGTTTCTTTCAACAACAGAGCATGGATGTCAAGAAAAGATTTATTATTTGACATGCCATTAAATGATAAGATAGCTTGTTTGTCCTATGACTAACTTGTTGTAGTGTTAATAAATAAGTTTATAGTGTTTTTCATTTTGTTGGTTCAAACTGCATCAGTAGAATTTATAGTCCTGTGCAGCAGTGCTGGAGAACTAATTGGTTTTGGTTTATATTCAACATAGACTTCATTATCTGCATTCTCCTCAGGAGAAATCCTTAATTCAGCCTCCTAATTTCCTTGCTGCAATGCACTGATGGTTTGCAGCATCTAAAATATGTGATTATGAGTGTTAACAGTGTCCCTCTGCAGAGCCCTATTTTCACCTTGTTTCTGTTAATGACCCTGGAAAATCTGGTGATGTAGTGCTTGCTGTCAGGACCTCGCATGTGTGGCAGGTTGTCACTGTGCTTCTTGGGTTAATTTTGGTTCCTTTCTCCACTAGAATCATGTAAGAAACTCTTATCTGTGGTAAGCTCTATTGCCCAACATTATGGCATTCATATTACAGACATGCTCTGATTTCCCAAAGGTATTTTATCTTATACTTTGGATTTTCCACCAGCTCAGATGCACTCCTCAGTTCTGTTTCTGGAGAAATGCCTTATGTCTTGAGCTTGAAATCACTCACCTCTCTTGTTTAGGTTCATGTCTGCATCCTGTTCTTTCTTGTTCTGCCATAAGCTTGGCTCTCCTCACCATGACTTATTACCGTCTTACCTACTTAATTATTTGTTAATCATATCCCATTAGGATGACTATTTTCATCATATCCCACCAGGATGGCTACTTCTTGGTACCTTAAACTCTTTCTGTAAAGCCTCACCACTTGAGATCAAGCTACCGGTATTTCAGCTCTCACTTTCCCTCTTGTCTATCCCAATCCATTATTTTTTCTCTATACTCTAGCTAAAGTGAAAATTCAAAAACACACACCCAGTAAGGTCAATAACCTGTTCTCTTCCTTCCAGCCCACTAAAAAGATGCCTGTTACTTAGGTCTAGGAGTGCTCCTGGTTGCTGATCAAGGGGACATGATTTTTCTTTGTGTCCTCAGAGCAGGGGAGAAGAACTAGTAAGGCTGCAAAGTAGAAACTTGGAAGAGGCATGCCAGGAATACATATGTTCACTGCAAGTCAAGTGGACACTGTACAGAGAGCTGAGCTTAAGCCTTTACTCAGGTACTCCACACAAGAGGTCACCCTCTGGGTAAGGAAAGTCCACCACTCTGAGGCACTAGGTGTAAGAGGTATTGATGGAAGATGGCTATCCAGAACTAGAACTGCCTCTTTTAAGGTAGAGGTCCCCACAGGAGCCCATGCACATAAAAGTGGTAACATTTGGGAACTAGCCACATGAAGGACCTTGAAGGAATAGTGTCAATTAACCAAGGAGAAGACTGCTCCCTGCTCAGCCAGGAGAGAGAGGCTTGCCTTTTCACCACTTCCTCCTCATCATCCCAACACAATGCACCAGCTCACCCTAGAAGAGGGCAGAGTGAGAGGGGGTTCAAAAGCAGCCCCCTCCTTCTGACTTGGAGCACTCCCTCTCCCAGCTGTTCCCCAATCAGCCCTACCCACAAGCCACTAGAGTCTTGACTCTTTATTGCTGAAAATGAGACATTTCAAATAAGTGAAATTGAGTGGAAAATTACTGAATCTTGCCAAGGTGTCATTAAAGTACACAGTGGGAAAGGTAGGATGAATATAGCACGATTAGGGAACAGTTACTGGAACAAAATGAAATCTTTTCATGTTTAGACCCCAAGTTGAAGCTCCTCCATCCACTAGTTAGAGATACATAGACAGATATTTTAACACCAGAAGACAAGTTTTCCTAAAATGATCATTTAATCATGTTATTTCCAAGCTAAAAAATAAAAGCCAAAGCTTGCCTTTGCCAAAAGAATACAAATTGGAAATTTGGTCTGAAATATAATGCTTTCCAGAATCTATTTCATTTCAAATAAGTATATTAGATATAAGTTTTTTTGTTGCAAGTCAACTCAGATACCCTTGAAAAGCTGATAAGGATATATATTATACATTTTAAAAAGTCTAAAATACTATAAAATAATTTATATTTTGGATTTGCATTTGCATGTTAGTTTATAGAGTATTTTGAAAAAGAGAATTAATATACATTATATAGTCCATGAAAATATCAAGTTTCTGAAAATATTTGGGTTACTGAGAAAAGTTATACCAAGTAAAGTAAAATAAAATAAATTGAAGGAGAAGAAAACAATTACACAAAAATAGAGGGCACTGCATTTGCTTGGTGGATTGGCCAGACTGTGGCACAGCACAAGAATACAGATGTTAGGAATCTGGAGAGTCAGTCATTAAAGTTTTAAACAAAAAGTAATATCTTTTGGACCTATTATTTACCCAGTACTGTACTGGTCGCCATGTGCGAGGGAAGCAAGGTTGAATATTTGATCCGTGACTTTGAGAAACTTAAAATCTGGAAAGATCTGGAACTGTGGTGGTGAGATCCAGCAGTGATCTGGAAGTTAGGGAAAGGAGTAAATCACTGTGGATGTGCCCTGTGAGTCGTTTTGTCCAAAGAGTTGAACCAGACTGTATGCCATAAGAGGAGAAGGATGAAGAAGTGGGGACTGGCCAGTTGTGTCCCATGCTGGCTGAGAGACACATGAATATAAGCAACCAAACAAGAATAGCTCATTGGAAACCTTGAGGATTGAGGGGCAATGAGGAGGGGGTATCTAGAAAACAAATGAAGGCAGGGTAGACAGATTAGAGTTAGTTTTCAGGAAGTTGATAAATAGGGACATCTAAGTACTTTTTTAAAAGGTAAACATGTTATTTTGTAGCTTATGAATATTCTTATTTGTATCTACTCAAATATTAATTTTCCCATTTATAATAAGATGCAGATGAATAAGACTGAAAAAAACAAGATAAAAATAACATAGAATCACTTCTCTGATCAAGCGCTATACTTTGTAATCAATTCAGCAAAATCTGTAAGTAATTTAAAAAATTCATATGGTTTTAAAGTTTGGATATTCTTGCATATATAGCAGCTAAGTTAGAACCTCAATTTTCCCCTGGTGATTTAATCATTTCATTCCAGGGTCTCAACCCCTGAACGATTTATTCTTTACCCACAGAACTGCTTATTATTTTAATGATAGCATTGGGACAGAAAGTGGAAAACAGCCATTTAAAGATGCTTCCTCTAGATTAGAAAGAAAATAATTATAGTGAAAAAGAAAAGAAATAAGACCCACACTTTGCCACCAAAAGTTTACAGTAAAGAGTCCATTTCTCTTTTATAACACTTGATATCAAATAATAGACACACAAAGAAAAAGAGCCAAAGAATATAGAGGAGCTAATGACAAAAAAACAGTTTCTTACCCCACCGTGCCCCACCTCACCCTACTAACCAGAGGCAACTCCTTTTAAACATTCCTATTTTAGTTCTTTTGGGAGCCTACTTACTCTACATTAACATGTTTATACTATAACTTCTTGGTCTTTCAACTTCTCCAAGTGAAAGTTGAGGCTTCATGACCCATCACTCTACCTTTCCTTCTTCCTCCCAATTTCCAATAATTCTATTATTTGCAAACTTTCTATCGGTTACTTGTTTTTTTTTTTATTTTTTAAATAAAGTATTTAACTCTACTGACATTTGACACCTCGCCAAGGAAGCTGAAGACATCAGCACTCCTGACTCTCCTCCCAACTTTGCTCCCACTGCTGTCTTCTAAATTCTGTCAGTCATACTTGGGAGAGTTGGTGATACTAAAAGTATTTCACAACTAGCAGAGTCATCTTATTAGTTGGAGGTTGGACCTTTCCATTAAAATCTTTTATGTGGTTTACCTGTTCTCTCATTATCCCCCCATACCCTTTGTCATTTTGTTTCTGTCCTGGAAAGTGCCATACATGTTACAGTAATAGGCCAGACTCATGTAGAGCTTAAGATGTGGAGGAATAGATGCATTCATAAAGGAACTCACTAATCCTTGCAACAACTGTATGAGGCTAGTATTTTAAATCATTCTGTGCTTTTAAATATACCTAGTAAGTAATGGAGCTAAAATTCAAAACCAAGGTGGTCTGGTTAGAGAGTCATGTTCTTAAATTATTTATATATTTACTATTAAATATGGTGCAATGTATTAAATATGTGAATTAAGTATGGTTATATAAATATACACACACATGTATGTTTAATTTCACAATTCAGTAGCTGGAGTTTGTTTTTATAATTTTCTAAATAATTTATTTCATTCCTCAATTCATCTATTTCACTTAGGCTCAGTCCTTATTTACCTTGCTTTCATGTTCCTGCTTTTCTTCATATGTGTGTCATTGATCATTGTTTGTCCTTCTGTATTTAAGAATGAAGACCTGGTTGAGTGTCTAAGAGGCCAGTCTGGGCCACCTTTGCTTTAGTAGACCTAGATCTGTGTTCTGTAGGCTGATTTCCAGCTCTGTAAATGTGGATGGGGCTTCTTGACAACTAGAATTTGCTCTGTGTGGGCAAGAGAGGAGCTGGGTATTAAGCTGAGGGCTTTACTCTGGGTGCCCAAACTCACGGTGACTGCCTTGGTTTCCTGTCTCTGCGGTGGGTCACTAGGCTGAACTGGTCACAGGCAAACTTGGGTGAATAGCCAGCAAGGTGTTCAGACCCCTTCTCAGCTCCCTCTGCCTTCTGCTAAGTGTCATCTCCTTGTCCAGCCCAGAGCAGCCACCACCTCCACAGCAGTACCCCACTCCCCACAGCGTATAGTCTCTGCTCTTTTTCAACCATCAACACTTTGATCTACTTTCTGACTTCCAAACTGTATTGATGGCCCTTGTTGATTGATACTCCTATCTCCTTCTTTATATTGTTTTATCTTTATTCTGAGAGGTGAGGGGCTGAGTACTTTCCTTTCTGTCCTCCATAATAGAGGATGGCAAAGGGGTTGGCATGGTTTCTAAATGAGCCAACCTATGGTATTTGCCACTCCTGGATTGTTGGTAACACTTTAGGGAATTTTACTGTCAACTTTGTCTGAGATCTGTCTTATTTTGATACCTTCCTACATCCTAGTTTTTCCTGTACTGCATTAGTCAGTGATTTCCTGTATACACTGGTTTGGAGTTAGAGATGTTTCTAGTATCATTGTAGATGGAACTTGTCTCAGTGAGGTTAAAGAGTCCATCCTGTAATCACACAGCTAGCACCACAGCCAGGATTTGAATCCAAGTTATATGGGATCTTTGCTGCTTAAATTATTATTATAACCTTCAAACTATTCTCTTTTTTTTTCTCCTTTTTTACTTACATCAAATACATTGGTAAATCAGTCTCATTCTGTTACCACAATTGTTATGTTGGGAGAGGAAGAAAGGGGAAAAAAGGCAAAAGCTTTCTTAGAAGAAAAAAAAAAAATCAGGAGAAAAAAATGAAGAGCTGGGAAATAAAACCTAAGATTCCCTAAGCCCAACAGAGCTCAAAGGAAAGCAGAAGAGCTAATAGGAAGTAGAGGAAGGCAGCAGATAGGCCCAGAAGCTAAGGCCAATCCTGTTCCTAAGGGGGGCAGGGGAGGGGAGAGGAAGCCCGGAGAAATGGTTTCCCAGCCCCAAGGCAATGAAACATCTTCAGTACTGCTCCATGGGGAGAACTACACAGAGAAAGAACTTCAATTCTAAGAAACTTAAGAGAGCCATCGTAGTTCTTCCACTTCTAAGGATGCACTGGCTGCTTTGGGGGGTTAGTGGGTGTTGGGAAAAGGAGGGGAAAATGTGTATGTGTTTCAGGGTCACGGGAAATAAGGCTGCCCCTGGTAAAGGAAGGGAATTTAAGTGTAAGTGGAAGAACCTAAGCTGGGTCCTTCAGAATCTCAGCTTCATGGATTTCACAGCTTCTCTGGGACAGAAGGCAGTCTGCAAGCCAAGAGAGCAGAAAGGTTCCAATCCTACATCATTATGGTCTCTCCTATCTTATTTCCCCCAGACTCCTCAAAACCCTGGGCTGGAACAAGAAGGGATTTAGAGTTCTCTCTTGCCTTGATGGTTTCCCAAAGACATCTTAAAATACCTGATGAGGGATGTGAAGAGAGACTAGAGATTTAGAAAGGACCAACGTCCTCTGGTGATGTGAGACAGTTGTGAGGGACCTTCAGTGCCAGTCGTTCCCTGTCCACAGGAACAGGTGTTATGATACTAGGGGGCCACAAGTAGGCCTCTGTGGTACTACCCCCTTAGTGGTACGTGGATTAAACCACTGGTTGCATGGGGATTGGTTTGGGGGGTAAGCATGGAGAGACCAAACTGAAGATACTAACAAAGGAGAAAAGAAATAGGGCCTGATGGGAGGTGGGGGGCAGAACAGACAGTACAGTGGGAATAAAGATCATACCTATTTACAGGGAAGTAGAAAAGACATGGTAATGGGTGGATCAAATTGAATGGGGACCCTGGGAAAGGACAGAAAATTCCTCCCTCTTGCTGACTCCTCTTCACTCCCCTACAATGGCCTAGGCTTTCCTGAGACTGTTCTCCAGTTGCTCAGTTAATTCCTCAGGAAAGGTAAACCTATACCCAAGAGTTAGGCTGGCAAGAATATAGGTGAAATAAGAGTCAGAGTTGGAGGATGCTAGCAATGGAGATTGGGCTTGAGTAGCTGCCAGCGGTCCTGTTCTCTACAGCCCCTCCCCAAACCTCATATACACCTCGGATTCCACTTAATTAAAAAGTTAAGAGGGCAGGTAAATCAATCAAAACCCCCATAAAACAAGTATCACAACTGAACTACCATCAATTAAAGGGCAAACTGCAGGGGGATATAGTGGCTGGGGCTGAGGCCATCCGAAGGCCAGAGAGAAAAAAAAAAATGCATATGTGTAAGACAGAGGATGGGTGTCAGAAACTGGTCCCTCCCCCATTTAGATCACAGCAGAGCCAAAGATGCAGGCAACCAGTGAAGATTCTTTGGAAGACTCTGGGGTCCAGAATCTCCCCCACTATGGGGGAGAAGCTACCTAAGAGACTGGGTGAGGGGAAGGTAAGCCTTAGAAGAGTTCCTGAGCCACAGATGACACTGCATCTCCACCTCTGCCCAGTTAGCTAACAACAAGACTCCAACCTGGTGCCTGAGAGCTTGCCTTCCCATTCTCACCTCTACCTAGAAACACCCTCCACAAGGCCAACTCAGTGTTTTCAAATATGAGAAACTCCAACCAAATAAAAACAAAAAGGAAATGTTTCCTTACTCTCCCCTGCTCTGAACCTTACTTTCCCCCAGGGTCCTTAATATGACTGAACTGGAAACCTCCTTCCATACTTCCTGGGTTCACTACCTTCTCCATCCTGGGGAGAGGAAGAAAAGGGGATCAAGAACAGAGACTGACCAAAAGCAGAAGGGGAAGGGGCAGGAGACCAAAAAGAGTTTTCTGAAAAAATGGGGAGGAGGGAAAGCAGGAAAGATAAGTAGGTCACTGTCTTGCACCTATAATACAAAGTGAAGAAAGTTTGATTTGGAAGGTAAGTCCTGGGGCATCTGCCCCCCAAGCCCCAGAGTAGGGGTAGGAGGCCAGTGGCAACAGCTGCCTGGTGTTGTTGCTGAAGCGTTACAAAGTGCCATGACGGAGCTGTCAAGAGGCAGCCCTTGGGGGCCAGGACTCAGTGTGCTGTTACCGTAGGGGCTGTGTGCTGAGCGGTGGGGATGGAGGTTATTTCTTAGCTCTCGTGCTAGCTCCATACTTGTTTGCTGCTAGCCACGCCCTCAGTTGCTACAACACTGGCTCTTGTTCTGCTGGGACTGCTCATGGAGATCCACACTCCGGCTTCGGCCTGCTGTACTCCCCAGATCCTGGGGTTCACTCTTTGGCAACTTCTTAGCTATTGCCAGGAAGAGATCATTCACATTCACAGCTGTCTTGGCTGAAGTCTCCATAAACAATAAGCTGTTGTCATCAGCATACGCCTGGACCTCTTTGTACTCTGCCAAGCGCTTGTTGGCCAGGTCAGCTTTGTTCCCCACCAGAGCAATAACGATGCAAGAGAGGCCTGTTGCTGTAGGTCCTTTACCCATGTCTTTGCTCGGGCGAAGCTTTCCTGATTAGTACTGTCATAAACCACAGCTGCAGCTTGGGCACCTCTGTAGTACATGGGGGCCAAGCTATGGTATCGCTCCTGCCCAGCTGTGTCCCAGATCTCAAACTTGACTGTTGTGTCTTCTAGACAAACCGACTGGGTGAGGAAGGCCACTCCAATGGTGCTCTCCTGGTACTTGTGGAACTGCCCCTTGACAAAACATAATTCCAGGCTAGACTTCCCCACTGCAGATTCACCCAGCAGGACCAATTTGAACTGGCATATTTTGCTGGCCTGGGGCTGCCCATTGGGCCTGGCTGTGCTTCTGCTAGTCATGGCTAGATTATCAGAGTGGGCAAAGGTAGAGGGAGGGGGAAGCCATAAAGCGGCAGAGGGGGGTGAGGGGAGGGCAGGGGACTTCCAGACTTCAACAGTCCTGGGGCTTCGTCTCCCCCGTCGGGCCCAAGCCTGTGTCCCCTTCAAACTCTTCTGTACTTGGTTCATAATTAATATTAGTCATCAGGTTGAAAATATGCCATATAGGTTTTAGAGAGTTTTGATTCACCATTATTATATTGAAAAGGAAAATGCTATTTAATCATTTTAGATAGAATGAATATGCACTATCTATATGAATCTCTATTTGCAAAAAACAATGTTAACAGTGGTAATACATGTTTAGAAAGAGATTTGCTTATATCCATTCAGTGAGACAACTATTATTTTTGAGTGCCCCCCTTGTACTAAATGTTGTACTGGAAGCTGCATATATAATAGTGAAAGAAGCAAGATATGTTTCTGTCCTGTTGGAGCTTGTATTTTTGGAGGATATAGTATTAAATAAATGCACAATTATTTATATAAGCACATATTCAGATAAATGGTATGGATGACATAAATATGGGGCTGTGATACTAAAGAGATACTCTGGAGAGTGTGGAGGGACATTTGGAAGAAAGGAGGGTTACTTACATACTCTGATGGTGACTATCACTCTTATACCGAGAAAAGGGCCAGCATGATATAGTGGAAGGATCTCTGCTCTGGATGGTTGGGATAGGTGGTTTCCAGTTTGCACTGGTACAATTATATGCTGTAGGTCTTTGGATAATTCACTCGACTAGAAGCTCTGTGAGGCAAGAACTTCATCTCTCTTGATCACCGCCATGTTCTCCGTGCCTAGAACACTGGGTGGCACATAAAAACTGCACAATAATTACTTGTTGAAATAATGAGCACAATTTAACCAATGGTAATGGAGATCCTACTCTTTGCTGCTCACGGTGCCAGGTTTTTATCCAATAATCATAAAATAAGAAACTTGGATTAGATGACCTTTCCATTGATGATTTGCTTCTTTGTCCTCAGATTCATCTCCTGTACTTGCCTTGCTTTGCTCTGTATTGCAGGAGGCTGATCTGTAAAAAAATGCATTTCCCGAATTTCTTTACCAACTAACTTTGGGTGAGGTTTGATGGAGAAGGAATGCTGGTGAAAAACAAGACAAGGAGGAGAAAGTGGTCAGCACATATTTCCCTCTTTCATTCTACTTAGTGTGGCTCTGTAGCAGTAGTTGATACTTCTCTGTTGTTTTCACCCCTACCAGGCAGACACCCACTCTAGGAGCTAGCTTCTGCTGGACAGATTCTGGACTCAACACTATATCCTTTCTCTGCCCTCTAGCCTTGAGGGTAAAGCAGCTATCTGGAGCTGCTATCCTCAGGGATTTCTTACCTTCTCCTCTTTGCTCGTTCAGCTCATTTATGCACCTATAGAACTAGTTACACATATTCATTTTATATGTCTACTAATGTGGGTGTCCAATTTTCCTGTTAGAACCTGACTCCTTCCTGACAAAACTCCTTCCATTTTCCAAATGCAGTGACTCCAACATTGACTTCTCATTTACAATGCTTTGAAAAAGAGGAATTTTGAGATTTCCAGTGCTCAATAAAAGGTGTCACCTCAAAGCAGTGAATGTTTAAAAAATCTCTTACTGTTATGAGAGTAATAAAACTTATCCATAGATGTAACCTTTAAATATTTGAGGTCTGATTATTTAATTATTAAAGATAGGCTTTTGTGTAAAGTTCTTTTTAAATATATGTTAAAATGTGGGGACCAATACTTATTCACTGCTAGGATAATTGATCAAGATATGGTTATACCTGTTTCTACTGAAGAGAAACAAAATAAAAACATGAGGTTTGCATTGCCTGAGGGCATGTTTAGAAAATTCACTCTGGGTTTTGAGATACTGAAGCTTACTCTTCCTGTTCAATTATAGTGAATACATGCAATTTTAATTACTGCTAAATAGTGACTATGTAACCTATGGAGATAACTGAAAGGAACAAATTTTTTGGTACCTCTTAATTTCCTACCCCTATCTCACCCCTGCCTTCACCCCTCTCCTCATTGGTAACCACTAGTTTTTCCTCTATATCTATCAATTTGTATCTTTTTTGGTATATTCACTGGTTTGTTTTATTTTTTATTCCATATGTAAGTGATAGCACAGTATTTGTCATTCTCTCTCTGACTTAACATAATACCTCCAAGTTCAGCCATGTTGTTGTAAATGACAAAATTTCATTCTCTTTTATGTCTGAGTAGTATTCCATTGTGTATGTGTGCATGTGTGTGTATGTGTGTATTACATCTTCTTTATCCATTAATCTGTTGATGGATACTTAGGTTGTTTCCATATCTGGGCAATTGTGCATAATGCTTCTATGAACATTGGGGTGCATGTATCTCTTCTAATTGGTGTTTTTGTTTTCTTTCAGATAAATACCCAGGAATGAAATTGCTGGGTCATATGGCAGTTCTATTTTTAGTTTTTTGAGGAACCTCCATACTGTTCTCAGTGGCTGCACTAACTTACATTCCCACCAACAGTGCAGAAGGGTTCCCTTTTCTCTACATCCTCGCCAACATTGTTATTTGTGGTCTTTTGGATGATAGCCATTCTGATAGGTGTGAGGTGATAGCTCATTATAGTTTTAATTTGCAGAAATGAACAATTTACTTGAATTTTGTTTTAAACTAAATCAGTGGGTGTGATTAGCTCTCTCTCCTCTGAAATCACTTATAAATAATTATCAAAAGGCAAATTACCGAATAGCTAGAAATATGTGGTACTGTATAGTAAAAACTTTCATGGTTGAATAGTCTTTGTTGTTGAACTGGGAGATTAAGATTATGGTTCAAAACTAGAAGTCTGGTATAGTGAACATATTTTAAGGATTTTTTCTTTGCTCAGTATCATTTTCCACTTGCACATGCTTTTGTAAAGTCAGTGAGTAATGAAAAAAAAAACCTTCATTCAGTATTGCTATTTATAGTGGCATTTCTCAAGTTGGAATTCCCTCAAGCCGTAAAACTTAATGCTATAGTTGCATGTAGAGGGGCAGCCATACTAGCTATGTTTCTTTCCCAACTGTGATCCGACAGCTCCAAGTATGAGGTCACTGATGACATGAAACCTGAAAAGTGCTCTTGTGGGTCATAGATTTTTGCTGTGCCTTTGCCAGCCTCATTTTCTGTTGAAGATAGAATGAGGAAGGCTTGCATTAGCTAACCCAGAAAAGGGCTGGATTGCAGAAGCCAGGATATGTACATCTTGATAGGATGAGATGATAGATGAGGATGGCAGTCAGGATTGTCTTATGTTCCTTGTGGGGGCTTATGCAAGATTCTTGTGGAAGAGTTCTTTGTTGGAAGAGTTGGATTAGCTGCACATTACTCTTGTATATCGAGATTACAACACTATAGATTATAGAGACGTTCAGAGTTTGAAAAGACCATGCTATTTGTATTGGATTCTGAATTTGGCTGATTGCATTTTCCTCATGTCATTTATCATGTTCCTTTATTCCCTATATTCCCTGTTAACTAGTGGTAAGATCTAGAAGCTTCATTATATTCAGGCAAAATTTTTAGAAGGCATAAATGCTTCCTGGGTGGTTCTGTGTACTTTATATTGCATCATATCAAAAGAAATAATGGCTACATTTGATGACCTTAATACTACTGCTGGGATGAGTGTCGGCAACTGCTCCATCTATTATGAAGTTACCCATCAAACTTTCTCCTAAAAATTGTATTAGTCATTGTCTAGATCTAAATGCATTATTTCGTTATGGGTTACTAAATGGTGAATTTTCAAATTCTTTCATTTGTTCACCATTTTTATTTTCTTCATTAACAATTTGAAATGCAGTTTAAAACGTGAGGGCATGATAAATACTTGACTCCTTTCCCTTACCAATAATCAGAATAGTTATTTCATGCTGACTGTCTCCAAAGATCACCAATGAAGATCTTATTTTTAAAAATGTTCTGTGTATTACTGATAACTCATGGATTTTAATTTTTTGGTATGTTTCAAACTATTTCAATCATTTTTCTTTTATATACACAAACTGTTCTATCTTTAACCAGAAGCTACCCCTTCAAGTCTTTTTTATCTCCTTTTTAAGTAATAGCAATGATCTTCAAAATTTTTCTTGATTTCTGTTTCAACAAGCTGTCCTGGGCTTATCTTATACATTTTCTCTTTCACATCGGGAATCAACTATCTTTTCAAGGTACCATTATTCCTTTTCAGAAAAGATATTTAGAGATCAAATCTGGGGCATCAAGAGTGCTCATTGTCACTTGATTGTTATTGTTTTCAGGTCCTTTCTGCAGTCAGAGACCAGATATCAATACATTTTAGAAAGAGAAAATCAAGCCATAGCTAATACTGATATTTCTAATTCCAATTTGAGCCAGAAGGCTATACTCAGCATCTTTATACCAGTATCATTTTCTTCCTATGCTGAAAGCCCTAGTGCCCAATGACATCAATGTAATTTTTGTACCAGATTCAGTATAGATACCACCACACATCTGTGCACTTGCCTTGAGTTTTATCTGGCGTGACCTTAGGAACCACTTACATTCTTCCCAAGTTCCTGGAGTTCAGTTCCTGCTGCCTTCACTGCCATTAAAGACCAAAGATCTCCTTGTGATAGTGTGCTTAAATCTCTCCTGTCACTTGAAGGTATGTTCCTGCCATGTTCTGTCTGTGCTCATGTTTGTTTCTGTAAAATTTGAGATGAATTTTTACATTCCTTGTGTAGTATATTCAGGGTATATTCAGATATATTCAAAATATAGGCCAGGATTAAGTCTCATTGTCTTGATTGCTTTATTGATTAACAGTGGCGTGTACCTCTGTGTGTGTGTGTGTGTGAAAATTTTTGGAGAATGTCAGCTGTACAGTGGTTGTCTCCTTCCCTGCCCATCTGGTGGGAGAGACCTGGCAAGTGGGCAGGGACTCCTTTTGAGTCTGGGACTACCAGGGATTCTCAGCTGCCCTACTAGCTTGTAGCCTTTAAGACTCCATTAAAATTTTACTTTTTTTTTCTTTTTACCCGTCTTGATACTCTGCTCTGTCCAAGATGAAATTTTTCTTGTGTCTCATTTCTCCTTGGAGGGTCTTGTATCTTTTGTCATTTAGTTCCTCTAGTTGACTTGAGACATCAGCTCTCAGCTGGGCTTGCTACATGGTTTAGGGTCTGTGAATTATCTAGCTTTTTCTTCTTTTAAACATTTTTTATTGGAGTATAGTTGATTTACAATGCTGTGTTAGTTTCATATATAGCTTTTTTTTGTGGTTAGGGTAGGAATGACATTCTCTCAGAAGTTTCTACTTTGTTAGTGGGCTGAAATAGAATTTTAATCAAAAATTGGTATCTATTTTGGGAGGCTGAGAAGTGAGGAAGGAGATGAGTCGGCTAAAATGCCCCTCTTATAAATAAATGGCTATGAATAATAGTAAATAATAGACAGAAATGGGGGTTAAAAACTAGAAGAATGTTAAAAAACTTGAAAGCGGTGGTCTCTGAGGAGTAAGCTGGAGGTAGTGAACTGCTGGGGGAAGGAGCTAAAGAGGAGGAGGAGCAAGAAGCTTCACTTTTCAGTTATAAGCCTTTTGTCATTATTTGGCTTTTAAACTCTTTGCAGGTATTGTTTTGATCAGAATTGTTCTTTTAAATATTATTTTTTAATACCTGATGACCTTATGTTTTTAAAATAAGAAGGAGTTTCATTACTTTAGTGGAAAAAAAAAAGACCATAGTCAGTGTGAAATATTCAAGTAGGTACAGAAACTTCCAGAAAAAGAAAAAAAAAAAAGAAATGAAAAAGAAGGAAATAAAATAAAAAATATTCATTACTCAGAAACAAATATGCTCAACATCTAGTAATAATCTTTCTAGCAATCTCTCCACACAATTAAAATTAACAAAAAATAGATTGAGAAATTATGGGGTATGTATCGTGTTATAAAGTCTCCCCTTTCTTTAAAACAATATTATACATAATTTTCCTTTTTTAAAATTAAAAAAAATAATGAATATATAATTTCATTATTTTTTCACTATTTTTTCATTATTTTTATTTTTTTATTTTTCATTATTTATTTTTTTTCATTATTCATCATTTTTAAAAAATAATGAATTTACTTACGCATCCCATAGTTTACTTCAATATTAGGTATACATAAAAAATGCAACTAAGAGGGGATAAGAGTTTTTCCCGAAAGCACACAGCTAATTTACGACAGTCAGGACTGGGATTCATTTTCTGATCCTCAGTTCTGTGTTCTTTCCAACTTACTAGGTTGTTTATTGTCTGAATTTTAGACATTATTGGCTTCTTGCAAGGTACTCTAATGGATTTTCACTGCAGTGTTACCAGAGAAATTTTCTTGAATTATATGTGGCTTTGTCACCTAATTAATCTTGAACAAGATTTGAAAATTTCAGGTGACAGAAAAATATTGTTAACGCAGACAAGGATCAAGAATGGTGGGACCATTGTCAGACCACTGTGAGTCTGGAATCTGTGAATAATTAGATTTTTAAAGTAATTGAGCTAATAATGATCCCAAACAAGGTAGATTCAAATGAATATTTACTCATTTTTTCAAACACTGACTTTGATAAGTGAGAGTGTCTACGAATTTTTCCAATTAGTGACTATCGGCTGGGAGGAAAAGGGTTTAAACATACATTAAAATTTTAAATATTATTTAAATATCTGCTAAAGGACCTATTTAATCATTCTGACCATGAAAGATTCTAATCATCTGTCACAATTAATAGAATCTTGTGTGTATTTTCCAAGAGAATGGAATTGAGAATGACTTTCTTTAAATTTGTCTTATTTTTAAACTTTATATCATAATATATTTATAGTGATTAATAGAACTTCCACTTCACCTTCAATTTGAAAGACTATTTCTATATTAGAAGTTGATGTTCATGGCTTCAGCATGAGTGAAAGTGTGGACTACAAATTTATCATTCATTATCATGTCAAAACACTCTTATGTTATCATTCATTAATGAATTGAGGAAAGAAGAGGATTTTGAGAAAGAAATGTCATCTGTAATTTTTATTACACATACTGATATGTTTTATTCTATTAAAAAGATCCCTCATTATTCCAAAGGAAAATTATAATATTACAGGAAATATTCTTGCTGCCCCTCCATATTTTACATCTTGACTAAGAGTAAAAAGAATGGGACCAAATTATGGTGGTCCCATCCAGCCATCTGTAAATCAAACTAAAATAAATTCAAACTGCAAGTAATACAAAGAAGTCCAACAAACTATTATATTTTTCCATAGTGACTACTCCAATGATTTTTTTTATCCTAAAATAATTTCTTATAAATTTTTACATTCTCTGGCTTCCAATTCATTTACTGGTACCCTATTGGATGGATATCAATACTCTCTCTTTTAGGGGTTTGGGGAGTTGGTCATTTTACATAGGTGTTCAACTCTAGGAAAGGTGACCAACTGGTCCTGTTTTGCCCAAGATTGTCTTGGTTTTAAAAATAAAAAGTCCAGCATTATGGGAACCCACTCAGTCCTTGACAAATGTTTGGTCACCCTAGTTTGAGGTGACATGGACTCATTTTAACATAAATATCTAGCAAACTTAGCAAAATTAAAACAGAATTTTTTTAAGGTTATGTTTTCTGAAAACTCACTTTACTAATATACTCAGCCACTTTGTGAATGAATGGATCTTTCCCCAATATATCACCTTTCCTATCCTGGCCATAGATTACGGATCCTTACTTTATTACACAATGGTTTATTCCTTGTTGATATGTAAACATTTTACTTCAGCCTATTCATCTGGGATGAATGAAGTTCAGGTTTTCCTTAGGGACGCGTGGTAGAAAATACAGGGTTCCATAAAAATATAGCACCAGAATAAAACTTTATCTCCATTTCCATTTCATAAATTGTTCCATTCAAGCAAACAGCTACTTTAGAAGACTAAAATTTTGTATTTCAATTCAAATGTCTTATTTTTAATGACTTTCTAAAACTTTAATATTAAAATCCAGCTTTTTTCTGTAGAACTATAGAGCTATTTTAAATTCTTACCCATAATTTCCAAAATACATTAAGGTAAAATGTATATTCTTGGCAAAATATCATTGTTTTATGATTAATATTACAGATATTTTTGTCTACTATCTTCATTGCTTATTTTAGTTTATTCACTACTTTCTAATTTACTTAATGACACATCACCTAGTCATGGTTTTTTCTTAAATTAAACTTTCCTTTTAAATGCTGGCATAAATTATTGATGCATTTATAAAGACCTGAGCACAAGTAGAAAAGAGATAGAAAGTTTTACAATGACATATTAATGATTTTGATATTACTTGTACTGAGCTCTCCGAAATGACATCACAGCTCTCCGCAAACTCTCTCCTTCCTAGTCTGTCCTTTTCCTTTTTATTTTTTCTTTCTATTTTTATTTAGTAGGTAGTGTGACTCTCAAATCCCTGTTAAAATGCACATACATTTCCTTCTCAATGTATAAGAAACAGCCTTAAATCTTAGCAGAGTGGCTTAGTACAGGGCTATTGGTAATCAGCACATAATTTTATACATAATTACCTTTATGTATAAAAATCTTTCCTCCCTTCCTCCCTCCCTCTCGGCTTCCCTCCCTCTCTTTATTCCTTCTTTCCTTCCATTCAGCAAATATTTATTAAGTATATACTTGTTGGTGAACCCCTGTTACACAATGTGCTGTTCTCTCTTTTACCATAGAAAAGTTCCTTAGTCTTTCTCTTTGACAAGCAATTTTCTCCAATTCTGTTATAGGAAACTACTGCTTTCTTTAGATTCTCACACTTCCTGCTCTGTCATAATCACACTATCCCCATGGTTGTTCTGAAGTTATAGAGGATTCAAGTTCACTTACCTATTTCTTTCTTTCTGGTTCACGTCCTTGTCTTTTCCCTAGGAGAATAGCCCATACTTTCTCCTCTCTACTCAAACATCCAGGCACAGCCTGCCTTGTCTCCCACACATCCTTGCTGAGTCTTAGCCAAGGACATTGCTTCCCACTTTACAGAACAGGTAGACACTCTCAGGTAGATATTCTCTTGAATCTCAACCTCTCTCCCCATAAAATGACTCATATTTGCATCACTGCTTCCTTCTCATTTCAGATAAAAAACAGCAACAACAAAAACACCACTTCACAAGTCCCATGTCTCACATCTGTCTGAACAGGACTTTTCTCATTTATTTTTGTAGCCTTGGGACCCATCATTGTACGCAGGACATTTTAGGTTGTCAGTAATTTTAGGGAATGAATGAATGAATAATGTTAGGCAGTGGTAGAGAGTACTGGACATGACAAATCAACAGTAAATTGAAGATAGTAATTATTTTGACCCCTAAGCAGGTAAATTAAAGAAGCATTTCTTGAATGAGATGTTGCAGGTACTTAAATCAAGTGAATGGATTATATTTGATATTGAGGTTATAATTCTACAAATACCTCCTGACCTCAAGTAAATGTGTGATTTCTGTGTTTTCAAACCAATTACAGAGAGACTGAGGGCATTGTTTTCTTTTTTACAGCCCAAGATTAACCCTAATTATGATTTAAGGAAATGTGAGTCAGATATACATACTTTCAAATGTGATTGATGATTTTGATTTACATTGGTATTGCTATGAAATCACACAGAATATAAACTGGTCACATTAAATTACTTAACAATTGTATACTCATGATAATTTTTAAAAAACTTGGGCTTCCCTGGTGGCGCAGTGGTTGAGAGTCCGCCTGCCGATTCAGGGGACATGGGTTCGTGCCCCGGTCCGGGAGGATCCCACATGCCGCAGAGTGGCTGGGCCTGTGAGCCATGGCCGCTGGGCCTGGGCATCTGAAGCCTATGCTCTGCAACGGGAGAGGCCCCAACAGTGAGAGGTCCGCGTACCACACACACACACAAAAACCTATAACATCTTTCTTACGTTGAGGAGGAAGGGGAGTTAGTGATAATAATTAGTTCTTCAGATGAAATTTATTTACATGGTATGAGTGAACTAGAAACATTTCTGCATTACATCCGCTTTTTTAAGACGGAAATAGCTCTGCTAAATTATTATAATAAAATAATATGTTCATAAAAATACTCATTCATAAGCAAGTCAGATAATTCAGGAAAGTATGAGAAACCAATGACCTTCAATATGACTAGAGATGACAACTATTACTATTTTTATATGTAGTCTTTCTGACATACTTCTACACACATTGTTGAATATATTTTATAAAAGTGGGCTCATACTACGTACAGTATTTTGTAAATTTTACTTTTTATTTAATAATATGCTGTGAACAGATTTCCATGTTAATAAGCGTAATTCTGTATCATCACTTTTAGTGATTCCAAAGCATTTCATTGATGGAAGCACAAAAAATTTATTTATTTAACCCATTTCTTATGATTAGACCATTGACTTTAAAAACTTATACACTAATATTAAAATGCCATGTAAAATATCAACATGCATTCCTCTTTTCACATGTTTGATAATTGCATTAGGATAAATATCTAGAAATAGAATTGTAAATTCAAAAGAAATATACATATCTCAAGATATTTATATGTATATTTGTGTGTGTGTGTGTGTGTGTATGTATGTGTGTGTATGTGTATGAAGCCCAAGTGTGGTGATTTCATCCAGCCAACTGATCAAAGAATAGCACATTATTCATTTTTGGTCAGTAAGCATAAGGGAAGTCTGCTTAGGTGTCTTAAAATTGTTTCTTCACTATGAAAAGTGTTCATGAAGTAAACTTTTCTTCTGTCTCTGGTCTTGAGGGTTCAGGTCTGGAACTCTGGAAGTTTTAGAAAGACAAGGAAGCCAGACAAAGAGGAGAGGCACACCCTCTGAGAATGGCACAGTGGTAAAGATGGAAAGAACCTGAGTTCTTGATTATGTTAATGAACCAGTGAAATAAGCAATCCTGGACTCACTTTCCCTCCATAGTTTTGTTATTTATAGTATTTCATAAATATCTTTTAGCTTAAGGCAGCTGTCCTCAAAGTGTGAGAACCTGAGGGGTCCCTGAGACCCTTTCAGATATTCAGATATTCAAAACTATTTTCATAATAATACGAGGATGTTATTTGCCCTTTCACTCTCATTCTTTCAGAGTGTACAATGGAGTTTTCCAGAGGTTATGTAATGTGTAATAGGGCAACAAATTAAACATAGACACAGATGTGAGAATCCAGCTGTTTTCTATTAAGCCAGACCTTGAGATTTGTAAAAATGTAACATGATGCCACTCTTCTCATTAAATTTTTATTGTTTGGAAATTTTTTTTTCAAAAAACTATATTAATATGTGATGGGTTTATTTTAAAATGAATGAGTAAATATGTGTTCTAAAATTTCTCACATTTATTTCTGGTATAGTAAATATCGACAGATGTAATCCACAGAACCAAACTCTTCAGGATCCTCAATAATTTTTGAGTGTAATGGATCCTGAAATCAAAATTTTTGACAACCACTGGTCTAAGCCAGTGTCACCTCCCCGTCTTCTGTCTGTGATTAAGGTTTACTCATTGTTATTATTGTTATTCTTTCTGAAGGATGTGGTGGTGGTAGGTATGACCTCTTGTTTTTGCCCAGATTAATTTCTGTTCATCCTTAAATGAAAGGCTAGTAGTTCAGAAATATTCCCAGAATGTAAAATGATTAAACATTTCTTCCTTCTTTCTAGTCTTCTTTTTCTATTTTTCCATGGATTTTGCCTGGAGTACAGAGATCCCTTTGTATGGACGCACATTTTTTATTTATTTATTTTTCTCTTTTATTTTTACTTAAGGTCTATTCTCTTGGATTGTTCCTCACTCCTTTTCTATGTTTTCTCTTCTCTTGTTTTCATACCACTGTTTTCCCCTGGTCCTTTTCATCTTTATTCTGGGAGAATGGCTCACATTTTTTTCCCACAATATTGATTTAATTTAAAGCAGCATCCATTCTGTTTCAATTTATCATTCCTATATTGTGTCTTTTGTGTTCTTGAAATCTTTCTTTATCTAATCCATCTTCCCTATCATTCTACCTTGTTTTCTTTCCTATGCCTTGAAATTCCTTTCTTAGTGTATTTTATGAAAGATGCCACCTTCTTCTGGATCCTTCAGTACCATTGTTACTTCATTCTCCATAGATCTCCATTTTTCTGACCCTTATGCATTCTCCCCCTTATTTATCATTAAAGAGGCAAAATCTGTCCAGAGTGAGCATGTGAATAAAGAGGTCATGTGGGTTGGCTCTCAGGTCTCCTGTTAGTGTGCTTTTATCTACTTTTACTTTATAGCTGGAATGGGGGCTGGTGGGTGCACTTGCCTCTGCTTCTACTGATAAAATGAAACAGAATGGCATTTACTCATGCCGTGAGCATCCACAGTGTGGTCCTTTGGAACTCTGCACAGGTGCGAAGCGACACACCCCAGAGCATGCCCAGTGTTCCATGCCAGCCCCACCCTCAACCTCTTCTGAGCACTTCTCCTCCAAAAGTGACCACCCCCAGAGTATAGAGAGACACTTATTTTTCTTCTGCTTTCTGCTTAGCTGTTCTCTGACATTTCTACTATTAGACTTAGAGAAGATGCAGGAGGAGTCAAGGAAAAGCTGAAAGGGGGTAGGGAAAGTGCCCCCCGACTAACAGAGCGATTTCTGAGGGATCAGATGTAAATCCAGGGCACTGTGCGGCACCACTCCAGGGAATAATGGAACCCTGTAGAGCACAACTCCACAGAGCCCTTGGAGCACCACCCTCCATGGCCTGCAGTGTGATGAGCACCAGTGGTGCCACATTTGTGCAATAGCATAGCACAACCCTGGAAAATGGCTGCTGGTCCAGCTTTCTCTATTTTTCTCTTGGAAACTTGAAAATTTTTTATTCCTTCTCAGTTAATTACAATTTTTCTTCTAGAATTAATCTTGGACTATCATCTGTTTAATTATATCTCAACATCGATGAACCTATATTTTATTTTACTTATTTTTTAACATATTTATTGGAGTATAATTGCTTTACAATGTGTTAGTTTCTGCTGCATAGCAAGGTGAATCAGCTATACGTATACATATATCCCCTCCCTCTTGCATCTCCCTCCCACCCTCCCTATCCCACCCCTGTAGGTGGTCACAAAGCACCGAGCTGATCTCCCTGTGCTATGCAGCTGCTTCCCACTAGCTATCTATTTTACATTTGGTAGTGTAAATATGTCAATGTCACTCTCTCACTTTGTCCCATCTTATGCTTCCCTCTCCCTTTGTCCTCAAGTCCATTCTCTACGTCTGCATCTTTATTCCTGTCCTGCCCCAAGGTTCATCAGAACCATTTTTTTTAGATTCCATATATATGTGTTAGCATATGGTAATTATTTCTCTTTCTGACTTACTTCACTCTGTATGACAGACTCTAGGTCCATCCACCTCACTACAAATAACACAATTTCTTTTTTATGGCTGACTAATATTCCATTGTATATATTTGTCACATCTTCTTTATCCATTCATCTGGTGATGAACATTTAGGTTGTATCCATGTCCTGGCTATTGTAAAAAGTGCTGCAATAAATATTGTGGTACATGACTCTTATTGAATTATCATTTTCTCAGGGTATATGCCCAGTAGTGAGATTGCTGTGTGATATGGTAGCTCCATTTTTAGGTTTTTAAGGAACCTCCATATTGTTCTCCATAGTGGCTGTATCAATTTACATTCCCACCAATAGTGCAAGAGGCTTCCCTTTTCCCCACACCCTCTCCAGCATTTATTGTTTGTAGTTTTTTTGAGGATGGCTAATCTGACCAGTGTGAGGTGATACCTCATTGTAGTTTTGATTTGAGTTCTGCTAAGGATCAGTGACATTGAGCATCCTTTCATGTCTTTGTTGGCAATCTTATATCTTCTTTGGAGAAATGTCTATATAGGTCTTCTGCCAATTTTTGGATTGGGTTGTTTGTTTTATTGATATTGAGCTGCATGAGCTGCTTGTATATGTTGGAGATCAATCCTTTATCTCTTGCTTAATTTGCAAATATTTTCTCCCATTCTGAGGGTTGTCTTTTCATCTTGTTTATGGATTCCTTTGCTGTGCAAAAGCTTTTACTTTTCATTAGGTCTCATTTGTTTAATTTTGTTTTTAATCCCATTTCTCTAGGAGGTGGGTCAAAAAGTATCTTGTTATGATTTATGTCAAAGAGTGTTCTTCTTCTTTTATAGTGCCTGCCTTTACATTTAGGTCTTTAATCCATTTTGAGCTTATTTTTCTGTATTGTGTTAGGAAGTGTTCTAATTTCATTCTTTTACATGTAGCTGTCCAGTTTTCCCAGCACCACTTATTGAAGAGGCTGTCTTTTCTCCATTGTATATTCTTGCCTCCTTTATCAAAGATAATGTGACCATATGTGCCTGGGTTTATCTCTGGGCTTTCTCTCCTGTTCCACTGATCTATATTTCTGGTTTTGTTCCAGTACCATACTGTCTTGATTACTTTAGCTTTGTAGTATAGTCTGAAGTGAGGGAGCCTGATTCCTCCAGCTCCATTTTTCTTTCTCAAGATTGCCTTTACTATTTAGGGTCTTTTGTGTTTCCATACAAATTGTGAATTTTTTTGTTCTAGTTCTGTGAAAAATGCCAGTGGTAGTTTGGTAAGGATTGCATTGAATCTGTAGATTGCTTTGGGTAGTAGAGTCATTTTCACAATATTGATTCTTCCAATCCAAGAACATGGTATATCTCTCCATATGTCTGTATCACCTTTAATTTCTTTCATCAGTATCTTATAGTTTTCTGTGTACTGGTCTTTTGTCTCCTTAAGTAGGTTTATTCCTAGGTATTTTATTCTTTTTGTTGCAATGGTAAATGGGAGTGTTTACTTACTTTCTCTTTCAGATTTTTCATCATTAGTGTATAGGAATGCTAGAGATTTCTGTGCATTAATTTTGTATCCTGCTATTTTACCAAATTCATTGATTAGCTCTAGTAGTTTTCTGGTAGCATCTTTAGGATTCTCTATATATAGTACCATGTTATCTGTAAACAGTGACAGTTTTACTTTTTCTTTTCCAATTTGGATTCATTTTATTTCTTTTTATTCTCTGATTGCTGTGGCTAAAACTTCCAAAACTATGTTGAATAATAGTGGTAAGAGTGGGCAACCTTGTCTTGTTCCTGACCTTAGAGGAAATGGTTTCAGTTTTTCACCATTGAGAATAATATTGGCTCTGGGTTTGTCACACATGAGCTTTATTACGTTGAGGTAAGTTCCCTCTATGCCTACTTTCTGGAGAGTTTTTATCATAAATGGGTATTGAACATTGTCAAAAGCTTTTTCTGCATCTATTGAGATGACCATATGGTTTTTATCTTTCAGTTTGTTAATATGGTGTATTACATTGATTGATTTGCATATACTGAGGAATCCATGCATTCCTGGGATAAACCCCACCTGATCATGGTGTATGATGCTTTTAATGTGCTGTTGGATTCTGTTTGCTAATATTTTGTTGAGGATTTTTGCAACTATGTTCATCAGGGATATTGGTCTGTTGTTTTCTTTCTTTGTGACATCTTTGTCTGGTTTTGGTATCAGGATGATGGTAGCCTTGTAGAATGAGTTTGGGGGTATTCCTCCCCCTGCTATATTTTGGAAGAGTTTGAGAAGGATAGGTGTTAGGTCTTCTCTAAATGTTTGGTAGCATTCCCCTGTGAAGCAATCTGGTACTGGGCTTTTGTTTGTTGGAAGATTTTTAATCACAGTCTCAATTTCATTTTCTGTTTCTTCCTGGTTCAGTCTCAGAAGGTTGTGCTTTTCTAAGAATTTATCCATTTCTTCTATGTTGTCCATTTTATTGGCATATAGTTGCTCATAGTAATCTTCCATGATCCTTTGTAATTCTCTAGTGTCAATTGTTACTTCTTTTTCATTTTGAATTCTTTTGATTTGAGTCTTCTCCCTTTTTTTCTTGATGAGTCTGGCTAATGTTTTATCAATTTTACTTATCTTCTCAAATAACTAGCTTTTAGTTTTATGGATCTTTGCTATAGTTTCCTTCATTTCTTTTTCATTTATTTATGATCTGGTTTTTTTTTTTTTTTTTTTTTTTTTTTTTGCGGTATGCGGGCCTCTCACTGTTGTGGCCTCTCCCATTGCGGAGCACAGGCTCCGGACGCGCAGGCCCAGCGGCCATGGCTCACGGGCCCAGCCGCTCCGCGGCATATGGGATCCTCCCAGACCGGGGCACGAACCCATATCCCCTGCATCGGCAGGCGGACTCTCAACCACTGCGCCACCAGGGAGGCCCTATGATCTGGGTTTTATTATTTCTTTCCTTCTGCTAACTTTGTTTTTTTGTTGTTGTTGTTGTTCATCTTTCTCTAATAGCTTTAGGTGTAAGGTTAGGTTGTATATTTGAGTGTTTTCTTGTTTCTTGAGGTAGGATTGTGTTGCTATAAGCTTCCCTCTTAGAACTGCTTTTGCTGCATCCGTTAGGTTTTTTTTGTGTGTGTGTGTGGTATGCGGGCCTCTCACTGTTGTGGCCTCACCCGTTGCAGAGCATAGGCTCCGGACACGCAGGCTCAGCGGCCATGGCTCATGGGCCCAGCTGCTCTGCGGCATGTGGGATCTTCCCGGACCGGGGCACGAACCTATGTTCCCTGCATCGGCAGGCAGACTCTCAACCACTGCACCACCAGGGAAGCCCCATTAGGTATTTTTTAAACATTTTATTGGAGTATAATTGATTTAAAATGGTGTGTTAGTTTCTTCTTTATAACAAAGTGAATCAGTGATACATACACAGATGTTCCCATATCTCTTCTCTCTTGTGTCTCCCTCCCTCCCACCCTCCCTAACCCACCCCTCTATGTGGTCACAAAGCACCAAACTGATCTCCCTGTGCTCTGCAGCTTCTTCCCACTAGCTATCTATTTTACGTTTGGTAATCTATATATGTCCATGCCACTCTCTCACTTTGTCACAGCTTACCTTTTCCCCTCCCCATATCCTCAAGTCCATTCTCTAGTAGGTCTCTGTCTTTATTCCCGTCTTGCTACTAGATTCTTCATGACCTTTTTTTTTTTTTTTTTTTTTACTTAGATTCCATACATATGTGTTAGCATACGGTATTTGTTTTTCCCTTTCTGACTTACTTCACTCTGTATTACAGACTCTAGGTCCATCCACCTCACTACAAATAACTCAATTTCCTTTCTATTTATAGCTGAGGAATATTCCACTCTATATACGTGCCACATCTTCTTTATCCATTCATCTGTTGGTGGACACTTAGGTTTCTTCCATGTCCTGGCTATTGTAAATAGAGCTACAATGAACATTGTGGTACATGACTCTTTCTGAATTATCATTTTCTCAGGGTATATGCCCAATAGTGAGATTGCTGGGTCGTATGGTAGTTCTATTTTCAGTTTTTAAAGGAACCTCCATACTATTCTCCATAGTGTCTGTATCAATCTACATCCCCACCAACACTGCAAGAGGGTTCCCTTTTCTCCACACCCTCTCCAGCATTTATTGTTTGTAGATTTTTTGATTATGTCCATTCTGACTGGTGTGAGATGATATCTCATTGTAGTTTTGATTAGCATTTCTCTAGTGATTAATGATGTTGAGCATTCTTTCATGTGTTTGTTGGCAATCTGCATATCTTCTTTGGAGAAATGTCTATATAGATCTTCTGCCCATTTTTGGATTGGGTTTTTTGCTTTTTGATATTGAGCTGCATGAGCTGTTTGTAAATTTTGGAGATTAATCCTTTGTCAGTTGCTTCATTTGCAAATATTTTCTCCCATTCTGCAGGTTGTCTTTTGGTCTTGTTTATGGTGTCCTTTGCTGTGCAAAAGCTTTTATGTTTCATTAGGTCCCATTTGTTTATTTTTGTTTTTATTTCCATTTCTCTAGGAGGTGGGTCAAAAAGGATCTTGCTGTGATTTATGTCATTGAGTGATCTGCCTATGTTTTCCTCTAAGAGTTTTATAGTGTCTGGCCTTATATTTAGGTCTTTAATCCATTTTGAGTTTATTTTTGTGTATGGTGTTAGGGAGTGTTCTAATTTCGTACTTTTACATGTAGCTGTCCAGTTTTCCCAGCATGATTTATTGAAGAGGGTGTCTTTTCTCCACTGTATATTCTTGCCTCCTTTATCAAAGATAAGGTGACCATATGTGTGTGGGTTTCTCTCTAGGTTTTCTATCCTGATCCATTGATTTATATTTCTGGCTTTGTGCCAGTACCATACTGTCTTGATTACTGTAGCTTTGTAGTATATTCTGAAGTCAGAGAGCCTGAATGCTCCAGCTTCATTTTTCTTTCTCAGGATTGCTTTACCTATTCAGGGTCTTTTGTGTATCCATACAAATTGTGAAATTTTTGGTTCAACTTCCATGAAAAATGCCAATGGTAGTTTGATAGGGATTGCATTGGGTAGTAGATTGCTTTGGGTAGTAGACTCATTTTCACAATGTTGATCCTTGCAATCCAAGAACATGGTATATATATCAATCTATTGTATCATATTTAAATTCTTTTATCAGTGTCTTATAATTTTCTGCATACAGGTCTTTTGTCTCCTTAGGTAGGTTTATTCTTAGGTATTTTATTCTTTTTGTTGCAATGGTAAATGGGTGTGTTTTCTTAATTTCACTTTCAGATTTTTCATCATTAGTGTATAGGAAAGCTAGAGATTTCTGTGCATTAATTTTGTATCCTCCTACTTTACCAAATTCATTGATTAGTTCTAGTAGTTTTCTGGTAGCATCTTTAAGATTCTCTATGTATAGTATCATGTCATCTGCAAACAGTGACAGCTTTACATCTTCTTTTCCAATTTCGATTCCTTTTATTTCTTTTTCTTCTCTGATTGCTGTGGTTAAAACTTTCAAAACTATGTTGAATATTAGTGGTGAGAGTGGACAACCTTGTCTTGTTCCTGATCTTAGTGGATATGGTTTCAGTTTTTCACCATTGAGGATGATGTTGGCTGTGGGTTTGTCATATATGGCCTTTATTATGTTGAGGAAAGTTCCCTCTATGCTTACTTTTTGCAGGGTTTTTATCATAAATGCATGTTAAATTTTGTCTAAAGCTTGCTCTGTATCTATTGAGATGATCATATGGTTTTCCTCCTTCAATTTGTTAATATGGTGTATCACGTTGATTGATTTGCGTATATAGAAGAATCCTTGCATTCCTGGGATAAACCCCACTTGATCACGGTGTATGATCCTTTTAATGTGCTGTTGGATTCTGTTTGCTAGCATTTTGTTGAGAATTTTTGCATCTATGTTCATCAGAGATATTGGTCTGTTGTTTTCTTTCTTTGTGACATCTTTGTCTGGTTTTGGTATCAGGGTTATGGTGGCCTCATCATATGAGTTTGGGAGTGTTCCTCCCTCTGCTATATTTTGGAACAGTTTGAGAAGGATGGGTGTTAGCTCTTCTCTAAATCTTTGGTAGAATTTGCCTTTGAAGCCATCTGATCCTGAGCTTTTGTTTGGTGGAAGATTTTTTATCACAGTTTCAATATCAGTGCTTGTGATTAGTCTGTTCATATTTTCCATTTCTTCCTGGTTCAGTCTCGGAAGTTTGTGCATTTCTAAGAATTTGTCCATTTCTTCCAGGTTGTCCATTTTATTGGCATAGAGTTGCTTGTATTAATCTCTCATGAGCCTCTGTATTTCTGCAGTGTCAGTTGTTTCTTCTCCTTTTTCATTTCTAATTCTATTGATTTGAGTGATCTCCCATTTTTTCTTGATGAGTCTGGCTAATGGTTTATCAATTTTGTTTATCTTCTCAAAGGACCAGCTTTTAGTTTTATTGATGTTTGTTATCATTTCCTTCATTTCTTTTTCATTTATTTGTGATCTGATCTTTATGATTTCATTCCTCCTGCTAAGTTTGGGTTTTTTTTGTTCTTCTTTCTGTAATTGCTTTAGGTTAAGGTTAGGTTGTTTATTTGAGATGTTTGTTATTTCTTAAGGTAGGATTGTATTGCTCTAAATTTCCCTCTTAGGACTACTTTTGCTGCCTCCCATAGGTTTTGGGTCATCGTGTTTTCATTGTCATTTGTTTCTAGGTATTTTTTGATTTCCTCATTGATTTCTTCAGTGATCTCTTGGTTATTAAGTAGTGTATTATTTAGCCTCCATGACCTTGTATATTTTACAGATTTTTTTCCTGTAATTGGTATCTAGTCTCTTAGCATTGTGGTTCGAAAAGATACTTAATATGATTTCAGTTTTCTTAAATTTGCCAAGGTTTGATTTGTGACCCAAGATATGATCTATCCTGGAGAATGTTCCATGTGCACTTGAGAAAAATGTGTATTCTGTTGTTTTTGGATGGAATGTCCTATAAAGATCAAATAAGTCCATCTTATTTAATATATCATTTATAGCTTGTGTTTCCTTATCTATTTTCATTTTGGATGATCCATCCATTGTTGAAAGTGGGATCTTAAGTCCCCTACTATGCTTGTGTTACTGTCAATTTCCCCTTTTATGGCTGTTAGTATTTGCCTTATGTATTGAGGTGCTCCTATGTTAGGTGCATAAATATTTACAATTGTTATATCTTCTTATTGGATCGATCTCTTGATCATTATGTAGTGTCCTTCTTTGTCTCTTTTAATAGCCTTTATTTTAAAGTCTGTTTTGTCTGATATGAGAATTGCTACTCCAGCTTTCTTTTGATTTCCATTTGCATGGAATATCTTTTTCCATCCCCTCACTTTCACTCTGTATGTGTCCCTACATCTGAAGTGGGTCTCTTGTAGACAGCATATATACGGGTCTTGTTTTGAATCCATGCAGCCAGTGTATTTCTTTTGGTTGGAGCATTTAATCCATTTACATTTAAAGTATTTATCAATATGTATGTTCCTATTCCCATTTTCTTAATTGTTTTGGGTTTGTTATTGTAGGTCTTTCCCTTCTCTTGTGCTTCCTGCCTAGAGAAGTTCCTTTAGCGTTTGTTGTAATGCTGGTTTGGTGGTGTTGAATTCTCTTAGCTTTTGCTTGTCTGTAAAGGTTTTAATATCTCTGTTGAATATGAATGAGATCCTTGCTGAGGAGAGTAATCTTGGTTGTAGGTTTTTCTGTTTCATCCCTTTAATTATGTCCAGCTACTGCCTTCTGGCTTGTGGAATTTCTGCTGAAAGGTCAGCTGTTAACCTTATGGAGATTCCCTTTTATGTTATCCATTGTTTTTCTCTTACTGCTTTCAATATTTTTTCTTTTTATTTAATTTTTGATTATTTGATTAATATGTGTCTTGGTGTGTTTCTCCTTGGATTCTTCTTGTTTGGGACTCTCTGTGCTTCCTGGACTTGACTGACTATTTACTTTCACATGTTAGGGAAGTTTTCAACTATAATTTCTTCAAATATTTTCTCAGCCCCTTTCTTTTTCTCTTCTTATTCTGGGACCCCTATAATTCGAGTGTTGGTACGTTTAATGTTGTCCCAGATGTCTCTGAGACTGTCCTGAATACTTTTCATTCTTTTTTCTTTATTCTGCTCTATGGTTGCTATTTCCATTGTTTTATCTTCCAGGTCACTTATCCATTCTTCTGCCTCATTCATTCGCTATTGATTCCTTCTACAGAATTTTAAATTTCATTTATTGTGTTGCTCATCATTGTTTGTTTGTTCTTTAGTTCTTCTAGGTCCTCGTTAAACATTTCTTATATTTTCTTCATTCTATTTCCAAGATTTTGGATCATGTTTACTATCATTACTCTGAATTCTTTTTCAGGTAGGCTGCCTATTTCCTCTTCATTTGTTTGGTCTGGTGTGTTTGTACCTTGCTCCTTCATCTGCTGTGTATTTCTCTGTCTTCTCATTTTGCTTAACTTACTGTTTTGGGGGTCTCCTTTTTACAGGCTACAGGTTCATAGTTCCCATTGTTTTTGTTGTCTGCCCCCAGTGGATAAGGCTGCCTGGTGAAGGGGACTAGTGCCAGTGTTCTTGTGGGTGGGACTGGATGTTATCTTTCTGGTGGGCAGAGCCGCCTCCAGTGGTGTGTTTTGGGGTGTCTGTGAACTTATTATGATTCTAGGCAGCCTCTCAGCTAATGAGCGGTGTTGTGTTCCTGTCTTGCTAGTTGTTTGGCATGGGGTGTACAGCACTGGAACTTTCTGGCCGTTGAGTGGGCTGCGTCTTAGTGTTGAGATGGAGATCTCTGGGAGAGCTCTCACCGATTGATATTACATGGGGCTGGGAGGTGTCTGGTTGTCCAACATCCTAAACTCAGCTCTCCCACTTAGAGGCTCAGGCTTGACACCAGGCTGGAGCACCAAGTCCCTGTCAGCCACATGGCTCAGAAGAAGAGGGAGAAAAAAGAAAGAAAGAGTAATTTAAAATATAAATGAATAAATTAGTTAAAATTAAAAATTTATTAAAATAATTTTTTTTAAAGTATTAAAAAGAAGAGAGAAACCAAACCAATAAACAAATCCAGTAATTATATCAAGTGCTAAAAACTATATTAAGACAAACATAAAAATCAGAAACAAGTCAGTCACATACAGCAAACCCCAAGTCTACAGTTGCTCTCAAAGTCCACTGTCTCAATTTTGGGATGATTCGTTGCCTATTCAGGTATTCCACAGATTCAGGGTACATCAAGTTGATTGTGGAGATTTAATCCACTGCTCCTGAAGCTGCTGGGAGAGACTTCCCTTTCTCTTCTTTGTTCACACAGCTCCCGGGGTTCAGCTTTGGATTTTGGCCTGCCTCTGCATGTAGGTCACCCTCTGGCATGTGTTGTTCGCCCAGAGATGACAGGGTTAAAGGAGCAGCTGATTGGGGGCTCTGGCTCACTCAGGCTGTGGGGGAGGCAGGGGTACAGAATGCGGGGTGAGCCTGCGGTGACAGAGGCCAATGTGACGTTGCACCAGCCTGAGGTGTGCCATGCGTTCTCCTGGAGAAGTTGTCCCTGGATCACAGGACCCTGGCAGTGGCAGGCTGCATAGGCTCCTGGGAGGGGTGGTGTGGAGAGTGACCTGTGCTTTCACACAGGCTTCTTGGTGGCTGCAGCAGCAGCCTTAACATTTCATGCCCATCTCTGGGGTCCATCCTGATAGCTGCAGCTTGTGCCCTTCTCTGGAGCTCATTTAGGTGGTGCTCTGAATCCCCTCTCCTCGTGCACCCTGAAACAATGGTCTCTTGCCTCTTAGGCAGTTCCAGACTTTCCCAGACTCCCTCCCAGCTAGCTGTGGTGCAGTAACCCCCTTCAGGCTGTGTTCAAGCAGCCAACCCCAGTCCTCTCCCTGGGGTCTGACCTCCAAAGCCCGAGCCTCCGCGCCCAGCTCCCACCCGCTCCAGCAGGTGAGCAGACAAGACTTTCAGGCTCTTTCACCAATCCTCTGTATGGGAATCTCTCTGCTTTGCCCTCTTCATCCCTGTTGCTGTGCTCTCCTTCGTGGCTCCAAAGCTTCACTCCCGTCACCCCAGTCTCCACCAGTGAAGGGGCTTCCTAGTGTGTGGAAACTTTTCCTCCTTCACAGCTCCCTCCCAGAGGTGCAGGTCCTGTCCCTATTATTTTGTCTCTGTTTTTTCTTTTTATTTTGCTCTACCCAGGTACGTGGGGGAGTTTCTTGCCTTTTGGGAAGTCTGAGGTCTTCTGCCAGCAGTCAGTAGGTGTTCTGTAGGAGTTGTTCCACATGTCGATGTATTTTTGATGTATTTGTGGGGAGGAAGGTGTTCTCCATGTCTTACTCCTCAGCCATCTTGAAGCACCACCCTCCACCTTTCTATTTAGTTTAGAAAACTCTTCTTCTCCTTATTTTACATCATTGTCTTCTTCTCCTACCTCTCCTTCTTCAAGTCATAAGCTCTTAAGGCAGTGGAGAAAGGATGAAAGATACACAAAAGCTGTATATTTTACCATATTTTCTCAAACTATTCCTGTTTTAGAAAGAGCTGGAGTATTGCATGAATACAACTTTATGTATTTTTAAAGATTGCAGATAATTCTAGATGTTTGAATGATTATGTCTCTGAGTTTAGTTGTCATTGTTGTTAAGAGGTTTTTTTGTTTGTTTTGTTTTTTTGGCCTGTGGAAAGTGTGTTTTCTTGCTTTCTTTACAAGTTTTGGTTACATGATTCTTAGAGCTAATAGCCAGTCCAGTTTTGCAAAGAGGTTGTTTTAGAAATGTATATGAGGAACAGGTTATGTGTAGACATTGTGAGTAGTAGTAAAACAAGGACAGTTTATGAAAACTTACAGAGGGCAAGACATTCTATTAAACTCTATGGAACTCACTGAATTTTCTCCACAACCCTAAGGGATTTGTTCTATTATATGCCTATTTTATCAGTGAAGATATTTAGGCATAGAGTGTCTATGAGGTTCCTCAAGATCATTCAGCAAATAGGCAGTGGAGTTGAGTTCAAATACTTCAGCAACCAAGCTTATAACCAGCATATTATTCTACTTCCTTACTTAGTTGAGTTTTTTGTGGTACTTCAAGTTTATTTTTAAAAGTAGCAACTTAGTGGTTAATATAAAATAACAATTATATTTATTCTGCTTATGAAAGTACATAAATGACAAACTTTTGTTACTTTTTTCAGCATTAATGAATGAATGAATGAATGTTCAAATCTTTGCCCTTCAACTCACTTAAATCCCCATGTTTGTATTTACCCAGGGGAATTTGTCATGAAGCTTATACTTGAGCTATTTATTTATTTACTTCCAGTTTTATTGAGATATAATTGAAAGACAGCACTGTGTAAGTTTAAGGTGTAATGCATAATGATTCAACTTACATACATCATGAAATAACTACCACAATAATTGTAGTGAACATCCACCTTCTCATATAGACAAAAAATAAGAGAAAAAAATGTTTTTCTTATGATGAGAACTGAACAATTTTCATATATAGTCTACAGCAGTGTTAATTATATTAATCATGTACATTACATCCCTAGTACTTATTTATCTTGTAACTGGAAGTTTGTACCCTTTGACCCCCTTTGTCCAATTCCCTCTAGCTCCATCCTCTGCCTCTGGTAACCAAAAAGCTAATATCTTTTTCTCTGAGTTTGTTTGGTATTGAAGTATAATTGACCTAAATACTATGTTATTTCCTGGTGTACAACACAGTGATTCAATATTTCTATACATTACAAAATGATTACCACAGTAAGTCTAGTTATCATCTGTCACCATACAAAGATACTACATTATTAATGACTATATTTCCCACATTGTACATTTTATCCCCATGACTCATTTACCTTGTAACTTTCACTCATCCCCTCAGTCCCCCTCACCTCTGGCAACCATTTATTTGTTCTCTGTATCTATGACTCTGTTTCTGACTTATGTGTGTTCATTTGTTTTGTTTTTTAAATTACACATATAAGTGAAGTCATATGGTATTTGCCTTTCTCTGTCTGACTTATTTCACTTAGCTTGATACCCTCTAGCTCCAGCAGTATTGTTGTTAATGACAAGATTTTCTTCTTTTTTTCCAATAAAAATAAAAAAGTAAATAATAAACAGATAAATTAATTAAAATGATTTCCTTCTTTTTTATGATTAATATTTCATTGCATATATATGCCAAATCTTTATCTATTCATCTGTTGATGGCTACTAGATTCCCTCCATATTTGGCTACTGTAAATAATGCTGCAGTGAACATATAGGTGAATATATCTTCTCAAATTAGTGTTTTTTTTTCCTTTGGAAAAATACTCACAAGTGGAATTACTGGATTGTATGGCAGTTCTATTTTTAATTATTTGAGGCATCTCCATACTGTTTTCCATGGTGGTTGCACCAATTACATTCCCACCTAGAATGCAGGAGGGTTCACTTTTCTCTCCATCCTCACCAACATTTCTTATGTTTTGTTTTTTATAACAGCCGTTCTCGCAGGTGTAAGGTTATGACTCATTGTGGTTTTCATTTGAGTTTCCCTGATGGTTAGTGGTGATGAGCATCTTTTCATGTGCCTATTGGACATCTGTACAGTTCCTTCAGAGAAATGTCTGTTCAGGTACTTTACCCATTTTTTTAATTAGTATTTTTTAATTGAGTTGCATGAGTTCTTTGTATATTATGGATATTAACCCCTTATCAGATATATCATTTGCAAGTATCTTCTCCCATTCAGTGTGCAACCTTTCCATTTTGTTGACAGTTTCCTTCACTGTGTGAAAGCTTTTTAGTTTGATATCATCCCATTTGTTTACTTTTGATTTTGCTTCCCTTGCCTGAGGAGACATATCTAAAAAAATATTCCTAAGACCAACGTCAAAGGAAATACTGCTATGTTTTCTTCCACAAGTTTTATTGTTTCAAGTCTTACATTTAAGTCTTTAACTGATTTTGAATTTATTTTTGTATATGATGTAAGAAAGTACTCCAGTTTGTTTCTTTTTCATATAGCTGTCCAGTTTTCCCAACACCATTTATTGAAGAGGCTGTCTTTTCTCCATTGTATATTCTTGCTTCCTTTGTCATAGGTTAATTGGCCATATAAGTGTGGGTTCATTTCTGGGCTCTCTGTCCTGCTCCATTGTTCTATGTGTCTGATTTTGTGGAAGTATCATACTGTTTTGTTTACAATAGCTATGTGGTACCACTTGAAATCAGGGAGTGTGATTCCTCCAGCACCATTCTTCTTTCCCAAGATTGTTTTCTTCTGTGCTTCCATACAAAATTTAGAATTATTTCTTGGAGATGTGTTTACCCTTGAATGATGTCAATATTAGGATTCTTTAGGCATAGTTATTTTCACAACACTCATCTGATTTCTTTAAATGCATGAAATTACAAAAATAATCTCTGAGGTGAATCGGTAGAAATCGGTAGTAACTTTTGCCACTAATAAAATCAGCACTGCAGTTATTGCACCAGTTTCTTTGTCCTGCTCCAGTTTCCCAGTAGGTGTATTTATTGTATAGTTTTCAGATCTTCACATAATTCAATGTAATGATTTTCAAATGATTTTACTTTAATAAAATCTGTCATTTATCTTTTGAAAACAAGCATTAATCAGAGCAATATCACAAGTTATCTCCATTTGCATTTTTTGGTCATAATAATGATTTGACTTCAGTATGAAAAATTAGGATCGTTTACTGCATACTATGTTTCCTTCTTAAAAAGAAACATCTCTCCTGTTATACTAACATAGAGCAAAGAGATCAGTTAACCATAAAAACAAGCATTAGAGTAGTTTGAAAAAGCGACTTTATGACAGCACAACTTTGAACAGTTCATTTGGCTCTCATCTTAATTCCTCACATATGGTAGGCAAAGTAGTTATTTAACAATGCCAAAGAAAATAAAACCTTGCACAAAATGGTTATAATTACTTTTTACTAATAAAAATAGTGAGTTATGCCCATGCCTCATTGGACATAGGAATTCAGGAGTTAGCCCTTTATTGATGAATGCAGTCTTAGAGTAAAGTTAAGGTAAAAACTCAGTTTACATAACAATGGACCTCAGAAACAGAGTATGTATTTCTTTCTTTCTCATTTAAGTGTCTTGAGGTGAGTAGTTTAGATTCATTGGGAAGTAGCTCTGCTATATGACCAATTTCTTCCATCTTGTTGCTTTGCTATGCCCTAAGGCATTCTTTTCACCCGCATAGTTGAGGCTGGGTCACAATTGTGTCTGTTTTACAGAGCAAGAGAAAAAGAGAGGAACTCCATGGCAAATGGCTTGTGTTTTAAGTTGAAGATCATCCACATGTTGCAAATATCATCCACGTTCAATGCCATTGACCTTAATTTAATCATCTAACCACATCTAGTCTTTAGGAAGGCTGAGAAATGTTGTCTCATTTCATTTGTCATTGACAGCCAGTCAAGAGTGACCTTAAACTTTATTACTACAGATGAAGGAGTAAATTTTAGGGAGTAATTAGTTGTTTCTACCATACTGATGTAACAGAGAAATTGGTCTGCTTTTTTTCCCCATCTTGCTTCAGCTTATTGTGTGGATTGGATTGTAATATGCTAAGAACTGTAGGAGATGTAAAGAAATATAATGTGAGGAATGTTAAGTTTGGAAGGTTAGTTATCATCATATCCAATAATTATCATCCATATCCATAGTCATTCTGTTGGTGATGGAATATTGTAGGTACAGAAGCTCTGCAAATGGGACCAACTTCAACAACTCTCTGATGAATCCTTAATGAAGGTAGTAAGACTTCATGACCCAAAGACCCCAGATAACACATCCCAAAGACTCAAGTTTTAAACATGAAACAAAGATTCAGTGCCAATGTATTCAATACTGTGGGGAGAAAACCAAATCTTGTAGAAGTAAATATGTAACCCCGTAGGAAATTTTCTCTTTCTTGACACAATACTACCATTTAAAGCCTGGACAGGATTGATAACAGAGTCTGGAATCATAAAATCACACCTCCAGGGGAGAAAAAAATGAACAGTTCCATTCTTCAGGGCCATGTCAAGACCTAAAATTAAAATTGTCATATTAAGGTATGTATGAAAATCACGAACCCCCATCCATCAACCATTTCATTGACAAAACTTTCTAAATAAAGGAAAGGTTACTGGATATTTCTCTAAAACAAATCTATCTTCAAAAGAGAGTTCTGAAAACATAATCCACTGTTTGGATTTTTGCTGGGATATAGCCTAACTTCTATCAGGGCTTGAGGTGTATTGTGAAAGTTCCTTTGACCTGCAGGTCAAGAGATTTGGCTCTGGGTAAGTGGCCTTGGGCAAGTTGTTTAATCTCTCTAGTCCTCTTGCTTTCATCTGCAGAAACACTGTAACTGAAGAGCTGGGGGCATGGATGGGAGGGAGGAAAACTCAGTAGTAACTCAGGTCCCTCACATTCTCTCCCTTTCTTCTATTCCCTAGGTTTTTGTGAATATCTATAAAATATCATTTTTTCCTGCATTTGGTGTGGATTTTGCTCCACATGAGAAAGACCAAGTCTAGGCTTTCTGTCCAGTACCTGGTAAAGTTTTATATGGGAGGACTTATAGCATGTTGATTAAAAATGTGAGCTCTCCTCTTGGACTGCCTGGTCTAATTGTGACTCTTATTAGCTGCATGACCTTCAGCAAATTGCTTAACCTCTCTGAGTCTCAATGTCTTCAAATATAAAATGGGGAAAAGAATAATATCGACCTTATGGGTTTTGTGGGCACTAAATGATGTAATCTATGTGAAGCACTTAATACAGTGTCTGGCATTAAGTATTCTATAAATATTATCATTATTATATGTAATCCAGATATTAATAAATGTTTTCTAATGCATTTGGTAATGATGAAGCACTGTTTTTAAACTGGAAAATTTATTACATTTCATGTAGCAGTGGCATTAGTAGAGAATGAAACTAGACTCTCATTCTTCTCTGGGAGCAATCAGAATAGATTAAAAGAATCTGTGGGTCCTTGTGATGATGAGGCATCAGCCTTGCTTTCCTGACGTGGAAAGTTGCTAGCTCGTTGGGGAGACCTGGAACACGCAAGGAGGTGAGAGTCAAAGGACCCCGGCTTCCATCTCCGCTTTGCCATTGCTGAATGACTCACTGAGGCAAGTTGCTTACCCTCTCACAGCATCAGTGGTCTCATATCTAAAATAGAAACATGATTCCCCTGGTAGGAATGACTTAAGTGCAAAACGAGATAACCTGAGGTGCCTGGCAGAGACAGGGCTTAGCATAATTTATTTTCCTTCTTCGTTCCCCTTCTACATAATTGCTTTGTAGGTAGATTATTGACCCTTAAAAACCATTGAATAACACCCAATGAGGTTTATTAAATCAATTTGGTTGCAGATTTTTTTTTTTAGTTTCTTACTTGTGAACTATTTTTATAAATTAAAATTTACTGACACTTTATGTAACTGAAAGGTCCTCAAGTTCTCCTGAAATTAGGGTTTATCTTTTTTTTTTTCAACGCACAGGATAATGAGTCTCACCCAGATGTAAATGTAAGAAATTCAGTCTCCTTGTAACAATTGTTGAAAAAGTTCAGAGGTTGCTTTTACATCCTGTTTGTGGCCTGTCACGCTGAAATTTTGGTCCCAGCTGCTCTTGGGCTCCTTGACAGAACCTGGCTATCTCATGGCTGTATTTTCCTTGTGATCCAGTTTTCTCTGGACCACTCTCCCTCTCTCAACATGGTCAAAACCTCCTCGCCTTAATCCTTAAGGTTACATTCATGGAAGGCCAGCATGAAATTAGTGGTTGATAAGCCTTTACTGAATACCAGAGGGTGGTAAGTGGCAGGACATTCCATTACACAATGGGAAAATCATTAAATTTGGATATCAGACATCATTGTCTCTAAAGTCTAGAAGTTGAACTTCAGCACAGGAAGATCATTAATTTCAGCTGTCTCCATCCTTTGGCCACAGTCTACTTCCAGTTGCTGTGGCCAGTGTTCATCCAGAGCCCCCTTTTTGTCTCACCAGTTCCCCACTTTCAGTGTCCTCCAACTCCTACCTCTCCAGCCTTACCCCAAAGAACCCCTAAATCATTTTTACATGAAATTAACATCTCAAGCTCAAAGGCACCCTTCCTCCTTTCTTTAAATTCAATTTTACAGAGCAGTTTAACTCCCTTAATTCTCACTTCTGCATTATGGATTATGCCACAGGCCCTGCCTTTCCTAACTGAGACACCTGCCCTGTGACAATCCTCCTCCAAATGCAGAAATGGTAGTGTTGGTGGGCACACTCACCGCACATACTCCATTTAGATTCATGTCACTCAACACTGTATGGACTTTATGCTCTCAGTACCCTGGATGCTTTCACAAATTTTTTAACCATTCCCTTAGACCTATTATGTATTAAAAACAGATTAAAAACCTGAAACGTTTTAAAAGTTCTGGGTCTTCCCTGGTGGAGCAGTGGTTAATTATCTGCCTGCCAACGCAGGGGATACGGGTTCAAGCCCTGGTCCAGGAATATCCCACATGCCAAGGAGCATCTAAGCCCGTGAGCCACAACTACTGAAGCCCATGTGCTCCACCACAAGAGAAGCCATTGCAATGAGAAGCCCATGCACCGCAATGAAGAGTAGGCCCCGCTCACGGCAACTAGAGAAAGCCCTCATGCAGCAATGAAGACCCAATGAAGCCAAAAATAAATAAAAATAAATAAATTAATTAAAAATTAAAAAGTTCTGAAAGTTTAAGTATCTTGCCCAAGTGTAGAAAACTCTTAAATGTGAGAGCCCAGATTTAAACTTTGTTCTGTCTGATTCCCAGCCTGCTGCTATTCTAAACTACATCTCGTGGATTTGTTCTTAAATGTCATAAAAGCTGAATAATTTCCAACAAAGCAAAGCATCATAGGTATTAAATATCCTTAACAAAGTCAAGTACTTGCCTTCAAATACTTGCTACTTCTCTTAAAATGTTCATAGAAAGTACGGAAATACACAGTAGGAACTTCTACCTATATAGGAACATTTTGGTTTCAAAAGCTGTTGACATCTGATTTCTGTCACATCTGTGAGATCCAGAAATCCCTAAGGCCTGATATTTTCCAACAGTGGTACAAATGAAATAGATATTTCATTGTTTATGAAATGCTCAGTATAAATGTTGGCAGTCAGTGCTAGATTGTGGGAGACTGTATTTCCTGGTGTCTCCCCCAAACTGCCAAAATATATGACAACTGTTAATTCTCACTGCCCCATGAGAGACAAGCAATTTACAGCCCAGAAATCAAACCCATAAGGGAAGTGTTCCAAATCTAGGAGTGGATAAGAGTATATCTCAAGTCTGGTAGGTAAGCCAAATTTAATTTTTGACTGCTGCTAAGACTGGGAGGATTCTGCTTGTGTATTTCCTCTGGAACCCTACACTCTACCCTGTGTCACAATCTCAATGGCCTTTTAGTATACTAATATCATCATCCACAGAAATATGGTAATGCTGGTCCCTTGTTTACTACTAATGCCTTCAGCATATTAACTATAAATAGTTTACATCCAGTGAGCTCCAATATAAATTGAAAAATTTGGGGTAATAATTTTTGTATTTACATATACCAGTGAACTGTCCAGAATATACAATGCATCATTAAATGAATAAATTAACAATTTATTCAATTAACTTTTTAATAGCAGTTTTCCAGATAATTTTGTTGCAGAGTACAAAAATCTTCTATTAGGTCAACCACAAAGAGAGAAATTAGGAAAAAATTGTCCTGTAGAATGGTGGAAAATGCATTATAAATCTCTGAAGAATTTTTTCACAGAAGCAATTTTCATAGCATAATGGTGAAACCACCAGTTACTGATAGGATCTCATAGCAACTGGATTAACAGTGCAGTCCAGATTTTTCCTAATCAACATCTGCTAGAAAATGTAAAACAGAAAAAAGTTGATAACTGCCTAGAGTTCTGAAGTCTGCGCTTAGTCCCATACACATTTCTCCCCACATTTTGTGGGAATAAGAATAGCTTGGTAGATTGAATCACAAAGCAATAACAAAATTGCTTTCTCATCTGGTCTGGCATATGAGAAAACCACAAAACAATGCCTGCACTGACCCCGCAGGTGTGCAAGCTACATCAAAACAAAGAAACATTATTCCCCGGACTCTTTCTAGTGGTATCATCATTTGAAACATAAAGAAGTAAACAAATTCCAAATGTTGGCTTTGCTTCTGTGCTTCCCCAACTCGGGAGCCTGAACTGGGTCAGAGAGGAGTCAAAGGAGAAAGGGTTTATAGGCCAATTTTAGCTGTCAGCTGATACACTGAAGAAAAGGAAAGGAAGAAAATAACAAGAGGCAGTGTTTCAAGGCTATGAGGAAGGATATTGTTAGAAAATTCTGTTATATTTTCTTTTTACATTTATTTTTCAATGTAAATTGGATTGTTTTGTGACTAGGAAGCCCAGGCAAGTATTTTTTTTATTATTATTATTAGAGTGAAGAAATTTTGTTTTCATTTTTCCTGCCTGTGAGTGCTTTATATGTCAGATGTGGTTAGCAAACCCATGGGCTTTATTGCCTCATTTGAAAAGTTGTAAAATAGCTGCCTTACATCCCTCAGAATTACCTCTTTTTACACTGGTGATCCTAACAGAATGTCAATTGAAATTCTTAAATGTAATGATTTAATTTAATTTTATGTCATGTCCATTAGGTAAGCCAAATTTAATATATGATTGCTGAGAAACCAAGAAAATCTGAGGGCCACTGTCATATAGTTTGATTAAAGTTTAGCAAATAAATCTAATGTTGCTGTAGATTTTATACATGTTCATGTTTAGCTTCTTCATTCCCTTCTCTCTACAATTTAGAGAATTCTGGAGATTATAAACTGCAAGCCATCTTGTTATCTTGTAAATCATAGTTCTAGGTGTCATTCTTCAGTGGCTACAAATGAGATCATATTTCTAGTATATTCAGATCATGATAATAGGAGGCCGCATGTGCCATAAATCCTAGCCTTTCTCACAGTGCCATTGAGGATTTCTATGAGTTTCCTGGGAGATGTGTCATGTGTATGTAGCCCCACATGGTTGTCCCTCTATCAGATTTCCTTGTCACCTTGTTGATCATCCACCACATCATCCCCATCTCAGCATAATCAGCACAATGGTCCTGCTAACGTGTAACCCTTGAATTGGTCCAATCTATCACTAATCCCTAGTGACTCCGATCTGGGACATCTCATTGCATTTCAGTCAGTATGTTTCAGCCAAATCCCAGCAGCTAGTATCTGCCTCTCTAAGTCTGAGCGATTTTCCCCAAACCATAGGAGACCACTAGCCCACACTTAGAGTAGTTGGAAATTCTGGAGGATTAGCACCACCCACCCCTCTTCCCTACCCAGCAGCCCTCAACCAATGACTCTCAGGAATTGATGTATAAAAACTCCATCTCTCTGGTTCCTCCAGCAGAGTAATTCTGTAACCTGTGTTTCTGGGAATTTCCCCATGAATAAGCTCTGGTTGCCTATTGCAATAGTTGGCTTAGTAATATCCCATTAACGACAGCCTTCCTTTCCTTGTTTTACTTCCTCACACTCACTTATGTACCCTGTAACTTCCACATAAACTATGTACACCTGAATCCTTGTCTTAGCGTATACCTTTGGAACAAACCATGACAACCTCACATTTAAGAATATATACCTAATTCATTATCCCCATCTATCATTTTTGTTATCACTCAAGTCACTGACCTGACAGTAGAAACAGCCTCCAAAATAATATCAGCTCAAATATGATTACCCATCTTCAAGTCATTGCCGTAACAGCTGGTTGAGTAAGTTTCACTATAAAAATATCCACTCATTCAATTAATTCATAATTTTTTAAAAACTGCCTGTCTATGCGTGTCTAACAAGGTAACGAAAAGAGAATTTAAAGAATAAGGAAGGAGATTATTCCATATTGGATCATGCATGATTCAGGTCAAATTTATTCTTAGAGTATTAATCTGAGTATTCCAGGTAGTCAATGATATCACCTTCAGATAATGAAATATGCCCTCTCCTCACCAATAGTATATATATATATATATATATATATATAGTTATATATGAAATACAGGCATGCCTTGGAGATATTTCAGGTTTGGTTACAGACCACTGTAATAAAGTGAATTGCAATAAAACAAGTCACATGAAAGTGCAATAGCATTATGTCAAAAAAAATGTACATACTTTAATTAAAAATACTTTATTGCTAAAAATGCTAACCATCATCGGAGCCTTCCTCAAGTCGTAGTAGTAACATCAAAGATCGCTGATCACAGATCACCATAATAAACATAATAATAATGAAAAAGTTTGGAAAATTATGAGAATGACCAAAATGTGACACAGAGACACGAAGTGAGCAGCTGGCCTTGACAGACTTGCTTCATGCAGGGTTGCCACAAATCTTCAGTTTGTAAAAAAACAAGGGAATCTGCAAAGCATAATAAAGCAAAGTGCAATAAAACAAGGTTTGCCTGTATGGAATGGGGCAAAAATCATCTCAAAGATGAATCCAGCTCTTTATAACCTACTAAGAAATGCCACTAAGGAATTTGTTTTATCCTTTTATTATTTATATATACATACAGCAAGATATATTCATTTACTAAGTTAACCACCTTTGCATTCTGGGGATGAATCCCGTTTGGTCATAGTATAGTTTCCATTTAATCCTCCATGGAGTCATTCAATTCCTAGGACAGTGGTCTTCAAGCTGTACCTAAGGGTTGAGCAGAGGTGCCTCAGGAGCCACTAAAGGGAAAAAAAGTGCATGGAGAAGCTGACTCTGTCCACACTCTCCTTCAACAAGCTACTCTGCTTCCTTGATTGCAGTTTTTATATTTGGGGCATCTACAAAATATTTGAAAATTTGCTCTCTGCTGTGGAATACACACTTCACCACCCACACTGAAAGCTATTTTACAAACTCCATTCCTCTTTGGTGCTAAACCTTTGATTCTGTACAGGTATTGATGGACATATGTTTACAGACAGAAGAGATGAATCATGATTGGCCTAAACTAATTGGGATACTCTCCTCCTACCTTACCAGTTACTGGGGTTGGCAGAGATGAGTGATCCAGTTATGATCAAGGATATATAAGGGGACATCTGCTGGGATTCTTCTGTGAGAGATTTTCTGTCTTTGTACAAAGAGGCGTTTTTAAGGAGGGAGCTTTGTCCCCTCCTTCCTGCTTTGGACATGTCACAGGAGGATGAAACACTCTCAGCTGGTGTAGTCATCTTGCTAACAAGAAGTGAAGGTCCAGAGAAGCAACTCAGAGCTATGACTTTACCAAGTTAAAAAAAGTTATTTTATATTGGAGTATAGTTGATTTACAATGTTTTTTTTGTTTGTTTGTTTCAGGGGTACAACAAAGTGATTCAGTTATACATATATATATATCCATTCTTTTTCAGATTATTTTTCCATATAGGTTATTATAGAATACTGAATAGAGTTCCCTGTGCTATACAGTAGGTCCTTGGTGATTATCTATTTTATATATAATAGTGTGTATATGTTAATCCCAAACTCCTAATTTATCCCTCCCTCCCCACCTTTCCCCTTTGATAACCATAAATTTGTTTTCTATGTCTGGGTGTCTGTTTCTGTTTTATAAATAAGTTTGTTTGTATCATTATTTTAAGACTCCACATATAAGTGAGATAATATGATATTTGTCTTTCCCTGTTAGAATTCACTTTACTTACTTTACTAAGTTTTGTTGGTATCCTGATACAACCTATTTCTGACTTTTGTCTTTATGTGAAAATTATTAATCTTTTCCTATCGTTTAGTCCATTTTAATCAGGCAACCCAAACTGATACATCTGCTAAGAAATAAGTATTAAATCCCTGTTCTGGGTACATTTTTCCCTTCATCAATTCATTAATTGTTCAAGATTAGCAGTTGATCTACAGCAGTACTACTTAAAGAGGAGTCTCTGGCCAATAATTTTTCCAGGTACTCAAACAAGAACACACAAGAGCTTTGTTCTCTATGGAAGAAAACACAACAGAATTTTTTTTCACATACACTTTATAACATTGAAATGTAAGATTGATTGTGATGTTAACAGATGTCCCCTTACATTTTTAATAGTTCCATTTTTAAAGATGGAGCATGTGCTACAAGGACTACCTTGACTAGTAAGTCTCACTTAACATTATAGTCACAGATAACAGGGGAAAGTCAAACTTAACTAACAGATTTTCTCGGTCATCCTCATTTGACTGTTTACATTTGATATTTTGCACTTCTGATAGGTACTATTTATTTGCACTGTACCATAATTCACAAAGATGAATCAATACATACAATTAAAGTATAAAAGCAGGGATGAAAATAGTATCTACAAGCAAAAATTATGCTATATACACAAAGAGTGCCTGGGACTCAAGTAAAAATGGAACCTGTATGTATGAACTGGACAATGACAAACGAACTTGCGAGTGTGAAGACCATGTACAAGCAGCCGAAGAAGAAAAATTGAATTGAAATATGGGCAATTTGCACTTCCCTTCCATTTCTCCTTATCCCCATTGTTTTCTCGACTATGAACTTGGTTAAGCAAGGGCATGAATTCTTCTCTTATGAACTGTTTCCGCAAAACAGCACAGTGACGTCTCTGGCAAACCAATCAACACTTTTAGATCAAGCAAAACAAAATTTTAATTGATTAACTTATTTTGGCTAAAAGAAAGGAAGAAACAAACACTACTGGTGACAACGTCAAGGTTGCATTTCTCATGGTCAAAACAGGCACAAGTCACACTATTGTCAAGAAGCTCTTAATATGACCTTCACAGTTAATGCCAAATGTTATGCTTAGAGAGGAATCATAACGAGCCACAAGCAGCTTCCTTTATCAAAGGACACTGTTGGACCTTGTATAGCATCATTGGTGTATCACACAGAAAGGCAACTACTGTCACCTGAACATGTCAGGTGATGTTTCACTTTTGGGGTGGACAAAATCAATTGGCAGAGAATGGTCTTTCTTTTAGAATACACTTGTAAATGCTGAGAATTTCACAGACCGTTTTGGTCTGTCACTAATTTGGCCCATATCCTTTCACCTGGGCTTAGAACCTGGCTGATTTCCCTAGACTGATTTTTCTAATGTCTGAAACTGCAGAATCTCTATCTCTTATCTATCTCTACTTGGTCCAATTCAACTAAGAAAGAAGACTCATTATCTGACTACCCTTAAAATTTTTTTAAGTAAGAAATATTTCTCTCAAGTGAAAAGTAATTAAAAGGAAGAGAAAATGATTACTTTTGTCCTTTCCACTTAGTATTATAAGGTACATGGAAGGTATTTAAGATAAGTTTTATATTAAAAAGCTTGCAAGTTTCCCACTCTACTATGGATGGTTCTCTATTCAGAGAGGAGAGAAAAGGTGTGTATGTGAATGGGCCACCTTATTAGATTTCGGGAAACAATAATGTGTGATATGCAATGTACTTTTTAGGTCACTTGCCAGATACCAATATTACTGACAAGATTATTACAGAATCCAAGGAGCACAGATGCTCTCTCTTACCTGAAAGTAGTAAAAGAAAGAATTGCTGTAAACTGGAGCTATTGGAGGTCGAATATAATAGGGACTGATGTTTTTCTTCCTACACTGTAGGGTTCCTAAGCCGTTGACATGGATTCTTTCCATTTGATTTCTTGATTTTTCTTTTTACTCTTTTTCCTCTTTCAAGTTGACTTGGTGATTCTTTTCATAATCCTTTTATGGATAGGCTTAGAAAATTGTCATTTTAAATAAATGGCATATCATTAAATTAATATACCAGGTTACAGGACAAAAACTGGAGAGAATAGAAAATCACTGGCACACAATACATTCTATGAATTGCCAGTTTATTACTCTGTGTAATTACAGTGTGGGAGAAATAAACATAAACCCAGAAGAATTGGGGCAGAGTGTAGTCATGACAGAAATGAATATAAGATATAAAGAAAACATTAGATGAAGCAGCAAAAAATTTATAAGGTACACGAGCCATGCGGCAGTCATGACTGCACAGCTCAGATCGTGTGCTGGGGAATGCAGTGTCCCAGCCACCTTCAGATCCCCCAGCACAGTCACCACACAAAAACTACACGTACCCTGGGCTGTTCCCCACCAATGACTGTGCAGGCCCCTTCCTGCCAAGCACAGGACTCCTCTAACAGGTGATTTTAGCTTGAGGACTCCCCATTAGCATGGTCCAAACTATTTTAAAATGACATAGCAGTCTGAGACTCTTCCTACCCATCCTCCTTCCTGTACCTCTCCCTTCACAGGTGTCAAAATTGCATCACTGTCTGAAGACTCTGTCTGTCTGCCCTGGGTCTTTATCTCTTGATGAAGACAGGCATTGTCCCGATAAATCTCTCATGTGTTGAATCCAGTCTTGGCATCTCCTCCTCAGAGGATCTGGACTGATGCCTATGCATCTATATATTTATTATACAAACATTATAACATAAAGCAACATTTTGAGAAAGAGGAGAAAACTATAAAACTATCAGCCTGTTTCCTTCCTCTTGTTTTCGATGTTTATATAATGATAGTATTTCACTAATTATTCATCATTGTCAAGAATATTTTTTGAATTGTTTCTTACTACTTTATTCTAATTTATTTTACTACTGGTTATATAGTTTTCTTAAGCTTAGTTATAGGCAATATAATGTTTCAGTTAATATACCATAAATAATTTTATATTTATAGTCAATTATACATCAGGTCTTTATTCCAAATAGTGCTGGAAGAGATTATATATCTCTCCCCCTCTTTTTAAAAAAGGCTTAACATAATAATCTCTTATGGAAAATGCAGAATGATTCCTTTTTCTTTTGGAGGAAACCAACCAACCAGTATGGCCCATGCATAGATATATCACTGAGTAGATGCTGAGGTTAAGGCATGAGAGTTGCCTTTCCAAGGTTCAGTTTTCTTAAGCATAAAAATGGTATAATAAGGGCACCTTACAGAAATTTTTGTGAGGATTGTTAAGAACTTAGTTCAAGGATCGACATAAATACTTAGTCATTAAATGATGCTTTTTTATTGGTATTATTTTATTATAATTCCTTTGAACAAGAGGATTTTAAAATCTTATTCAAATTCTGTCTCTTAAGCCACCAAGAACTTCTCCTTTGCCACTAAAAGAATTCTTTCCTTAATAATAAACCAAAGATTATTCTCTTCCTTTCTCTCTTTTTCTTGAAATGAAGCCATTCTGCACCCAACTTCTAATCCCTGACTCCTTCTTTCATTTCTAAGGTTCTTACATACTATACATTTTAAGGAAATTTGAGGAAAAATTCAGAAGTTCTGCTCAACCTATTACATTAAAACTTTTCCTTTAAATTTTTATTCTCAGGGATTTAAAAAAATTCTGGAAACTAAGACTTCAACCAGTTGTAGTCATTAAAACAGAACTAAAAATGTGAAAATATCATGAGAGTCTTGCAACACAGAAAACTTGGTCTTAAGTGCCTTCTTCCATGGCCGTAGACGGAGCTCTTCTGTGATTTTCTTTGTTGGGGTCCTGAGCACCATCATCTCCGTGGGGGCCTTTCCAACCAAAATTAGCCTCTCTTCTTCAGGGCTTATTTTTCTCTGTTTTAGAAGCTCTAAAGTCCTGCCCTTCAGCCTACTAGGAAAATCATAAAGTCACATAAAGTAATTCTGTGTGTGTGTGTGTTTATCTCTGACAGAAAGTCCTCCACTCCTTTTAAAAAGCCTTCTGTATTATTAGACACGTATTTAAGCAGTTATGTGGTGGTTTCCTCACCAGTGTCTGGTGAGTAAGTGAGTTCTTGAGTTTTGACTAAGCGGATTAGCCAGTGAGCCTTACGAGAACAGAGAAAAAATTGACCCCAACTTCTCAGGTATGCTTCCACCTGCAGTTCCACAAAACAAACTTCTGGCTATTTTACAACAGATGTTTTGATCTTTTTGCAGGACTCTCAGATATTTAAACCACTCAGATATAGTCTTGGAGTCTCTGGTCAAATATGGATCCTTGAAAGATGTTGAGCACAATCTTCCTTATACAGTGATTTTCATCTGTGCTCTGTCCCCACCATGGTTTTATCTGTGTGAACATGAACTTGAGTCCTTATCTAACCAGGGGATGACTAGGAGGCAGGTTATTACGTTCTAATTTGGAGTATCAATCTCTACCCTCTATGAAGAAGTATAATATTTATATGTTCTATTGCAAAGAGTAAATCTATTTTCTAATTGAGAAACAATACAGATGCTTTGTTTCAGGTATACCCTACTGTATGATTTATAATAAAATTATGAAGACTTCTGGATCTAAAAGAAATATTTGTAATAAATTTGTTATTGCCAAAGCTAAGTATCTTCTCATTTGTAGTTCTCCGGTCTGCCAGCAGGTTGCAGCAGAGGGCTAGCTTTAGTTTCAAATTAGCCTGCTAAAAGACTTCAAAATCCTTTCTTTCTCCCTTCCTTCCTTCCTCCTTTCTTCCTTTCCTGACTCTACTTCTCTCTCCTCCACTATCTCTCCTTCCTCTCTTTCTTTCTGTCCTCCTTCCCTTTCTTCTTCTTTCTCTTTCTTACATCAGGAGCCTGATACGTGGTTATTTTTGTAAGTGGAGGAGTGAAATATATATGTCAATATTTGATTTTAAATAATGTCAATGATCTCCTCTTTCTAATTTTTTAAAAACATTATGATGGAGACTGCAGTAATAATAACAGAAAATAATGGACGTTCAGTTTGATTAACAAAGATAATAATAGCAAAAACCAGCTTTGGTTTAAAGTATACAAATTATTAAGATTGTATTCCACTCCCATAGCATATGCAAATGACCTCCTTTTTTGCTACTACATTTGGAAATGTGGAAGCAGGGAAAAGGCATTTCAATCATAGCTCTCATCAGTTATTCACTGTATCCAGGCCTCGCGATTGTGTTTCTTTCTTTAACGTGATAGTAAGCAATAATCTCACAGCTGTGCTTTATAGAGTGAACTATATAAGCATCTATATTGAGATTTCATACACACATAACATAAAAGGAAGAGAAAAGCATCAAGAATAGTGCTTGGCCCACTGTAAAACCGTACAAAAGAACTAATGAATCTCTCTCAGAACGGTTTTGTCGAGTGACCAGCTGTAAGACTGAATTTGTATTCCGCAATGGAATCACCATTCCAAAAAAATAATTATTTCAAGGTATAACACTACTCTCCCTCTGAGGCATTAATACCTTTAATTGTACACTATTGGTCACTGGGCTGAACTACAAGAGAATCCTAAGCCAAATTTTGTCTTCTGTTCAGTTTGCTCATTCGCTCCATCTGCTTAAAAGCATTTACCCAAATACTCCCAAACAATGTTGCTCACAGATGAAATATGATAGGTGCTGACTTTTTGCTACGGTATTTGAAGCTGAGTGTTTATAGTTAAGTGGAAACTGTTTTAACCTATAGTTTAATTCACAAAAGTGTCATTCTTTGGCCGCCCTAAAGTATTCTGTCATAGAAATTTCTTGGCAATAGTTTTGGGTATATAACACTGAAGTTTATTCCACATTCAGTCCACAAATATTTATTGAGCTTTTATCACTGACATGCATTAACCAGAATGGCTCTAGTCTGTGCTTACATGGGGCTTATAATGGAGAAGGAGGGATGGAGTGGGAGGTTGGGATTAGCAGATTCAAACTGTTATATGTAGAATGGATAAACGACAAGGTCCTACTGTGTAGCACAGGGAACTATATTCAATATCCTGTGACAAAGCATAATGGAAATGAATATAAAAAAGATTGTATATATATATGTAAAACTGAATCCCTTTGCTGTGCGGCAGAAATTAACACACCATTGTAAATCAACTCTACTTCAATAAAAAAAATAAAACAATTACAATTGTGTTAAGTGCTATGAAAGAGGAGGATGTTGTTCTTATATGAGAACATAGAAGAAAGGAACGTGGTCTGGGGTTGGGGAAATGGCATAGGGAAGCTTCCCTCTGTGACAGATAGGAAAATTCATTAGCTTCAGATGGAAGTTTAGAGTGAGGGTTGATTATTGTCTTTAACTTGTAATTAAAGGGAGGAAAATATAATTAAGCATGAAACAAAACCTTAAGTAATATAGCATGTTAATTTACTGTACGGAGCAATCACTGTGGTAAGTGGTAATACAAATAGAGCTACTTCATTTGAATGGTGATAGGTTGAATTCTATGAAAAAAGGTTTATCTTTTGTAGGGCAAGCCTACCAAAGATGGCCATCACTGCTCACAAAAAGAGAGACTGCATCTCTTAACTAATATGACTCTTTATCTACAGGTTAGAACTTTATCTTTTAAGTCTTATTGGAACATATGGATTATAAAAGCACACAACAAAATCACATTTTGATATAAAATAGCATATTTTAAGAGAATTCATCTATCTTGTACATTTTTTTCACATAATTTTCTTTTTTCTCTCAATGTTTTAAAACCCATATTCTGATATCAGTTTTAAATCTCGTGTTATTTTTCATCACAAAGTATATTTACATGTTCTTCATTCACAAGTAGAGTGAATTAATGTACTAACTTGAAATGAAGCTGATATCATACTTATGAAGAGATGAAAATTAGGAGGTTTCATAGCAATAGGTGGTTTAAATATCTTTGTTAATAGAAAAAAGAGGAGGAATAGCATAACATTAACAGATATTAATGAGTTCAGGCATTATAAACATAAAATGAATATAAAAATACATGAGATAGTTCAATAGAATATGGGAACATAGATCACTCTGGTAAAGGAGCCTGTAGGAAATAATGAATTATAAAAATTACCCAGACCATCATCCTGAGAAGAAATGCTGGAAGCAGAGAGATAAATAAAAATAAAATTAAAATAGCAGTTCAGTTACACCATAGTAGAACAGCAATAGAGGCTTTTTTTCGGCAACCTTTTGTAATGGATACTTTGAAAAGTCAGGAGAGAATATTAGGACAATATAGAAATGAGTAAAACCAAGTGATTAACACTAGATAAAAATAAAGTTTAAACACGAAACAATAAAAAAATGCATAAAGAATATAAACACGAAGATCAAAGCTATTGTGCTTTTTGGTCAGATAAGCCACACGGCAAAAATACAAAAGCATCTAAAATGAGGAAAAAATGAACTGATAAATGTGAAACATGAACGATGACATAGGTTTATTCCAAGATATAGAAACACTTGTTTAGAATTTTAAGAATAAAGTTTATATCATTTGATTAAATAATAAAAATAGTATTAACATCATTGACAAGGCAAAGAAGATTTTTAGGTCGCTGTGCCTTCTAATACTTCGGACTCTCTGTGTTAGAAAGAACCAGTTTTGCCAATCAAATCTTCCCACATCTTACCCCAGCACCCTCTCACCTGCCGGGGGTAGGAAACTAAATGAACTTTACTAGCAGATACAGATTGAAAATGGCCACTTTTGTCCCTTGTCCCTTTAATGTCCAAATAAGCCTGCAATACAGGTTCTTTTTTCTTTCTTTTTTTTTTAAATTCCTCATGACAAGCTTCAACACCTTATATTCTAGAATTTATGCTCCAGATGAGGAAAAAGAGACATTACTTTGTTACCTGTAGTCTTATTTTACCTATGGTTACAATTAGGTCCAAGGGTCTTCTGAAAGGTTGTTTGTTTAACAAAGATATTCTAACTCAATTATCTGGGAATAAAAGGAAGAAGAGAAATCCATTATGCAAATGTCAGCAAACGAAGGAGACCAAGTTTCTGGAGTTTCCAAACCAACTTATAATTAATATCAAGCATCCCCTTGCATACATTTAATATTATGATCTCTAAAAGGTGAGAACAATTGGAAAAAATAGAAGATATAATAGGGCATAAAAAAAGGTTAGAGTGTACCGTGCGATTCAGGCCATATTCACCATGATAATACGGTCACAACTTATCAGGTAGATTGTGGAAACTAGTCATAAAATGTCCATTGCACTTAAAAATACCTGCATTATTGAATAGATAAAAATAAATATATGAAAATATCATTTTATCAATGGATTGACCCTCGTCCCTTAAAATCGTAGTGGTAAAACTTCTCCAAAGGATTTGTTAAGGGTTTTATTCCACTTTATGGTGTGAAAATGAATGAAATAACCTCTGCAAAGTTAGAAATTTCAGAGTCATAGATGGAAAATTGAAGACAAAAATGTATTCAATTTGGGACAGATTGGGCTCTTCACAGAGCTCAATATTATTCTTTCAAAACCTTTGTTGAAACTCATTGGTCATCAATCATCAACACTTTCCAAAGCATGGGATTGCATGCTCAGGTACATTATATATACATTATCTATCTATCTACCTGTCTATCTATCTATTTATCTATCTATGTATCTATCATCTATCTCTATATTATAAACATATGTATACATATACATGTATTAAATACTGTGTTATGTATACAGTAAATAATATATTATGTCATATTCTATATAACTATATTTTAGTAATTTTAAAATAATGTTTGTTTTCCAAACCTGTGAAATCAACAAGATGGGATATAAGTATATAATATTAAATATTGTATAATTATAAATAATATAGTATACACATGTATTATATTATGTAAATATATATACACATGTAGTGTATGCATGTAGTATAATATATACATGTAGTATTTGAATACTTTTTTTTTTTTTGCGGTACATGGGCCTTTCACTGTTGTGGCCTCTCCCATTGTGGACCACAGGCTCTGGACGCGCAGGCTCAGAGGCCACGGCTCACGGGCCCAGCCACTCCGCGGCATGCAGGATCTTCCCGGACCGGGGCACGAACCCGTGTCCCCTGCATCAGCAGGAGGACTCTCAACCAGTGTGCCACCAGGGAAGCCCTATATACATTTTTAAATAATTGTGTAGGCTGGCAGGGGAGTGAGACCTATGGGGTTGTAAATATATATACACGTAATATACATATGTAGTATATTTTGCAAATATACATATCTTTACATTGTACATATTATATTTATAAATTCTGGGTGGAAGATCTGGGAATTTTCATTTTATTTATTTTTTTACAATTAAAATAGGTGAATTTTATTGTAGGTAAATTATACCTCAGTAAAGTTGATTTTAGAGTATATTATCCTGAAACTATTCATTTAGACTCAATCAGCTCCATTATTTTTCTTCCTTCTCTTTTTAGCTGCTGGTATTGTAGCTACCTCATAATTCTCAAAAAACACATTTGAAAAATGGTAGACAGAAATGCAATTGATATTCCAATAATTCCATTTTTCTACTTTTAAAAAGCTATGATCATTCATTGACCTAAAAGCATGTTTTAATAATTCTTGTCTGTGGTCCTCAAAAGTTGACAACAGGAAAATGTACTTTATTCCCATTGCCCTCAAATGTGAAAAAACAAAAATAATAAATAAGTACTGAACTCAATCATTGGATAAAGTACAAGTAAATTTTATTCATTAAAACAGTAGAAAATTTCAGTGTTATACGGAAGAGAAAAATATAAGTGGAATACTGTCAATTTGAGCATACACTGATGTTTTTTCTTGAAGGAAAACCCAGAAGTGTATGGGATTTTTTTGTTTGTTTTTTTTGGTAATAACATGTGTTGGACAAAAATGATACTAGCCTGGCACATTTTTCATGGCCTTAGGTGATGACCTTCTGTAGAGCTTCAATGTTGGCTCGATTTTATCCAGGATAATATGTTTAGAATTCTGAAAGGTATATAAAAATCAAAGGAAACTCAAATGTCTCAACTGAAAGGCTTAATTAACTTCTCTAATAGTTCTTAATTTCAGTCACATTTAATCTATAAATATGGACTGGGAAATTTTATTTGTAAATAATCCCATTGAGTCGTGGGTCTTTGCCTTATATTCTATCTTCAAGTGATATTAATGGGATCTGAGTTCTGTTTCAACCCAATCACTCCTAGTTGTAAATGTGACACTTTTGCTCACTCAAATGATGAAGTGAATGCCTCTGTTTTCAATTTGTTAATCTCTTTTGTTTACACTTATGTGTTTTCTTATATTTTCTTCACTAATTGGTATTTACTGTTTTTTTTTTTTTCAAAATCCAGCTCAAATGTCCCCCACCTAGGGCTCTTTTTGTTTCCCTTAATGAATGCTCTTCCCTGTTTTATTCACCTCCTCTTCATCTCATAGGTGAAGGAGAAATTCCTGCCTGAGGGTTCTAGGGATTTGCTGGGCACAGGATACATGACACGGGTCAGATGAGGTTGACAGCAGTTGATTAGTGGCATATACTCACAGCCCCAGAGGGAAAGACAAGGCACACCATACAGGGTCACAAGGGGGTTGCAATTGGGAAAAGAGTGGACCTGCAGAGGCTGTGGAGGCAGGCTTCGTAGTGACGGGAGGGTGGGTGGATGTGCTTGGCTTGTTTGAACAATTCTGTGGGCTGGCAGGGACACAAGACTGTGAGGCTGAGGGCCAGGGGGAGAGCAGCTTGCCCTGCGGCTAGTGGGTGCAAAGTCTTTCCTGCTGGGTGAGGGGCAACTCTGGGGAGAACATAACATGGTTGGGTCTTTGGGGGCCCTGTCAGGTTCAAAGCTGTCAAAGAAGCACTTGAAATTTTAGGTCTTGCTGCCTTAATCATTGACTTAATCACTGACCTAATCATTCCATTTAAAAATTTAATTTCATACTTTATGATTCTAACGCGTCCCATAAAATCTGGCACAAGATGCTATTTTGCCTTGCAGTTGTTTGCTGGCAATTTTGTTAATTTGACTTAGTCTCTCAATTAGATTGTAAAACTGGAAGACAGAGACTGTATATTTTTTCTTATGACTTTTCCACATCCAAAAAAAAAAAATCTGACCTTTCACATACACTTTATGTGTGTGTGCATATTACATATTTTCTGGGCCTGCTGTAACAAATTACCACAACTGGATGGCTTAAAACAGTGGAAATTTATCCTCTCAGCGTTCTGGAGGCCAAATGTCTGAAATCAAGGTGTTCCAGGGCCAAGTTCCTTCTGAAGGCTCTGGAGAAAAAACCTTTCTTTGCTTTTTCTAGCTTCTGGCCTTTGCCAGCAATGCTTGGTATTCCCCACTTTGTTGCAGCATTACTCCACTCTCTGCCTCTGTTTTCACATGGTCTTCTTCCCTCTTTGTGTGTCTCTGCATCTCCTTCTCCTTATTAGGACACCAGTCATTGGATTTAGGGACCACCTTAATTGAGTATGATCTCATCTTAACTTGATTACATTTTTATTATTTTCAAATTATGTCTCAGTTACAGGTCCTGGGGATGAGGACTTCAATGTGCCTTTTTGGGGGACACAATTCAACTGACAACACATACAGTTAGAAAATATATGTATGTTGTGTGTGCATTTACACATTCCAGAGAAGTTCCTGTAGATGGCTTGTCCATCTACAGGATAAGAAGAGGCACAGGTGCCAGCAGGAAAAGACCTCAGCCCTAGGATTCCCATCCAAGTTCTTATTGTCAATGGCTGAAAATGAATAACGTGTAGCAGTGTGCCTTGGTGCCCAATTTTCTTCTCAGACATTGTAACATCTACTAAATGCTTATGATATTCTTTATGAGGTTAAAGGACTGTCTCAATGCAAGCCAACTCTTTAGAAGAAGTAACTATAATTCATACGATCTGATAGGAAAAGAGGGAGAGAAATCTCTGTGTTGGCTTTAGCTTGTGGTTTTGCCTCTAGCAAAAGACATATGACATATGAGGTTGGAACAAATGGCTATTTCCCCCTTATGATTGAACAAGCCACAGAATGGGGCTTGAAGCTTTCTTGGCATTTTCTGATACCTCTTCCTTTTCTATCAATTCATAGTTAATCACAATTGGCAGAGTCAGCAGTCCTCCTGTGGGTGAAAATTTGTGTGGATTCTTTACATCAGTGATTTCATATTTCCTTCAAGGTCAGGGGAACAACCTGCATTAATCTCTCCCCTTCTCCATTATGGAGGAAATCTCTAAGTCCCAGGGGTTTTCATAAACACCATGTGAGAGAGGGTGCTCCCTTAGGCTGGTTGACTGAGCAAAGTTAAAGGCAAAATGAACATGGAAGGGTCAAAGAGCAATTTACTGTTGTAGGCTCAGCAATTGCAGTAAGTATCACATTTAGTAAAATATCATCCGTTAATTCTCCTCCTCCTCAAAGATTGATTTTTGAGATATGACAGAAAGACTGAACCCAGAGAAGACACATTGCCTCTGTCAGTTGACCTAATTTAGCCACTGAGAAAGATTTCCATATATGTCTATTATATGATCATTGGAATTGGGCAAGGATTAGGATGGAACCCATTATGATGAATTAAAAAAAATAGTTGCTAAGAGTTTTTGGCTTTTGCTGTGTTTCCAAAGCTGAAGAAGGATGTTCCAGATCAATTTCATTGATAAATATACAGAGTTGTTTGGAAGCTGGCAATATTATTTAGTAACTTAGGTGATGGTGGTGTTGGACATATTTGATAACTCTCATAAAGCTGGAGTGTGTGACAGGGAATTAGAATATCAGGTCAAACATAAAGAGTTTCCTTAAATGGCTGGCCTCCAGCTTTTCCCACTGGCCTTGGTCAAGTCAGTGTCAGTAATAAATGCTATAGAAGCTTAACTCACAATGATCTCTCCTGTTCTATACTCGTTGGCATCACTGCCTAGATTCCCATAAATGAGGAATCCCAGACCAGGAAAAGCAGAGAATCACTCTTCTGACATCTTCTGGCAGAGAAGAGTAATCTAGGCCCCCTGACATTGTTACTGCTGTGTTCTATAGTAACAAGGACAGTAGGAGGAGAGTGTGGGGTTTCAGCACCCTGGCTCTGAAGATACTCTGATGGAGTCAAATCTCTTTTCCGCAACTTGCTAGCCCCATGAATGGGAAAGTGTCTTTGAGAACTCTGTGTCTAATCATCTGATGAGAATAATAGAGAGTTGTCAGATTTAACAAATAAAAATACAGAATACTCTGCTGAATTTGAATTCATGTAAACAATGAATTTTTTAGTGCGTGTCTCAGATATTGCATGATATGTTCTTTTCAAATTTAGCAAGTATCCTTGATTTTATCTGGCAACACTAGGATAATAGGTGTATCTACCTCATAAGGTTCTTACTAGGTTAAATGTGATGACGTCTGAAAAGCATTTAGCATGATGCCTATCCTTAGTACATTCCAGTTATTATTATTTCTAATTGCAGCTATTTAATATTTAATATAACCATTTAATATTAGATGTTATGTTGGGCATTTTTATATCACATTATAGAACTTCACAACAACTCTGCCGGATGAAGGTTAACAGCCCTAATTTATAATGAGATAAACACGGATCAGAAAGTTTGAAATTGGCACAGCTAGTCTATGTCTAGTTCAGGAGCTGGGATCATTCAAGTATATCACATTACCTTGCTTCAGATTTCAGCCTAAAAGATTCTGAATTTCACACCGGTGCATAGTGTTACAGCTTAATGGGATACAGTTTATTGTAAGTTGTTTGGTATCTTTAAAGCCTCACTGCTCCTTCTTCTTTCCCTGAATGACAATACAAGAGCATAACTGAAGGGAGAGAGAGTTCTACCCAGGAATGCAACCGCCCCTTCTGAAATCACCTATTATGGTCTCTGTCCCTCCTATGAATTAAAAACAGGGGAAAAGATGGGGACCAATACCCTACAGTGTAATCATAACATTTTAGGTTTGCATCATTAGCTATTCTACTTGCTAAGAGAAAAATATTCATTGACTGTTTTGTGAACCAAAATAGATGGTCTTATCATTTCAGATGTAGATGCATATTTGAGAAATGTTTATAAGTTATACAGGAAGGCTGTGGAGTTTGGACAAAAGGGATAAAAACGATTCTCTCTTTTTTTTTTCGACTTAAAAAAAATTTATTCCAATCAGAAATACCAAAAGAAACATGTTAACTCTGAAACATTTAACAGATTTCATTTAAACTCATATAGTCACAAAACTCAAAATATCAAACAAAAACAACCACTTTTAATAATGAAACTTTAAAAAAGGAAACATGTAGATTCCTCCACAATTTAGGAGCCATTTAGGCAAGCAAATATTCACTATTAGGCAAAAGGACAGCATTAAAAACTAAAAATCCTCAGATTTAAGGAGAATGCCTATTCAAGTCTTTGATACACATTTATAAGCACGTGAGAAAACAAAGACTATTTTAAAAGAAACCAAGTCTGAGTGCTTACCCTTTCTTTAAATGTGATCTCCCACCTCGCTTCCATCTTGACTGCATGCCCCTCACATGACAGTACTTCATCTACACTGAAGTGTTGGTCAACATGATTGGCTTACCATGAAGCCCTCCAGTACCACCCGTTATCCTCTTATTAAGGTTTGTACAGCCTTATAACTGAGCATCACCACTGTAATCAAGCCAGGGAATTTCAGGTCTCCAAAGATGATTATATATGCACAATTCTGTCTCATTGCACAGTTCGTAATATATAGCAGGTGATTATATAACCAACCATAAAGATGAATATTGACTACTGAGACTAAAGCATCAACTTTGTCTCCAACCACAAATGAAACAAAGACACATACATTTGCCACCGTACAGGGCTTCCTTTTGCCTATACACTCCATGTAGGTGATAGAAATCTAAACTCTAAAGCACTTTTGTGAAATACAAGTGAAGTGAGAATTTGAAGGAGGATGCTTCCTTTTCTGCCATCTCAAACGTGGCATTTAAAACAAATATTTTTTAATGGTTTTAACTCATTATATTTTTTTATTTCTTGTCACTTTTTACAGCTTTTGAAGACCAAACTGCAAATACGTTACCAGGGTTGGTTTTATGTTGTCCTATATTTTCTTAAATTTGACAAAAAACTCAACAGAACTTGTGGTAGCCAACAGCTTTGTCTGAAATTTAAAAGAAGTCAAAATGTGTTATTAGTAAGGAAGAGATTCTAACTATTGTTTTTGCCTCAGTGTGAACTAGTATGGTAGTAATTTTGAAAAGGCAAACATGAGTGAATAACTTATCTGCAAAGCTTTAAAAGTGGCCTTTCTGTGGCACAGACAGCTCATGAGCGCAGGGCACTTCTGGTCTTGCCTCCTATACTTCATTCTTATGCCACCAGAAATACGTTATGGATTCTATACTTAACACCCTTAGAGTGGTATGAGCCCTCAGGACTATACTACAGAGTAAAAACGATTCTTGATAAGAGCCTTCTGCTGGTGTTCCTGGCAGGGTGGTGCTGTGGCACAGGTGAAGGAGCTGCTCAAAACAGGGCTTGGTACTGACAGAACACTAGGCTACTTGGTTGCTTTAATGAAAGGGGCTTCAAATCTTAATTCACTTACTGTGAGATAACTAAGTGCTCATATCTGAAAAAAGTACTACTGCAGTCAGCAAAAAGATGCCATTACCTACAAGCTTTCCTGTAAAGGGCTTGAGTCGTCTGTGGAGACAAATTCCTTTTCATTCCTGTGATGATTAATATGGAGACTAATGTCAGGGTGATGAGGGAAGTTTTCACTCATGCTGACTGAAGCCTACTTCTCCTAAGAATAAGGGCGGGGCCACATGTCAGATTTGCAAAGGAGAGGGCATTGTTTGGAGGGGCACCAAAGCGGGTATGCACGAAATCACATCTGATTATGCCATGCAGTATGCTGAGTTACGTGTAAGGATGACTGAAGTTCAGAACCTGAATTTCCACATGTAGTTTATAATGACACTCAGGGCTGGAGTCTTATCTTCCTCCTGAGTCATTCACTACTTCATTGACTTTTCAGAATCTTCTCTTTCCAGTCAGACTGTAAGCCTTTTTTTGGTCTAACTGCTGTGATTCATAATATCTTCTGCATGCCCACAGCACCTGTCATAGTGGAAGGCACAAAGTAACTTCCCATTAAATTCAGATTCATTAATAGAATGAGGTATCTTTGAATCAATCCCCTATGGATGTTTCTTTGCATGGAGCTTCACAGAAAGTTATTTCTGTTGTGATTGGTATTCTAAGTATTTGCTAAGGATGGAATGTGGTTGATAGAAGGTAAACCATCTATAAAATAAGACAGTAGACTTTGGGGAGTGCTTGAGTTCTCTTTGTAATGTAATGTTTGTTAATATTGCCACCACTTCTCTCTACTAGCCCTGATCATCCCTAATATTTCTGGGCAAAGAACAAGAGTACAAATAGAAATGGATATATACAATTTGCTAAATATTTAAAATTAACAAATCAAGCTAAAATATAGTTGAATATATTATATGCTACTCTCATTTCTTGATAGATATAACTATATAACAAGAAATTATACTTAATGTAAAGGTATGGTTTTATGATTAAAAGTTGGAAAATATTATAGATGATTAATTTAAATTATAATTATGCATGTCTGGGTATTCTGTCAATGGGCTAGTGTATCAATTTGGCTTCTCTGGATGCAGAAGCTGAGACAGAACTGAGAATGTCAGGGATAGATTGTGGAGAGATGCTCATGAAAGATAAATCAACAGGGGGCAGAACTGGGAAGGTAAGGCTTTCAGAAAGCAATGCAGATCTATTATCTGTGAAAGGAAAGCGGGAAGGAGGCAGAATTGGGTAGGAAGAACCCCAGACTATGAACTAGATCTGACAGTCTCAGCCCACCCAACAGAAAATGCTGCAAGCAAAAATTCCCCATGAGGAAAATCCTGCACTGTACTGAAATGGCCAGGCCCTAAGATCTTCATTCTGCTTCATTATTGGCTGGTGGCTGTCTGGGAAGAACTTGAAAACTGAGGTTGGTCTTGAAGGCTCTAAAGCTGGAAGCTGTCAGCTAACACCTGTGGGATAGCTGGTGTATCTGAGCTGTGTCCCTCCACGGTTGCCACAATGGAGACCTCATTCTGCGCAGATCCAATTTTCCATGTAGGTTTGAGAAGCAGCTCCTCCAGGATTCCAGTGGGCTTCTCTTCCTGAGAAGAACCTCATAAAAGGGAGATTAGTGAAATGAACCAGAGCTCTTGTTCCCCTACTGCAACTGGTCTTGGGTTTCCGACTGGTACTCATTGTCTCCCTACGGGCTATATGTTCTAAATTCCCCCATCCTCCATCTGTCACCATTGCAGATCTGAAAGGTCTGAGATCCTAGAAACCCTATGTTTCTTAGGCTGAGGCTGCCTCCCTTGTCCATTCACAGTCACAGGTGAGTAAGTGAGTACCTAGAGGCACTCTGGTTCCATACATATTCCTCCCTGGGTTCCATACATAATACCTGGGTTCCATACATATTCCTCCCTGCTTCATTGTGTAACAGCAGCCCTGACTCCTCCTGATGATCAGGGAAAATACTACCCCAAGATGATGACTCTCTTCTTGCCTACTAGTTCCCAGACACACGAAGTCCGAAGTGCCAGGTGGCTGCTGTAGCTTGTTCTTCCATGAAACCCTTGACACGTCTGCTGATAAGAGTGTTTCCACCCCTATGGGGACCAGGACCTTTCTATAAAGTCCAGAGGTGTGGAAATAGGAAGAAAAATGTCTTCCAGTGGGAAATTGGGAATGAGAGTAAATGGGGTCACTGCAGCTTCCTCTCCTTGTTTCCTGACCCATCTACTCTTCATACTGGGGACATAGCACGAATCTGAAGAAAGTAAACAGCCTGAAAAAACTCGGCAAAAAAATTCAAACAGAAAATTTATCAGAGAAGTTATGTAAGTGGCAAATAAACATATGAAAAGATGTTCAACATTATTAGTTATTAGAAAAACACAAACTAAAACCACAATTATATTCCATTAAACATCTTGAGACTAGATGGACAAACAGCACAACTGACAATATCAGGTGCTTGCAAAGATGTGGAGCAACTGGAACTCTTGTACATACCTCATGGGAATGCAAAATGGTACAGCCATTTGGAAAGCTGATTTTCAACTTTTGACAATTTCTTATAAACTTAAACATGCACTTACCATACGATCCAGCAATCCCATTCCTAGATATTTATCCAAGAGAAATAAAAATTTAGGTCTATACAAAAGTTTTACATGTTTATAATAGCTTTTTTCATAACTGATTTCACCTGGTGAATGAATAAACAAACTGTGGTTCATACATACATTGGAATACTACTCTGCAATTAAAATAAACTATTGATACAAACAACAACATATATAAATCTCAACTGTATTATTCTAAGTGAAAGAAGCTGGACTTAAAATGTTACAAATCATTTCATTTCTATGACCTTCTAGAAGAAAAAAAATTAGAGACATAAAAAGTATCAGTGATTACCAGAGTGTGGGGATGGTGAAAGTTGTTGACCAAAAAGGGGAAGCTTATGATAATTTTGGGTGGGTTGATGGAAATGTCTGTATATTGTTTGTGGAAGTGGTTAGAGGACTCTATGTATTTGTCAAAACTCAACTCTACTTCAAAAAGAGTGAATTTTACTGTGTGAAAAATTAAAGAGAAAAAAATAAATGAACAGTTGTGAACCTCGAATGGGTCTTTAATGCAGTCAGGAAATTATACTGCATTTTCCTGGTTCATACACATTCATTCCTCAACACTATTTCTTCCCCCGCACCCCGTCCTCACACTTCCAGCACCTTCTCTTCTATTTTTACACTCTATGGATGACCTTGATTTCTATTCATTAGAGAAAATTGAAACAATTGGAGGAGAAATTTCATGAACTCTCATCATCACATCTTCTTCCATATAATACACCTTCCTGCCTGTTACTACCTCTGCTTATTTCTAAAGCCAATAAAGCATCAGATCCTGTACCCTCTCTCTTAAAGTATCAGTTCAACAATGTTTATCTCCCTCTCCTATAATCTCAGTTTTCTGGCATTCCACTTGGCCTTTTCAATCAGCATACAAACATGTCATTTTCCCATCGTAAATATTTTCTCTTAAACTCATTGCCCTGTTCAGTTGTCACCCCATTTCTCTGCTTCCCTTTATGGCAAAGCTCCTAGAAAATGTTACCTACTTCCATTTTCCTCTATCTCTATCCTCCCATTCCTGAATGTCTCCTCTCCACGCAGGCTTTGAAACCTATCACTATACTGGAAGTTGCTCTTATCAAGGTCATAGGTCGCCTCCACATTGTGGAATCCAAAGGACTTTTCAGTACTCATTTTCCTTGATTTACCAGAAGCTTTAGACATACGGCTGCACACTCTCTTGTCTTTGAAATGTTTTCTTCACTTGACTTGCACAGTACATGCTTCTGGTTTGCTTCCTATTACACTGACAGCTCCTTTTCAGTCTCTTTAGCTGGTTTCTCCTTTTCTCTCAGAACTCTTCATTTTGGAATGACTTAGTCCTTTGACTTTCCCTTTGATTTACCTAAACGCACTCCTTTGGTAATCTTATCCAGTCTCATATGCATCCTGCTCACTTCCGAATTTATATTTAAACACTGGACCTCACCACTGAACTCTGATATAAATTTTCCTCTTCAATCCGTCTGTTTCACTTGAGTATCTAGTGAACATCTTCAACTTAATAATCACAAAGTGAGCATCAAAACTTCCCTTACAACTTACTCTTACTAATTAATGACAACTTCATCTTCTTAGTTGCTCAGGCCCCAAACTTTTCTTTCTTTCTTTTTTTTTTGTTTGTTGACTCTTCTGTTTATTTTATACTGCAGTTCCAATTTGCCAGAATATCCTTTCGGTTCAAACTGTAAAAATATATTCAGGGAGCAAATGTTTCTTACTGTGTCCAAAACCATACCTCTCATCGGGTTATTGCAAAAGCCTCATATCCCAGTCTGAATTTTGTCCCCTACCCCCACTCCACGGTCTAATATCAGCTGGGGTAGACTGAAACAATTGCCGAATATTCTTTCTCTCCCATCAAGATATAAACTCTATTTTTGTACTTCTCGAAACTGGAATAGCTGTGAGACTTGCTCTGCCCAGTGGGACATACTAACGTGATGCAAGCAGAGATGTGAAAAACATGTGTGCATTTATTTGGACTTGCCCTTTTTCTGCTCTTCAAAACCCTTGTAGTCACAATGAGGTGAAGGATCCCAGGCTAGCCTGATGGATGATGGGATGCACGTGGTCCAGTTGCTCTATCTTCCAAGGTGACAACGATGTAACCTCCAAACACCGAGTCACATACCTGACCAGCAGCTGACCACAGACATCAATGAACCTGAGACCAGTAGAAGCACAGACCAGCTTAGCCCAATCCTGCTCAAATTGCTGACCCTCCAAATCATAATCTGAAAAAGTGTTTATTGATTTAAGCCAATAATTTTGGGGTAGTATGTTATTCATTAAATCCTACCTGCAACATTAATACTTAAATATTTTAAAGTTCTAAGTTAGATCTTGTCATTTCTCTGTTCAAAATCCTGTAAAACCAGAGTCCTTACAATAGCCTGCAAAACTGTGCATATTCTGGTGCCCTCTTTCCCTCTCTGACCTCAGGTCCACCAGCCACACTGGTCTCCTGCTGTTATTGCTCAAACTCAGGGGACACACTCCACCTTAGAGCCTTTGCACTGGCTCTTTTCTCTGCCTAGAGTGTTCTACTATACCTTTGCCTAAATCCTTCACCTTCATCAAGTCTTTGCTCCCTCAAAATGATGCTCTCACTAGAGCTCCGATATACTTACTGTGATTTTTTTTTCATCCATGGAAGTGATGTACTAGGTGCTTTACTTATTCATGATGTTTGTTGTCTAACCCCTTCACACTATGATGAGATACTTACATCTAAGGATTTTTGTCTGTTATGCTTACTGTTGATTTACAAGCACATACAACAATTTCTGGCACAGATTAAGTCCAAAACAAATATTTATTGATGAATGAATTATGGAGAACATGAGGACTGAGGTAACAGGAATAGTCTACTTTTTAAAGGAGCTTTGATTTGAAGAGGAAAGAAATATCTTCCTATCCTTTTGAGTTTAGAGAATTAAAATATTTTATTCCTTGCTAGTTTTTGCATGTATGTGTGTGTAACAACATGCAGGGTTATAAGACAAAGCCTATTAGCATTGGGACAGGAAGTGCTCTCTTCTAGTTATCAGAACTATTCTATCCGAGTGAAAAGAGAAATAAGTAAACATCAGTGCTTTTGAACTGTGAAAAATGAAGGAGTGTTTCAAAAGGTCAGACACTGATTATATTTTAAATATTCTCTTCTCTCTAAAAATGCCATATTTATATGGTGTTATCCTTTGCACTGTGTGACCTCCAATCTGGTCAGAGACAGGTACAGTATTCTATAATTTGGTGTTTCATAAGTCAGAGTGAAATGGTCTTTTTTACAAAATGAAGTTTGAAAGTAAAATTGTGCTTTGTTACTAGTCTTAATTCTTAGTAAACAGACCTTTAATCTTTTTGATACTTTGAGTATATTATCTTTCATGGATGTTGCAAAGGTCAGGGAAGACAATTTCCTTTTTAAACAGATCCCTTTTGAACATCTCGTATTTGATTTGTTTGAAGATGAGCATTTTAATGCTTTGCTCTCCCTTTTCCTTCATGGCTAATGGGGAAAAACAGGCATACCCTTTACTCTGATGCTTGACGTGTTTAAATTTTTTTTTTCATCATAATGACATTCACATTCTGAATCACTTAAAAATGGTTACCTAGACTCTAGACTCATTAGCATACTGGTCTCAGGATGAACTGCCATGTTACAAAAATTCTTGACTGACACTAGGCATAAAAATAAGGACACAATTTAGTTTAAACTAGTAGTAAGGTGTGTGAGAGCAATATTTCACTCACTCATTCATTCATCCATTTATCCAACAACAAATTGTAGTATACTTACTGTCACCCAGCTTCCCTGCTAGAATATGGACAATGGAACTAAATGTCCTACATAAGCCGTTTCTTAAAAATGGTAGTTTAGTAGTGCAAGCAGACACATAAACATGATATGTGCTATAAAAGGGGTCCCTATGCAAATGCTCCTCTATATTTTCCCTTACCAAATGACCAATTTGAGCAAATTTTTCATTTCATCAATTAATTGCTTCAGTATTGTATAGACTAACCTTAGTGTGTCTAACATCAGAAACCTCTCTTTTTTTTCTGCTGTTTGGCTAAAGGTAGCATGGGGTATCTTCAATTGGAAGGTCTAGGAATATAAATCACCCATGGTCCAATTTTGCTTTCTGTCTCTGCAGGGAGAAACAGCATGAGCTGCACTGGGAAGAGAACCTGACTCCATTGCTTGCATGTGTGGGCAAAATATAAATTCATATACAAAAGCCCACCGTGGAATTTCTTGCATGTGTTTGTAATAATCTGAATTCCTGCCAGAGTGTCTGAGATTTGGAATCATTATATTGTCCTAACTTAAAAAAAATTTTTTTGAAAACTCTTTTCTTCATTTATTTGATTTTCCTTTTATGTGTGATGTTGTGGACTTTTATTCAGTATCTTAGCATCTGGTGTTACAGAACAACATTGAAAGCTATAGGTTTAATTTTTAGTTTCTTTATACTTGAAAACCCAGCTGAGTATTGACCATTAATGGGACAGGGCTCAGGTGGTATTATTGTCAGTCTTCCAAGTTGAGCAGAAGGATACCCAAAGAAACAAAGAAACAAACACCTAGTAGGAGTATATTATATTTACATAGGGGTTGTAGAAGAAAATACATTGAATTCCTTAAAGATGGCATTTATCTTCACGGACAAAGGATTAGAAAACCATATCATATCTCTGCCATTTAGAAAGAGGAGATAATTTTAGAAAACATAACGATTTCATGAGAAAGCTTTAAATTATTTTTATCCTGTATAAATCATTAAAATCTAGTTTTACATATCAATTTTTATGTAGATTGAATTGCAGACTTCATATTAGAAATTATGAAAATGTAAAAATAGGGTCAAAGTGTGATATAAACACTTGCAAAAAGAAGGATATATTCAGATGTAAATGTAAGGCACAAATAAAATATACAGGTAAGCAGATAATTTTTCTTTTAAAATGATCATTTGGTAGGGATAATGAGATAATGTATATGCTAGACTGAGGAAAAGGAGGAGTTGATTTTACCTTACAGTTTAAGAATGTAAAGATTACACATACATACATACATGAATGTATAAAAGTTATGTACAGAGATAGAAAGAAGTCCTTACAGAAATTTGGTAGTATTACCAAGATAAAAAGCACAAATAGGAAATAAACATGCTGATAGCATACTTAATCCAGAAAGAGAAAGTAGGTGTGACCTCAAATGAATAGTTTACAAAAAATTATGAGATTAGTATCTGAGTTCATGGGAAGTGTTAATTTCCCTGATATGATCTGGACAGTGATACATTTTTGGGGTATGTTTCAAAGAGCAAAACATAGAAGAATCCATTAGACTATTTTGGCCACAAGCTATCAATACTTTTACCTTGGAAAAGTCTCTCTGCTTGTCTTTACCTGACTTGCAGGAGCATTGGGAACCCACTCACCTTGTTGATGCACGGGAATAAGTGAAACTGTGTAAGAAAAATGTGATTCCTCTTCGAGATACATTTCTTTATCAAACTCTCAAAGAATGAAGAAGTATAATGTTCCATGGATTATCTGAAGGAAATCATCAATAATTAATATTTCTATAGCATTTTATGGTTTACAAAGCATTATCACTTTTATATATCTGGTCTCTGTGTCCTCTCTTTCTTCAAATTTATATTCATCGATGACATCCAAAATATTCAAATGGTTGAGCATAGTTACTGACACTTTAGAATAGATGTAGACCTTAATGATGATATAGCTCTATCAAACCAGCCCTGAGTTCCTTTTATAATTATGTTTTAAAGTAATTCTGTGATTATCTTGCCATATTACTATTCATTTAAAAGTCATATTTTCAAGGAAAAACGTATTTTGATCTGGGCAATTTTTGGTGTAACTGACAGAAACTCAACTCAAACTTTCACTTAAGTGAAAACAAAACACAAAAAATATTAAAAGAACCCAACAACTCCCAAACCCATAGAATTTGTCTCATAAAGCCAGGAAATTTAAGTGTGATTGATCCAGTGGCTCAAGCAAAATAACATTACCAAGGATCTTTTTCTTTCCATCTCTAGATTTGCTTTTCTCTGGTTAACTTCATTCTCTCCTGCTGCAGGAAAGAGAATTGTGGAGAGCCCTAAGACTGTATCTTTACAACATGAGATCTAAAATGAAGAGAAACTCTTTATTTCTTAGGGCCAATAAATAGAATAGCAGTACTCTGATTCATCCTAGTTGTGGTACACACCCAGCTCTTGAACCAATTACTGTTGACAGGGAGATATAGGGCCGTGATTGACAGGACTTGGGTAACGTGCTCACCTCTTTGTCTAGGAGACGAGTGGGCACTCTATTTCATGATATTATTAGAATCACATGGGATGGGTGATGGGACGCTTTCCCAAAGAAAACTAAAGTGAAATGGGAACAATCATTGTGTAAAAATAAACTATTGTTGCCATAATTTACTGTATAGAAGTGAATCACAAATAATTCATATTTTAGAAAAAGTAGCAAGATGATTAGAGTCATGTTTCCTCCCCCCCACCCATACTCCATACTTGATTTCTTCTGTGTCCTTTTTTTTTTGGTGAAAAAATAGCAATTTTTAGTATAGGCAAATCTACTTGTTTGCCAAGTTACTTTAATTCACTTGTACGATCATTTACTAAGAGGAAAAATGCAATCTTTCAATAGCACAGTATTCAATAAAGTCTTCTATCTTTAAAATTTGATTGTGAAACATATAAAATTTTTTTTTAAAATCTCTTGTTCTCTTTTGATTATGCATGAATTCTCATTATTCCATGGATAGTAATCTTTCCGTGAAAAATATCTACCTCGTCCTGACAGACATCCAGCTTTGTTCATCATTTTCCAAGTATTTCCCTATTAATTTCCCTCTAATAAAAACCTCTTCTTTAAAGGCAGTTTGAATGTGCTATTCCTTGATCTTGCTGAACCGACAGGAATCCAAAATATGCTCTCACTTTATCCAAAAGTGCATGCAATGTGCAGCTTTGAGGATCTGAACATGTTCGAGCATTTTCTGTATTCAGGTGAATGCCTCCCCACCCCTGCCCCTCACTGGAGAGCATATAACAATCAGAGCTGGCTGTGCTGTGATTCAATGGATGCATTCTTCAGAAATCCATCTATCAGCCAATGACACATCAGAAACAGTCCCCTACTCTCCAGGTGGTTGAGCCAGTAAATGTGTGTCAGGACAGGAGTGTGTATATAATCATACAACTTAGATTGCTTGCATGGGTTGTTCTGGCATTTCGTCAGTTTTGCCCTTTCCACTACTTGGAATCTTATCTTCTTCTTTTTGTTCATTAATTTTTATTGGAGTATAGTTGATTTACAATGTTGTGTTAGTTTCTACTGTACAGCAAAGTGAATCAGTTATACATACATCCACTATTTTTTAGATTCTTTTCCCATATAGGTCATTACAGAGCATTTAGCAGAGTTCCCTATGCTGTACAGTATGTTCTTATTAATTATCTATTTCATATATAGTAGTGTGTATATGTCAATCCCAATCTTAATCTTTCTTATCTTCTCCATCGGGCATATTTCTTAAGTTTTACCTTCTCTGGAACCCTCCCCCAGCAACATTTTTTGATTTCTTTCATCAGTTTTGTAGTTTTCCACAGGTAGATCCTATATATTTTTGGTTAGATTTATACCTAAATATTTCATTTTTTAGTACTACTGGATTGTGTTTTTAATTTCACATTCCAATAGCTTATTGTTGGCACTTGACTTTCATGTTAAGCTTGTATCCTGCAACCTTGTTATTATCACTTATTACCAAGATTTTAAATGGATGAATTAACTGAGTATACTCTTTACCTGTCAAATGATAATTTTGTGCATCCTTCTCAACTATATCATAAATTATTTAAATATAAGTGCTGTGGATTATACATCTACTTTCCCACATCTATTACAGCCATCACAAAGCTCCCATTAAACAACCACAAAAGAACAGTTTTATGAACTTCATTCTGAATCCTCACTCTAGCAGTTACTCACCCAAATTCAATAACTTTGTGTGCAAAATGGAGATAATAATATCTACTCCAACTGCTTGTTTTAAAGATCAAGTGAGAGAATATATATGAAAGTGCTTTAAGACCTGTAATGAGCCATACAAATTTATTTAACACAATAACAGTAATGTAATAATAGTAATAACAGTAGTATAAATACAATCTGTTGAGGCCATAATATCAGATTGAAGCCCTGATGATACAGAAAAGATAATACATTCTCTTTTCTAATGATGATCTCTGTAAATCACTTCCTTTCTTTACTCACATAGGTGGGCTCTACACATTAAAATGATAAAAGACTAAAGATGTGGAAGTTATTAAATACTCATGTCATATAATTTTAGAGTTACACTAATGTTTATTAGAAAAGCTAAAACACTTGAGCACTTCATCCCTGAAACACAGGATTGTAGTTGAATAAGTCCTTGGTCCAAAAACAATGAATTTTCCTCTCAACCTTAGAAAATACAAAATACTATGTAATTAGTACATACATAATATTGATACATAGTACATACACAATATATTAGTACATATATAATTACTAAATACATAATATGATGTAATTAGTATTAGAATATTTCTAATTCTATTTTCATTTTCACAATTACTAAAAAACAGTTAACAGATAGAAAGTGTATACTCCTGGCATCATTATGAGCTTAATAGATCATGCGAATTTTGCTGACCATTTTTGAAATCCATGTTCTAAGAAAATTAACTGGTTTTAAATATTTGGAAGACCAATGTCAATATCTTGAAGGCAGTGAATTCATTGTCATGTCCAGTTATAAGTACAGATAAAATCTTGAATGTAATTTTGAAGTTTGGGCTGATATCCACTATTGGATGCTCTTCATGCTATCCTGTGGTCAGATGCTGAGCATGCATTTAGGGTAGAAAATAATAGCTTATAGTCACAATTAACTTTTTATCCATAATATACTTTTTGCCTTACCAAAAAAGCTTACAAAATTGTGCTTATTCCTTATGATTTAGTTGGTGATTTGTTAAAATCTGATTTTAAAAAAATTGCTGTAAATATTGATCTTTCAAATGGATTTTTAAATATTGCCTGTCAATATAGTCAATTTTTCTTTTAATTGTAAATAAATAAAATAATGCTCTTCCAATAAATTTACTTTCATTATTTTTAAATCAATAAAATAATGCAAATATCATGCTCCATTGTTGTTTTCTCTCTTTTTTTTCTTTTTTTTTGCTTTTTAGTTTTGACATGGTCCTTCATAAACTCTTGCATGCATTTCCCTATTGTTTATTCTACACACAGTTTCTTGAATGTCATCTCTAAAAATAAAGAAGCTAGCTATTAATTAATAAGTCAAAGTTGCCAGGGAGGCTAAGAAGTCAAATCCCTAGTTCCCAAGCTTCCATTGGTTGATTCTGTTTAAATCAAACAAACAAGAAAATAAATCTACATAATATCTGGGTTCCAATGGAACAATTTAAGGTCATGCTTGATGGATCTTCTTCAAAAACATTTCGTTTGGCCTTCAAGTTAATTCATATCTACTGTATGTTTTCCAACCTATGTGTTCAGGATATTCAAAGTATAATAGAATGCTTTGGAAAGAGAAACAAGGTAGAAATAAGGGGCACAGTGTGCTTGTCCAGGGCTTTGGCTTTATTTGTCTGTGTCACCAAAGAAGTAGTACACTTCTCAAGGATTCCATTAACTCCTCGATGAAGTGGCAGTGTTAGACTATGTGATCCATAGCTTCCTTCTGGCTGGGCCCTTGCAACTTCAAAAACCCTGAACTGGTCTGTGTTTGGCTGTTAGTTAAGGTCTAGGTCTTGATTTTTTTAAAAAATAATTTCTTCAGAATCTTTCCAGTTGTGCAAATTGTGACCTTCATTACTATCACTTTCACATCTGTTTCAATAAAGTAATTATTTTAATTGATATTTTTCTATGCGATAGTAGATAAAGGTATTTAGAGATTCAATAATATTAGCTAAATTTTTCAAGTTCCCTTAAAAATGTAAACCAGTACATGATTTTCCTTTGCTCAAAACTCTTATTCTTCTCATTAAAAAAAAAAAAATCCTTACCCTGGCTTAGAAAGCCTTCCCAATATGGCCCTCAGTGACCTGTACTGCTGCAACCTTGGTCACCACTTCCTTGCTCACTGTGCTGCAGGCAATATGACCTCCTGGCTCTTCCTCAAAGAACCAAATGTACTTGTTTAGGGTCTCTTAATGTATCATTCCCTCTGCATTCTGGATGCTTCACACAGATATCATTACTGTTCAATTCCTTTTCCTTCTTTCAAATATCACTTCATTGGAGAGATCTTCTCTGACCAAGATATTTAAGGGAGCTCCCCTTCCAACACTCTCATTCCCTTATCCAGACCAATGATTTTCATAGCGCTTATAAGCACAGACATATTGTTAATTGTCTGTCTCTCCTGACTAGAACATAACTTTGGAGAGAAGGAACTTTGGCTGTTGTGCTCATTGTTGTATCCTAGTATCTAGAAGTGTGTGCACTAGGGATATATTTGTTGAATGAAAGCAGAAGAAGGAAGGAAAGGAGAGAGAGAAAAGGAAGAAGAAGAAGAAGGAGAAGGAGAAGGAGGAGAAGAAGGAGAAGAAGGAGAAGGAGGAAGAGGAGGGGGAGGGGCAGGGAGAGGGAGAAGAGGAAGACTTTATATCCAACTGGTTACCTCATTTTGAGCCTGATTCTAGGATCTTGAGATATCTGAATCTTTTCTTACTCTGCCTGATGTGTCAACTTTCTACTAAGGTGTTTTATTGTTGTTGTTTTGATTTTTTTAAAAGAGGGTCACACTTAATTACTTAAAATAAAATCCTACAAAATTGGTTTCTTCACTATTTGCTTCCAAGTTAGCCTATCTTGTCTTTCTTTCATCTCTTCCCTCCATATTTGTAAAACTGTCAAACCAATGACTTGGCCATCTTTTGTTAGTCCCTGGTTATCCTAAGCCTTGTCTTTCTGATTTTCTTCCCCATTAAACAGATTAACCTCCCTTCAGTCATGAGTGGATCATGAATTTTCAGAGAATTTATAAAATAAAATGCATATTACATTTATGTAAATTGTGTATATGTAATGCTGTTTGGAGACTATTCCTTTAATGATTTCAAAATTATCTCAGTACAAAAATTATTGTTTCTGATATTTTTATAATACACTATAAGCAGGGTAAGCAAAGGTCCTGTCCTACATTTAAGTAGAATAGACCATTTAGCATGGGACAGAATCAGAGGGATTGAAAACCTCTCTTGCTCCTTTGCCTGGTTCCAAAGTATCCCTTAATTCCTTCTACATCAGGGGTCTCCAACCCCCAGTCCTGGTCCATGTCCTGTGGGTCACACAGCAGGAGGAGAGTGGTGGGTGAGTGAGCTTAGCTTCATCTGCCACTCCCCGTTGCTCCCCATCACTCGCCTTACCGCCTGAACCATCTCCTCGACCCCCCCAACCCCGTCCATGGAAAAATTGTCTTCCTTGAAACCGGTCCCTCATGCCAAAACGGTTGGGGACCGCTGTGATGATGCTTTAAATATATCATTGGTTACTTATCAGCATATAAAAAGCAAAGCTTATGATAAAAACTTTAAAGGCATCCTGTGGGAGGGATGCCACATGAATTCATTTTTAGTCATTAACATCTTAGATAACATGGGAAGACCATGAGAAAGTGAAAAGATGGTGTCTAAATTTGATAGTGGTGGAGAGTTGGGGAAGTTATGGGCATTTAAGTCATGCCAAGGACAGAACCCCAGAAGGAGAGCTTTGGGAAGCAAGGCTACCTGAAGACACTGAGTTAGGGACACTGAGTTAGGTCATATCTGAATGTGTTAGTTTTATGTGGAAAATGTAACTATCTTCTAGTTTTTGTTTTCTTTGATTCAACAAAAATGTTGGACCATGGGTATATCCCTTCTGCCTCTCCTGTGAGTCTCTGAAGATAAGTTCTCTGTCATCTAGGAAAGCAGGGTAATTTGTTCAGGGACAGTTTGGTGAGGTGGCCTATGGAGGTACCATTTCAAGTAACAGAAGTCTCAAACACTGCCTAAGTTTTGTTTGATATGTTTGAATAGTTAGGCTGTTCAGGGGACAACTTCTAAAAGATCACATTTTACTCAAATACACCTTTCCATAGGAAACTCTTTGAGGATCCAGCTTACCTAAACATGGTTCTGCTGCATTAGCCATATCATGTAATTATATAAAATGAAATCTACATGAGTTAGGAGCTGTTATATTTCCACTACCAAATCAATAAGCAAAACCTCATTTTATTAAGTCAGAAAAATGTACTGTGGTGGCATTCTCAGTCATGTCTGCAAGTATTTTGTGTTCTCTGAAACCTCAGTGTCCAACAACCTGATTTCCCTTTAGGATATTTGGTTTCTTTTTGAGAGTTTAAAAAACAGGGACTTGGGCTTCCCTGGTGGCGCCATGGTTGAGAGTCCGCCTGCCGATGCAGGGGACACGGGTTCGTGCCCCAGTCCGGGAGGATCCCACATGCCGCGGAGCAGCTGGACCCGTGAGCCATGGCCGCTGAGCCTGCGTGTCCGGAGCCTGTGCTCCTCAACGGGAGAGGCCACAACAGTGAGAGGTCCGCATACTGCAAAAAAAAAAAAAAAAAAAAAAAAAAACAGGGGCTTTTCTAATTTTTCAAGATATATTATACTGGACCTTACTCAATTCTGTAAGTTTGGATGGGTGTAAGAGTTTAAAAATAATATGAGCACATGCCCAAGTTTTCTAGCAATCTTTCTGTTTATTAATGAGGGACAATGCTAAAAAATATACTTTCAGACAACTTTGAGTTAATGTTTTTCAGCAGGAGTGAGACCCCCATATTCCATATGGACTCATCACACAAGTCTGTTTTTGCTGTGTTCTCCAAAATGAGTCTGTTCAATGAGCCTTTCATTTTGTTTAGTAGATAATATTAATTATTCTGGAAAATGTGGATTAAACACTTACATAAAAGTGCATTTGCTAAATTTAACACAAAAATGTTGCAACACATTGTGCTTGAGGAACATGTACATTTTCAAAGAAATTGACTGAAATTTGAATAATTTTTGCAACTAATTTTGAAATTTAAGATTTTTCTGGTTTGAGTATGGATTCGTGGTATGTATATGCTTGAAATCTTCTGAAATAGCTACTTAGACAAAAACAGCCTTCCTAACCAGATGAATCATTTGTTTGCTTCATTTCTTCTTAAGACCTGTGAGGGGTTTCCAAGCTGTCCCCCTTGTAGCAGATGGAATACTCACAGGACTCCATCCCTATAGCAACCACAGCTGCACTGGGCAACCAGCAAGCCACTGATTTCCAAATAGCATGTGAGTCCACTGGAGTCTGCAAAACCTCCCTTCCACTGACTGAGTTCCCTGCTGATGCTGTTTGGATAATATCTAGTTTGACCTGTATCTCAGAGTAGATGGTTATCTTGTATATAACTTAAGAGAATACTCAACCTAAAAATAGAATTATCTCAAGGAAAAATATTTTCTCTAGGTATTTTCCCTCAAGTCATATATTCTAAGTACTTGACTTATGTCATATAAGATTATCTGCCATACATAAATCTACACCACAGTCAAGTGGTTCATTTGATTAGACTTTTGATAAAACTGTGGGGCATGATAGCATATTTGTGAAGATTTAGCAGCTGTCATATTAAAGCCTTCATGAATTAAGTTCAATATTTTTAGTGAAGAGTAAGTACTCAGGAGCAATACTGGGAAATTCCTTTTTGGAATGCTTTCTTAGTGATTGTTTAGAGATCCCATCAGTAATCCTGATAGCTGCAAACAAAATGGTATAAAGTCATAGGTTGGACTGTGCATTATAAAAATTGTTTGATTATTCAAATGTTATCAGTTTAATGAGTTTTAGAGAGTGTTCTTGCTTGGGCTGTAGTGACAGTATCTATGGTGAATTTTCAGTGTGAAGGGTACACTTGTGGGGATAATTTCAATAAATCAAACCCATGTTAGTGTAAAAGATGTTGTGACCATGACTGAGGGATCTCACCTTGGCACCATAACCTGATTTCTTCTTTACTCATGTCCACAATTGTCCAGCTTTCCTTAGCCTCCCCTGTTCTTCCTCCTGAACCTATCTGAGCTGGTCTGGGGATGGAAAAATGGTGGAATAGACTCTGATGAGGATCAAACGTGCTTTTAGCATTGTACATTCATATATCGTGACGGTAACTATTTTATGAGAGCTGATGAATGGGGGAAAAGAACCCAGGGACCAGGTGAAAGCATATAAAACTTCCCATTTCTCTCACTATAGATTTAAGCTTTTACCCACCCCATAAAGTAGATTAAATATTCAGAGGTTTTCAAGAATAGTGTCCTTTGAAAATCAAATTTCTCTACCTTAATTTAAGATTACATCTATGTCACAACAAGTGAAAAGGAGTCAAGTGAAAAGGAGTCTCTCATTCAGATAGTCTCTGTGTTATCCCCAATACACACTTGCTTTCCATTCCAGAGTCCACGTAGCCAGGTGGCAGATGGAATTTTCATTTTCCTTATGTTGATGGTGTCAGAGAAGCACAGCTTTCATGTCATGTACACAACTGTAATATGATTGCATATGGTTTCATTGAGAATTTCACATTTATAGGGTAGAACTATACCCTAACATGAAATCCAAAAGGCTGGAATCAAGCATTGGACCAATCTTGAGTTCCCTCCAAGGAGGTTTTGAGTTTCTGGGGGTATGTGCAAAAGTACTCATTATAGCATGGTTTTGTTTGTAGGGTGTGTACCATTAACATGGACCTTGAGGATAACATTACAGGGAAGCTCTGGTTTTCAGGGAAATGTCTCCTTGCCAGAGATTTGAATCTGCTCCCCATATGCACATTTGTTATGCCACCTGCTCTTCTCTCTTATCATCACTTCCAGCCTGCAGTTTGGGTCCACTCAGCAATCACTTTCTCCAGGGGGACAGGTAAACAGAGACAGCTGACACCAAATCTGAATTTTTTCCTCGTTGCCACTGCTCTACAGAATCTGTGTTTTGCCTGTCTTTTGCTGGGCTGCCAACTACTTGGTTGACTAGTTGCTTGACCTTCCAACCCCCTGCCCTTACCTGCTCATGTTTCTTCACATCCTGACAGTCTGCAGTTTGCGAAGGGTGCATGGATGGCTTTGGCCTTTCTCTTTCCCAATACCTTTGGTCTCTGCCTTTCTCTGATTGATTAGGCTTCTTACCTTACTGCTTCCTGGAACCTGCATCAACTCATGTCCTTTTCCCTCAAGCTGTGCCCTCAGGCCCACACTCTCTTCCTCTCTTCCCATTTCTACTCAGAACCTAGAACATATAAACTTTGAGGAACTAAAACAAGAATGAAAACCAAACCTTGCAGCAGCTTTGAATTGCCATGCCTTGGAACTCAATTATCATGCACTTAACTGTATCATTAGAGATTGTTTTCCTTGAAGAAAACTTTGTGAGATGCTGACTAAATGCATTATTTAGGCTACCTTTCATTATCATCAAAGCATTAGTCACGTCAGAAATTTGGGTGAATCCAAAGAGAAAAACTAGTAGTTTAGGAGTTCCAATGAAGTTCTTAAGAGAGTCACCTAGAATAAGTACATAGGGCTTTTTCTTCATGACTAGACTTATAAAATTGTAATTGTAACCTAAAGAATCAGTTCTCATTTTTGGAGAGAATATAATTTTTAGTGTTCAGACTTGGTAGAAACCCAAGTTTGGGGGTTGGTTGGACATATGTATAAGGCCACATATACATAATTACATATATGCTTAAGTTAGGAGCATATTGTTGTATTTTTTATCCCTGCTTAAATTGGACAGAATATCAGCTCGGAAACTCTCTTTGTCAGGCTTGGAGAATGATCTCTGACAATTATGTGCAGTCTTCATAAGGAAAGCAGACACAACAATCTCCCTTTAAAAATACATAAACAACTTATCTCTTATTGTTATACTTATGTTTTTCTTTTTATTCCATTCCTGTGTACTTGTGTGTTTTCTTTCTGAATCTCTGAAGACTACAATTTGAGATCTAGAGGCTTATAATCTGTGAAAAAAAATAGACTCACTTAACCACTCCTTAGTCACTGTACTCCCTTTACAAAGGTTGGATTCCAGCGCGAATTGCTTTGGGTGTTGCAGAGTTGATGCCTCCCTGAAGACCCCAAATTTTACAGTGAGAAGTCAATGCTCTCCTCCCTCAAGGAGATCTAAAATGTAAGCCTCCAGTCTCCACCATGCTGAACAAAGTTAAAATAACACCCCATCAAACAGAATCACCTCATCTTCCTACTGCCCATATGAGCAAGTGTGTTCTCAGCTCTGACATCTGCTCTCAGCTGTTGACTCAAAGAGCAACCTGAACCACTCTATCCCTCAGTGCCCCTTCCAGAGAGCACTGGCATCTATCAGAGTTCATAGTTCTTTAATAGGCCTCCAAAATGACTTGAAGTCATAGTAATTGCTACTCAGTGTCACAATTTTGTGCTAGGAATACGAACTGAGCAGAGAATCTCTGATCATCTGGAGCTTAGTGTTTGGACTATGATAGAAATGTTAATTAAGAACACAGATAAATGTAAAATGTGAAACCAAGTTAAGTGTTCTAAGGGAAGAGGACATAGTACTCAAAGATACCTGAGAAAGGAAATGCTTCCCTGAGGATGTGACACTGAGCTGAGATTTGAAAGATGAGGTGTTAATTGGGGAAAAAGGGGGGAGTCTATCAAAAGTAACCCGAGCACTCAGAGGAGCAGGTTCTAAGGCCCTGGGGTAGTAAGGAGAATGGCTAGTGAAACAGACATAAAGAATGCTGATATCACTGTAGCACAGAGAATGAGTGGGAGGGAGCACAAAACATGAAATTTAAATGTAACAGCCAGGAAACCAGAAACCATTCTATATATTCAAGATATGCAAGGGCATATGCAACATGGAAGAGCTGGGACATAGCTATCAAAGATGTGAATATCAGGGCCTCCCTGGTGGCGTAGTGGTTAAGAGTCCGCCTGCCGATGCAGGGGATACGGGTTCGTGCCCCGGTCTGGGAGGATCCCATATGCCGCGGAGCGGCTGGGCCCGTGAGCCATGGCCGCTGGGCCTGCGCATCCGGAGCCTGTGCTCCGCAACAGGAGAGGCCACAACAGTGAGAGGCCCACATACCGCAAAAAGAAAAAAAAAAAAAAAAAAAAAAAAAAGATGTGAATATCAAATGCCACGGGAACTTCTATCAAAGATTGAAGCTTGAAGCACTATCACAGGTGGTTCTCACAAGCTCACTGGTGTTCAGAAGAACTAAAAAGAAGGGACTTGAAGAGTTTTTTGTACAACAGTGTTCATAGCAGCATTATTTACAATAGCTGGAAGGTGGAAACAATCTAAGTGCCCATCAATGGTTGAATGGACAAACAAAAGTGGAACATATATACAGTTGACTATTCTTCAGTCTTAAAGAGGTAGGAAACTGTGGCATATGCTATAGCATGGAATTATGTGAAGTGAAATAAGCCAGTCACAAAAGAACAAGTATTGTATGATTCCACTGCTATGAGGTACCTAGAGTCATCAAATTTATAAAGAGTAGAATGGTGGCTGCCAGCGGCTGGCAAGGAGAGAGGAATGGGGAGTTAGTGATTAATGGGGACAGAGTTTCAGCTGGGGAAGATGAAAAAGCTCTGGAGATGGAAGGTGGTGATGGCTGCACAACAATGTGAACGTATTTAATACCACAGAACTGTTAAAATGGTAAATATTATGTTGTCTATATTTTATCACACATACTAAAGAATATTTATGAGTCTGAAAATAATAAGAGGTGTTAAGGATTCAGCATAACTCCCATGGTGATCACTCTGACAATGATTTTATGGTCTTCAGGCAAGGAGACGCCAATAATCTTGCCCAGAGGAGGGGAGAGGCTGCTTTTGTTGCTAAGGAAAACTCAGGAAACTCTGAGGGTGGGTCAAGGTTATTAGATTCATTGAAATATGCCCATTCTTATTATTAATGTTCCATTCTTTTTCCATCAATGACTTAACTGTAACATAAGAGCCCTATCAAGGCTGTAATTCAATTCCCATTGTATAATAATTCAACCACTTACAGGATCAGATTTAGAAATCTCACTTTGTAAATTTAAATTATAAGGAATCATTTCAAGGAAGTCCTATCATCTCAACGGTACTCTGTGACTTGAACTGAGAATGTAAAATCTTTTTTTAATGTTTCAACATTTATTGTTATTTTAAAGTGTATTTTATCAAAGCATAGTTGATTTATAATGTGTTAATTTCTGCTGTATAGCAAAGTGATTCAGTTATAGATATATGCACATTCTTTTTCATATTCTTTTCCATTATGGTTTATCACAAGATATTGAATACAGTTTGCTTTACTATACAGTAGGACCTTGTTGTTTACCCATTTTATATATAATAGTTTGCATCTGCTAATTCCAAACTCCCAATCCACCACCCTCCATTGACAAACACAAGTCTGTTCTCTATGTCTGTGAGTCTGTTCCTGTTTCTTAGATAAGTTCATTTATGTCATATTTTAGATTCCACATATAAGTGATATCATATGGTATATATATATATATATATTTTTTTTTTTTTTTTTGAGGTAGACGGGCCTCTCACTGTTGTGGCCTCTCCCATTGCAGAGCACAGGCTCCCGACGCACAGGCTCAGTGGCCATGGCTCACGGGCCCAGCCACTCCGCGGCATGTGGGATCTTCCCGGACCGGGGCACGAACCCGTGTCCCCTGTATCGGCAGGCGGACTCTCAGCCACTGCGCCACCAGGGAAGCCCCATATGGTATATTTGTCTTTCTCTTTCTGACTTACTTCACTCAGTATGATAATCTCTCGGTCTATCCATATTGCTGCAAGTGGCATTATTTCATTCTTTTTTATGGCTGAGCAATATTCCATTGTATATATGTATATGTATATATGTATATATCTTCTCTGAGAATGTAAAATCTTGAGCTTGTCAGTTTCTTTTTCCAGCTTCTCCAGTGCACTTATATAAAGTCATATCTATTGCAACTTCTACTTTGTCTTCTAAAGCCTTACTTTGCACAGACATTCGACACCATGCAACTGAAGTTTATAATATAAACAGCTCTCCTTCCACTTAATGTGAGGGACTGCCCATGTCTCACTGGAGCTCTGTGCCCCACCCACATTTCCTCTGCACTCTCTTCCATAGGCTGTAGGCTGTTTACTGTGAATACTTGTGGCTCTCTGCCTGAGGACTGCTCTGTTTTTCTTCCTAATGCAGGAACATACTCAATGTGCATTCAGGGCAAGTCAAATAGGCTGGAGAGTCAATGTTCCTGGGAGAAGATTTCAACCAAAAATAAATGAGCAGTTAGTAGATAGAAACCCCAACATCCTCCCTCAGCTGGGCTTCCTCTGCGTGACAATACACCTTGCCTTTCGTACCACTCTCGTATAGCACTAGTGAGCTCCAGCTGCTTATGGCGGTGAAGGCTTGACTTTTTAAATTGTCTTCCTTCTCCCTGCTCTCTCATTTCCCTATTTTCTTTTCTTTTTTTTTTTTTTTTTTGCGATACGCGGGCCTCTCACTGTTATGGCCTCTCCCGTTGTGGAGTACAGGCTCCAGATGCGCAGGCTCAGTGGCCATGGCACAAGGGCCCAGCTGTTCCACAGCATGTGGGATCTTCCCGGACCGGGGCACGAACCCGTGTCCCCTGCATTGGCAGGCGGACACTCAACCACTGCGCCACCAGGGAAGCCCTTTCCCTATTTTCTTAACAGTGGAGCTCACTACAATCATCTGTCACTTGTATTTACATTTTTGACTCAGGGTCTGATTCTGGGGAAAACCAAACGAAGATGTCACATTCCACTGGCAATGAGGGCATTAGCGCCTTAAATCTAATCCGACCTGCAAACCAATTTTAGAGTCTCATCTTTAAAGTTTGTTCCCTGTTACCGACTCCAGGATAAAAAGTTGTGTGAGGCAGTATTTGGTCAGGGAAACAGATGTCACTCTCTATTTTTGTGGGTCTGAAATACAGAGCTGTAGGCAACCACTGAAAGCTGAAGGATCATAGAAGTCATCACTGGAGGTCAGGAAGGTCAGGGCAAATACCATTGAAGGGCAGGGAGAAAAATAGAACTGTTTTCAGGGATTTCAGCAAAGAATGTGCTTTTTAAGAGCTTGCTAGGAGCTGCTGTGACTCTCAGAGCTCCTCATGCTTTCTGCTGCCACAGTCTCAGGAGAACAATGGATTTTCCTCTCTTCTGCTTTCAGGATCTTGCATGAGTGCCAAGGACTGTGGGAAATGTAGTTCCTGGATTTGTCTTCATCCTAGGCAATTTCTTAGAAGAAGGAGATGGTAGTGATGTTGAGTTGTTGCTTGCCCATCTGGAATCATAAGCAAAGTCTGGAATATGAAAGGTCTTGTGTGAGATTTTAAACATTTTTGTTTCTATTCCAAGAGCAATGAGAAGACATTGGCTCGTTTTAAGAAACGTGTGATATCATTACATTTGCATTTTTTAAATCTTTGGCTACAGTGTGGAGTTTGGGATGGCAAGAAAACCGGTTAGGAAAAAATACAGCTTTAGTCCAGGAAAGAAGTTGATGGTCATTTATTTGGGTAGAGTAATGAAGATATACAGAAGATATATAGACAGGCTTAAGAGTCATCTAAGATATAAGAGTAACTGGACATGGCAGTAGACTGAAGTTGAGAGATGTAAATGATCAGTTTATGATGCTTATTGGTTTATATTGTCAATAATTAAGGTAGGAAATAATAGTAGACAGCCCGCATGGGACAGGGTAGCTGCTTTGGCGGTAGGCTATGACTTTAGGTCACATATGATGAATTTGAGGTGCCTTTGAGGTGCTATGTGAGAATACAGAACAGGCAATGCACTATGTCACATTGTATGTTTTGGGAGGGCTTGCAATCTTTCTTTACCTCCTGGCTTTTTGAAGCTTAGGTAAGCAAGGAGCCTGGAAGTCCATGTATCACTCAGCCTCCCATGGGCATCGAGCATGATCTACTTTATAATGGGAAATGGACTGACCCAAAGTTTCTCACGTAATATGTACAAACTCTGAGGACAACCCTTAAATTAAATACAATTTTATGTTATTTGTAATGTTCTTATAAGGAAGTTTTGCCTCTCCTTGCATCTCCATTTATTTATTTATTCATTTGTTTATATCAGTATGGACTTCATTTTATGCATTTTATACTTTGGCTTATAACCCATTACTACATTATTTTATTGCATAAATTATTCCAGTTTTAAATTCCAATCTGAATTTTTTTCAGATTGGCATTTGTGTCCCTGTGAAATGTCTCTGTCCTCTTGTTTTTTGAGTACTGACTTCTACAAGATGATTACAAGCTACAAGAGTTTTCTGTGTCCCAATACTAGAATCAGCCATTTCTCTAAGGAGCCTGCATTCTTTTTATTGGAGAATAGTATTTCAAAACCAAAATCTGAGCATTCGTATCTCTTTCCTTTGGCCTGAAATACTTCCTTTATCTTGTCTTGCAGGGCAGGGTTGCTGGTGATGAATTCTATCCACTTTTGTGGAGCCACATCTGGTGGCTCTTAGCTTGGCCTCTTATAGTTTTCTCATGTGTACATGCTGATCAATATTGTGTGAAAACTTATGAAAACCTTCTGCAGGTTTCCAGAACTCTCTCTATGAAGACTTCTCTCTCCATTCCAGTCATCTGCTCCACAAATTCCAGGTGCTCTGGTCTTACTCAATTCTCAAGTTGGTTTGTTTGAGTCAGAGAGGCTGTGAGGCTCTGTTTTGGTTTCCCTTTCTTGCCCTTCAGTGTATTAAACACTCAGGCTGTAATCCGGGGCAAACGGAAGGCTCCCCACGTTTGCTTGCCCTCCCCAGGGGTCACCAAGAGTTGCTCATTGCTCAAAAACTACTTGTCTGAAAGTAGTTCTGAAAACCATTGTGATTTTTTCTGGCTTTCTATTTATTTAAGGCAGAAAGATAAGTTGACTTCCCATTACTCCATCTTTGTTGGAAGCAGAATTTCCTCCGCTTTTTATTTATATTGTTTTCAATGAAGATATGAAACTTTAGAAAAATGTTAATAATCAATCTTGAAAGATATTTAATTTAAATTATAGTAAACATATATTTTATTAAACAGACCCAGGAATAGTCTATATTCATGTAAATTAGAAAAAGATACCCTTGCATAAAAACACTTTACCTATCATTTGGGAAATTGTCAGAATATACACATTTTACTAACACAATACCCATTACTGCTATATGCTGGAAACTTTCCATTATGATATAAAAATCTATGTTGTCTTCAAAACAAATATTATGCTCCAAATTTTTTTTTTTTTTGTACTCAACCTTCACCTTCTTTGAGGTCCTAGAAAAATTTTTTAAGTGAGAAGGTTAGAGTAGAAGAAATTAAAAACATGCAAAAATGTTTGTAGTTTCACCAGAGGAAGTCAATAAATCAAGGTTCACATGTCCTGTTCATCGCAACGCCTAATTTTAAAAATCTAAATGTGTCTAATCAATAAAGAATAATATGGTATTTGTTAAAATTCTCTGTAAAAAATAAAAAATATGGTTTGTTTTCCATATCTGTGAGTCTGCTTCTTTTTTGTTTTAGTCACTAGTTTGTTGAATTTTTTAGATTACACATATAAGTGATATCATATGATATTTGTCTTTCTCTATCTGACTTATTTCACTTAGCATAATACCCTCCAAGTCTATCCATGTTGCTGCAAATGGCAAAATTTCATTCTTTTTTATGGCTGAGTAGTAGTCCATTGTGTGTGTATATATATATATATATATATATATATATATATATATTTATATATTTATATATTTATATATTTATTTATTTATACCACATCTTTTTTATCCATTCATCTGTCAATGGACATTTAGGTTGTTTCCATGTTTGCCTATTATGAATACTGCTGCTATGAAGAAAGGGGTGCATGTATCTTTTTGAATTATAGTTTTTCATAAATACTTAAATGTGACACCATAAAACTCCTAGAAGAGAACACAGGCAAAACCTTCTCCAATATAAATCATACCAATGTTTTCTTAGGTCAGTCCCCCAAGGCAATAAAAATTTAAAAAAATAAATAAACAAATGGGACCTAGTCAACTTACAAGGTTTTGCACAGCAAAGAAACCATAAGCAAAATGAAAAGACAGCCTACAGAATGGGAGAAAATATTTTTATATGATTTGACAAATAAGGGCTTAATTCCCAAAATATACAAACAGCTCATACAACTCAACAACAACAACAACAAAAACCCCTATCCAAAAATGGGCAGAAGACCTAAATAGACATTTCTCCAAAGAAGGCATATGGATGGCCAATAAACCATGAAAATATGTTCAACATCACTGTTTATTAGAAAAATTCAAATCAAAACTACAGTGAGGTACCTCCTCACACCAGTCAGAATGGCCACCATTAAAAAGTCTACAAATAACAAATGCTGGAGGGGTGTGGAGAAAAGGGAACTCTCCTCCACTGTTGGTAGAAATGTAAGTTGGTGCAGCCACTGTGGAAAACAATATATAGGTTCCTCAGTAAACTAAAAATAGAATTATCACATGATCCAGCAATCCCACTTTTTGGCATATACCCAGACAAAACTATGATTCAAAAATATTTTTAAATGTAAGAAAGTATTGTCTTGAAATCAGTGCTGATAAATTTGAAAAGATGAGATATCAGTTAAAATGAAATAAATGAAAATTTCTCCCTAGAAAATGTGAACAAATTCCTCATCCCATTTAAAAATAGAAGTTTACTAAGTTGGCAAATTAAAAATTAAATTCTAAAAGAGGATACAGATCCCTACAGCAATGAACAGAAACCTTTAGAAATGCCTGTTCACCGTACCAAAACTTAACTGAAGGTGATCTGCAATGGACTGCCTGGGTCCCACCCCAAATTCATAGGTTGAAATCATAACCACCATGTGATGGTATTGGGAGGCGAGGGCTCTTGGAGATAATTAGATCATAACAGTGGTGCCCACATGAATGGGATTAGTGCCTTTATAAAAGGGACCCCAGAGAGCTCTCTCACCCTCTTTCTGCCATGTGAGGATACAATAAAGATCTGTAATTTGCTATTGTATGGAGAGTGCTTACCAGAATCCTACCATTCTGGTACCCTGATCTCAGATGTCCAGCTTCCAGACTGTAAGAAATAAAATTCTACTGTTTATAAGTCACCCGGTCTATAGCGCTTTATTGTAGCAGCCTGGCCTGACTATCTGAAAGAGGGAGAATGATCTAGAGTGACAACTCACAAAGGAGAGAGAGTGAGAGAGAGAGAGAGGGAGACAGACAGAGCTGACAAACAGAAGAGACAAAGAGAGGGACAGACAGAGAGACAGAGACAGAGAGAGAGAGAAAGTATAAAGAAGAGAAAGAAAATTCAGTAATCCACAATAGAAGAGATACAATGATCTTCCAAATTAATCCACGTATCTATTTTAGTTTCATTTAAAATACTAGTGGAATTTTAATATGAATAGGACTTTAACAAGATAAATCTACAATACATCTGAAAGAATAGTGAAGTGAGAATAACCAAGATAATGTTGAAAAAGAAGAAAAATAAGTAGATTATTTTCCACAAGAGAGACAGCCAAGACCAAGAAAAGTTAAATATCTTGCTCAGTAATTTTTCTTGTCACTGGTAGGGACAATATATAAATTAAGACTTTTTTCAAACTCCAAATCTATTGTACAATCTAGTGTGATGTGTAAAAATGTAGTAGAGCCTAGGATGGCTCCAAAATCAGGGCTGAGCCACTAGCTCAGTGTTGGCCCGAGTAAGCTGTTTCACAAAGGTTATAACCCTTCCCCAGGGGCAGCCCACATCTATGACCTCATGAATCCAGGGGTGTAGAGACCCATCCCTGGCCTCAATCTTGGACAACTCTGAAGGGTCATCCTAGCTGAGTGCCTCTTGTGGGACCAGCTGAGACCTTTTTGCAAACTCATTGCATTCAACTTCATTTTCTAACCAATTCTTCTTCCCTCAATCCTTAATGGATGCTGTTCCTGTGAGTATTCTTCAATTAACTTTCTGCATACAAATCTTTGTCTTAGAGTACACACGTATGGGGAACCTGGCCTTACATATTTGATGCCAAGAGTGGTTCCAGGAAGCAGATTTAAAAACAAGAATTCAGGGCCTCCCTGGTGGCGCAAGTGGTTGAGAGTCCGCCTGCCGATGCAGGGGATACGGGTTCGTGCCCCGGTCTGGGAGGATCCCATATGCCGCGGAGCGGCTGGGCCCGTGAGCCATGGCCGCTGAGCCTGCGCGTCCGGAGCCTGTGCTCCGCAACGGGGGAGGCCACAACAGTGAGAGGCCCGCATACCGCAAAAAAAAAAAAAAAAAAAAAAAAAAAACAAGAATTCAGAGCTGATTCACCCCTGGCCAGCTGGCAATGTGGATCACATCCCTAGTAGGTAAAGCACTGGTGGTTTCTGACCTGCTGTAGCAAAACAATTGTTCAAATGTTCCCTGGTGATGAACTGAAATGGGAGGTTGGGGAAGGTAATGCACTGGCTACTGCAATATCTCAAATGTTTGAGAGGTTTGGGGGAAGTAACAATTATAAGGACAATGGAATCAGAGTACTATTGATGCAGTGGACAAAGACAATGAAAGGTTGATGGTAATTAATCAACAATTCAAGGTAAAATGTGAAAATCAGAGGACCTATTTGGCAGCACATAAAAAGAGCCCCATATTTTGCAACTGGGGGCCAGAGTAAGCTGAGCATCAGGCCAGGGTATAATTATGAGTAGCAGAGCATCGGAGAAGGTTGAATTCTAATTCTCATCCTTAACAAGTCTGCTAGAGTCAAGGTTAGGGTCATGGTTGGCAAGGGCTGAAACCTGAGAATTGAGATGGGGACACCTGAAATGAATATACTAGAACCTTGAAAACCCTAGATACCTCTAAACGCACTAGGTCTGCAGAAATGGTCCACTCCTGCTAATTAAAATATTCTACCCTGCACCAGCTTGAGGATATAGAAGCTGCTACCTTGCAAGTCAGGGTCTATCTCTATCTCTGCTTCTGGATGCCAGACTAATAACTGGGGTTATTACAAGGTAACCTGGCCAGTGTATTCTAGTATATTCTCCTAAAAGAGGAAAGGGTTATTTCCAGATAGAGCTGCAAAACCTAGTCAACATATAACAGCAGGATCCAGGGACTTATGTATGGGACTGGACAGAATTTTACTCCCTAACAAAGCTGGGAAACAATGCAAAAATGCTCCTATGTTGGCTCTTGCAAGCTTGGAGAAAGTTAAGGCTTGCTCTAAGTGCAAAAGAAGTGCCAGGACTATTATACAAACAATAGAGGAATAAATGCAAGGCCCAAAGACATGGCATGCTAGAATTAATATAATACCTAAAGCCGGAAAATCAACTCTATTCTGTGAGAGGGCCCAGGGAATACTCCATTTATTGATATAAGATTGTACTGGTGAGAGGAATATCATTGTCACCATCAGGGAGAATTTAAGTAGTGGCTGTCCCCTGTAGTAAGGAAAAGGGTAGAGATACTGAATACAACTGTTTTCCCTGATTAAAGTGAGGTAATGGAGTCCCCAAATAATAGAGACAGGTGGTGGCACTCAACCCTCAGAAGCAAGGTGTACATATTTACCATATGTAGCACATCAAAGTAGCAGCCAGGCTGGCCTGTCCTGCAGATAGCTATTGAGATGGTTAGCAGAATGTGGCTTTGCTTTAGGACAGACAGGATCTTGTTCAACATATACAGTCAAAAGCACTCTCAATGCAGGGGCAGGGGGCATGGTTTCGAACCCTGGTCAGGGAACAAAGATCTCACATGCTGCATGGCGTGGTCTAAAATATATATATATATAATAGATGTATATAGTCAAAAGCAATCAAAGATGGATAACAAGGAAGCTTAGGGCAATAAAATATAATCCTTTGTCCAGTTTCTGACTTGAGTCAGTTCTCAGACTCAGAACCCATTTCTCGAAAAGGAGGATGGGTCTCCATTCATCAGAGCTGATGTAACAACTGCCTTCATTGAAGGTCCAACAGACAAACAACAGTAATAGATAACAGGCCCTTGGATATGGGACCATTCCTCAAAGCAACAGGTCAACCACTGGTGACAAATTGATCACGTTGGACTCCTTCTACCCTGGAATGGGCAATGATTCATCTTGACTGGAAATGATACTTATTCCTGGCATGGGTGTGTCTTTCTTGTCTTTATGGCCATTATTGAAGGCCTACAGTATTTGACCCACTGACAGTCTTTGACACAGTATATCTCATACAGTTATCTCAGGCCAAGGGGCCCAGTCTACAGCAAAGGAGGTACAGTCATGGACCTGTTACCAAGGTCTTATCACATAACACACCACACAGAAACTGCTGGGCTGATAGATCAATGATGCATCTAAAATCTGACTTATAATAATATCATGTTGTATGAAGTAAGACATTGTGTATCACATTGGTTTTTTAAAGACATGACAATTATGACAATTATTTTACTATAAAGTTTATACTATTTTATTTGTATATTTTTCTCATAAGCAGGAAAAACTATATCTCTCTTAAGCATAAAATGAATGTATTGGTAGATATATAAGAAACTAATAGGACTGAAGGAAAAGCATAACATTGTTTGGAAATAACAGAAACTAATAATAGTCAATTTAGGGCAGGGATCCCCAACCCCTGGTCTGAAGACCCGTACTGGTCCGTGGCCTGTTAAGAACAGGGCCACACAGCAGGAAGTGAGTGGCAGGTGGGCAAGTGAAGCTTCACCTGCCACTCCCCATCACGCCCCATCGCTCAGATTACTGCCTGAACCATCCTCACCCATGCCATCCATGGAAAAATTGTCTTCCACGAAACTGGTCCCTGGTGCCAAAAAGGTTGGGGACCACTGATTTAGGGGAATCTCAAAATATAACTTATCTGACATTATGGCTCTGATGCCTTCACTGGAGGAATCAACTCATTCTATTTCTTCAGTGCTTAATGCATTTTGCTATGCTCACATGTCAAAGTGCTTGGGAAGAGAGGCCAATTTCTATCACTTAGGGCATGTTTCTGCATCATGGCCTTTATTAGGCAGGAAGTGGTGTGATTTGTCAAAGTCCCTGGGGTTCTCTGTGGTTTTTATAATGAGAGGGCACCATAATTTACCACATAAACAAGACAACACACAATGAGGGGAGATGTAATTCCCCAGAGGAAATCATGTCACCATTAGTTAAGAGAGAAATGGTCCTAGATGACTAGAAACACAGCAGGTGCCAACTGATGTACATATAACCACCCTTTAAAGTAACCATTCAATTATTTCTGGTCAATATATGTGCTGTTGCTCTCACCACTATGATTTAACATAGTTTTGGAAGTTTTAGCCACAGCAATCAGAGAAGGAAAATAAATAAAAGGAATCCAAATCAGAAAACAGGAAGTAAAGCAGTCACTGTTTGCAGATGACATGGTACTATACAGAGAGAATCCTAAAGATGCTACCAGAAAACTACTAGAGCTAATCAATGAATTTGGGAAAGTAGCAGGATACAAAATTAATGCACAGAAAACTCTTGCATTCCTATACACCAATGATGAAAAATCTGAAAGAGAAATTAAGGAAAAACTCCCATTTACCATTGCAACAAAAAGAATAAAATACCTAGGAATAAACCTACCTAAGGAGACAAAAGACCTGTATGCAGAAAACTATAAGACACTGGTGAAAGAAATTAAAGATGATACAAACAGATGGAGAGATATAACATGTTCTTGGATTGGAAGAATCAACATTGTCAAAATGACTATACTTACTCAAAGCAATCTACAGGTTCAATGCAATCCCTATCAAAGCACCAATGGCATTTTTCACAGAACTAGAACAAAAAAATTCACAATTTGTATGGAAAGGCAAAAGACCCCAAACAGCCAAAACAATCTTGAGAAAGAAAAACGGAACTGGAAGAATCAGGTTCCTGGACTTCAGACTATACTACAAAGCTACCGTAATCAAGGCAGTACGGTACTTGTACAAAACCAGAAATATAGATCAGTGGAACAGGATAGAAATCCCAGAGGTAAACCCACACACATATGGTCACCTGATTTTTGATAAAGGTGACAAGACAGCCTCTTCAATAAGTGGTGCTGGGAAAACTGGACAGCTACATGTAAAAGAATGAAATTAGAACACTTCCTAACACAATACAGAAAAATAAGCTCAAAATGGATTAAAGACCTAAATGTAAGGCCAGACACTATGGAACTCTTAGAGGAAAACATAGGCAGAACACTCTATGACATAAATCACAGCAAGATCCTTTTGGACCCACCTCCTAAAGAAATGGAAATAAAACCAAAAATAAACAAATGGGACCTAATGAAACTTCAAAGCTTTTGCACAGCAAAGGAAACCATAAACAAGACAAAAAGACAACCCTCAGAATGGGAGAAAATATTTGCAAATGAAGCAACTGAAAAAGGACTTATCACCAAAATTTACAAGCAGCTCTTGCAGCTCAGTATCAAAAAAACAAAGAACCCCAATCCAAAAATGGGCAGAAGACCTAAATAGACATTTCTCCAAAGAAGATATACAGATTGCCAACAAACACATGAAAGAATGCTCAACATCACTAATCATTAGAGAAATGCAAATCAAAACTACAATGAGGTATCACCTCCCACCAGTCAGAATAGCCATCATGAAAAAAGCTACAAACATTAAATGCTGGAGAGGGTATGGGGAAAAGGGAACCCTCTTGCACTGTGGGTTGGAATGTAAATTGATGCAGCCACTATGGAGAACAGTATGGAGGTTCCTTAAAAAACTAAAAATAGAACTACCATATGACCCAGCAATCCCACTATTGGGCATATACCCTGAGAAAACCACAATTCAAAAAGAGTCATGTAACAAAATGTTCATTGCAGCTGTATTTACAATAGCTAGGACATGGAAGTAACCTAAGTGTCCATTGACAGATGAATGGATAAAGAAGATGTGGCACATATATACAATGGAATATTACTCAGCCATAAAAAGAAATGAAGTTGAGTTATTTGTAGTGAGGTGTATGGACATGGAGTCTGTCATACAGAGTGAAGCAAGTCAGAAAGAAAAACAAACACCGTATGGTAACACATATATATAGAATCTAAAAAAAAAAAAAAAAGGTTATGAAGAACCTAGGGACAGGACAGGAATAATGATGCAGATGTAGAAAATGGACTTGAGGATACAGGGAGGGGGAAGTGTAAGCTCGGGCGAAGTGAGAGAGTGGCATGGACTAAGACACACTACCAAATGTAAAATAGATAGCTAGTGGGAAGCAGCCTCATAGCACAGGGAGATCAGCTCGTTGCTTTTTGACCATCTAGAAGGGTGGGATAGGGATGGTGGGAGGGAAATGAATGAGGGAGGATATATGGGGATATACATATATGTATAGCTGATTCGCTTTGTTATAAAGCAGAAACTAACACACCATTGTAAAGCAATTATACTCCAATAAAGATGTTTAAAAAGGAAAAATATATGTGCTGTTGGACATATTGACTGAGAAGCAAATCCTGCTTGCTAGTCCAGCACGACTTTCACCTTCTTTCATCAGCTGCATGGAAGCTGGACAAAGGCCATAGTACATTATTACCTCTGCTGGCCACCTCATGTTGCCATCTTGGTCAACACTGGCTTCTGATGGGAACGCCCCATGATTTCTCTGGTACTGATGAGTGCTATGGCCTTCGAGTTGTCAGAATGGCCTTCCATTATATTAAGTCTTCATTATGCCAAAATTACATAACAGTCCACGCCGATTTTGTTTTTTTTTGAACCTTCTTTCCCCTGAAACTTTTTCCCATCACTTCTTTATTTTCTTTCCCTTGGAAGTGATAGAAAAGTTTGTATCTGGATGTTGAAGAGATACTGTTTTGAATCAGAGAGTGAAAATGACTCTGTTGGTTTCTTCATGCAGCCATCCTAGATGGAATATACAAGTTCCCAGCGTGCTGTGGGAGCTGTGCTCAGAGTGGGGAGCATCTATAGCAAACTCTTCTTCAGCCACTGCTCTTATATCTCCTTTGGCCATATCCTTTTCTCTTGTCATTCACATGCTTTGTAGAAATCCTTAATCAGCTCCTTCAACGTGTGGCATGAGTTTCTCAGTCTTTCCCCAGGTCCAGTGTAAATAAATCAAGGCTCCTTATTGGTATTAAAAAAGACTTCTTTCTTGTACAAGAAAGTTTAATAAGGTTCTCTTAAAAATTGTTCATTGCTGATTGTGGTTCAATTCATAAACATAATATCTGCACTCTAAATTTTAGGGAAAGCCAAGTCTACTTTTATGGAATAACCGGAAAAGAACCAGTAAGAAAATAGCATTGAGCTGGCAGGAAATTATTCAAGCTGTTCATGCCTCCCTCCCCAAGCCAGTGTTTCAAGAGAATAGCACAATAGAGTTCCCTGATAAGAAATGTGTTTTGCTGAAGGACAATGAAATCATGCTAAACTTAATGAGAATGTTTTTAAGTTGTTCCTATTTCCTCTTTCAGGTGATGTTTGAAACACATTTATTCTATTATCTTGATACTATGACAGGAAAAAAATTGTAGTATTACTTCTACTACCTAAGGAAATGTAGCTGATTAGCTAGTTTTGACTGTTGGACTATTCTCGAATCATTCTCTTAGAGCAAAATTCTCTGCCTTATTTGCAATGACATAGAAGTAAGGCCATTGCACGATCACCATTATCATTAATGATTCTTCTAATGATTGGATGCCTGATACTTCTAATTTTTCTTTTAGAAAACACACCTACTACTGGGACTAAATCTCTTTATTGTTCACTGTAAGTTTTGCCTGAGACATTTGTTTTTATTTAAAGAGGCTTAAAAAAGTAAATAATACATAAATGTTCAGAACACAGTTTCAAGTGGACTGAAGTCAAATGGACATTTATGTCTCCAAAAGAAGAATGTAATAAGTAATAATGTTTACTGTATAATATAATATCAATAAAAAAATCTGATTAAAAATAGAAAGTATAAAATGATTGAGTGACTGAAGAACAAAGTTTATATAAAAAGATATTTGGGAGAACTAATACTGTTGCAACTTATGTTTGCATTTATAGGTGTTTTGTAAGCATGACAATGAACATTTTGGTTTCTGATATACCTATTAATTTAATGCTAGGATAATTAAGCTGATAATTTAAGAGCTTAGTAAATTTATAAAATCATTTTGTTTTTAATGACCTGTTGTCAGTAGGACATGGACTTTGGTAGTTTTTCTAGTTGTTATGATGGATATGAATCCAACGAAGTCCTGGTTTCTGCCAAATTGATCCACCTTGTGGTTAAATGAGCAGATTTGTGAGATAGATAGCAGGTATCATGGGTATAGTCCATAATTATGGAATAAAATTGAACAAGTTGATGGATGAAAGAATCAAGTCCACACCCCTGACATACTGATATATATGCTCTACAAAATTTGGTGGAGTTGAGATCTTATTCAAGTGGAGAATTTCAGGCCAAGTGCTATGAAACTCATTGCTTCTTCATTAGCCATTGAATTCTTATGGTTTGCTTTCCATGTTTCTGCTGATCTTTCCCAGGCATCGTGAAAAGATTGTTACAAGAATATGCAGCTAAGACTTTTCTCTCTCATCATAAATTATGCCATGTCATTCCTTTGCAAGATAAAATGGCTTCCTAATTCACTTGAGAAAAAAATATAAACTCCTTGTAATGTGCCAAGAATGGTCTGCAGATAAGGCTAACAACAATTTTTCTCATTAATTTCTGTTTTCCTTATACTTGAATCCAGACTATGCTTGTGACTTTTTTTGATCAAGAAATTGTGACAGAAATGACATTATGCCTATTACAGACCTTGGCTTCAGGACACCTTGTACCATATAACACCAGCTACCAAAGCTGTCCAACTACTTTACTGCAGAGAAAGGTCTTGTGGAGAGAAAGAGAGAGAGAGAGAGAGAGAGGGAGGGCACTTTCTGGTTGAAAGACCATAAAGACAAAGAGAGAGAAGCCCAGGTAGCCTCTGATTCTTCCATCCACCTCAACTAAGCCACCAGGCAAAAGAGTGAAGCCATTCAGACTCTCCAGGTCCACTTGAGCCACCCCAGTGAAGACTGTATGGAACCAAAAGGAACCATCCCACTGAGTCCTGCCCAAATTTCAGAATTATGGCAAATGAATTGTTGTTGTAGATTTAAGACACAGGGAGCTGGAGTGGTTTGTTACACAGAGGTAGATAATTGATGTATCAATACTATGGCCTTCCAGGCTCACTTCTCTCACCTTTTCCACCATTCTCCTCTAATTCAGGGGTCAGCAACCTACAGCTTGATGACAATATTCTGCTTTTATAAACAAAGTTTTATTGGAATATATGTTGTCTATTGCTGCTTTCATTCTAAAACAGAGAGCTGAGTAGTTGCAACAGAGAACTAGCCTACAAAATCCAAATGATGTACCATCTGGCCATTTATAGAAAAAAACTGCTGATCTATGTTCTAGCTGACCAAACTCCTCCCACATTGGCTAACTTTCACTTCTACAAAAAACCACAAGCACTTTCTTGTCTGAGAGCCACTCAATATACTAGTCTTACAGCCTGTGATGCACATTCCCTGGGTCCTTAGATGCCTGGCTCCTTTACAGCCTTCTGATCTGAGGTCAAATATCACCTTCTCTGCGAGGCTTTTCTGGGCTCTCTGATTCAAAGCCACCCCACACCGTGCCTTCCTGCACACTCCAAATTATTCTACAGCACATAATTCTGTTTATTTGCTTCATAGTGCTTATAAAAAAACTAAAATGATCTTCTTTACATATTTATATCTTTATTAATTTTCCACCTCTTCTTATCAAGATAAAACTTATGGGTAAATGAGGGTAACATGAGCAGGATGGTGAAATAGAGAGGTTTCTGATTTTGGTGTCCCACACAGCGTGCAACTAGTAAATAGCCATAGAGACGATATTTTTGAAGATCCCGAACCAGTGTGAGGTTGAAGCACCACTTTGGACTACAAAAACCTGAGAAAAACTGCATTTGAAGGGTAACAGGAATGGTTTCTCTTTGATCACATTGTCACTCCCCTAGGCTGGCATCAAGGAGCTTCCCCTTGGGCCTACAGTTTCTTCAGTGGAAAAGAAGAGCCCAATGTGGACATTCAGTTTCACCAGCATTCCAGGATGCTTCTTGGGGGATCCACTTAGATACCACCTCCTAGGGATCACCAGGAGAGTCAGTTAGAGACCAGGAAAGGTCATGGGGCTCACAGCAATGAGTGTGCAGCAGAACTTGGCAGACCACGTCCCTATTGGCAGAGGTGCCCGAGCAGAGATCCCAATCAGTAATCCAAAACCTCCCAATAACAAAAAGCCCAGAACAAGATGGCTTCATGGGTAAATTCTACCAAATATTTAAAGAATGAACACCAATCTTTCTCAAAATCTTGCGAAAAATTGAAAAGGAAGGAACACTCCCAAACCCATTTTACGAGGAGGCTAACATTACCTTGATAAGGTAATGGTTATCCAAAGCCAGATAAGGACTTTACAGGAAAGGAAAACTACAGGCCAATATCCCTGATGAATATCAATGCAACAATTCTCACCAAAATACTAGCAAACTTAATTCAACAGTACAGTCAGCCCTCCATATCTGTGGGTTCTACATCTGAGGATTCAACCAACTGTGGATTGAACTATTAGAAAAAAATTCCAGAAAGTTGCAAAAAGTAAAACTTGAATTTGCTACATACCAGCAACTATTTACATAGCATTTACAACTATTTACAAAGCATTTACATTGTACTGGGTATTATAAGTCATCTAAAGATGATTTAAAGTATATAGGAGGATGTTTATAAGTTATATGCAAATACTATGCCATTTTATATAAGGGACTTCAGCACCCACCATATGGTATCACTTTTACGTGGAATCTAAAAAAACCTTACTCATGGAAACAGAGAGTACATTGGTGGTTGCAAGGGTCTGAGTGGTGGGGGAAATGGGGAGATATTGCTCAAATGGAACAAACTTCCAGTTATAAGTTAACTAAGTTCTAGGGATCTAAGGTACAGCATGGTGATTACAGTTAACAATACTCTATTGTTGTAGTGGTGAGAGGACATGTGAGTGACAAAATGTTGCCTGCTATGTTGGTAAACAAATGATGCTGTAGCCATCTAGCCGCTAGAGCTGCCCCGAGGGTGAGCCCTGAGGGAACTCAGGATAGAAATAGGATGTTGGCCATCCAGTCCCTGCAGCCACCCCTCAGGGGTGCACCCTGAGGAGACTCAGGATGGGAAAACACAGGATACTGGCCCCAGATAGCTGAGATGCATATCAAAGGAATGATTTCAAGGAGCTCAAGACTTTTGCATCTTTCCATACACAGAAAAGCAGTAAATTCTTTGACTTGAGATGTCTGGTTTCCTTTAATTAATAGTAATCTGTAAGTACCTGGTTTTTGTTTCAAAAACTCCTACATTGGGAGTGGTCCCTCAGACCTATCTGAGAGCATGTATCCCGGGGCTTAAGTCCTCAGTTTTGTCTGCCAAGTAAAACCTAATTCTCAACTTCTGGGTTGTGCGTTTTGTTGTTGTTTTTTTTTTCAGTCGACAGAGAGTCGGAGTGCTTTTGCATGACTTGAGCTTTCTGGTGGTGTATTGCAGCTTCACCTCTGGCTCACAGCTTCTTCGCAGCTCTCCTCATGTTCACTCTTCACGTCTTGGTATTGATATTCAGATAGCCCAGACAGACAGATGGACAGGCTGTTATCACTAATTATTATAAGAATAGTTATTAACATGAATGTGGCTCCCTAGCTCTGCAGCTGATCTGGAAGGCCAAGTGCTACACGTCGTTTCCCTTTTACCTTCACTCTCACTGCTCTGCTCTTGTGCCTCCCAAATAGTATCAGCAATTTCATTCTTGCCTTGGGATTCTGCTTTCTAGAAGACCCAGGCTGACAATCTAATGAAAAGAATATAATGTTCCTTTTCCATATGTCATTCAACACAAAAATAGACTATATTTTGATGTAAATTCCTACTCAGGCATGTTTATGAAAACTATATAAAAAGTGTATCATTAGAGAAGCATGTATAATTATATTAGAATTAAGAGGAAGAAAAGATGAATTCCAAATGGTAAATATCAAGTCATGTGTCAGGAACTGTAAATGCACAGGAAGATGCTCTAGGAACTGAGACAGAGTGAACAAAGGAGAGGATGTGGACATGCTCAGTGCATTTGGGGGAAACCAGTGTCACAGTAACCTCAAGTCCCACGTTAAAGATAAAACAACAACAATTAAATCTTCCTATTAATTCCAACAAATATTTTTAATTTATTAGATATTTACATAACATACTGGAAGAAAACAAGAGTTTACATATGCTTTATTAAAATTTTTTTTGTTGGAGTATAGTTGATTTACAATGTTCTGTTAATATACTTTTTTTTTTTTTAATTCCAAAAATAAGTAGAATTGACTTGGAAGTCATTCTTCTTGAAGTTTTGGCCCATAGTTTGCTGTTACTCCCAGGAAAATGACTTCCAGGATCATTCTGTTCCTGTCCCTTATACCTCCACTGTGCCCACTCCATTCTCTTCCACAAAAGTGGTGTCATTGATTTTTCAGTTTCCGGAACACTGATTGTCTAGTGGGCTAGAATACTGAGACCTCCATGCACTTGAATGTCAGCCTATGGTATGCTTGGCTCTCTTTCCTTCTACCTTTCTAACTGCAGTAGGAAACTCATCCCAGGCTTTCTGTCCTAGAGCAGACCCTTCCATGTGGTTGGCAAGAATGTAGAAATTCAAGTCTGGGTTTAAGTGGAAATAGGTTCTTTAGTCTCTAAACATTCCAGGTTATTAAATTCTAAGATTTGGGAGCAGATTTATGTGTGGAAGGAGACCTCATAGGCTTCTACCTCCTAACAACTTAAGTGCAGCTTAGTTTGTCAGAGTTCTTCCTTGAGATACAGAGATTCAGAAAAAAAGAATTTCAAAATGTTTGTTTTCATTCCTGCGTGCTTATCTTCACCAGGATCTTTGAAGATTCTGGCTACAGCTGGGGCTATTGTTTGATGACCTGGACATAACGATATCTTAGCCCATCAAAATCTCACCCGGGTTTCTCATATTTGCTATGCTTTCAGTAGTCTTAATGCATTTACCAAGGGAACTAGCAGTTGAGGAACAAGTACTACGTGAAGAAAGCAAGGATTAGCCAACTATCTCTGCTGCGGAATGACTTCTGCTTCTTACAGGCAGACTCTGATATTAATCTGAGGAAAAGGGTGCATTTTTGGAGCCAGGGCAGGTTTTTGCTCAAGTAACAAGAGCAGTGGAGTACCCTTGCATTTCAAGGTAGACACTACTTAGCATATGCCAAGTTTTAATGTGTGAATCTTTAATTTATTTAGATTAGTAGTGCCAAATTGACACCAGTAGTATTAGATCAACAGTTTCATTATGTTCTTTAGTGTATCTACTATCTAGAATCTTCTTGCGATTCGTGTGGCTATGATATCCCAGAATCTGTCCCACTGTTTGCTCTCGAGTTGGGTCTTGTATGTTTATTGGTTAAATCCTCATCCTGGTTCTGGATTTCAGAAATCCAGACAGCAGATATACATATAGTGAAGGAGTAGAAATCATCGATGAACAAAAAAATTAAAACTAGGATATTTATTGTAAAAAGTATGTCATCCTCCTGGATTTAGAGAAAGAAAACCTCAAAGAAATCATTGCAAGGCAATCATTGAAAATAATTAAAGGCAAGCCTATGTCTGGAACACTATAGAGCAGTGTTGTCCAATTAAAAGACAACAGTTGTCACAAATGAAATTTAAAAATTTTCTAGCAGTCACATTAAACAAAAAGCAAAAAGTAACAGAAATGATTTTAGTTATATATTTTATTCAACTGAATATATTCAGATGTTGTCATTTCAACATGTCATCAATAGAAAATGTGAGATATTTTAATCCTTATTTTATACTGTGTTTGAAACTCAGTGTGTTTTTTACACTCACAGCATATTTCAGTTTAGACTAACTACATTGCCAGTGTCCAACCACAGTTGCTCTGAGATAGAGAAAAAATGTGAGCATGAGGAAAATTGCAAATGTAGAGTATGAGCAAGATCATTAGTGCTTATTCTGTATCCTGTCTATACATGCCTGTGTCCATTCAGCAATCTCAGGCTCCCCTGTAGTTAGACTGAGGTCATGTGGTTAATTTCTAGCTAACATAATGTGGAAGAAGTTATGTAAGCTACTCACAAGCCTTAAAACCATCCATCCAGTCTTCTGGCCTTTTCTTCTCTTGCCATGATGATTGGAGGCTGTGTGGTCCAGATGGCATTGCTATGGATGATGGTCACTCGTCCAAACTTTAACTATCACATGAGCAATCAATGAACGTTTATCATGGTTAAATCATTGAGATTTCAGGGCTTGTCTGTTGTGCAAGCTAGAATTAATTACCCAGTAGGTAAAATTACTGCTTAGGTTGTAGAAAAGGAAAATCTGAAACACAAGTAGTAGTATTAGCTGAGTAACCACCAAACAAAGAACCAAAAAAGTTTGTTTTGTGGTAAAAAGAGGAACCATGGGAAAAATAAAGAAAGAAGAGAATACTCTGATCTAATGAGTATCTAGCCTCACAAATGTAGAAGAGAAATTGGATCTAATTGATGAAGCAGGTTGAACTTTAAAAAACTCAGCTAAGATCTGCTTGAAGGAGATGGTAATAACAGAAGGAAATAGAAATGGAAACCTGGAGGAAATAGAGACATATGCATCTGGTATCAGGAAAAATACCATAGAAAAGAACGTTTCCATTATCATTAAAAAAAAAGTCATGATTTATGCAAGTCCCAGAAAAAATGAAATTCTGAGTATAGATGAGATTTGGGGAGAGCAGTATATGACTGGGGGCATACTGGCTGTGAACTTTGTTTGGAGAGTTTCCTGTCACAAACTTAAGGTACCCATGTCAGATACCACAAATTCAGGGTCCAAAGGGAAATAGACAATGTATTTAAGTGTATACAGGTTGACACCAGGGAAAAGGGAAGTCAAAGAAACTTGAGGACTTTGGGTACCACAACTGCAAATTTCTATAATTTGCAAGAATATAGGAGTGTTTCAAATCAGAAGCAAGTGGGTTTTCCCCCAAGTATCTGGGAAGCAGATGCTAAAACATTCCCAGTGGAAGATGGCTAGATTATTAGTTCTCAGGAAGGAGCTAGATACAGGCACACTTGAGTGAGACTCCCCTCGATGCAACTAGGACAAGGGAGGTGGTTTTGACCTCTTATCCATCTTAGGAGTATGGTCACTTCTTATTGGTGCTACTCAGTCATCTTTCAATGCAGGAGTTTCTGCTCTCTGATCCCATGTGGTTCTAGTGGATCTGACAATCTCAATATACGTTCTGAGTCTGGCCAGTCATTGAATCTCATTCATTATCAGCATGAGATAATGCTGATAATTATCTCATGCTGGACTGGTCCAAGAGGTGAGCATGGAAACAAGCCAGGCCTATCTGACTGTTTCCACAGGATTTGATCTAAGGACAATGAAAAAGAGAAAGAGAGTGAGAGAGAGAGACTGACTTTAGTACTGTTTTGAGACTGTGCATCATGTTTCGCTCAAGTTAGAAGCACTTTCAGATTTTCTACTTACCTGTCTATCATTAATCTATTTCAAATTGTTCAAGTTGGAGTATTTGGCATTGCTGGATTCATATCATTTTAGTTATACTGCTAAGCAACCTGCAGTGTATAACCATCTAGTAATCTAGTTTCTAGAATATAACTGGATCAGTAATAAATAAGAACTAGAAGAGAGTAGGAATTATTTAATGCCCTGATCCATCACAAGTTATAGATATTTGGAGACATTCATGAGGGACTGAACTGTCTTCTAACAGAACTCAGTGAATACATAGGAGCAGGGACCTGTGTTAGGAGGTCACCATGTGAGTGTAAAATGGATTTCTTTATAGTTCACTAATCTTGCTTATGACTAAGGAAGATTCACAGAAGAGGAAAAAGGACAGTGTGGAACAATGGTAATGGACAAATATAGTTCCTCTTTGACCAGGAAATAGCAAAGAGAGAAAAAGTGGTATCCAGAGGTCACAACATGTCATGTGAGTCTTGAGAGAGAGTGCATGTATTATACATTTCTATTTCCTGAGTTGTTGTATGTCCTAAATTTACCTTTCCACCTTGCAAATCCTGTATTTTCCCCCAAATCAATGACTGTCAACTTTAGCTGAACATTTGGGGGTGCTTGGGACTCACACCCAAAGACCCAGATTTAATGGGTTGAAAAAAGAGACTCACACTTAACACATTTTATAAAAGCTCTCCAGGTGATACTGATTTGCAGACAAGCGTGAGAACCCTGCCCCACCTCTAGGAACTCCTCTACCCAATGGAACTGAAAGGCTAGGGCTGACATTTAAGAGGTTGATCAGGGAGAGATGGTGAGATACCAAATTTCAGGCAAGCTGAAATGGAACATCCATATTTTACTTGGAGTTCTACATTTGTATTAAAATCTCACATTCCCCCAAAAGACTCACTCAAATGGAATGACATTCTCCCATGCCCCTTAATACAATTTTTTTATTGTACTTTGTGTTTTTAAGTCCCCTTTGGTCTCTTTGTCATGTTTCCTTATCATATATGACCAAGCATTGGTGTATCCACTAAAACAAACAGCTCATAGGTGAGCAAAGAAAGACTCTAAGATCTGCCCTAGCCTTTGGCAGAATGCCAGTGGCATAGGTACTATTTAGGAAATTATTTTATAGAAAAAGAATTTATTTTTCCCTTATTTGGTCCCCAAGAGATGATAACAAGGATAGTCCTCTGGCCTTTAGTAAATAAACCAGATAGATTTATTGACACTATGTGAATTATTTTTTTCTTTCAATTCACAGAGCTTAAGTGGAATCCCCCTAAATCCACCCAACGTTTTCAGAGGAACAGAATCCTATAGATGGGTCTTTATGTTCATTGGCTGTTGCTAATGAAGTGTACCTTTTTCCCTTTTTAAACAAAGACTGGCCAATTGCCTCATTTTTAGATGGTTATTTGGATCATTCTATTAATAAGCTGATCAACAAATAAATTTTCAAAATGGAATTCATAAAGCAAGGTGTGTGCCCTTCCTCAAGAATGAAGTAGTACAGCTTTTCTGGATCAAATGTCCTTGTCGTTTGAATAAAAGAACATCTTTTCTGTCCACTTGAGCAAATTGAATTGAATTGAATACACCCCCTTTTGATCTTGGCATCTTCAAAGTCATGAATAAAGCATTTTGCTGGGGCAGAGTGAGATTTCTGCTTTCCAGACTTGACCTGTGAAAGGTCAGAAGACAGCGTGCCAGAATTAACATTGCATAAAAAAAAATCTACTTGTTGTTTGCATTTCCTATGATCATGCCTTTTGCAATTGGGGTGAAAGGAAATGAACCTGAGCTCACAGAATTCATAAAAACTTTCTTAATGACAGTTTAAAATAATCAAAACTTTTTAAAGATCTTATCTCACTCACTGAATACCTGTATGACTGAAGCAGAAACATAAGGGATATATTTATATTAAAATATAAACTTCACGTAAGAATTCAATACAATCATTCGTGTTACTAATTTTTTTTTTTTTTTTTTTTTTTGGCGGTACACGGGCCTCTCACTATTGTGGCCTCTCCCATTGCGGAGCACAGGCTCCAGACGCGCAGGCTCAGCGGCCATGGCTCACGGACCCAGCTGCTCCGCGGCATGTGGGATCCTCCCGGACCGGGGCACGAACCCGTGTCCCCTGCATCGGCAGGCGGACTCTCAACCACTGCGCCACCAGGGAAGCCCTCGTATTACTATTTGAATTTGTAAAATTATGTTACAGTTAAACTATAACTATATGGACTTTAGCCAAGTTATTGTACTTAATTCTCATCACAACCCCAGAAAGAATTCAGGGTATGTTATTTTACTGAGGTACATCATGCTTAGGAGATTTGCTTTAGTTATAAATATAGTGTAAGGTTACTATGGGAAGTAATAGGCATATAGGGTCAAAAAAAGTTATTTTGCTCCTAGTCTTGAAATAGTTTTTAATTTATGTTTTTAAAGATGACTTATTCTTCCCTAATGGTTCCAAATCTAATTTGTTCAGTGAAAATCCATCTTTTCTTATAAAATTGAAAAGAATTAGATATTACTTTCTTACCCATAAAAAAAAATGCTAAAGCTCGTCAAATTTAAATAAGTCCAGGGCTTAAAGCATTGTTAGAGAAAAGGTGAGATAAATGAAGAAATGTCCGAATGAGGTCAGTGACCTGAAACCACAGAGTGAGCTTGTGGAAGCAGTACAGGCTTCTGGCATTCACCTTAATTCCTAGTTCATAGATTTTGGGCCTCCTATACCAAGGCTGCCTGGAGTAGCCCTCCTTCTGTCTCTTGCAGTATTTCCCCAAATAGATCACTGTTTTCTGTAAGAGTTCCCCACATGGTTAAGAATTCTCAACTGGCAACATAATTTATGACTCGAGGGTGATAAACCAAGCTTCGTTTTTAAGATGATTTTATAATTTAATTAAAAGTCCACATTATCTCATTAGTGTCTCATCAAAATTAGGGATTTCTTTCCCTCTTCCTCTGACTCTCTCTGATTCCTTTATTGGTAGGTAATAAGTAGAAGTTGTTGAGTTTGATTGATCTGTAGAGTCTTTTGACCAGTCCAAGTGGTCCCAGATTAGAGATCATTCAAGTACACTCACATCAGAATGCAGGGAATTAATATACTTTTCAGAAATACTGCATGCAATTACTGGTCATTTGGGAAATACTGAATTTTATGCTGGTTAAACATCAGTTTTCCAGAAGGTTTTAGTTTTACTTCTGCTTACATAATTGCATGTCAGAAACTTGGCATGAGGGTACAAATCTTTATTAAAGCTTTCCAGTTCTGTAATAGCTGGAGAAATGTATGGGCAAAGCTCTTCTCTTTGCTTGCAGCCTGATTCTGTTATGTTGATGTATCAGGCTTTTCTTTTCATATGGCTAGGAGGATGTAATTAAGTTGCTTCTTTTAATAAAGCAATGGCAGGAAAGTAAAGTCGGATATTGAATCCTTGCTATAAAACAAGCAATTCAATGTGTTTAATAAATTTGCACAAATAAAATGACATTCAGATATTTTAGGATAAAAACATTTTAATATTCTATGCATGTAAAGAAACACCCACGTTTTTGATTATTTATGAGGAAGATTGCTTTGAATTATGGGATATTGTTACAAAAAGCCACTGAAGCATGTTTAGTGTATATTGGGAACTCAAACTATCTTGAGTTTAAAAGTAGATATCTTAAATCAGTAAATAATTATCTGTCATATCAAAAATGTCATGTGGGAATGAATGCTTAAAGATCTTGCACTATTTTACTTCCTTTAATAAATAAAACATAGATATTTTGAACTATTTCATACTAAATACACTCAACAAATCATTTTCTGAAATGAATAGATATATAAAGGTAAATGCCAATTTAGTCCTTCCCTGCCTAATTTATTAAGACTTCTAAATTACTGAACCCTAACTTCCTGGTTTTATTGCATTAGTATTTTTACATGTAGGGTGATACTAAAAGGAAAAATAAAAGCACTCTCAAACACAGATATATTTAAACATTCCTAAAAATTCAGTTATAAATTTTGTATGAAATAACATAAATGCCATTTTTTAAAATACTAAAATGAGATGCCATCATATAATGGATCAGAAACTCAATATGGTAGTTCAGTGAAATTTCAGACTGCCTGTGGAAAAAGAGTGGGATGGGAACAACTGATGATTTACTGTTTCCAATTCCAGAATTATAACGTTGGACAAACCACTCAGGGAATCAACTTAAATTAGTGACAGAGCAGGAGAGAGAAAAATTTTTAGATTTTTGTGGATAACATTTTATATAGGTAGCTTTGTCAAGAAATGAGAATTTCTATCTAAGAAAATATTCTGGCTAACTAAGCCTAAATTAAAATATTTAACCACTGTCAATTAAAAACTAATTTAAAAAATATTGTATTCACTTCCCTACCTTTTTTCAGTAGTGAACAGTCTAACCTGATTGCCTTTGATTTAATAACTCACTCATGTCATTAACATGATACTCCCTGAGGATTTCCAATGTTATCTCCAATAAGCTATGCCACCTGGTCCTGCCGTATTCCAAAATTACATTAATTCTCCTCATAGTGTGTTTTCCCCTTTCATTAATGTCACATTTCTTCGCAATAATAACAATGAGTTAAAGAATAATTTTTTTAAATGCTAAAATCACGATGCTCATATAAATATAAAATGGTCATTGCAGATTTTGTAATTCATTAATTAATGAAGAATCCAGAAAAACATTCCGACCTGCTCAAAGGAAAATTCAAAGAACATATACATACACTGGCAGTCAGGAATGCTGAAATTAATTTACACAGGGTTGTAAAAGTAGTCAATATCCACAAGTTAATAGTTGTTTTTTATTTTTTTCTGCCCCACAAGAATCTTTTGCATTACTATCAGTTTTCTATGATTTCTAAAGTTGTAAAATAAGCTCCAAAACTATTTTATTATTATCAATAATAGTTATTACTACTAATATGAGGAAGTAGTATTACTATCCCCATTTTGCAGATAGTAACTCTCATGTATCAAGTGGTGGGCCTTGACCCCAGCTCATTTGGCTCCATCTTTGACCTTGATGCTATACTACATCTCAATACTATACTTGAAGCTTGTAGAGGCACATTTAATTGTAGTTGATTTTAAAGATTTCTTAAGGAAATCCTTTATTTTCCTATTTGCAACAAACAAAATGAAATGATTTCCACATTACCATGGAAAAGCACATATATAGGACTCTTAAGCCAATTATCTTAGTTACACACAATTCAGTCTGCAGGATTTGGAATGATGCTTCATTGGGCAGCTCCAAGCGTTTTCTTCTAAATGTACAGGTATGACTTTGTGTTAACTGTTGTTTTGAATTTTGATTGCATCACTGTGTTCCAAATAGGATGTAATCCAACTTTTGGATAAATGGTACTTATACTAAGTGTAGATTTCACACAATGTAAGTACACTGTAGTAACTAATGTAGACAAAATATAGTCTGTTGTACAGAGTTTAAGTTGGACAGTGTATCTTAAAATCTTAGATATGTTTTTAATGGAGAATAACAAAGATTAGAATGAATAATGTACCAACCTTCACATAAACTCAATACGCTCAGATCATTCTTATGAAATTCATAAAATAAAATAATTATCTGCACTATTGGTTCTCAAAATGTGGTCTGTGAAGCTGTGGGGGTCTTTGAAATTCTTTTAGGAGATCCATGAATAAAGCTATTGTTTTCAAAATAATAGTAAGATATTATTTGTCTTTTTCTCTGTGATGATATTTGTAGATGGTGCAAAATCAATGGTGAGGAAAACTTTGGGCAACTTAGCACGGAGCAAGGAAGTACTAGTAAGGAAGAAAAAAAGGCAGTTTCACTTAAGAATGCCCTTAATGAAGCAATACAAATTATATTAAATCTCTGCTTTTAATCACACATCTTTTTAATGTTTTGTGTGCAAAATAGGAAATAGGCATAAAGTGTTTCTGCTGCATACCAAAATTATGATATTTGTCTCAAGGAAAAGCCCTTGTGCAATTGAATTGTCAGCCCAGTTGGACATTTTTTTCCCTGGAACACCATTTTTACTTGAAAGAGTGACTAGCAAACAAACTATGCACACTTAGATCTGAATATTTGGTAGATATTTTTTCTGAAGTGAAAAAAACGAGCTATCTCTGTAAGGAAAACAGTTGGCTAATGATAAAATTCAGGCTTTCATGTAAAAAATAAATTTTTGAAAACTTGTACCTGCTATCATGAACTTTTTCAATGAGTCTGATGATGGTATTATGGAATGAGCTTCTAAATATAATATTGTATAATAAAATGTGTCGACATTTGGAAGATCTGCTTAGCTTATGTATATCTCACCAGAAACTATAATGTGGAATAATTTAAAATCTTTAGAAATCAAATCTATGAAAAGTATAATTTTATTGTACCGTGACAAATAATGCTAAAGAAAATTTAGGTGCTTTGAATGAGTAAGAGAAGCATGCTAATCTTTCTTTTAGTTAACATTTGTGTTAGGGATTGTGGTTGGGTATATGTATGGAATTAAGTTCCACTTCAAAGGAAGTGAATTAGGGCTCAGAGAAAACTGTGTGTGGAGGTAAATCCCAGTGGGTTCTTTATCCTTCCTTTACACCATAGGGTTTAAATATGTTTATTAAAAATAAAGAAAGGCTGTGAAATTTGAGGTAAGATAGATTTGTGGATTTTTTTCTTTATAAAATAAATGTAAAAAGTTGTAGCTTCTTTAATTTTCAACAGTGAAGATCAATCACCATTGAATAAATACATCTTATTATGAATATACATGCAATTAAGTGTTTTTCACTGGTCATTATTAAAATATTTAAATATTCCACTTTAAACTAACTTGTTATACATATCTAATTTTTAAAAGACCTAAAAGAATTAGAAGTGACTTTTTAAAAAAAATAATAAGTTAAAGCTAAATATATCCAAGGAAATACAATACCTCAGAAAGAATAAAATAGTAAAATTACGTTTGTTGAACTAGTTTTTAAAAATTGCACTATAAACCTGCAAAAGTTTTTTTAAGAGAAAAAATATGCAGATTTGTACATAGAAAGACTTTGGTTGCTGGCCACCATTCTATAATATTAAAAGAAGAAATTAACATTGACTGGATCTAGTTCTAGTTTTTCTTTAGGTGAGTATATATGTCCGTTTGCTTTATTTTGTAGTACACTACTCTGCATCACTGTTAATAAGATGTACAAAATGGTAGCCTAGTCTACTTATGGCCTTAGACATATTTATTTGGCCTACTGTGTTTTTTTAAATTGAATTTTTAGTAACATTTAAAATTTATAAAAGTTCAGTTAAAATTTCAGATTTCTGAATTTTTTTTTTTTTTTGGAAAATTTAAAAATCTGGTACTGGAAGGCTGCCATGTCCACTTAGAAGCTTTTAGACTGAACTGATGTATGTGAGCTACCCCTTTTGATGGGCATGCATTCCCTAGTTCCCCTGGGTCAACTAGGGTGATTCATTCATCTCCATTCCTTGCCTAGATCCTGAAGGCATTTAGTTTTGTAATCACTGTCAGGGTATGAGTGTTCATGAGCAGTGCTTCCTTCTTTGGCTTATAGTAACACACATAATGAATATGCCCAAAGGTAGAACATCATTTCATGGCATAAAGTCCATGGAGGTGCTCTGCTACTCCCTTCAAGAGAACATGCTGCAGGGAGCATCTCTGATTGACAGCTTCCAATGGCCACATCTTTGGATTCACCACAATATTTATGCCAGTCCACACTTCCACCAAGCTACTCACGGCCAGTAGTTGAGCACAGCAGGCTACTGGAATGTAGTCATCCTTTCCACTGTAGGAGTCTTCCAAGGGGCAACTTTGCCCTGAGCACTCTCCCTTAGCCTGTATAAAATTTTCTCAATATTGCTCAGCACTTGAGACTCTCCTTACTCATTTCTTCCTTCTCTCCTTTCACAGGTGTTAGGTCTGCAGCATTATCTGAAGACCCTTCTTACTTCTTCCTGATTCCTACCTCCTTTTTCTTCACATATGGTAATATCCAGTCTCTAAGAGGTGGCCCTCAGTGAGCGCCCCATCCTAGTATCCACAACCTTGTGTAGTCACATCCAAGATTAGATTATAAAAGGGTGTACCTTCTGTTTTGAGAGCACTCTTTTTTCTTCTTTTGCAATACTTATCTCTGTCTCTCTTTCTCTCTCTGACTGCTTGCTTATTCTGAGGGAAATAATTGCCATGCTATGAGCAACCTATGGAGAGGCCAACATAATGGGGAATAATGTTTCTCAGCAATATTTAGTGAGAGACTGAGGCCGCCATCAGACATGTGAGTGAGCCTGGAAGCAAATTTTCCAGCCCCAGTCAAGTTTGAAATGACTATATCTCCAACTAACAACTACACCTCCTAAGAGACTCTGAGCGAGAACCACCCAGCTAAGTCACTTTTGGATTTCTGAGCCCCAGAAAATGTTTAATATAATAAATACTTCTTGTGAAAAGCTGTAAGCATGGTGCTAATTTGTTGCACACCAATGTATAACTAATACACACACATTTTCACCAAAAAAAATCCTTTGGATATCAAATTCTGCCTCAGTATCTGCTTCTTGGAGAACTCAAACTGATATATGTAGGCTTCCTCCAGTTTTGAGAAAACATTCATTTTTCCCCCAGCAATATCAAGCATTACAATAATTTTGAGTCACAACAACCATGAATGGTATATCAATAAAGACTTCTCACTGGACAATACCATAGATGAGCTAGGCCAAGAGGCATGTCATTCCTTGTATGCTAAGTCTAATGCCATCTCTCTCCTATCCCACTGTGGAAAGTTTATTGCAGTGCAAATGACTGAGAGTGTCATTACTGCCGGGTTAATAATAAAACTCCTCTCAGGAAAAAAAAAGAGAAAAGAAGTCAAAGTTAGTGCTCTTATTATTTAGAACCCATTCCTTGTGATGCATCTCTCAACTGGCAGTGACACTTCAGTTGAGAAAAATGTCAGATAAGTGCTGTCAATTTTTGGTCAACCATTATTTGTGAGTATTTAGGGAACACTGAAAACAAACATGCCTGGATTACAAAAAAAGTATCCCATAAAGTCTTTGAAAAAATATTTTTGAAAGGGATTATTCTGTCAAAACATGCACAGTTTGACTATGAGAGGAACCTCAAACTTGGAGGTGAGCTTCCGCAGAGGTTGGGAGACAGCTAAGTTTGGGGCAGGGCTGGGGAACTAACTGGAACAAAGGCTGATCACTAGAGGTCTGAATTTGGGCAGCAAAACACACTGGAGAACAGTATGGAGGTTCCTTGAGAAACTAAAAATAGAGTTACCATATGGTCCTGCAACCCCACTCCTGGGCATATATCCAGAGAAAACTCTAATTTGAAAAAATACATGCACCCCAATGTTCATAACAAACCTATTTACAATAGCTGAGACATGGAAGCAACCTAAATGTCCATAGATAGATGAATGAATTAAGAACGTGTCGTATATATATGTAATAATGGAATATTACTCAACCATAAAAAAGAATGAAATAATGCCATTTGCAGCAACATGGAGGGACCTAGAGATTATCATACTAAGTGAAGTAAGCCAGACAGAGAAAGACAAATGTCATATGATATCCCTTATATGTGGAATCTGAAAAAAAAAAGAGATACAAATGAACTTATTTACAAAACAGAAATAGACTCACAGACATAAGAAACAAACTCATGGTTACCAAAGAGGAGGGGAAGGGGAAGGATAAATTAAGAGTTTGGGATTAACATATATACATTACTATATATAAAATAGATAATCAACAAAGACCTACTGTATAGCATTGGAAACTATACTCAATATTTTGTAATAACCTATAAGGGAAGAGAATCTGAAAAATAAATATTATATATATATATATATATATATATATATATATATACATACAATATAATATATATTACATATATTATCTATGTATTATATATAATATATATTACATAAACTATATATGTATAACTGAATCACTATGTTGTATACCTGAAACTAATACAGCATTGTAAATCCACTATACTTCAATTAAAAAAAAAGAAGAAAAAAAAAAGCACGTGAACTCAAATTTGAATCTGGCTCTCAATGATGGCCGAGAGTGTATCAGTTCGGGCTCTTTCAGTTTTTAACAGTAAAAACAAAATTCAGGTTGGCTTAAGGAATAATAAAAGCAAGTTTTAGGTAGAAAGCTCTGTCCTTAGGTGTGATCAGGACTCACGTAATATTGCCTGAATCCATCACTGGGCTTTGCTTCCCATGGGCTGACTCTATTGTCTGAGTCCATGTGGTGGGCCCACAGCCTTGTGCTCACTATATCCCAGTATGTAGTTGAGCCATGGATACCTACTCACCTGTCCAACCACTGTGGCTGGGAAGATTGTGTGGGCTATTTCTCTTGGTTCTCCAGATCTCCTCCGCTCCTGCAGGAGCTGCAGCAGGCTGATCTGCATGGATGACGTTAGCAGGCTCCCAACCCTCCAGCATAGGTTTGAGCTCAGCTGGAAATCACAGGCATGGAGTAGAGTGGGTCAGAATAACTACCTCCCTGTTTCCCCTGTGGGGTCCTTTTGGACTTCACCAAAAGCCCACAGGTCCTAGCTCTACACGATTCTCTCTGCTTCCAGGTTCCTGTCTTTTCTTCCTCTCCAAATACTTTAAGTCTATGGTAGCAGCGCCAATGAACTTGGATTTTTCACACTAACCCTTAAGGTTCCTCTATACCTTGTGCATCCTTTGCAACCAGTCTGTTTGTAAATAAGCCCTCCTCAATTTATCCTGACTGGAGTGTGCCATCTGTTTCTATTGGGTGTCTGGCTGTTACAGAGATAGAAAACACTGATTGCCTCTGATCGCGCTTGTGTCCTGCCCCGAGGCTAAGGCAGCTCTACTTAGACAACGTGAATAAAGAACTAGAAACTGGAGACAGTTATGGGGGAAGCAGGAATGGATGCTAGAGAGATAGACAAAATTGGTTAACTACAAAGAGGTTTGACCCAGTGGCAGGATAATTTGGTGGGTGTTTCTAAGGCAGATGTTTCTAAGATTTCTAAGATGCGTAAGGCTTTCCAGATGAACTATGTTGCTAGAAGCACGTCTACATCCCTTTTAGGATATGAATATTGGATCCTACTGCTGAATGTGTGATTGGTCAAGGCTAGAAATAGCTAGGCAAGACTGTTGAGACTTTGTTTTGTTTATGTAACTCAGTGCTAGTTTGTGATAATCTACACACGTTGCACCTATATTACTGGATTAGGAGACTGTCTACTCCATCTTTTATTTCATGTCATTCTGTCACATCGGCAAACATATAGTTGAGAGATGAGAAGATAATTATATTTTAATTAAGGAATATAGGAGTTCTACAGAAAAGAATGAGCATGAGCTTGGAGAAATTACACAGAGAAAATGCCAGCTAGAGCTGATTTGTGTCTTATCTTTTCTTAAGGTGTTAGATGAGGACCAAGGCTGTGTTCCATTCACCTGGCATCTTGTAAAATCATATTTTCTTCCCATTTAGATTTTGTTCACATTTTAGTCATTTTCTCAGTTATTCTCAATGCATTAGATGAAAGTCACTTGAATACTGGTGAACTAACTCTTCCTATATCTTACTGGTGATTGTTTTATAAGTGATTATGGCTAACAGATACCATGGAGAAAATGACTCAGGGTGTTGAAGATAATAAATTATTACATTTAATAATGGTGCACTAATTATTATTTTATTAAGTACTTTCTCATGTTATCAAGTACTTTTTATTATGGTATTATGTTTTACAAACTGAATATAAACTAAATATTTGTTTTAGTTGAGGTTGCCAAAGGGGAGAGCAGCTAAAAATTATGCTCCAGCCAGGGTGATGAGAGGTCTAATCTCAGTCAAAATTTCAGGAATTATTTTACAGAAGAACACTCTATTTGATTGGCTTTCTTACTCTGCACAACCTAGACACAATTATTCAGCCCAATGTCAGGGGAATTCCTGAGAACTATTTGATTCGGTTGCCAGTAAATATACTTTGGCAAAAATATGAGAGATCAGACATTATTACAAACTAATTTTAATTTCTCTGTTCCTGGAATTCTGTATCAATAGTTCATACTATCTTTAGGGGAAGTTATTCCATATTGACTTCTTTGGAACAGTCCACAATTAAAAGAATACATTCTTTTCAAGACCACATGGCACATTTGCCAAAATAGGCCATGTTCTGAGCCATAACGTAAATCTCAAAAAAATTAGTAGGATTTAAATCACTAAAATAAGTTGTATGAAAGATTTAAAGTACAAATCAATTTCATACAAATATGTAGATAATACCAAATATGTGGAAACTAAATACTCTTACGAAGTAAAGAGTCAAGGAAGAAATCAAAATAGAAGTCATAAATTTCTTTGAATTGAATTATTAAATTATTTTGAATTGAAAATAAAATAAAAACACAATATATCAAAATATATGGGATGCAGCTACAGGAGTACTTAGTGATAGAAGGATATTGAAATCTCTGAGCAAATTTTGGATTTGTGTGTTTCTCTTTGCATTTCCCATTTCTTCATGTAATTTTTATAGCAGTTCTACTGAGTTATTATTCGTATATATAAAATTCATCTTTTCAGGTGTACAATCCAGTAGTCTTTAATTATATTTACAGAGTTGTGTGACTATCACCACTATTAACTTTAAAACATTTTCATCACCCCCTGGAGAAAACTTGTACTCCTAATTGTCTCATCCCTCCACTTCCAGGCAATAATTTGTATACTGTCAGTCTCTATGGATTTGCCTGTTCTGGACATTTCATGAGAATATAGTCAAACAATATGTGGTTATTTCAAAGGCTGAAGTGCAAATCCAGTTCTTGTTACTCTACTGCAGCTAGGAGTGAAAGTATAAAAGTCAAATTTGTGATTTAATATATTAAAAAAAACTGGGAATCTTTTAGATTTATAAAATCCATGTTATATCTAACTATATCTAAGCACATATAATGTTTCTGCACTATATTTTTGGTTGCAAAGTTTACAACTTTAAAAATATTTCAAGGACTCCTATATATTTGAACACAAAACTTCATATTTGCCACAAGTAATATAAAGAAATGTTATATGTATCTGGCAACTAAAATACATAATTTAAAAAATTGATTTAATGTAAATTCTCCTTCAATAAATTTAAACAGTACTTCAAAAGCTCTCAATTCCACAGTCTTTTCAAAAGTTCTTAAAACAGCACATTAAGCTTGTTTTTAGTTTTTCTTTTCAGCCAGATGTTTTGGCATCATGTAGCCAAAACTCTAGACTGATCATAATTATGAAGGAAGATTTACTGCTGTATAATGGTGAACATAAGGACCTTTTTGTTTTAGAATATTCTGTCAAAAGGAATTGTGGCAAATAAAAAGGAAGCAAACATATTTGCCAAAATTACAACAGAAAAAAGAAAGGCTGACACTTTGAAGAAGAGATTTTATCAATAAGTACATCTGTGAGAAAAAAAATTAACTTCATTATTGAAAAAATGCAAACTAAAACTGCCAATAAGACAATTTTTTCTTTGTTATTTAATATTTAACCTATTATTTATAACTTTTACTTTATTTTCACTCTGTTTCTTTCATATAAATTTTGCAACATTGGGACTTTCCTGGTGGCATAGTGGTTAAGTGTCTGCCTGCCAATGCAGGGGACATGGGTTCAATCCCTGGTCTGGGAAGATCCCACATGCTGCGGAGCTACTGAAGCCTGTGCGACTAGAGCCTGTAACAAGTGAAGCCACCACAATGAGAAGCCCGTGCACCACAAAGAAGACTGATTTCCTCTCACAGCAGCTAGAGAAAGACTAAGCGCAGCAACAAAGACCCAATGCAGCCAAAAATAAACAACAAAACATTTTTTTAAATGTTAAAAAAAAATTGCCACATAAATTTTGTTTAGTTATTAAATAATAAAAAACAATACTTTCCCTCTGTAAACATTAAGCATGGAATTTGAAACTGAAGCTAGAATTGATCATTTTGAAGTCCAGATACTGTCTAATTTAAAATTTATCAAAGAAAAAAAAAAGAAATAGAAAGCATCAAAAGTAACCTTTAAAAATCTGTATTGAAAATATTCCATAACTCTTTGTTGTGTTTACAGGTAATTATGCTATATATTAATGGCAAAATCTGTTCTTTTCCTAAATTGTTTTCTAATCTGTTTTATTTATAATATACTAACAATCATACTCTGATCTAAATTCTCCCCCAAATGTTTTTAGAATTTTAAAATAATTTTAATGGCATATTTTTGTGGTTTTAACCTGCATTTCCCTAATGGCTATTATGATGAGCATCTTTTCATGTTCTTATTTGCAATCTATTTACATTCTTTACTGAAGAGACTGTGCAAATCTTTTTCCAATGTTTTTTATTGATATTTGTCTTATTATTGAGTTGTAAGAGTTCTTCATATATTCTGGATCCAAATTTTTATAATATATGTGTTTTGGAAATATTTCCTTCCAATCTGTGGCTGTCTTCACACTGTCTTAACAGTATATTTTGAAGGGCAGAAAATTTTAATTGTTGATGCAATCCAAACTATCTTTTTCTTTTATGTTTCACACTTTTTGTGTCCCATTTAAGAAGTGTTTGCCTAGCCCAGCCCAAAGACTCAAAGGTTTTATTGTATATTTTCTTTTAGAAGGTTTTAATAATTTTAGTTCTTACATTTAAATCTCTGACCCATATTAAGTTAATCAATATATGGTTTGAGATAAGAATCGTGTTTTTAAAAAAGTATTATTTCAGGACCATACAATGAAAGGCTATCCTTTCCCCATTGATTTCCTTTGGCATCTTTGTCAAAAATTAATTAAACAGACTTTTGTAGGTCTGTTTCTTGACTTTCTGTTATGTTCCATTGATCTATATGGTTGTTCTTATGTCAAACCATAAAATATTGAATTCTATAATATTGAAGTCAAGAAATATGAGTCCTCTAACTTTGTTCTCTTTCAAACTTTTTTTGACAGTTATAGTGTTTTGCACTTCTGTAAAATTCAGAATAAACTTGTCAACACGTTAAAAAAAAAAGCCTGGGATTTTGATTGGTATTACACATCTGGTAGAAAGGCTAACGTTTAAAAAAAGTGAGAATATCAAGTGCTGATGAGGGTGTGGGAATGACTGAAACATTCATGAGTTTCAGGTGAGAATACAAAACAGTGCAATCACATTGGAAAGAATTTGGCAGTTTCTTATAATGTTAAATGTATGCTTACCCTATGATACAGTAATTCTGCTTTTAGGTTAATTATGACCAAAGACTTGTATACAAATGTATATGGCAACTACTCACCCAAAACTAGAAACTATCCAAATGTCCGTCAAGTGGTGAATGAATACACAATTTGTGGTGCACCTAATTTGGGGAATGGACTCAGCAATAAAATGGAACAAGCTACTAATACATGCAACAGCATGTATGAATCTCAAAAACATCATGATAACTGAAAGAAGTTAGGCACAAGGGACTACCTATTGAATGTTTTCATTTATATAACATTCTAGAAGAGGCAGAACTATAGGGAACATAAGTACAAAGTCAAATGGCTAGAGTGGGGAGAGAGAAGTGACTGTCAATGGACAAAAGGAAATTTACATGTTGATGAAAATGACATATCAATCATTGTGGCTATTACACAACTATATATATATTTGTCAAAGCTTTCCAAATTGTATACTCCAAAGGAAGAAGTTTATCCTATGAAAATTATACCTCCATACACCTGACAAAATAAAACAAAAACCCCTTAGTTTCTAGAAAGACCAATCAGTTAAGTGATTTTAGACTTTAGTATTCTAGATTTTAGTATTCTAATGTTGACATAAACTACAAGCGTTGGGGCTTCCTTATCAATATTGGAGTTAAGAAAAGACCTGATATTGGAAACATGGTGACAAGACACTAACTCTTATTCTTTCCTATTTTTCTGCCAGTTGTTGTATATTCTTATATTTAAACATGTCTACTTTTTTTTTTTTTTTTTGCGATATGCGGGCCTCTCACTGTTGTGGCCTCTCCCCTTGCGGAGCACAGGCTCCGGATGCGCCGGCTCAGTGGCCATGGCTCGCGGGCCCAGCCGGCCCGCGGCATGTGGGATTCTCCCGGACTGGGACATGAACCCGTGTCCCCTGCATCGGCAGGCAGACTCTCAACCACTGCACCACCAGGGAAGCCCCATGTCTACTTTTTTATGTTATATATGATGTAAGATTTAACCAGTTTCTATATAAGTAATTTTAATAAATCATTTAGTACAAGACCCTACATTTCCTATTAATTCAAGTTGACTTGTTTTAAAAGTGTATTCTTTACAAACTGTGAGATGGATTTTCAAAGTTCTCTTACAGTATTCCCTATAGATTTCTTGGCTTAGATTTAATTTGAAAGCTGTTATATAATTTACTCTCAATGAAAATCCTGTATATTTAGTTGGTAAGCCTTTTGAACACCTTCACAATTATATACGGAGAATGACCTTTGCAAAACAAACTATTGTCCTCAAGAGCTTTTGATCAAATGGTATACTGTAGCCATAACAGCTGCCATTTAAACATCTTATGGAAAAAGGTCAGGCACTTATTGTAATTCATGTGACTGGTGAAAAAAAAAGAAAAACAACAAAAAAATGCATTTCTCCTCCTTATTTTTCAACTTCATCCTTTTATGTAAGTGCAAAAATGATTTTAGTTTGTATTTATGTTACAATTCATTATTTTCTTTCTTTCTTCTTTTCTTTTCTTTTCTTTTTTATTTTTTTTAAATCATGTCTGTAATCATTCACCAAGTAGTTCTCTGTGGGTGCAGAATCCAGATGGCCTGGCAGATGGAGCCTGGAAGATTGGTTAAAATGTCCCAGACACATCCATCACTTAAACACTCCATAGGAAATTTGAATAAAACTAAAGATCTGAAATTCTATGGACTGTAGAGAGTAGTCAGTTGTAAAGTTCATGTGCAAACACATGGTTGATTTCCATTTCTTAAAGTAAACTTCTTATATTGTTATTTTGCTATTTGTGCATTATTTAGTTATTTGACATTAAGGAAAATCTACCAAATCTTTATGACACGATAACTCAGATTTCCTACTTCTTTCCTGTTTTTTTTTTTTTTTTTTTTTTTTTTACCTCATTTGTAGAAGCTGGTCTTGGAAATGAGGGAAATTCTTGCAAATCAATTCAAGGAGTCTGAGGTGTTCTTTTCTTGGATGAAAATGGGGAAATATTCTGTTTTTCACGTGGCAAAAGTTAATCAGTCACATCAGTTTATAAATATGTTTTTCTGTAGAGGGAAGTTTTTCTCAGACATTAATAAAAAACAACTTAATCAGCCCAATCATTTACTAACTAGCAATTATGTGCTCATATCAAAAGTAAGCTATTGTTATTGTGTTTTCACATAATAGATGCTCCTTAGATATTTACTCATTCTCTTGTACTTATTATTTTCATACATGTTGAAATCTAGGCAGAGAGTAGAGAATATCTGAAGATTTGACTGGCCCCATCAGATGCACCAGCGTGGATTTAGATTTAAATTTGGAACAAACAAATGAAGAGATAAAAAAGTTTTCCTTAAAAATCAGACAGGAATGATATATTAGTGATTTTCAAAACATGCCCAACATTCATGTCTCTGTATTTTCAAACCAGGTGGAAGAGTGGAAAGAGTGAATAGTTTAAAATATGTGTAACCCATATTACATATAAATGAAGTGGGCATTAATTTAGGATATTTGCAAGCAAACACCTGATGTTTTTTTTTTTTTTTTTATCTGTAACAAGAAATTAAAGGTCATGGACAATTTGGCCCTTACATCATTTTAAGGCTCATTTTTGGAGCTTCCTGGTCTGATTCACATACCTTATATTCCAGCTTAATGCTTCTGAAATATGGCACTACTGGTAATACAGAAGATACTTTTGAGCAATTCATTGCATTGTAGGAGAAGACGTGTGAGGAGAGAAAGCTTAGTTTTAAGTAGCCTTACTAGCAGGAAACTGCATTGAAATAGATATATATTTAATATAATTTCAAACGCTATATTTCAGTTATTGTAAAACAGAGAAGTGGGGTGGGAGACAGGAGAAGGGCATGACCTTGAACATCATAAGAGACCAGGAGATGGGAGCCTTTTGGAAGTCACTTCATTCTATCAAAATTTTATTAGGTTTATATTTATAAGGGCTTTTCGATTCACATGGAGAGACACTGCACTGTTATTCTATTCATTTTAGTGATACATTGTCTCATTTTAAATATTTTAAAATTAAAAGCAGCAACATTAAAGCAGTAATAAGTAAAGCAGAAATGTGTAAGTGGCATGATTAAAGTTTTGAGATCCCTGTCCTGGCAAAATAAGACTTTTCTCCCATCCCTGGACTCATACTTTTGCCTCTTCGTGTTTTTTCCCATTTCCTGAGAGTGAAATGATCTTGCTTCTCTGCTTAGTTTACTTCTGGTCCATTTTGAAAACTAATTCCAGTGTCTCTGGGGTCCATTCTTAAGACCTTTCCACACTGGTTGTTTTGGTAACTTCCTCCTCTCTACTCACATACAGTTCATTTTTCCCTTTTAAGATTCTGACACCAATGAACAATTCTGTACTCGGTCATAATGGGAGGGAGGTTTCCCACATACTACCAAGCAACTCTCAGACATCAGCTGGGTGTCTTACAATTCAACTCAATTCTAACACTATGAACTTGGAGGCAGCATCACATCCCATGGTTTAAGTGCTCAGTCTCACAAGACTGCCTCTTCCTCACCTCAGATGCCAGTCACAAGTCCAAGTTGTTACTTGTGCTTCTGACCAACTAACTATAAATCAGAAATTCCCAGGACCGCCTCCTTGTGTTTGATTAATTTGCTAGAGTGGCTCACAGAACTTAGAGAAACATTTTTACTTACTAGATTGCCAGTTTATTATAAAAGGATATGACTCAGGAAAAGCCAGGTGAAAGAGATGCATAGGGCAAGGTATGGGGAAAGGGGAAGGAGCTGCCATGCTCTCTCCAGGTGCACCGCTCACCCCAAATCTCCAAACCTGGAAGTTCTTAGAACCCTATTCTTTTGGATTTTTATGGAGGCTTCCTTATATAGGCATGATTGATTAAATCATTGGCCCTTAGCAATTGCTTCAACTTCCAGCCCCTCTCCTTTCTGGAGGAGGAGGGAGAGGCACTGAAAGTCCCAACACTCTAATCCAATCATTGATTCTCCTGGTAACCAGCTCCCTTCCTTATGTAACCTAGGTGCTTTCCAAAAGTCACCTCATTAACATAACAAAAGACACTTGGAACTCTCTTGTCCCTTAGGGGAAATTCCAATGGACTTAGGAGCTCTGTGCCAGAAACTGGGACAAAGCACAAACAGTATTTCTTATTATCAACACAATATCACACCTTTCTTATCATTTTACTTTAAAAGAAAGCTGAACAATGAGTTTAAAGATATAAGTCCACACACATTCTTACTATCTTAGTAAAACGATGTTGTTAATTTTCAGACCCCTTTCACATAGCTCTCTGTGTCTGAGTCTGACTTGCATGATACCAGGTGGAAATCTCTGTCTTGCTGGTACTATGAGTTTGTGACTTCTCATGGGTCAGTGTTATCACCTTGTTCAGTGCTAACTGTGGTCCTTAATACATGACCACCTCACCGTTTCATGTTCTGATTTGAATAGAAATGTTTGAGACAAACAAAGCCTTCGTTTTAGCATCTGTGTTAATTTTTCTTCCTCTCTCTGCAGCTTGTCCTCTAAAACCTGTCCCTTTAAAAAGAAAACCATCTATGCATACTTTTGATCGCTGATGTCTGGGATCTGATTGAAGGTTGAGATATTATTAGCTTGAGTGTTAAGGGAGAGCTTGAATTTTATGCCACATGTGCTTTTTCTCCCCAGGAATTTAAATAATGCTTGATTGTACTGAGGCTTCATTGTTGAGTGCTGCTAGAAAATCACTGTCGGCCCGTGATTGTAAGAAAAGAATTCACAAACATGTGAAATAAAAAGAAAAAAAAAAGGCTGAGAGGGCCTCCCTGGTGGCGCAGTGGTTGAGAGTCCGCCTGCCGATGCAGGGGATACGGGTTCGTGCCCCGGTCTGGGAGGATCCCATATGCCGCGGAGCGGCTGGGCCCGTGAGCCATGGCCGCTGGGCCTGCGCATCCGGAGCCTGTGCTCCGCAACGGGAGAGGCCACAACAGTGAGAGGCCCACATACCGCAAAAAAAAAAAAAAAAAAAAAAAAAAAAAAAGGCTGAGAAATTACATGGTGGTTCCACGGAGTAAGATTAGAAGGCCAGTGGTGCCTGATTTAAGGCTAGCAGTGGCCTGAGAGAACGGAAGTCCTTCTGAATTATTGGTCATGTATATTATTCTGTATTTGGACATGAAGTATTTTGTGATAAAAATAAGTTAGACTCTGTGGCAGGTCAAAGAAAAATCATTTTTCGTCTTTAGATAGTAGTCATATAACAAATGTTGTCGGCAGTCATGAATATCTATGAGCCTTGGTTTCCTCATTTGTAAAGGAGAGAAATAACAGAATTTCAGGACTCTTACAGTTAGTGAGAACACCAAACATAGAACACGGCACAATAACTGACAGATTAAAAGACTAAGAACTTTAGTTATTTACAGGTAAGCATATGAATTGTGTATCTATGTCATCAAAATGTCACACGGTAAGCTGGGGGAAGATGGCGGAAGAGTAAGACGCGGAGATCACCCTCCTCCCCACAGATACATCAGAAATTCATCTACACGTGGAAAAACTCCTACAGAACACTTACTAAACGCTGACAGAAGACCTCAGACACCCCAAAAGGCAAGAAACTCCCCACGTACCTGGGTAGGGCAAAAGAAACAAGAATAAACAGAGACAAAAGGATAGGGACGGGACCTGCACCAGTGGGAGGGAGCCGTGAAGGAGGAAAGCTTTCCACACACTAGGAAGCCCCTTCGCGGGCGGAGACAGCGGGTGGCGGAGGGGGAAAGCTTAAGAGTAGCGGAGGAGAGCACAGCAACAGGGGTGTGGAGGGCAAAGCGGAGAGATTCCGACACAGAGGATCGGTGGCGACCAGCACTCACCAGCCCGAGAGGCCTGTCTGCTCACCCGCCGGGGCGGGCGGGGCTGGGAGCTGAGGCTCGGGCTTTGGGTTTCAGTCAGAGCGCAGGGAGAGGACTGGGGCTGGCGGCGGGAAGAGAGCCTGAAGGGGTTAGTGCACCACGGCTAGTCGGTAGGGAGTCCGGGAAAAAGTCTGGACCTGCTGAAGAGGCAAGAGACTTTTTCTTCCCTCTTTGTTTCCTGGTGCGCGAGGAGAGGGGATTAAGAGCGCTGCTTAGAGGAGCTCTAGAGACGGGCGCGAGCCGCGGCTAAAAGCGCGGACCCCAGAGATGGGCATGAGATGCTAAGGCTGCTGCTGCCACCACCAAGAAGCCTCTGTGCGAGCACAGATCACTCTCCACACCCACCTTCCGGGGAGCCTGTGTAGCCCGCCACTGCCGGGGTCCCGGGATCCAGGGACAAGTTCCCTGGGAGAACGCACTGCGTGCATCAGGCTGGTGCAACATCACGCCGGCCTCTGCCACAGCAGGCTCGCCCCGCACTCCGTACCCCTCCCTCCCCCTGGCCTGAGTGAGCCAGAGCCCCCGAAGCAGTTGCTCCTTTAACCCCGTCCTGTCTGAGTGAAGAACAGACGCCCTCCGGCGACCTACACGCAGAGGCGGGGCCAAATCCAAAGCTGAGACTCGGGAGCTGTGAGAATAAAGAAGAGAAAGGGAAATCTCTCCCAGCAGCCTCATAAGCAGCAAATTAAAGCTCCACAATCAACTTGATGTACCCTGCATCTGTGGACTACATGAATAGACAATGAATCATCCCAAACTGAGGAGGTAGACTTTGAGAAAAAGATTTATGATTTTTTCCCCTTTTCCTCTTTTTACAACGAATTAACCCAAATTGAGGAGGTGGACTTTGAGAGCAAGATTTACGATTTTTTCCCCCTTGTTCTCTTTTTGTGAATATGTATGTGTATGCTTCTGTGTGAGATTTTCTCTGTATAGCTTTGCTTCCACCATTTGTCCCAGGGCTCTATCTATCCGTTTTTTTTGTTGTTGCTTGTTTGTGTGTTTTTTTATTTTTTAATAATTACCTATTTATTTTAATAACGCTATTATATTTTATCTTACTTTATTCTATTTTACCTTATCTTCTCTCTCTCTTTTTCCTACCTTCCCTCCTTCCTCCCTCCCTCCCTCCCCCCTCCCTCCTGTCTTTCTTTCTTTCTTTCTCTCTTTTTTCTGCTATTAATTCTTTCTTTCTACTCCTTCTCCCTTTTATTCTGAGCCAGGTGGCTGAAAGGCTCTTGGTGCTGCAGCAGGAGTCAGTGCTGTGCCTCTGAAGTGGGAGAGCCAACTTCAGGACACTGGTCCACAAGAGACTTCCCAGCTCCACATAATATCAAATGGCGAAAATCTCCCAGAGATCTGCATCTCAACACCAGCACCCAGCTTCAGTCAACGACCAGCAAGCTACAGTGCTGGTCACCCTATGCCAAGCAACTAGCAAGGCAGGAACACAACGCCACCCATTAGCAGAGAGGCTGCCTAAAAACATAATAAGGCCACAAACACCTCAAAACACACCACCACACGTGGACCTGTCCACCAGAAAGACAAGATCGAGCCTCAACCACCAGAACACAGGCACTAGTCCCCTCCACCAGGAAGCCTACACAACCCACTGAAACAACCTTAGCCACTGGGGACAGATACCAAAAACAATGGGAACTACGAACCTGCAGCCTGCAAAAAGGAGACCCCAAACACAGTAAGATAAGCAAAATGAGAAGACAGAAAAACACACAGCAGGTGAAGGAGCAAGATAAAAACCCACCAGACCTAATAAATGAAGAGGAAATAGGTAGTCTACCTGAAAAATAATACAGAATAATGATAGTAAAGATGATCCAAAATCTTGGAAATAGAATAGACAAAGTGCAATAAACAGTTAACAAGGACCTAGAAGAACTAAAGATGAATCAAGCAATGATTAAAAACACAATAAATAAAATGAAAAATACTCTAGATGGGATCAATAGCAGAATAACTGAGGCAGAAGAACAGATAAGTGACGTGGAAGATAAAATAGTGGAAATAACTGCTACAGAGCAGAATAAACAAAAAAAAAAAAGAAAAGAACTGAGGACAGACTCGGAGACCTCTGGGACAACATTAAATGCACCAATATTCGAATTATAGGGGTTCCAGAAGAAGAAGAAAAAAAGAAAGGGACTGAGAAAATATTTGAAGAGATTATAGTTGAAAACTGCCCTAATATGGGAAAGGAAATAATTAATCAAGTCCAAGAGACACAAAGTCCAATACAGAATAAATCCAAGGAGAAATACGCCAAGACACATATTAATCAAACTGTCAAAAACTAAACACAAAGAAAACATATTAAAAGCAGCAAGGGAAAAACAACAAATAACACACAAGGGAATCCCCATCAGGTTAACAGCTGATCTTTCAGCAGAAACTCTACAAGCCAGAAGGGAGTGGCAGGACATATTTAAAGTGATGAAGGAGAAAAACCTGCAACCAAGATTACTCTACCCAGCAAGGATCTCATTCAGATTTGATGGAGAAATTAAAACCTTTACAGACAAGCAAAAGCTGAGAGAGTTCAGCACCACCAAACCAGCTTTACAACAAATGCTAAAGGAACTTCTCTAGGCAAGAAGCACAACAGAAGGAAAATACCTACAATAACGAACCCAAAACAGTTAAGGAAATGGTAATAGGAACATACATATCAATAATTACCTTAAATGTAAATGGAATAAATGTTCCCACCAAAAGACACAGATTGGCTGAATGGATACAAAAATAAGATCCATATATATGCTGTCTACAAGAGACCCACTTCACACCTAGAGACACATACAGATTGAAAGTAATGGGATGGAAAAAGATATTCCATGCAAATGGAAATCAAAAGAAAGCTGGAGTAACAATTCTTATATCAGACAAAATAGACTTTAAAATAAAGACTATTAGAAGAGACAAAGAAGGACACTACATAATGATCAAGGGATCGATCCAAGAAGAAGATATAACAATTGTAAATATTTATGCACCCAACAGAGGAGCACCTCAATACATAAGGCAAATACTAACAGCTATAAAAGGGGAAATCAACAGTAACACACTCATAGTAGGGGACTTCAACACCCCACTTTCACCAATAGATATATCATTCAAAATGAAAATAAAAAAGGAAACACAAGCTTTAAATGATACATTAAACAAGGTGGACTTAATTGATATTTATAGGACATTCCATCCAAACCCAACAGAATACACATTTTTCTCAAGTGCTCATGGAACATTCTCCAGGATAGATCATATCTTGGGTCACAAACCAAGCCTTGGTAAATTTAAGAAAATTGAAATTGTATCAAGTATCTTTTCCGAAAACAATGCTGTGAGACTAGACATCAATTACAGGGAAAGATCTGTAAAAAATACAAACACATGGAGGCTAAACAATACACTACTTAATAATGAAGTGATCACTGAAGAAATCAAAGAGGAAATAAAAAAATACCTAGAAACAAATTACAATGGAGACACGACAACGCAAAATGTATGGGACGCAGCAAAAGCAGTTCTAAGGGGGAAGTATATAGCAATACAATCCCACCTTAAGAAACAAGAAACATCTTGAGAAAACAACCTGCACCTAAAGCAATTAGAGAAAGAAGAAAAAAAAAGTCCCAAAGTTAGCAGAAGGAAAGAAATCATAAAGATCAGATCAGAAATAAATGAAAAAGAAATGAAGGAAATGATAGCAAAGATCAATAAAACTAAAAGGTGGTTCTTTGAGAAGATAAACAAAATTGATAAACCATTAGCCAGACTCATCAAGAAAAAAAGGAAGAAGACTCAAATTAATAGAATTAGAAATGAAAAAGGAGAAGTAACAACTGACACTGCAGAAATACAAAAGATCATGAGAGATTACTACAAGCAACTCTATGCCAATAAAATGGAGAACGTGGAAGAAATGGACAAATTCTTTTTTTTTTTTTTTTGTTCCTTACGCAGGCTTCTCACTGTTGTGGCCTCTCCCGTTGCGGAGCACAGGCTCTGGACGCGCAGGCTAAGCAGCCATGGCTCACTAGCCCAGCCGCTATGTGGCATGTGGGATCTTCCTGGACAAGGGCATGAACCCGTGTCCCCTGCCTCGGCAGGCAGACTCTCAACCACTGCGCCACCAGGGAAGCCCTACAAATTCTTAGAAATGCACAACCTGCCAAGACTGAATCAGGAAGAAATAGAAAATATGAATAGGCCAATCACAAGCACTGAAATTGAAACTGTGATTAAAAATCTTCCAACAAACAAAAGCCCAGGACCAGATGGCTTCACAGGTGAATTCTATCAAGCATTTAGAGAAGAGCTAACACCTATCCTTCTCAAACTCTTTCAAAATATAGCAGAGGGAGGAACACTCCCAAACTCATTCTACGAGGCCACCATCACCTTAATACCAAAACCAGGCAAGGACGTCACAAAGAAAGAAAACTACAGGCCAATATCACTGATGAACATAGATGCAAAAATCCTCAACAAAACACTAGCCAACAGAATCCAACAGCACATTAAAAGGATCATACACCATGATCAAGTGGGGTTTATTCCAGGAATGCAAGGATTCTACAATATATGCAAATCAATCAATGTTATACACCATACTAACAAATTGAAAGAGAAAAACCATATGATCATCTCAATAGATGCAGAGAAAGCTTTTGACAAAATTCAACACCGATTTATTATAAAAACCCTGCAAAAAGTAGGCATAGAGGAAACTTTCCTCAACATAATAAAGGCCATATATGACAAACCCACAGCCAACATCATCCTCAATGGTGAAAAACTGAAACCATTTCCACTAAGATCAGGAACAAGACAAGGCTGCCCACTCTCACCACTCTTATTCAACATAGTTTTGGAAGTTTTAGCCACAGCAATCAGAGAAGAAAAAGAAATAAAAGGAATCCAAATTGGAAAAGAAGAAGTAAAGCTGTCACTGTTTGCAGATGACATGATACTATACATAGAGAATCCTAAAGATGCTACCAGAAAACTACTAGAGCTAATCAATGAATTTGGTAAAGTACCAGGATACAAAATTAATGCACAGAAATCTCTAGCATTCCTGTACACTAATGATGAAAAATCTGAAAGTGAAATCAAGAAAACACTCCCATTTACCATTGCAACAAAAAGTATAAAATATCTATGAATAAACCTACCTAAGGAGAGAAAAGACCTGTATGCAGAAAATTATGACACTGATGAAAGAAATTAAAGATGATACAAATAGATGGAGAGATATACCATGTTCCTGGATTGGAAGAATCAATATTGTGAAAATGACTCTACTACCCAAAGCAACATACAGATTCAATGCAATCCCTATGAAACTACCACTGGCATGTTTCACAGAACAAGAACAAAAAAATTCAAAATTTATTTGGGAAAACAAAAGACTCTGAATAGCCAAAGCAATCTTGAGAACGAAAAATGGAGCTGGGGGAATAAGGCTCCCTGACTTCAGACTATACTACAAAGCTCCAGTAATCAAGACAGTGTGGTACTGGCACAAAAACAGAAAGATAGATCAATGGAACAGGATAGAAAGCCCAGAGATAAGCCCATGCACATATGGTCACCTTATCTTTGATAAAAGAGGTAGGAATATACAGTGGAGAAAGGACAGCCTCTTCAATAAGTGGTGCTGGGAAAATTGGACAGGGACATGTAAAAGTATGAGATTAGATCATTCCCTAACACCATACACAAAAATAAGCTCAAAATGGATTAAAGACCTAAATGTAAGGCCAGAAACTATCAAACTCTTCGAGGAAAACATAGGCAGAACACTCTATGACATAAATCACAGCAAGATCCTTTGGGACCCACCTTCTAGAGAATTGGAAATAAAAACAAAGATAAACAAATGGGACCTAATGAAACTTCAAAGCTTTTGCACAGCAAACGAAACCATAAACAAGACCAAAAGACAACCCTCAGAATGGGAGAAAATATTTGCAAATGAAGCAACTGACAAAGGATTAATCTCCAAATTTTGTAGGCAGCTCATGCAGCTCAATAGCAAAAAAACAAACAACCCAATCCAAAAATGGGCAGAAGACTTAAATAGGCATGTCTCCAAAGAAGATATACAGACTGCCAACAAACACATGAAAGAATGCTCAACATCATTAATCATTAGAGAAATGCAAATCAAAACTACATTGAGATATCATCTGACACCAGTCAGAATGACCATCATCAAAAAATCTAGAAACAATAAATGCTGGAGAGGTTGTAGAGAAAAGGGAACACTCTTGCACTGCTGGTGGGAATGTGAATTGGTACAGCCACTATGGAGAACAGTATGGAGGTTCCTTAAAAAACTAAAAATAGAACTACCATATGACCCAGTAATCCCACTACTAGGCATATACCCTGAGAAAACCATAATTCAAAAAGAGACATGTACCAAAATGTTCATTGCAGCTGTGTTCACAATAGCCCAGAGATGGAAACAACCTAAGTGTCCATCATCAGATGAATGGATAAAGAAGATGTGGCACATATATACAATGGAATATTACTCAGCCATAAAAAAAAACGAAATTGAGCTATTTGTAATGAGGCGGGTAGACCTAGAGTCTGTCATACAGAGTGAAGTAAGTCAGAAAGAAGACAAATACCGTATGCTAACACATATATATGGAATTTAAGAAAAAAAAATATGTCCTGACGAACCTAGGGTTAAAACAGGAATAAAGACACAGACCTACTTGAGAATGGACTTGAGGATATGGGGACGGGGAAGGGTAATCTGTGACAAAGCAAAAGAGAGGCATGGACATATATACACTACCAAATGTAAGGTAGATAGCTAGTGGGAAGCAGCCGCATAGTACAGGGAGATCAGCTCAGTGCTTTGTGACCCCCTGGAGGGGTGGGATAGGGAGGGTGGGAGGGAGGGAGACACAAGAGGGAAGGGATGTGGGAACAGATGTATATGTATGACTGATTCACTTTGTTATAAAACAGAAACTAATTAAATAATGTCACATGGATGTTTTACTACTGTCTGGATAATTTGCTGCAGCAATAACTCCAGCTTTCTGTGTCGGAGTATTAATATGGTCAAGAATCAGCTGTGGTATGAAAATATATGTTTTTTTTCCAAATTACTTGTTCAACTTTATTTGAACTTGTGAATCATGGCATTCATATTTCAAAGACATTCCTCTGATAATATAGCTGCTTTATCAAGAAATATGTCTAACTAAGAAGAAAAAAAAAGACAGAGATCCCTTCTGGAAACTATTGGAAATCAAATGGTGCCCCTTCAACCTCTGCCTCACTCAATATGAGTAAATAAAAATATATACGTTTAGGACTTTGATAAAAGCTTCAATTCTCTTTCTTTCTCTTTGCTTTCATTAATACAATGTTCATTTTGCACATAAGACCTTAGATTTATTTACAAAAGCACCGTGTGTAATGAATTCTCCTTTATGAGCGATCTGAGAAGACCATCTGGAAGACAGAGAATGTGTGTGAGTCAGTAGGTCCCAACAGCTGGTCATTGATGTACAAACCTTCTGCCACTAGCCTTTGGATTTTTACTGCTAAGTTATTATAATTCTAAATACACAACTGCTGCTTCTTTTTTCCCCTATTTTTTAAACTAAACTAAACTAAACAAAAGCAGGTCCACCAATTTCTTCCACCCCATCCCCACCTCTGGCAGACACCAACCTGTTCTGTGTATCTATGAGCTTAGATGTATCATTAAAAAAAACAAATATACATATTATATATATAATATTATATAACATATAATATTATATATATAATATATATATTCCACCTGTAATAGAGATCATAATGTATTTGTATTTTTCTGTCTGACTTATTTCACCTGGCATAATGCCCTTGACACCCATCCATGTCATTGCAAATGGCAGGGTTTTATATTCTTTTTTTTATGGCTGAATTATATTCCATTGTATTGATATGCCACATTTCCTTTATCCATTCATCCATTAGTGAACACTTAGGTTGTTTCTGTACCTTGGCTATTGTAAACATTGCTGCAATGAATGTGTGAATGCAAATATCTTTTTGAATTAATGTTTTTGTTTTCTTTGAAAAAAATACCCAGCAGTGGAATTGCAGGTTCACATGGTAGTTCTATTTTTAATTTTTTGAGGAATCTCCATAAAATACATGTTTGAGACAAATAATTACATGTATTTTTTAGGTGTAAATGAATATGGTGCCTGAACTCTTTAAATAAGTTTCTCCATCTTTAAATCGAGATGATAAGGATTATCTCATGGGCTTGTTTAGTAAACTAGTAGTTCTCAAAGAGCCATCTCAGAGTCAACATCAGTAGCACCTGTGAACTTAAAATTACAAATTCTCAAGCCCTTTCTCAGATCAGTCGCTGTGAGGCCCAGCAACCTGTGTGTAAAAGAACAAAATCAAGCCCTTCAGGTATTTTGGATGCACATTAAAGTTTGAGAACCACTTGTTGTGACTGGTTTGCCTGGGAAAAGATACACACTAGCATACCATTATAGCATATATTTCTACCTCACATATATAATAGATATAAATAACCTCGAGAGCATAGATATTAGTAACATGCACTAAAATAATGAGTAAATGATTGTTTTGGAGTTGTTTTGCTTTTAATATAACATTGAATTTTAAATATATGTAATTTAATTTTTAATAATGACTATTTTAACAACTAGTTTGCAAAGTTCCTGAAATTTGATATTCAACTCTCCCAAACCTGTAGGAGCCACCTTGAGCACACCACCTGGGTAGTAATATTTTCCTTTTTTATTTTGTTTTAAAAATTTATTTATTTATTTATTTATCTTTGGCTGAGTTGGATCTTCATTGTTGCATGTGGGCTTTTTCTAGTTGCAGTGAGCGGGAGCTACTCTTCATTGTGGTGCACGGGCTTCTCACTGCAGTGGCTTCTCTTGTTGTGGAGCACAGGCTCTAGGCATGCGGGCTTCAGTAGTGGTGGCACGTGGGCTCAGTAGTTGTGGCTCGTGGGCTCTAGAGCACAGGCTCAGTAGTTGTGGTGCATGGGATTAGTTGCTCTGCAGCATGTGGGATCTTCCTGGACCAGGGATCAAACCCGTGTCCCCTGCATTGGCAGGCAGATTCTTAACCACGGTGCCACCAGGGAAGCCCTATTTTCCTTTTTAATCTTAATTTTTCCCCCATAACTGGTAGACTATCAAGCACACAGATGTACTGGAGAGGAGCTTATGGCATGCTGAAAGTCTGCTGAAACAACCCACATTTCCAAGTAAGGGATAAGATACTTTAAGGACAGAATTGCGGCTGAAAGATGTAGCATGCCAGTAAGTTGAGGCAAAGTCACCAGCATTCAGTTTTTAATAATTTTCTTATCCAAATTGGTGAATTATGCCACAAGTTATGACTGCACATACACAAGAAGTCATCTCCATCATTGTGTTATGGAATTTGTTCTAACTTTTCAGTGATAATGAAGTTCGGTCCATTCTTAAAATGGATATATGCCCATCCCATGCAGAACACTTGCCAGTACATTCAGAAAGATGCAGGACATTTCCATGTAAACACAGCATGTTCAAAGATCTGTGGTTAAATAGGTAACAGATGCAAAGTTGAAAACCTGTCCCAGGTTCCTCTGGAAAATATCCCCATTACATGAAGAGTCAGAGCATCACCAGAACAGAAAGGCCATCAGTTATCTGGCAGGCATGGATTTATATTTCCATCTCAAAACCCAGATTCTGTTCTGCTACTTTCAGCATGAATGTGCCACTTGGTAGAAACAGTAAACTAAAAAAAAAGGTGGGGGGGAACCAGTGAGGGGGACCATCATAAAGATACTTGGGCAGGTTACGTGGAAGTACTCATCTGGAGTTCCTGAACATTTATTTCTCCTTGTGAAGTTCTGAAACATATACATGAGAATAAAGGTGAAATCACTCTTCATTAGCTGGAGATTTGTTCTAAATATCTGGAAGGATCCAGGATGAAGCACATGGAGGTTTTCATTTCCCCACTCTTAAGCAAGCTGATGTAGCCTCAAACCAAACACCATCTTTCCTTCCATGAGAATAATTAGACCCTGTACTTTCAAGGGGTTGCTGTGAAGATTCAGTTAGAAGATGCAAGCAAAGCATTTAGCCTGGATTTCTAATGCCTGCGACATAGTGATTGCTCAATTGTGTACATATTATAGAAGAACGCATGCTGATCTCAATGTCCATATCACCCCTGGCCCAAGAATCTAGACCTTCATAAATTAATCCAGTAGCTCAAACATGGTGGTCACATAGGAGAGGAGCAGCCTTTCAAAAGCAGCATGAAGAAAAAAATCTTAGATTATGAATAATTCTAGACCTCTTACTGTTCAAGCTGAGTAGTGGCAAAAAGCTAGAAGATTAAGTAAAGAGAGAGAGAGAGAGCTGGCCATGCTGTTATCGGTCCCATGCACTGAGGACAATTATGGGCCACACCAAATTAAGCTAATTTATTACTTCTTTAAAAGTTTCAGTCATAGAAATTGTAGCCCAACCTTTGTTCTCAAATATGGCCATCAGGTTCCTACTCTTCCTCCTGGCTGAGGCATGAGAGGGGCTGGAATAAGGGGGCTGATATGAGGGGAAGTCAGGGACATGAAAGACTTTACCTTCCCTGAAAGACCATTACATTCATTGGTGATGTTCTCTTGAAGAGTTTAATATGAGAGGCAGTCATAACATCAGAAGCAATGCCAGTGACTAGGTCATCATTATGGCAGAATGCTGGAATGGGCAGCAGGGGACGCCTGCTATTGGGGGAGGGGTGTGTTAAGAAAATCAGGGTGCCTGAGTTATGTTGCATACAGAAAACTTTTCCAACTCTCCCTGAGTCTGTCCATGGCTGAGCTGCTTCCTGTTTTTTCTTGCTTCCTGCTGTATTTTTTTAAAATTTTTATTGGAGTATAACTGCTTTACAATGTTGTGTTAGTTTCTACTGTACAGCAAAGTGAATCTGCTATACGTATACATCTATCCCCTCTTTTCTGGATTTCCTTCCCATTTAGGTCACTACAGAGCACTGAGTAGAGTTCCCTGTGCTATACAGTAGGTTCTCATTAGTTATCTATTTTATACATAGTATCAATAGTGTATATATGTCAAGCCCCATCTCCCAATTCATTCCACACCCTAAGCTTCCTGCTGTCTTTGCACTAAACCCAGGTTTTCTGAGGCACTCACTGAAGCTCTTGTCTGAAGGTAGAACTTTTTCTTGTTTGGGGAAGCCTCAGTTCTGCTCCTAAGGCCTTTCAACTGATTGAAGCTGGCCCACCTGGATTACCTGGGCTAATCTTTCTAACTTACAATAAATTGATTATAGACTTTAATCATATGGACAAAATACCTTCACAACACATAGATTAGTGTTTGATTGGATAAATGGGAGCTATAGACCAGACAAATTGATACATAAAACTGACCATCATACTCACCTAACATATTGAATGTTTCCTCTTTGCCCTGAGAATGTGACAGTAAAATTCTTAGTAGTGTCATGAAAAGGCTCTTCCTAACATAGCCGGTGCTGCCCTCTTGAGTTCCCATCAGAGCTGCACCCCAGCCATAATTGAACTTCCACATGTATGTGTCTTTTGCTCCTTTTTAAAAATACAAGCAGCTTCATTCTCCTGGGATATCTTTACCCTCATCTGCTCCCATTGTTCATCTCCTAGGCGTCCTTCTAGATTTAACTGTCACCTCTGTTAGGATTAGATTTAACTGTCACCTCTGTTAGGATGTCGTCGTGGGTCTTGTCCCTCCTGCACTCCTCCTGCATTCTGTGCTAAATACCGTAATAGTGCTGATCACATTGTATTGTAATGACTTGTTTCCTTATTTGTCTCACAATCAACAGTAAACTTATAAGAATAGGGACCAGGTCTTATACAAGGTGCATTTCTAGAGCTTGGCTCAGTGCTACACATACAGTTGGCACTCATTAAATATTTATTCATTGATGAAGTAAATGAATCATGAAAGCTAATATCCAGAATCAGAAGCATAAAGACTATACCAAATGATCATATTTTCCAGTTTCAGCTGATGTTTTATACTTGTGTCAGGGTAAACTCCCCCAACCCTCCTCAAAAATACTATAAACAAATCTTGAGCATGCTTATGATAGGAGAGTCAATTTTGATCAATTATTAAAGAAAGTTATGAAAATAATTTTCTCATTTATTTAAAGTTCTCAATCTATCACTCCCTTTGAAAGCAATGAATAGTAGCTACATAAATATTGCTATTGAAATTAAGATGATGTTTGTAAATCATTCCAAACACTCACTCATGCTATAGTTATCTGGCAAAATGAATTGACAATTTAAATATCAGAACTATATATAATATTGATAGAATATATATTCCAGTATTACTAGGAAGTAATAGTAAAATTAGAAGAGAAGAACATATGTCAGTTTTGAATATTTTGTGAAGAATCTTATTAAAAACTCTTCCAAGCAAATTGAACAAAACATTACTTTGAGATAATTTAACATCTGTTTATTGAATCTACTAAAAAATAAATCTATCGTGTAACAAGCACTGTTAGGGCTTTGGGCTTAAGAAGACATAGATTTTTCTTTCTCATGGATCACATTCTATTATCTTTCTTAAGTTTCCTTCAAATTTTCAAAAACTGAGTTAAAATGTCTTCTTCTTTTCTTTCCTGGAAACTGCTACATAAAAAGTATTGTGCTTAGGGATTCTTTTTTTTTTTTAATTAAAGAATCAAAGACTATTTTTCTTTAAAATAGCTGGTGTGATGAAGTGCCACTTCACTTTGTTCTGTAAAATGATATCATTTTTGAACATAAAATATAAAATGCCTTCTTACCATATGTATTAAAAGAGCCATGAAACTGAGATATAATCAACAAATGGTATGTCCAACACACTACTTTATTCTTTGGTATTAAAGAAGAAATCTACCTTTAATTAAAGCTATCCCTTAACATTTATATCTCAACCTATATGTCTCTAAAAGGATGTGAGGTAAGTTAGTGATGTAACACAGGAAAACTGGTAGAATTTATAAAATCTGGTCTTAAGCACTAGCAGGTTTTAGAGCCTCTGCAACTTGCTAGAAACCTCTTGGGAATCTCTCTCTGCCCAGGCTATACCAAGGGAAATTAATTGATTGATTAATTGATAGTCTTTGTTGGTTTCCACAAGACAAAGATAAAAGAATTAGGGGTCAATAAAGTGAGGTTTGATATATAATAGTCCTGCATCAAATATCTGTCTCTGCTATTTACCATGACCTGGGACATATACATTAATTTGTCAGTTTCACTTTTTTATTCTATAATCTGGATTTATCTATCATACAAAGTCATAGGGTTTAATTAGTATTAGGTAAATGCACATAAGGAACAGTGTACATAATAAACACTCATTATATTGTAAGTGTCTTGTCAGTATTTGGAAAAGAGCCCAGCAAACAGTTGTTAAAAAAAGGAAACAAAACAAAACTTTTTGAGTAGCTAGTAGGTGCCAGGCCGTGCATTGTATGGTTCCACATATTTCACTTAATCTTTATAAGAACACTGTTTCCTCCATAAAAGAGGAAACTGAAATACAGATTGTGACTTTCTCAAAGTCAAAGGTAATGAGTAGTGGAGTCAAGATTCAAATTCAAATCCGTTTTACTCTGAATCCTCTGTTACTTCTACACTTTTCCAAGTTCCACTGGAAAGAAATCTGAAGTTTTTACTCTCTGTCTTCAATTCATTAATTATCTCTTCAGCCATATCTAATCAATTTTTTAATCCTCTTTGTTGATTTTTAAAAAATTTTCCACAATTTTGTTTTGAATTTCTGAGTTATACTTTTTTTTTTTCTTTCACATCTGATTGTTTCTGTACTATAATCTTCTCTTGTTTTGTGTTTGGCATTATTTTATCTCGCTGAACAGTTAACACATATTTATAAAGATTCTTTCAAATTCCTCATTTGAGTTTCTCAGTTCAGTTATCTTCTTTATTGTGTTTCTAATCAATCTTTCTTGGTGTTGGATTTGCTCAAATTTTTGTGACATTTGTCTATAACCTCAATTTCTATGAAAATTTATCCTCTGAAAATGACATTTGAAAATTTCCTTTGAGCTCTGGTGATCTCCTATTGTTGGCAATTTCAGAGTTGCCTCTGTCTGGGTGCATGAAGCCATCAGATACAAACAAGTTTTGACATTTATGTCCTGGGTTTTCTTTTCCACATGAGCATTGTAAATGTGGCACAGATGTCTGCATCCTAAAAATGCTATGTCACACCTTGCTTTCACACATGACCTGTGTGCCAAAGATCTGCATCACCTGATAGAAAGGTTTCATTTCAGTGAAAGACCCCATCCTGGCTCTCTGGTACCAAACCCCATCCCATTGCAGGCATCAATATACCAGTTCTTAGGTTTATATCTGGCTCTAGGACATATTTTGCTTTCTTGCTTTGAGCTCAGCTATGCATTTTAATTCTTTAAACACATTTTACTGAGCATTTTTCGATGTATAGAGTGAATAGAGGTGGTTCTCACATTTCTCAGTCCATCATCTTGCAGAACTTCCTCCCTAATTATTATTATTATCATTATTATTTTTTGCTGTACGCGGGCCCCTCACTGTTGTGGCCTCCCCCATTGCGGAGCACAGGCTCTGGACGCACAGGCCCAGCGACCATGGCTCACGGGCCCAGCCTCTCCGCGGCATGTGGGATCCTCCCAGACCGGGGCACGAACCCGTATCCCCTGCATCGGCAGGCGGACTCTCAACCACTGCGCCACCAGGGAAGCCCCTCCCTAATTATTTTTGAGAATCTTTTACATGAAGGGTAATATGTAATTTATCATCTAATCTTTTTTAGTGACACTGGGCACTAATAATAATTATCCTGGGGCAATTGAACTGTATTGGTCAAGGTAAATGGTCACTCTATTTCTGTGGAAACTAGTGTATCAGAACACTCTAAGAGAATGGGTTTCAGAAAAGTCTTAATTAGTCTATTCACTGGAATTGCAGGGAATCTTGGAAACTGAGAAACTTAAATGACAGGGTTCCTTTGAGGGCATTTAAAGTTTGAGGCTGTCTGGTAATTCTCAGCGTCCATATGCAGTCTGTACTCCCTGACAACTATATGCTATGTATAGTAGCTTCTGTTCATTAAACTCCTTAATACAAATCTGTGCTAGGGTAATTGGGAAGAATGGTCTACAGAGTAAGATGAATACTATTTGCTTCAATGTAATCACTATTCCCCACTCCGTCATTTAGCAAATAAAGTGTGAACTTCATAAAAATAATTGAATGGATTCTTTTTCACAGGTGTGGGCTTCTTACAAGATACCAATTCACATAAAAGCAAAAGGATAGAAAAATAGCACGATATTAGAATTTTTATACTGGTGCTCTGAATCAGTTGTTCTAACAATTGCCCTTTTCTTTAGAAGAAATATATATTATCAAGAATATTTTAAAAACCCAATCTTCTTATTGGCTTGCCCATCTATCTATCTATCATCTATTTATCATCTCTCTCTCTCTCTCTCTCATCTCTATGTACTCAACCTCATTTCAAAAAGAATTTGAGGTAGAAGTAATTATATTAGCCAGGTGTCCAGCAGAATTATAGTGGGGGAACCATTAGATGATATTATTACCATACAGAATTTTAGAGTTGGTGAGACCTTAGAAATTCTATCATTTTCTGTGACCTTAATTAGGCAATCTAACTATTCATCATTATTTGAGGCCGTGGAGAAAATTCTTGCCTTCTATAATCAGCAGAGCTCTTTTATGTATCCATATTACTGCAACTGATCTTATAGGTCATTTTCAGCAGCTTGGATTACTAATAACTATCAGCAATTACAGTGCTATTGTCTCTACAAAATGCAGAGGTTCCCAACTCTTGTAATATGACCTTAAATTCCTGTACTGAATGAAACAACTTTTGATGCTGAAAGAGGTCTCATTCTGAGAGCTTCAATAAAAGATGGAGCTGTACACTAGCCCAATCAGTCTTCTTTGGCAGATAGAAATCAGCACCTCCATCATTTGGCCATGTTCTTTCCTCTCCCTGGGAGGTATACATTCCTCTTCTTATCCTTATACCCAAATCCAATCACGGTTCTATTTACCCTGCATGAACTAGTTTCCTTGTGACCCAGTGTTTCTACACTTTAGAATATATTCTGGAGAAATTATCCCAAATGTGAAAAATAATTCTGAATAAAAATGTTCCCCTCTGAATTATTTAAAATAGCCAACTATCTGGAAAAGATGAAAGCTGTAATTTGAAAAGATAAATGTACCCCAATGTTCATAGAGGCACTATTTACAATAGCCAGGACATGGAAGCAACCTAAGTGTCCATCAACTGATGAATGGATAAACAGATGAATGTATATATATATATATATATATATATATATATATATATATATATATACACACACACACACACACACACACACAGACAATGAAAAATTATTCAGCTATAAAAAAGAGTGAAATCATGCCACTTTCAGCAACAGGGGTGGACTTAAGAGATTATCATATTAACTGAAGTAAGTCAGACAGAGAAAGACAAATAATATATGATATCATATATATGTGGATTCTAAAAAACGAGTACAAATGAACTTATTTGCAAAACAGGAACAGACTTACAGACATAGAAAAGAAACTTGTAGTTACCAAACAGGAAGGGGGTGAAGAGGGATAAATTGGGAATAGGGAAATAACAGATGTACACTACCATATATAAAATAGATGAACAACAAGAATTTACTGTATAGCACAGGGAACTATATTCATTATCTTGTAATAAACTATAGTGGAAAAGAATATGGATATACATACATACATATATATATGTGTGTATATATATATATATATATATATATATGTATAACCAAATCATCGGAGACTAACACAATATTGTAAGTCAACTTTACCTTAAAAAAATAGTCAAATATTGGAAACTCAGAAATTATAGGGGGATTTTATGTAAATTATGGTACAACATGCCATATTAAATGTACAAAACAAAAACAGTAAAGAACAGATCATTGTAACATTGGAAAGACTTCAGAGGATTTTAATTTTACCAGTATGCTTTTTGGTATTTTGTATGACCTGTGTGAATTTCTGTTTGATAAAAAATAGTTTCTGAAAAAATGATGTTTATAAAACTATATGATAAGATGAAAACTTACTTATGACCTGGTTTTATTTTAGAACATTTTATATATAAATTTTGTTATATAAAAATAAAGCCTTTTTGCATTAAAAACAAATGATGAAAAACATCAGTTAACAAAGATTTTATTTTCTTATTTCTTCTTACATTTTTATATTTTCCAACTTTATAATGAGCTTTGACTATTTTTATAACTTAAAAAACCAACAAAACTTACTTAAAAAATCATCTCAAGGTCTCCCTTCTCTATGAAGTCTTTCCTTTAAAATGTATATGGCTCTATCCACTGTTTCCACATCACTTTAAGCACAGATCTTTACATCATTAGGCACATTGTATTTTGATGTTTTGTAAGCTTACTGTAAGCCTGCAGACTCAATCTGTCATCCACTCTAAAATCTTTAGAGTGTAGCACATTGTCTAATGGGGTAAACATTTCAGTACAAAATAAATGAATAAATGTCAAATGTTGAATATAGTCTAAACAAAAAGTCTTGTTTTCCTGCCCTTCCATTCTCCGATTGCCTCATGCATAAATTTTACACAAATATATTTTCTTGTTCTATAATTATCCCTTATTTACTTATAGGATTATGGATAAGGAATAACAATGAAACAAGAAGAATTTCGAGCTCAAAAGACACAGCTATACCTGATCCTGAAACTGGTTCTTAGTCAAAGGTTGTAATATTTAAAATGTGTTTTTAAACATGAATACACCACTAATTTTTTTAATAGCTTAGGAAAAGTAGCAGAAAATCATTTTTAGATACTTTTCTGCAAAAAGAAATAAAAATCAGACATTCATTTTTTGATAATGCCCTATGTCAATTATTATTTTAAAATAGCTCAAGGGCTTCCATGGTGGCGCAGTGGTTGAGAGTCCGCCTGCCGATGCAGGGGACACGGGTTCGTGCCCCGATCCCGGAAGATCCCACATGCCACGGAGCGGCTGGGCCCGCGAGCCATGGCCGCGGAGCCTGTGTGTCCGGAGCCTGTGCTCCGCAACGGGAGAGGCCACAGCAGTGAGAGGCCCGCGTACAGCAAAAAAAAATAAAAATAAAAAAAATAAAATAGCTCAAATATATCTTTGCCTTTATGGAAAATAAATGTGAATTCTTAGTTTGAGGAAAGTAATATTTTTATAGGTATATAGAATTTATTTTTAAGGTCTACAATAGTGATCATTTTTAATTTAAAAATAATTTATTCTTTTTGTGAATGTAATTTATATGAGGACATTGCTTCATTGAATTGTTTCTGTTTTTACTGACTTTTTTATGCTTGAAAATATAAAAGTTTTCAAGCATAAAGGTCAGTGACATATAGTCCTTAATCTCATTTGCTTATCTACTTGTCATAGACGTTGGATATTAGACACCAGGCAGACTAGCAGAAAACAAACAGCACTTTTGCCTTCTATGAAGAAACTGGTGTTAAATACCTCCTTTCAGGGCAAGTATATAAATCACTTAGATATAGGAGGTCGGTGAGAAAGGCTCTTGGCATAAAAGATCATTAGACCAAAAAAAAAAAAAAAAAGAGGAAGAGAAATCTAGCCCACCATAATTCAAAGTCTTGAAAATATTTTAAAAGTAACTAAGCCTGTTCCAGGACCAATATCTAGTTTTCTCCTGAGTAGGGGACTTGGCATCCAATATATCATTCATTCCAGGTTACAGGATTATGGAAGGAGGTTATACAAGATTTTTAGTAAAAGAAGGTTGTTAACTAGCACCAAGAACTACTTATTCAATAAGGCCTAATCACTAGCTCCCTACTACCTTTTAGAAACTGCAGGTGTCAGGAATCATACTAACCATCTTGGATTAATTCATAATAGTATTTGACATTGAATAGAAATAATTGTGTAAATTTTAGACAGCTTAAAAAAAAGACTAAAATACCACTGTAATACTGGAGTTTCCTGGAGGATTACAGAAAAGGAAAAATCAATATGAAATATGCCTCCAAAAATATTTGACTCCATTGAATAACAAGCAATATTCATGTTGAGATGGAGTACCGTAAGCCAGCAATCATTATCAATAAACACATAGATGTTCTCTAAACATGATAACTTGGTTTCTCTGTATAACTCTACAATTTCAAACCTAGTGATGCAATTAGGACTATATACTCTGTAGATTAATCTGAACATGCAATGACAGCATGTAAATCAGATCATTCAGACACTACTTTAGGCCAATAAGAAGCCTGAGACCCAAAGTCACCAGAGTGTCAGCCCGAGTATGGTTACTAAAAATATTAAGAAATTTTCTTGTTGTTATAATATTTATTACATTCCTCCTTCTAGAAGATTGATGAAATTTACTGTGATTGTGGGAATGTGATTAACCTAGATGAAGAGATCATGGTCACGTATGAAATGATATAAACATATCAAAGTCTGAATGAAAAACCAGCATATTTAAACCAATTTTGAGGTGGAAATATTAAATCTCTTCCTCTTTTATAATTGTTACTTTGAAAATGACATTTCTTACAAGACAAAGTTATTGGGGCACACATAATGAAAATATTGCAGAGTTATATCTTGCCTTTCTGAATAATTTAAAATGAAAAAAATATGTTATTTCAAAGTAAATATGTTTCATTTGGTGAAGGAAGAAGAATCAAATTCATTTTCTAAGTTCAAATAGAGCTTACAGTTTTTTTTAATCTTAACATATTGTGGTAGAGGTTTTAATGTAACAGACAATTTCACCTTTTTAATCACAATGTCAGTCATTGTTTGCAAAGTGTATTATCTATCTCTAAGTTTTGATCAGTTGAAGCCATTGCTTTGACTATAGCTTTGAAGTTTTTTTTTATATTCTTCTAATTGACCCAACATTTCGTGAAAAATAGGGGATCTCAGACCATTTATCTTGATGTTTTCACTATACCTCTTAGAAAATGAGACACACAACAAATGGTGGGATTTTCAGGCAGTTGTAATTTTATTTGTCCTTTTCTTAAACATTGTTTATCTCTTTTATTGAAACTTTAATTTTGCTTACTCAGTAAACAACTATTGACTATCTTTGAGCATAACAATATGATAAAGGTCACTGAAGAAACCATAAAAATCAGAAAAGGTACCTTATGAGTTGAAGCAGCTTTGTCTCCTAGAAGCAAAGAAAAGAAAATCAGATGTATTGAATAACCACTACATGTTAGCTATAATGCCTAGCACTGTATATCCATTAGCAATTCTCAGCCCATGTTTCTGTAGAACAGATCTAAGTTGGGATGGGGCTGAGATTTAGATACATCTACACTTAATTTCTTGAGGAGAGTAAGCCTCTGCCCTAGCCCCTCACCAAACACCTGGTTGTATCTGTTAATTTATATGGATAGATATATTACTGGAGGAAAAACACAAAACTAAACAAAAACTCTAAATGTATGTCCTTAATCAGAATTCAGGTACATGCGGATACGTCTTGTAAAGTTGGGTGATTGTAGTAGTGATGGGGGGGCAGTGAAGCACACAAAAACCATATTAACATGCAGAATGACAAGTTTCCCTGCTTGAGAGTTTGCTTTAAGTCAACAAAGAGATGGTACATGGCAAACTGGATTCAGCAATAAGGTCTCAATGTTGGAAGGAAATTGTAGTTGTGGTTATAGAGAAGCTGATGATATTTCAATCCATCCATCATCATATTCAGGATGACATGAATATATGTGGGGGGGGAATTAATTTCATAGAAATGGTGGGGGCAAATAATTCAGTGCTGAGATCCCCATAGATTGATGTTCTCAGGGATTAAGAGCCATTCAACTTCTTACTTTTCAGAAGACTTCAAAGCTATCAAGTACCATGAGGGTTAAAGTTAAACCCTTGGGTGGCAGAAAGCCATGGCGATGAAGGGGCAGAGTATAGACCTGAAGGGTCTCTATGGACTGCGTGGTGGATTTGGGAATTGCACAGGCCACATTATCAATGAATTGGGTAAGACTACCTTGGAGAATTCATGGAGCTGTAAGAGAAAACATGAGACCCTGGGAATTAGTGGTCTAAAAGTTATCAATGGACCTGACGTTGATTTGCTTTTAACTCTTCATCTGAGATCATATAACCAAAAACTCCTGAGGTAAAGGAAAATTCAGGCTACATATATGCATGTAAATGTGTATTTTTTTTTTACTCTTCATCTTGTCTCCAAATAGTAGACTAGAAAATTACCAATGATAATGTTTATATTTTTTAAGTAATAAAAATGAAGAAAGAGAAAATAAGTTGAGGCAGGGATGGGATTTAAAAAGACAAAGTACATTATGAAAAAATAAAGACACAAAATAAAGGCAGAGCTCCTATTTAAACTCACGATACCTAACTTCAAACTCCAAGTTATAATGATATCAGTGAGGATTGCAGATACAGTGTGTTTAAAGCTTATTCTGTATGAGAAATTATGAGATGGATTGGAGAAGATGAAGGAAGAGGTATGTGAATTCCTAAGCTCCATTGCTGTGAAGGTGCAAAGGGTTTTTGCTTTTATATTTTTTTTCCTGAATTTAAGACTGCTTCTTTGTGCAAAAGTCATGTTGAATTTTATGATGATATTTATTTTATACAAACCATTTATAAAACAACATCCAGATGGGTCATGTACCTATGAGTATTTTTTACTATGAGTTTCCTAAAAATGGTGCTTCATAATTCAAACCAATATATTGTGTCATTGAAATGCTGGGGCATTAGACCATTTTGATATATGCATGCAATATCTTAATGTGTTGTTCTCTTTTTTTTTAAAGACAGTGAATGGATTAAACCAGAGTGTCTTTGAGTAAGGTGGTCCCAAGAATGGGTAGACATATCCCCCAAAAAGTGATTAATGGGAAAGAAATGAATTCAATTTATAGTGTGTTTTCTTTTTTTTCTTCTTGATTATATTCCTTCTCCTTTTTAGGCTAATCTTCAGCAATTTTTATGATACTTATGGTGTTTTTTACTTTTTTCTTATTTTAGTCCTTTTTAGCTTTAGTAAGTAAGTAATAAAAACACTGATCTGATTTGAGAGAGAGAGAGAGAAATAGGAGAGAAGAACCGAGATCCTTACAGTATTACCAAAATGGAAAGACAAGAAATGAGAACTTCCTGGGCAAATGTTCCTTTAAGATTCTTTCCAGCCTTGTGATCCTAAGGTTTAGTTTTTGTACAAGGAATTAAAGAATAGTAGAGGTGGAGGAGGTCACAGTGGGAGTTATTGTCTAGATCACAAGCATTCTGACTCCAAAAGCCCAAGTCATTTATAACAAATCGTTTTCTATTCTTTTCTTTGTCACTTACGAATGTCCACCATTTACCTGACCCTCTATTTCACTATCATGTCATTTTGATAATAAAGAAAGTATTCTTAAAATCTTAAGATTTTTAGGGCCTCCTAAAAATCCCCACAGATGCAGAGAACAACTCCATTTCATCCTTGAAGATTGTAATTAGGTCACCCTTTAGTATTTTTTGTTGCAGCGAAAAGCCAATTTCATTCATTAATTTGTGTATTCATTTAGCAAGTAATTTTAGTTCTTTATTATACCAGATTTTTTTTGCCTGTTTCATTACTTCTGTTTCTATTTCTTGGACTCCCTCCAGTTGTTCTAGAATCCTTTAAAGGCTGGTGACCAATATTAGACATGCTATTATAATAAGGATCTGACTTGCCAAATGATTAGATGCTAAGTCTTTCATTTTAATGTTTTTTTAACACCTAAAATATTATATAGCTTCCATTCATCATGTACTACCCACCAACAGCAACCCTGCCCCAACCACTGGAAAAGTATGCACTGATGTAACTTATCCATCCTATTTTGCAATTTGTAGTACCAGCAACTGACTAATTTATTCACATTATTTACTTTCTTTAAATTTCCCTTTTTATTTCATTAAAATCAGCTTGATATATAATGAAGGTAAAAATCCTGGCTCTAGCACTTATTAGCTGTGTGCCTTTGGACAAATTATTTAACCCCTCTATTTCTTCATCTGGAAAAGGGAGTAGAACAAGGTGATCATGGTTCCTGATATACTGAACCATAAATGTGAATTCAAATGGAAATGACTGGCACACCGGTAAAGAGATGATTAAATAGAATAACTGTCAGTTTTGAATGTGCTATGAAGGAAATAAGTAAAGAACTCAGAGAAAACTGAGGATGGGGTGGAGTAGTCACAGAAAACTTCTCTTAGGAGCTCACATTTATTAACCTGGGAGCTTTATAAAATAGACAAAAGCAAAGAAAGGAAAAGAAGACATAGAGATAGAAGATAGATAGATAGATAGATAGAGAGAGAGAGAGAGAGAGAGAGAGAGATAGAGAGATAGAAAACCACCTATACAAGTAGAAGAAGAGCATCTGTGAGACATTACAGACCTCAGTGTTCTCTTGAAAATGAAAGAAAGCCAGTATGATCACAAGATTTGCTTGGGGGAAGGCTGGAGTGGTGGTCAGGGTCTTTTAAGAAATTGTTTTTATTCTAACAGAAATGTAAACTACTATAGGGGTTTAAGAGAAACCATCAGAAAAGTCATATTATAACAAGATCAATTTAAAATTTTTTCACTTTTTATTTTGAAAAAAAAATCAAACAAAAAATTTACAAGAAAAGTACAATAAATTTCTTTATACTTTTGACCTCAGTTTGTGATTTATCATATTTGTTCTTTCCCTATTTATATAGATAACTATTATTATTGTTATTACTGTTAAATCATCTAGATATGAGGTATAAATTGCATGACACTTTACCTCTAAGTAGTTCAGTATTTTGAAAGAAAAAATAGTTTTTCTTACATAAGCCCAAATGCAATTAAACCAAATTCAATAAATGTAACATTGTCATGCTACTATTATCTAATACATAGAGCATGTTTAAATTTTGCCAGCAGTTTCTGTAATGTTCTTTACAGCAATTAATCATGTTTTTGGATTCAGGAGGAGCTATTTCAGGACCACATACTGCCTTTAGTTGTCATGTGTCTTTCATTTCCTTTGTTCTGGAACAGTTCTCTCAGCCTTTATCCTCATGACATTGATGTTTTTAAAAGTACAGGCCAGTTGAGGAGCAAACTCAAAGCCCTTCAATTTACGATTGTCTGATACTTCATCACGATTAGATTCAGGTAATGCATTTTTGGCAGGAATATCACAGAAGTGATGTCTTTTTACAGGAAGGATGCAGAAATTATGATCTTCTCACTGCAGCACATCAGGAGAGGTATGATGTCACTTTGTCTTATTAATTGGTGATGCTAACTTTGACTGTTTGGTTATGGTGATATCTGCTAGATTTCCCCACTGGGAATTTATTATTCTTTTTCCTGGGAGATACTTTGAGAATCTATATATATCCCATTTTCTTTTTTTTTTAATGATAGATTTTTAAAAATAAATTTATTTATTAATTTATTTTTATTCTTGGCTGTGTTGGGTCTTTGTTGCCGTGCGTGGACTTTCTCTAGTTGCAGCGAGGGAGGGGCTACTCTTCATTGTGGTGCACGGACTTCTCACTGTGGTGGCTTCTCTTGCTGCGGAGCACGGGATCTAGGCACATGGGCTTCAGTAGTTGTGGCTCGTGGGCTCTAGAGGGCAGGCTCAGTAGTTGTGGTGCACGGGCTTTGTTGCTTCACCGCATGTGGGATCTTCCTGGACCAGGGCTCGAACCTGTGTCCCTTGCATTAGCAGGTGAATTTTTAACCACTGCACCACAAGGGAAGTCCAAGTCTTTGTGAGACACATTCTGGTTGTTTATTCTCCTTCACAAAACTTTCTCTAAGGAGTTGTCTTTTGCTCCTCAATCCTATTAAGTCTTGCTTCCTTACCAACTACTCCACTGAAACTCCTTGTGTACAAGGCATTGCTTACATCCATTTGTCCAATGCGGTAGACTAGTCTCTGATTTGTTATCATTCACAAGTACATCTTTTGATTCCTGCAACACTCACTCCTATCTCACTTGGATTTCCTCCTCAGTTTCTTGTTATCTCATAATACTCTAATTGCTGTAGCTTCTAATGACTTGGTTGTAGAACTTTTCCTTAGTCATATTCTCTCCTTCAATGACCTCATCCATCCTCTTAGCTTTAACTACCATCCATATGCTTATAATAGCCAAATTAATGTCTTTTGCTAAGACCTTGTATATGAGTCCAGACTGTTGCATCCATGACTGTCTCTAAGAGTAACCAAACTTAATACTGAAATAGAACTCTTCCCCTCCCCCTCACAAATCTATTTCTCCACCAGTCCTAAAAATCTCAGTAAATGACAATGCATTCTACCCAGTTATTTATACCAAGATTTAAGATCAATAAAAGGATAGCAATGCATAACTAAGTGAATTCTCAGAAAGTAGAAAAAACTAAAACAATTGGTTGAGCTGCATGAGCTGTTTGTATATTTGGGAGATTAATCTTTGTCTGTTGCTTCTTTTGCAAACATTTCCTCCCATTCTTTGGGTTGTCTTTTCATCTTGTTTATGGTTTCCTTTGCTGTGCAAAAGTTTTTAAGTTTAATTACGTACCACTCACTTATTTTTGTTTTTATTTTCGTTACCCTAGGAGGTGGGTCTTGCTGTGATTTATGTCAAAGAGTGTTTTTCTTATGTTTTCCTCTAAGAGTTTTATAGTGTCCAGTCTTACACAGCACAGAGAACTAAGCTCGGTGCTCTGTGATGGCCTAGTTGGGTGTGATGGGAGGTGGGGAGGGAGGTCCAAGAAGTAGGGGATGTGTGTATGCTTATGGCTGATTCACTTCTCTGTGAGGTAGAAACTAAAACAACTTTGTAAAGCAATTATACTCCAGTAAAAACAAAAATAATAGGTTGAAAAAGAAAAGAATTAAGAAAACTAGAGAATCAACGCAGAAGATCAGTGATGCCACTAATAGGAGCTGCAGAAAAGGAGAATAGAAAAAGGGAAGAAACTAGTGAGGAAATGATGCAAGAAAAATTTCCTAGAACTGAAAAGAACCAAACCATGTCAGTGCATTTAAAACTTTTGCTTGGACTTGGTATAATGTCAGCTCACATTCCACTGACCAAAATAATCCCAGAGTAGTGGAGCAGAGGAAACTACTTTTCCTGCAGTGAAGTTATGACAAGGGTGGGGAGAGAATAAATAGCTGTAGACTAATTGTACAATCTACCACAGAAAGAGCAGCCAAGGGTTCCATGAAAGAGGTACTGAAAATAAAAATATAATAGCCATATTTAGTAGAGAAGAGAGGCAAGTTGACTTCCAAGATGTTAGTAAAGAGAAATTCTCAGGGTGATTACTATACGCTAGATCTGGAGGTCAACACATTGAGAATGGAGCTGTGAGATGAAGGGCTCTGAGAAGGAGGTACACAGGAAAAGAAAAGAAGCTGATTGATAATCCGATCTGTTAGACTGTACGGAAAATTAAATGGAAAACCCTTGAAATAACTTTTTTTAAAGAAATAAAATTGTCATTCCCTCTTTAAAATAATTCAATATCTTCCATTTCTTTTAGAATAAAATTAAAATGTCAGTAGATCTTGCACATTTCAGCTACTGCATGTACCTTATACTCATTTCATACCACATCTCACTTGTTCTCTGAGCTTCAGCCATCCAGAGGTTTTCTGGATCCTCAGCCATACCAAGCCCATTCTTGCCTGAAAGTTTTCATGCTTCTTGACTGCTCTGAGTAGATTGCTCTTAGCCCAGTTTTTCAAATATCTTTCTGGATCTCACTTTTCATATCATAGTTCAAATTTATTCTTGAATAGCCTTTCCTGATAACACCATTTATATAATTTCTCATCTACTTGTATTCTATCACAAATCCATTACCCTTTATTCCCCTTTAATAACCATCACAATTTAAATAATCTTATTCATTATTTTTATTGTATATTTGATGTCTTCTTCCACTAGACTATAAGTTTTAGGAGGACAATGGCCTTCTCTCTTTTGTTCTCCACTGTATTTTCTGTGTTTAGGACAGTGACTGGCATGGAGAAAACATTTAGGTAAATACTGAACAAGTGAATGAGTAAATAAATGAATAAAATCAGGATAAATAAAGAAGAATCTATAGGGTCACACAGGAACATTTAAGGGCAGCAGCAATCCAGGCTACAATGGTGAGGATTTGGTTTGAGGAAGGTAATGTCTGAATTGAAATTTTAAGGATAAAGCATTTATCAATCACCATAGGGGGAGGAATATGTAGGTAGGTGGAGCAGCTTGTACAAAGGTCAGAAACCTTGAGATAACACAGCCTAGTCAATGGATTCTAGGGTCATAGTACCAGTTCTGCTGAGGCTGAAACATCTGAGGATATGTTAAGACATCACAGAGACCCCAAGAGCACAGTGAATGAGCCAGTTATGTATCAGCCATCATCAGGGTCAATACTTAGATACCTACTATTTATAATGAGTGCTATATCTTTGCAATATGTGACATTTAAAAATTGTCAACAGCTGAGTCTTACTGTTGTAGGAATGTTATTAACAATTTTCTTTCATTAAGGAGTACATCACGTGAAACATCTTGAGTTAGAGATATTTTTAGCTCCTGGAGTTTTCCAGTGTTTTCCAAATAATCATAATCAAAAATTACAATAAAAATTATAATAATTTGTAGAATCCAAGGTCTGAATTTGTATTTAAAGAATTTATTGGTTAGGAGTAAACTAAGATTAGCTTGAGGAAAAATTGAGGGAGTTTTAAAACAATGGTGTCTCAGCATTTAATAGCTGTGCCATTACAATCTGTACTTCAAGATATACTTAAGGTAATTGGGGACTTACTTTTTTTAACTTAAAAGGTTAAAATTTTAATTATGCCAATAAATGTAACCCTTTAGATTTTCTGCCCAGTGATCATGACAAAATTCCTGAAAATTGGCTTTGTGTCTCAATCTGTGAGTGCAAGCAAGTCTGGTAATGTCCTAGAGCCACGTACTATAAACTGTGGAATAATAGGATAATACCCATCCACACAGCCTCTTTGTGGATCAAATGAGTTAATCTGAGTAGAAGTGTATCATGCATTCTAAGTTCCTAAACAAAGCATGCTATATTATTATAAGTTTGGAGAGCATTGCCAAATAAAAATGCCTCCCCAGGTTATGTACTGCCAACTCCAATAAAAGATTTCACAAGAAAAATTTATTCTGCTCCATCTTTTTGGGTTGAGAGAATTGAACCTGTGTACCCAAAATTAATCTACTAAAGTGGGTGTTGAAATAGTGTTATGAAAGAGAAATTGCCCAAGAAAGCTGTCATTCACTGAGTTTCAACACAATTACTTAGATCATATATTTTATAGAAAAAGAGTGTTCCAATTCTTGAAGAGGGATGGGTCAATATAATAGCCATATACATGCAACACACACAGGAGAATAATATATTGACAAGATGTTTCATCTGGTGTCATGGAATTAATTGATCTAGTATTAGATGTATTACAAGGCTACTTTGTGTAAATTCTCAAAGTCACTTCCTTTCCATGGAAACTGACCGTGTACTTACTGTTCTCATTGCTAGGTCTATTGTTCAATACTTTAATCCTACTTTGCCAAGTTGATTGCAGGTTTCATGGAAGTAGAATCTGGGTTGTCTACCTCTTTCAATTCCCTGCAGAGTCTGAAACAATACTTTGCAATGTGGTATGGGTTGAGAAAATCAATCCTTACATATGGTCAAAGAGTTAAGATGTGTTTGTTGAATTTAGGTTCATTTTGTCTCTTGGGCACTCCAGTGAGTTCAGTAGAACTTGGATATGAACTCATATTGGCTCGGCATATTCTTCAGAGGTGAACTAAAGATGTTATCAGCCCCACTTTTTCATTCTGGCTTATTACAGTTATTCTCGGAATATCCATATTTACTAAGATATTAATCTTGCAGGCATGAAATAACAGAACTTTCTTCATCTTTGCATTACCTGAAGGGAAATGAGTTGTAATAAAAAGCATATATTTGTTTTCAAAATTAATTTCAGAAGGAAAATTTTTACTTGGGAAATGCATATTATTTTATTCCACAATATAACTGATAAGGTGGAAAATGTCATTTCACATATTATGGTAGAAAGATAAACTCAGGCAAATAGGGGAGCAGGTGATTTGAAGAAACTTACAAAACTGCTTCATGTTTAGGAATATTCTTTTAAGGTAACTTTATTCCCAGATTCAAGGAATAAAAGAAATTACTGCTAATTTCAGTTTATTTTGTTAAATTTTTTCTTTTTTCTTTTTTTTTTTTTTTTTTTTTTTGCAGTACGCGGGCCTCTCACTGTTGTGGCCTCTCCCATTGCGGAGCACAGGCTCCGGACACACAGGCTCAGCGGCCATGGCTCATGGGCCCAGCCGCTCCACGGCATGTGGGATCCTCCCGGACCGGGGCACAAACCCATGTCCCCTGCATCAGCAGGCAGACTCTCAACCACTGCACCACCAGGGAAGCCCAAATTTTTTCATTTTTAATTAGTAAAAAGTTCATGTTTATTTTATAAAATTTGGAAAACGCCAAAAACATGGAAAAAATACTGGCTATAACTTGTACTCTATCCCTGCCTCCCCATCTGGTGATTACTAGTATTAATATATTAGGGCATAAACTTTCTGCTATGAGTGTGTATGTAAATAAAATTGTGTTCATATTGAACATGATGTTATAACCTATGCAGTTTATACAATGTCATCATAACACTTAAACTCTAACTTAGTGCCTACTTTATGCTGGGCACTGTTCTAAGCCCTTATTTATTTGTCTGGTTATTTAATCATTGTGACAGCCCTATGAGTTTGGCACTATAATTATTCCCATTTCACAGATGAGCAAACTGAGGGACAGATAGGATCGCACAGCTAGAACCTAGTTCCCTCTGACAAAACGCAGTTAGGTTTAGTATCTACTTAGATGTTTGAGAGGTTTTGAGAGGCAAGGAAGGGACATGGCAAAGAGCTTGATGATTACGAAGCTTTCAATATATGATATCATTTGTTATTATTATTATTATTATGCCAGTGGTTATTCATAATTTTATCTCTAGTGTTTCATACAATTCCTAGATATGGTAATTGCAACTACATGCTTTAGTTTCAACCTCCTAAAGCATGAATAGATGATTAGTAGTTGATTACTAAGTCAGTACAATTGAATTTAATGTCTATTTTTTCCTCACGTGAAATCTTCCCTGTTTTTGCCCACTTTTCACAGATTCCCTCTGACCAACCTCTAACTTTGTAGAAAATAAATGAAATGTTTCTCAAATAACACTTACTGCATGCTGTGATGGTTAAGGGGGGTAGTTAAGCCACAGACAATTGATAAGAACACCTTATGTGTTTTTGTGATTATCTCTTCTCTCTTTTTGTCTTCATCTCTCCAATCCCATTCTAGTAATAGGCAGTTTATTTTAGGCAATTGATTTGTTGTTATTGAAACATTACACTTAGAAAGTGGGTCACTGCTTTTTATAACAGATAGTGGTTTTTAAATATTTCGGAAGATTTCTTTACGAGTAAAAGGTGCCATATTGAGAGATGACAAATAAGGTAGTGAGTTAAGGTTCATGACAGTAAAAATGCCTAGGTTTGTGAGCAGAAACATGGTAGTAATGCTCATGAATAAGAGCATTTACTAAGAGACTTGAAAATGTGTTTGCATTTGCTTGCTGATATAACTATACATAATAGAAATAATCCATAACAAAACAGGCAGAATAGAGCTATCGAAGGATATCATTCAGAGGGAATAAATTTGATCATCACATGGAAAATATGCTGTTGAGCTTATTGGCAGTATAAATACCAAAGTTAGCCAATAGAACTCTTCATAATGGAGTATTAGTGGCTGAATAGGATTTTAAAATGGAAATGTTGAATGCCAGAAAATAGGAACATGAATGACGATGATGATGCCTTGATATAAATATAACAGAAGCACCACGTTGTAATCAAGAAGTACAAGTTTCTTCCAATGGGATAGTTATTCCCACTGCTTATTAGATTGATCAGTTGTACAAGTGCACAGAAAAACAATATTTCTCATAAATACCATGTATTTTGCACAATGTAAAAATCCTCAGTTTTAGGTCAGATATTCTTGCTGAGCATACTTGAATAAAATGATGTGTTTCCCAATTGTAAGTGGAAGATACCAATAACTGCGCAATAATCTTCAATCATAAAATTATGTATTTTTAATTTTACTGTGTTCTTTAATTGTAGCTGATTTAGCTCCCTCTACTACTACTAGTAACTGAAGCTTTAGGCTAATCCTCTATATAACCATTTTGTGAATAAAAGTTGAATTCAATTTGAATAAGACAAGCAAATTGACATGAATACCAGAAATCATTTTGAAAACATGAACCAAGTTAATTACCCAGTTTTGCAAATGGGTTATTATAGTTTGATGACTTTGTTTTGGAAAGCATATAAAGGGATTAAAAAAAAAAAGAAAATCGGCAAACTATAACCCATAGAGGAAATGAAATCATTTTAATTAAAGGAAAAAAATTAAAAGAAATTATGTTTTTGATACATATGTCCAATTATGTCCAATTAGGAAAAAAGGAAGAGAAAAAAGGAAGAGAACTAATATTTACTAAGGATCTGTTAAGTATCAAGCACTTTATTATATATTTCCATTTAACATCTCATTTATAGAATTCATATACAGTACCTTATCTCATATTTAGAAAGGATGATTTTTCCTACTATTTATTGGATGGAAAGAATATTTAACAATACTGGTCTTACCTTCAAAAATATGAAATTAGGTAACCCATTGAAATGTAATGTTACTTTATTTATTAATTAATCCAACAAATTTATTAAGTGCTTACATTATGCCAGTCACCCACCTAGACAGCCAGTAGCAGTAGTGAGTAATTTAGTTTTAACAAATGAGTGTGCAGATGTGTATCATATTTCAAAATGATATAAAATGATAATTCTAAACTTTTGCTGTGCTTTATGCCTTTCTAATAATCTGAGCGAGGCAAATGAAATATAAAATAATTCAGATTTTTCTGGCTAAGTGGTTGTCTCTAGAATTACTCTGCTTTTCAATTGCCAACAGCCTTTAAATATTATTGCTAAAGTTTAGTTTTCCTTTCATTGAAAAAGCATGCTAGTGTTGGTGAGATGGCAGTACAGCTAACGTTATTTAGGTAGAATAAGGTTAGAGCTGTAGTTTTAGGAAGCTGTAAGCAATGCAAGTCTCTTATTTATTGAGGGTCTAATATGTGGCCAGCAACTAGGGGACACCAAATAATTCAGGAAATTTCAGACCACATGTAGCTCAGACATCAGGATGCTCAGAGTATGTGTTACAGGAAAGCTGAAATGGGAAGACTAATGCTGTTTTTATGGCCAAGGAAAAAGGAGTAACAAAGGAGACTAGAGGAGAATACTTTAGGATTCCAGTTCTTCCATTGATACAACCATGACTTTGTGAATGTCCACTCACTACTCTTGAGATTATCTGCTTAATGCCAGCATTCCCTTCAAAACTCTAGGCTCTGAGAGGACAGGGCCCCTGCACACCTATTCACTATTGTATTCCTCACTACCTAGTACATAATGAAAGCTTCATAAATAATTGTAAAATTAGTGAAGACATGGTCTCTAGGTTTAAAGGGTTGATAACATATAAGAGGAGAATGAAAAACATTTTCCTTTCATAAAAATGGGTGCATGACAACAAAGAATATTGTAGTTTACCCACCACCCAACACATATACTCTATTCCTTCTTTCCATTTTTTTCTATAGCACTATTACTATCTAACATGCTATATGTATTTATTATATATTTTACTAATGGTCCATAAATAAATAAATAAAATGCAGTATTCAATCCCTAGAAGAAAGGTAGATAGTTTGGCAGATAGTAAGTGCACAACACTATCCCTCTGAATAAATCAAAGACAGTGGTGGGTCCTGAGAGGAGGCAGACTCTCAGAGGAGTTTTGCCAGAGCCATGATAAGGGGATGGAGCTCTCTGGAGACAGAAGCTTCTGCCATCACTGGAGTCATTAGTAGGGAGGTTGCAACAAAGCCAGGAGGAATCTGGATGAGATCTATCCAAAAGGGAATAGCATCAGACTCGACTTATTCAGACTGCTAAATGAAAATGAAATAAAATAAAAACATATCAGTGGAAGGGTCTGCTGAAAAGACATCTATCCCAGGGCAGGATAATCAGGACCCAGTATAACTGGACTTCCCATTTCTTGCCCCTCCTGAGTTAGTTAGGCAGCTTTCTTCTAGAAATGGTAGTCATAGAGATAAGTGGTGTGAGAGCAGGGGCTCACTTGGATCCAGCAGCCGATGAGAGCTCTGGGAAATGTACTGGAATGTACGATAGAGAAGTTGTGTGTTCTGCAACACTTAAATACCAAGTATACCCAGCCTCTGTTATCTCTGCCTCTCTTCTCCAGAGTTACCAATATTCTCAACTTGGTCCACTCATCTCTCATGCATAATGCACGTCATATATATACATGCATTTATAAAATTTATGTGAATGGTATTGCACTATTCATATCCTTTTAAATTTGCTTTTTCCACTTAAATTTGTTTTTTATGATTTATCCATGTTGATCCATATAGAAATTCTCATTTATTTCATCTGCAATGTAGTATGTTATTGTATGTTTGTAGTACATTATTTAAGAAATGTTGGAGGATTCATCAAGAAGAGTTGACCCCCGGTTGACCTACGAGTTGGATCTGTGACATCAGATGTTCCTCACCCTCTCCTATGTCCATGGAGTACATGTTCTGCTCACCATTCTCACAGTGGTTGCCATTTTTAAGGAGGACGGCTTGAGAGAGCAATGTGCTGTTGAGACCATTTGGATGGTATTTGTGATTGGACCCAGTTTAGGACTATATACAACTTTAAAAATTCTGGTAACAGGTGCAGAGATCTACTTGCCTAGCAGTCACCCAAGACAAGCCTCTATGTAAGTTCCTTGCTTATTAATCTGCAGTGTTCTGCCTCTTTCTTTGGGCTCTCCTTGCCCTCCATGTATGATGGGCAATTTAGATTTCACTTGGAAAGCTCTCAAGTTTTGACCCAATAAGAAATTGCTGAAGTAGTGTGGTGGGTAGAATTCTAAGATGATGCCCAAGATCGCTGATGCCATACATGTCCTGCACAATCCCCCACACTATGCATATGATAGATTTTATGCCCAATGATTAGATTAGCTTAAATGGCCCAGGTCAACTTTTAAAAAGGGAGATTATCTGGTTGAGCCTGACTTAATCCCATGAGCCCTTTAAATCTATGTCTAGAGGTCAGGGGTAGAGGAGTCAGAAATTAAAAACACAAGAAAGATGCTCTGTGCCATTGCTGGCTTGATGAGGAAGGTGCTACAAGGCAAGGAATGCTGACACCCTCCAGGAGCTGACAGCAGGCCCTGGCTGACAGCCAGCAAGTAAACAGGGACCTCAGTCCTGAAACCACAAGGAACTGAAGTGTTTCAACAAAAAGAATGAGCTTGGAAACAGATTTTTACTTCACCCAGAGTCTCCAGATGAGGACTCAGTCCAGCCCACACCTTGATTCGCCTTGAGACACCTGAGTAGAGAACTAGGTCACACTGCACCATATTTATAACTTACAGAAATTGTGAGGTAATACATTTCTGTTATTTTAAGGCTCTAGGCTTATAGTAATTTGTTACACAGCAGTAGAAGAAAAATATAAGCAGTAATGGAAAAAATTTAAAATTTGATATCTGGTAAATGGAACTGTTTTTTTTCTATACTTTTCTACGTGCTGGAATTTTTTATTTTTAATGATTTTAAAGAAGTTGAGGGAAAATGTCTATTAACTACATTAGTAGAGACACCAATAGGAGCACAAGATTTGGGTAAAGAGAGTGTATGTATTATGGAAAGTGACAGTGGGTCCTCTTCTTCCCCCACCCACTCACTCTATCTCTATCTTATATTAGCATCTTGTCTTCCCAGAATTGTTTTATTTGATAATTCTCCCAAGGTAAGGTCCAGGTTTCAATTCAGATTTTCTTCTATGGTACTTAATATAACATATATTCGATGTGAAAAAAAAGCAACTGTCTCTTTGGAAAAGCTAGAGTGAGGCAGTAGATAATTAGACTTAGCTATTAGTATGTGGCAAGGCTGTCATTGGGGAAATAATCAGGAAGTATGCACAACAACAGTGGAACTCCAGGAGAAGGTAAATAGACTAGGAGAAACAGGTACATAATGATAATGACAAAGACTGACTTAGGAAGAAATATGGTGACTGGGAAATAATTAGCCATTCAAAAATAATTTTAGAAATCTACAACTGAGGAGCCCTGAAAGGCAGAAAAAGCTGTGGCAATACCTACTGTACATAAATAAATAAAGTATAAAAGTTAACAATGTGAGGGCTTCCCTGGTGGTGCAGTGGTTGAGAGTCCTCCTGCCGATGCAGGGGACACGGGTTCGTGCCCTGGTCCGGGAGGATCCCACATGCCGTGGAGCAGCTGGGCCCGTGAGCCATGGCCGCTGAGCCTGTGCGTCTGGAGCCTGTGCTCTGCAAGGGGAGAGGCCACAACAGTGAGAGGCCCGCGTACCGCAAAAAAAAAAAAAAAAAAAAAGTTAATGATGTGAATTGGTCATAAACAAATTGTGGGAATGATTTCAGGAGAAAATCTAGGTAAACAAGAGGCTAATAATTCTTGAGTTCACCCTAAATTTAATTTTAAAAGGCAATGCTATGCTTTCCCTTTTTTTCTACAAGCACTGTAAACTCAAAGTTAATGGGAGTTATGGGCAGCATTTCTAAATCACAGCCTCTTGGAGGCTAATTATTTTGAACTGAATTGTTAAACAGCAACATTTTTCTGGTTTGGTAATAAGCATGATAACACCCCTGCTTACATGGCATTAGACTTTAAGAAAACATTCATCAAGATATTTCTTGTATAATAGATTTTTTTTTCCAATTGTCTAAACTGAAGAAATGTGAACTATTCTGTACTGTTTTCATTCTGACAGAATTGGAGAGTTAACTTTCTTAAAGTTATCAAATACCTATTCTGGGATATTTTGCCTTTAATGGGTAATTGCCATTTGTAAAATCAGGACATCAGAGTGAATGATCTCCATATGACCAACTACTTCGCTCATAAAAGTATGTGACTCTAATTATTTACCCCTCAAGTTTCTGAGAGTTCTACAAAGTAAAGTTTGGAGTAACATCTAAATGTGACCTAAGATGTGCTTATGGAAAGTTATTCATTCATTTACTAAATATCTAATGTGAGTAATTGGTGTCCTCAGCACCTAGGACAAGGTCATGTCAGCAACAGATGTCTCATAATGCTGGCTGAATTCAGAGCACTTGGCTGGCTTTAGACACACAGTGACACATGTTTCATATAGTACTAGATTGATACACATACATGAGCACATAAACGACCTATTCATGGAATCTTGTTCAAGTGTTGAAGAAGAGGCATATGCTTATCTTTGCTGGTGACGTGTTAGTGCATGGACTTATTAGGAAATGAGAGAATAGGGATGTTTGTCTCCTCAGTCAAGGAGTACTGTTGGTTCCAGTTTTTGTAAGACTGGAATATGCACTTTGACTTAGAGGACCCCAAGCCCAGCAGTTTTAAGGATAAAATCTAAGTTCTAGAGAGCCATCTTTTCTTGCCTCACTTACTTATATTTCCCAAGGGAGAAGTTCTATTGGATTGGTTTATTCACCCAAGAGAAAACACAAGTATTGAGTATATTTGGGGATAAGGAATCTCCTAGGGACTTGGGACCCTTATGTCCTGCTTTTAGGGTGTCACCCTATTTATCAAGCCACAGAAATACCTAAACCCTGCATATTCCAATAATCATGGGTTTAACTACAAACATACTCATTCCACTCTGACAAGATGGTACCCATGTAACACACTACTGGCTACAGCTGGAGGAGATATTGCTGTAGTGTTGTAAATTGGTCTCAGTGCTTACAATCTCTGGGTTCTGCAAGACTTGAAAAAAAATACATTTAAATCTATCAATAATTGAACAACAACAAGAAAAGATAATTTAAAGCTGACAACAACTGGATCGACTGCTATAGTGAAATAAGGAGAAAAATAAATAAGGAAAAAAGGCAGGAAATATCTCAAATAAGTGGCAGTAAATTTGATTTCATATAGAGGTTACAGAGGTAATATAAATGTGTAAATCTGGACAGGTGTAAGACAGATGTGAGAAATGCAGCCTGTTTGAACAGGAGAGTGGGTGTTTTAAGTGAAATACATTTTAAATTAAAATTTTAAAATGGAACCAGACACCGTGTGAGCCATCTTCTGCTGGATTCAGCCCACTGGTTGTCATTCTGAACCACTGTACCAAATGTCCAGAGGAAAGCTGGAAAAGAAAGCTAACATACAGGGGAAATTTTCGGCCAGAAGGGGTGTCTACTACTTCCTCCCTCCTCTATTTATTCCTTATTCTTTCTTCCTTGGCCAGGGTTCTAAGCCCAGTGTTCACCCACACTTTCAATTCTGAAGGGTCTGTTCATGGGTAGGCTATCTTGTCTATTTAGGACTGTTATAGTTTTTCTGCTACCTTTCACTGCTGGACACAAAATGTGCTTTAGAGAGTCCCCAAGGTCTCCACTCTAGAATAGCGACCATATCCCAGTGATGGAAGGCTTCATCTTGCTCAACGTCACTCTACCTTTCTACTTGCTCCCCATAAGCATTTGGTGGTAGTCTCAGCTTTCAGCTTAATGGACATATTATCATGGCTCCTAGTGAAGTGCCCTCCCCATGACTCCTAACTTCTCCAAGTAAGAGTTAGAGAGTGGTTAAAAAAACTAAAGTGGTTCATAATTAGGTGGAAGAGCTACTGCCCTTCCTCTGTCTTTTGGTGTCTGGCTTTGTTTCAATCTATAAAGGCAGAGAATATAAATATACTGCATTCTGCAAGTAAGAACCTTCTTATAAGAGAATTCACAACCGATAGAATAGCTGGATGTGTTTTTACACATTTTCCCCCCAAAACTTTAACACGAAAAACTTTGAATACATAGATAGTGAAATAGAAAAAAAATTTGCCATAAACATTGATATACCCAACTCCTAGATTCTATATTGCACCTTAGCTTGTTTTCCTATGTCTCTATTCACTTGTCTATCTTATTTTTGATGCATTTCATAACTAATAGATATCCGTATACTTTTCCCTAAGTACTTCAGTGTGCATATGTTAATGACGGTTCAATGTTTGTTTAGAGTTTTTTATTTTGATGTCAAATTTAGATGCAATGAAATTCACAAATCTTAAGTGTACATTTGCTGATTTTTTTACAAATGCATCCATCTGTGTAACTCATACTGCCTCTCTCACCTCAGAAATTTCCCTCATGACTCTTTCCTTCAATCGCCACCTACATCTGCCCAAATCTACTGCTCTGATTACTTTTTACCATAGATTAGGTTCAGGCCATCTCGTGAATGGAATCGTACAGTATGCGTGCTTTTTTGTAAGGCTTCTTTTACTCAATGTGAGGATTTTGAGAGTCATCCCTATTGTTTTATGTATCAGTACTTTGTTTCTTTTTATTATTACATGATTATCCCACATTTTACCCAATCTTCTATTGATGGCACCTGGGCTGTTTACAATTTCAGAAGTGCTGGTTCGTAATAATCCCATAATTTCATGTCCCTTTCCTTCAATGTATAAGAGTTCTGGTTGCTTCATATTCTTGGCAGAGATTGGTGTTGTAAGTAATTCTTACAGTTTAGCCATTTAGATGAGTTCATAGTACTATTTCATGTGTTTGTTTTATTTTCATGTCTCTGATGACTAAATAGATGGAATATTTTTTCTTGTGTTTACTTTTGAGTTGTATATCTTCTTTGGTGATGCATCTGTTCAGTCTCTTGTCCATTTAAATTTGGTGTGTATCTTCTTATTATCCAGTTCTAGGAGTGTTTTATTTATCCTGGACACCAAATCTTTTTCAGGTATATGCGTTTTCTGTTGGATTGTTTTAAAGGGTCATTTCATCGTACCATAAGTCCATCGAAGCACTCATGAACCTTAGAACTCTTACTCGGATGAGCAAACCCCTTGTAATTAGCCTACTGTCTTTTGATATATGTTCCTTTGTCCTCAGAAGCGCACATACAGAACTTTACAGATTCCTCTTTAAGTATAACATAATACTTGAGAGATGCTGTCCTTTCTAAGCTGCTTGATTTTATTTCACCTGCACCACTTAATTTAAAAATTGGAAAAAAAAGAAAGGAGAGTTAAAATAACATACCAATCAAGCTCTTATATTTTACAGTTTACAGTTTATAATATAAACTTTCAAATATATTATTTCATGTGTTGTTCATTGATAGCCTTTGAAGAAAGTCTATCAGCTCCACTTTGCAGGTACCTAAACTGAGCCTTAATGAGGATAAGGTCCTTGCTCAATACCATCCAGGTGGTAAAAGGAAGAGTCAAATTTAGTTCTTCTGACCCCACCCCTCACCACTGCTGGTACCATAGTTGAAATGCAACCTGGTGGTCAGTGTCAGAATTAGGGCTGGGGGATCAGCATCTTACTATCTTCCTGGTAATGGAGACACTAAATCTGACCCCCAAGAGTGAGTTATTAATTCTGAATTTCCAGGCTCTGCTAAATGCATCTACCCGTGTCCTATTTCTATGAATAACGGGCTTATTTAGGGAAACAATTTGTCAAATTAGTGGCAACTCAACTTTCGAAAGGACACGGTGACCAGTTCTCTGGTCAAATTCTTTTCTTAGCTCTAGAATTTTGAGGATGTATACATGTTGAAAAAAAAGCAATTTGGGTTAGTTCCTCAAGGGTTTATTTTTAGCAAGTGCTTTGCAGATGATATGCAGAAGACATTTGCTAAGATAAAATTATTCTCATGGTATGAATCAGCTTATTTCTCCTCATCTCCTTTAAAATAATGGGTTCTTTACATTTGTTGGATTTATTTTAACACATTAAAGCATTTTCAAAAGTAAACGTCAATTTGGAAAATTACTCTCTCCATGTGTTCAGTAATGGAAGGGAACCACACAAACTCACCATCAGCAAATATCCAAGGGGTTCTCTCACTAAGCCCTTGCATGGCATCAGGGCAGGTGAAAGGATTAGAGGACTTAATTCCTGCTTCTAATTCCATTTCCATCAGAGCTTTAAATATTTACTACTGCTTAAGACTCCTGCATTTTGGTAATCTTTGATGAATCAGTTATGGGTTTTGAGTTATCGCATAAGTGCACTATAGAACAGCCTTATCCTTTGAATCCCTCTCCTTCTTCCAATCCCAGGCCCCCTGAAAGTAGGTTAGTTAAACTAGATCAAACATAAGTCTAAATAATTGAAACAGGACTCCCTCTGGGAACAGTTGAAATTCTGTTGTAAAGCCAGCAACATGAATGGGTAGAAAATTGTTCTTTAGACTAATTTTGCTCTAAGTAAAGCGTTTTCTTTCCTTTGACCACATTTCTTGACAAATGTCCTGCACATAGTAGGTACTCAAAAAACATCTACAGATTGAATTTAAATCTATTCTTTCTTGGGGAGGCAGAATGACTTTCTTTTTTTCCCCGCTCTGGGCTCCTCTAAATATTCAGAATGTTGGGTTAGAGTTTTACAAAGGAGTTCTGAACTGAGGTCAATGGATAGAATTCAAGGAATCTGTGCATTTGGGTGGGAAACATTATATCTTTCTCATGACTAATCTTTAATTAGAAGTTAGCATGTTCTTTTATTGTGAATATAACCCCCCCAAATATAGTAAAGCTAGCAGTATTCCTAGACCTTTGCTACAATAGGAATCACAGATATTTTCAAATTATATTATTTTTGCAGATCTTTTGAAATTTTTACATTCATCGACATTTCAAAATTATTGGGCTCACTAGAAGATATTTTTATTTACTGCATTTGTAGTGAGACACATATATTACAAAAATACTATTTTGAGAAGTATTCTCTTCTTAGTTGTCATTCTTCAAGTGCCCTTATCCTTCAGTGAAATCTGCATATCATGGAGACTTGTATGTTTGGGAAGAATGAAGGGACTTGGAGTCCAGAGAAGGATTTTCCTTTCCGACTAAAAATACATCTAATATAATCCTAACAAAAAGTACATATATTCAATTTTTTGCACGTTCTTGTATTATTTATTTTTAATTTTTAAAAAAAAATTATTGGAGTATAGTTGATTTACAATGTTGTGTTAATTGCTGGTGTACAACAAAGTGAACCAGCTATACATATACACGTATCCACTCTTCTTTAGATCCTTTTCCTATATAGGCCATCACAGAGTATTGAGTAGAGCTCCCTGTGTTATACAGTAGGTCCCTGTTAGTTATCTATTTTATGTATAGTAGTGTGTATATGTCAATCCCAATCTCCCAGTTTATCCCTCCCCCCTCTCCCCCTGGTAATCATAAATTTGTTTTCTACCTCTGAAATTCTATTTCTGTTTTGTATACAAGTTCATTTGTACCCTTTTCTTAGATTCCACATATAAGTGATATCATATGATATCTGTCTTTCTCTGTTTGACTTATTTCACTCAGCATGACAATCTATAGGTCCATCCATGTTGCTGCAAATGACATTATTTCGTTCTTTTCTCTGGCTGAGTAGTATTCCATTGTTTTCCATCTACTTTATCCATTCATCCATCAATGGACATTTAGGTTACTTCCATATAATCAGGACTCTGTTGTAAGTCAAAGAAAACAAAATAAAAATCGCTCCAAACAGAATCTTTATGTGGTACACCTGAAGCTAATATGATGTTATATTCAATTATACCTTAAAAAAATTGCTCCAAACAATAAGGGGGAATTATTGGATGATGCCATTGAAGCAATGGAATAGTAACAACCCAGTTAAGACCCTGGGTCCATTCATCTGTGATTCCCTCAGTGTGTTTTTTTAATTTGTGTTGGCTTAGTTCTCTGGCTGCTTCACCATAACTGCAAGATGGGTGCAAGGAAGGATAGTTAATGGCTTCCTCATTCCCATCCTTGTGGAGAGAGCATTGCTTTATCAAAAGAGCTAACTAAGAAAACTCTTGTTGCCATTAGGAAGGGAAAAGAGAGGGAGTATTTATAGATTATGCAACCAACAAGTGCCTAATTATTAGTAACAATTTAAATAAATTCAATGTTCACAGCTAGAATATGACACACTCCAGTTATTTTGTGTTTTCTTATGGTATTTTGAACACTAAAAAAATAAAAACTAATTTAAAACACTGGTGAATATTTATTACATCTCTTACTAGGAAAATACTTTAAAGTATAAGAGCAATGGACAAAATGAAAATGAGAAGAATCACATTATTTTTAAATGGTTCATGAAAAAATTCCATAAAAAAACAAGTATAAATTAGGGAAAATAGTTGCCAGGAAAATGATAATTAATATTCTTCAAAATGAAAGTTTTTTTACACAACCTCAAAAACAACAAGTTACCTTGTAGTGGACACTGTTGATGCCTCACCCACTCTTCTGGGCTGATACTGTGGAAATGAAGCCAGCACCTATTTCTCCTCCCCTGAGCACTGCACCCAGGGCAGGCTGGAAGTGCCAGAGAGTGAATCCTCAGCCCCCTACACCCCCTAACCACAGAGTGGCTACAGTCCTTGTGGAAATATCCCAGCTCCCTAGTCCCTGAATGGGATTATTTGAAAGCAGAACCTAGTCAAAAACAGACCTTCTATCAGTTACCTTCATCTCTCTGTTTCACTTTCCTTCTCTCAGACTAGAGTCTCCCAAGACTACCAACCAAACTCACTGCTTCCACTCAAATACTACTTTCTGGAAAAGTTCCGATGAGAATCAAAAAGGCGCACCTCTATAACAATTTTAAAGTGTGAATATACAAATCATAATACTCAACCCTTCCCCCCTACCCCGCTGTGCTCCAGAACTTGGTTTTGACCTACCAGGCTATAACATTGTCTTGAATACCCCACTGACTTCATTTTATAGCAGCCTTAAGTATTTAATAAGTTATCAACTGGTCTCACTATCCCCACAGGTCTTCACTTCATCCTCTGCCCAGATGTCAGTGACTCATCTAAATAGGAAATACTGACCATGTTGCTACCCTGGTTAAAGCCTTAGGAAGCTGGCTGGGCTCAGGGCACAGGCTCCTCCTTGGGTATGTCTCCTTGTACTCAATCAGTTAAAAGAAGAAGCAGAAGAAAAGTAAGTATGAAAAAAAAAACCCAAAAACAAAAAACGTTTCCTTCCTCATTTTTAAAGAAATGAATATTTAAGGAAGAGCCTCTTTTTCAGTCAGATTGTCCAAGATTAAGAAACCAAACTCAGTGTTACTGAGTATATTCAAAGAATTCTCCCATACTCTGAAAATGAAAATACAATTCAGTACAATCATCAAATAAGGATATTTGGCAAAATTATGTACACATGTATTTTCAAAAATGTTTACACCATTCAATTCAGCATGCCCACTTCTATTCATTCTTTATTGATCTCTTTGAAAATTACATTTAGTAAATTAGAAAACATTGTGATTAATTGTATCCTTTGAACTAAGTATAAAAGGAGAAAGGAGGGAAACCTAAGTCCAGGCTCTGAGAGTGTTAATTAGGTTATGACAGATATTGGTAAGAATGGAAAAAGGCAGAACGAATGAAGGAATAGAAAAAAATTCCCTGGATTCTCTTACTTTTCTCCTTCATTCATTTCTCTTGGCTCCGATGCTGCACTGGCCTGAAGGCCCTGGCTCTGATGCTCACTATTGCTTAAATCTTGGCATCTCTTTCTCTTGGCCTGTTTCTAGATCTTGATTCTTCCTGAGCTGTGAAATTGCATTTCTGGCATACCTATTCTTTCCCAAATGTCTGACTTGGATCTTACCCAGTTTTCAATGTCACTCTTCTCACAACTCAGTGGTAACCCATTCTATATTGTGACATTATCATCCAGACTACTGATCCATTTTCTAGTATGGACTACCATGTCCCATGTCTAAATATCATGTACCAATTTCAATATTTTACAATTAATGTTGTTAATGATGTAAGAGCGGGCTATAGGCTGATTAACTATAAACTGAAAAGACTTTCTGCATGTCTTTTCCAGAATATAAGAAGTAGACTTTTTTTTTTCTCCAAACACTGGATATTGGCTTCACATTTCTGTAGAAATTCATTCTAAATCATGAAAATCACCAATAAATGGGAGGGGCGCTCATTGCCTGTACCAGGGCAGACTGTCCCTCATCTTTCCTTGGTTACTCTTCCACAATTGTGGATTGAGTGACATTAGACCTACAAAAGGGTTCTGCAAATTTTGGATCAGTACATCAATGGATGATTTATTGTTATATCTGATATATTATAGAGTCCAGTATGATGATTCTATTTTCTCAGGAGCTTCCACTTATTTTTATTCTCATCGTGAATGCATTTCATCTCCATCTTACTTTCTTGCACAAAGTAGACTAATGTCACTTTGTAAACATTTTTGTTCCATCTGGTACATTAAAATACACAAACCAAGTACTATTTTTTCATTTTTTAAAATGGGAAATCATTAGAAATCACCAACGATATGTAAAGTTAATCGAATTGCTGGACTAAAACAATATTATTAATAAACAACTAAATGGCACATGGTTAAAATGAACTCATTATATGCAGCCTATAATTATAAGGTATGAAAAATCATATGCAGAGGTTATCTTCACTGGAAAGTAAATAACTGTCTCACTCAGAGCTGATTTGCTAAAATATTATCTGGAAAACCAATAAATATTCATTATCATATTAAACACAAAATTCTGTCAGTAGAAGATTACTTCTTTCAAGGTCACCTATATTAAAAAACACAAAGAAGAGGCAGCAAATGATATACTTATTCAGGTCCCTGTTAAACCACAAAATTTTTTACCTCTAGCAAATTCCTGATTCTGCTCTGTTCCATTGGGAAAGTGGAATTTTGGATTTGCTGATTCCTTTTGCTTTATAAGTATATTGTAAACATAAATTGCATGTAGCTCAATGAAAATACCTGGAAAGCAGATATCTATGTAAATATAAGACCCTTATATCTTATTATTTCTAGTAGTTAAAAAATACTTTCTCTTACATATAACATTAAATATCTCCCAAAGCATTTTCAATGTGTGAAAGCTACTCAAATTATATAGTTCTATTATAGGTATAATGAAAAAGATCTAAATGTATATACATGGAGTGTCATGTATTGAAACATGAAGTCAAATGAAGTTTGACACTTTGAGATTTTTGATCATGTTGATTTAAGTCATCATGACATTTTTTAAAAATTCTTATTTCTTAATTTTTTGGTGTCAAATCAAACTTGTTACTTTTCCCCCACGTGTAGTTTCATCACAAGGGTATTGCCCAATAATGGAGCAAAGCAGTATGGCTAACTCCATTAGAAGCCAAGCCATATTTATGGCCAAAAGAGCCATACATATAAGATGATGTAAGCCTCAGTGTGAGGAGAAACTGTAGGTGGAGGTTGGGGGAGCCAGAGTAGATGACACCTAATTATACATATGGATCCATACAATTTCAGTCTGATTACTGAAACTTGCAAATAAAGATAGCTGCCCCAAATCAGTACATCAAAGGCTTTGAAAACTGAAGTGAGACTTGTATCACTCTGCCCAATGACACACTTTTAGAGTGGAAATTGCCGAAAGTCTGGTCCCACAAATCCATCAGCAATCCAAAGAGATCATATTTGTACCAGGAGGATGAATACACTTTATTGCACAGTTTATAGAGTGTTAAATATGACAGATTCTTTTACATATAATGAAAAGTAAGTTTCACTTTTAAATAGCTGGCAATAAATTTAAAGGTTTTCTTTTTTTTTTCACAACAGATTTATACCCTCTTTTGCCTTCTTGGAATTAATGCCCTTTGAGACTGATATGTACATTTCTCTTCACCAAGATGAGAGTCCAAGTTTGGAGCCCAACTCCCTGGCATTTTTTGAACGGAATATCAGCAGCAGCTCTGATCATCAACTGCGATTACATCTGTAAATCTGGTTCGGTGACATTTCTGCACTTCCCTGTAGACACCAGAACATCTTGGCAGGTGGCCAGTTGATCAAGCACTAGAGAATCCCTGGGATGTGTAGCTGCCACAAGTGAACCCATCATTTCGTAACCTGAGACTCAGCAAAATTTCATTCTCCTTAAGTAAGAACCTAGGAAGTCTTGGAGTTATCTTGAAAAGTCCTTATAATTAATATCATGGGGGTGACAAAAAGAGTTAGATTTTTAATTTGTTAATGTTATTTGTTGTGTGTAAAAGAACTCAACAGAAAAGGTGCCCATGATGAAAAAATGAGTAAAAAACAAACTGTGGGCCCTTACCCTTTGTTTGTGATTTTCCTGGTTTAAAATGAATTTTTGCAGAAAAGTTAAACTGATACCTAGCATTTAAGAAATGCTAATTCTAACACTCTGGAATATATATGTCTAAAGTCCTTTAGTTTTACTTTTCTTCAATCACCACTGAGGATATGAATTGTAAAATAGTGCAGTTGTCACATGATTTGTAGGCATGGAAATTGGTGGTATATTCCAGTAAATGGAATGATAGTCTGGGTGAAAATGAGTCACAAAATAGAATAGATTACCATTGACCTGTGAAAGGGTTAACATTGAAAATTGGGTGAGATCCAAGTCAGATATTAGGGAAAGAATAGGTAAGCCAATGCCAGAAATGTAATATCATAGCTCAGGAAGAGTTAAGATCTGAAAATAGGCCAAGAGAAAGAGATGCCAAGACTTAAGCAATGGTGAGCATCAGAGCCAGGGCCTTGAGGCCAGCACAGCACTGGAGCCAAGATAAATGATTGAAGGAGAAAGGTAAGAGACTCTAGGGAACATGTGTCTGTTCCTTCATTAACCCTTCCTCCCCTATGCTTGCCGATTTCCCATAATATAACTAACACTCTGAGACCCCATACTGGGGGCTTCCCCTCTTCTCTGATCTTAACTTAGCATACAGTATGCTATAAATCAAGTGACATTTTAATTAATTTAATTTAATTTGGTGAATAAATGAATAAAGAAAGATAAAAGTGTATCCAATGAGCACAAGGGCATCCACATTTTAAAACTACATATTCTGTCAATCTCTTTCTTTCATGGTTTTAGCGATGTGTGTTCTTATCAACAGAGTATGGGAGGATTCCCTGTATGTAGCCTTTATAACTCTGAGGATTGTTTTTTAAATCTTGGACAATCTGATCAATAAGAAAAATTTGTTTCTTTTTTATTGTTCATTTCTTTGATAATTGTGAGTCAGGAATTTGATGTTGATAACTTTTCTTCCTTCATGATTTGTGTCTTCATGTCCTTTTTGTGGGAGGAGGGGATGTGTGTCTTAATTTGGGTTCCCCAGAAGCTGCCTTAAGACCAGATTATGAGAATTAATTGATTTTGCTGGTGATCCTGGAAAACACTGGTAGGAGAGTGGGGAATTGAGATGGGGAGAGAAGAAGGTATTTAACTTGTCTGAGCAGGTTGTCAGCACAGGTACATGGAACTTAAACCTGTTATGGATCTGAGAAACTCAGGGTTTTGGGAGCTGGGGTAATTACACTCTCCTGTTATCCCTTGACTGGGGGTGCTGGGAGAGGTGAATTTCATTCCCTGGAATTTCTGTCCATCACCAGGTGGAACAGAGTAATCCCTGGATGCAGGCACTGGCCTTTCGAAATTGTTCAGATTTCACTCAAATTGTGTTTGTTGAGAGGCTAGAGAAAAACACTAACTGTGTCTACTACAAGATAGCGTATTTTTTCCTCAACAATAATTCATCTGAAATTTATATCTTGGAGATAAGATTATCTATTGTTTACTTTCAAAACACTCAGACAACTAAGCCAAACTATTTTATAATACTATATTAATTTCACATTGTTTTGAGATAATTTTTAGCTTTTGCATTTCATAGTGTTTACATATATAGTAGAATAGGTCTTCTCTCATGATAACGTTTTTTTCCACAATTGCTGTTTTCTCTTAGTGTCTAAAGTTACAGATAAAATTTAGAACGATTTTGTTAATATAAAATGTCATTTGAGATTTTGCTTGGCCTCGCTCACTCTAGTATTAGCCTTACACAAGAATTTGAGAGGCACTCCAATCTTTTTAGTATCTATTAATTTCATATCCATGGAAGCATATCTTTTTTAAAGATGTCAGTAAAACTTTTTCCTGTGTGTTTATAAGTTTATCCTTGGGTCTTTCCCTGTCATATTTTCATATGAAATTTTCATATTCATATTCAATTTAATCATGAATGGGATCTTTTGGGTCTTAAGATGAGAGGTAGAAATGTGTTGAGAGGGCCCTTGGGAAAAGATGAGGTGAAGGATAGAATGTTGTTTGTCTTAGATATTGGCCCTTGGTGCCATGAAGAGGAGAGGGGGAGACAGAAACTTCCCTCCTCAGTGTGGTTCTGCCTTCTATCCATAGAAAATAAATGAGGTGTGAATGGTCACAGCCAAGGTAACTCACCACAATAAAGAAAAATTAAATCTAATTAATAAAAATTAATAAAGGTTAATTAATAAAAATCTTCCAATGAGAAGGGCATTCAGTGACATTCAATTCAGTTCAGAAAATGTTTATCGGACAACTGGTACTTTCCAAGCACTCAGCTGGGAATGGTCTGTGATTATTTTTAACCTTCTTTGAAAAAAGAAATAAGCCTTGTCCCTTTTATCATTGATCAGCACAGATAATGCAAAACTTAAGTTGCTCTATACAATATCCCTTAGCAACTCCCTAGCAACCTTCAAATGAACTAGCTTACACCAGTGGGTTCCACGGAACTAATTTTTTTTTAAAAAAACTTTCCTTTTGTCACTAAACCTTTCATTTCAAATGTTTTATAAGAGAAATAAAATAATATTTCCCATAAAGGTTTAAATTATTCATTATCAAGTACTCTTTCCCATCATAATATCTAGCGTAATATTATGAACAATAAAAGTCTGTTGAATTAAATCTCATTAAATATAATAGGTCTGAGAAAATCTAGGAGAAAAAGTGTACTTCTTCTCTTGTGTGGTAGGCACAATCTGGCCCCCTTCCCTCCAAAAGATATTCATGTCATAAACCCTGGAAACTGTGAGTAGGTATTATTGCAAGGCAAGGGGAATTATGATTGAAATTAGAATTATGGTTGCTAGTCAGCTGACCTTGAGATGGAGAGAGTATCCTGGACATTCAGGTGTGCCCAGTGTAATCACAAGGGTTCTTAAATTGGGAACAGGGAAGAAGAAGAGTCAGAACAGAGAGCTGGCACCATGAGAAAGGCTCAGCTTGACATTGCTGGATTTAAGCATGGAAGAGGGCCATGAGCCAAGGAATGCAGGCAGTCTCTAGAAACAAAGAAAGCCAAGAAAACAGATCCTCCCCTAAAACCTCCAGAAAGAAACAGCCCGGCTAACACCTTGATTTTAGCCCAGTGAGATCCATTTTGGATTTCTGGCCTCCAGGATTGTAAGATAATACATTTGCATTGTTTTAAGTCACTCAGTTAATGGTAATTTATTACAGCACCACTAGGAAACCTTTTACGTAAAAATAAGTCCTTGTGGTTCACAATACAACTTTCTGTTCTTTTCCTCATAGATGGTATTTACCTTTTTTTTCTGATTGTCCCTTTAGATTAATTGAAGATTTGGGTGCCTGAATAAACTCCTATCCTCTACCTGAGAAATCTTAACAATCATTTTTATGAATCATCTACTACAATAGCCTTGAACTCCATTTATGTGGTTTTCTTTCTTCGCCTCTGCTTCAGCTAACAAAAACAAAACCAAATCTAACTAACAAAACAAAAACAGCCTGGCATTTTTCATTACCTTCCATGTCACAGATATTAACTGTCAATATTTTTCACACTCTGACCATGACCTCCTATCCTTCTAAATGGCTAATGACCATTTTCCTACTCTTTAATCTACAGGTGTGCTGGTACCCTGCTTCCCAATTTGTCAAGCTTGCCAATATCTGTGGCATAAATACCCCCACCAGAGCTTTTTCCAAGCTACCAACTTGAGGTCATTGAAACCGAGTTAAAAAGAACGGTGCACAACCAATTCTTGTGAGCCCCCTAGAGTCTAGCCTGTCACTGTGCTAATCCTATTTTCCCTCTCTGAAAAATCCTATTTATGGCCTTTCTCTTCTGTCTTCCTGTCTTAACCTCCTGTGTGATGACATGAATTTACTTTCTTAGAAGCTTTATCAGCAACTTACACTCAACAATATCTCAACTCTGAAATCCCTACAACAATCTACCCTTTGCCTCCAATCTGGTTTTCTGAGAATTGTGTAAAAAAGGACCCAACTGGTTGGACTGGTACCTCTAGAAATGTATAGAATCTCTCTGTTTTTGGATACTCAATGGTGCTGATCCACACTCTGGCTTTACCATTGCTGACTCTTCATTTAATGGCCTTTAAGAACCTTAATGGCTCTCCTCAAGCCCACTATCCTGTCCCACCACCATACAAGCTTTGAAAACCTTGGCATTGGTATTGACAAGAAAATGAAGACCTTTGGGGTAATCAATCAATCTTATGTTCTGACCTCCTCAAAATTTCTTCTTCACTCATCTTCATTTCAGTGTCTAACCTCCAATTACAGGAGGTCTTTTTCATCCTGTTTGATGCCAGCTCTTTCACTTTCACTTATTTTCTCAGCACTCCCATCTCTCTGGGAACTTCCTTCATCAGTGTAATTCTCTCTACAGCCATAACTGCAGATTCATCCTTGCAGATTGAATCTCTTATTTTAGTGCTAAACATTTTCTGGTCATGTCCAATTTAAAAAAAATAAAACTCTTTTAAATTGCCATCTTTTTTGCTGTTATAATGTCTTTCTCTCATGTAGGATTCTAGAGAGACTCATCTACACCTGGCAGAGCCTTTTCTTTTCTGGTTCATTTGGTTTTCTCCCATTCTTCATTTTCATTCACTTCTCAGATCTTACACCATCCTTCCCACCCACACCTGCGACACACATACACACATGCACACACTCATTAAACTTCACATATAGCTGATTCACTTTATTGTACAGCAGAAACTAAGACAACATGGTAAAGCATCTATACTCCAATTAGAAAAAAAAAACTTCTATGATTTCTATAAAGTGTCACTTTATCTTCTTTCCTCTTTCTCTGGTCCTTTTCCTCTATCCATTTATCCATTTTTAAAGGTGCTCATTGATGGATGTGTGACTCACTAACTGGAGAACAATTATACCACAGAAGTCCACCCACTGAAGTGAAGGTTCTGAGACCCATGTCAGGCTTCCCACCCTGGGGGTCCAGCAATGGGAAGAGGAGTTCCAGAGAATCAGACATTGAAGGCTAGCAGGATTTGGCTGCAGGACTTTGAGAAGACTGGGGGGAACAGAGACTCCACTCTTGGAGGGCACACACAAAGTAGTGTGCATATCAGGACCTGGAGGAAGGAGCAGAGACCCCATAGGAGACTGAACTAGACATACCTGCTAGCATTGGAGGGCCTCATGCAGAGGCCAGGGTGGCTGTGGCTCACCGTGGGGACAAGGACACTGGCAGCAGAATTTCAGGGAAGTACTCCTTGGCATGAGCCCTCCCAGAGTCCATATCAGCCCCACCAAAGAGCCTGTAGCCTCCAGTGCTGGGTCACCTCAGGCCAAATAACCAACAGGGAGGGAACTCAGCCCCACCCATCAGTGGACAAATGGATTAAAGTTTTACTGAGCTCTGACAACCAGAGCAACACCCAGCTCTACTCACCACCAGTCCCTTCCATCAGGAAGCTTACACAAGCCTCTTAGATACCCCATTGACCAGAGGGAAGACAGCAGAAGCAAGAAGAACTAAAGTCCTACAGCCTGTAGAAAGAAAAACACATTCACAGAAAGACAAACAAAATGAAAAGGCAGAGGACTATGTACCAGATGAAGGAACAAGATAAAACCTCACAAAAACAATTAAATGAAGTGGAGATAGGCAACCTTCCAGAAAAACAATTCAGAATAATGATAGTGAAGATGATCCAGGACCTTGGAAAAAGAATGGAGGCAAAGATCAATAAGATGCAAGAAATACTTAACAAAGACCTAGAAGAATTAAAGAACAAACACCTAGAAGAGTTAAAGCACAAACAAACAGAAATGAACAATACAATAACAGAAATGAAAAATACACTAGAAGGAATCAACAGCAGAATAACTGAGGCAGAAGAACGGATAAGTGACCTGGAGGACAGAATGTTGGAATTCACTGCCGTGGAACAGAATAAAGAAAAAAGAATGAAAAGAAATGAAGACAGCATAAGGGACCACTGGGACAACATTAAATGCACCAACATTTGCATTATAGGGGTCCCAGAAGGAGAAGAGAGAGAGAAAGGACCCGAGAAAATATTTGAAGAGATTATAGTTGAAAATTTCCCTAACATGGGAAAGGAAATAGTCACCCAAGTCCAGGAAGTGCAGAGAATCCCAGGAAGGATAAACACAAGGAGAAACACACCAAGACATATAGTAATCAAATTGACAAAAATCAAAGACAAAGGAAAATTATTAAAAGCAACAAGGGAATAAAAGACAAATAACATACAAGGGAACTCCCATAAGGTTAACAGCTGATTTCTCAGCAGAAAATCTACAAGCCAGAAGGGAATGGCATGATATATTTAAAGTGATGAAAGGGAAGAACCTACAACCAAGATTACTCTACCCAGCAAGGATCTCATTCAGATTTGACAGAGAAAGCAAAAGCTTTACAGACAAGCAAAAGCTAAGAGAATTCAGCACCACCAAACCAGCTCTACAACAGATGCTAAAGGAATTTCTCTAGGTGGGAAACACAAGAGAAGAAAATGACCTATGCAAAAAAAAACCCAAACAATTAAAAAAATGAAAATAATAAAATACATATTGATAATTACCTTAAACGTGAATGGATTAAATGCTCCAACCAAAAGACACAGGCTCACTGAATGGATACAAAACAAGACCTGTATATATGCTGTCTACAAGAGACCCACTTCAGACCTATGGACACATACAGACTGAAAATGAGGGGACAGAAAAAGATATTCCATGCAAATCAAAAGAAAGCTGGAGTAGCAATACTCATATCAGATAAAATAGACTTTAAAATAAAGAATGTTATAAGAGACAAGGAAGGCCACTACATAATGATCAAGGGATCAATCCAAGAAGAAGATATAACAATTATAAATATATATGCACCCAACACAGGAGCACCTCAATACATAAGGCAAATGCTAACAGCTATAAAAGAGGAAATCGACAGTAACAAAATAATAGTGGGGGATTTTAACACCTCACTAACACCAATGGACAGATCATCCAGACCGAAAATTAATAAGGAAACACAAGCTTTAAATGACACAATAGACCAGATAGATTTAATTGATATTTATAGGACATTCCATTCCCAAACAACAGATTACACTTTCTTCTCGAGTGCACATGGAACATTCTCCAGGATAGCTTACATCTTGGGTCACAAATCAAGCCTTAGTAAATTTAAGAAAATTGAAATCACATCAAGCCTCTTTTCTGACCACAGCACTATGAGATTAGACATAAATTACAGGGAAAAAATGTAAAAAACACAAGCACATGGAGGCTAAACAATACGTTACTAAATAACCAAGAGGTCACTGAAGGAATCAGAGAGAATCAAAAAACACCTAGAGAAAAATGACAATGGAAACATGATGATTCAAAACCTATGGGATGCAGCAAAAAGAGTTCTCAGAGGCAAATTTTTAGCCATACAATCCTACCTCAAGAAACAAGAAAAATCTCAAATAAACAATCTAACCTTACACCTAAAGGAACTAGAGAAAGAAGAACAAATAAAACCCAAAGTTAGTAGAAGGAAAGAAATCATAAATATTAGAGCAGAAATAAATGAAATAGAAACAAAGAAAACAGTAGCAAAGATCAATAATACTAAAAGCTGGTTCTTTGAGAAGATAAACAAAATTGATATACCTTTAGCCAGACTTATCAAGAAAAAGAGGGAGAGGACTCAAATCAATAAAATTAGAAATGAAAAAGGAGCAGTTATAATGGACACTGCAGAAATACAATGCATCATAAGAGACTACTACAGGTAACTCTATGTCAATAAAATGGACAACCTGGAAGAAATGGACAAATTCTTAGAAAGGGATAACCTTCCAAGACTTAACCAGGAAGAAACAGAAAATATGAACAAATTTTGATAAACAAGATATGACAAAGCACAAGTAATGAAATTGAAACTGTGATTAAACTTCTTCCAACAAACAAAAGTTCAGGAACAGATGGCTTCACAGGTGAATTATATCAAACATTTAGAGACGAGCTAACACCCATCCTTCTCTAACTCTTCCAAAAAATTGCAGAGGAAGGAACACTCCCAAACTCATTCTACAAAGCCACCATCATCCTGATATCAAAACCAGACAGAGATACTACAAAAAAAAGAAAATTACAGACCAATATCACTGATGAATATAGATGCAAAAATCCTCAGCAAAATACTAGCAAACGGAATCCAACAACACATTAAAAGGATCATACACCACGATCAAGTGGGATTTATCCCAGGGATGTAAGGATTCTTCAATATATGCAAATCAATCAATGTGGTACGCCATGATAACAAACTGAAGAATAAAAACCATATGATCATTTCAAAAGATGTAAAAAAAGCTTTTGATAAAATTCAACACATATTTATGATAAAAACTCTCCAGAAGGGAGTGTGGGAGGGAGACACAAGAGGGAGGGTATATGGGGATATATATATATGTATAGCTGACTCACTTTGTTATACAGCAGAAAGTAACACACCATTGTAAAGCAATTATACTCCAATCAAGATGTTAAAAAAACAACTCTCCAGAAAGTGGGCATAGAGGGAAACTACCTCAACATAATAAAGGCCATATACAACAAACCCACAGCAAACATCATTCTCAATGGTGAAAAACTGAAAGTGTTTCATCTAAGATCAGGAACAAGACAAGGATGTCCACTCTCACCACTATTATTCAACATAGTTTTGGAAGTCCTAGCCATGGCAATCAGAGAAGAAAATGAAATAAAAGGAATACAAATTGGAAAGGAAGAAGTAAAACAGTCATTGTTTGCACATGACATGATACTATACATAGATAATCCTAAAGATGCCACCAGAAAACTGCTAGAGCTAATCAATGAATTTGGTAAAATTGCAAGATGCAAAATTAATGCACAGAAATCTCTGGTATTCCTATACACAAACAACAAAAAATCAGAAAGAGAAATTAAGGAAAAAATCCCATTCATCACTGCAACAAAAAGAATAAAATACCTAGGAATAAACCTACCTAAGGAGGTTAAAGACCTGTACTCAGAAAACTATAAGACACTGATGAATGAAATCAAAGATGACACAAACAGGTGGAGAGATATACCATGTTCTTGGATTGGAAGAATCAATACTGTGAAAATGAAAATGACTGTACTACCCAAAGCAATCTACAGATTCAATGCAATACTTATCAAATTACCAATGGCATTTTTTTTTTTTTTTTGCAGTACGCAGGCCTCTCACTGTTGTGACCTCTCCCGTTGCAGAGCACAGGTTCCAGACGCGCAGGCTCAGTGGTCATGGCTCACAGGCCCAGCCGCTCTGTGGCATGTGGGATCCTCCTGGACCAGGGCACGAACCTGCGTCCCACACATCGACAGGCGGACTCTCAACCACTGCGCCACCAGGGAAGCACCCAATGGCATTCTTTACAGAACTAGAACAAAAAATCTTGAAATTTGTATGGAGACACAAAAGACCCTGAATATCCATAGCAACCTTGAGAGAAAAAAATGGAGTTGGAGGAATTAAACTCCCTGACTTCAGACTATACTAGAAAGCTACAGTCATGAAGACAATATGGTACTGGCACAAAAACAGAAATATAGATCAATGGAACAGCATAGAAAGCCCAGAGATAAACACATGCACCTATGGTCAACTAATCTATGACAAAGGAGTCAAGGATATACAATGGAGAAAAGACAGCCTCTTTAATAAGTGGTACTGAGAAAACTGGATAGCTATATGTAAATGAATGAAATTAAAACACTCCCTACCACCATACACAAAAATAAACTCAGAATGGATTAAAGACTTAAATGTAAGACCAAAAACTCTAAAACTCTTAGAGAAAAACAGGAAGAACACTCTTTGACATAAATCACAGCAAGATCCTTTTTGACCCACTTCCTAGAGTAATGGAAATAAAAACAAAAATAAACAAATGGGATCTAATGAAACCTCAAAGCTTTTGCACAGCAAAGGAAACTATAAAGAAGATGAGAAGATTACCCTCAGAATGGGAGAAAATATTTGTAAATGAATCAGCTGACAAAGGATTAATCTCTAAAATATATAAACAGCTCATGCACCTCAATATTAAAAAAACAAACAATCCAATCAAAAAATGGGCAGAAAGCCTAAATAGACATTTCTCCAAAGAAGACATACAGATGGCCAAGAGGCACATGGAAAGATGCTCAACATCATTAATTATTAGAGAAATGCAAATCAAAACTACCATGAGGTATTACCTCACACCAGTTCGAATGGGCATCATCAGAAAATCTACAAACAAGAAATGCTGGAGAGGGTGTGGAGAAAAGGTAACCCTCTTGCACTGTTGGTGGGAATGTAAATTGATACAGCCAATATAGAGGGCAGTATGGAGGTTCCTTAAAAAATTAAGAATAGAATTACTTTATGACCCAAAAATCCCACTACTGGGCATTTACCCAGAGAAAACTATAATTCAAAAAGACACATGCACCCCAATGTTCATTGCAGCACTATTTACAATAGCCAGGTCATGGAAACAACCTAAATGCCCATTGACAGATAATGAGATAAAGAAGATGTGGTACATATATACAATGGAATATTACTCAGCCATAAAAATGAACAAAATTGGGTCATTTGTAGAGATGTGGATGGACCTAGAGACTGTCATACAGAGTGAAGTCAGAAAGAGAAAAACAAATATTGTATATTAATTCATATATGTGGAGTCTAGAAAAATGGTACCGATTAACTGGTTTGTAAGGCAGAAATAGAGACACAGATGTAGAGAACAAATGTATGGACACCAAGGGGGAAAGTGGCAGGGGAAGGGGTGGTGGTGGGATGAATTGGAAGACTGAGATTGACATGTATACACTAATATGTATAAAATAGATAACTAATAAGAACCTGATGTATAAAAAATAAAATAAAATAAAATTCAAAAAAAAGATATGATAAAAAAAGAAAAAATATGAAACAAAAAAAAAAATAAAGGTGGTCATATTAGTAAATACCTCTCTCCTTATTATAATACTCTTCTGGGCAACATTATCCACTTGTATGGTTTTAACTATTTTTTAATGAGAATGATGCCTAAATACATATCTCCACCCCCATCTTTTCCACTTTTTACATGAATACTACATGAGAATCTCCCATCTAAAGGATCAAAGCTAAATTCAGTTTCTTTCTCCCCAAGCATATTTGCCTTTCTGTTTTATCTATCTCAGCTAAGAAAACCAGTATCCATTCAGGTAGGAAGCTTGGAAGTTGCCTTTGAGTCCTTCCTCTCTCTTTTAGTATTCCCATGCTCAGTCAATCATTAAACCTTAAAAATTTCTGGAATCTATTAGTTTTACCCCTTATTCAGACAAATTATTTTCATTAGAATTATTGCAGAGCTTCCTCACTGATCTCTGCTTTCCCACAAATCCTACCTCCATACTACTAGTAGGGTGTTCTGGCTAAAATAGAAATCTTATGATGTTACATCCATGTTAAAAGTGCTTAGTGACTCTGCATGGCCTACATGGTGAAGTATGAGCTTTGTTCACATCAGAAAGGCTCACCCTGACCTGGTCTCTGTTTTCTTTTCCTCTGCCACACCTTACCTCAGACACAGTGAGCTAGCAACCTTGAATTTCAGCAAGCCCCCATTCACACCATGCTAATCTACACTGATGCAAACTTATTCCTCTACCTGGAGTCCATTACCCCTTATTTATCTGGTTAACTGCTTCATAACCAACTTCAAACCTACCTGGACACCCCCATTCCCCATGGGCTCACTGGGCTTCCTCTGTACTGTGAGCTACTCATTCCACTGTTTTGAAATCCTTTATTTACCTTTTTGCCTTATAGAATTTAGCTCTCCCATAGCAAGGAGGATGTCATATTAATAATGAAACAGTCCACACAGAGCTTGGCACACAGTTTACACTCAACAAATGTTGGTTGTACTTGACGTGAGACTATTAAAATGTGATAAACATAATTAAACTCTCTCTCCAACACCAGCACAGAATGCTTGATGAATGTTGCACAGTTAATAGTTGTGTTGAGTGAAATCATTATTCCTGTGGCTTCTAATACATCAGAAAGAAATAAAAGAAAGAAATATGGAAGGAAGGAAGCAAAGATCTGCAATAAGCTTTCTAATTGATTTTCTTCTTAAACTAGAAATTCTACTGGAGAAAGGGTCAAGATCAGGGGTAATGTGACAGAGAAGATGAGGGAAGGACACTGAGGACTCATTCTAACACCATTTTGTCCAAGGCTGGTCTTTCACCTGACCCGGTGGGTACCAAATGCTCTAAGCAGTAACTTGCTATTAATCACAGTGAGGCCTTGACCAAGATCCGTTGCTGTTTCTTCCCTATGCCAGCAGAGGGTGTGATAGAGCACAGCACTCCGTTGGCAATTTAACACTAATTTGAGACACAGTTTCCTTTCCCAACCACCTTCTGTTTCTCCAAGCTTGTCTACCTCTAGGGGGATTTCTGTTATACTTTGCACTGTTTACTATCTCACCATCACGTATCCGCTGCAGCCCATGGCATTTTGGTGCTGTCAAAATAGGTTAAAAAAAAGAAAAAAGGGTTTTCTATGGTAAGATAAGGCTAAAACCCATGGATTAAATGTGTATTAAGTTCATTATAAAGCCAAGGATGAGTGGATGCACAAAAGTTTATTTTGAAATCCTTTCTGGCTAATCTTCACAGGGCAATGGAAATATACAGATATTCTGAACTTTCTTTCACCCCTCTCCCATCCGCCATCAATTCTGCCATTGTTAGTATAAGTCAACCTACCTCTTAAATCACCGCATGCTTTTAGTGTCATTTCCATCCGGCAGCACTGCAAACAACTCAGTTGTCAGAGGAGACAGATCTGGGCGTAATATCACTTGCAAATGATTTATTCCATAAAGTACATAAAAATATATTTTGAACTCCTAGGCTTATTATTCCCGTAGTAAACAATGATGTAAAGAGAACTCTTAATTTGCTTGCAGTGTGAGAAGTGTCGAGGGGAAGTTATATTACATTTAACATCTTTTGCATTATCAGTTAACTAACAGGGTTGATGGGGAGAAAAGCCACTTGTATTAAGTGACTGGAAATAATCTCACTGTGAAGATGTGCTGAAGACAGGAAGCCAAACTCCAGATGAAACTAATCTGTCTCCATTTCCTTTACTTCTCCTAAATGCTTTTTTGTTTTATTTTGCTTTGTTAGTGTGGCACTCTTCTGTGAAGTTTAAATGAAGCTGGATGCAATTCTTTTAAGATGTTTCACTACATAAAAGGAGAGAGAGTCATTCAAGAGAAATGAACAAATGACCGCCTGCCAATGTTTTTCCATGAAGCCCAGTTGACATTTTGGGTAAGATTATTCTTTACTGAGGGAGACTGTGTCTCGCACTCCTAGGCATTTAGCATCTTCGTTTCCCACCTATTAAATACCAAGAGCATGCTATAGTTATCATAAGAGTCAGCTGCACACATTTTAAAACAGTTCTTTGAGGAGACAGAATGGCCTTCATACAAGAAAGGCCACTTGGAAATGCCTCATACTATATGAGGTCATCTTGAAAGTTTGTTTTATCAGGCTGTTTTAATTAATACCATTGATAACCATGGGGAGAAAATACTTGCAGAGATGGAAGAGCTTGAAATAACACATGCAAAGTGGGTGGACACCACATAGTAGATATTTTGTAATTAGCAGTTAATATTATTGTGAGGAAATATATAAGATATAATGGTGAATGAAGATGCCCTCTTGCCCTCAAAGAAAAAATAGTGGAGAAAACATACATACAGGAATGCACCCAAATAATAAAACAAGTGAATTTAATAGTCAGGGATATCGGGGCTGGGAAGGAGCTGAGTGCAAATTGCATTAGGACTGTCTAGCTTCTGATCTCAAATGAGTACTCATGCTAGGGTGGAGTGAAGGTATGGTTCTAATTTCCTGGTACCAATTACATAATTTCCACCCAGGTTTTGAGGTGGGAGCAGAGATGGATAGATGAGTTTATCATAGATTTCAACCTGGGACACAGCTGATACTTAAGCGTAGCCAGAGGGGAAACTTCAAAATTGCTTTAGGAAATTAATGTTAAATCTTTTTTTAATCTCCATTAAGAGGAATATTTTTTGATTTTGAATAAAATAGACAATGACTTTGTTGTACTTCAAATTCTTATGAATATTCTCCTTCAATATCTAGTTAACCCCTAGTGTTTCATGTGCCAGTATTTTTAATACAATTTAATTCCCAGACTCATATGTATCCTTGGCTTATCTAATAGCATTTCACATCCTTTCTGTTTCTTTTTTCCTGTGTGTTTTATTTATGATTATGACTCCAACTTCTATTGCTATTTGTAAGGTATTTTAGTTTTTATTTTTATTCTTCTACATAAATCCATCCATTCAGTGCTTAACCATATTTACATTTGACTGAATGCATACCACCAGAAGCTAGAATATTTATTTATTGCTTTGAAGAACTAGAATGTTTACTAATAAGGTCATGTATGTATAAGTTATAAATGTAACAGAAAAAAATAAGAAAGTGCATGTTGGTGAAATTCTCACTTGAGTGTAAATATATATTTTTCTAGGGTCAATTGAGTCTCTGGGCATTTTTAAAACTGAGGTTTGCCATTTTAATTACTTTCAATTGGGGAATATTCAGTACTGTAGCATTTTTGGTGAAGTAAATTACAATAATTCCCTGAGATACTTAGTCTGGATACCCTTCTACTCTTATTACTGGAAGAACGAGGTAACCAAAAAAAAAAAAAAAAAAAAAAGATGGCAAATAAACCAGGTTTAAATTCTATGTAATATGCAACACTTCTGCCTTGTCTTAGGCTAAATTAGTGTATTTCAAGTTTTATAAACTATACAATAACAAAAAAGGATGGAGATTTCAGAGAAATCTGACGATGCAGCTGTTACTTGCAGTTTCTTTCCAGAATGAAGTACTGATTTGATGGTGGTTCGTTACCCAAAGAGATTATCTTGTCATCCAAGAAATACAGAATCTCATTGCAGGGGAAGCTGATCTCTCAGGGCCCATTTCTCTCTGCAAACCCAGGGGAACCATATGGCTGTTAAAATCTGGCGCTGTGGAGTCTGACGCCACGGGTTCAAATCCCTGTTGCTACCAAGTAATTGTCTGAAGGCAAAGTTCTTTGTTTTCTTCACCAGGGTATTTTTTTGTCCAAGAATGGTGTTCTTTTTACTGAGCTTAGTGCACTCAGGTTCCTCTTAACACAGCACTCCAGACAGAATTAGAACTAAATATCACATATGAAACATAACTACACTAATTAAGGATGTTATCTGTGACGTGAAGAAATGTTTCCTCTACCACACCTTCCATTCCTACAATAACAACCACCACAATATCAGCATAACACTTGCCCATCTATCTCTCACCTTGTGCCAGACATGGTCTAAGTCCTTCAGATATAATATGCCACCTCATTCACTCCTTTATGAGAAGTTCAATGCTTCATTTTAAGATCTGGTAGCAATAAAAAACTAAATTCTTCAGAAACAATGCTAAGTTGGAAAGTATGAATCAATAATTTTAAAATGAACAACTAAAGCGTAACAAAGTTCTCTTGTTATAGTGGGAGTAAAAGAGGAAAATAAATATGGTATAAAAATGGCAGGCATCTCTTATAACATGACACACTCAGCTGGTGCAGTGGGCCCCACCTATGCCACCACACAGACATTTTGGGTAAAATACAACAACAATAAACCTATATCTATATTTAATATCGTCATATTTAATATCATCTCATCTTTAATATCATTCTATATCTCGTTACTTGTATTTCTGATGTCATTTTTCTCATACCATATATCTTAATATTTATTTTATTTATATTATTTATTTTTATTTATTTATTTTGGCTGCACCAGGTCTTAGTTGCGGCATTTGGCATCTTTAGGTGCAGCATGCGGGATCTTTTAGTTGCAGCATGCGGACTTCTCTTAGTTGTGGCATGTGGACTCTTAGTTGGGTCGTGGGAACTCTTAGTTGCATCATGCATGTGGGATCTAGTTCCCTGAGCAGGGATGGAACCCGGGCCCACTGCATTGGGAGTGCAGAGTCATACCCACTGGACCACCAGGGAAGTCCCTCATACCATCTATCTTATATCATTTTATATTTATATCTACGCCTAAGCATTGGTCTATATTTTTATCTCACATCCCTACCTGAATCTGGATCTATAATTTGTAGTAGAAAACTGTTCTGTATACTAGGTGATTGTACTCCCTTGGTCAGAAACAACTTCTTCAAGCAGTCAAGGGCATTTGAAGTAAGCAGCCAAGGGCATTTGCAGTAAGCAGTCAAGGGCATGTAGATGCGAGTTACAGTGGATATGGGACGCCTCCACTGCAGGGACCTTGCTCAGCAATCAAGTGAGAAAAAGTTGTGCTTGCTGGTCTAAGAGATTATATTGATTTTTCAATGACTCGAACGTTATTACTAGTTAATCTGGTTGTGTTCATACATGGCCAAAGGCAACAATGAAAAGGAAAAAATAATAATCACATTGCACCTATATTAATGAGTAATACAGAATTCTCTTAACAGTGTTTTCACACCTGCTATAAGAAACGTGTATAATTCCAACTGGATTAGCCAAATGGAATTCTGCCAATTTTCAAGAATTAATATAGTAATGCACATGAATAGGGGTTTTATTTTATTTTGTGTTTTGCAAGGGTTTTCTCAACAAAAAGGCATGGCAGACTAGCAGAACCTGTGCGTAATCCTCACTCATCAGCCTAGGGCTGACAATATTATTCAACTCTCATGCCTTCCTACCTTCTGCCTTTTTGTGTGTTTTCAGAGTGGAAGAATCCCGTTTCTGACAGCTATTTGGAAGTAGAGGTATCATAAAGCCAACAGAATCAGCCTCATGATTCATTGTTGTCCACTGACTAATTGTGCTGACAACTGGGACACAGGTTCTGGGCCAGGCATCAGAAAGACATGAAGACACAGAAAGAGCCACCTACGGTCCTGAAAATCTCTTAAGTGATGTGTCTGAGGCCCTTCTAACCTAGGACTGAACGTTATCAAGTCTGACTTGTAGTTACTGATTCATCCTGGGGAAGGCAGTCACTCGTATTTCATTTTTTTCTACTGATGAGAAGTTCAAAACTGTTGATTTAACATGCCAATGTTCACATCAGCTGAATTATCCTCTAATGGCAATTTTATAAAATATAATTTTTTAACCTTTATCAGCAATGATTTTTTAAACACTTAATACAAAAAAAACCCATTTTTAATATTACTTTTGTGATGTGTATTAACATTTACTTTGAACATTGGGAAAAATGATCAGGGCTTGACATTGACATTTTTTGGTGAAATATTTGTCAGGAGGGAGGGTTTCAGCAATTGCTTAGTGAAAGCACCTGAAAGCATCATTTGTATTGGTTCCCACTTGCCCACAGGATAAAGTTACCCACCACCCCTTCCTGCGTGTCAGGGCTTTCACAGTCTGGACCCAAGTTCTCTCAATTTCTTGGCTCCCACAATTCCCTGCCAATCCTCCTGTTAAATTTCTAACTGAACTTGTAGCTTATGACTTTAAAGCCTCCCTATGCTTGCCCATGCTGACCCCTCTGCCTGAAGTTACATTCTTATCAGTGTTTTTTTAAATTTTACTTTATATTGGAGTAAAATTGTTTATAATGTTGTTAGTTTCAGGTGTACAGCCCACCGATTCAGTTATATACACATATCTATTCATTTTTCAGATTCTTTTCCCATAGAGGTTATTACAGAATACTGAGTATAGATCCCTGTGCTATATAGTAGTTCCTTGTTGATTATCCATTTTGTATATAGTAAGGTATATATGTTAATCCCAAACTCCTAACTTATCCCTCCTCTACTTTCCCCTTTGGTAATCATAAATTTGTTTTCTAAGTCTGTGAGTCTGTTTTTCTTTTGTAAATATGTTCGTTTGTATCATATTTTTAGAGTTCACAGATAAGTGGTATCATATGATGTTTGTCTTTCTCTGTCTGACTTACTTCACTTAGTATGATTGGAAAACTTATCTCCCCCAAAGCCATGCTTGAACATTACCTTCTCTGACAAATCTGACATCTTCCATCTTTCATCATCACTTCCTCTCCTTGACTCCCTAAAATATCTTATTACATCTCTCTAGTATGTTCTTTTAAGCAACCTATTAACCTGATTGCCTCTGCCCCTAAATGCTGATCTCCTTGAAAGATGGAGCCATAGCATGTATCTTAATATTCCCCAGCAACAAGCAAAGTATCTGGTACATGGGGCCATCCTTAGTAGACAATCAAATGTGTATAGATGACGTAAGGAACCATAAAGATATGCAAAAAGCTTTATCAGACCCACATTAGGCTGCAAGACACCTAAGAGGAATAGGAACAGGTTTTTTATTAAATTTTTAATATGTGACATTTCATTAAGTGCTTCACGTATGAAGCAAAATAATGCTCTGAAATATTAATCTTTGCACTTTGCTTTTCAGCATTTCTTGTAGTTGGGTCAGTGGCATCCATTTTGCCTTAAGGAATCTTAGAATCATCACAAAAGGGAAAAGTGAGGGAAGAAACTGTATTTGAGTGTTAAAACATTCAAAACAGGCTCTTAGGTGTCCTAACAGGAATAACACCCTGAAAGCCAAGGTTTTCCATTTGAAATAAGCTTATTTTTTTTAAGGGAAGGAAAAGCTTTTGGGATAACCCCAAAGGAAGCAAGGCATTGAGTTTATGTCACAACAGATTAGAAAGAGAATATAAGAAGGCCCAGCCTAGCCCACTGTCAGAAAGACAAGAGGGGAATTAACAGCACTGGGGCCAGAGATGGTGGGAAGGGTAGGAAAGCGTTTGACCTTGGTGGAGGTCAATGAGCTAGAATCTGAGGGACCCGCAGAAGGAGGTTCTGGTCAGCACTGGCTTCCTGTTGAGCTCTTCTCTCCACTGGCAGGGCCACATCGCTGGATCTCAGGGGTTGGAACATCCCGTTAGGGTTCAGGTAAGCTCTTCATCTTGCCTATGTCACATTTGCTTTCCTCATTGCCATCTGATAAATCCTTCCATCCACAGCTCTCTAAGTATCTCCTATGGATATTCCAGCAGAAGTGATTCCCAGTTGTGACCTGGACTTTTCTAAACTTCCCATCCAAACTCTTTAGCAAAAGTGTGCCAATTTTTAAAGTCTTGACTATGGTCCTAAAATGAAGGGCGGGGTCTCTGAAATCTAAAAAGGCAGTTGTGGTAGGATCAGGAAAATCCTGGGTGTATGTGCTTGGGTAAGACTGGACAGCGGTAAGGCTCATATCCTTTACACAAGAAGAGTTGTATTTAATCAGCACAACAATAATGTAGGAATTACCATCTGGATTTTACAGATAAGTAAACCAAGGTCCAAAGAGTTTGACTAATTTGTCCAAGATCATACCACTTAAGTGTCAGAATAAGACAATAAACATAAGCAGACACGATCCATTATACTATGCTGTGTTGTCTCTATTTTTTTAAAAAAAACTAGAGTGTGCATATGTGTGTATGTATATGTGTATGTGAATGTGTGTTTGTGTATGTATGTATGCAGGTGTGAGGCTGGTGTTCATACAGTCTGTGGGCATTGACAGATTCATTTATGCCTATTTTTTCCACACTGAGCACTTGTACAAAAATAAAGTGGGTCCATAGCCATCCTCCTCCCTCTTTCCCTTCTCCCCTCTCTCTTCTCTTCATTTTTCCCTTTCTCTTCTCTCTCTCCATTTTCTAGGGTTACAGTTCACTGCCAAGCCAAGGAGAAGAATGTATCTAGAGCAACACTAATGATTCTGGCCACTAACTGGGAATCTGATCTTCTGGGCTCTTTTCCCAGCTCTCCTACTGTGCAATTTTAAACTTGATGAAGCTTCTGTTTATCCAACTGTAAAATACAGGTAATATATTCCTACCTCAGTGAGGGCTGAGGAAGAATACTGTTATGTACAGCACTTTATGATCCATAGACAAAAGGCAGAATCAGTGACAATTTCATTATATTGAAAGTGTTTTCAAACTCACCTTGTCCTCTTCTTTTTCTTGGCATCACTACTACCCTAGAGGTGAAGGTGTAAGATGGCTCCTTCTTTGGAGATGCACAGAATATTCAAGAAGCTTATCATTATTATGTAAAATGTTTTTCTTCAATGCAAGGGAACAATATATTCTAATAAAATTTTCTTGTTGTGACATTAAGAATAGAAATTCTGAAGTCTTAAAAATTGCCTCTGAGAGTCCACAAATTAATATTTTTATTTAGCTTTGGCCAGAGAAGACACAAATCTAATCCCAACCAAGTTATTGACCCTTAAGAAATCCTGGGCCATGTCACTTAATCTCTCAAAATCAAAATCAAGTATGGATCAGAGAAATGTGTCTAGTCCTTTTAGATGTACTTGAGCTGTGTCCTTCATTTGAATAATAAGCTAGAAAAAATGAATCAAGATAAAAATGGTATAGGATACTTTCCTAGAAGGAAGATGAATGGATGATGGCTTTGCCAATGTGCTGACTTCTGTCATTCTCATGTTCAGAGACAAGCACCATATGAATGATTCCACTCGGTTGATTCTGGAGAGTTCCACCATGAACAGATTGTCAGAGTTGCAATTGGACTAACCTGCCACTGCAGCTCACCATAGTGTCAGCATGGAGAAGAATACATTTCTTTATTTCTGAAAATGCACTGGCTTGCCAGAAATTTCATTTTAGCAATCTTAAAGCCAGCAAATTTGAACATTAATGAGTACAATTGCTTTTCATTCTAGCAATTGTTTTTCTTGGTCAAAAAAGGCTGCAGGTTATGAATACGTATTTTTGAAATCTAATTTAAGGCAGAGAAAGGGAAAAAATCATTGTAAGAGACTTTCCCATTCATGAGAAAAATAGAAAATAAATATGACTACTAAACTATTCTTCAAACTATTTATGTCCCCAGATGAACTCATCATCATCATACCAGACTCAAAACTCTTGGTCACAGAGGCTTGAAGTCTTGTAGTTATTATTGGGTCATTCTTTTGTCACACATAAATGCCAGTTTGTGTAGCATGAATTCTACACATGTAGCATTAGTCAACTTCATCCCTTCCTATCCACATGGTCTACCCTAACACGAACTCTACTATTATCGCAGCCTCTTAATTGGTCCCCGGGTTCTATTCTTTCTACGTGTTAAAGCATCCTGTGTATGCTGCTAGACTAATCTTTATAAAAATTGCTCTGATTCCCAACAGTCAAGAGTTCCCAATTTTCTATCAAATAAAGACTAATATCCTTAGTGTAGAACCCAAATCCCTCCTCAATCTAATATCAACTAATTTCCAGCTTTATCTTTAGTTCATTCACCTTCCACTGCCATAAGACTAGGCTAACTCTTCCATATAATCCTGTGCTTTAGTTGCCTTCTTCCATTATTCTGTTACCTACTTTTGGAATGTTAATGTCTCTGACTCTTTGTGACCAGATCCTACATTTGTCCTTAAAAACCTAAACCATACAGTATTTCCATTCAACAGTGGCTTGATGAATATCTCCTGTGTTCCAGGTTCTGTTCCAAGTGCTCCAGTATGGTCCTTTAATTATTTTTCCAGGTGGAAATAATATTTCTTCTTTAAAGCCCCATGTCATGCTTTCTGTACTTTTCTCTGCTTTGTGACCTAGTTAAGGGAATAGATTCTATACTGTCCTGAAAGGGTTGGCACCCTCTCTGACAGTCCGTCATGGTTTGCAATCTCCATAAAGCCTAAAGAGCATCTATTACATAGTAAGTTCTTTGTAAAGATTTTTGAATTGAAAGAAAAAAGCACAATATTTTCTGTGAGGCATGGCAAAGCCTAGAGCAAATATCTGAAGCCATGAGTTGTAAAATTATGAATGCAGCTAATTTTTTGTATTTTATTAGTCAATATCAATGAAGACTCCTAAATTGTTGGTTTTTTAAAAACATATATGTTGACAATGGGGCAAGTTTATCCAGTTTTCCTAAAACTGGAGTTAGTTTGTGTGTGAAAACCTATATCTCAATATACATACAAAGTGTAAATCAGGCTAGTATTTCAGAAAACCTCTATGCAAATTTGTACTTGAGTAGATAAGGGATGAGTAATTTTTGTTCTGTTTTTATCTATTTAATTTTTATATAAAGCATATTTAAATGCATGCTTGCATTTCTTTTCAATGAAATGGGAAATAACTGTTAATATACTAAAGTTATACTTAGGATATAGTAAGACTCAGTGTCTCTACTAGAAAACTGAAGATTTTCTTCAGATGATGAGGACTTGAATCTTATGATGGCTGCAGGGCCTTGATACTTAGAGCACAATATTTGGGCATGAAGCTTTGGCCTCAGTTGGTATCTAACATTACTTGTTAGAAATGCCATATGATCCAGTAATTCCACTCCTGGTCATATATCTGGAGTAAACCATAATTCGAAAAGATACATATACCCCAATGTTCATTGCAACACTATTTACAATAGTCAGGACATGGAAGCAACCTAAATGTCCATCAACAAACGAATGGATAAAGAAGATGTGGTACACATATATAATGGACTGTTACTCAACCATAAAAAAGAACGAAATAATGCCATTTGCAGCAACATGAATGGACCTAGAGATTGTCATGCTGAGTGAAGTAAGTCAGACAGAGAAAGACAAGTATCATACAATATCACTTACATGTGGAATCTAAAAAAATGTTACAAATGAACTTATTTACAAAACGAAATAGAGTCACAGATGAAGAAAACAAACTTATGGTTACCAAGGGGGAAAGGAAGGGGGGATAAATTGGGAGATTGGGATTGACAGATACACACTACTATATATAAAATAGATAACTAATAAGGACCTACTGTATAGCACAGGGAAATCTACACAATACTCTGTAATGACCTATATGAGAAAAAAATCTAAAAAAGAGTGGATATATGCATATTTATGTATATTTATAACTGATTCACTTTGCTGTACAGCAGAAACTAACACAGCATTGTAAATCAACTATACTCCAATAAAAATAATTTAAAACAAAAATAAATGCAACTGAATGAGTGCCAACCCTGACACACGGATTCCAACTCTTTGTGGATGGATCCCAGAGATCTGGGTTTTAGACAACCCTCCAAGTGATTCTGATGCATGCTAAAATTTGAAAAGCAGAGAGAATTAAAATGCAGAAGTCCATTGCATGAGTAAACTTCAACATGTAAATTAAAGGTGACAATGTGCCTTAAATCAGGAATTATCAGAGTTTTAGGAAAATGGAACTAAGTGTTATTTTATACAAATCGGATTCAGTTACAATCCATACATTGCTCAGGACTTCGTCTCACAAAGCCACCTGATGTCATTTTGCTGAGAGAAGAAAAGATGAAAACTGTATCAAGAAAGAATTTTAAAGAACTAGTGTGTTAGTTATTTCTCATTTGAAGAAGATTAAAAAACCCTACATTTCTCCTTCGCACCTTGTTGCTCACCCTATGCATATGTCAACAGAACCAAGCCAAGTTAAAAGCATGGCATCCTAAGCCACTCCACTAGCTGCATAGAGAAGACTAAAAAATAACTCGAGGCACAGACTGGATTGTTTTCCTAACCCTTGAAGTAATCCAGCTGTTCTGAAGACATTTTTCTTGTCCCCCATCTTGAATTAGATTTCTATCATAAAGTCCTCTCTTTAAGACATTTTGGGAAAATCTTACTGTTGATAATATTTTAATTATATTTTCCATTTGGGGGATTTGTTATGTATTCAGAGGTATGAAATTTCCTTATGGAGAAACTTCTTTACATATGAAAGCAGACCCTGTTGGGCTTGTGAAATGTTTGGGTAGATGAAATTAAAAACTCTCTTAAAGCCCTTTCTTTCAGTTTTTTTTCTCAGGCTCACACAGATCCACTTGCTCAAAGAGTTGAATAACTAAAGAAAAAGATATACTAATATTACAAGGTTCAGTACTAAATGCCAGCACATAATAGAAAAGGGCAACAAGCAACACAGGAAATGGATCCACATAATATAATAAAATGAAAAAATGGGAAAAATAAACCAATAAAAACAACCAGATTTGATTCCTTCCCTCCCTCCCTCCCTCCCTCTCTTCCTTCCTTCCTTCCTTCCTTTCTACCTTCCTTCCTTCTTTCCTTCCTTCCTTCCTTCCTTCCTTCCTTTCTTTCTTTCTTTCTTTCTTTCTTTCTTTCTTTCTTTCTTTCTTTCTTTCTTTCTTTTCTTTCATGGTGTGATTGTGCATGCAACCACTTTGAAAGAATTTAGGACAGAATAAAAGAAATCTGGATGCAAATAAAAAGAAACATTAATAAATTAGCCAGTATTTATGTCCTGTCTGGATTTTGTTTTTTATCCTGTAGATGGAAAAGATCCACATATTACTGTCCTTTTGTCCAACAAAAACAGATTATTCTTTAAAATGGCCATACAATTACCATCAGAAAAGGCAATTAATATATTTTTACTCTACCAATATTGGTTTGGGTTCATTTTTTGTCTAGATTTTGAGTCAATTTTCTGTTGGTCAGTTTTGTATTTCGCTGTATTTATGTCTTAGTCCCAAATGCATGTGAATTTCTATTAAAAATGGTATCAACTGTGGAAGAAAAAGCGAGAGAAGTTAGTGCCTCAGTGTACTGCAACACAGAAAAATGCCCAGGGGCTCAGGACGATGAGCATATTTTCATAATTCTCAAGAAACCAACAAAACCCTCCACTAACAGTACACTATATTTCTTTGTATAATAGGTTACTAATGATGAAGTGATTTGCACTGTATCCTACTCAGCTACTGAAATTTTTATACTCTTCAGATCACTGGGTATAATGTCAAGAGTAGTTTTGAATTCTTTGGATGAAAGAGTTACTAGTAATTTAAGAGAGGTAATGGATATTTTCATCACCTGGATTTCTATAGCAAATTATGACAAGTTCATCTTCTTCTTTGCTGTACAAAGACCTTATAATCAATCTTAAAGATATATAAGTGCCTTTGCCTTCTGTTTTGTACAACTTTTTATAGCAGGTTTTGTAAAGATTTTTTGTCAGTTGTAATGGAACATCCTATCAAATTTATTTTTCTCAAGGGAAGAAGAGGTTTATCTTTAGTTCAAACATTCACCATTGGACTCAAATCAGTGTTTAAATTCAGTCTTTAGTTATCAGGTGAGAATGTTTATAGCCTTCATGTTAGGGTATGTCCGTCTTTGATCCCTTTACCAAAACTGAACAAAGATTGTTAGTGACCAGGCTAAACACATCAAATCTTTAAAGAGTATGCAAAATTACTTTCAAATGAAGGCATTCCTTTCAATACAGGAGCTGATAGAGAAAATACATGAATAAAAAATTCTCATTACATATGATGATTATGAAACTTTTAATAAAATCTCTGTGGGATTATGTCAGTAAAGGAGAGTAAAGATTGTACAGTATCTTCAATGGGATGATACTGGTTGATGATTTTGCACTGAATTCATTTGAATACATATAGACAAATTGTTTCCAAAATCAATTAATTAAAAAGGGATGTTAATGTGAGAGTTGCAGTGGCACTCTCAAACCCATCCAAACTTCCAGCTTCCAATTTGAAAAGGCATAATTAAAAATACACATTAAACATTCATAAAGGAGGTGGACACAGTCTAAAGAAAACCAGATTGGGAGATCAGTGTTCTAGTTCTGCCTCTGCTGCTAAATGCAGTGGCACAGTCCTTTATCAGATATGTCTTTTGCAAACACTCTTCTGGCTGTGCCTTGTCTTACTCTCTCTCTCTCTCTTTTTTTTTTTCCGATACACGGGCCTCTCACTGTTGTGGCCTCTCCCGTTGTGGAGCACAGGCTCCCGACGTGCAGGCTCAGCTGCCATGGCTCACAGGCCCAGCCACTCCATGGCATGTGGGATCCTCCCGGACTGGGACATGAACCCGTGTCCCCTGCATCGGCAGGCGGACTCTCAACCACTGCGCCACCAGGGAAGCCCTGTTTGTAGATTTTTTTGATGATGGCCATGTTGACTGGTGTGAGGTGATACCTCATTGTAGTTTTGATTTGCATTTCTTTAATAATTAGTGATGTTGAGCATCTTTTCATGTGCTTTTTACCATCTGTATGTCTTCTTTGGAGAAATGTCTATTTAGATCTTCCACCCGGTTTTTGATTGGGTTGTTTGTTTTTTGATATTGAGCTGTGTGTGCTGTTTGTATATTTTGGAGATTAATCCATTGTCGATTTCTTCATTTGCAAATATTTTCTCCCATTCTGAAGGTTGTCTTTTCATTTTGTTTATGGTTTCCTTTGCTGTGCAAAAGCTTTTAAGTTTCACTAGGTCCCATTCACTTATTTTTCTTTTTATTTTCATTACTCTAGGAGGTGGATCAAAAAAGATCTTGCTGCGATTTATGTCAGAGAGTGTTCTGCGTATGTTTTCCTCTAAGAGTTTTATAGAATCCAGCCTTACATTTAGGTCTTTAATCCATTTTGAATTTATTTTTGTATATGGTGTTAGGGAGTATTCTAATTTCATTCTTTGACATGTAGCTGTCCAGTTTTTCCAGCACAACTTATTGAAGATACTGTCTTTTCTCCATTGTATATTCTTGCCTCCTTTGCCATAGACTAGGTGGCCATAGGTGCGTGCATTTATCTCTGGACTTTCTATCCTATTTATCTATATTTCTGTTTTTGTGGCAGTACCATACTGTTTTGATGACTGTAGTTTGTAGTATAGTCTAAAGTCAGAGAGACTGATTCCTCCAGCTTCATTTTTCTTTCTCAAGATTGTTTTGGCTATTTGTTGTCTTCTGTGTGCCCATCCAAATTGTAAATATTTTTGTTCTAATTCTGTGAAAAAAGCCATTGGTAATTTGATAAAATTGTATTGAATCTGTAGATTGCTTTGGGTAGTATAGTCATTTTCACAATATTGATTCTTCCAGTCCAAGAACATGGTATTATTCTCTTGATACTGTCTTTTGCAGGGCAAAAGTTTCTAGTTTTAATGAAGTCCAAATCATCAATTACTTCATTCATGAATTGTGTCTTTGGTGTTGTATCTAAAAAGGCATCACCATACCTAAGTTCATCTAGACTTTCTATGTTGTCTTCTAGGACTTTTTATAGTTTTGTGTTTCGCTTTTAGATCTATGGTCTATTTTGAGTTAATTTTGATGAAAAATGCAAGGTCTGTGTCTGGATTCTATTTTTTGTTTGTTTGTTTGTTTTGCTTGTCAATGTACGGTTGTGAGACTTTTTTTTTTTAAATGAAGCACTGGCAACAAGAACACTGAGAAATCATTTCACTTTTTTATGTCTTGGTTTGCTTACATGCAAAACCAGTGTGATCCCTGACCTGCCTGTCTCATGAAGCAAGTGTGAAGAGTAAATGAAATAACATCCATGAAAATTCTGTATAAATTCCAGCCCATATCTTATTCACTAATAAAATGGGAACTCAATAAAACAATGACCATGACTTTCTCACCCTTGAACCTCTGGTGCTCAGTCATACCTTCCATTAAGCAGATAGTCAGTAAATGTTTCAAAAAAGTTTTATGTCATATTCTTATTGATTATTAATAATCATTACAATAAATGATGAATTTGTTTTAGAAGTTTTAGAAAGTACCAAGTGTTTAAAAATTCATCTATAACTACCCTAAAAATATACCTATAAACATTTAAGCATATTTTATTCCTGTCTTCTTTCAATAAGTCTTTTTGACTTTGCACTGGACTGAATTCTCATGACAAAGATTGGGATAGGCAGGAAAGGACATCACAGAAAACAACCCCCCACCCTCTGTGGTGGAACAGGTGTGCAGGTGGTGACTAGCTGCTTCTTGGAATAGGTGTAACTTCTCTGAATCTTTCTTGCACATGAAATGAAATGCTTAGGCTGTTCTGGGTGGGACAAGACGCTGCTCCTCGTGGAAGGAAGTAAGCAAAATCCAACTGCTCCCTAGGAGAAGGCCGGGAAACACCGCAGACCCTATGCCGATGCAAAGCCAAGGTCTGCTATGACTCAGAGCAGGCAGGCAACTCTTCTGCCCATGATCCCCCAGAGTTACAAGGCAGAGTTTTGCCTCCAATGGTGAGAGAGCTGAGAAGGCTCATCCTTCAGACTCAGGCCAAGACTGAGGCTGGACAAGGAAGACCAAGATTCTTTGCTGCACCTCCATCTCCCCACTATCTCCACTAGTAGCCTAGGATAGAGAAAGAAGCAAAAGAAATCTACTGCTGGTGGAGGAGCAGTGAGGCAGAGAGAGACACATCCCATCTTTGACACAAACACGTGGGAAGTCTTGGAATCTGAGAGTGAAGGAAGAATACCAAGAAAGCTGCTGCCCTGACTCCACAGGAAATTCAAGGGAAGAGCAACCCACAGGTGGAGGAATTTGAAGTTTCTGATGCACTGATGACCAAAGTAACAACAAAAAACAAACATAGCTCAATTCCTGAACAAAGAGACTCAACTCCCATACTAACTGCCCAATAGAAGCAGAATATTTCTTGGCATAAATACTATTTATTTCAGCCTCTACAAGTGATCTCTACCCTTTCCTCCACATATAATGGGCAAAAAATTTGAATAGATACAACTATTGAAGAGATATGGATGGCAGATATCCATTCATGAAGATGTGCTCAACATTAGATCTATCAAAACCACATTTAGTACTACTACACATTTAGTATAATGACTAAAATGAAAAAAAAAAAAACCAAGTGCTGGTGAGAATGAAGAGCAACCGGAACTCTCATATATTGCTGGTTGGAATGCAAAATGATACAGCCACTTTGGAAAATGTTTTGGCCATTTCTTATAAAGTTGAAAATATACTTACCATCTAACCCAGAAATCTTAGTCCTAGATTTTTTACCTAAGAGAAATTAAAATAATGTCTATACCAATACCTGAACGTGATTTTATAAACTTTATTTATAGTATTTCCCAAGCTAGAAACAACCCAGTTTTCCATCACCTGGTGAATGAATAAATAATAGAGTACTACTCACCAAAAAACCCCCAATGAACTACTGTTACATGAACAAATATGAATAAATCTCAAAAGCATAACGTTAGGGGAAAGAAGCCAGACACAAAAGGCTCATCCTGTATGAGTCCATTTATATGACATTTTAGAAAAATGAAAAGTATGGGGACAGAAATAAAATAACAGGTTGCCTCCACTTGGGTTGGAGAGTAAGGATTGAATGCCAATGGGCATAAGAAAATCCTTGGAGACAATGGAAATATTCTATGTTTTGATTGCGGTAGTTGTGATTATAGTTGTGTATATATTTGTCAAAATACATGTTACCTTAAAAGGAGTAAATTTGGTTCTATGAATATTTAACCACAATATACCTGAGTTTAAAGAATTACAGAAAAGATGATTTAGAGTCTTTTGGAGAACAGTAATAAGAAAGAGTAACACTCTGAATCCTATTCAAGATTTATTTACTGTTGAAGTTTAAAGATGAATTATTTATAGCTTTGTCTCTTGTGGTTTGTGGTTTCTATTTTTCCACAATTACTAAACTACTGAATTTGATTGTAGCACATTATTGTTTGGTTTTCTTGAATATTTTCTCCTTTTAGACAGCCTAATTTATGTCACTGTATTCCACCCCTCCTGTTTACATCATGCAGACATCACAACAAGCAGCTTTAGGGTTTTGTCTTTTTCCAAAATTCACCCAGGGCCTCTCTCTCACTGACATCCTAACTAATACTTTCTTCTTTATCTATGCAGTCCTCTAATTCCTTAACTTGGTATTAGGGCTTGCAATCTCTTATTTTAATCTCCATCTTTGATTTGGCCACACATTCAAGCAACCTTATGAGGAGGACTCGCCTTGACCTGTCCCTTGTCTTTTGATGCTTGTGTACTTTTTATTCTCATAGCTTCAAAGGTTGGAGTAGAGAAGCTCCCCCCTCTCTCTGCCAAAACCTTTGACTCACAGAAACACTTTCCTGTATCCCTTCCTACCCTCAAAATACCCTGAAGCGGAGGTTTTCAGAGTGTGGTCTGTGGATCCCTGCTGGTTGACAAGACACTTTCTGAGATTCCTAGAGATCAAAACTGTTTTTATAACAGTAAGATGTTACTCTCCTTTTCCTCTGTGTTAATATTTGCACAGATGGTGCAAAAGCAACCGTGAGCAAAACTACTGGTACATATCAAGACAAGGATACCAAAATGTATTAATACTTTGTTCACCATCACACAAACATACACACTCCCATATACATACAAAAGGCCAATTTCATTTAAGAATGTATTTGATAAAGTAGTATAACTTATTCATTTTATAACTTTATTAAATATTGGCCTTGAATACATATTATTTAATATTCTAATCTCTGCCACAAAATAGTAAGTACATAAAGCATTCTTGATTAGTATGATTGTATTAGTTGTGAGCTGAACTAGTTCTTTTTTTTTTTTTTCCAATTTTACCTGGAAAACTGACAAACTGTGGTCATCAGATTTGGGTCTGTGGCAGACATTTTCTCAAAAATGAATGAATTGAGTGTGTCTTCACAGCAAATAACTGACAGTATTTATTGTCAGTGATAAAATTTGAGCTTTCTAGGAATAGTAAGAATTTTAGAAAATTTGTATCTGCAGTTGTGAACTTGATAATTTACCAATACTTAAAAACTTTTGAAATAATACTGGTGGTGCTGTTAACAATTGTAATATTTTTGATATTGTATATTAAAATATATGAGCATTTGGAAGATATTCATAACTAAGTGAACTGATATTTTCCAACTGACCTACGTATGTTGTTACAAAATCATGTACAGATAAAAGATCTATTCAAAATACAAAATAGACTAGATTTGCATGGATTTCAATGTAACAGAGTACAAAATAAATCACTGATGTGATTTTAGAATCTGCATTGTAAAATATAAACTTTAAGAAATACCTCTTGTCAGGCTTCCCTGGTGGCGCAGTGGTTCAGAGTCTGCCTGCCGATGCAGGGGACACGGGTTCATGCCCCGGTCCGGGAAGTTCCCACATGCCCCGGAGCGGCTGGGCCTGTGAGCCATGGTCACTGAGCCTGCGCGTCCGGAGTCTGTGCTCCGCAATGGGAGAGGCCACAACAGTGAGAGGCCTGCGTACCGCCAAAAAAAAAAAAAAAAAAAGAAATACCTCTTGTCAAGTCTGAGCATAGTATAGAAGATGAATATCCATAGTTTTCTGAAAAGCTACTGAAATATTTCTTCTTTTCCCAACTACAGATTTAGTATAGAACAGATATGAGAATACAGAATATATTTACAGGAATGTAAAATGTCACTTTTCTCAGTATTTTTTTGTTTTAGAAATATATTTTTTCCTAAAAGTATATTACCTCTGTTAGCATGAAATATGTTTACTATTATTTTAAATGAATTACCACCTAAATATTTTATAATTTCTCAATTTTAATTTCTCATATATCAAATATTGATAATATAATACACATAAACAAAACTCAATACTTTTTATGAGTGCAAAAGCTTTCTGAGAACAACATGTTTAAGAACCACTGTCCAAAATGCTCCATGCATAATTTACTTGGTCTCCATGGATTCACTGAAAGTATACTGTAAGTTACATGAATTTATGGAATCAAAACTTAGACCCCATCATGTACAAGTGTCAGGAGCGAGGGCTTTTGCGATGCTTAAGCCTAATGCCTCACATGGGTCCATTCCTCCTATCTCTTGAGAGTTTCTACCACATTGCTCAGCTTCTTGATGGAGTCCAATTTACACAGCTTGCCTTAGGGCTCCTGGGTCAGAGAAGAGCCTATTGATAGACAATTTCATGTACTCAGGTGAGACTGAGCTGTAGATGTGACTTCAATTTAACACAATTACTCAGTGTTTACCTTGAAAATCATAGTTATTAGCTCCACTCAATATGACAGAGCCCAAATCATGATTTTCTCATTCTGTTACATAAACTATCAGTGGGGTACAATTTACAGCTGAATATACTAGTATGTTATATGATATAATATTGTGCTCACTTCCAAAAAGACTGGTAAAACCATAGAATAAAGTGTCCAAAGTGACAAAATGTCCAAACAAGAGACAATTTAGAATTTCATGTAAAACTAAAGAGGATCTTTAGATTCGTTTCAACCTTCTGTCAGAGGCTGGATTGGGAGAGGAACCCACCTGTGTGCCTCTTTGCCCACAGCCACTTATCTTAGACCACGTTTCCTGGAAGACATAGCAATAAGCAAAGGCTTATGTGGGATACTCAATTAGGAAGAACAGTTCCAGGGAATGAAGAGTGAAGGGGAAGGGAAGTGAAGCAGGAAATGTGGAAGAGCAAACACGGGGTAGTGTTTTAGCCTTCTGGCTGCTGCTTGGTATCAAACATAACTGATCACTTGGTCTCGACCATTTTTAGAGAAGCTATATGCATACCAGCATCTCAAAATAGTATGTACATGATGGGAAGAAGGATGTATCTGCTGGATGCTTTATCTCATCTCATTGGTCAGTGGTCCACCCTGCATGCAGTATGTTAAATCCCACTGAGCAGGTCCCAAGGGTCTCATGCTTCATCTGGACAGGAGAAGACAGAGCAACAGATAAGGGGTCCAGGGCATGGGTGGGAGGAGAGACGTTCTGCAGTGGTACCCATGCTAAGCTGGTTTCTGCAGATACTGGAAAGAAGTAAATGGCCAAAGGCCCTGGTTACAGCTACAGCTGAGATCTGTTTCATAATATGGGTCTGATACTTTGGCCTGCACACAGCTGGTGAAATTGCACAAAGGACAATTATACCTACACTGCATTTGTGTACCATGTCTCTATTTTTGCATATCCTCCATTCATACATAAATTCTGAATCCCACTGAAAAACCAAGGATGCCAAAGAAAGAGGCTGCTTCTCCATAGGGAAAGACCTCAGCTTGCAGGTGTCAGGCACTTCAGTTGTAATCACCTCCATATTCGCTTCTATAAATAATTAGGTAAGTCTAGAGATGAGTTGGTTTCTCAGATTCTCCCATTTTGTTCTTACTCTTATTGAACTTATTTCAACAAGGATGTTATGTTAAACTCCAGTCCTTCTTAAATAAAATTTATATTTTCACTTCTTTTCAACATAAAGAAATGATCTTTCACTAATGAAATTAATATATGGAATGAATCCCTAAGTGTGTAGCTTCCAACCATGTTGGCCTGGTGTCCCCTTGAAGAATCTCACAGACTGGTAACTAATCTGCTATTCCCATCTGGCTTTTGCATCACTAACAGCATCTCCTGCTTTCCAAGTTCTTCACACTAAATGTATGTCCTTCCAGGGAAAATTAAAAAAAAATAAATAAATGTTATCCAATATGGTAAGATACCTGTGAGTAATAGAATAACAGAAGGATAAAACATGTCAACACTTCCTAGTTTAGGACTTATAAAGTATGGAAAATCAGAACACTATCTTAAGCTATCATTATAGGGAAAATTATGTCATATTTCAGAGTCAATTATCCTCGCTTGTCTGCTTGATTCTGATCTATCTACACCTGGAACATTGTATTTAATTTAAGATAATTTATTTTTCTAAATAATACAATCAAAAGGAAAAAACGTCAAAAAGAAACACCCAATGAGTAGAAAAGCAAAGAACTTGTTTCTGAGGGAAGGTGGAAGCATATATTTACCTCTGACCTACCAAAGAGACTATTTACAGGAATCCAATGATTCCAAGTATATTTTTTCTCAATTTTTCTGCCTAACTCTAAACATGTTATTTAATTAACTGTTCTGCCTTACTCAAAGCTTTTAGGAAAGCATTTGGGACAGTTTTCCACTACCCTAGCACTCTCCTTTGCCCCTAGGCTCTTGTTGTTTCCTATTTCTAGACCACGTTAAATAGAACAAACTCTTAAAATAATTTTATCTTCACCAAACTAAGACCAGGAGCTGGAGCTTCCCTCTTTCCACCAGTTTTCCTTCCAACCATTCCTCTCTATTTCACAGGATAATAATTGTCCATGAGAAATAAATCAACATCATAGGAGCTTGTGGAAATTGAAAGAAGGCTTAATATCAAAGGTATGCTTGACATTTCATATTCCTAACACTATTTTATGCTATATCTATTAAATTGCCTTGTTAATGATAACAATAGTAATGATAAATGATGACTTTAGACAATAAACAAACTTCTAGGATTTTAATGTTTATTTTATCATAAGTGATGTGTCTGAATGCTATGGATATGTAATATTTTATCTACACATAGAATAGAAAAGATGTTGAAGTTACATTTAATTCATGTATAATGATGACATGGCTGAGCAGAGCGAAGGCTTCTGATGCCTAATTTGATGTCAGCTGGTGTTCTCAATGATTCTATTCAAAGGCTGTATTTACAAATGACTAAAAATTAGATCCTTGAATTAATCAGCTAGGACAGACTGAGCCAAGACTGTGTAGAGCAGGGTATGTATTCTGAAGTAGATTAGGCTTGGAGAAGAGCCTGGAAATTGGTGTAAAGGTGGAATCTGAGCCTGGCACTAGAGAATCAGTCCTTTGTGTAAGTATAAAAGAGCAGGTTCGTAGTGGAATGGGAACCCAGACATTTAGGTAAGACTCAGAGGTGAAGTGGGTTTGCAGTGTTCAGGTAATGTTATAATGTAAATATGACACTACAGAATTTATTGGAAATGCAGAAAAATTCAAGGAATTTCTAAAGAATATTCCCCCCACCTCTGCATTTTTTTATTGTTGGAGGAGGTCATCAAGAGGACATGACTGCTGGTTGACTTGTGAGCTGGACCCAGGCAACTGGAGGCTTCTCACCCCCTCCCCTGTTCTTGGAATGTAGGTTCTGCCTACTAGTCCCATACTAGCAGCTGTTTCAAGATGTAGCCTTGAGATAGTAAGGTGTTGTTAAGATTACCCAGACCAAATACATGACTGAGCCCTGTTAAGGGCTCTCTACGGACTTTTAAGATTCTGGTGACAGGTAGGAAGATCTACTCATCTCACAGTCGTCCAAGACAAGCAACATATGTAAGTTCCCTTGCTTATTAATCCTGCCACCTACCAATCTGAAGGCTGACTCATTATTTTAGTCTCTCCTTGCCTTCCACATATGGGGGTCAGTTTTGAATTTCACCTGGGGATTCCCGAGGTTGCAAACCAACGATTATTAAGTTATCATTCCACTGAAGAGCACTTTGCCTGAAATATATTTATAGTATGTGCTCAATAATTTTAAAATAAATGGATACATTGAAATAATAAATCTCCTATGAAACAAGACTGATATGGTTAGTTGAACGACAGCTCCATAAAATGTCCATGTCCATATCCCTAGAACCAATGAATGTATCTTATATTGCAAAAGGGACTTTGCACATGTGATAAAGTTAAGGATCCTGAGATGGGGTATTATTCTGAATTATCCAGAAGGGTCCAAGATATAATCACAAGAGTTCTTATAAGAGGGAGGCAGAGGGAGATTTGACTACAGAAAAGGCAGAAGGTGATGTGACAATGGTTGGAGTGATGCCAGAAGGAGTGCAGGAAGCCTCCAGTTGCTGGAAAAGACAAGGATTCTCTCCTAAATCCTCTAGAAGGAACAAGCCCTGCTGACAGATTGACCTCAACCCAGTGAAACTGATTTTGGACTTCTGGCTTCCAGAATTGACAGAGAATGAAATTTCTGATTTTGAGCCTCCAAGTTTGTAGGAAGCTGTTACAACAGCAATAGGAAACAAATACAACTGGTGAAATATTATATTTGATAACCACCCTAAGACATGATTAAACTGCCTGTGATAAGAGTGCTTTTTTTTTCTCTCTCAAAACTCAGCCAGATAAAGTCCACTACAGCAGTTACGAGCAAGTCCGAATGACTTCCATCACCCTTCCCTAATCACAGCCTGGATAAATCACCTCTTTCTGATTTTTGAGGTTAATACGCATCAAATTTCTCCCTCTCACAATAATGATGTCACGTAAGCATCTGGAAACAATTCTTTCATTCCATTATAATATTGTAGTCTTCTTTCTGTAAGGGCTTTTAATTTAAGCTATTCTTAAAAATATTTGAAAAAGGTCACTGACCTTAAAATTGCTATTATTATATGGAATCAAGACATGTTGATTATTGTTCACAGATTATTTTCAACATCTACAACAAGTTATAGAAGGTGCTTTAAATCACCCTCTGTATTCCATGACCTGTTTTCAGCTGCAACTAATTACCTTATACCTGAAGTATTGCATAAGAGTCCAATCTGCTCTATCTGCTTCTTTTCTGTTTTCAGTCATTCTTTAATTATTGGATTCATTTATTAACACTATTTTCTGGTACCCACTACATGTCCTCTGTTAGGTTCTTTAAGTACAGTAGAGAGCTAAAAGAGATAGATAGAATTTCTGTCCTAAATAATCTTAAAAGCAAACTGACAAAAAAAGAATCAAAGACACACAAAAATGCAAAGTTGGGATGGGGGTTAAGGGAAGAGACGGGGGGCAGTGGTCAGATGGTTAGAGGGAGGCACTTTGGGTGAATGCAGCCTTTCCTACTTAGAGGAAGGTCAGGATGCAAAAGTGCTGTTACCTCTTTGTCATCAGTGGAGTGGCTGCTTCCTGAAAGGTTGGTGGTGGAGGAAGCAAAGTTCACTGACTAACCAGCAAAAGTGGGGCACAGCTGTTCAGGATCAAGGTCTGGCCGAGATGAAAAGACTGATTTACTACAAACCTGAGAAGCCTGTGACCAGCCCTTGGGAAGATGCAAGGCTGTAATAGGGAAGAAACTTTGTATTCTATTACAAGTTAATCACTAAAGGGATGTTGCCTATAAGCTTAAATTATACATAGTGGCCCATCCCTGGGAACCCTGCCTCCCAGGTAATGAGCATTAGCTAAAATATCTTTGTTTAGCTCACAGGAAACATCCTGACTGGGCCCACCTGTGAACAGCTGCAGAAAGGAAGAAATTATCACATCCCCTCTGGAATCTGGCTGAAACCAGGACCTTACCACCTCCTCTTTTAGTATAAAAGAAGCCTGAATTCTAATTCGGGGAAGATGGTCTTTTGGGACACTAGTCCACCATCGTATGGGTCTGCTGGCTTTCCAGATAAAGTCGCTATTCCTTGCCCAAACAACTCATCTATTTATCGGCCTGTCATGCAGTGAGCAGTACGAGCTTGAACTTGGTAACGGTAACAAGGTAAGTCTTAAAGAGATGATATCCCTTTACTTTGATCTGAGCAGGAATTGGTTAGAAGTAGCCTTCATCATCTAACTGAATTCTTATTTGGGTATTAATTCTATGTACTTATTTTGATGTCTTTTACTCTTAAATGGTTTCCAAAACCCCTAAGTGAATGCTTACTAGACAAATAAACGCTCTTTTTTTGTTGTTTCTTTTTTTGTTGTTGTTGTTTTTTTGTGTGGTACGTGGGCCTCTCACTGTTGTGGCCTCTCCCGTTGCGGAGCACAGGCTCTGGATGTGCAGGCTTAGCAGCCAGGGCTCAGGGGCCCAGCTGCTCCATGGCATGTGGGATCTTCCCGGGCCAGGGCATGAACCCATGTCCCCTGCATCTGCAGGCAGACTCTCAACCACTGCGCCACCAGGGAAACCCAAACACTCTTGTTTTTATTCACCTAATTTCCCAAATTAAAATTCAGGTTTAAGTTTAATTGTTAATGACTTAGTGGAAACATACAATCCATGTTTTATTCCTTATTTGTCTTCTTTACACAATATAGTGATTTACTTTGTTAGAATGATGAGCAGTATTACATGGTCGCTGTCACAAAGGGTTTCTAATGGAGTCCCCTTTGATGTGGTTTAGATGGGACCAAAGTAGCCCTTTAGCCACAGGTATGAGGATATGACTTCAGGCCTACCTTGCATCATATTACACTCTTGGAAAATAAGAGTTTTAAGATAGGAACACTGTTCTTGACTCATGTACCGTTCAGTTTTAAAGCTAAACTATTTCACAGAAAGGTGAGTGAAAGCTAGGATACACATGCTGAGTAATTGACAAATAGGGGAATTCGAAATCGAAGGGTAGGTGACCAAGAAGACTGAAATGTTCTAGAAGAGTATTATGAAGGAGCTAAGATTTTTATTAGGGCTTGACCTTGCAGAGAGGGTAAGACTTAGAAAAAATGGTAAAGTTAGAAAAAAATTCCAGCTAGGGTGTAGGGAAGAGCAAATGTGGGGAGGATCAATGTAAGAAAAGCAATCAAAGGGGAACTAAGTACTTTGGTAAAGAAGCAGAAATTTGATGCTAGAAAAAAATGGAGGGATGAGGGAAGAGGGGAAACCATATTCAGCTCATATTTATGTGACAGTGTTTTAGGTAGCTTTTACATACTTGAGTTCTTTGAGGAGAGTAATAGAAAATAAATGTCATGAGGTGGTTAGGGTCATACTGAGAGGTTTTCATGCCAGCTTACAGAGTTTCAAGCTGGAAGGTACTTTCCCAGAGAGTAGCATGGTGCATAAATTGGGTTGAGGTTCAATAAATACAGATGGTCCCCGACCTATAATGGTTCAACCTACAATTTATACTTATTGTGATACTTATTCAGTAGAAACCCTACTTCAAAGTCTGAATTTTCTCTTTTCCTGGGGTTGGGGTATGTGGTAGGATCCTTTCTCGTGATGCTGCACAGCTGAAGCTCCCAGTAAGCCAAATGATCACGAGGGGGAACAAGGGATAAACTTACAACAATTCTGCATCCATACAATCTTTCTGTTTTTTACTTTCGGGGCAGCATTCAATAAATTACATGAGTTTGTCAACACCTTATTATAAAATAGGCTTTGTGTTAGATGATTTTGTCCAACTGTAGGCTAGTGTAAGAATTCTGAGCACATTTAAGGTAGGCTGAGCTGAGCTATGTTTGTTAAGTTAGGTGTATTTATTGCATTTTTGACTTAAGATATTTTCAACTTATGATGGGTTCATAAGGCTGTAACAGCATCATAAGTCAAGGGAAAGCTGTATGTATTTCAGTGACAATGACTCAGATCAGGTGGAGACAAGAGCAAAACAGTATGGAGAAGACTAGAAGGACAGTGGCGTTTGGACAATCACCAGCTTCTCTCAATCACTTAACTTCTCTTTTAAGTTTAGCTCTTAAAAATCTCACAAATCCACTCCTCTTCATGTCCACCACTTTCTCCTTAGTCCCAGTAGTGTCATTATTGAAGTCCCTACTACTTTAATAGCCTCCCAGTTATTTACCTGCTCTACCCTACCCCTGCCATTCACATGAAGCCAGAGGGAATTTTCAAAATCATTCCCGATCTCCAGTTGCCATCCCACTGCTCTTAGGTTGAAGGTAAGACTTCTCCCCTTGGCTCATACAGTCAGGCAAGCACATCTCTCTGCCAGCCCCTCCAGCCTCCCTGCACCCTGCTCCCAAGGGCTGCATAATCAGGGCACATTAGTCCTCTGCTTTCCTGCTGCCTCCTTCTGCAGGATCATTGCATATCTGTACCCTCTGTCTGGGATGCCTCCCCTGCTCCTTGCCTACTTAATCCCTAGTCATCCTGTAGCTCTCGCTCATCCTGTAGCACTCATCAGCAAGGCCTCTCCTGACGTGCAGGTCCAGATCAAATCTCCCTATTGAAGTATCTCCACTCCCACTGCGACCCCCATAAAATTGCATATCTTCTCCTGTCTGGCACTAATCCATTGGCAACTTTACATTTTTTGTGTCTTTGATTCTTTTTCTGTCAGTTTGCTTTTAAGATTATTTAGGACAGAAAATCTATCTCTTTTAGCTCTCTACTGTACTTAAAGAACCTAGCAGAGGGCATGTAGTTGGTACCAGAAAATAGTGTTAATGAATCCAATAATTAAAGAATGACTGAAAACAGAAAAGAAGCAGATAGAGCAGATTGGGCTCTTATGCAATACTTCAGGTGTAAGGTAGCTGCAGATGAGAACAGGACATGGAATACAGAGGGTGATTTAAAGCACCTTCTATAACTTGTTGTAGACATTGAAAATAATCTGTGAACAATAATCAACATGTCTTGATTCCATATAATAATAGCAATTTTAAGGTCAGTGACCTTTTTCAAATATTTTTAAGAATAGCTTAAATTAAAAGCCCTTACAGAAAGAAGACTACAATATTATAATGGAGTGAAAGAATTGTTTCCAGATACTTACGTGACATCAGTATTGTGGGAGGGAGAAATCTGATGCGTATTAACCTCAAAAATCAGAAAGAGGTGATTTATCCAGGCTGTGATTAGGGAAGGGTGATGGAAATCATTCTGACTTGCTTGTAACTGCTGTAGTGGACTTTATTTGACTGAGTTTTGAGAGAAAAAAAAGCACTCTTATCACAAGCAATTTAATCATGTCTTAGGATGGTTATCAAATATAATATTTCAAGAATCTCTAGAGTGACAAAAAATCAGCACTGACAAGTCATTCCCTAAACGTCCATGGTGTGAACTGATAATAAATGGAAGGAGAATTTCCTACTATGACTAAAAATTAAGTCCTAAGTTTTATTGGTGAACAATTTGTTGAGAAATAGGTCAGTAGATCTTTGTCACAACCCAGGCTACTTTGTGACTTAAAAGAAAAGGTCAAATTACTTTTAAACCACCAAAATCAATCTGTCTATGTGGCTTTAGAATTCCTTCATCATAGAATTAACCTTAGTGGCCCAATGACTTGTCAGTGCTGATTTTTTGTCACTCTAGAGATTCTTGAAATATTGGGCCACTAAGGTCCGGGAAGATCCCACCTGCCGCGGAGCAACTTAAACCTGCGAGCCACAATTACTGAGCCCATGAGCCACACTACTGAAGCCTGTGTGCCTAGAGCCTGTGCTCCGCAACAAGAGAAGCCACCGTACCGAGAAGCCCGCACGCTGCAACGAAGAGTAGCCCCCACTCGCCACAACTAGAGAAAGCCCGCGTACAACAGCGAAGACCCAACACAGCCAAAAATTAATTAATTAATTAATTAATTAAAAAAAGAAAAGCCAACTTCTTCTAAAACTCATGGGCACCTCATCATCTTTTCTGGTTAACATTATCTTCTGCTGTGATATGGATCATATCTAGTTCATCTAGATTTATTTCATTTTTACTTGGCCAAGCCATTTTCAAAGCTTTAGGAAAGAGATTATCTCATCAATATTCCAGCTTTTAAATACACTGAAAACTAAGGCAAAAATTAATACTGACTTAATTCTCTACTCAACAAATGAAAAATGTATGTTTCTATACAATCTGGTTTATGGCATAATATGGTCAATTAAGAATCTAGCCATGGCTAGTAGACAGAGTCTAAAATATACTCTTTTTTTTTTTTTTTTTTTTTTTTGCAGTATGCGGGCCTCTCACTGCTGTGGCCTCTCCTGTTGCAGAGCGCAGGCTCAGCAGCCATGGCTCATGGGCCCAGCCGCTCCGTGGCATGTGGGATCCTCCAGGACCAGGGCACAAACCCGTGTCCCCTGAATTGGCAGGATTCAACCACTGTGCCACCAGGGGAGCCTTAAAATATACTCTTGGATCAGGTTTGTTTTTCCTGCATTAATACGATATTTATTTGGGGATGATAATGAATGATAGTAAATATCTTGTATACAGCTGAGAAATATATATGTGTATATACATATACATATAATTTTATATACATATATATGTATGTATGCATATATATAATTTTTGTAACTAAACTAAACTTACATGTTTCATAATTACCCTTAAAGTTTTCTCTCTTTAAATCTGTTTTACTCTCATTTGGAAGATGGAAGTTTTGTACTCACGCCCAAATCATTCTTCTCATTGTCATGTAAATTGTGCTTCTGAATCTGAGTTTAGTTTGGTCTGCCTTAATTATTATAATAGTTAATATTTCCATATTGTGCTTGGTGCTTTAAATAATTTATAACATTTAATCCTTCAGAGATCTTGTCCAAGGTTTTACAGCTAGCAAATGGTGGAGACAGGGTTGGAACCCAGGTCTCTCTTACTCCATAGACCATCTTCCAAATCTTTATTTTGCTTCCATGTTGATATGTGTTATAGCAGTGCTTCTCTAACTTTAATGAGGCTATGAATCACTGGGTATCTTGTTAAAATGCAAATTCTGGTTTGGTAAGTCTTGGGGAGAGCCCTAGAGTGTGCATTTCTAACCAGCTCCAAAGTGATACAGAGGCTGCTGGTTTGTGAAACCCACCTTGAGTAACAAGACAATATATCACCCTTAATCTAGAGAAGATCAGCTCTTTTTGTTTGTTTTTATAACCATGCCAGGATATACATGGTGATTTTTTTATAATGTATTTTCAAGCAATCACTATCTAAACAGGCCTTATAGAGAAATGAGAATCTGCATCTGCCATTTCTCAATGCATCCTTGGCATTTGATTTCTCTGAGCTGATTTCTTAATAAATCACTGAAAAATGAATAGGTTGGAATAAATCATCACCATTATCATCATCGTCAACATCATCATCATCATTTAAGTTTTACTGAGTGCTTATTATAAGCCTTGAACCAGGCTGACTGCTTTACATCAGTTCCACCCTTTCATCTTCAAAATAATTTTATGAAGTAAATTGAGGCATTATAAGATTGAGTTCTATGAATGTTTATGATTCTAAATTATATTATGAACCTAAAGAATTACATATGTCTGAAATAATTAAGCAGAATTTACAGATATAAGAGCAAGATTGTATCAGATAAGTTACAGAAGACACATGTCAAATCGTGGCCTCAAATTTTACTCCCTTACTTACTTTAGGCAATTATGTAAACTCTTTGAGCTTCAACTATAGAGATGGGAGATGCATTATCTACCTTAGAGCATTATCTACCTTAGAGTATGTTGTAATAATTAGATTGGATAGTTTATGCCAAGAATCTAATGTTTTGCTTGATAGAAACTCAAATAGCAGTCACTGATCATCATAACATCAGTTAAAAAATTAAAATATTATGATTGTCTCCTGTCTTCTTTCACTGAATGTATGAAGAGACAGTGAGCTGCATGTAGTCTCTGTCAACTTTCTCCCTCAAAATCTGAAACAACATATTAGATCTTAGTTCTAAGGTTTCCCTCAAGAATTACATTCCTGTCCTTTTGATGTTTCCACTTTGAGGTGATAAAACCATAAAGGACACGTTTTCTTAGAACTTTCACAATTGGAAATCACTATTTTCATCTGAACTATCCAAGTCCCAAGCTTAATTTTTTAAAAAAATGGCTTAATTTCAATTGAATCATAATAATAGAAATATAGCTATTACCAAGATTGAAGTGAATTAACTGTGAGGCTATCTTTTCAGAAGCAAATTATGGCACTTAACTTGGATGAATGGATCATTGACTTTGGGTATTAAAGTGACCTATTTGTTTAAATGTATTAAAGCCTAATTACTAAAATAACCATGCATGATATTAACAGATAGCTAGAACCATAGTTCTTGATAATTGAAAACACCAAATTTCCAAACTGGCTTCTGATCAAGTGTAATAAAAATATTCCAAAAGGTTATTACGGCAAGAAAGAACCATTCCATTCAGTCCTATTCTCATTCATCCCACACTTGCTGAGCACCTACATAAAGCCCGGTCCCTGACAAGGGCATGGGATAGAAAGATGAATAAGATGTGCAAAATCTTAAGGAACTCAATGTTTTAGCCTGGCAGTTAGATATATTAGCAGGAAATTTGAATATAACTTGTATCATTAGAGAGGACATATTGCAATGCCAACATATAGGTTGTCTGGGGGCATTTGCATCCCCATCATATTCATCAGCATAAAACATAAAATAGAAACAATGTACTCATTATATAAACAAAGCTTCAAGATAAATCTTCTTGCCTGTCCCCACTGTCCTTTCCTTTCACAAGTATTGCTCTCCTGAGCTCCCCATACAGAAATTCTGGGATCACCCCGACAGGTATTGTGCCACTATAAAAAGTTAGTCCATTCTTCTGCCTGAAGGCTTTAGAGAAGAGCTAAACTTAAAGTGAGATTTAAAGGCCAAATGAGGAGTTTTCAGGCAAGAAAATTAGGAGTAGGGTATTCCACACAGGGGAAATGCCAAAGATTTTAAGCCAGTCAACATCATAGATCATGGCCAGATGTCAGGATAATTTTCTTCTCTTCTGTTTCTTTGCCTGCAAAATAAAACAATTATTCTTACATCTTTCCAATGCTGTGCAGATTACATGCTTGGCAAATTGAATGAGCTCAATAAATGCTAATTCTGATATTCTTTCCTGTCCTGGAAGAATGTCATATGCAAGATTATGTGAGCAAGAAAATAAGTGGTGTGTTGAAGGAATGGTGAGAAGGTTCTGAGTTGAGTTGGTGGAAAACAGGGTAGGTATGGCAGAGGAGGGGATGAGGCATTTACCTGAGACTGGAAACAAGTCATGCAAAGACTTTTATGCCATGGTGAAAAATTTGTATCTATCCCATCAGCACAAGGAAGCAATGGGAATTTTGTCTTTTTGCTTATTTTTAAAAAGCAGAACGACTAGATAATCAGATTTGAAACCCTAGGAAAATCATCCTGGCAGCAGAATGGAGAATAAAAAGAACTGGGAAGATGAAACCAGAGATAGCAACCAAAGGCTCCTGTAAAGAGAGAAAAAGAATTAATTGAAAAGTCAAAGGAAGGGAGGAGGAAGGAAATGAGAGAAGATATTGAAATCTTATCTGGTGGGTAAATTGATAGGGCTGTGATCAATTGAAAATGAGAGTGCCAGGGAAGTAAGAGAAATACAGACATTTAAGAAAGACTGTAGGGGGTGGGGTAATGTTAATTCCAAAACCTCCCTGTTTTTGTAACCCAAAGCACTATCCTATTGATGCTATTTCATTCTAGAGTATTTTTCATGGCATTTAGAAAAATAAAACAAGTAGTGCTCTTCTTGATCTTTTCCCTGGCCTGCAGTTGTCATGGTGATAGAGTGGGGAGGGAATAGGAAGGAGAGTGCGTGCTTGAGAAGGGTCTGAGGATGTCTCACTTCCTGTTTCTTGTCTCCTATCCTACCTGCTTACTGATTTCCCTGCTGGCTCTGGTGAGTGTTAGAAGAGGCTGAGCTTCAACAGTGCAGGGGCACTAGCTCTGGGAGCAGTGGACTACTGGATGGTAATTGACTACTTCCAGCAGAGATGAAACAATTCTTTAGTTCTTTCAGGAGTGTGTCAGAGATCTTGAAGAGCTGGTGCCCTCTAAAGAGGAGAACTTTACATATAGTTCTTCCACTCATTTCCTCTGTCTTGAAATTTTGGAAACATTGACTACCAGGGAGTTTATAAGTCAATGAGTTGCTTACATGTTAGTTTAAGGTGAATCTTAAAGTTAACTTAGAGTTCAGGATAATTTATAAATATATTTTGCCCATGTTTTACTCTGAGGACACTTAAGTAATTTACTCTAGTATTTGGAATCTATATTGATTGGTTTATATTGTAAAATCTCCAACTGATTATAATTATTTCTAACACTTTTTGTCCAGACTGAGGTAATCCATGCTAATTTAGTCTGTAGTAATTTTTAAAAAATGTTCCCTGATTCTTAAATATAAAAATTCAGAAAGGAAACTCTGACAAATATCTAAATATCCAGCTAGTTATCTAACTAAAGAATTCACCTAAGAATAGGGATACGAGTTAGGATACTTGAAACATAATTCTTGGTAACTGCCAGAGAGGTGCTTAGAAGTAGACTCATTAGAAAGTCATACTATTTAGCAGGAGTTTGACTTTTAATTTAATTTTAGAAACAGAATTATTTAAGTGACTCTAGCCAAGACTCTCATGAGATGGATATTTTATCAACCATATTTCTTCCACATTTGGTCTTTGAGAAAAAAAAATAAGACATAGATGAAGCTAATACATGTGAAACATTATTTTTAAATTAGTCTTTGAGCTCATGGAGAGTGCAATAATGACAGGAGGAAAATCTCTTACCTATAATTGTCTTGAAAATTTATCCTTCTAAGATGTTGAGCAGAAGCAACTTAACACCTAAGTTTCTGTACTATATTTCCTCCATAGGATCAACTAATTTATTTATTTGTTATTTGGGGATATGTTTGTCAGTTGTGTTGAAATAGTGTATAGTATAGCAAAAGTGTAGGTACAAACTAGAGTCAGAATTTGTAAATTTTTGTCCTCTGTTAATAACTTACTAAAACTCACAATGATGACCAAGTCAGAAAGATAAAATCAGTGCACTGTAAATGCATTGCATGTGTTTACATGGGGTCAAATTTATCCCTTTATGGATTGAAGGAGATAGAAGTTTGCTATTGCCTATAAAAACTTTTTTAAATTAAATAATACAATGCAATTTAGCCACTAAAATCTTACAAAGTCTTCCCATGTATAAAACAAGCTAACATGGAGCTTTCCTATGGAACCCACCTTCCTTGTCTAACCAGACACCTTCAGGGGCCTTGAATGCACTCATCTGTAATCCCAGATCTCACTGAAAACACTTTCTTCCACATCAAGTCTGAGTGCCTTAAAATCAGATGTTCACAAATCCTGCCAATTCAGATAGCTAACTGTATCCCCTATTGCTCTCCTGTCGAGTTCTGCTGATGTTGATATTTACCAATAATCTAGCATGTTCCTTTTCACCTCTTTGTTTTTCTTCATGCTATTACTCGTTCCTGGAATAATGTTCCATATCCAAGCCATTCTATGTAAAATCTATTCATTCCTCAAAATTGCATTAAATCCCACTTCCTTATGGACCCTCTCAGGACATTTATATCCTTGGGTTTTTATTCCTATACTACTACTTATACTTAATGATTAAATTCTGCCTATAATATTCACTGTTGTTTCATATATATTCCTATTAGACAAGAAAACTCTTTGTATTTTGAGTGCAGAGTTTTTGCTTTATATCTGTTTCTTGTAAGGCCTTGTGAAATACCTAAACTTAGGGCCTTGATAATGACTTGAGTAATTAGGGTTGTAATCATATAAACAGGGAAGAAAACTGTTAAATTTTTCATATCTATTGAATATAGTACTAAATATATTGATCATGCTGGGATATCTATATTTTAATTATTTGTTTCTCCCACAAACATTCATTTGTCATTCAGTCCAAATGATTTTTTGTTTTCAAATCAAATATTTTTTACATCGATAAATAAGTGTTCTACTATCACAGGCAATGATGTTTAAACACTTTGGGTGCAAAACTTGGAAAACACACACTGGTCTACTTCAAAATATCTTGAATTTCATATTAAAAATACAGTGTTAATTCATTAATTATAAATGCACAGCCATTTGGTGGTGAAAAGAAAACAAGATGTCAAGGGCAAATAAAGAATCCATTGGTGAAGCAATATCTTGAACAGGGACATCTATTTGTTTAATGTTCTATGTAACTTTAATAGTACTCAGCAGTCAGTGATCTATAGTGGTTCTAGCAATGAGTGGATTGCCTTTTCTTTGTTTGCTTTGCAACTGAAGGATGTTTGCAATATTAACAAGCACACACACACATACATACTCACACGCCGTAACAAAAACCCTGACCCAAGGATACCATATGGCAGGGGCCCTGCACCTGAAACCAAAACAAAACCAACAGCAACAGAATCAGTGTCTGTCTTTGGCTGAGAATTGGGCTGACATCAATTATACTTTTGAAGCTGGATTGAATTCAATACAAGCTTGTCAGTTGGCACTTTAGAAAAATGAATTAAACTAAAACTGTGTTTCCTTATCACTGACTTTACCAGCCAAACTCTTTTGTGCATTCCTTTGACATTTTAATTGGAGGAACTAGGAGGGCTTTTTTCAAAGCCCTTCTTGGGCAGGTAAGCAGAATACATATTGTTTCCTGGGTATATGATTTAGATAGTTCAAACAGTTTTGCCAAGAGATCAATGCTGCATAATGGAAGATCAGTGAACAAAAAAGTATAGCTATAAAAGCTTCAGTTAATCATTTTGAATTATAGATATTTTTGTTGCTGTTTTTTTAATTTTGTTTTGCTTTAAATCAGGTCCAAAAGTACTTTAGGAAACAGTTGGAGAAGTTATTTCATCAAGTTTAGGATAACCATAGGCTATTTTTAAATGAAATGAAATTTTAGAATATTATGGTAAGTAGATTCTCAACTAAATATCAACTTTCAGCTTTATAAGATGAGTTTAGCTACATTTCTAAGTGTTAAGTAACTCTTCACACGTTTATATTACCAGCAGCATATATTTTTAAACTAATGATAGAAAAACAAATAACTATATTAGGCGTTGTTATGAATCTTGAAGAGGCAAAACTTCTTTCAAATATTCACTTATTTACTACAATTGCACTCATTTTTAATATTTATTCTTCCTTCCTCTAGCTAAGTTTTCACCTATGTTTTCAGTTCCTGTTGTGCAAGAAAATAAAATTCTTTGAAAAGCTATATGCTGAAAAATGTGTTTACTTCCTACTTCAAAAATACAGTGAATATACATTTAGAAATTGGATTTTAATAAACACTATAAAATCACACAGGCCATTAAAACACACTTTGTGTGTTTGTGGGTTTCAAACAGTTTTATTTAATAATACAATGTATTTTCTTCTTAAAACTTAAAAAATAACCTTAAAACTCTGATATTTCTAGAATAGACTTTCCTAGAAATAAATATTTTCTAAGAAATCTTTACTTTGAATTTTGGTTTAGGGAAGTTTTAGGGCTTAAAATGTTTTAAATAAGATGGGAGTTGATACTGGAAATTGTGAACTGATCAGTTTCTTGTGAGAGTATATACAATTTCTTTCTATTTTTGCCACTATTAACAAAACACAGTTTTAAAAATTCATGAACAGGTTTTTTTTTTTCCCCAAAAATGCCATGTTTGACACTACATGGGACAGAATTGTTGGCTAACTGTCAAGTTTGCTGCTGAAGAAGAAATAAACATTGGTGGTTTGTCTTCTAGATCTGCACTTCCAAAATGGGAACCACTAATCCTATATGGCCATTTAAATTTAGATTTAATTTAATTCTATTTAGTGGCAATTGAGCATTTGAAATGTGGCTAGTTCAACGGAGAAACTGAATTTTCAATTGAACAGTGCAGATATAGAACATTTCCATCAGTGTAGAAAGTTCTATTTGACAGTATTGTTCTATCATCTGTGGTGGTATTGGTGACCACTTACTACTCAAAACATCCTTATTATTTACACTACTTAGTCATAATCTTCTAAGAAGACGAGTGTAAAACAATATCCATGGTTGAGAAGTAAACTCTGCAGTTGTGAAGCAAACTCTGTTGCTGAATAGTTGAGTGAGTTCCCACAAAGTCTCATGGAAGATCAAGGGGTTAGAATAAATTTATTCTATACTCTCTCTCTCTCTCTCTCTCTCTCTCTCTCTCTCTCTATATATATATATATATATATATATATATATTATATATATATATATATATATATATAATATCTATATATCTACTCTATGTTCTAGATACCTATCATCTATCTGTATTATATCTATATATCTATTCTATATTCTATCTACCTGTCATCTTATCTATTTTCTATTCTATCTACCTATCTATCTATCTATCTATCTATCTATTGTCTTACATGATTACACATAAGATTATACTGCCTCAAATATAAATGGCCTGTCTTGGTTATATGGGAAAAATCCATTGTGTTGAATAGTTTCAGATTTATCCCAAATGGTTAGCATTGTTATGCATACGGAAAGTTCTTTCAAATTCTGGTCATGTAACCCCCTAAAATTCCCCCTGAATTACTGGGTACCTATTATGAGTCATGATTTGTTTCATTAGTCAGCCCTAGACCTGCTAGGAACAATAAATTTATATATTTTCTCAAGCACATTGGAAAATAAAAGTGATTTTGACTTGGAAATACAGTCTTACAGAAACCATATCTGAAATTTAACTTCCTTTCTGATTCTCCTTAGCCACTTTCTCTTAGAACAGTGAATCAGAAATACAACTACTCTTTTAACTTCTACAGTTCTACTTTTCTTCCCCTATTCAGTTTCACTTGGTTAGATGTAACACGATGATGGAGGGTAAAACATTTTTAATTGATGTGATGGCAGAGGTTTGTGCTGTCTTTTGAGAGCCAATTATTAGCACCTCCTCCCAAATCTGACATCACGTTGGTGGCTGGAAATCTTTCCTAATGATAATATTTATATCATGGAAATCAGCAACTTCTACAAATCGGAGCGTCTCCACTCCTGACATCTGTTTGTTAAGCCCCACCAGCATATCACTGACTCTGAAACCATTCTTAAAAGCAACAGCCCACTTTTCTACAATGCTTCTCTACTCTATCTACTAAGGACTAGGTATCCAGTGGTTTTGGAGAAAATCCTGAGTGGAAAATAACATAAAGATGACATGCAGGAAATATTGGGTCATAAAAATTATGGTTAGGTCTCTTTTAGCAAGTGATTTGAGAAATTGTTAGTTACACAATTTCATTTTTTTCAACCCAGGAATTGAATGGTAAAGGTTCATATTGACTTTCTTGATCAAGATTTTACCATAATCTAGCATACAAGGGGAACCTATCACCTATGTATTTATTTTTTACCTATGCAGCAACTCTGTATGTAAATAGTATAAGATTGACATAAACCCAAAGTAGCTAATTTGTGCCTGAGAAACATTAATACGAACCTTAAGACAGACTTCATCATTGTGCTTGACTAAACCAGATTTGTGAGGGCAGGAGACAAAACTAAACTCGAGGAATTCATACTTCCTCTGAACCATCAATGTACAGATAGACTTCATTGAACACAATTGTTTAATTTCTTTAAAAATCTCTGACTTACTCTAGAAGAGTCAGATAGGAAAGAAATGCTTCTTTTTGCAATAAGTGAAAACATGCAAGGTATGTTTTCATAACCCCAGTCATCTGTAGTCTGCATCTGTAGCTTATGTATACGAGGGATGTCCAAAATGAGTAAAGAAACAGTTGCAAAAAAGCCCAACTCTCAAAATTTCTCCTTATTATAAAATTTGCACAACTAAAGACATTGATAAGCAAGAGAACAACTATCATGTTGCTACATCAGGTCTTCTGTATGCTGAAGCACGTGGAAATGTGCCTTGCAGAATCAGCAATCAGATATCATTAGATGTTCACATATTGCAGCTGATTTAGAAGATGTATTACATGACTGGAATCATTAAAGTGAAGAGTCATGTAACCTGGTGGCTCTGAAACTTTCCTGGGATATTTGCATGCCTTGAATCTCCTTAAAATGGCTTATTAATGCTGGTCACTGTTTAAGGAGAATAGATCACAAGCTGGTATGTTATAGCCCACCGGCCCATAATAACAGTAAAACTGAAAATAAATCACATTATCATGAGAAATAAAAAACTGACCTAATTTTTACATTATACTGTTCTGATTTTGTAAGAAATGGAAATCATGTGTTTAGAGGTATATTATATTAACATTTTATGTGTTTAAATGCTTCGTATTTCCCCATATCATCTCAATATAATGTTTTACTTGTTCTCTCTTCGTACTCAAGGACAAATTTTGCAGAAAAAAAAAATGACAGGCATAAACAAGCGCTGTCCTAGATATAGCACTCTCCATTTGCAAGAAGTACAGGGACCAGGGAAATTTACTTACAAAACTATTCAACCTAATAGATGGACGATAGCCTTCTGAATACTGGTGGATTCAAAATTCACAGCGGTTCCTCCACAGATTGGTTGAAATTTTCAAACTGGTGAAAATTTTGCCAAGTGTAAACATGAATTACAATTATCCATTTTGAGCATTATCCATTTTGAACCCTGCCCTTGTTTTAAAATACTGTATAATAATACTTGAAACTTAAGGATATTAAAAGTAGAAATTGAAATATGAGAAGAACAAATTTTAGAGAATTTATCATAGGAATAAATGCAGTGGTATCTAAGGATGTATGGATAAAGATCTCCATTAAAACATTGTTTGAAGTGATCAAACCTGGAAATACTCTGAATGGTCATCAATAAGGGAAAGTTGACTGCATTTTTAACACATCCATTTTATGAAATATCATTTAGTTATTGAAAAGAATGAGTTAGACCTAAGCTATTGTTCTGGAAAGATAGCAATTATGTCATTAAGTGAGAAAAGCAAGTTGCTTATGAAAACATATTGGATAATTTCATTTACATAAAGCAAAGACAAAAAACATACATGTTAGTTCTTTCAACCACCTTCCACTTAGCCAACACAGCTAACTCATCTATGTCATCCATTCTCTCTATAAAACGTGCAAAAGGCACATGGATTATTCCCTGAAAGTTGATTGCATGCACTCATCCAAACAGTCCTGTTCCTACCTTTACTTACTAAGGGTCAGCTTTGTTTGTTACCAAACTCCTTTGTGCCACATGTTACTGTTATTGGAATTTTGACATCCTATGAAATGTTACACAAAGTGGTTATAAATGTGATAAAAAAGAGTTGTTACTTCATGAAAAACAAAATTTTAACTGTGAAAAGATGCCATAAATGAAAGTCACTGATAAATATATTGAGAATTTAAGTGTGGGCAAGAACACAGTGAAAAGAGCAGCAGAGAAGAAAATCATAAAAATACAGGAAAGTTCTACACTAAATTGCTTAGCAAATGTCTTCAAAATCTTGAACCACTTGAAAGAAACCGAAGCTGGAATTTTTGGTGTGATTTCTGCAGGAAAATTTAAAGACAGGTGGCTTATACTCTAAAAAATACCATGTGTTTAAGTGTATGTGACTAAATTAATAAAACATTCAAGTTATGTGTGTATCAGTTTTATGTTCCATTTACTGAGCAACTACCAGTTATGATGGAGATAGATCTTTGATCATGTATATTTGTACATACTGTTGAGCATGCAAGAAGATGTAAAAGGATACGGTTGTCCCTTGCTATCCTTGGGGGATTGTTTCCAGGACCCCTAAATCTGCAGATGTTCAAGGCCCTTGTAAAAATGTTGAGCATTTGCAGAAACCAAAATCTGCAGATGGGCAAGGCCCTTGCATAAAATGGTGCAGTACTGTCAGTCCTCCTTATCCACAGATGTGGAACCCGTGGATAGAGAGGGCCAACTGTAGATATCAATTTGTTAACCTTGGGCATCATGGGTAGGAGGCTAGGGAGTGAAAAAGAAAAGGACAAAAGAGACAAGAAAAAGTGTTGTGACAAAATAGCAATGCATGCATGGTGTTATATATATAGAATAACATTCTATCTAGAGTATTGCAATATACATGTAAAAAAATAGAATTTGCATGCAGGCAAGCTCAAGGGGTACCATGAATAAAGACAATGATTTCGTTAGGTGATGGAACAGTGAGTAGTTTTTGTTCTGACTTTCAGTTATTCTAATGTAATGTTCTCACTAAAGTAAAAGAAGTTAACATTTTTTGTTAACAGTGGAAATGAGAAAATGTGAACTTTTATGGCTTTACTTCACTAGAGATTTTAGAGATTTCATACTTTTCTATATGTTACTAATTTTACTTTGAGAAATATTACATCACCATTCTTAAGACACATAACCTGGGGGGAAGGAGAGAACCTATTTTAAAATTTCTTAAGGGAAGAAATTAAATGGCATGGCAATTAAAAAATACTACTGAGAAGAGAATACATACTTATTTCTAATTTCCCTACTTTAGTACCAACGGCATCAGTGGCCCCCCAAAGTGGCAGTGTCAATTCTGCAGTGAGAATTGAGAGCTGAATTAAGTAAATGAGTCAGTATATGTATTTTTCACCCTTCCTTCAAAAGTAAAGGGGGGGAAATGAATAATTTAGCCTCCAAAAACCTAGATCTTGAGAGATGTTAAGGCTGAAAAGTGTTCCTTGTGACATTTGTTTACTAAATTTGTTTCATGATAGAGTCCTGAAATAATTTCAAATACAATTTAGATCAAAAGAAAATAATTTTTGATGTTAATCTGTTAAAATGTATAAGGATTTGTTCACATGGAAAAACTTCTATTAGATCTAATATTTCATATTGAAAAATAACTTCCATATGGTCCTTAATTGTCCCTTTGCTAGATATTAAAAAAAGTATTTCTATTTCTTTGCTTCTAACCTCTTTGGCTCTTAAGAAGTGAACAACAGAATTAGAACAACCCTCTACTCACCACTTCATTAGGAGTCTTCATCTATTCACAGTGTAAGTCAACATTTTTATAAATTTATAATATGATTTGAAACTTACAGAAAAGTTGAAAGAATCATATGAAGAGCTCAAATATACTCTTTACCTAAGTTTACAAATTTTTAACATTTTTACACCAATCACTTTACATTGTCTATCTGTCTATCTATCATTTATCTATTATCTTCCTCTCTCACAGGTCTGATCTATTGTATATCTATATTTCAGAATTACTGGAGAGTAAACTGCAGACATCATATCCCATTTCTCCTAATACACCAATGAGTGTTTCCTAAGAAAAAGGTCCTTCTCTTAAATACCCATAGTGCCATTATCAAATACAGAAAGTGTATCATTGATTCTATGTTATCATCTAATCTGCAATCTATATTCAAATTTTGCCAGTTGTCTCTGTAATGTTCTTTTCCATGTCTCTTCCCCTGGGTTCAGGATCCAATCCAGGATCCTACATTGAATTTTGCTGTCAGATTTCCTTAGTCTATCTAAATCTGGAATTGAATCTCAGACTTTCTTTTTTTAATTAATTTTTTTAAATTTCTTTTTTATTGAAGCATAGTTGACTATACAATGTGTATTCAATGTAATTCAAAGTATAGTTGAATTACAATGTTGTGTTAATTATTGCTGTAGAGCAAAGTAACTCAGTTGTACAAATACATACATTCTTTTTCATATTCCTTTCCATTTTGGTTTATCACTGGGTACTGAATATAGTTCCCTGTGCTGTACAGTAGGACCTTGTAGTTTATCCGTTCTATACCAGTTTGCATCTGCTAATCCCAAGCTCCCAATCCATCCCTCTCCCATCCTCCTCCCCCTTGGCAACCACCAGTCTATTCTCTATGTCCCTTCTCAGACTTTATTTGCCTTTCACTACTCTGATAGTTTTGAAGAGTACAGGCCAGCTGTTTTGTAGAGTGTACATCAATTTGAGTTATTCTGATATTTCTCCATGATTAGATTTAGGCTCTGCTTTTTATTTCATTCTTTTTTGTTTTTCAGAAATACCACAAGAATGATTCTCAGTGCATTATATCAGGAGGCCCATGATAACTATTTATTCCATTACTGATGATGTTAGCTTAAATTACTTGATTAAGATGGTGTCTTCAAGTTTTCTTCACTGTAGAGTTACTACTTTTCCCAGTGTTATTAATAAGTATTTTACTATTCATCTTTTAAATTGCTTGCATTCCTTTATTTTAGGCTTTTCTCTTAAAACAGCAGTTATATGGATTTTTACTCAACATTAGAGTTGTGTTATTGAATTGTAGTGTTTTGTGCATTTCACTTTATTGCTGTAGTTGTTATGTATGTCTAAAAACTACTGTTCCTTTCATAATTCTTCATGATGCATTTTGAAGTCCATGTCTAATTCTGATGACTATTTGCCTAACTCTACACGGTTTCTAACCACTTGTTACATACAACAATGCAGTGCTTAGCTTATTATGCTGGAATTATTGTGTGTGTGTATGTGCAAATTTGTGTGTGAGCAGGTGCATGTGTGTTTGTGTTTCTGCCTCAAGATGTGATTTTTCTGAGTGTGGTGACCCTGTAGCTATTCCCAGACTTTGAAACCATTCTTGTCATATATAAATAACACCTGAGCCACCTGCCATGGTGTGCACCTCCGGGGGTGACAGCTCACATTACCATCTGTGAATGGACCCTCCTGAAACACAACTCTAAGCAAATGAAAGATACATCCTAGAGTTGTTCCATGTGATGACCCTGAATGACACTCAGTAAGTAATACATAGATACCTATTTATTGCTGCTTGTCTTATCTAGACATAGTGCTACAGACATGCAGTGATCTTGATTTGTCCAGTGTTTGTCTCTTGTAACTGCTGATTCTAAGATCGTATGATTTCATTCCCATTGCTTTGTCTATTTCAATGATTTCAGTTAGTTTCTCCCTATTAAGTTCAAAGTTCTCTTCACATAACAAATATACTCTAGAGTAGAGGCCCAGGTGTGGGAGCAGAGAGACTCCTTTAACTAGTATTTCTCTCTACGAAATAGATCCCTAAATGGATCCTGAACTCAATCATTCTGAATAGGTAGCAATGTCATTGTAAAGGAGATTGAGCATGAGAAATTGCTCCTACTGAATAAATACTTTTCTCCATGGCTTTCAATCTTCACTATTTGCTTCCTTTTTTTTTTTTCTGTTTTTGGTTTTTTTTTGTGGTACATGGGCCTCTCACTGCTGTGGCTTCTCCCGTTGCAGAGCACAGGCTCCGGATGTGCAGGCTCAGCGGCCATGGCTCAGAGGCCCAGCCGCTCCATGGCACGTGGGATCCTCCCGGACCGGGTCATGAACCCGTGTCCCCTGCATCGGCAGGCGGACTCTCAACCACTGCACCACCAGGGAAGCCTTACCTGTTGCTTTTTGCAAAGCTTTTTGAACTTTCTTTTTCATTGTTCATTTCTTTTATTTCCTATACCTTCTGATAATGTAAACTGTGTACTTGAAGAATTTGTCAGGTGCTCTTTGTGGTATATTGTTTGGTCTTTTGAGTACTCTACTGCCACTTCTTCAGGAAATGTTCTTCCTCTACTATGACTACAATTTTCAAATGAGGCTGCTACCTTCTTACAAATTTAGACACATATTTCAATCACTATGTATTGTATAAGGCATGGCTATCCAGCCAAAATGAGAAAAATTTTAAAAAATTCCATAGGTTTTTTAAACTTGAAAAGCTGGAAGGCCAAGAACTACAGGCATCTATGCCTTCACAGTATAAAGAAAGCAACCCTAATGAAACAAAGGCAACACACAGAGAGTAACAGAAATGATAGACAAAGAGAGCTCAAAAATGCTCCTGGCAGCGTTCAATTCCCTTGTCATTTCTTTAAGAGCAGGGACCTTAGGCTAGCTCATCATTATATTCTCACTGCTTTGAACAGTGTCTGACATAACATAAGATTTTGAGGAATGACTGAATATGGCTTTATCTTAAAGATAGTATATGTGTGATATCTTTAATGTTTCCAAAGGCTTTATTCATTTCCTTCTTCAAAACATAGATATATCTTACAGTGAAAGTAAGCCATTTATTCTTTAATATGAACCACATTTTATCTTGTATTAAACAAAATATAATAAAGCATATAACCATCCCTTAGAAGACCCGCCTTTAATTAATTACTATTTAGCCCTATTACTTCAGGTTTTGGGAAATATTCATTCTGTGCTGAATAGCAAACAAAACTTGTCCTTAGGGAAAAAATAGAAGGCTTTCTTGTTTTGGTTTGCTTTTTTTTTTTTTTTGGTGACATCCGTATCGTTTTAATGTAAAATGTCTAGGAAGACACCTTTCAGCATATTTCTCATTGCTGAAGTAGAGAAATATGGCAGGGTTTCTTGGCAAGGTTCCTTAAACCTATGGTTTGCTAACCACTACAAAGCCTTGGCATACAGGTCTGACCTCTATATTTTCAGACTTGTCTCAGGAATATGTCCAATCCTCCAGTTTGTACTAATAAAACTGGCTCTCTCTGATTTGAGATAATAAACTAATTTTGTACATTTTATCCTATCTTATCCAAGGACAGAAAAATCATCTCTGAACAGATGACAGACATTTTTCTCCTATGCAATGTGTTCTGCACTCATAGCTGATGCTGGAGAAAATGGTTTAGTACAAGAGTGAAGTGTACTGCTACTTCTGTCTCCCCTTCCTCTTATACACCCATTCTGGTTCAGATATGTTCCATGGACTGGAGTCTTCAGACTAGACAGTTGCCCAGGTTACTGCCTGATACTGGTCCAGGAAGGAGAAGAAAGAAAAAAGATACCATATTTCTGACATTTATGGATTTATTTTAGATTAGCTTTCTTAATTGAAAGACATGGGTCAGTGGATTAGCACCCACCATCAGAATTTCTCACTTCATGCTTTGACCAATAGGAAAGAGCCTAGAAACAGCTGTAGAAAATCCCTCTTCCTAAAAGCTTTCCCACAAAAATTGTCCTCTGTATAAGAAGGGTTTAGCCGACCAGGCTATGACCCCCTTGTTTTACTTAAGGGCCAAAATAGTTTTCCTGATTAGCTTCCACTTCTAGTTTCTTGATCCCACCCCCTGGTCTACTAAACCACAATCCCAAACTCCAGTCTCATAGGCTGTGAATCTTTATCTCTCTTATGTAATTACTTCCATTCTCTTTTCTCAAGTATTTATCCTGCTTCTAGAATCTGCCAAATTGCCTGGAAGGAACTTCCGTGATTTTTGGTTTGGACAGAATCCACTTCCTAGAAGCCCCTTTTGCTCTTTACCTCTTCTCCCAAACTTGGCATTTGTTGCATGCCTTATCTTTATAGATTTGGTTCTTGTCCATTTCTTGAAGAACTTTTTCCCTAAACCCAGCCAGCCAGCCTCGGCTCACGCTTTCTTTCCTTCAGGAGTGATCAGTTTATGTTCTAACATAGCTGTGCCTTATTATTGTGAGTGATTTGTGAAAATCAGTGTCATCATCATTAAACCACCCTTATCATTAAACCACACAGGACTTAAGTCCTATGACCAAGAGTCTCAACTAACACTCAAGAAAAAATATTGACAAAACAAAGCCTTATGCAATTCATTGGTCATTTAGGTTTATATGAATCCTATGTAGTAATTCTGTAGTAATTCAGAGGAATGGGAGTTTATGAAAGTTTTAATCAAAGCAGAGTATATGGAGAAACTGAAGTTTTTAAGTGACTTCCAGTAAAGATTTTTGACTTTTAAATATAGAAAGGCATCAGGCAAATGATCACATAACATTGAGCCAGCAAGGCTTTTGAAACCTGGGACTAACAAACACATGCAATGATTAAGAGAGATTACCTGAGAGTGATGTTGGACATTAATTTGAAGAGTCCAACTCTGAAATCTGGGAGGAATGGGGAGGTCTGCCAGGGGGCTATCACAGTAATCCAGGGAAAATTTTATTAAGGTGTTGTACAGTGTAAATATAAAGGATTATGCAAATATGCAACAATTTAAAGGAAAAATCAATAAGCCTTAGTGACTGAATGGATATAGAAAATGAAGGAAAATGTTGTTTTGAAATGATGCTTCTTATAGCTCAGGAAATTGAGAAAATGGTAATAGCTTCTGACAAAACACAATAGTTAGGATGGGAGGTTCTTTTAGGGATGGGTGTGTATGCAGAGTTCAGTCATGGATGTGATGTTTTGATGAAATCTAAATTGAAGTATCTGACTGGCATTTGGAGTCCTGCCCCTTGAGTAAGAGTACTCGACTGGAGATAAGGATTTGGTTGGTTTTCATAAAGGAGTTAGCTAAATCCATGAGGAAGGGGTGTGTCTCAATGATGAAAACTGAGAGATTAGCAGAGGCTAAATAATGAGTCTTAAAGAAAACCCATGCTAAGAGAGTGGGAGGAGAAAGATAGGCTAGGAAAGAAAAGAGAGATTTGATGATTCAGGTAATTATCACTAATGAGCCAGTATATTATCGATTGTCAGGACATAAACCATGAGTGAAGTTTTGAAAATTCTTAACAATTCCTGCCGACTATAGTCAATAACACTGCATTGCATATTTGAAAATTGCTAAGAGAGTAGATCTTAAAAGTTCTCATCATAAGGAAAAAAAAATTGTAACTACGTATGGTGATGGATGTTAACCAGACATTGTGGTGAATTATTATGTTATCCATCTGAAACTAATATAAAGTTATGTGTCAGTCATACCCCAATTAAAAATAGAGAAAAATGATCCTTGTTGGTTTCAGAAAAAGATTAATCCTAAGCATGAAAGACTGAGCTATTGTGACCCAAGAAGCACTAGTTTGAAGGTCTATACTGAGCTATCTCTTTGATCACCCTGTTTTCTTTATCATACACTTGAAGTATATCTTGATTACTTTTAAAGCCTCAAATTGGCCTTGGAGTTGGCCTTAACTTCAGAATATCTTTCAAGCTGGGAACAACTAGAGCTTAAAATAAACTTAAAGAACCAATTCCACATTTTTTAAAATTTTTTATCCTGGGTTTTGCCATAGAGCTAAACTGATTTCAGAAGTGTATATGGGGCAGGGAACTGGTTTGGGGAAATGACAGCCACAATTTAACTTTCACAAAGGTTTGTCTTCCAGCTGTCATAGCCAAGTAGCCATATGTACCTGGCATCTTGTACCTGGCAAGTACCCATATGTACCTGGCATCTTTTTATTTCTCTCTAGAATTATTGTATATGTTTAGGTTATTTTGGTTTGATTTTGTTTTGTTATTGTTTCACATATGCCTCACAACCTAATATATTTTTCGTCATTTGGGAAAGGATGAAAGCAAGCAAGTCATAAAACACATGCATTTTCTATGACTTACTTAGGAATAATATAATATGTTTTAAAGCATTTTTATGTAGTTATAATGGACTACAAAAAAAAGGAATTGTGGAACAGTGGTTCTTTGAAAACAACTGAGTCACAGTCTGCTAAACTAATACTTGAGTCTCAGCACAGTCAGTTTGACATCTATTTTGGGGAAAAATTAGGGAGAAACAACCTCAACAGCCCACATACACAGACAGAGCTAAAGGGGTACCCCTCCAAGGCAGAGAATGGTGAGAACAACTATGTGTTTGGTCTGCATTTTGGATAATTAAATGTAGCTGGGTAATTAAAAATGTTGCATCTCATGAAAGTGTGTGCGTTAGGTAATAATCTGATCCAGACTCTTAAAAGCTCAGCTTTCAAAGCCCTTTTTTTTTTCTTTTATGTTGGCTAGGGAAAATGAGTAAACTGAATTTTGTAAATAGTCAAATATGATCCATCAAGAAAGGGGCAAGTACAATGGTTGTGGCTATTATTTGACAAGAAGACCACAGATACAGACAGGGAATTTTTTTGATGAGCCTTACTGAGATATAATTCACATATAGTACACTTCACCCACTGAAAGATCACAATACAATGGATTTTAGTATATAGAATTGTAGCACCACAATTAATTTTTGGTACATTTTCATCACCTCAGAAGAAATCCCATGCTCCTCAGTCATTATCCCCTTTAATCCATGTCTATCTCTTCCCATGTGGGAATGTCATACATACAAATAACAAATGTCTCCTATAAAGCTCTCCAAATTAGGTAATGGAGTTAACTGCTAAAAGACAAAAAAGTCTTAAATATGTTGCCAACTGAAATGCAGTTGCCCATATCAAAAGAATACTATACTATTTCTCTTGAGTATCCAGTGATGCTTTTTCCTTCCAAGAGAAATGTTTTTCATTATTCTCTCCCTAGAATTATTGACTTCTCTGGGCAGGACTGAACTTGGGTGGCTGAATTGTAAAATCATGTCATAGGCAATCCCATCAGTATCTTGGTGTAAGCTCAGAGGTCGAAGAGGAAAGCTCACAGGAAAATTTCTAGCAGGAACAGACCCCCTTTATACAGTCACAGATTCATCCTGGAATTGATTGCTGTCTTTTACTCTAAGAGCCCCTGATGGTCAGGGCTTTTGCAGGAATTTCTTCAGTACCTTTGTGATATCCCAGAGCTGCCAGAGAGAGCAGTGCCCTGCATGCATGCTGAGGCTCAGTAAAGGTTACCACCTGACTGACAGTCTATCCCTGGATGCCTAGACTGGGAGATTTGCAAAGTGTTTTAGTTTGTAGCTGCCACAGTGATCAAAGGATAGCAGAAGGGAAGTTTTTTCTTTGAGGTCAGCTTTCAGCTGCTATAAATTAGTCATGGATTACAATAGAAAAGGGAGAGAAGAGAGTTGTGTAATGAGAAAGTGGGGAAGGTGCAGGGAATCCATATATTACTCATGACTGTATCTTCTTGGTCATATGTTTTATCCAATAGATTAAATCAAAGGAAAGTGCCAACACACTGGAGAATGTTACCATCCATGACTGTAGATGTGGGACTAGACTTCTGGTCATAATAAATAGAGGCATTTAGATGAAACTTGTTTTGTGGCCAACACTGGGAAATTAAATATCCTTTATAGTGTATAATCATTTTGTTCTCCATATTATTCTGGGTAACTGTAATTAAACCACTGTTAAGTATCAGAAACACCCAAGGAAAGACGAATTGATAATGTGGTTGGGAAATGACATTAGACAGATGAATAATAAAGCTTAGAAGATAAGAAGTAATAATGTCACCTTCATTTTTTTATTACTATTTTCACATGGGCAGAAAATTCACCTCACCTCTTGTGTCATATCTTCTCTGAGTCACAATGGTGATCAAAATTCTGACTGATAAAAGAGCCACATGAACTTTGTTCCTCAGATTTCTATGAAAGTAATGGAACATTATGCATTTCATTTCTAAACTGGTTTGATTGCTGAAATATTGGATATAAATTTGGGTGTAGAAAAGTTAACATGAATAACACTTGGAAAATGTTGTAATACAGAAGAAAATCATTCTTTTTTTTTTTTTTTTTTTTTTTTTTTTTGCGGTACACGGTCCTCTCACTGTTGTGGCCTCTCCCGTTGTGGAGCACAGGCTCAGGACGCGCAGACTCAGTGGCCATGGCTCACAGGCCTAGCCACTCCGTGGCATGTGGGATCTTCCCGGACCGGGGCACGAACCCGTGTTCCCTGCATCGGCAGGTGGGCTCTCAACCACTGTGCCACCAGGGAAGCCCAAATCATTCAGATTTAATTTCTTTTGGCTCTTTCCATTTAGAAATTTCATTTCTATAATTTCTTGATTTATAGAGTTTTAATTAAAAACCCCATGTCACCCATTGTTTCTATGATAGTGGTAACAGCAAAGCCAATTTAAGAAATAATTTAAGATATTTTCTTAAGAATCTGATGACACCTTCCAATGTCTCCTTTCATTTCTTCACATAAGTTACTCAATTTTATCAGTTCTAATATTATTTTTTAAATTGTATTTATCATTTTACTTATTCATTTTTGGCTGCGTTGGGTCTTCGTTGCTGTGTGAGGACTTTCTCTAGTTGTGGTGAGTGGACATAGTTGATCATGTTAATGTCCAACTTAAAATTCTATGCTACTCCAACTCTACTCAACTGCCTACAGGGTACCCTTCAAACACTTTCCAAGCCATTCAAGATCCATTGTTCTGTCTTCAAACTTTATCTTCTGCCATTTCCACCTCTCCTTACTACCAGTATATTTTATTCCAACCACACTTGCCAATTTGCAATTTCTCAGCATCAGAAAGTGACTCACTCTCAAATGCCTTTGCACACATAAATTGCTCCCTTTGATAAACTTCTTATTCTCCAGGGATCAAATTCTTATTTAAAAACTTAATTTAAATGTCATTTCTTCTTTGACCTCCTCCATATCACGCAGTTCACTCTCTCCTCTGTGCTCTGTGGCCCATTTTACGCTTCTCATTTTGTTTTAAAATTAATTATACTTCTTTGTCCCTAACAAAATGTGAGATTGCTAAAATCAAGGTTTGTGTCTTAGTTTTTTTTTTTTTTTATTCTAGTGCCAAGCACAATGCCCATGAGTTCTTCATTCAATACCAGATATTATAATTATTAACTTCTAACCAGCTAATGACTTCAAGGGGGAAGGAACTCAGAGAGTTTTCCTTTCATTCCTCACACTGACCTCAAGGGACCAAAAAAAGAAAAAAAATGTTTGGCTATCCCATTTCTTTTGATATTCTGATTAAATTTCTTGGTCTTCGTAAAATATAATAGTAAGAATATCCTATCCCATTTTTCCCAGTTTGCTATATTCTACTCTCAGTTGTACCTTTTGTGGAGGAAACTCTCACATCTGCTCTCTTGTAGCACCAGTTGTCACAGAAAGGCTATTGACTTTGGTGTCATTGTAGTAACACGTAGCGTTTTTGTTTAACATCATTACTAACCATCTGACAGAAACATGTTAATTAAATTTACTAATGATGCTAAAATTGGATGGTTTGGATTCATAAGTGATGGTGAAAAAATAAAATAAAAATTATCTGAAGAGGGAATTGCCTGGGGGTCCAGTTGTTAGGACTCTGTGCTTCCACTTCAGGGAGCCCAGGTTTGATCCCTAGTTGGGGAACTAAGATCCTGCAGGCTGTGTGGCTTGGTCACACACACACACACAAACACACACACGCACACACACACGCACACAAATAGAAAACAAAAAGAAAAAAAATGATCTGAAAAAGTTAGAAATATGGCCAGAAAAGAATAAAAGCCTCATATTGCAAACACACAAACTAATACCTGTGGGGAAATTGAGCAGAAACTCAGCTGCTCCTTGTGGGTTAAATGGAGTATAAATTTCTAACTCTTTGAGGTACTATGTAAATATCATGACATGAGTTATCAACAAAGTAATGATGTTTTCTATTTAGATAGCTTTTTTTTTGTAGGCATGTCTCAACACATAATACATACACATTAGGACCTATCGTTGTTTGAGGTCAGTAAATGAAATGGTATTAACTCTGGTTTACAGACTGGGAAACATTTAACTTCAAGAAGAACTATACAATTTGCTCAAGGTCACTGGAAGAGCTATTGACTCCTATTCTTAACAGATAATTACTAAGATTGAGTTTAAATATATCCACTAATTGCAGTTGCACATTTGCCTAGATTCTTCTTCCATTTACCTAACACTCTATTTAGATACTAAAGATATCTTTTTTTTCCTAAGATCTAATTAAATTTTAGCATCACTTTAGCTTAATCTGTCTCCTCCAACTTGTTGCTGGACCTTCCTAAACTGGCAATTTATTTCACATAGACTTGGAAACAAAGGAATTGAAAAGAATGCTGGGTTTGAAGTATTGGCACTAGGGGATATATCATGTTATCATTCAGAAAAAGTGCTAGTTATTCCGTGTGAGGAAACAGCACCCTGTCACTTCATACATTTTAAAGCCCTTGTACTATTTGGAAATGCTTAAATCCATTGGGGAATGTGTAGAAAGACACCGTGGGCCTGGGTTAACACTCTCTCTCCCTCTCTGTCCTTTCTCTCTTTCTCTTTCTCTCATACACACACACACACACACACACACACACACAATCTTGTATATAACTGGCATTCCTGAGTAAAGGTGGCCTCTGGGAATAACATACAAGAAATGCATCCCAGCGTCTGGGTCAAGCCAAGTGACAGGGAATAGCTCAGGAACAAACCAAGCCAGAGAGGAAAGAGCTCAGCCATGAGTGCACCCCAACATTGGAAAAGTAGGAAGGACAGAATTCTTCCTCTGGAGGAAGGGGCAAACGATGAATAGACTTCCGATTCCTTGAAGTAGAAAGAACAGCTGAGAACTGAACACAGCCGATGAAGCTGAGCCAGACAGAAAGATTCACAATGAGCCAGAGCTGGTGGTGGGGAGACAGGCACATTGTGGAAAGAAGAGGACAAAGTGCTCCCTGAAAGTTTCCAGAGTTAGTATCATTTCCCAAAGGAAAATATCCTATGTGTTAGATATTATCATGAAGAGAGGGATTTATTTGATCACAGACAGTAATTTTCTATTTTCAGAATTTCCCAGACACCACAGGGAGGCCACTTTGATCTTTCCTTATCTCTCAAGTTATAGCATACTATCATCCTCCCATTATTCTGTACCATATCTTTCATAATACTTTATTTTCCTTGTAATACTTGTAAGATACTATGCAATGGTATTGTTTATTGATTCATTTATGTTTGCCTTCCCAGTTACAACAGAATGTAATTCCTACAAAAGCAGAACACTCAGCCATTTTGTTCACTACTGTATTATCAGGGACTGGCACAGAGCTAGTATGTATAGATATATATACACACACATTATATTTCTCACATATATATATCATTATATTTTATATATGGAGATATGTGAAATATATTGCTGTTCTTCCTTCTTCTGAGTATGTAGAATACTAAGGGCAAAAAACATTGTTTTTCCCTATAATCAACCCACAAAAGAGTTCAGTTCTATTCTCTTTTCTTTGTTTTACCTCTGAGTGATGATATCCTTTTTTACATGCAAGAATTTTTTTTTTTTTTTTTTTGCGGTACACGGGCCTCTCACTGTTGTGGCCCCTCTCGTTGTGGAGCACAGGCTCCGGGCGCGCAGGCTCAGCGTCCATGGCTCACGGGTCCAGCCGCTCCGCGGCATGTGGGATCTTCCCGGACCGGGGCATGAACCCGCCATCCCCTGCACCGGCAGGCGGACTCTCAACCACTGCGCAGCTAGGGAAGACCTACATGCAAGAATTTTTAAGTAGCTAGGAGAAGTATTTATATTTCCATGACTGTTTTGTTCTTTTAGTTCAAGAAAACATTAGGGCAGCTTGATTGATGATGCAAAAGCTGGAATCTGAGGCAGAATGAAATGAGATTCCAGGTACTCATTCTGGTTGCCAATTGTGTTAAAAAATATTATAAACCTCCCTCTGCCCTTATACCACGGGCAGCAGGCAGAGCCTGGAACATTATCCCTAAGATGCCTGGGTCATTCCACACACGTACTCCCATGCTGGCCTGCCTTGTCTTTCTTTCTTCATACCACCAAGTAGGGAGCTGTCAAGGCATAAATGATGGCCAAGCTACCCTGGCATATTTAGAGCAGAAGAAATTTCTCCACTATTGCTTATATTATTTCTTGCTTCACCCCACCCCTGGAGTGTTTTTTTGTTTGTTGGTTTTGTTTTGTTTTGAATGAATAAAACATAGAATCCCAAAGTAACTATTTTAAAACATTGGTTGTGGGCATCTTCTGTCTTGTATTGGTTTTGAATCCGCCTATACCACGGGGTTAACATAAGACAATTTGCCAATTCATTCATTCATTCATTCAGCATCTGTTGCTTTCTAAGTGCCAAGCACTGTTCTAGACATTGAGAATACAATAAAGTAATGTTGCAAAAATGAAACAGAGTTTCAGGATAAAAGGAGAACCATTAAAAGTATGGGAGTCCTTCCTGAAGAGGTGACATGTGAAGTGAGACGGCCAGGTCAAAATCTGTGAGCAGGATTCTAAGTGGATATAAGAGTGAAAGCCAAAAGTAGAATGAGGTGCAAAGCATAGGAAAAACCAGTGTAGATAAAACACATTTGCTCATGGGAAAGCAGTATGAGATGCTCCATATTGAGATTTATTAGATATCCATGACTTCATAGCACAGCTAGTAAAAGACCAGTGAGTTCCCATTTGCCCTATTTCTGATATAAAGGTGGTTGATCATAAGCCTAGCTGATATATTATGCAGAGCATTTAGCCTAATAGAGTTTTTCAGTACACATGGTTTCATAACGATTTACTTAAAGAGACTACTAAGTCCCTGTACTTTATGCTTTTAATATTACACAAATCTTTTCAGATTTTCTTTCCATTAAGCCTTTTCCTTTATCTCCTGCTAATCTTGTGATGATATGTTTATAAAAGATATTTGCAGGAGTACTATTAACAAGTATTACAGAGTAGATTTAAAGGAAATAAAAACTTTATTAATAAAATCAGAGATTTTTCAAAATCATGAAACCAAACTCCCATTTTATGTCTTTCCAACAATTAGAACAATACCCTTGAGCACATTAATTCTTTAAATCTCTGTAGGAACTCACAGGCATACACCTCTGTCTGTGGGGCAGATGAAAGATTTACAAACAACATTATTCCATTAGAAGAAAAGAAGGTTTTCATAATATAAAGACATTAACTTATCTATGCCTAAATTACTTCCTTCCAAAAACAGCATAAGAAAAAGCTCATTCATCTGAATGTGGTACAAACTGACACCCCACGAGAAGCTGGGCTAAGGAGCTTGTGCTTCTGAGCTACCCGACCCTCTCCACTTTAAATGAGGCAATTTCTTTATTTCCTTGGGTGTGTTTCATATTTGGTTGATACTGTCATGTGTGTGGCTAATAACAAAACCATGAAGCTCAGGTAGTTCTCCTACTCTAGTAAGGTGGGCGTGGCGGGTAGAAAGCTAATGTTAAATCACAACGATACACTCTGTAACATCATGCCAGTTTTACAAATGAGGAATCAAGGTTCAGAGTGATGACACGGTCCAGGGTCACTCAGCTAGTAAGTGCTGGAGTCAAGACTGTAATGGGCCAGAATCTATTATTATATAGTCTTTACCCCCAGACTACAGTCCCTCTGCTAAATTTGTTGTCATTTTTATTCTCGAGTGAGAAAGAGCTTGCACATTATTTTATTTAAAAGTTGGAACATTAAAAAGGTATTTTAAAAACTCCTCTGAGTGAAGAGTTCAGGGCATCAACATCCTGAGGGCTAGTTTTGGGAAACCTGAAGCCTCACCCCTCCTCGCAAGCCTTCTCTTCCTCATTCCATATCCTTCTCCACTTATCTCTTCCTCTACCCAACTCTGAAAAAAATCTGACGTTAGTAATTGGTATATATCCATGTCACTCTGCTGTTTCTCACAACCATATTTGGTTTCAGTCTTGTCTTGAAAAAGGATAAAAGACCCTACATCTTTCAAAGAAATTTCAGGTGACATTAAAATTGGTAGAGTAACTGCTGAGTTGGAGGACTTCTTTCACTCTTAGTATTACATCATACTGGTATTTATAATAACAACATATTTGGATACATATTTATACAATAAAATAATTTTACAAATATTATTTCATCACCAAATGATTCTATGATATTACAGTTACTTGGCTTTACTTGTCAATATACTAAAGCATAAGGGAAGATAATTTATTTAAATAAGAAGAAGCAAAACCAAAACCCTAAATAAATATGCCTTAAATCCAGGATATATTCTTGAATCTTCATTCATCCAACATTAATTGTGCAGACATACACTAAGCATCCACCATCTCCAAAGCCCTGTGGAATTATAGAGACATGCTACTTGCACTGAGAGCTCACAATCCAGAGGGAGATGCTGTCATATAAACATAATTATCATGTGATGTGTATAATCATACAATATTATCAGTATTATAATGACAATATATGGACACCCATTATCTTTTACATTTAGACTTCCATGATACTGTATTTTGTCTAGGAAATTGTCAGGAGAGATTTATCAGAGATTTTAGAACTTGGATATTTTGGGAAGCTAGAATCAACCATTTCTCCAATTTCCAAGTAGATTTTACTAAAATTTTATCAATATTTGGACAGAACTAAAAATATTTTCTTAAAAAAGATGGTTTTCCTTCATTAGATGTGTGTGGGTGAGAGACAGAGACAGGGAGAAAGACAGAGAAAGGGAGAAAGACATTGAAATTAGCATCCAGACAATATCAAGGACTAAATCTGGCCTAGCTTGAAGAATGAGCCCTTATGGGGGGATCTATATTGGTAGATTTTTATTCTGCCTTTAATGGGCCACCATTGAATTAAAGTTCATCACTTTTTCTGAACATATGGCCTTTCTGGTCATTGTCAGTTTACTAAGATAATTCAGGGAAATCTGCTGTTTGATTTTTCTGGGATTCAAAGGATTGCTTTGATAATTGCTGTACTACTAAAATGCTCTATATTAAGAATTTCAGGGTTACACTTAATATTTTGATTATATCTCTCCCCACTGAAAGATAGTTGAAATGTACTGATTTTAATACACTTCCTTACTCACAGAATTCGTATGCCCTAGGAATACCAACACCATTTAACTTATGACAGTTCACAGACTTCTTTTTAAATTTGCAAAGAAACTTGGAAAACATCACATCCAGCCTCTTAATTTTTCAGATCAGAGAGCTGGACCCCAATGAATCAAAATAAATCACCACAGACATTGGTGACAAATCCAGAAATACAGCTCTATTCTCTTCCAGTTTGATATTCTTTTCACTACAAATACTGCCTAATTTGTAGCTTTTCGAGGATAATTTTGAATTATTTGCTTATGTTTTGAATTTTTGGATTCATTGTCAGTGTCTAAAATAATGTGTGAGATAAAAGCCTAACAAAATCTTCCATAATAAAGCAACTGAATTTATTTTGAAATGCCATTCAGGAAAGCCAAGTTCCAAAGGGGTTTCAAGACTATCATATTCCAATATATTTTTAGATGAGAAGAAAATAGAATTCTGGAAACATGGACCTTCTTTTTAAACAACTTGCTACTAGTCTCCTAAGAAACCAATTTAGGTTGTTAGGTTGATTCTCTAAGGACATATTAAGAGTACAAGGTTTTCCTTTCCTCATGACCTTTAGAGTTATCTTTCCCATCTACTCACCCCTCAGAAATGCTAGATTGGAGCCCTGGCTTCTATCTGAAAAATTTTGAAGTGAAAATAAATATGAAAACTTGAGATTTCTAGACACTATGAACATAAATCTCAATGGGAAAAATTCTATATCAGTTTTATTTCCTTATAAAATTATAAAAAAATCATTCTAAAATTTTATAAGAATTTGATTTAATGATCATTGAAATACATATACTAGATACATCTATATTAGGATATCATTATTCTAATTCCCTAAGAATGTCTTTATTTTATTTATTCTATTATTAAAAATGTAACACATGTTCATATTAGAAAATCCCCCGTAAGCCTACCACCTGGAAGGGGCTTCTGTTCATCATTTGGTATGTTTTCATCTAGTGTTTATTTCAGTGCATTTGTCCAAGTTCCTCTCTCCCTCTCTTAATAAAGTCTGTACCACCCTCTTTATACAATTTCACATTGTTTTTCTTTACCATCTTTGGTATATTGATCTCCTTGGACGTATCATAACTAAATCAGTCAATTACTTTTTTTTTTTTGGTGAACATTTTCTCAGTTTATTTTTTGTGTGTGTTTTTTCAATGTAATAAAAATCAACACATTAAAACCTAACTATGAGATAGATGTAATGCTAAGTTCTTTGTATATATGTGACTTTATTAACTCACTGAAACAATTTATGATATAAGCATTATAAGTTCTATTTTGCAAAGAAGGCCCAAGGGCATTTAGAAGATTAAGAACTTGCCCAAGGTCAGACTTCTGGCAAATGGTGGAATCTGAGTTTGACTCCAAAACCAAAATTCATGTTCTCAGCCATGCTATAATGACACCACATGGATATTTCTCTTTCAAATACTTTCAAGTCATTTGCCTACATTTTATTTTATTTTATTTATTTGTTTTTTCTTCCTTTTTATTGAGATATAATTGACATACAGCATACTATTTGATGTAGGTGTCAATTTTGATAATTTAAAATTTCCCCAGACACCAATCTATTTTACATAGAATGTTAACTATTATTTCCTGACTTAAAAATGCTGAGGACTTAAAAAGAGTTTCTCCTCTTTTAATCCAAATTTTGTGTATATGTAACTCTTACCTTTGCAGTTTTATTGGAATTCCCACAGGTGTTTCTATTTGATTGTTTGCACTCTGTGTATTTATTAAGTTCTCTCCTCCCTTGCACAGAGCAAGCACTTATTTTTCTTAACATATTACTTTATAATATCTGCTCTATTTCTCCATATTTTATTTATTTTCACAGGGCATCTTTAGATTGTCAATATTTGAGGACATTTTAAAAAAGGATCTGATTTATTTGATTTATTTGGTTTTTATGGGGATGCAGCTATAACTCAGAGATTTACAAGATGTGCTTTTAATCAATTTACACTGAGAATGCTATATTTATTTTATGTTAAATCTGAAAAAATTACAATGGAAATTTGACACTGGCCTTTTTCTTCAACTGTTACTATTATTTATAGAATTACTACTATATCTTTATATATTTAATAGAAACTATATACTTTGTCTTTTCAATATGTAATTTCAGTAAGTAGACTATATTGTGCACCATTTTGAAGTAATTTTATACCAAATAATTCATGTTTAAACACTTTCCTTGCTAAAATGTATTAATTCCACAAGACTTGCTTGGATTTTTAAACTTCATAATATTGCACCTAAAGCTGAAATTAATGCTGTTAAAATACAGAGCAGAGCAGTAGGAAATAGTTGGCCTGTTTCAGCTAATGTTTGAAAGAGTATATTTGCTAATAAACAGTGCCCCAGACTGGGAGAAATGTTGTTTCCTCTTATTTCCTCACTATGTTTTTTTTTATTATTATTATTAACTTCAGTGTAACAATTACCAAACTTATTTTTGTTATTAGTCTTTAACTTTTACTTCTTTAGGCTACCAGGGAAATTAGGGGCAATAAGAAAACAAATGTCTTCCTTAATGAGGATGAGTAAATTTGCAGGAAACTTTCATTATGAAGTCATTTTCTGTGCCCCATTAGAATCTAATAGCCATGTTCTAGCACTCCAGGAAGAGCAGCCTCAGTTCTTGGGTTGCACTTACCCTCTATTCTTAGTGGAACAAAAATATTACTGAAATCCCATAAGGGGCAAAATATTTAACTATTGAATCCTCATCATTTGCTGAATTCATTTTATTTGGTTTAGGTGAATCTGTGCTTCATATGTTATTATCTTTTACAATGTTTCCAAGTGACTTCTACTGTGAAGTCATTTGAGTTTGAAGGAAATTCTTGTTAACAGTTTATCTTCTGAATGGGAGGAGGATGTCCCTAATACTAACTCTGGCTAATTAATAATAGTTGTGATTGAACTTCACTGAAAGCAAATCTACAATTCCTTGAGAAGGTGTACTCCAGCACCTTGGAGGTTGTCTCAAGTTATCATTTTGGAACTATTGGTCTCCATATCCCACTGACATGAAGGACCCTTGGCATGCTGCTTCCCGTTGCATTGTAGAAATTGATATAAAACCAGCGACTATTGAAAGATCCCACCTGTCTGTTAATTCAATAAAACACAATCTTGCATTAACATTTACATCTCCAAAGTTTCACTTCATAAAATATTTCATATTCAGTGCATATTTAAACATATTCTGTAACAATTTGGAAGCTTAAAGAAATCTACTAGATCCCATTTTGTTTATATAAGTATATAAGTGAAAGTGGCCTTGGAGAAGGCACTGAATAGAGTCACTTGTCAGCAGCACTTTCAAGCCCATAATCATCTAAATTATATTACTGACCTCTACATTACAACACAGCATCTGTACTTCTATGCATTTAATATCTTAGCAATAATTAGCTGGTTTCTTTTACTTACATAACTGTATATAAAATCAAATATTCAGCATTTCTTTAAATTGAAACTACCATTATTTGACATGCATAGTTGTTAGTGGTACAGCTAAAGACAAGGAAACCACAAAAATATTATGAGCTTTTCACTAGATACTGGTGCCCACTAAAGACTCAGTGAAATTAGTTCTCCTTGGTAAAGGCAAATGCTGAAAGCGTATACTGGGTTCAAATTAAGATTTTCTTGACCACTTAATTAGGAGATGTAGAGAACGTAAGGAAAAATAACTTCTTCACCACGTGAATTAATGCTGTTTAATGCCACCTAAAAGCACATAGCACTACCAGTAGTGGAGAAACACCAATTTAGATGGAGTTCTTTGAGCAATGTCAGAAAGAAGAGAGAGAAAAATGTTTGATTGGCACGTTCCTTTGCCAGAGAGGAAAAAACGAGTGAACGAACCTGGACATGAATCGTATGGTTAATGGGTAAGCAATAGCAGATTAGTGTTGGTAAGAGGTTAATTATAATATAATAACAATGACCCTTAGGAGGATTAAAAGAACGTGTCAACAAGTAGCACTTGCTTTCACTCTCTTCTTTGGGACAGCCACTTGTAGATCTGGAGACAGCTATGAAATAAGCATTAGCATCATGTTTTCTACCACAGAGGAAATAAAGACGTGTAATGAACCACAGTTTCTTCATATAATATTACAGGAAGAGAATGGCATTGAAAATGAACCACTGGGGACATATTTGTTTTGGTCTTCCCTTTGTCTGTTCCCCCTCTTCCCAATTTACTTTGTGATACCACAGCTCAACCGCCAATCCATGTAGACCAGGAATGCTAAGCCCAGTCCTGGCTTCAGGAAAGATTGTGTGTCCCAAACTTGGACGACCACAGCATCCCATACTCACACTCGACACCACGTACACTGTGCCAGAGTAATCTATACTGGTACAAAGATTGGTTCACCTGGAAATTTGCTGGCACAATAAGGAAAAGGAGGATCTCTTTCCATGAAAGTTGGTGGGTCAGGAACTAGAGATAGTCAGTTCTGATCATTGTGGAGCTGCCAGATCATCACATTGAAAGGACAGTCTGAAAACAAATTGAACATAGAAAAGAGCATGGCTGAGAGCTGGAAAAATTGATTCCTGATAAGTCATTCTACCTCTGAGGCTTCTACCACTGACTTCATCAACTACAGAAGTCAAGGTATCCTTCTTTTGTTTACACTACTTTGAGTTGGATTTTTGTCTCTTGAAAACCAATCCTGAGTAATTCAGAAACATTGATAAAAGTTGGAAAAGTTTCTGGTCTACTTAGTAGCACTTCCACTATCTCCACACAGACCTCAGTAATTCAATGGCTTGAGTTGTTCTGACACTCTCTTTCTCATGCATTTATTATTCTCTTTTGTTTGCTTGTTTTTCATTTATTAATCCATCAATTTACTTTTTCTAAAGCCGGGTAATCACATACTATGTTTTGGCCCCTGAGAACATAGGTTAGTAAGACACACGTATTGCACCCTGCAGTTCAAAATTTAATGAGAAAAGAGATATAAGCATATGATTAGGAAAGTGTAGAGGATAAACAACGTACTCAGAGCGTGCAAGAGCAGGAGTCAGACAAGGCTTTGTAGAGGTGGACTTGATGGGGAGGTGAGAGCAGAATAAGTTTCCCTGGTGAAGGAGTTTCAGGTGGTTTTAGAAGGAGCAGGCAGCAGATACAATGGATTGGGAAGATGAGAGAGAGGATGTACGAATGACGTGCTGAGAAACAGGGGCTGTTCAGGTGGACTGTGATGCCTAGATAAGAAATTGGATAGCTCTGGTCTTTACTTTCTCAAAACTAGCTCTGCCAATACCCACCTTTGTGCCTGGGATCTCTTCAGTTTTTCCAAGTGAAATTTCTTACCTGTCTTTCTTCACTTGGCCATATTATATTAATATTTTCTGTTCCAGAGCTACCTCTCATCCTGCCCAAACCAATCATGATTTATCTCATTCTTACTGTTCTCTCTCCCAGATGAATTCCTTTCTGGCTCCTCATCCAGGTTGAGGAAGGCACCCACCTACCAACAGTGGGGGGGGAGGTACCTGCTCTCATAATGATAACTGATGAGTCAGTTTCTGCCTTGGGTACCTTCAGACTGACAGTGAAATCAGCACGCTCAGGAACGGACTTCCTGCAACCAGGCTTGGAAATAGACTAGCACAACATAAGAGAGCCTTTGTAAAGCTGAAAACTGGAAAGGAGCAGAAGAGTTTCACTTTTATGCTAACACAAATACAGAAATGATCTTCCTATCAGGGGTATTGAGAGAATAATTGAAATATTTAAATACTGTATTATATAGTTACATATACATGTATTTTTCAGATACATGTATTTAAATAATGCCTTATATATCTTTATATATCTGTGTAGTGGTATATGCACAAACTATCCATGACTTGGTGGATTGTCAAGGGTCATTTTTGGCTATATACCATGTGTTCCCTATTTGTTTCTATTGTGTAGGAAACTGTCAAATGAAATCAAGGGATACAAAAGGATTCTATAGTTATGTGTCAATGGAATAGGAATCCCTTATTGTATAACCCAGGGCTGTCCAATAGAATATTCTTCAATTAAGGAAATGCTTTATGTTTGTGCCATTCGATGTGATAGCCACTAGCCATGTGGCTACTCGATACTTAAAATGTGGCTAGTGTGATTGAGGGACTGAATTTCTACTTTTCATTAATTTTAATGATTTCTATATGAATCAAAAAAGCCACACCTTGTTAGTGGCTACCATATGAAACAGAATGTTGATGATGTTATTGGAGGTGAATAAAAATAGATACCTAAAGCAGCTTGCTGTCTAACTGACACTGTTTGAATGTGTATGCCTTGGCAGATGTGACCAAATAAAACTGCCTGAGGAGAGGGTATTAGGGTTCTTCAGAGAAGCAGAACCAATGGGATATGCATACACTCACTCACACACACACGAAAAGATTTATTGTAAGAAATTGGATCACACAATTACTTATAGAGGTTAAGTCCCAAGATCTGCACTCAGCAAGCTAGAGCCTCAGAATACCTGATATATGGCTCCAGCCTGAGTCCAAGGCCTGAGAACCAGGAGAGCTGAAGGTATAAATTTCAGTCCAGAAGACAGCTGGCTCGAGATGCAAGAAGAGCTGTTGTTTCCATGGGAGTCTGAAGCTGGGAAAGACCTATGGCTCAACTGTCAGGCAGGAGGAATTATTTGGCACTTTTTCTTCTACTCAGGTCTTCACCTGATTGGATGAGGCCCACCCACTTGAAGGAGGACACTTTGTTTTACTCATTCTATCGATTCAAATGTTAATCTCATCCAGAAGTTCCCTCACAGACACATCCACAGAATATGGTTTGACCAACTGTCTGGGCACCCTGCAGCCCAGTCAGGTTGACAAATAAAATCATCCATCACAAACTATTTCTACTTTAACCTTACAGAGATAAATTGCTTTGGGAAACTGAAGCAACAGGACATAAGGTAAAATCTATCTGCCACTTCCTGGTCCTGTAAACAGAAAGGAGAGGGAAATTACTTGCAGCTCAGACTATGCTTTCTACTCACTCAGAGGTATTTTTTTTCTTTTTACCTCTTATTTTCTTAACCCCTCACCCATACACCCCCTATTTTGTTGACTGGAAAAATTAGTTAAGCACTTACACATTTGTCTCTCTTGGGAAAAAAAAAATTCCCAGGGATTTTATTACTCACAATTATGCAATTTTCTGGAAGACTTATTTTTATCCACTTTCCCATTTCAACAAAGCATCAATCAGATATCACCTCTAATATTTTACACAGCCTGTTCTCTGCATGTTGGAATGGTAGTTCAAAAAACTATATAGTAGTAATTGAAGACAACAGCAATTTACACTTACTGTCTCAACACTACTAAGTGTGAAGAGGGGGAGAGAGTAGAGTCATACTTAATTCATGGCAAACCATCTTAATAATCCACTTTGTCTATCTCTACCACTATCAGTATTCATGTGGAATTCAACTGCTCCTTATACAACTTTCTGTTTTCCCCATTCCCAAACTCTAGCCACACTAACCCTCTTTGGGATAAGCTCAGTTCATACTCCTTCATCTTCCCTCTGCTATTGCCATGGCTTATAGGAGAGAGCATGTGACCCTCAGTGCTGGTCAGTGGGATGTCTTTCCAATATTCTTTGTTTGTGTGTTTATGAATGGGCATGTAAGCCAGGACTGGACAATAGATTGTGGGCAGTGCCTTTTGGGAAAGTTTTCTTTTTCTTGAAAATTACACCAAAATGCATCATCCCTCATTTTTGCTAAACAATGTTGTTCTTGGATGTTTCTTCTGGAACTTCTTGTTGGAGGAGTTTATTGAGAGGATGTGACTGCTGGCTGACCTGTGAGCTGGACCCAGGCAATCAGAGGTTCCTCACCCTCTACCCTGTTCTTGGAATGTACACTATGCCCACCATTCTCATACTAGGAGCGATTTCAAGGATGCAGCCTTGAGAGAGGAAGGTGTTGTTGAAACCATTTGGACTGAATAAGCGACTGAACCCTATTAAGGCCTCTATACAAACTTTTAAGATTCTGGCAGATGGGTGCAGAGATCTACTAATCTTGTGACCACCCAAGACAAGTCTCATATGTAAGTTCCCTGGCTTATTAATCCTGCTACCTACAAATATGGAGTGATCTGTCTCTTTCTTTGGTCTCTCCTTGCCCTCCATGTATAGGGCAGTTTGCAAACCAACACTTCCACAGACATCTCACTAACAGACTGAGACTGAAACCAGCACACAGAAGAGGGCAGAACAAGAGAGAATCACAGAGGAGTGCTGAAGCCCAGATGTATGCCTGGACTCGACCCTATCTTTAGTCTTCTTGTCATGAGATGGTCAAGATCTGTGAGGCATCTGAAAATTTACCCGCTTGCAAGTCAGTAAGTTAGCTTGCCACAATTTCCTGGATGCTGGCAGATGGCATGAGATTCCTGAGTAAGTAACAAGGGATGATTTAGTTCTTAAAGCGATAGTGGTAGTCAAGGTATCAGCATGTGCTCTGGTTCCCTGAGCCCCCTACTCCTTCAGGAGGATGTGAAGGAGGTCAAGTGATACCTGCTCTCACAGTGGGTTGCATCACAGGGGAGGAACCCTGAGCTTAGGGAACCTGAGCAGTAAGCTCATGTTATAATGGGCAGTAAGCATGCCTGCTCTTTGGTCATGAAAGAGCCATTATTGTTTATTATACTGCACACTAAATAAGCCTGCTGTTGACTTTGGAGGGATGCACTATCTCTATCTTCCAAGGCTATTCACCATGCAACAGCTTTGAAAAGATAGACCAGAAGAAAGAGAGCCAGTGTCTCTGCTCACAAGATGTACAGAAACACAAGAAATCCATCAGGAAATGTCTCCCAACAAAGACAGAATACATCTCAGTATTGTGTAGGCCAATTTGGGTTGGTGTTTTCTATTACAGGCTAGCTACCAAAATCATCCATACTGTTACACAGGGGATGAGTACAGAAATGATTATCATGGGGAAGGATACATTCTTGAGTGCCTACTCCAAAAGGACTGGGTGTGCTGTCTGTGAATGAGACCTCTGTGCCTTACTCTTCAAGAGTGAAGGCAGACATTTTCTTCTCCTGTGAAAGTTCTCAATAATGTGCCTTATGCACCAATCTTACATTGACTGCTGGTTGAAATTCATGATTTTTCTTATCAAATCAGATCTTAGTGTACTATGTGAGAAGAGAATGAAGAAAGAAGTAGAAAGGAGGTTGATTTCCTTCACTTCTCAAGGGTGTATCTGTAGTCTTCAGAATTTAAGGTGTGGAGATGGACATGAAGATATCAGAGGAAAACAAGGGAGATTCTGTGTTTTCAATTTAATTGCTAATTTGGGAGTGTTCATCTCCCAAAGTGTCTATAATCAATAGTGGGTGTATATATCCATGAAGTTGCCTTTTCAAGAAGTTTTTCCTTGGAGTCAAACTTGTATTTTCCACAGGAAATTAATGAAGGCTTTGAACAACCTAATTCCTGTGTAAAAGTTAAGTTGTCAGCCTCCATGAGTGCTTGAGCCAATTCCTTAAAATAAATCTCTCTATATATGTACACACAAAAAAAAGTAGTCAAGACATTGTAGCTATGAATGAAGATCAAATTATTAACTTTGGAAACTCTTTTAGGAAAACTCCGGCTACATTATTCAAAATAGTTCTTAACCAAGAAGTTAAGAAAAATAACCTTATGAGTTTTGTTACTGAAAATGGGTTATTTACTTTTAATGAATAAAAACTGTTAAATATGATGAACATGTTAATGTTTAATGATGCTTACACCTACGTTGAATGAAAATAATGTGGGGATTTGAATAACAAAGAGCTAAACATATATGTGTGATATATGTGAAAAATGTTTTACATTTTTCTAGTAAGAAGAAGAGCTTGTACTTGGCTAGATAAAACACTGACATGATGAAAAATAAAAGTAACATCCAGGCTATTTTCCTTAAGTTGATCCCAACTTTTTCAGATGTTTCTAAGTCAAAGGTAAATGTGGGAAAAATAGCTTTAGGCTAATTTTATCAATTCACCCAACTAACACTTTTTAAGTAGCTGACTTTAAATTCCCTGCCATGAACAAAACAAGGAAGTCCCTGTTCTCATGGAACTTACATTCTGTAGATGAATATCCAACGATTCAAATCCAAACTTATTTTTTGATGCATTCACTTAAAAGAAAAATGACCTCAGTGACTTGGTATGTGAAACATGGTGACAATAACTTGAAACATAAGATATTGATTTCTGCTTTCTTTCCCCTACTTCTTCTAACTACCTAACTTAGAAAACAGTGGAAAACATAAGCACTCAGTTCTCTAATGCTTAACATTAAATCTTCTCTACTCCACCCCAAAATTCGTACTTTTGCCCCAGGTTCATGCCAAGTTGGAAAAAAGCGACTTGATTTCTCTCTTTTTTAAAATAAATAAATAAATAAATAATTTTAATTTTAGGCTGCGTTCGGTGTTCATTGCTGCGCGCAGGTTTTCTCTAGTTGCAGCGAGCGGGGGCTACTCCTTTCTGTGGTGCACAGGCTTCTCATTGCGGTGGCTTCTCTTGTTGCAGAGCATGGGTTCTAGGCACGTGGACTTCAGTAGTTGTGGCTCACAGACTCTGGAGCACAGGCTCAGTAGTTGTGGCGCACGGGCTTAGTTGCTTTGTGGCATGTGGGATCTTCCCAGACCAGAGCTCAAACCAGTGTCCCCTGCGTTGGCAGGCGGATTCTTAATCACTGCACCACCAGGGAAGTCCGTGACTTGACTTCTTGATCTTTGCCTTAGCAGTGAGTAAATTACTCATTCCTATGTTAACCCAGCTGGAATCCTTCTTGTTTAAATTTCCTGCCTGTGATGGCAAAGGGCAACACATAACTTTGGCAAACCTGGGAAATCTGGCAGAGTTGAGGTTGAGAACCTCATAAGGGCTCACTCTGGTATTAGGGAAGGACAAAAAGAGGTGTACAAGTGACATGCTTGAGCAGGAGAGAGTAAAGACCACTCTCCAGTTTCTGGAGGTATTCCCAGGTTCCCCATGGTCTTGGAGGTAGAACATCGATGTCATTGGAAAGAAGTGTTTTATATTTTGGCATCTCCCCAAAGAGGCTGATGAGGGGAACTCCAACAGTGAGTGGGATTTAGGGGAAGGAGCTAGGTTTCCACTGTCTCAGCCATCTATGAATGCTGTGAAGAAACCAATTTGGACACCCAAGACTATCTTACCTGTCAAAATATAGAATTAGACAATATCAGATATGACAAGAGAGCTACCACCAAAATGTGAATAGCTAGACTAGCAACATCCGAGACCAGAGTTTTAAGAACTCTAGTAGTGGGCACAGGAAAAGAAGAGCTATGTGGAACCAAGTATGAACTCTCTCCACCCTGAGATGCAGACAGTCACCTGGGCAGACAGTCTGGTCCCTCCTTTACCTGTTGGGTAAGGGTCCCATCCAAGTTACATGAAAGTAGAAGCTGGACCAGAGGAATGGGAAGAGAAAATCTGTGCCAGTGGCGAGGAACACTGAAGTGGGTATTTTGTACTGGCTAGAGACAGAGAACTAACTTAATTTGACCCCCAGACTACTTGGTTGTATAGAGTTTATCTAGAATAAATTGTCATTAGACATTCTTGGAGATGGAGTGAGGTGTGGTGTTAGGCTACAATAATTCTGTCTAACAAACCACACCCAATACAAGAACATACATCTATTTTTCTCACTCACGGGTCTGTGGGTCATCTAGAATGTTTCTGTTTCAGGAGTTTGCATGTCTGTTTGGATGTTTTGGATTGGTTCTGCCCCATGTAAGAAGAGGCAGTGTCTCCCTGAGGTATGCTTTTCTTATGTCCATCCTAAGAGTGCAGGAAGACAGGTCAAACCACGTGTGCCCATTTCAGGTTTCTCTCTGCATCACATCGGCTCACTGTCCAAAGGTCAAAGTAGGTGACATGGCCAAACTCAAAGCCTTTGAGATAAGGAAGTACCCCAACTCAAGGAAGCGTGAGGAGTGAGTGATTGCTGAACAATAACCCAATCTATGACAAGTAGAGACCACTCAAAACCAAGAAAACCATATTTAATTATTTAATACAATTGTATTTATTTCTGACTGGCTTATACCTGCTTTGTGTTTTAAATTTTGATCTATACAATCATTTATTATGCTGTACTTCACTTGGTAGTTTAGTGTTTCTCTATTTTCAGCTTTTTGAGGAGAATTTTCTTGTACACTACAGATTCACTGGAATGTTGTTTTATCTTAATTAGGAGGAATGTAGCTCTCAGTGGTGTTGGGGAAAAAAGCTAATGAAAACTCTGATAGACCATTAACCATAGCCCTGCTGATGAGTGGCACAATAAAAGTTTTTCTTTTAATTTTCTTTTTAATTTTAAAGGTAAATCAGTACTCCAAATCATTTTTTATTGTTGTGACAGTTTCAGAATCATATTGACCCACAAATAATATCTGAAGTAACTTTAAAAATCTCTTTTTTTTTCTAATGTTCCCCCCAAAACTTTAAAATATATATTCTTCCTTTGATGGTTTTGCTTCTTTTCCTTTTTATTTGAAAGTCTCTTAGTTTACTCATAATAAGAATTTGACTAATGAAGAAATACAGGTTAGAACTGCTTGCTAACTACACTTCCACTACCCAGAGCAGGTCAGGGATCTTTCATACACGATTTGAGTAAAGCATTTCAGTAAAGCCAGGTGTCTAAAACCTCTGATGAAGGGATCATTTATATTCAGAGCTCCCAGTCACATCCACCATTGCTGGATCAGATCCCAGAGGTTGTCAGAAAGCACCATGAGAAGGATCCATCCATCTCTCCTCTCTCCAAGTGTTCTGGCAGCTGAGGCAAGGATCTAGGATGCTTGAAATGTAGATTCAAAAAGCAAAGTTTCCCAGGGATCTAAAAACAGGAATCTCTTGGTATCATGTCACAAACCAAAGCACAAATGTTTTTGGAAATGGTTTTTTTGTCATATGTTTGTTTTAAAAAAGAAAAAGTGGGTAAGACCACGGATTTAGGCTTATTTATAGTTGTATTTCCATTCTGCTTCTGCTATTTACATAATGGTATGATGCTTTACAATTGAGTTCCTTGTCTATAAAATTGGGACTGCAAACAGCGACTCTTCAGGGTTGTTTGCAATTCCAGCAGATGCACATAAAATATTTTACGCAGGTCTTGGCACATTAAAAATAATATATTATAACCATTATTTGTAGATGAACATTTCCCCCATTAATTTGGTAATAAATCTCTCTCCAAACTCTGATCCATTAGCATTGTAATTGTAAGATCAGGCACTCGGAGATTTTGACGGGCAAGGCTTGTGAAAATGCATCATTAAGCATTTTTATGATATGTTTGAATTGTAACAGAGCCAATTCTACCCTTGAGTAGAGACAACCTTACTCTCCCCTTGAAGGTGATTTTGGCATACATATTTATTTGAGCTCTACCCTGTCTACAGGGCTCTGCTTCTTTAATAGAATGTGTGACTGAAGTCAAGCAGGTTTCTGTTCAGTACCTTAGACCAGAGATACTCAGGGTGCAAATGCATTGTCATACCTCAGCTTTCTGGCAGCTACTTGCATCCCTGGTCTGTAAGGCATTGACATGAGTCACTTGGATTAAAAGCATAGCCCTTACATCTATCAATCCTCTCTCTCCAAGTTCCCAAAAAAGAGAAATAGGAAGCAAAGTTAGCAGGTGCATTTTCTTTGAGAGAAGACTAGATTGATTTGAAATTATTTAAGGAAAAGTTATCACTATAGGTGAGTGAGAATTTAAAGCTCTTGTTGCCTACAGCACTGGCGCTTACAGAGGAGAATACCCAAGAAATATAAACACTCCATTAACCAAAAGCTTTTTCATTTGTTCTTTTATTTCAGCAGACATTCTCAAAGCTTTCACAATGCTTATGTTCATTTTGAAACTCCAAGAGGGGATCTCTAACAGTTACATGATCCCTTTATTAAGAGGCATCTTTCCAGCATCAATGTCACTCTTTGGGAAACACTAATTACACTGAATTAATTACTGGATATATTCTCAGAATATGCTGATAATCTGGCCCCTCCATCCCTCTTTAACCACATATCTAGATATGTCTTACTGTTCTCACCTCACCTCCTTAACTCCCTATGCTGTCTTTCTCCCAGACAGGCTAGTGTCTCTCATAGTTTTGTTCTTTTCTGTATATGACTGCTTCTGCCGGAGATAGCATTTTAAGAACAGTCAACATGATAGCACCTTTTTATCATCTAAGTTTCTCCTCCCTCTTTAGATCCTCTGTGAAGTTTTTATGATCATCCCATGAGGTCTTGTGCACCCTAAGATAACTCTATGATGGTACCTTTACAAATTTTACTGTCCTTCTTGGTCTCCATCATTTTTCTGAGGCCAGTCACACTCTGGATTCCCAGCCCCAAGCTCAGCAGTGAGCACAGTGTTAGAGTTCATTAAATATTCTGTGTATGATTGAATAAATTGAGGAATGAAATTAACAAAATGATGTAAGCCATATATACATGTTTTCCTAATATAATCATTGGAGAGTAGAGGTGAATGGCAGGGATTGGGAATCCCTGATTCAAATCCCCATCTTCCTTTGTTCTAGCTGAAACTTTAAACCTAAAAATCTGGTTTCTTCATCTTTAAAAACTGATAAAGTCCCCGTGCTCACAGGACTACTGTATGGATAATATGAGACAATATATAGAAGTGGTTTAGTATCTTGGTTCCCCAAATTGTGCACCTGAGTCCTGTCCCAACTCATAGGAGAGATTATCAGTGTTCAAGGGAAAATGGACACCCCATAAACTGCTGGCTTTACAATTTCAACATGAAATTGCTCTATATTCCTTTTGATGGTGTCTTTTCTTTGTGAAGCTGGGTTTTGACAGTGGTTATGACAGAAAGCAAGTCTCATGCAAAAATCGACATGGAACAGAAAATGAGGGTGATGACGCCCAAACTGGTTTCAAATTTTGAAAAACTGTGTGATGCCTAATATTTGCACAGGACACTTTAGTAAATAATTGTGGATATTTTAGAATTAAATAAAAATATTATTTTTTGTTCAATATATGTATGTCATTTTTTCAAATTACTACTAAGTTTTACAATATAAATAGTCATTTAGATGTAATAAATGGAAGTGTTAGGTATTTCTTTTGGTCTACAGGTACCATGAAAAAGCTATTAAGGGCTCAAAGAACTGAGAAAGTGTGGGAACCTCTAGTCAGCTCATTGCAACAACTCAATGACTATTAGCTTCTTTGTAGGGACAAAATATTGAGACATTAATTTGTGTTTTGCACTTTCTGTATTTTTTCCTTTTATCTCATTTGCTCTTCCAAGAATGTATCCCAGTACCTGGTGTTTTATTACTCCAGGGAAGCAGCATGGCATAGCAAAATGTTTTTATGCAGAGGACTTCCCTGTATGGCTTTGAAGACCCAAGCTTATTATGCCAGTTTTCTCAAAGAGAAGAAGAGAGAGATGTGTGCTTTGTGGGAAAAAGATAGGGGGAGGATTACTCGAATCATAGAACAGCAAAGGAAATCTACACAGTTCCCTTGAGTTGTAATGGCCTACATTGCCCTCTTGCAGGATTCCAGGGAAGTCAGTATGAGAGGTATTTTCTGAACCTATTAAAGGCCAACTAGTGTTTCCCGGGTTAAGTGAAACTCAACTAGTGGCCCAGGAGAGTAGACAATGAGTGACTGAGCTGTCCCAGAAAGAGTCATGTTCTCTGCACACATGAACACTCTACTCATTTCAGACAGAAACCTCTGCAAATTTTTTTTTTTTTTTTTTTTTTTTTGTGGTATGTGGGCCTCTCACTGTTGTGGCCTCTCCCGTTGCGGAGCACAGGCTCCGGACGCACAGGCCCAGCGGCCATGGCTCACGGGCCCAGCCGCTCCGTGGCATGTGGGATCTTCCCAGACCAGGGCATGAACCTGTGTCCCCTGCATCGGCAGGCGGACTCTCAACCACTGCACCACCAGGGAAGCCCGCAAATTTTTAATAAATAATACATACCATTTATTGAGCTCATTTTTTATTCTAGGCACTTGGATAAGTTCTTCACCACACTCTCATTTAACACTAACAAAACTATGAATTAAGGTACCATCATTAGCTCATTTTAAAAGTAAAGAAACTAGAGCTCAGAAGAAGTATGTAACGTGTTGCAGGTCACGCAGCTCATTAGCAGCAGAGAGTGAATGTAAATTCCAAAGCCCATACTCATGCTGAACATGGGTAGGGAATCTCCTTGTTGCAAGTGGTGGAAACCTAATTTGAACTAGTTTAAATTTAAAACACACACACAAATTGTGTTTTGACAAAGTTTGGGGATACAGTATTTGTTCCAAATGGACCCAAGTAATCAAATGATGCAGTTGGCAGTCTGTGTCCTGTGGCTCTTGGCTCTGCATTCCTTTGTGCTAGCTTCACTCTGAGAAAGTTATGGCCACAGGAGGCAAGGTGGCCCCCAACCACACTGAGTGGACCTCCAGCAGACTAAGACAGCCCACAAGTTTCAAAAGAAGCCCCAGAATATGTCTCATTGTCCTGGTTTTGACATATACCCAACCCTGAGCTAACCTCAGGGAAATAAAATAGTCCCATTGGTTATTTCTTGATCACCTGCCCATCCCGGGAGTAGGGTGGATTCGGTCCCATGCCAACCACATGGACCAGAGTGGAAAAGAGTAGTTTCTCAGAAGAAGATCCAATTTTATTGATTGCAAAAAGAAAAGGGATGCTGGCAGGTGAAACATCACATTTGCCCAAAGAAAAGTATCTGTAATTTTTTTTTAACAAGAGAGAAAACCTTGAGATATTACACCCATTTTAGAGGTTAGTAATGTCTATTCACATTTCTGTAATCATCTGGATTTTGCAAAGCTGCAGCTGTGGATTTCCCGTTATTGCTGACACTTTATGACATGTGTGCTTTTTCATTCTCTCACGATGGAGAAACGTGCTAGAAAAATTTCAAACAAAACACCCTCCACTGATATTCAGGCTCTGCCTAGGGAAGGCAAAACCACATCTTCATCTTGAATTCCATTCATTTACCAGGATGGAGGTGAAAACATCCTTAGGCAACAAGTGGGTTTTTCCCTGCTTGTGATCTGGGTGCTGTCTTGGTTGGGCTGCTTTGAAGCACTCATAATAACTCATCTGCGTGGTAACTAACTCCACCAGGATTCAGTTGCCATGCAACTGCATGGTATTTCTCCATAGTACTGCCTTTCCTATGATTACAGAGTGAGGAGCTTTTATAGTCATAATAATACCTTACACTTGTGCCAGGCCTTTTACATAAGAGGATCCCAATAGGCTGAATAGAGGTGCTCTTTATGTAAGTCTTTCCACCAAATACTAAAAATACCCATGCTTCCAATTTAGCTATGTGGTAGCCATCCTCTCCCAGTTAAGATATACAATAGCTTATTTTGGTGGGGGGTGATACACAGGATTTCGCCTCAGATGTAAACTGCGAAAGACATTTAGGTGGACATAACAGAAACATCTCCATTAGAGATTTTGGGCAAGACATCAGGGATGCTTGTAGGCTGACAGGGATTTTGGAGGTGTCTCTGGTTTGAGTTCCTGAAAGAGGTTTGATTGTCTCTGCTTTTTGTAGGGAACAAGGGGGAGCAATTGACAAGTGCATGGGGTCAGGCTCTGCTGAGTGACTCAGCTCTCAGTTCAGAAATAAGTACTTAGCAGAAACAGTCAGTGTGACCTCACTGGAGTGCCATTTACCATTTGTTGGAGAAAATCACTCTGTGTTTCTAATGTCCTACTTTTCACCCAGTGAGTAGTTACTTACCCAGCAGGATTCAGCACATTATTTTTAATCCTGTAATAAGAAGCTTTCAGAAATTCAGGTGTTATTATCAAAGAAACAATATTCTCTTTGAAAAGAAACAAGTTGTAGTGTTCCCTGACAAACACACCAATTAAACTTTTAAGCCAAACTACCATAACCCAGTGGAAGAAACCAAAACTAAATCAGCTTGGTCTTAATTTTAATTAGCTAACTAAATGTGTTATGAAAAATAATTTAAAAGTAAAAGCCTTATTTGCTATAGCAGGATGATTTTTTTAGGATGTCTTCGAAGATCTCCTGTCTTTTTAAGGAAACCATATTTTTGGTTCATCTCTGATTCTACTCCAGTTACATTGATCTAACAATGTTCAAATTATTCTTATCATGAATTCATTGCCATAACTGTTCACTGTGAGTTGTCCTCTAATGCTCATATAATTCTTCTTCCTTTAATAGATTCCTTAAAATATTTGTGGACACGTGGCTGCCCTGGTTAAAACATGTTTTCCATTCTTCCTTCTAGCTAAGTTTGGCCATGAATCTAAATTCTGACTTGTGGGATGTGAGCAGAAGTGACTGATGCATCTTTCAGGTCATGCCTTTAAAGGAAACAGATATATCCTCTGTTTCTCCTGCTTCCTCCCCAGGTATTTCAAAAATGGTTAATTCCCTTTGGTGACAAAACTGTGAGCTATGAGTCTTGGGAGAAGTTGGCAGCCATATCTCTTGCTATGTAGACAAATCTAGTCTATAGTGGAAGCAACTCAAGCCAAGATGCAGCAGAAAGGAGACAAAGACAGAGAGATTAAGCCTCTGCTTTTGACATTTGATCCCTATATCTAGCTGTCTCTGATGCTCATCCATCCCTAACTCTCTCGCCATTGATTGTTTTCACCCTCTGTAGTGATGGACTAAACCATAGTATTTCCCCAGTAACTCTCCACTTTTTTTTTCCAGGTTAACTTAGGTCTGTTTTTTGTCACAAGCAAAAATTCTGGTTCTTAAATCAGGATAAACTCTACAAAAATAGCTGACCTTGTAAGTATATTCTCAGGGAATTGCCCCATTATCACCCAAAACCACTACATGTTTAACAGTGTGAAAAACTATGTCCTCCAAAGTGACTTGAGGTGAAAACATGGGAGGAGATCAACTAAAGGTTGAGAACCAAATGACTGTATTGATTGCATCTAGGTTTACTCATAGAAAAAGACATATGAGTTCAGGAGATATACAATTTATACATATACAAAAATATTTTGTATATATATATATATATATATATATATATATATATATATATATATATATATAATATTTTCCATGTATATATACAAAATCTCTCAATCAAGTAAGTACTTGTTTAGGTTGTGTAAAGTATTGGCTCCATACTATTATTTGTTACCAATTTCAGTTTTAGGACCTGAGTTTAAAGTGAATACCATAGTTTATAATGGGTTTAACACACAGCATTCCTTACAGTGTAATATATCCATTAAAACACACTACTAATTTAAATGGTTGGAAAATAGACAAACTCAAGATAATTCAAGTAGCTTTAAATAACTTTTAAAGATGATTTTAGCTGATTCCACATCTATTTCTTTAAAAAAATTCTAAAGATCATTTAACATTTCACTAAGATTAAAGTAGGCTGTTTGCATTCAGTGCCTTGGGTTGGGTTTTACTCTCTATAGCATCCTTTGGTCTATGTGTTTTCTCTTAATGTGGATAAAAAAGTTAATCATTATAGACAATGCTCCAAATATTTTAAATGAGTTAAGAGTTTCCAAAATAAATGTCTTACTAAAAATCACTTGTAATTACACTGGACTTTTATTACCTTTCTGCTAATGACCCAGACATACTAGACTATTTTCCCTATTCTAATGCTGTTTAAAAAAAATGAAATTTAGAGCATCTACTAAAAACCAATTTATGTCATATCTATAGGTAGTATAATTTTACATTAACATTCAAACAGGTAGAATTAAAATTATGATGATGCATTGACTTTATTTAAGAACTTTATATATATATATATATATATATATATATATATATGTGATATGTAAATATACATACACATACATACATACATATATATGGAGATATATATATATATATATATATGTGAGTATATAGGTAATATTTATACATGGCATTTAAGAATTTACTAAAATTGGATCTTTTCAAGGTGTATTTTGATACTCTTACGACTTTTGTTTTTCTTCTGACTATTGCCTTTAATAGGGCAGAAAGAATTTAAAAATTCATGATGCTATGTCAATAAGCAGGAATTCAAGGAGTAAGAATTTCACAAGATTTATTTCCCCTCATACAAGTTACATACACTTCACAGTGAGCTGTTCACTGCATGATTTTCCAGGTGAATGAACCTCGGAACACACCTGAGCACAAAGTATTATTTCCTAGGTGAAGAACTAGAAGTTTGGTCACATTTACTCCAGCTTCTGCCCATCTAGGTCTTCTCTCTGGGGAAAAGAGCACCAAACTGGGAGTCAGATTATTAGATTCTTTTGATTAAATATTTAAAAATTTTTTTCCAGCTTTATTGATGTATGATTGACAAATAAAAATGTGTGTTTAGGTTGTACAGTGTGACTTTTTAAGGCATACTATGTAATGATTTAATATACATATACAGTGTGAAATGATTACCTCAGTAAAGTTAATTAACACATCTATCACCTCACACAGTGACATTTTTATTTTTGTGGGGAGAACACTTAAGATTGAATCTCAAAAAATTTCAAGGATACAGTACAGTATTATTAACTAGCAGTGGCCATGCTGTACATTAGATCCCTAGAACGTATTCATCTCATAACTGGAAGTTTGTACCCTTTGACAAACATCTCCCCATTTCCCCCTCCCTTCAGTCCCTGGTCACCAACACCATTCTACCTTCTGCTTCTATGAGTTTGATTTTTTTTAGATTCCCCATGTAAGTGGGGTCATACAGTATTTATCTTTCTGTGTCTGGCTTACTTTACTTAGCATAATGTCCTCTAGGTTCATCCATGTTGTTGCAAATGGCAAGCTTTCCTTTTTTTTTTTTTAAATCATATTTTCTTTATCCATTCATCCCTTGAACACTTAAGTGGTTTTCATATTCTGGTTATTGTGAATAATGCTTCAATGAACATGAAAGTGCAGATATCTCTTCTAGATACTGATTTCATTTTCTTTAGTTAAATACCCAGAAGTGGGATTGCTGAATTATGTGATAGTTCTACTTTTAATTTTTGAAGAAGCTCCATGTTCTTTTCCATAACGGCTATACCAGAACATTAGATTCTGACCACACACTTATCATTGATGGCATTTGCACAAATCACAAAATTTTCTGGCCTTAGATTCTTCATTTATAAAATAAAACCATTGGAAAAATTTTAGTTTCTGGATCTATTTTATGTTATGTGGTTTAATTTAATACAGTTTTATTACAATAATATTCCTGTAATTTTGATATGGTTGTATTTTGTTTGTGTAAACAAGGTAATTTATATCTCATTTTATTATCAGAAAATAAAACACAATTTATTGAAATAACTCATCCAAACGTCAGCATATAAGTGGAAATTTAAAAGAGGTCTCTAGACTATCCAGCTTCTAATCTAAACTATAAAATAAATGCAACATGATGCTTTCCTCATTTGCTTTTACCTACTTTTCCCTCCCTGTCTCAAAACCTCTTCACCAGTTGCCCAAGGAGTACTCATTCACAAAAGTTTGTTTAAATTCATTGTTTATTTTTTGCCCCTACTGCTTACAACCATGCTTGATAGCCATAGGAAATAAAAAATAACAACAATAATAATACTTAATAATAGTAATAATAACAACAACAAGAAGACAAAGAAGTTAGAAACAGTCCATTGCCCCCATTCTGTAGAGTCATTTTTCAATAAGTACTATTTATTGGGTACCTGTTGAAGGTAGCCCCTGGGCTAGGGGGCCGTTAGGTGTGTATGTTATCAAAAGTTTTCACTTCCAAAATCAATTCTTCCCATTTCCTTAACTCTGGTGTTTGTGTGTGGTTAGCCTGATTCTCTGTACTTCCTTCAGATATTATTGCTAATCTCTTACACTTTAGATTAAATGTGACTTAAACTTGTAAATTAGTTGATTTACTTGAATTCTTGACTTTTATCCTAAAGCATGGTTTTCTGTATATCCTTTTATTATATGAAATCCTATGCCACATTCATTTCCTCGGACACAAGAAATGAGAAAAAATTAAAATTTGAAGAAATTCATAAAAATATAAAGTTTTAGTAGATACATATTGACAAGCTGAGTTGCCTCCATGTTTCATCTCTCTGGTTTTGTCAGTATTACTGTCTGGGTACTTCCTTATATAAGCATTGGCCAAAATAATTAGAGGAATATAAACACAATTTTACTTTTTTTGTCAGAGGCCTATTTACAATGAGAAAGAATATTAACCTAGTTGATACCCCAAAAGTTAGAATTCACCTGTGTGTGAACACGAATTTCTCAAATGGGTCTTTGGTAACCCTCTGGTAAAGGCAGAGTTTAAGTGAAGAAAAGAACAGAATTTCAGAAGCTGCTGTGGCTCAGTTGGAAAAATCATCTGGACAAGGGACACTTCTCAGTGTTCACAGATACCTCATGTAGATACAGAATTGGGGCCACCTGTTTACATAGACCTACAATACCCTTCACCACCCTCTTTATTGAGGTGTGAAAGATCTCCAATCAAAACAGAGCTTGATTCAGTGGTTAGAAAGAAGGTTGAGACTGAAGGGGCCTGAGGACATAATTAAGTACTCTGAAATGGGAATAACTAAGTTACTTAACAAATATTTATTAAGGGCCTTCTCTTTTCAAGAAACTTTCTGACCACTTGGGGTAGAAAGTAAAAAAAGAAACCCAGGTTTCCTGCTCTCTTAGAATTTTATTACAACAGTAAAGACACTAAATAAATGAAGAAATAAGTAAATATACTATCAAGATAGTAACATATAACAAATCTACATGAACAAAGAAGAAAATATGGTAATAAGAGTTAATGTTTTGTGTTTTGCAAATAGTAACTCGTTTAATTATCTCAACTCTATGTGGTAGGTTCTATTACAATTTTTCCGATGAGAAAGTTGAACCACAGCGAAATCAAATAATTATTCAGGGTCACACAGCTAACTAAGACTAAAGCTGAGCTGTAAACCCAGGTGAATCTAGCTCCAGAGCCAACGGGGTAGTGTGATAATTACTGAGGATATTCAGGAGAGAGGCTGGTGGGAGTATTAAGGGGGAGGGGCACACAGATATCTGGGGAAAGAGCTTTTCCAATGGAGGGAAACATGAGTGCAAACTGGAACTAATAGCAGATTAAAAAAAATTTTATTGGGGTATAGTTGATTTACAATGTTGTGTGAGTTTCAGGTATACAGCAAAGAGAATCAGTTACACATATACATATATCCACTCTGTTTTAGATTCTTTTCTCATATAGGCAATTACAGAGCATTGAGTAGAATTCCCTGTGCTATACAGTAGGTCGTTATTAGTTATCTATTTTATATATAGTAGTGTGTATGTTGAGCGTAGATTCTAAGAGTCAGGTAGAAGGCATTAGGCAGTTGGCTGAGGGAGTAGAATGACATTAGGGTGGGGAAACTTGACAGGGATTCCTGGGATCCTCAGGCAAACATCTCACAATTTTACCCAAGGCCTGACTAATACATCTCAGACCTTAATGGATAGCTTGTTGTCTACTTCACCTTTCCACAAAGGCTTTTTAACTCCTAGATTATATTTGAAATATGCTACTTTATTCTTGCTAACTTTTGGGGAAAAGAGCTAAAAAAAAAAAACTATGAAAGAAAATGAAACGTTGCAGACTAGAAAGAGAACTACCTAGTCCTGGAAACCCAAAGAAGAAGTTCTGTATTCTGAGGCAAGCTGTTTACCATTCTCTCTTCAATTTCCTAATCTGTCTCATGAAGGGGTTAGACTGGGTGATCCGCCAAGGTCCTCTTTTGTATTTAAATTTGACCTCAGAATAATGGCCAGCCACCCCTAGAGAGAACTACAGCTCAATTAAGTAGAAACTTGATCCACAAGCACATTAAATTTAATTCATAATCAACCTAGAGTTAGATAAAGATTGGATGTTTAGAAATAATAATCTTGAATTTATTATTTTTTTTGTTACTATGTTTTGAGCGAGTGTTAGTACCTCATGCCTTTAGTAATACATTTCCTGTAGCCTTAACATTCATCTGCCTTAAACTTCCCTCAAATAACTTTATTTGGATTAGCTAAATGAAATAAGGAAGCAGACTTGGAGAAAAATACATTGTTCGCTGCAGCTTGCGTTTGTTTCTTCCACTGTTCTCTCTAATTACTGATGGGTATTTTCAAATACTTGTTAACTCTGTGTGAGTTTAAATAAGACTACAATACCTCCCATTCAGGCAAGATAGGCTGTAACATTTTATGTGGCAGAATCTGAGAAAGTGGGAAAGACTTGGCTTAGTATTAAGGTAGTCACAGAGAACCAACTGAAGGACATAATCTCCTAAATCCTCCTTTAAATATTTTCATTACATAGGTTGTGTTGCCACCTTCAATCCCCTTTTCCTTTACAACTTGTCCCCAAATCTTATCTGGACAGTACATTACTCATACATGCTTTTGAATTTTTATCTCTTTTTTTTTCAGATATTGCCAACTTGGTGATACATTGGCGACATTTCCATTTCACAGATCCTCCTGACCCAGTCTTCACATTTTAAAAATAAATGGAAAAAAAAAAAAAAGGAAACCCATGTATTTCAAAGGCTTCTCTTTCAGGAGCAATTTTGTGAAGACAGAATTTTATATTGGAGATATAGACAGAATTTTTGATTGGAGAACGGGAAGAAGGTATGAACAAAATGAGACAGAAGCCTGGGGCTGTGGTCTGGGGCATTCCAACATTTAGAACTCAGGCAGAGAGCCAGCAAAGAAGGTGAAGTCAGTGAAATAAGAGAGAAAAGAGAAGAATACAGGGATATGGAAGATAAGATAAAATAGTACTTCAACTAGGATGATAAAGGTAGAGAAATGGCCACTGGATTTGAAAACATGAACGCATAGGTGCTAGGCATGGTATTGGTTATCCTTCCAAGTACTGCTTACTACTGCTATGATTACATCTATTACTAAGAGCAACTAGCATTCACTGGTACACGTTATATGCTAGACACAGCTTTTTACATAGACTTTTACATAGATGATTAATTAATTTAAGCTTCATAATAAATTTATGACTTTGCACTAATATGATGGTCATTTTTTAGATCAATAAACTGAGGCAGGGAGAAGTTTTGTAGCTTGACTGCTGTCAGGCTGTTAGGATATAGGGGTGAATAGTACTCCAGCCCAATGATTCCTTTAAAGAGCTAATGCTCTTGCCCTCCTTACTGTACTCCCATTTACATAAGTGAATATAAATCTATATCATAGTTTTAATACTTCCATCATAATTTATTTTTCAATCTCCTACTGTGGAACATGTAAAAAGTTTTCAAATTTCTGCTATTACACACTATAAATGACTGAAACATAGTTTTGTACACTTATCACATCATTAAAGTAGAATTATTATTTCAAAGACTGTGCTCATTAAAAAAAAAAACTATCAGTTTTACCTTCATTTGGTTGCATACATTCACATAACTGTCCATTTCTCCACATGTTTACCAGGATGGGAAATTATATAAAAAATTAGACCTATTTGTTATTTTAATTTGGATTTTGTTATTACTGAGGTTAACATGCTTTTCCATATTTATTTGTCATTTCAAATTCTTATTTTCTGAATGACCCATTCCTATCTTTTGTTCTTGTTTAGTTCTGTGGTGTTTATGTCTTGCTTATACGTAAATTTTTCTTTTTTTTGTTTTTACTAATATAAGAGGAATGTGTATCTGCTTAGCTCTCACATGTGTTGCAAATAATTTCCCCATTTTGCATTTAAATGACAAGTTTATTTATAATCTTTTCCCATTTAAATATCTTATATTTTTATGTATTCAATTCTCTGGTTGTCACTTAAGAGTTTCTAGCTTTGATGTTATCTTTAGATTGGCCGTTTCCACCCCAAGATCATATTAAACTTTCAGTAAATTAATGTTTTCATATGCAAATATTTCAAAGGAAGCTCTAGAGCTGCATTATCTAATATGGTAGCCACTACCCACAAGTAAATTTTAAATTTAAATTAATTAAAATAAAATTTAAAATTTATTTCCTCAGTTTCACTAGCCCCACAAGTGCTCAATACCATGTGTAGCTCATGGCTATCATTTTTGACAGTGCATCCTAGGAATTTTTATTGGACATTTCTTTGCAATGTTAATTTGCACACCAATCACCTAGGCATGTGTTAAAATGCAGCTCCTGACTCAGATGGTCTAGGAAGAAACCTGAGTTTCCCATATTTAACAGGCCCCAGAGGATGCTGACACTGCAGGTTCTTGGACCACACTTACATTAGCAAAAGATTAGATTTATTTTGTAAACAATCGTAAAAAGTTTTTATGTGCATATGTATGCATTTCTCCGTTTACTTAATTGTATTACTTATTGATATGCAATGCCATATTTATCACATGCTAAATACACATATATGCTTTTCCTGGACTTTCTAATCTCTTCTATTGATTCACAGTCAATTCCTGTCAAATACTACAATAAAATGAATTTAGCTTTGCAGAATGTTTTAATATTTAGTCAAGAAAATATCTATCAAAGGATCTATTGGCTTTTCAAGTTCCACTAAACATCATATTTCATTTAAATTGACATTATATTCACTTTGAAGTCAATTTAGTAAGAAGTAATTATTTACAAAATTGATTCTTTCTATTCCAGAAGGAATATCTCTTTTTTCTCATGTCTTCTATGTCTCTGTTATGGACAGAATGTTTGTGAAACCCCAGAATTCATGTTGAGACACTAATCCCCAAAGTGATGGGATTTGGAAGTGGGCTTTTGGGAGGTTATTAAGTTTAGATGAGGTCATGAGGGTGGGGCCCCCATGATAACATTAGTGTCCTTATAAGAAGAGGAAGATGGACCAGAGTTCTCACTCTGTCTACACTGTGAGGACACAGAAAGAGGGTGGCTGTCTTCAGGCCAGAGAAAGGGCTCTCACTATAAACTGAATCTACTAACACCTTGACCTTGGACTTCTCAGCTTCTGGAAGAGTGAAATGTAATTGCCTGTTGTTTAAACCAGCCAGTCTATGGTATTTCGCTATAGCAGCCTAAGTTGACTAAGAGAGTCTCTCAGAAAAATTTTTCTTTCTCTAAATATAGCCCTTATGTTTGTATATTCAGTTGATCTTCTTATGAAGGTCAGCTTATCTCATTATTTCTAGTCAGTTTCAAACTGGTTATTTTTTATTTTTCAGGTAGAAAAATATAGAGCCTCTTTGGAAAGATTTTTTCCCTCCTCGAATATTTGAGTTTTAGAGTGGCTAATTTTGTTTTGTAATTTTGATATAGAATTTTTTAAAGGAGAATTTTATGTTCAGTACATAGGTACTTTTGAATTTTCTACTTGTACAGGCCATGCCATCAGTTAAGATCTGGAGCCATGCATGCATTCAATAAATCCCTGCTGCTGTCCAGGTGCAATCAATGTCCTGGGGTTCTGGAAATAGAAAAGAAGGATCCCACTCTTTCAGTAATCTCAACTAGCACACTTGGAGAATGAAATAGGCAGGTTTGGCATAGTATCAAAAAATCTTATAGCTTTACTTTTTATTGGTGGTGTATTTATTGATGGAGAATTTCATAACATAGAGAACGAGCATCAGGTTTTGACTGTGATAAGTCAGGACAGACTACCAGAGTATGATAGACATGATTTTTGAAACTTGAGTAAAAATTCATACAAAGAAAGGAGATGGTTGGTTGGAGTGGAAGTGTCTTTTTTGTTAGAATATGTAGATTTATTTTTAGCAATTTAAAAAAATTATATTTGAGTACAGAGATAAATACATTTTTTATAATGGTAAAATCTTCTGAAATCTTCACTGGAAAATATCTGCTGGACAAAACAAAGGAGGGATGTCTGGATCAATTCCTAAGTTTCCTGCCATGGGAATTCCCATTTATTGACAATCCCTTCACAGTACAAAGGTAGTTTTTGTGTATGTTATTAGACAATAAATATTTTTTGTTTTTCCCCATTTACTCAGCATTATGGATCCCAGAGCACCATATTGTTATCCACTGCCCCATGTTTTCTAATCATATGTGTGACTTCTGTTGAAAGCTATATTTTTGCATAGGCAAAAATCAAGAGGAATATATGGTTCTCATTCTACCAAGACTTTCATTTCAGGCTATTACCAGAGTGCTTAGAAATCCTGATTGGATGGTAAGGAGATTAGCTTTTTCCCTAGTGGAATAATTTCATTATAACAGAGGTGTCATCTCCTTAAGCTAAATGTGGAAAGAATAATAGAAAAATTACTGATCATGGAAAAAACTAGAAAGGCTTTATTATAAATTATGACATGACTTCAGAGACTACCTCTTGATAGATTTAAATAAACCCCTTAAAATTTAGGTAGCTAGATCGCTCAGTTTCCATTCTCACTTTTCTCATTTGCATCACTTTTATACAAAAAGCACTCCCCACCATCTGGCTGATTTACAGACTAAGAAGCATTTTCAGGACTCTGACTCTCCTGGTCTATCTGAGTTCACAGAAGGGACCTATTTAACCCCAAGAGCATCAACTCTGTTAGTCAGTATATTATAATAGAAAGAGATAAACTTCCCTGAATTAAGAACTTTAAAAGAAATAAGTCACGAGGCAATTCAGTGACTGGTTTCCTATTGACATTGGAACCATATATGTAGTTTATGAAGATGTTCAAGAAATAAACGAACATATAACTATAATTTGAGCTTAATTGCTTCTATACTTTTATTCTTAGTATAAGAATTTTCAACTTTAATTTTGTCCAATGCATTTTTCTTTGGATATTACTGAAAAAAGTAGAAATGAATTTTACATTTGGTTCTATGATTATTTGAAACTATAGACCCTTTTCTGTTTCATTCAGTGAGACTTGAACCAACTCTCAAAGGTGCCATAAAAGCTGATACACTAATATGTCTCCAGAGAAGAAATTGCCTGATCAATAGGCTCTGTGGCCTGGAGTGAGGAGAGAATGGGATTGGGAAGATGGGGTTGATATAATGTGTTTTTCTCAAGCCCTGTACTGTGAAAAGAAGAGGAAAAAAGGAAGGAAGGAAAGAAGGAAGGAAGGAAGGAAGGAAGAAGGGAGGGAAACAACAGTAATCACAAATTTTCCTAAAGCTGAAAATATTAAACTTAATGGATCACAGATTATTATAAATATGTTCTCCCTATTCTGGGGAGATAAAAAAAATCTCTTTAGCTTTTGAAATTTTTGTGGTAAAAAATGTTGGTTCTTTTTATAGTTAGCAACCGTATGTCAGTGTCTCCTTACTTTACTTTAAATTATCCTGCTGCATGAAATCAAGGTGACTGAGAACCACTTTATTGGCCAAAGATGCACAATCAGCTCAGTGACCTTAGATCCTAGTCCCAATGGGCTGATGAGTGTGAGGCCTGAAGCAGGTCAGTGTACCTACCTGGGGATTAATTTTCTCATATGTAGAAATGGACTTTACACCAGTGTCTATTCAAACTCTTTATAGCTGAAAAATTTAGCCTCCCCTTATCTGATAAAATTATCAGTCATGATAAAATATTTCCACTTCCCCAAATGTCTGTCATATAATTTCTTTACAGAGAATCTTTTCTGCTTTTGGTCCTGTGCTGAAACACAACTTTTGCAAGGACACTTGACTATTACTAGTGATACACTACTAAACCTTTTGATCACAACATGGTGGTTGTTACTAGCTGGTAAGCGTCACTTGAGGCACTTTTCTACAATGTGCTAAGTTTTTAGAATGTTCATAAGATAGGGGTGGGAGGGGAAGAGAGATAAAGAGAGAGAGATGGCCTCTTCTCTTTCCCAATTATATCTCCCTTCCTTCTTTTCATCTGTCTAATCTTCCAGAGTGCATTAAACAGATGTTCTTTTCCAAAGAAAAAGTAGATGCACAAAGAGCAGGAAATAAATGACTTCTGTGATTCACTTTAGGAATGCACTCCAGGACATGTGAAAACCGGAAGTTTTATAGTAATGTAATGTGCCAATTTCATTTTCCCACAGATACTTACAAGTTTAAAAAAATTGTAAAATCATACTACAGTCCCAGATGGCACTTAAAAATCAGGAAGATGAACTTAAGTTTATTATTTTTTCATAGTCTGTTGATATATGAAAAATTACATTCAGAAAACATTTTTCTAAGAAATTAGTTATGAATTTAGATGTTTAGGATAACCCTTGGGAAAATCAGCTTTTGAGTGAAGGTAATTTACATTAAGAGTTATTGGAAAAGAATGTGATGGGAAAAAATCTACAGGTCGCTATTGAATAATAAACTCATTTTCCCCATTAAAATTGATATTTTATTCCCAATGAAGCAGAAACTTTTTGCCTATTGTTACTTTTACTGTAGTATATGAACTTACACATTAACATGTGTAATCTACATTAATCTACTTTGTTACAGTTTTTACTCTGAGGAAAAGCAGGTTAGATAAAAACTTAGGAGTTGATGTATATGTGTGTGTATCTGTGTCTGTGCATATGCACACATGTAAGTTTGTGTATATATATATACACACAAAAATATGTATATAGGTTGTATTATATAACATGATGTATATATATGTATATAACATGGTATGTATGTATTCAGTAGAATATTAAGACATCTATGAGGGGAGTTCTTAGTATATGTAGGAAATAAGATGACTTTAAATAATTTCAACAGTGATTCTACAGGAGTTAGTCACACAGGCAATGGTTAATTCACATTTTATTTTTGTTAAAAAAAATAACGTGCAAGAGGGAGGAGATATGGGGATGTATGTATATGTATAGCTGATTCACTTTGTTATACAGCAGAAACTAACACACCATTGTAAAGCAATTATACTCCAATAAAGATGTTAAGAAAAAAATAATAAAAATAAAAATAAAAAAATAAAAACACATACACACAAAAATAACGTGCACTCCAAGTGAAACCTTAATTCCACATAAGCGTGTGCTGTTCATGTTCCTTCTAACTGGGCTAGCTTTTTTTCTCATGCCATGGGAGCAGGTGGCATGAAGCTGTTTTGATGAGGTTAAAAGGCTCCTCCCCTCTTTCCCCAAGCAGCAGCCCGAAGAACGTCAGCAGTAATTGTGTGCCTGGCTCGGCTATGCAGGGAGGGTGGAAGCAAAATTGATATCAAATAAGGGTATCAAACTGAGATCTGAATGTTCCGTTTAAGTTGTTGCTCATTTTCATTAGCCATGCCAGGGGTGAAAGCTTATGACTTAAACATCCTTGGTAGTAAGAACGTTTATTTTTGATGGATTTATATTCCTCTTCTCCATAAAGGCTGAATTACTGTTGTAGTGGCTATAAATGAAGGGGTTTCTTTATCCTCTTCTCATTTTATTATTTACTAATCAGACTTCAGCTCAGATAGATAAAAGAGAGGTTCTGTTGCCTAGATGTGAGGCCTTTAATGAGGATGGGAGGCCCCAGGGAGCCGAAATCTGAAGTAGAACGATGCTGCTTTCGGGTTTCTTGTCATTTCTTCAGTTGCTTCTCCTCCCTTTTCCAATGGGCCTAGTGAGCGGGAACTATCCAAGGTGCTAGAACGCTGGCAGCTTTGCTGTTCAATGCAGACGGATTGCAGAAACAGACAAGAAAGATTACTGCTTATTTCAAAAGGTAGGTTCTTTGTTTCAGAATCCCTGATTAATCAGCAGCAGCATCAACAGACTAAGGCAGCTGGAGAGGAGAGAGAGAAGCAGAAAGGGAGGGAGTCAGGGGCAGGGAGGGAGGGGAGAGAGAGTATGAGAGAGAGAGAGCTGGTTGTCACGGGGGAGGGACGATGCCACAAGCTAGGCTGCTCCAAACCTTCTGTATGTAAGTGACAATGAGAAAGAGCATCTTTTTGGCTGAAAAGAGACATGTAGAAAGGATGTTTCTGATTTTTTGTTTTCATTTATTTTTGTCTTCACAGAATATAATCAATGAGGCAACTTAGCCAGCCTGGGTGATTGCTTCGAGTCTTGTAATTATCTGTGTAGCAAAGTGGGTAAAATTATTCAATTTCTTCCCTGCTGGACCTAGAAGGAGAGGGGCTGTGTGTTCATCCCCACCCATTAGCTATGACTTCTTTTCTCTGAATGTCGATTTAAGGAAGCAAGCACCTGTCTTCTGCCACCGCATCTTCCTAGCAAACTTTAAAAGCCATTTTATCTGATAGGAAGAACATCAAGAATGCTCTGATCTCTAATGATGAAGAATCTGGGAGTGGACACTTTTCCCATCCAGGTACAATGCACTTTAATTGAAGAAAAACTGAGCTGAACTACAAGTCTATTTCTTATGGTGCTGGATTACTCCTACAGAACTGCCCTGAGATCAGCCGCGAGAGAGGGCTCTGACAGACACAAGTCACCTTCTGAATATTGCACTTAGCTGTCCCTGGGGACTTAAATTTTGGTATGTATCTCCTTTTTCAGATTCTCTAAGCATGCTAATTGAATCCAACAGTAAATAGATCAAACAATCTGGTTATGAAATGGAATGGATTTTAGCTGGGAATACTTAATGCTGAAGTTTGCATGTCTTATTAGGTGGAACAGAAAGAAAGCCACAGAGAAGGCAACCAGGGCTTTAATGAGCCTCAGGCTATTTTGTACCCTCTTACCCACTTAGTTATATTACCACAGAAATGGTTAAACTAGATTTTCATTAGTAAAATAAGCTATGTTGAATTATTAAAAGCATTGAAAATATTTTCCAGGATATTAATTAGCATTCACGTGGTGCATGTTAGAGCTATTTATCTGCTATTCCATACCATAAATATTTTACAACAGACTCTTAACACATTTGTGTCAGCCCAGTTTTGTGTTCTAAAAGAAAGAAAGAAAGAAAGAAAGAATGAAAGAAAGAAAGAAAGAAAGAAGAAAGAAAGAAAGAAAGAAAGAAAGAAAGAAAGAAAGAAAAAGAAAAGGCACAGTACCAAAAAATAAAAATCCAAACTATCAGACATACACCAAAGCTGAAACTGCTTCTTCCTAACTGATTAGACATAAACCTCTTTGAGAATTATATGTTTTAATACCACTCAATATCAGAAATTTCACTATTCTCATAATAATAAATATTTTCTATAGAACTTTAGGTGGACTTGTTTTACTTGGGACACACACTTATTTTGTTGGGGTGTCTCCACTCTAATTTTTCCAACTATTGGCAAATGTTAAATACAAGAAATATAGGTATTCCCTATCTGGGAGAACTATTACTATGATAATATTGTTCATTATCATTAGGAAAATTTAAAGTTGTTTTAGTATCATAGAACTGGAATATTTTTCTAAATATAGTTCAAAAGTAAGAAAACCCAATAGAAGAGCTTCCACAATATAGTTTTGGTCATTTTAACATGCAAGAATTTATAACCAAGTAGTGTGGATTAATGACTGTAGAACATAAGGGGAAATTAACTTCTCTCCTAATTCTTCACATTTTAGACAATGCTCCAACTTATTTTCTATATAGTCAAGTGGTAAACAAATTAATATGAGAAAATGTGAGCCACAAATGCCCAAAATTTTTTCCCCCTGTGGAAAGAACAACATATGTTTGCCAACTTAGCAAAGGAAGGGACTATGTGAAGGACATTGACAGTTTAGAAAATCAGTGGAAAAAGACCTGAGGAAAAAATACTACAACTTCACAAGGAACTACAGAGAAGCCCAAGGACTTGGAACATCTTTAAAATTTAGAGAGAGAAGTGTAAAAATTCTAGAGACAGGAAGCTTGGCTATTGTTTAAAAAAAATAAATGTCATCACCTCCCAATTCAATTAGATGGTTTCTATTGTAGCTCCAGTCAGCAATTATTATACTGACTATATGTACTTTGCAAATACTGCCTTGTAAGTATCTGGAAACGTTTGGCCAAAGGCTCAGAAAAGTACCTCAGCTATTGACATTTTGTGTGAGTCCCTAATATTAGTGAAATATGCAGTCTTTTTAGACCATGGGCAAATAGCACCAGGACAGCCTAGAAGTTTGGGGGAAATATCTGATTTATGGTGTTCTACTTAACATGATCTGTGCCCATGTTAACCATTTTGGGAAGGGAGATAGTGGAGAAAAACTCACTACAAAGTAATCTGATTTCTGAGAAAAAAACAATCAGTATCTTTGTAGTCACTTCAACAAGCTCTCATGGTTTTAACTCTAACATTTCCCATTTTGGGCAGAACAACTGCATTTTAATGATAGTGGAATGAAAAAATAAGCATGATCATTTATAGGGTTGAGGGTAGGATTTCAAGCATAATCAAAGTGAAATTATAGGACTTATTTTTGACACGTTATAAGATTTGATCAGAAAAACAATTTTGACATGGTTTGCATGGGTTATGGAGTGAAGCCAGGCAATCTAGTCTGTTGATTTGGTCCTGCTTGAAGTCAGCAAATTTTAGGTATTAATTTGCATACATATTTTACATATGTATATGAAGCCTGATTATTTAAGTACTTATTTTTTCAAATTGATTTGAGTACATGAGAAAAATGTAAAAGATCCTTTTCTCTTGCTGAACGAAAAATATAGTCAAAATTGCCTTGGGAAACTTTTATTTGGATGAATAGATACTACTGGGCAAAATAGGATTCTCTATCTCAGAGAAGATGCAATGATTGGAGTGAGAGGGAAAATCAAATTTTAATAACTCAAATTCAAATAACTTCCTCAGAGTGTTAAGACAGCTGTGGTTTGAAACCTAAGAAACAAGTAAGGGGTGGGCACCAGAAAACTTTCCCATATGCAAATAAAGTGAAAAACATAAATATGAAATGAAAGCAAAATGTCTCTGCTTTCCATCATGAAATTTATTCCCTCATATGTATTTTGTTTTTTCCTGGTTAACACAAACAGCATGACAATAATGGTACAAAATAAACTCTATCTTATTCTAGCTACAACATTATCATATGGGGTTAACTGTGACCTAAAGTTTAAGAAGCTTCTTACAGAACTTTAAGAATTGGGGAGCAGTTCTCTCCCAAACATAAGCTTTTTCTTCCTCTACCTCTCAGTGTATGTGGAAAATATCTGAATTAGTAGAGTTTTCACAACTTTATATCTTGGAAAGCCAAAGTTTTAGATGGAGAACAGCTCCATTTCAGAAATTCTGAGTAAACACTTTAAGAAGAGAAAAAAGAACCAGCACTCATGAGGGCCAGTGCACTAATTCACTAAGGTGATGCTGTTATACTAGAACTCGGCTTTGGGTAAGTGGTGATAAATGACCCACAGGAAGATTCTGCCTGAGAAGTCAGTGTACACATCCACTGGAACCATTCCTTATGGAACCAGAGTGGTTGATGTCACAATGCATGAAATTGCCTAAAGGAGGAATCTGTTCCGACTTATAAGAAAAGAAAAATTCTTTAACATATATGAGAAGATGGCATTCTTGATATTTATCTGACTCTTTTTGTACATTTTGTTTTTCAAAAACAGCCTATAATTAATCAAAAGCCCTCTAGACTATGGGGGAACCCAATCCTGACACCAGTTAGTGCCACATTAAATATCCTCTGGTAAATTGAGACCATACAAAATTTATTTCTTAATTTACAAAGGGAATAACCCATGTAAGTGTATGATCTTAAAGTTTTTGCATATAGTTATATCTCAGGAATGTACCTCAATTTTTTTGGCTTTAACACTTAAAGTTATGTAGTGTCTCAGATTCTTGAGTTCCTTGGATGCAAGCAGTGGCTACAGAGAGAGCAAAAAGGGCAATTTTTTATGTGTCTAGGGATTCCATTTGGATAGCCTTATGTATATTTTCTGCTCTGCATATATATATAATGGATAGTTTTATTTCAGTGGAAATAATTGTAAAGTGATGTAGTTATTTTTAGTTCTAGGCTCAGCATTGGTAAGGTAGAGTGATGATTTTACACAAAAGAAAATAAGGAAATGATTAACTCAAATAAAAGATAAAATGCTTAATGTCTTAAATATGACCTGAATCCTACCAGTTTAACTTGGTGCATTTTAGCTGAGTAGAGTGAAATTTCAAATTTTGAGAAGTCTCACAATATTATACAAAGTAATCTTTATAAAGGGTGTGGTCAATAGGAAATAAATAACAAAAGTGAAAGAATAAAATAAAATAAAGCTGAGCAATTAACCACCCAGTTGTATTTAAACCAACATCTGTAGCTTTTATTAGAATGGAATGATTCTAAATACAGTAGTCCAAAAATTAAACAAAAGCAGTCTCTTATAAATGTAGAATACAGCAACACAGAAAAGGCATAAAGTGAAGACTTGAAGTTATCTGTGGTTTGTACGGGAATTCTGATCTCCACTATCTTAGATGCTTTCCCAGGAGAGTCCCTGACACAAATTTTAAATGTTGACCATAACTTCCAAGAAAAAGTACACATACACAAAAATCTTCTGTTATTGGAATCAACGCCTTGCATTCCAAATAAAATATATCTGCTTTGTAGGTGAAGACAATGGATGCCAGCTTTTAGCCAGTGCCCTAGGCGGGGTTAAAATGTCTAATTTGTTTTCAGCAAAAATGGCTGCATACACATAGTTCAAATAAAGGGGATGCCTGGAGAAATGCAAAAGTTCCCTTCAATCTCACCCTCTCTGTTACAAATATCCTATGCAATAATTTGTGATCTACTATGGTACACTAATTAATTAATTAATTAATTGCAATATATCTAAAGATGCTACCTGAAGGAAGCTGCCCATTTGTTTCTTAACTATGTTCTTTTATGATGCCAACTTTGGAATTAGGTGCTGAAAACAAGCTTTTATAAAATGCTTGAATACAAGATTTCATTCAAGGGCTAGAAATGATCTTGATTTAATATCCAATCATCAAAATGCAGCCAAATAATTAGTGATAAGGAAAGTATCTGATTCAATATCTGTCTTAGCCATAAATATAAACTTCTGAAGGACAGATTTAAGATCATACTTGTCTGTGGGTTCTCACTGCATGGGAATGGTAGAAGTTGTAATGATATAGGCTCTTTATACAAGACTCACTTTTCTTCAGTGAGGCCAGGAACTTGTTCATTCATAGTCCAGTTACCTGAGAAACATCCTTGGGCTTGGAAGGTTGGAGTCCAAGTGTTTGTGAGATGGGATGCGTATCTTGGTTCATATGCCCCAAAGCCCTTATTTTCTAGATTTGAAAAATGGGGCAGAATGGATAAGTGGTTTTACATGCATTTGGTTAGTGAACAAATCTGTTGACCATTTTCATGGCCTCTATTTGAACACCTGTGATTAAGGAAGTTGAACAATAAACATTCTACTCTATTATGTTTCAAAGTAAAACTATGCTTATCAAGGAGTTATTACAAACCGTAATCTTCACCACAGTTAAGAATTGTGAAAATCATCTAATAGTAATGTTAGGGACTAATAACTATGGTCATATTTATTGAACAATTACATACATTTTCTAACTGAATCCTCACAATAGCGTAAATATGATTTTTAAAATGTTGAGACTGAAGCTTAAAGAGGTTGATTAACTTGCACAAAGTCATAGATCTAGGGGTGCTTTAGTTTAGGATTTTTAGGCCATTATGGTCAACTCCCCAACTGTATGCCCTTCAAGACTGCCTCACTTTCCCCCTACATTACAAACTACCTTTTACACGTGGACAAGGAATCAAAAAATATGATATTTATTTATTTATTTATTTATTTATTTATGTGGTACGCAGGCCTCTCACTGCTGTGGCCTCTCCCGTTGTGGAGCACAGGCTCCGGACGCGCAGGCTCAGCGGCCATGGCTCACGTGCCCAGCTGCTCTGTGGCATGTGGGATCTTCCCAGACTGGGGCACGAACCCGTGTCCCCTGCATCGGCAGGCAAACTCTCAACCACTGTGCCAACAGGGAAGCCATCTTTTTATTTTTGAAGACTAGATATAATTGTTAAAAAGTGTTCTTTGTTCATCCTCAAAAATGGTGAACATAACCATGACAAACTAGTGAATGCCAACATTGCCAACTGAACCCGTGCCCTTGTCACACTGTATTGCGATTATTTATTTATTGTGTTCTTTCACTGCAGTGTGATCGTCTAGAGGGACACAATTCTGCCTTTATCAGTGCCTAGTTCATAATATGTGCTCAAGAAATACTTGCATAAATAAATGATTGTAGAAATAATTATCCTCTAGAATTGGATGACAAAAGCATGTTCACCAACATCCAATTTTCATTGCTCTGAAGTTTTACTAGATTTTGTGGTTGATTTTCATCCCCCAAATTTTCATCTCAACTTAAAAAATCTTACACTATGACTCTCCATGGTATACATATTTTATAATTTATTAATTAATATTTTATCAGAATAAACATAATTTAAACTTCAGGCACTTTGAAAGACCACTTAGGAAGATAATCAATTTTCAGAGGTACACAATTAACCTTGCTAATATTTGGAATATATAAACTGTGTGAAGAATCACTGATGTCATCCGGGTGGGGAGGAAAACTTAAGGGAAGAAATAAAAATCTTTGGGTAATGCCTTGTGCAGTGGGAAATAGACAATTTTGCTCCAGGGCAGTGTGGGAGTGATCATCTTCCATCCTGAGGCATTCTCTCTAGAATCCTTGTAACACTGACTTGGCTTGCTTAACTGTGGTAGAATTAATTTCCATAAGGTTATGCAGATCTTTTTTTTTTACCTAAGCACACCTAGTGCTGTAGTCGTTGGTAGAAGTGAATTCCCAATAATACTAATGCTTTAGCTGTTTGAGAATCATGTTGCATTTCCCCCCCAAATTACAATCATTTGTAGCAGCAATTTTTTATTCCTATGTGTGTTCACCACTTCAGCATCTAATCTGATAGGCTGATAATGAAATAACATTTATTACTTTAGATAGTTAGAATTAAAAGTCCATTTCATTTGCCAGCCCCTTATGGCTTAAAACCAAACCAAACATAAGAAAACAACATAACAGAAAATCATGAGTCAACAAACCACTCATCTATCTAGTTTCAACAATTTCTTACAGATTGAGGAATAAATCCTTAAATTCAGACTGGGCTTCAAGGAACATATGGATTGACTGGCAACTGAAATGCTAATAAACTCTGATAAGAACTGAAGTTTCCATAGCTACGATCCAGGTTATGGAACATGATTATTCTTATAAAAAGAATCAGAATGAAAATGAATTGTAATGGTAAAAATGAAGGTCTAGGACTTCTACATTAAAAAGCTGGGCTGATATTTAAAAATATGTATATCTTTCTGAGCCTTTTGAAGAAAGTAAAAGATGTAAAGGTAATTTATAATTTTTAAATTGCCAGTGTTTTCTCCTTCTTAATTGATTTTGCTTTACCACAGTGAATATGCAATTGAGGACAATAAGCGTTATTAAGCTAGATGGGTAAAATACTTACCCTTGTACATAATTAATTAAACTTCAGTTCTACTTTTGATTGATTAAAACACAATTTTTCTATCCCTGGCTTCATTTATTTCTATGATTCTTTGGATTCCTCTACTTCAAGGCATGCTGACTTTTATAGCCTGCTGGTTATTTATCCACCCATCCATCTATACATATATACATATTTTGCATTATTATTCCTGCTAATAATATTAGCTAACTTTATTATGTATACTCTTACTATTGTTGAACTTTATGCTAAGTTCTCTACAGTCATCACGTCTCATAATCTTCACATCAGCAGGAGGTGGGTGCTATTATTTCCAGCATTTTATACATGAGCTTCGAAAGCCCTATGTTCCTGTTTTTGTTTTGATTTGATTTTGGCTTTCAGTATTCCTTTCTGTGGCTCAGGTTTTTAAACCTCATGTAGCAAGGATCATCATAATTGCCACCGCTTGAATTACCAGACTGATAAGGATTAACGTGGCCCTGGTGATCTGTGATATTTCAGTTACAGCAAGAAGCCATTACGGAGCACCATTTTGGAAAATAGTGGAGGGTCAAAAAGAGATTATTTCTAAGACAAATTATATTAGAAATGTGTATTTCCTTGATTACTGCTATATTCTGCATGAATTATTCAGATTCATAAACCTTAATTTTAAATTGCAAAGAAAACACACAATAAGAAAGTTCATTCCAGGACTTCCCTGGTAGTGCAGTGGTTAAGAATCCGCCTGCCAATGCAGGGCACATGGGTTTGAGCCCTGGTTTGGGAAGATCCCACGTGCCGGGGAGCAACTAAGCCCATGCGCCACAACTACTGAGCCTGCGCTCTAGATGCTGCAAGCCACAACTATGAAGCCTGTGCGCCTAGAGCCAGTGTTCCCCAACCAGAGAAGCCACTGCAATGAGAAGCCCGTGCAAAGCAGGGAAAAAAGCCCACACATGGCGACGAAGACCCAGTGCAGCCAAATTAAATAAATAAAATTTTGTATTTATTTATTTGTTTGTTTAACATCTTTATTGGAGTATAATTGCTTTACAATGGTGTGTTAGTTTCTGCTTTATAACAAAGTGAATCAGTTATACATATACATATGTTCCCATATCTCTTCCCTCTTGCCTCTCCTTCCCTCCCACCTTCCCTATCCCAACCCTCCAGGCGGTCACAAAGAACCGAGCTGATCTCCCTGTGCTATGCGGCTGCTTCACAATAGCTATCTACCTTATGTTTGGTAGTGTATATATGTCCATGCCTCTCTCTCGCTTTCTCACAGCTTACCCTTCCCCCTCCCCATATCCTCAAGTCCATTCTCTAGTAGGTCTGAGTCTTTATTACTGTCTTACCCCTAGGTTCTTCATGACTTTTTTTCCCTCTAAATTCCATATATATGTGTTAGCAAACGTTTTTTGTCTTTCTCTTTCTGACTTACTTCACTCTGTATAACAGACTCTAGGTCTATCCACCTCATTACAAATAGCTCAATTTCATTTCTTTTTATGGCTGAGTAATATTCCATTGTATATATGTGCCACATCTTCTGTATATATTCATCCAATGATGGACACTTAGGTTGTTTCCATCTCTGGGCTATTGTAAATAGAGCTGCAATGAACATTTTGGTACATGACTCTTTTTGAATTATGGTTTTCTCAGGGTATATGCCCAGTAGTGGGATTGCTGGGTCACATGGTAGGTCTATTTGTAGTTTTTTAAGAAACCTCCATACTGTTCTCCATAGTGACTGGACCAATTCACATTCCCACCAGCAGTGCAAGAGTATTCCCATTTCTCCACACCCTCTCCAGCATTTATTGTTTCTAGATTTTTCGATTATGGCCATTCTGACTGGTGTGAGATAATATCTCATTGTAGTTTTGATTTGCATTTCTCTAATGATTAATGATGTTGAGCATTCTTTCATGTGTTTGTTGGCAGTCTGTATATCTTCTTTGGAGAAATGTCTATTTAGATCTTCTGCCCATTTTGGATTGGGTTGTTTGTTTTTTTGCTATTGAGCTGCATGAGCTGCTTATACATTTTGGATCTTAATCCTTTGTCAGTTACTTCATTTGCAAATATTTTCTCCCATTCTGAGGGTTATCTTTTTGTCTCGCTTATGGTTTCCTTTGCTGTGCAAAAGCTTTGAAGTTTCATTAGGTCCCATTTGTTTATCTTTGTTTTTATTTCCATTTCTCTAGAAGGTGGGTCCAAAAGGATCTTGCTATGATTTATGTCATAGAGTGTTCTGCCTGTTTTCCTCTAAGAGTTTGATAGTTTCTGGCCTTACATTTAGGACTTTAACCCATTTTGAGCTTATTTTTGTGTATGGTGTTAGGGAATGATCTAATATCATACTTTTACAAGTACCTGTCCAGTTTTCCCAGCACCACTTATTGAAGAGGCTGTCCTTTCTCCACTGTACATTCCTGCCTCCTTTAGCAAAGATAAGGTAACCATATGTCCGTGGGTTTATCTCTGGGCTTTCTATCCTGCTCCATTGATCTATCTTTCGTTTTTGTGCCAATACCATAATGTCTTGATTACTGTAGCTTTGTAGTATAGTCTGAAGTCAAGGAGCGTTTATTCCTCCAGCTCCGTTTTTCGTTCTGAAGATTGCTTTGTCTATTCAGGGTCTTTTGTGTTTCCATACAAATTGTGAAATTTTTTGTTCTAGTTCTGTGAAAAATGCCAGTGGTAGTTTCATAGGGATTGCATTGAATCTGTAGATTGCTTTGTGTGGTAGAGTCATTTTCACAATGTTGATTCTTCCAATCCAGGAACATGGTATATCTCTCCATCTATTTGTATCATCTTTAATTTCTTTCATCAGTGTCTTATAATTTTCTGCATACAGGTCTTTTGTCTCCTTAGATAGGTTTATTCCTAGATATTTTATTTTTTTTGTTGCAGTGGTAAATGGGAGTGTTTCCTTGATTTCACTTTCAGATTTTTCATCATTAGTGTATAGGAATGCCAGAGATTTCTGTGCATTAATTTTGCATCCTGCAACTTTATCAAATTCATTGATTAGCTCTAGTAGTTTTCTGGTAGCATCTTTAGGATTCTCTATGTATAGTATCATGTCATCTGCAAACAGTGACAGCTTTACTTCTTCTTTTCGGATTTAGATTCCTTTTATTTCCTTTTCTTCTCTGATTGTTGTGGCTAAAGCTTCAAAAACAATGTTGAATAAGAGTGGTGAGAGTGGGCAACCTTGTCTTATTCCTGATCTTAGTGGAAATGCTTTCAGTTTGTCACCATTGAGGACAATGTTGGCTGTGGGTTTGTCATATATGGCCTTTATTATATTGAGGAAAGTTCCCTCTATGCCTACTTTCTGCAGGGTTTTTATCATAAATGGGTACTGAATTTTGTCAAAAGCTTTCTCTGCATCTATTGAGATGATCATATGTTTTCTCTCCATCAATTTGTTAATATGGTGTATCACGTTGATTGATTTGCATATATTGAAGAATCCTTGCATTCCTGGAATAAACCCCACTTTATCATGGTGTATGATCCTTTTAATGTGCTGTTGGATTCTGTTTGCTAGTATTTTGTTGAGGATTTTTACATCTATGTCCATCAGTGATATTGGCCTGTAGTTTTCTTTCTTTGTAATATCTTTGTCTAGTTTTGGTATCAAGGTGATGGTGCCCTCGAATAATGTGTTTGGGAGTGTTCCTCCCTCTGCCATATTTTGGAAGAATTTGAGAAGGATAGGTGTTAGCTCTTCTCTAAATGTTTGATAGAATTCGCCTGTGAAGCCATCTGGTCCTGGGCTTTTGTTTGTTGGAAGATTTTTTATCACAGTTTCAATTTCAGTGCTTGTGATTGGTCTGTTCATATTTTCTATTTCTTCCTGATTCAGTCTCAGCAGGTTGTGCATTTCTAAGAATTTGTCCATTTCTTCCAGGTTGTCCAAGTTATTGTCATAGCATTGCTTGTAGTAATCTCTCATGATCTTTTGTATTTCTGCAATGTCAGTTGTTACTTCTCCGTTTTCATTTCTAATTCTATTGATTTGAGTCTTCTCCCTTTTTTTCTTCATGAGTCTGGCTTATGGTCTATCAATATTGTTTATCTTCTCAAAGAATCAGCTTTTAGTTTTATTGATCTTTACTATTATTTCCTTTATTTCTTTTTCGTTTATTTCTGATCTGATTTTTATGATTTCTTTACTTTTGCTAACTTTGGGGTTTTTTTGTTCTTCTTTCTCTCATTGCTTTAGGTGAAAGGTTAGGTTATTTATTTGAGATGTTTCTGGTTTCTTAAGGTAGGATTGTATTGCTATAAACTTCCCTCTTGGAACTACTTTTGCTGCATCCCATAGGTTTTGGGTCGTCATGTCTCCATTGTCATTTGTTTCTAGGTACTTTTTGATTTCCTCTTTGATTTCTTCAGTGATCATTTCATTATTCAGTAGTGTATTGTTTAGCCTCCATGTGTTTGTATTTTTTACAGATCTTTCCCTGTAATTGATATCTAGTCTCATGGCATTGTGGCCGGAAAGATACTTGATACAATTTCAATTTTCTTAAATATACCAAGGCTTGATTTGTGACCAAAGATATGATCTATCCTGGCGAATGTTCCATGAGCACTGAGAAAAATGTGTATTCTCTTGTTTTCGGATGGAATGTCCTATAAATATCAATTAAGTCCATCTTATTTAATGTATCATTTAAAGCTTGTGTTTCCTTATTTATTTTCATTTTGGGTGATCTATCCATTGTTGAAAGTGAGGTGTTAAAGTCCCCTACTGTGAATGTGTTACTGTCAATTTCCAGTTTTATGGCTGTTAGTATTTGCCTTATGTATTGAAATGCTCCTATGTTGGGTGCACGAATATTTACAATTGTTATATCTTCTTCTTGGATATATCCCTTGATCATTATGTAGTGTCCTTCTTTGTCTCTTCTAATAGTCTTTATTTTAAAGTCTATTTTGTCTGATATGAGTATTGATACTCCAGCTTTCTTTTGGTTTTCATTTGCATGGGATATCTTTTTCCATCCCCTTACTTTCAGTCTGTATGTGTCTCTAGGTCTGAAGTGGGTCTCTTGTATACAGCATATATATGGGTCTTATTTTTTTTTTTTTTTTTTTTTCGGTATGCGGGCCTCTCACTGTTGTGGCCTCTCCCGTTGCGGAGCACAGGCTCCGGACGCGCAGGCTCAGCGGCCATGGCTCACGGGCCCAGCCACTCCGCGGCATATGGGATCCTCCCAGACCAGGGCACGAACCCGTATCCCCTGCATCGGCAGGCGGACTCTCAACCACTGCGCCACCAGGGAGGCCCCGGGTCTTATTTTTGTATCAATTCAGCTAATCTGTGTCTTTTGGTGGGAGCATTTAGTCCATTTACATTTAAGGTAATTATTGCTATGTATGTTCCTTTTCCCATTTTCTTAATTGTTTTGGGTTCATTATTGTAGGTCTTTTCCTTCTGTTGTTTTTCTTGCCTAGAGAAGTTCCTTTAGCATTTGTTGTAAAGCTGGTTTGGTGGTGCTGAACTCTCTCAGCTTCTGGTTGTCTGTAAAGGTTTTAATTTCTCCATCAAATCTGAATGAGATCCTTGCTGGGTAATCTTGGTTGCAGGTTTTTCTCCTTCATCACTTTAAATATGTCCTGCCAATCCCTTCTGGCTTGCAGAGTTTCTGCTGAGAAATCAGCTGTTAACCTGATGGGGATTCCCTTGTGTGTTATTTGTTGTTTTTCCCTTGCTGCTTTTAATATGATTTCTTTGTGTTTAATTTTTGACAGTTTGATTAATATGTGTCTTGGTGTATTTCTCCTTGGATTTATTCTGTATGGGACTCTCTGTGCCTCCTGGACTTGATAAACTATTTCCTTTCCCATATTAGGGAACTTTTCAACTATAATCTTTTCAAATATTTTCTAAGTCCCTTTCTTTTTCTCTTCTTCTTCTGGAACCCCTATAATTCGAATGTTGGTGTGTTTAATGTTCTCCCAGAAGTTTCTGAGACTGTCCTCAGTTCTCTTCATTGTTTTTTTCTTTATTCTACTCTGCAGTAGTTATTTCCATTATTTTATCTTCCACCTCACTTATCCGTTCTTCTGCCTCAGTTATTCTGCTATTGATCCCATCTAGAGTATTTTTTATTTCATGTATTGTGTTTTTAATCGATGCTTGATTCATCTTTAGTTCTTCTAGGTCCTTGTTAACTGTTTCTTGCATTTTGTCTCTTCTATTTCCAAGATTCTGGGTCATATTTACTATCATTATTCTGAATTGTTTTTCAGGTAAACTGCCTATTTCCTCTTCATTTGTTAGGTGTAGTGGGTTTTTATCTTGCTCCTTCTTCTGCTGTGTTTTTCTGTCTTCTCATTTTGCTTATCTTACTGTGTTTGGGGTCTCCTTTTTGCAGGTTGCAGGTTCATAGTTCCCATTGTGTTTGGTGTCTGTCCCCAGTGGGTAAGGTTGCTTCAGTGGGTTATATAGGCTTCCTGGTTGAGGGGACTAGTGCCTGTGTTCTGGTGGATGAGGCTGGATCTTTTCTTTCTGGTGGGCAGGTCCACGTCTTGTGGTGTGTTTTGGGGTGTCTGTGACCTTATTATGATTTTAGGCAGCCTCTCTGCTAATGGGTGGGTTTGTGTTCCTGTCTTTCTAGTTGTTTGGCATAGGGTGTCCAGCACTGTAGCTTGCTGGTCGTTGAGTGAATCTAGGTGCTGGTGTTGAGATGGAGATCTCTGGGAGATTTTCACCATTTGATATTATGTGGAGCTGGGAGGTCTCTTGTGGACCAGTGTCCTGAAGTTGGCTCTCCCACCTCAGAGGCACGGCACTGACTCCTGGCTGCAGCACCAAGAGCCTTTCATCCACATGGCTCAGAATAAAAGGGAGAAAATGAAGAAAGAAAGAATTAGTAGAAAGAAAGAAAGAAACAAAGAAAGAAACAATGAAAGAAAGGAGGGAGGAAGGAAGGAAGTAGGGAAGGAAGGAAAACAGAAAGAAAGAAAGAAGATAAAGTAAAATAAAATAAAGTAAGATACAATAAAATAAAGTTATTAAAATAAAAAATAATTATTAAGAAAACTATTAAAAAGAAAAAAAAAAGGATGGATAGAACCCTGGGACACATGGTGGAAGCAAAGATATACAGACAAAATCTCACAGAGAAGCATAGACATACACACTCACAAAAAGAGGAAAAGGGGAAAAAGTCATAAATCTTGCTCTCAAAGTCCACCTCCTCAATTTGGGACGATTTGTTGTCTATTCATATATTCCACAGATGCAGGGTGCATCAATTTGATTGTGGAGCTTTAATCCGCTGCTTCTGAGACTGCTGGGAGATATTTCCCTTTCTCTTCTTTGTTCTCACAGCTCCCAGGGCTCAGCTTTGGATGTGGCCCCGCCTCTGTGTGTAGGTCGGCAGAGGGCGTCTGTTCCTTGCTCAGACAGGACGGGGTTAAAGAGCAACTGCTTCAGGGGCTCTGGCTCACTCAGGCCGGGGGGGAGGGAGGGGTATGGAGGTGGGGCGAGCCTGTAGTGGCAGAGGCCGGCGTGACGTTGCACCAGCCTTAGGCGCGCCATACGTTCTCCTGGGGAAGCCGTCTCTGGATCCTGGGACCCCGGCAGTGGTGGGCTGCACAGCCTCCCCGGAAAGGGGGTTGTGGACAGTGACCTGTGCTCACACACAGGCTTCTTGGTGGCAGCAGCAGCAGCCTTAGCATCTTATGCCCATCTCTGGGGTCTGCGCTGTTAGCCATGACTCACGCCCATCTGTGGAGCTCCTTTAAGCCGTGCCCTTTATCCCCTCTCCTCACGCACCAGGAAACAAATAGGGAAGAAAAAGTCTCTTGCATCTTTGGCAGCTCCAGACTTTTCCCCGGACTCCCTCCCAGCCAGCCGTGGTGCACTAGCCCCCTGCAGGCTGTGTTCACACCGCCAACCCCAGTCCTCTCCCCGCGCTCTGACTGAAACCCGAAACCCGAGCCTCAGCTCCCAGCCCCTCCCACCCCAGCGGCCAAGCAGACAAGCCTCTCGGGCTGGTGAGTGCCAGTCGGCACCGATCCTCTGTGTGGGAATCTCTCCCGCTTTGCTCTCCGCACCCTTGTTGCTGCGCTCTCCTCCACGGCTCCGAAGCTTTCCCCCTTTGCCACCCGCAGTCTCCGCCCGCGAAGGGGCTCCTAGTGTGTGGAAACCCTTCCTCCTTCACGGCTCCCTCCCACTGGTGCAGGTCCCGTCCCTATCCTTTTGTCTCTGTTTATTCTTTTTTCTTTTGCCCTACCCAGATACGTGGGGAGTTTCTTGCCTTTTGGGAGGTTTGAGGTCTTCTGCCAGCGTTCAGTAGGTGTTCTGTAGGAGTTGTTCCACGTGTAGATTAATTTCTGGTGTATCTGTGGGGAGGAAGGTGATCTCCGCATCTTACTCTTCCGCCATCTTCCCCTCGTCTCTAAGTAAATTTATTTAAAACGAAAAGTTCATTCCAAATAATTACATCATTTTATTTGAAATTGAACAGAACAGTCTTTGTAGTAATCAGAAAAAAATGAACCTTGGTTCTACAGTATCTTATTAGTATATGAACACGTTTTTAAGAAGCAAAATCATGACTCTGTTTACCTAAACTTACCTTTTTCTTACCCCAGATCTTTGCAGCCACACATCACCTTTCAGCGCGAGAGCTTTAGCCTTTGATTTGCTTTTTTTTTTTTTTTTTTTTTTGCGGTACACGGGCCTCTGACTGTTGTGGCCTCTCCCATTGAGGAGCACAGGTTCACGGACGCGCAGGCTCAGCGGCCAAGGCTCATGGGCCCAGCCACTCCATGGCACAGGGGATCTTCCCAGACCGGGGCATGAATCCATGTCCCCTGCATCGGCAAGCGGACTCTCAACCACTGTGCCACCAGGGAAGCCCCCTGATTTGCTGCTTTTGTTGCTTTGAAGAAGCGTTTGCTACCCAGGCAACATTCATTTAATATTAACTTTAAATACTCTGACTGTAATTTCTAATGAGACATTTTCTCTAAGTACATCCTGCCATAATCAGTGGAGTTTGGAGCTGACAAGATGTTAAGAGAATAAGCAGCACCTTGCTTTTATCCACATCTTTGATGAAGGTAAAATGTGTTCTCATCCCACAGGAAGTGTTCCTTTTCACATGAAATCTTCCAGGATGATGAGTTCTAATCCTGAGGAAGACCCTCTGGACACATTTCTCCAGTATATTGAAGATATGGGGATGAAGGCCTACGATGGATTGGTTATTCAGAATGCATCAGACATTGCTCGAGAAAATGATCGCTTGAGAAATGAAACAAACCTGGCCTACTTGAAGGAAAAGAATGAAAAACGCCGAAGACAAGAAGAAGCAATAAAACGGTAAGTATAAATGAAATTGTTCTGAGTTTTGCCCACCTCAGGGTACCTGTGAGTTCTGCAGAGGCTGTGATGCTGTCACGTGGTCAAGAGGGGTTTGTCAAAGTTAGACTTGAGGAGACGAAGTGAAAATGTCTTCTCAACTATGATGAAAACACAACGCACCCTACTGACAGGACACTTGCCTTAGTTAAGAAAAGTTGTTTACTTTCGTGTCATGAGTATGGAGACGCTGATGGGGTGGGGAAAGAATTCAGTTTCCTCTAAATAAAAGTTCATACTGAACAATCTCTCGATAAAAGATTAAGGGAACACACACTTTAATATTTAATGAAAATCCCCATATTTAATTGTCTTTGTATCATCCTTATAAGAGAGTTCACCATCTTCCTAGATTATGAAAAGACTTGTCAATAATTAGAATTATGTGAGTTTCTGAAGTGGAATACTCAATGTGTGCACTCTGTGTAGAATTCTGTCTCTTGTCTGGTACTAAGTGCCCCAGGTTTGTTCAAATGAAATGACTTTTATGCTGCAAAACCCACCTGCTACAAGCAAATGAGCCCCGATTGCAGCCTCCAAATGGAGGCTAAGTTCCCTAGTGTACTGAGACCAAAGTAAGGATACACATCTTTTGATTTTTCCAAAAAATGTTACAATATTTTCTGAGCGTATGTGTTGTGAGGTTACAGGTAGAGATAAGTGTTTGATGGAGTCCTATTTCTTCAATGGAGTCCATTTACTAAGTGCAAAGAGACAAAATTTAGGAAATTAATCCATCAATTGACTGGATAACGAAATGGTAATAGTAAGCTATTTTGATAGTAAGTTGGTGGATTTTTCATCTAACCTAGAATTAATCCTTTTGCTTACTCTCTATGAACATTATGATATGAAGGAAAATAACATATTCTTTTAAGGTAAACTATTGATTCTTATAAAGAGGCTAGGTAAGGATGCACTATTCCAATCATTTAATGGCAAACAACTCTGTATGAGAGGGTGGGAAGGAAGAGAGAGAGAAAGAGGGCGAGAGATTTGGAAATTTTGTACAAGATTAGTTGAAAGAGTGTCATCTTTTTTCTCTGGACTATTCAAATGGAAATCTATTCTATTACCAGGTATACAAAGATTTGTAAAATGGCATGCTTGATAAACATGTTCATAATTGCAGATGTTATTTTGAGATATGTTATTTTTTTATTTCTACCTAATTTTAGTTGGTATCACAGGTTCCTTTCTAGGATGCACTAAGTGCCCTTTCTTAGAACAACTTTTTTTTTTTCTGCTAAGTACCTCTGATGAACTTTTTTTTTTAACCAAGATGTATCTTTTATACATTTATTTATTTTATGTATTTATTTTTGGCTGCATTGAGTCTTCAGGCAAGCAGGAGCTACTCTTCATTGCGGCACCCACGGGCTTCTCATTGCTGTGGCTTCTCTCGTTGCGGAGCTCTGGCTCTAGAGCACAGGCTCGGTAGTTGCGGCATGTGGGCTTAGTTGCTCCGAGGCATTTGGGATCTTCCCAGACCAGGGGTCAAACCCGTGTCCCCTGCATTGGCAAGCAGATTCTTAACCACTGCACCACCAGGGAAGCCCTGAACTTCTATATGTATGTAAACATTTTAATTTACTTTTGTGAGTCTAAGGTTTCTGAAACTCAGAACAAAAAAGGTTATCCTACGTGATTTCTAAAATAACTTCATCTCTAAAATCTAAAGTTTCCCAATCTTGCCATTAAACATAATTCACTCTTTTCTCTAAGCATAGAGACAGAATTATTTGCTGAATAGTTCTATTAGATTGTACAGAGCACCCCAGGGTGCTTATCACTGTATTATTAGCTTCTGTGTTTCATCAACAACCTCAGAAAGTTTCTATCTAAAGATCCATAGATATTAAGAAAGTAAAAATGACTCATTTTAAGTGGTCAAGTGTTCAAAGGGGCATAACCAACAATTCCAAGAAGTCAAAAGTCCAGGGGACAGGGGCTGGAATTTAGGTAGGTGGAGACACAGCACCCTGTCATTGCATAGTAAATGAGGTCCAGGAAACTCAGTTAAGTAAACTTTGTGTTAGTTCCTGCTACATTAACAAAGCAATATTTTCTAGAATTATATTACAAGCCATAAACATAAAGATAGCTCAGATCACACACTGAATTGAAAAAGTCCCAAACGATCTGGACAATTTTGCTTCCACATCACACTGTCAACACAATATAAAACTGTAGTCTAACCATGCTTAAGAACAGAGTAAGGGCAGGAGAAGTCTCCCACCCTGTGTGTATGTGTGTGTGTGTGTGTGTGTGTGTGTGTGTGTGTGTGTGTATGTTTAATCAATGTCGATGTCTTGTTTGAAACAGTTCTTCTGAGTATGAGTGTTCTTTCTTGTATCAAATAAGTAAAGATTCAAAGAGGGGAGAAAAAAAAGTACTTGTCAGTTTTATTTTTTAATAAATTTATTTATTTATTGGCTGTATTGAGTCTTCATTGCTGCACGCTGGCTTTCCCTAGTTGCAGAGAGCGGGGGCCACTCTTCGTTGTGGTGCATGGGTTTCTCATTGTGGTGTTCATGGGCCTCAGCAGTTGTGGCACATGGGCTCAGTAGTTGTGGCTCCGGGCTCTAGAGCACAGGCTCAGTAGTTACGGTGCACGGGCCTAGTTGCTCTGTGGCATGTGGGATGTGGGATCTTCCTGAACCAGAGCTCGAGCCCATGTCCCTTGCATTAGCAGGCAGATTCTTAACCACTGTGCCACCAGGGAAATCCCTACTTGTCAGTTTTAAATTAGCAGTTTACCTTTCTATAATCAGATTAGGAGGAAAATGAAGAACCCACTGGTAGCAGGAAGAAGAAAGAGCCTTCTAGGATCTGGCATTTGATGAGATAGATGTTCAGTTACTGTGCACTTTTATTGTTTCCATGGCAGGACGTAAGCCAGAGATGTGGAAGTAGGTATGCCTGAAGCCAGCTTACTCTTAAGGTTCCATGGCAATGTTGCTTGTAAGGCTGTTGTTGCCACAGTAGTTGGTGTTACCCACAGGAGAGTTATAAATGTGTGTACTTTATGTCACAGTGACCTAGTGACAGTGGCATTTTAGATGATGAGGCTATTCAGAATTTGTCAGTAGATCTGGGTAGAGTTGAAGAATAAACCAACTCCCCAGGCCTAGGGACACCAACTAGAGGTCAACAGACTGCTAGGTCATAGTAAAGTGAGCTGATGTTCAAGTTGAATTCTGACCCCACCCATGAAATAAGGGGTCAGGCATAGAGGCTTTAATCCTGGAAGCAAGAAATGTTGAATAACCTGTGAGCTAGATAGGGCATCTTTCACCTGAGGTCAAGGTGATTAGAGACAATGAGCAAACAATGCACACAATATGTGACATGGTTGCTGATGTTCAAGTTACAATGTAAGTTTCATGAGAAGAATGACTATTTGTATATACAGTTCTTAGAATAGAATCTGAAGCCAGCTTATTGTTCAATAAACAACTTGCTGTTAAGTGTATTCATTCATTGGTGAAATATTTATTGAAACCTTACTAAGTGCCAGGAAATGTTCTAGACCTTTATGAGACAGCAATGAACAGAACAAAGTTCCTGGTTATAAAAGAATTGTATTCTGAGAGAAGGGTGAAAGAGAGGCAACATGAAAGAAATACATATAAATAAATATATATGATAGGTGATAATAAATTTTTACACTGTAAAATAAAGCAGGGTGAGGGCAATAAGAATAGAGGCCAGGGAAGACCTCTGAAATCCAACAACAGCTGAGCAGAGACATTAGACATTGGGAGCCTGTTGCCAGAGACAGGAGCCACATGGCTGTCTGGGGAAGAGAATTCGTGACAGAGGAAACAGCAAGTTTGATGTGTTCCAAGAAGGGAAGGTGTCGTGTAGTGACCAAGCAAAGATTGGAAGAGGTGTAAGTTCAACGGTTATTGGAGCCACCAGGTAATGTAGAGCATTATAAGTTCATGTTTTAGTCTAAAAGAAAAAAGTATATTCATTGAAGATTTCTTGAGCAGAGGTATGGCATACACTAACTGCCCTTTTTAACAAGGATTACTCTGACTGCTTGCATTCAGATGAACAGGGCATAGTTGGATGCAGGGAATTCAGAGAGAAAGCTTTTGCAGTAATTCAAGTGAGAGCCGATGGTAGTTTGGACCAGAGTGGTACTAGTAAATGTGGCATAAAGTGCTAAAATGTGGGGCACTAGTAAAATTTTCTAATTGATGAGACATATAAGTTGAATAAGAGAAAGGAATTGAAGATGATTCTCAAATTTGTTTTGTTGCTGTTCTGGTTCTGTTGTTGTTATGTTATGTTTCATTTTTCCTGAAACAACTAGAAGAATGCTGATTCCATTTAATGAAATGGTAAAGACTAAAACAGGAGTAAATTTAGTTTAAATGGTGGGGGAGTGGGAGTTCAGCTTTCATAAGCCAGTGCTGGGAGCCCTTTTAGATATTCAAGTGGAGAATTCTGGATAGGCAGTTGGATCCAGGGCTCATGGTGGAGATCAAAACTGGAGGTTTTAATATGAAAGTCATAGATTCTTTACAATCATGAGCCTAGTTAAGGATCCCTAGGACCTAAAATTAGATAGAGAGGATAAAAACACACAGTACTGTTCCTTGGGACACCTAATTGTTTACATGACAGGAACAGTAGAAAAATCCAGTAAGAACAGCTAGTGGGATAAGAGAAGAATCACCAAGGTGGGTGTTGCCTCAGAGTGAAATGACAAAAGTGATTAAAGAAGAGAGAGAGATTTTACTGGTAGATCAAATATATTGAATCCTGAGGATTGAACAATGTCTTTTATTACATTGGTTTTGTTGACAAGAACAGTTTTGGTGGAGGTCTGGGGACAAAACGCAGTGGAGTCATGTTCACAAGAGGATGCGAAAAGAGGAATTGAAACAAGGAAAAGAGGGATAGAGAACTATTTTAGGAACTTTCGAGGTTAAACAAAATTCACAAATATGGAGAGTAGTTGAAGGGGGAAGAGAAGTCTATAGTGTTCTGTTTTTCTGGTTTTTCCCTTTAAGCAGAGCAAAAACTAGCTTATCTGAAATGCTGATATGAAAGATTACAGTAGAAAGGGAAATGTTAATGACTTAGGAGAGGGAAGGAAAAATTACTGTGATTATGTCCTTGAGTAGGTGGGAAGGGATGGGATCTCAAATATTTCAGATAGGGGTGTTCAGCCACGATGTACAGGTGACTGAGCGATGAATGAAAGGATGACTAATTCTGTATGACGGCCCCAAACCTGGCTCCTCAAACACCATTTTATTATTGTGCCATAGGTATCACACATGCTAGGAACTGAAAGACGTAGTATGTATCTTGCTATCAGTAACTCCTCCCTGCTCTTTCCTACACTCTTTCCCCCAAATGTTTTATGGAATCCTAATTTAAAGTGAAAAGATCTTTGGAAGAGAAAAAATACTAGTAAAATCTCCTAAATTTTGAGACTTCTCAGATGACTTTCTTTTTTGTTTATTTTTTTGTAGAGGTTGTTGTTGTTTTTTATTGAAGTATAGTTGATTTACAATGTTTCAGGTGTACAGCAAAGTGAATATATATATATATATATATATATAATTTTTCAGATTCTTTTCCTTTATACATTATTATAAAATATTGAATATAGTTCTCTGTGCTCTACAGTAGGTCCTTGTTGTTTATCTATTTTATATATAATCGTGTGCATCTGTTAATCCAGAATTCCTAATTTATCCCTCCCCTCTTTTCCCCTTTAGCAACTATAAGTTTGTTTTCAGTCTGTGAGACTGTTTCTCTTTTGTAAATAAGTTCATTTGTATCATTTTTTTTAGATTCCACATAAAAGTGATATCATAGGATATTTATCTTTGTCTGGCTTACTTCACTTAGTATTATGATCTCTAGGTCCATCCATGTTGCCCAGATGACTTTCTTTTACAAAAGCAGGGCCCATGCACAGTGTGAGGGCATACGTAGAAATCTCTGGATGTTGTTGTGGGAAGAGTTGGAGAGAGAAACATGAAAGGAGCCAAAACTGTCATGATTGGGCAGCAGGAAGAGACTAAAGTTCTCCCTGATTTGGGGCGGGGCTATAACTGCAGATAGCTCAAGTTATTCCATCTCAGTACCCGTTGAAATATTCAAATTTAATTTTTATTTTGTTCATATGGTGACCAGTATTCTGGGATTCTGACAATTAAAAAATATAATAAATCTTAAATATTATACAGAATATTCTCACAGTACATTTTTAGAATTGCTTCAACAACGTTCCTAATAGGAAGTGTATTTTTAAATTTTTTGAAAATTCCCTAGGAAGATTCTGGTCACACAGGAATTCTGAGGTTCCAGAGATGGTGACCAAAGCAGAATACCCACATCTAAATTTCACACATAGTTTAATACTTTTAACATGCAATTTATGTCAAGATGTAGAGGAAATTCAACATGACATTAATGAACACAGTCTAATCAATTAAAATTCTTTATCACGTCTGCTGAATGCCTTCTTTAATATATACTATGATAATGCTGAAAAATCTAAAGATGGAGCATGTTTGACCTTGAAAAGGCATTGATGATAATTCTCTGTGAAATATGCCAGTTGCAATTTCAGAAATGTGCAGAATGCCAGGGATTGCTTAAAAAATGGAAATAGGATTTCATATGATTGACCTTCTAGATCACATATGTGCTGAAATGCCTTTTGTGTTGAAGCTGGGAAGCTTAAAACACTGAACTCTTAGATAAGGAATACCATCATCACATTCTGTGTTCTAAGTCACTTAAGCTTTCTGAGCCCAATTCCTTATTTTTAAACTAACTTGAGTCCTTTGTCACTACTAACTTTCTTGTACCTTCACTTCCATTTCTCAAATGGGATTTTACTGAAAAGTCTTACTAGGTGAAACATTTCAAATAAATAAAAAGTGATACTGTTTGTTAGTACTTTTCTTAACAGCTCCAAATAACATTTGGTGAGAAAGAGAGAGAGACACTCAAAGGCAAAAAATTAATGGAGAATGAAAAAATATTTCAGTAGCTCATCATTTCTGCTATTCGAAATTCTAATGGTTTTCTGCAGGCACTGTTAAGTCAGATTTTATTTTTTATTATAAAACCTATTAGAAAACAAACATGCAAAGCCTACAATTTCAAACGAGTGAGATCACTTGAGATGGGTTACAAAACCCTAGTTTGTCATGTGTGTGGGTGAAGAGGGATGTTTAAGACACAGAGATGATAGGTATATTGAACCATTGACACACATAAGCACTAGCCATTAAGAAGGAAGCAACTGACCAACGAGAACAGTCTGGTTACAAACAACCTGTAAGGCAGTACCTGTGTGTACCTGTGAACATACGTCTGCTTTGGGGATTCACTCTTTACAGGAAACATCTTGTTCAGGACATCCAGTAAGGATATTCACTGAGGAAGAGAGGCAATAAAAGATCATCTTGTATACCAAATGATGCATGCTTAGGTTTAAGGCTTCCTTCCTTTCATGTGAATTTTTCTATCTGGATTCTGGAGCTACTTCCTGCATTGTCTCATTTTACTATTAGCCACAGTATTTTGAAAACAGTATAGGACATATCCCTTAAATAAAAAGCCACAAGAAAATGTGTTCCCAGTACATGCCTTTCTGAGTATTTTTTCTATTGTAGAAAGGGGTTGAATTTTTTTTTTCTAATAAAACAAATGCTACATTAGTGTAATTCTCCCAAACATTGCAAGTCCGCAAGACAGCTCTGGACTTTAGCAAAGTGGTTCTGACACAAAGGACTACTTAAGCTGATTAGGAATGTCTCTATTCCCTGTGGATGCCCTCAAGGGATCTATATGAGGTTATATTTCCTGTTTAAAAGTGACAGTCAGAAATGGAATTAGATTAGTTATGCTCCTTTAAAAAAATACATGCATTTGTATATTAGGATATATACTTGGAAGTTATTTAAATTTGAAGGTTTCAGTATCTCTGTTAGTCAAAGAGAAACGAAGCACCAAGAAAGTTCATCCTCTAGACGATACAGAAAAAAAAGTAAAAATTAAAAAAAAATTGCTTTCCCTTTACTAAAGCATTGTTACTTAAAAAGCAAATGATTCTGATACCAAAGTTTAGAATTGGATAAAGTTTTAAATGATTACCCAAAGACATAATTACATTGAGAGCTCTTATTAGAGAAATGTTAACAGTTACATAAATCCTATTTAGATAGTTATGGCTTCTGGAATCATACTCATGATTTGTGACAGACGTTATGGAAATAGGGAGCATTTACTGAAGTACATTTTAGTGAGCGATATATGCGTTCAGTGCAACGTGAATAGCTACTTTTGTCACGAATAGGTAATCTCACTGGGTTTGATTTAATTGCAGGTATGTAGAAAAATGAAATGCTCTATTTGTGTATGAAAATGGATGTTCATTTTGTTCAGGTCAAGTGAAGACTGTTAAATGAAACAGGGTTCAGAAACTTTCAGAAATACTCTACAGCTAGCTTAGAATATTTAGAAATACTCTACAGCCAGCTCTATCTCCTATGCTTAGAGCATAGGGAACAAACCCCCAAAGCCCTCAGCCATACTCCTATCTAGAATGAAACCCAAATCTGCAGCGTGTCAGGGTCTTGCTGGAATGAATCAGCTGATCTGATCTGATGTAAATTTCTGACCTAATTTTGCTGTAGGACTCAGGGCTCAGGCAGAGGAAACAAGGTTAATGTGTTGATAAGGGGGTGAGATTAAACAGCAGAGAGTATCTTAATAACCCTCTCTACTTTCAGCTTCCTCTTGTGTTTGTGATTAATTCCAATCACTTTTCTATTAATCATTTCAGAGGAGCACAAACTGCTTTGCTTATTTTTTTGTTGTTGCTAAAATTGTGCATCCAGATTTCTTTTTCTAAAGCTAAATAAGATATCCAGACATTGGAGTAATTTTCATTAGAATACCAAATACATGGGGAGGTTTTTATTCATAGGACCATACGATTAGAGGAGAGAATTCGATAATTTGCCTTGTTCTTCCCTCACTGCTCTATATTGAGCCAGAAGCCAAATCTACAAGGCTGATACTAAATGAATTGATTTATTTAAAATGTTCTATTTTTTTTTAATGCTGGAGGGGAAAGTTAATATTAATGAGCATATATCTAATGATACCACTTATGCTCATTAATATTAATTTTCCCCATTTAGCCTAAGGACACCACATTTGTCCATTTTGGCTGTTGTGCCAGTTCACTTTCCAAGTCAAAATGGTGTCTGTCCTGCTGGGCTCCTGTTTTCAGTAAGGGTCACCACAGTCTTAAGAGGATTTATACAAACATCAGCATTCCTCTATTTACAATTCATGTTACATCTATATTTGTAATAGATGTGGTTTTAGGTTTTTCACTCCATCACCTGCCAAGGCAATTAGAGGTCACATTAAGAGGGGCCTTTAACGGCTCATGTTAAGGTAAGCCTTTATTCTTCTCACATACCTTTTTGAGAGCTATTTATACTTCTGCTTGTTTCAACTTGAATTACATCTGGGACCTAGCACTCACTTTACATTTTAAGAAGCTCAGTGTCTATTCTGTATCTGAAATAAATAGACAGATGTTGGCAAGAGGAGGGGCTTTTTAGAACACAATCCCACGTGAGACTGTCAGTCAGCCTGAGAATTAAGCTCTTCTTACGCTGAGGAAATCACAGCATGAGTGAACCTTCCAAACAGCCAAACCTGTGGCGACCTGAATCATTGAAAAGAAACCCGTCGGAAAATTGAAGGTACTCTTTCTTTCAGAAGTAGTGTTAAATATTTAGAGATGGTTATAGATTAACGAGGCAATAGTTTTTAGTCTAGGGCTGTTTCTTTATACTTTTCAGCCTATCAGAGGATATTCTCAGTCTTTAAGCAAGCATTGTCTTTGGAAAAGGTTTAAAAACCCAAATAAGGAAAAGAAATTATTATTGAGCAAGGGTATGAGTCGGGGGATTTTTTTTTTTTTTTAGCTACTAAAAATGCAATATAGCTTAGAGAACATGTCTAATGTAACAAATGATATGACTAGAGCAGAGGCTGAGCATGTTAATAAAATAGCTTGAAGGTTTCTGTCCAACTTTGACATAACCTGAAGAAAACATCTTCATTATAAATGTATGGATCACCTTGAAATTAACTTTAATCATTAATTGATAGACGGAAAATCAAACCCCTCTCCCAAAATGAATCTCTGCATGAAACACATGCCTCTAGAGTTATTCTCAATAACATTCATATTTGGAAATACAGGACAGAATATTCATGTCCATGCTAGAATATGAATATAACTAGCCTGCCAGGAAGCAGAGGGACAAAAATTTTTTTTAAAGAAAAGTACTTTCATTAAGATGTACAAGGAAGCTGTTTTAAAAAATAAAAATACCAGCATTTAAAATCCATTATTTTAACTAGTAAATTGCATTTTAGTCTTTGATTTGGGACTAAGTATACCACTCAGCATATCCTGATGTTTGAATAAGAAATGAAGTGGTTCAGCAGTGAAGAAGAGCTTCATCAAGAAGACTTGTTAATTTTCTATTTGGGTGATGTTTATATGTGTTGCATGGCTATTTTGTTTCTCTATAAAGTTTTTCATTAAGCATTTATTGAACATCTATTATAGGTCAGGCATAGTTCTAGGTGCTTGGGATAAAACAATGAACAAAACAGTTAAATAAATAAATAAATAAATAAATAAATAAATAAATAAATAAAAGCTTGCCCTCATGGGATTTACAATCTGGTGTGGGTGGGGTGAGGAAGACAGACAATAAACAAGTAGAGTAGAGAGCAAGTTAAAATGCAACACGTTCTATGAAGAAAATGAAATCAGGGCGTTAGGGTCAGGGGTTTGGAAAGAGTGCAAAGGTATATGGGTAGGTCAGGAAAAGACTCACTACAGCTGTCACATTTGAGAAAGGGCCTGAAGGAAGTGAGGGAAGAAGCCGTGTGGATCTCCGGGGTGACAGATTTCTAGGAAGAAGGAACATCCAGAGAAGAGGTCCTAGAGGGGAGCATTCCTGACGTGTTGGGAGGAGCTATAAGGAGGTCAGAGTGGCTGGAGGGGAGCAAGCAAGGGGTCAGAAGGTCAGGTCAGAAGTAACGGGGTCCGATCTTGTCAGGCCATGGGCCACGAGGTCACTGTCAAGATTTTGGCTTCCACTCATTTGGGATGAGATGAGAATTTTTTGTAGGCTTTTGGGAGAGAGAATGCCATAACCTGACTCCTCTAATACAAAGGAGGATCATTCTGGCTGCTCTGTTGGGCAGAAGCAGGAACATCAGTTGGGAGGCTGTGAAAACCATCACGAGAAGGACAGATGGTGGCATGGACCAGAGCAGCAGTGCTGGACAGGGGGAGAAGTGGTGGAATTGCAGGTACATTTTGAAGGTAGAGTTGATGGAATTTGGTGACAGATTGGATGTGGGGTGTGAGAGCAAGATAGAAGATGACATTCCCATTAGCTGGGATGGTGAAGACAGCAGAAAAAGGGGTTTTGGTGAGAAAGGTTTGGGGCATATTGAGATGTCTATAGGCTTTTAATGATTTGCTGGTATCTGTAAGAATTTCGTGTTTCATTTTTGATACTTTGTGGGTATGAGATTGAAGAATTGTATAGAAATTTGGAATACATTTTTTTAGGGTGTACAGTATAATTTATTCAATCCTTTCCACATGATAGAGCCTTAGGTTGTTAACATTTTTTTAACTTTTCCAGATAATGCTATAAAAAACATTCTTTTCAAACTATCTTTTGCACATTTAGAAGTATTTTCGTAGGCTAGTACCTTAGAAATATAACTGCTAGATCACAAGGTTGGAGCTAAATTGCCCTCCAGGTATGCAGGACAGACATACCAAATTCAAAGTTGTACACACACATATTTAAGTTTGAGGAAAGATGATTTTTAACATTTATTCAGCAAAGGACAAGCATGTAGCTTAACCAGAGCACATGAACAATTGCCTGGAGGTCTCTGCCTTTGTGCGGAGTTAGTGGAGTTAAGTGATCTTGATTCTAAGAACTATGTGATCCACACTCTCAGATACTTTCTGGTTGGGGCAGAGATAACCATCCTAGTCCTATAATCTAAGAAACAAGATGAAAGGCAGATGTAGGCATGCAGAATACTTGACACTCTTAAAAAGGAAAAATGCTCTAACAATGGGTAGATTCAATTATTAACGTTGGTCATGTTCACTTATGGCCTTTTTGGCAGTGATGGAGACGTAGATAATTAGTTTGTTAATTTATGCACATTGGACAGTTTTCCTGTCCTGGGGTATTTTAATAAACCTGTGGATTATCACCCTATTGTAAGATGGTAATTTAGAGTAACATGTGTGTGTGGGTACAGGAGGGGATAACTGAGTAGTGGGAAAATCCTAGTCCCTGCACAGAAGGTGGGATTGGTTTATTCTACTTCTTAGCTTTAGTGAGACCCATAAGGAGTCCTTAATTGTTAAAGTTAAGTTTACTCATTTGTTAATTAGAAATAATAATATTCCTTTTGTTGTATTGTTAAGAGAAATAAAGATACGACACATGTGGAACAACCAGTGGAGTAGCCACCATATCATGGTAGCTGCCATTATTGTTGGTATTATTATTATTATCATTACTATCATTGATTTCACTGTCATCATTATTACCTTCATCTTCATCACATAATGTAGCTACATTAATAATGACATATGGCACCATGTCCAAAAAAATCTACCTCCATTTAGGTAGAAAGCACCACAAGGAAAGAAATTGGATTGTTTGCTTCAAGTGATTGCAAATGACACATACACCCAGACTCCAAATGTGAATTTCTTACTTTATCATTTTATTTCATCTTCTCCATGTACACATATTTTTGTTCTTTCTCCTAAAACAGTTAAAATTATATGAGGACTGAAAGAATTTTGGCACATGAATAGACTCAAAAGGATGCACTAATTGGTAGTTTTAGCCTTAATTATTATTATTATTATTATTATTATTATTATTATTTATTTATTTTTTTTTTTCGGTATGCGGGCCTCTCACTGTTGTGGCCTCTCCCGTTGCGGAGCACAGGCTCCGGACGCGCAGGCCCAGCGGCCATGGCTCACGGGCCCAGCCGCTCCACGGCATATGGGATCTTCCCAGACCGGGGCACGAACCCGTATCCCCTGCATCGGCAGGCGGACTCTCAACCACTGCGCCACCAGGGAGGCCCTAGCCTTAATTATTAAACCAGCTTCCAAGAGCAGAGAAATTGCTTCTTGCGCATAGTAGGTTTTGAAACATTTGTCATGTCAAATTGTCTCAAACTCATTCAGTGCACTGATGATCTATTTTCCAAAGGAATAGTAAATAAGCTAGCATAGCATGTGATATTTTAAATGTAATTCACTAATGAATTTCCAGATATTTACAGGGAACTACCCTGAAAGTTTCCCCTCTTGGCAATGAGCTGCTAAATTTTTTACTCTTTTCATGGAAATACATACTTTCTGTGAAGAAACTGCTGTAACATTTAGGCTAAAGCTAAACAGAGAAAGAAATAATGACTCATGAAGATAACATAACTCCTTTATATCTACAAGAGCTACAGTCTAAAATGAGTTTTTAAATACTCTGTGATTTGATTTCTTTTCTGGAGAGCAACATATTTTCAACATGGCAGTGTAAATGCTACTAAAAGATTTCAGCCGCATATTATTTTGAGGCTTCCGTGGAGAGGCTAACCACACGAAACCATCTACCTGCCTTTCACACCAGGAAAGAGATCTTCTTCCTTTTAAACCACTTGATGCAGTAATTATAACACTGACCTATCCAGCTTTTGCAAAGAGAACTAGAATTACATGGAGACACTCAAGTCTTTAAGAGTTTTCCTAGAGGGATTCTTAACCTCCTAGGATGCTTCTATTCAGATTGTCACATATAACTTAAATTTTTTTTTGAAATGCTCCAATGCCTATTATAATACACAATTGAAATAGTATTTGTTTTGGAGATAAATGACAAAACAGGACTAGAAATCATTTGTTGAGCAAGTGTTTCTATAGATCATTTTTAAGGAAACGTTATTCTTTCAGCAGCTAGAATTTTATTTTGTTTTGGGGAGAGATGGCATTTTGTGATTTACAGAAAAAAAACAGTAATGGAGAAATTTTTTATAAAGACAATGGAGAAATATCTATAGCAATGAGAGTACATATAGACTCTTCTCTCAAGAGAAGGGAGATGACTTCTCTTTTTATCCTCCTCCCATACCAAGTATGAAATTATATTGTAGGGGATGTTTGATCAGAGTGAGACTAGAATCTGAAATAATTTACCCTTATGTTACTTTTAAAGTGTTTTAGAAAAACTCATTATAATTGATGTACATTATTCCCTTCTGCCTTGTGACCTCTGGATAATGGAGCAAAAGGTTAAGAGGTGGGTAGTTTATGACTTTTCTCTGGATTTTTACTGAGCTCTTTTTGAAAGCCCCAAACCTTAGCCACTCCCAACTCTCAGCAGATCAATACAAATAACATATCTTATTTAGAAAGAAATCTCATGTGCTTTATAGCTCCTGTTAGTACAGACACATTCATTTCTAGAAGTCAGTTTTTTCAAATGCCAAATTTTATTCTTAGATTATGTCTTCTTTTCCATATAATTTTACTTTTATTTCTTCTTAATATCTTTTTTAGGATTTTAATTCCTTTCCTTGGTCCCTGTGTTTCATAATACATTTCAGTTCCAATCTGGTGTGTGTGTGTGTGTGTGTGTGTGTGTGCTTTGTTCAATTTGTGCACAATTATTTTAAAAACTCTAGGTATTTCAAATAAAAATAGACGAGAGAAACATGTTTTCAAAACATGGTACATGGTTCAACAGATTAAATGGAATATAGAGCGATGGGGGAGGGGGACAGAAAATGACTGCCCAGTAAAAGGCTTTTTAGCAAATCATACTGAATCTCATTAATAAAGAATACGTCCACTAGAGCCGTACAATCAATCTGCCGTGTGCATTAGTGATGTCTAGCCCAATTCAGGTAGATAAATTATTCCCTAAGTGTTGGTTGCCTGTCACTCAAATCACAATACCAATAATACATGCCATGCTGAATTTCCCCTGACTCATGATGAATTTTTTCACAGGGTTAGACTGCACTAACAGGTGAAAGAGAAGAATGATGTCTGTCTGAATGAACACCACCAGCAGCAGCCAAAAGGATAGATAACTGGAGACCTAAGCAATAGAATAGGACACTGTGAACCAATCTACCAAAAATAAACTGGCAGGGAGTAATCCAACTAAACACCATTGCCAAAAGTGTCAGCTAAAAATGCAACCGGAAAAGTGTGTAGTCAATACAGATCTTGCAAAGCCAGATGAGAGCATTACTGTAGTGTAGAGAGATCCATCACGGGAAAACAGGCACAAGACAAGGAAGATAAAAGGGAATGAGAAACAGAGTAACTAGTTACTTCCATGAATATTTTAATTACAGCATCTAGTTTGGTTTCTACCCATGAACAATTCTATTTAATGATGGATACCATAACTAATATCCTTCCCCATAGCTAGCTGTCAGAGCATTCATTATTATAAGCAGATACTTTAAAAATCTTATTTTATATTGGAATATAGTTGATTTACAATGTTGTGCAGTTTCAGATGTACAACAAAGTGATTTAGGTATACAGGTACACATATCTCTTCTTTTTCAGATTCTTTCCCCATATAGGTTATTATAGAATATTGGGTAGTTCCCTATGCTATACAGTAGGTCCTTGTTGATTATCTATTTCATATAATGTGTCTATTAAACAGATACTTTTTCAAGATACACTATAATATACACTGTGAGACTCTGGTTTGAATTGACACCATGTGATTTTTCTAAAGAAGTCTGTCAGTTTCACATATGACTGGAAAACAAAAGCACCCCTTTTCCATCTATAGGGGAAGGGAAAGTCTTCTATCACCCCTTACAAGATTAAAAGTCTCTAAGGAGATATCGTGCATTTAAGAGAGTATTTTGAAATGAGGTGGGGACTCTAAGCCTGTACTGTTCCATGATTGCATTAAAGTGGAAGAATGAAAGATTAGGCCCGTATTGGGTTTAGGAAGAATGCCGCTTGCGGATTTGTCGTTAATACAGTGACCCTATCTGCCCAAGCCTTTCCATTTCAATGTGACTTAGAATTCTAAAAAGAAGTCAGCTTAAAGGTGTCAACACACCCTGTGTAAGTTGCCTTCAGCAAAAACCTCTATCTTTAATTTAACACAACTGGCAATCTTGGTTTGAGACAGGCTGTGATTTAGTTAATATGAAAACAGATGACCTCTGTCACCCCAGAGTTGAATGAGAAGCTCAGTTCAGGTTTGATGGCACGTGTGAACTATTGTAGGAATGATAACCTGGGAACAAAATGAAATGGCCTCAATGAACATGTGGAAGAGAAGACGTATCCCCCTTCTTGTGGCCTGATCTCCTGGACACGTGTATGCGTGTTTATTTTTTAAAGATGTGCTTTAATAATGCGTGCATGTTATGTTACCTCAGTCACACAGATAAAACTCGTTTTAATGAACAGGCTCAGCATAATCAACCTGATGCAATAAGACTATCTCCACTTGTCAACTAGCAGCTCTTGTTGGGTCCTCATAAGGACACAACATATCCTGGCAGACAAGAAATAACGTGTAATGGAAACACTCACTACTTTCAACTCCTTGACTAGTCAGTTTAGTTAATAAAAATCCCATCCTTTTACTACATGGATCATGAGATATCATCAATGATGGAAATAAATTATCTTTTTAGAAAACTTTCTAAAGTGAAGATTTGGAGACATTTTACTCCTCAAGTGGACCATATAATCCTTAAGTTACTTGATGAAATGCAATGTCACGTGTTTAAGATCAGACCTGAGAGTCAACATTTTATTTAATTTTTGCTTATATTCATGTCTGAACTTCGGAGAAAAAAAGATGTTTCCCTCAATCCTTTTAAGTTCATTCAGATAGATTTTTAAAAATGAGTGAAGAAAATGTTATTTTGTATTCAAAATGATAGTGGGACAATGAATTAAAATGTCATCAAATTATTTTTCTTCTCAGGTATAAAGACATCAAATTCATCAAAAATCCCACTTGCATACTTTCTATATATGATCTCCAGCCTCAGTTTGTCTTATTTAAACCCTAATTATCATCTATGAGCAAGGCAAATAGCCACATAAATAATACAGCCCACACATATAAACTGTAGGAAGAGTCCTCTGTTGTACCTGGTTTATAAATTAGCATAGGAATTTTTTAAATTTTTGAACAATGGCTTTTGAGACTTACAATCCCAAAGTTTTGCTCTACTATTATTGTATTGGGACCATGGAATAAATATAAAATGAGGCAAAAGAGAGGAAAGTATAATTTGACGGAATTCTAAAGCCCTTAAGCTTGTCTTCTGTAGTTTAAAGAGGTAAATATAAGTAATTGCATTGGCTGCCAATGCCCTTATGATACTTATATTGCAGATATTTATTTATTTATTTTAGATTTATTTATTTATTTATTTATATTTTTATTATTATTTTTGGCTGCATTGAGTCTTCATTGCTGCACGTGGGCTTCCTCTAGTTGTGGCGAGCAAGGGTTACTCTTCGTTGTGGTGTGTGGGCTTCTCATTGTGGTGGCTTCTCTTGTTGCAGAGCACGGGCTCTAGACACGTGGGCTTCAGTAGTTGTGGCATGTGGGCTCAGTAGTTGTGGCTCGCGGGCTCTAGAGCGCAGGCTCAGTAGTTGTGGTGCACAGGCTTAGTTGCTCCACAGCTTGTGGGATCTTCCCAGACCAGGGCTTGAGCCCGTGTCCCCTGAATTGGCAGGCAGATTCTTAACCACTGTGCCACCAGGAAAGCCCCTACTGGAGATATTTAAATGTGGACAGGACTTAGACCTCCTAAAACCAAAGCAGCAAATGGAAATAAATTAGATTAAAAAATAAGGTGAAAGTGAAATGGCAGAATAGAGGTCAGAGGAATCTTAGCCAAGTCACTAAAATGCTAGACTGTGTTCCCGTCTTCTTCACTCTCTGAATTTATAAGTAAGTTTGCAAAATGCTTGTCAAGAGTAATCATTAAAAGAATCCTTGCAGTTTTACAAAGTAAGCCAAAAATAATTTGAAGCTATTTCCATCATACTAAAAGTTGTATGCTTAAACTGGCACTTAATCACTACGTAACATTGCTTTTCTAGAAACCAAACTTTTGGCAACCTCAACAATTGAAATTAATTTTTTAAGGGAGAGAAATTTTAATAAAAAAGAGACAGAAACATGTCAGGTGCCTGGCAAATGAGAGTCTTTGGAGTGGCCATGTCCTCTCCCACAATGAGTCAATCAGACACAGCTGTGACACAGCTACAGGACAAGGGAGCTCGTGGATTCACACAAAAGGTACAGTCATCTATATGGTTTATTTCAAACTAGTCAACTTGGCATATCAGAATTTCTATTTTTATTTTAGTTCTCGTGTGTGTGTGTGTGTATGTGTGCGTGCACACGCGTTTGAGCCATTGATGTCTTGATGGATTACACACAGAGCATTTCTCACCAGGAATTTATCCAACAAGTAAGGGCACTTTGGTTATTAAATTGAGTTCTCATGTTAGAGGCCATTAGGCAAATTATTTAGTGCATTCTGCTTTAGAAGGCAAGGGCACAAGTACAGTATTTTATAACTGGTTAATTTCATGCTGCAATTAAATTCTTGACACACACTTGGAATGGGAAACAATGTGGAGGGGAAAATTAAAGAAAGCTTTCTATCATCAAGTTTCTGTTTGAAAATAGACCTTTAAAAAGAGGTTTATCTAATACATTTAAGGAGTCACATCTTTTGTCGTATGGTAGGATGGAAACTACCTGTTGTGTAAAGAATAATCTAAGCAGAGATAAATATTTGGGGTTTTAGATTTGTTTTATTTTTAGATTTTATACAACTTTATTAGAGTTGTAATAGATTTTAGCAGGTACCTTAACGAAGTAGGCAAATACTTTTTAATAATGAAATTGGACTAATTCAAATACATGTTACATAAATGTCTAATTTTCAGTTTGATGGCTGGATTAGGAGAAAGTGGAATTATGAGTGTGTGTGTGTGTGTGTGTGTGTGTGTGTGTGTGAGAGAGAGACAGAGAGAGAGACAGAGAGAGAGAATATTAAAATTTAAATTCAAGTTTAAATTCGTTACAGTGGGAGACATCCAGATGAAGCAAAAATAAGGAAGTACCTTGTCAGGGATAAATTCTTAATAATTGAAATCAAAAGAAAACTATTATGTCCTCTGGAAAGTTAATTTCATGTTATACCTATCTCTTTTTTTCTTTTCTTTTCTTTTTCTACTTATTTAGTATTCTCATCTAGCCCATAGTATAGTATAGCAGATAAAAGTGTGATCTACAGCATCAGACTTCTTTCCAGGCCAAATTGTGTTCCTAACTCCTTCTGGCTGTGTAATCATGGACAAAGTGTTCAAGCTCTCTGGGCTGCAGGGTTTTCCATGATAAAGCAGTGATGATAATAATAGTGTCTACAGCTCATGATGTTATAAGAAACCAATGACATCAGGCATGCAGAGGGCTTAAAACAGAACTCATAGCACCAAGTGAATATTAACTTATCCACTGAAATATTCACAGCATAAAGGCAGGACCTTTGCTTCACTTCACTGTATCTTCAACACCTGGAACAGTAGATGTTCAATAAGTATATTTGAATGATTTATTGAATGTTTTGTTGATATTATGAGACCTTATTCATGGGTTAATAGGAAGTTAGTGATGTGGCATAATTTGAGGGGATGCTAATGTAACTCTCACCCTGTGAAAATCTCTTTTTCAATATAACCAATACTATATATCTCAAAAGCATAAAATTATTCTTTTGGTTTGCATTGGTTTACTCTTTATAAGGCAAGTGAAGAGCCAACATAGTAGTATAGTCATATTAGCATTAGCCAATTTCGCCTTGCTGTGAATGATTTATTACATCCATTCCTAATAATAGGTTAGAGAGAGCATTCTTTTAAGGAGATATAAAAGAGACAAAGAGGTTGTGAATTAAAAGGAGTGGCAATGGGCTGGTAACAAACCCCCTATTTTATCGATACAATTTTTCTCAGACTTAGATCAATATGTAATGTCAGCCAGAGGGAAAGTGGGCTCCCTGAACATATAGCAAATTGTTGCTGAATTTAGAAAGAGAAGCCAAACTGTTTCCTGGTATAACTGACCTAAATTATCTCCTTTAAATTTGTGTTGTGTAACAGAAAACAGAAGACAGTTGGGCAATAAAATATGGAATCTTTGAATAAGAGAAATGGAAAGTTTAAAAACGTACTAAGGATCTCTGAACAAATAAAATGCTTCACATTCTACGATTCTCTCCATGAAACTCCAAATAGGTGGAAGAATATTAAGGAATATCTAGATTGGCTAAATTTTCAATATTACCCAGATAATCACTATTCAGTAATTAACACCTGAGAACCTGTCAACAAATGGGTCATCTTTTTATACAATACTTTGTGAGAGGCTTCCCTGGTGGTGCAGTGGTTGAGAATCCGCCTGCCAATGCAGGGGACACAGGTTTGAACCCTGGTCCGATCCCACATGCCGCGGAGCAACTGGGCCCGTGCACCACAATTACTGAGCCTGTGCTCTAGAGCCCATGTTCTGCAACAAGAGAAGCCACAACAGTGAGAAGCCTGAGCACCACAGTGAAGAGTAGCCCCCGCTCGCCACAATTAGAGAAAGCCTGTGGCAGCAATGAAGACCAAACACAGCCAAAAATAAATAAATAAAATAAATAAATTAAAAAAAAATACTTAGTGAGAATGCAAATAATGGCACTCTATAAAACTGTGTAATTGTAGTCAGATTTATTTATCCTCAAATTATCTCAGTTTCCTCACTGATGGAAATCACAGGCATAATGCCTTCCTTGTTGGATGGTAGTGAAGGTTGAATGGAATATCAGTATTGCCAGAGCGACCACTACTCTCCAGCCATGGAGGATGTATGCTTCTCCCAGACGTTCAGCCTCTGGTACTTCGAACCATTCATGACCTGGTCTGATACAGGTCCCTGTGATTCCTTCAAGACTCAGCTCAGGCAGTATTTCTGAAAACTTTGCTGGTTTTCAGACACTCTTGTTTAGTCTTTCTTATTTGCTTCCATAGTACTCTATAATTCTACATTTAATGCACCTTCTGCAATTATTTCCATATGTAAAACTAAAACAGCCAAATAATGGCCAGACCCTGGCACAGAGTCCCATTCAAACAAATGAAAGTTTAATAACTTGGAATAATTGTTAAGTGGTACAGATCTTTGCTTGAATCTCTCAAAGAATAGCCAAAGGGCCATTTTCTTCAGAAAACCTAACACAGTGACTCTCCTTTCCATCTGTACACTCCTAATAGTCCCCACACCAGACAACCTAGCTCTCCTCTCTCCACTATTCTCCTCTCTGACTAAGCACTTGATTGTGTAAATCAAGATAACTGGCTATTGGGGTCTTATGGGGAAACAAGAGAGGTTCATTTTTCCCCCTTCATTCTTTGTGTAGTACCTGAACTCTGCTCAAGAGAGCAGGTCCCTGGATTAGCCTTGCAACGCAGCATTCTTCCTCCTTGGGAAGTGAAGAAGAGAAGTTTAAAATCATTTATAGTTTAAATTCTTTGTTTTTGTCCCAGTCATAAACTTGACTATTCTTCTCTCTTCGCTGTTAGATTGAGTTCCTTCTCAGTATTGGTCTTAAGATGGAGTTGGGGAAAATGACAGATTGGTGTTCCAAACATCATTTTGCAGCTCTGCTTTTTAGGAACCTCCTCCCTTCTATCTTTACTTTCCTACTCAGGTATCCTTTAGTCCATGGGCCAGCAAACATTTTCAGATGGTTGTTACTTTAGGCTTTGAGGACCATAAAGACTCTGTGGCAACTACTTAACTTTGCTTTTGAAACGTGAAAGCACCTTCAACAAAACTTAAACCGATGATCATGACAGCATTCCAATAAGACTTTATTTAGAAAAACAGGAGGAGGACCAGGTTTGACCTGTGGGCCATGAGTTTTCCAAACCCTGCTGGTCTATGCATTGGTTTTTGCTGATCTAAGTGGCGCCATCAAGGCCAATTCTTCTGAAAGGATTTTCACAGGTATTCTGCCTTCCCCAAACATGTGATTTGAAAGCATCAAGAAACTGAGCTTTAGAACTATATTTACTGTCGAGTTCTTTAGTTGGATTACTGATCCAGATGAAAAATAAAGCTTCAAGAACACTTTGGGGGAAGTTTTGAAATTCTAGGATAGCTAGTGTTCAAGAATGTACATAGTGTAAGAAAGAAAGATGTAAACAATAATAAAGAGATCACAATAGCAACTGACATTGACTTAATGCTTATTTCATACCAGATCCTATACATTTTCTATATGCTGTGTCTATTTAACCCAAATGCTATTCCCATGAGGTAGATTCTATCATTTGCTCCATTTCACAGGTAGAGAAGCTGAGTCTTTGAGACTTTAAGAAATTTGCCAAGATCACATAGTGACGGGCAGGGCTCAGGTATATCTGACTTCTAAAAACAATTCTGAAAAAGAAGAGAATAAATATAATGAGAAATAATGCATTATTTTGGCAGTGGGATTTAAGGGTGGGAATGGCCCACCCATCAGTTGCTTCTACTTGAGCCAACCTGACAGGTCACCTGGGCAACTTCAGGATTCCAAATTTATGAACCGAATACTACACTTGCCTTTTACGTAGTGACACTGCAGAGAGCAGAGAGGACCTTCTGAACTCTCAGAAAGAGCCGGGAAGGCTCCAAACACATGATCTAGTTTTTAGAGCAGCTTTTACATCAGATTCATAATGATGTCTTCAGATTTGCACAAAGTTCAGTACATCTGGAATTTCTTACAATGTCTGTGATATTTTGAAGAACAAAAACAACAAGAATCATTTTCTTGTGAAATAAAAACTATTCAGGTAGCTAAGAACTCCTCTATAATATAATCCTCAACATAGCAAAAGAGGAAACAATGAAACTGGTTAATATATTTTTTAATTGTATGCTGGTAAGCCATTGACCATTTTAAGATAAACTCTTTATATTTGAGAAAAAAATAATAAATGATGTAGCACTTTTGCTTACAGAATCTAGCATAAGTGCTGAATGTTTAACCAAATCCCCTTAAAGCTTCCTCTTCCAGTGAATTCTTTATAGTATTAATTTGAATTCTGGTGCATCTATGCTAAAGCAGCATATCAGAAAAAAAAAAAAAAACTCAGTTGCACACTATGTACTTACCATGGCAACCCCGGCATCACATGGTGCACATGCTAGTCTGGAAGCAAAGAGCTTCATGGGCTCTTAAGCAGACACACACCAGACTCCTGGCCACGTGACTTTGCCTACAGTCAGCAGCCTTTGCCAAGGAAATGTGTCAGCGTAAACTGATAAACTCCGGGTTATTCTGACTCCTGCAATTCTCTGCTTTCTTTAGATCTGCTCACTCATCTTCTCTCTCTCTTTTTTTCCCCTCCCTTCCTCCCTCCCTCTCTCAGTTACGTTCACTTATTGTAGTTACGGAATGCAATAGTTGAAGGTTTATTTACCATCTCAGATTGTCTCAAAATAATCCTTTCTAGTGACATCTCCATGACTGGGGGAAAAAAATGTTTTGCAATGTTCAGGGCCTTGTTACTTTCCCTATCAGTGTCTTAGAATACGAATAACATGCAACATTTCCAAAGACGGACAAAAAATCAGAGATGTCCATAGCATAAATGATTGAAATTTGCACAAATGATGTAGATTCTCTTCTGCAATTTTTTGTGGGGATATTATTTGTTTAGCCATTATTTTAACAGAACCAAAGTTATTTATTAAGTAAAAAGTGATTTATTCATTTTATTAAAACCAAAACCAAAGATAACTACAGGCACAAATAGGAAAACAAAGCAAACAAAACAAAATAAAAATTTCAAACCAAGCAATGCATATCAATTCTATCTCTTGAAAAAACTGATGAAAACTACAGTGGCTCCATCTTTTTCAAAAGTTACTTCAAATCCCAGACTAGTATTTTAACCCACTTGGATTAAACACACCACAGTTACATGCTCTCCGTATTCTACTGCTATAGAGGAATCAAACCACATCCACAAACGGTATACTCTTGGCCTTCTCTCAGATTTTCAGTTTACGGGTTTGTTTTATTAATAAAATTCTATACTTTAATTCCTTACTGGGACTCTCCCCCTCTAGTTTAGCTTCAAGAATATAAACGTAGCAGATTTTATGAATAGGTAACTCCCAAGATACTATGTAGGGTAATTAATGAATCTCGTGATTTGTGGTAAGGCTTTTGAACTTCAAGGGAGTCCATTTTCAATTTCCAATGCCAGTCAATCAGGCTTGAATGTTATTTCACAAGAAATCACGTTTATGTGAGAATGTTTTTAATTAACAGCCATTGAGTAATTGCCTACCCCCTCTCTTTTCTCTCCCCCCACCTCTCTCTTTCTATTTCTCTCTCTGTCTCTCTCTGTCTCTCTCTCTCTCTCTCTCAAATGAGCTTGTTTGCTTACAACCATTTTGGAAATGATCCAGAACAAAATATCATTAGCATGTTCCGGGAACTCATTTGCAAATGGATTTATGCATTAAGAGGCCCGCTTATAAGACAAGCAGGGCCGTGCTGCATCTACTGTGAAAATAGCAGAAAGGTTGAGGAACGGAGCATAGGAAGGGGTGACCAAAAGCTCCCAACAGTGAGCGAAGTCTGATGTTCACAAAAAATAGAATTAAATGTAAGATAATAATAAACAATATTTTAAATATATATACTGCAAACGTGTAATTGTTTAATTCAGTATTCATAAAAAGCCATTTCTTTTGAAAATAATGTTAACGTTGTATTTTCTCCCTTTGCCAAAACGCTAGAATAGGGACAATTACTGAAAAATTATAGTCAATCCTAAATTAAACAAGAAATGTATAGCCAAATATTTTCAAAGAGCAAATTTTTAAATATTTTAAAATTTTACAGTAGATACTATAGTAAATATGGTACGTACACACATTTTAGTTTGTCCCCTAAAAGCCAAGAAGTAAAGTCCTAAAACTAAGTGATTTAATGCTTTTCAAATATTTTTTCAAATGATCCTGAATATAAATTACTTAAAAAAATGTTATAGTCAAGCCGTATGAATCTGAAAATGTCAGCTGTTTCATTAAGCTGTGTTTTGCAAAGATCAGTATTTATGGGATGTAGAATTGACTGTGAATAGAATGAGTGGGAAAAACAGGTATCTCTATAACTATTAAACCATGAGCCAATATAACTTAATAAAAAGATGACTGTCATTTGACTGCCTATGGGTTTCTCCTGTTCAGTCATAAGGGAGGGTTTATGTGAATATTGAATAGAAGTGCTCTTTCTTTGTGTTACCTTCAGAGGAGTTATAGAGCAGAACATGGCAAAGGCTTTCTTCTGTGATGTATAGGATGCTACATAAGACAATTGAGTACCCAATGAGGAGGCTGCAAGGGGTGGGATTGGGAGCATCAACACTGTAAGTGGCCTCAGGGACAGCTGCCACTCTGCCCTCTGCTACAGCAGCTTCCTAGGGGGCTTGAAAGCTGCTTAGGAATTTCTATCAGCCAACAGCCATGGTAGGACGAGTTTTCCACACATAAGTTAGGGGAATAAACCTATTTCTTTCTTAGAATTCTAGCAGAACTTTGAGTATTTTAAGGCAAGAGGGAGCTGTTCTTTGATTTAGGAAGTGTGATGAGGTGTTAAAAGGAAATACTTAAAAACCATGTTTTAGGTTTCCATAATAGGGGAAGCAATTCCTTTATTTTGAAAATGTTCATGCATTCAACCAATACTGATTGATTGTCCATTCTGTCCCTGCATTAATAATAGGCACTGGAATGTACATCATGAACTTGGAGGTGCTCTATTAAACCAGCTGGTATTTCCTGATAATGCATTTTCTTTGTGAACTTTCTCTTCTGAAGACTATGCACCATGTTATTTCATAATAGATAAATATATGGATGGTGCCATTGTTGTAGATTGTACAAGGCTCTATATTATAATTTAACACATCGAATGTGTTTCTTTAAATAAATCAGTACACACACATACATATATACACACATCTATATAGAAGGAAAACTGATAGTATGATTAAAAAGCAACTTGAGAACTTGAGACCCTTCAGATATGATCAGACTTGCCTATCTGTGCCAGACATCAATGCTGAATCCATCCTTCTTTGCGGGGAGCACTATTTGTCTCAGGAGCTATTGTATAACCAGCTGAGAATGCTCTCTGAGATGAGCCTGCAAAGTGTCCTGGGATAGGAGAAGATTATCGTATTTCATGATACTGCTCTTCCTGCATCCTGACCCATGGTTTGTAACTTCTTTACTAGCCTTTTATACATATTTTTTCTTTGTTTTGCTTTTTTTAGAGACATTTCTCCTCTGAATTTTCAACCCTGATAGTTGTCATTTGCCCTCAAAGATCTTCTGTAATCAAATAAACATTGAAGGTAAACTAAACAAAGAGATAACTAAAATATCACTATATTTTATTCAATATATACAAAGGATTAGGTAAGAAAGGGAAAGTGACCTATGTAAAGGGATACAAAAATATGTCTTCTTAAACTCAGCTGTCCTTGCATTATAAACACAAACGAGGATGAATTGAAATGGAGGCCGTGAGAGTCAAATGATGTGTTACACATCAGTTAAAGTCTTTGAAAGTAGTCAAAATGGAGGCTAAATGGGCTTAATTTTTTAATTTGACTTGACTGGTCAAATACTCAAATCTCCTTATGCCCATAGCTGCAATCTGCTTGTTGATTTAGTTTCCTTTTGGCAGAAAGATTGCATATCACTCTTAATTATTAAAATGCTTATGAATTTTCAGCACATGGTTATTCCTTTTGCTAATTAATTTCTCCATAAATTATCCACTTCGATAATCTAAAGGGATGAATTTATATGATAGCAGTTGCCCTTGGCTTTATTTCTCAGTCATACTTATGCATGTGCATACAAACCCAAGCATATAGCCTGCACTCATTGTTATTACACGTACATTTATTATAGGACTACATATCATATTGGTAAAGAACTTGGGCCCTGGAAACAGACAGATCTGGATTTAATTCTTGGCTCCACCACTTACCCCTTTGGAGCATCAATTTACTGGTTTGTAAAAGGGAGATACTTGATATTACCTCCTTCATGGGAGGGTTGCAAGAGTTCAATGTAATGTGCCAGGTATTAATTAATAGTAAATGTAAAATATAATTATATACTGATCACCTACTAGGTGCCAGGCACTGGGACTTGCAGTTGTGCTGTGGATTTCTTATTGGACTCCCTGTCTGTAGTTCCTACACCCCACATTTAGTCAATTTAACATGCCACAGCCAAATTAATTGGTTAGATCAAGTCTCTTCCTGACATTTTTGTGCTTTCCTTTTGCCTGTAAACTAAAGGTCAAACAATCCTTCGTCCAACATTCAAAATAAATTAGTTTGCTAAGGTTTCCATAAGAAAGTACAGTAAACTGGATGGTTTAAAATACAGAAATTTATTGTCTCACAGTTCTGGGAGCTAAAAGTCCAATATCCAAGTGTCAGCAGTGTTGGTTCCTCCTGAGGGCTGTGAGGATGAATCTGTTTCCTGCCTCTGTCTTATCTTCTGGTGGCTTGCTGGCAATCTTTGGCATTTCTTGACTTGGAGCTACATCACTTCCATCACTGCCTTCATCTTTACATGGTGCTTTCCCAGTGTGTGTCTATGTCCAGATTTCCCCTTTTCATAAGGACCCTAGTCATATTGGGTTAGGATCTCACCCTACTCCAATAGGACGTCATCTTAACATCTGCAATGATCCTATTTCCAAATAAGGTCACATTATGAGGTACTGGAAGCTAGGATTTCAACATATGAATTTGAAGGGGGTGGGCATAATTTAAATCATAACATAAAATGTGCCATAACCTAACTCTGATCAGTTCCCTCCATACGGTAAAAAAAAAAAAAAAAAAAAAAAATGCTTGCTGACCTCTACACATACTATACTTGCCTGCCTTTTAAAAGCATAAAAAATATCAAGGTGCCCTTTTCCATATTTCTAGTTCTGTGGTCAAATTCTGCCTGCTTAATAGGCATTCCTTGTCTCCAGGACCCCTGTCTATTCTGCCATCCTACTCCTGCTTAAAAGACTCTCCTTCTCTGAACTCCTGCCATACCAGACCTTCATGCCCTTAGCTGGGGTCTGGTGGTGGCGCTTAGGGTGTGGATACCCACAAGGGCAACAGATGGCTGAGTAACCCAATGAATTATCAGAATGGAACAGGCTACATGAAGGAAAAGATGAACTGAGCTGTGAAATGGAAAATAGAATTCAGCAAACTATACTGCACCCAAAGAATATAAATTAGAATCATCTTGTTGATTTGGTGTCTAGCTTCTAAAACCAAGCATCTGTGACTTCTGAAAAGGTGTTATGCTGGGATGGAATATGGACACTTTTCACGTCCTCCTCCAAAGCCACTTGGAATGGCTTAATGGTATCGATAAAAGCTTATGTTTACAGAGGAGTCAGTATGTGACAGGTGTAAAGGAATTTCCTGCTCCTCCATGTTCTAATCAGCTAAAGATAAGAGCTGCTATAAAACATCAGTATTACCATAATTGGGGGGTAGGTTTGTGTCAGCATGAGCTAAAAGGCAGCTAGGTTGTCCCTTTCTATAAATAAAACCATCACATCTGGTTCTAATATCTGGGGATATTTGGTCCTCTATTCTCAGAACACACTGCTTGTAGATCACAATTGTTCCATTGTTTTCCTCTTCAACTCACTATACAGAATAAAAGTAATACTACATGATAATTCTTTGAGTTTCTCTGAGAAAAGAAGGGCACTTCTCCACCATGTTAAATAAAATTAAATCAACATGTCTGCAAGTCTAAATGAGGTCTTTTTTACTAGACACAGACACTGGGCTATGTGCTTCATACACATTTTCAACTTTGATCGACCTTTCAGATGAAGCATAAAGAGGTTAAGTAAGGTACCCAGTGACAAAGAACTAATAACTGTCAGAAATCATATCAAACCTAAACCTGTCTGCTTTGAACCATTGCTTCATCTTAGCTCTCTTTCTCTAAGTAATTTATGGATGAGAATTTCAATTCAAATAATTACAGATGAAATGATGGTTAATTATTTCTTTTTCTTCCTCTGTCTGAACTAACATAGAACATACATATGGTTAAAATAAGCAGTTAAAAACATGATTGCTTTCTTGTGATTTCATGTGCACCTATTTAGATCTTGAGTATGTTCTGAATGGCAAGTTTCACATTGTATCTTAGTTTGTGTCTCCAGGACCCTTTACTATGCCAAGTTCAGTACTGAGTACTTAGTAGGTGTGTTCAAACTATTGGTTGTTTTTTTGTTTGTTTGTTTGTTTTTTGTTTTTTCTTTTCTTTTTGCGGTATGTGGGCCTCTCACTGTTGTGGCCTCTCCCGTTGCGGAGCACAGGCTCCGGATGCGCAGGCCCAGCGGCCATGGCTCACGGGCCCAGCCGCTCCACGGCATATGGGATCCTCCCAGACCGGGGCACGAACCCGTATCCCCTGCATCGGCAGGCGGACTCTTAACCACTGCGCCACCAGGGAGGCCCTATTGGTTGGTTTTGAATATTCAATTTTACTGGGGACAAATTAGTTTTATGACATATGGATAAAATTCTTCTGAAAACTACCACATTAAATAATGCCATAGATAAACTTGGGTATGAATACAGTGTTATTACAGTGGTTTCAAAAGCCTGCCACAGAACACAAGACTCTGGCAAGTGCCCTCGCTTTATCAAAGATAGACACAGTTTCCCCTTCTTCACAGAGCACTGCCTTTGCTAGGGCACTACAATGGTAGGCTCATCCCCTGAGCTCTGAACTGGGAATTCAAAGACCCTATTTGGCAAGAATTTTAAAATCATTGACAAATGACTGATTTTTTTATAGGTCTTTGAATTGATTTCATTTCTAGAGATAAAAATATCAAAATGTTTCTATGGATAATAACTCAGAGTTCACATAATATCCTTCTCTGTTTCTAAATGAAAGAATTAAGAATTAAAGATAGTAGGTATCTTTAAAATATAATCATCATAAGTCCAAGGGTGAAACGGGAAGACAATCTAAGTGATTTGTTCATGCATCCACTCATTCACTCAACATATATTTATTGAACACTGACCATTTTTTGGCATTAAGAACTATGATAGAGGGTCTACATGCTTTGGAAGAACATTTGGTTGTGAACGCAAACCAGAATTAGAGTGTCAAGTAAGGATTCCTGGATGAAGTAATAAGTGAATTAAGACCTATATGATGAGTAGAAGTTACCCAGGATAAGATTAGGTAAAAGACTGTTCTAGGCCAAAATGAGAAGTATGATCAGAAGCTCCCAAGAATAATGGGTTTGAGAAACTCAAAGAAGTTCAGTGGGATTGAAAGAAAATGTACTGGTTGAGTGAGATGTGCTGGAGATGAAAGCAAGGGCAAGATGATGTGTGCATTCCTATGTGAGTCTGAGAGAGTTGACACATTTGACGGGTGGGAAGGAACCAGTTGAAGGTTTGAGGACTATGGGGAAGGTGTGGCATTGCTGATGTGCAGGCTGGGAGAGGGAGCTACATGAACAAAGAGAGTGTCAGCATCACTGAAGGCTGAGTTTAGTTTGGAGACCACGAATACATGTCAACAAATTACCCCACTGGTGATGGATTTTCTTGTTGTGCACAGGATCTTGGATTAGGCTATGGAGAAGGCAAATTTATATGAGTTGGGTTTTTGAAAGTTGGATTTAAAGGGGAAAAGAAGTTGAAGATATGGGAAAGAGTATAGATATACAGATGGATTATGAAATCTAAGCCAAATAAAGAAGATCATTAAGTCAGGAATGGCCTCATACTTAGAGATAAAGTAGAAAGGCTAAAATTTGGAATTTCACTTAGGTTAAAGTACAAGGGGGCAGATCATGAGAAATAGAAAGAATAAAAAGGAGAGCTGAAAGGATGGACATTTTTGATCACAGACTAGGGAATCTGAATTTATTACTTCGGTGGTAGGGAGTTCTGAATCACTACAGATTTCAGACTATAGCCATGGAGGCAGCTCATTAAAGTTAAACAGAAGCAAAAGTTGTTGGAAATGAGGACACCAAGGAAACGAGAGATGAGAATGTGTGTTTCCACTGAACATTGAATATTCCTAGAATGACGGCAAGATGTGGAGTGGGTGGGGACACAGTGACCCACATACCCCATCCTCAATTAATGGGGGAGGGCTAAAATGAAAAGGAAGACCTAAGTAAATGCCATGAAATTCAAGGGACCAGCCATTTATCGCATGAGGATGGCAGGTTACATGCCTGGAAGCAACACTGTGCCCTCAGGGGGCTGCTGATTCCACTTTCAGATCATGGGGCCCATCAGGTAGAATAAATGAAGAGTTTCATTTGTCACTAACAGTTAATGAGAGAATGATGCAGTGAAAAATCTCAGTTGATAATTTCAGACAATGCTGCAAAATTGTTTTGACCAAATGATGTAGAGTTAAGCATGTGGACTCAGAAATATGGTGGTTTGGGTACAAATATCAGCAGAAAGGAAAACAAAACAAAACAAAAACCACCTCTCTCTACGAAGAGTTTGTGGTTCTTTTCAGCTAAGGAGCCATAGGAAATACTCAGTAAAGACTTCTTAATGCATAAAGGATTTTATGAATATGGAACATGGGTAACAGAGTACAGGGTAGATTGGTTTAAGAACCAGAAAAATTATGTGAAGTTAAGATAAGCTCAAGGGGAGAGTGGGATAGATTGAAGTGCATGTTCAAGGCACAGGCTTGAGGAAAGACACAGAGTTTGGGAAAAAGGAAAAAAGTAGATTATTGTGGAGGATATTGTTACATCTGGGGCAGTGTCTGAGGATAGCTGAACTGTGAGGTATGCTGAATTTATCTGATCTTAAATTTACCAAAAGATTTAGTTCTTCCAGGTCAGTGGAGGCAAGTTTTCCCAGAATTCTAAGAATCCTGTTCAGCTTGGGTTAACTGTACTTCTGATGGGAGACTCCTTGTGCATAGAACATGGGAAAACCCCATTTTCCATTGTGTACATGAGTCTATGGGAATTTGGTTAACCTGAGGCCATCACTGAGGGACAAATCCACTCCTTGTATACAAACAGGTCAGGTTCTGAGCCTGGAAGGCTGGGAGCAAAACCCTCACCAGGGGCAGGTCCACACCAGAGTGTAGGGAACTACACGACCAGGACTTGAGTGCCACTTGCAGCTTAAGCTTCAGGCTGAAAATCTGCATTTGCTTATCAGGGAGTAACACATGAAAAGGATTCTTACACATGACTATGGGGAATTCACCAAGCATTACCATGCCCCTCTCTGACGACATGTCTGGGTTACCAGCAGGTTTTTCTGGGATAATACAATTCTGGATTGCTGTGTGTTCATTAAGAATTTTCAGCTTTGACATGCCTACAGATGTAATCTATATGAGTTCCAAGCCACGTCTCAGGTTTGTGCAGTGACTTTTAGATTAAAAGTATAAGTCGTTGATGCTTATGACTTGATATGCTGTGAGATACCTCTCCCTAATGTCTCCTTTGCTCATGACCCACCTCCCGTCTCTGTTCAAATTGGCATGTGAAAGGGTTTTTGCTGCCAAGTGAGGCAGTTAGAGGAACGATAATTAATTTGAGTGGACTTAAGTCAGTGTCATTGTGGAAAAGGTGACAGTGCACCACATTGGTGCTTGGCATCATGCACAAGGGCTGGGCTTGCAGTTAAAAGGCAATCCTTGCAGAAGCTGCTTAATTCTTCTTTAAGATCAGACCTGCATTTCCAGGAGCTGCCACTGATAAATGATGCTACATCCCAATGATCACATTGACGAATAACTGACTTTTCTTAGACTCGGTAATTTTTAAAAGTTATAGCTTTTACAATGCATATTAATTTTATTAAATTTATTAAAGTATTCACTGAAAAAATACTAAATTCTAATGAAGATAATCCATTTAGTGAAAGGTATAAAAAAGGACATGCATAATGTTTGCATAAGGACTATGTGACACGATAGATTGGGGACAGAAGGCAGGGAACTAGGATCAGAAAATGAAGCTAAGGATAAAACAAAGGGTAGAGAATGAACTGGGAGTGGGGGATTAGTTAGACCTGAACAGGAATCCAGAGTATGTCAGAGGTCATCTGGGTTCCAGAGATTGGAAAGTGAGTCCCAGATGCCCTAGGTAAAAGGAAGATGATTGGTTGAAGACAGGCAGGTATGTTAGAACCCAAGAGACACCAATATTGACAGGTATCAGAGTAAACACTTAGAGAAATAGTCAAGGACCAGTAAGTCGCCAGAAATCAAAGAGCAGGATGGAACAACAGGACTTGAATGGCACTAAATCAGATGAGATTAGTGCTTAGATTTCAATGAGAAAGGCTAGTTTCACACATGTACAGAAATTCCATAAATCAAAGAACAAATTATAAAGACTTGCTAAGAATAAGCGTGCAGGAACTCAGAACCCAAAAAGTAAAGGAACAAGCTTACACAATATGGCAAATGAGCTTCCAGGAAGAAGAATCTAGGCAAGGTGGCAGAGTAACAGGTAGAGAGAGGGATAATACACTTTATACTGACCCAAGAGCTGTGTATGTCTAAGCTGCTGAGTGTAATTTCCTCTCTATAACAGAATAACCTCACAGTTTGCATAGGTCTAGTCCCTCAAGGAGATTCACCTGACTGATGTGACAGCAAGAAGAGATGGTACTTTTCCAAAGTGTGTTCTGTGGGCCACTAGTCCTTCAGAAATGCTCCTTGCTTATGAAGGCTCTCTGATTTAACATTCGGGGAATGAGGCCAATGCTGTCCCATCTTTAGTATACCTGATGCACGTTCTTATATTAGAGACTGAGAAGTTGTGCAGGAAACAAACCTTTAATTTTTACCCTGTATTCCTAGAATTCCTCAGAGTTACTTGTCAGAGCCTAAGTTGGCCAACCAGCAAACGAATGATGCTGCTTTCTGGAAAATCCTTTAGAGGGAGAAAAGCCAGGTTTCAAACTGTATCTCTGCCACTGACTCTGGGCAAGTTATTGATTTTCTGAGATTTAGTTTCCTCACCTATGAAATAGAGGTAATTACTAATCTTATAAAGTTGTAGTGCGATTTAAATGAGGTTAAAAAAATGAAAGCATCCTCCCAGGGTACTTAAATATTATTTCTGCTCCTGCTCCTTCTTGCCTTTCCTAATGGATGATCAGGCAGCATTTTAAGACCCCAGATGCACAGCTCTGGGAACAGACATAAGGTGTTAAGTGAGGGGCCTCTCTGATGCTCTACAACCAGAGGTTCCTTTACACATCAATAATTGCCGCTTGACTAGAACGAATTCCTGGATCTGGTGCAAAATGGTGGTTCTGATACATATCTGGTTCCATGGCAAAAAAAATAAAATGTATAAGCTCATTAAAAATAGAACTAGAGGGCTTCCCTGGTGGCGCAGTGGTTGAGAGTCCGCCTGCCGATGCAGGGGACATGGGTTCGTGCCCCGGTCCGGGAAGATCCCACATGCCGCGGAGCGGCTGGGCCTGTGAGCCATGGCCACTGAGCTTACGCGTCCGGAGCCTGTGCTCCACAACGGGAGAGGCCACAACAGCTAGAGGCCTGCGTACCGCCAAAAAAAAAAAAAAAAAAAAAAAAAAGAAAAGAACTAAACCTTCAAGAAACTATCTGTAAAATAATGAGAAGGTCCTGTTAATCATTAGACCATCTATATTTTCTTAGAATTATATACAAATATTACACATGGAGTTTTGAATGTTCTTTAAAGGAACAGCTGCATAGTAAGTGTTCCACACAATTTAGGCCTCTTTCCCTTTGGACTGGTGAAGTGACTTTATGTGATTCCTGCTCAGACTTGAAAACAATAGTCACTCGCCATAGATAGATATAAGTGAATTAATAAACTTTTGCAGAGATCATATTTTGGTCTTGTGCGATTTGCCAGCTCCCAAGGAGTTTAACACCTTCTTTGCGCACTCTTGTGCCAAGCCAAGATGGCAACTGCTAGTTGGATTCAAATTATCTCAATGGGTAGTTCCATATTGAATGAGTTAAACACTTAGTGGTAATCATCTTCTCATGCTATAATTTTTTCAGATGACCTTAGAATTATTTTAAAAGACTGAAACTATATGTATTCAAATGGCAGCCAACTACTCAGAAAGAATTATTGTTCAAGCCATTGATTCCCAGGGAGATTTGTTTCATCTCTTCATTATGGCATTGACACTTCCTATAGGAACTCAACCAATGTGGTCTAATGCCAAGATAGCTGGAATCAATATGAGTAAAATTATGTGCACTGGGAAAAATGCCCACCCTGAGTTCGGTGTTTCTCTCTCTCAGCACACATGCTGTCTGTGTCCCATGCCATCTGTGCTATTTTAAAATGATGTGAACTTATATGAATATAAAATTGTGATACAGACTGAAGTGCTTCTAAAAAGTAAAATCTTGCCACAAAGATCTGCATAGAAACCTACACATACCTGAATGATTTGTTTTATTGTTTTTATACACATACATACACATATATACACACTAAAGGTGATGTGGTAATATAAGATGTAGGGGTCAAAATTAAGAGAATAATATGTGTTCAATTAAAGTTACTTGGAATAAACTTTTTGAGCAATGTGATTCCTCAGTTTGATAATAAAGGATCTCTAGAATTTTTATGGTGGTGAGGCAGGGAAAGTGGATTTCTGAGTTTACTCCAGTCATCATGGGCCAGGTGTTACTGGAACAATATCACCTCCCACACATTTGGTTGCCAAGCTGTAATGCCATGGCAAAATAACGCGGAGCATTAGAAACACAGGTATTTCTCCAATCTAGTTTGGTAATATATGTTAAAATCTGATACTACTTATTGTGTTATTCATCAGCTTCTTTCATAAAGCTGCAGAAAGAAATACTGAAAATCTGGGACATTTTCCTCCTCTCTCCCTTTAATGGCACAAACCATATAGAATGAAAAAAAAGTCATTTCATATTCTATGTTATTGACCTAGCTATGAGCTATGTCACATTGCACTTTATGTTCATAAAACAATTTATAAAAAGTGTTGTGTTTCGCTAAAAAATATAGAGGAATATCACTGATATTTTCTGTGGCCAAACATTAAAAACATGTTTGAGTTACTCATAACATCTAAAGATGTTTCAACTACTCTTACTAGAAAATATTGACTTATTTTCTATATGCAATTTTGCCAAAACATTACCTACACCGAATTGCTGAATTGTATCAAAATTTTGTACTTTTAATATTTTAAAGAACAAAAATTGTATCAAATGAACATAAAAATGGCTCTCATACACTGATATTTCTGATGGGCCATTTGAGTTTGAATTTATATGAAGCCAGTAAGCAAATCTTAGAATTATAGACTAACTAAGTTTTTGGGCTACCATCTAGAAAACACCGTGCTTCTCTTTTACTCCACTATTTGACACTGGGTGTGATATATTTATATACTTTAATCCACTGAGTCATGTGTATATTGGGATTTGAATTAACTAAATTTCAATGTGAATGGCCAACATGTGATTTATGTGACCTGTGATACCTATTAAAATGGACTTAAATACACATATATGTGACTTAAAATCTGAGTAACCCAATTTAATACTCTGATAAAATAAGAATGAATTAGAGCGAGCATGTCTTATAAAATACTGCAAAGCATTTTAATTAAAGAGATGAATAGACATACACATGTAAGTTAATTATTTCCTAGTATTTTTTTTCTTTCTTTCTTTTTTTTTTTTTTTGCCGTATGCGGGCCTCTCACTGTTGTGGCCTCTCCCGCTGCGGAGCACAGGCTCCGGACGCACAGGCTCAGTGGCCATGGCTCACGGGCCCAGCCACTCCGTGAAGTGGGATCTTCCCAGACCAGGGCATGAACATGTGTCCCCTGCATCGGCAGGCAGACTCTCAACCACTGTGCCACCAGGGAAGCCCTTCTTAGTATTTTTTAATAAAATATTTTAGTTTTTTTACTTACTTATTAGCAAAAATATTCAGTCTTACCTTCAGCTATATAACCTTTCTTTGTTTAAATTTCCTAATCTATAAAATTAGTACCAAACTTTGGTACTAATTGGGGAATTCCCAAACTTGGAGAATTCCCTGGCAGTCCAGTGGTTAGGACTCCACGCTTCCACTGCAGGGGGCATAGGTTTGATCCCTAGTCAGGGAACTAAGATCCCACAAGCCGTGTGGTGTGATCAAAAGAAAATAAATCAATAAATAAAGTAAAATCCTTAAAAAATAATAATAATAATGACAGAAAATATTTGGGACCAAGACAGCATTAAATGAATGTTAGCTCCCACTATTTTCCATTTGTTCACTTATTCATTAATTCATTCACTGAATTAATTATACTCTGTTGAATCCAGAATACAGAAATAAATCATTCTCTCCAATGTGAACAACTAATTTCACCAGGTAGACAGAGATGTGGAAAAACAATGACTGATTCAGTCAAAAATGAGAAAATATGAAGTTACTTAAAACCACAGAAAAAGGAAGTACTAGGTGAAGAAGTACCAGAAATGAGAAGACCCAATATCGTGGCACCTACAAATGTTAACCATTTTCAGTGGTTACTGTTTCATTGTAAGATCCAATTATGTAATACTGATTTATTAAGAAGAGCATATACTTCAGGGCAATTGAAATTTCTCTGTTAAGTGGTAAAGCAGTCCATATGCAGCAGCAGGGTGATAAATGGGGCCACAAGGATTACTCCTGCAGCTGTTACCTTTGGCTGGTAAGGAGACAGTGAACCCAAATGGATTAAGGCAGTTTATTCCTTACAGACAGCAAAAGCAAGATCAGCATGGTGTCTGCTCTCCATAGCCCTAGTCTCACAGTACAGATCTGAACCAGAGAGGCCCTTTGAGAGACAGTGAAGTCAGGGTCTCTTCCATTGAGAAGCCAACACCAAACTACAGCCAAGCAGTTTAGCAGATGGGCACAGAATCTGACAGCTATAGCCTAGGGTGAGTGAGGATGGAGCAAAACTGATGAGAAACTGCCTCATGGCAGCTTCTCATCAGACTGCATACCCCCACTGGCTGCAGCAGAAATTGAAGGATGCTGTGCCGAGACTCTGTGACGACTCTGGTCCAGCCTTGCCCAGAGAGCCTCAATGAAGACATGTAGGTCTTCATCATCAGATGACATCAGGTCATCTCCTGCTGGAGCTGTTCCCTTTCACCCCTAGACTGACCCCATGTTCTTTGATTCCCATAAATGATAACCCAACCTCCCACAGATTTGTTTTAAAACATTTTTACTGTAATTTCCATTTATAAAATGATTTATATATTAAACTTGTTAAAATTAAAATATTCTAACATATTTATACTAAAATCAAATAAACATTAACTTCATTACCTAGAGTTCAATATTAAGACAATATGAATTGTGTAAGAATGAAGGAATTTGAGTTGCAAACCCCAAACCAGCTGTCAAATGCTGGCACTGAAGAGGAACTATAAATAAGACAACATAAATAAGAATAATGTTGAGTACATTCCAAACCTGAAGGGTAGAACCTCAAATCTACCATCAATTATTTAAATTATATAGAATGGATGAAAAAATCAGACAAAATGATTAGATAAAAGAGGTTGAAAGATCAAATACAATAAATCTATGCTGGTCAGAGCACTAATCTAGAAGAAACATGGAAATGGCCAGGGAACAGTAAAATCGATGTTTTCTACGTTCCACTGCATCACTTATGCTTAATTCAATATGAGCAATTTGAACTTGTAGTTCCCTAACCAAGAGATTATAAAAGAAGATTGTGAATACAGTGAGAGCAGTTCCAAACAGCTGTTCAAACAAATGTAATTTTTGTGAAAGTTCTTGATGTTCTTGGGTCTGATCTTTAGTTTAAAATGAACTCAGGTGGGGATTCCATTTGAAGTAGAATTTAGGAAGATTGAACTTGTGTTGAAAAAGCAAAATGAACCTGGGAAGCTGTCCCAGTTTATTGCCACTTGAGATTGGCCTTTTCAGCTTTGCTGGCAAAATACAAGTGCGTGACTCTGGCTGGTTAGTGATAGATCCAGCTCTGTACAAGTAGAGTAAAGAGAGCATTTTGGTAGGAAAGAAAAAGGGAGAGAGAAAGCAGCCCAAGTGGAGGAATTGGAATCTTTTCAGCCAATTAACACACCACCTCCTTTTGAGGACACAAGCTGTAATCCGCTGACAGTCGTCAATAATTGTTAAAGACGGGAGAAAGTGACACAGCTGTGGTGGTGGAGGGTCACACTGGAAAGAAGCTAGAGGAATTATAGCCTACAGAGGGAAATTTATTTAAATCAAAATATCCAGGGGATGGGGAGTAGGGAAGGAGGCTAGGCTGTTTAAGTAGATACCTTTCTTTTAATCAAATACCTAATTAATGTGCTGATTCTTTGCTTATTGGCTTAAGAAAGAAGTCTATGAATAAATTCATCCTTAAAGAAAGCTCTTATACTAAAGTTACAGGAAACGAATGCTTCTGTTTTATTGATTTTTAGAACTCAGTTAATATACCTGTTCACGTCTCTTGTGAATGGGCATAGATGCGTCCAGGTCTAAATATTTCCAATAGTGCTGGTTCTCCTCTCCTCCCAGAGAGCTCGTGCTTGAAGCTACACCTTCCAAGCTTTCAAATTATCATCACTGTTTAGAAGCACTGAGTGGTGACAAACCATCGTCTTTGTCATGCTCCAGAATCAAAATTAGCCAGCGGGGATTCAATGAGCAAGTTCTAAGTTTAGGTTGTTAATTTTCAGATTGGTTTGCAAACTGTGAGCTTTGTTTCTATTCATTGCCCTTGTGGTTGGTATACATTCAGATCTGCATCAATTCTGGTGAGTGAAAAGGACACATATGTGTTTATGATAGAGCTCTTCTGTACAAACTGCGTGGTGAATTCCATGGGGAGAGTAAACGTGTCTGTTTGTTACAGCATCTCATTACATTGTGTAGTAGTCAACATAACAGGCTGCGAGTATATTGGGCTGGCCAGAAAGTTCCTTTGGGGTTTTCCATAATATCTTCTGGAAAATCCCCAACGAACATTTAGGCCAACCCAAGATTTTTAATAATGAAGAAAGATAAGAGCCAGTCAAATAAATACATATTTATTGAGCATCTGCTATGTGAGAGATACTCTACAGACCACAGATTAATAAAATAGAAGAGCAGAAAGGTTTACATTGTAATAGTAGATGTCCATTTACTAGCAGTCGTTTATCTTTGAATCTACCTTGACTGTATAAGAGAAGTAATAGTACTGACCTCACAAGATTGTCGTGAGGGTCAAATGAAACGATACATATTCTACATAGTATAAACTCTAATACGCTATGCAAATATGGAGAACTCCTATAATACTGTACTATAGAGATGAGGCATGGTCCTCCAGGAAGAAAGCTTTTCTATATATTTGAGGACATGGGAGTTGATTCTTGATAAAGCAAAAACTATGCAGTGATGAGTAATATTACAACGAGATCATTTAATGTATGTAAGTATTGCAAAAGCAAAATAAAATCTAGACTAGTTTCCTTAAAAATGCATTTTCATTTTGAAACACGTTTTTCTTTTTTCATTTTTTAAACATCTTTATTGTTGTATAATTGTTTTACATTGTTGTGCTAGTCGTTGCTGAATAACAAAGGGAATCAGCTGTACGTATACATATATCCCCATATCCCCTCCCTCTTGTGTCTCCCTCCCACCCTCCCAATCGCACCCCTCTAGGTGGTCACAAAGCACCAAGCTGATCTCCCTGTGCTATGCGGCTGCTTCCCACCAGCTATTTTACATTTGGTAGTGTGTATATGTCAATGCAACTCTCTCACATCGTCCCAGATTAACCTTCCCCCTCCCCCTGTCCTCAAGTCCACTCTCTATGTCTGTGTCTTTATTCCTGTCCTGCCCCTAGGTTCTTCAGAACCTTTTTTTTTTTTTAGATTTAATACGTATGTGTTAGCATACAGTATTTATTTGTTTTTCTCTTTCTGACTTACTTCACTCTCTATGACAGACTCTAGGTCCATCCACCTCACTACAAATAACTCAATTTCATTTCTTTTTATGGCTGAGTAATATTCCATTGTATGTATGTGCCACGTCTTCTTTATCCATTCATCTGTCGATGGACACTTAGGTTGCTTCCATGTCCTGGCTATTGTAAATAGTGTTGCAATGAACGTTGTGATACATGACTCTTTTTGAATTATGGCTTTTTCAGGGTATATGCCTAGTAGTGGGATTGCTGGGTCATATGGTAGTTCTCTTTTTAGTTTTTTTAAGGAACCTCTATACTGTTCTCCACAGTGGCTGTATCAATTTATATTCCCATTTTCTATTGTACCCAAGGAAAGAAGATATCTCTCAATTCATAACACCTAAGCCATACCTCACATTTTTCTATGCACTGTAAGCAGTTTTGATAACCTGATACCTAATAAATATTTGTTAGATACCAATTTTGTAGGATGCACCCTGTGGAATCAGAGAAAGAGAATATGTAGTCTTGGTCCTTACCTTAAGGACATGTATATATATATATATATATATATATATATATATATATATATATATATATATATATATATATATTTTATGTGTGTGTGTGTGTTGGGGGAGGTGATGTAGACATTAGAAATAAAGAATTCAGCACCATTAAGGAAAATGCTTGCTGTAGTCATAGATTGGAGTGGATGAGGAGAGCTATGCACTGGAAATGTGACTTCAGTAGAAATTACTCAGCTAGGAAAATAGATTTAGTGGAATATTTCTAATGTCAGTAAATATGACAATTGAAATACATGAGATATGCTTTTGTTTCTGAGGGGACTGGTCTGGATTTTAGCAGTGATGGCAAACCCACCTCAAAATGTCATAGTGGGATTTATTTTAGCTCAGTGAAATGAAATTCACAGTAATAGAACTGGCTTCAGCTCAAAGGATGAGGCTTGAAGAAGCAGACGACAATGATTAAAGCTGTACTTCCTGGAACCACACTTCTCAGGTTCAAACCCCATTTGTATCTCTTGATGACTGTGTATCCTTTGGCACCCCTTAAAAACTCTGTACCTCTGTTTCCTCAACTGTAAAACAGGAATAGGATTGTTGCAACCAGCAACACAAGGTATTTACCCATGTATAGTGCTTAGAACAGTGCCTGCCACATCGTAAATGCTCCACAAGTGTTAATCTTTTTTTTTTAACTTTTATTTTTTTATTTTTGCTGACCTGGGCCTTTGTAGCTACACACAGGCCTTCTCTAGTTGTGGTGAGCAGGGGCTACTCTTTGTTGCGGTGAGCTGGCTTCTCATTGTGGTGGCTTCTCTTCTTGCAGAGCATGGGCTCTAGATGTGTGAGCTTCAGTAATTGCACTGCGTGGTCTCAGTAGTTGTGGCACTTGGGCTCAGTTGCTCCACAGCTTGTGGGATCTTCCCCGACCAGGGATCAAACCCATGTCCCTTCCATTGGCAGGTGGATTCTTAACCACTGGACCACCAGGGAAGTCCCACAAGTGTTAATCTTTTTTTTTTTTTTTCTTTTTGCGGTATGCGGGCCTCTCACTGTCGTGGCCTCTCCCGTTGCGGAGCACAGGCTCCGGACGCGCAGGCCCAGCGGCCATGGCTCACGGGCCCAGCCGCTCCGCGGCATATGGGATCCTCCCAGATCGGGGCACGAACCCGTATCCCCTGCATCGGCAGGCGGACTCTCAACCGCTGCGCCACCAGGGAGGCCCACAAGTGTTAATCTTTAATTGTTAGGACCCAGTCTCTCTAGATCTTTGCCATCTCTCAGGAACTGGGGGGTGTCTAAAACCTCCCAGATGAGGAACAGTAGAAAGAGCATGTCTTATTACATGTCATGGATCTGACTGGTTATCCTTACACCAATGACTATGGCCATAAAATTACCATGTTCTGACCAAGCCTGAATGCTTTGCATGCAACATCCTTGGAATAAGGTGAGAAAATACCATCTCAAGGAAGGGGTGGGGAGGTTTCCAAAAAGCAAATTAGGAGTGCCATGGACACATAAAGGATGGCTAAATACTGGGTAGCAAATGCAATAAGTTACTTCTGCAGGCATTAAAGGGAATAATAAAAGTAAATTAATTAAATTTAAAATGAAGGTTGGAACCAGGTTGTGAAAAGACTTGATTTTTGGCACCGGAGAAAATAGGTGAATAAAGGGAAGAAACACTGGGGACAGAAGATCCAACTACAGCTGCCAGGTGCCAGAAAGGTAAGAAATTACTGGGATCAATTTGAAACTCTCCTCATAATATGTTCTTGTCCACAGCAAATGACAAGAGCTTTTATCTGATTTTAAATGCCCTTGATCTTTCAATATTAATATTCAATATCAATATTAATATTTATTAAAACAAGGAATAAATATTTGTTTATTGTTTTAATAAATATATATGTAGGAGCACAAAATGTATCTGTTTTGATGCAGAGAATTCTTTCATTGCAATTCAGTGAAACCAAAGAGGTTTTTTATTACACTATGAAGATTTAGATCTGGCCAAACTCCATCACTATGTGTAAGAGTAATTTAGAGGCTGGAAATTATTGCTCTGCCTTTTTAAAAAATAGAATACAGGATGAATGCATTTACCAGACCTGGCAGATGATGGACACTTTATGGAAAGCATTACCAAGACTAATTTAAAGTAACAGGTGGACCACTTTAGCGCTGATAGAAACCGCTGGCTAGTTCTACAGTTCACATGATCATGAAACCTTACAAGGCCCACATTTCTCATTTTACTCAGGTACACATTTCTGTGGCATTTAATAAAAATAAGATAAAAATAAGGGGCCAAATCATGTTTTTTTAGCTTCAAACCTCTGTATATGATGTGTTAATAAGAATGGAAATTTCGTTCATTTGTACTTTGATTCAACAAACATTTTTCGAATTCTTTCTAAACCATATACTCCTGCATTGTTTTACATTAACTTCTATAATCGTCACAATAACTGTGCAGTAAGTATGCCAATCCCCACTTTCTCCTCTCTCTATGTATACATCTACATGAGTTTTAGATACACAGCCACACATGTATATGCGTCTACACGTGCTATATATATACAGCCACACATATATATACATCTACATAACTTGCAGAAATATTAAATGATTTACCCCATGTCCAATAACTGGGAACTGGTAAAATATAGTGTTATTCTTCAAAGTTAGAGTCATCCTATCCCTCTTAGCTCTCATTACCAAGGCAGCATTGGGTTTTTTTGTTTGTTTTAACATCTTTATTGGAGTATAATTGCTTTACAATGGTGTGTTAGTTTCTGCTGTATAACAAAGTGAATCAGCTATACATAAATATATATATTCCCATATCTCCTCCCTCTTACATCTCCCTCCCATCCTCCATATCCCACCCCTCTAGGTGGTCACAAAGCACCGAGCTGCTCTCCCTGTGCTATGTGGCTGCTTCCCACTAGCTATGTATTTTACACCTGGTAGTGTACATATGTCCATGCCACTCTCTCACTTTGTCCCAGCTTACCCTTCCCCCTCCCCATGTCAAGTCCACTCTGTAGTCTGCATCTTTATTCCTGTCCTACCCCTAGGTTCTTCAGAACCTTTTATTTTTAGATTCGATATATATGTATTAGCATATGGTATTTGTTTTTCTCTTTCTGACTTACTTCACTCTGTATGACAGACTCTAGGTCCATCCACCTCAGTACAAATAGCTCAATTTCATTTCTTTTTATGGCTGAGTAATATTCCATTGTATGTATGTGCCACGTTTTCTTTATCCATTCATCTGTCGATGGACACTTAGGTTGCTCCCATGTCCTGGCTATTGTGAATAGAGCTGCGATGAACATTGTGGTACATGATTCTTTTTGAATTATGGTTTTCTCAGGGTATATGCCCAGTACTGGGATTTCTGGGTCGCATGGTAGTTCTATTTGTAGCTTTTTAAGGAACCTCCATACTGTTCTCCATAGTGGCTGTATCAATTTGCATTCCCACCAACAGTTCAAGAGGGTTCCCTTTTCTCCACACCCTCTCCAACATTTATTGTTAGTAAATATTTTGATGATGTCCATTCTGACCAGTGTGAGATGATATCTCATTGTAGTTTTGATTTGCATTTCCCTAATGATTAGTGATGTTGAGCACTCGTTCTTGTGTTTGTTGGCAATCTGTATATCTTCTTTGGAGAAATGCCTATTTAGGTCTTCTGCGCAAGGCAGCATTGCTTCCCATTGAGGGGATGATGAGGGTCCAAACCTATCTTGCTTCATTTGAACTGTCTTCTAGCTCCATAATCTGCAGGACTTGGATTCAAATTCTGTCTTAGTCACTCACTACTTGCACAACTTAACTTCTCCGAGCTTTTGTTTAAAAGGGAGAAAAGAGTAGTGCCCATTTTACAGAGTTGGGAGTGAAGGACTTAGAGTTGTTAAGTTGCATCAGCACAGTGCCAGCCTCTTAGAAAGGGCTCAGTAAATGTTATCCACCATTATTAATCATCCAAGTGAAACTTGAATCCCCTCTGCAGAGGTCAAATAGTCATGCTGCCTAAAGCTAAACACTTTCAAGGCAGAAGAGAATTCATTAGCTCCCAAGCCAGCCCCTTTTACCTTTAAACAGCTCTCTTGAATGGTTGGAAAATTAGTTCTTATGAGGTATAAAATCATTCTCCGTGTAACTTCCTCGTGTTTGTCTTTGTTTTACCCCTTAGGACTTCACTGTATATTTCTCATTCCTCTTTCATTTGATAGTCTCCCAAATACATAATGACAACTTTCAAGTTTCCCATTGAGTTTGGTTACTCTAAGCTAATAAGCAGCCCAAGAATGCCTGGAGGTGTTGGGTTGATTAGTCTTTTGCTATGTTTATTTTGATTTGCTTCCTTTCCAAGTTAATGTTAAAAGATTATAAAATCTGCTAACAGACACACACACATACACACAGAAAATTCAGTTTCAGCCTCAGCGTTACCTTAAGTCTACTCTAGCTTTGGCTTTATCTTTGGCCTTTGAAAGGCAGAACAGCAAGATGCCTGTTTCAATGTAATTCCTAGAATTCCTACGTTTGTGTGTAATCAACCACTATAAAGTTTTTTAGGAATCTTTCAAATCCAGTCGGCACACCCAGCTCAGTAATAGAACAAGGCATGTCATTCAGCTCTCCTGTGTAATTACCTCTAAATATTCACTTTCAAACATAAGTGAGAATTCTAGATGTAACTCAGAGCATAAATCTTTTTCTTTCTTTCTTTTTTCTTTCTTTACAGAATGAAAATTCTATCAATGATGGGGTGTCAATGTTTATTTATTATTGTACAAATAAAACTATGATTGTGAAAGCTGTTAATTTTATGCATGAAACATTAACGAAGGCCTTCTTTTGAAGGCCTTTTAAACAGTTAAATAAATAGGGAAACATATTGATAGCTAATATAAATGTTTACATTAAGTAAGAGGTTCTGCTATATCAGTGTTTCTCATACTTTAATCTGCTCACAAATCAGCTGGAAATCTTATAAAAATTCAGATTCTGATTCATTTGTTGGGCCCTAATATTCTTTTATTTCTAGCAAGCTTCCAGGTGATGCCTATCTTGAAGAATATTAAATCCTGTTTGGGGACAATCCTTAAAAAAATACATATGAATACATAGAAGAAAAACAGAATGAGATATCATAATTCTAAGAGAATTCTTTTAACATTACAGCCAATATAACTTTTATTTGTTTTAAAATTTCAGTTATGTCATTTCTTTACAATCACATAGGATACATACCAAAGTGCCAGTCTATTACTTTTTCAAACAAATAAATTAGTGGTTTTGTGTTACAATGTAAGAGTTTCAAAATTTGATGAATAGATTTTTTACAATAAACCTCAGTAATAAGTTTTTTGATAAAATTACATATTTATTCTCGTATCCCAGGTGTTCAGTTTTGATGGTGATATTGGCTTGAACTTTATAGCATGGTCAGCAGAATAACGGCTCCCCAGAGATGGTTGTGTCCTAAACCCTGGGACCTATGCATATGTCATATAGCAAAGTGGAATTGACTGTAAAATAAGGAGCTTATTCTGCATTATCTGGGTGAGAAGAATGTAATCACAGGGGTCCTTAAATGGAGAACAAGGAGGCAGAATAGTCAGAGTGATAGGATTTGAGAGAGGTTTCCTCCACCCATGGCCAGGTTTGGAGATGGAAGAAGGGGTCGTGAGCCAAGGACTATTGGCAGCCTCTAGAAGCTGGAAAAAGGAAGAAAACAGATTCTCCCCTAGAGCCTCTAAAAAGACCTTCAGACACCTTGATATCAACCCCTGAGACCTATTTCAGACTTCTGAACTCCAGAAGTATAAGTAAATGAATCCAGGTTATTTTAGGCACTACATTTATGGTCATTTAAAGCAGCAAGAGCAAACTAATCTGCTCATATTTGGCTGAATAATTATTTTAACACTTAGCCATGCAGCACACATCCAAAACATGAGCCTCTGATCTATATCTGTATCCACAGTCTCAGCTATACATTCTCTGTGCAAGACACTACTTCATGCCCAAAAGCCCAAGAAATAATGACTGGCATATCCCCTTCAAAACATAGTCCAGTTACATTTTCCTCATAATTTGCCATAAATTTTATCAGCAATGGGCCAGATAGGAAATGGCCAATGGCCTTCTCTGAAACTGAGGTATAAATGTCCTTCATTTTATGCACGTGTGGCTAGGGTATGTAAAGTGAGAAGAAACATGGTATATCTTCCCAAAGCATTTTATTATTTTTATATTTTCAAGTGGATATGTTATGAAGAAGATGAAACAGGACCATAGATTTCAAGGGGAAATCAAGGAAATGTCAGTTGTAGGGTCTCCTCCCAGATTTTCCCTTCTCTAGGATGACAATTTCACACTTCTCAACTCTTAGGATTACTTGGTATAAATGTTTGAGCAACTTACTGCTTTTGAAGGAGTTCAGTGAATGTCATCTCAAAATATGCCACTTTGGCACATTGGTTATTTTGAGTTAAAGACACTTGAGAAACAGCAGGTGGAAGAAGGGCCTCTGACCTTCCTTTTCCTTCCTAGAAACAGGAGATACAACCCCTATGTGCAAGGTGCCCTCCTGGACTGGGAGGTAAATAAAGAGACATTCTTATCTTTAAGGACAAGAGGCTGAAACTGAAAGAACCCTGTACAAACAGACCTTGTTAAAATAATTCTCATCTTCTCTTAGTCCCCCCAACCCAACATAGTTTAGTCACTTTTTCACAATTGTCTCTCTTTTTTCAACCTAATATGAAAGCAAGTAGGTTTTGCCATTTCTTTAGGTCATTTGCTTACAAGGGCACCCATGTCATAGGAAACATATTAAATGAATTTATATACTTTTTAATTGTTGGTCTGTCTTTGTTAGTTTAATTTTCAGACACAGTCAGGGACCCTAAGAAGACTGAGGGAAGCTTTCTTCCTATTCACTTTGGTTAGAGGCTCAGCTTTCACTGAGTTTATTAAAGATGATCAATAAATTCTTAAAATTTCCATTTGATTAAGGGATGCATAGACCTATCTTTAGAAAATAATTTTTAAAAAGTCTTATGATGGGCCCACTCTCTTAATCAGGAATCATATGAGTAGTCCTGGGATTTCCAGAAGCACTGGTCCATATGAGAATTAACATATTTACCAGGCAGGTAGGCCTCCTAGAATCCAAACACACAAAAAACAATCACTTTCATTACTTTGTGGGAGGAGTTCTCAAATGAGAGCCTTTGCCACACATTACATTTGCAGAAGAGTTGCTGTTTAATTACCAATGGGCTTACTCTGCTCCTCAAAAAAAAAAAAAAAAAAAAAAAAAATCTAGGCCAACCAGATATGACTCAATGAATCTGAGACACTATGGCCCAGACTTTCTTCATGAGACCACATTTCCTGATGAACCATTTGTCACTTACAGTTCCTCATACTGGCTTCGATTCATAGCCCAACATCTGATGCAACTCTGACTTGCATCCTGGCATCTTCTACTCTGAGACTGAGAATATGATTTTGGCTTTGATTTCTGTCTTTGCCTTTGCCTTCCATTCCCTCCTTCTTCCTCCATTGATTCAGTAGGTATTTATCAAGACTCTACTCTGTGCCAGGCACTGATACAACACTGTTCCAGAGTGAGTGCAGTGCACATCCTTTGCTTTTCCTAAACTGTCTTATGCCTTATATTGGTCTCTATTCAGCTCTGAAATTAATGCCAGACAGTATTTTATTCTATAGATTTAATGCCAATTGTTAACATTCTTTAAGAGGCTCCCAGATTTATTGCTAGAAGGCACACTAATGTTTGTTGGTAAAGTATAAAAGAGTCCATCAGTCCTTTCATAAGGCAGTCCTTTACTGATAAAAGAAAAAAAAAATCACTTTGAACTAAACCCATTTTAATTCCTATTGTGGTTACCTTTGTGAATCAAACAAAGGAACAAAAACTCTAACGCTGGGCTTCCCTGGTGGTGCAGTGTTTGAGAGTCCACCTGCCGATGCAGGGGACACGGGTCCGTGCCCCAGTCCAGGAGGATCCCACATGCCACAGAGCGGCTGGGCCCGTGAGCCATGGCCACTGAGCCTGCGTGTCCGGAGCCCATGCTCCGCAACGGGAGAGGCCATAACAGTGAGAGGCCCGCGTACCGCATAAAAACAAAAACAAAAACAAAAAAAACCTCTAATGCTGTATTATAGAAACCCCTGATATAAATACTATAAGTAAAATACGAAAAAACTGAATATACTTAAACCTAAAACAAGGACTAGAGCAACATTTTAACCCATGAATCCGAAGAACAAGACGGGCTCTTGTGAACTTCCACCAGGCTGAATGTGTTTAGCTAATAATAATTATGATTGAACAGATGACTCAGTTATGCCATATGTCATTTTGTTGGCCCCAAGAGTGTATTTGTGGCTACACAGAGATAAATGCAATTCATTATTATGTTAATCAAGACCAAAGGTCTTATGGCAGGCAGGTAAGAAAAAGATGGTGCCTAATGAAACGTTTGCTTTTCTGTGTTCAACATCATGAGAGGAAAACTTTCCTAATGCCCATGAGTCAATAGTGGCAACAGTGCTAATATATGATGTTTTCTAGAACAAACGTGTTTGATCGGGCAGAAATAACATGGAATCATTTTGACGATTTTCTTTTTTTTTTTTTTTTGGCAACTAACTTTTTGGACTTTAGTTCTCTCTCCTTTTTACTTCAGTTACCTGATTAAGTGTTACAAGTGAAATAATTTCCACTAATACTTAGGAAAAAATAAACAATATGCAGAGTACAAAGGAGAATCACTTAACAGATCATTTAAGGAAATACACCTAGATTAAGGCATTCTCTTTAGCTTTAAGATTTCAAAATACAAATCAGTCTATAAGTAAGATGTGATTGTAAGTTTTTGATCAAATTAATGTTTGTATAGCTTTAATCCTTTTGTTTAGAAAAGAAAATTGTTCTCAATTTTTTATTTTAATAAAATATAACAATTCTTAGATTTATCTGTATGCCAAAGTAATGCAGCTTTGTGCTGGGGAAAAATAATTCTGAGCTCTGATTCACACTAAAGAAGAGATTCCAAGAAAATACCAACCTCTCTTACAGACAATCTGTAATTAATAAGATAATAATGTCTTATTAGTCAATTTAATATATTTGAAGTGACAGTTTCTACTAGCATTCTTAGTGGTAGATTATTTTCACTGATGATTTACTTTGGCTAAAATTTCTCAAAAATTTTAACTAAAAATCTACCAATTTTTCTGATTTTTTTAATTTTCTGATTTTATTTCATTAGAAAGCTTCTTAAGTTACATAATAAAACCACATTTGGTTATGTATTTACAGTTCTATGTTAGGAGATAGGTCATAATTCTTCTCTAACCCTCATATTTCTTCCCACATGGAGGGAGATCTATCAATGTAATATTTCCAGGCTCTCTCTGAACACAGGAGATGAGGAGTTGCTCTCTGATTGATCTATTTGGAGGGAATAATCTGGGTGAGCTCATGTCAGCTCTTCCTTATTTTCTCTAGAGAGTAAGATGGCCAGAGGAGAAGGTATCCTCCTATGCTAGACCTTCACTTTGGAATTTAAAACTGGCATTTAGAAAACAGAGGATGGGTATTTTGCTCCTGTGGAGTGGATTCATTGTGCCCAGAATAAGTGATTATAACCTGGTTTGATGACTGAAAGAGTAATAAACTTATCCATTAAGTGAACAATATTTCTTTTAAAAGAGAACATCTATGATCATGTGCACACAGGCATGGCGAGCAATGCTCATTTACTCCACCAAAATTATTTTTCGCACGCAAACATTTCTTCTTTTTTTTTTCAAACATTTCTTAAAGCTGAATGATGACTCACCCTAAATAAATGCCAGATGCACCTTATCCATTTTTTCTATGTAAGGAATCTCACTGGGGTATTTTAGACTCTGTCCCTGAGAAGTCTGTGTCAAACCCTTCCAGGGACTTGAGGACATATTACACTTTTTCCCATAAGTGTGTAGCTCTGAAATTGCTGCCCAGACTCTTGTACACAATCCTCCATCCATCTTTTCTTGTTGGGCAATCCATCCTTGTAAAGTGGCATTTGAACACTTTACTGAACATGAGAAACATTTTATAGAGGAAAGAATTAATTCCAGATATGGTAAGAATAGAAACCAATAGAGAAAAATCTGTTCCTGGAATAGACTTTGGGGAGTAGACAGCAGAGTGAATTTGAAAGATAAATTAGTCTTTCTGTGCTTATGGAGATGGAAGTCCTTGCAACTTGAACCTTCACCTTTCATCACTGGGCCCTGGATGTCTCTGTCCTGCTTTGGTCTTCATAGCTTCTACCATATTTAATTTAGGGACCATCACAGGGCAGTAAGAGAATCCAAGCATGCTTCTAAAACTCCATTACTCTAACTGGATTGAGGAAAGTTCATTGATAATGATAATAACAATTATTTCAGACAAAAATTTGTTAAGCTTAGTGTTACTGTTAGCTGAGGAAAGACAATAATTTATGTACCTTTGTTGTATTATTTATTTGAGTCAAAACATGTATCTTCTTCTGCCACAGATTGCAGTATAATTAATGTGGGTGTCTAAACATCAACACTAATTAGTTAGAAATGTAAATTTTCAGAATGCTTGATCCTAATTAGAAAGTGATTCTCCCACTAAAGTTTCCATGTATGTCATGGAAAAGATATAATATCTAATTAAATAACTTGAACATATAAATGCATATGATGTATATATATGCTGTATATTTGCACAGGTTTATTTATTAATATGCAGGTTTAGTTAACTAGATTTACTCTTCTACATATATTTCTATAGAGATTTTCAAATAAATGTACAAGGCAGTGATTATTACCAAACTTGAAAAAAAAAAAGTCTGAAGGTTTAAGCCATAACAATTACTAGATATTGAATGTAAATAATGAAATGAAGGGTACATTTCTCTCCTTTCTTTTTATTTTTCACTCTCTTGCCATGTGATCTTTCCCTGGTCTCTTTATAACTCCCGTCATAATTCCACTGGGATCTGACTTCACCCTTCCTTCGTATCTTGATAAGTTTTACCCGTTTTCCTGACCGGTGCACCCACCCAGACTAGAAGACTCCAGTTTCTAATTCTTCCATCCCAATGAATAGCTTTATAACTTGGATGATGTTATATATGGGTCAAAGGAGAAACACATCTGCTATTCATTTTCTTGATCTTATTAGATCATCTTTTTTTCCCAGCCAGCTCAGAAGAAATGTGATTCCCCCTAAACCATACTGAAATCTCTGACTTTGTAAACGTGGATGACCTGAATCAGAATGAAAGACAATAGAAGTATTTTTAGTAATTCTGAGTTCTAGTCAGATCAGAATACTTTTTAGAGCCACTTCGAGTAGCTTCTGTGGGTGCATTAAAAAAATAAAAAAGACCTACTTCATGCTCCATTGGCTTGTGATTGTGTACACCAAGAGGATTTTAAAATGTTGATTTAGATGGTTTAATCCAGGCAATCTTTGCGGTTGATATATTTTTAAGTGGTTGTGATCAGTTAGTTCCTATTTAATAATGATCCATAGCAGGAGATTCAAACGCACATAGCTGACTGGGACCAGATGTGTAACTTACATAAAGAAGCAGGCCAGGTTAGAAATGAATAGATGGAGACTGGTGATCTAGAGAGGGATGCCTCGTTTATGTCTGTCAGTTGCCTCTCAGCCCTGGCTGTATAATGTATACATATAGTACATTTCAGCTCCGTAAATTCCAAATAAGCATTGTTAAGAGCTGGCTTAAACCTGCACCTCACCAACCCTCGACTGGAATTTAGCTACCATCAAGGGCAAAAGCCTGCTGTCAGTGCTGGGGTGTGGGATGGAGTGTGGGATAAAGACAAACCCAGTTCCATCTCTGGCATTTACGATGATTTTCAGCAGATTATTGTGGCAAACAAATCTGCAGAAATAATTTTGTCAGATTGAATAGGTCACCAGTCAATCAAGCATGCTTTAAAAAAAATTTAATTTTGATTAACGTCATTTGTGAATAATTTTGTACATTGTTCAGAATTCTACCTACTTTTAAAAAATGTGTTATTTAGCTTTATTTGTAATAGTGAACACTTCAGGGCAGGGGAACCTGCCCCCAGTGTACTCTAAAGTTCCCAGCAAGTAATTAAACCAATGTCCAATTGTGCCATTTGGACAAATTGTTTTCAGACAAATCATTTGTAATCATTTTCTGTCACATCACTTTGCCCTTTCCTTTACACCTGCCCAAAAAAACCCTCTCCATGTCCTTCCCAGGAGACTCAGAGTGCTCAGGTGATAGAGTGTCAGGCAGAAGCAGGGTAAGCACAGCATTTTATCTGGCTCTGGATTATAAGTGTGTGCACTTCAGCAATCCTGGAGGACTCTGCTTATGTGGAGAGACAGCTAGATAGGCCAACCCGGTGACTCTTCCAAGCTAAAGAAGCTTGAGTCCTCCCAGCAGTTGTCTTAATACAGCTAGTGTGCAGCAAAGACCTGTCAGTGACTCCTTAAATGGTATATCAGATGGGACGGGCTGAGGGATGAGGAGGGAGCAAACTGACTTCTTGGATGTGATGGACACAGACTTGTCAAGGAAATCCCTGTCTTCCCAGCTAAGGGGAGTATGGTCAGCGGGGGGAAGCCCACATCCAGCAACTGTGAGAGCCAGGGGTCTAAGAGCCAAACTTAGGACAATTCTGACAGCTGTTGGAGCTCCAGAACTCCCTGTGGGGGTCAGTCAAGGAACCTTCAGGACTGGATTGAAGCTGGACCTTCATGACCTAATATCATGAAGCCTTGGGGAAAAGCAGAGTGACAAGACCTGTTGGAGAAGGTGCACGGAAGTACACGTTTGTTGCATTAGAAACAACATAATATCAAAAAACCTTTGAGGGGTCAGGAAAGTAGCATGAGTGATGGAAGTGTTGCAGGAAGGGGGACCCCTTCCAGGGCCCTAGAATGAGCTCTTGTCTAACACTCTGAAATGAATTGTCATTGAAGACACACGTGTTGACAAAGCAAGAGATTTTATTGGGAAGTGACACCTGGGTGGAGAGCAGGAGGGTAAGGGGACCCAGGAGGACTGCTCTGCCATGTGGCTCACAGTCTCAGGTTTTATGGTGATGGGGTTAGTTTCCGGGTTGTCTCTGGCCAATCACTTTGACTCTGGGTCCTTCCTGGTGGCACGTGCATCGCTCAGCCAAGATGGATTCCAGTGAGAAGGATTCTGAGAGGTTGGTAGGACATATGGACTGACATCTCCTCTCTCCTTTTGACCTTTCCTGAATTCTTCCAGTTGGTGGTGGCTTGTTACTTCTGCGTTCCTTACCAGGACCTCCTGTTGTAAGATAACTCATGCAGGTGGTTACTCTCATGCCAGGGTGGGCGGTTTAGGTCAGTGGTTCCCCTAACAGAAGTATTCTAATTCTAACCCAGGAGGGAGGGCTGCTGTCTGCAGCCAACTTTGGGCTCATACACCCTGCAGGGGTCTCACCAAACTCAGCTCCGTCCTATTTCTGCATCAGGACCATGTGATCCATTGTTGCCACATCTTCTGGACTAAGGAGAAGCCAACATTTTATTAATGTGAAATGTTTAAATTCTTATAAATGTACAAATTATGAGAAAGTGATCAATTTTAGACTCTTAGCATTTTTCCATCCTATAGGTGGTTTGGGGGAATGGTAAGAGCATGCGCCATGAGACACAGATGGGCGCTTATTTTGCAAAGGAAAGAGATGATCATTGGTTGAGCAGGTATGAGAAGCCAGACTGATTTGCATCTGTAATGCATGTTTTTTTTTTCCCTTTTTCCTGCTTGCTCTCTGAAATGCTCAGATCATTTCGGGATAGCATTTGTGCAGCAAATTCAGCATGGGATGAGTTATTTAAAGACTTTTAATCCGATTACTGACAAAAGTTGTATTTCCAGCTCACCCTTAGATAGGGTACAAATTTAGGAATCCAATATGCACAAGGCAATTAAATACCATTTTAAGTACATAAAAGAGCTGTTCCAAGGGGAATAGTGAATTTCCTTTGGTTCCCTGTAAAATCAAGAGCAAAGAAATGAGCAGTGGGGAGTGGATTTTCTTTGCCAGTGGAAGAAAAGGAGTCTGTGTGACTGAACCAGGGGGTGGTTTTCTAAAAATGGGTTTCTACCTATGCAAGAACCTGACCCTGGCACAGGTGGGCCCATTTGTATATTCTTTCAACGTCTAGGCCTCTATGTTTCTGCCAGAGTGATACCTCTGGATCAGATTTGTGAAGGGATTTATACTGTTGGGTGTTTCCTAGGCCAACATACATTCTAAAACTACTCTCTGTGTCCTTGAGAGCTTTGTTGAAAAACATGTCTGACATCCCATGAATGCATTGCAATGGACAAAAATCTGAACTCTTTTCTCAACCACTATCACTATACCTACCCTTTCCCACCACACTCAATCACTTCTGCCCATTGTGAGGGTTCTTGTGAAACGCTCAGTTTCCAAGCCATTCAGTGATTCCTTAAGAACCCAATAGCTACACTCTTAGGAAGCAATCAGCAGGCTTATTAAGGCTCACCTGCAATTGAAGGCACCATGTTGCTTGTTAATTTACATTGCAAATATGGGGCTGGTGGCCTTAAGCAGACACTTTAATGGCATGAGGGCTTTGTGACAAGAGAAGGAGTATACCCTTTTGTGTGCTATCATACCATACTGAACTGAAAAAATGAACACACAATATTTCCTGAAAGCACCATTTCCCCCAAACATTTTCACTTCAAACACTTGCAGAAGATTTATGCCTTCTTGACAAACCCTGTTTTTCCTTTCCCCATCTGTGATTTACAGGAATTTGTGCAGTTTCTTGTATTTTCTTTATTTTCTGTGGGTGGCATGGATGCCTGTTAAATTTTGCAGATATTTAATCATCAAGGTTAAGAAAATGAGCATTTGGGCTTACTTTGGGGATAAAGGGACTACTTAAGTAAAAACACTAATAGAAAGATGGAAATTATTTAATTTTCTTATTTCAAGTATTCTTTGTCATATTTAAGACCCCAGGTGTGAGGCTGGTTCTATTCCCCATCGTGAAACTGACGAGGAGTTATGAAAAGTTAACGGCCGAGGCTGCAGGAGTTGTTCTTATCATTTTCCAGTTTAAAATACTATTTAGAAGTAAACTGGGGATGTATTATATGCCTTTTTTTTCTAATAAAACATACAAATGGAGAGAGAAACATATCACCAAAAAATCAGAACTTTAAGTCTGAAAGATATGTTCAGATGGTATTTAAAGAATTCTAATCAGCTAGATATCTGGAATCTTTTATAATATTGATAGAATTTGTGTTTGGTCTAAGCAAAACATTATCACCAATCTATTTGGCTTTGCTTTCATCTCAGTAGGCCTTTTCCTGCCTGAAACAGCCTTCCACTTTTTTTTAATGCCTCTAAACAGACTATTGATGTCTCAGTGCCTTTCAATCTGATTTTTCTAGACCAATCAATTAGCAAAGCATTTATCAGATTATCATCCATGTGGGAATACCATGCTGGACTCTGAGTCTGGAACACAAAATAGGGATAAAATAGTGTCTTTCCCATTCTTTTAGAGGAGAAATTAATTTAAATAAAGCAAATAACACTAAGCCATTGTATATAAAAATAACTGAATTATATGGTATAAATTCACTCACTTGTTGAATATATTCATTCATTCAGTAAATACCTATTGAGTTCTTACTATGTACCAGCCACTACTCCAGGCTCCTGGAGTACAGGGATGAACAAACCAGTCAAGTCAATGTCCCCAGTGAATCATTCAGTTGATGAAAATTCAGAAAAATATGAGCTGAAGAAATGACAAGAGCCTTCTTGATGGAGTTGGGTCACATGTTGAGCACTGAGAGATGGGTATTTTGTTGAGCTGAATTGTGTCCCTCCAAAAGATAGGTTCAAGTCCTAACCCCGAGATACCTGTGAATGTGACCTTATTTACAAGTATGATCTTTGCAGACATAGTCAAGTTAAGATGAGATCGTCCTGAATTAGGATCCTAATCCAATAGGAATGAAGTCCTTATAAGAAGAGGCGATGAGACCTAGACCCAGACACAGACACAGAGAGAAATGTGAAGGCAGAGGCAGAGTTTGGATTGATGTGTCTACAGACCAGGAATGCTAAGGATTGGTTGTAACACCAGGCGCTAAGAGACAGGCATGGAACAGATTCTCCTCTAGAAACTTCAGAGAGAGCATGGCCCTGCCATCACCGCAATTTCAGACTTTTGCTTTCCAGAACTGTGAGAGAATTTCTGTTATTTTAAGCCACCTAATTTGTGCTGTTTTGTTAGGGCAGCCCCAGGAAATTTATATAGGAAACAAAGACAGGTCAGTGATAAAGGAAGGATAAACAGAGAAACAGAACAGAAACAGCAAGTGGGGAAATAAGTAAGATCACTGGAACCACAGGTTCAATTTAAGTGGGCAATATATTCTTGAAACTATTGGCATTCAGATTAAGGATGTGATTGATAAACATAAACATTTAGACAAAGATGGTAAAATATCATTGAGGAAAAGAAATATGACAATGGAACGTTTCAGGAAATTAATCTAACAGCAATATACAAACCCATGGACTCAAATAATCCAGTCATTCTAGCAAATTCCTAGACAACATCCACCATCCTAACAAAAGAGAGAAGAGTAAGCCACTGAGGACATGAAGAAGACAAAAAGGAAAATAAGGGGAGGTTCCAGCTAACTGTGATAATGAATGATTTCATGTAACCTGTAAATTCAACAGTTTGAATATATATTTGAATTCTACCTTAGATATTTAGAATTTCTCTGTCAGCTGGGCAGTTGATACTTCAAAACTTTGATATCAGTCAGACAAAATAAGGAAAAAAAGTGCTAATTAACTGCTAATAGGTTATTCCGAAGATTTCACAATAAAATATACTGTAGCTTTCTTATCTATTAGGCACTATACAAACGGTAAACAATTGCATTGTGCGCATCCCTTTTGGATCCCACACAGTTTTAAAAATTAGTATGTTTTCCTAATGTTGTTTGTGACCTACGTTTTTTGTGCCTGATGTAATAGATATGGTAAAACTCTTCTCTTGAAATATTACTATAGAAAAAGCCTGTCCTTCCCTATTGTCTCCACGTCTCTTTATTTTTATATTATATGCAAACACATGAACATTCATTCTCCCAGTTACTAGAAATAAAAGTAAATCCCATTAGGTTTCACTTTGACCTATTCCTTAGCATCAATTGGAACCCCAAATTTCAGGACAGAAGTGAAGTCTGGTATGTATGGTACAGGCTCTTTCGAGTTTCTGTTGAATCTTGCTAAAATTGTGACATGCTTGAGGAAAAGTGCACTCAGCATTTCTGGTGGGTAAAAAAGCAATCGGAATAAAAACTTCTCGGGTGGGAGGGGAGCCTACTGAGCAATTCTCCTTTCCCACAGAATACAGGGCATTTTGTGTTCTGTTTCACTTGCCTTCTAAAATATTAATAGCCAACTCCTTACTAGGACTGTAGAGAAAAACAAAAGCCAAAGCTTAGGGCATATGGTAGCCTTAGCCTCTAAGGAATGTAAAAATATACCTCAAGTAAGATTTTACATATATCTGTATATATGTATATACACACGTGTATTATCTTACATGAATCTTACATGAAGCATGATTTTTTTATATGGCAATGCCAAAAATGTTGCTGAATCTTATTATTTTGCATACATGCCTTTGAAAATTTGCCCACAATATATATTAAAGCAGTATGGAGGATCAACCTTCAATTCAGTGTAGAGGAATTTCAACAAACCTCCGTTGTTCATGGAAATTAAACAGACTCCAGTCATTCTACGAGAAATGTCTGCCAGAAACCATGTCTGTATTACTGAATGTGCTGTAAACATGGTTGTCACCTAACAAGGATGCAATAGTCAGTTTAAAACCAAGCCTGAATAGCTATTCATGTCCTGAAGGTGTGTATAACCACGTGTGTGAATGAATGTGTGGGAAGCAAAGGTGTTTGGATGAATTTTAATTTGGGGGCTGCTTAAAAAATGCCTCTGTGACCTTGATCCTTGGATACTGCTGTGGTGATAGATTAAGAAAAATATATCTGAGACTTTTTAAAAATAAATTTATTAATTTTATTTATTTATTTTTGTCTGCATTGGGTCTTCATTGCTGCTCATGGGCTTTCTCTAGTTTCTGAGAGTGGGGGCTTCTCATTGCTGTGGCTTCTCTTGTCATGGAGCATGGGCTCTAGGAGTGTGGGCTTCAGTAGTTGTGGCACATGGGCTCAGTAGTTGCTCAGCAGCATGTGGGATCTTCCCGGACCAGGGCTCAAACCCGTGTCCCCTGAATTGGCAGGCAGATTATTAGCCACTGCACCACCAGGGAAGTCCTGAGACTTTTTTAAAGCAAAGTTTTCCTTCAAATAGTTTTTTCACCCTGTACATAAAAGAAAATATTGAGACAGAGTAGTATTTAGACATATTTTTTATTAACTTAGTTTATTCAAATTTGGAATGGATCTCTAAACTAGATGTATAGTAACCCATGAATAGAAATATCCTGGCAGCCACCCCATGGAAACATCTGCATGTCTGCAGTTGATTTTGGTGAATACATGTAGCCAGTTTTCACCAGGTTCCAAGTTTTGGGGGGAGGAGCTATATAGGCATTATCTTATTTAGTCTTCATGCAGCCCCTGTGAAACATGTTGCCTCATCTGACATAGGAGAAAACAAGCTGAGAGGGCTAGTTGCTTACAATCATGCAAGGTGAATGGCAAAACCAGGACTGAACCGGCTCTGTTTGCCTTTAAAGCCAGACTCAACTCTGTCTGTGTGACAGTGAAAATGCTTTCATGGAACCCATTAAAATGCAGCACAGCAACAGCAACTCCACTTAGCTGCTAATATTTTAACATACAGAACTTAACCAAGAGGTCAAAAATAACGACAAGAAATACCATTTAACGAGTGTTTATTATATTTCCTGCCGGGTGTGTATTACCTCATTTAATCTCCCTACCACCCTTTAAAGGAGATATTAATACATTATTTTATGGATGGATTACTAAGGATTAAGGAGGTGAAGTCATCTGCATAAAGTAACATATCTAGGAAGAAGCAGAGCCAGGATTTGAATCTTGAGAACCTGACTCCAAAGAATAATACTGCCTTCCAAGAAGAAGAAAACTGTTCAAAATCAGCCCAATTCAATGTCACATCTCTGAGATTCATACAGGTCTACTCACTGTTCAGATCCTCTCTTGGTTGCTCTTGACTGTTATTTGAATTTATACATGCTTACGGTAGATATTTTTGAAAGTATAGAAAAACATAGCAAAAGAAAAAGAAAAAGAAGTTATCAATGAACTGAACCAATGTATTCACTATGTGCATTTCGGAATATGTCACTGTGAAGAATATAAGCTTACACAAGTGGACAATTTTTCAAGTTTTTGTATTGGCCAAGGTCTAGACTGTTGCTAAACTAAATCAAACTAAGCCACTCAGTATAGTGCACTTATTAACTTCATTCTCTTTTCTCAAATGACACCATTTCTCTCCGTTCCCATGACACTTAAGGTTCTCTTTGTTCTGTTAAGGATAATGCTGATGTGGAAAACATAAATAAAATGGAAGGAAATAACTAAAACTAATTTTCACTTGATTTATACATTATGAGTATAGATCCCAAAGGCGGTAGGACAAAAAAATTCTGAATCTGAAAAGCAAGAATGATGTTTTGGCATTTTTCCGTGTTTATGTTACTCCCAGAAATCTAGACTAAGAAATCATTTAGTTAGGCATTCAGATGTGAGAGGTGCCATTTGACTAGGTAAGTTACATATCTTAAAAATGAACCTTTTCAGGTTTCATTCAGCTATATTGTTATTGAGTAGATAGTGCCGGAGAGGAAATCAATATTTCATTTATAATTCAAATCTCCTAGTCCAGTTTCTTGGATATATTTTTCACAATACTGAACTAATTTCCCAATGAGAAACTGAAAAATACACTCATCCCAGTCTCTAATATAGTACATGTTTAGAATGTTCTCTGGCATTAACTGTCCTGGAGAACATGGTACCTTATAGAATGTAAACTCCTCTTTTACAGTGAAAGGAAAAGAAGAAACTGGAGAAGTTAGGTGATTTTCTAATACATATGTGGGGCTAGAACTTGTTTAATGGAAAAATTCTTAATTTGGTGGTTCTAGAGAAGATCAGCATAGATTCAGAGAAAATTTGAATACAGCCTAAATGAATTGATGAAAACCTATAGGGTAGGTTACTTTAGTCTCAATAGATGTCTGAAAATGTTTTTACATAAAAATATGCCAGGTTTGTGTTCATTGTAGGAACATTCTGTTTCTAGTGTCTTTAGCCAACCATGTGCTGGTAAATGTTTAGCAGGCTTTTTAGAAAAAGAAAATGTATGTAAGTATATATTTTATGATGTACTTTAAAAATTTTTTAAATTAAAAACATTTTTGTTTCTGTTTTGTTTCTTAATTTTTTATACAAAATTTAAAGGTTACATTCCATTTAATTATTACAAAATATTGGCTATATTCCCCGTGTTGTACAATAGCCCTTGTAGCCTATCTTATACCCAATAGTTTGTGCCTTCCACTCCCCTACCCCTATATTGCCCTCCCCTCCACTGGTAACCATTAGTTTGTTCTCTATATCTGTGAGTCTGCTTCTATGTTTGTTGTATGCGCTAGCTTGTTGTATTTTTTAGATTTCACATATAAGTGATATCATACAGTATTTGCCTTCCTCTCTCTGACTTATTTCACACAGCATAATGCCCTCCAAGTCCATCCATGTTGTTGCAAATGACAAAGTTTTATTCCTTTTTTATGGCTGAGTAGTATTCCATTGTGTGTGTGTGTGTGTGTGTGTGTGTGTGTGTGTGTACACACATATACCACGTCTTCTTTATCCATTCAACTCTTGATGGGTATGACATACTTTTAAGTTTAATCTGCATTATTATCATTTTCTCCATCGCTTTCCTAAATCCATACAATGAAAACAATAAACCAAGCCCTGATTTGTAGCATTTGTGGGTTTCCATGGCATAAATATTATTGTAATAACTGATATCAAGCAACCATCCAGAGGTCACTCAATGTAGAGTTGCAAAGAGATAATACACATTCCTGTAAAGTATTATACCATACAGGCATAATAGTCCTAAATCACTTCAAGATATTAATAGTAGAATGAGTAAAATAATTGGGAAATGATGAGTTTTCAGTGTGTTACTTTTGTCCACAATATGATTTGTTTGTGAGTTTGTATCATTTAATGTTTAAAAGTGGCTGTATTTAACAACTATCTCAGAAACTTACTAAAATTTTAATAATTGGATTTTGCTAGCCTGTATAAGCAAGCTTTAGCAATCACTGCCTAAGTCTTTGAAGGAAAGGAACGGTAAAAAATTACATAATGCATTATGTATCATATGTCTTACACATCATATTCAATACTTGTGAGGTATATATATCAGTGTGCTTTTAGAAGTATAACTCTAAAGCAGCACTTCTCAAACTTTAATGTGCATATAAATCTCTTGGGGATTTTGTTAAAATGCAGACTCTGATTAGTAGGTCTGAGATTCTGTATTCTAACAAAATATATATATAGAAGTTGATACAGATATATAATACATGCACATGTGTGATATGAAAGGGGACCACTCCATATGCCCAAAATGGAACAGCATGTAATTAATTGTCATTCTGTAGAGAAAACAGGGAGAAAAATGAGAATTGGAAAAGTTGGGGTTGGTCTAGTGGAAGAGGAGGAACTGCTACTGAAGACAAGTAGGATAAAAAATTCAAGAAAGAATTAGAAAATAGAATTTAAAGACCTGAAGTCAAAGCTTATCAATGCTAGTATTAAAGAAAATGTTTAAGGAAAAACCAAATCAGTTCAAACTTGATGAAATGTTAGGACCTAGGGGGATAAGAAAACCTTGAATTTCAGCCAGGAACATTTGGAATTAATCCTGTAGGCATTTATAAGAACATAAGTGATTAATAAAACATATATATATATATATATATATATATATATATATATATATATTATGCTCTAGGAAGTTTAGTCTGGTGCTATCCAAATTGGAGACGAAGTAAACTTGGCACAGAGAAGTTGCTTGTCACAAATTGGGGTAAGTGGTCAATGTCTGTGCCAGAGGGTGAAAGAATCCAGGAAGAATCTGGGTCCTATGATGGAGGATGTAAAGTATGACATACTAAACCAGAATGACTGGGAATATGATAGGGCAGCTGATTAAATAGTAGTGCTGGGCGGAGCAGAAGTCAGTCTTTTTTTTTTTTCTTTTCTTTTTTTAAGTTGAGAGTAAGGCAGAAGGCATTAACTTTGCTTGTTAATCCATTTTCCTCAAGGTTAAAGTGATTCAAAGGCATAAATCATGGCAGGTTTAGAAAAATGATAATCAGTAATTTCATGGTTGTAAACCTCGTGAACTTGTGAGAAATCTTGTATATGTATTACTAGTTTGCCTCTTATAACAAAACACATTTTCTGAAACAAACTGAATGATGAGTTACAATTTTAGCCTGGAGGTGGGGATATTTATTTCTAATCATTTCATTGTTTATATTGTTTTTATTCTAAGTGGTATAACCCTAAGGCTTTTTCAGGAGTAATCTGGGTATTAAAATAGATAATCATAAACTTTGATGAAAATCAGTGGTTTTGAAAGATTCAGGAAGGAGAGAGTAGAGTAGAAGAAAAGCATATTTTAAACCCTGACATAGAAAGCATTTTTTCAAACAATATTATAGGGAATTTCAAAATAGCTATTTTGCCTTTTTTTAGTACAGAATCATGGTCTACAAATAGTAGAAGGAATGGAAGATGACTTTTCATGGGCAGTTTACAAGAAATAGGTTTGAATAGTGAAGAAAAGAGTAAAGAAGTTTGACTTGAATTTAAGATGCCATCAGGGAATCCAATTGTTGTAAAGAAACTAGAGATCCGGCATTAGGGTGACAATTTGTTTTAAAATTATGATAGCAGATTGAATATTGATTGAAAGAGATGCCTCATAGGTGATTCAGGGAACAATGGAAGAGTGGGAGCCAAAGGAGAAAACAATATGAAAATAAGGAAGAATTCGTGGGAGAGATATTGAAGAAGGAGTAACTCTTCCGCAGCCAGAAGAGGAATTCAGTTAAATAAGTCCACTCTTATCAATCTATCCCTTTGCATTCAGTATCATTTGCATGGGAATTTCTAATTCTTGTAAAATCAGGTTAGTTAGTCTTAATTTAAAATACAAGTTGTCCTAAATTAATACTCTACCTCGGTGCATTAGAGTATCCTGATGTGATCTACTTATTAAGTGAATCTCAGAAAGAATACTTAATGAAAAAAATCCAGACAATTTGAACTACCCTAAATGACCCATCAGGATAGTTAAAAGCCACTGTTTCCATATGCATATCAAAAGTTCCTTAATAAAATAGCATGTCAAGCCAAAGGTTCAAATGTCCATGGGTTCTGGTAATCCATCCAAAATAATAACCTCTAATAGCTTTTTTGGATCTGTTACAATGCTTTATGAAAACACTTAGATTTCCAAAGTACCATTATTTTCTTTTCCTTTTTTAATCACCAACAATGAACAAAGGTTATTTTCTTATGCAGTCACCTTGTATCGATATATCTTGTAGTATGATCAGCATTCCTTTAAGGGCAAACTTTAGAAGAACCAGAGGTTAAATTTGGCTAGATTGTTAGAATATGAGAAACATTTCAATTTTTCATAATATGTATTCAAATTTCATTGAATGTTTCCCTAAGTGACTTCCTTCCCCCAGTCCTGTTTTCTAGAAAGAATCTTTCTTAATGCAAAACATTATTCCATCTCCATGTTCCTCTCTTCAGTTTCTAACCAATCCCAAAGGTGAACATATATTAAGAAATTCTAGCTTTTCACCTGTCTACTGGCAGTGTCAGACTTCACCAGCTGTGCAACCTTGGTAGAAGTTAAAGCAATCAAAATATGTATGACTTTCTAAGGAAATCCAAATTACTCTCATGTAAGTTCTTAAATTAGTCATTTCTGATAGTCTGAGATAATTTTAAATTTTAGAAAATCTTTTTCAAAAAGCTATGTCCTTTTTAAGATAAATTTTTAGTTCAACAGACATGATTGAATGTCTATTATATATGGGTATCATGGCAGTTTTTATTGAGGAAGTGGGTGCAGAGAAATTCTAGAAATTAAGAAAAGATGAAAAAATCCCCCCCAAATACATAAATATACAATAAGGAAGATAGATATTTATATGGAAATTCTAATGCAAAACAAAATGTACTGTTACAAATTGGAGGCATAGTGGAAACATGGAGGAGAGGAAGGTGGTGGCCAACTAGGCGAGTTTAAGAAATATTTCTTAGATGAAAGGCCAGTTGATCTAGCCCTTGAAGAAATGTATGTTTTCAGTAGGATGGGTGAAATGTATGTTTCAGTCCACTTTATTTGAAGTGGACTTGCAGGGGAAAGGAAATAGCATGAAGGAACCTTGAGGCCCAAGAATGAAAGTTTTGTAGGACAAGTAGTTTGTATAATTGGTGCATAGTATATATTGTGATGCTGTGCATGACAAAGGTGGCCCAGAGAATATCAAGAAGGACCTTGAATGCAAAACTGAAATGAATGGCAAAATAGATCCATAGAAGATATTTAAGCAGAATTGCATACACAGGGCTGTGCTTCAGAAGATGACTTAAAACGTGCTTCGTATGATTAGAACAGTGAGAAGACAATCTGGTTTTCTCATATAATTTATTGATTTTTTAAATTAAAAATTTGTTTAAAAAAAGAGTTGCTATAGTGTTGCTCAATAACACAGCCCAGGTAAAAAGTATCTGCATTAACAATCTTAAATTTAGAATAAACAGTCTTTCTGCTTATTTATAATCACTTTGTTTGATGCAAGACTGTCTTACAATTCAACAAGAGACCTAAAAATGGAAATTTATCTTTTTCTTCCTATTTCTTCCCTTAAGTCAACATCTCTTTGAAATTTCAGAATCATTCTTAATTTATGCACCATGAAATCAAAGAGAGAAATCAGGGGAAAATTGGATGATAGCTATTGATCTCTATTTTTTCTTTCTATAAGAATGCCTTCTCTACAGAAATATTTGTCAGTTAAAAGTATTGCCTTATATATAATTCATCATCTCTCAGGAAACAATCAGGTTATCTGTATACCTCTTGTAACTTTGTTTGGTCAAGGTTTTTATCAATGGCCAAACTCTCTGCACTAAATGGGAAAATTATGATTATTATTTCTTTTCTCCAATTAGCTACTGTCAATTCACCTTGAAGTTTACTTCAATGCTAATTTTTGGATGCAAAACTTTGTGATGTCCTAATAAAGAATTGAATGTATTAAGAACAAGAATATGGAGAACAGAGTTTTGGAGCCAGTTACTAATTTATTAATTTTTCAACTTCAGCTGACTGATTTAAATGGATAGTGTTTACTTGTGTGTAATGTCTCTCCCTGAAGAAATGATGTAAAGTAATATGTCTCAAAACTTGAAAGTCACTGAATATTTTCTGTACTGGGGATCAAATATATGAAATAGATAAAGTTTGTGATGTTCTGGTTCAGAGTGAGCCTTTGGGGAACAAGATTGCACCCTCTTAGGCATTCACTTATCATGTCTTCAATAAATATTTTTGATTCATAGTTTGGCCAAACATTGTGCCAAGTGCTGGGGATTAAAATGAGGCAAACTCAGAGCCCCTGCAGTTTGTGATTTAAATTGAAAGAGAGAGACATCAAAATAGTTACAACAAATACACACACACAAGCATATGATAGTAACTGATAAAAAGCAATGATACATAGAACTTGAAAGAGTCTAATAAGAATAAAATTAAATAGAACAACAGTATACAAAAACCTCTTACCCTTACATGGGAAGCATAGTGATAATTCCTTTTCCATTTTTTCTATCTTTTTAAAATAAAATTCTGGTGATGATCGCCTATATTTATTTCCATACTGATTTTAAAACCCTTTGATCATCACTACCTACAAGTTGACAGAAAAAGATCCATTCAATATGTTTTCATTACAAAACATCTTTCATCTTCTTTTGCATATAAAAGTTGGGGGCAGTTTTGTTGGGCTGCTTTTAAACTCCTTACTTATGTATATATGGTGACTGGTCTGAAAAAGAGAAGACTGAAAACAGAATGCTACATGCTGGGTAGTAGACCTTTGTTCATCCCCAACGCATGCTGGCTCTTCTGCAGAGTTTCTTCTCTTCTTGGCCTTTGTTGCTGTAATTATGTATCATATCAACTATGAAACTATTTAATTATTTTTCCTGCTTCACTATGTCAGCAGCAGTTTAAGGGAATTTTAAGGGAAAATGTAGCTTCTAATGATGGATACATAAGTCATTTTAATGGAAAGGTGCTGTGGATTTTCCTGAGCGGCTGAGGAAATGCACACATATACCCCTTCTTCGTTCCCCCTTTACTCAGGGGCAACAGAAACCCAAACCTTCCAGAATGTTATTTTATGTACTTGCTACTTCATCTATCACCACACTTGTTCTCTTTATTGCCACCCCCTCCTCCCCTTCAAGGTTCATCAGTCCTTTAAAACTCAAGTTCCCTCCTCCGGGTGTCTTAGCTGAAATCCCTAAGGTAGCTCTTTTCCCCAGCTGGACCTACCTGAGCAAATGACCTAGGTAAACAAATGTGCAGTCTTGCTGCAAATGGGAAAAACAACAGGGTGAGAGAAATGAATGAAATGGTGCTTAGAGGAAGGAGGAAGCCTGTGGACTCATTATTTCAGGGATTCCATGGACTGTTCAGGACTTCTTCAGATAGCTGGTAAATATTTCATCTTTTTTATTGAGAAGAGACGGGCTTATGTTTTCCTTAAAAAATGTGTTGCTATAGTGCACCTGTGTGAATTTTCCATGTTGGTAATTTATATGCAGATATGTGTAATGTGAAATCTTTCATTTATTTTTAATTGTTTAAAAAAATTAAGTTAATCCACCGTTATCCAAATTTCCTGCTCTGCTGTGAGCAGAGACTTTAAAAAGGAAAAGTGTTGGTTTTTATGCTTCACTCTGTTTTCCAGAACTGGGAAACAGTGGGTGAAAACACTGGTCAAAATGCTTCTTTTTATAATTATTGGTGATTTTGACAAAAGTTACTCATAGAAAGGGTATGAAATGTACACGTACACAGATACATACACAACATACACACACTATTAAAATATTATTGAGTAAAAGTATGCCTAGGAAGAATATTGCCTCTAAGTAAATATTCAACTTAGTGCTTAAAATATTTGTTAAGGTTTTTTTGTTTTGTTTTGTTTTGCGGTTTGCGGGCCTCTCACTCTTGTGGCCTCTCCTGCTGTGGAGCACAGGCTCCGGACCGCAGGTTCAGTGGCCATTGCTCACGGGCCCAGCCGCTCCGCGGCATGTGGGATCTTCCCAGACCGGGGCACGAACCCGTGTCCACTGCATCGGCAGGCGGACTCTCAACCACTGCACCACCAGGGAAGCTCTGTTAAGGTTTTAAGTTTGACATGGAGAATAGAAATAATTTTATTAATGTTTGAGTCCCTCAAAGTTTTATATGGAAATAATTTGATAACATAATTGTTAAATAAAGAAAAAATATTATAGCCATTTCTCTGTTTCAGGCTCAGGAAAATAACCCTTTTGAAAACGTACTTTAAGCCATTTTAAAAGCTATTGAGGAACAAGCCCTTTTGTTTAGGGAATCAGATAAACAATAAATACATGTAGGAAATTTAAAGTTCAATTTTAAAATAAATATATTTTAAAATAAATGCAATGTTTAAAATCAAAGGACTCACATCTGCCATGATGTATTTTGGGACTGCGGTTTGCAGGGAAAATTTGAGGGTCTACATTTCTGTAGATCTAGAGAAAGGATGGTCCTCCAGCATGATTTTCTCCAGCTTAAAAATTCCAAAGGAGTAACAGGACTGATCTGGGAGCATAGTCCTTCACCAGGGCTTGGCCACTTGCTTCTGTGGCTTCAGGCTCATTGCTGAATAATAAGCATTCTTACATCCATTTGCATCTAGTGTTATCATTTATCACTTTTAAAAAATCTCATTTAGTAGTCTCCATGACACTGTGAAGTAGGTAAGGCAAGTATTTTCTCTCTTTTAAAGATGAGAGCTTGAGGGTCAGAAATTAAATGATTTCCCAAAGTCTACTTAGTTCAACTAACTTGTAGTCTAAAGCACACTCATGTCTAGAATCTAGTTGTTATGATGTGACCTCCTTTACTCTTTCTACTGGACCCTAAGCCTCTTGCTTAATGTTGAATAACTTCATGTTGAATTCCCTCAAAGAGTTATTGCTAAGGTTAATTCCTGCTTTAAAATGCTATTTGTGAATCTTACTGTTTGAACATGAGCTTGGAAATCAAACTTGGGGCACCTAGTCCAGTGGATCTCAATGTGTGGTCCTCAGCCATCAGAGCCTTAGCACCACCTGGGAGCTGGCAATAAATGACAATTCTTGGGCCTCACACCAGATCTATCCAGTCAAAAACCCTAAGGGTAGGGCCCATTAATTGGGGTTTCAACAATCCTCCAGGTTATTTTGAGGCTCTCTGAATGAAGTTTAGGGTCACCAGCCTGGCCTATTCAGACTCAATGTTAATGCTTGCCACAGTGGGCCACTGACTCTCAAAGCAGGTTAGTAATGTCTCTCCTGGTTTAGGTTTATGCTTGCTTTGGCCCAGCAGCTTTTTAAGAAAGGTTACTGGGGAGGGAAGCAGGGTGAGATGTCTCTAAGATTAAAGTACTATATTTAGTTTCTGGCTTCATAATGTTTTCCAAAGGACTGTTTAAAAGCAACAACACAGTGGGGATAAGTAGATGGTACGTGGGGTATTCGCTTGGCCAGGGAAAGCACCTAGAGTACCTTTGAACATAACTCCCTCTCATTGAATCCCACAGCCCTACATTCAGGGCAACACTGGGAAGGAGAAGATGGATATTTTCCAAATTGCTGTAGTGAGGAAATGATGGGCATAAGAGGAGAGCAACATGTCATCACCTCGAAAAGTTTCAGAACTCTGAGATTATGTTATCTCAGCAGTGGCACAATTGCTCTCTTGGACTGGATTACTTTTTGCTGTGGCAGCTGTCCTATGTACTGAAAATGTTTAACAACAGCCCTGGCCTCTACTCACTAGGTGCCAGGAGCTAGCCCTGATGGCATCATGACAGTCAAAAATGTCTCCTGACATTGTTACTTGGGCCCTGGGGGGCAAAATGGCCTCCACTTTGGTTGAGAACTAGTGCCCTTGGGCATCCCCTCCCTCGCTTTCCCCATCTCACAGTGCCAGCTTTGAGCAAAGTGCATGGAACCCTGACTGGAATAGCCATCATCTCTGAGCCTTCCTTCTTTTGGCTATTATTTCAAGACCAGTGTAAAAGAGGAGAACAAGACTCTTGAGAAACTTTCTGGTTGTGCGTGGAAAATAAATCAGGAGTGAGAGGTAGACAGTAAAGTCAAAAGGGTATTCACTGTTCTTAGGCTCCTGGTAACAGCCCACTTTGAAAGAATAGCCAAGGGTGGGAGCTAAGGAAGTAGATGAGCTTGAAAAGAAAACTCTTAGTGTTTCTGTAGGAAGTAAATGTTCCAGGCTTTGATGCTACAAAGAATTCTTTGAAGGCCTGTGCAAACAGCATAGTGTGTAAGCAGACACAGGCACTGAGCCTTGCCTACTGCTGAGCTGGGCTTAAGGTATTAGGTAGACTCGGTCTCCACTTTCAAATGCCACGAATTTCCTCCATGGAGACATTTGCTTCTCATGAATAACCTTTGAAATAACCTTTGGGCTTTTTTCCGTGCACTGCTCATGTAAACTCATTGTCCCCAGTCAAAGCAATCCTGGCTATTTTTAAATACAGAAGAAGGAACCCCATCAGAGCCCACTTGGGAGGTGAGTTGCCTGGAGATGACGCTCTCCTTCAGGCTCTGATATGGTATTTTCTTGCCCTCCCACCCTGTTCCTTCTTCACCTCTACAGTGCAATCTCTCTGGCCCTTCCCCTTTGGGAAAATTATCTGACAACGGCTCCCTCATGTACATCTGAGTTCCAGCTGTTCCTCAGAATCCCTACGTTTAAAAATTTTTCAATAGAAAGGGCCTTACCAGTTAAGGGAACGATAGCCAGCTGGGACCAGTTAGGTGCACACAGCTGGAACATTAGCCAGCAGTGTGGGAGAAGAATTGCCCTGGGGTCAGGATAAACGTGACCAGCACTTCTGCAATCACACAGAGACAAAAGCATCAACTTCATCTGGCGCCCAAGGCCAGCCTCTGACTTCTATCTCTTCTGTTTCCTATCCTCTTGGACACTTTCGGGGGTGGGGGTCGACTTCCCTTTCTCTCTGGGAAGGAGCATTTGGCATATTCTCTGTTTTGCACTGGGAACTAATAACCTTTGGCCTGGAAATGATGGGAGGGCACAAGGTACACGCTTGGGTCCCCTCAGAGGGGCTGGCCTGCAGGCCCTGGGAGAACCCTCATAGCTCCCTTCACCCTCTGTTTTAGCCTAGAGCCGCTTTCCTGCTTTCTCATAGGTACCTTTCAAGTTGACAGAATACGATTTTTAAATTAGATTTGATAGGCCAGTTTCATCCCACTCTTTAAGATAACCTACAATATTTCTGGTGGTTCTGTTTATTTACAGGCATTCAGATAATTTGACAGTCCTTTTTCCATCACTCTCACATAGACCCTACCCGTCCCCCCACACACACACTTACATCTACACTTACAGGAGCAACTGCATTGACAGCATTTTAAACAAATCCTCTTTCTCTGTGTATGGTGGCACATCTGTTGGTAGCACTGGTAGAAGCTTGGCTGACATTCTCAGGGTGCTTGGTAGAAGAGGAAAGGAAAGGCCCCATTTGGGACTAGAAAAGAAAATGTGGACTCAATTCAAAAAGCTCTTTTTGTTCTTCTAAGAAATTTCTTCTGACCCATATTGATTGACCATCATAGGGTTTAAATCAAAATATATGTATTTCCATTTCATAATTCTTTTGCTGCTTGGAAAAAGGAATGACAGAGAAAAATCTTCATTGTTCTCCCACAGAACTTGAAGGAGAACAAACATGGTTGCAGCATATGCTAAGGAAGCCATAAGCACCAGGAAAAGAATGATAATCCTTGGCCTTTAAAAATATTATAAACAGATTTTGTGTATTTAAGAAAAAAATCAGACTGCTCATTTTGTAAGCCAGTCATGGAAACTTCATGGAATTTTTTTTTTTTTTTTTTTTTTTTTTGCGGTACGTGGGCCTCTCACTGTTGTGGCCTCTCCCATTGTGGAGGACAGGCCCCGGATGCACAGGCTCAGCGGCCATGGCTCACGGGCCCAGCCGCTCCATGGCATGTGGGATCCTCCCAGACCGGGGCACGAACCCGCGTCCCCTGCATCAGCAGGTGGACTCTCAACCACTGCGCCACCAGGGAAGCCCCAATGGAATTTTTACTTCATCTCTTTTATATGACTTTTATTTCCCAAACTTTCTGAGCAGGCAGGTTGCTTCTTTGTTATTCTCATAAACAACATTATTTCAGGGTAGATTTTAGCCTGTTTCCATGAGGGTCTACAAAGCCCAGGAGACAATTGTCACGAAATGAATTCCACTATGATGGTTGCTGAGTGTGAATTTGTCAGTAATATTGAAACAAGCCCTTCCCTTAAAGAACCAGCTAGCTCAAAACCACACAGTAAATAGGGAAATGTGCCATCCCGGTAAGGAAACAGATGCTTTCCAGCATAGCTTTGCTAAGGAACCCAGGGAGAAGAGGGATTCCAGCTTCATCTACAAAACTATTTACCTCTCAACTGAAATAAAAAGTTTCACTCAGCTGCACACCCGCTCCAAAGTCTGCATCATACTTATGCTTTCGTAGTTGTTTCCTCACAGACTACAAGTTCCCCTTTTGCTTTCAAACATGAATTGTCCCATTTGCCCATAGCTGGTAATTAATCATAACATAAGACAATAGATTCCTGTTTTCCTCCCTTATTAAAATTATAATAAAAAATGTATTGCCCTTTTTTAGAGATGAAATAATTACCAGTGTTTACCATGTTCTGAAATCCCAGCTTTTATGGGGGTAATGAAAGCAATATGGGGTCAAGCAGCCAGGGTCTGGGTGTGTAAGTAAGCAGGCGTTCCTCACCTCCAAAGCATGGAGGTTGAACTCACAGAGTGCAAGGCTTCTCAACCCTAGCTGCCCATTATGAGACCCTGGGGAGCTTCTTAAATACCAGTGCTTGGGACCTTGACCCAGACCAAATAATAAATCTCTCTGGGGATGGATCCCAACACCAGTGTCTTTTAAAGCTCCCCAGGTGGATCCCATGCGCAACCAAGATTGGAAATCACTAACTACAAGTCCATTCCCCAAAGGATGCTCATAGCTCTATGAGATTCCCAGAAAAACAGTTTGGGAAACACTGCAAAGTGTGAAAGCTTCTAGGATGGTCTCAGTACACATTCACATATTGTTCATCCTCATGACCTGCAGTTAAGAAAATGACTGAACTATCTTTAACTTGGCTGTTTTTAATAACTTGACTATGAAACTCTTTTAACTCACATGTCACCCATTAGAGGAACTTCTATTTGTCAGAGCACTTCAGGAAGCACCAAACTCTAGGGAAATAGGGCATCTTCTAGCTCTGAGGTTCAATTTCCATTCTATCCTGTTCTGTTCTACATCATTCAACGCACAACGTTGTCCCAAAGGTATCCCTTTGATTACTTACAACATAAAACTCTTGCTCGACTCCCTTAGCAGCAAAAAGGGAGACCCATGACCATTATCCTTTGAAGAGAAATTTTCAAGGCATTTCCATGAGCAAAGCTTTGGAGCAGTGCTTTAGGATGCTTGTTGCTAAATGAAGGGGAAGATTAGTTTTGAGGAAGATTGGGGATTTTCCTTGTAGACACAAATACCTCTCCCTGACCTGCTTTGTAAATTAAATTTTGCAACTAGTACCCACTGTTGTGCAGTGAAGTCTCCTGGGTGACAGAAATGTCACGGAGACTGGGGAAAGCATAATGCTTGAGAGGATTAGGTAATCTCAAACCAGGATTACCAGTCCAGAGACTAAAAGGGGAGTTTATGCAGGGCTGACTCTGAGAGGAGTCCTAGATGGTATGGGTGCTGAAAAGACAGGGACAACTAATTAGTTAAAGTAAAATTTTGATAGACTTTTGTCTTTTTTTCAAATGTGGACTTGCCAAATTTGTCCTACACTTTGCTATTAGCCAAGCAACCTTGAATACGTCTGGGTACTTGTGTGACGAATCGTGTGACTAGCTCCTGTTAAGAGAGGTTGAGTCTCAGATTCACCCACCTGGACCATTACACTCTTGACTGCTTTTATGAGATTGTGTGTTTGGTTTGCTATTTAACCAGTACTTCTTGAAGGGGATCGTATTCCAGGTAATGTGCTAGTTGCTGGGGACAGAATGAGGATCAAGAGTGACAAACCTTAGGGTCTTCTGAATGCCATGTTGCCTATCAAATATCCCTTCCTAATGATGTCTGAAGAGTTCTTAACACAGGGCTTTAAAAGGGCAAAAGAAAAGTTTAAATATAATTTCCACATTACAGAAGTATGGTTTATTACCAGTAGCATAAATATATAAGCAGTGAATAAACACGTTCTATGAAATACAATGCAAGAACTAAATTTCAATCAACTTGCTTTCTAGAGAGCTAGTGATAGTGAATCCCTTAGCTGGGTTGTGGTTAAAGGAAAGGTCCTATTGCTGGTTAAACCCATCTCTGCTTCCTTAGGTAACGTGGTCCTGCCATCCTTTATTATGCACAAATCCCACCTTCTGTTGAACAATATCAGCTCACTTGTCTGTGCTGAAATGTTTTCTTTCCTTCATTATGTATTTTAAATCAGAGAATTTAAGTGTCTGTAAATTTGCAATCTCTCAGCAACTTCTTGAAATTCATACTTAACTATAGAATCTTCACCAAATGTAGTTCTATAGTTTTTACTACAATTATTTGTCTTTGGAAAGGACTTAGTAAAATTTCCCCCTCTTCCAGCATGTGTTGCACAGCTGTCTGCTATTGGCTTCTCCCCGGTGGGTTGGACAGGGGTCTTTTCTCTGCAGTTAGTGATGTTTCAAGCCATGAGAGAAACATGGCTTATAGCCCTGCTGACTTTTGTAGGAGACTTTTCCAGATTGGGTATGACCTCAAGAAGGCTCATCTTCACTATAAAATTCACTGATTCTATGACACTTCCTTTAATGAAATAAAAGATTTCCTAGTCTGTGAAAGCTCCTGACTTAACCCTTTATTTTTATTATGCATTGGCTACACATTCTCAGGTAGTAAAAGTTTGGAAACCTATATCATGTCTGGCTGTGGAACAGGAGATGACGAACAGAAATAATGGAGAGATCAGAAGGATGTGGGTGGGAAAAACCCGAACGAACTTTTTGGCCAAGCCAGTATTTTTTAAGATTCTATACTTAGAATTTTTTTTCCTTTAAAAAATCCCCATGTTCCATGAGTCACAAGCCCATGCACAAGTTCTGGGGATAGGCAGGCCTGGTTCAAAAGCACCTTAGTTTCAAGCCGTAAGACCTTGGACAAGTTACTTCAGCTCCTTATGACCCATATTTTCATCTGCAAAACAGGGACAATAATCGTCCCTAATTCATAGGACTGTTTGGAGATAATTCACGTATAGGATACTGGCTTATACATAGATGATTATGATTTTATTATCACTATCACTATTGTTATGAATAATTTAATCCATGCACTATGCAAACTCACTAAATGAAGTATCTGGGATCATTAATCCTCAGTTCAAACGTGAGCTATGCGACTCAGCAGAAGAGGAAGATTGTTGAAGTGGTACATTTCAGAATTGACCCTACCAGTTAATTTACCAATCAGGGTGTGTTTCTTCATTCATAAAGCAGGTATCATCATACTATATGGCATATTCACAAGGACATTGTGACAAACATATCACTTGAGGAATAAATGTGTTTTGTATAAATGTAAAATACTCTGATAATTTAGATGTTATTTCCATGATGTACCCTGTCAGTTTGGTGCAGAGTATAAAGTAAGGTCTGCTGAAGTAGAACAGTTTTATAAAAGCTTTTATGTTTTTTAAAAAGAGTATTTAAAATGCATTTTCAAAACATATATTGGTAAAGAGCGTTGTCATTATTCCCGGTCTCAGGAAGAAGATAGTTTGGTGCAGGATCATGAACTGGGAGATGCACAGTGATATCTGCTCATTGCTGCATTTATCTAACATGTACAGAAAGGCCAACTTAAAGATAACGAGGGATTTTACACTAAAGTATTTTTATACTTTCCCAACACAACTGGTAGTGTTGTTTTCTTGACAGCAGATTTGCAAGGAAACTCTTCTTCCTATCTCCATGGTTACCACCCTAATCTGGGTCACTTGGGGTCTCCCCTGGATTTGTGCAGTGTTCTTCCATTTGATCTCTCTTGCTCTGTTCTTACCTCCTCTCCCAATTCCCATTATTAATTCAGAACTTACTTCACATCATGTCATTCTTTTTTTTAAAAACAGCAAAAACTTTAGCAATCACTTTTATAGGGAGAGAGAAAGAGCCTCGATTGGTGACATTTGTTAATTTCCCCTGTGTAAATATTTCCACTGTGGCCGATTTCAAGCTACCGATGTGAAGTCACCTTGGATTTGGGAAGATAAGTGCAGGAGAGGCTCTGTCGAGTTGGTGTGATCAGCTCCACGACTAGAAAACTCCCCAATGACTTCCCCAACCAGTCAAACTGAAGTCCTTCCAATAACCATGAATAAAGCCCACATTTCCAGTTATCTTTTTAATCTCACTTCCAACTCTACCCTTTTCTTGTTAGTTTCACTTTTTATTACTCACTTATTTAATTTGTAAAATGGGGATGCATTTGTAGGGACATATCACATGAAAAGTATGACAGCATTCAGCACTCTATAGAAGGCAAATATTTTATAAATCCAAGTTGGTGGGAACAGTGGCAGTTCCCTTAATATGAGGGAATATGACACACAAATCACTGACATTCATTGAGCCAGACAAATTACTCAATGACCATGTCTCCCCGCCAAACTGGATGTGAACCAAAGTTTCTGTCACCAGATTTTCTGTGAATAGTCTCTAGATCTCTGTGCGAAAATGGGAAGTATTAGTTTGCTCGATTTGGGGGATGACTTCAAAAGGCAGAAATGAATCAGTTGCCATGATGCATTTAGTCACATCAAATCCTGTCCCTTGTGTAGCTTCAGTCACTAGTACTTTATTTTGAAGTGACCATTTCAGCTGGATTCACATTTTTGTCTCAGCCATTCATTTCTGCTCCAGAGCCTGCTTGTGGCTTTTGAAGGAAGATATCAGAAATCAAGATATGAAATTTCACTTCCCAAGAAATTGGGTCCTACAGAAGGTAAAAGAGGTTTGAAAGAAATGATTTGCAAATAGGTCTTCCACATGTATCTGTCAAGGTATGATTTTGTTGTTTTTGTGTTTTATCTGAACTTGGTCATATTGTATAGGGGAATGTTATTTACTGTTTCTGGTACTGATGCTTTGGGAATTGAGGTAGAGTGGGAAAAAAATTGAGGTAGGGTGGAGTTGATTGATTTCTGCACATAGAGCTTGTATACACAATGTAATCACATTTTTACCTCCATCCTTATGGGAGGGTCTTGTTTGCCTGAATTTCACAAGAATGTTAGCTGTAAGACAAGATAAAACTATGCAGCTTGTTTACGTCTCTGTTTCTTATACCTTTATTGGTAAAAACTAATAATACCAATGCAAAACAACACATTCACTTTATCTAAACTCTTTAAATTTGGCTGGGAAAAAATTCAAAATACTTTATTTGCTTATTATACAGAATTAAATTAATAGTGCTCATGTAACTTCTTCATTGCATAAAGTCTACACATGTGCTTCTTTTGATAATTTATAAGGACATGTTAATAGGTCAATTTTTCTGTCAAAATAGTCCTCTAAATGTTCAGGACTATGCTAGGGCCTTTGGGAGCTAAAAACAAACATAAGAAACAGCACCGATTCTCTCTTCCCCACTTTAGGAACTTTTACTTTATTTGGCAACAAAAGAATCAAAATTATGAAATGAATTGGGAAAAAATCTGTTCTATTTGCACTTCTGAGGGCTTAGGAAGTAGGCAAGTTTAGAGAAATCTGCTGTCAGTGAGAGTAACTTGAAGGGTGAATTGATGGTGTATTTTAAAGGATATGTAGAATTTGAAGAAATGAAAAGAATATCTTCTACAGAGAATGAATTATTCATTCATCCCCCAGTCTAAAGTAGGTCCCCTCTACTTTCCTCTTTCACATCTACTTTCACATCTATCTTTCTCTTTCACTCTATATTCTTCCTGGCATTAGTTTTAATTACCTGGCTCTGCCTCTAGTCTCTAAGTTTGGGGAAGATAAATATCTTGTTCTCTGTTGAAAAACTAGGACCTAGAACACTACCTGGCACAGATAGGTCTTTAATAATTATGGGTTTAATTAACAAAGTAGTTAAGTATTAATTAATCAGGGGTCTGTGTTTTTGAGGGGGTTCATCAGTGAAGAATGGATATCGGGAAATATAGAAGCAGAAAATAAGTTTGAATGTGTATGGTGTTGTCACATTAGAAAATATTTTAATATCACATACTATTTGAGATATTTGAGCAAGGGAGTGTTCCCTTCAATGGATCTTCAGTAGACTGACCTAGTAATGCTATGGCAGAACCATGAGAAGAGAAGGCTGCAGACCAAATCTGGTGTGTTGCTTGAGGTCATCTGTGCATGTGATGAAGACAGCCTCACCTGCTAATAAACAGAATTGACTGATCATGACCTCTGCATTTGACACTCCCCTGTTCATCACATAAATACTACACTACAAAGACAAGGGTGTTGAGGGTGTTTGCCATGGAGTGATAATAATGACTGATCATAAAACGTAAGCTGAATGCTGAAAGACAAGTTTTACAACAATTGAGGAGGAACACAGAGGAGATTGCAAGACCAATGGATAAGAGGTTTAAAATAAGTGTCAAAGGTAACTTGAGATTAAGCAAACAGAGGTAGTGAGCCAAAAAGACAAGTGTCAGCAGTCAACGATACATATGCTTAATATTAAGGTAATGGAAGGAGTTAAGTTATTGGTAATCAAAAGGGTAGGTTCTGACTATGAGGGAGGTGACTGAGATAGGAAGAAAAGAGGTATCTTTGAGAAGATTTCAAAAAATTGAGTGGCCAGGGAATGTGTGTATATTTCACACTGTGTCTTAACGTATTCTTAAATTAGCCTAAAACTTACCAACTTTTCATCCTCCATTTTTTTAAACTAAATGAGTTGCAATGTAAATCTCTTTTGGTGATTCCAATCTGGAATCCAAGGTTTGCAAATGCTTTAAAAAAAACTGAAACAGATGTCCATAAATGACAGTTATAAATGGGGGTAAAAATTAACCTTTGCCAAAGAATCATTAAGTTAATTGTCTTCCTTAAGTTGAACCATTCTTCAGTAAATAAGAAACTCCCTTCTCAGTAAGGCAGCCATGGAGTCACATTTCCCTGCTCCCCTTAGAAATGTGTAAGAAACGTTTATTTTAATAGGGTAGATCTTAAATTCAAATGTGCTCTCCATTAAACGATAAACCCTGAGGGCTATGTATCTTTCACTACTGTGTAACACAGGCAACAAATAACAGATGATAAATATTATAATGAGGCCAACTAGGATACCGCATCCATTATAACTGGGAAATTGTTTCTTTTTATTTTAAGATACACTGTGGGCATTAAAACTGTTGCTAATCTGTTGGGATAATAGCTTCTAATTTGTTATGAATAAAGATGTGTGGGAGAGGATGAAGTTTGATCAAAGGAAAATTTTTAACACTGCACCCTGAAGCCCTTAAGGGCTACACCTTAAAGTGAATAATCCAAGTGCATGCATTGACATGGTGTATTAGATTCAGTCATTTTGTCTGAAGGAAACCAATCAGGGAAAGTGAATTGTTCCCTGAAAAGTCATCCTAGAAAAACAAAGCCAAGCTTCTGGCCTCTGTGTAGGCAGTCCATGGCATCTATATTTCAATCTTTTATATTACTACATTCGGGTGCATTACTACAAGCAGATGTACAACCTGTTGTGTATAAAGACAGCACATTGGCCACTCCATTTAGGGTAACTAATGCATCTGTGAATGAGTGTTTAGTTCTTAAGCAGTATCTCTAGTGATTCACATTTACATGTCACTCTGATTATATGGATGAGGGATGGAAGGTTGGATTTTGGAATTGCAGGCATTTATTTTTTAAATGGACTTCAAAAATGTCAAGGAGTGCAGTTCCCAGACTTACCAATTTGCTAAGATAGTGTGTTCAATAGAAAAATAGTTTCTGTTGTTAAATAGGAAAAATACTTCATGAATATAACCTGACCTTGTTTTACACTCACATTTTAATGTCACAAATACCTTGAGGGATCGTTTGATAAGGTATTTCTACCCTAGTGATAGATGAATGAATCTATTTAGAAATGATTTCCCCAGAGGTCATATGATGATGTACAAGCAGAGCCAGAAACAGAATCTCCTAACTAGGGTGGAAAAAACATGTGTTCTGTGTGTGTGTGTGTGTGTGTGTCTGTCTATCTCTGTGAGATCTATACTGTCTCTTTCTGTAGATGTAAAGATTATAGATTTTTTTCCACTTTACCAGTACTTCCTGGAAAAAAAAATGGCTTGACTACTTGTTCAATTGTAGATCTTGAGCTCTGTCTTCTTTAGAGGTTGGGAATTTCTGGATGACATAATGTACTTATTCTCTATATTTCATTTTACATCTTCACTTCCTTCCAAACCAAACTTCTATGATTTTTTTTTTAAATTTGGTCTTCCAGACTTATTTATTAAAGCAAAATTTCTAGACAGTTACAATCCTTTAATTTAATATATACTTAGAAATAATGAGTTAAAATAATTAACATATTCCTTTTAATTATTGTCTAAATTTACTTTAAATCCCTAAACACTGACATGTTACTTTTTATGTGCAAATAAGCATACCAAATGCTAAGGGAGATAAAGAAGTGTACAAAATTTGATCCCCATCCTCAAAAATTCTAGAATTTCATGTTTGTGTATGATAGCTATAAGGCAGAAAGTGACAAATAATACACAAGAAATTCAAGCTAGAGGAGAAAGAGTACTGATAAAAGGGAGAATGTGGCATTCAGTTGAGGTTCTGATGAACATGATTTTTTTTTCAAGTGGAGGTATAGTTTGAAGAGGAAGAGACCCCAGAGAGTCAGAATTATGTGAGTGGGTGGAAAGAAGGTTGGGTCATACATACAAAGCCTGAATTGCCTTATGGAAAAAGTGGACTATATTTTGGGTAATCCTGAAACCTTAAAGAAGGGAAATGAGGTAATCCTATTTCTTTTTTAGGACTATTTCTTCAGGTTAATGAATAGGGAAATTGAGATAGAGAATCCAACTAGGAATATCACTTAGTAGCCAAGACAAAAAGTTAATAAAACCTCATAGATAGTTTGGAAAATAGGAGACAGATGTGAGATCAAAGGAGACGAGGAAGGATTTGTTGACCAGTGTGTACATAGGAAGAATGTAGATGTCAAGTTACTTGGGGGTTTCTGTTCTCTGTGACTGATAGCATGAGGATGCTATTGAAGACAAAGTTTCAATAGAGGGAAGTGGGAGACGATGCTGAGTTAGTTTTGGAACATATTGACCTTGAGTGTCAAAGGAACATCTGTTCATCTTAATAGCATATTTCAAGTTTTTAGAAAGGGTTAAAGCCTTATGTTTAAGACAGAGCTGGCACTAAAGCGTTTTTATTCCAGTTCTCTGATTTTGCTTGGCAAATTATACCATCTGTCTTCTAGAAGGTAAATGAATAGGTGGCTATGTACTTGGGAGCTTTACAGATGCAAGGAAAAATCCTTTTTCTGGATATAAAATCATACCAGAAATAACTTTGTGCATACTAGTCCTTTTCTGCCAGTATTTTGGATAATACAGACTCTGCGAAATGGGATGCATATCTTGCTAGTCTTGCACACACGACAATAGCAGAAGCTTTCAAAGGTGATGTCAGTATCTAATGTGGCATCATGGATAATGGTCAGGGCTGGGAAAGTCACTAGGTACCCAACTTCTCAAAGGAGAAAATATATTGAAATGGTACTGAAGAGCATGACATCTGCTGCTTTCTTGAATTGTTTAGTTCTTTCCTGAATTCAGGACATTGCTTTGTATGTTATCACCACTAGGAAAATGTGTTTACCTCCAGCACCTATTTCCAAAGTGCTTTCAGAATATAATTGCTTAAATAATTTTCTGTGAGTAAATTAACATTTTACATTATTTTATTAACTGTACATAATTATACCTGAAGAAAACTTTGACTTTCTGTAGTTCAATGGCTATCTCTAAAAAACTTCCTTTGAATCAATGATCTTGGAGTCTTCGCTGATAATTTTGTGGGATTTTTTTTGTATGAATGAAACCAACATTTTTGAGAATTATTGAGCCTCTACTGTGTGCCAGGCTCTTTGCTAGTTGATTTTTTTTATAGAATATAAATATAGAGGATCTAGATCTAATACAATTGGGACTAATTAAACAAAATATTTAAAAATAGGAGCAATATTAAAAAAAGAAACACATAAGCACATATAAAACTCTTTAAAACTGTAAAGTTGTAAATATACACTGTTTACCAAATTTGGCAATAGAGTATTTTATTTGTGTGTGTTTTCCCTAATTGGATTTCCATATAATCTTTATGCACAAAACTTGTCCATTAGTTTTCACTTTTTAATTTGGTTTCAGTTTCCTTAAAGCTGAGCCCAAATTTAAAGACATTTGGAAAAACAAGCAAACAAACAAACATAGTTCAAACTCCTTTTAGATTTAACAGATTTACCGTAATCTCACCACATCCAACCAGACCATATATTTTTTTAGTAAACCTCCTTTTATTGAGTATCTTCCAAACAACTGACATAGTTTTTCAGCAGAGTTTTCAGAGAAATTCTCACTAATTTTTCAAACTCATGTTTCTTTGATTTATATACTATTTGATAATATAATTACAGCAACAAGTGCAATTGACATGAGCAGTTTTGAGACCAAACTTAACTATCATCAGCATACAATTCAGTCTTCTGAGCGTGAGTGAGCCTGCCTATCAACCATGGGCATTCAGAATGCCATGGCTGTTGATCAAAATATTTTACAAAGTTAAAGAAGAATTAGATCCAATCCAGGGATTTGTTAAATAAAAATTAGTTTAGAGGTTTCCACTGTGTTATCTCAGGTATCCAGATTGTCTATAAACATATGACAGGTAGCTATTAGAAGGCTCCATTTTGTTTCAACAGTGAAAATAATTATTGGATACTTGAGTCACATAGTGTCCTGGCAGCTTTTCTTTCTAATGATAGTTTGAAAATGCCTAAGTCAAAGAGTTTTTAAAAAGAAAGGCTCTGAAAATATCAAGCAAGTTTTCATGGATCATATCTTTTCCTCCCTTCCATTATCTCTACTTACTTTCCACTTGCTGCAAATAATTCATGGTCTGGCCCTCAAGCAGCTCACAGACCAGAAGAGATCAACTCACAGATGACAACCATAGAGTGCAATAAAGGAGGTGCTCTGATATGGAGAAGGACAGAGCCCTCTGACAGCCCTGACAGCCAGAGGCCTGGAGATCAACCTTGAAAAAGCCTGGCTGATAATAGAAACCTTTGTCAAGGAAACCACATCTGAATTTGATCTTTAAACATTATTTAGCCAAAGGAAGAAGCTCAAGCAGACAGAGCAGCATGACTGCTGGCTGAGGTCACAATTTAACCTGTCTGTGTCCTCAAGACTCATTGCCACCCTTTGCATACAGTCAATCTTGAACTTTATCCCTGAATCAACAATCTGGAACAAAGTTAAAGTGGGAACGTGTTATATTAGGGTAATTTCAAGTTCAAGGAGGGAGAATGTTGCAGATAAGACTTGGTATAGGATCCAAATCTGAAAAGACCATGAGTATCACATAAAAGTTTGGATTTTTCATCTGAAGAAATAGAAAAGCTATCAAAGGGTTTTAATTTAGGGAGTGACATGAGCAAATCTGCACTTACAAGGATAAATCTGGCAGCACTGTGGAGAAAGATCCGCTAAGAGGCAATTGCATTAATTTAGTCTTGAAATTATGAGCACCTAAACCCAGGCAGACCAGGGGAGATGGAGAAGAGGGGATTAAGCTGATCCCTGTATTCGGATTACTCTTATAACAAGGACAAGAATTAACAGTCTGCGAGTATTCTCAGATTTTTCCTTCCTCCATCATAAACTAAGAAAATGGCAAGTGAAAGAAAGGAGGAAATTAAATAAAACTATCATCCGCCCTGGTGCTTAAGAAACCTGGGAGTTTATTCTTGAATTATGCCCAATCATATATACAGTTCTCCATTCATTTAGTTAATAAATGTTTACTGGGTACCCTCTTTGAGCCTAGTACAGTTCCAGCCACTGGAATTACAAGACAAACAGGTCCAATGAAGTTCTACCCAAATAACTCTAATTTCTCAGTTTCTCTCAATTCCAAATGTCTGCACACACATTCTCTTCTCTCCACTTCTCTCCCTTACCTGATTAAGTCTTACTCATGCTCTGCATGAGCTGAAAAGCCACTTCCTCTCCCATGGGACTTCCCAGACCCTCAGCCATGGTTGGGGCCCCAGGACTTGTGCTTCCATTGCACTTGCCTTGTACTTCCTCTGAGAGAACATCTGATCGCATGGCACTTAAATCATGCTGGTTCAATAGCCTGTGATGCCCTGAGGACACAGACCCCTCTGCTTTGGTCACTGCCCAGCAAAGAGTAGGCATTCAAATACTTTGTGAATAAATGGTGAGTAAATGAATTAAATGCCTCAACACAGGGAATTGTTTCTTCCCCCATAAAAATTATACTTTTAGAAAGCCAAACTCATCACTATACTTTAAACTGGCATTAAGGTAGCCTTCTACTCAGGAAGTTCAAGGCTGTTATATGTTAACATTCTGTATTTCTAGCTTCTACTTCTAGATTGAGAAATGAGCCACATATGGTTAGTTAAACTCATTTGTGAAAACTTGGCATGTTCTCAAACCATATTCAAAGCTTATGTTAGTTTTGAAGACACAAATAAAAAAATATATTTTCTAGAACCTCCCCTTCTTTGGTTGAATTTTTGGAAAAGATCTCCCACGATGTGAACTTCTGTAAACTATATTCTAAGTTGAATCTGAATATCATTATATGATTTGAATTTTCCATATACTGTCTCTTCTTCAAGCCATGACAGTTTAAGGAGTAGAGAAGTATTATTTGTATATAGAAATGAGGAATGTTTTAATTTTAGATTCCAAAATACCATAGATAATAACATATGCTAATCTTAAAAGCACTCGACATGTTTCAAGTAAAAATAAGTCTCTTAAAGATGTTCCATAGAATTTGTTCTGACTTTAATAAACATTAGATTTCAGTCCCATCTCTTTAGAGACTCAGAAGTGAATAATAGGAACTTTGATAAAGGTTAAAAAAATCTCTCTACTCTCCACTCTAACCTCCTCACTTTATTTTATGACTAAGCATTAAATCAATAGGCTGCAGTATCAACTTCAAACTCTTGGCAATAAGCACTTATGATAAATAATGACTTTTTTTTTCAAGCATAACTCTAGCCATGATTACCTTAAGCCCTAACTTTCATAAAAATCTTGAATTATCATGGAGTTTTGACAGAAAAAAACATAAAATCCATTCAAAAATTTGCCCAACTCTATATTATACCCACAATTATGACAGAAAAGATAAATTATTTATTTTTGTTACTTTTCCTTCATTTTCAAGCAAGATCTTTTTTCTCCTCTGATTTGGATTTGGAAGTGTATTGCCTGACAATTATTGTCAAAGCCCTCTTACAGAAATAATCAAAATGCCCTTATACTGTTAAAGTATTTTTTCTCTTATGGTTCCATAGGTTGGAAATGTATCATTAAAATGCCCTCCTTATAACTGAATACAGAAACGTAAAAACTGTTACGGAGTTGCCTGGCAAACCAGGAAGTTAGGGAAGGAACCTTAATATTTGTCTAGCCTCAGCTTGTATTGGACACCTTCCTAGGTGTCTTTGACATTTTTTAATCTTATTTTAATTTCTTATAACAACTCTGGAAAGTATTTCCCTTATATAAAGATAAAGGTAATGGAAGCTCAGAAAATATGTGCCTCCTACCTAAAATCAGGTAGCTACTCAATGGTTGATTACATATTTAATATTCTTTCTGAGACACTAACTTTTGGGCAGAGTTGAAGTATCTTAGCAAAGAGAAATAATATAGTGCTTAAGCATATCAATTTTAAATATAACATCTGGAGTTAGAAACTGAATCCCTTCTCTTCGGGACAGGTTTCTTTTTTTCCCATTGTTTTGTTTTATTTAGTTTTGTTTTGCTATTATAGTTCACCACAGCAGGTAATAAAAAGTTGTGTAAAGATCCCATTTTTAACACTTGACCTTAAGATCCAAGAAGCATCAATAAATAGCCAGACACTGGAAATTGATGTCTGGAAAAACATGAGGAAGAGTTAAGATATTAGGAGCACAAAAGTAGAAAATAGATATCATGGAGGATATGAAGTGGTGAAAATGAATGTTTGTGCCTAAGGCAAGAAATCCACAGGTTATGGCTTTGAATAAGCAAGTGGGGCTCAGTGAAGCCATTGAGGGTAATGGTGAGTGAATAATTTGGAAGAAAATATGAACACAGTTGAATGTTACTGGAGCCAAGTTTCCACATCAAAGTGTACTGCATGATCAAAAATATATATATGGGGCAAACCTATTCGACACAATTATTTCCACTTATACTGTTAAAAAGGAAGGATATTTTCCAGCAATAACTAAGAATGATACACTCATTTCCTGCCCTGTGTCATTCCTAGTCCTTTCCTGATATCAAATGCATTTTCTGACATGTTAGCCAATAATATTTATTTAGTAATTGCTGCATTGTACTGGCTCATTTAGGACTGTATTCCAATGTAAGTGTCAGAAAACCCAACTAAATCGGGCTTCAACAAAATGGAATTTAGTATTTGACAAAACTGAAGAGCCCTAGGATTTACCTAGCTGCAGGCACCTCTAGATACAGGTCTACAATGCCACAGACCTGGTTCCACTAGTCTCTCTTTATAGAGGCAAGAGGGCTGAGGCATTTTGAGATGCTACCCAGTGCCCAGGTTTACTCTGACTCACCAGTTTGCCAGTCCCTACAATAGTCATGGTGGCCAGGGGGATCTAGTGATTGATTGGCTGAGTCTGTGTAACATGTTAGACTGAGAGGAAGAAGACTGATCTCCACATAGGAATTATCATTGCCAGAATTAGGGAGAATGAATACCTTGGAAGCACAAATGGCAAGTGTCCACATAATTCTCTAAGTCCTCTATCATATATCTATCTATCTGTCTGTCTGTCTATCATCTATCTATCTATCTATCATCTACCTACCTATCTATCTATCTACCTATCTATCTACCTACTTATCTATCATCTATCTATCTACCTATCTATCATCTACCTACCTATCTATCTGTCATCTACCTATCTATCTATCATCTATCTATCTATCATCTACCTATCTATCTATCATCTATCTATCTATGTACATATCTATCTATGTGTGTATGTATGCATGTATCTATGTATCTATGTACCTATATATGTGTGTATGTATGTACCTATCTATCTATCTAATCTATCTCCAAAGTGGATTTACTTCCTTTCTTCATTTTTTTCCTTCATAAAACAAGTATGTTTGAGCACCTATAATGTGACAGTGTTTATAACAGTGAGTGAGAAGGCAGGACTCCTGCCTGCATGAAGCTCAAGGTGAGTGGATGTGAAGTGACACTTGTACTTATCAAGGCCTAATGGGGCTGGGATGATGAATTGTATGACAATTTCCATCTGCCAAAAATCATGGAGGATGTAATGAATCACACCTCTCTCTTAGCAGTGAGACTATGGGTTGAGGCATATTGCCTGTCAAAATAGGAAAAAGTATTACATACCAATCTTTTGGCTCTTTCTATGTATAATTTTTCATAAGCACAGATTGTTTTAGCTGGAAATGATACCTAGAAGAGGCCAGTGTTGAAGGGGGAAAGGACAAGTTCTAGAGCAGGGGTCTCTCTGGTGAGTGGGCTAGTGGGACTCACAGGGCAGCATAGGGTCATCAGTATTAGGTCTTGTGTATCTGCAGAGAAGGCAAGAGGAAGACAGCATCAAATATAAACTTTTTAGGTAGTAATTTTAATGAATAAAATCTCAATATTGATTTCCTTCTGCTCATTAATTGTAAAAATACCTAACATGAAAGATTTGAATACTTAGCAGATGACAGTGGTAAACTTGCCCACAGGTAAATTGTATTATCTCCTTTAGAGATATAGTCTCCACCTCCCTTTCAGATTTACCCCATTTACTTTATGATTGAATAATCCCTTTCCCTAATAAGAGATAAAGACATCTTCTTGAAAAATCAACAGAAAAAATTCCAGGGTTTTCAGAACTTTGCAAAGGTAAAAATATACTGGATTATGCATCAGTGTCAGAGATGGATTTTTGAGCTTAGCTTCACAGAACTGTTACAAAAAAAAAAAAAAATCCAAGCAAACTCCTAGGTAACAACTCTGTTTGTATCCCAACTTCCTAGATATCCTTGAAAAAGGGTACACATATGAACCGGGATTCTGTTTTTTTTTTTTTTTTTTCCCCAGTGGTTCCCAGGAATACTCTACTATGAGATATTGGCATATTTGCTTCAAAATGACACAGAGAAGCAGTGCCTCTGTCACTTTTAGAGTTGACATCTCACCTTAACAGCTCACCCTTCTCAGGGGTTGTGTTTTCATCTCTGAAAGGAAGCATTTCTCAGAAGAAGACATAAAACATTAATGTTGATGGATTTTCAAGAAGACAGCATAGGGCTTCCCTGGTGGCGCAGTGGTTGAGAGTCCGCCTGCCGATGCGGGAGACACGGGTTCATGTCCCGGTCCGGGAAGATCCCACATGCCGCGGAGTGGCTAGGCCCGTGAGCCATGGCCGCTGGGCCTGCGCGTCCGGAGCCTGTGCTCCGCAACGGGAGAGGCCACAACAGTGAGAGGCCCGCCTACCGCGAAAAAAAAAAAAAAAAAAAGAAGAAGACAGCATAAGACAAGTAACAACCTCTATTGAATAGCATTGTCGAAGCAGCTCTGAAGTTCTTGTTTTGTACCTTTCTTTGTCAGTCCCGATCAACGGGTACTTTAAAAAAACATCAAAGCAAGTACTGAAGAAAGTTAAGAACATGGAGACTATGTTTTGCCTAGATTATCTTGAGTTAAATGTAAGGTTTTGCTTTGACTTTGTGCACTGTTTTTTGAGGTTACATGGTACCATATATCACCTTTTTTAGAGATATGGCCTTACATTGCACATTATGATCCCATAAACAAAATTTAGGACAGGATTTAAAAGTAGGAATTGTAAAGCTAAAATTATTGACTGCATATGATATGTCAGATTCCATGCTAAATGCTTCATATGTAGCATTTCAGGTAAACTTGATAACAATTCCATGAGGCTAATACTACTATTTATCTCTTAAGGAAATGGTCTTTGGAATCAGCAGCTAAAGTAGAGGTGCTAAATGGTGGAGATGAGGATAGAAACCACAACTCAGTGATTCCAGAGCACAAATGTCCAGATCTGTTCATAAGCCGATAACTTTTTTGGAGAAGTTTACAAATATTTTATCAATTACTTCTAGGAAAACAACTTACTTTGATTTAAGTAGTACTTTATTTTTTTTAATTTTATAATAGACAAACCAACCAACAGACAACTACGTCTTGCAACATTACCTTCATTGTGTGAGAAAAAGTGTACTTCTTTAAATTCAGGGTTATGAAACTTATTTTTATTTTTATAACATGAGATGTGTCAGGCTTAATCTATCTTGAGCACTAGAGTCTTACTGCAAAAAGACTGCTTTCTTCAGCCCACGTAACTTTCACTTCAAGCCAACTATTCCTATAGTGGAGTTAGTTCCTACTTTCCCAACCAGCATTTAAATACTCAGTCTGAAGCAAGAGACTGTCCTATTTTCACAAGCATTTCTTATTTCTGGGGTCTCACTTTTGTGATTAGGCTTTCTCTTTCTTGCTTCTTTGGTTTCTGAATGTCATAGATTGTATGATCATTCCCAAGAATGTTTGTTCATGACCTCCAGAAAGCAGATACCAAGATAGATGAAATTAAGAGGGAAAGATTTATTGAGGAGAATGCCTGGGATAAAGAGGGAGCAGGAATAGGCAGAAAAAGCCTCAGATTACAATGTAGCATGACACCTGTGAAAGGAGAAGAGGAAGGAAAAATAATTGGATAGGAAGAGCTTCAGACCATGGTGTAGCTATGGGGAAGTCTCAGCCAGCCCAACAGGGAAACTCAGACACAAGGACTCCCACACTGGGCAGAAATAGCCAGGTCCCATACCTCATATGCTCAGCTGTTAGCTAGGAGCTTTCCATGGGCAGAGTGGCCTTGACCTAAATGCTGCATCCAATTTGAAGACTCTGTGGCTGGTGGCTGTCAGCTAAGTGCTGTCCTTGGAGAATTTCATGGCTGCCACAATTCACCCCTTATGCTCAGCAGATGCTCTTCTGCAGGTTTGGAGACCAGCTCTTTCATGGATCCTGTTGGATGCTTCATGAGGGAAAACTTACAAGGGGACAGTTGGTGTGAGAAACTATAGCTCCTTTCACTGCAGTTCATATGGGGGTTGCAATTGATATGCATTATCTCCCTCTTCCCACATTTATTCTAAATTCACCTCACTCACTCTCAACTAACACCTCTGCTGGTCTCAGTGGCTTGCCCGGTGGTGAGACTAATTTAACGAGAGGTTGGAACATCTGGTCAACAAAACCTTCTCAGGCCAGGTTGCTGCAGGTGACCTTTCAAACTCACAGCTGGGCAAGGGAGTAACCAGAGGGGTCCCATACATTTTTTTCTCTGAACCATCTTGTAACAGCAGCTCTGCTTCCTCCTATTGATCAGGGTCCATGATCTCTTCCACAATGGAGACCTGTCTTCTTGTCTGCTGGCCACTATACAAAGGGAGCTCAAATTACTTAGGAGGCAGCTATAGCCTTGTTGTTCAATGGGACCCTTACTGTATCTTTGAGAAAGAGTATGCCTGCTTTGGAGACCAAGACTTCTAACTAGGTAGAGACCAGAATTATGGGGGCAAGAAGCACAAAACCCCTCAGTGTGTCACTAGTTGTCAGCTACCTTCATTCCTAATGTCAAGTTCCCTCTTGAAGGGAGATCTCAGAGGCATATGCTACCAGTGCTGTACCTGTATTTGGTGGCCTACCTGGAAGATGATTATGCATCCCCACATATTGTCATGTAACTTGCAGTGATTTCCTGTTGGAAGAGAATCTATCCCCACTCCATTGACATCAAACTTGGCCATAAGACTGGTTTTAGCCAATGGAATGTGAGTTCAACATTACATGCCCCATCTGAGCAGAAGCTTTAAGAGACACTGTGTGGTTCCATGAGTGCTTTTCTCTCTCTGCCATGAGAACATATCTCAGTAGGGACTAGATCCGAGAATGAAAAAGACATGTGGAGTACAGCCACAGCTAATACACAGCTGACCCAATGAATACAAGCAAGAAGTAAACCTGTGTTGTTAAAAATAACTAAGAATAGGGGATTATTTGTTACTTCAGGATAACCTAATAAGATCTGACTAATACATTGTACCTTGTCTTATCTGTGATATTTTGTCTGGTCTCTGGTAAGTCTCCTTTGTCCCACTTTCTGATAACTCTGTTTCCCTGGTTGTTTCTAACTAACAGGAGTCTGCTCATTAATGTCTCTAAATATTGTTCTTAATGTTTCTGGGGGTTTCTGGAGTGACTACATCAAAAACATCTGGATATAGTTTTTTAAGACACTCACTGGCTCCAGAGTATGGCTAACTGGCTACAGAGATTCTGATTCAATAAATATGATTAGGTATTTGTCCTTAGTATGGGTCTAGAAATTTTTAAAAACTCCACATGTTGCTATCCTAAATTCAAGAACTAGTTGCATGCTATGTTTCATAATATTCAATTTCCTTTAGATCAATCATCTTTACTGGTCTCTTGAACCTATGTGTACCATAACCTTTATTGCTTACCCTCAGCCTTGGATAATGGCCTTTCTATCCAACTTACCACAGCCCCACATCTTCATCCTGCATTCACAGCCTTGTCAAATTGAATTTGTACCTGAGACCTGCCATTGTTTAAAGCATACACTGAATTTCTCTTTGGAAAAAGTGTGTGTGTGTGTGTGTGTGTGTATGTGTGTGTGTGTCTATGTGTGTATACATTACATATATGAACAAAAGGATAGAGAGTTACAGGAAATTGTTTTATGCTGAAAAAATGTAATTTTGAAGCAGCAGAGCTAATTATCTGTCTGAGAAAATGTGTAGGTCCTATTTAGCTCAAAAGTAACAGAGAGATTGCTGATACAATTATTCCTCATAACTCTCATAAATGCCTATGTGCATTAATACATGCATAAATCCCCTCACGTGGATATGTTACTGGGGATGACTGTCTAAATAATCCTCAAAGCACCTTTTATTCAGTGATAATGCAGCAGAAATAAGGAAAAGACTTGCAAAATGATTGAGGCAAAGTTAGATGAGATCAAATATTTCATCTTCTATGAGAAAGATTGTCACAATCATCACAAATCAATGACAAATCTTCCCATTCCATCACACCCTGATCTCACCTCCACCACATCATTCTGCCTTAAATTCTTACTGATTTTTCACAAACCATTACATCTGAATTTATTCTAGTTTAATATTTGGCTGATGTTCTTGAAGAAAGCACAGAACGTGAAATGGGTGAAAACACTACATGGATTTAGGAACTGACCACTACGATGTGAAAACTTCCACTTAGACATTTGCTTGATTTCATTCATGCTTCTAGATATACACTGCTCTGGTTAGTGCACTGATATTCCTTCATTTTGCTTTGCAAAGGTAGTATAGCTAGTATGTGAATATCGACTCATAATACTCAGGAAAAAAATGAAGTAAATATAAAAAAAAATTCTGGTTGAATAGCAAGTTGTGATCAGAATTAAATACCAGAATCAGAGTCACATATTCTTGTTGAATCCTTTCTGGCTCTATTCACAAGGGTCATAAAATTGTCATAACTCCTTCAGCGAAGGGGGAAAAACAAATATTTACCATGATTTTTCCCACTGGAATGTAAAATGTATGACAAACATTAGAGTCATGAAAGATACAATAAAGAGCCAGCTAAAATTAAGATTAAAAAAAGGCCCAAATAAATTTATATCTGGAAAGATAGATTAAACAGGCTTCCAAAATTCATATACTCAAAGATACTTTTTTACTTCATACATGTCTAAGAAAATCAACCAAATATTTCTAACAATTCTTCTTTTTGTTTCCTTTATTGATGAATGAGCAAAAATGGGGAAAACTCTAGAAAAACCTCTCTTAAAAATTCATATTGACATTCATTTCCTTTTTCTTCATAGGGTCACCATTACTTAATAGAATAGAAAGGTGCCCAACAGTCATTTCCTATATGATTAACTGAGCTTCAAGCTGAGAGAGTTTTCTTACATATTTTAAAATTTCTGTTCAAACTTTCCAATGTAAAACTTAAAAACCTTACATTTGGAAACTTTGCATACTCTGAATGGAACTATCCTAGGATCGGATGAGATTTTAACTCTTGATACGTCTCTTTATTAGATGCTGCTATTTTATTCTGTGAGAATAATTTATTAATAGAACTAAGTTACTAGTGTAACCAAAGGATTCTGGAAACCTGAGAGAGATTAACAATTATTCTATTGATTTAAGCAAGTATTTTGCCCTTCCTTCCTTCCTTCCTTTCTCCCTCCCTCCCTCCTTCCTTCCCTTCCTTCCTTTACCTCCTCTTCACTTCCTATCTCTCTCTCCCACCTTGTACTGGTAACAGAACCCCTTTTGTTGTTGTTGTTGTTTTGTTTTTCCCTCTATATTAACTAGGTAAAAGTACAGATGATCTTGATGAAGTGGAGAAGAGTTTCAAATGCTGCCCCCTTGACCTCAGTCATGTGTCAAAAGTCTATGACATATATACACTACTATATATAAAATAGATAACTAATAAGAACCTACTGTATAGCACAGGGAACTCTACTTAATACTCTGTAATGGCTTATATGGGAAATGAATCTAAAAAAAAGCATGGATATATGTATATGGATAACTGATTCACTTTGCTGTACACCTGAAACTAACACAACATTGTAGATCAACTATACTCCGATAAAAATTTTTTTTAAAAAAGGCAGTCTACAAGTCATTGTCGCAAGGAATTCTTGTTTCCTTTTTAAGCCACGGACAAGATTTACCTGAAAGTAGAGAAAGGCAATTGAAGATGAAATGTGCTATGTGGTAGCTTTTTATTTTTTTCTTTAGAATACTATTTTGAGAGTATGTGGATACCAGGATACCAGAATTTCTGATTATGATCAAATTGTATTTGCTTTACTGTCATATTGAATGCAAAAGTATAGAATATTTTCATGTTATTGGAAACGTTTCTTCACCAGTGTCAAGTTAAAATGTGAACTATCAACAGTTATAGATATGCTTGTGCCCATGATCTTGCAAATCCTGGCTCACTTGGCGCGGGTTTCGTCTTTCTTTTACAGCATAGGTGGAGAAGTAGGGCGAGGCCATGAAGGAACTTACGTGGGCAAACACTTCCGCATGGGATTCATGACGATGCCCGCTCCTCAGGACAGGCTGCCCCATCCTTGCTCCAGTGGCTTCTCTGTGAGGTCGCAGTCGCTGCACTCGGTCGGGGGCACAGACGATGACAGCAGCTGTAGCTCCCGGAGACAACCACCCCCCAAGCCCAAGAGGGACCCCAGCACCAAGCTGAGTACCTCGTCCGAGACGGTCAACAGCACGGCAGCCAGTAAGAGCGGGAAAGGCCCCGAGCGGAACGAAGGTAAAACCCGCCAGGCCCACTTCACTTAGAAAGAGACTTCAGGTCACGTGTCCGGGTCCACATACTAACCAGCATCTGCCTTCCTCCCTGGGTCTCATAGCCCTGTCTCCCTCCCCCTGAGTCTTAGAAAAGAGGGATCCAGGGGGGATGGCTATTTATCTGGGTGTTGTCAAATGACACCCAGAAAAATGTATTTAATTTATAGCATCGGAAAAGGAAAGCAATATATGAGTTTTCTAGCTCCCTTAAAGCTTTGAATCATTAGAAAATTATTTTGCCTAGCAATATGTCTATAATTTATATTTTCTTGCTTTTATTAGTATTATCTGTATGATTATAGAAGTATCATGTGATCATTAGGGAGCTTTGTAATGCAGGAAAATATAAAGAAGAAAAATTGTAATCATCTTTAGAAATGATCATTTTTTTAACATTTTGCTGTACTTCCTTCCAGTGAATATGAATTTATGCATGTTTGTGTGTACGTTTGTAGTATACACACACGTGTGCACATAGACATATTAAAGTCTCTACTTCAATCTCTATTCTATTTCTACCTATATTTCTATTTTTCCTCAGCCATGAAATACATAAATCAAATATATCTTAGTTTCCTTGCTGGTCTATGATTATAAATTAGGTCAGGTTAACACCATATCTCACCAGCTCTTTAGCCTTGCTTGAATAAATAAGTTTCAGCTTTCCTGAGCTTTTCCTGAGAGTCCCTTGGTAGGAGAATTGTTGCAAGTGTGTTTTGATACAGGCGCATTCAGATTTTTGTGTGTCAGTTGTGGAAAATGCTTCAGGGTGTCCAGTGCTGCCAGTGGCCAACTTGAGAGCATGGCTCTATGAGATCCCAGGGTCTTTCTCTTACCCTGTCTGTCCCTGACATTCTCCTCAGTTGGCTCCCCTGAGCGCCCAGTGTTCCAAGTTTCCCAGTAGCTTGCAACAGAGAGTGGAAGCCAGGTGGTCCTTTCCTCAACTGGATAGGTTTCTTTGTCACCTGGGCTCCCCAGTCCCTCACAAAAGCTCCCTCATCTTCTGGTCTAATCCTTCTACTGAAGCTCAAACTTAGTCCATGAGACGGGTGCCCAGGAAGCATGTACCATCTTTTCTAATAGCCTCATCTCTCCTTTCTCCCATATTGGTGTCCAAGTGCTTATTTAGCCAAAAAATAAAAAATAAAAACTTCAGAGTATATTGAAGAATACAAATAAGTGCCTGGAGATGGAGTGAATCCATGCATTCTATAGGGAAAATCTCCACTTATGCTCAGTTTTTTCCTACTTCACATATATGCGAAAATACATCATGAGTGTGTGTTTGTGAGATTATATATGTGAATAACATGTGTATATGTATATTTACAAAATCAAAATCCTAGTGCATAGAGTTCTGTGTTTTATATTTTCAGTTATTTTCTTGTGACTATTTTCCATGGCATTCAGTTTGTTGGGAAACACCATTTTTAGGAGGGGCATATACATCATGACACTATTTAATCATTATCTCTTTGAAGTCTTAGGTTGGTTCCAGTTTGTTTTGATGTAATGAATATCATTGCAGTGAAGATGTGTGTGTGTCTCTGTGTCTGTTTGTTTGTGTAACTCTATTGTTCCTCTGATGTCTTGGAATAGATTAGAATTCTGAGCCTTTTTTCTCATGAGTCAAGGTCATCAGTATGTCCTTCAACTTGTAACACATTGATGTTTTAGAGACAATTTAGGTGTTTCATTTACTTGTTAATAATCTAAAAGGCTCTAGAGATCTGCCTTTTGTAAATTTTAAATATTGTTCCTAAGTTTCCTCTGCTATTGATATATGGTGCCTTTCATTTCTCCTTATATCCTGTGATCTTGTTTCCAAAAATCACCCCCTTTCCTACTTTTACTGCCAGAAAACTGCATAATTATTTACATTAGATTGTTTTCAAAAGCAGTTTACTGATTTGGAACAGTGGTCTCTGAATGATGAGGGCCTAGAATGATTCAAGAATAAAGAGGAATAAAAGACCTATTGTAAAGGGAGGGGAAAAAGAATCAGACAAGGCAAGCAGAGAGTAAGGAGTGTGTTATCTGGAGTGTAATGCTCCTGGAAACATTCCTGGAAGCAGTGTAACATATACACTTCCGAATAGCACCCCCCAGGAAGGGGACCTGGGGCATTCAAAGTAGACACATGTGGCAAATCATGATTGTCCCACAGAAGAAACATTTGAGTGGTGATTCAATTGTCTTAAGAATAGAGCTTATTACTATTCATTTAAGATGATGTAGGTAGCTAATTCCTGAAGTAGAGAAGCTCATAATTCTTTCAGATCCCTTCATCATCTAAAGATCTAAGCCTCTAAATAGCTAGTTATCAAACAGAAGATAGCATCTCTGTTATCTTTCTTCCTTCTGAGGACAGAAGAGGAGACAGTGAGTAAATTACAGCAGCAGCAAAGAGTTATCTCAGACTTGGAAAACTACTTTATGGTCAGTGAGGCTTGTTAAACACTAGGTTCAAGTTCAACACCTTTCCTCAGAAGGACCTCTAAAGACGGGTTGAGAAGCCTTCAGCTGTAGTGCCTCTTTGAGGGTGGTCAGTGGACCAGATGGACTATTAAGATTCAGTGCAGAAATGGTCAACTTCTGTGGAAGAGTGATTCTTAATGCAAATTTCGCCTTCTCTTCAGAACACTTAATCAAAAGACAATTGCAAAACTGGATCTATTCAATTCTTTTCTACCAAGTTATGACTTCAGTAACAGGAGAGAATCAGGGCTCAGTTGAGACATGGGAAAAAAATCTTGAGTCCAAATGCATGCATGCATATGTGTGTACTCAAAGCCAAAATTATATAAATATGTAGATTGCTCTTTTATGAATCCTCAATTCTTTATAATTGTGAGTTAACTGGAGTTCATTACGGAACATATGTTTCCTTTACAATTTTTCTAGCTATCAAAATTATAACAAAGATGAAAAGTGACTTTTATAAATCTTAGTCTGTCTTTTCTTTTTACATTAAATGTCAGCAAAATCAAAATATTGATTCAGTGGCATTAGAAAGATTTCCATGGTAACCAGCTTCTATTTAAGTAGGGGCTTATGACTTCCTTGTGGTTAAAAGTAAAAAAGAACTGGACCTGTAGCAAAACAGCTTTTCAGAGTAGGAAAAAAATAGTTTAGTTATGAATACAACCAAAACTCACATGCCAAGAAAATTATAATTTAGCTTTTAAAAATTGTAATTCTGTCATATTGAAAATATATATTTACTATCCTATTTTAGGATCTTTCATAATAACACCTTTAAAAACATGTACAGTAGAGAAGATAAATTGATCTTAAATATGTGATAAATATTTTAATTGCCCTTTGTATTGCTTCAGTGTGATGTCTGCTTAGTTTGAGGAAAGGTCAGATGAAATAATGGGAGTTAACTAGAAAGGAGGAGAGCCTGAGAAACTGTGTGTTGTTTAGGATGTAGAAAAAGCAGGAACCGTGCAAATTCTCATCCTGCGTTCCCATTGCTCAGGTCAACACGTATCCCATTTATCAGTAGCATCATCCCTAGAGATGCTCTGTGGTGAAGGCAAAAGAGACTGTACTTAGAATCTACAGGGCAACATTGACTTTGGGCCAGTGAACTAATGAGACTGTTTCTTTACCTTTAAAATGATTATAAAGCACTGAAAACTGATCATACTGCCTCCCTCACAGGCTTATGACAAGCCAGTGGGCTAATGGCCACAATGGGGCATGATAAAAAGAAATTGCTATACAAATGTAAGTTCATATGGTTTTAAATGTGTACTTACTACCTATTAATAGGCTTGAATAACATGAAATTTTAGTTTAGTGTAGCATATATATGAAAAATAAATTGGAGATATAAGGCCTTTATTATGTTGAGGTTGATTCCTTCTATGCCCACTTTCTGGAGAGTTTTTATCATAAATGGGTGTTGAATATTATCAAAAGCTCTTTCTGCATCTATTGAGATGATCATATGGTTTTTATTCTTCAATATGTTAATATGGTGTATCACATTGATTGATTTGCATATATTGAAGAATCCTCGCATCCCTGGGATAAATCCCACTTGATCGTGGTGTATGATCCACTTAATGTGTTGTTGGATTCGGTTTGATAGTATTTTGCTGAGGATTTTTGCGTGTATGTTCATCAGTGATATTGGCCTTTAATTTTCTTTTTTTGTGATATCTTTGTCTGATTTTGGTATCAGGGTGATAGTGGCCTCATAGAATGAGCTTGGGAGTGTTCTTTCCTCTGCAAATTTTTGGAAGAGTTTCAGAAGGATAGGTGTTAACTCTTCTCGAAATGTTTGATAGAATTTGCCTGTGAAGCCATCTGGTTCTGGACTTTTGTTAGTTGGAAGTTTTTAAATCACTGTTTCAATTTCAGTATTTGTGACTAATCTGTTCATATTTTCTGTTTCTTCCTGGTTCAGTCTTGAAAGGTTATACCTTTCTAAGAATTTGTCCATTTCTTCTAGGTTGTCCATTTTTTTGACATATAGTTTACAAAACAGAAACAGACTTACAGATATCGAAAACAAATGTATGGTTACCAAAGGGGCAATGAGGGAGGGAGGATAAATCAGGAGTTTGGAATTAACATACACACATTACTATATATAAGATAAATAACCAACAAGAACCTACTGTATAGTACAGGGAACTCTACTCAGTATTCTGTGATAACCTATATGAGAAAAGAATCTGAAAAAGAATGAATATATGTATCACTGAATCACTTTACTGTACACCTGAAACTAACACAACATTGTAAATCAACTATACTCCAATAAAAATAAATAGGACAGGAAAAGAAATATATTTAGTATAATGAGGAAAACATTTTTATTAAACTACAAGTACTTCTAACACTTTAGACTCCATTAAAAAATCTAAGTATTCTTTTTTTTAACTTTTTTATATATTGGAGTATAGTTGATTAAGGGTATTTTTTTTGAAGTATAATTAAGGTATAACATTATTTTAGTTTCAGCTGTATAACACGATTCAATATTTGTATATGTTGCATAATGGTCACCACAATAAGTCTAGATAACATCCATCACCATACATGTTACCTATTTTTTCTGATGAGGACTTTTAAGATCTATTCTCTTAGCTACTTTCAAATATGCAATACAGTATTATTAACTGTATTCACCATGCTGTACATTAAATCCCCAGGACTTATTTATTTTATAACTGGAAGTTTGTTCCATTTCACCCATACCTCCAAAACTAAGTATTCTTAACTTTCATTTGTTTTAAACTCTTCTTTCAAGCCATTCTCAACTCTTAATTTATGATAATGCTTCATGATTGTCTTTACAAAACAATGAACTGGGATAGTTCTCCTGGTTTCTGATTTCACCTTCTAGAGATGCTAGAGTCATATCTATGAATTAAAAATTGTAATACCTGCAGGAACATTTGGAATCTGACTGTCCTTAAAAACTTGAACTGTGGGTGCTTCCCTGGTGGTGCAGTGGTTGAGAGTCCACCTGCCGATGCAGGGGACACAGGCTCATGCCTCAGTCTGGGAAGATCCCACATGCCATGGAGCGTCTAGGCCCGTGAGCCATGGCTGCTGAGCCTGTGCATCTGGAGCCTGTGCTCCGCAACGGGAGAGGCCACAACAGTGAGAGGCCTGCATACCGCAAACAAAACAAAACAAAACAAAACAAAAACAAAAACAAAAACTTGAACTGTGTGGTTGAGCCAGAACCAAAGGAAGGCTAAGTTCATTATAGAATCACTGCCTTAAAAACAAAACCAAACACAAGTCCCTCTCTCAAGGTTACCAAACAAAGTAGATTACAGCCTTCAGCAATGTTGCTTTTTATGCCACCATTTATTCTGCCAGTGCTTTGAGTGCCTACCTGGGCGTACTGGAGATTCGGTGGTGAACAGAAGTGGTCCTTTCTTTCATGTTACTTACAACCAATTTTGTTTCCAACTCTCCTGCTCAGCCTATTTCCCTCTATCCATATCACAAAGCAAGCACTGATGTACAAGAATCTTTTCTAGAAACCAGAAAACCTGGCATGATAACTACATGAGTATCCTCCATGTAATTAGTTGTTTAGGTCTGGAAGAAACAGCTTAACACATTTTAATAATGTTTTTTTTTTTCCTACAAAGAATATTTGTTGCTCTTTCGCTGTTCAGTGCTAACAGTTTAAAGGTGCCTGAATCTGATTTTGTACCAATGTACAGCTTCGTAAGCAACCTGTGAGCATTTGAGGAGAGAGGAGGAGAAACAAGTTGATTGCACTTTTTACTGTGGGGAACTTACAGGTTTACCAGGTCAGAATTCCAGTTTGGGAACCTGAATCAGCCCTAGTCAGGGCCAGCCATAAACTTGATTTTGCTTTCTTGATGACTAGCCCAGATTTCTGACCCTTCCAAGTACTCATATAAAAATTTAACACTGTTCCTTTTATGACTCAGCATGACATATTAGAAAAACATGGGCTTCAGAGGCAAACAGACATATCAGTGCTGCCAACATTTAATACAGTGTCTCTCACAGCCTCATTTTCCTCATCTGTACAATGAGAATAGCAATCCTGGTCTTAGGTGGTAGGTGGAATGTTGTCCAAGATATTTATCCAGAATTCCCCATTGCTTGGTATATTCACCCTGGATATTCCCTGGAACTGACAAACCGTTGGTGGCCTGAAGATGGAAGGGGCCATGTGGCATGGAACATGGGCACTCTCTAACAGCCGAGAGTAGTCTGGCTAAAAGCCAGCAAGGAAACAGGGACTTCAGTTCTATAACTACAAGGATCTGAATTCTACCAACAAGAATGGACTTCTTAGAAGTGAATTTTCTTCTAGAACCTCCAAACGAGGACCTAAACTGTCTGCCACCTTGACTTCAGCCTGAGCAGAGAACCCAGCCTTCTGGGTTCTGGCCATGCCAAGACTTCTGATCTATAGAACTGTGAGCTAATAGAGTGGTATTGATTTTTAAGCTGCTCCATTTATGATAACTTGTTACACAGCAATGGAAAAGTAATCCGTTTTACCAATTTGGAGACAAAAAAAGTGGGGTAAAATCCATTAGCAAAGCACATAGCTTAGAGCCTGAAGAATAGCAGATTCTCAGCAACCTTGTTGCCCTTCCTCTTAATACTGGGCTATATTTTCGGATAGCAGAGGGTAGTTAAGACTGTGCTGGTAGCGTTCCAGATTTCCCGTACCAGACCTTGAAAGTAAATGAGATGATAGAAGCTCAGAAAATGCTGACATATGAGGCCTCGCGAGTGTATGCTTAATTCTTTCTGAATTTGTTTGGATCTTTTCCTGAGAGGGTATGTCCTTTCTCACCAACAGTTTTTGTTCTTTCAAAGGGCTCAGCGATGGCTTTTCAGTGGTGTTTTCAATGACATTTAAATGACTGCAACTTGCAGGCTTAGTGCCTTTTTTCACATAACAAGTGGCACTTGTACGTCACAGTGTGCTTTCTAGAAGTGTTCAAAGCCCCATTAAGCACCACACTAATAAAACACAAGGGAAGTGGAAACAAGCCCTCAAAATTTCCATTGTTTTGGCATTGGGTAATGTTCTACTGTTTTGTTTTATGGGATGAGACATGGGGAATTGTCATAGAAGGCCCACATTCCTGGGTTTCACTTTCCAGGTTGACAGAATCAGAAGCTGCTAGGCTTCCTGGTGTAAAAGCCATCTGTCATACCAGGCTGCTCAGATGGAGACAGAGCTGTACATCTAGTGTGTGATCTTTTCCTAGTGTACCCTGAGACCCATGAATAAAGCCGTTTATAAGTCAAATCATCTTTCTCTTGGTCCTGGCCATGGCTATTGATTCTAGTCCAAAGAACTACCCTGCCTCTATATGGTCTCACTCAACACCCTTTTAGTAGCAATCTGGATTTGGCCTCATTTGTCTCAGTGTCTTAGATTCATAAGATAATTTTTATCCATGTTGCTTGGCACAGATGGATTCTTCCATGAGAAACCAATAAGCTCAAACTTCCCGAGTGTTGTTGTGATCAGGGCATTAGCTGTGAAGGTATTCTATTGCTGTACAAGTTGACACAAATTTTGTGGCTTAAAATAATACACCTTGATTATTTCACAGTCTCTGAGAGTCAGGAATCTTCTCAGGGTCTCCCAAGGCTGCAATCCAGGTGCCAGCTGGTGTTGGAGTCTTGTCTGAGGCTCAGGGTCCTTCCTTGCTCATGTGGATATTGGCAGAATTTATTTCCTTGTGGTTGTGTAGAACACATGACATCTTCCTTCTTCAAGGACAGAAGGAGAAAGTGTCTCTCTTCCTTTGATTCTCTCCCTTCAGGGACGGCCTACATGTTCTTTTAAAGATCTACCCCAGGATAACCTCCTTTCTGATAAAAGCAGAGTCAAATGATTAGGAACCTTAATTACAGTAGGAAAATCCTTTCACCTTTTTCCATATACTGTTACTCAGTCATGGGAATAAGATACCATCATATTCACAGTGCTGCTTGCACTCAAAGAGAGGGAATCATACAGGGTATAGGAGTCTTGTGGACCAGACTAGAATTCTGCCCACTTGGGGTGATATAAAGGAAAATATGCATATATTGCTTTCCCAGGAACTATCTAACTGTCTAGTTAGATACTTAAGATGTCAACTAGTGGAAAGTTAATTAACAATGCAAAAAGCAAACTATAATTCAATGGAATAATGTAAATACCACAAGACATCTAAATAATTGGTAAATAAAAAGGGCAAAATATAACTCCCTTCCCCATTTCTCTCTTTGTCTTTCCTTTTGTCCAAATAAAAGAAGTCATCCCTGCTGCAAAACGCCTGAATTATTATTTTTGAGTTGAAAGTGAGGAAACCTCATTTCTCTTGGCCTCAGCCTTACCAAAGGCTCATGGACATCTTTCTCATGGAAGACATGAGGAAATATACTCCTCAGTCCAGCAGCTCCCAGGCCAAAGGAATTCTGGAACATAAAGATTCAAGTAAATTATTGACACCAAAATGGTGCAAATATGAAAAATTGTAGTGTGTATGTCAGTCTACTTGATCCTCACCGCCGATTTTCCTAGCTGGTGAGATCTTTTGTTGACCCAATGGTCTAGCTTGACCCAGCACAGTTACTGTCCCCTAAAACACCTGATGGATGTGGGCTAGATAATGCACAGCATGTTTGATATGGTGAGGATGCTCTGCAGGGCTTTGGCCTGCTGATTTCTCGAGAACCCCAGTATTGTAAGGATTAGTGGTGGTAATTCATACTAAGTACCTTCCTGTCCTCTGTCTACCTGTTGAGTAGCATTTTCATGATAGCATGAGACTATGTGTTCCTAAATTATGCAACTTCTGAATTGCAACAATATCATCAATTTCCAGTTATGGGTAAATAGACATCAGAAAGCATATGTCCTCAAATGAAGAAGAAAGTACTAAATGTAATCCTCATTGCAACTTTCCTCATTGTCCCTGTTTTTGCTGGGCCTCAAACTTGGATAGGGACTTATCTCTTCTATGCACTTATACTGAAGCATTAGGAAGTAATGTAGTAAACTCTTAAATTACTAATTACTAAGATTTTGTAAGGAAAATGAAGGAAAGGAGTTGATAGCCTGCCTTTCTTAAATGGTCTCTACCTCCTTTAGCTCTCTTCTCTACAAAACTGTCACCTCTCCTCTGTTTCTCTAGACTTCAGTCTGGCCACTGAATCCTGAAGCTGAGAATGTCATCATTAGAAGGCAATTCAGAGCCTCCTTGCACTTAAATAAGCATGTTCCCTGGGAGTTAACCCAGCCCGTTCCCTATCTTCCCAACCTCAGTCAGTATGCTTCTGAGGGTATTCCTGATAAAAACATTTTCTCCCATTTGGTTACATAAAGCATTTGATATTTTAACAAACAAGTTAAAATATAATTTTTGTTTTTAAAATTGGCATAATCTCCTTTATATCTATACTGTCCACTTCATAGATTTAACAGTAATGGGAAGGAGTCTTTCCAGTGGGTGAACTTTCCTCAAGGCATGCTGGAAATTGGATTACCTCATTTCAGAGGAATCTAAACTTGACTACTAATCTTACCTACTTCTAACCTTGACCCAGTGGCCTCTTCAGCCACTGTCCTGCATCTCTCCTTCCTCATTCAGCCAGGTTCTAAAAGGCCTTCTGCATGTCCTTGCTCCATGTCCTCAATGCTCATTTGCTCCAGATCCTCACTTTATTACCGACTCCATCTTCACTGTGCCACTGAATCAAGTCTTGGTTCCCATCTCAGTGGCTTCCTACTATGCCCATCCTTTGCTGTTTCTCTTCAGCATTTTAGATTATTGATCACTCCCATATTTCCTAAATCCTCAATTCCTCTGTTCTTCATACACGGCTTTCTACTGGTTTTCTTCCTCTGACTGCTCTCTAAATCTCTTTGAGGTTATCTCTCTCTTTTTTTTTTTTTTCTTTTTGTGGTATGCAGGCCTCTCACTGTTGTGGCCTCTCCCGTTGTGGAGCACAGGCTCCAGACACGCAGGCTCAGTGGCCATGGCTCACGGGCCCAGCCTCTCCACGGCATGTGGGATCTTCCTGGACTGGGGCACAAACCCGTGTCCCCTGCATCGACAGGCAGACTCTCAACCACTGCACCACCAGGGAAGCCCATCTTTGAGGGTATCTCTTGTTCTGCCTGATTCTTAAATGATGATGTCTCCAGACTCTGTCCTTGGCTCATACCTTCTACTCTATATTTGTTGAATAAGTAAGTGATGAATTCTACACACTCTCTGAATGTCTGACTGCATCTCTGGACCCACATCTGTCCATAGATGTCACAGACTCTCCAAACTCATCATATCTACATTGACTCAGCAGTTTCCTCGATGTTTCCTATCTTGATACTCAGTTTAGAAAAGTAAGTGCTTTATCAGATTGCTCTCCTGACATCTAATCAGTTATTAAGAGTAGCCAGTTCTGCCCCTCATACCTCTCCTGTCTGACCCTCTCCATCATTTGCACTCTTACTCTCCTATCTCAGACCATCATCATTTCTCACCTGGACAACTGCTCAGGCACCTCACGGGTCTCCTTTCCTGCAGTGTCACCTTCTCACATCCATCCTTTTTACTACTTCCAGAGAGGATTTTCTCACATGCATGCCTGATGGTAGCACTGTTCATCTCGTGATTTCATCAGCTCATGGCCTGTTCCTTATTTACCCGATAAAAGCACAACCCTTTAGCATAACCTTCATTGTCTGGCCCCTGCCAGTCCCCAGAGCCACCTCTCCCACCATTCATGTCTCTTGTAGCATTCCCAAAGTATATAATTTTCTCTGAACAAGGCAAAATTATTCTTGCCTCTGTACCCTTGTGTGTGAAATCCTGTCTTTCTGGAATGCCTTCTCCAAATTAGTCTCTATGGCAAATTTCCACTCATATATCAAGATACCAGTGTAACTGCAACCTTCTCTGTGACAATGTATATAAGCACATTTTTTCATGTGTACTTTGTGTATAACTCCAGTATATCTATTGTTATATGTTATTCTAAGTATTTGCCTAATTTTTGTATCCTAATGATTCTAAACACTCCTTAGAAATGTGGACCTTTTCTTTTTGTCTTTGCACCTTCAATGCCTACCACAGAGTAGGGCCTAATATTAAGGTAAAGTTGAAGGAACACATTTTTTTTTTTTTTCTTTTTGCGGTATGCGGGCCTCTCACTGTTGTGGCCTCTCCCGTTGCGGAGCACAGGCTCCGGATGCGCAGGCCCAGCGGCCATGGTTCACGGGCCCAGCCGCTCCGCGGCATATGGGATCCTCCCAGATCGGGGCACGAACCCGTATCCCCTGCATCGGCAGGCGGACTCTCAACCACTGTGCCACCAGGGAGGCCCCAGGAACACATTTTTAATAACATGCTATTTCATAAATGAATCTTCCAGGAGGCTAATTGATGCAAAGAGTCATTGTACTTTCGAGCATCTTTAACATAGAAAGAAGTTTAGGCATTTGGAAAGCTTAGAGGAAAAGCACAGTGATTCATGATCCTCAGGGAGCAAGTACCTCGGCCATCCATCTACACTTCAGTCCCAGCTTTGTTTACGATACAGTAACAAATCTGAATGATTTAAAAGATGAGATGGTTCTGCTTGCTCCTAGGTTTGTAAAACCTTATAATATACTTCCTCCATTGTTTTCCATTTCTGAATCTTGGTAGGTACACAAATTAATTATGGGCAGTGGCGAAGAATAGTGTTGAGAAGCTGTAATATGTTATTGGCATCATGTACCCTTTAGTTTATCTTCATGTTATAAATCAAAAATGTTCTGCTTGTGCCCTTCAGATAAGGTTTAAAAAATCAAGTTTCTCAAGATGCAATAGAGAACTGAGAGTTCTTTCCTTTAAATGACTTTTGGAAGGTATTTTAAACTTTTCTATCTTTAAATATTTTGGTATTTCCCTTAACCATTTATGTTATAGTCTTAGAGGCCAAGTATGTTGTTCCAGATTAATTCTGTTTTTCCATTCTGTAGGCATCTATCTTCTGAGCAGTTCTTCACACTATTGTGAAGCAGAGTATGTAAAGCCATTTTTTTAAGGCAGAGTGACTGCATGTGTGCATAACTCTTGTCTTTAATTGACCTCGACAAAGCACATACTTATTGCAGAAAGAGTGCTTTGATTTTATGGCCCTGTGTCTGTACTGAAAGTTTCTATAATATGTATTGCTTTCTACATTTTTTCTTGTTAAGTGGGAGGGCAGTGATTTAAGACAAGCTCTTTTAAATTTTTTTTTGCTATTAATGTGTATTAAATTAAGTTGATTATATGGAGAAGAACATGGGAACACATTGCCCTTTGGAAATCTCTGCTTTCTGACAACTCCATCTAATGAGAACAGCTGAAACCTAAGAATAAAAAAAAAAAAAAAAAAAAAAAGAGCTTAGGAGAGCCAAACTCCTTCTCTCACTAAGGCTTGTGAGTTTAATAGCATATCAATTGCAGGGTTTTGTTTTTTTTTAAACTTGGTATAAATTTGTTACTAGGAGCAATGAATAAGCATGGAAAAAGGAAAAGCAAGAACTGTTTTACTGATACTAAGGGGAGAGAAACAAAATTTAAAGAATTTATATATTTTGTATCAAGTCAAAGAGCATCAAAAGGCCTTGATTATAATTAGCCCCATTTTACTTTCAGTGTTAGTGTGAGACCCCTGAGGATGTCATTAGTAAACAATTATTTATTGAGTATGTGCCATGTGCCAGGCGCTATGCTAGGTAATAGAGAAACAGGGAAAATATGTTATCTTCCCTAAAAAACATTACAACCCAGGGTGGGCCACTGATAATTAAACAGACAGTCACAGTGAAGTGGGATCAGTTTCCTGGTGGGGGAAGTACAGGGCCCATTGTGTGAGCATAGATCAGGGGCACCTACCCCAACTGGAAGAGTCAGGGATGGATTCTCAGAGGAAGTATCATAAACTGCTGAAAATAAGGGTGCAAGATATTTTAGAAATATTCTGTATAAAAATACTTAAAATGAAAAAGTGTATTGCAACTGAATGAGAATATTCGTCTTCCTCCAGAAAATGTGGCAAAGCAAACTGAGTTACATCCTTGTAGTTCTAAATAACCAAAGTTCTACTCTCCATATATAATTTTATTTGGGGAATTCAGATGTTTATTTTATCTTGTAGAATCCTCCATCTCTGTGAGATGTGAAGGGCTGGGTTATCTTTAAGAGAAAGCTAAGCGTACACAGAGATGAAATTCAAATTGGGATACTCACTTCACAGAATAAATAGACCTTGCACCCATATGTGAAATAGAAACAAGAGACATGGAAATTAGACCTGTCTTATATTTATGTATTTCAATTTTATTTCCTTTCTCCTGTGACTAGATAATTTGGCCATGATTGTTTACATGACATATAAGCTTGGGGGATAAGGAAATGTATATTCTATCTATGTGCCATTAGATCAGAGAAGCCAGAGCCATGTAGATCTGTCCCTTAGCTGGGATGCTTTATCCTATTCCTAACCAAAAATTAGATTTCAGTGGCTGTGGAAATCTTTGTTTTAGCAATGTGTGCACACCAGCTTGACAATGAATACTGGATTAAATATAAAATTAATTGCCACATTAAAAAAATAACCAAGTAGGAAGTTGTTGATTTGGTTAAAGTGGTAAAACAACTTTGAAAGTGTTGAGACAACATTCTTAAATGGTGGTAGAGGAAAAGCTATGTCTTTAGGGCTGAACATAGAGTGATGAACAACTTTTGTAATTTGTAGTCTAGGACTAGTGGAAGGATTACTGTCTCTCTCAGTCCCCAAAGGATATGGCAATGCTGTCTATAGCCACTGAAAACAAGTTAAATTCCTCCATTATGGGCCAGTATGTCCAGAGAGGCAGCTGCTTGTGATCTGTGAGACTGTTCCTTCAACAAATATATATTGAGTACCTACTATGTGCCAGGTACTGTTCTGTGAGTTTGAGATACATCTATGAGCAAATTTTTGAAAAAGGTACGTGACCTTTAAAGTGTTTATATTCTAGCAGGAGTAAGCAATTGATAAACATTAGACATAATAAATCCATAAATTGGCTAGTATGTTGGAATGTTATAAGTGCTATGAAGAAAGAAAAATCTTGAGCAAGGCAAAGAGATCCAAAAGGCTCAGGCACATTTAAGAAGAGAGGGCAGAGGGCTTCCCTGGTGGCGCAGTGGTTGAGAGACTGCCTGCCGATGCAGGGGACACGGGTTCGTGCCCTGGTCCGGGAAGATCGCACATGCCGCAGAGCGGCTGGGTCCGTGAGCCATGGCCGCTGAGCCTGCACCTCGGGAGCCTGTGCTCCGCAATGGGAGAGGCCACAACAGTGAGAGGCCCGCATACCGAAAAAAAAAAAAAAATGAAGAGAGGGTAGAAAAGACTTCATCCTGATATTTGAGTTAAGATATTGGATCAGTCTAGATCCAATCAGGAGAGAAAAACCATGCAGTTATTTGAACAGGGAATGTTTACTGTGAAGAATCATTAACTATAACTGAGGATTAAAGTAATGGATCAGGTAGTAAGAAGTCAAGAAGACTGCAAAGACTACAGGAATTGAAGATATGAGGAACAGCCACTGGTCCCAGGGCTGAGAAAGAGTACCTCCCAAACTGGGTGAGATCCATGCCTTGTTGGGAGGCATAGTTGTGGATTATTGGATGGCAGAGACATCGCCGTGGTGGAACAGTGCTTTTGCTGGAAATTCATCCTTTGGAACTTTCCGAAAAATCACCCTTTAAGGTGCTGCGGAAAACTACTCACAGGATTTTCTCATCAGAGGTACTCCACCACCTGAGGTTGAGGTTACTGCAGGCAGCTGATTGCTTCTGGGTGCTTCAGGAGCCAAGGGCTCCTGAAGCTGCCTGCTTTGCAGGGCAGGAGCTAGATATGGGAAAGCCACCTGCACTGCAGGAACTTGGTTAGTAAGCCCTGGAACCAGGAAGTAAAACCCTTTTGTGCTGTAACGTCTCTCCAGCATCCTCTACAAACAAAGCTTAACATTGTGCCAGATGGCCCAGGAGAAAATATTTAAAGGTCCCAGGTCCCTTGTCACAAACAAGCAAAGAGGATGCATTTGGAAGTGAGAGACACTTAGTTGATAACTCATATGGACAGTGAGGAGGTAAGGATGTGACTTGGCGGGGGATCTTGAGACCTCCACTGTTCTGGGTGGAGAAAACAGTTGCTGCAAAGACCCAAAGGCAGGAGGTGTATAGGAAGGAAGTCAGTTGGGGGTGGGGAGCATTGTGAGTAAGAAAGGACAAGACCAGGAAGTGAGGTCAGAAAGGAAAAGAAGGTGAGACCCTGTAGAATCTTCCTTGTAGGCCAGCTTAGGGCATGGCATCCAAGGGAGCCATTGCAGGCAATGGAGCAAAAGAGTGGCAGGGTGTATTTGTAAAGAATCTTTGTGGTGACTGCAGTGAGGACAGACTCATAAGGGTCAGATATAGAATCAGGAAGACCAGACAGGTGGCTACTGTAGTCATACAGATGAGAGAGGATAAGTGATTAGACCAAGGTAGAAGTGGGATTGGTGAGAAATAGAAAAGTATTCCCTTTTCAGTTGGAATGGTTACTCAAAATCCTACCCCCATTCCTTCCTTACTAGGCCTATATATATAAAAGTAGATATAGATCTGGATGTAGATATAGATACGGATGTAGATATAGATATCTAGATACATTTAGGGTATACTTGTCCTATGTGTGAAAACGTTTCCTTGAGAAAAGGATGCTAGCACTCCATATAGATAAAACCTCATTAAATGTGCGCTGTTGATTGCATTTACATTTTTTTCTTGAAACCTGATATGTTGTATGCCAAGAATGCGTTTCAGTGAAAGATCTATAGGTGGTTAAATTATAAACATAGCAGACACAGTGAGTTCATCAAGTAAATAAATGAAAAAGGTTGTATTTATCGTCTGTGTTTCCAAAACACAAATTCTAGTTTAGAACCTATAAGATATGTTCTAAAGGCCGCCTTCTAGGGCAGCCACCAAGCCCTCCCCAGCCTTGCTTTTCTGACCCTCAGCCCAGGCTCTGTCCACAACCTGGAGCTCAGTGTTCCCTCCAGCTCCCCAAACACACCCCCTCCTCGCTGCTCCTGGCCATTGCTCTTATCCTTACCTGTATTGAAAAACCAGCCTACTTCCATGTCCTGGCTATTGTAAATAGAGCTGCAATGGACATTGTGGTACATGACTCTTTTTGAATTATCGTTTTCTCAGTGTATATGCCCAGTAGTGGGATTGCGGGGTCATATGGTAGTTCTATTTTTAGTTTTTTAAGGAACCTCCATATTGTTCTCCATAGTGGCTGTACCAATTCACATTCCCACCAGCAGTGCAAGAGGGTTCCCTTTTCTCCACACCCTCTCCAGCATTTATTGTTTGTAGAATTTTTGATGATGGCCATTCTGACTGGTGTGAGATGATATCTTAACAGATGAATGGATAAAGTAAATGTGGCACATATATACAATGGAATATTACTCAGCCATAAAAAGAAATGAAATTGAGTTATTTGTAGTAAGGTGGAAGGACCTAGAGTCTGTCATACAGAGTGAAGTAAGTCAGAAAGAGAAAAACAAATACCGTATGCTAATACAGATATATGGAATCTAAAAAAAAAAAAAAATGGTCATGAAGAACCTAGGGGCAAGATGGGAATAAAGACGCAGACCTACTAGATAATGGATTTGAGGATACGGGGAGGGGAAAGGGTAAGCTGTGACAAAGTGAGAGAGTGGCATGGACATATATACACTACCAAACATAAAATAGATAGCTAGTGGGAAGCAGCCGCATAGCACAGGGAGATCAGCTTGGTGCTTTGTGACCACCTAGAGGCGTGGGATAGGGAGGCTGGGACGGAGATGCAGGAGGGAGAGGATATGGGGATATATGTATACGTACAGCTGATTAACTTTGTTATAAAGCAGAAACTAACACACCATTGTAAAGCAATTATACCCCAATAACAATTTAAAAAAAAAAGAAAGAAGCTGTGTATTCTTAAAGGTCTTACTTGTCTTTGTACACCTACTAAATTCCCTGACACATGCCATGTTTAATAAATATATATTGAAGTTGACCTTTATTTGGAAAAAAAGCTGTAGAGATGAAAATTAAATCTACTAATTAGAGATACATTATCTGATAGGAGTTGAGATCATTCTCACAAACTATTTTCCACCATTACATGCCAACTTAGGTCTGTGACCAGTAAGTACTTACTCCATGGAGTATTTATTGAACTGGGGAGTAATTCTTTGTAATATTCAGTATTATCTGTGGCCTTTCCCACCCCCTCCAGGTACAATAAAAGACTTACTTAATTAATAATTTTAATACTTTTTTCATATCAAGCACCATTATTTTCTGTTAACTCTCATACTTCCAGTGACTATCACACTAGACGGATGAAATTGTCTATGATCCTTAATCTTTTTAGCATTTCCTGAGTTAACTATAATACATGAAATATGCACATACCTTTATTAATACTCAAGTTGTCAGCAAATGTAAGTGCTTAAAATTAAAATGTCTGTGTTTTAAGCAATGTACCTCACTATTCAGTTATGTAATGCTCATGTGTCTCCAGAGAGTAGGAGGTTTACTGGGGATGTCAAGTTTCCTGCAACTCTAAAATTATGCTAGATTGGAACAAAACAAAAGTGCAGAGAGAAAGAAGGGAAGTGGGTTTTATTGCCATATTCTGTAAGAACACTGAGGGGGAAATAACTTAAAGACATCTGATAAGGATGGGAATCATCCAAATACAGTGCAACAATGAAAATCCACAGCTTGACAAAAGTTCCTACATTAGGAAATGCTTCTGAAAACATTTACTTCAAACCTAAGAACTCTCCATCCTCAGGGATAATTAATTGTGAGCTAACTTGTTTGATTACCTTCATGTAATAAGCCAAGCGAGATACTGAATGGTTCCTGTAATGAGAGCAGATTTTCTCAGAACTTGGCCATTTGAAATAGTTTTCCCCATTTCCTAGAATAGTACTGGAATCCTATCTGTTTGCTTATAGACATATTTTATTCAGTCTCTACTGTCACAATTTCCCGGTTGTGTTGTAATTATCCCTTCACGTCTGTTTTCAGCTCTAAGCAGGGAACTCCTGTAGGACAAGAATCATATTAATCCAATATATGTTTGGTGCTAGTAAGTGTTCAATTAAATGTGTTGAAATAATAAGAGAATCAAACATAACTCTTATGCCTCTAGATTGAGTAAGTGAATATATGATGGAGTTATTACCACGATGGGAAAGATTAGGAAAGAACTGAGTTTCTGGTTGATATGCTTGAGAGATGTTTGTCAGATATTCAAGTGGAGATAAAAAGTGAACAGTTGGATATAGTTCTCTAGGGAATTGAAGTAGAGATATAGATTTGGTGGTCATTAGAATAAAGATGACATTTAGCCACTGAATTTGACAGAATCACCTTGGGAGAGAAAACAGAGGAAGATCAGAGGGTTTAGAAACAACTGATGTGTAACTCAGATTCAGTTAGGTGTGAGAGGTCAAGAAAGGAAACAGGAAAAGTAGCCAGTAAGTTAGGAGGAAAACATGAGGGTAATTTAAAAGCCAAGGGAAAATAAGGTAAAAAGATATAGTGATGGGGGCTTCCTGGTGGTGCAGCGGTTGAGAATCTGCCTGCTAACGCAGGGGACTGGGGTTCGAGCCCTGGTCTGGGAAGATCCCACATGCTGCGGAGCAACTAGGTCTGTGAGCCACAACTACTGAGCCTGCGTGTCTGGAGCCTGTGCTCCAACAACAAGAGAGGCCACGATAGTGAGAGGCCCGTGCACCGCAATGAAGAGTGGCCCCCACTTGCCACAACTAGAGAAAGCCCTCGCACAGAAATGAAGACCCAACCCAGCAAAAATAAATAAATTAATTAATAAACTCCTACCCCCAACATCTTCTTTAAAAAACAAAAAAAGATATAGTGATGAATGGCAACAAGCCATTGAGAGATTAGCTAGGTTGGGGACAGAAATGTGCCTATTAGATCTGGCAATACAGAGGCAATATAGAGGCCAAATGTGCCGATTAGGACTGTCCTATTAGATCAGGACAAAAATAATTTGGGGACTGGAGGAGGCAGAAGCTTAATTGAAAGGAGATTGAAGAGAAAATGGACTATGAGGAAGTGGTGAGAGAGCAAATGTAATTTTTTTGAGAAAATAGGCTATGAAAAGAAGCAGAGAAATGGGGTGGTAGCTGGAAGGAAATGAGGGATAAGGGTAAGATATGTGTACATACTGTGTGGATTACGGGAGGCATAAGAGCGTGTTAGAATGGTGACGAGTGGGATCTGGAAGAGAGGGAAAGACCACAGATGGTGAGAGAGGAGGTAACCGAAGGAGGAAAGTCTCCCTCCAGTTGCCAAAGATCTTGCATGGGATTAGGGCTTTTTCCTCTGTACTCAAAGAAGAGAAAATGAGGAAATGGGTATAAGTTCTGGTTTGTGTCTTAATTTGGTCCTGAGACTATGTAAATTTCTCTCCCATGGGGTTCCAGTAATCTTTGGCTACGGAGCAAACCACCCCATGGCTTTGTGGCTTGACAGTGATTTATTATTTCTTATTCTGGGGTTTGACTGGACTCAGCTGAGTAGTTTGGCTCCATGTGGTGTAGCTGAGGTCACTCATGGTACTGTTTTCAGCTGGGAGCTTGGCAAGAAGACAGTCTGTCACCCTTCAGGGTCTTTCTTCACGTGGGTTCTTACGAGTCTGTAGTCTATCATTGTAGCATGGCAGCTGGCTTCTAAGAGCAATTATTTCCAAGAGGACACATCCGATATTCAAGTATTTATACTGAGATTCAAGTATGTATCTGCTTGCATCATACTTGTTAATATCCCCATTTGCTAAGTAAGTCTCATGGTCAAAATTAGAGTCAAAGTAGGAGAGACTACACAAGGCCATGCATGCCAGGAGGTGAAGTTCATTGAGAGCCACTTCATTTTCCATTCTCATGGACATAACCATTCTTTTAAAGGTTCTGATATCAAAAACTGTCTATGCCTCCAATTTTGGGCTTTATAATGAGGTGAAAATTGATCAAATTTTATCAAGAATTTTAAAAAGTGTTTTATAAAAATCAATTTTATAAAAGGCATTTAATTAGCCTATGATCATCTGGTCCTGATCCCTTAGGATCCACTGATGTTCCTTTTTTGTAGTAAAATTTTCAGTTTTCAGCAGTAATAAAACAATAAGCTAAGCAATACATATTCTAAAGTAGCCCACGTTTTTCTTTCAGTTGTCCTCCTATGGCCTTAATGAAATTATTTGTAGTATAGAAATATTCCCCAATCCAAAAACATCTATAAAACTGCCATCCAAAAACATTTATCTTAGGAACAGCTAATGCACATATCACGGGAATTTTGAGCAACATTTGTGAAATAATCACAGTTTTCTAACTGCAGTATTATAGCAGCTTATAGAAACTGCAAGCATTTTCCAGTTTTCCTTCCCAATTTTTTGTCTTTACTTATTTTCTATGGAAAATATGTTAGTGTTTTTGGAATTGCTTTTAGGGGATCATTTGTAGCCTGAAATAATCATGTTCAAGCTTTATTCCAGAAGGATTTATGTTTTGACCAGACATTCAGAAGGAGGTGTGAGCAGACAAAATAAATATAGGCTAGGGTGGGAGGGGAAAAAGAAGCATTTTCTTTCTTATGTTTTAAAAATACATTTCATGCACCTGAGTTGGGTTTTTATTTTATTTCCCATTCCTTCTCTTTTTCAAATTATACATAGAACAAGGTCGGGTTTAATTTGGGCCGATCGGTGAACAACTTTCTTTTCCCTTTCCTGGGCCTGATCTTCTTAGCATTGCCCTTAGAACAAAAGATTCTTTGTTGTTAAGATCTTTTAGTCAAAGTCTTAGGTTAATAATAACCTCTTTGATCTTTAGGGGTCACAAGAACCTCCAGATTTAAGGTCCATCCATCTAGTTATCAGAGGTAAATGGTATAACTAATAGTTCTGGCACATATGCCAATGGATGCCACAGTAGGCTTTTCTGAGGACATGGAAGTATGCCTTCATGTTATCCTCAGAGGACCACTTCCATACAAACCATCCTGAACCTGATTAGTCCCCTTTTCTTTCTCTTCCTAATAATTAACAACAGTCAAAATCATATAGAGCTGATGTGAGTACAACAGGAACCCTAGAGATTCTAGAGTCACCCTGCCAACTGGTGAGGGATACAGATGGAAAAGCTTGTTTGGGGATGTTCCTCTCTCCCTCCATTTCTTCTCACCCTAGGTAGGGAACATATAAATATTAGTTAAGTATGTACCCCTCCACACACACAATCACACAAATCCTGATACCACAACCCAATGATCCATACCCTGCTCTTGGTTTCTATCAGCAGTTATTACCTTCTAACATACCATATAATTTACTTATTATGATTATTTATTGTCTGAGTGTTATTAGTATAAAAACTCTGAGGGCAGGGATCGTTTCACTGATGGATCCTCATGAGCTAGAACATCTACAGATTTGTTACATTTATTCATAAGGATGAATGTAAAATGTTATAATACTGGAGATCTAGCTTTTAAAAAAAATGAACATTTTCTTTTGAGGAACAGCCTCTTAAAAAAACAAAACTTTTTTCTCTTTCTGAAATAATAAGCCTGTGCATTTGCTTTAATAATTATGTAATACATATAATTTTGTTGCATGTCAAATGCATTACACAGGCTAATAGCAGAGGTTGCAAACTAAATCATAGTGGCTTAACAAAATAGAAATTTTGTTCTTGCTCATGTAACAGTCCAAATGTGGGTGTTTATGGTTGGGTGTGGCCTCCCCACATATGGTAATCCAGACACCCAAACTTCTTCAATGTGTGGCTCTCCTGTTTGTGGGACTCTTCAGTCACCAGTGTCCAGCTGGGTGGAGGAGAAAGAGATGGATTCTTAACCAACTTGGACTTGAAGAGACACACATCACTTCCGTTGATCCCATCCCTTTAATCAGAATTGTCACATGCCTCTACCTGGGCACAATACAACATGTAGCCTCTGTTTGGTCAGCTCCTTCCTAGGGATTGCTCTATGCTATGGGAGGGGAAGAATACATTTTGATGAATTGTTTACTATCTCTGTTACATTTCATGACCAAGTTCTCCTGTAGCATGCCTTCCCATTAACAGGCTGTATTAATGAGGTTTACTGTCATATTAATGCATGATAACTTGAAGAATATGATGGGTGACAACATTGCCTCTGGCTCTTTTCAACTTCAGGCCATAAGTCAGGTTCAGGTGTGCCCCAAATGTCTCTCATGCTGAGACATAAGCTAAGCAGCAGCAGTACTGGGGGGCAGATTTTCTCATGAGCATGATTGAAAAAGGCCATGTCAAACCACATATATCTAAACCCTCTTCTGAGGTATAGAATAGATTAGGTCTGCACTAATTTCATCAACCAGTGCAACTCACATGGCTAAGCTCAACAATGTAAGGAAGACTATTGCCCCCATGGCATGTGGGTGTGATAGGGAAGTAAATGTCTGATAACAAATTACATCCCCACAAGCTTATGTTGAATAGATTCAAGCATAGAACTGGAGTTTAATATGGCATCTCAAATTGTTTCACCTGAGAATAAAGGATGCACTGAAGTGAAGGATTCTTAATATTCAGAGATCACAGGTTAGGAGAGGCTATTTTGAATTACCAGTTCCCAGAGCCAACTTCTTATTTCCTTATATCCTTATATACACAATAATCCCAGCTTTTCTACTGTCCAACATTGCCTTTGTACTCCAGACTTTTCAGGCTACTTCCTGTGCTCTTCATACACCAAAATCATTCTCCACTCTAGATTTTGGTTGGTGTTATTATTTGCATGGGGCCTATCACCTGGAATTCTTGCTTCTTTCCACCTCTCTTAATAGCCTCCCATTGAGGACTTATGAAATGTCACCATTTCTTTGAAGATTTCTTTACCTTCTGGGCATTGACTGTCTTCTTTCCTCTCTGCTCTATCATCCATCCATCCATCCATCCATCCGGTCAACAGTATTTAATGCTGCCTAATATGTATCAAGCATTCTTTTACAAATTGGGGGTGTAGTGTGAATAAGATAAAGAAAAATGTCAATCTCCTGGAGTTTATATTTTAGTGGAGAACATAGATACATGAACCAAAACACAAATATGGCTTTAGATAGTGCTAATACTGTGAATCAATGGAAATGGGGAAGTATGACTTGTAGGGGCAATGAGCAACATGGGTGGTCAGAAATAACCTTCTCAATATTTGAGCTGAGAACAAAATGTTGAAAACAAAACAACCCATGCAGCTATAGTTAAATATGCAATTCTAATCAGAGTCAGCATACCAAAAGAACTTGTAAAGTATCTCCCTTTTCCCCCTTGTCATCCATTTATCATATTTAAGTTGTTGGGTGAATACAAAAATGGCCAAGTAGAATAGGCTAGGCTGATTGGCCCGGTCTATAATTTGTTCAGTTATTTTAAGATTAGGTGGAATTACCTTGTTTGAAGGGCCTTTATTTTTATAACAAAACCACAGTTGAGCAAATATGGTAGAATAATATTGCCTAATATATTAACATACTAAGTTAAAAGATCCAGGGGAAAACGAACAAAGGTCATAGTTTATATTACTTCCTTACCCTGGTTTTCTTGCCCTTTGTGCTCTTTTTGGTGCTGACTGGTTTGATGGTGTGTGATTCTCCAAGGGGATGATCTGACAGTGGAGGGAGCACTAACTTTTCTCCACCAACACTCAGGGTATTTTGGATTCTAATTAAGAACTAGTGATCTTGATAATAAAATTAGGATTTGAGATTTCTACCCTTGGCTTCATATTAGTTTCCTATTGGTGCTATAACAAAATACCACAGACCTAGTGGTTGAAACAACATGAATTCATTATCTGATAATTCAGTCTGACATGAGCCTCACTGGGCTAAAATCAAGGTGTTAGTAGGGCTGCATTCCTTTCTGTAGCCTGTAAGGAGTTATTCCTTTCCTTGACTTTTCCAGTTTCTAGAGGCCACATAAAGTCCTTGGTTTATGACCCTCTTCCTTCATCTCCAAAGCAAGTAATAGCTGGTTGAGTGCTTGTGACACATCTCTCTGACCAACTTCTGTCATCACATTGCTTCCTATGACCACAGCCAGGGGACAGGCCCACTGTTTTAAAGGTTCATGAGATTAGATGCACTTACGGGCTAATCTCTTCATCTCAGAGTCCTTAACCTTAATCATATCTGCAAAGTCCCCTTTGTTGTGTAGGGTTATTAATTCATCATTTCCAGATTTTAGGACATAGGCATCTTTGGGTCTGCCATGACTCTCCCTACTACAAGTTTGCTTGAAATTTATGAATGATGTCCATGAATGTGAGAAGCCTTCCCAGATAGAGCCCTTCTTTACTGATTCCCGGGAATGTATAAGGTTAATGAAGTGTTTTCTTAGCACTGACACACCACTCAGCTTCTGACCAAGACCTCTTTGTGACGTGTTACTGGAAAGCTCCTGCTTGTTTGGTTTTTGTAACTGGAATTTGAATCACACTTTGAGGTTGTTCTATGACAGCTGGAGAAATTGTTTTTATTATATTGGGAGGTCGAGGCTGTCTTTCCCCAGCCCCACCCCCCCGCATTGTTTACATTTTAGCATCATCCCCTTCTATCCTTTGGATGGATTCCAAATTGTTCCTGGGAGGAAACTCTGGTGATAATTCTAATTTCAGCTGCTCTTGCTCTGGAGACTGATTTGGGCCTTGTATTCTCTAATCATAATCCTGACTTTCTGAAATATGAGTGTCAGTAGAGAAAAGTCTTGCCAACCCCTCATTTATTACTGGGAGGATGCTTTTAAGGAAGGTCTTAAATGAAGACATTGTACAAATGCCAAAAAAAGAAAAAAAAAAGGCACTATGTCTAGGGATGAGTGAAAGCTTCCCATTGTCTGACCTCAATTAGAAAAAGCAGAAACATTTCTAACAATCACTTTCGAGGATCCTAAAGTGGCTGGCTGTATTGTAGTTAACTCTCCTAAGCTGAAGCTCTTTGCCATTAGTGATCTAGTAACCTCATTCTTTTACTTCTTTTCAGAAACTCCTCATGAATTGATGTAGGGCCCTCTCCTCAGTGACTATGATTGGATTTAAATTTGCACTTACTGGAAGTAAGGAGGAATAATTATGTGCAAAATAATGGAAGGGATTTTAATATTTCTGAAAAGATACATAAACATATGATTAAAAATTTTGGATTGGAAAGAATTGGGGTTTCTCAACAATTTTCTCATTATGCCCTCTATAAGGAGTTTTCCTAGATATATTCTTCCTCACCAACCACCATCCCATGACATTTTAATACCACTGATACACTCTATATATGTTGATGTGCTGTATGTATACCTGTGCTTTATACATAAAAAGAGTAAGATATTTTGCTCCTGCCCCAAGAACCGGTGTTCATCTCCTTGAGGAGGATATTGCCCTGTTGTAAATGCATCATATAAATTGAAAGGGTACACTTAAAAAAATTCTCCTGCCCATTTTTATGATAGTATAATTATTTTAAAAGTGAAACCTGACTATGATATGAATATATACATATGGAAAAACATATACATATGTTTTTCCATATGTATATATGTACAGCCATACTCCCCCAAGTCAAAGAAAAATAAATATACAGTATACAATATATACAAAAAATAATTTTGTAAACATGACCATCTTTCTATGTCAATAGACATATTATCACATTATTTTTATATTTACAGAGTACTTAATTATATAGCAATAATGTCTCATAATTTAGGTGCACAGTACTGTGTCGGATATTTATGTTGTTTCTAGCTTATTATGACAGAAACAACACTGTGTTACATATAGATTCTTGTATGTATCTTTTCATATATGACTGGATATTTCCTTGGGATCCATATCTACAAGGGCAATCTTCCAGCAAATGCACTTTCCAAGGCTTTCAATACAGGATGCTGAATTGCTCACCAAAACTGCATGGTTCCTTTCAAAAGGCTATAATCATAGCAAAATTTGGATAGGATCTGGGTAATTAAGTGGTATCTTTCCTACCAATAAAATATTACATTCATAGCCAGATGATTGGGCATATGTTTAGAGGGTGTAATTGTTCAGTTGGGACAGAAACTCTTGCAAGCAGGAACAGGAAGGAGACTTGTGATGTGTTCAGAATTTTCCATGTGTAACTCGGCTCAGCAAAACTCTAGGGGGTTTTGTGGAGAAAGGGCCAGGAAAAATGATTATCATCCATGTTGATTTTTGTTTGATCCCTTCTAATATCCTTTCTTATTTTTTATTATTTTTAAAACTGTCTACACCTTTCAGCTCAGCTTCTATGAACAAATGTGCTGTAGAAGTTTGAGATAGCAGAGAGAGATGTAGGCTACAAAAGAAGTACCTTCCCAAGTTTTTTTTGTGGCTTCACATGACTTACCAATTCAACAAATATTTCTTGTGCACCTAGTAGATGATAAGCAGTTCTGCAGGCCTGGAGGATATAGCAGTACCTACAAACAGTACCTACCATCATGAAGTTTATGTTTCAGGGTGGGGAGTCAGACAATAAGCCAAGTAGACATAAATAAATTATAGATAGTAGTTAATGATAAGCACTATGAAGATATAAAGAAAGTGAGCAGTGGTGAGGGGGATGAAGAGGTGGGGGATGACTCTTTAGGATATATAGAATAGATAACTAATAAGGACCAACTGTATGGCCCAGAGACCTCTACTCAATACTCTGTAATGACCTAAATGGGAATAGAATCTAACAGAATGGATATATGTATATGTATAGCTGATTCACTTTGCTGTACAGCAGAAACTAACACAACATTGTAAATCAACTATACTCCAATAAAAAATCATTCCTCCAATAAAAAAAAATAGTAAATAAATAAGAAGGTCAGAGAAAACCTTTTGAGGAGAATTGAAATGAAGTGATGGAGCAAAGCTTGCAGATATCTGGAGGAAGAACAGTCCAGACAGAGGAAAGAGGAAAGAGCAAGCACAAAGGTCCTAAGATTGGAAGATGCTTGGCAATTAGGAATAGGAAAGGGGTCACTGTGGCTGGAGCAGGGTGAGCAAGAAGGACATGAGTAGGAAAAGAAGGTGGAAAGATAGGCAAGCATTGGTTAATGTACAGCATTACGAAACACAGTGGGTAAGGACTCCACAGCATCTCCAGTTTTGAACCATTACAATCATTCATTCAACACATATCTTAAAGCTCCTGCTATGTCCCAGAGCCTGGGTTAGACGCTGGGTATGTAAGGCGATGAAGGCAGTCAGGGCTCCCATGGAGTGAACATTCCCAGGTGGACACAGGTAATCACAGAGGCAACTGTGTTTTACTGTGATAGTGCTTTCATGGGTGAGGGAGAGGGTGTTAGCTGGAGCTCAGTAAAAGTTCACCTAGACAGCTGCAATATAAAGATCATTATTTATTTATTTATTTTAGTGGTAAGCAGTTTTTTTTTATTTACAAAAAATTTTTTGACATCTTTATTGTAGTATAATTGCTTTACAATAAAACAATATTTCTCCTTTAGTAGCCTGCATACATTGTTCTATTGTTGCATGCATTATGTTATTTAGAAATATTACATCATCTGCTGACCCCAGTCATCTGGGTCCTGGACTGAGGGACCACATCTTTTCATCTGTTTCCTTTAATTCAGCTCTGTGTCTGGATCAGGCTTTCACCTAATTCATGGCAGTGAACATATCATGCAAAAGACATAATTAAAGTCTGGCTTCCCGTCATTGAAATGTTCTGGACCTAACTGGACCTTAGTGAAAAGATTAGAGGGTTATGAAAACCTCACCAGAAATCTGCAAGACCTGGAAGACAGGGTGGGGCAGGAAAGAGTGGGAGCAGAAATTTGGATTACGGGTGCTTTTCCTACTTGTTTTGTCATCTGTGAGTCTCACTTGCTGGTAAATCCTTAGAAATTATATGTGTTTTGTTTCCCTTTAAATGGTAAATTCATGGGGGGAAAGAACAGTTTCTGCTATGGCTTTGTGTGGGTGTGTGACAAATGATACATAAAGGAGGAAAACAATTCTTATCCTTCGAATCTGTTCACAGAAATACATAGGAAAAGTTTGAGAAATCCAGGGCATGTGGCTTCCTGCTCATTCTAAGGGCATTTACCATATGTGTCCAATGTCTCAGTTATCTCTGTGACTCTGGAATTTTGGTTATTGTTTTAAGCAACGTGCCGGCATACCCACTGGAAAGCTCTTATTCTCTGCTCTAAGTGCTGTGTACTTTAGGGTGATTGTCGGAGGTTTTTAGGACATGGGTTTGATGGCAAAGAATCCTCATCTCCAAGGTAACACCGACATTCCTATTGGCCGAGAACAGTTTGTCCTCCCTGTTTGGGTCTTTGTGCTATTTGAATAGCATCGTAGGAGCAAATTTACTTGAGAACGTTCAGAGTCCAGGAAATGGAAGAAACAACACTGTTCCCAGTTACCCTGTGTGCTTGTTCTATATAATTTGTACCTGCTGAGTGACCCAGGACACCACCCCAAACCTTGCTCAAGGTTGACTTCTCCTCACGTAATCTCCCCTCTTGCACACCCCTTGCCCTGAGCTCTTTTGTATTTGTCTTATCTCTACCTAAACTACCATCTTAGCTTGTAGAAACTTGGATCACATTTTTCTCCTGTTTTAATTTGGGACTGCTTTTTCTGCTTCTCATACTATGATTAGTTCTTTCTACATGGATCACAGATAAGATGTCTGATGATGAGACAAGGTCTACCCGCTTATCTACTTCACTGCAAAATATTTTTGAAGTGAAATGAATAAAAAGTATTTGGAATGAATGAGCACTATGAAAGTTTACATCTTTTTCTTTGTGACTTTGCAGAAATTATAATTCTCTTCTAAAACAGGCACTGTGCTGGGAACTGGGGCTTCAGAGGTGAGGAAAACAAACATGATTTTCCTATCTAGGGGAGAAGGAGGATATTAAACAATCAGTAGACGTGCACCTAGAAATGAGGACACAAAAAAGAGGAGGGTTCCGGGGAGATTATTTTTAGATTGAATTTCCTGGAAAGACATCCCTGAGTGAAAATTAAACGAAGACTGAAACTTGAAGTAGGGGATGGCGAGGGTTGGAGAAGGTTCTGGGAAGGGCATTCTGGGTGTAGTGAGTCCTTGGTGGGGAATCGTTGACTTGGTCTGAATCACTGAATCATTGTGGCTGCAGCGAGTTCTCAAAGGGACAAGCACTGTAAGCTATGGCTGGAGCAAGAGATTTGAGGCAAGTGGTGGAAAGTCTTATTTATTGTAATGATTATGAGTCATCATTGCCAGGTTTTGAGCAGGGGTTGGGGAGTGAGTTCATGACATGTTCAGAGCTAATTGATTATAGTAATTACAACCGTATATGTAAAGGATCTGATCAAGCATTTTCATTATCACAAAGCAGGGCATTTCTGGGTGTACAGAGGATAGCTAGCTAGATAGACTCATAAATGTATATATGCTACATATGTTTTATACACATATATGCATGTATATACATATACATGCATATACATGCATACATACACATATGTATATGTATATGCATGTATACACACGTACATAGGTGTATATGTGTACACACACACATAGAAATTCAAATTTGAGTTTGAAAGTACACTTTGAGACTAGGATTAGAGCATTTCTTTAGATTCCCATTATTATTGTGCAAAGCAACTGTGAGTGGAAGTTTAATTTGTAGATTAAAATCCAAGCTGATATTTAAGTTAGATGTTTAAGGTGTGACTTGGAGATAGAAAAAAGGCTCACAGGGAATAATCTGAGGACAATAATATGAGAACAGTACAGACTGGGCAAACCATAATGTCTCTCTTTTCTTACATTTTAGGTTCAGAATTCATGTCAACCTGATGACTTTATTGTAAAGAAAAGATAACAAACCTAAATCTAAAACTGAAACTGCAGTCGTCATACTGTCTGAGTAATAAAAGACTAGATTCACATATAACCCATGAATTTATCTAAGATGAGGAAGGCTAAAGTCTCCTCTGGAATGCTGCTTCCCATGGCCCACTGTTGGCCTGCCTGTTTGGAACCCCAGCTCTGAAATTACTGTGGATTGAATAGAATTGCCAAATAATAGGAGAAATAAGAGAGCAAAGCTGATTTCTGAGGCCTCTGGTCCAAAAGTCAAGGTTTATGCTCTCCCATTGTCCAATGCTGCTTCAGTCTGTGCTGTGTTTTCAGTGATCCTTAAGAATTCAGAATCAAAAAAGACCAGTATCTGTTCCTCCTGGTCAATGAACTTCTGACATGGGTCCTACCATCTGCTCCCAAATAGAACCATTTTCCTCATTTGAATTTATAGAAAGGTAGGTATGGAACTTGTACAAAGGACTTGCTAAAGAAGAATTATAGGGTCATCAGGGTTAAATAAAAATTGTGCACAAAAAGAAATCCTTTCTCTTTTCCAATCCCAGTCTGCACAAATGGAGGGTAGACTACACAGGGATAATGGAATATCTATAATATCCCAAACTCAATGACATAAATATTATACAATCTACATGCTCATTACATGCATAGAGCATAAAACAATAGGATGTTCTTGAGACGAGCCACCTCATCTTTCAGAAATATTCTTTCTCTTTTTTTTAAAATCCAGTAACACTCTTCTTGAATTTGAAGCACAGAAAACAGCTCCTAATGTCATTTTGCAAAACCTAAAGGGTATATCTGTGGTTTGGAAAAAGGAGAGTTTGAATTAAAGGTGTTAATCTGTTGAATTTTCTGCATTGCCACACACATGCTGTGACTTCCATCCTACATTTTCTCTTTTGCTTTGATTTTAATTGCATTTTTTAAATTAAAACTCACTCAAGAAAAAACATCTTTAAAAAAATTAAGATGAAAAGAAACTAAGAGTGCAAACACTGAAATGGTAATGTCCAGAAAATTCCAAAGCCTATATATCTCTAAAGGAAGGATTACATCTTCCAAAATAAATTCACTTCTATTATGTGGCTATACATAAGATATAACCCTAATACCAAAGGAAACTGAAATATTGATCTCATAGTTCAATGAACATAAAATCTATATTTATTTAGGCAATCACTCATTTTACAGTTTCCCAGAACTGGTAGGCTCATGGACACTGGTGCCATTAATTTTGACAGCTCAGTGCTAAATAAATGTGAAGTATGTGTGAAAGCATACGCTCTCATTACATATCTTCCAATGTAGAGAGATTTTTAATGAATACTGATACTAATTGATAATGATATTGGCTTTACTTTTTAAGCCCTTCCTATGGCCCAGGCAGTATGCCAAACACTTCAGGTCAGTGTCTTTTTAAACCCTCACAACATCCTGTGAACATGCGTCATTACAGTCACTTAACAGTTGAGTTCAACAAGGCTTACAAAGGTTAGAGTTGACTTTCCCAAGGATATACAACTACTAAATTGGAATTGGAGTTCAGGCTAATCGGATTCATGAAAGAGTATTGGTGCTGTTTATTTTTTAAAAAATGTTTAAAACCCCCTTAACTATATATTTGTAAAACAAAAATGCATCATCATCTATAAAGGCAAATTATTCTTTGACTGTATGGCAACTACAGTCAGATCACCTGGGTTCAAAGCCAGTTTCTACCACTTGGGCAAGTAATTTAATTTCTCTATAATGTAATCTCAGTGCCCATAAAACAGGGTTTATAATAGCATTACCTCCTAGGGATGTTATAGGTATTAAATAAAATAGTCTCCCCAAAACACATTGCCTGATACCAAAAAATGCATTTGATACAGGGTAACTATTTTTGTTTTTCTCCTTCTTCTCTTTTTCCTCCTCTTCCTCCTATATTTTCATTACAAATGTTGGCACACATCAACACAACTTCAGTGAAATTGAATGAAATGTCTTATAGTTCTGTAATTTCATACTGCTTCCTCTGGGATCTCAGATACTTTAAAAGGTCACAAACACTTCTATCTTCTTATCTCAACCAGAACAGATTTACAAAGGATAATCCTCAGTAAACTGTATCTATGGAACTGCAGGGATTTGGCTTCCACAGAGTTGACTGCCCAACGGACAGGGGAAAATGTTCCAACCGTTCATTGGATTTTTCTCCCAACTTAGTTTTCTTTAACATTGTATCATCCTGGGTTGAACCTAAATTAACTGAACTTCTATTGGGTTCTCAGCATCACGCATTTTCCATGGCTATTTTTTTGTTATCACATTTTTTTTTCCTTCAGGACTCAGGAAATTAACTTATTTGCTTACTTCCTTTCTCTGCAGGTAGTGATGCTGCAAGTGATAGCTACTGTGAATTTGTAAAGCTGATGGCTTCAAAATATTTGGGCAAAGGGATAAAGAGTTATAACCAGGTGGTTTAATAACTCAGCTATGCCTAAGTTTTAAATATATGTATTACTTTCTCTGACTTGGCCTTCCTAAGTATCATTTGATTGGCCACTATGTGGAGGTGATTGGTATGCATAGATAAAACCAAGAGAGTTTTTGGTTTGGGGAACCTGTAGTAATGTAGACATAGAGTTTTATTTAGGTTGTTTTTTAAAATAAGACTAGTCTTTAAGACTAAGTACACCTAAAAACTCTAAGGAGATCAACTTTCATTAAAACACATTGAAAATGGAGGGAAGAAGGATGAGTATCTGAAGGAATGTATGAGAAAGAGAATTGAAAAATTTAAGTCATTATGCTTACATAATAAACCAACTGAGAAACAAACAAGAGAAATATCCAGTGTGATTAAGTACTGATTGGATGGTCATGGAAGACTTCTCTGAAGAAGTGTTTTTTTTTTTTTTTTTTTTTTTTTTTTTTTTTTTTGCTGAGATCTGAGTGCTAGGAAGAAACCAGCCATGTATAACTCAGGGATGTCAAACAAAAGCCAGAGCTGGACAGTAAATAGTAAAACTAGATTTTATTTAGGACTATTGCAATAGGGGAAAAGAGACCTAAGTATAGAACTGAGGTCTATTCCAAATACAGTATGGGGCAAGTGGGAATTATTAGAGCTAGGAAGCAGGGTGGGAGTCATTGGATGGAAAATTACTAAGAGGAAACACAAGGGTAAGGGGGGATTTCTGGCTAAACTGACCTAAGAGGATTCTTGCTGAAGACAAGCCAGGATGATCAGACATCACTGGGAGTACGGTGAAGGAAGGGGAACACAATCAGATATCAAGGGTGATCAGATATTGAGGGTGGGCGTTTCTGGGTAAACTGGATTTGGCAGGATTATTACAAATAGTGGATTCTACAGGGAAGTGCATAGATAGGCCTAGAGGAAGGTTCAAGAGCCCAACTACTGTTTTATCAAGGAAAGAGTTTTTGTCAGTTGTGGAATCTAATAGTTTAGCATCCTGTCTGACTGAGATCATCCCTGCAGGATAGTCTTTCTCCCTGATGGATATGTTTCCTCCAGTCCTTTTCTCTATTCCTTCTCAACTTGTGTAAAATTTGGAATGGCAGGTGGAGTCTGCAGTAGTGTAGCCGAGGAAAGGTCCCCAATACAGCCACTCTCTGTTCTTCCCAATTGGGCTATGTCTAAAGGACATCCCATGACTAGAGCAGGGGGAGACTGGGGAACAAGATATTTCCCTGGGATGGAAATATCAAATTGGATATTTGTGATCAACTTTATAAATAGAGTCATGTCTCTTTAGGAATGCTGGCTGCCTGTCTGGACAGATTCCCATGCAATGGTGTTATTGTGGTGAATTTTCCCTGGTAAAGTATTGGCTTTTAATCTATAAACTCAGAAACTCCATCATTAGATGTCTAGAATAACCAAGATGTCAAAGTAGCCAAGCTCAAAAGAGATGGGTACATGTCTCTCTTTAGGCTGCTATAACAAAACACCACAGACCTATAAACAACAGAAATGATTTTTCACAGTTCTGGAGGCTGGAAGTACCTGATCAGGGTGCCAACATGGTCATGTTCTGGTCAGGTTCCAGGCAGCAGAGTGCTGGCCTCTTCAATGTCCTCACATAGCAGAAGGGGCTAGGGAGCTCTGTAGGGTCTCTTTCATAGGGCCATTATTCTCCTTCATGAGGGCTCCACACCCATGAACTAATTAACTCCCTAAGGCCCACCTTCTAACACCATGACATTGAATGTTAAGATTCCATTATATGAATTTGGGGGTGGGGAGGACACAAACATTCAGATCATAGCAGTGTATGAAACCAGAATTCTACCTTGTTGGTTTCTAATGTGAAATATATGCATAATATTTTGGAACTCACTCTTATTAAAAAGTTTCTTTATGAAACTGAAGTTAGAGAAGGAATGACTCGTAAGAATCATATAGGTCAAAGCTTTGGGTTCTATCAGCGTGCTGGGGCCATCCCCACATAGGGATATAACAGAGGACCAGATCCCCTGGGCATTGCTGTGAGGGTCCACCATCTTTTGCTCTGTGAGTTTCCTGGTTTTATAATCCTTGTGGCTAAAAAGATCCCCTCTGTTTGTTCTTCCTTTACATATGTTAATACCTTCCTTCTGATTTCAATCCAGTCTTTTTGACCAGAAAGTATGTAATCTCTTTTTATATCTCTTCTCTGAATCATCCTGTGGTGATTTTGTAATACTCAGAAGGCAATCTTACTTCTTTAATTTCCCTATTCTGGTAGGATTCTTTCTGTGTCCTCAGGGTGCACACTGTACCCTAGTTCTGTGAAAATAACAATAGCATTTTCTATGAGATAGCTACATAAAACAGGAAATTAATTTTAGGATTCTTTTTTCAGTTATCTATGCTGTGCAATAAACTGACCCAAAATGCTATGGCTTAAAGAAGTAACAATTTATTACTTATTATTTGGTGAGTTGAATTGGCTTGTATAGGTAGTTCTTCTACTCTATGTGTCATTGGTTGGGGGTCTCTCATTTGGCTGTATTCAGCTGACAGGCGGGATGGGTTAGAAGGTCCAACAAGGCTTTACTCACATTCCTGGGCTTGCTTTCTCCTCCGTGTGGCCTCTTTGAAAAACTAGGTTGAGTTTCTTCATAGCTTTTTGGTCTAAGAGATTTTACATGGCAATTGGCTTTTCAGATAGAGGAAGTGAAAGCTGTCAGTTCTCTTAAATTCAAGATTCAGAATATCACTTCCACCACATTCTGTTGGTCAAGGTAAGTCAAGGCCTGCCGTGATTTGAGGAGAGGGACATAGACCACCTATTGAAAGGTGGGAAACACACAAGGAAGGAAAGAATTAAGGGTGGCTCCCTCGGAAGACTGTCTATCACAACTTGCCTTCAAGTCCCAATATTTCCAGTAGGCAAATATTGCCCCAAAGTTTCATTGCATTACACCATCAGATAGAAACCCAGGAGTTCATCATCTAAATCATGCCCATGTGGCACGTTGAGTGAAATTCCTCATATGCAAAGGTCTTTGAACTAAAAGTACAATTTATCTGCCCTACAAAACCTTACATAGACTGGCAGGTCAGGAGCAGGAAAACTGCAGGGTACAGTCTTGTTCAAAAAAGTAGGAGCTTGGGCCTCCCTGGTGGCGCAGTGGTTGGGAGTCCGCCTGCCGATGCAGGGGATACGGGTTCGTGCCCCGGTCTGGGAGGATCCCATATGCCGTGGAGCGGCTGGGCCCGTGAGCCGTGGCCGCTGGGCCTGCGCGTCCGGAGCCTGTGCTCCGCAGCGGAAGAGGCCACAACAGTGAGAGGCCCGCATACCGCAAAAAAAAAAAAAAAAAAGTAGGAGCTTGAGAGAGGGGAGTCACATAGAAGTCACTGGTTCATAGCAATTCGGAAATCCAGTTGTGCACATGTGCCCAGTTCTCCCTATTTGGGGGCAGAATTTATTGATTAGGGCCCAGCTTCCCCCAGGTTTGGTTCTCTGTGGTTCTTAGTTTTGCTTTCTGAGCTCTTAAATCTGCCCTTTGAGTCATCTTTTCTTGTTCATAAGAAATGCCCTGTATCTAACTTAAGCCAAGGCTCTTTCATTCCCACTCAACTTTAAGACCATAGTGTTGATCCAGTTCCATGTCTTACACTGTTTCCATCCACACTTTGATCTGAATTCTGTGTTTTCATTGCTGGCAGATCCAGGATGGTATTACAGCATAGATACTACAATTCCAAATCTGATCCGTTTTGCACATTATCACACTTTCTTGGTCCCACTATAAACAGACCAAGGGTATTTGTAACTCCCATCCCTTTACAGACATCTTAATTTAAAAACTAAAATAAAATAAGAAAAGAACAATTTTGTGGATGGTATTATGGGGCTTGTGACTGAAAATAAAAATATTGCTCAAACCTCTGGAATTGTGAATTGTGAAAAGAGAGTTATTGTGAGCACAATTCTGCTGAAAGTGGGAAATGTGTCTCTCACCTTCTAGAATCAGCCAGTTCAGTATCACAGAGTGTGGCCGTTACTTCTGTTCACTGGACTCTAATTTCCCAGTTTGAATTACCTATTTAAATATATCTCTGTAACCAGAGCTCTTTAAGTATACCTCTATAACTAGGCCATGCAATATTACCACTATAAGCATGGGTTAGAAGACCTTTTAAAATGATACTTTATGCCATATACAAAATAATGAATTACAGAGCTTTCCCACCTTATTTCTTTCCTTTGTTTTAAAAGTTATAAAAGATTGAGTTGACATTATGAGGTTTTTTTAAAAGTAGTTGATAAGGCATTTATATTTCTTCATCAGTGATACATGGAGTTTGGGTTGGATAATCTTTAAGAGTCCTTCAAATTCTGGGAGTCTGTGACCAAAGAGACTTTCCATCAGGGGAAATACCCACCTGTGATGTTGTCTCTTTTTTCACTTCTTGGGTCAAAACCATTCACAGACACCAAAGCCTGGTTTTACACTATACTTTTTTTTTAATAAGGAAAATATTATTTCAGAAGGATAGCTTGACAAGGAACATGGCAGATTTCCAAAATTAACTCTGAAAGACAGATCATCTGGGCATGACTGAAAGCCATGCATTACCTTTGTGCTCAGATATTTCATTTCAAAAATGTCACTTTCTGCTTATTCAATGCTACTGTCATTATACTATTTTAAGCATGAAATTTGTGTTCTGGAGCTGAACAGGGATTATTGCTTCTATCTTTGGACTTATTAGTAATGATTTAAAATTCATTTAAGAGCAATAAAAGTCACCTTTTTATTGTGGTTGAATTTGGTTAAGTGTTAAAATTTGCAATGCAATTTTTATTGTCTTTTATTAGCAGTAGTTCAGCATCTATGTATGTAGATCAAGACTATTTTTAAGCAGCTTCTAAAGAAATAACTTTTGAAACATGAGTTTTTCCTTAATTTTTAATTCCCCAGGGTGATGTTAAACTAGAATAAATCATGGGGCAAAGTTGCTAAAAATTTCAGACTTTTTCTTATTTGGGTAAACAAAGAACAAACAAAGCAGATATGACAGTTGAAACAAAATTTCATATTTACTCAATACATGGAATAAGGTGAAACCAGATGATGTTGCAAATGCAGAGAAAAATCATTTCATTAGAGATGAAATTATTCCCTCCTCTGACTTTTCAGAGAGAGCCATGAGATTGCAAGGAGGATGTGGAATGGGAACCAGACATTGCCTGGAAGAAAAGTCTCCCAATATTGAAGGAATGAATCTGTTTATTCATCCCGATTGGCTGTAATTTACTTATTGCTTTACTCAATAAATAATCCTCAGTTCTCTCATTTTAAATTTGGATTCATACAAAAGAAGAGGAGCAGGAAACAAAATGTGTTTGAATTATATGAATCTGCCTGCATTAGGCTCTTTTCACCACACAGGGAAGGGGAGAGGGTAGAAGCTTGCCCAGATAATGAAGGATTTGCTGGGCAAGGTTGGCTGGAGAATTGCTTCTGATGGTGGGCAGCAGAACATACAAAACCTAGTGGAGCAGGGAGTCTATATGCCAAAGCAAACAACAACAGAAAACAAAGAACATCTAGAAAATGGGTCTAATTAAATAATATGGCATGTGCCTTGGCACGAATCAGAAGTTGGAGCATCAGATCAAGAAGAATCAGAATAACAGGCAGTGTGGTGGAAGGATGCTCCTGGGTGTACCTAGAATCAGCATCTCTGTATTCAGTTGTAATATGCTCTCTGTGATGTGGCTTCAGGGGGAGGAGGTACCGGGCAAGGGAAGGTGCGAGTTACATTTAAAAGACTGGGAAAGAGTTAAATTAATTCTTCAAGGAGCAAAGCTTATTAAAGTATTACAGTTCCAGAGGATGAAAAGGTGGGTGCTCAGGAGTTAGCTTTATGGGGTCTTTACATAGGGATCAATCAGTATTCTCTTGTCTATGTCATCTCAAGCTGACATAACAAAATTCCACAGACTGGGTGGCTTAAACAACAGACATTTATTTTCTCATAGTTCTTGAGGCCAGAAGGCCAAGATCAAGGTGCCAACATAGTCAGTTTCTAGTGAGAATTCTCTTCCTGCCTTGCAGATGGCAACCTTCTCACTATGTCCTCACATGGTGGAGAGAATAAGATAACGAAGATACCCCAGTGACTCCTCTTATAAGGGCACTAATCTCATCCATCATGAGGACCCAGCCCTCATGACCTCATGACCCAATTATCTCTCAAAGGATCTATCTCCAAATAACATCACATTGGGGGTTAGGACTTCAACATATGAATTTGTGGAGGGGACACAGTTCAGTCCATAGCAACTGTCAATTTCGATTACTTCAGAGTCATCATAAGAGTCACATATTATATTTAATCCCCCTCATCAGATAATACCTGTACTTGGTTTGGTACTGAAGTTGTCCTAACAGTACAAATAAATTATCACAATTTCTTCATAATGAATAGTTATCTTAATTCTAATTATGTTGTGTTCTAGAATAGAACCTTTTTCTTTCTTCCATATTTCATAGATATGGCAGGTCTTTATTTCATTTTTTTCTGATCTTTGGGGAAACAAAGTTGCATATTCTGAGTGCAACCCAAACATTGGTCTTGCTTATTACAAAGGCTGCCTCCTAATCTATGTGGGAAGAGGGATGTTGGTTCCAGAGAAGAGGCTGTTGCTTCCCTGAATATCATGTCACTCTCAGCTCTACCACTGATCTCTAGCTTCCCGGGAATCCTGGGTTATGATCTTCCCTCAATGCAGTGTTTCTACCTAGGCTTGGGCTCTGCCTGTCCTGTTATTTCTGCCCGTACAACAACCCAAGTCTATTTTAGGGAAGGGTCAAAGAAAACGGCAGTGAATTATAGCTTAGGAACCAGAAAAAAATGAAAATCTTATTCTAAGTGATTTTAAGCATATAATGAAGTTATCCATCTCATGGACACACATTCATTCCAAGCTTTAGGTTAACTCTCCATTTACAGAACACCTTGCTACTTCCCACACCATCCAGCTCCTAGAACTCAATAGTCAGTGGCAGATATTCCTACAGTGTGAGTTACTTAGCCTAGGATGACACACTGAGGTGGAGCATGGCAGGAAACAAGCTTCAGAAGAATAATCTGGATGGACTTTTGTTCTAAGTCCTGGCTCTTTCAAAGTCCCTCCACTTCTAAGTCAATCTCACTCATTAATTTATGGGTTTACTTTATTTGGGCTCCAGTTTTTGTATGTAACCTGATGATCTATTTGAATCATATGAAAATTAACATGCATGGTAGATTTCAAAACCAATAAAAATGTATGACCAGTAGGAGATATAGAGAAGAGCTATTGGTCACTTTGGGTCCCACCTAAAGAATTATCTGGATAGTTTTCATTCCGTTATGTCCCTAGGCTTTTCCCTTTTGACACTAAAAGGCTCTACTGCTGTATTGTCCCCCTGTAAAATGGCATCTCATTTTTTCCTATTGTAAATTAAGGAAAAGTCGACATACATTAAGAAACTTCCCTTCAACAAGCTGCTTGATTGTAGTGAGTGAAACCATCACCATGGGTACAATGGAGTAGAATATTTGAAAGCAGGAATGACCTAGAAAAGCAAAAAGATATAGCCACTGCTAGAATATTTACTGGGTTCTCTTTCTCTGAAGGCATGATTGATGCATAAAGCAGCTACCTAACTAATCTTTAAGCACTTGCTTCACCTATAGTAAGTTTTAGAAAAGCTCCTGTGTCATAAGTTTTGCTAGATGAAGAAACAACCCAGAAAATTTGGGGTGTTTCCTGGTTTGTGCCTCGAGACCTCCCCTCCCTTCAAGCTGCAAATTATAGAGAAGCCTGTTCTTTTCTCATAGGTGTACACCTATAAGCTATACAGTCAACTTACATTATATGCTACTACTTACCACAAGCAACTACATTCTGCCACATTGCATAAAAATGATAATCATTGTGATCATATATCAGCACAATGAGATAATATCAAGACTCCGGTACTTTCCCTGCATGCTAAACAATTGATTGCAGTCACAGACACGTTGCCAGCCAGTTCCAACCTACTAGATGGGGTCAGAAGTTTATGTTCCATTACAAGGGGGGCTTCCCGTAGGCTGTAGGGTGTACTTGTATGCATATCTGTTGTGAGTTTCCAGAAGTTATTCTTGAAGCTTACACATCATTCTCTGGATTATTCTTTTGTAAAACTCTCTAGGGGGTTCTGATGTGTCAGGGTAATAAATTCATTCCAAGACAGCATTTGGGATATCATAAGAGATCTTATGAACTAAAACAAATACACCATAATCAACAATACCTGGAGATTTGGAGATTGACTTGTCTAGCCTCATAAAATGTTCACATCAATTTCCCCTGAAGTATCAGACCCATCTGTATAAAAGTTATTTATCTGAACCAAGACAGAGATTAAGTCTAGCAGGCTGGAACATTTTTACCCCAAATAAAAGCAAGATGTGATCATGTGTAATAGCCACATCATTTAAAGGGCTCAGTCCCCATGGTATTTTTGTAACCATTTGTACTAAGAGAAACTCTATATTTTTTCCCCTAAGTTTCTTTGTTGCTGAATTCTTAGGAGTTGATTTTTATGAAATGTGTGATTGTTTTTATCCAGTTGTGTCATCTGAAGTTTCTATTTAGGAATTCTAAGACAGAGGGATCAATAAGTCCTGGTCTTAATGCATTTATCAGTGCTGGATTATTTATATTAGTTTGAAGATACATATTACTACTGTTCTTGTATCATATTTTTCTAAATATGGAAATGTTTGACTTTTGTTGGATTTGTAGTCTACGTCTCCAGCTTGAAACGCATTGCCCCTCCCCTCAAATGTTTAGAGTAATAAATGCACCTGAAAGTCATATTTGAAAGCTTTCCTATTGTACTCATCTGTTTTACGTTTTCTTTTTTCTCCTTATTCTTTTAGTGTCAGCCAAACCAAGACCCCACAGTGATGAATATTCAAAGAAGATTCCTCCTCCAAAACCAAAACGGAATCCAAACACTCAGCTCAGCACATCTTTTGACGAAACGTATATCAAGAAGCACGTGCCCCGGAGGACCTCACTCCCTCGGGACCCCTCCCTCTCCCAGGTCAGCAGCCCCTCAGGGGGCCCCGAGGAGGAGGAGCCCGTGTACATTGAGATGGTGGGGAACATTCTCAGAGACTTCCGGAAAGACGATGACGACCAGAGTGAAGCCGTCTATGAAGAAATGAAATACCCCATTTTTGACGACTTAGGCCAAGACTCAAAGTGTGACCTTGACCATCACAGTTGTTCTTCGCAGTGTGCTACTCCCACGGTGCCTGATTTGGACTTGGCCAAGTCCTCAGTGCCATGTACCCCAAAGGGTTTCCTCTGTGACATCCCTCCGCCCTTTCCCAACCTGCTTTCTCATAGACCTCCGCTGCTGGTGTTCCCCCCGGCCCCTGTGCAGTGCTCCCCCAACTCTGATGAGTCTCCGCTCACCCCCCTGGAGGTCACAAAGCTTCCTGTGTTGGAAAACGTGTCTTATATGAAACAGCAGGCCGGGGCGTCACCATCCTCCTTGCCGTCTCAGGCCTCTGGCCACCCTAAACTGGAGAAAGACCAGGCCGGAGCCCTGGGACCCGTTCCTGCTGCCTCGGTCCTCTCCTCGTCCCCTCCCCCGCCTTCCACTCTATACCGAACGCAGTCTCCCCACGGCTACCCCAAAAGTCATTCTGCCTCCCCATCACCCGTCAGCATGGGCAGGTCCCTGACCCCACTCAGCCTCAAAAGGCCCCCGCCCTACGACGCCGTGCATTCAGGCAGCCTCTCCAGGAGCTCTCCATCAGTGCCTCATTTGACCCCCAGACCGGTGTCGCAAGATGGGAGCAAGATGGTCAATGCCTCGGTCAATACCTACGGGTCGGCTCCGAGCGGCTCCCGGTCCAGAACACCCACGAGTCCTTTGGAGGAACTAACCAGCCTCTTTACCTCGGGACGCAGCCTTCTGAGAAAGTCGTCCAGCAGCCGCCGCCCTAAAGAACCTGCAGAAAGTAAGTGCACAGACGCTTTCATTTGTGACTTGAGGGCAGTGAACCCCGTGATGTACAGATAAGGCACGTAGTAGTGATATTTGGTCCTTTGAGTTGAAATCTCAAGATGTGTGATTTTGCTTTTGCCATATCCAAGGAAATAGTGCATTCTCGTGGATGCTTAAAAGTGAAAGACAAAGGCAGGGCAGTCTGAGTCAGAGAGATGAAGATGCTACCCTTCTGGGTTTTGAAGATGGAGGAGGGGGCCACGAGCCAAGAAATCAGGAAACCTCTAGAAGATTGAATAGTCAAGGGAACAGATTCTCCCCTAGAGCCTTCAGAAGGAATGGCAGCCCGGCCTATAGGCTTCATTTTAGGCAAGTGAAACCCATTTCAGACTTCTGCCTTCTAGAATTGTAAAGTAATAAATTTGTGTCATACTTTTAAGACACCAAAAAAAAAAAAAGAGATAATGCATTCTGAGAGAACTAAAAGTGATGGTCTGCACAATATAACATATTAAAAAGAATCAGTTTTAAATTTAAAATAAAGTGTAAGATCTAAATTCTTCAGGGGCTCTGGGAAATCTAACAAAGAAAACAGATCACTATACAATTTTTAGGTACATGTCTCGATTTGGGGGGGAATTATACATTCAAACATGGAATTGGTTAAGTGTTAAAATTATCTTGTATTAAAAGCCTGCTTGAGCAAATCTGTATTAGAAAGCCTTTGCTGCACAGAAAGCAATGCGAATAGAAGCATTACTTTTTTAAAAAACAATGTATGATTCTCTCCACATACTTCATGTTGTTACATTCTTACTTTCCTGCTAAACTAGAATAGGCTCACTATTTCCCTTTTAAAACCCTTGGTAATTAGCATCTTATTCCCATGGTACTCTTCCTATATCCATCAATATATAAGTTACAGAAAGATCACTAAGTCATAAGTAGGAAGGGAACGTTATATTTACCCCTGAATTTCAAAGGCCAGGGAATGTCTCTATCTGAATGGCTAATCCTTTTGTGAGCCCCAAATCACTGCCTAATGATATTGTAAAGTCAAAACAAATCCCAGTTTTCTCAATGTTCATTTCATTAAATGACATTGCTTTCCTTTATTTAAAAATGCCTTAGGGCACCTAAGCTGAAAATTAAACACTTACATCTCAAATGATCCCACCACAGTATTTTATTATTCTACCCATACAGTTACACTGAGGACCTTCTTTAAAGGAAAAGAACTCTTCAACATGTCTGATGAAGATGATGATGACACTCCTTAGATAATTAATATTCATTAGTAGTTAAAAGCCATTTATCTTGCCTTTTTTTCTCTTTAACCAGAAAGATTTATGAAAGCATTAACCACTTAAATAATTCTACTCCCTCCCCCCCCAATAAAAACATTTCATTTACCTGACTGAAAGGCAAAAACTTCTCATATTTTAGACATATCTTGAATTAAATACATACATGAATATGCTAAAATATATTTAAAATTATTTTAAAAATTGAATTAAAACTAGAAACCTCCTATTTCTAGAGTGGTGGTTCTCAGTGGGGGTGATTTTGCCCCCAGGGACATTAACAATGTCTGGAGACATCTTTGGTTGTCACAACTGAGGATGCTACTGACATCAAGTGGGTGGAGACCAGGGATGCTCCTCAACAGCCTACAATGCACAGGACAACCTGCTACAAAAATTTTAAAAAACAAAAGCAAAGAAGAGAAAAAAAAAGGATTATCTCATCCACAATGTCAGTAGTGTCAAGTATGGGAAACTCTGTTCTAGACAATTTATTAAAATTGAAAGATTTTTCCATATGATTGATTTGGTTTAAACACAGATAAGTAAGGTTTTTGGAAAAAGTTGAAAAAAAATAAAGGAAAATATTTTACTCTCAAAATATGTGATGGTTAGTATGAAATTAGTAGAAGTTTCATCCAAGAATTGGTGAAATTAGCCAATATTCTCCCTACCTACCAGTTTCTTTGGAGGATTCTTAGCAGCTCCAGCTGGCAGCTATACCAGTTAGCTAGAAAAAGTATATGTAAAAAAAAGTGATTAACTAATGAAGTTATTTCAAGAAAAATCCATCTGTTGGAATCAGTCTATGTGCTATATGTCACAGACTTCTCCATTTGACTCCAAAATGAGTTTTGTGTGCTTCTAAAACCAAGCTTGTACATGGAGAAGTGATCTAGGCTCTTTATAGCTTTTTAGGGATCCAAGGATTAAATTCCTTCCCATGTGCTATTAACTGTGTATCAACCCTTCAGAGGAAGGTCATGCCCTGGGTTACATGAATTCCAATATTTTACTTTACACAAATGGAAGGGAGGAAAAATGCACATAGTGTTTCTAATGAATAATCCAATGCTATTTACTTTTGACTCTGGAAGAAAATAGAAAAACACTATCTGATGTTGACAAAATCATAGGGGCTCTCAGAATCTACCTGTAATCCAAAATGTAGATCCAAAATTGTTGATAATTGAAAGTTAACCTACAATTACTGCTGCAGTACACTCAGTGATACAACTGTCCCCTTCACTCTTGACAGATAAGATTCGTAGATACTTGCTGATAACAAAGGGACAAGATAAGTGATATGACGTAGTGTAACATTCATGACCCCTGAGTCACATTTGGCATTTTTTTTACACTTCAGAGATAAAAGACTGGTATTTCTGTGCTCCATACCCCTCTAGGTTTACTGGAAATGTCAATTTTTCGAGTTTTCTGGTATTCAATTCAAAGCAAATATAATATTTCCACTTTAATTGAAAAACCTATGTCAAATAAAATTTATCCCTTCAACTTTTATTTATTTATTTATTTATTTATTTATTTATTTATTTGCGGTATGCGGGCCTCTCACTGTTGTGGCCTCTCCCATTGTGGAGCACAAGCTCCAGACGCACAGGCTCAACAGCCATGGCTCAGGGACCCAGCCGCTCCACGGCATGTGTGATCTTCCCGGACCGGGACATGAACCCGTTTCCACTGCATTGGCAAGTGGACTCTCAACCACTGCACCACCAGGGAAGCCCTCAACTTTTATTTTTAATAATCTATGAAAGATACACGTAATTTAATAATTTCATATCTTAAAGGCTTATAATTATTGATGGGGATTGCAAAATAAGAAAGAGATAAAATAAGACAATAGTGGTAGACCATTAATCAATTTCATTTTGCTTCACCATTTTCTAAATACAGACTCCATATTAATTGTTTTAGGAAACATGTTTTTCCTAGTTGATGTGACATTATTATGTTGTTTAACTTTATATGAGTATACTAATGATAATAAATTTATTTGAATTGGTTATTATTAATATTTTTTTAATTTGTGCAGAGAGATAGAGGACATGAGGCATGTAAGAAGTGATTAACTTGTATTTTATTGCTGTAGATTTCTGTGTCTATATGAGAAGTAGGTGAAGTACAAATATGTTTTGTGGTGAATTTGCAGACTCAAATGATAATTTTCTACCTATCCTTTTTATCTTCCTTTTACACATTTTTATTTTATATATCCTTTGATTGGACTCTTTAGAATACCTAAAGATTCCATGAATGGGCCATGAAATTATTTTATTTTAATAAATCAAGAGCCATGAATCATAGAAATTATTAGCAAGAATCAAGTGAGAAAAGACTATTTCATCCCGTCAGATAAGAAGTATTTTAACAATAAAGTTTAGCCTCTATTTAATATAAATGCATGAATGTATATTTCTATGAAAATGTACAAGTTATAATGAAGGATATAATTAAATTTTATAATATACTTGAGAGAGAGAATGTGATAGAAAAGTTAAAAGTGGAAAAATGTAAAGAGAAAATTTTAAAAAAAGAAAGAAACATGAAACATCAAAGAGAAAAGACTAATTAAAAAACTGAGGCACCAAGAAAAATACACACACACACACAATGCACACATCAGGTCAAACTGACATATAAACAAATATAAGTGCCAACATATGAAGCACATACAAATGTACACAGAGAACCAGAGAAGAAGCACCAAAACAGAGTAGGGTCAAAGAAGGATCAAAGGAAAAAAAAAATGCAAGCTCACTCATCTGGTATTGCCATATATATATATATATATATATATATATATATATATATATAAATTGTGGGTTGGCATTGCCAAAGACCTTCATCATACTCAATAATATTCCATATTAATGGAGATACACAATTTTCTGCTGTTAAATCTTTCATCCCTTTAAAAAGACTCCTATTTAAGACTTGGAGATGTTATGTTACATTTTTACAATTATACATATAAATGTGTCCTATAGGTCTGATGAAACACAGTTGGGAATCAGATGTAAACTTTGCCTTTCCATTCATTTTCTTAAAAAACAACAGCAGCAAAAAAAAACCAAACACAAAGACAACAACCCAAAACAACCATCAAACAAACAAAATAAAACCAAAAAATTACCCCATGCCCCTCATGCCCTCACACACATACCTGTCTCAGTTTTCATGTAACTTGAGGTCCGGCGATGCCTAAAATATTAGGCGTTGCTGGTGAAGCAACTGATCCAACTTACTCTTGCTAATTTAATTAAAAAAATAAATTTAAATTGAAAAAACAATGATTTTGGAAGGAAATCTCTTAAAACACATTTCTGTATGTTTATAGTATCCCACTTTTAGGAAAAAGGAACAGTATGCTAACATCACTTAGCCGTCATTATGATTCAGGGTCACTGTTGTGATCATCACTGTGTGTGTACTATGTGCTAACGCACATGAAGTGTCCATCAAGGTGACCTGAACAGGGGAGGCCTCACACAGGGGTGGCTATGATTGTCCTGTCATTTTTAGTAGCAGTGCAGCATTGATAGATTAACTGTGATACTGAGGTGTCCTCAGGAGGGCTATTTGAGGTTGCATAGCTGACTAACCCTCTACAGATCTACCATTTAAGTTCACTTAAATTCTTCTGTCTGTTTCTCGTGGTTTTCCTGCCTCGTCTCTTTCTTCCAGGTAGCTCTATTGATGCACCCTCCCCTTCTTTTCTATTCTCCTTTCATGCTTTTCCTTATTGTATTATCACACCATTAATCAGTTGTGGATCAAGAAACCAGATACCCAAACTTGTCTGCGGAGCCTCTCATCTATCTCAAGTGTGTGACTTCAGGGTAGGGACTTTGTGACCTTGACTTCCAAATGCCACTTGAATCCATTTACTAAGTCTTGGATGAAGTTCTTAGATTCATGTCTGAGATGGTCAGGGATATTCACTTCCCAAGAACTAAGCTGTCCTGGGAAACATGGAACAAATGTTATTTTATTTTAAGAGAACTTACACTTTTTGTTTAGCCTATTGAAAATATTTTTTTTCAGTAAAATCTAGCAAACTCACTAGCTAAGGACTTTATTTTCTCTCCTTTTTATTCCTATGAAAGCAGAAACTGACAAGGAGTGGGTAGGACAGAGAAGCAAAGGGGATGGGCAGGGAAGAGAACCCATGAGTCTGGATCTTTCATTTGCTGTGGAGAATGGGTGAGCCTTCAGCCTGTGACTGCCCTCTTCCAAGCATGTTGAATTTGAGCAGAACTTCTGGGTGTGTGGTGACTAGAAGCCACCTGGCCAGAGTTGGCGGGAGGCAGGATATTGAACCTCTGGAACACACAGATTCTTCAAAGACATTTAGGAGTTGAGCTACAACCAGAATAACTGAAGAGATCTCAGAGAATATGACAAGGAGGATTCCAGAAGGCCTGGAAAGACCAAGGCCTATAGGTTCTGCTAAATTTCTTAAATAAAACCATGACTCTTGTCAGGTTCTTTTCCTGCTGTTTATTGCTTGCCTTCCTGCTCAGAGCCCCACACTGTGGCCTCAGACTGGTTTCTGCCTTAGCAAGACTCCTTCTAGTAGCTCAGAAGGAAAATTGAGCCTGCACCTGGGTTATGAGGATGCTCTCAGGCCAGGACGCTGGGGACATGCTCTAAGGAACATCCTTGGGTCATTCAAAGCAGAGTGGGTGGGACTTTCCTCATGGAGCATTGGTTAAGCATCTGCCTGTCAATGCAGGGGATAAGGGTTCGAGCTCTGGTCGGGGAAGATCCAACATGTCCCAGAGCAACTAAGTCTGAGTGCCACAACTACTGAGCCCGCGCACCTAGAGCCCGTGCTCCACAACAAGAGAAGCCACTGCAATGAGAAGCCTGCGCACTGCAGCGAAGAATAGCTCTCACTTGCTAGCCGCTACTAGAGAAAGCCCACGGGCAGCAACAAAGACCCAATGCAGCCAAAAAAAAAAAAAAAAAAAAAAAAATTAAAAACCAAAAAAAAAAAAAAAAAAAAACCACAGCAGGCAAAGGACCTCCTGCATTATATTCACCTGCCTATTGTTAAAAATACAGATTCCTGGGCTTTATCATAGATTGACCTGTTCAGTGAGAAATCCTGGAGGTTGGACTTGGGATCATGACTTCTTAAAGGACAATCCCCAGTAGTATTTCTGCCTATTATCTAACAGTAACTCAGGGGTATATGGCTAAATATTAGCAACACCATTTACTTGTGTGCAAGAGAAACCTATAACACATTGCTTTCATCTAACAAAGTCAAAACCATAATCTGTATAAGAGAAAGAAGAGGAAGGGGAAAAAGTCAAACTCAGATAACTTGAAATGAGTGAATGTTGTTTTTCTTTCCTTAAGTAAGCTACTGATTTGTTGGCAACTTGCAAAAAAACCATCAGGGTCATCTGGTTGGATCAGCAAGGAAAAGTATTTCGCTATCTCAAGATACTTCTGGAGACCTTGATAGTTTAACATTGTATCACATGGTGGGCAATGTGTGAATAATGTCCATTCTTGTTCTTACTTATAACCTTCATCTTAGTCATGCTAGGTCTGTGTTACTTACTTCATCAGAATTTCTCAACACTTAAATTTGAGAACCACTGGTAAGAACTGCTTCAGACAGGAGTCGTTTCTGTTCTTCAGACAGGCAGGGGAATTTGAGACTCAGGCCAACAGCAGTTTTTACCCCAGAGGTCTGTTTAGATGGGTCCAGGTCATTTACGTGGGAGGGCTAGCCAGAGCAGGGCAGAGCCCCCAGATGGAGCCATGATGCAGAACAAGGGTGTGCTCTTTAGAGAGGATACCCAGCCCCATGATCTAGCCAATGTAGGAGAGCAATACAAGAGAATGAGAGTCTTCCTTGTGGGATACTGGAAGAAATGATGAAAGCAAGGAGGAGGTCTAACTGTCATGACTGGGCCAAGGATCTCTGTAGTTAGAGCTGACAATGCTAATGGGGAAATGAGGTGATGAGGTTCTTGGAAAATACTTCTGCCTCAAACAGGTTTACCTCAGAAACAATTTCAAGTCCAACTAAGCCCAGAGTGGAATTCATCCAAGAAGTAGTGGTAAGGTCTTGGGGAAAGAATGCAGCCCCAAGCTTTTCCTTCAGAATGCTTCCATAACAATAGGAGCATATATCAATACTTACTTTTTTTGCCATTTACTCTATGCCAGACACGGTTCTAAGCATTTTGCTTGTATTCCACCCTCATAGCAATACGTGGAAGCAGGTGATATTAGCGCTGCTATTTTAAAGATGGGAGAAACTGAGGCACAGCTTACCCAGGGTCACATAGGGAGTAAATCTGAGACTTGAACCCAGTTTATTTGGCTTCAGAGTTTCTGGTCTTAATGATACTTTATCTATACTTTACCAGTCTCCCTAATTTCTTTCCCCTCCCAATTGCCATTAAAATATACCAGTTACCATCAAAAACTCTAATGGCTCATACTGTTATCACTCCCAGAGATATCTGCTGGATAAAAGAAACCCGGATCTGTACCTAAATAGTATGGGCCACTTAATGGTTGTCATCAACTTAGGAAGGGGCTGGAAAACCTTTTCAGAACCCTCCACAATTCACTTTGGAATATCCTAGTCGCTGCGAGGGGATTTTCTGGACCTCAGGCTTCTGAGCTGCCCCTGAAGGCATGTGGTCTGCCCAGTGGGCCTCACAATTAAATGACCTGGAGAAAGAGACTGTGAGTGTTCCTAGTGCTTTTAAGCATAAGTTAAGGATATATGGGCACATTCCTTTGGTCTGAGCGGTTTGCAATACTGAGCTACCAAACAGATGATTCATCCTCCAGGGATATAGGGCTTTTGTCCACAGATCCTTGAATCTTGTCCATAACTAAGCAGTGTCTTGGTGGCCCAGGGCTACCCCAAAGGAAAAAAACACTCCGTGCATAAAAATAAACATAAAAAAATCAGCCAGTGCCCAAAGGCAATGAGAGCCCTAGCATCACTAACCTAGAAACTGATCTAGTAAAACAACAAAAGCTCCAAAAGAGCCCTATGCAAAATGATTCTTGGCATCACCTCTTTTCTCTTTAGATTTGTGTTAATGTGTACTTGGCAGAATCAGACGCCCATCTTTAAAACACACACACACACACACACACACACACACACACAGTGCTTCAAGATCATGCTGTCCTATTTAACTATTATTATTTTTTAAAGCTAAAAAAATTTTTCAGGATGATGAGGTTAAATAGTGTATAAGTAAAATCCCTTGATTTTGAAAATGCATGTGACTCCTTGGTTAATTGGGACCATGACATTGTCTGTTTTCCTCTTTCAATTTCTCTTAGGGCTGCAACATAGAATCACTGAAGAAGACATAATTTCATAAATAATTGCTCACCTTTCTCGGGGTAGACTGCAGCTGTCTTTGATTGATGCAGGCAGACGTGTTTATCCCCTGTGTTTATATTCTCTGGCTGCTGAATCTTTAAGTGCAATTTCTCGTCAGCAATTTAATCAGCAATTTTCTCCATTAAGAAGAACCTCCCTGCTTTAGATTGAAATAATTCAGAAACATTTTCAATTCAGACATAAAGCTACACGTCTTTTTTTTTTTTAAACCAAGATTTCCTCAGTTTGTATTCAATATACTAGGGCTGATTTCTTTTTCTCCTGTTGAATTACCTCAAACAGGAAATTCAATTTCTGATTTGTATTTGACATCATGTGTTTTCAACAGTTTGACATCTATGAGTAATTAAATATTAGGTATAAGGGGTTCCTATCAGTCATATCATAGTTCCTTGCATTTGTCCTACATTTTAATATGATCTAGAAGGTTTGGACAGGGCCTGGATATCACAAGAGATGCTTTTCATCTTGGCTCAACCATTTAGAAGCTCTGAGACTTTGGATAAGTCAGTTCATCTCTTAATGTCATAGTTTTCTCACTTTTCAGATGAGAATATTAAGTGCTCAACTGTGAATCTCTTCCTTCTCTGTTGTTTGATGAATCTTTGGATTACTGAATGAGCTGTAGATCCCCAAACAAATGACCACTTCTTGTTTCTGAAGCTTTCTGTCTGATCTTGCTCCCCCTTGCTGAAAGGACTTCCCCAGTAACTCCATAAAACAAAGTCTAAAGCTTGGATCCCCATTTATATTCCACCTCCTTCTTCATCGAGATTTCTTTGTGCTGTTGTTTACATAATCTCTCCTTCAAACTCTGGGAGCACTTTATACATCTGTAATGGTATGTGTCTTATCCTGACCTATTGTAGAGTTTTGTTTTTTTTTTCTCTGTCTTATTCCCCATTAAGACATATGGCTAACGGGCTTCCTGGTGGCGCAGTGGTTGAGAGTCCGCCTGCCGATGCAGGGGACACGGGTTCGTGCCCCGATCCCGGAGGATCCCGCGTGCCGCGGAGCGGCTGGGCCCGCGAGCCATGGCCGCGGAGCCTGTGTGTCCGGAGCTTGTGCTCCGCAACGGGAGAGGCCACAGCAGTGAGAGGCCCGCGTACAGCAAAAAAAAAAAAAAAAAAAAAAAAAAAAAAAAAAAAGACATATGGCTAGGGAGATCAAGGGCTATATCTTTTCATCATTTTTTTTTCATGTAGAACTTGGATCAATGCAGTCTTCCCCAAAGTTGATACGTGGTAAGTATTTACTGAATTTGTTGAATTCATAGGCATAGTGACTTGAGAGGGCTATTGCACTTGAGGAAACAAAAGTCATAAGAGAAATGTTTGAGTATTAAATTAAAAAAAAAATCAGATCCTACGACTTAGAAAATTCTACACTGAAATCAATATAGTCATTGAGTCAAAAAAGGAACTATGCTGAATGCTAAATTCATTGCTTTTGTTCTTAAGTGTCCTGTTTAAAAGAATGTCCGTTTCATTCTAGGCAGATTTATTAGGGGAAGGATATAAAGAATATAGCCATAAAGCATTTAAATGTGGACCATTTTGTAGATGTTAAATGGTTACCAGTTCCTGAACAAATGAATAGCTGAGAAAATTGGTCATTTCTCAACATTTGGAGATAGAAAGATGCATTTTTTTTCAGAAGAAATAATAGAGACTAACATTTAAAAGAAGGAATTCTACTGTTTAACACTGTGCATTATTGAACCCAAATAGTAAGGAGAATAAGAACACATTCAACTAAGTCATTTAACCTCCTTGGTGAAAAAGCACTGCAGAAATCCAAAGAGCTATTATTATGTAACTTGTGGTCTTAAATGCATGTGTTTCCAGGTAAAAATGGGTTTAAGTTATAAAATATTTGAAAAACTTTTTTAGTTTTCAAAAACATCAGTTTTCGGAATTCAGGAAATGGATGGCAATTATGAATTTAATGAAGTGTCTTTAGTGGTGCATGGTGTTTCTCAGTTGAAGCCAACTCATTATTGTTGTTAGTTGATATGGGAGCTAGGTTAATTAAACGTTCCACTCCTGGTAGAATAACCAATCAGCTGAAGAATCTGGGCTCTTGCTATTCCCAAATGAAAGGAGTGAAAATACTGTAAAGAACCTAAGAGGGGAGGAAGGAGGGTTAGTAACATGGATTTTTTTTTTTTTTTTTTTTTTTTTTTGTGGTACGCGGACCTCTCACTGTTGTGGCCTCTCCCGTTGCGGAGTGCAGGCTCCAGACGCACAGGTTCAGCGTCCATGGCTCACGGGCCCAGCCGCTCCGCGGCATGTGGGATCCTCCCATACCAGGGCACGAACCCGTGTCCCCTGCATTGGCAAGTGGACTTTCAACCACTGCACCACCAGGGAAGCCCAGTAACATGGATTTTGAAGCAGAATATCCTGCCTAGCCAGGTATACCCAGAACAGCTGAACTTAAAGGAAAAATTTCAAATGCAAAAGTCTGTAATATTCTTCTGACAAATGAAGGTAGAAAGAATACTTTCCCCTACATTTTCTTCTGGTCAGGTTGCAGGTACATTCAATAAAATATCACTTTTTTGAAATTTTTTGCATCTATTCCCTTGTTACAGATGGAACTGATATAATTAAGTCAAGAAAGCAAAAGGATAGAAAAACAATAGAAAGAGTCAGAAAGTAGAGATTGGGGGCATCCATGTGGTGTCCAACCCTAGATCCACACACATTGCTATGGGTGGATAATTCAAAAGTGGTTTTTGTTCCCGTAACATGAATAAGAAATCTAGATTTCCAAGAACTCAGAAGCTGGGACAGAATTTAGATGTTAGCAGCCCCCAACAGAAGGATCAGAGCTGAAGCAAAGTATTATTCTCTTTACATTCAGATTCACATTCTGAATCTCAGAGTTGCCTCTTTCATTCTCTGATTAATAAGTTATTAACCACTTAGCTATGATTAACAAGAGAGCTATGTCAAAATGAGGCAAGCTTTTGTCAAAGAAACCTGACTGAGCTTTTGTCTAAGAGAAATTTCAAACCTAAGAAATTAAAACATTGCCTCAGAGTGGTCCTTCTGTGGTTGAGTGATAATCTTACTTGAAGCCTGCAGAACTCACTTTGGCTTCTAAACCATGCTTTATTTATGATCATTAAATATAAATGATAATAAAATTGTCCATTGATGTTTCAGAAAAAAAAATTCTGCACCCAGCCATGATTTTCCACTTCCTTTTTATGGCCAAACCATTCAAGTGAGTGTTTATTTGCTGCCTCCATTTCATGTCTCCCGTCCCAGCTTTAATTTCCTACAACCTGGCTTCAACCTCTTCTGCCCAGTCCAGAGTCACGTAGGGCTTCCTAACTGGTCTCTGGCCCTTTCCTTTTCCTCTCTTGGAAGAGGAGACATCACAAAACATTAGACATTGTTGATTCCTCCATCTGAAGACATTTCTCTTGGTTCTCATGCATTGTGATATCCTTATTAACAATCCGTTTTGAACTTTGTCCCTTCTGCTTCCTTTTTGGGGAGCTCTGCTCCTCCATTTACATAAAAAAAAGTTCTCTGGACATGTGACTGACACAGTGCTGTGATTAGCATTTACCTGTTTGTCTTTCCAACTAAATGGTCAGGACACAGTAGTAAGTCTTTTATTTTGTTTTTCCCCCAACAACCAGCACGTTTTTCTGGCACAGAGAACATGTTCAGTAAGTGTTCCTTGAATGATCAAGTGACTGGATAAATTGAATGACTGTGTATCCAACCTCCACAATTGAACGGTACATTTTTGAGAGCAAAGACTATTTTATTTAAGTACCCACAGTTTGTATGACTGTATTTTACACAATCAACTTATATATTTGGATTTACTGATTTTTCCGTCGCTAACATTTTTTTAATAGTCAAGTCCAATAGAATTACCATGATTACTAGGTATTGATAATAATCTGAGTTCTGCATAGGATGCCAAGGTCAACACTAGTTAAAGTACTTAGGAACCAACTGCTCCAAGGAATAATAATGGAGAACCCAGGTTCAGATGATTTTTATATACATAAAACAGTCAGGAAATCAGTCCTGTTACTGATTGATAAACCCAGGTAGCATTCAGCAAGGAAAATGAAAGGAAGTACTTATAATCTAATCTAAATATTTTATAAAAGAATAAGAGTAGGGACCATGAAAAATAACATAGCATAGATTTTTAGTAAATGGTTATGGAAACAGTATTAAGATATTACATTGTAGATAGAAAACTATCAGCTAGATGTACATGGTACTGAGTGGAGCCCATTTACTGTAATTTCTAGAAGATGATAAGGAATATTAGACAGTATCTTCATTTCTATTTCTATTTTCATTTCTATTTCTATTTCATCTCTATTTTCTATTTTTAAAATTCCTTTGTTTGACCAGCTTAAAAAAATATCATTATAATGGAAGGTAGATTGAGGGGGTCACTTGATATAAATGAATAGAAAAGACACAGGAATCAAATATCATAGGGTCAATACATGTATTTGTCACTGAACAGCTGCACTTTTAGGGCAAGTCAAACTCTCCAAGTATCAGTTTTTTCATATTCACCTCAGAGTATTGTTGTGTAAAATGGAAGAAAATTGGGTTCAGGAAAAGACTTTGTAAAATATAAATGGCTGTGTAACTATAAGAGGTGATTGTTTGATTTTTAGATATCTGGGGAAAGAATAAATATTTTATTTTAAAAAATGCAGTAAGGTCAAAAATGACTTAAATTTTCAGGGAGTCCATACTGTTCACACAACTCTCTTCAGTTAGGCTTGGGTAAAGGATCTGACATCTTAAGTGGATCATCCCATACCTGATTCGAGGAGCATAAAGCACTAGGCAGAATGTCCCCTCAGGAGGCAGGCTGTTTCTGGGTTGCTGGATGATATCTAAGCCTGGAGGGTGGAGAGACATCACACCTGAGAGAGCACAGTTTCCCTGACCCTATAAAGAACAGCTCTGAGAACAAAGAGCCCATCCTCATTGTACAAAGGGCCAGGCAACATGGCAAGATGATTGTCAAAGATGATTTATCAGCAAAGGAAAAAATGCAGTATAACCGGTTGTTGATATGTTTTTCAAATGTAATGAATGTTTTTTTTCTTTTTCTGGTTACAACTTTATCTTTTAAAATAAAAAGTTTGCTTCCAAAAAAGGTATAAGTATTAACCAATGAATTAGGTAGAAGCCAAAGATCCAAAGTGCTTAAGATAAAAAAAAATATTTAGTATGTAGATGGGAGACCATTAAATGGATGATTTGTGAAGTGTCATTTCTAAGCAGATTAAAAGAGAATCTTTTTTCCTTTTAAAGTGGTTAGTCAACATGCAAACAGATTTGAAGTATAGCATTTGAAAAAATGCAACATCAGAAAAAAGCAACAAGAAACACTCAAATTTTGTATAAAAGCGTGTGCAACCCCAGATAGAGGAAGAATGCCAGCCTCCTAAATACAGATTAACTAGCATAAATAGGCAAGACATGAAGTGACCATCCATATACTTTGCATAAATAAAAGGCTACAGACACAAAAATAGCTGTTGAAAGACTTCATTGTCAATTTTCTCATTTTTTATTAACTTCCATGGCTTTCCTAGTAAAGACTTTATCCAGATGCTAATTAAGCAGAGGTCTGCTTTGCACATCAATTTTTAATATTCCCTCCACATAGTTAAATGAAGCCTGCAGCATGAGGCTTCTCCAGTTAAAAGCAGTCCTGACCTACTTCCATGTGAAATCAATGGATGACTTAGAGAGACTCATGCGTAGCTGACATTTAAGGAGGTCAGCTCATAATCTGTGTTGTGTAAAATGTATGTTTCCTTGGGCTTCAGCATTCTTTCTTTCTTTATTAATTTTAAAAGTTCTTCTAAGAATAGAGAAGACCGTGGAAGCTATTGAGCCAGAGAAGTGAAGCCAGACCTGCATTTTGTGCCCCTGGGAGATTGTGAGCTCCTGGGTCAGTTACATCTGTAGTGGCTTCAAATGAACAGAAACCCCTAGGTCTGGGACAGAGGAAGGGAAAGAAAGGCCTAAAAGGCACCCCCTTGCACTCAAATATAATCCACCAAAAGGAAAAGTTGAAACCACCAGAATAAGGTCCAATTTTGAAAGTAAGAACCTAGGGCATATAGCAAAACTTTTTGAACACTTGTATGTTAGGGATCTCAATTGTAAGGCACGAAATAGGAACAAGAATCAAAACCAGCTTGTCAGAGGATCAATAGTCCTCAGGGTATGGTAGAGCACACTGGGTCTCCATCTGGAGAGAGGCTCCTATTAAAGATCAGATAAGTTCTTGTCAAGTGTTAACATGCAACCACATAAGGACTTGCTGTGCAACCTGATGGAAGTGGAGGGTTGGCCTCACACTAAATTCCAGAATACTAAGCTAGAGTGGGGAGAGCTGGTGAAATTGATGGAAGAAGTAATGTTCAGTGTGCACGTTTTTTACTTCCTTGGTTAAGTTTATTCCTAAGTATTTTATTCTATTTGATGCTCTTAATGCATAAGTGTTTTAACCATGTATATGCATTTGTTCAGTCTTTCATTCATTCAGTGAATGTTTATAAAATACCTACTCTGTGCCAGGCACTATTCCAGGTGCTAGAATCTTTATTTTGAAGTGTTGAGCAATAAAACCTAATAATTCAAATGAAGATGAGAGGTACATATATTAATGGAGAGGGCACCTTCTGGGGGAAGACTTGGCAATTCAAAACACATTGGTACAAAGGCATAAATATTGATAGTAAAGAAGACAGGCAGATTTAGAACTTAGCATTTTACAAAAATGCCTTCTGTCTCCCTTGCCTCTGCATTGTGCCATTCTGGCGCTCCTGGCCCATGTCACAACAGTTCCTTACGTTCCGAAGCTCACAAAAGCCTGGGCATCCTGGATTCACTCCAGTGGACTGGGTCTGGGGACCCTCAGGAGACACGTGGTTTTTGTCGGAGGCATACAAAAGAATCTAGTGTTGCAAATACTGCTCTGCCCTCCTCCTCCTCCTACCCCTTTTCTTTTTGCCTTATTTCCTTCCCCTCTTTTAACCCATGAGCCCAACTCAGAACAATGGATATCAGAATTCTCTGAGGCCTTATTCATCATTCAGATTGCTTTTTCCACAAAGAAGTCCACTACCAGATAACTTACGATATAAGAACTCAGAGTAATAAAGAGTATTGGGTAACATCAGAAATAACATCCAGGTTTCGTTGTTTTTTTTTTTTTTTTAATTTAATTCACAAGAAATGAAAAAGAAATACCTCTATTTCTGAGGTACTTTGTTATTAAACAGTTTGTACCTGCTTCATATGTGTGTTTATGTGAAAGAGTGTGAAGAAAAGGTGATGACGAGAGTTGAAAAGAGGGGACAGGAGTCTGACTTAAGCTTTGATGGCAGAGGCATCCACTTCAAAGATGGCTGCCTTGCATAGGCGTAGTGCCAGCCCTGCCCCCACCAAGCTCCTTTGTTTTAGAGTTCTTGGTTAATTTCATAACTGACCATTTGGACCCACTTGTTTTTTTCTCCTTCCGGGCTTCAAATTCCTCCTACTATGTTTCATTTTTTTATTTCTTTTTTTTTTTTTAGTTTGTAGATTTAAAAAAACTTTTTAATATCATTTCATTTTTTTAAAAAATTTTTATTGGAGTATAGTTGATTTGCAATGTTGTGTTAGTTTCATGTGTACAGCAAAGTGATTCAGTTATACATATACATATATCTATTCTTCTTCAAATTCTTTTCCCATTTAGGTTATTACAGAATACTGAGCAGAGTTCCCTGTGCTACACAGTGGGTCCTTGTAGGTTATCTATTTTAAATATACTAGTGTGTACATGTCAATCCCAAACTCCCAATCTATCCCTCCCCACCCCCTCCAGTAACCATAAGTTTGTTCTCTAAGTCTGTGAATCTGTTTCTGTTATGTAAATAAGTTCATTTGTATCTTTTTTTTATATTTGGCATATAAGCGATATCATGATATTTGCCTTTCTCTGTCTGACTTACTTCACTTAGTGTGGTAATCTCCAGGTCTTTCCGTGTTGTTGCAAATGGCATCATTTCATTCTTTTTAATGGCTGAGTGATATTCCATTGTATATATGTACTACATCTTCTTTATCCATTCATCTATCAATGGACATTTAGGTTGCTTCCATGTCTCGGCTATTGTAAACAGCACTGCAGTGAACACTGGGGTGCATGTATCCTTATGAACCATGTTTTTCTCCTGATATATGCCCAGGAGTGCTGCTATGTTTTAAACTCACCAATAAAGAGTGAGCCCACAAAACCACAAGCCCTCACCCTCAACCCCAGTCCCGTGCTCCTTCTCCCTCTGTGTGGTGCCATGCGCTTTCCAGAGCCTGTGAGTAACAAACCTTTTTTTTTTATTTTCCAAAGTTTCCTGATGGTTATTGCTGAGGATGTCTTGCAATCGTAATAAGAACCACAAGAGCTGGTCCAACCACAATACTGGTTACTAGATTGGCTAAGACTAGCACAAAATAGAAGGAAAGGGAGTCAGGGAGGGAGGGAGGGAAGGAAGGAAGGGAGGGAGGGAAGGAGGGAGGGAGGGAAGTAGGGAGGGAGAGAGGGAAAGAAGAGAAAGGGAAAAAGAGTGAAAGATGAAATGATGTTGCCCATGAAAGATCCAGAGAAGAATTTTTGTATCTTACCTTCCTTGGCTTCAAAAGAACAAATGGAGAAGTAAATCACTGATTTCTTACTCTCTGTCTTTAAACCATGAATCACGCAGTAGAATCTCAATAAAACTTGCTGGGCCTCAGAAACATTCTTGTTAACTCCTTTATATTACAGAGAAACTGAACTATAAAGAGATTCAATTACTTGAGCACAAATATAATGTTATGTAGAAACATAATCTGAAAAGTTTCAGCTTTCCTAAGTGTCCTCTACATATTAAGTTAGCAACATTTAAATATATTTCTACTACTTTACTTTTAGCTTTATTTCATCTTCTTGACTAACTTCATTTAAAATAACATTTTGGGGGGAAAAATCAAATCTAGTTAATTGATAATATCCCCAAACAATTTTTTTCCTTTCTTCAAATTCACATGTGTATTTTTCACCAAGAATACTATGAAAAATTCCAGATTATCCAACAATAATTCCCAAGCACCATTTCTCTCTTTGTGTTTATCTAAAGAATCTATAATTTACTATCAAGAATGTACAGTATACAGTCATTTCTATAGTCATCAGTTATATTATCCCTTAAAGGATTACTATTCCCGCCATGCTCTTCTTATGAAACTTTAATAGCTGATTTCTTTAATGCTCCCAAAATATGGCTATTAGTAACTGTGATTTCAACAATGTTAAGTTTTGCATTTACTTTCATAGAAATTAATTATCCATATTACCCTTTGTGATGGAGAGACTATTCTTCTTAACATTTAGTGTTTGCTTCAGAAACGTTTATGAATGTGCTTTCAGAATTACACATTTCAGGAAGAATGGAAATGATATTTGTCTTCCCATGCATTAATATTTTTAGTGCCTGAATGCCTCTGTTACTTTAAAAGAAGATTGAAGCATTTTTCCATCTGCCTGTTAAAATGATTTGAGTCTTAATTAAAGTCAATTGCACCTGTGCATATATTCAACTACCCACACACCTCCCACCTACTAGTGGAAAAGCTTGTCTCTCCTTCAAAAATTATAAAGGGGAATTATGATCTTTTTTAAAAAATCATAGGCATATAAAACAGACAACATGGAGAAGTAAGTATGATGTTTTTTGGCTATCTTAGATCAATGTCTTTTTAATCTTCTAATGATTGCAGGTCATATAAATAAGTTAGTTATCTTCCTTAAATTGCTGGTTTCCTTATCATTTAAAAGGCAGCCTAGCTGAAAAAGTCAAGTAAAGGAATAAAAATTCAACAACAAATTCTCACCCACTCACTGGTTGCTTTTATGTGTTTTTAGCTTTGGCAGTTCAATCTTTCCTTATTTATGAAGATGGGGAATAATCATAACTGAAAGAAAGAAAGAAAGATGGAGGGAGGAAGGAAGGAAGGAATAAAGAAAGAAGAAAATATGATGGGGATCATCTTAAAACTTGATGTGATCAAATATTTTTCTCCTCCACCTACAAAATTTTTTTCAAAGAATTCTAATAAATATAAAATATATTCGTGTATTTTTTTCTGGCTCTTTTTCCTTTCTCTTGGGTAAAGAAGGATAATTAAAATGCTTTTAGCTAAAACAGGGAAAACTGGGGAAATAAAGGACCGTGCCAGTCTACAAAAAGAATAATGAAAAGTATGTTAAATATTGCTAAAAAAAATTCCATTAATTATAGAAGAGTGGTTTTGTACCCCAGCTTTACTTTAGAAACTCTTGGGGAGCTTTTAAAAATGACTAGTGTCTCAGCCCCACCCTCAGTGATCTAATTTAATTGTGGTCCAGGCATGGATACTTTCTGAAGTCTCTCCAAGAGTTTCCAACATGTGGTTAGGACAGGAACCTCTAGTATAGAATGTATTCTGGTACTTATCAATAGAATCCTAAACCTGAAGATCCTTGAGTCCCGGTGCCTCATTTACATATAAGCAAATAAAGGCTCAGAAGGGGAAAGTGATTTGCTCAAGACCTCACAGTTAATTAGGGGCTAAGTCCAAACTGGTACCCAGGGTCTCATAACGCAAAGACGACTCCGTTTACACTGTAAAATGCTGTGGCTGGGACTTCCCAGATGGTGGCATTATTAAGAGGTATGAACCCTCTGCACTTGGTTTCCAAATTGCTGGTATGAATCCTTGCACTGCATTATTAGTACTGATTTTATATCCTCCAACAACATCCAGGCCATTTCTGTAAAAATGTGGCAATAACCCATGCAACAGGAACTTCAGGGATTTTTGTTTGTTTGTTTGGTTGGTTGGTTTTTTACGGTGCGTGGCCCTCTCACTGTTGTGGCCTTTCCCGTTGCAGAGCACAGGCTCCGGGCACACAGGCTCAGCGGCCATGGCTCATGGACCCAGCCGCTCCGTGACATGTGGGATCCTCCCAGACCGGGGCACGAACCCATGTCCCCTGCATCGGCAGGCGGACTCTAAACCATTGCGCCACCAGGGAAGCCCCAGAACTTCAGTTTTGATCCCAAACCTCTAATAGTAATTTCCTGTGCACATTAACTCATTCTTGAGGACACATAAAAATGTTCTACATTACAAAAGTCCTCCCAATCTTTATATGTCTGGTAACAAGAGTATTACCTGGATCTTTCTAGTCATTCTTTCTTTCCTACTGTTCAAAGGGTTATTCTGACATAACCATTTTAAAAATAGATAGAAACAAATGGTAAAGGCATCAATAGAATTCCACATTTTTGTTTCCTATAGAAGAAAAAGTTAATTTGGATTCCTTGCATCCAGTAGATAATTGGTCTACTTTCTCCCAATGGCCTTAGTAAGCAGTGATTCTGCTCATAAAGCCAAATCCTCTTAAATATCTCATAAAAGGGCAACTCAAACTTATAGCCATGGTTTCTTTATTCTGCGCATACCATTGTTACTTCTCGGACTTGACCTCATTTCTTCTGCGTTTTGGCTGTGTGATTGTTCATGTTGTCAGCAGCACCTAAGGATATTTTGTATGTAAAACCACCCCTCTTCTGTCCTATGCTAAGCTATCATTAATTAGTTTGAAAATCCCTTTAAAGCAGGCCAAAATTATACTTTTAAGAACATTGTCCTTCAGTAGTAGGCCACTTTCATCAAATAACATTTCTGTAATGTATTTAGGTGCACATGAATCCCATTTCACTTTAAACTGAGGAAACAAAGTGTAAGATTTTAAGTTTTGGCCTCTTCTTTTTTCTCCATAGAATTTCAGATCCAAAAAGCATCTTAGAGATGCTATGGTCTAAATCCCTTTAGACATGAGTACACAGAAGCAGAGAAAGTAATACAACATACCCAAGTGTCACCTGTATGATGGCAGAACCATTACCAGGGTCAAGTTTCCCAAATAATTAAATCCAGACATCTTTGTACTATGCCAGTCTCTATTCAGTATTACTGTGACTGGGACAGTAGGAGGAGAAAAATGTAAAGCTCACATATGTTCATGTCCCTACAGCCTCCTTTCTTCAAGAAGATTCTTTTTTAGATTGTTAGCTTTATGTTAATTTGCTGCCTTGTGTCCTACTTAAGCATGACACTAGTGTCAGGTCTTCTATAATTGTTTGCATATGATTTCGGAATTTGTCAAAAAATATAGATATCTTAAAACATCCTAAGCCAAAAATGTGTGACTGATCCAGGTTTAAAGATTTTATAACCCTAAAACTCTTTATTTTAGAATTGTCAAGTATTTTAGTGTTCTTTTTATCCCACTAAGATATTTTTATTGGTAGCTTCTCTATCAAATACATGAAGAACTAGAGGTAGAGGGAGGTAAGATGAGCTGCAGTCCTGTCATTTTAAATGGGAAAGAAAAACAAAAAGGCCACCATTGGCATTATGGGGGCTGTAGAGAGCTGTGGGCATAAATATTTAATGTGGTAAATTATAGGGAGACATTTGCATTTTATGCACTATTTTGAAGTAAAAAGGATTGTCAAACAATAAAGACACTTTCCCTAATTATGTTCCATTTTTAATATGCAGAGAATTGACTCTGGGTTCAGGGCAGTTATTTAATGAAATCTCAATGTAACCTTGTCTGATATTTGTCTCTCTAAATCTTGACATCAGATTAAGACCAGACAATGAGGTTGGTTAATAAAAAAATGATTATCTTGTCATTGAACAGACGATAGATTTTGAATTCCAAGAAAAAAAAAAAAAAGATCTTCATCTGGTCGATAGTCACAGGTTCATCTGCATTGGATGCAAACACTAAAAATTGTTTATAAAAAGATATGCAACTAAATATTTTATATTTCTGCACCTTTGTATCTATGTCTGTAGGATACAGTGAAAAGGATGTTTAAGAAGTTGATGACATCAGAATGTTAAGGTAGTGGTATCAGGAGTTCTGGGGATTTCATATGTCCAGAGATAAGATGGTGCTGATAAAAAGCCACTGACCTGGGATAACTCCTTACACTTTGTCCTCCTGGTTCTTGCACACTTCTCCTGGGAGAATCTTCCTTTAATACTGATGACATCACCATACTCTACTCCTCAAAAATAAGTACAGGGCTTCCCTGGTGGCGCAGTGGTTGAGAGTCCACCTGCCGATGCAGGGGACACGGGTTCGTGCCCTCGTCTGGGAAGATCCCACATGCCGCGGAGTGGCTGGGTCCGTGAGCCATGGCCGCTGGGCCTGCGCGTCCGGAGCCTGTGCTCCGCAACAGGAGAGGACACAACAGTGAGAGGCCTGTGTACCGCAAAAGAAAAAATAAAATAAATAAGTACAAACTCTGAAGCCTGTCACTCAAAACCCTCCTTAATTTGTTTCTCCCTTTCTATGTAAATTCAGGTTCCATTCTTTCCTAACATAAAGCCTTTTTTTCTAGACAGTCTGAATGTATTATAGAACCTGAAACATCGTTCCTCTCTACCCTTTGTTTGAAAGTATTTGCTTGTGCTATTTTGTCAGGCTGGGAGTTTGTTGTTAGGATCAGTCTGGGGGAAGACAGACTCAAGGAAAGAGTCTGGAAACCATCTTGGGACTATTAACACAGGAAGATCTGCAGTTCAGGGTGTATGAGGAAAGGTCTAGAAGGAGAGGATGCAGGTTCCGGATGGACACAGGCTCTTGGCCTCCTAGACTCCTTGCCCCATGGTGAGTGCATCAGGAGGAGAATCAGAAAGAGAATCTCCAGAGTTCAGTGCCCAGGACAGGGGCCCTGGTTGCCTCGGGCTAAAGGTGACACTGTCTGTATTTAAATTTGCTCCAAATAAAATATATGAAACTCAATCATATAAAATGTAAATAACATCATAGTATTTGAGATTTGGAAATGTCCTTAAAAGTGATCTTATATTGTATGATACTCACATTTTAAAAATAAAGAAATAGGATTTCAGAAGGAAAATGTGGCATACTGGAGTCAAGACAGTATTCAGAGTCAGGCAAACTGGGAGTCAAATCTTGGCTTTATTGTTCACCAGCATGTATTGGTTTCTTCATCAGTAAAATGAGAATTTTGTAATCACAGAGCAGTTAGTCAACAAACATCTGTTTTCCTCCACTCATTTCTTCATATTTCTCCTTACCTTAATTAAAATCTAGAGCATAGCAGAACTAGATTAAGGTTCCATGTACAGTTGTATGTTAGTCCGCTAGGGCTACCAAAGCAAAATACTACAGACTGAGTGCCTTAAAAAATCAAAATGTATTTCTCACAGTTCTAGAGGCTGGAATTCAAAGATCAAGGTATCAAGAGGTTTGGTTTCTCCTGAGGCCTCTCTCCTTGGCTTGCAGATGGCTGCCTTCTGACTGTGTCCTCTCATGGCTTTTTCCTTGTGTGTGTGCATCCTTGGTGTCTCTTCCTCTTCTTATGAATAGGATACCAGTCATATTGGATTAGGATCCCACCCTTATGACCTCATTAACCTTAATTACCTATTTAAAGACTGTATCTCCAAAGACAGTCACATTCAATATTAAAGCTTCAACAAATGAATTGGGGTTGGGGGGATGGCACAATCCAGGTCCAAAACGGTGAGAAGGAAAAAGTAAATAACTGGAAATTTCAACTACATACCAGGGTTTTATTTTTTCTCCAAAACTATGTTATAGAATGGGATTGAGTCTGAATTCCAGCCTCATCTCTACTAGCAGCAGGCTGTCAGGGGGCCACCCATTCATTTTCCAGAGTACATTCTGTGTAGCTATAGAAGCCATGAGATTTTTCTTGGAGTAGGGAGAAAAAAACAAGCAAACAAACAAATGCCCTAGAGGATAAGTTCAAGAAACTGCAGATTATATCAACCTCCTAGACAGGCACAATGTACAAAAATTTGTTAAAGACTTGAAGAAATCTTAAGAGAACAAGGCTGTTTAACTTTGTGTAGCCCAGCATTTTCCCAACTTATTCAACTGTAAAAGCATTTTGTGAACAATACCTATAGTCCATTAAGAGTTGTAGGTGTTAATGCCATGCAGAATTTGCCTTTCACCTATATGAACACATTAATTGATAGATTTTGAGGTTTCAGCAAGCTGGTTGGGCTTGGGATGAAGAAAAAGAGGGAGCTGGACTAGAAGCAAGTTTTTAGAATATATTGTGGATGGAAATGAAATATAGGCTAGGGGAACATTATATCACTCCATTAGGAAAAGTCTGGAAAGAACCAGTCAAAACCCTCATTTTCACGCATTTCCCTCTTCAGATTTTTTATCAAGGACAAAGAAGTATTGGGTTGGCCAAAACGTTAATTCGGTTAGTGAACACATTGTTCAATAAAGTTCTTCGTGAAAATGAAAATGTGTCTTTTATTTTTACTTAAAACTGAACGAAACTTTTGACCAACCCAATACTTATAAGACTAGACATCAGTCCCTTCTCTATGCTGCAACTAGAGTGATCTTTTAAAAGTCTTAATATATATTTTTGGTCTATCACTGTAAAAAACATTCAATTACTTTCCCTTGCTCTCAGAATTTGCAATGAAGCCCTTGCCCCAAGGAGACCTTGTTTATCTGACCCAGCTCTACCTCACTTAGTACCTCCCTCCTCTTCCTCTCTCTGCTGTAGCTGGGCAGACCCTCTTTCTCTCTTCCAACTTGTGTGTACGTTGAACAATTAGTTTTCCCGGGCTGCAAAACTCATCGAGCCCATCCTCAGCCTCCCCTTTGTCACTTGTTGAATCACTATTCAATCAAGATTTCTTGACTGCTCTACTAGGAAAATGAGCTCTTAGACCCTTTTGCTATACTCCACCATCTCTCCTTGTTTTTATCAGAACTCAAATACTGACTGTATTAGTCCATGTAATTGTTTTCTCTCTTTCTTAGAGTAGGAGCCCCATGTGAGTAGATGTCATGGTGTTTTAGTTCACTGTCCTATTCTCTCACTGTCAACAGTGCCTGACATGCAAGATGTTTACACAGATGGAGCGAGACATGTACATTTTATCATTAATTGAATACAATAAGGAAAAAATATATAGTTTTCTTCACTGGCCATTTATTTTTTCAAAGCAATCCAAAAAAAATATATTTTTGAGTGAACTGCTCAAACCAGTCTTAGAAAATGCACTTTCTTGGTTTTTCTGACTTGTTTCAGTGTTACTGATAGATATCTCTTGATACCTATGGTTTGGATTACACAGTATGCTGCAGGAGTATTAATCCAATCTACTTCCCAACTGAAAACTAATGTGAACTTCTTTATAATTTGTATGTTGATGTGTCGCAGAAGCTGAGTTGTTTGTAATTTACACTATTTAGATTGACAATTGATTTCTCCCAAATCTCATCATATGAATTTCCTGTTTCTACAATTTCTAAAAAGAAAGTTATTGATTTTTTTAAATAAGGTAAATAATCCTCCTTATACGAATCCATACAAAAGGAAACCAAACAAAACAAAGCCTCGCTGCTGTGGCTGTTTGTTCAGAGAGACCCAGGTTCAAATCCTGATTCCTCCAATTGTCCACCTCCAACAGGCCTTGGGGAGCTTATTAAGCAAGAGGACAAACCCTCATTTTTCCTTAGCAGTAAAGGAAATCATGACACCTGCCTGGGAAGGATCGATAATATTATTTGTAAAGAGTCTAGTGCAGCCTCTGACCTACTGTAGCCACTGATTACGTAGAAGCTTAATTCAAAATGCTGTTGCTGGTGTTATAAGACATTGTAACTGGCATTCCTGCCTTTCCAGTAGTGACTAGGAAACATTCACTTTCCTTTTTACTGACAAGGGAAAACATTGAGGGTATTATCTGTATATTTTATACCAGGACACTTATTTTCTCCTAATCAAGTGTTAAGAAAAAAAATTAGATTCTGAGTTTGCTGATGATCCTAAACAATTCATTGGTGCTTTTTAAGAGCTCACTTTCTCTTATTTATTTTATAGTTTACTGTGTTTTGTTTGGAAGAGGAATTATTAAACTACAAAAATCACCTTCAAGAATGTAAAACGCTGAAATATAAAGTGGAAATAAATATTTTAGAACAGATATAATGATATTATTGAAACCTCATGAACTATTTTGCTTTTAGTAGGAACTTTAGTATCATAGATGTATAAAATTTTAGACTTAGAAGGATACTTAGAAATAATTTATTTCAAATCTATAATTTTATCTGAGAAAACCAAGGCTCAAGAGAGTTGTTTTATTGAACTGACCTGAGAATTGTTTCCAGATCATCTCAACCCCATTCCACAATGGTTTACTGCTTTGATAGTTCTGAGAAAAATATTTTAATTTATTTAGAATTTTTTTCTAAATGTATCTATTTATATCTAAATTATTTTTATGTTGAAGAAATGGTCAATATTTTCTTTGTGAATATTTTTTAAATAATCTTATTTTAAAAATTATTTCTTAGAGATTTTGTTCTTTGCTACTCTTTTGGATGAAAAACGATTTGGAAAAAAATTGGATGACATCTTCATTCAAATTAATATCAATAAAATATATAAGCTACTTGAATGGTGATTTCAGACGCTCATCCACTTGTACATTCAGCACATACTTACTGAAGCCATAGTGTTTAAAATATCTATTGCATACTCAATAAAGATGTATTTATCAGTTTTGTAAAGTGTTTTTATTATAACCAGACCTAAGAGAGAAGCATTGCTTGCTGAACTCCTTTACCATATTTGGCAATTTAACTTTCCTTTCTGCCCTTCTTTTTTCTGTCAATATGCCAATACAAATGTTGTCCTCATTAGAAACTCAAGGATTTTATATTTATTTATTTATTTATTATTATTATTATTATATATATATATTTTTTGGCCACACCATGTGAGACTTGCAGGATCTTATTTCCCCAACCAGGGATTGAACCCGGGCACCAGCAATGAAAGCACTGAGTCCTAACCACTGGACCATCAGGGAATTACCAAGGATTTTATATTTAGAGTATATTTTACAGGAGAGAAAATGAGAAATACTATCTATTGAAATCTGTAGTAGAGTAGTCCAACTGCTATAGCAAACAACTCCACAACCTCAGTGGCTTAATAGAATACAACTTATATCTTGTTCATGTCACAGGTCACCACATATGTCACAGACACGTGACAATGAATTAATGGGCTCAGTGGAAAAGACTATTCTCCCCTTAGTTATTGGGGATATTCCAACTGATGGCTTTTCCAGCATCTAGGACCTCAGAAAATCCCAACCAGCGGGAGGGGGATGCAAGAGGATGAGGTTTTGTGGAAAGTTTTAGGACCAAACTTGGAGGTGACATACATCACTTCCACTCACACTCTAATGACCAGAAATCAGTTGTATGGCTCTCCCTGACTGCAAGGGATACTGGAAAGTATGACTTTTCTAGGTGGTCAGAGAGAATAAACAGTTTGGTCAGCATCTAACTAGTCTTCACCCACAGGTCCTCTTGGCTTCTGCCTGAGGAGAACAAACAAAAATATAGATTGCTTTCTTTGAGAAAATTGTCTCTCATCACCCTGCAATGCCAGAATTTCTTAAAGAAAGTGTTACTAAAATATGTCAACATTTGAGCTATGCCTGATGACTTCAGTGAAGGTTTTTTAGGTAGAGAAAATCTCTTGAAAAAAGCAAGTAGTTAAATCATGTGGACATTTGGTTGAGAGTTTTTGAAGACCAAACATGGCCTTTAAAATTCTATTTATTTTTCTGCCCTATGAATAAGCATCATCCTTCGCAACCATGAAAAAATAACTTTTAAATATAAGTCAGTATGTGAGTTCCTATGTCTTAGGGTGAGAGTTACCTGCTGAGTGGTGGTCAGGAAACCTTTATCAGGTTTTTACTCATTGTCATTTGTGTGACCTTGAGCAAGTTGTGTAAAAGCTCTGAGCTGTTTTTAGGTGTGTCAAATGATTAGGACTCTTTGCAAAGTCTATCCTACTTCCATGGGCCTCATTTGTTTTATTATTTTATTAAATAATGTACCTCATTTATTTTATTAAAACCAAGGTTTTATTTTATTTGCCTTCTTAACTCAAACCTGGATTTTCTTTCTGATTTTCTTTAAAACCATGGAATCTCTAGATACCTGAGCTATTGTTCTTTCTCTGTATATATCTGAAGAGAAGTCATCCCTTAGATGTTGGAATTGACATAACTGACCCCAAAAGACAAAGTTCACATGAGGGAAACAATCATAAAAATATTAAAAATGGCCCCTTCTCCCTGGTGCCTTTTCATTGTGCAGACAGGGGAGCCTTTGCCCTCTTTTCTCTGGGGACTCGGGAGGTGGAATAATGGAAGTGCAAGGGGAGGATCCCAGCGCCCACCTGGACTCGTAGGTAAACCATGTCAGGCTGTCTGGCTCTGATCAGCTCTAGACAGCAGGTTTATTTTTTGTTTGTTTGTTTGTTTGTTTTTGCGGTACACGGGTCTCTCACTGTTGTGGCCTCTCCCATTGTGGAGCACAGGCTCCGGACATGCAGCCTCAGTGGCCATGGCTCATGGGCCCAGCCGCTCCGCGGCAAGTGGGATCTTCCTGGACCGGGGCACGAACCCGTGTCCCCTGAGTCGGCAGGCAGACTCTCAACCACTGCGCCACCAGGGAGGCCCGACACCCCAGTTTTAAAAGACACCATCACATGCAATTATTGCCCAGGCCAGGGTGACCAGGAGAGCGAGAGTTTAGATTTGTATTCTGAAGATGACATGGCCAAGGGGAGACAGACTCCCTCACTCTGGATTCTAAAGTGTGTTTACTTAAACACAGAATTAGACTAGTTCTCTGAGTAGTTCCAGAAACAGGATGACCAACAACCAACAAATAGTGGTGCTTGGAGGGAGGCCAACTTGAGCACTGTATAAACGCTTTCCAGCAATTAAATATGTTCTCAGTTGTGTCCAGATTTCCCATGAGATGGGAACTCCCCGTTCAGGCTACCCTCCCAAAGGCAGGCGGACCATCAGCAATTATATACACTCACACCTTGCTTTTGATGAGCTGTTGTGACTGGGGTTTCCGAGGTCTCTTTCAGCTCTAATACCCATCTGATAATACAATTTAGTGCAGTGCCTCCTTTAGAGTTTAAATGTGTTGTCTTTTCTGCCTAATTAATCTGCCTTTGATCACCTTTCATTATTTCCATGGTTCAGCAGTTGGAATAGAATAGAGAGACTTTGATCTTGATGATTATACCGATATGAGGGGACCATTCTGAAGCATTTTTTACATCCATAGGAAGCTCGAATTCTCATCAGCAACATGAGTTTTGGTCCCCATATTGTCAGGCACAATTAAGTCCATATTTTGTAACCAAGGGACCCCTATGTGAAAGTGTGAATTTTTTAGTACAATAGCAGTCACAAACCATAAATATAAAAGCCTCTTGTCTAAGTCATCTGAATCATGTAGATGTTCAGAGAAGCAATTAAATGACAAGGTAAATTAATCCTTATAAATATTGCAAAAAAAAAGAAGAAAGGAGAATGCAGTCTTATGTCCCCCAAGAAAGCAGTGTTACTGATCATATTTCCCAATAATACTAATTTTCCCAGGTAGATCACTTGTTTTCTGGTCTATCATTCGTAAGTCAATTAGAAACATGTATGGGTTAACAAAAAAATAATTTTGGCTACAGTAATTAGCTTATGTTTGTCAGTGAGGGTTATTGGTTCATGCCATGGCCCATGTGCTGGGTGAGATTGGAAAGGTTGGAGAGAAGGCTGTGAGTCATGGCCTAAGATAAGGTTACATCCAGGGGTAAAAGCTAATAAGCTCACTGTCCTGAGTGAAGCAGGGATGATGCATTCATTCAGTTGATTTTCACTGATATCAGGTATTAAGTACCAACATGAAAGATGACGTCTTTAGTCTTAAGAAGCTTATGGTCTGGTGGGGAGACCAGACATATAAATCAGTAATTACATGATCTTTCCAGCCAAAAAAAAAAAAAAAAGAAAGAAAGAAACAACTTTGGAGAGAAGATAAAACATTTTTAATCAGTTGTAGTTCCCCAGACAGCCATATGTAACGGTCCATCACTGCAAATTGTTTTCTTTGTCTCTAGAACTTGAGAGGGATTTTTAGGTGGTGGAGATTTATAAGTGTCCTCAGTACTGCTTCATTGTTGAGAGAGTGAATGTTGATGAGGAAGAGTCAAAGACTCTGGGGAAAGTCAGTATCTGGTGGGCAGCAGATCTGATGGTGAAAGCCATTACACCCACCTGGGGAGCCAAGTGATTTTTAAGTGGCCCAGGGCAGGAACAGAGAGGAATGAGTTAGAAACTGGAGAGACAAATACAGACTCACAGACAGCATAAGCAGCAGGAAATGGGAAAACTTTGAGAAAGGACTTCACAGCATGAAGTGCGATGAATTGGCATCCTGTAGAGAATATGTTGGCCATAAACAGATGACTCCTGTTCTCTTATCCTTACTTATCCATCTTCAACATAAACACTGTAAAAAGTTTAAGACAGTGATATGTAAAATGCACAATATGAAAGACAAATGCAATACAATAATATATGCTTTTTTCATAGCAAGATCAGATTTCAATGTGAGAATCAGATTTTAGATCAATAGTCAACACTCCATGGTAGAGGATGAGCAACTTCTTCATAGTTGGCCCAGTGCTACATACTGGGGCTTAACTGTGAACATTGAAAGAACTTAGTTTCCACGTAAAAATGTACCATGGTCGCTTCCATGTCCTGGCTATTGTAAGTAGTGCTGATTCACTTTGTTATACAGCAGAAACTAACACAACATTGTAAAGCAATTATACTCCAATAAAAATGTTTAAAAAGAAAAACATACCATGGTACCTAAGATTGATCTTGTTCAGGAAAGTTTGATACTAAAACCAATTTTTGTTTTCAATGGGCTTTAAGAAAACATTGAGATATATGGATAAACACATCCTTATTCCTCTGAATAGATTTCTCTGAGCTTTCAATATGTCTTATTGTATGAATTTCTTAGTCTAACTGTCCACTTTCCATTGGTCTCTTTACAACAGCTATTTTAAAGTTTTTCATATTTATTTTAATTAGAAAATGTATTTTGTAGGAAGCTCTTCTTGAATATCACGGGATACATGGTTGATTCACCAATAAAATTCTCAGTAATACATTTATGATTTTCTTACAGATTTTTCAGTTCTGCCTTCTATTTAGGATGTGAAGGTACACTGGCACAAGTCTGAGTAGCATGATTTCTGCAAACCTTTTGTTCAGGTTTCTCTAAATATACCTGCCAAAACTCACTGAAGGCTAAACTCTGGGACTTGAAAACAAAGAAAGAAGAAGAAAAAAAAAAAAAAGACTCCTTTTTGTTCCCAAAGCTGTGTTGGACTTTTATTTAGTTGAGATTTGAGACCTAAATGATACTTCCCTGGTGTGTGTATGTGAGTAATTTGAATGAGAACAAAGAAACTGAGGTTGGTGGGGAGACTCTGACATCCTCAGCCTTTCATATTTAAAATAGTGTCCGAACCTGCAGGAACACTATTGGACCCATTGTTAACTTAGAGCATTTTTTTAGTTTGGTTAATTTCAATACCAGTGGTAGAAGACTCTGTGTGTGTGTGTGTGTGTGTGTGTGTGTGTGTGTGTGTGTGTGTGTGAGAGAGAGAGAGAGAGAGAGAGAGAGAGAGAGAGAGACAAGAAAAAAAATGTAATTGCTTAATGATGGCAGTGGGAATAAAACATAGAGGTCGATAATAAGGCAAACATCCCAATGGTTAGTTTAAAATCTGGAAGAGAACGTGAGGTGAAACAGATGGGTCATTAGGTTCTGATGCTGTGACATTTGGATGCCAGAGCTACATTTTCTTTGAAACTGTGAATAAACAGCTTGGGAATAGTCTAGGATGTTCTTTTCTGATACTGGTTTTATTCCATTCGACTCAGGGCACAGAAAAGTAAGTGTTGGTTAAATTGTCTTGCTATAATTATTTGCTGGAATGGATTAGTTTAAAATATTTTTACTTATATTTGATTTCAGTATAACTGGGACTTAAGCTTATATACAGGTCCAGGGATCTTTCTAAGATTGTTCTTATGGGACTACCCTCCTGGTTTAAGTTCTGTCTCATAGAATGATATTTTTGACATGTGTTTACACAACTGCATAGCACCTGGGAGCTGGGAGGAACCATAGCAATGTGGAAATAAACGAAGAGCAAACAAGTGAGAACACGCAGGGCTATTTCATCAGGCCTTGCTGAAGCAAGGCAGTCAGCCACCACATTTGGCAGAGACTCAAGGCAGGGAGAAGAGTGGGAAAGCTTTATAGTGGGTAAAAGAGGAGGCTTCAGTTACACTCCCAGTGGAGGCTGTTGGCATAGGGAAGCTATAGGCAGCCTAACTAGAAGCAGGACATCTTATGTCGTTGGTTAGGAGAACATAGTTGACTTTCTCTGGTTGGTCCTATGCTAAAAGCAGGGCCAAAAACTGGGGAAGCTGTCAGTTTTTAATCAAATCCTGGCTGATTTGGGCCAATTGTTATACAGGTTATTGTTTGCTAGAGATAGTGGTATGAATTTCTACAAGTCTGAATTATAGACTGTAGGTTGGCTTTCTGGGCTGGTTATTGTAGATAATCAGCAAGAATTCTATTTTTCTATGTGGCAATTTTCTATCTGTATCTTCAGTCTCTCAGTGATTATCCAAAACAAATGTAGAAAGAATAAATAACTTCATAAACGACAAATTGCTATAATTTTTTAAATGAATGCTACTTTTTGCATGTGTGGCCCTGTTTTGTTTTTAAAATATTTTAAAATGTAGGATATTATTAGATCCTTCAAATTAAATTGGGAAAGTTAGGCTGGGCTGGTATTATCTCCATTTTGTAGTTAAGCAAAATGAAGCTCCAAGTGGAGAAACCAAGGGCTCAATGTCATGGGCCACCAGCCATATGGCCACAATGGCCAAGGATCCCAGCTGGGCCTGTCAGATCCCTCACCCAGCTGCTTACTGTATTATATACTATTCTATCTCTGCCCCACAGATTCAGATAATAGGGGACCAAAGTGTGACATCTGTCTTATCACACTGTTTGAAGATGATGAGTGTTTGAACTTACATGCAAAGAAAACAAAATACAGATTCTCTGAACCATTTCTGTAATTTTTCACTATGGTCTTTCTCAAAGATCTTTATTTGAATTAAACTTTCAACCTGGTGAATTTTACAACTTGTGATTTTTAGGTAACCAGATTTTTTAAAATACTATTAGCTCTGTGCCACTTCAGTACATTTGTAACACTGGCTTGATCCTCTTGTTCCATTAAAAATGTTGTATTTTCTACACACATCAGAAAGATGCCAGAGGAGTTGGGAAAACTACTCCATAAATGAATTGTTTAAATACCTACTGAGCAATATGTTAAGAGCTAGAGGCACCAAGTGGAGAAAAAAGAAAAAATCAAAACTCAGACCCTGCCTTTAAAGAACTCCGGGTCTTAAGAAGAACAGGTACACAGCAAAATGATACAAGGCAATGTCAGTGCAGAGATGACCTTATCCCAACATGGGCTGGATATATGGGATGGAGAGGCTTCAAGGATACTTAAATTGAGTAACCTTGACTGAGGAAAGAGTTCCCCAATTAAAGGACAGGATGTAAGGGTATTCAAAGCACATGAGATAGGAGATGGTAGCTATAGAAACCAGTGTTGTTGTTCTTGGAAGTTTTTGTTGGAAGTGGAGTGGAGAAGAGGAAGCTACAGCCAATTTATTGAGATTTCTTGAATACAACGTTCAGGTAGGAAGTAAAAAAGTTAGAGAGGCAGGAAAGAGTGAGATGGTGGAGAATCTTGTGGGTCGTAAAGAGCTTAGACATACTTCTGTGGGTAACAGTGGGCTTCTGGAAGGATTTTAGTCAGGGTTACATTAAGGACAGATTTGCATTTTTTTGTTTTTGTCTCTAAACACTTATCTATGTGCATTACAGAATGGCTATCACATCATTTCTCTGAAATAACATCGTTCTGAATGTAGCAAGTGGGTATCACTCCTAAACCATTCTTTATTTACTACATGTGCTTTTTTTTTTTAATTAGGAAGTGATTTATTAAAAAAATTTTTCCCATTGGCTATTTTTTTTTTTTTTTTTTTTGCGGTATGTGGGCCTCTCACTGCTGTGGCCTCTCCCGTTGCGGAGCACAGGCTCCAGACGCGCAGACTCAGCGGCCATGGCTCACAGGCCCAGTGGCTCCGCAGCATGTGGGATCTTCCCGGACTGGGGCATGAACCCGTGTCCCCTGCATTGGCAGGCGGACTCTCAACCACTGCGCCACCAGGGAAGCCCCATTGCCTATTTTTTTTAAATTGAAGTATAGTTGATTTACAATGTTGTGTTCGTTTTAGGTGTATAGCAAAGTGATATATATATATATATTCTTTTCCAGCTTCTTTTCCCTCATAGGTTATTACAAAATATTAAGTAAAATTCCCTGTGCTATACAGTAGGTCCTTGTTGGTGATCTATTTTATATATAGTAGTGTATATCTGTTAATTCCAAATTACATATGCTTTTAAGCACTTCTGTACATGCCTTACAGAATGGCTATCGCATCTAGTCCCTGAAAAAAACACTCGATCAGGTTTTCATTTTAAACAGATAACTTTGGCAGTATACGGAGCTTGTCTTTGGGGAGTCAAGGACAGAGTCAAGGAGGCAGGTTGCAATAATTCAAGGGTAATGATTAGAGCTCGAGCCAGAACAGTTGAGGTAGACATGATACAAAGTGCAACAGAAGGGAAAACAAGATATTTAGAAATAAAACCTGTAGAATTAGCAGACTGATGGATTTGGAGAGCAGTGGTTAAAGAAAGAGACAGAGAAGTTTCTAGCTTGGATGTTTGGCAGGACAGAAGGAACCATTAGTTTAGTAAGAAATGGTGTCAGTAAAGTATGTAAATGTTAAATTTGTGTTATCTTAGGGGCATCCAGATGGACCCATCCAGTAGGCAGTTGGATAAATGAGTCTACAGCTCAGGAGAATGGTCCAGACTTCTGATAAACTATTTAGAAATCACTAGCCATCAGACAATTGCTAGTTGAATCCTGGAGGGTGAAATCACAGAAAGAATATGTGTAGAATGAGAACAGTGGCTAAGCTAGAACTCTGGGGACAAACAATATGTAAGGGGGTCTCGGAGGAAGAAAAGGTATGAATGACACAGACGTGGTGTTAGAGAGCACACCACAGGAAGATGGCCCATCAGTGAAGCCAAGAAAATTGAAGATATCAATAAGAGAGTAATCAAAGGGTAATCAAATGGCTTTAAAATGTCTTCTTAATTTGCCAACTAAAAGGCACTAGGTGATTTAAGCAAAAGCAATTTTAGTAGAGTAGCTCAGCTAAATTCATGTCACAGTGGGTAGCAGAATGAAGAGAAGATGAGAAAGTAAAGAGAAGGAGTGTAAAGTGCTCTTTATGAAGTTACTTGAAGATTAGCACAAGGGAAGAGTTACTAAAGAATACTGAATATTCATTGAGGTTCTCTACTTCCGAAGAGGTAATTATTTTTGGCTGATAATAACCTGCACAGCTCAGAAAAAAGACCCATGTGATCTGTCCCTGTTTTTTGTTTTTTTATTAGTTTCTGCTTTATAACAAAGTGAATCAGTCATACACATACATCTGTTCCCATATCCCTTCCCTCTTGTGTCTCCCTCCCTCCCACCCTCCCTATCCCACCCCTCCAGCAGTCACAAAGCACTGACCTGATCTCCATGTGCTATGCGGCCACTTCCCACTATCTATCTACCTTACGTTTGGTAGTGTATATAGGTCCATGCCTCTCTCATGCTTTGTCAAAGCTTACCCTTCCCCCTCCCCATATCCTCAAGTCCATTCTCAAGTAAGTCTGTGTCTTTATTCCTGTTTTACCCCTAGGTTCTTCATGACTTTTGTTTTTTTTCTTAAATTCCATATATATGTGTTAGCATACAGTATTTGTCTTTCTCCTTCTGACTTACTTCACTCTGTATGACAGACTCTAGGTCTATCCACCTCATTACAAATAGCTCAATTTCGTTTCTTTATATGGCTGAGTAATATTCCATTGTATATATGTGCCACATCTTCTTTATCCATTTGTCCGATGATGGACACTTAGGTTGTTTCCATCTCCGGGCTACTGTGACTAGAGCTGCAATGAACATTTTGGTACATGTCTCTTTTTGAATTATGGTTTTCTCAGGATATATGCCTAGTAGTGGGATTGCTGGGTCATATGTTAGTTCTATTTTCAGTTTTTTAAGGAACCTCCATACTGTTCTCCATAGTCCTGTATCAATTTACATTCCCACCAAGAGTGCAAGAGGGTTCCCTTTACTCCACAGCCTCTCCAGCAATGACTGTAGATTTTTTGATGATGGCCATTCTGACCAGTGTGAGGTGATACCGCATTGTAGTTTTGATTTTCATTTCTCTGATGATTAGTAATGTGGAGCATCATTTTACGTGTTTATGGGCAATCTGTTTATCTTCTTTGGAAAAATGTCTATTTAGGTCTTCTGCCCATTTTTGCATTTTTTTTTTTGATATTGAACTGCATGAGCTGCTTGTATATTTTGGAGATTAATCCTTTATCAGTTGCTTCATTGGTAAATATTTTTTCCCATTCTGAGGGTCGTCTTTTGGTCTTGTTTATGGTTTCCTTTGTTGTGCAAAAGCTTTGAAGTTTCATTAGGCCCCATTTGTTTACTTTTGTTTTTATTTCCATTTCTCTAGGAGGTGGGTCCAAAAGGATCTTGCTGTGATTTATGTCATAGAGTGTTCTGCCTATGTTTCCCTCTAAGAGTTTGATAGTTTCTGGCCTTACATTTAGGTCTTTAATCCATTTTGAGCTTATTTTTGTGTATGGTGTTAGGGAGTAGTCTAATCTCATACTTTTACATGTCCCGGTCCAGTTTTCCCAGCACCACATATTGAAGAGGCTGTCCTTTCTCCAGTGAACATTCCTGCCTCCTTCATCAAAGATAAGTTGACCATATGTGCGTGGGATTATCTCTGGGCTTTCTATCCTGTTCCATTGATCTATATTTCTGTTTTTGTGCCAGTACCACACTGTCTTGATTACTGTAGCTTTGTAGAATTGTCTGAAGTCCGGGAGCCTGATTCCTCCAGCTCTGTTTTTCGTTCTCAAGATTTCTTTGACTATTCGGGGTCTTTTGTTTTTCCAAACAAATTTTGAAATTTTTTGTTCTAGTTCTGTGAAAAATGCCAGTGGTAGTTTGATAGGGATTGCATTGAATCTGTAGATTGCTTTGGGTAGTAGAGTCATTTTCACATTATTGATTCTTCCAATCCAGGAACATGGTATATCTCTCTTTCTATTTGTATCATCTTTAATTTCTTTCATCAGTGTCTTATAATTTTCTGCATACAGGTCTTTTGTCTCCTTAGGTAGGTTTATTCCTAGATATTTTATTCTTTTTGTTGCAATGGTAAATGGGAGTGTTTTCTTGATTTCACTTTCAGATTTTTCATCATTAGTGTATAGGAATGCCAAAGATTTCTGTGCATTAATTTTGTATCCTGCTACTTTACCAAATTCATTGATTAGCTCTAGTAGTTTTCTGGTAGCATCTTTAGGATTCTCTATGTATAGTATCATGTCATCTGCAAACAGTGACAGCTTTACTTCTTCTTTTCCAATTTGGATTCCTTTTATTTCCTTTTCTTCTCTGATTGCTGTGGCTAAAACTTCCAAAACTAAGTTGAATAAGAGTGGTGAGAGTGGTTAGCCTTGTCTTGTTCCTGATCTTAGTGGAAATGGTTTCAGTTTTTCACCATTGAGGATGATGTTGGCTGTGGGTTTGTCATATATAGCCTTTATTATGTTGAGGAAAGTTCCATCTATGCCTACTTTCTGCAGGGTTTTTATCATAAATGGGTGTTGAATTTTGTCGTAAGCTTTCTCTGCACCTATTAAGATGATCATATGGTTTTTCTCCTTCAATTTGTTAATATGGTGTATCACGTTGTTTGATTTGCGTATATTGAAGAATCCTTGCATTCCTGGAATAAACCCCACTTGATCATGGTGTATGATCCTTTTAATGTGCTGTTGGATTCTGTTTGCTAGTATTTTGCTGAGGATTTTTGAATCTATGTTCATCATTGATATTGGCCTGTAGTTTTCTTTCTTTGTGACATCCTTGCCTGGTTTTGGTATCAAGGTGATGGTGGCCTCGTAGAATGAGTTTGGGAGTGTTCCTCCCTCTGCTATATCTTGGAAGAGTTTGAGAAGGATAGGTGTTAGCTCTTCTCTAAATGTTTGACAGAATTTCCCTGTGAAGCCATCTGGTACTGGACTTTTGTTTGTTCGAAGATTTTTAATCACAGTTTCAATTTCAGTGCTTGTGATTGGTCTATTCATATTTTCTATTTCTTCCTGAGTCAGTCTTGGCAGGTTGTGCATTTCTAAGAATTTGTCCATTTCTTCCAGGTTGTCCATTTTATTGGCATAGAGTTGCTTGTAGTAATCTCTCATGATCTTTTGTATTTCTGCAGTGTCAATTGTTACTTCTCCTTTTTCACTTCTAATTCTATTGATTTGTGTCTTCTCCCTTTTTTTCTTGATGAGCCTGTCTAATGTTTTATCAATTTTGTTTATCTTCTCAAAGAACCAGCTTTTAGCTTTACTGATCTTTGCTATCGTTTCCTTCATTTCTTTTTCATTTATTTCTGATATGATCTTCATGATTTCTTTACTTCTGCTAACTTTGGGGGATTTTTCTTCTTCTTTCTCTAATTACTTTAGGTGCAGGGTCAGGTTGTTTAATCGAGATGTTTCCTGTTTCTTAAAGTGGGATTGTATTGCTATAAACTTCCCCCTTAGAACTGCTTTTGCTGCGTCCCATAGGTTTTGGGTGGTTGTGTCTCCATTGTCATTTGTTTTTAGGTATTTTTTAATTTCCTCTTTGATTTCTTAAGTGATCACTTGGTTATTAAGTAGTGTATTGCTTTGCCTCCATGTATTTGTATTTTTTACAGATCTTTTCCTGTAATTGATGTCTACTCTCATAGCATTGTGGTCGGAAAAGATACTTGATATAATTTCAATTTTTTTAAATTTACCAAGGCTTGATTTGTGACCCAAGATATGATCTATCCTGGAGAATGTTCCATGAGCACTTGAGAAAAATGTGTATTCTGTTGTTTTTGGATGGAATGTCCTATAAGTATCAATTAAGTCCACCTTGTTTAATGTATCATTTAAAGCTTGTGTTTCCTTATTTATTTTCATTTTGGATGATCTGTCCATTGATGAAAGTGGGGTGTTGAAGTCCCCTACTATGAGTGTGTTACTGTTGATTTCCCCTTTTATGGTTGTTAGTATTTGCCTTATGTATTGAGGTGCTCCTATGTTGGGTGCATAAATATTTACAATTGTTATATCTTCTTCTTGGATCGATCCCTTGATCGTTATGTAGTGTCCTTCTTTGTCTCTTCTAATAGTCTTTATTTTAATGTCTATTTTCTCTGATATAAGAATTGCTACTCCAGGTTTCTTTTGATTTCCATTTGCATGGAATATCTTTTTCCATCCCCTTACTTTCAATCTGTATGTGTCTCTAGGTCTGAAGTGGGTCTCTTGTAGACAGCATATATATGGGTCTTTTTTTTGTATCTATTCAGCCAATCTGTGTCTTTTGGTGGGAGCATTTAGTCCATTTACATGTAAGGTAATTATCGATATGTATGCTTGTATTCCCATTTCCTTAATTGCTTTGGGTTCATTATTGTAGGTATTTTCCTTCTGTGTGTTTCTTGCCTAGAGAAGTTCCTTTAGCATTTGTTGTAAAGCTGGTTTGGTGGTGCTGAACTCTCTCAGCTTTTGCTTGTCTGTAAAGGTTTTAATTTCTCCATCAAATCTGAATGAGATCCTTGCTGGGTAGAGTAATCTTGGTTGCAGGTTTCTCTCCTTCATCACTTTAATTATGTCCTGCCACTCCCTTCTGGCTTGTAGAGTTTCTGCTGAGAGATCAGCTGTTAATCTGATGGGGATTCCCTTGTGTGTTATTTGTTGTTTTTGCCTTGCTGCTTTTAATATGATTTCTTTGTGTTTAATTTTTGACAGTTTGATTAATAGGTGTCTTGGCATGTTTCTCCTTGGATTTATTCTGTATGGGACTCTCTGTGCCTCCTGGACTTGATTAACTATTTCCTTTCCCATATTGGGGAAGTTTTCAACTATAATCTCTTCAAATATTTTCTCAGTCCCTTTCTTTTTCTCTTCTTCTTCTGGAACCCCTATAATTCGAATGTTGGTGCGTTTAATGTTGTCCCAGAGGTCTCTGAGACTGTCCTCTGTTCTTTTCAATCTTTTTTCTTTATTTTGCTCTGCATCAGTTATTTCCACTATTTTATCTTCCACCTCACTTATCCGTTCTTCTGCCTCAGTTATTCTGCTATTGATCCCATCTAGAGTATTTTTCATTTCATTTATTGTGTTTTTAATCGATGCTTGATTCATCTTTAGTTCTTCTAGGTCCTTGTTTACTGCTTCTTGCATTTTGTCTATTCTATTTCCAAGATTTTGGATCATCTTTACTATCATTATTCTGAATTCTTTTTCAGGTAGACTGCCTATTTCCTCTTCATTTGTTAGGTCTGGTGGGATTTTATCTTGCTCCTTCTCCTGCTGTGTGTTTTTCTGTCTTCTCATTTTGCTTATTTTACTGTGTTTGGGGTCTCCTTTTTGCAGGCTGCAGATTCGTAGTTCCCGTTGTTTTTCGTGTCTGTCCCCAGTGGCTAATGTTGTTTCAGTGGGTTGTGTAGGCTTCCTGGTGGAGGGGACTAGTGCCTGTGTTCTGGTGGATGAGGCTGGATCTTGTCTTTCTGGTGGACAGGTCCACATCTGGTGGTGTGTTTTGGGGTGCCTGTGGCCTTATTATGTTTTTAGGCAGCCTCTCTGCTAATGGGTGGGTTTGTGTTCCTGTCTTGCTAGTTGCTTGGCATAGGGTGACCAGCACTGTAGCTTGCTGGTCATTGAGTGAAGCTGGGTGTTGGTGTTGAGATGGAGATCTCTGGGAGATTTTCGTGATTTGGTATTATATGGAGCTGGGAGGTCTCTTGTGGACCAGTGTCCTGAAGTTGGCTCTCGCACGCCAGAGGCACAGCACTGACTCCTGGCTGCAGCACCAAGAGTCTTTCATCCACCCGGCTCAGAATAAAAGGGAGAAAAAGTAGAAAGGAATAATTAGTAGAAGAAAGAAAGAAAGAACGAAAGGAGGGAGGGAGGGAGGGACGGAGGAAGGAAAGAAAGAAAGAAAGGAGGGGGTGAGGGAGGGAGGGAGGAAGGAGGGAAGGTAGGAAAATTAGAAAGAGATAAGATAAAGTAAAATAGAATAAAGTATGATATTATATAATAGCGTTATTAAAATAAAAAATAATGATTAAAAAAATTAAAAACAAAACAAAACAAACAAATTAGAAACAAGAAAAAAAACGGATGGATAGAACCCTGGGACAAATGGTGGGAGCAAAGCTATATAGACAAAATCTCACACAGAAGCATACACATACACTTTCACAAAAAGAGAACAAGGGGAAAAAAATCGTAAATCTTGCTCTCAAAGTCCACCTTCTCAATTTGGGTTAATTCATTGTAAAAAGAGGAAAAGGGGAAAAATCATAAATCTTGTTCTCAAAGTCCACCTCCTCAATTTGGGATGATTCGTTGTCTATTCATGTATTCCACAGATGCAGGGTACATCAAGTTGATTGTGGAGCTTTAATCCGCTGCTTCTGAGGCTGCTGGGAGAGATTTCCCTGTCTCTTCTTTATTCTCACAGCTCCCGGTTCTCAGCTTTGGATTTGGCCTCTCTTCTGCATATAGGTCGCCAGAGGGCGTCTGTTCTTCGCTCAGAAAGAACGGGGTTAAAGGAGCAGCTGCTTCGGGGGCTCTGGCTCACTCAGGCCCGGGGGAGGGAGGGGCACATTGTGCGGGGCGAGCCTGCGGCAGCAGAGGCCGTCATGACGTTGCACCAGCATGAGGCACGCCATGCGCTCTCCTGGGGAAGCCATCCCTGGATCCCGGGACCCTGGCAGTGGTGGGCTGCACAGGCTCCCCAGAACGGGGGTGTAGACAGTGACCTGCACTCTCACACAGGCCTCTTTGCAGCGGCAGCAGCAGTCCCAGCATCCCGCGCCCGTCTCTGGGGTCCACGCTTTTAGCCGCGGCTCGCGCCTGTCTCTGGAGCTCCTTTAAGCAGCGGTCTTAATCCCCTCTCCTCGCGCACCAGGAAACAAAGAGGGAAGAAAAAGTCTCTTGCCTCTTCAGCAGCTCCAGACTTTTTCCCTGACTCCCTCCGGGCTAGCCGTGGTGCACTAACCCCTTCAGGCTCTCTTCCCTCAGCCAACCCCAGTCCTCTCCCTGCGCTCGGACTGAAACCCGAAACCCGAGCCTCAGCTCCCAGCCCCGCCCACCCCGGCGGCCGAGCAGACAAGCCTCTCGGGCTGGTGATTGCCGGTCGGCACCGATCCTCTGTGCTGGAATCTCTCCGCTTTGCCCTCCGCACCCCTGTTGCTGCGCTCCCCTCCGCTACTCTGAAGTTTTCCCCCTCCGCCACCCACAGTGTCCGCCCGCGAAGGGGCTTCCTAGTGTGTGGAAACCTTTCCTCCTTCACGGCTCCCTCCCAATGGTGCAGGTCCCGTCCCTATCCTTTTGTCTCTGTTTATTCTTGTTTCTTTTGCCCTACCCAGGTACGTAGGGAGTTTCTTGCCTTTTGGGAGGTCTGAGGTCTTCTTTCAGTGTTCAGTAGGTGTTCTGTAGGAGTTGTTCCACGTGTAGAAATATTTCTGGTGTATCTGTGGGGAGGAAGGTGATCTCCACCTCTTACTCTTCCGCCATCTTCCCCCAGCTCCCTGTCCCTGCTTTATTTAAATGTAGTCTTCTACACAAGTCTAAGTTTCCAAAAATATATTAAAAATATTTTAGAAAATCATTATTTAATATTTAAGGAATCTGGGAAGGATTTGACTCTTGTTTAACAGAATATAATTCTGGTTAATACACAGAATCAACAGAGGAGCCGAAAGTTCGTAGCCACAGCACTGAACCAATACCAAAGTTGGACAACAAAGAGAGAGGACATCATGGGGCATCTTCCTCCAGAGAGCCTATCAAAGCTCAGGAATGGGATGGAACACCTGGGCCCCCTGTGGTCACCAGTAGAATGGGAAGATGCTCTGTGAGCCCCACCTTGCTAGCAGGAAACCACAGCTCAGGTAAGAAAGATAATGTTCTCCTAGACGGTAAGTCCTTGGGTGTCTAGAAGCTGCTTTTATGAAATTATCACTTAGAAAACCATAACCACAGATATCTCTGTCTCTACTCATAGAGACAACATAAATAGCCCTGCACACAAAAGGAGGTAACAGTATGTGGCACACTACAGGGAACATTCTTCACATGGATGATAGAGGAGTGAATGGTGCTTTTCAGAGCTGTGCAATGCAGCAGCCTTTACAACTCCAACTGTCTTGCACTAAATTTCTTTAAAAAAAAGAATCCTTGGGGTTCATCTAAAGCAGTTTTCATTTATAAAGTTGAAGTAACTTAGAGTTTATGCCTCCTTTTCTTCAAAAAATTCTAGACAACTGGGAAAAAATGAATAGGAAGTAAAATTGAGGATAAAAATGTAGCAAAGACGATATGAAGGCAGTAGAGAGAGTAAATATTATGAATCATTTGATGTATCAATAATAAGCTGAAGAGAGTAACTGGTCATTGGGCAAGGTACTAAGTTTCCCTGTAGGTCAAAAGAGCTGGAAAATTATAATCTAACACATCTTTAAATTCACAAGTTGAAATTAAAATCTGTGATGTAATTTTGCATTGTTAATAGATAAATATTATTAAACATCAATTTTTAAAAGGCAGAATATGTGTGCTTTGAACTGATTGATCTATATGGTGGACTCAGAGAGCTGTCAATTGAAATAAACAGCAAATAATCAAGCAACCACCTGTAGTTTTCAGATTTCTATTCCTTAGGAGTGTTAGGGCTCTGAAGAAAAGACCAATTCTTTAATGTTTTTTCAACTCTGATATTCATCTTGGAAAGCAATTAGCATGAGTTTAGCCTGTGGTCTCTCTGACAGTCACACGCAAGTTAAAACTGGAACAGTGGGGCTTCCCTGGTGGCGCAGTGGTTAAGAATCCGCTTGCCAATGCAGGGGACGCGGGTTCGAGCCCTGGTCCAGGAGGAGCCCACATGCCACAGAGCAGCTAAGCCTGTGTGCCACAACTACTGAGCCTGCACTCTAGAGCCCGCGAGCCACAACTACTGAAGCCCACGTGCCTAGAACCCATGCTCCGCAACAAGAGAAGCCACCGCAATAAGAAGCCCGTGCACTGCAGCTAGAGAGAAAACCTGCATGCAGCAATGAAGACCCAACACAGCCTAAAAAACAAAAACAAAAACAAAAACTGGAACAGGATGAATGATCTCTATATTGGGGAAAAGATGTTTCTAGAACAATACCCAGGCAGAGGTAGAGCAACAGCTTCCTCAGACTGAAAATGTAACTAAAAGCTTTGGTGATGGAGCCATATCATGTATCATATGGGTAATCAACAGCGTGAGTTCAACTCTCAGAGAAGGAACATTATGTGAATTTAGCAGAACTCTAAAAATATATTTTTGGTAGTAAAGTATAAATATCTACAGGTATATGAGAAGAAGATATCTGTGCATTTTGTCAGAAAGAAAAAAAAAACATAGGGAACAAATAGCATTTTGTATAAATAAAAAAATCCACTCTCAAAGAAGGTTGACATCTCTATTCAGTTGGGAATTGTGATTAGTTTTAGGTTTATTAGTAGTATATTTTTAATGATTATCTAAGTCTGTACCAGTTCTATCCAAAAAAACCATGAATAGTATCTGCTCCTATTGTGACCACGGGTATTTTATAAAATCCAGAAGCATTAGCTGAGTGTTTATTATGTAAAATAGCCACTGTTCTAGGATCTGTGAATACAGTGATGAGTAAGACATCCTCATATTTGGGAGCTCAAAGGCAAGTGCAAGACAGATGAATGGATCATTGCAATAGAATGTGTTATATACAAATAATATGCAACACAGAGGAGAAATTAATTTTTCTTGGGAGGGTGTGATTTCATGAAAAACAACCAGAGGCTTTTGGTGGTTAGATAAAGTAATCATTGCTTGAGGAGGTAACATTTTGAGGTAGAGCTTGAACCATCAAGAGCTGCTCACCTGGAGGACACAGAAGAAATAAGTCAGCCTTCTAAAAGAAAATCTAAAACACTACAGGATGGAACCTTTGCTGTGAAGGGTTGGGGAAGGTTGAAGAAAGTGCAAAGTAGGGTGGGACCAGATAGCAAGAATCCTGAAGGGCCTTGTGCATTAAACAGAAATGCATTCACTGTTACTACCAATTAACAGTGGCTAAAGTAATACTGGCTTCTGTTAACTCTCCATAGTGCTGGGTCTGGAGGTAGGCAGTTGCAGGAGTCTTGTAACTGTTTAGTGATATCATTGAGGACCCAAGGAACTTTCTATCCTTCTAACTCTTCTCTTCTGCTACCCTTGATGGTTATATTTGTGATCACAAGCTGAGGAGACATTTCTGGACATCATGCTCCTTCAGATGCTCTCTTTGATCTACTTGGCCAGATCTGGGAAACATCCGCGAGGTCAATCACTGAATGAAGAGGAGTGGGATTTCCATGGGCTTATAGAGGGCCTTTCTTTCCCTTAAATCAAGGGAACTCTGCCTTATACCTGGAAATGAAATCAACAATCTATTTGCAGGGATGGGGAGGGAGTGTTGCATAAGCAATGGACAGTTATCTGCCCCATCATGGTTAGGTTTTGAACATTATGTGGAGGACTTTTGTAGTCATTTGAATATTTTTAAGATAGATATAATATAATTCAGTTTTCATCATGAAAGATCCAATGGTAACTCCAAGTCTTCAAGCATGGGTGACTGGGAGACCATTTACTCAGACAGAGATAGTCAGCATTGTTAATGAGTCCAAGCTTTTACTGCTCACTGCACGACAGGCCAATAAATTGAGAGACAAGTTGTTGGGGCAAGGAATAGTGACTTTATTTGTAAAACCAGCAGACCCAGAAGATGGTGGACTAGTGTGCCAAAGAATCTTCTTTCCTGAATTAGATTTCCAGCTTTTTTTATACTAAAAGGGGAGGGGTTGTGGCTGGTTGTTGGAAACTTCCTGGTGCCAGAATCCTTTGTACCTGCAGCTGTACAGATAGGTCTGGTAACAATGTTCCTATAATTCTCCAACAAGACAAATGTTTTTCTGTTCTGCAACTTTTTACCTTTGTATGAGTGGAAAAGCATTATCAGAGCCTTGAGAATGGGCTATTTTATTCCAATTTTGAGGGGAAGAAGAGAAAAGGCAAAATATTTGTTATATTGGTAGTTTTAATTTTTCTAAAAAGAAAGAGGCTAAAATGTGCCAGTTCTATACTAGAAAATGGCATAATTCCACTAGCAAAAAAAGGTATAATATTGATATTTGAATATAAAGTTCACGCACCTTTGGGGTTTTAAACAAATGGTGTACTCCTTAAAGAATAATCCTCATCAGTGAGATGGCCTTTGTCCAGACTAGGCAAGTAACTATGTGAAGAGAACATTTTGGACTTGCTTTTTTGGAACAAAAGAGAGTGAGTCAGTATTTACTCTTCATCTCTCTTCTCTTCATACTTCATTATTGTTCCTTGACGCGGGGCCACTGGACTATGAATCCCCTTCCTACACTACACTAGAAGTGCAACCGATAACCCTCTTCCCTAAACAAGGAGGTACTCAGCTCCACACCTAATGCTCAAGATATAAGAAGGTTCTACCAGTTCCACTTTTAAATCCCCCCCTCTGTGTCCATCAACTTTCTGCTTCTGGTTCTTTCTCTGTCTGTTTCACTAACACATACACACACACACACACACACACACACACACACGTGCACACATACAAAGGCATACCAACTGCTACCAGTCACAGACTATTTGCTTTAATAAAAGTAGTTTAGCCACTTGAATTGGTTGTTCTTAACAGCTCTTTTGAGGAAAGGAGGAAATGCTGAAGTAAGGTGGGTGAGCGTGTCAGGAGATCTCAGCTCTAATTAACAGTGAGTGCCACTGGTTGCTGCGGCACTTTATTCAAGTCACCGTTGTTTAGTAAATCAGAGATTCCCTAGTGGGAGAGTCTTGAAGGTGGTGGAGGACTGGAACCCAAATGCTTATGAGAAAAATTAGAAATTAGGGGCTTCCCAGGTGGCGCAGTGGTTGGGAGTCCGCCTGCTGATGCAGGGGACACGAGTTCGTGCCCCAGTCTGGGAAGATCCCACATGCCACGGAGCGGCTAGGCCCGTGAGCCATGGCCGCTGAGCCTGTGTGTCCGGAGCCTGTGCTCCGCTATGGGAGAGGCCACAATAGTGAGAGGCCCATGTACCGCAAAAAAAATAAAATAAAAATAAAAGTAGAAATAATACCAGTAATATTGTATTAATAAAAATTTAGATTTCAATTACTAAATCAATCAACAAATAGTTTGCAAGCTTGTATCTATCTCTGTTATAGTTTCTGGGGACAAAAACACATACACATACATACACACACTATAGGGTATATACAACATGAAACATGGTCTCTGCCACTCTACGATATTACTATGCTTCTTAATGACACAAAACTATTGAGCATAAATGAATTAGATTATAACTAAATGTATTATTTTCATTATTATCTACTTTTTACTCTACATTTAAAATCATTCAGAGAACAAAAAATGAGGGCAGGCTAGAAAAAGGATGGAGGGCTTAATGGGAGACATTGAGTCTTTAACCAGGATTGTATCAGGTCTGTTTAAAAATCATTTATTATTATTATTATTATTATTATTATTATTATTATTATTATTATTATTAATTGCATAGAAATATAGAGAGAGAACTTTCTATGTGGGATGAGGAAAATGAACAAAGGCTGAGGCAGACCTCTCCTGACTTGGGCCTGCCAGGCCTGCCTGACTGTAAAAGCAACTTTGGAAGTAAACTCAGAGGCCTTGGCTTAACACTATAAATGAGACAATCTTAAAATGACCTCAGTTTCTGTGTATTCAGCCTGGTGTGCTTTTGCTCTCTGAGAATGTCCACCATAGGATGCAGACTGAGATGCCTGGTGACAGGCAGGTAACATCAGTGAGTGAATTAGGAGAGGTGCCTTCTTCAAAACAGATACGTTTTGCTTCTACATTGCATACATAGAACTAGTCTTTGCTCTCACAAAGGAAAATATTTTCCCCACTTTTCTTGAAACTTGAAGTTCTTTTGGTCTAAGTTATGTATTTCCACATTTGTTAGAAGCATAAACCTGGAGACATATTTTGGCATTGCAAAGGAAATCTATTGCAAACTGATAACATCAGGATGGAATGATGGAAATGCAGGTGACCTGGGAAGTACTGAAGCATCTCAAGGGGACAAAAGCTACTCAGTACCAGTTGATGCTCGCCATGAGAGAGTCTCACCCCAAATTCCAAGATTTAATTACTGTAACATGAAATCTCTCAATTATTCAATAGAGCTAATTTTTTAAAAAACATTGAATCAAATAATGTTCTTCCTCTGGCTGAGTAAGACATAAAGAATGTCAATTTGCATTTTCTGGTTTGTATGACATATACACACTACTATATTTAAAACAGATAACCAACAAGGACCTACTGTGTAACACAGGGAACTCTGCTTAATATTCTGTAATCACCTAATGGGAAAAGGATTTGAAAAAGAATATATATATATATATATATATATATATATATATATATATATATATATATATATATATGTATAACTGACTCACTTTGCTGTACACCTGACACTAACACAACATTATAAATCAACTAGTATACAATATAAAATAAAAACTTAAAAAATAAATAAAAAATAAAAAAATAAATTAAAAAAACAGAAAACAAAACAAAATAGAATAAAATAAAGTAAAATCAAGCGATGACCAGTTGATGGAGGCATGCATTTGACCCTGAATCAGAGAGGCTGGGTTACAGCAGAAACAACAGGTGCCAGTAAATATATTGCCCCCCTGTTTTTATTTTCTAGAAACTGCAGCTCCTTGAGAAGGCTATGCTGAGAACAGGAGGGGCGATTAGAAAGAACCATATGACCTGTGATGGTCAAGAAGGGAGGGAGAATTTCTTAATTCTGGAAAAGGTACAGAGGTCTGGCATTCCATGAATAGTAAGGACCAGTGGCCTAATCCTTTCTCAGCATCCTGGCAAAGTGGCCCAGTCTCTGACTGGGGGGAAGGACAGTTAGGGTGAAGTTTCCAAGGAGTTTGCAGTGAGGCTGGACTTTCTGCTTTATGGTTCTGAACTCCAGAATATGGCATTTTATACTTCAAGGAGATAGTTATACTTGGAAGACAGACTCCAAGCTTCCTACACTGTTTAACGGTGTGGGATGAAGACAAAAGGTGCCATCTTGTACATTCTGATCTGTAGAACAGTTCTGGGCCTTTTCATGATCCATTGAAGGAAAGCATTTTCCACCACCATTCATGGGTCAGCCCTTCATATCCATGAGGAGTCCTGTGCACACAAGTTCAGAGAAGTGGAAAACATATGAATGTAATTTTAGTTGAAGAAAACAGAAATACACCATTTTTTGCACACCACATTTGTAGAATAATAGAGGAAGTTTTATGTTAATTGTAAGTGTGTGAATAAAGTATAATATAGTCATTGAGCACTGAGGTTTGGGCATCCAGAAGATCTGGATTTAAATCCAGACTCTGTTTTTATTAGTGATGACATCAGGCATGTCTCATCATCACTCTGACCTTCATCCACAAAAGATGGATGATAATAATACCTAACTCATAGATACTACTGCAAATTAAAGGTGAGAATTAAATGAGATAACATATTAACACACTTAGCATGATGTGTGGAATACAACGAATATTAAATAAATACTTGTTATTAGTATGATCCCACATACCTTTGCACGTATCTTTGCAGGAGAGCTTAGAGACTCACTCGTCTGTGGTAATGAAGGAAAGTTTCCTATGAGTAGTGGCATTTGAGCTGGACCTTGAACTGAGCAGAATTTAAACAGAGAAGGTAGCAAGAGAAGTAGAAAGGAGTCATGGGTTGTTTTGCTGGGAATGGTGAGAGCTCTGTCTCCAGCATGACATTCAGCACACCTGCACCCCAAACTGTGGTTCATAAGACATTTTCTACGCTAATTCATATTCTAACCATGTCTTTTAAGATGGGAAAGATCACAAAGATGTTAGGGTGTTAGCTAAAGACCTAAGAGTGGATCTCTGGGAAGAAGATTTAGCAGAATGGGGACCATTTACTAAAAGCAGCAGAAAACTAGGATTCAGGAAAGGGAACTGCAATTGAACCTAAGAGTCTAGTCTTTGAAAATTGATAATTACCAGTTGATTTATGAAATCCTGAAACATATTTACCATACTTTACTTGATAACCTGGAATGACTGGCTAACTTTGCTGATAAACCTCCTGGCAACCATAACTCAAAAATGTTCATATCCAGGAAGACTCCCATGTGCACAAGTTGGGCAGCAAGAATGAAAAACAGGCAAGAAGCAGGCATTGGGCAGCAGGACTGGGGATTGTGGAGCAGTACTTATAGCAATAATTCCTGGCAAACCATAATAAATCGATATAGGTTCTCTTTTTTTTTAAAGTAAGTCATGCTTTATGACAATGTTAATAAATTAACATTTTGGTGCTAATAGCTTCAGGAAATTATGTAACACAGCTGTGCCCCAGTGTCTCTATCTTTACAGAAAAGATAAAGGAAATCTCACCATGTAGGTTATTATGAGGATTAAACTCAGAAATGTATAGGAACGTCTGGTACAAGTCTGACTTGTAATAGCTAGTAGACCATGGCTTATTCTGTTCCCATTCAATTTTACTAGAAAGGTCTCTGATTTTTTTTCTAGGACTAAGACTGAATATTTCCTTTGGAAAGCTCAGCGCATTGCAAATATAAGGTTTTCTTTAGTTACACAGAGTATAAATTGGTTATAAGGCCACTACTAGTGCAACAACCTGTGCTTCATTTATTTGTACATTTTCCAACAAAGTTTTTTGGCCAGTGTAAAGGCCATTTTTGGATTCTCTTCAGTTTGCACTTGTGAAATTTGGAGAAAATATCAGGTGCAGGCTTTAAAACTTGCTTGCTGCATTATACGTAGCTATCAAAGAGTAATCTTAATTTCTCAGTGTTTCTTTTCTACTTGGTAGCAATGAATGGATTTAAAACCAGGTTAGCAAGGATATGGGTATCACAAGAAAATACCAATATCCACAAATGTATACATTTCTCTAATAAATACCCAACTTGACATTCATTCATCTATTAATTCAGTCATGCATTCCCTTTATATTCATTTAACAAAAGTTGATTCAGCATATACTCTGTGCCATGCAGGGACTAGGTGCTGGGGTTGCAAGATAAACGTGATAGACCAGACCCACCCCCCACCCCCAGAGCTCCTGGTCCAGCAGAGAAGACAGAGAATAAAATAACAGAGTCTTATAAATGATATGAGGAGGAAATGCTGGGAACAATCACATGATGCATTCACTGTCTAAAAGGAAGGTAATTCAGACAGGCTTCCTGGAGTAAGTGATATTAAATTTGGTACTAGCATGATGAGTAGGAACTAGACATGTAAGAGGGGATACAGTGGGGCTTCCCTGGTGGCTCAGTGGTTGAGAGTCCACCTGCCGATGCAGGGTTCGTGCCCCGGTCCAGGAAGATCCCACATGCCACGGAGTGGCTGGGCCCGTGAGCCATGGGCACTGAGCCTGCACATCCGGAGCCTGTGCTCCACAACGGGATAGGCCACAACAGTGAGAGGCCCACGTACCGCAAAAAAAAAAAAAAAAAAAAAAAAAGGGGGGAGGAGGGATAGGGTGTTCTCTGCAGCTCACTCACTGAAGTGTGGCTAAAAAGATTTACTTTTAGAACCTGATTAACAGTAAACATTTTAATATGGCTACATAATTCCCAAACGCTATTCTCTTTTCCCTCTTCCATTTTTTCACGTGGCCTGGCACCTTTGGGATGTTGTAGTTGCAGTAATGATCCCAATCATTTCCCTCTCCTTGTATCCATGCTCTTTGCAATGTGCTTTAATAGCTCCTTATCAAGAAGTAAGGTCTATTTCCTACCCCGTAAATCTGGGTTGGCCTTGAGTCTTGCATTGATGGATAGAGCAAGATGGAAGTAACTGTGTGTCAGTTCTGAGCCTCAGCCTCAAGAGGCCATGAATGCTTTATGTTCACTATTTCCAACCCTACCTCCACCACGTCAACAAACTTGAGCTAGCCTGTTGGAGAATGAGATACATATGGAGGAAAACCAAGAGTCCTCAGCCTTCAGCCAGCCAACCCCCAAGCATGTGAGAAAACACAGCATGAAAGAGCAGAAATGTGTACCTGACCCACAGCTGACCATGATGCATGAGTGAGCCCAGTCCACTCCAGAAAAACTACCCAACTGATCCATAGACTGAAGAACACAACTCAGCGAGTGTCTTTCTAACACACCGAGTTTGGGTGTAGTGTGAAATCATTAACTGATTATAGCTGCCAAGGTCTATTTGAATTTTGCTGGTTTTCCATCAGATGGAAATATTTTATTACTATTTGACTGAAGCATGCTTATTGAAAACCCAAAAGTCAAAGAAAAAAGTGAAAACCCACCCGTCTTTTGCTCCACCATCCCACTTTTCAAAGCATCATTTAAAAAAAATTTTTTTTTATTATTAGTTTCTGCTTTATAACAAAGTGAATCAGTCACACATATACATCTGTTCCCACATCCCTTCCCTCTTGCGTCTCCCTCTCACCCACCCTCCCTATCCCACCCCTCCAGGTGGTCACAAAGCACCGAGCTGATCTCCCTGTGCTATGCGGCTGCTTCCCACTAGCTATCTACCTTACGTTTGGTAGTGTATATATGTCCATGCCTCTCTTTCGCTTTGTCACAGCTTACCCTTCCCCCTCCTCATATCCTCAAGTCCATTATCAATTAGGTCTGTGTCTTTATTCCTATTTTACCCCTAGGTTCTTCATGACATTTTTTTTCTTAAATTCCATATATATGTGTTAGCATACGGTATTTGTCTTTCTCTTTCTGACTTACTTCACTCTGTATGACAGACTCTAGGTCTATCCACCTCATTACAAATAGCTCAGTTTCGTTTCTTTTTATGGCTGAGTAATATTCCATTGTATATATGTGCCACATCTTCTTTATCCATTCATCCGATGATGGACACTTAGGTTGTTTCCATCTCTGGGCTATTGTGACTAGAGCTGCAATGAACATTTTGGTACATGTCTCTTTTTGAATTATGGTTTTCTCAGGGTATATGCCCAGTAGTGGGATTGCTGGGTCATATGGTAGTTCTATTTGTAGTTTTTTAAGGAACCTCCATACCGTTCTCCATAGTGGCTGTACCAATTCACATTCCCACTAGCAGTGCAAGAGTGTTCCCATTTCTCCACACCCTCTCCAGCATTTATTGTTTCTAGATTTTTTGATGGTGGCCATTCTGACTGGTGTGAGATGATATCTCAGTGTAGTTTTGATTTGCATTTCTCTAATGATTAGTGATGTTGAGCATCCTTTCATGTGTTTGTTGACAATCTGTATGTCTTCTTTGGAGAAATGTCTATTTAGGTCTTCTGCCCATTTTTGGATTGGGTTGTTTGTTTTTTTGCTATTGAGCTGCATGAGCTGCTTATAAATTTTGGAGATTAATCCTTTGTCAGTTGCTTCATTTGCAAATATTTTCTCCCATTCTGAGGGTTGTCTTTTGGCCTTGTTTATGGTTTCCTTTGCTGTACAAAAGACAAAGCATCATTTTTAACTGTCATGGTTTTAACCGTTTAAGGCCTGTGGATTGATAGAGACTGTCATTTCTGTTATGTTCATTGTTATAATGCAACAGGATCCACAAACCAGTCTGGTAGGATTCAGGCCCCAAGGTAATTCAGGCTTCGTGGTAGGATATTGACTAACTTCCTGCTTGGCCCCGCATCACAGCAGGCAGCTGTGGGCTTCCGCATCTACGACCCTCAAGGCTGTCATTCTGTACCCTCGGCTCAGGCACCAGAACTCGGTTTTCCACATCTGCTCTTCTTCCCAGTTCTAACTGGATGCTGGGTTATTTCCTCGGCCAACACTGGCCAGATCCAGCTCTAGATTCTGCTCACAAATTTCACACTCTAGAGTTTAACTCTCCCTTTCTGAATTCTAGTAGTAAACACATAACAGAATTCTCACGTGGAGAGTCTGGAGAATAATGTAAGTCATATCTCCAATCATCCCACTTTGACTTCTAAGCAGAAAACTGCAACTTCTGACTGCTAGAATTTGTGCTCACCAGAGAAATGGTTTTATTGGTGTTTCTCCTGATACTGGTGATACAGCTTTGAGAAACAACCAGAAAAGGAGAACTTGGTCTGAACCATTTTAAGAAGCCAAAGTGTGTCTTTATGGGGTTTGAATGTAAACCAGCAGGGTATAAAATGAGGCAGGCTAATTACAAAATGATAGGAGGTGATTACTCCCATGGTCCAAGGCCAAAAGCTAGACCACAGAATCAGAATTTGCAAAGGAGGTGATCGAAGTGAATGCTATTGTCCTTAATTGAAGTCCCTTCTCTAGACTAGGAAAGGGGGTAGAGGCTGAGAGGCTAGAAACCAGCTATTAGAGACTCCGAGATAGACTGTGTGTGCGTGTGTGTGTGTGTGTGTGTGTGTGTGTGTGAGAGAGAGAGAGAGAGAGAGAGAGAGAGAGAGAGAGAGAGATGAATCTCCATCCCTCATAGAGGAGGGATGAGAAGTGAGAAGTGTCTCCCTCAGTGAAAAATCAAGTGAGATAGACTTTCACGGGACCACCTGGAAATCTTGTTATTTGTTTCTAGTTACTGAGGGGACACTGTTTAAAAAAAAGTACAAGAGGTTAGCTGAATAGCCTATGACCACAAAGCAGACAGCTGCTTGGCAAGTCACTCTCCAGCTACTGCCGATGGGTTAAAGATGTGTATAAAGTGTGTTTCCCGTGGACCAGGTTAGGCCATGGAGAGAAACCCATTAGGAGAGAAACCCTGGAGGTGGCTTAGGTCATGTGACTGCCAGGAACAGCAAGGACTTTGCAGGACATGGCTCAAGATCCACCCACAGGATGCCCAGTGGACAAACAGCCAGGAGATCTTCAGATGAGAGATAGCTGACCATGAGGGCCCTTCAAGGTATACTTGAAAGCACCCCAGGAAGAGAGTATTAATCTCTCTTTCCTTCCCTGCTACACCAGAGTGTGAGACACACTGGCTCATGCTAGTGCCAGGCAAGAAGACCTTTCCTGCCTCCTCACCTCTCCTCCTTCCTTCTACCTCGGCCCTTGTGAGGACACACTTGGTGGGGATCAAGTGGGGGGCAGCGGGGTAAGAACCTAGAGACAGGCAAAGAAAGAGAGGCCCCCTCCTCTGTGTACCAGGAGCAGGCCTGAATGGACCAGGAGAGAAGTGTTTCCTTGAAATAAGGTTCAAAATTGTAATTAGTGTAAGGAACTAAGCATTTAAATTATTACTTCAATAAGACATTTTTGTGACTTGAAGAAACCAGGCAATTTTAAGGTCCTTTATGTTCAAATTAACAGTTAAATAAATACACAGGCAAAAAAAAAAAAAACTTATGGAATTACAAAATTTGCTCTAAGATTACTGCAAATTATATTTAGCCTGAATTACGGAATTGAATTTTATCACCTTTGTTGGTTATCCATTTAAAATAACGCCTTATATTTATACACCATGTGTTAGCTTTTAAAATAAGTGCTATTTTATTTGATCTTCACAAAAACCTGTGCATCTGTGGGCTGGGGTTATGATCTGATTATTTAGGTGACCAAACAGCTGCTCGAGAGGAACCAAACGGCCCAGACTCATTGGTAAGTGGTAGATTCAAATCAGGAAAGGGATTTCAGGTTCCTGACCCGTAGTACAGATCTCTTCCCATGATTGAATTAGGTTGAATTTCCCTTTTTCCACCTCCATGCTCAGGAATTCATTCATCTATCCATCCATTCATTTATTCTTCTGTTTTTTCCAATATAAAATTATCAGGCACTGGGCACATGCCCATGGAGGAGGTTGCTATTAATCACAAAAGCTAAAAGTATAACTACAGTCTGTGACAGAATCTACCAAGGAAAATGACACCGCACTCCCTCTGAAGTGTTACACGGCCTCCTAATCTCTGGGGAACTGAGATCCCAGGTGACTTAGAAGAAGGAACAATCCAGGGAGGACCCAAGAGGTGGGATGACCCTGGGACTTGAGGGCACCTGTGGGAGAGTAGCTGAGAGAAGAAGTCTGACAGAGGCAGGCCGAGCTGGCTGCATCAGTGATTCGAGTCTTACCTAAAAGTGCCAGGAAGTCACTTATGGATTTTCAACTCCCGGGATTTTAAACTCAGGGATCAGGTTTACAAAGTCAGCTAATACATTGTCATCCTAAACCACGGGAAACAGAATTATGAAGATACGTATGCTGCCCCAAATAACCTGCCTCATAAATTCAAAGAAGTGATTGCTGTCTAGCCCATGAAATTTCTCTGTTCTTGTAATTAACTGAGAATTGTTTATAACTGATTGTTTTGATATATCTAAAAATTAATTCTAGAGCACCTGAGCAACTGTGTCACACATGTGCTTTTTTTCCCTAATAAAATAGCAACATTATATATGCTTGTCTTTCTTTGGTTCAGCCATTTACTCATCGAGCATACTTGTAAGAACACCTGTCTTGAACAGCACCCTCTAAGGTGATGGCAGATGGTCCTCTGCCTTCAAGGAGCCTATGCTCTCCTGTGATGGTGCTTGATTTTTTACTGTGAAAGGACATCATTGTCCCTGATTCAAAAAGAAAGGAGACCGGACTTTGTTTTCCTGTGGTTTGTAAGGTTTTTTCTAAAGTATTTATATTCTTTTTCCCATTTTTTTTCCTAGCAAGATGATTGGTTAAAGCTGTGAGAACAGTTCTGGAGTCAAGGAATTTGGTGATATTAACTGGTGTGGGGTGTGTGTGTGTGTGTGTGTGTGTGTGTGTGTGTGTGTTTATCTATAGCTACTTATGGATTTTAAGCTTGGGTCTTATGTGGTTCGATCTGCAGTCAGCTAACTTATCATACTCTGTACATAACTATATGTGTGAGTATACACAAACACACACACACACACACTCACACACACAGAGTCCCTTAAACCTGATTTCTACTAAACACATGCATAGACCATGACATTCTATATTATACAGATACCTGAAAGCTGCTGGAAAAAAATACAACTTGATAGTAATTTCATTCTTGGTAGAGAAATTCTGAATTTCCACCTACTCTCTGTTTGATTCTCTTGCGAAAAAATAATTAACCAGGTATAAACAATTCAGATAATGCGAAAGGTATCTTCACCTTACTTGCCTCTCAGTAGGTTAATCCTGTTTGAGAATCATGATGACAATATGCTTGAGTTCTGACTGTAGGGCCAGCTCCTTGTATCTTTCACTGAAGGGAACATGACCCTGCCCTGTGCCCTCTCCAGGAAGAGTGGGCTCTGACATTGCTCCTAGCTGGCAGTTGTTGGCTTTCTTTGGAAAGGCCTTATGGTTACAGCACACCACCACTATTCACAGAGAATGTCCTTTCTGTTTCTGTGAAAAGCCATGGAAGACATTACAGAAAAGAAGGCTCTGACTGACTTATGCTGGGCATATACAGTGACTAAGTCGAAGCTTGTAAGCAGACCAGAATACATATCAAATCGTATTTGCATTGCCATCTGTTGTCCAAGACAGGCATTGCAGTATTCCCCATCTTGATTCTTTTGATGTTAAATTCAACTAAAATTCGATCAATGTATTTGCTAGACTCTTGGGAAAGATGAAGCAATGGAGGAAAATATTTTTTTTAATTAGAAATATACAAATCATTTATCTTTTACACTGGCTTCATTCTTTAAAATTTGGTTTAAAATAATTCATTTAGTAAATACTGCATGAGTCCTCATCAAGGATTAGTTATAATGTTACTCAGGGGGAATACAGTGGGGACTGAGATGGACATGGCTCCTGTCCTCAAAAAGCACGCGGTTTAGTAAAGAAGAGAATGGGAGGAAGGGAGAAGGAAGGAACAAGTGCGCCAGGCAGAGTGAGTGGCATGATTAAAATCCTAGAGGAAGAGAACTCATGGGGCTTTAGGAGAATTTTATGCAGTGTGACAGGTGCAAGACTGCAGGTGAGGCTGGCTCTGTAAGCTGAGCCATGGGTACCATCGTGAGGAAGCAGTTTAGACTTCATTATAAGCAAGGTAGCTGAAAGATCATATTTGCCTTTAAATAATAACATAATAAAAATAGCTAACATTTCTTGAGGTCTTATGCTGGTCACTGCGGTGAAATCTACACTTATTATCTTATTTAATTCTTACAATAATTTTACAAAGTAGCTACCTTTACTTCTCCAATTTTACCTGTGAACAAAAGGAAGCTTAGTGAGGTCAAGAAAACTGTCCATGGTCATTCAGCTAGTCAGTGATGAGAGTTTAGTAGCTCTCATGAAAAGATAATACCTCTTTCCTAAGAGCTCCAGCAGAAGTATGAAGGCAACTCTCATTGGCTGACTTGGGCCACATGTTCAATCCTGAGCCACTCAGTGAAGCCAAGGGGATAGAATGATTGATTGGACAGGTCTGAATCACATGGCCACTTCTGAGCTGAAGTTGGGATCAGCCCCTAGTATGGAACCATGAAAATTGAGATTACTGGTGATATTGTTCTCCAAAGGAAATTCAAGTTACTATTCCAGAAAAAAGAGTAAATGGATTCTGGACAGGTGAAAATGACAGATGACCATTATACCTCCTAAATTTTATTTTTAAATAATTTTTATTATGTTTAGCTATTTACTACCAAAACTTTCACCAACAATTTTAGAAAATTTTAGCAAATAGCAAACTTGAGTTATGCATAATCCTACCAACATTTTTACAAAAATAAAGCACAGAAGTTACTCATTTCTTCTGGCTCTCTCCACATGTACGTGTTATTAAACTTTTTTTGGAAATAAGTATCTAAATAAATAATAAAGCACAAAAAGCAGACCAAGAAGGAAGAGTAAAAGCAGTGATCTTAGTAAACTAGCTCATGATCAATCAAGAATATTTTTGAGGTCATTTCAATGATTCCAACAGATTTAATTTGTGAACACCTAAGAATCAGTGAACCTTAGACATTGCTTCTTATTACAACTGATGAAAAAGTACCCTGAGAATCTGGTTGGTTTCCCTCAGGTCTCACAGGCAGGTGATAGCTTTTCATGGACATTCCTGTTGAGATTTTTCTAGGGCAGCAGTTTACAACTGGTGGTTCCAAAATCCTCTGGAGTTTTCAAAGGTTTTCCCATGTTTCTTGTGCTTCAACATGATATTTTCTTCTGTTTCAGTTTTTGTTTTTCAAATACTCAATTGGCAAATTAATTGGATAAAAAGTTACCCTTTTAAGAAAACTTTAGGGGCTCAAAGTCCATAGAAAGCAACAGTTCTTAAACTCTTTAGTCCCAGAACCCTTTATGTTCTTAAAAGTTATTGAGAACCCCAAAGTACTTTCCTTTATTTGGGTTAGGTCTAATAATATTTCTCATGTTAGAAATTTAAATTGAGAGTTAAAAATTATCTATTCATTAAAAATAATAAACCCATTATATGTTAACATAAATAACATTTTTTCATGAAAAATTACTCTGTTTTCCAGAACTGTAATAAATGGTTACCAGATTGACATTGTTTTACATTTTTATAAATCTCTTTGATGTCTGAATCAGTAGAGCATAGATTCTCATCTGCTTTGGATTCAATCTGTTGTGATATGTTGATTTGGTTAAAATGTATAAAAGGAATCTGGCCTTATACAGATGCATAGTTCAAAGGGGAGGAATATTTTAATAGCCTTTTCATATAATTGTGGATATTCTTCTTTAATACTTTCCCCAAACTCAACAAACAACAGTTTGGTAAGGGTTAGTTACATATCCATAAGCTCATCATGCTCTGTTACATTAAAATCCATTGGTCTATCTTGGGCTTTAAGTGTATTTTTACCCATGAATGATTTTCTTTTTGTAGACAAATCATATATTTTCTTTAAAAAAAAGCATGATCACTTATAAAACGGCAAATGTAAAAATTTGCTTACATTTTATTATTATTAAAATTATATAATAATAAACACTAAAATACAATGTTTAACAACATGTTAGTCTAAATTATTATTTTTACTTCAACTTGCTTCTCCATATCACAGAAAAAAAAGTGATAAAATAAAATGATTAAAATTACTAAGGAGGTTTTCAAGGTTATATATGTTTTTCTGGGAAACAAAATCATAAGACGAAAAAGTTTGGGGAGCTTTGATCTAGAGAACTGTTTGTTCCTTATCTATAACAGCATTCTTTATGATCTGGAAAATTGATTTTTAAAAGTGTAAACAAAGTCTTAATGTTTATCACACGAATAACTCTATTCAAAGAAATCTGTTAGTCACAAATTATTTCCCTTTGCAAAATCCCTCCTGCCTTTCTACCATGAGAATATACTTAATAAGATATAATTTTCATGAGCTTGCTAGGTGATTCCCACTCAGGCAATCCACGTATCCTCTGGCACAGTGATCATGTTTCATAATCAGCTGTTTTATCAAAAAGAATGGTTAATGCTATTCTCTTTTGGTTTGTCCATTGGATCCAGGGAATCCCATAGATTTACTGCTATTTACTTTATTCCAAGGCTGAAATCTATATCCCTAATCCCATAAGGCAAATACTTGCCAATTATCATTTTCAACAAGAAATAGGAAATGTGGGTGACAATTTAAAACCCTCCTCACTGTGTGGAGGAAATGAAACAGTTCAAAGCATGTAGTATACCGCAGTTGGTCAATGACACCAAATACTGTTGTGTATTTAAATGCCTTTGGCCTGATTGCATTAAAAGACTATTTTTTAATTTACTTTTTATTTTTATTATTTATTTTTTGGCTGTGTTGGGTTTTCATTGCTGCATAGGCTTTCTCTAGTTGAGGCGAGGGGGCGGCTACTCTTTGTTGCGGTGCACGGGCTTCTCTTGTTGCAGAGCACGGGCTCTAGGGCACAGGCTCAGTCGTTGTGGTGCACAGGCTTAGTTGCTACACAGCACGTGGGATCTTCCCGGACCAGGGCTTGAACCCTTGCCTCCTGCATTGGCAGGCAGATGCTTAACCGCTGCACCACTGGGGAAGTCCAAAAGACTATTTTTAAAGTGGGAAACTTCCCCAAAATACTCAAGGAAGTGAGTACTTCTACTGTCCTTTCTGAGCAGTTTGTTTGGGATGATAATCAAATGAGGCCATTGATATTCCAAACATTCTTTTGCTTTTAATACATTTCATAAAATTTATGATTGGTTTTAGAGTCATTTACTCTTTAGGTCATTTTTTTGGCTCATCTAATATCTCAGTTGTACCTTTACATACATTGTGAATTTTCTTATTTGTACTTAACCTTTCTAAACATATTTGTAAAAATGTAAATGTTGGATCACTTGCTGATAGGTACCAATATCTCTATTAGAAAATATTCATTCAAATTATTAGACTAACACAAGCAGTGCAACTGGCCTTCCCATCTCCAATTCCTTGTGAGACTACTACACCCCATCTCTAAGTGAGTAGACTACCTTATATCTACTACACTTGAGAGCCCTTCGAATGTTACTAGGTCTTAGCAGTTGCACAAATCCTACTTCAAGAGACTTAATATAATTGTCCCTGTCACAATTCAAATAACATTCAAATGTGTAAAATGATCAACTTAAAAAGGAAAAATGACTCCCACCCTTTCATTCAATGTGAGTTCTCACCTATTTCAACCATCATTACAATTGTATTCAAAAAGATGAGGAAGATTATAAAGTTTCGGAAGAGAGGACCTGTTTTCTCTTAAGAAAACATACAGAGTGAAGTTCTCTCTGGCTTAGGCAGGTGACATAATTAGGGCAAGAATAGAACCGGTGAGAATGAAAAGAAAATGGAGTTTGGGAAGGGAAAAATAAGTCAGTAGGCAGATGATGAGGCAAGAGAGACCGTAAAGCCATGGGATAAAAATGAGTGGCATGAGAGGATACACTCAAGGACCCATCCAGCCCACAAGGAAACAGGTGGGCTCTCACTGTAGCACACTCGAAGGATGCTCATCAGTCTCTGGGCATGTGTAATCCGTTCTGCATGACGAGGCTTTATGGAGAAGCACACAAGCTGGTGTTGATCTCCCAACATGTTTCTTCTGACAGGAAGGATCAAGTATCTCTCGAATAGTGTGCCGTGGCACAGCTTGGCTCAAGCCGTGCAGATGCTCAAGGAGAGAGAAAGTATCAATGAATCGGGAATGAATGGCATCAGCCCAGAGCTGTTGCATGTGTCCTACTGGGTGATAAGTGGCCATGTCGTAGCCCAGGCTATCTTCCGCCCACTCAGCCCTGACTTCACTGCTCCGCCTCCGGCTCTGACGCCCCCTGAGCTCGGCTCTCCCCACGCGGGCGAGCTCAGGGTCGGCTCCCATTGCCACAGCGCCGCACGTCCGGCTGCGCCAGGTCCCGCCCGCTCCCGGGTTCCGACTCGCCCCGGGCCCACCCCTTCCCCCATGAATGATTTATAACACAGTGCTTTTAGAAAATATCGGTTCACTAAGTCATGCAAATCTTCCATATGTTGACATATTTTGTTATAAAAATCAATACAACACATTTATTAATATTGCCACTGATCTCCTAAGAAAAGTCTTTAAGTATTAGAGTGCTGTCAAGCTCACAGTGGTAAATACAAGTGTTTCAAAATTTTACTGTTTGCTTGAAAGCTCAAATGTATCATTGTCAACAAATACTGCCAGTTGTCTTCCTTAAAGCAATAAGCTCACTTCATTCATGTTTTGAGAAGGTGTCTGCCAAATATGCAAGTCTGTGTGGCAGTGAAAAATACCTACTTAACTAGTACAGTTTGGTGCTATTGCTTTGATGTGCTAAGGTATCAGCAGATTTATCCAGCCTTGTTTTGGGACTTTCAGTGCGTTTGTCAACACAGTGGAAAAACAAATAATGTCTTAGCATTTTTTACGAAAATAGTTTTTACCTCAGGTGACCACCTCCCCAAAGCATCTTAGAGCCCTCCAGAAGTTCTGCTATAGAATGAATGAACATGGCCATTACTGGAGATCAGATTGAAGTTCCCGTCCATGTATAGTCTCATATTGATCTTATCCCAAGACACATATTGCTTAGATTATGTCTATAACCGACAGTGGTTCAAGGCAGAATCATAAGAACTATAGCTATTGTAATAGAACATGCTACAAGGACCATACACAATTTCAATATCTGGTCACATTTTGTCTCAGAATGTTTGCTCTTCAACAAACCACAAAGCCAATTGTATGAAGAGGATGATATCTGGGGATGAAAGAGTTTTGTTCTATTTTTTGTTTGTTTATTCTATTTTTGACACCATAACATGAAGTTAAATTTTTATCCCCATGGTAATATACATTTGATCCTGATACAAATCATATGCCTTTTTCTGTATATTATGGCAGATGAATTTTTTATGTAATAATTTTTAAGATAATTAAGGAGCATATATTACTTGTTGAATAGATAAAATATGTTCCTTTATAAACATATACTTTAATCCTCTTTTAATGTGGAATCAAGTATTTTTTGAAAAAAGCACATTTTCATATACAGCTAAAGTGATGAATATCTTAAGGGCATTTCAGAAATGATGTGTTTTAATAAAAGAGGCTGTCAAATTAAAAAAAAAACTGTTGATGCTACATGATGTTATGTTGCCATGTAAGAAACTAACCATGCATTACAGCATCAAGGGCATCCCTGAGCACTAAGCGGCATGATTTATATTCTCTCTACATAAGAAAGTGGAAGGCAAGGGAAATCCATGGTATCAGATATTTAGAAGGAATACAATGAGTACTCCTAACCCAACATGCATGTGATTCTCCTTCTCCTCTGTACAATGGATTCTTTAATTCTCTACATCTGCCATTGGATCATAAATGTCATCCACCATGTTGTCACCTCACTTTTCTCTGGGTTTACCAGAGAACCCAGATCTTTACCAGAATTCCAGTATTCCCAAGGAGAACTACCGATTACTCCAGCATCAGTAGTTTTACTATCTGACCCTTCAGATAACACTAGGACTTGGACCATAACTGAAGGATGCTCGGAGTCATTCACTGCCACATAAGTGCCACATCAGCTGCTTCCTTAGAGTTATGTCCCATGAAAGGCTGGAGAGAGAGAAGTATGTCTACTCCCAGGGTAGAGTTTTGCATTTGGCTGATTTTCTTTCTCCAGGGTCACAAAATAATCACAGCAATGATCAGATGTTCATCTTCTAGCATCATAGTGACAGTGCCTAGGTCTATGGGCTTCTCAAGGATCTATAAAAATACTTGATATTAAAAAATGAAGCACCAAAATTTCAAAAGAAACTGCCACATTAACATGACTGAATATCTAATTAAATCTATACAAAATGTGACGTTAGGTCAATTTAATTAATTATTAAATTTAGTATTAAAACAGTTCCATTACATCTGAAAACAGTTTCTAGATTAGATTGTCTAATTTGGTAAGTATTCCTGAGTGCGCATGACTACTGTCTAGAAATCATAGCCAATCATGAATTAATTGTATTATTCACAGTCCAATAATTTCAAAGCAAAATTATAAAAATGTATTCAGATTATATACCAAAAAATTTACATTTAACGTGGGACATTACAACATCCTATATGTTTGCTATGATGTATGATGGAAGCTTTAAAACAAAATGTTTGGAATCTGTGAAAGTTTTAACATAGTCCTGGCAAAACTGCCCCTTATTACTCAGGCATCAGTTTATCTCAAATAGCATATGTGTTATTTCAAAAAAATGCCTTTCCCAGAAATGAAAGTAGAGTTTGCAATAAGCATACCTCAGTGTTTTAAATAAAAGGCCTTTTTTGTGACCTCCATGTAGCCCTAAGTCATTGATTAGAAACTTTCATCAGCATGATTGACTAGGGAAATCATAACATGTCTCTGCTAGTAGAGAAAAATATTATGTACTGAAAAAATAAAACAAGATGGAGAAAAATATGTCTCCCCAGAATTTGATCTTATTTCTTTGATGCTAGATGAAAGTGTTTTTTTTTCATAAAAATTCACTAATCTCTTATTGCTGTGTAGATCCAGAGTTGAGAACAATCATTTGTCTTTGCTTTCTGAAAACAAAGAGAACTCTAGTACTCATAATAGTAGCTGTGGGTGCCTTGGGGATTATCGTGTAACAATACCAAGGGACATAATCCTGAACAGAATTCAGTTCACCTTACAGGGAAGATGAGAAATGATGGAGAAATTGCCATCCTTAAAAAAAAAAAGCAATGAAAGATTGTATCCAACAAGAATAAAAAGAGAGAAAATAGTTCTTTCTAAGTAACAAAGTCCAATGGGCACTTACTTAATAGGAACTTTAAGATGATGATGAATTATTACCCTGGAAAGATCACATGATAATGTCTTGATGTTGGTTTATTTCAAGGAATTAAAATTAATGTCTTCCTTCTTCCTTCTTTCCTCTCTCCCTCCCTCCTTCTCACCCTCTCCTTCCTTCCTCTACTTTTTTTCCATTCTTCCTTTTCCTTTCTCTCTCTGTCTCTCTGTGTTTCTCTCTCTCCCTCACATTCTTTCTTGTTCTCTTTACACTTGACCTTCACTGAAATTGCACAAACAACATCAACTTTTACTTCTAGGATGGTTATTGGTGGTTTATTATACAAGAAGGAGATTTTCCTTGGATGTAGGGAGAATAGACACTTTCTAGCTCATAATTAATCTTTTAATGCAATGAATTTTCCTAGGGGGAGGAAAGCCTTATCTTAGCTAACTTTTGAGGCATATGTCCATTGTTTTTGACCCCCAAATGCCTTGGCAATTTTTATATTAACAAAATTTAGGATGAAAACTTACTGTTTTTAGTCTTGTGGTTCCTAAGCCTCACTATTTAAGGATCAAAGCACAGTGTATTTCTAAAGGTAAGTGAACTGGACAATTTAACTTTGATGTCACAGCCCTAGAGACTCTCTAAGAGGCTTGGTTATAAAAATAGAATCTTTTCTAGGATTTTTGAGACTTTTTAGAAAATTCTTTTGGCCAAAGAAACCTTGGTGGATCCAACATCATAAGGATTCGTTTCACCAACTAGGTCCCACAAACACCATAATAGATTCCAAATGTATTTAAGTCAAAGACAAGGTGAAACAGAAAAGAAGAGCTAAATGAGTATGATAAAGATAAATCAAAGCCTCACAATTAAAAAAAATTGTCCTTATGACATGATACCATCAAGCAACAATGTTATGGAGTATATATGTATGTATATGTGTGTACACACACAAAAATGTGTGCATTTTCCACCTGCCGATGTATGCATGTGTGCATAATGAATTCATAAGTAATCATCTCAGCCTGCCACTGCAGGTGAAGTCATAACCCATATGAACCATGTTGGGATTGAACAGTCGACCACTGGGTGACCTGACTTTAAAGCTACAGGGTGGCTGGCCGGCAAGGTCAGCCGCCATGTGTGATGAGTGGTTAGTGGTTATATTGTAGTCCCTAAGGGGGTGGATGAACCAAGATACGATCTGGACCACTGTCCAATAGGGGTAAAGCAAGGCCTTTGTGGGTCACGATGAAATTGGGAGTTTGCTTGGATTTTAGTAAGTCTCAGTCTGTGCTTTAGAGATATCACTGTCTATGCTTGGAAGAGGCTGATTAAGTCAGAATCTGACTGGAAACCTAGCAGGGGAAATTAATCCATAGGTACATTGGGTAATATAAAAGGCATTGGATTGTGTCACTCATCAGATAATCTCTTCAACATATCCTTTAAAGGAACCTTATAGTAAAAAGCATTATTTGCCATCCTTTGCTAGGAAAAAATGTTGAATTTTCTCCATGTGACTAAATGTGCTAATGCAATAAATGGATATGTGGAAACATTGGCTTATTATGAAAACATGTCAACCAGAATTCTGATAGATGCTTTACATTTATTTTATATAATAAAAGATGATTCCTTAAGAGATGCTAGGATTTATGCCTCCTGGGAAATTAGGTTCATTTATAAGTTAGAGTGATAGGTTATGTCATCATGGGACACATTTATATTTGAACACTCTTATATTTTCAAGATTGGGTGGGTAGATACTAGAATCACCTGCACAAAACTTAGGGAGAGTTCCCCTAGAAAATCATGTACCCTTGAATGAGAGTCACTGCCTTGGTAAGTTGCGGAGCCAGACTGTCATATTCTATGTTACCATCATTGTCACAATTTGCTTTAGAAGTTGCATTGATGTTTTCTGGGTTAATTTGAGGGTCTTCAGTGAAATAAAAATCATATTAATTGAACACTTACTCTGTGGTCCTCACCAACATAAATATTCAGAGCCACAGCCAGCAGTGCAAACGGTATATAAGTGCTAAGGCTATTTGGAAGAAAGCAGTAAACAAGGTTGCAGGATGCTTTACAATAGACGTGCACGTTGAAGCAGGCCTTAGAAAATAGATAACATCTGGTCTGATGAAAGGCCATGCGTGGGGACACCTTGTGAAAGACAGAAGCAGGGTCAGATGTGGAGACCGAGGAGAGATACTGAGTTGTCTATGCTTTGGGGAGCAGACAGCCACGGAGAACACAGTGGATCAGATCAGATGGGGCCAGATCACAGGGGGCCCTTTGAAAATTAGCCAAGTGAGTTTGAAGTTTTTATCATATGAAATAGGGAGTAATTTAAAACTTCAATAAGGTGTGTGATCTAAAAGCGATTTAAGAAGTTCCGCCTGGCATTGTGTACAAGTTAGTTTTGAGCAGAGAAACTATGGGTATGGGGACCAGCAGGTAGATTTTACATATATAAATATATATATATATATATATATATATATATATACACACATATATATATATACACACACACACACACATATATACACACATATATTTAATTATATATAATTATAATTATATATGTTACATATGTTATATATAAAATTATTTTTTGCTCAAGTTGTTGAATACCAAACTTGTGGTAGTGTTTGTGAGTTGAAATAAATCACAAAGAAAGAAAATTACCACAGGACTACTTTTATAGAGAGAGGAAAAGAAAGCTCTGAACATAAAAAGTAAGCTTCCAGGAAAATGGAGGTAATGTTGTTCCTCCTATAAATGGGAAAATCAGAAGGATACCTAAGATGTTGAGAAAAAGCTATCATTTGGTCCTTGTTTATTATTATTTTATATATAGTAAAGTGTATATTTTAATCCCAAACTCCTAATTAATCCCTAGTCTCTAGAAGACACTGGGGCTTAACATCAAGCAAGGGTGTGAGGAGAGGACAGACCTGTAGAAACCTCCATGTGACCTCCAAGATGATACACAAGAAGCCATGACAATGCACATGATCTGAGGGAGAAAGTGCAGAGGGAGAAAGCAAAACATGACAAATAGAAAACAACAGAGAGGAGAGAGGTGAAGCCATAAGCATCATAGGTGGAAACGGTTCCATCTTTTATCCATCATTAGCTCACCTATCCCCACTCTCCTAGATACCAGAATATGTGATTCATTATTATTTCTTTATACTGTATAAGCAATAAAGTGAATAAAAGGAATACATCCTGAAATAGTTTTGACTTCTGGGTGGGTTGGAAAATAAACCTAAGCACCCAGGGTCCTCCCTACTTCAGCTTTTACCACCTGCTCAGCACTGTTGGCAGGTGTGAATTATCACAGCTTTTTTTTTTTTAATAATGTAGATCTTTTTTTTTTGTATTTGTCTTTTAAAATTTTTTATTGAAATGCAGTTTATTTATCATGTTGTGTTAGTTTCAGATGTACAGCAAAGTGATTCAATTATACATATATATAAACATATATTCTTTTTTTTTACATTCCCTTCCATTATAAGTTATTACAAGATATTGAGTTCAGTTCCCTGTGCTCTACAGAAGGTCCTTGTTGGTTATCTCTTTTATATATAGTAATGTGTATATTTTAATCCCAAACACCTAATTTATCCCTCCAATCCATTGCCACTTTGGTAAATAAGTTTTTTTCTATGTCTGTGAGTCTATTTCTGTTTTGTAAAGAAGTTCATTTAGATCATCTTTTTAGATTCCACAAACCATACTTTGAACAGACACATGCACCCCAATGTTCACAGCAGCCCTGATTACAATAGCCAAGACATGGAAGCAACCTAAGTGTCCATTGACAGATGAATGTATAAAGAAGATGTGAGATACATACACACACACACACACACACAATGGAATATTACTCAGCCATAAAAAGAATGAAATAATGTTGTTTGCAGCAACAGGGATGGACCTAGAGATTATCATACTAAGTGAAGTGAGCCAGACAGAGAAGGACAAATATCCTATGATACTACAGCTCCTTTAGGGCCCAGCCTTCCCTAGCTCCCAGAACACGAGGCATATCTTGATCAATGATACCATGGCACCCTGTACTTCTCCTTTCTAATTTTTCTGAATTTTCAGGAAACCATTTTAGGCGTACTGTTTGTCTCCCCTGAGTAAACATAAACCTCATTAAAATATGGGAAATTGGTGTCTTCCTCACCCATATGCTTAGCATCCACTGCAGTGCTTTGTACGTGGTGGGCCCTTGATAAATGTTTGTTGAAAGAGCAAAGAACAAATGAGCTCTTTAACTTTTACTGCCCACAAAATAGATGTCAGCATCCTTCTAACACCTGTTCATTCCCCCAGCAAATGTTCTTGTACCACTGATAATTCCACCAGGAGGGCTGATCACAGCTGCTTTTATATAATCAAATGCATAATTTGTTGCATAATATCTTTGCTCCTGGATAGACTGTAAGTGTCTCTTAGGGCAAGAGTGGGTTTTTGGTGACCACACTCTGTACAGTCCCTAGCACAGAGTAGGTATAAAATAAATGGATTCTGAATAATGAGTAAATGATTATATTCATTTGTTTTGAAAAGAAATAAAACTTAAATGATATGAAAAATATTTTCTAAGGTCATATAGCTAGTGGAGTCATCTCATAGCCCAAAGCCTGCTTATTGTCATTTTTTTCTTACTAAATCAGAAGCACAGAGAAAAAGACTATCTAATTTGCCAAGAAAGAGGCTATTAGTACCCGTTAAGATAATCATTCTAATGTGGATGTGAGGCATTGTTTAATAGTTTGAAGCAGGGGTGGGAGAGGAAAGGTGTGTGTGGGTGAGGGTGTATTTAAAGGTCTCTGTGTGAATGGACGCAAACTTATCTTATTCCTTGTATCTGTATCTGGTGTCTGTGAAGGATGGGGAGAGAATGGCCAGAAGGCAGTTAGCAGAGGCTGAAGTTAGCCATAGGTCATGTGATGCAGACAGAGCAAAGCTTTTCTCTGAAGAGCAGCTTATATAAAAGTGGCATAAAGCTAGTGTTCCTATCCAGCACAGAACTTGTTCTCCAACATCAGCTTGCCACTGCTTGGTAAATTAGTGATGTAATATCATTTGAAGCCACTAGTTCAGAGAGTTTCATCTTTAAGTCAAATTTATTAATATAATGAAAGGTTTTTTTGAAAAGTGCTTGTGTATTTGCAATGCAAATATTAACCTTGCTGAGCCTCAGGTTTCTAATTTGTAAATCGGGAGCATTTATAGCTAACTTTGTAACTCTAAAGATTATCTTTAAGATTAGAGATAATCTAAGTGCAGCCCAAACAAAAGCTGGGATATACTAGGCACTCGAAAACTGACAGCTAATATAAAAGTTTGTGGCAAAAGCATAGATGTCAACTTTTCTTTTTATGCCTTCTTCTCCTTTATAAATACCTTCAAATATGTCTGAAAATCAGTGTCCTCTGTATACTGTAAATTCTGAGCTTCTTGAATGAAGGGAGCTCTTTCCATTCCCCAAATTGCAGTCTCCAAAGTATCTTGATAATGACCTAGGCAGCCTATTTAGCCTCCTTAAATAGAGGAATAGTTAGGGAAGGCTTTTTAAGTTTGAAAAATAATATTATTATGAAAGATGTCGAAAGTCTTCGAAGTGGTTATACAATTAAAAGCAAATGAAGTTAAATTAGAGAAACGTTACATTGAAAACATGGTGAAAGTAATCAGCACAACAATATAGGCTTGAAAATTAGAAAGTTAGGAAATTAGAAAAAGAAGGAAAGAATAAGAGAACGAATGAAGAAAAGAAAGAATGAAAGGAGGGAGGGATGGAAGAAAAATTTGGAGAGGGTGGAAAAGACATTTTAGGACACAGGAGACCCTTGGACCAAGACTGAAAATGAAGCACCAAAAATAGTCATGTCACTGGCTTTTTCCCCAATGGGATTTTGTTGCTCCAGTAATCACTCTATAGAAGCTCACTCTAAATAGGGTAAAGTGTGCAAGGCAACAAGGCGTGGAACTTAAGTGATTGATTCTTTATTCCCAGGAGCTGATCTGTGAACAAGGCTCATTTTAGAATCAATTGTTATGAAATTGTTTCATCACCTGCCAATGATTAGCAAACATCAGAAGAACTCAGTGTATTAAAAGAACGTGTAGCAAAACCAGAAGAAAGTCTGGGATCCGGTTCATCCCTGCAGACTTTGCTCAGCTAATGATCTGTCTCTCCCCCTTGTTCACAGAACCGAAAGTAAGCTGCAAACTAGGCCGGTCTGCGTCTACATCAGGTGTGCCACCTCCATCCGTTACTCCTCTCAGGCAAGCCAGTGACCTGCAACAGAGCCAGGTACCATCATCGTTAGCCAATCGTGATTGACTTCCTGTGATGCGACATGCCAAACGCTTTCCACCTCTGTCTGTCGTGTGTTGCTGTAACAACTTTTGCATTTGCTTTTATTTTTCTGTGTGTGTATGGGTGGGAGGGATGAGCTGTGGCCGTCTGTGTTTTCATCGAAAAAGGAAAGTCTTTCTTCCTTGTGATTGGTGAAAGTTTCTTTGCTGTTTGTTACCTAATCGTTTTTGTCTCTGGTTTCCATCATTCTGTAATATAAATGTAAACTTGTACTATATGTACTGCCTTAGTGGTTATTTTTTTAAAGTTCTTTCTCTCTTCCATGTTTTGTGTACTTTTATACTGTCTCCGAAAATTTATCAACGTTTGATAAATTTACCGACTTTGTTTTATGTAGATTTCTTTTTCAATGTTTTGTCCACAACACTTGCACAGATGTTGTCAATGAATTTGTACATATTGTTTAGTTCTTATCCTATTATACTGTAATATTTGTGTCCATCTTACTTTTATTTTTATTTAGCTTGGAGCATGATTGTAAGACAATGAATATTGATGTCTTGATAAATATTCATATACCAACCCATTTGGATTGAACATGGCAGCTAGTCTTTTTTCATGGCCATAAAGACAAATTGACCAACCAGATAATCTAGGTATTTACCCAAAACTGTAGATTAATAAGGCAATCTTTAAATAAATGACTTTTCTCTCTTATACCAAAAATATCAGAAATGTTCTCAGTAAGGGAATGTAAGTGTTTATGCATGGTATATGAGATCTCTATTATCATTTGGAGAAAAGATACAGGAAATAAAGGCATAAGCTACATTATCATTTAATCCTTTATAGTACAATATGTTGCTCTGATGTTCATGGGTATATGCTTGTGTACGGAGGATATAGTATGGGGAAAAATCACTACATATAAATGCTCTATCTATAATTCATCCAATAGGAATTCAATACAATGACAATTTGTGAAGCTTAATTGTTGTTACTGTTAAATATATTATGGGTGTTAAATAGGATAATGCCATCCTGGAGTGGTTTCTCTCTGCTTCCCAGCTTTAATGTTCACTTTCATAAAGCTCTTCTGAAATTGTAAATTATAAAACTAGCAATGATACCTCCATGGGAACTGTCCATTACTGATTAGCAAATTACATATTCATCAATTATATAAATGTCAAGCTATTTTAAAAACATAACCAGGAAGAATAATTGCATTTTTTTCTAATGGGAGACAGGGTGCTTTATAGTATTTTGGTCTGGCTTAAATATGCACAGGATTTGATTCATGAATATATGAGATATCTACAAATGCAAGAGATAAGAGGCTCCTCTCAAGAGCATCTCAAGTGCCATTTCGAATTTCTTGTGTCTTAATTTAACATTTTAAATGCTTTGTAACCAAATGAATCCACCTCAAACACTTTTTTGGGTATAAAAGAAGTAGAAACAATAAGACAATGAATAAATAAATAAATAACACAATTAACCTCACTAAGATAAATTGCCACCTTAGTTGATTAAAGCTATTCCAAAATATTACATTTACAGATTTTCAGAGCTTAAAAACTTGAATACAGAAAGGAGAGAACTTTAGCTAGCTGGCAGAGGATTGCATTAATACAATCAATTTTCCAAGTATATATACCATGCTATTGCATTACCTCAGTATCTCAGAGAGGTTTTGTGTTCTTTGTTTTCATTTGCTTTTTTTCCTAATTATCTTTATAGTTGTTTCATCCTACGCCCCTTCAATTCTCAATGAAAGCAGTTTCCTGGGGTAACTTACAGAACAGAAACAAGGTACAACATTGTGCCTTTGCATTATCAGCTCTTCGCTTACCTGGTAGGATGTTCTTCATTCTTCAAAATACAGCAACAGGAGAAAGACTCTCTTGTTACTTAGATGCTGCACTTTTTCTCTCCAACCAGGAGAAATTCTGGCACACAGCCACATCACAGAAGGGGTGTCAGGGCTGCAAATTAGAAGGCTGGCCTCTGAATCTCTCCCCTGTGGCTTGTGACCAGATGTAGTATTCACCTCTTCCCATATGCTAGCGCTAATGGGGTAAACATGGCTCAGAAAAACCTTGCTCTGCATTCCTACAACTTGGAATTAAACTAAAGGCAATGGGTACTTATTGAAGACCCTCTTCTCACCTAATTCCCATGCTCTTGACTGAGATGTCTCCTTAAGTTACAACCAGGATGACACTGCCCTAGGCTTAGTCACCCCAGGCAATGGTGAAAGACATTTAAAAACATTGAATATTCATACACAAACTAGGATAGGGAACACCTAGCATTATCCAACAAATAATCATCCTGGTCACTTTTTTAAAAAGTGTTTTTCCCCCACTGGGATTCCTGATAGTTATTAAAACACAGAACGCTTAATAGACGATTAATAGACTTAATAGACAATTAATAGACTTCTTACTAGGAAATCTTTGGAAGACCATGTGATCTGTTTCAGACAAACAAAAGCAGTCACTGAAATAATTCCAGTAGTGCTTATCTATTGAGGAGTCTGGCTTTAAGAAGACATATTACGGGACATTTCTGCTCATAGAGAAGGAGCTGTGTTTTTTTTTTCCAGGTTGTTCACATCTTATCTCTTTTCAGCTCCCTCAGTACTAGTTTTTCACCCACCACTTCAGATCATGGTTGGAGCTTTCTGAGAAGTATTGCAGGAGGAGACAGAAGGGACGGAGGTTACTCCAGCAGAGATGGGTAGAGCTGGCCAAAAGGGACTGTCGCCCACCCCCAGGAGCCTAGGCCAATGATGATGGACCACCCCTAAAGAATCTGGAGTAGTGATTGACTGACCCGCCGAGGAGCCCGGGGTGCATAGTGACTGCCCACCAAGGGCATTTGTGTAAAAATAAAAGTGGAGGCAATGTTTGCTTGGCTATGCAGTCTGTTTCGGCTTCAGGTAATATAGGAGATACACGATTTGTAGAAATGTATAGTCTCATCTGACTGGAACTTTAAAATACGTAGGAGAAGACGGGAAGCTCAAGAAAGAAGTATGAGTTCCAAAGCATTTAGAGCTTCTTACACAACACGTAATACTCTCTAAAACTCGGTGAGATGAAAAATAGATCTTTTCTTTCTTAATTCACTCCTGAATAAATAGAGCAGTCACGGGGCAATTAGGGGAAAGTGACATTTCCTTGGAATTTTACGGCAAAGCAGCCACATATTTTGGCATTTGTCATAAAGCAAACCTTTGGAAATTAGATTGAATGTCTGCAGCTTCCATGAGAAAGCTATTTTATTTTCTTATTTATAAGAGCAAAACTGTATAGGAGAAATATTTTGAACTTGAAGCACATCACTTTATCTTTTTTTTTTTCTTCTGTAGTGAAGTAGAAAGCTGTGTACTCAGAAGAAAGAAGTGTGAGTGCCTCTATAGACAGCAAGTGCTGTTCATGTGATTCCCTCCATCTCTGGGCTATGGTGTTAGGGATCCCCATTAATCTGGAGATGGGGCCATCTCTAGTTTTACTGCAGCAGGTGATGGAATAGAAACTAAGGAGCAGGGCCATGAGAAAGCCAGTCTTTAAAGGAAGGAGCAGCTAGGGTGTGTCTCCAGACAAAAGTGCCAGCTCTCTTTGGAAAAATGTTCCCAAGAAATGTTTGTACTTATTTTTCTGGGAAGGAAAGAGATGAGAGCCACATCCTCTGACACACACACACACACACACACACACACACACACACAATCTTGCACTCACAAACACACACACTTCACATTTTTTAAGTAACAGCCCCCCAAGTCAAATCAGGGAATCACAGAGCTAACAATGACCTAAGTGTTGAACTGAGAACTCACCTTCTCTCTGAGGTTTGTCAATTGTTCTAAACTAGATTATCTCTGATTATCCTTGATGTTGGGAAGGGGGTAACAGAAAGCCATCTGTCACTTCCTTTGGACATACATTTCAAAATCTGAGAGCCCCACATTTCTCTAGAAATTTAAAAATCGCCCCTGAAGCCGTTATCTCTTGTTCCGTGGGCCCTGTGTGGCTTGAGAGCTGCCTTCTCACTAACCAGAAGAGGCCTTGCTCAGGCTGGTCCATGCTGTGCGCTTATAAGCTGTTATCCAGGGAAACAAGCCGAGTTCCTTTCAACTTGCCCCTTCAGGATTATTTCTCAAACATTTATTTCTATTGATGGCGGTCCTCTGGGCTCCCTCCAAGCTTCTAACATCCTCCTTTCACTTGAGGACCCTGCTGGGGCCTTATGAGAGCCTGCACGGGCTCCTGCAGAGCAGAATGCCTTCTTTTTTCCCATGCACTCCATGGCTATATCTGCACGCCAGCATGTGGTCAGCTTTCCTAGATAATGGAAGAACGTATTAGCATCCATAGCTTGATGCATGTCTAGGGTGTGTTTCTGGACATACCTGGATGTCAAAGTTGTTTTCTAGATACAGTAAAAAAAAGGGAGCTAAATCATCCAAAGATAGAAATTAGGGATCAGTGCATATGAAAGACTAAGACTGAGAATTTAAGAGGATTCCCTGGCAAAGACTTTACCCAGTTTACAGTGTGACACTTAGTGACTTTGGTTGACTTACTAAATATCTCTCTTGATAAATGTCTCTTTCTATATATCCTCGAAAAAATGTTTTTCTCACACAGTCTAATTTTGTCTTTTCTCTTGGTCTTTAATGCCTTCAAAGTAGTGAGGTGTTTTGATTGGTCCCACAGCCTCAGTGTGCTTTGCCTGAAAGCTTTGAGCAGACCATTGCTCTTTCTCAGCCTGTGTGTGAGGTCTGGGCTTTTGTAACTCTCAGACAATCAGGACATTTGCACACAAAACTTGTAGGAGCCTGGAGAGCATGAGGAAGACTAAAGACAAAGGGATCCTGAGTATAGTAACATAAATACTCAAACAATGACATGGAAAGGAATTCTAATTTCAGCCACTCGATGCCTGCCCACATTTTTCAGTAATGTAAACTTAAAGGGTATGTTCTTATTTAATTTCAGCTTCTGTGCCTTGGATCAGGTAGAAAAATGAAAACAAACCTAACATCTGAAATAAAATAACACACAGAGTGAGAGCTGGGAGTTTCAGTTTTATTCAGGGACTTACTGAGGACAATAGCCTGGGAACTATAGATTCTCAGATAGCTCTGAGGAACTGCTCCAGAGAGGTGAGAGGAGAGACCAGGGGAGAGGGGTACGTGCTATCAAGCAAACACCTCAGTAGAATGTTACTACTGCTAGTCATGAAGAAAGGTTATCTCAATTAATGATAGTAGTGTTTTTTCTAGGTATGTGAAGATGCAAGAATCCAGGTTCATAAAAAATTTCTCTTGAAATATTTCTAACTATCTGAGGACCTGTTTTTGCCTGTTTTCCCAGGGCACAGAATACCTAGTCCTGATCTTCACCCTGAATTCCTTTCAGGGTGTATTGCAGGCCACTGACTGCAGTGGCTAATGACTTAATCCTTGTAGAACTGGATGGCGAGTGACATTCCTTGCCTTACAAGCTCTAACAGTAGAAAAGCTTCAGTTCTCTTTAGAATTCCTGTGCTGCCATTAGTGTAGATGTGACTTGCTTTGCCAAGACCATACATGCTTTATTCCAGCCCTGGGTCCTGGAACATATGTGTTATGAGGTTTCATCTGATCATTTGTATATACAATGTCAAGTGTTCCTGTCTAGTAGTTAAGGTTTTGTGTTTGATGGGAGAAAACAGAGGAAGGAGCAGAGTATGTGGGTGGGGAGCATGTGGCTCCCCAAGTTAACGTGATGAAGGGGCCCCTTTTCTACCATCCCGTGCTTAAGTGTTGAACAAACCTTTTTTTGAGACCCTGTGGTATTCCAGGTCCTATCAGGCCTGAAATAAGAGAATGTTTACATTGCATTTGTACCTTTATATAGCTGGTTTGATCGTATGCTCAGGGTTACATCATATGTTGGAAATGGTAAAAAAAAAAAAAAAAAAAAAAGCAGAAACAGAACATATAACCAATTAGCAAAAGCTGAACTCACTTCATTCATTCATGCACAGAGATCCCCACCCTCACAGAGCTTCCTCCAGGCTATGCAATAGGTTTTAAATAACTCCTATTGTTTTTTCATCCTGCATACAAGTTAACCTGACATATATTTCCAAACATGGAAAAGCCTGATTGGGGGGGGGGCTTGGAAAACCCCACTGAGTTTACAATGTCATGTAAAGATAAGATGTTTACAGCATCTTATTGGAGAAGGGTTTATCTGTAAGAACTTCAAATTGTAAAATAAGATGTTATCTTAACAAAGATTATGTTACAAAGAAATTATAGTTATTTGTTATAATAATGTTATTTACCAAAGAGATTGGATCTAGGCTTGTGAAAAGTGGAATAAATTCATGTTACAAATAGGAGTGTCAGTGGTTATATTGGTCGATTGTTATGTATTATGGTATCATTGCATTAAAATAAGGCAAGGGCCAAAAAGTAAACAAACAAAGGCTTTGTCTTATGTGCGTCCTCTACAGTCCTGTCCGGTGGATTTATGAAAATGGGAGGCTTTAGTACTTTGTGGGGCTCCCCGTAATTAGTGTCATATTTATAGAAGAAACAAGATTTTGTTATCACCTTTAAATAACAGTAATATGTGTCGTGAATTCTTTCATACAAAGAATTCAGACAAGATCAGGCGTGTTCAGGGTGGTATGGCCGTAGACCAGATGGTAGGAACTCACATTGCTTTCCAGGACAGACCACAATCTGAATTGAGAAATTTTGACATATTATGCAGGCATCGTGTGCTTGTTAACTGCTATATATTTCACGTGGCAGAATATTTGGGGTCACTTTTTAAAGGCCAGTCGTCTCATGACCAGTCTCTCAATAACTTCAAGATTGAGTAGAATGAAACTACACAAACCCATCCCTTTGCCCCCATTCCAATCCCCCAACCCAATAATCTTGCATTTATGCCCTTGGAGTAGGAGGCAGAGTGTAACTGAACAAGAGGATGTTCTCTGAGAAATCTTGAATGCATTGACAAACAAGGGTAAGGGTGGGGCAAATGGACTTCCAGGGTGTCAGCCTCTGACTACGCCTAGTCCCCCGTACCTGTGTGCATCCTCTTCAGCATCAGAATTGTCAACTTAACCATCCAGCTACAGGGGAAAGTGTGAAGTTGCTGAAGTATAGAGCCCAGCATTCTTTAACATGTGGAAGGGATAAAATGTGTCTAGGGTTCTTAGATGATGTTTGCGGGATGAAAACCACGTACCATTTGCTGTCATCTCTGATGAGCTTATTGTGCACCAGGATAGTTTTGAGAGCTTCCTTACATCATTGTAGGTGTGCTCTCTACAGTCCTACCCCGTTATTATCCCATGACAACTAAGGATACTAAAGTGAGGTTACACCTTGTCCAAGTTTTGTACCTATTGTCAAAATGATCAGTCTATGAGTCCCAACTATGAAGCTGGTTAAAACTGTGAGGTTTAGAGGATGTAAGACATCCATCAGAACCCTGGCTCCACCCGTTGGTTGCTGTGTGACCCTGAATACATTGCTCAACTTTTCAGAGTCTGTTTTCTCATCTGTAAAATGGGGGCAGTATTATCTGCCTTGTATGGTTATTGAGGATTAATAAGATAACATATGTGTGTAAAGTCCTGGAAGACATTACCTATTAGAGAAATAAGAATTCTTTCCCTTATAGCTTTTCCTTCTGCCAAAATGCAACTTTCCTGCTTGCTGGCAAGTCCTAAGGAGAAGAGTCATTGTAGGCAGTGGTATTTCAAAAGGGATGGGCATGGAGGGAACGGCTCTGTCCACCCTGTATCACTGACCTTGTATAGAACTGCTAGCACGTGGTGTTAATAAAAAGCAGACAGTTTTTTAGTCAGTTTTATTATTGACTTTAAATTCTCTAGACAGTGTATCTCTTTACTGCCAGCATCTGAGACAGGTTGGTTTCTCCTACCACCTCTTGGTACACTTGATAGGATTATATTCATTATTCCTTCTCCTCCAAATAGGAAGTTAGATATTTAGTTATTTAACATGTAATAAGGAGTCTGTATCTGGCATTTCTTCTTTCCTTGTAGGGTCCCACGTGTGGTTTGGAAGTAAAGTGAGTAGAAGTTGACTAAGGGTATCAGTTCAGAAATGTCACGGGTCCCCTAACACTGCTTTACTCTCCTACTTGGGTTCCAGTGTCAATGAATGTAATGAAAACATTAGAGCTGCTGGGGACACTGTTATCTGCAAAGACACAGGATACAGTTGTTGCAACTTCAACATTTACTGAAAGTTTTCCCAGACCACACTTTGAGAGGCTTTGTTGTCTTATCTGCATGTGTATTTACCCACAAGCATGTCCATTATGATGTGTTATCCCACTATATCAGTTTAACTTTTATATGCCCATCATATCCATGTCACTTGTTTTTGTTTATCGTTTTTATGTTTTTCCTTTTAAATGAAGAAAGCACTAAGAATATTGCATTATAAATGTTATGAAAACAAGGAGGCCTAAATTTTATCAACATTCCGTCTTGCCAAGTGAATGTGTGCCAATCTCATCCCAATATATGGAGATCAGTTGCCACTACTTGGTATTTCTTATGCAAAATCAGAGGCAAAGGAATATCTTTTATTTTTTTATTTATTGTAGTTTTTGGAATCCTCACTTGTTCCTCTTCAAATGCCAAGGGTGGTGTAGTTTACTAAGCTAACAATAATATGGATGTGTCTGGGGAAGTGAAGCTAAAGATTTTAAATGCATTTACTGTCACATTAGTCTATACCATGTGTTTTCAAGCAGATCTATAAAGTTTCCAATTCCGTGTCAATTTTTTTTTTAGAAAATAGAGGCTTTGGGAAGCAGTTGAAAATATTTAGCTGCTTGATTTATTCAAAATGTCAGTAGAGTTGAAAGTGAAACTTTGGCTTCAAGTCTAGAGGACAAATTATGAATTTATAACTGTAGGTCTTGTTTGAGTTGTACACATAGAGAGCAATTGAAGGAGTATTAAAGCTTTACAGATTGATAATTCCATTTGAGAACTAAATGCTATGCTTGTATTCTGCTGCCAGTTGTTAGCAGACATTGCATTTTAGAAGCCTTCCCCATCACAGGCTCCAACTGTAAAAATGCAGGTCAGGCCCTAGATGGGCTGGCCAACATAGTTTGGGGAAAATCATGTAACATTGGGTGGATACGTGGCGCCACCTAGTGTCTGAAGTGAGCTTTGCAATCTGTATTTAGGTTTTAGAAAGGATTGAATTAAAACTGCTTTATGTCAGAGATGATATGCTGTTTGGGATAATAAGCATAATGCTTATAGAAAACCAGGACAAACTTTCTGTATGATATTTGTTTTCTATACTTTTGTGTGTGGGGAGCTAGTATCACAGCCAGTGATCTCTGAGTGTTATATATTATTTAGAATAGATGCAGATGTTTTCAATAGGATTTATGACATTTTCTGCGTATGGTATTTCTCTAAATCCAGACTGCGCCTCGAAAAAGGGGATCATCAACCCTATTTTGAAGACTGAAAAGTGAAGGAACAGAGATAGCTTGGCTGAACTCCTTCTTGTTTTTTTTTTTTTTTTTTTTTCTTTTGCGGTACGCGGGCCTCTCACTGTTGTGGCCTCTCCCGTTGAGGAGCACGGGCTCCGGATGCACAGGCTCAGCGGCCATGGCTCACGGGCCCAGCCGCTCCGCGGCATGTGGGATCCTCCAGGACCGGGGCTCGAACCCGTGTCCCCTGCAAAGGCAGGCGGACTCTCAACCACTGTGCCACCAGGGAAGCCCCCTTCTTGGTTTTGTTTGAGATTAACATGTTTAACACACATGGCTTAAGATTAATTCCTGAAAAGAGCAGTCTCCCTAACCAGTGGGTAAATTTACCTCTAACTTAAGTTAGTGTGGATTAGCAAGAAATGTTTACATTATATTAATATTCGTTCAGAGTTAGACTACACTTGACTCAGAATAGTAAGTACAGCCACATTGTGAGTGCCTCACTCAGGGAGTTCAAGAGAGCTTCAGTTTCTCCACCCAGCTCACCTGCTGGGCAAATCTTTGTTCTTTATTCTGTGCTGCAAGTAAACATTAGCCTTCAGGTGGAAAGCACCTTCCCCAAATAAAGCAGATTTCTAAAATGGTTTTCACTGAGGGCTTATTATGTGCTTGGCACAGTGTCCAGAATGCTGTATCATATAATTTTATTCTCACGATATGCTTATGAAGTAGGCAATATTATCCCCATTTTACTCATGAGAAAATTGAGGCTGGAGAACCTGTTACCTGTTGAAGGTTTATAGCTAGGAAGTGGCTGTATGGACATGAGGTGTAAGTCCAGGAGGTTCTAGCCACTAAACTTCTGCTTTATTTTCTACCATAAATAGCTGTCTCTCTAAATTTGCTCTCTTTGTAAAACTCACCTTCCTTCATTTTCTTTCATCCATTTATTTACTCATTCTTTGACTTTCTGGGTCTCGCCTTATAACTTTTCTAGATTAAAAGCTACATAGCAGAGGGGCAAATTCAATGCAGACTTCAACTGAACAAGGCACCACCTAAGGCCAGATTTCCAAAGGTGAGACGGGGTTGGGACTGTAACTCCTGGAAAGAAGCTCACTGTCACTCAGCTGCATCATTCTTTTGTGGACCACGGGCTGGTGTTGTGAGAGCTCAGCCATGCAGGCATGTGCGTGTGCATGCCTGTGCCAGTGTGCACGTGCGTGCACACTTGAGAATCTCAAAACTTGAGTACATCTAACTCTTTCCGCATTCTGAAAAGAAAATACATCCCCTTCCCAAACATGCACTCCTGAACCCCAGCATCTAGACTACTCCTGTAGATTTAGCCAACAACACACAAAAAAACAAAAATGCATTCAGTGAGATTTATCTGGCTTCTGGGCTTTTACATCCATCCAATGAGCAGACACTTTAAAGGGGGTGGGGAGGGGTGGAGAAACAACCACACTGTCACTTCAAAGCCTTTGTTTTCTAAAGTAAATGCTGCATTAGAGCTAGTTAATAATCCCTGGTTGTCAGCTATTTTGACGGGGGTAGTATGTGGAATGCTGCATATAATGACTTCCTTTCCAGAAAATGAGGAGGTTATTTGAAGGAACAATAGGTATCAGGTGTAATCTTACCCAACCCAGTCAACTTTGTATATGAAAGTGGGGAGAGGCCTTTCAGGAGAATCCAGCAGAGTCAAAGTCACTTGCCATTCAGGATACAACCTAGGAAGGAACACAATCTCTGCTGTCACTTCTCTGATATAAACCCCAGTAATGGGACAGGAACCCTTGAAGAAACCTTATGTGGGAAGCGCTTACATCCAATGGTGGCTGTCCTGGGCTTCATGGAACTTCCAGGTATTTTGATTTCCACATCCATATGAAATGAGATAATTCATATGAAAGCACAGTTTAAACCAGAATGTTTAAATGTAGGTGCCTATTTTCAGTCATTCATTTATTCAACATATAGGCTGTTTTTATTAAACTTTTTAGTTGAGTAAAGAAGTGCAAAGCACTGTCTCGCCTCTAAGAAAGCGTGGTGCATTGGGTGAAACAAGACAAGCCACAGGACAGGAAGGCAGGAGGAAGTGAGCCTGGGGACACTCCAGCAGCTTCATGGTGTGGCTTTTCTTGGATCCAAACTGCCTTACAAGATGACCTTGCAGTTTTATGAGAGGCTCAGTGTCTCTCTCCCTTTTCCCCAACTCCAGTCTCCAGTGTCCCCCTGTGGCCAGATCCATCCTCCAGAGCAACAAGAGTGACCATGTGTTGACCCTTCCATGCAAAATTCTGTAAAGTCTCCCCATTGCCTACAGGATGGAAGGTAAATTGCTTTGTGTAGATTTCAAAGCCTGTATGATCTGGCCCTTGGAATACCCTCCTTAGTCCTGGGCTCCTGGCAACTCTGACTCATCCTCCAAGTCTGGGATCAAGTGTGTTCTCTCCATCTTTGAGGCTGTCCCAGCCCTTCCAAGCATATCTTATTTCTCCATATCTCCTCTATGTAATTTCCATACACAATGGTAAATAACCTTATTTTTGTATTAAAGGACAGCACTGTCTGAGGGATGCTATCCACTGTTTTGCTACCCAGAAAAGCAGTCTGGAGAAAGCCAGGTTAGATAAATTCCTTTAATATCAGAGTTTTATGTTTGTAGATGTGCATTGGGAATTGCAAAGAGGAGGATATCATATGTCATGATTCTTGAATATCTCTGGCCAGAGAACCCCTTTTTTATTTTTCCAAGGAGCATCTCTTTTTTCTTTTCTTTTTTCTTTTTTTTTTTTTTTTTTTTTTCGGTACGCGGGCCTCTCACTGTTGTGGGCTCTCCCATTGCGGAGCACAGGCTCTGGACATGCAGGCTCAACGGCCATGGCTCACGGGCCCAGCCGCTCTGCAGCATGTGGGATCTTCCCGGACCGGGGCACGAACCCGTGTCCCCTGCATCGGCAAGTGGACTCTCAACCACTGCGCCACCAGGGAAGCCCGGAGCATCTCTTTTGATTCTAAAGATGCAGAGTACAATTGTTTTCATTAGGTTGTAGGCTCTTTGAGAACTGGTATGTATATTTCAACTTGGAAATCTCTAGTAGTCTTAGTCTGTATTTTTTTTAAATTTATTTTATTGGAGTATAGTTAATTTACAATGTTGTGTTAGTTTCTGGTATAAAGCAAAGTGATTCAGTTTTATATATATATATGGTTATTTATATATATAATGTTTATATATATATATATATATATATATATATATATATATATGGTTATTCCATATGGTTTATCTTAAGATATTGAATAGAGTTCCCTGTGCTATACAGCAGGACCTTGTTGTTTACCCATTCTGTATATACCAGTTTCCATATGCTAATCCCAAACTCCCAGTCCATCCCTCCTCCACCCCCCCACAGATGGCAACTACAAGTCTGTTCTCTATGTCTGTGGTCTTAGTCTATACTGAATGAATAAATTAAAGCTAAACATGGAAATAGATAAGCATCTCATTGTAATACTGTTATAGTAATTCGCAGAAGTGTTTGGGCTCCTGACAGGTGGCTCTGTACACAGTCATCACATATGCTCACCCCAGCTATTTAATGAACTAGTTTTACCTTCTGTTGGAGACTGAAAGGCAAATGTTAGAGAAGAGGATTGAAGTGCAAGTGCCCCTGAGAGAAGTAACAACACCATGACTGCAACTCACACTGAAAGAGAAATCTCTATTCACCGCATTCTTAAACATTGATTTTTTAAAATTCAGCTTTATTACTAGAAGGAGAAAGAGCATACCATGGACACCACTTTAGAAAAATAAACTCTAATTATGCCAGAAAGAAAGGTGGGGCAGGAAAAGATGGTCATGTCCCAGGTCTCAGGTGAGTTCCTGGGATGCTGCCGAGTGTGGGATCTTGGCTTCGTGCAGGAAAGAATTCAAGAGCAAGCCACAGTAAAGAGAAAGAAGGTTTATTCAAGGAGATACACACTCGATAGACAGAGTGTGGGCCATCTGGGAAGAAGAGACAGGCCCCAGGGTATGGGGTTGTCAGTTTTTATAGGGGTGGGTCATTTCATAGGCTAACGAGTGGGAGGAGTATTCCAGCTATTTTTCGGAAGAGGTGGGGATTTCCAGGAATTGGGCCACGGCCCACTTTTTGACCTTTATGGCTGGCCTTGGAACGTGGTGCCAGTGAGTGTGTCATATCTGTGCTGATGTGTTACAATGAGCATATCCTAAGACTCAGGGTCTAGTGGAAGTCGACTGGTCCGCCATCTTGGACCTATTTGATTCTGATCAGTTTATGTTGTGTCCTCGGACTATGTCATTCTTTTAAACAGTTGTGCCCTGCCCCCTTCCTGTCTCATAATGATGCAAGTGTATATTTAGGACAGGATATAAACTGGGATTGGAGCAAATTAAAAGCTTTCAAATCTGTAACAGAAGGGATTATAAAGCCCTCCCTCCATGAAGAGTTCAGTATACATTTCATCTTTTAAATTAATGTAAAATTTATATAACATCTATACTTCTGACACCAACCATAATGTGTGTCCATCAATTCAAATGCTGATGTATGGGATTTTTTTCCCCACACCACCTAGCAATTTTCCAACTCCAGCTGGGTGTCCTACAATTTAACTCAATTCTGACACTGTCTACACAGAGACAGCATCAGGTCCCACAGGTTCAGGGCTCAGTCCCACAAGACTGCTCCCACTTCAGACATCACTCCAAGTCCAGGTTATTACCTGTGCTTCATACCAACCAGCTAGAAACCAGAGGTTCTCACAACTCTCTCCTTGGGTTTAATTCATTTGCTAGAGCAGCTCAAAGAACTCAGAAAAATATTTTATTTACTGGATCACCAGTTTATTATAAAAGGTTAGAACTCAGGAACATCCAGATGGAAGAGATACATGGGGCAAGGTATGAGGAAAGGGCGTGAAGCAACTATGCCCTCTGAGCGCTACATTCTCCCTGAATCTCCATGTATTCACCAACCTGGAAGCTCACCAAACCCCCTTCTTTTGGGTTTCAATTGAGGCTTAGTTGCATAGGCATGATTGACTAAATTATTGGCCATTGGTGATAGAATTTAATCTTCATCCCATCTCCCCTCCTTGGAGGCTGGGGAGTAGGACTGAAAGTTCCAACTTTCTAATCATAGGACTGGCTCTACTGGCAACCAGGCCCCATCTTAAATACTGTCCAAAGGTAACTGCCTTAAATTAACAAATGGCACCTTTCTTGCTCTCATCACAGGAAAGTCCAGGGGTTTTAGGAGCTCTGTGCCAGGAACAGGGATAAAGCCCACGTGTATATTTCTTTTTATAAATCATAATATTGTCAGGGAGGAGGACGTTTTCCTCCATCCTTCTAGATTCTTCTGGCTGGTCTAAGAATTAAAAGGACATGAGATAGAGTAACAGGAGAAAATCAGAGTTTAATGAATTGTATACGAGAGAGACACCCAGGAAAATTGAGTAACTCACCAAAATGGCCGAAGCCCTCACCTTAAATATCATCTTCAGCTAAAGATAAATGAGGGTGTTGGGGGTACTGGTTTGGGACTTCACAGAGGATGAAGGCAATTCATATGGAGATGGAAAAGCAAATGTTTGATAAATAAATGTTTGCTGGGCCAGGCAGAGACAATGGGACACAGAGAAGATTTTAACAGACTTTACTGGGTTCTTCTCTGTTTACTACCTATCACCATAGATAACTATAGTATGAACAGAGGTGTTTACCATACTATAGTTATCTATGGTGATAGCTTCCTTCCTGTAACAGGTTCTCTGCATACATTCTTTTAGGCAGTTAGGGGAAAGGTCAAAGGTTTATCCTGAGTCTTTTGGGCTTTGCTTTTTTTCAGCTTGAAATAATCCACATGCCAAAGAGACATTTTGGGGTGATGAATTTTGTTTCTGTACACATCACAGTCTATATATAGTCTACTATAGTTTGCTTAACTTCATGTAGATTTTCTCTGTACAAAATTTTGCATAAGGTTATTGAAGCTGAACTCTTTTTCTTTTATTTCTTGCTTTCTCTCTCTCTTTTTTTTTTCCTATTGTTTTGCCTCAGATATACTGGGCAGATGCCCTAAACATATGAGAACTTGTCCTTTGGGTGATTCAGCACTTTTTACCTGCACAAAGAATTTCTAAAATTATTCCTGCAGCCAAATGTAAACACAAAGGCAAACAGTTAAAAGCAAATTTTAAAAGATGTGAAAACTCTCAGTGACAAAGAGCTATTTGCTACTACCGTATATTGAATTAAAAGGAAGTCTGCCTTTGTGTTGTACTGTCTTCTCAAAATGAGTTGCAGGAGGGGGACTGTTTTAACACAACTTATTGACTATGTGATGAACTGAGTGTGAAGATTTGCAGAAACTGCCAGAAGAGAGCAGCACTTCATCTTTCTCGACCTCCTTTAAAAGTGGGTCCCAGCAGGTGTGATCCATTTCAATATTCATCACGGAGATGGAAAGAAATGAGGTGGAGGAGTGAGGCCAAGGGGCCAGCCAGGTCAGTAGTAGAACACGTCATGTCTTTTTTTCCCTCCTCATCCTGTCCATCATCTTTGCTCTCCCTCCTAGCTGCTCCCAGGGGCTTTGGGTGGAGTGGCTGGACCCAAAGAAACAAGATTCACTGGAAGATATTTCTAGCAGTGATTTGACAACCTTACATTTCACAGCTCTGCAAACAGTCACCTGGAGTCTGGGCCAAAAGATAGTGTGGGTAAAATTAATGTTTGGCCATTTTCCCTTCTCCTTCCCTTTCCAAGACCTCCATGCTCTAAATATCCTGCTTCACACAAAATTATCCAGCCAGAGTCCCATGTCTTCTATTTAGTCTGCCATCTCTTGTACCACCAACTGAATGCTAATAACTAATGTGTATAACTGTCATTGCTGATGACTAACATGTGTGACTGCCACTGACATTTTGCAGCAATGAGCATTAGCACTTTACAGTTTGCAAATTGCTTTCGTACATTCACTCAGCAAATGCTCATTGTCCACTTGGTCAGCAGCAGATGTTCTGACTGATGCTCAATAGTTGATAAGAACTCCTTGTGTTCAAGGGAATTTCAGCCAAGTAAAGGATACACACACACACACACACACACACACACACACACACACACTTGCAATTAGTATAATTAAGAGGAGAGTAAGCAGAAGATAGAGGGATTAACTGAGTTATGAGAGATGTCTTTGAAGGTGGTCAAGCATGATTTTACAGAAGGGGAAGTGGGTAAATTTTCTTCATGTTTTAATGAAAGAGGGTGGAAAACCTTACAGACTGGGAAAGAAGATTTGCAGAGGAGTAGGGGGTTTGAAACCATACAATTTGGACAAAAATGCAAGCAATTTAGCATTACAGTAGTAACAAATGTTGAGGAAAGAAAATTTGAAGGAAAAATTATAAAAGGATGAAGAGCTAATGATAAAGTTCCTGGAGAATTCAGTACCAGAAACAGGATTATTCTTATAATTCTTATTTTACAAATAGGGAAAGTTATCCACCCAGGGCAGAAATTTGCAGAGGAGCTGTTTCTTTATAATTCAAGCTTTAGTACCTGAGATCATGTCACAGAAGCCTCAGGTGAAGGTGGACAGGGTTGTAGAGGAAAGCTCTTCCCTGGACAATTAGCATTACAAAGAGAAAATTGTTAACCCCAATAAATCTTCAATCGGTAGAATATCTAAGAGCATTCATTTGTTTGTTTTTATATTTTTTAATTTTGAAAAATTTTCCAGTGACAGAAAAGTTGGAAAGCTAGCACACTTGTATACTTTTAAATGCACACACACAAATATATTTTAATCATGGCACTTCCACTCCAAATATTTAAACATGTATGTCCTAAGATCAAGGACATTCTTCTAAACAATCACATGCAAGAAAGAAGTCAATAAATTAGAATGGTTCAATATTACGGTCTCAAATAAAGCCCATTTTCAAACCTCTACAAGTGCCCCAGTACCATGCCCCTCCCCAGTCTTGGACCCAATTGAGGATCATATATTACATTTGGTTCTCATAGCTTTTTAAAAATCTCTTTTAATTATGAATTCTTCTCAGTCTCATTGATTCCAAGGTACTAACGTTTTCAGACTCCAGAACAGATTTTTTTTTTCCTTTCAGAAAAACCCTCAGTTTTGATGTGTCTGATTGTTCCTTTGTGATTATATTTGAGTTAAACATTTTGAGCAAGAAGGTGAAATGTGGAGGTCTTCTCAGAGGATAACCTGATGCATGATGTCAGTTTATTTCATTGCTGGGAGCACGATGCTTGATCACTTGGTAAAGGCTGTTTCTCCACTCAGTGCTCTAAGTACCAGGAGGGGGGAACCATGGAAGCTGCCCTGAGTGTCCACCACAGGATCAAATCAATCAACTAAACATATTGTGTCTCTTGTATTTTCTTTAAAAATAAATTAAAAAATCTAATTTCGTTTGATCGATTTCTAAGTACATTTGATATTTTCTATTGTGACCATCGCAACAATTTTGCAAATCATCATCATTACTCTATGTCTGATGAGAAAACTGAAAAACACAAGGCCAAGGGAACTCTCAAGTTCATGTAGGTGTCCATGGCAGTTGTGGGACTTGAACCCTCTCCAGTCACTCTCCAAGCAGTGTTCTTTCCTGTACTATCAGCTGCAATCTCATGGGTCTCCTGTCCATTTTCTATACTGCTTTTCACCACTAGAGGGGGGAAGAGGACCTTCAAAGTTAATATGACTGCATTTATCTGGACTAGAAATCTTTTGACAGTCATTAAGTTCAATGCTGAGCGACCCTTGAATGAATAAAGGAAAGAGAAAGTTGTGTTCCGACCGACTTCCCCTCTTTTTTTTTTTCGTTTGCTCATTTTAGGTTAAAATAGATTGAATATACATTAACTACAGACATTATTTCATGAGATTAAAGACGAGTATGATTATCAACAAACTACAAAATGAATATATGGCCCACATATAATTTAGGAGATTTTAAGCAAAAATATGCAATTGGTTGTTCGTTTACAACATATATTATCTACCTGTAAGCATAAAACATGGTACATGCACTTATGGAATGGGTGTTAATTATACTACTTTCCATGAATCTGTCCTTTACCTTTTAGAGATAAGATCAAACGTCATTATGAAATGTGAATTTGGCATTTATTATACTGTGTTTTTTAAAAATTAAAGGTCCCCAAATGAGTCTCGGCAAATTACATCTTCCCTTATCACACATAAGACATCATGTTTAATTCATTTTTAAAATTTTTCACTCCCCTGGAAAACTATGGGGTAAAGCTAATCTTTACACTGGATTATAAAAGCAAATGTTCTCTAGAGATATACACGAGAAGCCTACATTCTTAATCACCGGAGGTAACAATAATAATAAAATTGTAATTATTTAGTGGAAAAAAAAAACAAAAAAGAAAGTCTCATGTCAACCTGAGAGCAGAATGTACTGGGCAGACATCAGCTTGGTCTATACTTTGAAAGTCATTGAGAAGTGCTAAAGTGAATAACATAAAAAATCAAAAGTGTATTCACCTTTAAAGAGTAAAATGAGGAAAATGTAAAATAGCCTTCAGTTCAGTGACAGAAAAGGTATAGCGCCAGACTTTAAAGAAAAAAAAAAACTTTAATTTTAGTTCTGTGCCATCATAGTCGAAGTGCAGAGAGTGAAAACATTAAAAGACACTATGATTCGAAAACGCCTGATTAAAACCCGTTTTGAGTATCACCTCTGAGAAGAGTCGCAGTTGGTGTGACCCTGTGCAGAGGTCAGGGGCGCAGCGATTCACGTTCTATGAGGGACCCTTGAAGCAGCCTTCAGATGGAGATCTTTGCTTTGCACATTCTGGCCCATTAAATTACACCCTCTGCTCTGAACAGTGGACCTAGTATCTGCGGGTCGTCCTCTAGAGGGATGTGTAGGTGGGCCATGATGAGTTCCTCTGACCAGACCTGTTTCACACAATTTTGCTGTGGTTCCCTCTCCATGGCCCTAACGATGTACACAGAGGCCAGCAATAAAGGGTAGAGACAATCTGTTTCTCATCTCAACTAAAGAGGCAGGTTTGACTACAGGAAATGGGTGCATGCTGTCTTGTAAAGTATTTTTATTAGACCTGAGAGTAAAATCCTGGAATGTTTTACCGGGAGACGTCATGAAATCTTCCCTTTGGAGGAGATTTTAAAACCACAGCCGATTCCCAAGCAGATGAGTGTCTATTGCCACCAGGGGGTGCTATTGACTAGTTTACCTCTTCAGAAAAATACAGGTTTTTTTTTTTTTTTTCTCTAAAAAATCCTACTATAGGTTTTTGGCAATCATTTTGGGAGCATCAAATAATAATTCAAAATTTTTATATGTTTTGGGACGACAGTGATTTGGATTAAAGTCAATTTTCCTAAAATGTATTTGGGTTGGTTATAACCTTTTTTTTTTTTTTTTTTAGAAAAATAAACATGATTCTTGGATTATTACTTTGAAGCAATAGCAAACTCCACTTTTTCCAGGCACTGATAGGAAATATGGGCACTTGTGAATCAAATTCATGTCATATGTTATGGTCGTGTAACGTTTTTGGTAGTAGGATTCTAGTACCGATGAGCAATTATTAGACATGCAGGATAGTCAGAAAGCTCAGTCTCCTTTGAGAACTGATATTCGGTGAAACAAGAACAGTTTAGGGCACCAGCAGTCTTAGCTCCTATCCATTCTTCCTTGGCAGGGAGGGTGAAAATGCCAAAGGGATCTTCAGCCATCTCTGTACTCACTACCAACTCTCCTCCTTTTCCCCTTCATCTTGGGCGTAATGACAAAGCAAGGTCAAGGCTGAGGAAGTCGGGCGAGGCCACAAAGTTTAGGGTCTCAATGTTCCTGAGTTGGGTCCAGTAGAGTTTCAGTAACTGGTTTTCTTGCTCTGAGAGCTGCTGGGCAGAGGGAAGAAGCAAAATTAAATGAAAAACGTCTGTTTCTCCCAGCAAGACTTTGATGAGGGAACGGGTGTCTTGAAGAGAGTGTAACTTGCAGAGAGTTTGGGGCTTTGAATATATATTAGGTTGTGGTGTGTGGATTCGGAGGTTTAAAAAGCATTCTGACATGCCATGTTAAGAAGGGCTATATTTTCTGGTGTTTGCTGATGTAATGCTTTGTGAACTTAACTTTAAAAATAGTCTTAGAGTTTATGAATCCCTCTTAGAAGAATTTATTATCTCTTTATCTAGAAGCGTTGGTGAGGAGTGGGGAAGGTTAGTGCATTTGGAATAGTTGACAAGAAATATCTGAGTCCACATTTGCCCTTTGGGACTGTTCCAGGTGGCTGTGCAGAGGGCAGCCATGAGTGATGGTGCTATAGTGATTCTTGGAGAAACCAGAGATGTGCAGAGTGAATCAGTGCACAGTGCAGGGTGGACAGCTGCCCTCAGTCTAGAAGCCTCATCATATGACCATGACCCCTGACCTGTTGTTGTTGTGTTGCTTTGTCTCCTTTCACTATTTGAGACCAGGAAGCCCCTGAATATTTGCCATTAGTCAACTGAGAAGTGGAACATGTGTTCCATCCCATATCCCAAACCTGATCTCTTTGCAGGTTCTCCCGGGAACAATCTGTTGATAGAAAACTGGAGGTTATATTTGGTCCCAGTGGAAGTGTCCTGAAGATTAGTTGATGTTTGCCAAGTGCACAGGGGTCACTGAGGTTCAGAGAACTTGAACATGGGGTATAATCTGGAAGTTATACTTCTAATAACATACTGATTTTAGAGTAGATCATGTTTTGGCAAAGTGAGGGACAAAACTTCAGTCTTATGTGTTAACGGGAGAGACATAATGGGATTTATTAATTTCTATAGTAAAATAAATGACTAACCATTACTACCTTCTCAAATCACCAGACAAGACATTTTTTTCACAATCTGCCTAGGTTACATTAATGATTTTCATTAGTCATTGTTTACAAATGATGAAAGAGTTTTCAGTTGCTCCTCTGAAAACTTAGAACAAATTAATAGGTTCCATCTTCAGAGGTCAAGTTCTTGCAGAACTTTTTCTAAAATTTCATGGGAAAGAAGCAATGTTTCCTCCAGTTTGTAGTATTTTGTGAAAGAGAGGAAAAATTTTCTTCTTTCCTGAATATTATATATTTTTGAATTGCATGATAAGATGTGGGATATAAGCTTGAGAGGCTCAGAGGAATCCCAGTCAGAATATTCTAATTTATGGAATGCATTGCTCATGATATACATGTGCAGATGTGCAGAATCATTGAGTTTAATCCTGTCTCAGTTATCCCTTGGCAGAGTTTCATGGACAAATTATTTAACTTTTCTGACTCAGGTGCCTTATCTGGAAAATGGTAGCAATTAAGATGAGCTGTAATTATAGTTCTAAAGGTTATAGGATAATGGTAATATATGATAAAGTGGACAGCATCATTGGTTTTGTTACCATTGCACAATCCTCAAAGGACAATGAATAAATTATTTTATTTCTACCCCAGCTAAGAGAAAGATATTAAATATATTGTATGAGAAACTTGGCAAGAACGTTCAAGAAAAAATGTAGCTTAACAAGTATGGACACCATTACAGTTGCTTTCGGAGTCATGTTCTCATTTTTGAAGAATGCTTTAGGAAAAAAAGTACTTTATTTCAGGGAAAAAAAGAGGTAGGAAAGAAAGTATTAAAAACACTGTATAAGTTGAAATCCTGGTCCTAGGAAAAAATAACACTAACTAGGAAGTGAGATATTTTGCATTAATTATAATATATATGATACAGAGAGAGCCTTGGTATTTTAAAACATTTTCTGCAATGTTTACTTAAGTGTTTGATAATTATATTTGCAGGTGAGCAAAATTTGCCACCCCTAATTATGTCTTTTTGGCAGAAGGATTAATTTAAGCTGATTATTTTTTAAGGCCCAAAAGACTCAGGATAAACCTTTGACCTTCTTAACTGCCCAAAAGAATGTAGATAGAAGACCTGTTTCACGAAGGGAACTATCACCACAGATAACTATAGTATGAAGTAGTGTGTAGACAGGGAGGAACCTAGCAAAGTCTGTTTGTTAAAATTCCTCTAGTGTCCCATTGTCTCTGCCTGGCCCAGCAAACTTTTATCTACCAAACATTTGTTTTCCATTTCCATGTGAATTGCCTTCATCCCCTTTGAAGTCCCAAATCACTACCCCCTACATCCTCTTTTGTCTTTAGCTGAAGATGACATTTAAGGTGAGGGCTTGGGCCATTTTGGTGAGTTACTCAATTTTCCTGTGTCTCTCCCATGTATGCATGTTATTAAACTTCTGTATGATTTTTCTCATATCAATCTGTCTCACATCAATTTAATTCTTAGACCAGCCAGAAGAACCTAGAGGGTAGAGGAAATTTTCTTCCTCCCTGACATATTGAATTAAGTAATTCTATTTACTATCTAGTATAACTTAAAACAATACATTTCAGACACATTTGGTAATACATTGTCATTTGAAGAGTGAAGTTTCTAATGGTTTTAATTTCTTTTTCAAATCTATTTTATTATTGACTTTTATCTTTCTTCTAATTTCAGAGAATGCTTTGTCATGTAGAAAGATGACAGGTTGTAGAATCAGTCAACCCTGACTTAAAACTTCTATCCTTCATCACCCAGCTCTGGGACCTCAGTTTCCTCATCTGTAATATAGAGAGAGTCACAACTATTTTAGTGCATTTAAGTGGAGACGTGAGATGAGATTATCTATAAAGCAGCTCACACAGTCCTTAATGTGCTGTGATGTTCAGTTTACCTCTTGGCATTTCCTCTTGTCACGTAAATCCCTCCCACACACTCAATGCGTGTTTGGATTCATCAGTACATCTGCTCACAAGTTCCAGTGTTTCAAGTTAGAATGTCATTAGAAACCTCTAAATGTTGTTTTGATGAATTTGACAAAAGAAATCTCTCTCTTGTTAACCAAAGACCTCTCTGGCAGAGAGTAAAAGTTGCTCAAATTTAGAAGTATGGAAAAAGTTCTGGTTCTCTAAAGGCCTGCCTCGTAGGAATGTACCAATGGAGGACAGGAGTGTGGAGTTGATCCCGGGGCTATATTACACATAGCAAAGTGTTGCAGTTTACTTCTAAAGTAAATTCTGTACTACTATGAATGCCAAATATGGCATTGCTCCTTTCCTTATTCTATGGGCAATCATTTGCATTTTTCTACAGTTCTAGAGCTCAATTTTCTCAGAATGTTCATTTTTGTCTTAATTCAAGGGATTCTATGGTGAGCATACAACTTTAAATGACAGAGCTAGCAACTTATATTTATATAAGTTTATTATAAGGATATTATCTATTTCATTCATCCCACATAGTCAAATTGTAACAGAGACTAGTATTTCTATTGTATAAAGTGGAAAGCTGAGGCGTTTCATAACTTCCCCAATGACCCTTCCAATGCAATTCTATTTTCTGAAAACTGGAAATGGACTATTGACTGTGAAAAAGCTAGGGTTGGTTTTGTAATTCTGAACCCACACATTCATTAAAAAAATGTATGTAAAGAAATCGTCACTTATATTGCATGGCATTTCCATAATTAGATTTGTATCTATCCACAGGAGTCTTTTTAAAGATAGGATGTAAAATGTTGGAAACTATCATTCTAGGACATTCTACTCTAGATCCAGCTATAGCCATATTAAAAAACTAGATGGAACACAAGTTGTCCAAGAGTTATATACTTCCTCATGCTTTTTGTGTTTTTTTTTTACATTTGTGATTGTGTATTAGTTAAGGGAGTAACAGAGCTGCTGTAACAGACACAACGGAAAATTTTAGTGTTTTTCCCTTGAAAAAATGTTTCTTAGTTGCACAAATCCAATATGGATGGTCCTGGGTGATGGCTGTTCCTGATTGTTGGACAGATCTGGGCTCCTCTGAACCCATGACCCTGTCATTCCTGAGAACCTCTGAGCCTTCTACTGAATCCTCTGTCTCAGGCTGACAGATGGGGAAAAGGAGAGAGTGTCATGTGTGACAGATTTTTATATGTCTGTCCTGAGAGAGACACACATTCAGAATTCAGTCACAAGTCCCTGTGTAACTTCAAGGGATTGAATACTCAATACATAATTATTGTACACAAAAGTGCATAAATCCTGATAGCAGTGATGGTGCAAAAGTGGAGGGGATGATCTCGGAAGTGCCTACAGTCTTTGGACTTCCTTATGACTTACTGCGTTCATACAGAAACAGTGCAACTTTGCAGATTCTGAAGTAAGACCTGGAAATTCTATTCCCAGGTGACCCATCTTGGGGCAAGTGATTTGACTCCTCTGAACCTCAGTTATTTGACCTATGAAATTGCAAGAGAAGAAAAATGAACAGCTATTGGTCACATTCTGTTTTCCCGGAACAGTGATATCTATATAATAGGAAATATTTATATATATAACCTCATTGCATTCACAGAGCCACCCCAAGAACTGAGCCACATGGTATAAGACTTAAAAATGGGGGCTGTGGAGTTAGTTTGCCTGAGTTCAGATTCTATTCCATCCACTTATTTGCTCAGTGATTGGGGCATGTTTCTTACTCTAAGAGCCTCAACTGTTCATCTGTAAAACGGGCATGATACTATCGACCTTATAGATGGATGCAAGGAGTAATTAAATTAGCATATATAGGGGCTTCCCTGGTGGCACAGTGGTTGAGAGTCCGCCTGCCAATGCAGGGGATGCAGGTTCGTGTCCCGGTCTGGGAAGATCCCACATGCCGCGGAGCAGCTGGGCCCGTGAGCCATGGCCGCTGAACCTGCACGTCTGGAGCCTGTGCTCTGCAGCAGGAGAGGCCACAACAGTGAGAGGCCCGCGTACAGAAAAAAAAAAAAAAAAAAAAAAAATTAGCCTATATAAAGCATCTGGAAGAGCACCAGACACATTATGTGTGCTCAGTGTAAGTCAGTTGTTAATAATCTGTTTAGCACCCTAATTACCATTAGTACTGCAAAGAAGGCTCCTTCCGCACACGTTTTTTGGACACTGAAAGATGCAAACCATCCAATCAGGTACGGTTTTGAGCTTGAGCACTCTTCTTTATGAACCAACTTAGAAAACGATTTATGTTAATTTCATTAGAAAAAGGTTAATTAAATGTTGTCTTAAGGAAGATATTCCAAGAAATTAAAATTATTAAGATATATTGGTTCTTTATTATTTAATACTAGGGTCCTAAGTATAGCCATGAGAAGTTGTAAGCTCTTTCATGAGTAATGTATGAATTATTCTACTAGAACGTAGCAAATGCATTTAGAATTATCTTTATGTTGGCAGGTGCGGGGAGCCATGGGAAGAGCAGTTGAAATAGGGAAGCAAAGATGAAAGTTAACAGTAGGACTTTTTTGGCCATATCAGTTCCATTTGAATCCTTCTGGTAGGAAGGATTCTACAAATTATTACAAAACACCCATATCCTCCTGCTTGTCCTTTGTCTTTCTGATTTTCATTTCCCCCCCATATTTTATTTCTGAGTGGTTTATTGGTCTAAATCTGGGTAAGAACTGAGAGGAAGAAAGTTTGTCATAGTTTTATGAAAGCATGGACTTGTGAAGTTGTGTCAGTTACTTCTTCAGGCTCTTAGAAACTGGGTCCAGAGCAGCATACCAAAAGGGATTCCTCATATTTTCAAAAGTAGTAGATATGTCATCTCCTTGGACATCTAGCAGTCTTGACTGAGGGAGTCTTTTTTTCTTTTTTTTAACTTTTTATTTTGTATTGGAGCACAATTGATTAGCAATGTTGTGTTAGTATCAGGTGTACAACAAAGTGATTCAGTTATACATATACATGTATCTATTCTTTTTCAAATTCTTTTCCCAATTGAGGTTGTTACAGAAATTGAGCAGGGTCGATTTGAATCAGGAGTGGTATGCACTGCCACAAGCTGGAGAGAACCCAGGGTTCTAATAAGGGAGTTGTAGGCAATGAGATCATGAAAGCAGATGTGGCCATAAGGTCCATATGTTTAAATGCAACAAGTTATGTAGACATAATACTGTTGACAATGGAAGCCCTTTGACATTCTAGGGAGATAAACGACATGATGAAAGCAGTTCTCTAGGAACAGAAGTCTTATAGCAGCAGTAATTCCCTCTCCATTCTGCTCTTCCTTGCCACTGTCCCCAGCACTATCCCTCTGTTGACTCTCTTTCCTTTCTCTGAAGCCCCCAACTGAAAGGCATTAGTAAGGCAAATGCTATAGTGACTTGTGAATGAGGGTAGCATAATATGGCCGAGGCACAGGGACAATCCTAGAATCATTTCCACTGTCAACTAAAAAAAGATATTCACAGCCTAAAAGTTGAAAGTTATGTTTTATTTGGTAGGACTTCAAGCCCGGGAAGCAGCATCTCAAGTAACCCTGAGAGAACTGCTCCAAGGAGGTGAGGAGGGAAGCCAGGTTATATAGGAGTTTTGCAACAAAGGGCAGGTAGTCAGAACATCAAAAGATTATTGTTAATTAAGGAAAACCAGGCATCTCAAGTTAAGGAATTTAGCCCTTTTCTATGTATGGGAAGATGCAAGAATCTGGGCTCACTGAAATCATTCCTTAGATATGCACCTCAGCTCTCTGGGGCCAGTATCCTGTGCTTTCACATCCTGAGTTTCCTCAGGGCTCACCTTAGGGAGTGGCTGCATTCAGATGGCTGCTAGATGGCAGGTATTCTTTCCTTCCTGAGTTCCCTTAGGGCTCAGCAGCTCACCGTTGGCTGTGGTTGCAATCACTGATGACTGTGACGTCCTTTGTTTACCAATATGGCAGAAAATATCCCATTTGTCAGCACCAAGGATTTTATTGCTTTAAGTCTTAGCTTTGATTCCACTTCTGAGCATAAGTTGGTCCTTATGTATAGTGGAGGATGATATTGCAACCCATAATTGATTCTTTGAAAGGTAGGAGCTGAGAGGGCCTGGGATGGAAGAGCCATTTTCTAGGTAATAACTTTCAGGCTGAAAGAGCATATGTTTTTCACAATTAGAGAAGCTTTTTGAGTATTGATTTAGGAAAGGTATTTTTATTATTTATTTATTTATTGATTGATTGATTGATTGGTACGCGGGCCTCTCACTGTTGTGGCCTCTCGCGTTGTGGAGCACAGGCTCCAGACGCGCAGGCTAAGCGGCCATGGCTCACGGGCCCAGACGCTCCGCGGCATGTGGGATCTTCCTCGACCGGGGCACAAACCCATGTCCCCTGCATTAGCAGGCGGACTCTCAACCACTGCGCAACCATGGAAGCCTGGAAAGGTATTTTTAAACGAGCTGGCATCCTCAATTGTTATAACATGAATTACCATTGATATGAAGGATGTCTTCTTGGGCAGTAAGTAAACAGCGTGGGAAGCAGGCGAGAAGAAATTGAGATGGAGAACATGAATTAGGTAGCAAGGAAGGAACCTCTCTATTGAACTCTTGGCTTGGTAGATCATAAGCTACAAGGAAACTGCTTGCTCTTAAGCTGATTTTGGGTTTCTTGTACAAGATGTTCATTTTTTCCTGCCTTTCCATACTGACCCCATAACAATTTGGATGAATTTGACTAAAAGGAAAATGGCCAATTTCTTTTGAGGAAATCCAATTATAATTGGATTAGAGTCCAATTATAAACCCTTGTAATGTTGACCATAAACTAATTGGAGTCCAATTAGTTTATGGTCAACATTGCAAGGGTTATTTTGATTACTTGGGGCATAAGTGCTTATTTTGAGTTAGGATGAAAGGCCACAAACTTTAAGTCAACGTGGCTCAGACTTGAAATCACAGAATGAAAGGAAATTTATTTAGATGGTGAAGTAAGGGAGCCGCAGACCCCAACGCCTGCAGCTGCCTAGGAGACATTGGAAATGAGTACTTTCTCACTTTGATAGAATCAACAGGGCAGAAAATATTTTTCTATCAAATGAAAAGTTTTATTCCTAGTGAAATGAAAAATGGCAACTGGCACTTTGCCTCAGCAGTGAATTACACAGAACCAAGTTGAACAGCAAAGACAAGCCTATTTAAAGAGAGGAGAGAAAACTCAGACCCAGCCAACTGTTGCCATGTTTCTCTGATTTTTCAAGAGAAGCCAAATTCTAGGTGCTCTTGCCCTGGCCCTATCCTTTCCCCCTCTGTTTCTCTCTCTCTTTCTCTCTCTCTCTTCCTATATCATCTAATGATTTTTTTTTCACATTGGTTCAAAAATTTTAAATATTGTGCATTTTATACAACATACACCTGTGAGCCTGATGCAACCTTGCATTTCACAGTTTGTGCCCTCTGGTCCTTTCCAACCTGAGGCCAAGAGAAGTGAAGTGATTTGCCAGAGCTAGTAAATAGCAAAGCTGGCTTCAGAAGGGAAGTATTATGATCCACAGCTTGTTTCTCATTCTATAACAAAGCTAAGCTCCTATTGGGCAATACATTCTAGTGGAGAAAAAAATATATTTTATGTACTTTCTCAGCTCTATTCCAAGATCTGAAAATGATTACTAGCTCTACCAGCGATTTGTAAAGACTTTTCCTTGAGAATAAGCTTATTCTGCTTGTCTCTGAACTTCCCTCTCTTTTGCTAGAAAAAACAAATGTTTATTGAGATGTGACTCTCCCTAATTTATCTGTAGTCAAGTCCATGTGCACTATTAAAAACCAATATTTTGTAATGAAATTAAACTTGAAATTAAATTAATGCTAATGTAAGTGATTAAGAGAATATTCTTAGTGAAAAACATCAATACACTTGTTATAATTGAATTTTATCTTGTAATACCATTTGCTCCTTGAGGGAATGTCTTTTTAAGGCATTCTACTTAGAAAGTTCTTGTGCATTTAAAAACATAAATTAATTCTGAAACCTGCTAAGAGATTTTTTTTTCTTTAATACAAACAACGTTTAATCAATTAACGGCTGAAATTGTAGTCATTATTAGGTTTAATTGCTGAGGAATATGTTGTGCTTTCTTTATTGGGAAGAAATGTATCACAATTTTTCTATAGTTTTTTTACATTCCCAGGGTAAAGAATTCATAATCATAAAATAGTAAAAAGGCAATTAAGTTATATGTATGTATATATGTATATCTATGTCTATGTCTGTATATATATCTATAGCTATATTTTAAGATTATACGTTGCCCTGCCTGAAGACATAGACATAATATTTTTGATATTTGGATGTAAATCAACTTTCCTCTGAAAAACCTCATCTTGCATTTTGATATAAGAATGTCATATATCATATCACATATCATTTATGCTTATGTTAGATGTCCTTCACAACTTTATCCAGATTTAATGCAGCAACACTTTAAGGCAGTTTCAGACCCTTGAGAATTATATCATAAATCAACTCTTTCTCATGCAGTGTTATCATTATTTCTCAAAGCTATTGCGTTTTTCTGTATCCTTACACAGATGAATCTACTTATTATACCTGTATACATGCTCTGTATACATATATAGAGATGCACATACCATGTCACTCACAACTGGATGGATGGTGTATTATTGGATAGATAGCTTTTCCGTTGTATGATTGATCATAGTCTTTCACCAGAGAACATACGCTAAATCACATACAATTGCCAATTTGCATTTTGCGTTTGTTCATAAGAGATACCGAGTTAACATCCTATTTTAGCAACTTGCTTTGCATTTAGTTGTCATCTTGTAATATAAAAATGTGATCATTTTAAGTGTTTAAAACCATTTTTCTAGAAGTTGAAATTTTATTCTCCTCTAAAATTCTGCGACAGTGAAAATTTTATAAAATTATGGTTTGATGCAATTAGCATCTTCTTTCATGGTGGTATGAAAGCCATCCCTGGTCTTTTTCCTTCATGCAGCCTTTCTTGGGCTTTTTTTCCTAATGCCACACATTGAATCAGCCAACACTTCTGTGTGACTCAGTCAAGAGGCACTAACATCTCACTATACTTGTGAATATACTTGAAGATGCTTAAATATGTGTAGAAGGACTATGATATTGTGTGCTGCCATGAAACAGAGGAAAAGATGCTTATTGAAATTAACTTGAATTGTGGTTGGTGAAGTAAAATGAAAAATATCGTCAGAGGGACTCCTTTGGTGAAGGACCCAGAGCAGGTAACATATCGTCAACACACAATTATATGGAAATAGCAATACAACCAGTGAGTAAGTAGTTTGTAAGTGAGATGAGATGGAGGTATTCTTATATAGGAAGAAAAGAACCATTGTTCTTTTTTTTTTTTTAATTTTTTGGGGCGTGCCATGTGGCTTGCAGGATCTTAGTTCCCCGACCAGGGATTGACCTGCACTCTTGACAATGAACGCATGGAGTCCTAACCACTGGACCATCAGGGAATCCCCGCATTGTTCTTATTGTTATTGGGCTTGATATTATTCACCACTTGGACACATCTCCGATCACGATGCTCCATCCTTTAGATGTTTTAGTAATAACTTCTTCAAGAAGGAAGTCAGGAGGGAGGTAAAGTGAAGACAGAGAACTACCTTTGCAATTTAACTGTGGGATATTAAATATAACAAAGTGAAAATACTCTGGGGACTAATGAATATATTCTTGTGGATTAGAGGCAAGGAATCTGAGCTACGGATAGAGGGTCTAATCTGGGGAAGGAGATGATCGTATTCTGCTCTATTAATAATTCCCTCTCACACCCAGTATGGAATCCGTCTCTAGAGACTGCTAAGTGATCTTTAACCTCTTCTGAACTTGATTTTTTCATCTATAATATGGTGATCACAGGGCTATTGTGAGGCTAAAATGAAATGAAGCAGGCTGAGTGTTCACACAGTGCCTTGCCCACTGAGAGGAGATGCTATATGATTATCGTGCCCGTGATCTTGATAATAACAGAGACTATGGTGTGATGACAATAATGAAAAATATAACAAATAACAAGGTCAAAGTTTCATCCCTCCCCCAAAGTTTTGATACTTTATAAATCCTCCAATCTTTCAATCTTTCAGCAGCAAACTTTACCACCTTCATGTGACCCAGCACACTTTCCCATATTATTGGCTATGTGAAGTGAATATGTGAAAAGTACCCTAACAATTGTGTGCGTGTGTGTGTGTGTGTGTGTGTGTGTGTGTTTCCAGTGTGGGCCACTTTCATCAGAATTAGCTGTGAGACAATCCAGTGTAATGATAAGGGCACAGACTTTAGCGCTTGGTATATTTTGTCTTGAATTCCAATTCTAGTTCTGCCTTCAATTAGCAATATGATACTAGACATATTATTTAACCTCTTCAAGCCTCAATTTATCATCTAACAAATAGCAATAAGACATGCTTATATAGTTATTAAGCTCTAAAGAAATTGATATATGCTAAGTGCCAGTCGGGTGTCTGGAACATGGTTTACGTATAATAAATAATGGTTGCTGCTATTATTATATTGTTGATGTTCTTATGATTATTACTTAGATTGTGACAATCCTTCATTCCAAAGTCACTTGATCAAAGGTGAATGTAGCTTGCTAACTTATTTTAGAACTTTTATAAAATCATTCAAGGGTGTTTTGAGATCATTCCTTGAGATCAATCAAGAATCTCAAGATATGAGACTTTATTAACTTTAGCCTACTATTTTTTCTTCAGTGACATTGTAGACACATATATTCTTTCAGCAAAACTCTTATAATTTTGGTGTTTGAAACCTATAGTTTTCAATAATTTAATCATAACTTGTCTGATATACACATATATGCACAAATATACATACAAATACATACATATACACACAAATGTATGATCCATACTTTTATACACACATACAAACATATGTTTCTGACTATATATGAATTGTATGTATGTATATGTATTCATGTGCACATGTGTATGTGCATATGGTCAGCTCCCAGACAGCTTCAAAACAGACTTTGATTTTCTGTTAATGAAATGTAATGATTCTTTTAAACATACTTGTTAAATATTTTCCAAAATGAAACACTTTAGAAGACTTTGATATAATATATTGCAACCTGGAAAACGATATTTGTCCAATATATGCATCATTTGAAGCTGGAGAATGAAACAGTATTTTTTTTTTGTAAAAGACTGTTTGTGTGTATATATATGTGTATTCATATAGATTTATGTTTGAAGAAGATAATGATTACACCAGGGTAATATGAAGAGGAGAAGTAAAATTTTTCACTTAGACATCATTTTCCTTAAGGTAGAGCTGATATTCATATTCTAATGATTGACAGTTTTATACCAGCTACTACCTCATAAAATGAAATTAAAGTACAGAATTACTTACAGAATTTGAAATATGGCTTAACCATTATGATTGATAAATATGTGCTTGATCAATTGATTAGATATGTGAAATAAATAAAAGTAGATTCTCACCTCATGAAAAATTAAAAAGTAAAATTTGTCCTTTTATTGTTTTACCTTTTGTCTCATTTTTCTTATTAAATATACTTTTTCTCTTCCTAAGCAATGTACTTTTAGCAAAAAAGAAGAGTGTAAACAAATGAAGTAAAAGGTGAATTCATGAGTACAATAAAACCATAAACTCTGAAAAACATAAAGAGTTATATTTATAGGTTATCAAAAAGTCAGGAAATTTGAAGAACAAAAAAATGGAGAAATTTTGAAAAAATTAACTGCTTTTACTACATAAAAATTAGAAACTCCTGTTAGTAATAACGTAAATGACTAAAGTGTCAAACATTGGAAATTAATAATATAAATAATGCATAAATACCCTAAATTTTAAAATATATAAATTAGTAAGTAAAACTACCCCTTTATTAGAAAAAAAGAATAAGCTAAGGTTATGTGTCAACTCTTCTGTTTTTAAACATTTGTGAAATATCCAAACTCATTCAACTCTCTATTAATGAAAGTAAATTTTGAAATCAAAGTGTTCTTTTAGACATATAAAATGCAGAAGAATTTCTTGCTTGTTTGTTTGCTTGCTTGTTTCTTTTGGTAACACAACTCAGTGCTAATAAAGATGTGGTATAAGTCCCACACTGCTATGGGAATGGAAAATAGTTTAACTTTTCTGGAAGACAAATAGGCTGTATCTGTATCAACAGCCTTAAAATGTTTTGACCCTTTGACTTGAGAATTACTGTTTGAGTGGCTTCCTGAATTAAAAAAAAAATCATAAAATATTGAAACATTATTTACAGCATTTAAGAAATGAAAGCCAATCAAATGCGAGCAATTATAAAATGACTAAATAAAGATATTCATAATGAATAATTTTTATTATCATGTCTTGAAAAAAGTATTTAAGACTCCAATAATGAGAAAAATTTGAGGATATAATAATACTATATAATCCTAAGTTTAAAGAAAAGATATTTTATACATACATAAGATATCACAATATATACATATATGATTTATGTGAGGAATTTACTACATTTTTTGTATGGTGGTGTCACAGATAATTTTTGCTTATGATATTATTACCCATATTTTGTGTAATAGGTATATTTTACTTTTATAATCAGAAAAAATGTAGTGAAAAAGTTTACCTCTCAAACTAGTCACTTTGAAATATTATTTCAATGAAGCTTTAACTATTTAAAACATTGTGGGACTTCTATGGGAGTACTAACTCAGGATTCTAGGGCTACAAAAATGGTGTAAACAAGATCTGTGCTTTTCAAAAGTTCAGAATCTTGTGCAAAACTTGTAACAAACACATGCATTCATAGCATGGTGTAAGAGGTTGCAGATTTCAGTAATGAATGAGTGAATGAGTAGATGGTACTCCAGAAATAAGCAAGCATGGCTGTCAGAGTCATAGAGGATCTCACAGTGGATTCTTGCTGCATTTAGCTCAACTTTAAAAGCATAAGTGGGATTTCACAGAAAAGATGAGGCTTCAGGGAGGAAGAGAGTTCCAGAATGAGGAAACAGCTTGAGCTAAAAATGGGAGCAACTAGTGTGCCTGTGGTCCCAGTTGAGTTTTGAGTAGTCAGTTATGACTGGCATATGAAGTAAATGGCTGGGTAAAAAATATTAGCTGACTGAAGCTGACTGTGATGGACCTGGAGCATTAACTATTTTCTTTAGGTAAAGGAGAAGCATTGAGTTAACATGATTTTGTGGAAGCTTCACAGGGAGCTCTTGGGCAGAAGTGTGGATGGTGGATGAGAAGTAGCCAATAAATGAAACCTTAGAGGCAATCTTAATAGTCCAGGGACTGAACCAGGAAAATGACTTTGGAAATGTAAAAGATGATGACAGATTTGAGAAACATTTATGGAATAGCATTAACTGCCTTTTGGGCCATTTGAATGAAGTTGCCTGAGACCCACCTTGCCTGGAACCTAGACTCAGAATCTCTAAGTATAATGCCTAAGAATTTGATTTTAGCAAATTCCCAAGGGGAGATGACCACATACTAAAGTTTAGGGAGCATCAGTTTGTCACTTAACCTGAGCCAAAGAGTCAAGGATTCTGAGACCCCAGAACTCAAATCCTTGAGACCCCAAGGATTCAAACACCCTAGAGCGTTTTCAGCTGTAGAACACCCAGATTATGGCTCACACGGCAGGGAGGACTGAGTTTAACATTAGATGTCTTCTATGGCTCAAAAATTCCAGGAAATATATTCTTTAACCTTGTACAATTAGGGATATTATTGGATTCAGCTGAGCCAAAGTGAAATCAAATTATTCAATAAATCAAAGATTTCCAAAGCCCCTTTCCTGAAGACACTGAGAGAGCATTGCTCTTCTAGTTATCCATTTGTTTATTCATTCCTTCCTTGAATGAGTATTTATGACATATTTCCTTGTGCTAAAGGATAAGGATGTAAGTATTAACTATAGAGCCCCTCCTTATCTTCAAAGAATTCACAGTCTACTAGGGATAGAGGAGCCTATATTTTTGTGTGCACCATGAAGTAGATGCTAAATCATTACATGCAATTCTCCCAGCAAACCTGAGGTCTTATTATTTTCATATTACAGATAAAGAACCAAGGTCTCAGGAAGATTATATGACTTGTCCCAGAACTCACAACTAATAAGTGGTAAAACCAGGCCATGATATCCATTTTATCCACCTTAATCTGTCCCTTAAGAAAGAAGGAGATCAAACTTGCACACAAAAATAGGATTATTGTTATTACAGACGGATGTGCAGTGTACTGGCAGAGCTTGGAAACAGCTATAATTGCCACTGTTTAGCAGAGTAGTTCAGACCAGCCTCCGTCCTTGAAAGTGACTTGTGACCTGGGTCTTGATTATAGGACATCACTATAAAACTGAAGAGTTAGGTGTTTTCCTCATTTTGCAGGCAGAGAAAAATGAGCAATCTATATTAACTTGAAACTCTATTTATAGCCATGCAATTGTAAGGTTTATTAACTTACAATTTAAAAATCTTTATGATGAGTGATTTTTATATAATTGATCATATAAACAAGCACAGATATGTAAAAACAAACATCATATATGGCTTAAAATACCAACATGTGATGTTTCTTATAGTTGATCAGAGATTGTATACTGAGGCAGATCTTCAGATCTAGAAAAAGAAGGATGAGATTTGTATACCCATCATGTCTCAGTCAAAAACAACTCTGAAATAAAGACGTGGTTCTCATTTTAATAATATATCTATATCTCAAAGCTAAATTTAGACCACCTGAAATAAACACTGCAGTTTCAGTATATACCTCAGGTGTATATCTGTCTAATAATTCTTTCACAAAGCATAGGTTCTAAATCAACACTGCTGATAAATGAGGGAAGATTACACAGGAATAATTAAAAAAAACAATCAATAGATCAGAGTTAAAGATGAAAAAAACATAGGCAAAAAACTATGGAAAATGCTAAAGTTATCCCAAGGATGCAATTATTTCAAATACTGTCATAAAAGTTTAAAAGCTAGTAACATTTCAGACATAATATTTAATTCTCATAATATCTCAAGCAAGAAAACCAGATAAGTAGCTTGTACAACATCATCATAAAGTGAGATTAAAAGCCAGGATCTTTTCCAGACCCATGGAACTGATTAGTCCCTGCTTTTTTGGTTTTGTCAACTTATGTTAGCTTTTTTTAAAAAATATTGCACATTTATATTATCTTTTTTTGTTTTGCACACTTACATTATGTAGTTTTTAATTTTTGATATTTCACACTTTTCTGTTGAATTAGCTTCATTCCAACCTTCATGAAAAAAGAAAAAAAATCATTTAGTGTGGAACCATCTTCCTGACCTTAAATTTGTAATTTTCAAAGTAGAATAAATGGTATTTATGTCATTGTAAAGTCACATGGATTATTTGACTGTACCTTTTAATATTTACAATATAAAATACTGTGATGTTGGGTCACCTCTATATGGTTTCAATTATTTTACACAAATACAAAGGAAGAGAAAGGTAGATGCATACATATGTACATAGAGTATGTTTTACTCATTCAAAGCAAAATACATTTTTTTTCTTTTAATGTATAATGATCAAAGAACATGGATTTGAGCACTTGTTATTCGATAACTAAGTAAAAAAACAATTAGTGAATTTGCTGATAAGTGCAGATAATTATAACCCTTCCATCTCTGTGTTATGTCAATTTCAAAATGTTTATTGAGGGCTTATGTCATTGCCTATGTTATGCAAAGCTGACATTTTCTTTCCAAAATATAGTTGGAAAAAAAGAAAAAAAATATTATTCACTAACATTATTTTTTTTAAAGTTCTCAAAGCAACTTTTATATTGAAGTTGAATCAACACTGTGACATAGCACAGACAAGCAAATAGCCACTGCAGGGTTACTAAAAGAAAAGGTTGACCTTATATTGAATCTCTTATTTAGAGTATTTAAACCAGATTATCCACTTTATTTCTTTAATTCCAACATGCCTCTTCTTTCTTATAATGATGAAATTGTAAAAATGTGCCCAAATAATTTCTCTAAACTAATAGTCAGAGCTGATTTTAAATCTAAAAGTCTCATCCTTTATGATTCATCTAATGGGCCAAACTTGATATGAAAAATATTGTAAGTATATATGAATCAATGCTCTTAATTTTGTTTTATAGCCTTTTTTATAGTACTAATATTGATATTATCCTTTTTGGTCTTCTATCAGGCATTTTTTATTTTAAGGGTTAATTGGCTATTTACCTAGTAAGTTAGCGACCTTTTTCTTTAAAGGGCCAGACAATAAATATTTTAAACTTTACAAGCCATGTGGTATCTGTCCCAATTACTGAACTCTACTTGATAGTGTGAAAGCAGGTATAGTTAATCCATGAACACATGGGCATGTCTGTATGCCAGGTAAAACTTTATATATGCTGACATGTGAATTTCATATAATTTTCACCTGTCATGGAATATTCTTCTTTTGTTTTTTTTCAACTATTTAAAAGCTTAAAACAAAAATTCTTGTTTATGGGCTGTACTAAAACAGGCAATAGACTTTATTTGAAAAGTGTATTATAGTCTGCCAACCCCTGTCCTTTTTCCTGAAGATATATGTAAACAAGGCATGGTGCTTACGTGTTTATTCTTTATGTACATTTTGTTAGTAAAGGATCAATCTCTTTACCCACTAAATGAGAGAGGAAGAACGTTTTCAATGAAAGCAGTAACACATCTGTCTGAGCTGTTACTCCTAAGGATAGGAGTCTGCTCTCCCTTGATGACCCACTAATGTTATCCGTGCTCTCCTGGATAAATTTTCTTCAGGGCAAAGGGAAAATCAGAGAACTTTGGTAACTCTAGCTTCCTTTTCAGCCAGACTAAAGCTTACACTCCTCACACTGGAAATGATGAATTTTTAAAAATTAATTTTTATTGGAGTATGGTTGATTTACAATGTTGTGTTAGTTTCTACTGTATAGCAAAGTGAATCAGTTATACACATACATCTATCCACTCTTTTTAAGATTCTTTTCCCACATAGGTCATTACAGAGTTGGAAATGATGACTTCTCATAAAATGGGCTACCCAGGTGGCAGAAATTGGGACAGAGAGAGCAACATGCAACTGATAGATTTTTTTTTCCCCTAGAGCTTCTGAAAATTAGTATTGGTATTGTGTCTATTGTTTAAGAAATTAAATTTGATTCTCAAATCTTCAGACTCACAACTAAACTTAATTCCAAAGCCAGTATCACACCTGCTAAAAATCTTTGATGAATTTTTTTTACATGCTTACTCATGAGGCATAAAAATCAAAATCAGTAGGGATAGGCATGCTTTTATCAGTTTTATTCTCATATAGATTTTAATATTGAAATTCTCCATGTGCTTATTTCAGAGTATTCTTTTCTCTTATGGTTTACATACTTTGAAAAATTGAATACTTTATTTTATTTTATTTTATTTTTTTTTCTTTTTGCGGTATGCGGGCCTCTCACTGTTGTGGCCTCCCCCGTTGCGGAGCACAGGCTCCGGATGCGCAGGCCCAGCGGCCATGGCTCATGGGCCCAGCCACTCCACGGCATATGGGATCCTCCCAGACCGGGGCACGAACCCGTATCCCCTGCATCGGCAGGCGGACTCTCAACCACTGTGCCACCAGGGAGGCCCTGAAAAATTGAATACTTTAAATAAACATTATGGAGATTTATTATTGGACAGTCTCACTATTCTTTTGTTTCTTGGGTGAAGTATACTTAATATCAGGAAGTACTTTGATTATTTTTTAGAGAAAGTAATTATTGAAGTGAATTAAGACTCCTCATTTATGTTATTCCTGATGCATTGAAAGCTCCATAGATAAGATCATGAATGATGTATGGGACTTTACATTTTTTCAGTTCCAAATATGCATACTATATATAAAGTATATTCAAGTGTACATACTACGTATATATGAATTATGTACATATATATACATATATAATGTATATAGGAAGTACATACAAGTTCAGAGAAATACATGACTTTTCAAGGTCACACAGCAATCAAGATCCCAATCAAGTCATTTAACTCTTCCATTATACCATGTTGTTTCCATCTAAAGAATGAAAGATACAGTTACTTATTCTTTGGAAAGAATATGGTCCCATCACATTATTTTTAAATATATATATTTTTTGAATTTTAGAGTAGTTTTAAATTTACAGAAAAACTGCAAAGAATACACACAGTGTTCCTGTATACCCCACACCCAGTTTCCTCTATTGTTAATATCTTACATTATAATGGTGTTTTTGTCACGACTAATGAATCAATATCGATACATTATTATTAAAACCCATACCTTATTTGAATTTCCTTAGTTTTTATCAATCAGTTTCAGGATTTCTTCCAGCATACCACATTAATTAATTTCAGTCATCATGTCTCCTTGACCTTCTCTAGACTGTGACGGTTTCTCAGACTTTCCTTATTTTGTATGACCTTGCCAGTTTTGAGGATTACTGGACTGGTTTTTTTTGTTTGTTTGTTTGTTGTTGTTTTTGTTTTTGTTTTTGTGGTACGTGGGCGTCTCACTACCGTGGCCTCTCCCGTTGCAGAGCACGGGCTCCGTATGTGCAGGTTCAGTGGCCATGGCTCACGGGTCCAGCCGCTCCGTGGCATGTGGGATCTTCCCGGACCGGGGCACGAGTCCGTGTCCCTTGCATCAGCAGGCGGACTCTCAACCACTGCACCACCAGGGAAGCCCTGGACTGGTATTTTGTACAATGGCTCTCAGTTTGGGTTTATCTAGTGTTTTTCTCATGGTTAGACTAAGTTATGGTTTGGAGGAGGAAAACCACACAGGTAAAGTGCCCTTCTTATCACATCATATCAAAGGTGAATACTGTCAACATCACTTATTACTGCTGATGACCAGGTGTGGCGTAGGTAGTGTTTGACAGGTTTCTTCATGTAAAGTTCCTCTCCTCCTCCTTTCTAGAGTGTACTCTTTGGAAAGAAGTCCTGTGTATAGCCTACACTTAAGGAATGGTGATATATGTTTCACCTCCTTGGGGAGGAGCTTCACTTCATTTTTATCTCCATGAAATTAGCCAAGAATATTGCCTCCACTGAATCTTGTTAATAGGAGAATCTTGTCCCAGATATGTAAGTGTGTTCATATTAATTGAACAATTATCTTCCAATGCATACTTAGCTTGCCTGTGTATTTTTTCTTTCCTTCATGGTTCATACAATAAATGCATATGGATTAAACATGAGAAACAGGACACTTGATTAAATAACTAAACTGGAAGAGTTTATTTACTGGGCTTAGTTTCAAATTAGTTGTAAATTGACTCACAGAGTTCTTTCAACTACAGGGTGAAGTGGAATGGAATTTTACAGCTAAATTTAAACTAGATATGAAGAATCTGATGATAAAAAATGGGAAAGTCTAGATATATTTTATGGGTAGTAGTCTTAACACACTTCATATAATGGCTAAACATGCTATTTGTTATGTCTAAAACAATGAATTAAAGCATAACATCTTACTATCAGAATGAAATAATTTTTGACACATTTTAGGGGGGAGATATTTGGCTATGTCAACAGGCATGGAAGTAACACTGAGTTTATTTTGGAGAATTAAAAACCATGTGTACCCTCCAGAAAGAAATATTCAAAAACATGCTTATTTAAAAGTTAATATGAAAAGCAGACTTATCTTCCCCAAAATGAATCTCATTCTTCCTTCATTCATATCATTATAACATAATAATAATTTAGGGGTGGGGTATTTTAAATGAGAAAAAAAGTTTGATAGCAGATTTTACATGAGAAGATTCTACAGCAGACTTGACAGACTTGTTAAACTTTTTAAAATTAAAAAATTAATTTTCTATCTTCTAACAACCTGTATTTGAATTCTCCTAGAATACCTCACCTTCTTTCATGTATTGGGCAATGCTTTCTCATGGAATTTTTACTGACTATATAATTGACCCCAAAAGAAGATAGTTCAATATTGCAGTCAGTCTGAAAAATAAGGTTGATTTTCTTCTACTAATATTTTGAACCACTATATCTCAATCAAGGGGATATATAACTATTCTAAAATAAAAATGTAAAGAATATGAAAAACCATATAACTCTTTCTTCTTAAATTCTTATTCTTTAGATTTTTAAAGAATGTTTTCTTAATAAATTGACATATATAGCATAAACTAGTATTTGACTGAAAACACATACTTATTCTAGACAATATAATGCATTTATGAACTGTAATGACAACTATGAAATAAAATGTAATATAATGAAATATATTGGTGACACTGTTGTCAGAGCAATCCAGGAAAATTATTATTTTGCAGTTATGTATACTGATTCACACCCTAAAATATTAAAGGAAATTAAGTAATAAGTGATTTAATGTTTGTGTGGTTAAGTAAATACCATGAAAATATTGAAGTGATGCTGTAAATATCTTACCTTAAAGAAGACTGGAGGTTTTGCAATTTCCTTGAGATGTGTAAAATCCAGTGAGATTTTATTAAGGAGAAAATTATCTTGAGAGTTTTCTGAGAAACAACAAAAACTGTTGTTCAATGACAGTGGCTTCAATTCATTCCTAAAACATTTATTGAAAGCTAAATGACTGTTCTGCATGTTGGGGCTACTGTGTTGGATGTGATTTGGGGCCGGCCCTCTGGGAATTCTGTGTTATAAATTCCATTTATAACAGTTTATAGTCACTCAATAAATTTTGCTTGTCTTTCCACCAAAATAGAGTTATTGTATTTTTATTGCTTAGATTATCATGTTAGAAAATACTATAAATCTTTTGAAAAATTTTCAAGCTACTTTGGCAATCTCCTGTTAGGACAAATATCTGTTGGTTGTTGTCCTAGAACTTCACTTAAAAAGTGAACAGCCTTGGCCAGGGCCTGGGCTAGGGACTAGAGGACACCAAAAGGTGTGAAACACAGTCCATCCTTTCAAGAAACTTTGTATCAAGTTAAGCTCATTACATACAAGATATTTATCTAAGAGTATAATCTTCTGGAATCCAAGTCCAAGTCATTGATTTTTATTTATCTGATAAACACTTTTTATTCACTCATAAAACTGTAAATATATTTGCATTTTTGAATAGCATCTGGAAATGGTGGTACCTACAATAATAACTCTTATTATAATTTCTAAATAGTATTCAGGAGATGGAGCTTGCTGTAGTAGAAAGATGATTTACTTTGGAGTCAGGCAGATCTGAGTTTGATATAGGACTGTATCACAGCCAATAACCTATGACTTTGATCTAGTTCCTTAAACTTTCTGGGACTCAGCTTTCTCACTTGTAGTGTGTAGCTAAATCTTAACTTTCAGTGTAGCTGGGAGGATTTAACATAACATATACAGAGTTCTTCACACATCCTTGGCAAAGAGCAGGAATGGAAAACTGCTGTTGGATATTTGTCAGTGTTAGAATAATAATTCTTGGGCAATGTTTCACTGTTTTAAAAATGACTTCACCTTCATTATCCAATCTAATTTTTATACTAACTTCTGAAATTAAGATATTATCAATTCAGTTATTCATGTAAAGAAACCAAGAAATGGAAGTGACCAGTGGAAATCTGACACATCCCGAATTTGAATCTTTGACTTCTAGCTCAAGATCCTGCCCTCTCCATAAAGAATTAAGAATTGTGAGAATTCAATTTTGCCTTGTTCACACCAAAGCCTACCTGTCTGGTTTGCACAAGATATGTAAATTCTTGAAGTCTTAGCTTCCTCACCTGTACATTGAAGGCATTGTACTGATATATCTTTCCAATCCTTTCCAGTTTTGCATGCACTATGAGAGTCAGTAGAGTGTAGTTGTTAAGATACAAGTGTTGGAGATAAACTCTTGGATTCAAATCCTGACTCTGCCATTTGTTGGCTCTGTAAGCTTAGGCAAATTACTAAATCTCATCAAGTCTCATTTTACTCATCATTATGGGTTAATAAATAGTACTTACTTCAGGGCATCATCTTTGTGAGGAATAAATACATTAAACTATGCAAAATATGAAGAAAGGGATCTGGTATAGAATAAATGTCATACATATAAGTTTTTGCTGATTATTTCCTAAAATTGTGCCATCAAGTTTAATGACTCCAAGTGAGCTATTTTAACTCTTCAAGTCAGAGTAGATTTGCTTAAACAATTAAGTGTAAGCATCACCATCCTGGATTCTTGGCCCAATCACACTGCTGTTCTTGTGACACTGACTCAACTCGCTAGCTCTGTTCTAAAGAACTGTTATTGGTGGACATAGCCACATACACCTGGGAGCAGTGTTTACCTGTCCAGAAATAGATGTATGTGTATCAATATAGAGTCAGCACTGAATCTTCTCCTGGTACCCAATTGAACTGATGAATCTATTTCTTTGAAGTTCTGGAACTATTCGGGATCTGGGTCAGTATGATTGCAGAAGCCAACGATTCTAATTAGACATTTGCTAAAACACCAAAAAGTATAGCAAAACTGCTTTGCAAAATAATTATTTAAGCATATAAATTCCAAGCATTAGATGCAAATTAAAACTCATTTTGGTAGAAGAATAATTAAAGGTCTTAATTCTATGTGTTATTTGTAGACAAATGCAAGTTTTATTTTACTAATAAAATTGTTCATTAAAATCTTTAAAACATATCACATTCATATTAGATATCACTGAAAAGTAATTCAATAACTGAACTTAGCCATATTGAGATGCATACGCCAATGGAGTCAACATAAAAGTAACAGCTAAATTTTTGGCAAATTGCTTAAAATTTTTTTAAAAAAGGTTTTATTTCCATAGCATGGACTTTTAGAACATATTGGTAAGCTATTCCTGCCTAAATTATTGTTTAATAATATTACAATATTTAATAATTTAAGTACAAATTTTATTTACAGTTTCCATGCTTTAATTTTGCTTTGTAAGAATTTCAGAAATATAGAAACAGCTGACATTTTTCGAAACAACTACTAGCACAGTGGAAAAATAAAAAGCTGCTTTCATTCCATTTTTTTTTTCTGTATTCACTCTTTTTTGCTAGGTGGCATGCATGCAGTGGTTTCATGGAGACCATACAATGCTTGAGATGATTGAGAAAAAACGTTGCTTGTGCAAGGAAATAAAAGCTAGACAGAAAACGGAAAAGGGCCTTTGCAAACAGGATAGCATGCCTATCCTACCCAGCTGGAAGAAGAATGCGGGTACAAAGAAGTACAGCCCTCCACCCTATTCTAAACAGCAAACGGTATTCTGGGACACTGCCATATGACTGTGTGCAGGATGGCGTGAGCTCCACATTATTTAACACGAAGAGGGAGGTCGACTCGGTCATGTGATAAGTAACTGTTACATATCGTCTCAGTCAAAAAATGGAATGCCAGTGGTTCCCTGGAAAACCCATGGGAAGCTGTGCCTATTTGTGGCTAGTTCAAGATAAAATCCGTATTTCCTTGCATTTAAGGCACACGTATTTATCATGGATTATTTTGAATCCAGAAGATATTAAGATGTAAATATTTTACTAGTTTATGGATGACACCTGAAATAATACACATTATACGTATATAAATGATAGAAATATCAAGAGTTTTACTATATGATACAATTTTGGTATTAACTGGTTTGTTATCTCTTTTATATGTCCCTTGATGCCTTTGATTATTAATTTTTGCATTTAAAATGTTTCTTTCTGCCACCTTTGGTTTCTGTACATGAGCTCACAGATAGGTTATGTTCAATCACACAATATATGATCTGGTGCTAGTAATGTAGAAGTTGAATATCATATTCATTAGGAACATACGTTGCTTTGTATGTTTTTAAGGGTTTGACAGGAAATGAATGCCAATGTGATGCTGAATTTGGACGTCCACATTACATCAACACCAATATTTTTGCTACATTGGCTTTATAAGAATTTCTCTTCAGTATCATCATGTTTATACTAAGCAATGGTTAGTCAGACTCCAGAGAAAGTTAATAGGATATATTTGGACATCCCAACAGAAAACATTTCCTTCAGAAATGACTTTAGGGACACATGTCCTTGCATCATTGATTTGATTGGAGGAGACCAGGGTTCACTGTGATAATGGAAGGAACAAGGAATCAAAGGTTAAACAGCACAACTGCTTTCAAGAGGGTGGGACCAGTGGCTTTAGAGCCACTGCCATCACTATTTTTGAGTAACTTTTCATGTGTATGTTTGTTTCCCTAGAAAATGACCAATATATATTCAACCAGATGAGTTTACATGTTTTAGTATACTAAATGCCAATCTTTCTCAAAATTTAGGTTCACAAATGGAGTAGTATTTCATGTTAATTTTTCAAATTAGTTATTATCATATTTTTGGGGTGTAATCTTCTGTGCATGTTCATCATACCCATTCTTACTGATGATGACACCATGACCAAAGAAGTATGACCAATTGTTTATTTTATATTTTGTTTCAAGAAAGAAACAGGAAATGCAGGGGATGGAAGATGGGGTGGATTCAATTTTATGTGGTGGTAAAATTTAAGTTAAATAAATCATATATATCTTTTAAGAGTAACTTGTTAGTTGACTATAAATATCCCCACGGATGAATAAAAAGGAAACTATCACATATATTTTGTATATTTAAATTACTATTTATGCTTCCTAAGATGGACAGTATGTGATTCTTCTTTAACAATCAATTTAGTATTATATTTCTGAGAGAAAAGTATGTGTTTGAAGTTATTGTCATAGTGGTTTTCCTTGTAAGGGTTTTGACAGCAAGGTTTTGACAGCAATAGTACAGTGCTGCTCAATATAACCAAATATAACAGGAGGTAGGGAATTTTTGTAATCTATATTGCTAAAGAGCTAGTAATGCTTTATCAGTAATAGTTTCTTTCAAGCCTTTGAAATGTTATAAAATAATTTTTTAATATTTTATAATTAATGTATATTTTGATGTCCAACTAGAATTCTGAAAGAATAAGGAAAATAAGGTAAGTGGGAGCATGTATATCTGTTATGTGTGCCCGTGCACACGTGAATGAGTACTCAGTGGGGGAACTGTGTACATTAAATGCTTATTGAAGTTTTAGTTTCGCTTGTATCACTGAGGTAAGGTGGTTAAAAAAAAAAAGCAGAGTCAAAAGTACAGGAAATCACGGAGAGATCTTAAGTAGCTTAAATAAATCCTGCTGCCATGTTTCACCAGTTATAGATTTTATTCCAAATCCAACAATCAATGGAGTTCAAATCTAGGAGTGATGAAAATGTGTTAAGGTAAAATCAGAATTGAAATAAAATGCGTTTAAGACCCAAGTTGTTATCCTGATTTAAGTTATTATGACCACATATGCTCAAGCCAATGAATCAGATATATATGTCATCAATTCTCAGCACCTTTATGATGATCTTGAGATATATAGATAGATAGATAGATAGATCAATCTCAGGCTCAATATGATAATGATTAGATAATTCCCTTGAAATTTATATTTTGGTAATAAATGCAAGTGTGTTTTTCAAATGCCAATCTTTCCCATAACTATCTGAATTAGACAAAAGATATTTTTTAATGCTGGCCACTTGTCAAGAAGGAAACAGAGTTACTAAAATGATTTGTGTTGGATTCAACCATTTCCATTTGTTCTGCCAAACTCATACTCTTGCCAGGTTTCATACATTCCTTTTCCAAGCAAGTTATTTTCTGAGAAGGTAACTTGTTTGAAAATCTGACCTTAGGCAACGATTTCCATTTATTTTCTCCAAATCTTGCTTTCCATGGGAAGTAATTGAAAGATCTGATATTTGGCTCAAGAAATGATATTCTATACCTATAAGACTGTCCATTGTGGTTTAGTCTATGTGGCAATAGCCATTCTATGATTAATTTCCTTTTTGTGTAGCATTTCTTTATGTGGAGAAAAAGAGGTCATTAGGACAGAGAAAAAAATAAAGTTACTCTCTAGTGGCAACTAATTAGGACACTTCATCCTTTAAATTTGGTCAGATGATCAAAAGTTTTGCCTGCACCCAGAACACTATGGAATGATAAGGCTCATAATTTTTTAGCAGTGCCAAAGAACAAATCATATCATGGCATGATTATCAAGTTGAAAGAGCTCAGAATTATAAAAATTATCTTTTCACAGCAAATTTTATAGAAACAGAATTTTATTGGCTGTCAGCAAGATGATTTTATATGTGAAAACTTCTTAGAAGAGACATAATTTTTTTTTAGAAGGGAAAAAGCAAATCCTGCTTTTCTGCCCAGTCTCCGAAGCCAGCATCTTCTGAGGTATAACAGGAGTTCTTTATGTAAATGTTGTCAAACTTTCCCTTGTGTTTATGGAGTGGAAGCAAGTTTGGAGTGGAAAGTGATTGATTTGTGTAAAGGTTAATGTCACCCATAAAAAATAGTCGTGAAAGTGAAACAAAACAAAACATTAAGAGGTTAAAATGTGTAGTTAAGAATATACACATTCAAATACATGGTAATTAAATGGATACAAGCAGATACAACTTCACTTTTCAAAGCAGTGACATCGGGACTTCAGAGACCCCAAGGTTCCACATAGTTTTCTTTGAATGCTTCCGGAGAGTAGAGAAACATTTTCCTCACCATCTTTTGGCTTAGGCCTCACCCTTATATCCAATGTAGTTTGACTCTTAAGAGAGAGTTTGGTGATCAAATTAATAAAACTAAATGACCCTATTGTTTTATTGTTTTAATTAAATAAGACATCAGAACAATGCACATACAATGCAATTTCAATATTACTTATATGTTAAGTAATATTTTGCCTCAAATACAAAAGAACTTGTAAGCTAATCATGGCTACCTATAAAATGAAGGAAAAATTCCTGTGATTTAAGTAGCAAGTAATCTGAGATGAGAGAGAATTCACCCTTGCAAAGAAGTAGAAGTAGAATAGAATAGCAATTCACAATTCATTGTGTCCCAGACTTAAATTGAAGTGAAAGAAAAATAATACCTATGTACTTAAGATTAACTGACTAAATCTTCCTTGTAAGAGAAAATAGATATCTAACTCTAGAATGTGAACAATTTGTTATTAATCCATTATTGATTTAACAGTTCATTATTGAGCAACTTATATATCAGCTATTTTAAAACATTTCTGAAGCATTTGGCATCAAGCATTCAAAAAGATGTGTTCCCTGCCTTCAAAGAGCTTTATTATGCAATCATTAATATTTTCAAAACAAAGCTTTTAGGAAGATATACAATATCACATATGTTTGACATCTCTTATGTGTTTATATATGGTACTCTTTTTTTCAGATCAAGTGTATAGTCAAAATAAAATGCTAAACATATTAAAGTTGATGTCTAAGTATAAAATATGTTTATGTGTAAGCTTCTATAGGTACACATAGGATATGTACTGCTGTCTATATAAATCAGTAAAAGGATAACAAGTTTTTCCATGTTGGACTTTGAACATTGTGGCTTGGGGTTTGGATTGATTTAAAACCCTTTGATATTTGGGTCAATTACACTGTAGCAAAATGTGTGTATTCTGGGAAAAATGTCTCATAATATTTCCCTTTAAATGTTATAAAGGTTCAAATTTAAGGGAAAACATCTTTACAGAAACATCGTTGGATCTATCTCAACTAAACCTGTATGAAATCCTTTTGAGTTTTCAATTGTTCCCAAATATGACTGGGTTTGCCCACCCTCAAAGCATCTACATTTACACAGGTATACACCCACATACAGTATACATACTGTATATAATATATATGAAAATGTTTAGTATGCACTTCTTTTGTTTGAAACTCCTTCAGTTAACATTTATAGTGTAGCAATTTGTGTAAAGTGCACTGTGATTATAAAAAACAAAGCACAGTAAAGTCACAGGTCTTGTTATCTTACACTAAAAATGTGTTCACGTATTTAGCAATTGTATGTTTACTTTCTTGTTCTTTCAAGGAATTGAAACAAATAGCTATTGAGAAAATGATATCAAATAATATGTTTTTTAGTGATAATGGCACTACATTTTTAAAAGACAGGGTTTTTAAAAGAGACCATTTAACATCCATTCCACCATCACGTTTACTGTATTTAAAAATCTGAATGTCGTACTGCATTTTTCATTACTCATTAAAAATGTCAGGTATGTGCCTGAAAAGTTGTGCAAATAAACATTAGATAACAGATTTCTCTACTAATATGTTGTTAGCCATTTCTATATACATAATAATATAAACACTGATGTTTTAATTTCTTTTAATTTTTGTACTTGATTTTTTCAGGTAACATGTAATTATAAATGTACTTTGATACTCCTGAAGTAACCAGATGTTGTCTGAAAACAAATTGTTTTCTTTAGTGCATTGGCAATATTTTGCAATACTTTTGTGCTTATTTATTTGTGCTCCCGTGTAATTATAATAAAAGCAATACTTTAAATTAGTTGACTTTGTCGTTGCTGGTATTTATTCATCAAGAAACAAGATTGGTAACATCTCTTTTAAAGAAAAGTGTGCACATTTTTCCACGTTTCCATTTGCCTATGAGATTGTATGTATGGTGGAAGATTGGTGGCTGTGAGTAGTTTGAAGACCTAGATTATACAACTTAGTTATGTGACTCTCAATCGTCCTCAATCACCACTCAGCTTCTGCTTCAAATAGGTGATCCACTAAGTAAGAGGAAACTTGACATTTTTCTTTCATATGCACCTAATTCCAATTAAATGACTCAGTGTGTATCTAAAGTGTGCTGGAGGCATTAAAGAAAAAAAAAATCCAGCAATCCTAGACTGGTGTACATAGACAAGATATTTATTTGAAGAGTATTTAGCACATTTATTTATTCAGTCATACTTCTAGAATTAATCTGATTTAAATAGGGAGCAAGTCAGTATGTTAATGTTTACTGGGGCATTGGTAATTAAAATGTCATTGGACACTTGAAATATACAAGACAAGGTTCTGGATCTCAGAAATCTTACCAAAAAAACTGCATTTGTGGGACTTTCCTGGTGGTCCAGCCGTTAAGACTTTGCCTTCCAGTACAGGGGTTGCGGGTTTGATCCCTGGTCAGGGAGCTAAGATCCCAAATGCCTTGCGGCCAAAAAACCAAAACATAAAACAGAAGCAATATTGTAACAAATTCAATAAAAACTTTAAAAATGGTCCACATCAAAAAAAAGTTTTTTAAAAAAGTGCATTTGTAATAAAGCAACCCCCTTTAATAGTTTCTAATGGCAACTTCATCAACCACTTACATCTTCTCCCATATGTCCAGTTTCAGTGTAATTTGTTATACTTTCATAATTCCTCACAAATTCTTTTCATGTTCATTCTTTTTAAGTTTTTTTTTTTGATGTGGGCCATTTTTTCAAAGTCTTTATTGAATTTTTTACAATATTGCTTCTGTTTTATGTTTTTGGCCACGAGGCACGTGGGATCTTAGCTCCTTGACCAGGGATCAAACCTGCACCCCCTGCATTGGAGGGTGAAGTCTTAACCACTGGACCACCAGGGAAGTCCCTCCTGTTCATTCTTAAAAGGAATCCAATTCATTCCTACTCTTTCGTTCCACTTCTACAGCTACTCAAATGCTCTGTGTGCACCCTACCTCTTGGTTGAACAAGAAATAACTAATCATACTTTCCATTATCAACACTTTAACTTCCATCCATCTCAGCTCATGACAAGAGGTGCCCCACATTCTAAAATGTCTCTTCTCTTCTCCCAGCTCTCACTAAGACACATTGTTTCCAGTGCTCTCATAGTCTAATTAATTATGTTAATGCTAAGATGTGAATGACTGACAAAACAATGTCTATCCTCCTATGGCTATTGGCATTGAAGAAAATTCTTAGTAACATGCACCATGGACTGTCTATTACTAGAATGTTGGGCAATGTGACAAAATAGGAGGTTAGAAGAGAAGTTTATAGAAAACTTTGCACATTATCACCTCAAATTGCATCCTCTAGAACAGTGGTTCTCAAACTTTGTTGCACAGAAGAATCATGTGAGCTATTTCTAAAAACCCCCACTGTTCAGAAAGCATCTGGGGGTAGTACACAGGCTTCAGTAGTTTCTAAAAGCCCCCAAGTGATTCCAATACATGGCTAAAATTGAGAATTAGAGCAGTGCTTCTTTTATTGTGTGTGTGTTATGCGGGCCTCTCACTGTCGTGGCCTCTCCCATTGCAGAGCACAGGCTCTGGACGCGCAGTCTCAGCGGCCATGGCTCACGGGCCCAGCCACTACACGACATGTGGAATCTTCCCGGACTGGGGCACGAACCCATGTCCCCTACATCGGCAGGCGGACTCTCAACCACTGTGCCACCAGGGAAGGCCAGAGCAGTGCTTCTTAAACTTTAATGTGTGTGCGTATCACCTGGGGAACTTGTGAACCTTTAGTAGAGGCTGAGATTGGCATCTCCAGCAAGATCCCAGGAAATGCTGATGCTGCTTGCCCATAGACCATCTACTGAGAACAACTACTAAGCAACTTCCTTCTCTGCCTATTTTTAGGGAGCCTTTGATACCATACACTAGAGCACTGCTACTCACAGTGTGCTTCACAGATAGACAACACAGCACCATGCTGGGACTTGTTAGAAATGCAAAATCTTGGGCTCCATCCGAGACAGATCTTTGGAGCTGAGACTCAGGAATCTCAGTGCTGAGACTCATTGATCTGCTTTAGCAAGCTATCCAGATGATTCTTATGCCCAGTGAAGTTTCAGAAGCAATACCCTGGACCAGTGTGGTTTTCAACAATGGCAGCACATTACATTCATCTCAGGAGACTTTTATTTACTTCTGATACCTGGGCATTACTTCCACAGATTCTGATTTTATCAGCCTGGGGTCAGGCTGGACAACTTTTCCTTCTCTTCCTCCTCTTTATCCTTTCTTCTTCCTTTCTTAGAACTTCCCAGGTGATTAGAATATGAAGCCGGTATTGAGAAAGCTATATTAAAGAATCAACTCTGTCCCATACACTGGAAGTTTTGCCACATTTTCCAGAAACAGCATTTTATCCACAGGACCAAATACAAAACTTGGTCATTTCATACCTCTCCTCATCAAAGTTACTTATAAGTACCTTATGGCAAAGAGTGCTGCAGGAAGAAAGTTCCAGTTTGGGGTTCAATCATTTCCCTATGACTGGGTGCCTATCTGCCATCTGAGGAAGTCAATGGTCTATGAGGTTACGGTTACATTATTTTAAAAAAATATTCTGAATATTGTCTAGAAATTAGTGTCCAGGTGATACTCAGAATCTTCATTTTTGATAACAGTTTCGGAGTCTATCAGATTTCCTCCCAGTTGGAATTGGGCACACCCCGCAAACATCCTCTCCCACCCCCCAACACACATGCAAACACATGTGCTTGAGTATCCATTACAGTGTCAACTGACTTATAACAGTTATTTCTTTGGGAGTTTGTCTTCTATACTATATGGCAAGTTCCAGACAGGGGAGCTGGGTTTGCTTGTTGTAAATGTTTATTTCCCAGAGTTCCTGGCCCATTGCTCTGCACATGAAAGTACTGAATAATATCCATTGAGTCCATTTATGTGTTTATTTAACCAATATTCATTAAAGTCCTCCTATATACCAAACGCTGTTCTATACAGTAACAGGGCAAAGTCCTTGCACTTGTAAAGTTTAAATTCTAGCCAATTTATGTTTTCCTTTGATGTTGTATCCTCTACTTCCTCTCTTTCATTAGATAAAATAAAAATTGTATGAGATATTGTGAAATTTTGTAATTTCTGGACCAAGATTGCTCTAGATACATGTGAGTATTATTTATATAGCTATATATTTATATCTATCCACCTACACATTTACTTAAACCCCACCTTGTTATAAAACAAATTAAAGCAGTTTATATTAATGCATAAAATACAGAAAAATATATATATGAAATGTATGACAACTGTAAGAGGAAAAACAAAAGATTAGGGTATGATATTAAAACCAGCCATAAACGATTTTAGTTCACAAAATGCATACAATGATACCGCATGTAATTACAAGCTATACGTTCATAATTCATTATAAGAGCAACACCAATAATAATAATAATATAATAATAATAATAATAATGACTATTACAATTATTGCTTACTCTGTGCCAGATTCTGAACTGTTTTTTAATCTATTTTACTTAATTTCTACCTCAACTCTCTGATTATCTTCATTTTCTAGATAAAGCTGTTGAAGTTTATAGAACTTGCACAAAATTATACAGATAGTATTTATAGATTCTGGAAATTGAGGCTAAGCTTCTCTGATTCTAAAACAAAACCAATGCAACACAGTCTTTCATTTAAATTAGTGTCAGTTCGCTATTCACCATTTACAGAGATTTAAACACGTTTTGAACACTACATTATACACTATTTATGTAGCCTAAATGGAACTAATCCATCTAACTTCAATTTACTTATTTAACACCAAAGAGGCAGTATTTTCCCCTACAGCAGAACAAAGTTCACAGTTACAGCTCAGTGAAGGGGACTACAGGTTTTCTTTGCCATTCCTGATCATTTCTTATGAATCTTTTAACAGGTTGCAAGGAAGGTCAAATGAGTTCACTAAGGTCAAACAGTAAATTGGCTTTTAAATGGATTTTGCCTGTACATTTCCCTTAGGGTAACTACTGCCATGCTATGTTAAGTTTTTGATATGTTTCAGTTATATTAAGTTTTCAGCTATGTTAAGTTTTTTGATATGTTTCAAAGTGCCTTCTCTGCTACATTCAACAAAAGGCTTATTGGCTTAAGGAGGTACTTTGTTTTAGGGAATGCATCCATCCAAATTTTGTTGCTTTTTCTTCAGGGAAGATACTGGATGATATTTTAAATGGTGGGGTTGGGGAGAAAGAATAATAGAGTCATACCTGGTATTAAATTAAAATCTACCATCACACTGGGCACTGACACCTGAATACTCTATTCTTCAGCAACATTTCCTCACAAAGACCCTTAAAATGTGCTAGGATAGAAAAAATGACACTGGGATAGAAAAAAGAAAAAATGTTTGTTATTATTGTAGTTATATAGTTAAGCTTTTATACATTTAAAGTGTAAAACTAACATATTAAAGTACTTGAGTTCTTTCACTGAATAAGTCATTCTTTCTTTTTTTTTTTTTTTTTTTTGGCCCTGCTACGCGGCATGTGGGATCTTACTTCCCCCGACCAGGGATTGAACCCCTGACCCCTGCAGTGGAAGTGCTGAGTCTTAACCACTGGACTACCAGGGAAGTCCTGAATAAATAACTTTTGAATGCTTCTGTGCCAGTCATTATTACCAATGATGGGAATATGTTCCTTAATAAAAGACAACCTTACGCCTCTTAGAATTTACACGATGGATATGATTACTAGTCTTATGAAGTTGACAGCACCAAGTGAACCCCCTTGCTCGGACCTCAAGGATTACAAGGTGTGGTGTTGAGATGATATTCAGATGTGGCAAAATTCAGAGTGGCTGAAAGGCGGCTGCTCTGAGACTGTAGGATTATACTGTCTCTGTCGGAGTAGGCTTTCTTGCCTCACCCATCTCCTTCCCTTGGGGTTTGAGACCTCCGTGTCAGAGATCACACATATATGCATATTGATTCCTTGTTAAACATATATTTTTCCTTTTACAGTAGAAAGGTTCTGAAACAACAACAACAACAAACCACTGAGACCACCTTGGAGATGACTAGACACCTCTGATTATAATTATGTCAAAGTGTTTTTTTTTGCTTGAGGATCTTCTAGACTTTATCTGAGACTAGCATCCAAATGTGTCTCCCACCCTAGAAGAGTCTTGATTTCTCATAGTTTACAATGTTAATTACCATTGTCTAGTTTCCAAACTGTTCCACTTGGTTGCAGAAATCCACCAGCCTCAGTATCACCCTACAAGTCCCTGCCCCCTCCCAGACCCCAGCATCATACATCAACAATCTCAAATTCGAATGACTCTATGCCTTGGGTAAGAGAGACAAGCGTCTATCTTCAAGTATTGAAACAGTCAATCATTAAGGTAGGGCTTGAAAAATGGAGGATGAAGGAGATGGTAGACTTCAATATAAACTTGGACATGAGGATAAGGAGTTTGCCAGGGAAAAACACAAGAGTAGGGATATAATAAATTTTAAAAATAAGAGTAGTAGTAGTGTTATTCAGTTTTGGAAAAAGTGCAATTCATCCCAAAGATGGCTAGGTAGGAATTTTTTAAGAAGTTAACCTCATTTTTACTTGAATGTATGGCTTTCTTTCACATTTATATCAGGATTATGCAAAAGAGACCATTGGGAAACTTGATCAGAGCTGTTTAGAAAGGCAAACAAGAAAGTCAGTCTAGGCATAAAAATGAATAAAGTCAGTACAGAGAAGCAAGGAAAGGGTAAGGCCAAAAATTATTGACCTCAGTATTTTCTGATGACTCCTCATAACTTTGTCTTTCTGCTTTATAGATGTATTGTTTATTAAATCTAAAGAGGTGAGGTGAGATTTAAACAGTGTATTCCTAGTTATGCAAAGACCTGGAGGAGTGTTTCAGATAATTGTAAAGACTGAGATAGAATGATTTTGAGGTTTTCAGGAACCCTACTGGCCACAAATATAGTAATGAGGGAGAGGTTGGGGCCAGATATGTAGGTGCTGTGCCGTTTATACGCCAGGCAAAGTATCAAGCATATCACTTGCAATATCTAAGAATCGAAAGCATAAGTGGAGTTTAAGAAGGATAGAAAAGGATATTCATGACACCTCCCTAAATTCATCAGCCCACCTCTCATTAATAAATGTGTGCAGAAAACCAAGAATCATCAAACATTTGATGAAAATAAGCAATGAACAAAAGAAAATCCAACAGAAGAGGTAAGTAAAGCACAAATAGATTATTAACAAATTATATTTAGATTGATCACCAGAGGTAGGTTTAATGTGAAACTAATGACATAAATTTTATGGCTACACCCACATATAAAAACCACTCTAAAATGCTGGGAGAAGCCCTAGCAATGTGTTCACATGGACATATGATTGTGTAAAATTTGCAAAAGTGGATTTTTTGACTATGATCAACCAGTTTTCTACTTTAATTTACCTTCCATCCTACTTCTTGATTTGGGGGTCACTGGGATGGCTGTGGAAATTTTTGAGATCTGACCAAGAAGAGGTTGGGTTGGATATACAATCACTTTAGGCTTAGTGGGACATTTCCACATAAATCACAAAATTCATAATTTTGTAACTTTTTTTCTTAAAGAACATCCCTCCCCAATTCGTATAAGCTTCAGTTCTTACAAAATTTGGAACTGCAATGATTTTCACAGATATTTATAGACACTGAAAGGAATATCTTTTCCATAAAACTAAAACAGCTATGATAATAATCTAGAAATCAGAAAAAAATAACAACCATAAAGTATGAAGTACTTCAGCTCCCTGACCTCCTCTCACCTTTTCAAACCAAAAAATAAATAAAATATATAATAAACAATAAACGGTATATAGTTAAGAGCTTAGAGACACTTTATCAACCATTTCAGAGAATTATGATTGAGATTTCTAGGAAGATCTTAAATCTACAGGCTACATATTATATTTACCACCAAAATGGTCTCATATCTTGGACATGCTCATATCCTTTAGAATATGATTATTGTAATATTTATGAGAATTGATAAGGTTAAACTATTTAGATTTTTTTTTAAATTCAGGTATAGTTGATTTACAATGTTGTGGTGCTTTCGGGTGTACAGCAAAGTGATTGTTATATATAATATATATTTATATATATAATAACCTATAATGGAAAAGAATCTGAAAAATAATATATATAATATCTACTTTCTCAGAATCTTTTCTATTATAGGTTATTACGAGATATTGCATATGCCAAAGTTCCCTGTGATATACATTAGGTCTTCATGTTTTTCTATTTTTTAACATCTTTATTGAAATATAATTGCTTTACATTGTTGTGTTAGTTGCTGCTGTATAACAAAGTGAACCAGCTATACGTATACATATATCACCATATCACCTCCCACTTGCATCTCCCTCCCACCCTCCTTATCCCACCCCTCTAGGTGGTCACAAAGCACCAAGCTGATCTCTCTGGGCTGTGCAGCTGCTTCCCATTAGCTATCTATTTTACATTTAGTCATGTATATATTTCAATGTCACTCTCTCACTTCATCCCATCTTACCCTTCCCCCTCCCTATGTCCTTAAGTCCACTCTCTACATTTGCATCTTTATTCCTGTCCTGCCCCTAGGTTCTTCAGAACCTGTTTTTGCTTTTTTTAGAATCCATATATATGTGTTAGCATACGGTATTTGTTTTTATTTTTCTGACTTACTTCACTCTGTATGACAGAGTCTAAGTCCATCCACCGCACTACAAATAACTCAATTTCATTTCTTTTTATGGCTGAGTAATATTCCATTTATATAAGTGCCACATCTTCTTTACCTATTCATCTGTCAAAGGACACTTTGGTTGCTTCCATGTTCTGGCTATTGTAAATAAGACTGCAATGAACATTGTGGTACATGACTCTTTTTGAATTATGGTCTTCTTAGGATATATGCCCAGTATTGGGATTGCTGGGTCATATGGTAGTTTTATTTTAGTTTCTAAGGAACCTCCAAACTGTTCTCCATAGTGGCTGTATCAATTTACATTCCCACCAATAGTGCAAGAGGCTTCCCTTTTATCCACAACCTCTCCAGCAATAATTGTTTGTAGATTTTTTGATAATGGCCATTCTGACTGGTGTGAGGTGATACCTCGTTGTAGTTTTGATTTGCATTTCTCTAATGATAAGTGATGTCAAGCATACTTTAATGTGTTTGTTGGCAATCCATATATCTTCTTTGGAGAAATGCCTATTTAGGTCTTCTGCCCATTTTTGGATTGGGTTGTTTGGTTTTTTTTTTTTGATATTGAGTTGCATGAGCTGCTTGTATATTTTGGAGACTAATCCATTGTCAGTTGCTTCATTTGCAAATATTTTCTCCCATTCTGAGGGCTGTCTTTTTGTCTTGTTTATGGTTTCCTTTGCTGTGCAAAAGCTTTTAAGTTTCATTAGGTCCCATGTGTTTATTTTTGTTTTTATTTCCATTTCTCTAGGAGGTGGGTCAAAAAGGATCTTGCTGTGATTTTATGTCATAGAGTGTTCTGCTTATGTTTTCCTCTAAGAGTTTGATAGTGTCTGGCCTTACATTTAGGTCTTTAATCCATTTTGAGTTTATTTTTTGGATGCTGTTAGGGAGTGTTCTAATTTCATTCTTTTACATGTAGCTGTCCAGTTTTCCCAGCACCACTTATTGAAGAGGCTGTCTTTTCTCCATTGTATATTCTTGCCTTCTTTAATCAAAGATAAGGTGACCATATGTGCATGCCTTTATCTCTGGGCTTTCTATCCTGTTCCATTGATCTATATATCTGTTTTTGTGCCAGTACCATACTCTCTTGATTACTGTAGCTTTGTAGTATAGTCTGAAGTCCAGGAGCGTGATTCCTCCAGCTCTGTTTTTCTTTCCCAAGATTGTTTGGCTATTCTGGGTCTTTTGTGTTTCCATAAAAATTGTGAAATTTCTTATTCTAGTTCTGTGAAAAATGCCACTGGTAGTTTGATAAGGATTGCATTGAATCTGTAGATTGCTTTGGGTAGTATATTCATTTTCACAATGTTGATTCCTCCAATCCAAGTACATGGTATATCTTTCCATCTGTTTGTATCATCTTTAATTTCTTTCTTCAGTGTCTTATACTTTTCTACATACAGGTCCTTTGTCTCCTTAGGTAGACTTATTGCTAGGTATTTTATTCTTTTTGTTGCAGTGGTAAATAGGAGAGTTTCCTTAATTTATCTCTCAGATTTTTCATTATTAGTGTTTAAAAATGAAAGAGCTTTCTGTGCATTATTTTTTTATCCTGCTACTTTACCAAATTCATTGACTAGCTCTAGTAGTTTTCTGATTGCATCTTTAGGATTCTCTCTGTATAGTATCATGTCATCTGCAAACAGTAACAGTTTTACTTCTTCTTTTCAATTTGGATTCCTTTTATTTCTTCTTCATCTCTGATTGCTTTGGCTAAAACTTCCAAAAGTATGTTGAATAATAGTGGTGAGAGTGGGCAACCTTGTCTTGTTCCTGAACTTAGAGGAAATGTTTTCAGTTTTTCACCATTGAGAACGATGTTGGTGTGGGTTTGTTGTATATGGCCATTATTATGTTGAGGTATGTTCCCTCTGTGCCTACTTTCTGCAGGGTTTTTATCATAAATCGGTGTTGAATTTTGTTGAAAACTTTTTCTGTATCCATTGAGATGATCATATGGTTTTTCTCCTTCTATTTGTTAATATGGTGTATCACATTGATTGATTTGCATATACTGAAGAATCCTTGAATTCCTGGGATAAACTCCACTTGATCATGGTGTCTGATCCTTTTAATGTGCTGTTGGATTCTGTTTGCTAATATTTTGTTGAGGATTTTTGCATCTATGTTCATCAGTGATATTGGCCTGCAGTTTTCTTTTTTTGTGACATCTTTGTCTGCTTTTGGTATCAGAGTGAGTGTGGCCTTGTAGAATGAGTTTGGGAGTGTTTCTCTCTACTATATTTTGGAAGTGTTTGAGATGGATAGGTGTTAGCTCTTCTCTAAATGTTTGATAGAATTCACCTGTGAAGCTATCTGGCTCTGGGCTTTTTTTTGTTGTTAGAAGATTTGTAATCACAGCTTCAGTTTCAGTGCTTGTGATTGGTATGTTTGTGTTTTCTATTTCTTTCTGGTTCAGTCTTGGAAGGTTATGCTTTTCTAAGAATTGGTCCATGTCTTCAAGGTTGTCCATTTTATTGGCATATAGTTGCTTGTAGTAATCTCTCATGATCCTTTGTATTTCTGCAGTGTCAGCTGTTACTTCTCCTTTTTCATTTCTTATTCTGTTGATCTGAGTCTTCTCCATTTTTTATCTTGATGAGTCTGGTTAATAGTTTATCAATTTTGTTTATGTTCTCAAAGAACCAGCTTTTAGTGTTATTGATCTTTGCTATTGTTTCCTTCATTTCTTTTTCATTTATTTCTGATCTGATCTTTATGATTTCTTTCCTTCTGCTAACTTTGGTGTTTTTTTTGTTCTTCTTTCTCTAATTGCTTTAGGTGTAAGGTTAGGTTGTTTATTTGAGATTTTTCTTGTGTCTTGAGTTAGGATTGTATTGCTGTAAATTTTCCTTTTAGAACTGCTTTTGCTGCATCCCATAGGTTTTGGGTTGTCGTGTTTTCATTGTAATTTTTTCTAGGTATTTTTTGATTTCCTCTTTGATTTCCTCAGTGATCTCTCGGATATTTACTGGTGTATTGTTTAGCCTCCATGTGTTTGTATTTTTTACAGTTTTATTCCTGTAATTGATATCTAGTCTTATAGCATTGTGGATGGAAAAGATACTTGATATGATTTCAATTTTCTTAAATTTACCAAGGCTTGATATGATCTATCCTGGAGAATGTTCCATGAGCACTTGAGAAGAAAGTGTATTCTGTTGTTTTTGGATGGAATGTCCTATAAATACCAATTAAGTCCATCTTGTTTAATGTGTCATGTAAAGCTTATGTTTCCTTGTTCATTTTCATTTTGGATGATCTGATTATTGGTAAAAGTGGGGTGTTAAAGTCCTCTATTATAATTGTGTTACTGTCAATTTCCCCTTTTATGGCTGTTAGCTTTTGCCTCATGCATTGATGTGCTTCTATGTTGGGTGCATAAATATTTGCAATTGTTATATCTTCTTCTTGGATTGATCCCTTGATCATTATGTAGTGTCCTTCTTTGTCTCTTGTAATAGTCTTATTTTAAAGTCTATTTTGTCTGATATTAGAATTGCTACTCAAGATATCTTTTGATCGCCATTTTCATGGAATATCTTTTTCCATCTCCTTACTTTCATTCTGTATGTATCCCTAGGTCTGAAGTGGGTCTCTTGTATCTAGCATGTATATGGGTCTTCTTTTTGTATTTTGTATCCATTCAGCCAGTCTGTGCCTTTTGGTTGGTGCATTTAATCCAGTTACATGTAAGGTAATTATTGATATGTATGTTCCTATTAGCATTTTCTTGCATGTTTTGGGGTTTTTTTTGTAGGTCTTTTCTTTCTCTTGCGTTTCCTGACTAGAAAAGTTCCTTTAGCATTTGTTGTGATGCTGGTTTGGTGGTGGTGAATTTTCTTAACTTTTCTCATCTATAAAGCTTTTAATTTCTCCATCAAATCTGAATGAGATACTTGCCAGGTAGAGTAATCTTGGTTGTAGTTGTTTCTCTTTCATTATTTTAAATATGTCCTGCCACTCCCTTCTTGCTTGCAGAGTTTCTGCTGAAAGATCAGCTGTTAACCTTATGGGGATTCCTTTGTATGTCATTTGTTACTTTTCCTTTGCTGCTTTTAATATTTTTTCTGTGTATTTAATTTTTGATAGTTTGATTAATATGTGTCTTTGTGTGTTTCTCCTTGGATTTATCCTGTATGGGACTCTCTGCACTTCCTGAACTTAATTGACTATTTCCTTCCCTGTGTTAGGGAAGTTTTCAACTATAATCTCTTCAAATATTTTCTCAGACCCTTTCTTTTTCTCTTCTTCTGGGACCCCTATAAGTTGAATGTTGGTGCATTTAATGTTTTCTTAGAGGTCTCTGAGACTGTCCTTAATTCTTTTCATTCTTTTTTTTTTATTATTCAGCTCTATGGTAGTTTTTTCTAGTCTTTTATTTTCCTCGGTACTTCTCTGTTCTTCTGCTTCAGTTATTCTGCTTTTGATTCCTTCTAGAGAATTTTTAATTTCATTTATTGTGTTGTTTATCATTGTTTGCTCTTTAGTTCTTCTAGATCCTTGTTAAATGTTTCTTGTATTTTCTCCATTCTATTTCCAAGATTTTGGATCATCTTTACTATCATTACTCTGAATTCCTTTTCAGGTAGACTGCCTATTTCCTCTTCATTTGTTTGGTCTGGTGGGTTTTTACCTGCTGCTTCATCTGCTGCATATTTCTCTGTCTTCTTGTTTTGCTTAACTTACTGTGTTTGGGGTCTCCTTTTCTCAGGCTGCAGGTGAGTAGCTCCTGTTGTTTTTGGTGCCTGCCCCCAGTGGGCAATTTGATTCAGTGGGTTGTGTAGACCTCCTGGTAGAGGGGACTTGTGCCTGTGTTCTGGTGGGTGGGGCTAGATCTTGTCTTTCTGGTAGGCAGGGCCATGTCTGTTGGTGTGTTTGGGGTGCCTGTGAACATAGTATATTTTAGACAGCCTCTCTGCTAATGGGTGGAGTTGTGTTCTTGTCTCACTAGTTGTTTGGTGTGGGGTAACCAGCACTGGAGCTTGCTGGATGTTGAGTGGAGCTGTTTTTTTTTTTTTTTTTTTTTTTGCTGTACGCGGGCCTCTCACTGTTGTGGCCTCTCCCATTGTGGAGCACAGGCTCCGGACGCGCAGGCTCAGCAGCCATGGCTCACGGGCCCAGCCGCTCCGCGGCATGTGGGATCTTCCCGGACCGGGGCACGAACCCACGTCCTCTGCATCGGCAGGCGGACTCTCAACCACTGCACCACCAGGGAAGCCCGGAGCTGTGTTTTAGCATTGAGAGAGAGGTCTCTGGGAGACCTCTTGCCAATTGATATTACATGGGGCCGGGAAGTCTCTGATGGTCCAGTGTCCTAAACTTGGCTCTTCCACCTCGGAAACTCAGGCCTGACCCCTGGCCAGAGCACCAAGACCCTGTCAGCCACATGGCTCTGAAGAAAAGGGAGGAAAAAAAGAAAGAAAAATAAATAAATTTAAAAATTAATAAAATTTAAGAAAATTAAAGTATTAAAATAAAAAAATTTAAAAAGTAATAATTTAAAAAAAGAAGAGAGCAACCAAACCAATAAACAAATCCACCAATGATAACAAGTGCTAAAAACTATACTAAGAGAAACATAAAAATCAGAAATAAATCAGTTGCAGACTACAATCCCCAGTTCTACATTTGCTCTGAACCTCCACCCCCTCAATTTGGGAATGATTCATTGTCTGTTCAGGTATTCCACAGATGCAGTGTACATCAAATTGACTATGGGGATTTAATCCACTGCTCCTGAGGCTGCTGGGAGAAATTGCCCTTTCTCTTCTTTGCTCTCACAGCCCCTGGGGTTCAGCTTTGGTTTTGGCCCCACCTCTGTGTGTAGGTTGCCCTCAGGTATCTCTTCCCCACCCAGACAGAAGGGGGTCAAAGCAGCAACTAATTAGGGGCTCTGGCTCACTCATGTGCATGGGAGAAAAGGGTATGGTAGTTATAATTGGAATGCAGGATGAGCCTGCAACAGCAGAGGTCAGCATGACATTGCAACAGCCTGAGGTGTGCTCTGTGTTCTCCCTGGGGAAATTGTCCCTGGATCACAGGACCCTGGCAGTGGTGGGCTGTACAGGCTCCCAGGGGGGGAGGTGTGGATAGTGACCCATGCTTGCACACAGGATTCTTGGTTGCTGCAGTAGCAGCGTTATCATTTCATGCTCATCTCTGGTGTCCAAGCTGATAGCTGCAGCTCACGCATGTCTCTGGAGCTCATTTAGTCGGTGCTCTGCCTTCTGTTGGCAGACAGGGAAGGAATCCTCTCTCCTTGTGCACCCCGAAACAATGGTCTCTTGCCTCTTAGGCAGGTCCAGACTTTTCCCGGACTCCATCCCGGCTAGCTGTGGCACACTAGCCCCCTTCATGCTGTGTTCACACAGCCAACCCCAGTCCTCTCCCTGTGATCTGACCTCTGAAGCCCGAGCCTCAGCTCCCAGGCACCACCCGCTCCGGCAAGTAAGCAGACAAGCCTCTCAGTCTGGTGAGTGCTGGTACGCACTGATCCTCTGTAAGGGAATCTCTCTGCCTTGCTCTCTTCACCCCTGTCCTCCTCCATGGCTTGGAAGCTTCCCCCCACCCATGCCCCCACATCTCCACCAGTGAAGGGGCTTCCTAGTGTGTGGAATCTTTTCCTCCTTCACAGCTCCCTCCCACTGGTGCAGGTCCCATCCCTATCCTTTTGTATCTGTTTATTATTTTTTCTTTTGCCCTACCCAGGTATGTGGGGATTTTCTTGCCTTTTGGGAAGTCTGAGGTCTTCTGCCAGAGTTCAGTAGGTGTTCTGTAGGAGTTGTTTCACCTGTAGATGTATTCTTGTTGTATTTGTGGGGAGGAAGGTGATCTCCACGTCTTACTCCTTTGCCATCTTGAAGGTCCCCCCTAAAAACAAGTTTTTACTCTTCTTTACTATTATTCAATATTATGTTTTTCATTTTTCATGAACACTTTTCTGAACTATTATCCAGTACCCCAATAAAATAAATATGTGCTTCATAAATTTTATAGCAACCTTTTAATATTGATGACAACAAAACATTTGAAACAGTTGACAGACTTTTTCAGCCAAAATTAAATTGGTCAATTTTGGTGCCGCTTGTTATAAATAGCTAAATAAATTCTGAATATATTTTATTAGAATACTCAATCTCTTACTGTTAAAAGAAAACACTTATTTGACATTCATTAAACTCTCTGATTTCATTCCTCCCAGTTTTATTATTGCTTGTTAATATTAGCTGAAATTAAATTGAACATATTTGATGTTTTAAAAAATTGAACACATGTGGAAGAGTTGGTCTTGAGGTAGGATAATATTCAGTTCATAGCAACCATTCTAACTTGCTCTAACAAACATAATTGGTTTGGGAATTAAAGGCTTCCATAGGACAGTGAAATGATGAAAGGACTGCATATGTATTGTCTTTGTTATTCTACAGAAAAATAAAGTTTGTTTCTTTCATTATACATTGTAAATTGTTACAAAAGATCAAAATGAACAAATAAATATATAATAAATTCTAGTAGAGCTTGTATCCTGGAGAAAACAAAGCTCTGTGATGGTACAAAGAACTGTATGATTATTGCTTATTCTTACAAAATAAATGAATGTAAATACTTTATTATTTATAATTTTTAAATACAGGAGGTGAAAATTTTCTTTTCTTTGAGGCATATTATGATTTTCTGAACTATCAGCCAGTATAATGATACTAATGTAAAACATAAAGCTTATTCCCTGTTGTAATGTTTCCCTCCTTTTGAGGGATATCCAATAGCTTCTTGGTCTCTCTCTCATTTGACTTACTTACTCCCTCCCTAGAGAAGGAGAAATGACATATGATTTTTAGTTTGGGACTAAAACCTGACTCACATGCCTTTCACGTCGAGGCATGCATTCTGATCTGCTACTAGTTGAAACTCATTGAATGTGGCAGCAGATGTTTGGCTTTAATGATATATTGTCATCTCATGTCTCACGACTTTGAAAGCAGGCATATCACTAAAGGTAAATTAAAGTTTAATTCATATTTGATGTAGTAAATCTTTTCTTCTCTGCTTCACAAACCTTATTTCTTCTTAAAAAAGATAATTGGTTGGAAACATACTTGTGTGTATTCTAGATCAGGTAGCAGGGAATTTTATGTAAATATATGGATCTAAGGGTTATATTGGAAAAAATAACACTGGAAAAGGGGGCACATTGGGTCCATGTGTCTACAGAGAAGGGATGGGCTGGTGCTAAGTAGGCTGTTTGTACACAAAGCTGGTCCTTTTCCATATATTCCTCTCTCTTCACCTCCCTCTTGTCTTTCTCTAGCCCCATTTTATTCAGTGAGGTTAATAGCCTGATGCCTGTTTGAACTTTCTGTTTCAGACAGTTTGTTGGTTTTCCTTCATGATGATGTGTATTCTTAGGGTGAATAAACACCATCACCACTGACTCATTTCATGGAACTTGTTTTTATGAAGATAATGACTGACCATTCTCAAGAACAAAATTCACTCATTAGCAAGCTGAGTGTCAATAACATAAATATATCACTTCTTTCCAAATTTTCATAGGTTCCGGTCCTCCAGAAGCAGATGCTGAGATACATCTGCTTGGGGTGCAAGATGTTTGTTAGAGATCCACAAATGTGAAGGGAAAGAGGCAGAACTGGGTGGAGAACAAAACTAAACAATGATGGCCAACCTGGCAAGGCAATCTGGATTGAGCTCTGGAGCCCTGGATGATCCCATGTTGGGACAAAATGACCTGACCTTTACACCCACCAGTTCACTCAGCAGTAGCAGTGGAGGCAGGTCCTCAGAGGGTAACTAGCTGGAGATGTCTGCTGCTCACACCCCCTGCAATAAGGCTGAAGTCCTTCATTATGGAGGCTGAGCAGTGTATCATTGGCTCTACCACACAAATTAATCTAAAATTCAATATGCTTGGGACTTCCCTGGTGGTCCAGTGTGTAAGACTCCATGATTCCACTGCAGGGGGCATAAGTTCAATCTCTCATCAGGGAACTAAGATCCCGCAGGCTGTGCAGCCAAATAAATAAATAAATAATAAAATAAAATTCAATATCCAACTAAATTTTGTATCAAACTTGAAGAGCTGACTCTAAATTCATCTGGGTTAAAGGAAAATGTGTGAGAATAGGCAGTAAGGTTTTGAAAATGAACAATAGGGGATAATTTGCCCTATCGGATTTCAAAATATAATGTGAAAGCACAGTAATGAAAATAGTGTCATGTTGGAGGAAAGGATATAAGAGAGGAGAGCAAAATGACAGAATAGTGGCCAGGAGTAGAGTCAAGTGTGTATGGGGAATAAACCTACAATGAATGTGGCATGTGGAGACAAAAACAAGGTTATCCAACAAATCATGTGCACAGACTTGTTCATTCATTTGAACAAAAGATATATTTCAGTCACTATACCATTCACTGAAATAAATTCTAGTTGGATTTAAAAGTTAAAAGTAAAACAACCCCCAAAACGATAATGACATTTTGTAAATTTTAAGTTATAATACAACATAATTCATTTTGTAATGCTTTGCTGAATAGAGAAAAGCTTCTTAAGACCAACTTCTATATATACCAATAAGACAAAATTTGCTATATGAAAGTGAAAGCTCTATGTAATAAGAGACACCAAAAATAAAATTAAGGCCAAAGATAGACTAGCAGAAAATATTTGCAACATATACAACATACTCAGTGTAAGGATGTTTAACACATAAGAGGCCCTAAAAATCTATATGAAAAAGCAAAAGAACAGAAACATGGATGAAGGTTATTGACAGGCACTCAGAGTAGATAAAAATCACTAATATACATAAAATATAGTCAAATCAATAATCAGAAAATGCAAATTAAACAACATTGGTAGATATTTTTAACTCATCAGAGCCTGCACAAATTAAATGATTGATAAGTCATATCCAATATTGACTACAGTATGAGCCAATGTGTTCTCATGACTATTTCTAATAGTAAATATTGTGACTGCTTTTTTTTATAAGACAATTTTGGCAATATCTATCAAAACTGACTCCACATAAAATCTGCCCTGGGTACAAAAATGTAAGATACAAATGTAAGAGTGTCTATTGCCACTATTTTATATACACGAACAGTTGGAAGTAGCAATACCAATTCCATTATTAGGGAGATGATTGAATTAAAAATCGTACATAGATAATATTTGTATGAGTCAAGAAATGCTGGAGTCGGCGAGAGTAACACACCATTCCAGAATCTCATTAGCTTAAAACACAAGGGCATTTCTTGCCCACACATGGCCCTCTCAGGTCAGCTGGGGGCTCTGTCCTGTTTTCTCCTCACCCAAGATCCAGCCAGATGGTTTGGATGTCAATCTGGAGTGTTATACTGTGACCTAGCTTCCTCCTAAAAATGATCCACGTCTCTCCCACTCACATTTTATTCACAGGGCGGCACCCAACCTCAAGGACACTGCAAACTATATTGTGCCTATAAAGAATATTAGAAACTACTGAGCTACCACACAATGGAATAAAATATAATACAACTAGAAAGAATGAGGCAGATAAGTATGTTCATATGTTAATTCAAAAGCCATCTACCTCTGCAGTATGTTTAAATGTAATTGTCATTTTGAAAACATATATTTGTATATGTGCATATGAATTCATGGAAATAAACAAAGTTTTGAAATTATAAACCACTGAAAAGAGGAAATGGCACATTTGTTGGTCAAAAACAGTGAAGGGTACTTTTATTTTTACTTTATATACTGCAATATAGTTTTCAAAATGTAATTGTAGGAATGAACCAATACATTATTTGCTTGATTTAAAAATAAAAGTGCCGCAAGTTCTTGAATCTTCTCCCACTTTTTCAGATGGGAAAAAAAAAATCAAGATGTGAACTAGAACAATAAACAATTACTCTCTACATCTTGTATGTCCCAAGAAATATTTGTGTGGGTTGGTGAAGACGCCAAGGTTTTATTAGCTGTTCCCAGATGAAAGAGTCATTTATGTTTTGTTTTATCAGACCAAACTATATTTGACTAGCAAACTTTAGTCTCTTCCTTGTGGCCCACCAGTTCTTAAGACAAAAGAGTTATTTAGGGAAAAAAGTTGTGTCTCATTTCCCTTAATAATCATCATTTTCTACACTCACACACACACAGCCACACACACACACAAAGTTGTTAACTGTCATGGGCTAATTTGGTGGCCTTTATCAATTATTAGGTTGTTTCAATAGGCATTAATAACTTCCTCTATTTAGAGGCAAGTGAAAGCCCCTTGCCCACAGGTTGCTGTTAGATGACCTGTTAAGTCTCTAGAATTTGCCACACTTACAAATAACTATTGGTAAGTGGACCCAAATAAAGTTGTGTAATCGATTTGTATTCAGTTCCACAGGCTCACTGAAGGCTCTGCTCCCTGAAGAGCAGCTTGCAGGAAAGGTTGGCAAGAGTGAGGTGACACAATATTCAAGGCCAGGTGTCAGCTACTCGCAGTCAGCTCGGATGACACAATCCTGTAAAAATGGCTAGACATAAGGCTACACACAAAAGTTGTTAAGCTTAGGGCTTCCTGGAAAGCTTGGTCTCCTGGGTTTGCTGGATTCTGAGACCAAGGTCCTGCAAGGGTGGAGTTTCTGGGTAATGATCACACCTTAAACGTGACTCCCTTCACCAATGAAATAATGTTTCTAAAATCCATTCTGCTAAAGTAACAGCCTTCTCATGGGATTAGAGATAAAGCTGGTTGATGTGCCGTCATGGCCACCTTTGTAATGTGGGCTTCAGCTTAGAGTCTGTGTCATCACCTTCTTGTGGACTGTGCACACTTTACTGAGGAAAATCAAGTATTTACTAATCATTATGGGGATGCAGATTTAAACAAACAGAAACAAAGATACAACTGCCTATGCCAAAGTGTTTGAAAGTAAATTACATACAGTACAACCACTGGCATGTCCAGGGTGTGGTGGCAGAGATGACATAAGCAAGCAATAAGAAAGTTGTGTGTATTACCTGTAGCCAATTTATAAACAACAATTTAATCAACTAATCGACCTACTTTTTATTATCACCATGTGTTTGGGGTGGTGGGAGCTGATAATGTCAGTGATAAACTATTTGTTTCCTGAGAAAGTATTTTGTTGTTCTAAGTTCTAAACCATCCATGTAGTTATTTTTGATTATTAGCAGTATGTACATAAGCATCAAATTAGCCACTATTGTTACCTTTAATAAACACTATATTTTACATGGAAGTTAATTCAGAGAACCTCTGATTATACAGCTCCCAACCCATATAGACACAGCTACAGATGATTCTCTTGAGAATAAATTTATAGTGGTTCAGTATTATTGGAGTTTTCTTTGGGCACAGTTTGTATCTTCAGCCCTATGTTACTACCTACTCCTGCATTTAAATGGTTGATCCAACATAAATAATTCTTGCACAGTGATTGTAAAGATACAGAAATAGAAGTTATTTCAGTTTGTCATCCAAGGCCAAATGGCAAATAGAATTTATATTGTATTTAGAAGGTAAAACAGTAAAACAGCCTGGACTGTAAGGACACATATTTTGTACAACATTTGGTTTAATAAGGACAAATTTTAATTAGCACATAGAATGTTTTACTGAATGTTAATAATCTATTATGTTCATAGGAATAAAATGTATGACTTTTACATACATTAACATAAAATTAATCTTGTAATAACCTATAATGAGAAAGAATATAAATACATACATATATATGTATAACTGAATCACTTTGCTGTATACTTGAAACTAACACAATATTGTAAATCAACTATACTTCAATAAACATATATATATATATATATATATACATATAATTAAAAATTTACTCTTCTTTAATAGTTAGGTCATTTTGTTCCTAAAGACAAATAAAATGTTACAACAGTAGTATGATTTAGTAATTGCCAAAACTGTACTTTTTTGCTTATATGAGGAAAAATTTAGCATACCTTTCATTATAAATACAGTAAGTCCCCTACATACGAACCTTCAAGTTGAGAACTTTCAAAGATGGGAATATGCCTTTGCATGTCCAATCACATAATTTAGTTCATGTGTCTGGTGTACATTGTCACATGCATGCATCCTCTAGAAGTGGTTGTGCTTTTGTGTACTGTACTGTACAGTACTGTATAGAGTACAGTATCTTTATTTTAAGCCTAGGATGTCTGGAAGCAAGCGTAAAACCAGTGGTGATGTAGCTGGTACTACTGTACTTTTTAAGGTACTATACTGTAAGATTAAAAATGTTTTCTTTATTTTTTGTGTTTGTTTGTTTATGTATTATTTGTGTGACAAGTATTATAAACCTATCACAGTACAGAACTACCTAGCCAATTGTGTTAGTTGGGTACCTAGGCTAAATTTGTTGGACTTACGAACAGCAATTGGATTTATGAACGCACTCGCAGAATGGAACTTGTTCATATGTAGGGGACTTACTGTAGAGTATATTTCATTACTATTAACTAATAAAGTTAATGAAAAACTATTTATATAGCTTACATAGAAGAGTCCCCTGAAGATCAATGTTCAAACTGCTAGTTAGATATAAAAACTACTGAATAAATAGTTGTGCTTTTTTGCTTTTATACTGAAAAATCACTTTATTTTGTTTTACATTACTTTCACTAACATAATTATGCATGCAAATTTCAATAAGAGAGACATTTTATTGTCTACACTACTTCTCTGGATATTATTTTTATTAGTTTAATTTCATAATTATTACTGAAAGCAATGTTTTCCTATAGAGGAAGAGGTATTAAAAAGGAAGATGCTGGTGTTCTAGTTGGAAAGCTGTAAGCACAAGGAACTCTCTCTTACTTATGGGGATGGGGCAGGTTAGACTTTTTGTTTGATTCGGAAGCTCAACAGATTGGATGAGGTCCACCCACTTGGGGAGGGCAATCTGCTTTACTCAGTATACTTTTTCAGATGTTAATTACATGCAGAAGCACCTTCACAGATAGACATACTCAGAAGAATGTTTGATCAAATATCTGGGCATCCCATGGCCCAGTCAAGTTAACACATAAAATTAGCCATCATAGCAACCTCATAATACAACAAACTTTCTTCTGGAAGATTTTCTAGATGTTAACCTTCTGAAAACTATATTGTGGAGCTTTATAAATAAGTCAGTCTTACCTTCTCAAAAATGTATTTCAAATGTATTTTTAGGAGCTATATTTTTATGTTATGACAAATATGTAAGCTCTGAGTTTCATTTATCTTGTTCTCTGTGCAGTGATTAACCTGATTCTTAAATAAATTGTGAAAAGCTTCAAGAACCTTTATTTGAAATTCCTGTGGGTGGCATTAAGCACTAAGGATGTTAATTGATTCCTCAAATTTTCATTTAAGTCAGGATAGTTTTATCTACAGACTACCTAGTTATCAAACGCATATTTATCAAAATAGATCTGACTTCTTACTAAATTTTATTTTCATTTTTAGAGATTAAATGATCTTTAATGATTTTTCTTTGCAAGCTTCTACTCATATAAGTTGTACTAAGAAACTTTGCTCATTGTCTAGTTAACTTTTTACTCTGTATTATAGCTGAAATGTGAAAACCTCTCAAAATATAATTCGAAGTAAATTCTAAGTGGTATGTTGCAGACAGAAAGCACTTTCACAGTAAAAACTGTCAGAAATTTTTATAGATATACTTAGTTAAAAATCAGCAAGGTAATAATTTTATGGTACTTAATATTTTCAATGGAATTACATTTATTAAACCTGATTAGTAGTCAATGGACCCATGAAGCTTGAAGCAAAGTGTTATCAGACTCATCAATCAAAGCATTAAAAGGTTAGAGCGTTTGCAAGATTATGTAGCCAGCACACTTCCTGTATTTAGATCTTAATGATTCCAGATTGTAAGAATCTTTCATTTAAAAATCCCTCAGGATTTCTTAAAGATTCCAAAAGGGCTATTGTATGGCAGTGTGTAGCAATAATAAAATATGTTCTTGATATTTTTAAACTTAAAACTGAGGTGCTTCAAAGATTCATCTTTGTCTTCACTTCAAAAAATTTATGAAATACCTGCTAATAGGTACTTTCTTGTTTCTAGAAGATCTTTAAATTTTAATGAGAACTGTTAGAACATCAATTTAAATATAACCACAATTCATACTTAACCCATTTAAATGTTCTTCCAATAATAGAAGAGAGCAAATGGGAAAAAACATTAAAATGTCTGATATTTGCAGGCCACCTGAGGGTTGAGCATTAATCTGAATGGCCTTTAAAAGCCACTAGAGAACAGGACTTAGCAGCTCCTGGAAACCAGCCTCCTTGGTGGCAGAAATGCTCCCTCCTCTGAATTCTTTAGAAGCTTTTTTCTTTAGCAGATCCCTGTGGATCTGAAAGTCATGGCCTAAACCCAAAGGGACTTCAGATGAATTCCCCAGAATATGTGGGAGACCTGAAGTTAGAATTAATAGACATGGGTATCTTTAACTGTTTTTTTTTTCTCTCCAAACATCTTGAGATGAGGTTGAAATTCAAAATAATTTTATTTCTGGAACTGAACCTGGAAGATGTATCAGTTCATGTTAGATACAATTTTGAAAATATTTTTGATTGTCCAGTTTTGCTTTAGGAAATGTGTAGGTCTAGTATTTGATAAAACTCACAGGTAAAGACTAGTAGTCTATGTAACTATTTTCCAGCTTGAGTTTGAATTGAGATTCAGACATTCCTGGGGTGTGGTGTATGGATCATCAGGAATTCATCTGAAGAATCAGTTGTCATATAAGTTTGGTCTAAAGGATATTCTACACACAGTGTAGGATTCAAAGAGAAAAGCAAAGGGAAATAAAAGAAGCTAATTATTGAAATACTGGCCTGAACGAAAGACTGGGAAGAATTGTTGAGAATGGGTTTTTCTAGTGTAAAGGAGATAAAAATGGTTTGGGCTGCGGAGAAAAGGTGAAAGTTCAGAAAAAAAAATGGCATACAGTAAATCACTGACATTGGTCACTAATAATAGGACTCCTGTTCTCCACTCTCCCCTGAAGTCAAATTCCTGAGTGGCAGCGGGCAGGGAGCATTAGGATAGATTCCCATAAAGTTTGGGTGACTCAAAAACAGAAGAGGGGTCTTCCCTGGTGGTGCAGTGGTTGAGAGTCTGCCTGCCAATGCAGGGGACACGGGTTCGTGCCCCGGTCCGGGAAGATCCCACATGTTGCGGAGCGGCTGGGCCCGTGAGCCATGGCCGCTGAGCCTGTGCGTCCAGAGCCTGTGCTCCACAATGGGAGACGCCACAACAATGAGAGGCCCGCGTACCACACACACACACACACACAAAAAAAAAAAACAAACAAACAAACAAACAAAAAACAGAAGATGTTTTTATAGCATTTATATCTAAATCCCATAGAATCTGGCAAGCTTCACAGAGTCCCTCATGCATGACCAAGGAATAGAAGAGGATGATGGAGGTGTGAAGGTATTTCAAGACTGACCTCTATAACACTGTCAAGTTTTCCCAACCACAGAGTGGAGCGGGAAAAGGGCTGACTCTAGTCAATACCCATGATGGGACACCACCTGATGAGGGCTTGGGAGGAGCACCAGACAGGGCCATGCTGTCTCAGCTGATGTCAGCACAGACAGAAGTGGATAAAGGACCAGTGTACCTCCTCCCTCTCATGCTTTGACCATCTTGAGCCCCCAGAATCTTAGTGTTTCTTTGAAAAAGGAGTGAGAGGGGAAACCCAAATTGCTAGAGAAAGTCATGAAGCAACTGCTATTTCTCTGAATAAGAAGTTTGAAAAATCGTAGAATATTATTGAGGCACATAGTTTGAAGAGAGGGGGTAGGGGAAGAGGAAGGGAGGGAGAGAGGAAGGGAGACAAGAGAGAGGAACAAAAGAAGGAAGGAAAGGTATAGAAAAGAAAAGGAAAATAAAACAAATAAATAGGCAATTGGAAATGATAAAACTAACATGTACAAAAAGTCATAGTTTACATAGATGTAAATTAAAATGTGGTATGATTTGGTACAGTAAAATAAAATCAACTTGATCTTGATATTATGAACATTTCTTCCAGCTTTCACAGAGGTCCCAACATTAAATTTCTGAGATGAGAATGTAATTCTAATGCAGTATTTGAAGCAATAATACTACCTTGACCATCATACTAATATAGCTATTTATATGCACTAATTCTCTAGAGTTAGTCTATGGACAAAGCACGGCCAACTTGGTCGTGGGTACAAAACAGAGTGTAAAAGATGGTAACGTTAATTACTTAAAAAGGAAAACATTCACTGGCAAGGTGGGAGATGAAGGAGTGAGGGAAGTGTGGAGAATAGGTGTAAAGGAAGGGTACAGGTAGTGACAACTTCATCTTAAGAAATGGGGATAGGTCAAAGGACACCCTAAAATTCCTATAGAATAAGAAATAGGGATTTATATATATTACTAATGTTATAAAGTGTCCATATAAAAATGAACAGCGGGCTTCCCTGGTGGCGCAGTGGTTGAGAGTCTGCCTGCCGATGCAAGGGACACGGGTTCGTGCCCCGGTCCGGGAAGATCCCACATGCCACGGAGCAGCTGTGCCTGTGAGTCTTGGTCGCTGAGCCTGTGCGTCCGGAGCCTGTGCTCCACAGAGGGTGAGGCCACAACAGTGAGAGGCCCGGGTACCACAAAAAAAAAAAAAAGAAAAAAGAAAGAAAGAAAGAAAGAAAAGCAATAATACCATCAAACACTGGGACTAGCAATGGAGAATGTGGGTCTAGTACATTTCAGCTAAATAATCATCTATCACAGTGGGGACAAAATGGATATTGTTTTTATTAAAGAATATTAATAAGCATATTATCTAAAGTGATGAGGAGAAACACCATAAGACTTACAAACAATCAAAATTAAAAGGCATCTGCAGAGGATGAGATTAGGAGAGAAAGAAGGAGAATTCCCAAACTTCAGCATAATTCTTCTGTGCCATTGGATGTCCCTGGGAGCAAGAATTACTACAATAAAGATTCAACAACACTAACGATAGTGCCATTTAGTGAAGTGGTTAAATCCATGGATGTTGGCATACCTGGATTTTAAATCTAGCAGTCATTATTAGTGACTCAGAGGCTTGAGAAATTTTCTTTAGCCTCTCTTAGCTTCTTCATCTGTAAAATGGGGGAGAAATTGTAGCTTCTTCCAAGGATTATTGCAGTGATTTATCCTCTGGGTTTAATCTGTGAAAATTAAACTGTGCACAGTATTTAGACACATAGTAAATACTATGTGACTATTAGGTTTTACTGCCTAGTACTTCTGACCCTTAACAAATTTATGTTTGCCTATAAAATGGTGACTCTTAAATACACATAGTTAGGCTATATTTAGGCTTTTAATCTACATGTTGATGGAGATGTACACTCTCTTCCAGATGGGTTACTTCCTCTTCATCCCACAGCCTCAGCGTGTGCCTGGTTGAGACTATCATCTCTCACAGGGCCCATGTAGAAGCCTCCTTGGCTTCATTTCCCCCCCAAACTTCCAGTCCTCTAACTCATCCTTCACACTTGCTCCAGAAGATCTTTCTAACCCAGCTAGACTCCTCTTTTCCATAAAAGTCTTTAGGGTTTCCCAACTGCCTGGAGACAAAGTTTCCACTTCTTGGCAAAGAGACCAATCAACCAATCTACTGTGTCCCCTAATTAACATCTTGTGAACAAGCCATGCTAAGCTTTTGTACTAACTGAAATAATCTATTGAGATACTTAGTCCTTTCTGTAGGAATTGGGCTTCATCCAATATAGATAACAAGATTTCAACACATGTTTACTGAATGAATGAATGAATGAATGAGATTATAAAACCATAATGACTCTGTTGTTTGAGTCCAGTAATAGTATTTCTTCTATTCATAAACATCTAAAAATTATATAATCTTTTTCTATGCCATATAAATCCAATATTATGAGAAAATAAAAACCATTTTTTCCCAGTATGTTTGAGGCTCTGATTAGAATAGAGTCATACCCACAGTTGATTCTAAATACATATTTGTTGAATGAGTTAATGCATGGATGGCTAAAAGGATGAATGAATTAAAATGTATTCATTCTGAGCTCAAGAACTCCTATTAAATAGAGTTAATTGAATTTAACTGCCAACTGTATTTGAGTTTTCTCATTTTAGAATTAAAAACTTCAATTTAATTTAGCTAGTAGAGTTAAACTTAATAAAACTAGTTAAACTTAAATTTAACTAGTATAGTTAAATGTCTAGGTATTCTTAAAATAGGTGATACGTAAATGCAAAATCAAAGCCAAAACTCAGGTATTCAATGTTTTTATCTATTGTAATTCGCAGTGTAAAAGCTTTTTCTCTATTAAAAGCATTCACCTCCAAACATTAGTCTCCTTTTCAGCCTTTATTTGTTCTTGCTACAATAATGATACAGAAGATCCCAGCTCACCAGGAGTTGTAAAGGGTCTTATTCACATCACCTGTGAACATGGATGCTGTGAAGGTAGATTTTCCAGAGCAGAGTGGACCAAGGCCCAGTCAGCTTGAAGCAGGTGTGCGATTAATGCGAGATGGTTAATGGTAATGGCTTGGATCCAAGAGCAGCAAGAGGACTAGGGGAGAAACTCTGTGGGAAGATCTGACTGTACATGCAAGGCAGGTAAGGAAAGGCCTCAGGTTTCCCTGGTGGCGCAGTGGTTGAGAGTCCGCCTGCCGATGCAGAGGACACGGGTTCGTGCCCCAGTCCGGGAAGATCACACATGCCATGGAGTGGCTGGGTCTGTGAGCCATGGCCGCTGAGCCTGCGCTTCCAGAGCCTGTGCTCCACAATGGGAGAGGCCACAACAGTGAGAGGTCCACATACCACAAAAAAAAAAAAAAGATAACTAATAAGAACCTATTGTATAGCACAGGGAACTCTACTCAATACTCTGTAATGACCTATATGGGAAAAGAATCTAAAAAAGAGTGGCTACATGTATATGTATAACTGATTCACTTTGCTGAACAAACTAACTTTGTAGAAACTAACACAACATTGTAAATCAACTATACTACAATAAAAATTAATTATAAAAAATCATATTTTCTTTTATGATTCTCTATTCCCTTTCCTCCTTAGGAGACTTCAGCTTCATGATGAAAGGGCCACATCTGTTCTGTCTGCTGTAATCTACCAGTTCATAGCACATGCTTGACATGACTGGTACTTAATGGCGTTGAATGGGCGTTGAATAAAAAAGGCATTGAATTTGAAGGCTGTTTGACAAAACAAGTCATTAGAAGGTAGAGTAAGTGTTAATCATTGGAGACAGCAAAAAAAAGAAAAAGATTTTGGCAAAGCTCAAGCAAAATCTAGCTAAAGTTTTCTGAAAATGGAATAAGATTCTCTATGAGCTGTTGAGTTCCCTTTCATCTAGTAAAAACTCTGTATTGGCTTGTGGTAACAATCAAGGAGCAATACTCAGTGCATGCAGTCTTTATGATGTAATCTCCCACTGTTACTTGTGCTTTTCTGAATCACTCAGTCTTCCCTTGGTTTCTCAGCCCACTTGCATTTCCCACTGTGTCCTTCCTGATGCTATACACTTCTCTCTTTTTAAAATTTATTTATTTTATTTTTGGATGTGTTGGGTCTTTGTTGCTGCGCATGGGCTTTCTCTAGTTGCAGCGAGCAGGGGCTACTCTTCGTTGCAGTGTGTGGGCTTCTTACTGCGGTGGCTTCACTTGTTATGGAGCATGGGCTCTAGATCGCAGGCTCAGTAGTTGTGGCTCATGGGCTTAGTTGCTCCACAGCATGTGAGATCTTCCTAGACCAGGGTTCGAACCTGTGTCCCCTGCATTGGCAGGCGGATTCTTAACCACTGCCCCAGCAAGGAAGCCCTATACATTTCTTTAGACAGGACATTCTTTTGCTCCGGAAGACTTCTCTCCTCTTTGCAGGTAATCTCATTACTATTCTCTAAATTTTAAAGGTAAAGCTCTTGAATACCCACTCAGTGCTTGTGACCTCACTCTCTCTTTCCAATCCATTCCCTTTGGTAACTATCTCACTGAATTTTGTTTATGTCTGCATTTTTGTTTTCCAAAGGCCATGAGTCTACTGAAGTCAGAGATCATTTTTAATATCTCATCAAATCCCCAGCACCTAGAGTAGACCTGATGCTTATCAGGGTATCAATAAATACTGGTAGGATGAATGGATAAATGAATCCTGGCATAAGCTTTAAAAATTACCTGGGATGGATAATTTTATGTGTCAATTTAAGTGCATCACAAGATGCCCAGATATCTATATTAATCTGGGTGTTTTTGGATAAGTTTTTCATTTAAATTGGTACATTAAGTAAAGCAGATTGCCCTCTGCAGTGTGGGTGGGCCTCATCTAATCAACTAAGAGCCAAATAGAATAAAAGGTCTAACCCTCCCTCAAGAAAAAATTCTTCCTATCTGAGTACATCAGCTTTTCCTGTCTTCAAACTTGAAATGAAACAAGCTTACCAACTGCAAATCTTGGGACTTGTCAGCCTCCAAAATCATGAGTCAATTCCTTATGATAAATCTGTCTCTCTCTATCTATCTATCTGTCTATTTATCATCTATCTATCTATCTATCTATCCATCTATGTTTTACATCCTATTGGTTCTGTTTCTTTGGAGAATGTGGATTAATATGCCACTTGTTAGTCAAAACAAAATAACCTGGGACCTTTTTCTCTTTACCTTTCTGTCTCTTGATATTTTTCTGTTATGGGATATAGTGATCTAGGTGACTGAGATTTGAAGATAAATATCTTTGATTTACTAGTATTATTTTCTTTTCCCTTGCACACCTGGATCATTTTCTAGCTCTTCCTTACTTCTAATGACGTTTGAAGTATTTTTTAAACTAAAAACAGACAAATGCAGAGAAAGAGCAGTATCTTTTACTTCTGAACTTGACACAAATTTCTCAACAATGAAAACTAATATTTAATAATATTTCTTCATGTAAGTATATAACCTATTGCCCTGTCAATTATTTTTCATTGAATCAAATTTATTGCTTAGTATGAGCTTTGGAGATTTGAGAGGTTAGCTCTGTATTTCCAGTGGTCAGTCATTATTAAAGGATTTTGTAAAACTTTAAATATTTTATATTAGCTAGAAAACAGGTTTGTGTTCATATAAAAATTAATGTCTGTTGATAGGCAAAAAGGGAAACTGGTACATATAGAATTAAAATATTAAGGATGTTAAGGCCAATATTCTGAGGAACAAAAGTACAGTAAATCTAGAGTTATTTAGAATCCAGTTTTTGGCAGCATAGAAGAAATTCCCTAATAATTATACATGGCATTAATGATTATAATGATGACTGAAAATAAAAATAAAAAACAAATATAGCCTTTAAAAATTAAGCCACAATTAAAGCTGCTAATTGCCCTTAAGGTGCTATGGATTAGCAAATTAGCCAGACAGAAATAAACTAAGTAAAATATTATTGCTATGGATGTTCTGTTTGAAGCTTAACATTGGCAGAAGAGAGGTCTTTCAAAAATACTCGTAAGATCGTGTCATTCTATGGCTTAAAACTCACCAATAGCTTCTTGCCTTTTCATAAAATCCAATTTCCTTTTTTAATCCATAAATCCCTATGTGCCCTGGCCATTGTCCATCTGTTCCTGATCACTAAGAGTCAGTCTTAGTGATTATATTTCTGCTACGTTTAATTCTTCTTCAGTGCATTTGTGCTTGCTGTTTCCTCTTCTTCAAATGCTTTTCAGCAATTGTTGTTTGTACTCCTCTTTCAGATCTGAGCTCAGAAGTCACCTCCATGGCCTTCTCAGAATCTCATTTGATATATGGTCCTTCCTTTCTGCTCCAAGTAACACTCTATATATCACTGTGTTTGTTTTCTTAAATGCACTTGTCAGAAATCTTTATTTATTTTTCTGATACTCCATATTAGAATTCAAACTCCATGGGTACCAGGACCTGTCAGTTTTGTTCACTCTTACATTCTCAACTCCTAGGAAACTACCTGACACATAGTAAGAGTGAGCTTGCATGAACAACTGAGTCATATGTAAATTGTAATGTTCTCAAGGCCTTCCAGAAAAATCGTTAAAGCTAGTATTTGAGAATCAAAGCAGAGTAAGTGGATGATCAACTTTGTTTTGCCTTTTACCCTAATACCACCACCGAATTTCACTCAGAGAATTCTCCCTTAGACCTCCCTTGCAACGTTTTAAATTGGGCTTCTGTTTCTTAATTTATTAATTTGCAAATTATGTGAGGATAGATTATATAGATACTTTGCTCTGAACGTGGATTCATGATCTCATCCAGAGAAACCTTCATCCCACAATAAGGCAGCTGGTGATTTATCATAGGACTGGATTGAGTAACTTTAATATAATATAGTAGCTGATATTCACCAAAGTGTGCAATAAACATAATCCAATGTATTCCATAATTAAATATTTAAGTAGAATTTGATAAATGGGCATGGGTTCATGATATAAATTAGGAAAAGGATTTAGTGTCAGGGCTAATTTATTAGAAAGTTCACAAATGAATTTGTTTTACAAAGAGGATGGGGAAAAAATCACTACTACCATGGACTAGAAGTTTAATTTTTCACATAAATAGCTTAGTTGTGCTGAGATTTGTAGGTTGTCAGAACAAAGACATTGTCTGTAGACACTCGGGAACAAATGCTTCCTTGAAGTCACCCACATTTCATAATGTTATTTACACTTGACTCTTAGTATATCAAAGATTTAAATCATACCCCGGAAACCACATTAGGCAATTGTGGCAAAAAGCCAGTTTCAGGTATGCTTTTGGCAGATTTTCAAGGGGATCATGAACATCTCAGGATGCCCTGGCCTCAGGTAGAGAATCAATATTGCCTGAAGAGAACTTGAAGTTGCCAGAACTCTCCTTATCAACAATGGATCTGTATCATGGTGACATTTTAGGAGCACTGGAAAAAATTTCCCTGCCATGACACTATAAAAATCAAACTTAGATTATAAAGAAAAGAAACATTCATTAATTTATACTAAGAAAAATAACCCAAAATACATAGAACTAGTATTTTTTCTTCAGTATATATTTATTGAATAATTAGTAGGTCCTGGAGGAGATAGCTGGAATGTTAATAGTATGCAGTTTTTGAGCTACTCACAACTTAGTAGATGGGATAAATACATCCACTTGCAATTATTTTACAATGTGTGTATTTACTGAGGCATGAATCACGTAGAACACTGAATTCAACTTGAGAGAAAATGTGAAATAACTATTCCTGTCAGCTGAATCTTAAAAGATGAGTAGGGTTTAGCAGTTCGGATCAGAGTGGTGAAACACAGGGAATTCCATACAAAGGGATACGCAAGGAAAGGTGCAGATAGTGGCATGGAACACTGGAGTTCAGGCCATATTGACAGCCATGAAAGTATCAAGCAGCAGGTGTCAGAGGCAGATATAGACCATGATATGAAAAACATTTTAAAGGCACCTTAGGATTCTTGAATATTTTGAAAACTGTATCACCCTTTTGATGTGTCCTTGACAGTATAGAATGGCATATCTCACCATTTCCTCCCCGCCAGAAAGATACTCTATGTATCTTTCACACATAGAGTACCAAAGGATGCATAGAATGGGTTTTCAACCGTGGACTAGATAGAGTTTTCTGTAGCAGGGAGTCAGGAATATCTCAGGGATCTTCTTCAGCTTTCCCCATCCACTGCTTGGATCCTGAGTCAGGCCCTAATTTTCTGCCCTCCAGCACTGACTTCAAAATGGTCTCTCTCTTCTATGGGGTACTTTCTTCACCCTTGCTATCTCTTCCCTGACCTGAGATGTTCTACACCCTGCAACTGTGAGTCTCTGCAAGGAGAAGAGTTATAGAAATACCAGTTTACTAATTTTCTTCCATTTCAAGCAACTTTTATCTATCCAAGAGTGACTGGTCCTTAGAAAAAGTATGAAACATTTTGTTAAAAGACTATTTCTCCTTTTCCTGTTATACTGCTAGAGGCAATATAAAATGACATTTCCATAACCTGGACACTGCTGTGGTTAAGCCAGGAAGAGAAGTGTGTGTGTACCTTGCATGCAGAGCATTTGACTGGGTGTGAAAGAAACAAGCCTTTCAAGCCATACAAGCCACTGAAGGGCTGAAACAGAGGAAAGATGTAGGTTTGTTATTTTTATTTTTTTGATAGCTGTTTGGCAGCACAGGGATGATGAATTAAGGAAGACGACCTTGGAGTCTGGGAAAATCAGTTGCAACAATTTTCATCACGGGAAAAGGGCCTCCTTTGAGAAGGGGGTGAACTGTGAGAATATCCAGAGGATGAGTGTGGCTGTAGGGAACACAGTTCGTTTACTTATTGTTTTCATTACATAAACTATGTAAGATTAACCTGGACAAGCTTTCACTGATTTTTGGTGATGCACCTTACGGGAAGAGAGCAGTAGAAGATACATGGTTAGAAAGATCTTCCAAAGGTTGACTTTGGAGGCTGTAGGGCATGCAGATACAGAAGGCATTTGGATATACCATTCCCAAGTTTGAGGACAGAAAGCCCTGGCTTAAAGGTAAATGGCCAGTAGTTTAATCTTCTTGCGAGATCCTGTATGCAGAGAGAATGGAGGCATCGGGAGTAAAAAGAGAAGGCAGGCTTGACTTCCCACATAAAGATAAAGAAGGGGAACCCACAGCAGAAAAAAAAAAATGAGGGGAAGCATCAAAGACTTCAATACTTAACAAGTTTTCTAAAGTCATCCCTCCTGGGCTTCCCTGGTGGCGCAGTGGTTAAGAATCCGTCTGCCAAGGCAGGGGACATGGGTTCAAGCCCTGGTCTGGGAAGATCCCACATGCCGCGGAGCAACTAAGCCCATGCACCACAACTACTGAGCCTGCACTCTAGAGCCCGTGCTCCGCAACAAGAGAAGCCACCACAATGAGAAGCCTGCACACCGCAACGAAGAGTAGCCAACGCTCACCGCAACTAGAGAAAGCCCGCGCACAGCAACGAAGACCCAACACAGCCAAAAATAAATAAATAAATACATATATTTAAAAAAATAAATAAAAATAAATAAAATCATCCCTCCTGCTCTTTGCAATTCTTGAAATTCAATCTAGACTCCACTGCTAGATACTGCATTAAGACTTGGGCTCTTTTCTCAAACGCCAAAGATTCTGGATTATTTCTATGAGGAGTATATACCCAATGGGATATTTATTGATGTAACTTTTCCTGACTTGCAGTTGTTCAGACAATAGCTTGCGCCATGTCATAAGAGCAAAGGTAATAACTGTCATACATTATACATATATAAATATTACTTATATAAAATATGTGTATATATTTATTATATATTCATATATAACGTATGTAAGTATAATGTGTGTATTTATATATGTGTATGTGTGTGTATATATATGTATACACACACACACATACATTTCTTGGCTGACCTGTGAGTTCATCTAAGATCAAACTCACTTGTGAGCTTCTTCCAACACCAATAAGGAAACATTTGGGACTTTAAAGTTCTAAAGTGTAGAATCCTGGAGTGATAATCTTAGTCTGCTAAATGGAAAAATAAAATAACCATAAGACACAAGCATATCTCTGAAAGCAACCTGGAAATCTATACTGATGAATTATGTAATAGTAGCAAGTAAAGTTAGCAGCAACTCATCCACTGAGTCAGGAGAAAAGAGTGAGCTAGAGAAAACATCTCAAGAGAGAGGAGGAAGCTCAGACCATGGCAGGAGAAAGAGAGCTTGTGAGTTAAAGAGTTAGCCAACATCTTCAGTTAATGTTGATAAAAGTATTCAATATTAATTCGCTTCCTGTTTTGTGTTGAGATGTAGCCACAACTTCCCCCCACTTCAACCTTTTAGTAAGAGTTTTCACCTCTAATTCCTCTAATGCAGCGAAGAGGATACAGGCTGGAGCCCCAAAGCTGTGAAGACGGAATGGACAGTGATGAATCACAGCAGTGACCCTTTGTGGGAGGATGTGACCTGGCTAGAGATTGGGTACCACCTCACACATGAAGGGTGACCCATGTAGAAGACCCAGTCCAGTTTTCCCAGCGGTTCTCAATAAAGGATGATTTCCCCACCAGGGGACATTTGGTAATATCTAGAGACCTTTTTCCTTGTCACAGAGTGGGGAGGTACAGTGGCATCTAATGGGTAGAGACAGGAGATGCTGCTAAGCATTCCACAATATATAGGACAACCCCCTGCAATGAAGAATTTCTTGACTGCAATGTCAATAGCAAGGTTAAGAAGCCCCAGGTTAGATATGCTCATTTTCAACTACAGCAGAATACAATGTATAAATTCCTGGCATGTAACAGGAACATTAGAATGTATTCCTTGTCCATGCCCTAAAAGATTCTGCATTCTGGGTTGGGAAACTCCTCTTGTATTTCCTCTTGCAGCCCTTCTTTCTAAACTTGCCTCCCACCTCAAACAGTGAAGAGGCTGGTTGACATATAACTAGGACTCTGACATGGAAAATAGGCCATATTTCATATTGCAAAAAATGACTTTAAGGTTACTTATATTAATGAACAATTGTTAAATAGTCTAGTAGTTCTGTCTCAGGTTGATTGTAAGAATTTGGCCTTTTTACATATTTAGTGAATCTTTTTTTTTTTTATTAATTTATTTATTTTTGGCTGCACTGGGTATTAGTCACTGTGCTCGGGCTTTCTCTAGTTGCGGCGGCAAGCGGGGGCTACTCTCTGTTGTGGTGTTCCGTCTTCTCACTGCAGTGGCCTCTTTTTGGTGCAGAGGATGGGCTTTAGGTGCGTGGGCTTAGTAGTTGTGGCTCGCAGGCTCCAGAGCGCAGGCTCAGTAGTTGTAGAGCACGGTCTTAGCTGTTCCGCGGCATGTGGGATCTTCCCGGACCAGGATCGAACCTGTGTCCCCTACATTGGCAGGCGGATTCTTAACCACTGCGCCACCAGGGAAGCCCCCTTAGTGAGTTTTTGATCTGAGTTCTTCTTGCCTTGCTTTCCCTACATGGACCTTAAAGGACTCATACCTTGTGGAAATAGATCCCTGGCATGCAGAATTCATAGATCGGATAGTTACAAGCTAAACAATAAAACTTCTCTTGTCTTTCCTTGTAGATGTACACAGATTTTTGTCACTCAGAATCTCTTTCAATACTTGTTACTAAATCACTTATTTCTTTAGAAGTTTTAAAGGTTAAAGTGGATATTAAATAATAGGAAGTCCGGGTTATGATTTTAAACTTAAGATGGGAAAATTAGGTCATACTGAGAGGTCTATAAAAGAGCAACTAGTTCAGACATTTGCATCTGCTCATCTTGAAACATACCTACAAACAATCTAATACCGGCCCATTGACATGAGATGTTCCAAATTAGCAGAAATTCTGCCAACCAGCTGATGGGACAGAGCAGGAGAGGATGAGTCATTAAAATATAGGCACAAACTTTAGTCAGAAAAACTGATGGGGTTTCTGCCAAAGAAAAAAATCTCACAGCTGGGCCACCCTCGGAGATTTCTCTAACAAACACAGCCAAATATTCCTGTACTTAGTGACTTGATTCTGTGGTTCTAAATTATCAGCACCTGTTTTTTCATTGCTTCAGAGAAGGATCATTTGAGGGAAAATGTTATTTTATAGCTAATAATTGAGAGAGAAAGTGGTACTCATTCTCTGGCAATATTTACCATGTGTACTGGAAATAAAAGGATAAATTCAAACTATTGGAGAATCTGAGTCAAGATTTGTAAACCAGGATTTTTCAAGCTTTACATCCAGCATACATGTTGCCCAGCAAACATGTTAACAGTACATATTCCCTACTCTCCACCCACATGGATTCTGACTCAACTGTCATTTATTTATTATTTTTTTTTCCCACAGACTTCACAGGTATTTCTGAGCAAGTGGTCTGTGGACTCAACTTTACAAAAAGTCTGTCAAAGATGCCATCTCAGGATGGGTGGGCAATGGACAGGAAAATAACTGAGCACATAGTAAGGGCTTAATAAATATTTATTGAATGAATTGTCTCCAGCTCTTTTCCCAGAGAAATTTATTTTTATTTTCCTTGTGAGTGGATTGCTAAGGGGCTGACTTGGATATATATATTATTTTAGAGAAACTCATCTCTCCCCCATTTATTCTCTGATTTATGTTAGATGAATTTTAGTCTCTGGTGTCAGAAAACTCAAGTTATGTGAACCATCTCCTTTCCTAGTAATGTGACCTTGGGCACGTCTTTTTATTTTGCTTGGCCTTAGTTTAAAAATTTCGAACTTGGGAAAGTTAATGATTACTTCTCAAAATATCATATAGCCCTGAAAAGGACCAAGGAATGATGCATGTGAAAGATATAGCATAAAGTGTGCTACTCATGTTACTCATTTTATAGTTCCTAGAAATGAATTACGAACTGGAATTCAGAATTCAATGACAGAGGCAGTGGCAATGAGGTGTTTCTAACCAATCCTCTGCTTTAGGAAAAAAAAAGTTTTCCTCAATAGCTAGGAGAAAGCCAGGTTTAAAATGAATGCAAGTTAAATATCAGTTGATGAGTTAAAGTTGTATCTTCCATACAATATTTTGCTTTGTTGTTTTCAGAATCAACATTATTAAGGCATTAGCTACGTGTTTCTAAAGACAGTGGTTGCCCAGGTCCCACTGGGGTCAATTAATCTCTAGGAGGAAAATGGATTGGTCTATTGGCTGGAGAAGGCTTATTAAGACAACCAGTCCACTTCCAAGCCTCCCCACACTGAAAAGCCCCTATTACTATGCATACATACAAACTCACACACGCAGGTAGACACATGTCTCATTCTCCTTAATTCTCATCCTGTACAAGATGAGTCAGATGAGTTCTTGCCTCCTCTTCTGCTGTGCTGTATGAAAGATATGCACTTGTGGAGGAAAGCTCTTTAAGGGTTTTGGTAAGCATTTACAGGCTGGGAGTGGAGAAGAAAGTGTGTCTGAAAGTAATTCCAAAATATATTTTTTTTCCATTTCTTTTCTTTCTGATAAAAATTCTATAAACACTTCTGGGAAATGAATCATTCTGTCACCTGCAGGAGAAATTCAGTCACTTCCCTGTTTAAACCTAACACATTAAAATCAAATAAAAGGAAGAAAGCAAGCATAGGGGTAGGTAAAATGTGGTAGAGCTTAATCATATTGGCACAAGTCAGCCAGACATAACAAAAACCAAGACAAGTTTCAGGGCAGGTGCTGTCTAACCCAAAGAACACAGTGACCCACTGGGATCTGGCTTAATTTAGCCTTTGGTCATCATCTGTATTAGTCGGAGCTTCTTTCATTTCAAGCATCAGGACCACTACTTGAATTAGGTGAAAAGAAGGAAAAGAAGGAAACACACTAGAAGTTTCCTGTCATTATGAAAAGGGGGCTGTCCTTGAGAGACTCCTGAAATGCAAGAACTCAAATACTCTCAGACCACTCCTCAGACACTGCTTCTCCCTGAACTCAGGGTTTATTATCATGGATAACCGTCCCCTAAGAAGAGAGGAACAGGAAAATCAGTCCCTAGATCTTGTATTGATATTTTCCATCTTCAGGGTTCAAGAGGATAAAAGCATGGTAGAGTAGGTCAGATTTGAGATAGAGACAGGAAGTAAAGTAACAAGGACTTATGTGTGTGTGTGTGTGTGTGTGTGTGTGTGTATGTGTCTAGGGGTAGCAATATGTGGTGGACACAGTGATATAACACATGGTTCAGATCCTTCTTCATGAATAAAAGCCTCATGATCCAACTTCTGGGAGTGCTGCTGGCACGCTCTCCTGAAGCCACTTTTGGAGATTGCACCTAATGGAGATACCCACCTCTCCTAACATAGTCATCTCTTCCCAGGATAGCTGACATCAGCCTCTGTTGCCAGACTCCCATTTAGGGGAGTTTTCAAAGCCCTCTGTGCCCATTCCTGCTCCCTTCCCCTCCACGGGTGTTGAGTCCAAGAGCACATTCTAATATAGCTCCTGTACACTCAACTCCATCTCAGAGTTGGTTTCCCAGGGAAGTCAGCCAGTAACAACTGAAAAGAAAGAAGAGAGGGGAACAGAAATCTGTGTACCATCAACCTTTAAGATGCAGAAAAAAGAAAAGAATCTGTTCAAGAAAGTAAGAAGAAATTGAGGAGGAGACTGACCCAGAGAGAGCAGTAATGTCAGATGGAATGGCTTCCACCTGATATGCTCCATTTATTTATTTAGGTGAGTAGACTGGCTTAGAGTGAGAGAAGAGGATTTGGCACAATCCTCGAGGCTCATGGTAAAATTTTAATAGCAGTAAGAGAGACTAGTCATTGCAACAGGACACAAGATTGACAAATGGTGTTGAGGCTCCAGATGAGGCTGATATCCATGATATATCAACACCAAACTGTACAGCAAATGCCATTTACTCTTGCCTCACTCAATTTTCAAAATGTAGCAGAGAACACATGGACTGAAGGATTGCTATTTATTTGGGGATTTATGTGGAGGAATAGAGAGGCTGCATAAAAATCAGGCCAAGGGAGTTGAAACAGTAATTAAAAATCGAACATAAAACCTGTGCATGTACACACACACACACACACACACACACACAGAGTCATCTCTCTGAATCCACAGGGTATTGGTTTTGGGACCCCTATGGATACCAAAATCCGAAGACGCTCAAATCCCTTATATAAAAAGGCATGTGAAATTGGATGTGTCATTGGTCAAATCTGTAGATGTGGAACCTCCAGATGCAGAGGGCCATTTGTATATGATTGTTGATTCTTCTACAGCAATGATATTCATACTTTCACATTTTATTTCTAAGGAATGGTTACAAGATACCATTCCATTTTCTCTTGATGATTTTAAGTGGATATTCATTTGCAATGAAGTTTTATATTATGTATTAATGAAACTATCATTCCATTTGTCTTTTCTAGGTCATGTGATGAATAAAAAAAGAAACAATACAGTATACAATTACATAAGCAATTAAAATAGAAGGTAGGGATTAAGTCTTCTTTAGTCATTGACCAGCCAGAAATTTTACAGCCCATAAAATATGAGAAGGATGCCTTCAATTTACTTTCTATGGCATGATTTCACTTCCTTTTCAAATCATACATTTCATCCTTGGAGTTGGAAGGATAGAGGATGAGAAGGAGAATAACTGGAGTCATATGTTGGGATTTCCTATAAGACTGATGAGAAAGCGTCTCCTTATCTTACCTTAAGCTGCTGTGCACTGCTCTGACTAGCAAGCAGAGTCCTGATGAAGTGTAAGGGTAGCCATCTGAAATAAGGCCACTGATCTAAAGGGGACAAGTAGATGATAAGAACAGAAGACAGTGGAAACCCACCAGGTTCAGGGAGAGTGTACAGTTTCCTCACTTGTACCTCATTCTACTCAACACCAACTACAGTCTTCTATCAAATCTCCTACTTGTTTACCAGTCTGTCTCTACCATTATTTCAGAAGTTCTTTAAGGGCAAGGTCTGTGTGTCACTTTTCTTTTTGTCTCCAGAACTTAGCATAGAATTTGGCTTTTGATGTGGTGTACAAGAAATGCAGGCTGAATGACTCAAAAGATAAATTTGGCAATTATTCTGTAAGTATTAAACTAAAATGTCCCCAGACTCAGTCACACTATAGTAAGATTTATGTTGAAATTACCAGCATTTTTAGTAATTTTTCCCAGAAAGACTTCTGTGCAACCCAGGGCAAGGAATGAGTTGCATCCTTCCCATCCAGCCTGATGGTTGACACCAAACCAGCAGAAGGTTATCTTACAGCTACACTTTTTTTCTGTATGTTGGGAAAGGTCCAAGTACCAATAGCTCATTAGGGAGGGTGGGAGTGGATCAACTCCAGTGTTTAGATTCTCAAACTGTTTTCAGTTAGGAAATGACTTCTGTGTTCCCCCACTCAGGTGCCTTTGATTAGCAAGAAGCACAAATATGCAGTCACACAGAAATGTGCTCCCTCATTCAGAGTACAAAGGTAATCAAGTGTTCAGCTGGCTGACATTTCTATACATTCCTTGACACACACAGATGCTTTTTGAACCTGGCTGGCCTATCCTTGTGCATTGCTGCCAGACCTCACTAGGCTAACTAAGGAACACCCAGAGTTGTTTTTGTTTCTAATACTGGGGCCTTGCCCTATAGGATAGAGACATTCCACTGAGCAGCTGCGTGACCTTACAAAGCCCTGTCTCTACTGTCCCTGGAGTTGTTTTAAGATTGTAGATGTGGATATTTCTCACTACTGACAAATGGTTGTGGATCACTAGGTCTTCAGAAGGGAATGTATAATAATTAATACTATATATGGTGTTTTATAGTATCCAATATTGACCTTTTCACTGTCCGTTACATTTGGATTCTGGGTTCATATGAGAGCCATTGAAAAAAACAAGAATTGGTGGAGAGACTACTCTTGCCCTCTTTTCTCCAATCTCCCCACCCCCAACTAACCCCACAGCCAGAGGGAATGTACCAGGTCTGATCAGCTTACTCTGTTGATAAAATGCAAGGTCTTCCCATAACTTTTCACATAAAGACAAAATTCTTTGTGTTCTACAGGTCCCTGCCTCCCTGTTAAAGGAATGTCCCCTCTAGACTAACCCTAACCCTTAAACCTCAAACCTCTTCTTCTTTGTACATGTGGTTCTCTTTATCTGATTCCCTCACCCAGATTTCCTGACTACATCAGCTCCTCCTAGAACAGGTTTCCACCTCATCATATGACTCTTCTTCATAGCATTTCTCCCAGGTGTAATTTTACATAGAGTTATGTGATTGCTTAATACAAATCTAGACACTCACAGACAAGAATCATTTCTGTTTCATTCTGCACTATATGCCAGTGTCCAGCACTGTTCCCAGCATGGTACACAGTTAAGTCAATGGATATCCTGAGTTTAGATACTATCTAAGAAGTTTCCCTCATGCCCACACACAGCCTATACATATCCTTTCCCTGTGTCTTTCTTGTGCTACCCATTCTTTTCATGGAGCCAAAAATTCTTTCTTAAAAGAAGATTTGACTATTATATTTTAAGAAAGTCCATCATGAAGAGAAGGTATTAAGAACAATTAGTTAGATAATATACTAGCTGGGTTATGCCTAAAGCATTTAAAACTTTACAATCTGCCCCCAAATGTGTCTGCTTTCCTTAACCCACAAAACACACAGTATATTATCTTGGTTTGAATTTTGTATCTAGTTCATAATAGATGCTCAATAAAATGTATCATCTATATCAATATCCATTTATGCTTTTTGGCTTTATTTAGCCACCATAACAATAATTATTCCCTGCTTTATGTCAGTACAACCTAATAGTTAATGCACTTTTATAAATCCTATTTCAGTTGTTTTATATTTCCCAGGCAATATGATCTCAATTACATCATTCACAGCCAACTGTAAAATAAACATCTTCTGTCACTAGGTCCAGTAGATGCAAAACCCTAGGAAATTTTAAACAAATATTTTGATTTTGTTTACATATGTGCCACCAGCTGCTTTAGAAAATCTACTTGGGAAAAAACAAAAATTACAGAAGAACCACATATTGTGAACACCTGGATTTAGATACTCAACAAAAAAGCCAGAAAGTAAACACTGCAATGTTAAACTCAATCATCCGGGAAAAAACCTACTTCCAAAGTGTATTTGAGATACTGTTTAATTTCACATAAAAGAGACTAAGTGGCAAAGCAAAGAAAAGAGAGCAGATGAAAAGTCTCACTATTGTGGAACCAGCTATGTCTCATCTGAGTAGGTGTTGGTGGATTGTTGGAAAGTTTAGAACACCCCAAATATACTGAGCTTCCCGTCTACCTACACCCTTCCCAGCTGACAAAGAGGATCTTTTAACCATGGATTCCAGAAGCCCAATTACTAAGAAAGCGCCAGCAGTTTAATTCAGTTAAACACCAAGAACCATTGATATCTGAGCTCTGTGCTAAGCATCAGGGATACAGATTAGTAAAAGGAATTCTTTCCTTTAGAGTCTACAATTTAGTGAGGGCAAAAGTACCTGTGAATAATTGTGTAATATTCCTGATACATGCTGGAATAGAGGTTAGTGATCAGACTAGTGGTGGTTCAAAGAAGGAAATAATGAACTCTTGCAGGATTTAAGGAAGATTTTGTATAAGAAATAATCATTCAGTTGAGTCTTGGACTATGCATAGGAATTTCTCCAATATTTAGGTAATGAAAGGTGATTTGGCAATTGTGAAAAGGGTTGCAAGTATGCATTCCAGGCAGAGAAAATGTCATTTCAAAACGAAAGAAGGGTGCCCAGGACTGCCCGAGGTCAGCAAAAGTACAGGGATCAAATGCTATGTGCACCTGCCCTTGTGCCCAGGGCTGATGGACCCCAACTCCGTGATCACACTGTTGCCTGTGTTATCTTCTCTACTGATGCACATGCTCCACTCTCCTGTGGGATGCCATTTCCAAAACGCAAGGTCAAAGATGAAATTATTAGGGATTTCAAGATGGCAACAGTAGATCATTAAACCAAGTGTGGGTGTTTTTTCTCAGTGCAGGACCCTGTGATAATACGTAGGTTTCCTGCACATGAAGTCAGCTCCACATTAGCATGGTTCTCAATATAGAGATGTATGGTCAAAACCATTCCGTTTTCCTCTCTATTCTACCCAATTTTGTTTGTTTGTTTATTTATTTATTTGTTGATTTTTTTAAAGTAGATCCTTGTTGGCTATTTATTTTATTTTATTTTATTTTAGCTATCCATTTAAAACATAGCATTGTGTACATGTCAATCAGAAACTCCCAGTCTACCCCTCCCCATCCTGACTATAAATTCATTCTCTAAGTCCATGAGTCTGTCTCTGTCCTCCAAGTACATTCATTTTTATCATTTTTTTTAGATTCCACATAAAAGTGATATCATATGACACTTGCCCCAATTTAATATTATTTGGGCTTGAAACACAAACAAATTGGAGAAGGGGAGAAGGGAAATTGGGCAGCACTGGAATGAAGCTGGGGCCAGGTGCAGGACCTAGATTGTGCAAGCCTTTATACAACATGTTGGAATTTGATGTTTATTCTGCAGGGTAAGAAATGCTGTTGAATGATTTCAGGCAGGATGTCACATGACCAGATTTGTAGATTATGAAATTCAATCTGGTGTTAATGTAGTGGGTGAATCTGAAGCAGAAGAATTGTGGCAGGAAAGCTAGGTATGAGCATTACAGGTGGGAGCGTTTCACCTCCCTCCCCAGACTGTAGAGATTATGATTCTGTTGCCCATTGATGCCAGCCCTGTGTTCTAGTTCTGAATGTGCACACCCTATTTCTCACACTGGAGTGAAAATTCCTTGGTGCCTTTTAAATAGTAGATGCTTAATAACTATTTCCTGTGAAACTGAGGTTACCTTAGCTATTTGAGTAATCACACCAAAATCTGGACTCCTATAGGTCTCAGTCTGTATTTAACCAAAATTACATTACCATAGGTAAATCAGTCTAGTAAGAAGAAAGGGGCTACCTGTGTTTACCAATGCTCTGGAATGAAGTTAAATACTGGAATGTGACCTTCACAAAGAAAAACTAAAAACAAACCATTGTATTGAGTAATAAATACATTAATTAAATCAAGTAATAAATCGATAGATGTTCATTGATAAAGGAAATTGCATTATAGTTCAATTTGTAGAGCAGAGGTGATGCCTATGGCACTGATACTTTGGGTAGATATCCTTTGCTGCATAGGATGGTGATGTCACAGTCCAGAGGGATTGGGGCTTCTAATGTGAACAGGATGGAGCATTGTTTTCAGCCCCCACGTTAGACTCACCTGGGAGAGTTTAAAAATTACTTTTGCCTGAGTTCTAGCACAACTGAATTCAAATTTCTGGGAGTGAGACTTGGGTATCTAAATTTTTCCCAAGTTTGTTGAATTATTTCACCCATTTTAAAGTGATTTTTGTCCCAACAGTTATGCCTTTTCCAGAATGTCATGCAAATATAACCAGAGTATTTAGTCTTTGGCACCTGGTTTGTTTCACATAACATGATATTTTTGAGATTCATCATGTTGTTGAAGTAACAGTAGTTCATTTCTTTATTCTCTATTGAGAATTCTGAACAGTATTCTACAGTATGGTTATTCATACCACAATTCATTTCTCCATTCACTCGTTTCTCTATTCACTCAACTTTTAAAAGTCTTGCCAGTTGATTCTAGAGCATAGCAAGTGTTGAGAACAACAGATAAACTCCATTATGAATATTACTTTGTATTTTACCGAATGCTTTCACATGCTTCAGTTATCATAGTACTCATTGACTGAACATGATATATGTGGAAAAAGTTAGAATTACCAGAGTCTAGTCTATAGACCACACTATCTGACACACATGGAAACTTTGGGTCATGTCTGCTTAACCATTGTTTTCTATTTGACATTACGTAAAATGTATGTACTGTCAATGACATAATGAATTAGTACGACACACATCCAACTATCACTGTTATCAATAAGGCTTGGAAATGTTGGTGGAAGATTTATGAAAAAGACATTATTCACGTTCCAAATCATCTTCTCTTATCCATAAATGGAAAGTGAGTGTCTATAAAGAGGGATCAGGTTTTGGAGCCATGCTTATTAAACTATCTAACGTGTACATATTTCTGACCACTTGGAAAGCATTATGAGAGTATTTTAGTATCCATGTCTATAAATTATGATTAAGAACAATTTATAAGGGCACAGCCATTTCCTTCATAAACGCTTGGTTGGGACAGTTCATCTGTGCCTTTCCAGTCCTTTAAAGATGACATTTAGAAGCAGTAGGATCAGAAACATCTTAGAAACTTCAACATCACAATGAAAGAGTGTATTTGTCAGTGTTTTTTTTTTTTTTAAGTGAGTTTATGGGGCAGTTTTTAAATTGCTGTGATTTAATAGATTAGGATGATATTACATACATAATGCAACTGAGAGTCATAATGACATGGCTGGGGCCTCTGAAGACTCTATAGAGACTTTATTAAGAGATATGCTGCTTGAGAACAAAGGATTGAATTTGGCCTACAGAAATCAAAATACCATTTGAGGGAATTTCTCTGATTTAAATGAAACTTTAACTTTATTATTTAAAAAGAATGAAGTGTGTGAAGTTATGTGATGACGAGACAAGATCAAGGACAACCTGAATTATGAATAATTTTTATTGATGTCCTTACATATTACAACCTCTCTGCACCATGAAAATGAGAACTGAGAACTGAACTCTTTGGGTCTGACATTATCCATGGCTACTGTAATCTCTTGACCTCAGGAAACAGAAGGGTTACCTGGAATTTCTAGAGTTTCTCTTTTCTGACCCTTCAAAAAAAATCCCTTTACAGGATTATTATGAATCAACTTTACTTTTTACTCTTTGAAACTTAATTGGTGATACTCATCAGACTTGAATGGTTAAAAAAGTTTAGGGAGACTTAGTTCTCAGCCCTTTGCAGGTCATTTCATTCATCTCAGTGCAAACGTTTTGCTTTTGGCAACTGAAGGGGAATGAAACATTGATTTCCCAGGGAATCTGTATTCTGTTCTCTCAATGTACTTGAACACACAGATATATTATTGAAGGAATCCTTCATTTCTGAGGACGTGCCAAATCTTGCAAAGATAGCAGTGAGGTAATTCTAAAGTGAATGAAAGTTGTATCCTCTGACGAGGGGAAGCTTCAAAAGAATTACCACAGGAATTAAAGAGAATCTTTAAAAAGTGAAGTTAACTTTGGTGAATGAGGGTGATTTCTTCTTTGTTTATGAAGAACTTATTATTTCAAGTTAATATCTAATTAAGTAGCTTGAGTATTCAACTGAGTTGAATAGCGTCTCCCCCCCCCAAATCCGTGTCTTTTCTGGAACCTTAAAATGTGGCCTTATTTGGAAATAAGTTCCTTGCAGATGTAATTAGTTAATATAATGTCATACTGGAGTAGGGTGGGCCCTCAATCCAATATGACTAGTGTCCTTGCAAGAGAAAGTAAAGAGACACAGAGACACAACACAGAAGGAAGACAACCAAGTGAAGACGGAAGCAGAGATTGGACTTACACTGCCACAAGCCAAGGCACACCTGGGGCTACTAGAAATTAGAAGAGGCAGGAAGGACCTTCCCGTAGAGGCTGAGGTGGGAGCATGGCCCTGCCAACATTTTGATATTGGACTTTTAACCTCCAGCACAGTCAGATAATAAATTTCTGTTCTTTTAAGCCATCCGGTTTCAGGCACGTTGTTTACAGTAGCCCTCGGAAATTAATACAGCTTGTCTCTGATTGATTTCTGACCAAAGTGAAAAATTAGAGGTTTACCATCCTATAGACTGGTGGTCTAGGAGGAGTCAGGAACATTTTAGAAAACAAAGGGAACAGCATCTCACTTCTGCCCACTCATGACTTCATCACCGTGTCACTTGTGTGATCTCTGAGCTATTAGTATCAGGATCACCTGGGGTGATCAAAATGCACATTTCCTGCCCAGACCCAAACCTGTTAGTTTGAAGTATCTGGTTAGAGCCAAGGGATCTGAATTTTACTAAGTTTCTTATATCATTCTTATGAATGCTAAAATTTTGGAATCATTACCATACGGAATGTTATCTATTACTGTCTTTGAGAGATCATCAAAAGAAAATCCATCAGTCGTTTGAAGGTCAACAAAAGACTCAATCTTGCCCTCAAGACTCTATATGAGGTCAAGTGAAATCCAAACATCAGACAGCATCAGCGAGCCACCCAGGACCACCAGTTCTCCTACTGGGACATAGAACTTGCCAACAATACATCCAAGCCACCCTTAAATTTCCTCCTGCTCCCCAGCCCCTACATCAGGTAATGGCAACAAATAATTGGTCTTGGGCTTCCCTGGTGGCACAGTGGTTGAGAGTCTGCCTGCCGATGCAGAGGACGTGGGTTCGTGCCCCGGTCCGGGAAGACCCCACATGCCACAGAGCGGCTAGGCCCGTGATCCATGGCCACTGAGGCTGCGTGTCCAGAGCCTGTGCTCCGCAATGGGAGAGGCCACAACAGTGAGAGGCCCGCATACCCCCCAAAATAATAATAATAATAAAAAAATAATTGGTCCTCTTACCTTATGTCAAAACCATAGCAGCTAGAACTCAGAAAAATTGAGGAGAAATATGAAACCTACAGAGTGTATAACTTGCTACCTGTCTGGTGTTCTTTTTTAACCCCTTATAAAAATAAAAATGACAAGCTTTCAAGATAAATTAAAAATCATTACCAAGATTAAATTTACAGAAGAAAAAAAACAAAACTCTTCTGAAGAGAAATTCCATTTATCAAGAGTTTTTCAATCATATAAATCTGAAACTACATTTATATTAAGTAAATGAGGCACTTAATTGGTTGAAGGATTTGAAATGGAAATTCTAAATCACTCCTTTTATGTTTCAGACTATCAGGAATCTTTATATTCACACAGTGCATGTACAATTTATTCAAACGAGATAACTCGTGTATGCTTTGTATAAATATAGAAGTTTGTGATTGTAATTAAGGTTTTCCTCTTATTTCCTCTACAAATTGTTTTGGAGTTTGAAAAGTTTAAGAAGCACAGAAAACACTAGAGAACAATGTAACAATTAACCGTGCAGCTACTCCCCAATGTTAACAAACTTTGTAATATTTCTCTATAATATTATCATGAATAAAATACATAAAGCCAAAATGTAGGCTTTCTTTATTTGCTTCTTGAGCCCATTCTTGTCACTTCTATAGAGGCAGTCACCATCCTGTCTCCCTTTCTCCCTGTTACTTATATCTCCATGGTTATGTATATGTATATGTAAATGTATTTGTTTTTATTCAATTTTACTATTAAATAGGATTCTATCATTTGAATATAAAACAGTTTCTTTTAGATATTTTCCAAATCATGAGTTATTTATTTTTCCTCAGTCTTCACAATATTGAGGCTATCATAATATTTTAAATATTGTAAATTCTACATGTTTTTTCTTTCATATTTGATAAATGGTATTGTTGGTATAAGGACAGTACTGATTTTTATATTTTAGCCTTCTAGACAGTACCCTTGTCTTATTTGTTTTTTCTGTAGAATACTGCAACCTTTCTATTTAGTCAATAATATCATCTGCATATAAAAATAGTTATTCTTTCTTTATATTGCCTATTGAATGACTTGGGATCTTTATGGAGGAGACATAATGTCAGGCTTACAGTAAGGTTGAGTGTTCCTGACATTAATAGGAATATTTCTGATGCTACAAAAATAAGAATAATTGTCATTAGGAACACAACTTTCTTCTAGTAAATTACTATTATGTATTTCTTCAGAGCTAGGTCAATAGGAGAAAGATATAGAGAGTTTCTAAAGGCTTCACAGAAAAAAAAAGTCAGCACTTTATAACGTGAGAAAGAAAGATAGAACTCACAGCAATTTTTCACAAAAAAATGTGTATAACTAGTTGATGACCTGAAGAATCTCTTCATACAGTGGATCCTAGACATAACACACAGGGAAGATTTTTTTTATGTTAGTTATTACTATTATTTTGTGTTTTTTTAACATCTTTATGGAGTATAATTGTTTTACAATGGTGTGTTAGTTTCTGCTATATAACAAAGTGAATCAGTTATACATATACATATGTCCCCATATCTCCTCCCTCTTGCATCTCCCTCCCTCCTATCCTCCCTATCCCACCCCTCTAGGTGGTCACAAACCCCCGAGCTGATCTCCCTGTGCTGTGCAGCTGCTTCCCACTAGCTATGTATTTTATGTTTGGTAGTGTGTATATGTCCATGCCACTCTCTCACTTTGTCACAGCTTACCCTTCCCCCTCCCCATATCCTCAAGTCCATTCTCTAGTAGATCTGTCTTTATTCCTGTCTTGCCCCTGGGTTCTTCATGACATTTTTTTTCTTAGATTCCATATATATGTGTTAGCATACCATATTTGTTTTTCTTTTTCTGACTTACTTCACTCTGTATGACAGACTCTAGGTCTATCCACCTCACTACAAATATCTCAATTTCGTTTCTTTTTATGGATGAGTAATATTCCATTGTATATATGTGCCACATCTTCTTTAAAACTAAAAATAGAATTACCATACGACCCAGCAAACCCACTATTGGGCATATACCCTGAGAAAACCATAATTCAAAAAGAGTCATGTACCAAAATGTTCATTGCAGCTCTATTTACAATAGCCAGGACATGGAAGCAACCTAAGTGTCCATCATCGGAAGATTATATTTTGAACCATCCTCTTTAATATATAACACAAATAATTAGACTAATAGTTATAAAGTTAAATGAATAATAATTTTGACAGCAAAAGAAATGTAGTGAATGTTTTCTTTTTCTGAACTTCCTATAATAATCATACAACTAAATATAAATAAAACATAAAATAAACTTTACTACATGAAAAAGAAAAACAAATGAATTGATACATCCAAATTATATTATTTGCCTTTTTTGTACACAGGGGAGAAGACAGTATAACAACATAGAGTGTTGCAGTAATGAATAAAACATAGTTTCCATTTTTGAGCCTTAAAAAGTAAATATTATACAAATTTGATTTAAAATTAAATATTAAAATATTAAGAAATATTTCCCTTTATTTCTTATTTTTATCATAATAGTATTGTATTTACAATACTTCTTCTGAATTTACTGAGATAATCACATTTTTTTATACTGTAATCTATAAAATTGCTCAAACTTTTGACCTTGAACATTCTTGTATTCCTGGGATGAATTCAACTTTATTATAATTTTTATTAATATAGTGTGGAATACAATGTGATGGGACTCTATATAGAATGTTTTTATTTACATTCACAAGTGTGATTAGTTTATTATTTTTCTTGTATCTTAATGAGTTTTACTATAAAACTGCATTACCATTTAATGCAGTTATGTTATCTGAAATAATTTGCAGAAGATATGAATTATCTACTCCTTGGACTTTTAATATAAGCTTGCCTGTAAAATCCTATAAGCCTGTTTTCCTTTGGGGTTGAAGATGGGGATTAAACAGGCTGGGAGATAGTTTTTGTTTTAATAAGCAATTTATTTACTTTAACAGTTATTTGTCTATTAGAGTATTCTGTTTCTTATTTTTAACAGCTTTGTTAATGTACAATTTATATGCCATAAAATTCAATGTAAAATTCAATGAATTTTAATAAATTTGCAAAGTTGTGCAATCAACACCACGATCCAATTTTAAAACTTCCATCACACCAAAAGATCTCTTATGCCTATGTGCAATTATTTCTTTTTCCCATCCCCAGCCCTAAGTTACCACTAATCTATTTTCAGTCTGACAGAGATTTGTATATTCTGAGCATTTCACATAAATGGAATCATACAAAATGTGGTCTTTTGTGTTTGATTTTTCTTTCACTTAGCATAACGTTTTGAGATTCATCAATGTGGTAGAATGTATTAGTAATTCATTTTTAAATTTTATTATTTATTTTTTTCTTGAGTTTGTTTTGAAACTTCTATATTTCCCAATATTTTATTTTGCTTATGATTTACAATTTATAGATAAACTTGTTGATTGAATTATACAATTATTCTCATAATAACTTAAACCTTTTGTCATTATGATTCTTATTTTTTGTTCCAAGTATACTTTTATTTGTGCTTGCTTTCTTTATTACTTTTTTTGAAAAATATGAAAAAGAGTCATACTTTTAATGCCTTTCAAATAACCAGTTCTTATGGATTATCTCTATACCATTTGTTTCATTTTCATTCTTTATTTCTTTGCATCATTTTACATCATTTTATCTATTGGTCCTTTTTAATTTCTTTCATGAAATAATTTATTCCATGTATTTTCACTCTTTCTTAGAGGTTTATATATTTTTCTACTTTAAGCACTAAAGTGTATCCCACAAGTTTTAATATATGATACCCTCATTATAATTTATTTATAAATACTAAGTACTTTAAAAATATGTGCCTTATCTACCATGTCTTTATAGTCCTTTTTTTTTCTGACCCCACAACTAGTGAGATAATTGCTCGGCTAAATTTGATATTTATCCATCTCTTGCACTTATTTATACTTTTAATACACATATATTGTTCCCTAAACCTGCAGCTGCATGCCATTCAATAACATTTATATAACACAATTTATTAATTTATATTTTTGAGGAGCACTTAGGTTATTTGCAAACTATATCTATTATAAGTAGTACCTCTGCAAACATTTTTGTATATGTCTTTATTTTTATTTTTTTTATTTTAACATCTTTATTGGAGTATAATTGCTTTACAATGGTGTGTTAGTTTCTGCTGTATAACAAAGTGAATCAGCTATACATATGCATATATCCCCATATCTCCACCCTCTTGCATCTGCCTCCATCCCACCCTCCCTATTCCACCCCTCTAGGTGGCCACAAAGCACCAGGCTGATCTCCCTGTGCTATGCGGCTGCTTCCCACTAGCTGTCTATTTTACATTTGGTAGTGTATATATGTCCATGCCACTCTCTCACTTTGTCTCAGCTTACCTTTCCCCCTCCATGTATCCTCAAGTCCATTCTCTGGTAGGTCTGTGTCTTTATTCCCATGTTGCCACTAGGTTCTTCATGACCAATTTTTTTTTTTTTTTTTTTTTTAGATTCCATACCTATGTGTTAGCATACAGTATTTGTTTTTCTCTTTCTGACTTACTTCACTCTATATGACAGACTCTAGGTCCATCCACCTCACTACAAATATCTCAGTTTCGTTTCTTTTTATGGCTGAGTAATATTCCATTGTATATATGTGCCACATCTTCTTTTTTGTTTTTGTTTTGTTTTGTTTTGTTTTTGTTTTTTTTTTCCATTTTTTTTATTAGTTTCTGCTTTATAACAAAGTGAATCAGTCATACATATACATCTGTTCCCACATCCCCTCCCTCATGCATCTCCCTCCCTCCCACCCGCCCCATCCCTCCCCTCCAGGCAGTCACAAACCACCGAGCTGATCTCCCTGTGCTCTGCGGCTGCTTCCCACTATCTATCTACCCTACGTTTGGTAGTGTATATATGTCCATGCCTCTCTTTCGCTTTATCACAGCTTACCCTTCCCCCTCCCCATATCCTCAAGTCCATTCTCAAGTAGGTCTGTGTCTTTATTCCCGTTTTACCCCTAGGTTCTTCATGACATTTTTTTTTCTTATATTCCATATATATGTGTTAGCATACGGTATTTGTCTTTCTCTTTCTGACTTATTTCACTCTGTATGACAGACTCTAGGTCTATCCACCTCATTACAAATAGCTCAGTTTCGTTTCTTTTTATGGCTGAGTAATATTCCATTGTATATATGTGCCACATCTTCTTTATCCATTCATCCGATGATGGACACTTAGGTTGTTTCCAGCTCCGGGCTATTGTGAATAGAGCTGCAATGAACATTTTGGTACATGTCTCTTTTTGAATTATGGTTTTCTCAGGGTATATGCCTAGTAGTGAGATTGCTGGATCATATGGTAGTTCTATTTTTAGTTTTTTAAGGAACCTCCATACCGTTCTCCATAGTGGCTGTACCAATTCACATTCCCACCAGCAGTGCAAGAGTGTTCCCTTTTCTCCACACCCTCTCCAGCATTTATTGTTTCTAGATTTCTTGATGATGGCCATTCTGACTGGTGTGAGATGATATCTCATTGTAGTTTTGATTTGCATTTCTCTAATGATTAATGATGTTGAGCATTCTTTCATGTGTTTGTTGGCAGTCTGTATATCTTCTTTGGAGAAATGCCTATTTAAGTCTTCTGCCCATTTTTGGATTGGGTTGTTTGTTTTTTTGCTATTGAGCTGCATGAGCTGTTTATAAATTTTGGAGATTAATCCTTTGTCAGTTGCTTCATTTGCAAATATTTTCTCCCATTCTGAGGGTTGTCTTTTGGTCTTGTTTATGGTTTCCTTTGCTGTGCAAAAGCTTTGAAGTTTCATTAGGTCCCATGTGTTTATCTTTGTTTTTATTTCCATTTCTCTAGGAGGTGGGTCCAAAAGGATCTTGCTGTGATTTATGTCATAGAGTGTTCTGCCTATGTTTTCCTCTAAGAGTTTGATAGTTTCTGGCCTTACATTTAAGTCTTTAATCCATTTTGAGCTTATTTTTGTGTATGGTGTTAGGGAATGATCTAATCTCATACTTTTACATGTCCCTGTCCAGTTTTCCCAGCACCACTTATTGAAGAGGCTGTCCTTTCTCCACTGTACATTCCTGCCTCCTTTATCAAAGATAAGTTGGCCATATGTGCGTGGGTTTATCTCTGGGCTTTCTATCCTGATCCACTGATCTATCTTTCAGTTTTTATGCCAGTACCACACTGTCTTAATTACTGTAGCTTTGTAGTATAGTCTGAAGTCAGGGAGCCTGATTCCTCCAGCTCCTTTTTTCGTTCTCAAGATTGCTTTGGCTATTCGGGGTCTTTTGTTTTTCCAAACAAATTTTGAAATTTTTTGTTCTAGTTCTGTGAAAAATGCCAGTGGTAGTTTGATAGGGATTGCATTGAATCTGTAGATTGCTTTGGGTAGTAGAGTCATTTTCACAATATTGATTCTTCCAATCCAGGAGCATGGTATATCTCTCCATCTGTTTGTATCATCTTTAATTTCTTTCATCAGTGTCTTATAATTTTCTGCATACAGGTCTTTTGTCTCCTTAGGTAGGTTTATTCCTAGATATTTTATTCTTTTTGTTGCAATGGTAAATGGGAGTGTTTTCTTGATTTCATTTTCAGATTTTTCATCATTAGTGTACAGGAATGCCAGAGATTTCTGTACATTAATTTTGTAACCTGCTACTTTACCAAATTCATTGATTAGCTCTAGTAGTTTTTCGGTAGCATCTTTAGGATTCTCTATGTATAGTATCATGTCATCTGCAAACAATGACAGCTTTACTTCTTCTTTTCCGATTTGGATTCCTTTTATTTCCTTTTCTTCTCTGATTGCTGTGGCTAAAACTTCCAAAACTAGGTTGAATAAGAGTGGTGAGAGTGGGCAGCCTTGTCTTGTTCCTGATCTTAGTGGAAATGGTTTCAGTTTCTCACCATTGAGGACAATGTTGGCTGTGGGTTTGTCATATATGGCCTTTATTATGTTGAGGAAAGATCCCTCTATGCCTACTTTCTGCAGGGTTTTTATCATAAATGGGTGTTGAATTTTGTCGAAAGCTTTCTCTGCATCTATTGAGATGATCATATGGTTTTTCTCCTTCAACTTGTTAATATGGTGTATCACGTTGATTGATTTGCGTATATTGAAGAATCCTTGCATTCCTGGAATAAACCCCACTTGATCATGGTGTATGATCCTTTTAATGTGCTGTTGGATTCTGTTTGCTAGTATTTTGTTGAGGATTTTTGCATCTATGTTCATCAGTGATATTGGCCTGTAGTTTTCTTTCTTTGTGACATCCTTGCCTGGTTTTGGTATCAAGCTGATGGTGGCCTCGTAGAATGAGTTTGGGAGTGTTCCTTCCTCTGAAATTGTTTGGAAGAGTTTGAGAAGGATGGGTGTTAGCTCTTCTCTAAATGTTTGATAGAATTCGCCTGTGAAGCCATCTGGTCCTGGGCTTTTGTTTGATGGAAGATTTTTAATCACAGTTTCAATTTCAGTGCTTGTGATTGGTCTATTCATATTTTCTATTTCTTCCTGAGTCAGTCTTGGCAGGTTGTGCATTTCTAAGAATTTGTCCATTTCTTCCAGGTTGTCCATTTTATTGGCATAGAGTTGCTTGTAGTAATCTCTCATGATCTTTTGTATTTCTGCAGTGTCAGTTGTTACTTATCCTTTTTCATTTCTAATTCTATTGATTTGAGTCTTCTCCCTTCTTTTCTTGATGAGTCTGGCTAATGGTTTGTCAATTTTGTTTATCTTCTCAAAGAACCAGCTTTTAGTTTGGTTGATCTTTGCTATCGTTTCCTTCACTTCTTTTTCATTTATTTCTGATCTTATCTTTATGATTTCTTTCCTTCTGCTAGCTTTGGGCGTTTTTTGTTCTTCTTTCTCTAGTTGCTTTAGGTGCAGGGTCAGGTTGTTTGCTCGAAATGTTTCCTGTTTCTTAAGGTGGGATTGTATTGCTATAAACTTCCCCCTTAGAACTGCTTTTGCTGCATCCCATAGGTTTTGGGTCGTTGTGTCTCCATTGTCATTTGTTTCTAGGTATTTTTTAATTTCCTCTCTGATTTCTTCAGTGATCACTTCGTTATTGAGTAGTGTATTGTTTAGCCTCCATGTGTTTGTATTTTTTACAGATCTTTTCCTGTAATTGATGTCTAGTCTCATAGCATTGTGGTCGGAAAAGATACTTGATACAATTTCAATTTTCTTAAATTTACCAAGGCTTGATTTGTGACCCAAGATATGATCTATCCTGGAGAATGTTCCATGAGCACTTGAGAAAAATGTGTATTCTGTTGTTTTTGGATGAAATGTCCTATAAATATCAACTAAGTCCATCTTGTTTAATGTATCATTTAAAGCTTGTGTTTCCTTATTTATTTTCATTTTGGACGATCTGTCCATTGGTGAAAGTGGGGTGTTAAAGTCCCCTACTATGATTGTGTTACTGTCGATTTCCCCTTTTATGGCTGTTAGTATTTGCCTTATGTATTGAGGTGCTCCTATGTTGGGTTCATAAATATTTACAATTGTTATATCTTCTTCTTGGATCGATCCCTTGATCATTATGTAGTGTCCTTCTTTGTCTCTTCTAATAGTCTTTATTTTAAAGTCTATTTTGTCTGATATAAGAATTGCTACTCCAGCTTTCTTTTGATTTCCATTTGCATGGAATATCTTTTTCCATCCCCTTACTTTCAATCTGTATGTGTCTTTAGGTCTGAAGTGGGTCTCTTGTAGACAGCATATATATGGGTCTTGTTTTTGTATCCATTCAGCCAATCTGTGTCTTTTGGTGGGAGTATTTAGTCCATTTACATTTAAGGTAATTATTGATATGTATGTTCCTATTCCCATTTCCTTAATTGCTTTGGGTTTGTTATTGTAGGTATATTCCTTCTGTTGTGTTTCTTGCCTAGAGAAGTTCCTTTAGCATTTGTTGTAAAGCTGGTTTGGTGGTGCTGAACTCTCTCAGCTTTTGCTTGTCTGTAAACGTTTTAATTTCTCCATCAAATCTGAATGAGATCCTTGCTGGGTAGAGTAATCTTGGCTGCAGGTTTCTCTCCTTCATCACTTTAATTGTGTCCTGCCACTCCCTTCTGGCTTGTAGAGTTTCTGCTGAGAGATCAGCTGTTAACCTGATGGGGATTCCCTTGTGTGTTATTTGTTGTTTTTCCCTTGCTGCTTTTAATATGATTTCTTTGTGTTTAATTTTTGACAGTTTGATTAATATGTGTCTTGGTGTATTTCTCCTTGGATTTATTCTGTATGGGACTCTCTGTGCCTCCTGGACTTGATTAACTATTTCCTTTCCCATATTGGGGAAGTTTTCAACTATAATCTCTTCAAATATTTTCTCAGTCCCTTTCTTTTTCTCTTCTTCTTCTGGAACCCCTATAATTCGAATGTTGGTGCGTTTAATGTTGTCCCAGAGGTCTCTGAGACTGTCCTCTGTTCTTTTCATTCTTTTTTCTTTATTTTGCTCTGCATCAGTTATTTCCACTATTTTATCTTCCACCTCACTTATCCGTTCTTCTGCCTCAGTTATTCTGCTATTGATCCCATCTAGAGTATTTTTTATTTCATGTATTGTGTTTTTAATCGATGCTTGATTCATCTTTAGTTCTTCTAGGTCCTTGTTTACTGTTTCTTGCATTTTGTCTATTCTATTTCCAAGATTTTGGATCATCTTTACCATCATTATTCTGAATTCTTTTTCAGGTAGACTGCCTATTACCTCTTCATTTGTTAGGTCTGGTAGGTTTTTATCTTGCTCCTTCACCTGCTGTGTGTTTTTCTGTCTTCTCATTTTGCTTATGTTACTGTGTTTGGGGTCTCCTTTTTGCAGGCTGCAGATTCGTAGCTCCCGTTGTTTTTCGTGTCTGACCCCAGTGGCTAAGGTTGTTTCAGTAGGTTGTATAGGCTTCCTGGTGGGGGGGACTAATGCCTGTGTTCTGGTGGTTGAGGCTCGTTCTTGTCTTTCTGGTGGACAGGTCCACGTCTGGTGGTGTGTTTTGGGGTGCCTATGGCCTTATTATGTTTTTAGGTAGCTTCTCTGCTAATGGGTGGGGTTGTGTTCCTGCCTTGCTAGTTGCTTGGCATAGGGTGACCAGCACTGTAGCTTGCTGGTCGTTGACTGAAGCTGGGTGCTGGTGTTGGGATGGAGATCTCTGGGAGATTTTCGCTGCTTGATATTATGTGGAGCTGGGAGGTCTCTTGTGGACCCGTGTCCTGAAGTTGGCTCTCCCACTTCAGAGGCACAGCACTGGCTCCTGGCTGCAGCACCAAGAGCCTTTCATCCACCCAGCTCAGAATAACAGGGAGAAAAAGCAGAAAGAAAGAATTAGTAGAAGAAAGAAAGAGAGAGGGAAAGAAAGGAAGAAGGGAAGAAAGGAAGGAAGGAAGGAAGAAAGAAAGAAAGGAGGGAGGGAGTGAGGAAGGATGGAAAGAAAGAAGGAAAGAAAGGAGGGAGGGAGGGAGCAATGAAAGCAAAAGGAAGAGTGAATGGAAGAAGGGAGGGAGGAAGGAAAGAAAGAAAGAAAGACAGGAGGGAGGGCGGGAGGAAGGAAAGAAAAAGAAAGTGGAAAGAAGAAGGGTGGGAGGGAGGGAGGAAAGAAAAAGAAAGAAGGAAAGGAAGAGTGGAGGGAGGGAGGGAGGAAGGGAAGGTAGGAAAAAAAGAAAGAGCAGGTAAAGTAAAATAGAATAAAGTATGAAATATAGTAGCGTTATTAAAATTATAAAGTAATTATTGAAAAAAAAAAAAAAAAAACGGACCGATAGAACCCTGGGACATATGGTGGAAGCAAAGTTATACAGAGAGAATCTTACACAGAAGATTACACATACACATTCACAAAAAGAGAGCAGGGGGGAAAATCAAAAATCTTGCTCTCCAAGCCCACCTCCTCAATTTGGGATAATTCGTTGTAAAAAGAGGAAAAGGGCAAGAAGTCTGAAATCTTGCTCTCTAAGTCCACCTCCTTACTTTGGAATAATTCGTTGTAAAAAGAGGAAAAGGGGGGAAAGTCTTAAATCTTGTCCTCAAAGTCCACTTCCTCAATTTGGGATGATTCGCTGTCCATTCATGCACTCCACAGACGCAGGGCACATCAAATGGGCCGTGGAGCTTTAATCCGCTGCCTCCGAGGCTGCACAGAGAGATTTCCCTGACTCTGCTCTCACAGCTCCTGGGTCTCAGCCTTGGACCTGGCCCCGCCTCTGTGCGTAGGTCGCCGGAGGGCGTCCGTTCTTCGCTCAGACAGGACGGGTTTAAAGGAGCCGCTGATTCGGGGGCTCTGGCTCACTCATGCAGAGGGGAGGGAGGGGCGCGCAGTGTGGGGCGGGCCTGCGGCGGCAGAGGCCGGCGTGACGTTGCAGCAGCCCGTGGCGCTCCGTGCGCTTTCCCGGGAAAGCCGTCCCCGGGTCTCGGGACCCCGGCAGTGGCGGGGTGCACAGGTCCCCCGGAAGGCGGGGCGGACAGTGACCCGCGCTCGCACACAGGCCCCGCGGCTGCGGCGGCGGCGGGCGGTGGCAGGCGGCGGCGGCGGCGGCGGCGGCGGCGGGCGGCGGCGGCGGGCCGCGGGGGCGGCGGCGGCGGCGGGCCGCGGCGGCGTCGGGCGGTGAGCGGCGGCGGGCCGCGGCGGCGGCGGCGGCGGCCCACGCCCGTCTCCGAGGTCCACGCCTTACCCGCGGCTCACGCCTGTCTCCGGCGCTTCCCTAAGCAGCCCTTTTAATGCCCTCTCCTCGCACACCAGGAAACGAAAGTGAAAGTGAAAAAAGACTCTTGCCTCTTCAGCAACTCCAGACCCTTTCCCCGGACTCCCTCCGGGCTAGCCGTGGTGCACTAACCCCTTCAGGCTCTCTTCCTGCCGCCAGCCCCAGTCCTCTCCCTGCGCTCCGACTGAAAGCCGATACCCAAGCCTCAGCTCCCAGCCCCGCCCGCCACGGCGGCCGAGCAGACAAGCCTCTCGGGCTGGTGTGTGCCTGAGGGCACCGATCCTCTGTGCCGGAATCTCTCCGCTTTGCCCTCCACACCCTACTCCGAAGCTTTCCCCCTCCGCCACCTGCAGTCTCCGCCCGCGAAGGGGCTTGCAGTGTGTAGAAACCTTCCCTCCTTCACGGCTCCCTCCCACTGGTGCAGGTCCCGTCCCTATCCTATAGTCTCTGTTTATTCTTTTTTTCTTTTGCCCTACCCAGGTATGTGGGGAGTTTCTTGCCTTTTAGGGGGTCTGAGGTCTTCTGTCAGCGTTCAGTGGGTGTTCTGTAGGAGTTGTTCCACGTGTAGATGAATTTCTGATGTATCTGTGGGGAGGAAGGTGATCTCCACGTCTTACTCTTCCGCCATCTTCCTCCGGGGCCCCCGTGCCACATCTTCTTTATCCATTCATCTATTGACACTTAGGTTGCTTCCATGTCCTGGCTATTGTAAATAGAGCTGCAATGAACATATTAATACATGACCCTTTTTGAATTATTTATCTTTATATACATGATGAGAGGTCTCCTAGAAGGTAAAAGAGCTTAATTTCTGAATCATAGGGCATGGGGATGTTCAACTTTACTAGATTTTCAAATTTTTCTCTGATGAGCATTTCAGTCGAAAGGAAGAGAGTAGATAGCATGGAGAGGAGAAAGCTTCATAATTCTTTGTCTGAAATTGAGTCACATGAGTACACATAGCTACAAGGGCAACTGCAAAATGTGTCTCTAGGTCAAAAACATATGCATAACCAAAACTTAAAGGGATACAATTCCTATTGATAAAAAAATGTGGGGGAGGGGAGAATGTATTCTAGGGTATGGTAACCGACCCTGCAAAGGACAGGCCTCCATACATCCAAGAATCTGTGTGCCTCTTCTTCCCACATTAGCACTATTACTCACTCAAGGGTGATGACCTCTCCCTGCCCAAGGGACAGAATCTACTGGATCTGGCCCTCCCCATGCCCAATGCACAATGGGATTGGAATAGGAACACCCATGTTTAAAGAAAGCAGACTGATTGTAAAGTGTTTAATATCACCCATTTTCTGGGGGAAGAGTTTTTCTAGTCCTTGCTGTCCTGGGAGAGAAGTCTTCATAACTTCTAGGTATCTGGGTACATCTGTGCAGAGATCTACGGCTCATAACCTAAAATGAGTAACTCATCCTTTGTTCACATTGATGTATTGCCTCAAGTGTTAGCTTGACACTCATGACTCATCATTTTAATGGTTCTGGACATTTATCCAAAACTCTTTTGTCCTTTCTTGCTCTGGAGGTTAAAAGACAAGTTCATTGAAAATATATTGTGTTTTTGTGAATCTTCCCAGAAAATGCTCCATGAAATTGTGGTCTTGAGTTACACATATAACTCAAGACACTGCTTGATATTTCTACCTACAGTATTATAAAAAACAACAATAGTTTAATAAAACAGTATGCATGACTTTTTTCAGAGTCACTGTAGCTCAAGAGACTCTATAGATTTAGCCATATCTTATAAGAATAGAACAGTTATATAAGTTAAGACATTTTGCTAGGTTTTAGAGCTTTCAGTTGAGTGTAACCATTGCCTTAGGCAGATAATTTTGAAAATTAATTTATTGGTATATTATGGATAAGATAGTCATTTAATTTCAACTTTAAAATGCATAGAAATATTATTATTGTAAAAAAGAGAACAATTGTAAAATTTAATCAATATTTTGTGAAAATTTTGTCAATATTTTGCAATAAAATACATTTAGGGGAATGGAAGTCTCATATATTGCTGGAGAAAGCATAAAGTTATGTATTTCTGTATAGAATGTATTGATAATATCAATGAAAATATTAATGAACATGTATTTAGTGTAGAATCTTGCTATTGAGAATTAACCTTATCAGTATCCATCAATAGGAAAATTTTAAAATTCTGTATGGTATATGCATAAAGGCAATGCTATGAAGGAGAAAAAAATAAGGTAGACATTTGTATTAGTTTTCTATGTTGTGTAATTAATTACCACAAACTTGTAGCTTACAACAATATACATTTATTATATCACAGCACCTGTGAGTTGGTAGTCCAGGCACTGCTTAGTTAGTGCTTCTACTCAAGGTCTCAAAATGCTACAGTGAACTTCTGACTGGTTTGTGTTCTCATACAGAAGCTCATTCGGGGAAGAATCTGCATCCATAGTTACTCAGGTTGTTGGCAGAATTCGTCTCCTGGTGGTTGTAGGATTCATTTCCAGTTTATGCTGGCTATTGGCTGAAGGTCACCCTCAGCTCCCAGAGGCCATAATTCCTAGAGGCTTCCAGCCGTTCCTTTCCACTTGGTTGCTTACTTCATCAAGCCGGTAAGAAGATTCTCTAGAAAGCATCTGCTAGCAAGACAAAGCCTTATGTCTTATTAATCACTGGAGTGACATCCCAATCCCATCACTTTTGTAATATTTTATTGATTAGAAGCATGTCATAGGTCTGGCCTATACTCAAAAGTGAGAGGATTATATTGGGGTTGGCCAAAAATTCATTTGTAAGATGTTACGGAAAAACCCGAATGAACTTTTTGGCCAACCCAATACATGGGTGTCAGGGATCATGGAGTGACCACACTAAGTTCTGTCCATCGCAGCTTTTATGTGCTGATAGGGAATAATTTCTGAGCTATGTTACTGAGAAAAGAAAAAGGTGTTTATATTGTGTGTGAACGTGTGTTCACACACATGTGTGTGAACATGTACGTGCATGTGTTTAATTTTGCCTCTGAAGAAAAGCAGTGGAGGAAACAGTATTTGGAGTGGAAAGAGGATTAACAAGTAATTTTCTATCATTTTTTCAATGTTGTAGCTTTCAGGTGTGTGTATATTAACTGTGTTAATAGAGGAATTAATTATTTTAAGTTTATGGCCTTTTATGGCTATTTTTGATGACTAAACCAAGAATAATCACTTTTCCAAAACAAAACAACCAAAAAAGAGCATTTGGCAAAGAATTTGGTAATCTAGGTTCTGATTTTTTCTTTGCCTTGAGCAATCTGCAACATTACCTAGACATTCTGAACCTCAGTGTTGTTACTTGTATTTTGGTAAGGTTGGAATAAATAATGTCTTAAATCTCTTTCTAATACAAATCAATCAAATACTGGATAGGTAGTCATCTAAATAACATAAGTATTAAAATGTAGCAATTTTTTTTTACAAAGAATGATCTTAAAAGCATGGAATGGAATTAGGCTAGGAGCCTGGAGGAAACTATTATACACACAAAGCCCTGATGGAATTGAGGAAGGACAGAGAGGGGAGAAAAGTTTGAATGAGAAGAAAATGGCATCAAATCACAGGGAGCAGAGTCTTGGGATTAGGGCAAATCTTGTGTTGAAATGTCTTAGAATTCATTAGAAGAAGACAGATATCCTCTGCATAACATTTATGTGCAGCCAGACTTTTATTTTTATTTTTAACTTTAATTAAATTTTTACTTTGATATATTTGTAGATTCACATGACATGAATCTTTATTCATTTTCTCCCAATGATAATATTTCTTGCAAAACTATAGCACAATATTATAACCAGGATACTGACATGGATACAGTCAAGACAGTGTCCATCAGCAGATGAATGTATAAAGATGTGGTGTTTATAAACAATGGAATATTATTCAGTCATAAAAAGAATAAAATTTTGCCATTTGCAAAAAAATGAATGGACCTGGAAGGTATTATGTTTAGTGAAATAAGTCAGAGAAAGATGAATACTCATTGTTAATACTTATATGTGGAATCTAAAAAATAAACAAATGAATGTATATATCAAAACAGTCTGCTTGACTCACAGATATAGAGAACAAACTAGTGGTTATCAGTGGGGAGAGGGAATGGGGGAAGGAGCAAGGTAGGGGTAGGGGGTAAAGAGATACAAACTATTGTGTATAAAATAGAGAAGCAGGCTTCCCTGGTGGCGCAGTGGTTAAGAATCCACCTGCCAATGCAGGAGACATGGGTTCGAGCCTTGGTCCAGAAAGATCCCACATGCTGTGGAGCAACTAAGCCCGTGCACCACAACTACTGAGCCTGCTCTCTAGAGCCCACAAGCCACAACTACTGAAGCCCACATGCTTACAGCCCGTGCTCCGAAACAAGAAAAGCCACCGCAATGAGAAGACTGCACACCACAATGAAGAGTAGCCCTCGCTTGCCGCAACTAGAGAAAACCCGTGTGCAGTAACAAAGACCCAACTCAGCTTAATTATTTATTTAATTAATTAATGTATTTCTGACAACCTTCCTGAATTGAACATCATCTGGACAATTGTAAGAGACAAATAAAAAAATAGATAAGCAATAAGGATATATTATACAGCACAGGGAAATACAGCCACAGTTTTGTAATAACTTTAAGTGGAGTATAACCTATAAAAATATTGAATCACTATGTTGTACACCAGAAGCTAATAAAATATTATAAATCAACTATACTTTAATTTTTGGAAAAGTTCTTTCACCAAGAGACAGTTTAAAAATTTTAATAGACTCTATTTTTGAAAGCAGTTTTAGGTTCAGAGCAAAATTGAATGGAAGGTACAGAGATTTCCAGTATACCTCCTGCCCTCTGGCATGCATAGCCTCTTCCATTCTCAAAATCTCTCACCAGAGTGGTGCATTTGTTACAACTGATGAACCTACACTGACATATCATTATCACCCAAAGGCCATCATTTAAGTTAGTGTTCACTCTTGGTGTTGGACATTCTGTGAGTTTGGACAAATATGTAATGATACACAGCTAACATTATAGTATAACTGCTCTAAACATTCTCTGTGTTCCACCCCTGTGCTCCTGTCTCTCCTCTCACTCCTGGTAACCATGGATGTTTTCACAGTCTCCATAGTTTTTCCTTTTTCAGAAACAATATTGTTGGAATAACATAGTATGTAGACTTTTCAACTCAGCTTCTTTCACTTAGTAATATGCATTTAAATTCCCTTCATATCTTTTCATGGTTTGATAGATTACTTCTTTCTGACACTGAATAATATTCTATTATTTGGATGTACCATAGTTTATTCACCGACTGAAGAACATCTTTTTTGCTTCTAAGCTTTAGCAGTTATGAATAAAGCTGCTAAAAATACCCATGTGCTGTTTTTTTTGTGGACATAAACTTTCAACTCATTTAGGTAAATACCAAGTAGTATAATTGCTGGATCATATGATAAGGGTATATCTAGTTTTGTAAGACACTGTCAAAGTGCCTTCCAAAGTGGCTGTACCATTTTGCATACCCACCAACAATGAATGAGTTCCTGTTGCTCCACATTCTTGCTGGCATTTGATGTCAGTGTGCTGGATTTTTGCCATTCTCACAAGTATGTAGTGGTATCTAATTGTTTTAAGTGGCATGTTCCTGATGAACTTATGAATGTGGAACATCTTTTCATTTGCTTATTTTCTATCAGTATGTCTTATTTAGTGAGATGTCTGTTCAGAAATTTTGCCCATTTTTTAATCAGGTTGTTTGAATTTTTTAATTTTGATGAGATCCAATTTTTCCATTTTTGGATGTACTTTTACGGTGTCAAGTCTAAGATCTCTTTGCCTAATTATAGATCCTGAAGATTATCTCCTGTTTTTATTTATAAACATTTTATAATTTTATGTTTTACATTTAAGTCCATGATCCATTTATAATGAATTTTTATATAAGCTGTGAGACAGATTGATGTTTGTATATTTTCCCCTATGAATATGCAATTGTTTCAGCACCATTTATTAAAAAGTCTATCTTTCCTCCAATTTAATTGCTTTTGCACCTTTGTCAAAATCAGTTGGACATATATGTGTAGATGTGTTTCTGGGTTTTCTATTCTTTTCCATTGATCTATGTGTACTTCTTTTCAAGTACCACACAGTCTTGATTACTGTTGCTATATATCTAGAAATTGAGTAGAGTTACTCTTCCCAATTTTATTTTTTTTGAAAAATTTAAAAGTATTTTTAGTTAAATCTATAATTTAACTAAAAGTAATTTTCTAGTTATTTTGCCTTTCTGCATAAACTTTAGAATATTATATATTCATTACATATTATATCTAATATATATAATATACATAAACTTTATACATTTATCTCCAGTTATTTATATCTTTTATGATTTCTTTCTTTGAATGTGACTTTTGGCATATAAGCCCTGTACATGCTTTGTTAGATTTATACTAGGTATTTCTCTTTTTTTAATGATTGCAAATGATATTTTGTCTTTAATTTCAGTGCTCAAGTGTTCATGGCTAGTATATAAAAATACAAACAGTATTTGTATATTTATCTTACATCCTGTGACCTTTTTGAACTCACTTATTAGTTCTAAAAGGTTTTTTTTGATGATTTTTTTTTTTAGATTGTCTACACAGACAATCATGGCATCTGCAAATATGGACAGTTTAATATATATTTTCCTTTCTGATCTGTATGTGTTTTACCCCTTTTCCTTATCTTATTGTACTGGCTAGTACTTCCAGCACTATGTTGAGGGTTGTCACAGTGAATATCCTTGCCTTGTTTCTGAATTTTGGGGTAAAGCTTTCAGTCTTTCACCACTAAGGATAATGTTATCTATAGATATTTTTAGATGATCTTTATTAAGTGGAGGAAGTTCTTTATTTCTACTTTGATGAAAGTGTATTTTTGCTTGTTTGTTTAAATAACGAAAGGATATTGGATTTTTTCAGATACTTTTCTGTACCAATTGACATGGTAATGTGATTTTTCTTCTTTAGCCTCTTAATATGCTGGACTATGTTGATTGATTTTTGAATATCAAACCAGACTTGCATCCCCGTAAGAAACTCCTCTTGTTTATAGTATATAATTATTTTTATATATTGCTGAATTCTATTTGTTAATATTTTTTAGGGACTTTTGCATCTGTATCATGAGTAATATCGCTCTGTAGTTTTGTTTTTTATACTTTTTATATTGTTTTGGTATCAGTGTATTACTAGTTACAAAAATTAAACTGGAAAGTGTTCCCCCTTCTATTTTCAGAAAAAAATAGTATAGGATTGGTATTAACTCTTCCTTAAGTATTTGGCATTTCAGTGAAAACATCTGACTCTGGAGACTTCTTTTTTGGGAGTTTTAAAATTATTAAGGAATTAAATATCCTTAGTATTCATAGTGCTATTCAAATTATTTATTTAATGTACCCAGGGTAGGGGTCCAGCAAGTATGAAAAAATCAGGTCCCTACTTGGCCTTCTCTGACACCACACTGGCAGGGGTGTATTGGGAAGACTTTCATCTTCACAAGGGTAGAAGTCCTAGGCTCCCCACTCAGGTTTTGCTGACATGGATGAGGATGGGGCTTTTTCTGCAGGGTTTGGCTAGAATAGAAAGTTATTTTCTAAAAGCTTTCTGTCTAAGCTAAGCTGCCTCTTTCCTGGTCCTTTGGCTAGAGAGAGAAGACTTTTGTTGAAGCTTTTGTTTTGTCTATTCCTGTTGGCATTTCCAGGTTACCTGTTTGTTCTGCTCCAGGTCTGCAATATATGAGACTAAAATAAAATCCTGGGAACTTGCCACCATGCGGTCCCCTGGTCCCAAGGTCTCTAGATAGTCTTCCTTCTTTTCTCTGCCTTTTAGAATCTTCTTATATTTATTCTATATATGCCCAGAGTTTATAGCTATACTTAATGAAAAGTATGGTCTATTCCTTCTTCCCAGAAGCAGAAGTCAAAGCAACTTTTTTAAAATATGAATTTATGTCCTATCTCATCTCACCAAAGATTTGAGACAAATTAAAAAATAATGGTAGCTAGACTGACACTTTTGACAGCATAGATTTAAGTGGATTTTTTTTTGGGGGGTGCAATTTTCAAGAAAGACAGATGACTCAATTCTCACTACTTCCATGACGTCTTTTCCAGTGTTTCCATCCTTAGGGGATGTTCCCTATTCTAGTAGAACACACAACCTTGGGAATTTAGTATTTACTATTAAATAAATAAAAAATATATGCACAATAGAAATACTTGTATTGTCTCTTTCCTCTAATTACAATTTAGTAACCAAGAACAGAACTTCCCAAAAGGTATGGGTCTAGCACACTGATATACTTAGGTAAAAGTGCCCCATACATTGAACCCATCAGTTCTCAGTGTGACTGGGTTGTCCACTGGTACTAAATTTGATGATCTCGTGCCATGAAAGCATTCTCAGTTTTCCTGAGGGTGTTAAACAAACATCATTTTCTGTGTGTTATGAGGTGTAAATGTTTGAAAGGCTTTGCCTTGTTAAAAAAGAGATCATACAGTGCTGTGAAAGGGGTATGCAACTGTTCTCATATCATAGATACTATCAACTATTTTTCTAAGGTGGTTGTGTATATTTTTTTCTTTTACCAGCAACCTGAGTGTTCCAAGTTCTCCACACCTTCATCAACACTTGTCAATATCAATATTTTAATCATATTCTGGTGGTTGTTTCAGTATCCCATTATGGTTTCAATTTTCATTTTATACATTTCCTAAATTTTTAATTCTCACAAGTTATGTTTCCATTACCAGTTAGTTCAAAATTTTTCTAATTTCTATTTTAATTTTCTTTTTTACCCATGAATTAATTTAAGATGTATTACTTAATCTCCAAACACTTGATTTTTTTGCTAGCTATTTTATTTTTTTGTTTTATTTCTAAACTAATGTCCACTGGGATCAGAGAATGTACTCTGCGTGATTTCAATATATGGTCTTTCCCTATATCTATTTGACCCTGTCCTAGATAGATTGTTACATTCATTTCTTCATTCATTTATTTAATAATTTCTCCGGAGATTAAGCATGCAATGGTAAGCCCAAAGCAAATATCATTTTAAAGTTTCCCAGACTGTGAAACATGAAGATAAGCAGAATAAGACCCTGTGTATATGTGTGTGTGTACCTCATAAATAATTTGATTTTCTTTATAGTTTTTAATATTTTGCTTCTGGTTTTTTAATTGATATCTGAAAACCCCAACTCTCTCCTTACCTTGAGCACAATAACATACACTTGTTTCTAATTTAATTTTTATTTTGATGTCTGCCATAGAGATCATTTTATTCTCCACGACACAAAGGATTAGACAGGTTAAGTACTTATTATCTTACAAATGATGAAAGGGAGATTTAGAGTCTTCTCTGAGGAGTATAAGACCCACTTACCTCTGTCATAAGACCAGTTTCAATATTAAATGGAACAACATAAGTGAGATTGTTTTGTAATACTGTTTAAAATTATAACTCTTATTACCAATTATCACTCTTTTGGAGTTAACTCTGTAGTAGTAAGGTACTACTCCTTACTAATAATCCTTTTTCCAAACATGGGATCGACTTTTGATAATTTTTATGCCTAATTATAAATCAGTTATGTACACGGTTTACTTCCTCAAAGACGTTGAAGAGTTAATGTTTGGGTTTTCAGCCTAATTTTGCCAGAAGTTTCCTTTCATTTTTTGTAGACAAAGAAAGCAAAGACCCCAAATCACCCTCAGAAGAAGTACAATAAAAAAGCCTAGAACTTAGATTTAAGAGGCCTTTTTGGGTGGAGACTCTGTGGCGGTTGTATGCTTTAATCTTGACCTACACTTCCTTTTCCTTTTAAAAATAAACTCTAAGCATTGTTTCTTGGATATAATTGTAAGCGATCTTTCCAGAAAAAGAACAACTCTATTTTGAAAGAATCTAGTAAGTACCACTGAAACTTGTATGATGGAAGGTTGGTTAGATTCTAAATGGCTAAAACTGGAAATTCCACAGACCAAAACATTCTTTAATTGTAGCCAAGCAGCACACACTGAGGGAAGAATCCTTTCTAGTTCTAAACCATTTAGACTAAGATATTTCATAAAATTGAGGTTTTCTTTGAAATGACTTCAGTGAAATTTTATTTTAAGAATCAGCATACAAGTTAGTGCCATTGTAAACATAGGACTTATTTTGTTTTTCTCCAAAAATGATGTATTCTTTTGAGCATAGCTGGAAAATACAGAACCAGCCAATATTAATTTTGTGGGGTTCAGCTAATCTAAATAGGCAAATGCTGGCATATTCCCTTTAAATGTAATATCTTGGTCTGTCATCTCTTGCATAGAGGGAATGTTATGGAATTGAAAGAACCTTTGTTTACATGAGGAAAATAATGGCCTGAGTGCCCTGTAATTGATTTTAAGGGCCCAACACTGAAACAAGTAATACAGTATTTCATTACTGCAGTGAGTTTCATGAATCAATCTAAATAAGTGTGTTTTCTTTGCAGACTTTAATCAGTGCAAACAAATTTGCAGAGTTCTTACCTGGTGGGGAGAAAAGTGTCAACAACTGTATGAATTTGAGAAGCCTTTTGGGTGTTCTGAAATATCATTTTAAAAATGTTTCCAGATCTTGAATTTTTTCAGTAAACTTCTAAAGCTACCAAATAACATTATATGCTGGATGCTTGGAACCATAAAAAAAAATTAATTTATCCAAAGTGTCTTTTGTTATTATAATTCAAAGTTGTCTTACTTATACAAAATATAATGTTTTAAATTAAAACATGCAGAAGACATGCATATATTTAGGTTTAGTAAAATACAAATTTCTTGACGACTGTATTAAGAAGAATCTTGCTTCCAGTTATCCCTGTCTGTGTCTACGGACCAAAAAACATGTACAGAGATTTCTTAACATCAGTACTAGGACATTTGTGTATGCTGGCCTGCCTGCTTTTCTTTCTTTCATACATTTTTATTGAGAGCCTATTCTAGGCTAGACAATTTGCTGAAAGCTAGTGATATAAAGGTGAGTAAGACAAGGCTTCTGTTAGAGCCCATGAGGAAGTGTGCAAATGTCTAAGTTCTAGCCGCTATAACAGAATACCATAGACTGGGGGCTTATAAACAATAGAACGTGTATTTCTCACAATTCTTGAGGCTGGGAAGTCCAAAACAAAAGTGCTGATAGATTCGGTATCCAGTGAGATTTCTCTTCTTGGTTCATAGACAGTTTCTTCTCGTTATGTCCTTACATGGAGGAAGAGCGAGGGAGTTCTCTGGTGCCTCTTTTATAAGGGCAAAGCCCTTGTGACCTAATCACCTCCTAGTGGACCTACTTCCAAATACTATCATATTGGGGATTAAGTTTCAACAAATGAATTTTGGGGACATATATGTTTAGTCTATAGCAACATATAAACAGAAATTTCAATATAGATTATGTTATATAGAGTTTTAATCAAAGTGGGGCAGAGCATGAATGGATAGAATAATTCAAGAAGTGAGAATCAGAAATGACTTCAGAGATGAGACATAATTTAAGCAGGGCATTGAAGAGATATTAGACAAACTTAAAAAGAAGATAATTTCTGTAAATACTAAGAGCACGTGCTAACACTTAGTTCAGCAAAATAATCCAAGTAAAAATGTAATAGACACCAAAATCAACTGTGAGTTTCTTTCAAATGACAGTTACCCCTTTTCCTTGTCATCTCATGATTATCCTGGGTCTGACAACCCCTGCTCAAGCTTAACCTCAGAAAGGAGTCATGGTAAGTGATGTGACAGTGTTACCTCCTTCAGGTACATGGGAGACAGAAAAGAGTTTAGAACGACTGGTTAGTACAAAACTACCATTGAAACATGGATGAACTCCTTAAACTGTTTAAAGAGTCAGCTGGAGCAGCAAGAGCATTCTATATCCAATGACACATGACAAGCAAGTGTACCTGTTCCAAGAATGAAGATAGCCACACAAGGGTTTCTCTAATAGTGTGTGGATGAAACTTATCACTGTGGATGTATATAGTACAGTGTCTTCTTTGGTTTAGCATATGCACCTCTGACACAGTTATTCAGAGTGTGGTCTAAGACCACGTGCATCAGAATCACTAGGAATGTTAAATAAAAATTGATTCCAGGGCTACTTACAATATTCACTACATCAGAACAACTAATGTTTGTGAAGCTGAACTTTAAGCAGCTTGTCAGCTGATTCTTTTGCTGGGTAGATTTGGAAATGGAATGAACTAAGTTCTAAACATGATGAATTCAATGCAGCTTCACCACTGAAATCTTTGCCCTTCATTTGAAACAAAATAAGGTAAAGACAATTCTGATATAGCAGTCTCAGTTTTACCACCAAATTCCCTGAACCTTACTTTCTTCATCTTTAAATCTAGGTCATTAACCATTGAACCAGAGGATTTTTAATTCACTCAATTTTCATGTTTTCATCCAGAAAATACATACTTTTCTAGTACCTATTGTGCTAAGCATTGATTGCTGTATGGAGACCATAGACAAACACTTTCAGGGAGAACCTTAGTTTCAAACACTGCACTTATCAGATGAAGGATACTAAAATGTGGGTGCTCTACATTGGGTCAGAACTCTCAAAAAGGCTATTCCTCTCAGTAAGGCTATTTTTCATTCCCAAGTAAGTTTTGAGAATTACATTTTCTCTATGCTGAAAGCTCTGTCTAGGCAGATTGACAATAATTGCGCTTTGGTGCTTTGGGGGAACTCTATTCTCAGAGAGCCTTAATGGATACAAGAGGGTTTATTACTCAATTCTTGAGGGCACAGAGAACAATTCCTTGAATTAATTTTTGGTATAGTGCAGACAGTTGAAAAACAAAAATCCCTTTTAGAACTTAGAATGAGAAACTTTTGAACAGATTGTAAATCTTTAGGGAATCAAGGAGAATATGTCATAATAGAAGCCCATGGAATTCTGAAGGGAAAGTAGAAAATTGTGCTTTGGGATTTTTCAGGGACCTTGTAGATATATATTTTTTTATTATTCAGTAAATAACTGTTTAGTTTTTTTTTTCCTTTCAGGGTCGATTGGGCACATTTTTTTTTATTTTACAAATTTAATCAGTTATACATATACATATGTTCCCATATCCCCTCCCTTTTGCGTCTCCCTCCCACCCTCCCTATCCCACCCCTCCAGGCGGTCACAAAGAACCGAGCTGATCTCCCTGTGCTATGCGGCTGCTTCCCACTAGCTATCTACCTTACGTTTGGTAGTGTATATATGTCCATGCCGCTCTTTCACTTTGTCACAGCTTACCCTTCCCCCTCCCCATATCCTCAAGTCCATGCTCTAGTAGGTCTGTGTCTTTATTCCTGTCTTACCCCTATGTTCTTCATGACCTTTTTTTTCCTTAAATTCCATATATATGTGTCAGCATACAGTATTTGTCTTTCTCTTTCTGACTTACTTCACTCTGTATGACAGACTCTAGCTCCATCCACCTCATTAAAAATAGCTCAATTTCATTTCTTTTTATGGCTGAGTAATATTCCATTGTATATATGTGCCACATCTTCTTTACCCATTCATCCAATGATGGACACTTAGGTTGTTTCCATCTCTGGGCTATTGTAAATAGGGCTGCTATGAACATTTTGGTACATGTCTCTTTTTGAATTATGGTTTTCTCAGGGTATATGCCCAGTAGTGGGATTGCTGGGTCATATGGTAGTTCTATTTGTAGTTTTTTAAGGAACCTCCATACCGTTCTCCATAGTGGCTGTACCAATTCACATTCCCACCAGCAGTGCAAGAGTGTTCCCTTTTTTCCACACCCTCTCCAGCATTTATTGTTTCTAGATTTTTTGATGATGGCCATTCTGACTGGTGTGAGATGATATCTCATTGTAGTTTTGATTTGCATTTCTCTAATGAGTAAAGATGTTGAGCATCCTTTCATGTGTTTGTTGGCAGTCTGTATATCTTCTGTGGAGAAATGTCTATTTAGGTCTTCTGCCCATTTTTGGATTGGGTTGTTTGTTTTTTTGCTATTGAGCTGCATGAGCTGCTTATAAATTTTGGAGATTAATCCTTTGTCAGTTGCTTCATTTGCAAATATTTTCTCCCATTCTGAGGGTTGTCTTTTCGTCTTGTTTATGGTTTCCTTTGCTGTGCCAAAGCTTTGAAGTTTCATTAGGTCCCATGTGTTTATTTTTGTCTTTATTTCCATTTCTCTAGGAGGTGGGTCAAAAAAGATCTTGCTGTGATTTATGTCATAGAGTGCTCTGCCTATGTTTTCCTCTAGGAGTTTGATAGTGTCTGGCCTTACATTTAGGTCTTTAATCCATTTTGAGCTTATTTTTGTGTATGGTGTTAGGGAGTGATCTAATCTCATACTTTTACATGTCCCTGTCCAGTTTTCCCAGCACCACTTATTGAAGAGGCTGTCCTTTCTCCACTGTACATTCCTGCCTCCTTTATCAAAGATAAGGTGACCATATGTCCGTGGGTTTATCTCTGGGCTTTCTATCCTGTTCCATTGATCTATATTTCTGTTTTTGTGCCAGTACCATACTGTCTTGATTACTGTAGCTTTGTAGTATAGTCTGAAGTCAGGGAGCCTGATTCCTCCAGCTCCATTTTTCGTTCTCAAGATTGCTTTGGCTATTCGGGGTCTTTTGTGTTTCCATACAAATTGTGAAATTTTTTGTTCTAGTTCTGTGAAAAATGCCATTGGTAGTTTGATAGGGATTGCATTGAATCTGTAGATTGCTTTGGGTAGTAGAGTCATTTTCAAAATGTTGATTCTTCCAATCCAAGAATATGGTACATCTCTCCATCTATTTGTATCATCTTTATTTTTTTTTTTTCTTTTTGCGGTATGCGGGCCTCTCACTGTTGTGACCTCTCCCGTTGCGGAGCACAGGCTCCGGATGGGCAGGCCCAGCGGCCATGGATCACAGGCCCAGCCGCTCCGCGGCATATGGGATCCTCCCAGACCGGGCACGAACCCGTATCCCCTGCATTGGCAGGCGGACTCTCAACCACTGCGCCACCAGGGAGGCCCTATCATCTTTAATTTCTTTCATCAGTGTCTTATAATTTTCTGCATACAGGTCTTTTGTCTCCTTAGGTAGGTTTATTCCTAGATATTTTATTCTTTTTGTTGCAATGGTAAATGGGAGTGTTTCCTTGATTTCACTTTCAGATTTTTCATCATTAGTATATAGGAATGCCAGAGATTTCTGTGCATTAATTTTGTATCCTGCAACTTTACCAAATTCATTGATTAGCTCTAGTAGTTTTCTGGTAGCATCTTTAGGATTCTCTATGTATAGTATCATGTCATCTGCAAACAGTGACAGCTTTACTTCTTCTTTTCCCATTTGGATTCCTTTTATTTCCTTTTCTTCTCTGATTGCTGTGGCTAAAACTTCCAAAACTATGTTGAATAAGAGTGGTGAGAGTGGGCAACCTTGTCTTGTTCCTGATCTTAGTGGAAATGGTTTCAGTTTTTCAACATTGAGGACGATGCTGGCTGTGGGTTTGTCATATATGGCCTTTATTATGTTGAGGAAAGTTCCCTCTATGCCCACTTTCTGCAGGGTTTTTATCATAAATGGGTGTTGAATTTTGTCAAAAGCTTTCTCTGCATCTATTGAGATGATCATATGGTTTTTCTCCTTCAGTTTGTTAATATGGTGTATCAAGTTGATTGATTTGCGTATATTGAAGAATCCTTGCATTCCTGGAATAAACCCCACTTGATCATGGTGTATGATCCTTTTAATGTGCTGTTGGATTCTGTTTGCTAGTATTTTGTTGAGGATTTTTGCATCTATTTTCATCAGTGATATTGGCCTGTAGTTTTCTTTCTTTGTGACATCCTTGTCTGGTTTTGGTATCAAGGTAATGGTGGCCTCATAGAATGAGTTTGGGAGTGTTCCTCCCTCTGCTATACTTTGGAAGAGTTTCAGAAGGATAGGTGTTAGCTCTTCTCTAAATGCTTGATAGAATTCGCCTGTGAAGCCATCTGGTCCTGGGCTTTTGTTTGTTGGAAGATTTTTTTTTTTTTTTTTTTTTTTCTTTTTGCGGTATGCAGGCCTCTCACTGTTGTGGCCTCTCCCATTGCGGAGCACAGGCTCCGGATGCGCAGGCCCAGCGGCCATGGCTCACGGGCCCAGCCACTCCGCGGCATATGGGATCCTCCCAGACCGGGGCACGAACCCGTATCCCCTGCATCGGCAGGCGGACTCTTAACCACTGCGCCACCAGGGAGGCCCTGTCGGCAGATTTTTTATCACAGTTTCAATTTCAGTGCTTGTGATTGGTCTGTTCATATTTTCTATTTCTTCCTGATTCAGTCTTGGCAGGTTGTGCATTTCTAAGAATTTGTCCATTTCTTCCAGGTTGTCCATTTTATTGGCATAGAGTTGCTTATAGTAATCTCTCATGATCTTTTGTATTTCTGCAGTGTCAGTTTTTACTTCTCCTTTTTCATTTCTAATTCTATTGATTTGAGTCTTCTCCCTTTTTTTCTTGATGAGTCTGGCTAATGGTTTATCAATTTTGTTTATCTTCTCAAAGAACCAGCTTTTAGTTTTATTGATCTTTGCTATTGTTTCCTTCATTTCTTTTTCATTTATTTCTGATCTGATTTTTATGATTTCTTTCCTTCTGCTAACTTTGGGATGTTTTTGTTCTTCTTTCTCTAATTGCTTTAGGTGAAAGGTTAGGTTGTTTATTCGAGATGTTTCCTGTTTCTTAAGGTAGGATTATATTGCCATAAACTTCCCTCTTAGAACTGCTTTTGCTGCATCCCATAGGTTTTGGGTCGTCGTGTCTCCATTGTCATTTGTTTCTAGGTATTTTTTAATTTCCTCTTTGATTTCTTCAGTGATCACTTCGTTATTAAGTAGTGTATTGTTTAGCCTCCATGTGTTTGTATGTTTTACAGGTCTTTTCCTGTAATTGATATCTAGTCTCATAGCATTGTGGTCGGAAAAGATACTTGATACAATTTCAATTTTCTTAAATTTACCAAGGCTTGATTTGTGACCCAAGATATGATCTATCCTGGGGAATGTTCCATGAGCACTTGAGAAAAATGTGTATTCTGTTGTTTTTGGATGGAATGTCCTATAAATATCAACTAAGTCCATCTTGTTTACTGTATCATTTAAAGCTTATGTTTCCTTATTTATTTTCATTTTGGATGACCTGTCCACTGGTGAAAGTGGCGTGTTAAAGTCCCCTACTATGATTGTGTTACTGTCGATTTCTCCTTTTATGGCTGTTAATATTTCCCTTATGTATTGGGGTGCTCCTATGTTTGGTGCATAAATATTTACAATTGTTATATCTTCTTCTTGGATTGATCCCTTGATCATTATGTAGTGTCCTTCTTTGTCTCTTCTAGTAGTCTTTATTTTAAAGTCTATTTTGTCTGATATGAGAATTGCTACTCCAGCTTTCTTTTGGTTTCCATTTGCATGGAATAGTTTTTTCCATCCCCTTACTTTCAGTCTGTATGTGTCTCTAGGTCTGAAGTGGGTCTCTTGTAGACAGCATATATATGGGTCTTGTTTTTGTATCCATTCAGCCAGTCTGTGTCTTTTGGTGGGAGCATTTAGTCCATTTACATTTAAGGTAATTATTGATATGTATGTTCCTATTCCCATTTTCTTAATTGTTTTGGGTTCGTTATTGTAGTTCTTTTCCTTCTGTTGTGTTTCTTGCCTAGAGAAGTTCCTTTAGCATTTGTTGTAAAGCTGGTTTGGTGGTGCTGAACTCTCTCAGCTTTTGCTTGTCTGTAAAGGTTTTAATTTCTCCATCAAATCTGAATGAGATCCTTGCTGGGTAGAGTAATCTTGGCTGCAGGTTTCTCTCCTTCATCACTTTAATTATGTCCTGCCACTCCCTTCTGGCTTGTAGAGTTTCTGCTGAGAGATCAGCTGTTATCCTGATGGGGATTCCCTTGTGTGTTATTTGTTGTTTGTGCCTTGCTGCTTTTAATATGATTTCTTTGTGTTTAATTTTTGACAGTTTGATTAATATGTGTCTTGGTGTATTTCTCCTTGGATTTATTCTCTATGGGACTCTCTGTGCCTCCTGGACTTGATTAACTATTTCCTTTCCCATATTAGGAAAGTTTTCAACTATAATCTCTTCAAATATTTTCTCAGTCCCTTTCTTTTTCTCTTCTTCTTCTGGAACCCCTATAATTCGAATGTTGGTGCGTTTAATGTTGTCCCAGAGGTCTCTGAGACTGTCCTCTGTTCTTTTCATTCTTTTTTCTTTATTTTGCTCTGCAGCAGTTATTTCCACTATTTTATCTTCCACTTCACTTATCCGTTCTTCTGCCTCAGTTATTCTGCTATTGACCCCATCTAGAGTATTTTTTATTTCATTTATTGTGTTTTTAATCGATGCTTGATTCATCTTTAGTTCTTCTAGGTCCTTGTTAACTGTTTCTTGCATTTTGTCTATTCTATTTCCAAGATTTTGGATCATCTTTACCATCATTATTCTGAATTCTTTTTCAGGTAGACTGCCTATTACCTCTTCATTTGTTAGGTCTGGTGGGTTTTTATCTTGCTCCTTCTCCTGCTGTGTGTTTTTCTGTCTTCTCATTTTGCTTATGTTACTGTGTTTGGGGTCTCCTTTTTGCAGGCTGCAGGTTCGTAGTTCCCGTTGTTTTTGGTGTCTGTCCCCAGTGGCTAAGGTTGGTTTAGTGGGTTGTGTAGGCTTCTTGGTGGAGGGGACTACTGCCTGTGTTCTGGTGGATAAGGCTGGATCTTGTCTTTCTGGTGGGCAGGTCCACGTCTGGTGGTGTGTTTTGGGGTGTCTGCAGACTTTTTATGATTTTAGGCCACCTCTCTGCTAATGGGTGGCGTTGTGTTCCTGTCTTGCTAGTTGTTTGGCATAGGGTGTCCAGCACTGTAGCTTGCTGGTCGTTGAGTGAAGCTGGGTGCTGGTGTTGAGATGGAGATCTCTGGAAGATTTTCGCCGTTTGATATTATGTGGAGCTGGGAGGTCTCTTGTGGACCAGTGTCCTGAAGTTGGCTCTCCCACCTCAGAGGCACAGCACTGACTCCTGGCTCCTCAATTTGGGATGATTTGTTGTCTATTCATGTATTCCACAGATGCAGGGTACATCAAGTTGATTGTGGAGCTTTAATCCGCTGCTTCTGAGGCTGCTGGGAGAGGTTTCCCTTTCTCTTCTTTGTTCTCACAGCTCCTGGGTCTCAGCTTTGGATTTGGCCCCGCCTCTGCGTGTAGGTCGCCGGAGGGCGTCTGTTCTTCGCTCAGACAGGACAGGGTTAAAGGAGCAGCCTCTTCGGGGGCTCTGTCTCACTCAGGCCCGGCGGGAGGGAGGGGCACGGAGTGCGGGGCGAGCCTGCAGCGGCAGAGGTCGGCGTGACGTTGCACCAGCCCGAGGCGCGCCGTGCGTTCTCCCAGGGAAGCCGCCCCTGTATCCCGGGACCCCGGCAGTGGCAGGCTGCACAGGCTGCTGGAAGGGCGGTGTGGACAGTGACCTGCGCTCGCACACAGGCTTCTTGGCGGCGGCAGCAGCAGCCCCAGCGTTCCACGCCCGTCTCTGGGCTCCGCGCTTTCAGCCGCGACTCGCGCCCGTCTCTGGAGCTCCTTTACACGGCGCTCTTAATCCCCTCTCCTCGTGCACCAGGAAACCAAGAGGGAAGAAAAAGTCTCCTGCCTCTTCGGCAGCTCCAGAGTTTTCCCGGACTCCCTCCCGGCTAGCTGTGGCACATTAGCCCCCTTCAGGCTGAGTTCTCGCCGCCAGCCCCAGTCCTCTCGCTGCGCTCTGACCGAAGCCCGAGCCTCAGCTCCAGCGCTGCCCGCCCCGGCGGGGGAGCAGACAAGCCTCTCGGGCTGGCGAGTGCCGCTCGGCACCGCTCCTCTGTGCGGGAATCTCTCTGCTTTGCCCTACCCAGGTATGTGAGGAGTTTCTTGCCTTTTGGGAGGTCTGGGGTCTTCTGCCAGCATTCAGTAGGTGTTCTGTAGGAGTTGTTCCACGTGTAGCTGTATTTCTGGTGTATCTGTGGGGAGGAAGGTGATCTCCGCGTCTTACTCTTCTGCCATCTTACCCGGAAGCATGATTGGGCACATTTTTGATGATGGTGGGATGTCATGAAGGTGTTTGAGCTGGTAGATACTGAGGTGACTCATCAAGGGATTGAAACATTAGAGTCTCTTACTGCTAGGACCTAAAATTTTAACCCCTATGAAAAGAGAAGTGGTATAATCTTGAGCCTGAGGAAGGTGTGGAACTAGAATTGAGGATTCTTCCTAAAATAGGGACCTTGGACTGACTGCTTCTACTGAGCAGCCAAACCTGTATCATGAGTTGTTATGGAAATCAAATTTACAGTAAGGGCCTGTTGTAATTCCTAATCTTAGGAATTGTCAAATATATTCTGGACTGCTGAAATCTTTGGATGTTCAGAAACACACACATACCATTTGTTAAGAATCATTGCACAGTCCTATGATAGTGGAGCTACTATAGGTAAATAAATTACTTTGAAAAAAATATCACTAACACAAATTACAAGGCAAATATCTACTATGAGGAAAAGCTAGTAGACAAAGTATACAAAAGGACTCTAAGGAGTAAAGATAATAAAATTGCATGAAAAAAGTTATATAATAAAGTGTTTATAATCATTAAAGATATAAAGAACAGAAAACATTAGAATTTTATGATAAAAAAGAAAAAAAATAAAGAACCAAATATGCCTTAAAGATATGAAAAAGGAAGTAATCAAATTAGAACTTTGAAGAACAATTTTGACAGGTTAAGTGTTGGCTGATGTGAGTATCTGTGACTTTGAGGAGGGAGATGAGGAAACTGCCCAGATGAAATACAGAAAAATAAACAACTATTAAAAGGCTTGAAGCAAGCACCTAAAAGAATATCCCCAGGAAGAGACAGCATGAGGGGAAAGCCAAATTTTAAAATATATTGATAAGAATGTTTAGAATCAATGAAAGATTTGTTTACTTAGAATGGAGAAGCATAGCAAGTCTAGAACATAGTAAAATAAAGCCATGCCATGGTATCATAGCAAAATACTAAACAACAACAACAACAAAATCTTTAAAATTACCAAAGAGAAAGACTGATTAGGTGTAAAAACTAATAAGTAGAGAGACTGTACTTTTCATCCTCTTTAGATGAGGCTACAAAATAATTGAATAACAAAATCCAAAAGCAAAAACAATAAGGAAGGCTGTAAGAAAAAAGGAAGTTACACCACACACCTCTTAATCAAAAAGCAAGTTGTCACAGCAATGTTGCTATCAGGGACAAAGAGGGTCAATAAAAAGTTAAACATAAAAATTACCAGAAAGTTATAGCAATCTTAAATTCTATTCTAGCAATACAGGCCAAAATATATAAAACAATAATTAACTGGAAGATAAAATATGCAAATTTATTATTGTATTAGGTGAGATTGGGGATTCAAAAATATATTTTTCAGAAGAATTATATATCAGTTAGATGGAGAATTAATAAAAATAAGAAAAATTTGAAAAAATGTAATAAGCTTGGCTTAATCGACACACATACACATAGTGAGCTTATTAAAACATTAGGGAAAATTAAGTAGTTCATATTATTTTCAAGGAAACATAGCACATTTCTAAAAATTAATTGTATTCTGTACTACAAAAGAAGCTTTAAATGTGATGACCATAGTCTCTATAAGAAAAATGTACTAACATTAAACATCAGTAAGAAAACCCCCAAAATACATCTGAAAATTACAAAGAAACACTTTAAGCAATCTAAAATAATGAGTCAGAAAAAATCATAATTATAAAGTAGTTAGAACTGCATGACATTGAACTAACTTTTCAGAATGTAAAACAACAAAGAACAGTACTTACAGGGAAATATATCAGTTAAATCTATATGCTGGAAAAACAGAATGAAAATTACCTTTAAAAGTTAGAAAAAGAACACAGGCTAAGCTCAAAGAAAGTAGGAGAAAGGAAAGAATAAAAATAATATACTTAAGACTCCCTCTTGTGAGAGCACTGGAATCACAACCAAATGCTGAACAATCATCGGCAGGAAGACACTGGAACTCACCAAAAATGATACCCCACATCCAAAGACAAAGGAGAAGCTGCAATGAGACAGTATGAGGGGCACAACCATAATAAAATCAAATCCCATAACCACTGGGTGAGTTACTCATAAACTGGAGAACAATTGTACCACAGAAGTCCACCCACTGGAGTGAAGGTTCTGAGCCCCATGTCAGGCTTCCCGAACTGGGGGTCTGGCAACAGGAGGAGTAATTCCTAGAGAATTAGATTTGAAGCCTAGTGGAATTTGACTGCAGGACTTTGACAGGATGGGGGAAACAGAGACTCCACTCCTGGAGGGCACACACAAAGTAGTGTGCACATCAGGACCCAGGAGAAGGAGCAGTAACCCCATAGGAGACTGAACCACACCTACCTGCTAGTGTTGGAGGATCTCCTGCAGAGGTGTGGGTGGCTGTGGCTCACTGCAGGGACAAGGACACTGGCAGCAGAAGTTCTGGGAAATACTCCTTAGTGTGAGCCCTCCCAGAGTCCACCATTAGCCGCACCAGAGACCCTCTATGATCCAGTGCCGTGTCGCCTCAGGCCAAACAACCAACAGGCAGGGAACTCAGCCTCACCCATCAGCAGACAAGCAGATTAAAGTTATACTGGGCTCTGACAACAAGATCAACACCCAGCTTTACCCACCACCAGTCCCTCCCATCAGGAAACTTGTACAAGCCACGTAGATAGTGTCATCCACCAGAGGGCAGAGAGCAGAAGCAAGAATAACTACAATCCTGCAGCCTGTGGAACAAAAACCACATTCACAGAAAGATAGACAAAATGAAAAAGCAGAAGACTATGTACCAGATGAAGGAACAAGATAAAACCCCAGAAAAACAACTAAATGAAGTGGAGATAGGCAATCTTCCAGAAAAAGAATTCAGAATAATGATAGTGAAGACGATCCAGGACCTCAGAAAAAGAATGAAGGCAGAGATCAAGAAGATGCAAGAAATGTTTAACAAAGGCCTAGAAGAATTAAAGAACAAACACCTAGAAGAATTAAAGAACAAACAAACAGATATGAACAACACAATAACTGAAATTAAAAATACACTAGAAGGAATCAATAGCAGAATAACAGAGGCAGAAGAATGGATAAGTGACCTGGAAGACACCATGGTGGAATTCATTGCTGTAGAGCAGAATAAAGAAAAAAGAATGAAAAGAAATGAAGACAGCCTAAGAGACCTTTGGGACAACATGAAATACACCAACACTCATATTATACAGGTCCCAGAAGGAGAAGAGAGAGAGAAAGGACCTGACACAATATTTGCAAAGATTATAGTTGAAAATTTCCCTAACATGAGAAAGGAAACAGCCACCGAAGTCCAGGAAGCACAGAGAGTCCCAGGCAGGATAAACTCAAGGAGAAATATGCCAAGAGACATAGTAATCAAACTGACAAAAGTTAAAGAAAGAATAAAATTTTAAAAGCAACAAGAGAAAAACAACAAATAACATACAAGGAAACTCCCATAAGGTTAACAGCTGATTTCTCAGCAGAAACTCTGCAAGCCAGAAGGGACTGGCATGATATATTTAAAGTGATGAAAGGGAAGAAACTACAACCAAGATTACTCTACCTGACAAGGATCTCATTCAGATTTGACAGAGAAATCAAAAACTTTACAGACTATCAAAAGCTAAGAGAATTAAGTACCACCAAACCAGCTTTTCAATGAATGCTAAAGGAACTTCTCTAAGTGGGAACAACAAGAGAAGGAAAAGACCTACAAAAACAAACCCAAAACAATAAAGAAAATGGTAATAGGAACATACATATTGATAATTACTTTAAATGTGAATGGATTAAATGCTCCAACCAAAAGACACAGACTGACTGAATGGATACAAAAACAAGACCCATATATATACTGTCTACAAGAGAACCACTTCAGACCTAGGGACTCATACAGACTGAACTGAAGGGATGGAAAAAGATATTCCATACAAATGGAAATCAAAACAAGCTGGAGTAGCAATTCTCGTATCAGATAAAATAGACTTTAAAATAAAGAATGTTACAAGAAACAAGAAAGAACACTACATAATGAACAAGGGATCAATCCAAGAAGAAGATATAACAATTATAAATATATATGAACCCAAAATAGGAGCACCTCTATACATAAGGCAAATGCTAACATCTATGAAAGAGGAAATCGACAGTAACACAATAATAGTGGGGGAATTTGCGGGGGAATTTAACACCTTACTTACACCAATGGACAGATCATCCAGACAGAAAATTAATAAAGAAACACAAGCTTTAAGTGACACAATAGATCAGGTAGATTTAATTGATATTTATAGGATATTCCATCCCAAAACACCAGATTACATTTCTTCTCAAGTGCACAAGGAACATTCTCCAGAATAGATCACATCTTGGGTCACAAATCAATCCTCGGTAAATTTATGAAAATAGAAATCATATCAACATCTTTTCCGACAACAGCTATAAGAGATTAGAAATAAATTACAGGGAAAAAACTGTAAAAACCACAAACACATATAAGCTAAACAATATGTTACTAAGTAACCAAGAGATCACTGAAGGAATCAAAGAGGAAATGAAAAAATACATAGAGAAAAACGACAATGAAAACACAACAATCCAAAACCTATGGGATGCAACAAAAGGAGTTATAAGAGGGAAGTTTATAAAAATACAATCCTACCTCAAGAAACAAGAAAAATCTCAAATAAACAATCTAACTTTATACCTAAAGGAACTAGAGAAAGAAAAACAAACAAAACCCAAAATTAACAGAAGGAAAGAAATCATAAAGATCAGAGGAGAAATAAATGAAACAGAAACAAAGAAAGCAATAACAAAGATCAATAAAACTAAAAGCTGGTTCTTTAAGAAGATAAACAAAATCGGTAAAATTTTAGCCAGACTCAACAAGAAAAAGAGGGAGAGGACTCAAGTCAATAAAATGAGAGATGAAAAAGGAGAAGTTACCATGGACACTGCAGAAACACAAAGCATCATAAGAGACTACTACAAGCAAGACTATGCCAATAAAATGGAGAACCTGGAAGAAATGGACAAATTGTTAGAAAGGTATAACCTTCTCAGACTGAACTAGGAAGAAATAGAAAATATGAACAGACAAATCACAAATAATGAAATTGGAACTGTGATTAAAAATCTTCCAACAAACAAAGTCCACGACCAGATGGCTTCACAAGTGAATTCTATCAAAGACTTAGAGAAGAGTTAACACCCATCCTTCTCTAACTCTTCAAAAAATTTGCAAAGGACGGAACACTCCAAAACTCATTCTATGAGGCCACCATCACTCTGATGCCAAAACCAGAGATAATGCAAAAAAAGAAAATTACAGACCAATATCACTGATGAATATAGATGCAAAAATCCTCAACAAAATACTAGCAAACAGAATCCAACAACACATTAAAAGGATCATACACCATGATCAAGTGGGATTTATCCCAGTGATGCAAGGATTATTCAATATACACAAATCAATCAATGTGATACACCATATTAACAAACTGAAAGATAAAAACCATATGATCATCTCAATAGATGCAGGAAAATGTTTTGAAAAAACTCAATCCCCATCTATGATAAAAACTCTACAGAAAGTGGGCATAGAGGGAACCTGCCTCAACATAATAAAGACCATATATGACAAACCCACAGCAAACATCATTTTCAATAGTGAAAAACTGAAAGCATTTCCTCTAAGATCAGGAACAAGACAAGGATGTCCATTCTTGCCACTATTATTCAACATAGTTTTGGAAGTCCTAGCCATGGCAATCAAAAAGACAAAGAAATAAAAGGAATCCAAATTGGAAAAGAAGAAGTAAAATTGTCACTCTTTGCAGATGACACAATACTATATGTTGATAATCCTAAAGGTACCACCAGAAAACTACTAGAGCTAATCAATGAATTTGGTAAAGTTTCAGGATACAAAATTAATGCACAGAAATCTCTTGCATTCCTGTATAGTAACAATGAAAGATCAGTTAGAGAAATTAAGGAAACAATCCCATTCACCATTGCAACACAAAGAATAAAATACCTAGTAATAAACCTACCTAAGGAAGTAAAAGACCTGTACTCAGAAAACTATAAGACACTGATGAAAGAAATCAAAGATGACACAAACAGATGGAGAGATATACCATGTTCTTGGATTGGAAGAATCAATATTGTGAAAATGACTATACTACCCAAAGGAATCTACAGATTCAATGCAATCCCTATCAAATTACCAATGGCATTTTTTACAGAACTAGAACAAAATATCTTAAAATTTGTATGGAGACACAAAAGACCCCTAATAGCCAAAACAATATTGAGGGAAAAAAATGGAGGTGGAGGAAACCAACTCCCTGCCTTCAGTAGATACAACAAAGCTACAGTAATCATGACAATATGGTACTGGCACAAAAACAGAAATATAGATCAATGGAACAGGATAGAGATAAATCCATGCACCTATGGTCAACTAATCTATGAAAAAGGAGGCAAGGATATACACTGGAGAAAAGACAGTCTCTTCAATAAGTGGTGTTGGGAAAACTGAACAGCTACATGTAGAAGAATGAAATTAGAACACTCCCTGACACCATACACAAAAATAACCTCAAAATGGATTGAAGGCCTAAACTTAAGACCAAACACTATAAAACTCTTAGAGGAATACATAGGAAGAACACTCTTTGACATAAATCACAGAAAGATCTTTTTCGATCCACCTCCTAGAGTAATGGAAAAAAAAACAAAAATAAACAAATGGGACCTAATGAAACTTAAAAGCTTTTGCACAGCAAATGAATCTATAAACAAGATGAAAAGACAACCCTCAGAATGGGGGAAAATATTTGCAAACAAGTCAACAGAGGATTAATCTCTAATATATATAAACAGCTCATGCAGCTCAATATTAAAAAAAAAAAAACAACTCAATCCAAAAATGGGCAGAAGATCTAAATAGACATTTCTCCAAAGAAGACATACTGATGGCCAAGAAGCACATGAAAAGCTGCTCAACATCACTAATAATTAGAGAAATGCAAATCAAAACTACAATGAGGTATCACCTCACACCGGTTAGAATGGGCATCATCAGAAAATCTACAAACAACAAATGATGGAGAAAAAGGAATCCTCTTGCACTGTTGGTGGGAATGTAAATTGATACAGCCACTGTGGAGATCAGTATGGAGGTTTCTTAAAAATCTAAAATAGAATTACCATATGACCCAGCAATCCCAGTGCTGGGCATAAACCCAGAGAAAACCATAATTCAAAAAGACACATGCACCCCAGTGTTCATTGCAGCACTATTTACAATAGCCAGATCATGGAAGCAACCTAAATGTCCATCAACAGACAAATGGATAAAGAAGATGTGGTACATATATACAATGGAATATTACTCAGCTATAAAAAGGGACGAAATTGGGTCATTTGTAGAGACGTGGATGGGCCTAGAGACTGTCATACAGAATGAAGTAAGTCAGAAAGCAGAAAACAAGTATCATTTATTAATGCATATATGTGGAATCTAGAAAAATGGTACAGATTAACTGGTTTACAAGTCAGAATTAGAGACACAAATGTAGAGAACATTTATGTATGGACATAAAGGGGAGAAAGTTGGGGGGGACGAATTGGGAGACTGGGATTGACACATATACACTAATATGTATAAAATAGAAAACTAATTAGAACTTGTTGCATAAAAATAAATAAATAAAATTCAAATAAAATTAATTAATTAAAAAATAAAGTATTACAATTTTCGATCTCAATAGCACAGAACATTAGGTATTGGATCATTTAAAGTCTTATCTTTTAACAAAATGAGTTTTAAGGCAACCAAGATTTAAAGGACTCAAATGACATGTCTCACTATTCTTTTATTGCTAAGTAATCCCTGAGTAAGTGATACTCCTGGGACACACTCATATACAAGACTTTAACTTACTTTTTAAGGCCCCCATCCAATGAAAGTGAGAAAAATGCTCCTTCTGGAATTTTTCAACACTCCTTGTTCTCGCAAATTATTATTGTAATGTTGTAGAAACTGGTTTAATTAACAGGCAAGAACAGCAACACTATTAGTTCTCCAGCTTGATTATGGTGACTATAAAAGTTCCATAGCAATAATATTTCTTCCCTGAGTCTGAGAAATGCTCATGAATGCAATGCCAACACATTTGGAACAACTGCCCACAAGGACTTGCACTGAAATGTAAGGTTTATGAGCCTAGGCTGGATTAAATGAAGTAGTTACCACTGGCAGCTAAATTACAATGTTTGATCATTGTTGAGGAAGGAAATGAAAGACTAAGTTAGAGACAGAGGGTTGAGTATAAAGCCTGAAGGATAAGACAATAAATGGTAAGAAAAGCCAGGAAGGTCACAAATCAAGTAGTTGAAGAACTGAGTGGGGCAGAATAGAAGTGGGGTTTTGGCATGACTTTCAAGGCTCTATATATGGGGTTTTGTGGTATGAGTGAGTCTGCATGCCTAAAGAGTTCAGGACTAAAACAGACAGTCACTTAGAATAACTAAAGTACTCAAAGGTTCTTCCCATTAGCAAGTCCCTGGGGTCTCTGGCACAGCCTTTCTTAGTGTCATATCCCCTGGCTGCTGTCAAACCCTGTCATTTCATATGAAACTAATGACACTAGAAATGCTCCCAGAAAACCAAAGAGGGAAGAATAATATCCTATTAAGAGAATGTTCTACTACTGTTGTCACTCTTTAGTTCTGGATATTCCATTTATCCAGGTGAAACTCCTCCATCATTATCTAGCTGTAGAACATGCTCCATAACTTCTCTTGAGTCTCCTCATTTGAAAAATTGAAATGATACGATCTACTACAAAACAGCCACAACAAAAAGCACTCAGTGTAAGGACTGGTGTTTAAAAGTTTCTAAAAACATGAATTATTTTTTCCTATTTTCATGAGGTTAATTCATATGGAACTAAAAATTAGAGAGGGTGAAAATAAATTAGAAAGGAAAATATAGAGAAAGGAATGCTGAAGATGCTAAATGATGATGCACACTTAAAAAGAAACAGACTGGAAGAATAAAGGAATGTGACATTATGACAAAGAAAACAGAGAAACTAATAGAAATACATAGGAAAACAGAATGATAAAGAAATAATTAAATGGAAAAAGGAGAAGCAGACCTGGAAGAGTAAAAGAAATGAAAAATTAAAGGCTCTCTCTTGTATAAGGGGCCTTTGTAGGAATGATTTGATGTATCATATATCTTAACTTGTTAGATAAAATTCATCTAAAAATGCATACTTCTAGAAAACAGAAATGAGGTATCTGAAAAATCTGTGGAATTAGAAGGGATAAGGAGCAAGAAAACTGACTGAAAAATCGACCAAAAAGTTACTTAGAAACTAACTCCATGATGAAAGTAAATTCTAAAGTGCATGAGGTTTGCAGCTGCAGTGAATTCCAAGGTGACTCAAAAAAAGCACTGTAGATTTGTTCAAGTTATAGAATCTTTGTAACAATTCTCAAACAGTTACAAGTATCCAGAGGGAAGATACACCATAGAGTTTTCAGATGTTCAGTTTTAGGGTTTTATCCCCAGGACAGTGCTCCATTTTATTCCATTTTTAATTGAAAATCAACAACCCAGAGCTGTATCAAAATCTTTCCAGCATTGACGTTTCCACTTTCCTTCAGTAGTGCATGAATAATGAACTTGAAATAGGTACTACTTACTTCACCACAGCTCAGCAACTTACAAACTACCAAAGTGTTTCAGAAAGAGCAAACTTCTAGAAACAAAACTCTAAGTATTTAGATAGGGAATATTTATATGTGAGATGATGTTGCCAAACCTGGTTCCCTGTGTACCAATGCCGAATATAAATATGGAGACTGAGAATTGGAAGATAAGAAATAGAGAGGCATTTTATTTTCTTGGCAGGCAATGGGAAGACACAGTAGGTTAATGCTCCAAGAACTGCGCCCCCCTCCTTGGGGAATCAGAGAAGATTTTATATGTGGAGCTTGCAGTCTGGGGCATGTGATAAGGATCAAAAGTTGTGAAGGTCTTGCATTTCTTTTCTTCTGCAAATTCATGGCCAAAGCTGGCATCAGGCAGCTCAGCAACTGGGTCTGGTGTCCCTGAAGTCATCAGCCTGTGGCCTTCTTTCTGAAATGAAGAGTGCTACAAGGGAGTTTAGGGGGAGAAGAAATGCCAGGTGCAAAGGGTAATTTGTATAGAGTCAGAGAGTAATCAGCTTTGTGAAGGACAAGTCTAGCTACAAGTGTTAGTAGTAACAGCTAAAGAATAGCAAAGACTGCTCAACTCGTTCAGGCCTGTTTATGTTGTTTCCCCAAACTGTTCATTGTTTCATTATTTTCTTTGTTTATCAGAAAAATCTCATTTCTAGTCTTGCTGCAACAAAGGTGAATATAAAGAAAATGATTGTTCAGGCATTCAATAAAATAATAGTAACTCTCACTAAAATAATAATAAATAATAATAATAATATACTTAAGCAATGAAATGGAAAACAAAGAAACCAAACAGATATTAGAGACTAATAAAATAGGCAATCTCTTGCCCATATTGATTCATTACAGTAAAGAGAAAGCATAGAAATTATGGTAGGAATGAACATACATAGGTACAAAACACTATGGACATACACAATAAATTTGAAACCTTAGATGACATGGAGAAATTTGAGAGAAAAAAAATTTACCATAAGTGACTAAAAAAAAGAAGACCTTAATTAACCCATTATATTAGTCTGTCCTATAAAAAAATACCACAGACTGAATGGCTTACAAATAATATAAAATTTATTTCTCATGCTGTTGGAAGCTTGAAAGTCCAAGATCAGGGCGCCAATAGATTCAATGTCTTGAAGAGGGTCCATCTCTTGGATCATAGACAGCTGTCTTCTTTCTTTGTCCTGATATGGTGGAAGGGACAAGGGAGCTCTCTGTGGGCCCCTTTTATAAGGACACTAATCTCATTTATGAGGGCTCCATCCTCATGATTTAATCACCTCCCAAAGGTTACATTTCCAAATACCATCACCTTGGGAATTAGATTTTAATATATGAATTTTTTTCAGGGTTGGGGGGACATAAACATTCAGTTTGTAGCATCCATCAACTCTGTTTCCATTGGAAATAAAGTGTGATTCTTGTCTCACACTGAGACATATCTTCAAGATGGGTTAATGGCCTAAGTATGGAAAGCAGCATTTTTAAATGATAGAAGAAAATACAGAGAACATTTTTAAGATAATGGTTGTTAGAGTAATTAAACAGGGAAGCCACTAGAACAAAGTGGCTTTAATGTCTTGGCAGCTTATGCAGGCAAACTAAACCTAAGCCAGAGTCAATTCACTCAAATCTGAGAAAGTGAAATGCAAGAACATCTCTCACAAACAGCCAACAGGGCTCTCCCAAATAAGACAACTGCTTAAGCTATAGCCAATCAACGAATTTCCTGCTTTGCTTCCATGTCTTCTCTATAAAAACCTCTCCCTGACTCCTATTGGTAGAGCACTCCTAATCACATTTGATTTGGCATTGCCTTATTTAAACTGATGTATACTCATATAAACTCTTGAACATTTTAATGTGCCTCATTTACCTTTTAACACTGTGTAGTGAAAGATTTTTTGAATAAGAGACAGAATGTATAAATAACACAAGAAAAAGTGCACATAATCAACACATGTTCTTCCTGACATTATTTAAGAAATGCCTTATAAATCTACAAATTGCAGTATTGAGTACCAATTGGAGAAAAGGATGCTAAAAAAATTTAGCAAGCTTCAACTTCTGCTGATCGTAAACCCTGGGGTTGCTCTTTCTAAAGCAGATTCAAAAGTAACATCATCTCTCAAGGGCTAAGGATTTGAGCCTCAATCAGTGCAGTGTTTCTCAATTTGGAATGGAGGTTACTCCATGCTCTGTGGGCATCTAGAAATGGGGGGGATGGACATTTTTTGTTGTCCCCATACTAAGGGGTGGTTGCAGCTCCTGCATTTAGTAAACAGGGATCAGAATGTTAAGTGCAGGGAAGAGGACAGTGCAGAACAAGGAAGAACAGTTTTGTACAAATAAGTGACAAATATGGCTTCAATACAAGTCCTGTCTTTCAGTGAGATTGTCCCTGAGCATCTTCTGATACAGAATTGTGGGATAACCACCAATAAAAGTAGTGCCTCAGCGTTCAACCTGAACTATGAAGCTAGGAGAAAGCAAACCAGGGATGGAGATAAGGAGTTTTTGCAGATGCACATGGGTGGAAAGCTCTGTAATTAAGGAGATTGAGAAAATGTCATGAGACTGTGTGGTGTTCAGGATCTAAGTCTGATAATGCTGGATTTCAATGAGAATATCCTTTTGGGAAGCCTATGAGTATTGGGTTGACATTAGAAATATCAATATTACAGCAATAGACGAGGGTGGAGTTGAGGGTAGTCTTTTGTGTGCCAGAGTTCGTGCCAGGTGCTTTGTATTATCTCATCTCCACCTTCGGAAGTAGGTGAGAGAATGAGGCTCAGAGAAGCTAGAAACAGGGATCAATAGAGACTTTCTGACCACAAAGCTGGTGTTCTTTGTTTTCCAACATCATTTTGAAATAGGTTTCATTATTCTTATATATCAGTTGAAGAATTTAACATCTGGGAGTTTAGGTAACATCAGTGAGTGCCTGAATTCTAACCTATATTTCTTTTTATATTTTTATATTTATATTTCAAGTATTCTTAAAACTATGGTCCTTTTATTCACTTTTACTTCAGACCCTGTGTGTGTGTGTGTTTGTGTGTGTGTGAGAGAGAGAGAGAGAGAGAGAGAGAGACAGAAAGAGAGACAGAGACAGAGAGAGAGGGAAAGAGAAAGAAGAGAGAGAAGGAATAAAATATTTGCATCTTTGCATCTTTTTGATTTGGAATTTTTTATAAAATTTAGTACATTAACATTTTTTGTTGGAAGCATTACTAGAACATTACTCTGCTTTTCCTACACATAAAGTTTTAACTAAAGTTAAAAGAAGTAAAAGCTGTACATATATTTTAGTGTTAGGGAAACAAATGTCATTTCTTCAGCACATTATCATGTGAACCAAGGAGGCATTGTAGACTAACTGTTAACCACTCTTTCCAATAAAATTGCAATAATACATAAAGGAGATACATTACTTCTTATACTCATTTTATTGAGAGTTTTTATCATAAATAGGTGTGGAGCAAAGAACATACTATGGAGAAAGGATAACCTCTTTAATAAATGATGCTGGGAACACAGGACAGTCACACAAAAAAGAATGAAACTAGATGGCAATCTTATACCATACACAAAAAATCAACTCAGAATGGATTAAAGACTTGAATATAAGACCTGTAACAATAAAACTGCTAGAAGAGAACATAGGCTGTGCACTCTTTGACATAGGTCTTAGAGATATCTTTCTAGATATGTCTCCTCAGGCAAGGGAAACAAAAGCAAACATAAACAAATGGGACTACATCACACTAAAAAGCTTCTATACCACAAAGGAAACCAACAACAAAACAAAAAGATAACATTTTGGAGATGATATTTGAAAGTTCTATATCCAATAAGAAGTTAATATCCAAAATATGTAAAGAACGCATACTCTCAACAACAAAAAAATCAAACAACTCAATTAAAAAATGGGCAGAGGATTTGAAGAAGTATTTTCCCAAAGAAGACATACAGATGGCCAATAGGCACATGAAAGGATGTTCAACATCACTAATTATTAGGAAAATGCAAATCAAAATCACAATGAGATATCACCTCTTGCCAGTTAGAATGGCTATTATCAAAAAGGCAAGAAATAACAAATGTTGGAGAGGATGTGGAGAAAGGAGAATACTTGTACACTGTTGGTGGAAATGTAAATCAGTGCCGTCATTATGTAAAACAGTATAGAAATTCCTCAAAAAAATAAAAATAGAATTACCATATGATTCAGCTATTCCGGTCCTGGATACTTATCCAAAGAACACAAAACCACTAATTCGAAAAGATGTATGCACTCCTATGATCATCACAGCATTATTTACAATAACCAAGATATGAAAGCAACCTAAGTGCCCATCAACAGATGAATGGATAAAGAAAATATAGTATATACATACAATGGAATTCTACTCGCCATAAAAAGATGAAATTTTGCCATTTGTGACAACATGGATGGACTTTGAAGGTATTACGCTAAGTGAAATAAGTCAGATGAAGAAAGACAAATACTGTATTTCACTCATATGTGGAATACTAAAAAAATAAACAAACTGAACTAAACAAAGACAAACACATAGATACAGAGAACAGAGTAGTGGTTAACAGAGGAGAAGGGGGTGAGGGGTGGGCAAATGGGGTCAATTTTATGGTAATGGATAGAAACTAGACTTTTGGTGGTGAGCACGCTATTGTGTCTAAAGAAGTCAAAATATAATGCTGTACTGCTGAACCTTATGTTATCAACCAATGTTATCTGAATATAACACACACACACACACATACACATAAATGAATCAGGGGTACTACTCTTTGTCTAATCGTTTGGGCTTCTTCATCCAAATTTCAGATAATTATCTGCGTTGTTTTGATTTTACCATAGAGTCAAGGCCTACAGTTCCACAGACAATCAATTGCTCATATTTTTTTCTTCAAGATTTGTATTTTTTCTATTTGAAAAGTCTGCAACCGTGGTTCAGGGTGATTTCTTAGCCCAAACTGTTTTCTTTGGATAGCAAAGGAGTGAACTAGAACACTTTTGGACACTTTGCTGAATATGGTTACTAAACATCATCCTGGTGAACAATAGAGCCTCTTCAACAATAGACCAGATCATTTGGCTGTTTTCTGTTAGCCAATTCTTATCTTAAATGACATAGTACATTTAGAACAACATGTATTTCTCCAGGTTTGTAGTGTAGCTGAAATATCTGTTCCCGTAATTTTTTTTTTAATATCTTTATTGGAGTATAATTGCTTTACAATGGTGTGTTAGTTTTTGCCTTATAACAAAGTGAATCAGTTATACATATACATATGTTCCCATATCTCTTCCCTCTTGCATCTCCCTCCCTCACACCCTCCCTATCCCACCCCTCTAGGTGGTCACAAACCACTGAGCTGATCTCCCTGTGCTATGCGGCTTCTTCCCAGTAGCTATCTATTTTACGTTTGGTAGTGTATATATGTCCATGACACTCTCTCACTTTGTCACAGCTTACCCTCCCTCCCCATATCCTCAAGTCCATTCTCTAGTAGGTCTGTGTCTTTATTCCCATCTTACCCCTAGGTTCTTCATGACCTTTTTTATTTTCTTAGATTCCATACATATGTGTTAGCATGTGGTATTTGTTTTTCTCTTTCTGACTTATTTCACTCTGTATGACAGACTCTAGGTCCATCCACCTCACTACAAATAACTCAATTTCATTTATTTTTATTGCTGAGTAATATTCCATTGTATATATGTGCCATGTTGACTGGCTGGCTTCATGGTGTAGTCAGGTAAAAAAAAAATTATGGAAAACTGTAGGTGGTTTCTGTCTAACACAGTCTTAGGAGAAAATGTTCAATTCCTCCCATTATTGTGACATGTTCCTTTTCATGTGGTGATTTCCTTGTTATAAATTCTGAGTTTGATTTGAAGGCCTTTGCACATTGTTTTTCTATTGCTTAAAATCTTACATGTGTTTAGGAGAGAGAGAGAGAGAGTAGAATATGTCTGTAGGTCTTTTTTAATTGTAAATTTCCTAAATGATTTCAAAGTCATTATTCTTTATTCATTGTACATAATGAGAATGTTGCTGACAATCACTCATCTCTTGATCTCAATATTGGACACCATAAGGGCTAGTCCTGATATTCAAATGCCCTACTTATCTATTTTCCACATGATCAGTTTCCAATGAACTTCACGGCAATGTATTTATGTAACAAACTTAAATGTCTTAAGCTTTGGATTTCCTTAATCAATATTCACTTTCCTTTGCTTCATGTTTTATTTATGACACACCTGCAAGTATTAACATGGGCTACTGTTTCCTACTTTATGATTTTACATTTTTACTGCAAGATTTGCTGTACAAATTAGAATTGTCAGAAACATAAGTATTTATAAAAATGAGTTAAAATGTTTAGGTTAAGAATGACAATTCTCAGACTTTAACTGACATGGCATATTTGTAATACCTAAAATAATAATTTGCCTTTTACTGTGAATGCAACCAGAAAAGTATTATAACTTATTCTTAAATGGATGCCTTGAGGGCTCACCCCCTGTGGTGGAGACGGCTCAATGCCTTCTAGCATGGAGGCATTTTTTTTTCCCTCTGTAACAAAATCCTGATTTTAGTTGACATGTTACTATCTGAAACAAAAGTCCACTTATTCCAGCTTTGTATACATGTTAGATGTGGCATGTAGCCCAATTATGGCCATAAGATATAGGGTAATACTTTTGCTGGGACACTTTCAAAAGGGAGAAATAATCCCCTTCTTTGTTCCTTTTTCCATTCTATATCCTGGAATGCAAATGTGATAGCTGGAGTTCTGGCCGGCATCTTGGATCATGAGACAAGAACAAGCTGGTTGTTCACCATGTTGGAAGGTACCCAGGCTATACCAGTAATTCATTACTCAGAGAAATAAAGTTCACCTTCATTAAACTAGACTTTTTTTTAAGTTGTATGAACACAAATCTAATCCTAAATAATATATATATATGTATATATATATATATGTGTATATATATATATATATATACATATATATATATATATACCTCCCTACAATAATAATTAATGAGGGAACTCCCTAGTGGTCCAGTGGTTGGAACTCCATGCTTCCACTGCCCAGGGCCTGTGTTTGATCCCTGGTCAGAAACTAAGATCCCACAAACTGTGCAGTGAGGCCAAATAATAATAATAATAATCAATGATAATTACAATAATAAGTAACATTCAATTTTTACTGTGTCAGACAATGTGTTAAATACTTTATATTAATTAACTTGAGCCTCATAGGAAACTAATAATATAGATAATATTATTATTTCCTTTTTAACAGATGAGACAACTGAAGTTCAGAAGATTAAGTAGCAGGCAGAGGATCCAGGCTCCACTTATACGTAATGTGACTCTAGAACATTGGTTCCTACCACCTGGTCATGTACCACCCTCAAAAAATCAGTACTGGTCACTTAGTAGTTAATAACCACGTTTCTCATGCACATCACATCATGCCATGGTCACCTGCCATGCTCATGACCCCTGAGACACTTAGGTGATATACAGATTGAAGAAAATAAACATGTATTGATTAACTATTTCCCAGTGCTGTGATACACATATAATTTATATTCTCATTTAATTTTAACCATTGTTCTGTGAGGGAGCCTCATAAAGCAGAAGGGTTGAGTATAGTGTGTGGAGACATAATAACTGAGCCCAGGACTCCCACTTACTGGGTCTCTGACCTTTCCAAATTAGATGATTTCTGTGCCTTGGTTTCTTAATCTGTATAAAGGGGGGGATTATTAATGCCTGCATCATAAAGTTTTTAGAAATTAAAATAGTTAATCTCTGAAAAGTGCTTAGAATAGAGCCTGGCATAAAGAAATCACTCAATGCAATTGAGCTATTAATATACCTCTTATATATGACACATGAAGAATTTAAGGCCGGGATTTGGCAATGAACCAGCTATGGTAGACTCTTCTTTTATAAACAGACTGAGATAGCAGTTGGGTTCAAAAAGCCTATTGGAGAATTCTCGCAGCAACAACACCAGGGAGGAGTGAGGAGAGCAGATATGGGCAGAGATGGGTGTTAACCTGTGATGCTAATGCAATCCTACCATAGGTTCCAGCTGATGTCACAGGAAGCTCTGAGCTGGGCTGGCCCTTCAGAGTTGTCTCTAATTGAGACAGGTATCTAGGCCTTTGTACCTGTGCTTTGACCAGTCATTGGATGTGAAAGACTCCCTTCACAGAACATATAGAGTGTGAAGCAGCTCCTTTTGGTCAAGGGTTATTTCCAGGGATCCCTCATCTGAGAGCCTTCAGGAGCCCACACTTTCTGCCAAATGAGTGCCCCAGTCATTGGTTAAGGGTAGTGGGTGCATCTGGGCAGCACAAAACTGTGCCAAATATAGAAGCACAAGGTCCTGAAGTCATAAATGATAGAGCAGGGTACAAGGACAAATCCATCTAGCTTGTGCACTGCCTCTCTGTGCTATGTTACAAAGCTTCTCATATAATTTACAAAGAAGGGAGTTGAGAAGTAACCACAGAATGACTCTGGGGGGAACCTGTGCGAAACAGCCCTCTGAGAATGTAACTAAACAGCAAAAGAAATTGATAGAATTTATGTCATTTTTTGGCATGATTTACCTTTTTTCTCCTCTTTTCCAGATGGAGCTTCAATCTTAGACTTCCTTCCCTAGAGGTAGAGGTAATATAAACGAAGGACTATAAGAAAAGCTACTGAAATGAATGGGAAATTAATTATTTGTATAATTCCTGGAAGTATTTCACATTTTGATCTTTTCTAAGCCAACTCTTAATTATCTGTACCATAAATTGAATATAAGACAAATAAACCAACAGTTTTTACATGTGTACTGCCAAAGATTTTACTGAATAGACCACAGAGTCAGTGTACTGAGATGGACAGCACTGAGCAAAGTTACGAGGAAGCTGCTACACATGTGTCATCACTCCATCTTCTATCATTACAGTAGTTCCACTGCACCTGAGGAAGAACTTCTATATAGTCTCTAGGGGGAAAAAAAAGTTTGAACATTTCACTGAATAAGAGAGTCATGTCTGGAAATAGACAATGTGCATGCCAGTACTTGGTAAAGAATCCTGCTAAGTTGGTTTAACCCAGCTTTATGAGACTTATCATTTCATCCTGTCTTATGTCAACATCCTAAAGAATGCATATAGGGAAAGGCTTTGTGATCATATTCTATCTATGGCCTTCTCCATTCCTGTTTTATTTTGTCTCTTAGTATTTCTTACTTAGCTGGGAACATTGACAGGTCCTGTATCCTGTACAGATCTCTGTATCCTGACCCATCCTGGTACCAACACCCATCATTACAGTTTCAGAAGAGCCCCAGCTCCAGCTGCATGACAGCCTAGACTTATATAACTATGTAAATCCTCTCATTGTCTGTTGTATTATGACTAAATCTGTTCCTTGATGTTGAAAGTATCTTTGCTTACTCTCTCCCCTCTCCCACAGTATTGTCTCAGAGGTCTGAGATTCTGCCTTGGCCCTTGGTTCCTACATTGCCCAGAAGACCTAGTCCATTGCCCACCTTTAAATCTAACTTTGCCTGATTGTTTCCCTAACTCCCAGCCTAACTCCTCCCTGTCTCCTTCCTTGGGAAACCAGAACCAGCAACTTGTACAGAGCACCTTCTCTCATATGGTTCAGTCCATGAAATTACCTTCATCTCAGTCCCTCATGGAGTCTCAACCTGATAATCTAGGACTACCTTGTACTTCACTTGTGTGAGCCATGTTGGAGCTTGTTCTGAACCACATTTGTCCCCTCTTCAGGATCAGACTAGACAACTGTGTGCATTTCCTTTAGCCCTGTGCTGAAGTAAGATCAGGAATCTAAAAGCAAGAACTCTACTTTTAGCTTGATCTTCTTCTAGCTTCCTCTTGTACCTTTCAGCCCTACTTTATGCTCACCCCATCATGCCTCAGATTATAGTATCTTCCCTTTACTGCAGAAGCTAGATGTATGACTCAAGATGAGGTCATTTCTATGATACCTGGGACATTTGTACTTCATCTGGTTTTGCTAGGTACTGTGGCACTGTGAACTATATAGAGGTGGAGAGTGGTAAGGTACTATGATACTGATAGAAATCTAATACTAGATTTTTTACTAGCACTGCTAGATGTAAGTATAGTGCTGAACATTAAAGATATGAAGAGGAATAAGATTATGCCTACTCTCAGTAGCCTTGTGATCTAGCTGGAAAAATATTACTTTACATAGAGTGATCTGTATTGATAAAATGAAACATTGCTATGAGGCTGAGTACTGTAGTCAATAATATCCACAGTCAATCAGAGGAGGGGTTGGGTCACTACCTCTGCTTTGATTCCAGAAGATCTCATGGTAGAAAAAAGGCCTAACCTGGCTTTGGAAGTATAGGAGACAAGCAGAGAACTCCACATTGCAAGGCTATTTATTGAGCAGCTGTTGCCAGGGGAGTGTTTTGGGCATTGAGGAGATTTAAAAAATTGAGCAAGGTCCTTGGTTTCAGGAACTTACAATGTAATTTTAGAAATAGAACTAACACAGGAGAAACATTAGTGAATGATAAATGTAATATAAATGTGGGCCACCAATTTCAGGTGCTGCAGAGAGATAGGGATCAAAGAGAGCTGAAGAGATCATTAAAGTATTATTGAGACACTGTCTCAATAATACTTTACATACGCGTGATACTGGGTAATGGAAAGGTATCTGGAGGGGTGAATAATTGGTGGAGAAAGAGACTCATACCAAGCAGCCACCTTGTAATAGAGAAAAACAATCCTGACTCCATATTGAATCTATTCCTTTATCTCTAAACTTTGTTCTTTGTTGTCTGTGCTTAGTCATGCTGGGTCTGTATCTTTTGTAAAAGAATTTCACCTATAGCCTGAAATATACAGGATAGCCCATTCTCAAGGCTCTGGCCTTTAAAAGTATATACTTTCCATTCATGTAGAGATAAAAATTGCAGAACAGAGAATAATATTTTTCTTTTTGGAGTTTACAGGAATATGGTGACCAGACTTACATGGACAGCTGCAAGAATAAAGGATTCTTGCACCAAGAAGTCTGCAACACCAGCGATACCTCCTCCCCTTTTAGTGTAAATGAAGCCTGAATTCTAATTCGGGTAAAATGGTGCTTTGGGACACTAGTCCACCATCTTCAAGGTCTGCTGGCTTTCTGAATAAAGTCTTTATTCCTTGCCCTAGCAACTCGTCTCTCGATTTATTGACCTGTCATACAGTGAGCAGTACAAGCTTGGACTTAGTAACAACATGTTTTGGTTGGTTGGGAAGTATAACTTAATTATTGATAGAATCCACTTTCACTCTGATGTGTCTCAGTTTGGATGACAAATTAGCTGTTCACTGACTCTTGAGGGACTTTCCTATAATCCCCTTCAATGAACATTTTATTAATACATCTACTAGAGAGCTCTATCTTCGAAGATGCCTACTTTTTCTTGGGTTTTCGGCATCCTGAAAGTTCGCTCATTCTGTGGTATTTCTAACATAACTTTTAGAGTGAAAAAGGAGTATACAGCACACACTATTTGTCTCTTGCTTGCAAGACTCTATTACATGCATTATAGATAACCTCCTTCCTTTGGAAGATGAGAGAGTGGAGGAAGTTGGTTTCTGCACTTCTGATTTCACTCTATTTTCCTCTATGGATTCATTACATTACGTGCTATCAGACAGCTCCATTTCCATTACTTGGAGTTCCAAACTCCAGAATTATGCTCAAAGAAAAAGGTATTCATTAGAAAAAGGTGAAAATGGCTTCAAAAGATGTTTCTTTCTTGCAAAATATGTTTCTTTGTTGTGCAGCAAAACTGTTAGCATAGCTCAACAGCTGTGTATCTGTATATCTACTAAAGCATGATACAGGTTAGTAAGTGCTAATGGGTAGATATTCATACCCCTTTGGTGAGCTGAAACTTTTTATAGTATATAGCTTTTATAGGTATAGGAAATCCATACATTTAATTTCTGTTCCTGTTTCAGGGATACAATGAGTAGGTAATGATACTTAAGAAAATAAACAATTTGAAATTCATGGCATTCACTGTGGAATATAATGTGTTATATGCCAAACCTTATGACTTACAGGAAACTAAAATAACAGTAAGTTCTGCTGGAAAGAAAAAAAAGACAACTTTTTCCAGATATTTGAATATCTTTGAATTTCTTATCTTATTTTTTCTGCATATGAATTCCCCACTCTCAAACTCCAAAAATACCTGTTTGCTATATGGTGAGATTACTACCTAGTTTGAACTTCAGATCTATATTAAAAAAATTGTTTTTCAGAGCTAGCTAAACAAAACATTTATTAGTATTATTCTGTCTGATTCTGTTTCTCTGTCTTTCTGTCTTCATTCTCATCTGGTAAATTTGGCTATGGACCTCATGAGTGCTGGCTATTTCATGAGTTATCTGGCACTCCCACTGGAAATCCTGAGAAATCAGCCTTATTTTGACCCTCTGGGTTCTAAACTCAGCCAAACCTTTAGAGTGAAAAATAAAGAGAAGAGCCTGGACCACCTTAGATGGGACCTTATTGGAGGATCATTCAGTCCTTAAACCAAGTGAACTCTAGAAATACTGATAACTGCCACTGTATTTTGTCCTTCTGATACTTACCCTTTTGTGGATTTGGGGAAGGAAAGCAGGGAAAGAATTTCAGATGCATAATCTATATCTGTGCTGTTCAATATGGTAGCCAACCACCACGTATGTCTATTTAAATTTAAATTAATAAAGTTAAATAAAATTAAAAATTAATTTCCTTAGTTGCACTAACCACATTTCAAGTGTTCAGTAACCACGTGTGACTAGTGGCTAGAGCATCTTTGTTATTGCAGGAAATTCTGTGAGTAGTACTGATTTTTAGGATCTCCAATTAAAATGTGCAATAAAATTTACATTATATTTAGTGTGACTTTAACATGTTTACTTGGAAAAGAGAATAACATGAAAGGGTGTGGCTACTGAGGTGGTAATTTTAGAAAAGGACACTCTTTGGTGTGAAAAAGCAAAGTGAGAACTACATGGTAAGAAGAGAAAGTCTTGTGGCTACTACGACCACAGTTCATACTAGGAAGACTTTAACTCACTTCTTCCTATAAATTCTATAACTATCTAGTCCCAAGAGTCATGAAAAGTCATACATTTTCAATTCAAGAAAAATTTAGAATTACAAAATGCTAAAACTTGATGACTTAGGGAAGCTTTCATTTATATAATTATTACAGTTAAATAAAAACATATTACTTAAGGCTAATAGTCTATTACACCAAAACGGACAAAACCCTGTGTGACTCCTGTCTCCATTGTTTTTAAATGTGTAACTCTGTCCTGTCAACTTATCTTTCCTCAGTTTATTATCACCACATAAAAATCTTTTAGTAACTCCTACTTAGAAGAATTTTGTGAGAATAAGTATTAAGGCAACTGTGACTGGAAATTTATCCTAGATATTTCTATTCTAATGCTAATTCCTATGAATCTATGAACATAAAGCATGTGACAAAGTTTTATTAATTGAAACAAACAAATTCAAAATCAAATAGGTCAGTTGAGATGAAGTCAATGTTTCTTTTATGTTCTATAATAATCCATAAATATTCCTTAATATCCTTAAATAGCATGATTGAAATCATGTGGCTATAACGAAAAACTGTTTTCAAAATTGTGTCCTGAAATTAAAAAATGAACTCTAAGTTATATTGAATTTAAACACTTATTTATTTGATTTAATAGTTCACTTTAAACAAATATGGTGGTCCAGTGGTTAAGACTCCACTCTTCCAGTGCAGGGGCATGGGCTCGATCTCTGGTTGGGGAGTTAAGATCTCACATGCTGCACAGTGCAGTGGCCAAGAAATATTTTTTTAAAAAGCAAAGGGTAAATAAGTCAAGTGCATGAAGACAACAGTGCATAGAGTAATCAGAGATATCTTGTTGATAAGATTTCAAGATGGAGACAGCTGGTGTAAGATACCTTAGGAAAGATTTTCACATGTGCTGATTTTAAAGTATGTCTATTCATGACTTAATCCAAATGTCATTATGTCTAGAAGATGGAAAGGAAACAATCAAAAATAGGTCACACTAGAGGACAAGAACCTAATGGCATTTATTTTGTTCATTCAACTATTTATTGAGTATTTACAATGTTTCATGCTGTAGGCTAGCAGCTAGAAACACAATTCTGAATAATACGATCTTCTCAGTTGAGCAGGAATGGAGAGTGTGGTTCAGTGATGAATACCATCTTCAGGGAAAAAAAGCAGTCAGAAGTTAAAAACAAACAAACACAAAAATAGCAAAAGTGAGAGAGGTGAGGTCTTAAAATTATATGACACTCAAAGACCTTCATTTTGGTTAGAAATTCCAGTTTTATCACCTGCCCCCAAAATCTCTGTGATTGAGAGTGTTATATTTACAGTTCCAGGATAAAAAATGAAAAGTCTTCTCTTTAATTAGATGTTTGCAGAAATTATGAATGGTCAGTGAAAAAGGAGATAGGGCCAGAGCCTGATTTTGTTTTTGTTCACCATTCCTCCACCTTTTCTTTAAAGGCTACAGCTTGTTTCCCACTAATTGTCTCTGGCATGGAGTTGGCAAGCTTATCTGTGAGACTTTCCCTATTGTGGTCTAGGTCAGCTTCACCCCACGGGAGAAAAGCAGGATCTGGTTCATTGAACCAAAGACCTAAAAAAATCACTGAGGAGGTTTTCCTATAATCTTGAAGTTTATTTTGTAAACAAGTTCTCTTTAATCATAGCTTCCAAGCTATTCTGTCTTGCTTCAAAGTACTTCCACACTAGTCCCAAGACACATTTTTGGTGCATGGACAAGGAATGGGCTGTCAAAAAGCAACCATCATTACCATTCACCACTCTGGTTAGTCTTTTTAAAAAGCCCAGAAATCTACAGCAAATTCTCTGAACAACTACTAGAAATATCTTTCAAGAAGAATTAATTTAGTCAATAAATTCATTTATAAAGATCTGTTTTTAAAGAGAAATTGGGGACGGGACTCAGTATTTTAAAGAGTGATGCAGAATGACAAGGTGACTTTTCTTCTTAAAGAATCTTCAAATTCCCAACGTAGTGTAATAGTCAAGGAGATCAGAGATTGAGAGTGATAACTCTTAGTACTAATGGCAAAATGAGGTGTTTCCATCCTTGGAGGATGCAACACCATATGATTCCATGTCTATTGTACTGATCCAGTAGAAATATCTTTTAAAAATCACAGACAGTGTTAAATAAAATGTCCATAATGATAGTAGCAACCAGTTCCAGTATATACTCTTTTGAATGCCAGATACTTTTCTAAACTCTTCACATATGCTAATATACTTAATCCTTGCAGCACTGCTACTCTTATTATAGATACACTTATTATGACCCCCATTTTCTTAAAGGGGAAACTGAGGCAAAGATAGTTTAAGTAACACATGAAAGACAAAGCAGTGAGCGGGTGGTGGAACAGAGGTTTAATTCTGTTATTCGGGCATTAGAGACCACACCTTTAGTATTAAGCAAAGTTGTCTTTCATAAAGGAGTGTTGAAAAAATATGCTTTCCATGGAGCAGTCACTACTTGTATAAATATACATTCATTTATTATATGTTGTTCATTCTGTCAGTAATTGACTAAATACCTAATGTGGTTTTAGAGGCTTCTACAATATAAACACCTTGACTAAAAGCAACAAAAACTATGACAAAGACTTATTTAGGTGAAAGTGTACTATGATTGTCACAATTTTCTGCATGATGTAGTTGTCAAGTGGAAATTACTAGAGTAGCCTCCAACTCAGCAAAAAGCAGGGGCTTTGTTTTCCACAGTGGTTATCTCCTGAGCGTTTTGCAAGGTTCTTTTGAGGTAAAAACACATTTCCTAAAGAAACAAACAATGCTGATTTGAAACACCCTGAGAATGAATGATCTTGGTAAAAGTGGCTCACTTATATGTGAGCTGGAATTTGAGACCTCTTATGGACTGAATGTTTGTACCCTTCTCCCCCAGTTTTATATATTGAAGCTCTAGCTCCCAATGTGATGGTATTAGGAGGTGGGGCCTTTGGAAGGTGATTAGGTTGAGATGAGGTCATGAGGATGGAACCCCCATCATGGGGATTAGTGCCTTTATAAGAAGAGGAAGAGACACTAGAGCTTCCACTCTGCTATGTGAGGACACAGTGAAAAGGTGGCTGTCTCCAAGCCAGGAAGAGGGCCCTCACTGGAAGCCTAATTGGCCAGCACCTTAACCTTGGACATCCCAGCCTCTAGAACTGTGAGGAAATACACGTCTGCTGTTTTAACCACCCATCTATGGTGCTTTGTTATGGCAGCCTGAGCAGACTAAGCTAGAACTCATGGATTCTAAGAGAGTCATTGCTCTGTAAGGACAGAAATGCACTGGTGTCATCATGAGATGAAACCAGAGAACAAAACCAAGTGTATTAGTTTCTTGTGGCTGTTCTAACAAGTGACCACAACTAGGTGGTTTAAAACAAGAGAACTTTATTCTCACAGTTCTGGAGGCCAGAAGTCCACCTTCAGAGAGCTGACAGGCCCACATTCCCTCTGAGGTCCTTAAGGGAGAATCCATTCTTTACCTCTTCCAGTTTCTGGTGGTTGTTGGCATCCCTTGACTTGTGGCCACATCGCTCTAATCTCTCCTTTTGTGGTCACATTGTCTCCTCCCTCTCGGTCTCTGTCTTCTCATTTTATGTCTGACTCAAAACTCCCTTTGCCCTTCTCTTTTAAGGACACTGTAATCTGATTTAGGACCACCCAGATAATCCAAAATGATCCCTTTGTCTCAAGATCCTTGATGCAAAGACCCTTTTTCCAAATAAGATCACATTCACTGGTTCCAGAAATTAAGATGTAGACATATCTTTTTTTGGGGGGCACAGTTCAACCCACTATACCAAATAATGCAAGAACAGCCACAGGAGACCTTCTCTGGGGCTGTTCTCTTTGTGAAGCTGCTGGCATTATGAACCCCCCCTTCACCTTAGCCACAAGTTCAGGAAAAGTGCTAAAACTGTGAATGGGTGTTTGTTTTATCTGAATGTGTGCACATAGCACTGGAGTGAGTATATCTGATTTGTTGCAGTTAATAAGTTCTTAAATTGCAAAACTATATGAGTTAGAGTGAGATCAACTTTCCCTGTTTAGTCTTATAATAATTCCATGCTGGGCTTGGTGAATGAAGATAAATAAAATATGGTTGTGGCCCTTGAATTGATTAGCATGTTAAGTGGGAATGTGGTATTAGATTAATTCAGGTGAATGTGCGGAAGGTTTGACATTCTACAGCATTTTCTATTCCTGTCCTGTTAAGTATTTTTTGCCTCATCAGACTGTGAGTTCCTTGTCTTCACCAATTCTGTATTGTCAGTGTCTATCACAGACTTGGAAGTATTTGGTGTTATCAGCTGTGAAGGCAAATTTGTTGTGTGGATGATTGAATGTTTGCTATGGTGATGATGCTTTTTTTTTTTTTTTTGCGGTACGCGGGTCTCTCGCTGTTGTGGCCTCTCCCATTGTGGAGCACAGGCTCCAGACTCTCAGGCTCAGTGACCATCGCTCACAGGCCCAGCCGCTCCATGGCATGTGGGATCCTCCTGGACCAGGGCACGAACCCGTGTCCCCTGAATTGGCAGGCGGACTCTCAACCATTGCACCACCAGGGAAGCCTTGGTGATGTTGCTTTTATCTGGAGGTCAATAAGTGGTCAATCCACCTGTTCAGAACACAACTTAGAATAAAAGATTTAATTTTAAAATAGTCTCCCAGCATCTAAGTTAGATGCTATATCTGAGTATACATATCCTTATTTGCCTAATTCCCCATGACTATGCAAGGCTCAACTTCGATTAATTCCTAGCTATTCAGCATCTTTTTTATCCATTCATCCATTGACAAATGCTTAGGTTGTTAAAAAAAAGATTGAATTTGAATATCTTGGCTATTGTGAATAATGCTGCAATTAACATGAGGATGCAGACGTCTCTTTTGATATCTGCCTTAATTTCCTGTGGATATATATCCAGAAGTAGAATTGCTGAATCATATGGTAATTTTATTTTTAATTTTTTGAGGAACCACCATATTTTTTCTCACAGTAGCTGTACCATTTACAGCTCCCACCAACAATGCTCAAGGATTCCCCCTTTTCCACATCCTTGCTAACACTTGTTATCTCTTGTCTTTTTCATGATATGTACGTGCTGGCCATTTGTATGTTTTCTAGTTATTCTTGTTTGCACGTGATTCTAATAATTCTGACTTAACAGTTTTCTGAGTAAATTAGAAAGCAAATTACAAGGGGACACATGGAGAGCAAAACAAAATCACAAGCAAAACCTTGACAGAAAAATGTTTAAAATGAGGATTTATACTTTACATAATGTTCACTGAGGATTTGGTTGTTTCATGAGTATCACATTTTTATAACATTTTATTTGCCTATATATATGCCTAATTATTTAATAAACTTCTCTTATGAAAGTATGGCAGACAGACCCTGAAAAGTACATATGTGCTGACCATTAGAAACACAAATGTATTTCTTTCATCTAAAATAGTATGGTAAATAATATTATACATATCCATCAGTAATAGAAGCTCACATTTACTGAACAAATTGTGCTTTATGAAAATCATTTAATGTTTGATTCTTGCAGGAGTTTTATGTTTTAAGTGAATAAGATGTTGTTATTACTTCCATTACACAGAGGAGAAAAGAGGCTCAGGGAACATAAGTAAGTGATTTTCCTGAGGTCACACAGCTAAGGAATGATGGAGATGGTATTCTAACTCAGAGAGTGTCACACAAGACCCATTTTCTTGTTATTCACGCCTTTGTATACTCGCAGTATCTGAGGCCTCCACATTATCTCTGCTAGTACCACAGAGTCTTCTTTCCCCCATTGTTGCAGGTACTGAGATGTCTTTGCTCCTCATCTCAGCATCAATATATAAGAATTCTTATCTGCTCTGATTGTCTACTGCCCCATTCATTTTCACGTTCCTCTCTCTTGCACTTCTTCATGTCTTTTTACTTTGGAAAATTTGTGTTCTTTCTTGTCAGGAACATACTTCTTCCTTTCTGATCAACATAGCTGGTAGGTTTACACAGCAATTGCATTCATTCCTGTGTATTGTAGAGAAAAGATGTTGAAGTGATAAAATAAGGACAGGGCATTGGAGACTTTGGGAGACCAAGGTTTCAGAAACAGAGTTGTTTGTATTATCTTGGTTTTTGGACAGACATATTTGGGAAGTTGAAAGGGCATAAAATTAGAAGTTGGAAAGCCCAAATTCCAGATCTGACTCACCCACATGTAGTCTCTGTTGTTGTGGACAAGTTCCTTCAGCTCTCTGAGCCTCAGATTCTTATCAATAGAATGACAATAATATCAACACAAGCAGCTACTTGAGATAATGTAAATGGAAAGCATTACAATATTGTAAAATTACAAAGGAGTATTAGCCCTTTTTCTCTACATCCTGAGCATGACTTTGAATTAATAAATCTTGTCTCTGATCAAAATTTTGTCTGTAGCAGAGTCTGCTCTTGATTGAAGCTGATGAGTCATAGGGGAAAGCTGACCCTAGCATCAAAGTGATCTGTACATCTCCAGGTAATGTAGACTTCCATTAGCCAAGGTATAAACATCTAAACCAGATTGACGCACCAGAGTACTGGCCCCTATATTGCACTGTGTCTGTTACTTCAACCTTTAGTTGCTTAGTTCCATGTACCCACAGATATTCTTGAAGGAAAGATGTCAGCAAGGCTGGTTTACTTCTTGGCTTCCAAAAGGAACTTCAATTCCCTTTGCTCTTTCAAAAAAGTTGATTGATTTGTATCTCTACAAATCCTCCGTGAGTTTATGCTGTTTATTTTATTTTTTAAAACTTTTATTTTATATTGGAATATAGTTGATTAACAATGTTGTGATTGTTTCAGGTGTACAGCAAAGTGATTCAGGTATTCATATACATGTATCCATTCTTTTCCTATTTCTTTTCACATTTAAGTTGTTACATAATATTGAGCAGAGTTCCCTGTGCTATACAGTAGGTCCTTGCTGGTTATCCGTTTTCAATATAGCAGTGTGTACATGTCAATCCCAAACTCCCTAACTATCCCTTCCCCCCACCTTTCCCCCCTTATGCTATTTATTTATCTATTTATTGGTTCACATCTACTCCACCTACTTTTCGAAATAGATTTGAGGCAGCCAGTTTATACCTTTGGGGAAACAGAAACAAAACAGTGACTAATGAGAGCCACCTCTGAGTATTATGCTGTTATAACCCCAGTTTATTAATCTTCAGGACATAAAACAAAACTTGCCTTATTAATTGCCCTGCTAAGATGAAAAGGTGGCATGAGATACACTGTATGACATTGCTATCAGTTCGACTAAATAATTTAATGAATGACCTTATTGAGTTTGTACCCTGAGGCTTTTTAAAGTTAAGGGCATATTGAAATATTATGAAGAAAAAAGGTAATCTTGTGAATGTGGTTACCTGCCCCTGGGGGGTGGAAACAGACTATCACAAAAGTCACCTTTACTGAGAGACCTGGGATCAGCCCTGACTTGGGTACAGCCAGCCTGTGTCCTGGGGCTAAGTAATCTGCAATCCTTGGACCATCTGCTGCTTATTCTCCCAGAGAAATGTGTTATACACAATCACAGCAAAGGGCCTCTTGCTTCTGAGTGCCTTTGAGAGCATTCAGAAAGCTAACATTCTCTGTCATAAGAACACTTCTTCCCTCCCTCCTTCTTTCCCTTTCTTCTTTCCTAAAGGAAAAATAAGTAAGTGACATGTATTATGCTTACCACTTAGCATTCCTATTTTATTTAGGATAACAAGGATTTATAATCTTAATTTTCTAGAATGACAGAAAATAATTCACATGCAAAGAAACAGTTTTATTTTCATGACAGCCAAATAATATTTCCTGGGGAAGTTGTACACAATAAACAACAACAAAGTGAACTTAGTGCAAATATTTAATGTGGAGTTTGAAAGATCACAGATTCAGGAGCAAACTTGAGCTGAAGACATATTTTATTTGAGCTTTATGGGGTTTTATTAATTTGAACAAGAAATTGAAAATTTAGAGATCGAATGTTCAAATCAGATATTTCAGCTCCCCATGAAAGTATTAGAAAAGGTAGGCCTGGGCCCACATTCTTGCATGGCTACAAATTGGTCTCCCTGGCCCCAAATTTGACTGTTGTCTATGACACACCACATAGGCATATGATGTTGGTCACAGTCGTTTGCTAATCAATGATATATGCATCAACATTTGTTATCCCCATATAATCTGTTCTGTGGACAACAAATATGTTTCCATATTGTTGGTGCTTTTTCCTAAGTCACTCACAACACATGATCATAGGTAATACAGTGTCTATAGTGAGGAAGCTCTATTCCCATAATAAATCAACCTCTTGTATTTAGCCATAAGAAAGCATAAGGCAGAAATTTCCTTTCCCAGTACTTGGCACCAAAATTGATTTCACAATCAGTGGCCTTATTCAGTTTTCCTTAGTAGTGCTTAGAGTATAATTTATACCTTAAATTATAGCGTCCATTGTCTGTTGGTTTATCCCTCACATCTATTGGAAGTGTTCATTTGTGAGCTCTCTGACTCTAATGTTCGTAGATCTTCATTTTGAAATCTTTAAGGGTATCTAAAGTCTTAACCTGGCATCACCAAGTACTTTTTTTACTAGGATTTATACATTGGCCACCAAATCAAATCCCAGTGTACAAAACTGTCTTTTAATGATTGGAGAGGAGGATAGATTCCTGGTCATGCAGGACATGTTATGTGTTTTCTTTATAAATGCATTTTCAGTCATTTTACATTAATCATTGTTTTTTCTGATCTCTTCAGATGCTCAGGGGTCATAATGTGCCTTGTTCATAGTTTCTTCCAACTAATTTCCCTGCACTTTGTCCTCAGTAATCCCAAGCTACCATGACACTTATGGAACACTTAATAATGTCCAATTGCATCAAACCTGAATACTCTAATGTTCTCTGCATTCTTTTATTTTTGTTTCTTTTATTTTTTTACTCAGATCTTAAGTATATTGTGTAATAAGTTTTCTAACTACTGCTTAAAACGAAAGAGCAAACATTTCCTTCAGCACAGAAATGTTCTTTTCCTGCTGCCCACCCACCTAAATCCATCCAGTCACTTGTGTTTAAGCCTATTAAGGTTTAGTTGACATACATTAAACCACATATACTTAAAGTGTGTAATTTAATAATTTTTAACATATATGTTAATGAAAAAATATATATACAAATTATCTGGTCACCACAATAAGGATTAGATAGTAGTAGAGAACTCATCAGCTGAGATCATGTGTGGTATTGTAATAGCCATTGACCAAGAAAGTATAGTACAAATATTAAAATATAATAAGAAGAATAAGAATGTATAATGCATATGGCCCTGAGAACTTTTGATGGCTGAAAGCTTAGATAGTACAAACATTTATGGACATACACATATGTGTGCACACATGCAGACACAAACACACACATAGGCGCACATATACTTGTATGTATAAAAAGTATAGTATGATGGAATGCATACATTTTTTAAGAAAGAGCTTTCAAAGACATAATAAGGCAATGTAGCTTAGGACAGCATTAAAAGGGTATAATTATATTGATTATTATACACAGGAAATATGTTCAGGTAGTTTTCACCAGGAAATGAACTGTCATATCCAAAGATCAAAACTCACCTTCCTAACTCTCCTATCACAGACACATTATGCCTCCTAAAAAACTACAAAGAACTATAAGCACTCTGCTCAGGTGGAACGTGAAAGTGTATGGATAATGAACAAGGAAACACTTCTAAGATAAAGGGCAGGGAGATGTTAGAGATTTCTTGGGTTCAAAAAAGATGCCAACTAAAATAAAAAGCACAGCCTGCTGGGAAAAAAGCAGTGGAAAACCTGGTTTTATTTTTCAAATTAATGTTTATAATTCAACCATTATGATCTAAAAAGAGCAGTGTCTGTCACTTCTAATCTCTGAAGACAGTTTTGCTCAACTCTTAGAATGGAAACTACATTTCCTTGTAGTAGAACTGAATCCCAGAACTTACTCACTTAAGACAGGAAGCTTGCTTTAACCATTTTAAACTATATCTATCAAAATTATTGGCATATCTCTTTCTATTGTTAATGATTTCTAGAAAGGATTTTGTTTTCATTTAAAAATAGTAAGGAAAGTGTTATTTCAATCTTTCACAATACTTTGTTTTAGCTTCTGGAACTATTCCAGTACATTCTTATCTTTTTGCCGAAAATATAAAATGACTTTTTTGTTTTTTCCATCAGTTGTAAAAAGTGCTTTAAATGTGCCCAGTGTGAACAGTTTACAATGATTCATTTTAAGTAGCTATTCTGAAGCACATACTTTCTTATTAGCATATAACAGGCTAGCACTTTTTTAATAGGTTAAATCTCTTTTATAGGTTACAATATCTGATATTAATATCTGTCTTGTTAGTAATTATAGGTATGAGCCTTATTTTTAGCAATTAGATGTGTTTCAGGAAATATGGTTACATCTTTAAAATTCAAATCCCTTTCATATATATCTAAGGTCCATTAATTAAAAGAACCCTGCCGCGCTTTTATAAAATGAAGAACTACACCTAAATGTTTTGCTTTACAAATCAACTTATAATTTTTTCTCTTAAAATCCCTAAGCTTTAAATAAATGAAGTTTTAAATAAAATAGGAAGAGGCTTTAAATAGATTACAGACACCTCCTGAGTTCGTGAATATTAGAATTTTATAGTCTGAATACTGAAATTTTAAATTTACATGACCTGTTAAAAGTGCCCCTCTCTTTATCAAAGTAGCCCCCAAATCCACTCCATTTTCCCCTCTGTTGTTCTCTTTGAACTTAGTACCTTTCCTAAGATAGGGGTTAGTAGATGTTACAACATCCAGTTAAGGTCAAAATAACATGCACTTATGTCTTTCTCCTAAAGGATTCATAAGAGAAAGAACAATAAACAGAAGCATAAACACTCATCAACATCAGTCCGAACAGATAACATATTTGAAGAATTTATCTACTTAAGCAGCAGATCGTCATAATTTTGTTCTCCTTTAGTACTATTTCAGTATCTACCAAAGTAGATTTAATCATTTCCTTTAACTCTCTGTTCTTGATTTTTCAAAAATAAACTTAACATTTAGAGCAGTTTTAGATTTACAAGAAAGTTGAGAAGATAGTGAGGAGAGTTATCATACTCCTGACATCAGTTCCCTTTTCATTAACATCTTACATTACTATGGTACATTCATCACAACTAACAAACATATATTGTTATTAACTAAAGTGTATAGTTTACTCAAATTTCTTTAGTTTTCATCTAATGTCTTTTTCTGTTTCCAGGATTCCATCCAAAACACTATATTGCATATAGTAGTTCTTTAAGCTCCTCTTGGCTGTGATCATTTTTAAGATTTTTCTCACTTTGATAACCAAAATCAAGATCACATATATTTTCTCATATGTTTTCTTCTAGAAGTTTTATAGTTTTGCATGTTACATTTAGATTCATGATCCATTTTGAATTAATTTTTCTGTATTGGCTCTGTCTAGGATTTTTTTTCTTTTTCTTATTTATTTATTTATTTATTTATTTTTATTTTTTGGCATATGGAGAGTTCCAGCACAATTTGTGGAAAAGATTATTCTTTCTGAAACAAATTGTTTTTGCATCTTTGTCAAAATCAGTTTCCTATATAAATATGAGCCTATTTCTGTGTTGTCTATTCTGATTCATTGATCTGTATTTCTGTTTTATCACCAATACCACACCTCCAGAGGTAGCTTAATAGTAACAGGTGGGGGGGAGAGAAGAGAAGGAGGAGAGAGAGAGAGAGAGAGAAAGAGAGAGAGAGAGAGAGAGAAATGATAAGAAATTGTCTCGCATAATTATACAGGCTGTCAAGTCCCAGGATCTGTAGGGTGAGTAGACAAGTGGAAGCCCAGCAGAGCCTATGGTCTAGTTCCAATTTGAGTCTGAAGACCTGAGAATTAGAAGAGCCAACAGTGTAGATCCCATACAGAAGCCAGTAGGCTCAAGACTCAGGAAGAGCCGATGTTTCAGTTCAAATCTGAAGGTGGGCAAAAACCATGTCCCAAGCTATCGGGCAGGAAGAATTCTTTCCTTCTCAGGGGAGGGTCAACATTTGTTTTCCATTCAAGCCTTCAACTATTTGGATGAAACTCACATTATAGAGGGTAATTTGCTGAACTTAGTCTATCAGTTTAAATGTAAATCTCATTGGAAAACCCCCTCACAGAAACAAGCAGAAAAATGTTTGATCAAATATCTGAGCACATCATGGCCGAGTCAAGTTGACACATACAATTGGCCATCATGCTTTTATTTCCTTGTCTTGTCTTACTGCACTCTCTAGGCCTCCCAATACAATGTTGAATAGTTGTGGTGACAGAGGGCATCCTTGCCCTGTTCCCCATCATAGGGAGAAAGTGGCAAATCACTAACCATTAAGTATGGTGTCAGCTGTAGGCCTTTTGTAGATACTCTTTATCATTTGAGAAAGTTCTTCTCTAATCCTAGTTTGCTAAGAGGATTTTTGTCTTGTTTCTGCACTTGATGATATAATCACATTATTTTTATTTTTAGCATGTTGACGTGGTGGACTACATTGATAGATCTTTTTTTAACATCTTTATTGGAGTATAATTGCTTTAAAATAGTGTGCTAGTGTCTGCTTTATAAGAAAGTGAATCAGCTATACATACATATACCCCCATATCTCCTCCCTCTTGTGTTTCCCTCACACCCTCCCTATACCACCCCTTTAGGTGGTCACAAAGCACTGAGCTGATCTCCCTGTGTTATGTGGCTATTCCCATTAGCTATCTATTTTACATTGGGTAGAATATACAAGTCCATGCCACTCTCTCACTTCGTCCCATCTCTTACCCTTCCCCTTCCCCGTGCCCTCCAGTCCATTCTTTACGGCTGAATCTTTATTTCTCTCCTGCCGCTAGCTTCTTCAAACCATTTTTTTCTTTTCTTTAGACTCCATATATATGTGTTAGCATATGGTATTTGTTTTTCTCTTTCTGACTTACTTCACTCTCTATGACAGACTCTAGGTCCATCCACCTCACTACAAATAGCTCAATTTCATTTCTTTTTATGGCTGAGTAATATTGCATTGTATATATGTGCCACATCTTCTTTATCTATTCATCTGTCAATGGATACTTAGATTGTTTCCATATCCTGGCTATTGTAAATAGAGCTGCAATGAACACTGTGGTACATGACTCTTTTTGAATTATGGTTTTCTCAGGGTATATGCCTGTATTGGGATTCCTGGGTCGTGTGGTAGTTCTATTTTTAGTTTTTTAAGGAACTGCCATACTGTTCTCCATATTGGCTATATCAATTTACATTCTCACCAACAGTGCAAGAGGGTTCCCTTTTCTCCACACCCTCTCCAGCATTTATTGTTTGTAGATTTCTTTATGATGGTCATACTGACTGGTATGAGGTGATACCACATTGTAGTTTTGATTTGCATTTCTCTAATGATTAGTGATGTTGATCATGCTTTCATGTGTTTTTTGGCAATCTGTCAACATTGTGAAAAAGACTATACTATCCAAAGCAATCTACAGATTCAATGCAATCCCTATCAAACTACCAATGGCATTTTTCACAGAACTAGAACAAAAAATGTCACAATTTGTATGGAAAAAAAAAAGACCCCATATAGCCAAAGCAATTTTGAGGAAGAAAAACGGAGCTGGAGAAATCAGGCTCCCTGACTTCAGACTATACTACAAAACTACAGTAATCAAGGCAGTATGGTACTGGCACAAAAACAGAAAGATAGAAAACGGAACAGGATAGAAAGTCCAGAGATAAACCCACACACATATGGTCACCTTATTTTTGATAAAGGAGGCAGGTGTATACAATGGAGAAAAGACCGCCTCTTCAATAAGTGGTGCTGGGAAAACTGGACAGCTACATGTGAAAGAATGAAATTAGAACACTCCCTTACACCATACACAAAACTAAACTCAAAATGGATTAAAGACCTAAATGTAAGGCCAGACACTATAAAACTCTTAGAGGAAAACATAGGCAGAACACTCTATGGCATAAGTCACAGCAAGATCCTTTTTGACCCACCTTCTAGAGAAATGGAAATGAAAACAAAAATAAACAAGTGGGACCCAATGAAACTTAAAACCTTTTGCTCATAAAAGGAAACCATAAACAGGACAAAAAGACAACCCTCAGAAAGGTAGAAAATATTTGCCAATGAGGCAACTGACAAAGGATTAATCTCCAAAAGTTACAAGCAGCTCATGCAGCTCAATATCAAAAAAACAAACAACCCAATCCAAAAATGGGCAGAATGTTCTTTTACTTTTAACCTATCTGTTTCTTTATAATTAGATTGGATTTCTTATAAATAACAGAGTTGTTATGTTAATTATTTTCAGAGCATTTTTAAATTTTAAAACACTTTAATGATATTTAAACTATTAGTATTTTTAACCTTATAAAATTTTACTTAAATGATAAGAACTAGTAGTAGCCAAGAATCAGATAAGAATTACCTTGGTTATTAGAATACATTTAGAACTGCTGAAAGACCTCTTTGATCTTTTAAAATTCAAATTTACTCTGCTCATTTTAATTCCTCTCATGGCATTTGATTTTTTTATAATTAGTTTTTAATATGCTTCTAAGGAGATTTGGGGTAAAATCAGGATTATAATTGCTTCTGGCTGACATCAAATTAAAATAAGTTATTGAAATACTTTCCTTTGTGGTTATATTAGAAATGTAGCTAGAACTATAGTGCATGATTTTATTGTCTTCTATTGTAGATAGATGATGAGATGTCTTTACAGCTGATCAGATGTTAGTATAATTTAATAGGTACTTGCAACAGGTTTGTAATCAAGAAGGCAAAGTTTCAAAATCTTACTATGCCAAGCGCCAGATATATGACTATGAATGTATTATCTAAACTCTCTAAATTGCAAATGTCAACTAATATAAGATTCAAAAAAAATTGTGGGCTCAGAGAGTTGTAGCTTCTTGACCCTGCTTTACCATTTATTAACTATATAAATTAAGTCCACTTACTTAATTTTCCTGAGTCTATTTTCTCATCTGTTAAATGAGATATTACAATTTAGTCAGAGTGATTTTTTAATTAAATAAATTTTATATTTTATCATTAATACAATATAAATTAGAAGGTGCCTAAAAGAGCTTAACACAATATAGCTCCTAAATAAAATAAAACTTGTTCTTAATTCTGGAATTAGAAATCATCAAGATTAATAAGATTTTTGAGTTTTTCTCATCCTTTTACGGTTTTTTTGTTTCTTTACCATTAGAGTTTCTCTCACTAATATCTCTCTGTAAATCCCATTTTATCTGGCCATGTGCTTGAAAAACAGAAAATTAAATGTGTTATAAATTAGCTGATAAAGCTAAAGTAGAGATAAAATCATGAATAATCAATCTCTATAAAAGGCAGAGACAGAGGGAAAAATGACAATGAATAAATTGAGCAAATAGAAAACATAAAAATCATATTGGTAATTACAATAAATGTAAATAGTCTGAACACTTCAATGAAAAGGTAGAGGATATTCACATTGTTTGAAGTAGCAAGATCCAATTTGATGCAAAGTAAAAGAAGCCAGACACAAAATATTATACAATCTATGATTTAATTTATATAAAGTTATATAAATGACAAAATTTTAGTGATAGAGAAAACACCAGTGATTGCCAGAGGCAGGGATTGAGGAGATAATGTTTATTTCAGTTGGATTTGACAGCAGTTTGGGAGGTTATGTAAATATTTTATATCTTAATTGTGGGACTGATTATATAACTATTTGCATTTGTTAAGACTCATCAAATTGAGCACTTGAAATGGGCAAATTTTGTTGTATAAAATTTATAATTTAATAAAAATGAATTAAAAAGAGTTTATGAACATTCATATTTAGAAATCAGGAATGGTTTCCAAGAGTCCTTCCTCTCTGTTAGATGCTTTTGGTTTTCAGACTTTTTTATTTAGTTGTGTATTTGCAGAGAAGGAAAAGATTATCAAAGTATCCAGTTTATGTAGGTATCCAGAAAATTATTCTTAATAATTTCTAAAGTTGGATACTCAAAAAGGGCACATTTGAGGTGAGGAATCAAGTCAGTATTAGCACAATGTATTTTTTAAACCTAAAATGCCTTGAACGTATGGCCTTTCTGATTCTCATTTCAGTTTTCCAAAATTATACTCCCTATTCTTTAGCTTGCAGACTAAAACCAGTGGCAGCTCCATTCTAGAAACTGGTAACAGTGAGATTCAAAACCATGGCATAGTTGAACAGGTTATTTGGTAAAAGCTTCTTTATATTATACAAGGCAATAAACATATTCTTTCCACAGTTGCCTTTCCATTGCCTGAGAAACTTCACAGGGATTGCTCATAATCATTAGTTTATATTCTGGTGTCAGTAGGTTAGCAAAAATTTGTTGTTGGTTAATATTGTGTGTTAACATCACTATTATGTAATACAATTTTTTAAAAGGAGATGAAAGTTGTAAAAACATAAAAGGTGGTTTGAGCTAGTGTTTGAGTGAGCAATGAGAGAGTACTTTAAGAACCTGAACCAAGGATTTAAAGTTCATATGGTAAAATTCAGACCCTTTCAGCAAATGGGCTTTAACTATAGGTGGAGCTATTTAATGACACATCTTTTAGCTATTTTTGCTTATCATGAAGTTAGTAATGGTGAGAAATTTGAACTTTATCCATAAAGTAATCAGAAACAGAAAATGCAAGCATATGTAGCAAGCGACTAGATTCCCTCTCTGGTAATTTAAGGTCCTGGAATTCACTTAAACTAAGATAAATTGTCAGAAATGTCCCCTTGGGTGTCCATTAGAGCTTTATGGTAGATTTAAGGACTTGGAATAGCTTCACTCTGGACCCAGGAGGCCTGAGCTTCTCTTTGATCAATTATTGTACTTCCATTAAAATATTTTTACTTTGCTGTGGGGGCATCTTGATCACTCTGCATCTTGCTTCAGCTGTCATATCATCTAAGTCTTTTATTTTAAAGGTTATCACTCCTCTCTTCTAATGTGTTCAATTTTTAAGGAGTCCAATTCACAGTTGATATAAAATTTTCCTGCTGGACTAAGAATCAACTTCACTTTGCAGTGAAAGATGTTCATCATAAAATATCCTAGTGAAATTTATGGGCTATCCTGTTAAAAAAATTGGCTGATAGAGTAACATAAATAGTAGCCTTGATGGCTCAGCTATGTTGACAACCTTCTATGATGAAGAGTGCTTGATATATGCTCTAATAGTATATTGTGACTATGTAGTATTTCTTTGCATTTCAATGTTGAAGTGAATGGTCTGCATTGAAAATGGTTAATCACCACCAAAGAGATTGTTAGCTATAGGTGGCAAATCTCTTGTCCTTTGAGTATTTACTAGACCGGTTATTAAAAAATCACATCAGGGCTTCCCTGGTGGCACAGTGGTTGAGAGTCCGCCTGCCGATGCAGGGGAAACGGGTTCGTGCCCCGGTCTTGGAAGATCCCACATGCCGCGGAGCGGCTGGGCCCGTGAGCCATGGCTGCTGGGCCTGTGCGTCCGGAGCCTGTGCTCCGCAACGGGAGAGGCCACAACACTGAGAGGCCCACATACCACACACACACAAAAAAAAAACACATCATACAGTGAAGTGAATGCTCACACGTTCTCTACACTAAAAGCATGAAAATTAATTAGATATCTGGTAGAGACTTTGATTTCTTGAAATATGCCTTATATTTATATATGTATATATATGTACACACATATATATGTGTAATATTACTTTAATAGCAGTATATCAATATTTAGTAATCATTAAATGAAAGTTCATCTTTGTTACTTGGTATAGTCACCTTTATTTCTAATTTCTAGTTCTTTCATTTATTTTATGTTTTAATAGCACTTCTATACAGGCTTTAATGTTCAATTAAAAACAAAATTGGATTCCTATTGGTTTGTATTAATTGGTTCAGAAGCCAAGTTAGTAGAATATACTCTACTATACAAAAAAGATCAGGCTAACATCTTTGTTTTGCAAGTTAGCAACATTCAAACATCACAGTCTTAGAGAAAATTCTTGTGTCAATTAGTGCATAATTAGTTGGCATAGATGCAGATCAAGCAGTCACAGAATAATTTTATGTATACTGTATTCCATTATTTTCAATAGCATCAAATATACTTTAAAAAGTTACACTCATAATAACATTATATAGTTTAGGATGATGGTAATGGTAAGAAATGTGACATTTATAAATATTATATCAGTAAAATCAAGAGAAGGGAGAAATAGGCTTTCAACTTAAACTAACCACCATTACAAGTTACTAAGAGGACAGAACAATGCTTGAATGTTGAATAACGATCAACCTGATGTACAAGTATCATAGTATTGTTCATTATAATTTAAGATTTGTGTTCATAAGAGTTTGTTCTTCTGTGTACATTGAGCTTGATGTATGTTATTGAATAATAGTTTGATTTGAAAATTTTATGAAAGCCATATAGCCATTATTGCATTAGAAACTGACTAGAAGCTAAATGTTTATGGATAACCTTAAATCCTTCTGAACCCAGTATTATCTGAAATTAGACCAGAATCTCAAATAAATTATAGTCCTTAGGTATATTCTACAATCAAAAGATGAAGTTCATATGAGGAGATAATGGATGAATTGGATCTGTTTCTTGTTTCTCTGAGAAAGAAAGTTCATTTATATATTATTCAAAAGGTGGAGAAGAGAGAAAGAAAATAAGCCTAAAGACAGTGTTATCATAATCACAATTTGGTAGTTGAGGCAAAGGAGTGTGTGTTCGTATGTGCTTTTAAGTAACTAAATTAAAATGTTCATAACTATACACATTGATGTAAAATGACTCATGTTTATTTTCTAAAATTCTCTTTAATTTCATTTTTTGTCATATTTTCCCTTTCCTCTCTCCCATGCTCATATAGATAAACAGGTTTCTGTGTTTAGGTGTTGTATCAGTGTTCTAGGGTGGTCATAACAAAGTACCACAAATTTCATGGCTTAAAACTTCAGAAATGTACTCTTTCATACTTATGGAGGCCAAAAGGCCACAATCTAGGTGTTGGCAGGATTGTTTCCTGCTGGAGGTTCTGAGAGAGCATTTGTTCCATGCATCTCTTGTAGCTTCTGGTGATTGCCCCTGATTCCTGGTGTTTCTTGGCTGTAGACACATCACTCCATTCTCAGCCTCTTTCTTCACATAACATTCTTTCTCGGTGTCTGTGTCTCTTTTCTTCTTACAAGGACACCAGTCATATTGGATTCAGGGCCCACCCTAGTCCAGAATGACCTCATCTTAACTTGACTACATTACAGACACTATTTACAAATAATTCCACTTTTAAAGGTACTGGGGATTGGGACTTCCACATCTTTCTGTGGGACGCAATTCAAACCACAACAAGTGTTTACAGAACATGGATGCACCCAGACGCATAGTTTCTGTATCTTCCTTTCTTCACACAATAATGCCTCATGGAAATCCTTTAAAGACAATTGTTATAGCTTTAATACATTTTAAAATGTTTGTATAATTTTATTATTTTAATTCTCTTATACTTACTTAAAAGAATATACTTTTTATTCTCTTAAGTAGTAATTCTTATCTAGTTTATGGTATTGGAGCTTGCTAATTTATTCATGTATTCATCACTGCTAGGCCTTCACTTTTTTTTTTTTTTTTTTTTTTTTTTGCGGTATGCGGGCCTCCCACTGCTGTGGCCTCTCCCGCTGCGGAGCACAGGCTCCGGACGCGCAGGCTCAGCGTCCATGGCTCACGGGCCCAGCCGATCTGCGGCATATGGGATCCTCCCAGACCGGGGCATGAACCCGTATCCCCTGCATCGGCAGGTGGACTCCCAACCACTGCGCCACCAGGGAGGCCCGGCCTTCACTTTTTTTTCCTGGTTTTTGTCACTACAAACCAACTTCATAAGTACCTTAGAACCTATGATCTTACCAATTTGTTCTTCTGTATCTATGTAATAGATTCCTGGGTTTGGGATCAAAAGGGAGATGTTTTAAAACTTACTAGTGTTTCCAGGTTTGTTTCTAAAAGCTACAACAATTTATCTTTCCCTCAACAGTTGATGAGCATAGCCCTTTCCTTGCATCTCTACTGGAATAAGTATTGAAATTAAAAAAAAAATCTTTTAGTATGATGGGTGTAAAGTGGTATCTTATTGCCTTAATTTACATTTCCTTGATAGTGGGTTTGACCATATTTTCATATCTTTTTGGGGGATTTGGATTTGCTTTTTATTGTGATGTATGCCTTTTCCCTATCAATTCACATGAAACTGTTGGATATGTAATCTTTATTAGCATCTGCATTATAAAGATTTTTCTCAAAATCTGTCATTTGCTAATTGACTTGCATGAAAACTTTTATAATTTTATATGATCAAGTATAAACTATCTTTTTTTAAATATAGGTTCTGGGATTGACGACCTTGGCTGAGCAACTTTTCCCAGGAGAAGCTGATCCCTTCATTTCTTAAAGAAATTTTTGTGGGCACTGTTACTTGTCTTTCATATTCTTTCGGTGCTTATTTCTCATACTAATAGAACCCTTGAATTTCCATTGTGCCAATTACTGCCTAGACAAGAGTGAGCTTGACAAGCTTCCTTCTAGCCTGGCATGGCCATGTTATTCAACTCTGTTACATGAAATGTAAGCAGAATGAAGTCATGCCTCTTAAATTTCTTGCTTCACACTGGCTGGAATGTTTCTGAGTTACACTGGACCATAAGGATGTGGTCAATACCCAAGGATTGCAAAGTAACTAAGTGGAAAGAAGGTTGATTCTTGCCATCATGGAGCCACCATACGAGCCCCCAAAATAAATTATCTTGTTTAAGCTGTTGCTATTTGAGGACTCAGTTATTGCAACCGCAGCTATACCAGAAATAATATAGCCACCTAAGAATCTCATGTGTTCCACATTTAGAAACGAGGTCAACTGTCTGTCAAAGGATCATTAGAGAGAGTAGCATTATTTGGGATTCCATTCACGCTAAAAGATTGATTTGCCTACATAATTGTCTGTTTAAAAAATAAAATATTAATCTCATTATTTTCCCGCATATTATTTAATGATTCATTAGTATCTCTGTGTTTATTCAGGAACCTAGTAATTATTTTTCTGAAGCAATGCTAACAGACGGCTAAAGAAGTTTAAATAATAATTTTGCAAATATGAATTGCAGGCTCAGAATTAAGTTTGATATTTTCAATGGTGGGTGTGAGATTTCCTGAGGCAGCAGGACAAATGGATGCTTAACACCTGTTAGCTTTATTGAATAACAACAGCCGCTCGCACCCCAAAATCTCTAAGCAAACCTATCTTCACACTCTAGAATCTTCACATTCTAAAAGGATTGTTTGATCTAAAAATACATTTTTATTCTCTTAAGTAGGAATACTTATCAATGCCATCTTTATCAATATCGATCTTCTTTTATGCTAAAACATTTAACTTTAATAAAAGTTTAACTGGAAAGATAAAATTCGACGTGATAAATGCTTTCTTTATTTTCCTGTTCACTAATGTATCTTTTTCATCCTAAACTTAATGTATCGTTTTCATCCTAACCTTAAAATGTTGGCTTCTTTCAGGTTGCAACTTCAGTCATCTCACCTCCCTCTAATTTTCATAGTTAACTATCTTTTTCCACTTTTTCTAAGATCCAGAGCTGAACTTGTTTCTTCCCTAAGAAACTCTTTCCCCATTCTCCTCATATTTCAGTATCAGTCTATAAAAGAGAAGCATTCTATCACCACCTTAACTTTCTCAGAAATTCTGGAGAGAAACCTTTCACCTTTACTTACTCAGAGGAGATATATTGGCTTATTCATGACCATCTCCAAGGTTAGACTGGGTCAACCTCTATTTCTTCTCTGGATCTGCCTGTCTCATGGCCAGATTGGAAGGGCCATTGGTTCCCCTTCTCTAACGGTGAGGAGGAGTGAAAGCTGAGAACTTGGTTTTCAAAGGCAGGCAGGTTGGGGAAGGCACATTCTGTGATGCTATCTGTTTGCAGCTGGGTTTGTGCACCAGATTGCTATTCTTCTTGGGGCTGGCAAGGTGTTTGTGAGGTAGCTGAATGTTTAGAGCTGTTTGGGAGGTAATAGAAAGCCTCAACTTAATATTAGATCAAAGCCACATTCAGGCCCACCAAATATATCAAAATTCATGCATTTTTGAGTTGTTAAACTCCATGTATCTAGTAAGAAAGCTTATGCTTTCCTGGCTTCCTGTGTCTCTATCGTCGATTGCTTAAAGTGATGATAGAGAAAGAAGATGATAAATTAAAGCTTCTTTAATACATAACAAGGTCCGCCAACACCAAGCCCTAAATTTCTCTTCATCTCTTGGAACAAGACTCTCACCTTTCCATGTGTCCTATGTCGACTAAAAAATTATTCACAACCTAAACGTTGAGAGTTATGTTTTATTCAGCAGAAATTTTTAGGACTTCAAGCCCGTGAGGCAGCATCTCAAGTAACCCTGAGAGAACTGCTCCGAGGAGGTGAGGGGGGAAGCCAGATTATATAGGAGTTTTGCAACAAAGGGCAGGTAGTCAGAACATCAAAAGATTATTGTTAAAGAAAACCAGGCATCTCAAGTTAAGGAATTTAGCTCTTTTCTATATATGAGAAGATGCAAGAGTCTGGGCTCACTGAAATCATTCCTTTGATAGGCACCTCAGCTATCTGGGCCAGTACCCTGAGTTTTCACATCCTGAGTTTCCTCAGGGCTCACCTTAGGGAGAGGTTGCAGTCTGATGGTTGCTAGATGGCAGATATTCTTTCCTTCCTGAGTTTCCTCAGAGGTCACCAGCTCACTGTCAGAGAGTGTCTTCAGTTGCTGATGACTGTGACATCCTTTGTTTACTGACGTGGCAGGCAATATTCCATTTCTCACCTAAGATGCAATAGAGATAAAGGGAGTAGATGAATCTCCCAAGAAGTGAAGGCAAGTATAATAAAGAGAGGACAAGAGAAGGGAGGATGAGAAAAGAGTAAAAAAGTGAGAGTGATAACATGAATTTTGTTTTAAAGGATTTTTGAGAAGAGTCTCTTGATATGGAAATTAGAATCCACTCTTACCTCCAAGAGACATCAGTAGACTGGATTAAAATTTGTAAATTGGTTAACAGCTGAAGAGTAGAAGTAGAGGGAATGGAGGCAGCATCATATTTTTGGTGATGTGGGAAGAACAGTGATGCAATAACAGTGAGCATGACTGTGGATCAGGTGCTTGTGTAGGAAATCAGGAGTCCATTGGTCACACCTCAAAAGTGAACTTTAGGCAGTAGCAATTATGGTCATGAGTGTTATAATGTCTATGTCTATGTCTACGGCTACATCTACATCTACGTCTATATCTATATCATCTATATCTATACCTATATCATATCTGTATCATCTATCTATATCTCCTGATATAGTATTATTTTGAATAAAATTAAATTACTAGACCTCATTCTACATATTTCCTAGAGAGGAAACACACTTTTTTTGTTTTTCCTTTTTTTTTTTTTTTTTTTTTTTTTTTGTGGTTCGCGGGCCTCTCACTGCTGTGGCCTCTCCCGTTGCGCAGCACAGGCTCCAGACGCGCAGGCTCAGTGACCATGGCTCACAGGCCCAGCCGCTCTGCGGCATGTGGGATCTTCCCAGACCGGGGCACGAACCTGCGTCCCCTGCATTGGCAGGCGGACTCTCAACCACTGCGCCACCAGGGAAGCCCTGTTTTTCCTTTTTAAAGTCACTGTTTATTTACTTAATTAATATTTATTTTGTTATTCAGTTTATTAGATAACCAATAATAAAAGAGTAAACATAAACAGTAGTTTATCTTTGTGGAATGTTCAGTGAGGTAGAAAATGTAGACTTAAAAATTATATTGTGTCAAGGAAGAGAAATTAGAAGATGCCTAGAGATAAATAACTGGAAACTTGATTTTTTTCTGGATAAGAGACTAGACATGGGTCAGAGGGCTTCCTGGTGGAAGAAGCAGGAGAAATATTAATGATACTTAAAAATGAAGGGACATGAGAGGGCTTCATAGGGACAGAAAGCAGCTCATTTAAGTCTGGAGGGGAGAAACATTGTGGTACCTTTACAAAATAGAAAAATCTCATTATAGTTGGAATAAACAAGGGTAAGGGTGGTAAAAGATGGCTCTTAAAAGAGAGGTGTGGACCAGGCAAATTAAGGATTTCAAATTTTATTGTAAAGAGGTTGCAAACAGAGGAAAGGCATGGCCACATTTGCATTTGAGGCAGATCACTCATGAGGCAGCATGTTAAATGGATAGGAGGGGGCAAGAGTAAAGGCAGTGGAGAAGAATGGAAGCTTGGACTGGTGTATATCCCTGAGAATGGATTGGAGTAAGATAATTCTAAAGGTATTTAAGTGGTAGGATAAAACAGTTTCCTGCTATATTTGAAGGCTGAGTGAGGAAAATGGAGGAGATGATGGGGATAAATTCTAGCCTATTATCTGGGTGGAGGAGGATACCATTTCCCAACATAAGACATAACTGAAGGGCCATCATTTCTGGGATGAGGGAGTTCTCCCACTGCCTTTTTAGACTTCCAACAATCAAGCCTCTAGCCTCCATGAAAATCCTGTTTCTCTGTATTCATCTGCTAGGGCTGTCATAACAAAATACCACAGACTGGGAAGCATAACAATATAAATACATATTCTCACAGTTCTGGAGACTGGAAGTCCAAAATAAAGGTGTTGGCAGGTTTGCTTTCTCTGGAGGCCTCTCTCCTTGGCTTGCTGAGGCTGCCTCTTGTTGTAACCTCATATGTTCTCTTTTTTTTTTGGGGGGGGGGAGGTGTGCACGGGGTTTAGTTGCTCTGTGGCATGTGGGATCATCCCAGACCAGTGCTCGAACCTGAGTCACCTTCATTGGCAGATGGATTCTTAACCACTGTACCACCAGGGAAATCCCCCCTCTATTTCTTTTTCTTTCTTTTTTTTTTTTTTAACACCTTCATTGGAGTATAATTGCTTTACATTGCTGTGTTAGTTTCTGCTATATAACAAAGTGAATCAGCTATATGAATATGTATGTCCCCATATCCCCTCACTCTTGTGTCTCCCTCCCACCCTCCTTATCCCACCCCTCTAGGTGGTCGCAAAGTACCGAGCTGATCTCCCTGTGGCATGCAGCTGCTTCCCACTAGCTACCTATTTTACATTTGGTAGTGTGTATATGCCAGTGCCACTCTTTCTCTTCATCCCAATTTACCCTTCCTCCTCCCCATGTTCTCAAGTCCATTCTCTTAAGTCTGTGTCTTTATTCCTGCCCTGCCCCTAGGTTTATCAGAACCTTTTTTTTTTTTTTTAGATTTCATATATATGTGTTAGCATACGGTATTTGTTTTTCTCTTTCTGACTTACTTCACTCTGTATGACAGTCTCTAGGCCCATCCACCTCACTACAAATACCTCAATCTTGTTTCTTTTTATGGCTGAGTAATATTCCGTTGTAAATATGTGCCACATCTTCTTTATCTATTCATCTGTAGATGGACACTTAGGCTGCTTCCATGTCCTGGCAATTGTAAATAGTGCTGCCATGAGCACTGAGCTACTTGACTCTTTTTGAATTATGGTTTTCTCTGGGTATATGCCCAGTAGTGGGATTGCTGGGTCATTTGGTAGTTTTATTTTTAGTTTTTTAAGGAACCTCCATACTGTTCTCCACAGTGGCTGTACCAATTTACATTCTCACCAGCAGTGCAAGAGGGTTCCCTTTTCTCCACACCCTATTCAGCATTTATTGTTTGCAGATTTTTTGATGATGGCCATTCTGACTGGTGTGAGGTGATACCTCATTGTAGTTTTGATTTGCATTTCTCTAATGATTAGTGATGTTGAACACCTTTTCTTGTGTTTGTTGGCAATCTGTATGTCTTCTTTGGAGAAATGTCTATATAGGTCTTCTGCCCATTTTTGGATTGGGTTGTTCATTTTTTTCATATTGAACTTCATGAGCTGCTTGTATTTTTTTTTTTTTTTTTGTGGTGCACAGGCCTCTCACCGCTGTGGCCTCTCCCGCTGCAGAGCACAGGTTCCAGACACTCAGGCTCAGCAGCCATGGCCCACGGGCCCAGCCGCTCCACAGCACGTGGGATCCTCCCGGACTGGAGCATGAACCCACGTCCCCCCCATCAGCAGGCGGACTCCCAACCACTGTACCACCAGGGAAGTCCTGCTTGTATATTTCAGAGATTAATCCTTTGTCAGTTGCTTCATTTGAGATATTTTCTCCCATTCTGAGGGTTGTCTTTTTGTCTTTTTTATGGTTTCCTTTGCTCTGCAAAAGCTTTTAAGTTTCATTAGGTCCCATTTGTTTATTTTTTATTTCTATTTCCATTCCTCTAGGACGTGGGTCAAAAAGTATTTTGCTGTGACTTATGTCATAGGGTGTTCTGCCTATATTTTCCTCTAAGAGTTTTATAGTGTCTGGCCTTACCTTTAGGTCTTTAATCCATTTTGAGTTTATTTTTGTGTATGTTATTAGGGAGTGTTCTAATTTCATTCTTTTATATGTAGCTGTCCAGTTTTCCCAGTGCCACTTATTGAAGCCTCATACATTCTTTACTCTGTGCACACATCCCAGGTGTCTCTTCTTTTTCTTGTTAGAACACCAATCCTACTGGGTTAGGGCCTCACTTTCATGATGTCATTTAACCTTGGCTACCTCTTTAAAGGCTCTATTTCCAACTACAGCCACACTAGGTGATAAAACTTCAACATATGAATTTGTGGGGGACACAATCCCATCCACAGACTTTCCCACACATTCACTAACTACTAGATTCTTTCTTCACTAGACTTTAACAAATGTAAAGCCAAAGCCAGTATTACTTATGTTAAAAACAAATGTCTTCATATTTTATGACATTTCTTTTTTTATATAAATAATTAGAATGCAGAAATATTGTCTTATAAAATTTTCTATGTCTCTCTTGTATAGGGCTAGGCCCATAATCACACACACACACACACACACACAAAACAAAGCAAAAACAGAAACTTAATGTTTGAATGGCCATGAGTATTTTAGAGATTTATACCATTCACTATCAGGTTGTAAGCATCAAGAAGATAAAACACATTATATATCTGAGGTATTATAGGTCTAGACATTTATTCATTTATGAGAGAAAGAATTCATATTTATAAGGTCAAATAACAAATTTAAATATTGGGACTTAATATTGTAGTCTTCCTGTCTGTAAATTTGCCATATGTCTCATTGTTAACAAACCAAGCTTTTAATTAGCAAAGAATTATTGTGTTTGTGCATTGTGAATTAATCAAAATTATTATAGCCAAACAAGAATGATAGTTAACAGATTAGTTATCATCCATGTTAAATAGAGTCTAAATTCCTCCTTATAGTAGTTCTGAAAATGTTTTACAATATTGAAATGGACTCATTCCTTCAGGTCTGTTCTCATAATCATATCATGATTATTCATATTTGTAGATTAACACAGAGTTTATCTAAGCTACTTTTAAAAATACAATTTGTGGTTTTGTAGAGATTTTCAAATTGGTTATGCATGTAAAACAGCATCATACTTGCATAAAATATCTTAATAAGGTAGTTGAATGGAATAAAAAATCATTAAGAAAATACATCCTAGATGTGAGTTTACCTCCTACAGTTAAAAATGTGATTATCTTAATACTGAATATAAGTGCCATTAACAGCCTGTGAGAGATAACAATTCATTCTTGGGTTATTCACTTAGTCAACCAATATTCATGAAACACTTACCAAGACATCACTATATGTAAGACACAGTTCATTAAAAAAATAGACAATATTCAAGAACATAAGAAATTTAAAAGACATCAAAGTGGGATACATAACATATGGGATATATAACATTGCCACAATATATCCCTCTACACTTGTACTATTTTTCAAGGAACCTTGTTTGTTTTAATAAATATGTAAGAGAAACAAACATAAACCAGTTAACTTTTGAAAAGAAATAAGTCAATGAAAAAATATGGACTCTTGGAAAGGAGATTAATTATGTATTGTTTTTCTGATAATAGCCATTTTAAGAGGGTAAGGTGATACCTCATTGTGGGTTTGATTTGCAGTTCTCTGATAATTAGGGATGTTGAGTACCTTTTCATGTACCTGTTGGCTGTTCTATATCTTCCCTAGAAAAATCTGTGTTCAGATATTCTGCCCATTTTCAATTGAAATGTTTGGGGTTTTGCTATTGAGTTGTGAGAGTTCTTTATGTATTTTGGATATTAACCCCTTATCAGACATATGGTTTGCAAATATTTTCTCCCATTTGGTAAGTTGCTTTTCATTTTGTTCATAGTTTCCTTTATTTTATAGAGCTTTCTAGTTTGATGAAGTCATACTTGTTTATTTCTGCTTTTGTTGTCTTTACTTCTGGTGTCAAATCCAAAATAGCATTGCCAAGACCAATGTCCAGAAACTTTCCCCCAGTGTTTTCTTTCAGTTTTATGGTTTCAGATATTATATTCAAATCTTTAATCCATTTTGAGTTGATTTTTTTGTATGGTGTAAAATAAGGGTCCAATTTCATTTTTTTGTATGTGGATATCCAGTTTTCCCAACACCATTTATTGAAAAGACTTTCCCCATTGTGTATTCTTCGCACCTTTATCAAAAAGTAGTTGACCTCATATGTGAGGTTTTATTTCTGGGCTCTTGATTCTGTTCCATTGACCTGTGTGTCTGTTTTTATGCAAGTACCGTACTGTTTTGATCACTACAACTTTGTAATATAAATTTAAATCAAGAAATGTGACGTCCCCATCTTTGTCCTTCTTGCTCAAGATTGTATAAACTATTTGGCATCACTTGTGGTTCCATAGGTGTATGCAAAGATGCTCAACATCACTGATTATCAAAGAAATGCAAATCAAAACCACAATGAAATTTCACCTCACATCTGTTAAGAATGGCTATCATCAAAAAGACCAGAGATAAGAAGTGTTGACAAAGATGTTGGAAAAAAGGGTACCCCTGTACAATATTGGTAGGAATATGAATGTGTATAGTCACTATAGAAAACAGTATGGAGTTTCCTTAAAAAAAAAAATAGAACTACCATATGATCCAGCAATCCCAATTCTTGATATATATCCAAAAGAAAGAAAATCACTATCTTGAAGAGATATTTGAACTTTCATGTTCATTGCAGCATTATTCATAGTAGCCAAGATATGGAAATAACCTGTCAGTTAACAGATAAATGTACACTGTGGAATATAATTTGCCTTAAAAAATGAAATCCTGATTATGCAACAACATTGATGAACTTGGTGGGCATTATGCTTAGTGAAATGAACCAGATACAGAAATGCAAATATTGCATAATCTCACTTATAGGTGGACTCAAAAAAAAGTCAAACTCATAGTAACAGAGAGTATGATGGTGGTTACTAGAGGCTGGGAAAAGTGGGAAAAGGGGCGATATTGTTCAAAGGGTACAAAGTTTCAGTTATAAGATGAATAATTTCTGGAGACCTAATATAGAGTATGGTGAATTAGTTAATACTAATGTATTGTGTACTTGAAATTTACTTCAAGAGTAAGTCTCATACACACACACAGTAAATATATAAAGTGATGGATAAGTTAATTAACTTGATTATGGTAATAATTTTACAATGTATACATATACCAAAATACCACATTGTGCACCTTAAACACATAGAATTTTTATTTGTCAGTAATACTTCAGTAGAACTGGAAAAAACGAATACACACTTATTGATTCATTCTGTTGATATTTATTTAATAACTACACTGTATTAGTCATTATTCTTTGGTCTGAACCAAATGCTGTATTTCTCAAATTCTAACTAGTGAAGCTTCCCTGCCTCTGCCCTCTGCTGTAGACTGATAATTTTGTAAAATGCAGTGTATATATTCTTAATTATTGCAACATTATCAATTTGCTCTTAAAGTTTCTAAATACCAATGCTCATTTTCCATACTTTTGTTGTAGATCATTAATAAAAATTTACAGAAAGTCAAAACATCAGTCCATGCTTTGAGTTGCACTGTAGAAGGAGATATAAAATAATAATTCAGAGCCTCTGAACTTCATTTCAATAAAGAATCCATCAAATAAATAACCTAAAATGTAACACCAATACCATGATATATTACAAAAGCCTTAAGTAGTACAAAATAGGTTGGTCTATAATGTACTAACAGAAACCAATTGTATAAGCAGGAAAAAAAATCTCTTCAAATCCAAGTCTAAAACCAGTACTAATGGTTTTCTCCAAGGAGAAAGACTAATGAGGTGGGGAGGGAGTGTGAGGAGGTTGTTGGTAACATTTCTTTTCACTTTTGACTTTGTATACCCTTTAAATTTTTAAAATTTCTGTGCCTCTATTCCTTACTCAAGATGATTAATTAATTTACAATTATAATTTATTAATATAATAAAGGTGTAAATATATTTTATTTAATACCTTTAAATACCTTTTAGTAAAAATAGATATTTTTCAATACTCTTTTAAAATGTTAATATTTTAATGATAAAACTATTAGTCTTAATGCATTTAATCTTTGCTCATGTGTGTTATACCTAACCTGCTACTCTTACACCATAGGGCACACACACACGACTTATGTGATATATGATATTTATTCCAGTTGTTCTGCCATTGATTTCAAAAAGTTATTGTATATTACATTGTGTGTTGTGTGATTAGTTTTCTTAGATGTGGGTTTTTTTAGTGCCCTTTCTTGTAGCTATCTTTTTTCTTCCTGTTTTATTGAAATATAATTGACATACAGCACTGTATAAGTTTAAGGTGTACAGCATAATGCTTTGACTTACATACATCATGAGATGATTACCACAATAAATTTAGTAAATATCCATCTGCATGAAAATAATATTAACATTTAAATATTTATTCAGTTTCAAAGAAGGTAGTTTGAATTAGATGTCCCAAGCATTTGTGGGAAATAATTTTTTTCCTTAATTCCACTGAGGACAACACATCCATCCAAATAAGAGATCAAAGGATTTACGTATGGTGAGATTTGAGCATACTGTTTCTTTTCTTTCAGTCTGATATTCTAGTCATGCGTGTACCACATGAGAAGGTCAACATGAACATGGATGCGGATGACAGTTTTTCAAAGGGAAATCCCAACACTTATTATTCAACTTTTCCTGTTAGGACGATTTTCAGATATTTGAGCATACTTTTCCTGAATATTAATATCTGAGAATCCAAGTAACATGAAAAATACAGAAATCATAAAAAGACCATCTGTGTCATACTTTGGGCTCTGTTGCTAGGAAGATTCACAAGGGTAAACTTGGCCCCATCATACATTGGTGTCATTTCTGGATACTGAAAGTAGATAAAAATCATAAGTGTATTAAAACAAATAAAGGCAATGGTCATGGTTGCAGTTTTTTTACCTTTCATTAGCAACTAACTGAATAAACTGACTCATTCAACAAATAATCCCTGCACTGATCTTCTATCTGGAAGATGGGTTATGCAGAGTGCTACATGTGGGAAATGTAATCACACAAATAATAAAATCTAGGGTTCTACCTATAGTATTAGTAATTCAGGAAGAGGTATGTCAGGTGAATAAGTACTAACAATACAAAATGGAATATATTATGAGCTGTAGCAGATGTACCAATAAGTCTAAGAAAAATGTAGATTAAGGAAATGTCACCTAAATTTAAGGCTTCAGTGTGAGTTTCACTAAAAAGTTTATCAAACATCAAGGTCAAAATGTCAAGGAAATATGCCCAGCCCCATCATCTTCAGACATACATGGAATACATTGTGTTAAGTTCTTTCCACAGAGAGTCAAGCTCCTTAATGGGTTGACTCCATGTTGTCAATAGACAGCTCCAGGTTGTTCTCAATTAGAATGCCATCATGATATCATCTTAGCACTGTTACAGGGATATTAGGTGTGGAGCAGTCTGGTCTAGTTATAGGCTCCTCAGTCCAGTTCACATCCTGGATTGTAATCTCTCCTGTTTTTCCTGAGCACATACCCAGGAAGCAGCTTTGACCTGAAGCTGAGTGAGAGGACTATAGTCTGCATCTTCCACTGACTGCCATCTTTTAAGAATTGGGATGAAAAAGCTCTTGATTATTAACTCTTCTTTTGTTCCTAATTGTTTATAGTTTTGCAAAAACTTGGCAAGATAAAGTTTGGAATTAGACATGCTTAGGCTCAAGCCATTACTCTGAAATTTGCCATCTGTGTGACTTGGATAAATTTCTTTACCCCTCTTCACCCTTGATTGTTCACTTGTAAGATGAACATTAGGTAAAATGATATGTATATGTCTGGCACAGAGTGAGCATCCAATAGCTTTTACCTACTGTAATGGTAATAGCATCACTTTTATTTAGCAGCCAACCATAAATCCTCTACATTTAAGGCCAGGTGTACAGTTCCCTTTGTCTAAAAATATCTCCATTGATTTTCCACTTACCGAGGCCCACTCCATTTTTACAATCCTGTTTAAGTCCAACCTTACATTTCCTACAATAACTAGTTATGGCCCTCAAATTAAATGTTTATTTGGCTAAATGCAAATTAGTGTTTGATAGTCAAGTGAGAGAGTTAATAAGTGGTTAAAATATGCTAAGATTAATGCATATTAGTTAATTCTAGTATCATAATTTGAATACCAGACACAGTATGATTGGAAGAATAGTTAGGTTGCCTAGGTTCAAATTACAGCCCCGTTATTACCAGGTGTGTGACTTTGGGCAATTTGTCTCACCTCCCCAAACCTCAGTTTCATCAGGCGGAAAAAAAAAAAAAAAAAAAAAAGATGTTAAGCATAATATTACATAAGGTTCAACTTCTTGATCTGTGATCAGTTTTTTCAAGTTTATTGAACATGCTGTGACACCAGTGGCTATGGCACCACCAGTATCCATTCCATATATAGTACTGCAAAAATATATACCAATACTGGTTACTTCTAGAACAAGATTTGACTATAGCATATTCTCACTGAATATTTTAAGCTTTATCTGATTTGAAGAATATTTACTGGCTCTGGAGTCTAATGGCCTAGATTCAAACTTTGGCTCTTCCATTCACTATCTCATAATTCACAGAGTTTTATTCAAAAGATTGGTGATTCCAGAGAGGTATCTGATGATGAGGTTTCTTAGGAGTTTCTGAAAAGCATTTCTGGCACTGTCAGTGTACATTCAAATTTGCCATTTTTCTTTTCCACAGAGTAAAGTTTGGATATGTTAAGAAGGGAAGAGCAGTAATAATAGATAAACAGCATTATTAATCTAACAGTAAGCCAGGAATTTGAACACTTGGATACATAAAGCTGAGTATTATCTAACTAAACATGGGTGCTTGCATGCCCAAACAGAGTTTCTAATCACAGCTATCGCCTTCTTAATAATAATAATTTCAAAGAACTTCATGTAAATATATTGAATTTTTTATTCCAAATAGTGTTCATGAGCATATGGATGAAAATATTTGACTTTATATTGATTTTTTAACTCTGAATGTAAAAAAAAATTATTGTATATTACATTGTGTGTTGTGTGATTATTTTCTATTAGATGTGGGCTTTTTAGTGTTGTTTCTTGTAGCTATCCTTTTCTTCTCATTTTATTGAGATATAATTGACATATAGCCCTGTGTAAGTTTAAGTTGTACAGCATAATGATTTGACTTACATACATCATGAGATGATTACCACAGTAAGTTTAGTAAACATCCATCTAGATGAAAATAGTATCAACATATAAATTTAAAAAAAAATTCTTCTGGAAAACCAACTTTTAGTGAGTGCATACCATTCCACCACTATTCCCAGTCATAGCAACAACCCTAGAAAAGTACTGTTAGAAATTAAATAGAAAGTATAAGTGAGTTTCTAGGAACCTCACCCAAGCTATCTACCTTCAGCTTTTAGATTGTATTGGATTTCATGTTGCTGAACAACTATAATGATGATAGAGATTTTAGAGATTGAAGCTGTAATGACAATAATTAATCAATCATTTATTTATTTACTCATTAATGTAATCAATTAACATTTTCTGAGTGCTTATCATGGCACAGGACCATATTATCTTTGTGATAGCAAAAAATACTGCTTTTTGTTTGTTTCCACATTAAAATATTTTCTTCAGCATGTATAGACTGGAAAATTTTGCATAAGAGAATTTCCACATGTAAAATAGGAAAGGGAAATATTAATATGTAGTCTACTTTATGTTTATTACACAGGAAATACATGAATAGATGCTCTTACTATCACAAAGTACAGATGCTGGAGAAGAATATAGAATAAAAAGTGAAATCCCCTTCAATGTTTCACCCACAATTTATATGCACCCATCAGAATTTTTGCAGTGTATTTACATATACTCCCATATTCCCATATATAAAATACATGTTTATTTACGTATATACATATACATATGTACAATTTTAGAGTTGTGTGGGTTTGTTTTAAACATACATCAGTTTGTGCTATAATATTGTTCTATAATTTGTTTTCTTTGTATCTATACTTTGGAGATTTTTCCATGTTAGTATATTTAGCCATACTTTTTTTTCTTTTAACTGAAGCATGGAAGGCTATTTCAGGGAGGTGTGCTTTAAAGTTGATCATTAAAATTAACCTGTAAGATGGCTATTACAATCAGCAGTTTAATAAGCCTGGAAAGGTGAAGAACAATTTCCCCATCTTGGGAAGTAGTAAGTAAGTACTGGGGTCTGGATATGAATTTAAGTCCTTGTGTGTCTTATTGTTGTTTCTTGTTTTTTTCTTAAATTTTATTCAATATCTCATTTGTACGAGTTTGAAAGAAAGAAACATTATAATTTGTGCATGTGCAAAATGGGATGGTCTAGGTCAAAAGAAGGAATATTGCTTAAACAAAAATGCTTAACTTCTGGATGCAAAGCATTTAAAAAGACTTGTTTGGATCAACTAGGTTTATTTCAGGTATTTTTTTTTACATCGAACATTTTACATTAAATTAGCAATAATACAGAACTGTGACAAAGGTTCTTGTGAGGAAGATGGATGGGGTACAAATTAAACAAAAGGGGACAAAAGTTAAGGTCCCTTGTGTCTTTGGGCTCCCCCAAAAGTAGTTGCTAAGGCAAATACATGGATCTAGGTGGTTTATTTTGGAGGAGATTCTACAAATCACTAGTGAGGAAGTGAGGAAAGTGAGATCAGGAGAGGAAAAATCCAATACCAAGTGCATCAATAGCTTCTGGGTAACTGAGGCTCAACCCTTCAGATGACCCTTTGAGTAATAATGCAGAAACTGCTTCAGACATGTCCCACCAAACATGGAACGAGTCTAAGATATTCAGTCACAGAATCCCACACCTCCATAGTTGGAAATTGTGTCCAAGGATATTAATTCCCCTGTCCTATCCTCCACTTGGGTTGCTTCTGTGCTTGGCTGAATGGCCTTTCAAGTCATCAGAGAGCAAAACAGAGAACCTCTTATCAAACAGCTGTAAAGTGTAGGGAATCATCCACCATCACTAAACTGAAATAGGGTGCGAAGAAGTGATATAGTTTAGGGTGTCACGAATGTCAGCTTCAATCTCATTAACCATTAAGCAATGAAAAGCCAGGCCTTGGTTAGAATTACAAAGTAGAAGGAAAATCTCTGTGGGGTTCTTCTATTGCTCCATCAATAAACTCTCCTCTTCTTCCCGCATCGACCATCCTAGACTAACCTCCACACAATATTTACTTGCATCGTGCTATCATCAAACACATTATGTACATCAACAAAAATGTTAAAAGAATGTTAATTGATAAGTTATATTTCACAAGCACAATTAAATTTTAATCAAAAGCCTTCAAAGAAGGGAAGGATTCATGGAACCAAAGAAATGATGTATTACACATAGATGGATGGTGAGATCATTATTTTGAGACTGATTTTTATTCTACCTAATTGTAATGAGAAAGAAAAATGAATATGTTCAAGGAAACTGTATTCACTAATACATTCGTTTGTTTCTTTTTTCTTTATTTAACACTGAATTATAAAGGACCTTGTATGTGTCAGGCATAGTTAAAGGTACTACAGATATTACAAAATACAACCTAGAACAAGGCAGAGGAGGTCACAAAACTCAAGAAACCTTGGTCCAGAGAAGAGATACGATTCATATGTAACAAATAAATATGTGGAATAATTACTGATTCCTATCAATGTTATGAAAGAAACCGTCAGGGTGAGAGATAAAGAATTACTGGATTGAGTAAGATGGGTAAAGGGACTTTAGATATGGTTGTGAGAAAAGGTCTCTTTGAAGATATAATATATAAGCTGAGTTCCTTGGAGTGGAAAATCAGGCCACCATGTTACAAATCTCTGGGGAAACCAGTCACATCATAGTCTAAATGAGTGTTAACCCTGGAGTTGTGCTGTACACATGGCATAGCTATATATGATAGCTTTGATGAGAAAGAGGAATATTTGGAAAGTTTCATTCTAGGCCAAACAAATAGCAAATGTGAAGTTTCTAAATTGGCAAAAGATAAGTTTAAGGCTGGAGACTAATATGTGTGGGAAAAAATGGGGTTGGGGGGAAGGGGATTAAAAGAGAGAGAAAAGAGCAGTTCATGCAGACTCTTGTAGACCATGAGAAAGAGGTAAGATGAAGATGAGAATAGAGGACAAAACAAAAGAAGAAAAAAGACAGTGAGAAAGAGGAGGAAGAGGAAACAGAAAAGGAGGGAAAATATAGAGAAGTGAGGGATAGTAATGTTGCTTAAAGGGTAAAAATTAAAGACCATGGTGATTTAAAATAAATTATTAAGACTCAGAAAACAAAAATGGTAAAACTTGTCAGTATCTCAGAAAAAAAGAAAACCCTACTAACACTTAGAGGTATAATGAGTATAGTTTCTGACATATAAAGAACTATAATCTGGAAGGAACAACTAATAAAGAAATAGGAAATGGAAATTCTGCTTTCCTGAGATTTTAAAGCCAAGTTTGTCCAGTAATCCCTATAGAGACAAATATGGACAGAGTCTTATAGGATCTGTAAACAAAGATTCTTATCTCCTGTATTATATTTTCTATATTTATAGTTTATAAACCCATGAGACAGATTTTCCTAGGATGTTCTTATTCTGACTTAATTTCAAATATGTCTAAAAGAAAAAACTGAAGCATTTATACACCTTGACAGGCATACAGAAATTTTGCTCTGCTACCCACATTATCTGTAGGATTGTCATTCTTTTTGTCTTTCTACTTGGCATTCACAATGTACAGGAACAATTATTTAGTTGTGGAGAAATTCCTGTGTTGTTTTGAAATGAGTTATAATCAGTTATAAAATTTGGCATGCATGTATTTTATTGTCCAAAGACACTAGAGCTCTCAGATATGTTTTCTATTTGTAGTAGGGATAAGGACAAGATGAGGATTTAATTTAGTTCTCACCCATCCAAAGGTGTCAACATTTGTTCTTCATAAATTTCTCTGCGGATAAGTATTAAAAAAAATACCTTTGCCTGAAGTCTGGCCTGTTATGTCATTGTGCATTTCATGTTTGCTTTAGTGGACAGAATATTAGGTTGAGGCAACACCCACCACATTATGCATAAGAGCACATTATGAAAGCAGATTTTCAAGTTGCTGGGCTTGACTTGGTTGTGTCACTTCAAAAATTTTTAACATCTTGGATCAAGTGTCTAGTATGTGAAGAATTAGAATATGTAAAGATGGGTTGCCTGAACTCGTGTAGGTATGCCATTTGTGCAGACAGCATCTCTACACAGCTTCCGTGATTAAATCCTGACTGATGAGTATTTAGGGTGTATGAAGGGATCATAACCTTTATTTTTAAATGGATCACTCTGACTGCTGTTTGGATGTGTAAGAAAGGGATACCACTGGAATCTAGAAGACCACTTAGGAGGCTACTGCAAAGAGATGGAGGGACGTGGACAGGTTCAGTATGTCTCTTGGAGGTAGACTTGATAGGACTTGATAAAAATGTGAAATGCCTTATAAAATTCCATATACAATTTAGATTTATGAATCCCTTAAAAAGTGGAGAATTTTAATAATATTGGCCAATAATGAGTTAAGTGGTGGTTTCCCCTTAATTAGAATAGGTGACCTCAGGTTGCTCAGAGTGCCCATCCATTGCTTCCTGGTATCTTATACATTTCTCACTTTATTCCTTGACAATGTATGTTGGGTTGCTATATGCCAGGCCTTTATGAAATGTTTAATACACAATAGCCTTTTTTCTGTGAAGTTACTATTATTTTTAAGAAATTTCATGGAAGAATGGAAAAAATATTGGGCTTTGAGCCAAAATCACTGAGCACAATTAAGGCAACACTAATTATCCCAGTCACACTGGACCTTTCAGAATCTTCTAATCTGTAACAATGAGGATAAAAACATCTGTTCAGTCTCCCCTACAGAGTGGTTGTGAGGATCTAGTGGGGGCAGTAACTCTCTTCTCTGGCTCTAATACCATGTTGAGTATGCATCTCACTTTGTTCTGCCTTCTATTTTAATTTCTCACGTAGTTTATATGTTGTTCTTCTCCACAAGGTCATTAAGTCCTTGAGGTCTAGTAATGTGCTTGATTCATCTTTGCATCTCCCATAGCTTGAGCATAGAGCTTTTAATAGAGTGGCACTAAGGAAAAACTTAAGTTTGTTGAGAAAATGTATGAGGGATATTTTATATGTTGTAAATGGTTCCCAACATATAAAGTTTTAGTACATCGATGAGTCACTGTGTCCTGATTTTCTACTGGCCACCTGAGCAATACAGGTAAGTCTGCTTTCAGTCTGAATCTACAGATAGGTACCAATTGCAGTAGTTAGTTGATCTTGCTGGCAAAATTCAAGAAATCTAACTCAAAGTGATTTAAGCTCTAAAGGTCTGAGAAGCTCACAGGTAGGAAATGTGAGCGGTATGGCTCGATTAGGGTACTGTTTGTTCTCTGGTTCTTGTGGCTTGGTTCTACTCTCTATGGATTCTTTTAGCTTGAACTGGATTGCCTGGTTATGGAATGAAGTTCATAAAATTCTATAGCAGTTTTAGGTTTTACATCAGCTCATCACTCTCAATAGGAGAGAGGTGATACTCATAAATGGTGCTATTGAGCTTGGGATGTGATATTTCTTTACCGTGTGAAAATATACATATATATAATTTTTCTTTTTGATGCCAGTCAATCATTGACAAAAGGGCTGCATTGACTAAGACTAATGAGGGTTCTTTCCTAAAGCTGGTATAGAATCACGTGCTGCTACACATTGAAGAAATGGTGGAACAGCTGCTGGAGATTCAACCTCAACATCTGATCTGGACTTAATGTCCCCCTCCCCCAATTCATATGGTGAAATCCTAATTCCCAATGTGATGGTGTTTGGAAGTGGAATCTTTGGGAGATAATTAGATTTAGATGAGGTAATGATGGCGGAGCCCCATGATGGGATAAATTCCCTTACAAGAAGAAGAAACACCAGAGTGCTCTCATTCTCTGCTTTTCTCTCCCATGTGAGAATACAATGAGAAGATGGACATCTGCAAGCCAAGAAGAGAGCTTTCACTAGAACCCACCATGCTGACACCCAAACCATGGGACTTCCCGGGCTGCAGAACTGTGAGAAATACATTTCTGTTCTTTAAGCCATCTAGTCTATGGTATTTTGTTATGGAACGGATTGCTGACTGAGAAAACATCCAATATATTCTCAGCCAGCCTGAAACCCTAGGGAGACTGGTGGCCTCTCCCATTAAACGTTTAGAATCATAACACAGAGACCAGGAAATACTTTTCTCTCTCCAATTCCATTAAGAATAAAAACAGCAACCATTTACTGCCATTATGTTAGGTACTTTATGGCACCTTATCTCACGTAATATCTCCAACAACCCTGCAATGAGTATTAATATCCCCTTACAGCTGAGCAAACTGAGGCTCAGTGTTGTCTTAGTAAATAACCCATTACCACAGTTGGTAAGGGGCTATACCAGTATAGTATACCATATACTGTACGTTTATTGACAACCATTTTTAGTAAAGGGCCAGATAGTAAACATTTTATGCTCTGTGAATGACGTAGTCTTTGTCACAACTACTCTGTCACAAAAGCAGCCATATACAATATGTAAACAAATGGATGTGTGGCTATGTTCTGATAAAACTTTATAGCCACTGCAATTTGAATTTAATGTAATCTTCACATCAGTAAATAGCCTTCTTCTTCCGATTCCTTTTGATCACATAAAATGTAAAAGACATTCTTAGGTCATGAGTGTATCAAAATAAGCAGTAGGCTGGATTTAGCCTGTGGGACATAGTTTGCTGATTCCTGGGATACACTATATTGTCACCCAGAAAAATCTCACTGGATTCTGAGATGGAATTGAGAGCATTTCTGTGGCCATTTGGTTGTTGAAGCACAACTATTAGTCTCACACTCTTATGGAAAGTGCATTCCATGCCTACATTGTCGGTTAGTGACCCACAGACTGGTGTCTAGAGGCTGGCACAGTGAGATCCTGGAGTTGTCTTGATTCTTGACCATTGGGTCAACCCATCCACCTGAATTCAAGGCTTTAGTGATCATATGAGTATGTCCTGTGGATTACTGGACCTTGTAAAGTTCCCAAATCCCACTAGTGATGTCACCTCTTTGTTGTGCTACCATTGTCTGTAATTGAACAGTCATTAAGGAAAGGTTTTCTGTAAGCCTGATATTGACCTATTACTTTTTCTAGTCTATGTCTTTTATTTAAAGCACAAACATTGAAACACTGAATTTGAGGAGCAAGTGTTTGATGTCTCCTTTCTTTCCCTCTGTTAAGAAATATACCACACCATGGCACTGAAGGCGATCAGGAGCCAACACCTGTCATTTAGCACCAGCTGAACTTGCTCATCAGCGACTCATCCTGGACCACGTTCAGGTCCAGCCTGAAGCAGAAGCAAGTAGGCAGCTGCCTGGGGGAGAATCAGCACAAACTTGAACAGGTGCTCGGAGGCCTGGATACTTCAAATATTTAAGATGGGAGCCTTGCCCACAAGTAATTTTAAACACACACATTTATCTTTGGTTTTGCCTTCAAGCCCATTTTTTTAAAAGCATATCAGTTTCCTTCTGCAGGTTCACTCTTCATTTTAGGAAAGTTTCATGTATTTTTATTTTTCTTTCTTTTTTTTACATGGTGAGTCAATATATTGTCAAACAGCTTAGTGATCTATTTTATGTATTCCCAGCTTGCTAGAGTATGAATGAATAAAATAAGTCCCCAAACTAAGGCATAAGAAAACCAGTCTGCTTCTTATAGAATCTCTCAGCATAAAAATATAAGGTACATGACCATATTGCCTTTAGGATTTAATTTTAATCTAGTTCTGAATTTGGGTTGTAGAAATTGGAGTCATAGGCAAGAAGCAAAGAGCCCACTGGCTTGCAGACCCCACTGAATGGAGCCATTGTGAGCATTTGTGAGCAGTGGCTGTATCGGGCCACCTTTGTCTCCTGAATGCAATTTAAGGTGAGACTTGGGTGTTTAAGATACTTGGTAACCACATGTAGAGATGTGGGGTCAGCCTCCAAAGCCTCCATCAGATACCTAAAGTGAGGTCAGCCTCCAAAACACATGGCTTTGGTAGTTACCTCTCATGACCATCTGACAGGATCAAGGCTGCTGGAAAAATGTCATTTAAACACCTTGCTTTGTGATTTTGGTTACTATTTTTTGGTTTATTTTTGTTTTATTGATTGGTGGTTCTCATTTTAACCATGGCCTTAGCCCATTAGGTTTAATTCACATTTTTAATCTCAAAGAGAAAAGATATCAATTTAGTACATCAACAACTTAAAGATTTATCAACTGCCTTTGAGCCTTCATTTTCTTTCCCATTTGCACAATTTTGATTTTATTTGATATTTCCTAGGAAATGTTATCTAAATAACATAGATATTCTGCCCTGTGCTGACTCCTGAGGTGCAGCTACAGGTATTAGGTTTATCCCTCTTTCGTTCTCTCCCTTCAGCCTTTTGAGATTAGAAGAGGAGACTCAGAGGTAGGGTGGAAATGAGAAAACAGGAATCTTCCACTCTGTCATTATGGTCACCATACTCATTTTTCTCAAAAAGGACCAAATCGTGTTTGTTTTCAGGGTGTATCAGACAAACTCATTATTAGTCCAGGGCCTTCAGGGAAAGGAAAAAATAAACAGCAACAAAACCCCTTTCCTCTGGTTTGTTAATATTTGGCCTTTCATTTAGAGAGAAGATTTCTTTCATCCCCCAATTGATGTTTTTAGTTAAACAGTTGAGCTCATATAAACAATCCTGCACCTCCTTCCCAGAGGATGAATTAATCAAGGTATCACTGCTGGGAAGAAGTTGAATCATTTAGCATCTTTTAGTCAAGAATTAAATAAAGTCTTGGTTATTTATTTTAGTTTAAGTATGTTAAAATGAATACATTCCTAACCATTAGTGACATACTGAAGGTTACTGAGATGGTTGCGGATAGAGCTATAAGTTTTTAACACCATAAGGCACAATTATATATTTAGCTACAAAAATTCTGTCTGGAAATAGGTTCATTTTATCAAGTAAACATGGGAACTGTCAAATAAATATCAGCTTGATCTGCTTAGTTATTTATAACCTCTAATAAAATAGATAAATCAACTTAGCCAGTATCTGCTTGAAGTCTAAAAATGCTATTTTCTAGATTTAAAAAAATGTGTTTGCTTATCAACACTTCAGAGAACAAATAAATCTTAGGATTAATTCTCCATAAATAATCTGATTCATATCATTCCCTGAATGCAATTTAAATCAAGCTGTAAAAATGTCTGATCCACGGTAAGCAAGTTGATGTTCTACCAAATGACGTAAAATGTTTAAGAACTGGAAAGGTAACTTAGGCTGTATACATTTTACTTTATCCTTTTGAAGGGTATAACATCTCATTAAGGTAGAGTAACCACTCTAAATCCAATTATTTCACATTTTATATCAAATTGTTTTCTAAAATCTATTTATATGTTGACCTTAATGAAGCCATCAGTTTAATGAAAAAATATTTTAAAGATACAGGAAACAACTAATGTCTCCAGCTTCATCTTTATAAATGAATTAAATTTATAATAAATTTCACTATTTCTTTGTGGTTTATCATCTTCTGGAAAAGTTTAATTTTTCTAGCTTTTACACTGCCCAACTGCTTGGTTGGAATTATCGAGTTGTCTACATCTACAAGACTTTGATACTTTAGTTTAATTCTGTCTGCAATCGAGAATAATCATACCTATCCCTCGGCATTGTGAGAATTAAATATGATTCTACATGTAAAGCTCTTGCAAAGTGCTTGGTGACTGTTAAACACTAAAAAATTTAGGCATTATTGTTAATATTAAAATAAAGAATGTATATTAAAACACCTGTCCAGGCAAAAATAAGCCTTTGAGAAATGTGTTTCTTCCTTTCTTGTATTATTTATTATTTTGGTAATGTAATTTTTGTTTCTAAACTCAGCTTCCAAAAGAATACTATGCTTTTTTTTTTAATGCATAGAAGTAAGACCTTTAAAGTAAATGAAGTCAATTAACTGATGCACATACTCAGCAAATACCAGTGAAATTCTCTGTGATAAAAATTACACTCAGGTTCAGAATATACAAAAAGGGATAATGCATGGACCATACCTCTGAGGCCAAGAACCTCACTTGAAGGGAGACAGATGTCAAAATGATTTTACAACTATGCCATTCATGAGTAAAGTGTTATATTGGGAGTATTAGATGAAATTTAAAACTCAGTATTAAATCCAATGCTAATTGCTTCTTACGTACAATATCAATATCACTTAATTAACATCTATGCAATAGTTGCTTTCGAATACCTACTTTTATAAGGTCTGGGGTTTTTGTTCCCTGCCTTTGTAGGCCTAACAATCTGGGTGTTGAAATAAAGATTTACAAATAGTAGAAGTATATAGCTTTGAGAGTGAAATAATAACAGAAATCAACACTGTAAATAATGTCAAATTTCAGTGATAAAAGATTTCAAAGGAGGGATTAGTAAATTAAGGTGGAATTTTCTGGAAAGCCTTTGTAGTAGAAGAAAAGGCTTTAGTTGGTCCTTGACACATAGATAGGACTTAAATACCTAAAGGCCACAGACGGAGATTTTCTAGGCTTGTTTAAGGTTGTTAGGCTTGCAAAGGCACAAATCTGAGAAAGTACAGATGGAATACTATGGTTGGCAAGAGCTGCTTCTTAGTTATACGAAGGAAGGTTTTGTGGGAGAATCAAGGATCATGCCTGTGGGTTTTGACATTCCTTAATTACAATACGGGAGAATTTTCTCCTGTAAACATAGGAGAGAGTTATAGTGCCCTGTATATATTAGATGTTCAATAAATAATTTAAAATGAAATAAAGAAAACATGGTTATTCATGCTTTCACAAATTGCATTTTGAAAATGGGAAACACTACAGTAGGGAACCAGTTAGGAATTTTGATAATAATCCAACTGGAAACAAGAAACAACTTAAAGTACTCTATGTATATGCAGTTAAAAAAATCATACTTACTAGTCTTATCTTAATAAACCATAGTGACTCAAAATGACTAAATTATTGAGGGCAAATTTAGAAGCATCAGTACAAAGAATACAGGTAACCACTGTTCCTTTGTCTCAGATCTCTAACAAGCACTGTTGATACAGGATGAACACATGAGACTTAGTAACACAAATCCTTCTTTTCTAATTTTTAGTTATTACATACAGTTTGCTCAGAGCATTAAGACAATATGTCAATAGGGAACTGATTTCACCCTGAACCCCACTATTATAATATACTACTATTTGCACTCTCTTTTACTTCCCTTAAAATCTTTTTCCATGTGTAAATCTTTTTTAAAAGGCTTAATCACTAAATACCTGCAATTTTGTACTCTTTATTTTCACTAACTCCACTGCATATAGTTTTCATGTTGCTTCACTCAGCATTCACAATTACAATTGTAGTGACTAGCTGATATTTTTGAAAATTTAATGTTCCATAATTTACTGCCCTTCTATTGTTGGATATTTAGGTTTTTTCCCATTTTTTCCACTGGTAGAGTTAATGCTGTAATTAATACTTTTATGCATATAGTTGTGTTCTTCTTTTGAATTATTTCGTTAGGATAAATTCTCCAGAGAGATATTACTGGGTCAAAAGGTATAAAGGTTTTTATAGCTTTTCAGACACGTTGCCAAATTGCTTTTCAAAAGGATTTTACTGCATCAATTTGTAATACCTAGGTGCCTCTCCTGATAATAATGCATGCATCTCCACTCACTTCCTATCCCATACTATCCATTATAGAGTCTTCTATGAGTATCCAAGCTGTGTATCAGGTGGCTTATTCTTACTCCATCTCTATTCTCCTATTCTCCTATTCTTTTGTTGCATGAAGGAACTCCTGTTCCCACTTATAGCACCCTGCAGAATCATGTCTAGGATTTTCCTTATAAAGAGCTGTGGATAATTAGAATTTTTGCCTCCCTGGGAGAAATTTTTGAAAAGACCTTGAAGAAGGAAGGATAATGGATTAAGGCAGAATCAGTGACATGGACTATTTGTTGAACTAACCTGGTTTTCCTGGACTCCAAATGATATTAGAATCCTATGTAGTATTTTATATTTTCAATAAATTATTTATAAATCTATGATCACTTTTGATTTTGTCCAGCCCCTCTAGTCCAGCAAGGCATTCTTGTTGTAGCATATCCTCCTCAAACACTTTAGGTACAAGGATCATAAAAACGTTCCTTTGGTGAAAGACTTGGCCTCAGATTCTGAGGCTACAATATATAAACCACATGACCATAGAAAGTAACATGAATTCTCTGGTTCGTGAATTCCTTATTCATTGGATGAGGATGGTATTAACTCCTACTTTATCCTACTATGAAGACTGCATGAGATTACATAAGTAGAGTGTTCAGTACAGTGACTAGGACATGGCAAATCTCCAATAAATATTAACTCTTTGAAGACAGTAGCACAGATTAAGTATGTTTTCTCTATTAAAACCAGTTAAAATATACCAAGAAGCCCAATGGTAAAACAATTTCATTTACTGTTTCAAATATACTGAGAGTATTTCTGAAACATTTTTCAGCTGTGGCATATTTGAACATTTGTTAAAAGCTATCAATCCTCTCTTCCTAGACAAATACAAACTTTTTATCCTAGTCTTCCAAACTGTCTGAGTCCATGAATTTCAAATAAAGCCTTGTTTTTACATATCTAATTTCAAATATGAAGAAACTAAGCTTCCAAGAACTTACATAGTTTGTTCAATATTGTACAATTATCTAAAAACATAAAGCAGATTAAAGTAACTATACCTATTTTTCCTACATATTTATATCTGGAAATGTTCAGTGGGAGCTGGAGTTCTTAAATGTTATCTTCTCTAAGATGACTTTTTTTTGTAAAAACGAAATAAAAACTGTAAAACAAAAATCATTTTTATGAAAACAGAATTTTTGGTCATTTTGATTGCTTCTTTCCTGCCAATTCCAAGGCTTATATTTGTTAGATAATATAGAAATTTTACTTCTTTATGTTTTCTAATTCACATTTTCTAGGACATCATTCCTCCTGGCTTGTGTTACAGACCACGAAGTGTCAGCACATTTAGTTGAATGGAATCAATTTTCGGGATTACTGACTCAAAGGCAAGTCATAAAGAGAATTATTTTCACCAGGGTTTACTTTTTTCAGTATCTAATTATGTGTGAGATTCCATACACACTAATGTTTTCAAAATTCAAAGAAAAAAATACAACTTTTTTTTAATGGGGGCAGATCTACAGTTAAAGAAAAATGACTAATTCACAAGTATCTAAGAGATGCTCCCTAAAGAAATCTTGTCAGACAAGCAAAGCAGCACTACACCATTCAAATGAAGTTGCAAACCTACCTGTGTAGTGTGGGAAGGTGGTATGTGAAAGTAGATTTTTATAACAGAATTTTTAAAGGTGAAAAAGGAAACCAGAAAAATGTAATCTTCAACCACATCATGGAAACCTACAATAACAAAAAGAATGACTTTCATTTACAAAGCTAGATATCCAGTTAGAATACAGAAATTGTAAGAGACTCCCACTTCCATCTGAAAAACCATAACAATGTAGATAAGCTTCAAACTCACAGATTTGTGCAAATCTGTGACAGAGTAAAGGGTGCAATAAAACCTAAATAAATTTTAAAAACATTTTTAAATGATAAGCCTCTCATAAGAGAGAAGAGACTCACAGCTATCCTTATTCATGAGAGAGGGAAGAATTCATCACTGACAAGAAAAAGAATAAAATAGCCAAAATTTTAATTGTTAACAACCTATTAATGGATGCTTCTGGAAGTGTGTGCCAAATTAGAATTTTAAAGAACCCAGCACTCCCTGTTGCTCTAATTCCTCCATATGGATATTCAAGAATTGTTAGGTCCTGTATGTCAGACATTGGTGGTAAAGCAAGACAAATGAAACAAACTCCCCTTAAGTGCATGAGATCTCCCCCAAATGCTGGGCATCTCTTTGCTGAATGGAAATGAAGGAGAGAGATATAGTGATGAGAGGAACCCATTTGAGGTACTCCAGACCCTCAACTACCTAAAATTAAAAGCCAGAAAAGATTGTTGAGAGAAATCAATTTGAGGCACTCTGAATTTCATCTCCCAAAGACTAGAAAATAGTATAGGAGAGCTGAGAAAAACATCTCTGAGGAATTGTAAACATTCTCAGATTATAAGGTAGTTTCCTTATTAGAGCTTGAAGAAAAATATTAGGGTGGAATATTGGAGAAGAAAGAGAATACTCCAATGGCCGAACAACAGGTTTCCTGCCTATAAAACACACAGAGCTCTCTGGGATATTATCAATATTCATACCCCAAGTTTTGCTGAAGGGTGGATCCTGACCTTGCCCACAACATTTGAATCTAGTGATGACTTCAAGCAAACTAAAGGTGTGACAAATTCCTCATCCAAATCAAATAATGATCTCCTTGGTCTATTGGTCTGATTGAAGAAAAAGGGTGATCTTTGGAAGTAAAAGTTTTGGCATGCAATAAAATAGTAAAAGAAACAAGAAATTGTGACGTAAGGTCAAGGAAGGAAACAGTCAACACAAGCAGATCCAAAGATTACTCACATGTTGGAATTATCAGATGGGAACTAAATAACTATCATAGAAATATTAAATAATATATTAGGAAAGATGAACAGCATTCCTGGAAAGATAAGAAAATCAAATGGAAATTGTAGAAAGGGAAAACACAAAATAAAGTATACATTAGATGGGCTTGACAGCAGATTGGGCATGACATAGGAAAAGATCAGTGACTTTGAAGTCAGGTTAATAGAAAATATCCAACCAAAACCGAAGAAAAAATGAGTGATTTCAGGACATGATCACAAAATTTTTGGCACTCTCCCATCAAGAGGAAACTTTGTGATCTCCTTGATAAACAGAATGTGATTGAAGTGACATTTTGTGACTTGTAAGAGTAGATGCAAAAAGACCGTGGAACTTTTGCTACAGTTTCCAGGCATACACAGTCTTGGAATCCAGCAGCTATGCTGTGAGGAAGCTCAGGCCAAATGAAAATGACATGTGTTCTGGTTGCCAATCTCCACTGAAGTCTCAGCTGACAACAAGCTTCAATGGGCAGGCACATGAGTGAGAAAGATTTTGAGATGACTCTAGCTAAAGCCATTGTCAAATCACATGAGAGATGCTTGGTGAGAACTAACTAGCTGAGCCCAGTCAATGTCAAGTGCATGAGATAATAATAATAAATGCTTATTTTTTACTCCACTAAATTTGGGATTGTTTGATACACAATATTAGGTCCATGGAACAAAGCTAAAGTGACTAAGACCTGTGAAACAACAATGAATGATTTAAATGTGTCATATAAATGGGGTCCCAGAGAAAAGGAGATATAAAATAGGGGAAATGGCTGAAAAATTTTAAAAAATTGATGAAAGACACCAATCCAAAAATACAAATAAATAAATACAGCATATTCAAAGCAGGATAAATACAAAGAAAACACACACACGTGTGTGTGTGTATAAAGGACTTATATACAGAATCAAAATCAACAATAAAAAGATGAACTAACTAAACTAAGAAAATGAGCAAAAAGCTTAAAATGACACTTCACAGAAGAAAATATTTAAAATGTTCGTAGCAACTTTATGCATAGTTGTCAATAACTGGCAATAGTCCAAATGTCCCTCAACAAGAGGACAAATTGTGATACAGTCTTATAATGAAATAGTACTCAACAACAATAAAGAATGAGACCTGGGCCTACTGAACATAAGAAAGTAGACACAAGAGAGTACATTACGTATCATTGCATTAACATGAAATTCTCCAACACGCATAAACTATTCTGTAATATGTGAAAATTGTAACAGTGATTTACTCAGTAGAAATTGTAAAAATGACTGGAAAGGGACAGGAGGGAACTTTCTGAAGAGCTGCAAATATTCTACTTCTTATCTTGGGTGTTGGTTATAGAATTGTCAAAACATATTGAATTTAATATCTCTGAATTTTAATGAATGTAATTATACCTCAATAAAAATTTAAAACATTTATAAAGCCAGGACTAGGATGCCATATTACATGAAAAAACATCAGGAAAATTCCCTGCATTGGTATATATTTAGGCCAGCTTTTTCAAGCCTCTCGAGGAAAGGTAGTAACTTCAAGAATGTTAATTTCTTTCTTTTTCAACTATTTAATGGCAGCAACAGTGTTTAATATGATGTGGAATGAGAACTCTATTTCCCTAGCTTCTGCGTAGATGTCCAAAACTGAAAGTAAGAGGTAACAAACACCTCCAGATGTTAGAGAGATGTGTCAGCCTATATATCCAGAAATTAGTAAGTGTTTGTGACCACTGCCCAAATTCAGAGTTATGTATTCACACACACACACACACACACACACACACACACATATTATAATGAGGGAAAGTTAAGTATGACAGATTGATGATTAACTACCAAGGGCCCATTTTCCCATTCTATCATTGTTCAGAGTAACAAAGTGTTCAGCTTAGAGAATCTCCTTCCCAGCTCCCTTGCAAGCCTTGATAATCATTTGGCATACTTCTCATCAGTTAAAGGCTTTGATACAGCCTTTAATGCCCTGATTTTAGAAAAAAAAAAATGGTGGGGGGAAGCTAGAGTAGGATTGAAGAGTATTTTATTCATTCGTTTGTTTGTTTGTTTGTTTATGTACTTATTTTATTTATTCTCCTGTTCATGTTCCACTTCCTCTTTCTTGAGATCAAGTCCCTATGCCTATAGGTTCTGGAGTCATCCTCTGACTGTGAAGACAGATGCCATATGCTGAGAAAAGGGAAACTGGAAACCAGACAGAACTAGGTCTTGAATGACTTTTGAAGGAGCTCTACAAATGTACAAATTTCCTACTTAACCTCTTATTATTTGTAAATAATAAAACTTCTATCTGGTTAAGTAATTGTAGTTGACTCTCTCTTATATACAGCTAAATTCATTCCCATCTAATGCAGTTGGAAAGTGAAGATTTTTACAAGATTTTAGGGAGTGTTACCTCACTCACAGCCTCACCCTCACCAGAAAATGTGAATTGTAATAAAATAAAGTTTTTATACCATCACAGTAATTTAAACAAAGAAATAATAAAGGAAAAATACATATTGTGTTGGAATTGGAACTGTTAGAGATCTTCCCAGAATATTCTTGAAATATCTCTTGAAATATAGATCAGTGGAACAGGATAGAAAACCCAGAGATAAACCCACACACATATGGTCACTTTATTTTTGATAAAGGAGGCAAGAATATACAATGGAGAAAAGACAGCTTCTTCAATAAGTGGTACTGGGAAAACTGGACAGCTACATGTAAAAGAATGAAATTAGAACACTCCCTAACACCATACACAAAAATAAACTTAAAACAGATTAAAGACCTAAACGTAAGGCCAGACACTATAGAACTCTTAGAGTAAAACATAGGCAGAACACTCTATGACATAAATCACAGCAAGATCCTTTTTGACCCACCTCCTAGGGAAATGGAAATAGAAACAAAAATAAACAAATGGGGCCTAAAGAAACTTAAAAGCTTTTGCACAACAAAGGAAACCATAAACAAGAATAAAAGACAACTCTCAGAATGGGAGAAAATATTTGCCAATGAAGCAACTGACAAAGGCTTAATCTCTAAAATTTACAAGCAGCACATGCAGCTCAATATCAAAAAAACAAACAACTCAATCCAAAAATGGGCAGAAGTGCTAAATAGACATTTCTCCAAAGAAGATATACAGACTGCCAAAAAACACATGAAAGAATGCTCAACATCACTAATCACTAGAGAAATGCAAATCAAAACTACAACGAGGTATCACCTCACACCAGTCAGAGTGGCCATCATCAAAAAATCTAGAAACCATAAATGCTGGAGAGGGCGTGCAGAAAAGGGAACCCTCTTGCACAATTGGTGGGAAAGTAAATTGATACAGCCTCTATGGAGAACAGTATAGAGGTTTCTTAAAAAACTAAAAATAGAACTACCATATGACCCAGCAATCCCACTACTGGGCATATACCCTGAGAAAACCATAATTCAAAAAGAGTCATGTACCACAATGTTCACTGCAGCTCTATTTATGATAGCCAGGACATGGAAGCAACCTACGTGTCCATTGACAGATGAATGGATAAAGAAGATGTGGCATGTATATACAATAGAATATTACTCAGCCATAAAAAGAAACAAAACTGAGTTATTTGTAGTGAGGTGGATGGACCTAGAGTCTGTCATACTGAGTGGAGTAAGTCAGAAAGAGAAAAACAAATAACATATGCTAACACATATATTTGGAATCTAAAAAAAAGAAAAAATGGTTTGAAGAAGCTAGGGGCAGAACAGGAATAAAGACACAGACATAGAGAATGTACTTGAAGACAAAGGGAGGCGGAAGTGTAAACTGGGATGAAGTGAGAGAGTGGCATGGACATATATACACTACCAAATGTAAAATAGATAGCTAGTGGGAAGCAGCCACATAGAACAGGGAGATCAGCTTGGTGCTTTGTGACCACATAGCAGGGTGGGATAAGGAGGGTGGGAGGGAGACACAAGAGGGAGGAGATATGGGGATATATGTATATGTGTAGCTGATTCACTTTGTTATAAAGCAGAAACTAACACACCATTGTAAAGCAGTTATACTCTAATAAAGATGCTAAAAATATACATATATTTTGGACAAGTAATTCTACCTGGGACTTTTTTTGACAGACAAAAATCACTGGAGCATTGGAACACAGGAATATAGAGTAGTGAAGTAACAATTGTAAAAAGAAAGAAAAAAGTGAATGCCCTTCAATAAGAAAATAATTCAATAGATTATGAGACATTCATACTCTGGAGTATTTTGCAGCTGTTGAAGATAAAGAATTAGTGCTATCTCTTCAGTATTAGTGCAATACCTACTGCAGTGTCCTCAGTAGAGAGGGACCAGAGGTGGTGGGAACAACTCACCTCGGTGAAAGTGATTAGTAGGAGGTTCATTGTAATAAATATACCCAACTAGAAGACACTCTGTTTTTTAGTATTACTGTATGCTGGTAATTCTACTAATATCTTTGATAATACACTTTTCCCCATCAGTCAAGATTCTTCTCACTACTCCTCTGTCTTTGGTATTGCACTGTGTAACAGTTAACTTGGAAAGGTTTCTTTAAAGTACTATTGAGTGGCGAAAGACAAATACAAAATATGTATATCATATTATTCTAGTAAAAATAGTGATCAAAATCCTATATCTGTATGCATATTTGTATGCGTGTATATCACATACATAATGCATACACATATATATGACTAAAACCATTATCTGAGCATGAGAAAAAAGACAGAAGGCTAATTTCTAGAGTGTTAACATGGGCTCTGGGAACTGGGAGAGGTGGAGGAGAGGGAGGAGGAAGAAAGATTAGCAAAAAAATACGCCATTAAAAAATGTACGGGGCTTCCCTGGTGGCGCACTGGTTGAGAGTCCGCCTGCTAATTCAGGGGATGCGGGTTCGTGCCCTGGTCTGGGAAGATCCCACATGCCGCGGAGCGGCTGGGCCCATGAGCCATGGCCACTGAGCCTGTGTGTCCGGAGCCTGTGCTCTGCAACGGGAGAGGCCACAGCAGTGAGAGGCCCGCATACTGTAAATAATAATAATAATAATAATAATAATTGTATGTATGATTTGATCACATCTGCACTTTCGTATACATAAAAGGGTGGAAATGTAAAATCAGACAAAAGCAAAGGGAATATAACAAATTTTAGTAATTTCAAGCTGAAAATTGGGGTCCAGATTTCAGAACTCCATACTACGTGAAGACAAATATCTGAAATCCTATGTGAAAGGATGGGATAGAGATCAGGCTTGGAAGATAGTCAAGAAATACTCATCCACCCCAAAAATCCAAGATGTAGTCCATGAAGAGGTTCTTACCATTTGCTTAAATTGCAAGTTGAGAGAACTGACTCATTTAATACATACAACATGAATACATAAATATAAATGTCACCCATCATTCCATTGCAAATTTGTATTGAGAATGAAGACTAACTTTTAAAATATTTTCTTTAGAATGAACGTAATCAAATGGTTAGAAGAGAGCTCCAATAATTTTGAGTATAAAATTTCCTGTTGGCTTGTTTGTTTAGTTATCAAGAAAATTGGGATGCAAGGCTTAAATTTTTATTATAAGCTTTATAAACACAAAAACTAAGCCTCACCTAGTTCTAAGAAAGCAGAGTTAGGTGGAGGATCAGGGGTGATGGTTTGTACCTGACACAAAACAAACATTTTAATTGTGTCTAATCAGAAACTGGTCTTGTTTTTAGTTCCAGTGTCAAATCCAGCAGTCTGCATTAAGGAATCTGTACAGAGGCACAATAGATTAGTCATTCGTCTCCATTAGTCACTCAGGCTGCTTTGTCCATGTCACTGTGACCTTGCAGAGAACACAGTATCCTTAGAGACTTTAAAATCATGTTCTAGGTGAACCTCACCTCATAAAGTACATTAAGGCTATAATTCTGCCCTGTGTAAAAAGACTATGAATTTACTAAAAGATGTAAAAAAGTTTTTGTTTTTTTTATCTAGATTAAGTACATGTTAGGATTTGGGAACTCTTGCTTGCATCAAAGTCACTAGATTTATAGCATCAGTAACTTACTACAAATAAATAGAAACAGTTCAGTAATTTTTTAAATAGTCTTTTTAATTTTAGGCAGAAAGACAATATGGAGAAGTAAACAGTGTTGACAAGCAAGATCCTTCATTTCCAGGTCTACCTTAGTCAGGTAGTATTGACTTCTTTCTAACAAAGAATAAATATATTTTTCATAAAGAGCTTCACTTTCAATCTCTGCATTCAAGGAAATTGCTATGAAAAAGGTTATTGTCTTTATCTCATTACAAATAAATATTGAGTTGGATAAACATTTCGTTCCAAGTTTTGGATACTTGCTGGTAATAGATTAATGAACAAAACACAAACCTGTTCTCAAGACATTTGCAGATTCAAGTAGAATAACATGTGAGAGGTAACCTAATTTTGCTAGTACAAGGAATCTGGTAAGCATAGAAAATTATAAATATCATAATTTTGGTTACATAGTTTATATACTTTTGTATTAGGAGTTTCCAGGTTAGGATTATGGCCACACATTGCTCTAATTAAATACTTAAAGTTCATGCTTAGGGACCACTTACAAGGTCTTTGAGATCATCAAACTACCAAATCCATACAAGTGAGACAAGATTGAGATTATGTTTTACTCCAAATCTTACACCTTAGGCAGAATTACATCAAGGTCAAGCTTGCTTTTAAAGAAATTAAACATATTTCTCAGACATGGAAATTTGATTAGGAATTTAGATCTGTTCACCTTGGTATAGTGCTTGCCACTTTGGAGTTTACTTTCTTGTATGGGTATGAAAATGGATCATTCAACCCAAGCCAGCACTCTGACCAGGCATCTTTCTCTCCAATGCTCTAAAATTAAATGATGAAGAATAAAGGCAATTAAATATTTCCACAGATTGTAGGCAAATAACCTGGAATTACCTATGACTGCTTGACAGAAAAATTTGGCTTTTAGTTTTTCTTAGCAAGCTGCTCCAGAAAATATTGAAATTGTTGATTTGAGATACATTTAGTTCATTTTTGTTTCATCCTTTTTAAAATTCAGTACTTATTTTATGAGTTTAAAGGGCAAAAGGCCAACATGACTTATTTTTAATTTTCACACACATTTCCCTTAATAGCTACATTACCAATCTCTACCTGGATATTTTAGTTAGATAAATATATAGAAAAAAAATAAGATAGGCCTAAAAGAGCCTTTGGAAACACCAATTTTTAAAGCTGAAATATAATGCTTGGATATATTTGCAAAACAAAATAATACAATAATACTCTGTTTCTTTCTCTTTTTTATTTTTGCTGTACGCAGGCCTCTCACTGTTGTGACCTCTCCCGTTGTGGAGCACAGGCTCCGGACGCGCAAGCTCACCGTCCATGGCTCACGGACCCAGCCATTCTGCGACATGTGGGATCCTTCCAGACCGGGGCACGAAACCATGTCCCCCACATCGGCAGGCGGACTCTCAACCACTGCACCACCAGGGAAGCCCTCTGTTCTCTTTGATACTTCAACATTTTAACTTGTAGCAAATACCTGTAAATTTAAGCACTGACCCTAAATAAAATACAAAATTAAAAAAAATTTAGTCAGATAAAAATTTACTCAGACAAATGAATTCTAATAGTCTTTTGGGAAATAATTAAATATGATTTGCTTCCTTCCTGTTCAGCTAAACACAGATTACTTAGTCATAGCAGTTAATAGTTATGCAGGTCTTTGTACGTTTTGAGAACTCTTTTAAGCTTTTTGTATGCATTATTTCATGTAAGTCCCATAACAGCCCTACGTTGTGTGCATTTATATTAATTAAAAGAAAGCTGACTGCTATAACAGAGAAGCCCCATAATTTCAGTCCTTTTATTAAAGAATCTATTTTTTCACACTCATAAAATCTAATTAGTCATAATTTGGTGCAGGGAATTGTCAGATACCAATACACATAGATGCTTAAGCCCCTTATATAAAACAGCACAGTATTTGCATATAACCTATGCACGTCTTCCTGTACATACCCTTTAAATCATTTCTAGATTACTTATAATACTTAATACAATGTAAATTCTATGCAAATAATTGCTGGTACACAGCAAATTCAAGTTTGCTTTTTGGGACTTTTTTGAAATATTTTCCCGAATACTTTTGATTCGTAGTTGGTTGAATTTGAGGAACACTTAGATACGGAGGGTCTATTGTCCTCTCTTCACTGACAGTTTGAATCTTTACCTAAACAACTCAGGAATGAAGGGAAAAAATGAATGAAATTGATTCTTCTCAGAGTTGAAGACCTTAAGAAATGATGCATTAATTTCTGCTACCTAGATCTTGAGTGAGATCCAAGTTCTTTTCCTCCTTGAGACCCAATGGATTTTTAGCTATTCCTTTGATTTTGTGAGTCTTCTCCATATCTTTCCAATAAGTTCCTTTTTTTTGGAATAATTTAACTAGACTTTCAGTTGAGTTCAATTTTTGAAAGTAGATATAAAGTAGTATATATCACCAAGGTATTTTTTATTACAGCTTTAGTCTCAAAACTGGACTTAAACTGTTATGATTTTTAAGTCAATTTGATCACCCAGCAAATAAAGAGAGCTAAAGCTGTCCTTTTATCAAAAAACAAACAAGTATGACTCTTTTTGTGCCTAGTGCAGCTGTGGCTTGCAGTTCCAAGCAACTGAAGCATGTATCAGCTTCAGTAGACTAGAAGTTGTTAACTGACCAATGTGTTTGCTCCTCATCCATTTACTGGTTCCCACAAACACAGAATGTCTCCTTATCAGTTTCCTAAGGAGCATACTAAGTATATGCTTACAGGAGATGAACTAAAGAAGATCTCATGCAGCAGTCCATTAAGATTGATGACAAGGTCTGAAATGATACAACATACAGTTGCTGGATTTATGGATGTCATCAATATTGACAAGACTGGAGAGAATTTTGGTCTGATCTATGACACCAAGGTTTACGTTGCTGTTCATCATATTGCACCTGAGGAGAGGCCAAGTACAAGTTGTACAACATTAGAAAGAACTTTATGGGCACAAGAGGAATCACACATCTGGTGACTCATGATGTTCACATCATCTGCTACCATGATCCCCTCTGAAAGATGAATGACATCATTCAGATTGATTTGGAGACTGGCAAGATTACTGATTTCATCAAGTTTGACACTGTGTAAAGTGACTGGAGGTGCTAACTTGGGAAGAATTAGTGTGACATCCTTGTTCTTTTGATGTGGTTCATGTCAAAGATGCCAATGGCAGCAGCTTTGTCACCCAGCTCTCCAACATTTTTGTTATTGGCAAAGGCAACAAACCATGGATTTCTCTTCCCCAAGGAAAAGGTATTCACCTCACCATTGCCAAAGAGAGAGACAAGAGGCTGATGGCCAAACAGAGCTTGAGGTAACATGATTGGTAGAGTCTTTGTACTTAATTAACGACAATACAGCATGATATATTTTTTAAAGTATGTCCAATTAGAGTAACATCTGGCTGTTGTTCAAAGTGACTCTTTTATCAGTCTTTTGTCAGTGACCCAGTTGCCAATGACAGAGAGAGAGAGAAGAAATGAATATATTCAACAACTTATTGGCCACCGCCTGCTGTCTATCTATCATCTACATAGTGAATTTAATTTTTTTCTGATGGCAAATTGATTCTAAATTTCATTGAGCTTTCAAAGCCTTAAACTTCATAAGATAATCTTGTTAAATACAAATATTCTGAGCTACACAAAGGAACATTCTCAGGAGGTCTTGGAGGCAGAATATAAGCAGATTCTTATAAGTGCAAAATCCCTAGGTCTTGTGTTCTATTATTAAAAACTATATAGATTTTTGTATTCAGCTCTATGGAATATCCATTTTTGTTGTTGTTGTTGTTTTGTTATTTCTATGTGACTGGACAATGTTCATGCTCTTATACACATATATCATTTATCCTATGGTGTTGAATAACCTTAGGACACTACCATGTTCCCTTAAGGGCACTAATGATATGTTTGTGAAGCAATCCACAATGTTGTCTCTGATAATAACTTTTAAGTTCTCACCTTTAGGGATAGATCATTACCTTTATCACGTTGTTATCATCAGTTGTACGTGTATTCATGTATCATACCGGGAGCCCTGGGCTAAAAACGTATACTGATTTGAAAGGAAGAAATAAAACTGCCTTTATTCATCAAGAACAAAATTGTATATGTAGAAAACCTCAAAGAATCTACAAAGATACTCATTGAGTTAATAAGTCAGTATAGCAAAGTTTCAGGATAAAGGACACTATACAAAAGTCCATTGCTTTCCTGTATACAAGCATTGAACAAATGAAATTTAGCATTTTAAAAATACCACTTACAATAATGCCAAAAATGAAATACTTAAGAAAAAATCTGTCAAAACTTGGGTGTGATATATTTTCAGAAAACTACAAAACACTGATGAGAGCAATAATAAAGGATTGTCTATAAATAGAGAAATATTCCATGTTCATGAGTTGGAAGGCTCAATTATTAAGATGTCAATTTTTCCCACCCTGATCTATAAAATAATTGCAATTTCAATCAAAATCCCTGCAAGTTATTTTGTAGATATCAACACACTGATTCTGAAAATTATATGGAAGAGCAAATGACTTGGAATAACAAACACAGTATTGAAAAAGAACAAAATTGGAGAAGTGACACTACTCACTTTAAAGACATATTATAAAAATAATAAAGTGGTATTGATAAAACAGTAGACACTTAAAACCCAACAAAGATATTCAAATCATTTTTGACAAAGGTGCAAAGGCAATTCAATGAAGAAAAGGTAGTATTTTCATCAACTTGTGCTGGAACTATTAGAGGTCCATATGTCAAAAAAAAAAAGATAAAAGGAAAGAACAAAAAGAACTCAGACACAGCTCTTGCACATTATAGAAAAATTAACTGAAAATGGGTCACAGACATAAATGTAAAAATGATAATTTTTAGAAGAAAACATAAGATAAAATCTAGATGTCCTTGTGTTTGGTGATGAGTTGTTACATACAATACAACATAAGCATCCATGAAATAAAAATAATTAATAATGTGTATTTTATTACATTTATTACATTAAATTAAAATTTCACATCTGTGAAAAACACTGTTATGAGAATGAGAAGATAAGTAGCACAACCTAGGAAAAAGTTTTAGCAAAATATATACCTGAACAAGGACTTGTAACCAAAATATATAAAGAACTCTTAATCTCAACAATAAGAAAACACACAATCCAATCTAAAAAATGGGCAAAATATCTGAACAGACACTTCACTAAAGAATATACACAGATTAGAAGCATATAAAAAAATGCTCAATATCTTTTGTCATTAGGGAAATGCAAATTAAAAATAATGAAATACAAGTTTTGGAATGGCTTAAATCCAAAACTTGACAATAAAACTTACTTGCAAGGTTGCAGAGCAACAGGGACTTTCACTCATTTCTGGTAGAATGTAAAGTAGCACAGTCACCTTGGGAGAGAGTTTGACAGTTTCACCACATGATACAGCAATTGTGATCGTACATATTTACCCAACTGATTTAAAAACTTATGCACATACAAAATCCTACACACAAATATTTATAGCTGTTTTATTCAAAATGCCTTTCAATAAGTGAATGGATAAACAAACTCTGATATATCATACAGTGGAATATTATTCACAATAAAAAGAAATGAGGTATCAAGCCACAAAAATATGGATGAATCTTAAAGCATATTGCTAAGCTAAAGAAATCAGTCTGAAAAGACTGTTTACTGTATGATTCCATTTATATGACATTCTGGAAAATATAAAACTATAGAAACAACAAAAATATCGGTGGTTGCCAAGGATTTGGGAAGGAGAAAGAGTTTGAGAAGAAAAGCATGTGGGTCTTTTTAGTGCATTGAAAGTATTCTGTATGATAGCATAATTATGGGCATAACACACAAGGTATTTGTCAAAACACACAGGACTTTACAGAAAAAATAGTGAACCTTAATATACGGCATGTTGCAGTTCCAAAAAGTGTGAGGTGCTCAAGAAAAAAAAAAAAAAAAGAATAGAGATATGTCAAAGGGATACAGGAACCATTGGAAAGAGATCCCAATGATAAAAGCTGGAGCAATTTTAGTAACAGAATAAATAGTGTTGGATTACAGCCAAAGCAAACATAAATAACCATGAATCTAGATTGATTATTTAACTCTAAGAGGAAAATAAATTAATCAGAAAGAATAAATAAGTCTCTCAGGCAGAAGAATTCTAAATAATTTGTGCAGATATTCTGCCTTCAAGGAGGCTTCCTCAATTACTCCCCACTCCTTAAGTATGGACTTTACATAATGACTTTCTTCCAAAGAGTACAGTATTGAAAGGGGATAAAATAATAATTTTACAATGGAGAAAACTGACAAACTACCTCAGACAGGAGATAAAGTTTAACTCAACAGCGATAAATCAAGTTAATAGTATGTATCCTTTATATTACAAGATGAAAAGGGCACTTAATCTTTGTGGTCTTATTCCTCAAAACACTGCAGCCTAAACAATGGCAGACAAATCCCAACCAAGGAACATTCTATAAAATATCTGATCAGTATTCCTCAAAAACTGGCAAGGTCATCAAAAACAAGGAAAGTCCTAGAAATTGTCACAATGAAGGAAAGCATAAGGAGACATGATCAAAATCATGATCATGATGACTAAATGTAATGTGATATCCTGGATGGGATTCTGTACCAGAAAAAGGCCATAAGGTAAACACTAGCAAAATCTGAATAAAGTATGAACTTTAGTGAATAATCTTGTATCAACATTGGTTTATTAATCGTGACCAATTTCTAATATTAATAATAGGAATAACTAGGTGTGGGGTATGTGGGAACTCTGTACTATCTTTGCAAGTTTTACATAAATTTAAAACTACTCTAAAAATTTTACTTGAAAAAACTTACATACTTTTCCAAAAACCTTAAATATGTAAGGCTAAAAAGAAGTGCTGCTGCATATTGTGGGCAGCTGGAGTATTATTAGCATCACACGTGTTTACACAATAATTAACAATCTCATCTTTTATCTTTCCACTGTATATCCTTATTTTTCCATCAACATGTGACTTAGGACTCCTTGTTCTTTCAATCAACCCACTTGCTTATGCAAACTTTGCTATCACCTTCAACTTGTAGTTATTATTAATGGAAAAGTAAGCAAATGCCTGAGCCATGGATTTCTAGGAGGAATGGAGAGAAAAATAGAAGAAGAAAAAGAAAAGAAATCTGTAAATGTGAAGATACCAAAGTGTAATGAATTTCCTAGATAATCTATTTCCTAGTAGTAATATTTCCCAAGTGGTAAAATTTGGAAGTAAAATCTATAACAGTTAAATTTTACTGCTAAATGTTATAAATATTATTTTTAAAATGATTTAAAAATATTATTATCAACTTTGTTAGACTAGTACGCTGAAACTGCTTTCAGCTCTGGTCTCAGTATCCATGCTGTGAGATCCCATATTTGTGAAATGATTCTTAATCAGAACAATCCTGATTTGATATTTTAAAAAAAGACTATTTTATGTTGGCAGTAATCTAAGATAGATTCACTACAACAAAGTGCATTGTGTACCATGATTAGGTCTAATTTCTAAACGTTAATAATATATTTATAGATCAGAAATGATATGACAAAATTCTCTAAAGATAGTAACTATACTTTGGTCAGTTTGGTTGTTTTAGTCTTCTTAATACAATGAAAGCCAAGGTCAAGAAAAATCACACTCAGTGTGAAACCAACAAAAATTAATAGCAAATGGTTAAGATTCACTCTCTACAGGAAGTATTCCTTTTATGAAATGTGTGTATATTTGCTGCTAAGGAGATGGGGAACAACCCAGTCCAATCTTCACAATGAGAGTACATCATTCAAAATAACATGAAACAAAGAAAGGTACAACTTAATCAACTCAATTGTCACAGCACAGGTTAGAGTTAGGAGGTATGGATTGTTTTGGACCATATAGCATCAATGATATTTGATGATATTTGGCAAAAAAATGAATTTTTTGTGTTTCAACATAAAATATTCAAGCTTTAGGAGTCGTGGGGGACAAAAGAATAGGAACATTATTACTAATTTTCTTAGGAAAGCAGATACTCTGCTTTTTGCTGACTATAGCTATTTTCCTAGCAATATCCCTGGGTGGGAGAAGACTGTACATTAGGATACCATACAACCTATAGGAGATGTTCTTCCAGAAAATTTCATTTCCTTTGTAACTTGGTGCTTTGTAGTAATATTTGGATCTATAATTTGGCATCCTCACTGAACTTGCCCATCAACAATGGCTTGAGAAGCTACCACCTCTGGTTTTTAAACCAGAAGTGAACTGCTATGTTAAAATGCTAACTTGAAATCCTGGACTATTAACAAGTCACTAGAGAATTTTGTTATATGGGTCAATGCCTCTGAAGCTAATCAATTATATACATATATTGAGCAGCTATGTTTTCAAAGACTTGTATTGGCTATAAAGAGTGAAAAGATGTAGACTTGTAAAACCCAAAGACCTCATAATCCAGATAGGGAGATGAATATATACAAAATTAAGTTTAATACAAGTTCAAAGGTTATGGGAACCTAGAAGAGAAGGTGATTTATTCTGAATGTTAGAATTGGAGACAATTTCCCAGAAAAAAATGAGAGTTGGGCTGGGTTTTAGACAGAGATTTAACACAAAGAATATTGATAATGGAATTGGTAAACTAGAGACTGCATCTCAGTGACAAGAAAGTGCATGATGTGTTTGGGGGAAGGGTGTATTTTTGGTGTGAAGATATCGTAAGACATATGATCAGACGATATAAAGGTGGATTTTTTGATAAAATGTCTTAAATACCTTGCTTACCATTTCTATAGATCTACTGATTTACCACCTTTTCTGCCTCTGGAAAAAAAAAATGGGTAATATTCTCCCAAGAATATTATTTCTCATTATTGACAATGTATTTCCCTGTGGGAAACAGAAATACTCTGATGGGGGAGGTAAATTATAACTCGTGATTGAAAAGTTCTTAATGTTTCCTGCCGAGTCCGCCAGCAGCACTCCTATAAAACACACCAAAGTTAGATGTACTAATAATTGTGCTGAAGCAATAGAGACACATCCCAGAGGAAAACTAGGAATAACTATGTAGGAGGATTAAGGAGGGTTTTTTTTATGGGACTTAATGTTTATGTTTGGTGAGTTTAAGGAGGAATTAGCATAGTCAGGGTCAATAGTGAATTAGACATGGTCAAGTAGCAGAGGCTACTTTGTGACTGGGTATCTTCATAAATGTATCCCTGAGGTGGAAACATCAAAGTTGGGCTAAAATTGTAGAGGGAAAGGAGCAGTAATCACTCATGTTGTTCAGAAGAGTGGAATGTTTTGTCATGTTTGTGGTGCTCACATAGCCTTGTTGACATCCTGGTATGAGCATTGTTTCTGATGGGAATATTGCAGTCTGGTTGTCATCGATGCCTATCCTACTCTTACTGATTGTCAGCAAGGCTGATTTTCACTTTTCAGTTCATCCTGCCCCATCCACCAGCATTCTTCATTCTTGGTTGAATATCTGCTGAGGGCACATCAAAGTAGTTTGTTGGTGGTGGAGGTGGGTATTTTTTGAGACTGATATATCTAGATCATTGTAAAATAATAACTATGATTACTCTGTAAAAAATCTTGGAAATAGGATGCCCTGAAGACATGGTAACTAGTTAGGAGGCTTTTTCAAAATTCTAAGTAAAAATTATGGGGGTCTTGGCTTAGATAGTGAGATTAGAAAAAATTAAAAAATAGTCAAGACACTTCCACAGTGGAATCTATGACTCACCAGCCAAATGATGTGGGCCATCCAGGAGTACATCTGAAAGAGTTTTACAGTAAGCATATTAAATACTGATACATAATTAAGCACCTATTTCAGAATACTCAGGATGTTACAGGCTTTTCTGTATGCACTGTGGTAATTATACCATGATTGGAAGATGAGTAAATATAGTCTTCATCTCTTTGGAGTTCATTGTCAAGAGAGGTATGCAGATATCTAAAATATGCAATGAAAACAAATAATATAGAGGAGGATTATACAAACCTACAGACAGTGGGGACTTAGGGACCTTCTCCAGGGAGGTAACCTGGAATTTGGGACCCAAAGTATAAATAGGGGAGATGATAGAAGATGAAAAAATATCATGAAATAGAAAATGAATAGTTCATGCTACCAAGATACAAATGTGAATATACTAAAGAGCTAATCATAAGTAACCACGGATGCTAGAATAAAGTGGATAGGTGTAGCTGGGGGTTTTAGAAGCTTAGAAAAATGGGTTAGGCTATAAGTCCATGCTGAGGAAATGTACATTGTAGGAAACTGAGAACCATAAACAAAGCCAATGCAATGAGCAAAAGTGGCTTATCATACACATTAATTTGTTATCAATAAGTATTTGTTATGAATAATTATCAATAAATTAATCTAAACTGGCCATGGAAAAAACCTACAATAGTCAACTAATTTGTAGTGTACCTTATGCAGAACCACACCTCTACTCTCCTATAGAGAATATTAGCATATTAACATATTTTAATTTAAAAGTGTTAATTTATAATATATTAATATATAGATTTATAAAAATTTAATTTAAAATATAAATTAACATATTAAATGCTGTTCTATTTATAAAGACTTCCACTGGAACAGATTGCTTCATATAATTTAAAATACAGTTCCAGTGTTAACCTTTGTTGGCCAGGATTTTTTGTTTTTTTCTCACAGAAAGGTAGTTCCTTTCTTTTCAGGCTCTCTGTTTTCTGCATCATGGTAACCATGGAGCTGTGATCATTGTTCTTTGAAGCCACAATCCCCACCATAGTCTCAGGAACACTGGAGGAAGATAGTTTCATTTCCTTTAAACAATCCTGGAAAGTACCCTCTCTGTATGCATATCAGAGCATTCCCTGCCATCACAGTTCTGCGTTCCTTCCATTTTGATTTTCTGAAAAGCTTCTTGTCAGAATCTCAGCAAATACACAGGTGATAAATAAACTCCCTACCTCTTGGTGTGCTACATGTAGAGGTGAAGGATCATTCCCCCATGGTGTTTTAGAATCCCAACTAAAAGGCTAACAAGTCACAAAGGTTTGGTAGTACTTACTGTCCCAAAATGGTGACAGATAAGGGCAAATCAAGTCAAATCCAGATGCAGTTCTCAGCTAGAAGAATTGACAATGGCACCTGGCATCCACTTAGGAAGGACATAATGTTCAGAATATTCCAATGAACAGAGCTCAAGCAAACTTCCATTATTTCACTCTGTGGTGAAGCCATTCTGGAGCCGAGTGTAGTCAGTATCAGTGACTTGTTCTGTGGCATTTTAAACATCTCTGTTTCTTCCCCTTTCCTTCCCATAGCCCTCCTTCTACACCCCTCTTGGGCATCTCTACTACCCTAACGATTCCTGAAACTACACTCTGCCTTTCAGAGTTAATTGGTTAGGATGCCCTCCACCACCATTTTCTTAATCCCCCTCATTCCCATCCTCAGAACCTCCTTTATTTCAGACCACTGGTATTGTAAAAAGAACCTTCTTTTCTCGTTTTTTTTTTTAAGTTTCCTGATTAACAACTTTTATTATTTACTTTATTACTTGTTATGGATTCATCTGGAAGACTTTTCTACCAAATTTCATTTTAATCTGACAATGCCTTTGGTTTATATCTCACCTTATATACATTTTAGGAATGCATGCATGTTTAGACCTATATATAGTATTATGGTGTATTAATATAAATATATAGTTATATGTATGAAGTTAGCTCTCCCTATTCACTGATTCCTCCCTCAAACATTTCAACATCATGGATTTCAAAGTCAGATATAAATTTGAAACAGCTGTGCAAAGTATGTATCGGTATGTCATTATGTACTGTTTGACTACCAGGAGATTCATCCCTAGCATTGTGATAATCTAATAATAATTAAAATTCATGAAAAATGCCTAGTATAGTGTCTTGCCTGTAGAAGTTCTCAGTAAACATTTGTCCTCTTTCTACCATTTTAAACACCACTCCCCACCCCACACACACACAGAAAAAGAGAAAGAGAAGAGATGACTCATCTTAGAGATTAAATAAGTTTTTAGAACAAAGCTGAAAAGGCAAAAAAATCATCATATTTTCAAGAATAAGATATAGAGCAAATTTAGACAAGCAGTGATGGTGCTACTAAAAAGAAAACATCAAGATTAGTGTGTATTTCTGTTCTCCTCCATCAAACAGTTCATCAAGAATTAACTGCACAGTCTCAACACACATCACCTCAATCATCCCCTTCAGGTCCAGTGAATTTTCCTTTGACCCCTGCTGTAGCCACACTCTGGGCCTTCTTTGTAGTACCACAAACTTTCCAGGTATATTCTTGCCTTAGGAATTTGCATTGTTTACTTCTCTAATTGAATGCCCCTCCCCATGTAGTAGACTAACATAATCCCTTACCTGCTTCAGATCTTTGCTCCAATGTTACCTTCTCAGCTAGGCATTTCTTGAAAGCACTAAAATTACAGGACACTTCCCAACTGTTACCACTCTTGGAAACCCTCATCATGGGAAATCTTTTTCCATAATTCTTATTGTATTCTGAAAAACTACTTATCTGTATGTCTATTTTCTCTTCCCAACACCAACTAGAATGTCAGTTCCATGGGTTTAGTGCATCCATAAAATATTGAAGAAATAGGGCTTCCCTGGTGGTGCAGTGGTTGAGAGTCCGCCTGCCAATGCAGGGGATACGGGTTTGTGCCCTGGTCCGGGAAGATCACACTTGCCGCGGAGTGGCTGGGCCCATGAGCCATGGCCGTTGAGCTTATGCGTCCAGAACCTGTGCTCCGCAACGGGAGAGGCCACAACAGTGAGAGGCCCACGTACCACACACACAAAAAAAACAAATAAAAATTTAAAAATATATTGAAGAACTAAATGAATAAACAGTAGTTACATATAAAAGAATACTAAATGGTTGAACAGTAAAAGCCTGAGAAGTTATAGGCTTGGAAGATGTTTATCAATTTAACTCAGGAAATCACTCAGTGTCCATTTTTTCCAACAATGGGAGTTAGATTCTGGAGATTATTTCATCTGCCAAAATGGATAGACTCACTTTCAAGACTGAAATGTTGTCCTTCACTTTCTCTCTTATGGTGACCAACTAACTCATATCAGTTTGACAGGGAGTTTCATGATTTTAGCATGGAAAGTCCTTCATCTAATCTAGTATCTCACTAACTCCATCAGTTCCAGGTATACTGGGATGGTTAGTTGCCAGACATCCAACCCAGAACCAAAGTCTATCAATATTGCCTGGTAAACATCTCTTAAATCTGTACACCTTTGTCCATCTCATTGCTTCTATCCTACTTCTATCTGCTGCCACATCTAACTTTCAGCCTTAAATAACCTCTTAACTGTTCTAAGCAGAGCTACCCTGAATGTCCTCTATTTTATTTCTATTGCCCCATCTAAAACTCTATCCCATCATACTACTTCCCCTGCTTATAACTCTTTAATGATCTACTACTGCTCTTAGAAGGATAATATAATTTAATATACCTAGTATGAACCAGTCTCTAACTTCTCCACCAGCCTCATCCTGTACCAGTCTTTACACTTCATCTAAACAGGGCTTTTCTAAAACCTGAATCTTTTCATGTTCCCTTCCACCACAAGGCTTTAGTACATGCAATGCCCTGTGTGTGGAATGTTATTTTCTCTCTGCTTAACCTATTCCTCCTTCTCATTTTTCAGACCTACTTCAAATATCCCTAGCTCAGGGAAATATGGCAGACTTACCTGACTTGGTCAGGTTATCCAAATATATTTAAAACCATGTTTTGTTTTTTTTCTTTTGTAGTAGCTATTGTCACAGTCACAATTTATCTACTTGTGTGTAATTATTTGTCTAATGTTGGTCAGCCTCACTAGTTTATAAGCTTTACTTTTGAACCTGTACACCTTTATTCATCTCCTCTCTTGGCATATAATCAGTTCTTAAAAAGTATTCTTGAATGAATACATAAATTAAGAGAGCAAGAACACCAAAGCAATTTGAACAAAATGCAAAGCCCCATAATCATGTCAATAGACAAAATTTCTCTAGATATAAGTCAGTAGCCTCAGACATTTAGGAGAAGGTATATTGGTGAAAGTAACATATCTCAACAACACAGTTGATACAGACTAAATCATAGTGAATAGTTAATGGGTAATGAATGATAATTATTTACAATTAACAGAATTATCTGCTGCTTGGAATATAAACTAGACAATGAAGAGAGAGAAAGAGAGAAACAGAGACAGAGAGGGACAGAGAGATTGAGAGATTTCACTTTTCTGGATAATAGATTACAGACTATTTTCTTACCCACGTCTTATTAACAAACTCACCAGTTCATAAATGAGAGTAATTTAAAATGACACACAGCTTTGTTTAATCCCTCCTCTTGAGTGTGGGTGAGATGTATGAATTGATTCTAACCAATAGATTATAGCAAATGTAAAGAGATTTTGCTGATTTAATTAAAACTGACAATTAGGGGCTTCCCTGGTGGCGCAGTGGTTTAGAGTCCGCCTGTCAATGCAGGGGACACGGGTTCGCGTCCCGGTCCGGAAGGATCCCACGTGCCGTGGAGTGACTGGGCCCATGAGCCATGGCCGCTGAGCCTGCACGTCCAGAGCCTGTGCTCCACAACGGGAGAGGCCACAACAGTGAGAGGCCCGTGTACAGCACAAAAAACAAACAAACAAACAAACAAAAAACCTGACAATTAAAGTCAAATGACTAGTCAGTTGACTCTTGGTTAAGCAACAGGGAGATTACCTTGGGTGAGTCTGACCTAATCAGTGAGTCCAATAAAAGAAGATTTGGAGGTTGGATATGGAAGAAGTCAGAGATTCTCCTGCTAATCCATATGAACTACCTATGGAGAATGACAGGCAACAGCAGGTGTCCTTTAGCTGCTGAGAACCTCAATCCTACAACTGCAAAGAATTAACTAATCAGCTTATGAATTCACTGAATTCTATGAAATTGCCATTGTTCTGTGTGAAACAAATAGTTAAATATCAGAAATTTCATATGGTTCAACCTATATATACAATGTATTCCAGGTAATGTGACTGGTGGTCTGCATTAGTATTTTTATCTGCATAATAAATTACAACAAACTTAGTGGCTTAACCTAGCACTTATTTGTTGTCTCACTCTTTCTGTAGGTCAGAAATCAAAGCACAGCCTAGATGAGTTCTCTGCTCAGGGTCTTATAGGCTGCAATCAAGATATTGAGGGTCCTGAGTTCCTCATCTGGAGCTCAGGGTTCTCTTCCACCTCCTGTGAAGCTATGTATGATTACTATCCCAGCAATTTTAACATTTTATTTTCTCCATTAGGTTTTATTTCTTTAAGTATTAAGCAACTTTTATAGAATTTGGTATTATTGAAACATCTAATTATCTATTAGGTATTAACTTAAAGATCCATGTTAGATGGATACATGGATTGAAAGGACTTTATCTGATTATAATTGATGAGACATTATTTAGGCTACATAGGCAAGGTAAATAGTATCCATTAATGAAAGATGCCTTAAGACATATTTCAGTAAGAATGAACTATTTGTCATTTACTGACATTGGATATTGGGAAAAATAATTGGATCATTTCATAAAGTATCTGAATATCTCTTGGTAAAAAATAAAAGCTATGATAACATCTTCAGTATTATCTGAAAGACATTCTGATGCATAAATCTTGATAATTTAACTTCTCTCTGCAAAAATTCAAATTTACAATATTTTGGGCTTCCCTGGTGGCACAGTGGTTGAGAGTCCACCTGCCGATGCATGGGACACGGGTTCGTGCCCCAGTCTGGGAAGATCCCACATGCCGCGGAACAGCTGGGCCCTTGAACCATGGCCACTGAGCCTGTGTGTCCGGAGCCTGTGTTCTGCAATGAGAGAGGCCACAACAGTGAGAGGCCCGGGTACCGCAAAAAAAAAAAAAAAAAAAAAAAAAAAAAAAAAAAAAAAAAAATTTACAATATTTTACTTAGAGCTAAAAAACTGAATTGAAGACTACCTACCAAGTGTCATGTGCTCCACTGATCCTTTACACAGAGGCAATGTATTTTTCTATAAACTTATATGCCATAAACATAGCTAACCTGAAGTACATGTGATAGGGAATCTATAAGTAAAGTATGTCTTAGTGATTGCTTAAACATCTGGCAGAAAAATACCAATAATTATGTTGTCTCAAGTTAATTTACTTTTTTGAAATATTCCTTGGCATTATATGTGAAACATGTAAAAAGAAACTGATTGCTTTGTAAGCGTAGCTATATCTCAACCATAGAAGTGATTTAGTTTTGATTTCCTTTTATGTGAGTATTTAGAAAGATATGCAAATGTAAAACAAATTTATTTTTTTTTAAAAAAGCACAGTAAAATATTATGAAAAAAGAGGGATCATTAGTTTTATGAGGAAGCATAAAATTTTCTCTTGTTCAAGAAGGATATGATTCACCATTCCCTTTCATTTTATTTTATTTGCCTTCTTCCCTCTCTCCCTCCCTCCCCCTCCCCCTCTCCCTCCCTCCCTTCCTTCCTTCCTTCCCTCCTTCTCTCCTTCTTTCCTTCCACAGATATTTATTGAGTCTCTACTATGTGCCAGGGAGCTGGGGATATAGTGAACAAAACAAATACAATCCCTGCCCTCATGTAGTATATTTTCTATCTGGGAAGACAAACATATATATATAATGTTGGAAATAAATAATATGAACTTAAATAGGTAAGGGAGCTGGAGTGATGGAGGTTGCTATTTTAGATACTAAAAGAGTTACCTGTTGGAACATTCTGGGGATGGAGTGAAGAGCACTTTGTTTTTGTCTTATTTTGTTTTGTTTTTTAATATACTGAACACAGGAAAGGCGAGGTAACTTCTCTCTTCCCAGCTTTTCAGGCTCTCCTTTGCACCTTCCGATTAACATAATTTGCAGAGGACCAAAAGCAGTGCAGTACCACCAGTTGAAATAGCTCTAGAAGTTGCTCCATGACTAGATGCGTTAGAGTAGAGCGAAACATTAGCAAGTTTCTTCACGGAGTGAGGGCAAAGGAGAGGATGCAGTCATGGTGATAATAAGTACACCCTGCGACAGCCACAGGAGTGCTTTGTGACAAGAAATAGAGAGGAGTGCATTTAGAGAGGGCTTTGGAGGACTCGGCATTGGGTGTGTGTGTGTGTGTGTGTGTGTGTGTGTGAAAGGATCTCAAAGGCTAAATTTTCATACTTTGCACTGGAACCGGCTAGTAACAATAATCTTTTCAATCTTTGAAAATTATCACAGGTTGCTGGACCTGTTAAACTTGAAGCCTTTAAGGGGTGCATACATAAATTCATGTTAATGGTATTTGTGTAATTTCCAGGTGTCCCAGCACTAACCGTATTTTGAAAACTTTATCAACATGGAAAGAACCCTGGATTTTAACTGTAGGAAATGTGGTTCATTTCTTGTTTTATAATTTATACACTCTGTGATCTAGTACAAGTCACAAAAACTACTCATTTTGGTTTTATAATACTCAGAATTTAAATGTCCATGGCTATAGGCCTTTTATGAGGATAAGCAAACACTTTTGGGGAATGAACATTTCTCTCTCTAATTTCTGTCATGACTCGTTTACTTTATTTTTTCCTTTCTGTGCCTTGTTATGTCTTATTTATTTTATTATGATTATTATTTTGGGGTAATTTTGGATTAGCTGTACTGTTTAATAAGTAGCAACTGGGGGTTTTGCTTTATGGTTGAACTTGTGTGTTTTAAACTTTTGATATGAAGTTTAACTCAAAATAGTTATAATAGTTATAATATTTTAACATCACTGATAGTCATATGTATTCATCTCATTCAATTTTTCTTTTGTTTCCTTATAATTTACTTACAGTCTTTCCTCATTTTTTCTGTTTCTGAATCACTCAAATTCTAACTTTTGCTTTATTACTATGTTGTTCAAATGTAAGTTATCTTTTTATCCTTATATAGTGAGGATAGTATGCATGGTGTTTTTGTATACATTATTATTTGGTTGCATTCTTGTAGAAATTTCATTTCATACTAAAAAAAGTATATGTTTAGATTTTTTTTTAATTCTGCCAAAATCATAGTATAATATTAGAAATTTTGAACTTTAATCTTTAAAGATAAGTGAGGTATATTATGTACATATTTGGTTATTTTTAAAATGTCAGGCATGACAGTATTTGATTTAAATATGAAGATGATTATGATAATATAAATTCCCATTAAAAATTTGCTGTCTTCTATAGTTTTTTACAATTTTTCTTTTTTTTATAATGCACGGGTAATAGTATTTTTTTCAATTTATTACAATTTTTTCATTATCTTATAAATTATTAGATAAGGTGTCCATTATTTTACCCTTAAAATGTGTCTTATTTTTCATGCTGCTTCTTAAGAATGTGCTTTATTCTTCATGTGCTTCTCAGGCCTTTATTTTTAATTTATATGATCTTTTGGTAATCACTAAAAGGTAATATGAGACAAGCATTAAAGAGATGATGAATTAGGTTTAGGTTATCGTGGATATGCTTTTATCCTCTTGACAGCTCAAAGGCATGAAGACAACTTTCTGAGGTTAAAGAAATAGGTCCATTTAAAACTGGGATTGCGTTTAGCATTGGTGTCATAGTTGGAGTGTGACAGGCGGCTGTTAACTCTGGCAACTTGTCATGTACCAGCTGTTTTGTCATTATTCAAAGGGCCCACAGGCAAATTCTGAGCAAAAACAATTAAATGATAAAGAAATAGAATCACATAAAAATAACACCTAATACCAAAAGAACTTCAAGTTTCAGCAATCAATAAATAAGGTGAGTTCCCATGGGGAAGTGTCCATCACAAGAGCAATGGAGAGATTTACTTTCCGCATCTTCAAAGAACAAAATCAAATACTGTGATTCTTCAAAGCTTCTAGATTTTATTTTGACCAAATTCTTAGGCTAATAAGTCTATTTTTCTTTTAAAATTTCGACAAGAATGTTACAGTACAACAAATTATTTCAAGGATATTCCTTAAAATAAAATTCCACATAAGAAATACCTAAGTTATCATTTGTAATCTTTACCCTGAGGATTTTATAGTTGGTACATCAAAACTCTAGGTAAAACTTCAAGATATCACACTTTCAATGGGATTCATGTTCAATACAAGTTGTATTACTTTAGAGAATATGGAGACTTTTTCTAGTTCTTGCTCTTAACTTTTTGAAACTAATGGACTTAGCATTGCCTGTGGGACGATCATCAGTTGACTCCCAATTTACCTAGTTTTAAGTGAATATGCTTAGTAGCAGTAGATAAGATGGTCAAGGAACACTGGATTCCTGTCATATATGGAAGAAATTTCTCACTTGCAATGGGCTTCAGGGGATCCTGGAATCACTCTTTGGCTCTGTGATTGGGTCAAATCATCCTAGTAACACCTTGGTGCTTGTCAGGTTACATCCACTTTATCAGCATTGTCAGTATTAACATAACTGTGTTCTGACTCTTGGGATGACAGTCCTAGAACAGAGTAAACCAGGTCAGGTTCTTTTAATAGAGATCCTAGAACCCAGGATAGAGTGAGTGAGTCACACAGAGAAGGAAGAAGCATTAGTCTGAAACAAGGAGATAAATCATAAAGTTAATGTTCAAGCTCTGGTATGAGATAAATCTGGGTTTGATTTCTGATTCCTTCACTATCAGCTGTCTGTGGCTATAGGCAACTGATTTAAACACTCTAGGCTGTAGCTATGTTTATCCCTGAAATGAGGAGGTTCTACCTTCTCTTAATGTCACTATGAGGATTAAATCATATGATCTTCATAAGATTATTAATAGAACTTGTGAGTACTACCTTAATAAACATTCCTTATTGTTTTGGCTGTTTCTATGTTCTATTTATCATTATCACCATCATTGTCATTTTGAATTTTGTGGCTTCAAACATCATAAAATCTGCTTCAATTTTTTTTCCTCCAGGAAATATTTTCTGACCTCCTTCCTTTACCATGAGGGACCTATACCACCCTGAAGGCTAACCATATTTACCTGTGCTTGCCTTATCTTCTAAGACAGTGCCAACTCACTGAGTGTAAAGATTGGATTTCACCTGTCTACATGCTGCTATCATACTTAGCATGATGCTTTGAATGTATTAAGAGCTATGTATTGGTTGTGGAATTGAATTGCTACCTGGTTTGGGTATAGCCTGTTATGGAGCTTTAGTGTTTCTTCATGTATTGTTGTAACAACACTACTTGTAATTGGAAGTCTTTTATTGCAAATTCAACATTTTTTATGAACTCATACATGGGTCATTATGATTTAGATATTTTAAAAAAAACAGGATGATCCAGCTTCCCCCCACTACATAATCTCTGAATTCCCAAATCTAATTTTCCTTTACAGAGTTATGAAAACTTTCCTCTTCCAATTGCAAATTGTCTTATTATGAAATTGAAAGTGAGGTTTTTGTAAAATACACTTGGAGAGGGATCACAGAGTAATTTTTTTAGGTATCCTATAAGCCAAAATAATAATAATAAATAAAAAACAAAATTGCTATTTGGTCTAGCCCTGATAACTCAGAAATCTATTTGATACTTAGAATGATGAAGGCTTTAGGAGCCTGTTTTTTTGTTTGTTTGTTTCTTTCCTTATCATCCTATGTTTTCAATGATTCAGAGGATCTAGACATGCTTTATGAGGAGTAAAGCTACTCTAAATATTTAAGCAAGCATGATCTGGGGGACCCATCTAGACTAATTCTGATCCCCGATTTAGAATTAAATTTGGTAAGAAATACCTTATACTTCTCACATGTTCTCAGGTTTTCCAGAATTAGACCAAACAGGAAAAGTGAATTTTATGGAAAAATAAGAGCCAGGTAAACACTCCTTAGGTATCTAAAGCAAACATGAGAATGGTGAAAATACCATAAAGGATTTGAATCTTCACTGACTGAAACCACAAAATGGGAAACTAGAGAATGATCCAAGTTGCAGTGGAAATGCTGTTGATGGGTGACAGTTTGTCTACCGCCTGGGACCCTGTTAGGGGAAGAGGTAGCATTTGAAGGGCCTGGGTTCTGGCACCTTTTGAAATAATAGCTCAAATACAACTGAAACTATATCAGTAGATTTATTTTGTGAGTCTGAAAGGGGTGATGTAGAGTAGTATCTATGTCATAGAATAAAGTTGTAATGTCCAGGAGAAGAGCAATTCTGGTCACCAACATTAAGAGAAGTGCTGGAGGTCCAATCCCAATTAGATATAAACATTAATGCTCTTTTACTAAAGTCTTAATCATGACATACGGTGTCTTAGATTATGGAATCATAGAATGCTATATCTGGATACCATCTAATCCAATTACTTTCTTTTTTTTAAACAGAGAAGGAATTATAAATTCAGGGTAATTTGCTCAAAATATTTATTACGTATTTCAAGTTGCAAGTGTGTGTGTGTGGTTTTTTCTGTTTTTTAAAAAAAATTATTTTGGTCACACAGCACAGCTTGCTGGATCTTAGCTCCCCGACCAGGGATTGAACCTGGGCTATGGCAGCAAAAGCACAAGTCCCATAAGTTGCAAGTGTCGAAAGGCCAAAACAAGTGTAACAACAACAATGAAATTTTCTCAATAATTGGAAAACCCTAGGGGAGAACTGTCGCCATGAACAGCTTCATTCAGGAGCTCAAATAATATCACAAAAGACTTGATTTCCTACGTATCTCAGATCAGTGCACTCCCCTTCTCTAGGCTGGGCTTCACTCTCAAGCTCTGAGTATGAACAAGGTGACCAGTGGCTTCTGCTTCACATCCTTTGAGGTCCAAGTCTAGGAGGAAATAAATTTGCCTTTCACATTGCCATCCACTTGTGCCTCCCACAGAAGTATGGAACTTTGTCTTAATTAGACCAGTTGCAGGCTAGGTTCCTACCTGTGACCCCATCTTTGTTGCCAGGACAATGTGAAGCAATGATTGGATTAGATCTGATGCAGAAAGGGTATTTCACTCTTAAAAATGATGGTCAGAATTCAGGTTCCACGGGCCGAGAGTAGAGGTGGAGAGTCCCTCACAAAAAAAGAAATGAGATATTACCAGGAAAAAGCAGATACAAGCTGAGGTAGTAAAGAACTATTTTTTTTAACTTTTTATTTTATATTGGAGTCTAGTTGATTAACAGTGTTGGGTTAGTTTCAGGTGTACAGCAAAGTGATTCAGTTATACATATACATGTATCTATCCTTTTTCAAATTCTTTTCCCATTTAGGTTGTCACATAATATTGAGCAGAGTTCCCTGTGCTATACAGTAGGTCCTTGTTGGTTATCCATTTTAAATATAACAGTGTGACATGTACACACTACTATAGTAAAGAACTATTAAGTCAAGAATTAATCCAGACAAAGCTATCAGGGTCCTTCACTAAAATGTTGCATCCCTTAAAGTCTTCATATGAAAAAAACATATAATCATGTGTGTGGTGGGTTGTATTTATTATACACCCATATGTGGTACCTCCCAGCAGGAGGAATACACTCAGATGGAACCTGGGACTTGCTTTGTGAGCAGAAACAGCATGTGACAATTTTGAGCAGAAGCTTCAAGAACCAACAGAGGGTTCAACAAATTTGTTTTTCCTTCTGCCATCACAACCAGTGGTGTTTCAGCTAGGAGACTTCTCTGTTAGTCTGGTTTTTGGAAGTGAAGATGAATTGGAGCAGTGCCATAGTCAATACATGAAGGACATAGAACATGAGAAAGGAGTAGATCTTTCCTTCTGTAATAGACTAAAATTTTGGGACTGTTTGTTATCACCGTATGACTTAACTTAGCCTGACTGATACAACTTCCTAAAAAGAATCACCAACCTCACTTCTCTTTTGGCATTTATAAACCAAGAAAAACCTTTTCATCTACTGCTTTTCCTAAACTTCTTGCTCCCCAGCAAAGCTAGAAAAATCATTTTAATATGATATAATATTATTTTAGTTTTTGGTAAAATTAACTGATTTAAATTTGCTCTATGCCTAATCTGAAATGTACCACATACTAGTTCTGTGACTTTGGACAAATCTCTTTATCTCTTCAGATCCTATATTAACTCTGAAATATTGTGTTTGATGACTAGATGACTTCCAAAATCACCTCTGTCAATGAGTATCTATGGTTCCAAGAGTTCATGCTTTTCTTTCCTTTGTAGCACCCATTATAATTTGTAATTATATATCCTTTTGTAAGGATATATATATCCTTTTGTTGCTTTTTAGTTTTATCTCTCCACACTAGACTATAAGCTCCATGAGGGCAGGAACTATCTCTGCCCTTTTCACCATTGTACACTCAGTAACTAGCAAAGTGCTTTATGCATAGAAGGATGAATAATGTTGTTATTCATTTTCTTACAAATGTGATATACATCTTGGCTTGAATGAAACATTATCTAGATTAATATCTTTGAGCAGGCATTATCTTCCAGTTGTCCAAGACAAATGTCTATGTCCATATCCAGACATAACGTGTAAAATGTAATCTAGAGGTACATATTTTTACTGAATCAGAAAATGTGCATATACTTTGCTGTTGACAGTATAAAAACCATACAAATCATTCTAGAAAATCATTGCCAATCCAAGAAAACTGTTAAACTCACAGGTCTGTCATGCTGGAAATTAAAGCATGGGATGGTTTATGAGTTGATATTCAACGATGTGTACACAGACTGTTAGGATTTTTTTTAACTTGACATTTTAGAAAAAAATCAACATTTATTTGAAACAAAATACTACTAATGATGGTTTAATTCTTAAGCAGTTCCCCATTTTGCCTCTAGATGTCTCACCTGGAATTCGCATTGTAGAAGATTATTCTGATGCAATACCCCACTGTAGGCTTGGCTGAAATGTCATCTTGGGAAGTAAAAGAGTAAACCATGTGAATTTAACTGCAGTTGGGTCAAAACATTCCATCAGTATTTTTTTTTAACTTTCTGGAAAAATGCAAATAACAGATGGTGGGAGAATAGACAGATTTATGAGAAAAATGACTTGGTATTAGTCATTCCGATGAGCCACATCCCAAGTAGGCCCTGCCTTTTTATCTGTGATAAACAGTTTCCAGGTGTAACCCTTGATGTTGGGAAAGTGATATTTAAGACAATAGTCAGCAGCCCATCTTAACAGCTTTTTTTTTCCACTTCAAAAATAATTCATACCACATATATCCCAGTAGGCAAGGTATGGAATCCAACATATTAATATGTTTTAAGAATATGGCTTACAGGAAAATAACAATGATGTTATCCTAGGGAAACTGGCTCTACAAGTTAAACCAGAAACAAAAGTAGTAGTTTTACTTCTTGATACAGTAAGAAATATTTTGGCAATGGGCAAAAATAAAAGTTTATTTATTAAGATATTTTTATTGTAAATAAATGAGAAATAATACTCTTGCAGATATCTCAATTAGTAAAAATGTGTTCCAAGTACCATATATTATATAGATTAATATACTATATATGCAAATGCTATGACAATATTTATTGTATAGAGGGAATGTGAAAAAGACAGATGATCTGCAATGGTTTATAAAAAATATTACATTTCAGATAATATTCAAACTACTTCAAAATGCAATAGAGCATAATCACTTGGACTTCTACCACAAAACCTAGAAATCTCTAAAGCGAGGTGGGGGTGGGGGTGGGGAATCTCTTCCTGTCCCTAAAATAGGCTAGCAAGAGCAGATTATCAATATTGATTTGTTGAAAAAACTGAGAATGAAAGGTGAGCAAAATCTGATTTTTTTTTTGCCAATTTACTAAAGAAGTGTTTTCTTTCTTTGTGGATTTTCATTATACTATGCTTCAGTTTCTATATCTTAAGTTTCTTTTGTTTGTTGTGCTTTATTTTAAGCCCTGCAGATCTAAAGAAAAAGTTAGAATGACTTTTACTGATTATTTTGATTTTTATTCAAATTGGACACTAATAAAACTAGTAAAATGTATTAGTCTCAAAATATTTGGTATAACTACTCACTTTGCACTACCAAAAAAAAAAAGATTAAAAAATTCTCAGTGTGCCCCATGTTCCATCTGCTTTTGTTTCATTTTGATTATTCAACTATTTTTTTCAGTTGATTCAGGTCAGTTTGATCATTTAAGTTACATTTACAAATATGTCACTTTCATATTTAAAAGCACTTTTCAAAGAATTATTGCAAACTTCCTAATTATCAATGAACTTTTGGGTCTAACATCCAAGGCTCCCCCTGGGCTAGTTCTAGCCTCCTTTTCCAGAATTTCTTCTTCTAATAATTGTAAAGTGATCTAAGATCTCTTCTTACATTTACCTATTATGGTAAACTGTTGTTCAATTCAAATATTATTTACTTCATGATGCCTATTCTTGTTCCTTCAAGTAGACATGATCAAATCTGTCTCTACTTATGGAAATTGAAGTACTATTATATGTTTACTTATCTCTAGCTATTGGTTTGTAACTTCAGTAGTTCCCTGAGTGAAATGAAATACTGGTTCCTGTACACAGAGGGCAAGGAGAGACTCAAGAAAGGAGTAAATCACTCCAGATAGGTAGGTGGTGGTTTTAATAAGCAAGGGGACTTATGAAGCTCGTTTTGGACAGCTCCAACATGAGTATATCTTTGCACCTACCTTCCAGAATCTTAAAAGTTTATATAGAGGCCTTAACTGGGTTCAGTCATGTATTCAGTTCAGATGGTCTCAACAACACCTTATCTCTCAAGGCTAAGTCCTTGAAACACCTTCTAGCATGGAAATATTAGAAGTGACATGTATTCCAAGGAGAGAGAGGAGATAAGGAGCCTCCAACTGCATGGGTGACTGTGTGGGTCCTGCTCTCAGGTCAACCAGAGGTCATCATGACCTCCTCCAACACAAGCCTCTGTCCAGATTCTAAATTGAGGTCAGCAGTTGTAACTTATTCCTAAGAACATTGCTTGACCTTCAACAAAAGTTGGTTAAAATAAATTCTATTTGTCAATTTTCCAGTTAAAGGAATTGATACGGTCAATATTATCCATGGAAGGAAGGAGAGTATGACTCTGATAAGTTCCTGTTGGGATGACACCATGAGAAAAGGGAAAGAGAGAAGCTGAGAGAAGTTCATGAAAAAAGACAAAGAGGTTAGAGAGATATGAAAGAAAAGGAGTAACAGGAAGAGTAGAAATAGAATGAGCAGGAAGAAAGGTATGTCTTGCTCATAGACCTGAATGGTATTATTTCTGGGATCTTCTGTCTTAGCTCCACCTCATCATGAAACTCCCAACTTGCCTGATAGCAGTTCAGTAGGAATAAATCAGCCTTTGAAGTATTTGGGAATCCATCCAGGGATCAGCCAATCTGTGCAGGTCCTGAGAAGTGAGGAAGGTAAGCCAACTCCCTGGTCCCTTGTCCCTTCCTTTGCACAGCATGATGTTCTAGTAGCTTCAAAGATACTTTTTCCTCAAATAGTACCTACTCTTCAGAGCAAATTCTGAGTGCTTCATCTATGGAGCAGCTGGAATTCCTTAGAGATCATCAATCAAAATCCAGAGGCTTACATTTACTTATAAAATTGGGAAGTATTTAAATTTCCAATCAGTTGTGTGTCAGTTGTGGATGATTCATTTAGATTCTTTTGGTCTCAATTTTCAAATTCTAAAGGATGACTGTTAAGCTAGAGTTCTCGGAGAACTCTTCTAGGTATAAGATTCTGTTTTGCTATTCTGGAAATTAAAGTATGGATGTTTAATTCCCTAATCATAACACCTGAACTTTTTTGTCTGTTACTAATGTAATGGTAATTATAGATATACATATTTCTATCTCAGATATATATATATATATATATATATATATATATATATATATATAGTTTAATTTTTAAAGAAACATTATAGCATTTAAAGTAGTTATCAGTGCTATAATGATGTGGCACAGTGGTTAAGAATCTGGTGCCAATGCAGGGAACACAGGTTTGAGCCCTGGTCCAGAAGATACCACATGCTGCAGAGCAACTAAACCTCTGCGCCACAACTATTAGGCCTGCTCTCTAAAGCCCGTGAGCTACAACTATTGAAGCCTGTGTGCCACAAATACTGAAGCCCACACACCTACAGCCCGTGCTCTGCAACAAGAGAAGCCACTGCAGTGAGAAGCCTGCACACAGCAAAGAAGAGCAGCCCCCACTCGCCACAGATACAGAAAGCCCACGTGCAGCAACAAAGACCCAACGATGAAGACCCAATGCAGCCAAAAATAAATAAATAAATAAATTTATAAAAAGAAACAGTAGTTATCAGACTTTAAACTTTTAGAGTCCTCTTTTCAGTTAATCAGAAAATGAAGTAAACTTTATTTTCTTTATAAATTCAACATATAAAAATGTATTGAAAATCTATCATGGGCCAGTGCTTGGATTATAGCAATGAGGAGAATACTTCTTTCCCTCCACATGAAGCAGGTGCTTGAACTGAATAAAAGGCTAGTAGATCTAATTAAATTATGTGTTTTGGATATCACTGCCTTTAAAATTCTAATCAATAGGCATTTGATATTTTCTTTAAACAAAGAAATCAAATCTGCTTTTTAAAACTATTTACTGGTGCTAACAATAGCAAACATGTTTCTATTAGAACACTGTTTCATTTATAAATGCAGGTAAGTCTTGACAAATATATGTAAGTTGTTGAGAGTATAGAAAAAAATACATTGGAGCTGATGCAAAGTTTATGATTTACTTTTAAAACTCTGTAAGAAGGCTACTTGAACTTAATTCTAATAGTCCAGACATGTGTCATATTAGGGTTCTGCCAGAAATAGATGGCTCTTTCAAATGATACAATTGATGAGCTTTTAATAAAGATACTCTTTTCTTTGTAAGTGGTGTGGGCAGGGTTTAGAGAAACCAACAAGGGGTGGATCAGCACACATGGGCTAGCAGCTCTGGGATTCTGTGACCACCCCTTCACCAGAAGTAGAGAGGTAGAGGTTGGTGCCAGAACATGGAGATGTTAGCATATAGGTAAGACAGCTTAGGAAGCACTATGGCCTTTGACAGAGTGACACAGCCAACCTGTGGCCACCTGGCAAGGAGAATTACATTGAAATAGATATCCTGGACACAGTCTCCTCTTCCAATTCAGTCTATGACTGCTTCTCATTGGCTCAACGCAAGCCAGAGAGCATGGTAGCTCAACGATGGGATCCATAGAGGTCAATTTTCTATAGTGTAGAACAGAATAAAGAAGGCTCGTACATGGACCTGCGCAAAAATATGGAGGACATGCAGAACAAAATGGTAATTAGAAGTTATTAAAATGATGTCTTAATGATCTTTCTAGTTTAACATGGAAAAATTACATAACAGAAAAGTTGAGTTCTATTTTATTTTGAAAGCAATTTTCAAAATTCAAATTAATATTTTAATCACTCATTTCTGTAGAACATGATATATATATATATATATATATATATATATATATATATATATATATACATATGGATGACAGTGTTTTCTCCAATATTAGTAAAAACTTTACCTTTAGAATGATTTAATGATAGTGGAAGTGTTTCTCAGCTTTGAATTGCTAGATGTCATTCAGTAGGCACTTAAAAATGGAATAAAAGGGGCTTCCTTGGTGGCGCAGTGGTTGAGAATCCGCCTGCCGATGCAGGGGACACGGGTTTGTGGCCTGGTCCGGGAAGATCCCACATGCCGCGGAGCGGCTGGGGCCGTGAGCCATGGCCGTTGAGCCTACACGTCCGGAGTCTGTACTCCTCAACGGGAGAGGCCACGGCAGTGAGAGGTCCACGTACCGCAAAAAAAATAAAATAAAATAAAATTTAAAAAAAGGAATACAAGCATGAAGGGAGAAAAAAGTAGATTCATGTACAAACCTCATCACAAGTATTTTGATCTGGTTCACTTTAATTCATAGAAATATATAGATACTTTTATTTTTATAACACTGAAAGTGCACTACCCTAAAATCAAACCAAAATAAAACAATACTATACTTGATAAGTCCACACAGGACTTAATAATATGAACACCTAGTGAATACAAGCAGAATGCATGGTCTGGGTTTCTCTTCAGAAACAGATAATTATGATCATGTTCATTTTATTTATTTTGTTCCTCTTTGTACCTTTATTGTCCCCAAATTAAAATGGAGAAAAATTCTAAGTATTCTGTAATTTTTAAAAAAGTAACAGACTTGCTGATAATACAGAATAGCTACAAATTTTTATTGAATAAATCACTTTGTTTTGCTTTGCTTCTGTTTTAAATCTAAAGTTGAAGATGAAAGAACTAGATGAAGATTTCTGGTTTATTAATATTTTTTAATATCAAAACACACACACTTTTGATACATAATCTGGCTTAGATCAAGCTGCCTGCTCCATCAAGGGCAATGTCTTTGGCAAAAGTAGTTCCTTGCAGTTCAACATAACATATGTTAAACATGTACCAAATATTTTGCTACAACTTGGCAAGTTCAGCACAACTGGCAAACCCTTCATAAGAAAGGCCACAATGTCACATTGGCATGAAAATAGAATCTAGGCTGAGAAGTAGAGAGAAAAATAAAAGTTCTCTTAAGGTCAAGGGCAACAGCTGAGCAGCACTGGGGCTACCTGTTTCAAAGGATACAGTGTCTTGTGTTTGTAGATAAAATGTTGGTTTCTATGGGGGGGAGGGTGGTCACAGGAACAAATATCCCTGACTCCCAAACAAAATAATCCCCAATAAAATGGATGATGTAGCCCTTAGTAAAAAGGGAGATAACTATTCATGGGAAAAAATGCATGACCTCACCCTTTCAGAATACACAGTGATTCATCAGCATTTTCCAGCTTTCTTGCCTGCTTGTTTTGAATCTCACAGCTCTGTCCGTTTCCCTTTTGCCCCCAAGGTCAGGTCACCTAATTGAAGGCCCTGGGGTTTGGGAAGGACAGTAAAATTTAAGGAAAGCCCATGGTTTGTGGAAGTACTTCTTGTCAATAATTTAGAGGCACAGTCTTTGCTGACCGCACGTGTTTCTCAGGAGCTAAATGTTATCTTTGTTTCTTTTCCTCACTTTATTTTGTCTCAGAAAGGCTGTGTGTTGACTTCATTGAAAAAGAAGCCTCTGTGATCATGAGGAAAATGTCCTGGGAATAATATATGGAAATGTATTTATAAGCAGGAGGAATCAGCTAAAAATATCATTACAAGCAGGCTAAGTTATAATTTTAAATTGTGGCACTTGCAAAATCCTTGAAGTGCTATCAGTCCGTCTCCTTCTTATGAAAGGCATCATAGTTTAATCAAATAACTGTGAAACCACTGCCTTGAAATTGCAACCAAATTGTTTGTGCAGTGTTATGTATCTAAGGGAACAAGTGTGGATTTCTAGAATTACATTATTAATTTCTTTTGAGCCATGTGCACTTCAAAGATTTTTCAGAATCTAGTAATGCTAATGTTACACAGTGACCGATTCCTCTGTGGGTGGAAGTACTAGGCTTCTTGTTATGCCTCTTCCTCTTCTCATCTGCGTATCTCCTGATTATTTCTGATTTTTGGCTCTGCAATGTGGGGGGCAGGAGGGGGATGGCACATCTGTCTAGTTTGTTCTACCAGACATCTACAACTTTATACAAAGAATGATAAGACCACTATTGGGGAAAAAAAGAAAGTTTTTGATCAACCTGATGCTTTCAACTACACTCTACCTGTAAGTCCCGGCATAAACAGTACCCTTGTGCCTATTAAAATGCATATTCCCGGGCCCTGCTTCCTGAGATCCACCAGTGGTGGGTCTGAGATCTCTAATTTTTATTGGGAATCTGTGGGCCTGAGGGCTACACTTTGAGAAATTCAGCAGTATGTTTTCCTTTGATCTTTAGAAATCAGATCAAGCTAATGATTTTCATCTATGCTAACTGAGCAATTTCTAGAAAAATCATTTCACTGCTGCTCAGAAGCCAGTGATTCAGGCCTATCAAAGCAGCTTGTGCAGCCTTGGCTCTCAAGTGTTCTAAGTAATCTCTCTAAAAGCCCATTAACCATTAGTGATCTGAAGACGTGGTTAGGGATAGCTTAAAAATTACATGCTAATATCGTCTCTTCATTTGGTTGGCTTGATTGTACCAATGTAGAGAAAACCCTGGGTATGAGCATCCACCACCTCAACCTGGGGCCCAGGTAAGTGGCAGACTTTGCTTGATCTTCCTCATGTTATGCTCTCACATCTTGGGAACAACCAAAGACATTGGGGGTGAAAGTTGGGGCTAGACTTCCCACATCCCTCCTCTTACCCCTCTCTTATTTCAGAGGTGTCTGTGGGTCTCAATGACCTGTGTCTATCCACATTTCTGCTTGGATTCTGGCCTTGGTGTTGCTGGCTGGGCAGATAAAGCACTGTTGTTTTCACTCTGAGAGCTTTCCTTTCTGCTTATTTGCACTTCTATCACTCTGTACCCTGATGATAAACCCCATCTGATTCAGACTGACTGCTTACACTCTATGCTGTCAGCACTATATTCATTTATACAAGTGGGCTGAGTGTAAATATCCTTAGGTCTTTTCCTGAGATGGTTTGACCAAACAAATGGCATGTTATTTATTTCCAGGAGTTTGTTATTTTCTTAGGGAACTCAAACCTGGGGTCACTCCATTTTGCTTATTCATTATTGAGGAGTTAATGACACTGATGCTTATTTTTTGTAATCAACATTACTTGAGGTATAATTTGCAAACAATAAAATTCCCATGTGAAATGTACAAGCTGGTGGCTTTTTACACTTTCTTCTTTTGAAACAATCATAGATACACAAAAAGATGCAAGGATAGTACAGAGCATCCCATTTACCCTTCACCTGTGTGCCCTCAATTGTTACTTCTTAAAGAATGATTGTATAATACAAAACCAGGAAAATGGTGTTAGTATGAAATGTGTGTATAGTTCTACGTTATTTCATCACATATAGATTGGTGTAGTCACCACCACAATCAGATATATGTAATAATGAGGCTGAAGTAACACAAATACAAAATTGGAAGCAGTGAAAATAGGAAGGCATAGCAAGCTAACCTTAGTGAATGATAACGTAGTCACTATGTTTAACTTTCAGGACTGACTATGAAATCCCTGGCATCCAGGGTGAAAAGGAGAGCATGATAAATGGAATAGCTTTCCTTATTAGAAAGGAGGATGCCTGCCAGTTCTTCAGTGAAGAGAACTTTTCCGCTGGTGTTAACTCTAAAAGAAATAAGTTTTACACAGACCGTACTGATGTAATGGTTAACGTTCTGAGCAATTCTGAGCAATATTTCTATAGAAAAAGCAAACACAGATTTTGCTTAACTGGCTATTTTTCTTTGTGACTACTAGTCACAAGTCCGAAAGCAAACTATTAAAGCAAAACTCCATAAAGCTAACAAATAAGACACATTAGGTGGCTAGCACTTCAACACAGCATAAAGAAGGCTATGGAGTGGGGGGAGGGGCTTCTATGATCAGTATTAGTGTGACTCAGCATCTATTTCTGGTTTTCCTTTTCAGGCTTTTTGTGAATGAATGAGGCCATGTGACCAGTTATGGCCAATGAGTTGTGAGTATGGCAGTTTATATTTTCAAAAGAAGGCTTCTCCTAAAGTATGACACTGACATTCCTCTGTCAGGAGATTGGGTCTAGCTTTCCTCCCATTGAACTACAGCGGGTGGGCTTTACAGAAGTGATGCTGTGTGATCTCAGATGTTAGGTTCTCCCTGGCCCCCCTTCAATTAATCTCTTTTTCTCTCTCTCTTCTTGCATTTTTATGAGTCCTGTGACAACATGTAAGAAATTCAGCCATCCTGAAGCAGTCATGCTGAAGAGAATACGTAAAGAAACAGCACAGAGGTAAAGAATTCTGTCCAAGGCACCCCAGCTGTTTCAGTGCAGAGCTCTTCAAGTCATTCAGGCTTAGGACCCATATATGGGAGTAAAGAAGCCCTGGAGATAACTGAGCCCCAGTCATCTTCTCACTACGATTTCAAGAAAGGAGGTTAATTTAATATTTATTTGAAAGGAAATATAGAGCAAATTACTTAGGATTCCTAGGTCTAGAAGAGTAATTGAATTGCAAACACCTATGCTATTTGCAAGTGTTGGTGAAGAAATATGTAACAGTATCCTGTATACTAGAATCAATTTTGAAACATCTTGGAGATCAGGCTTCACCTGAAATATTAGGGAAAAAGAATCACCCATTCTTATAGAAGGTCCTCTTTTGAATAATCTCCATGGAGGAAAAAAATACAAAAACAATTTCAACAAATAGTTCTGATAATTTCAGTCATAATGACTTTTGTTATCAGTGCTACTTTTCTGAAGTTTGGTTTTTTTTTTCATTCTTAGTGTCTAATTTTTTTTAATGCTTTCTTCTTTTGTTTTATCTTCTAGACCATAGTTGATTATGAGTACCTGGTTGATTATAAAAGAGCATATTTTAGGGCCAAATAAGACTTTATTGATCATCTTGGCTTAAATCCCAAATATTGTGACAGAGGAAATTTGATATCTAGGACCTTCCCAAGGGCATGGCTTAATTGTAACCCTGGGCACCTGACTGGCCGTGCTCTCTGTCTTCAGAGACGTCACTGACTTGATGGATATGCCATGAACAGCCTTTGCAGAGACGACCACATGGCATCTGAGTATTCCCCAAAGGGTGAGGAGTAGGAAAAGAAGAAAATGCAATAGCCCCTCTCCACTGGTCACCTGTGGATATCACCCTCCACGTTTTTCTGAATAGCTCCTCCCTGCCCCCAAACAGAGGTGTAATCAACATTGATAAAATGGCTACCCAACACTTACTTCCAATATGACTGTGATATTTTAGAAAAACAGGGAATGTCTCTTCTGGTAAAATGCAGAATGTATTAAATGATAATGATGTATAATAACTGGTTACTAATCCCTGAAGAGAAAAATATTGTTTCCTGTATTTTGTCTTATTTGGATAAAATAAATAATTTTTAAACCTATAGCTATTAATGTCTTTTTAATAATATGCTGTTCAAAATCACACAAGTTCAGAGTTCTACAACTGGTTGTATCTTATGTACCTCTGATAATGTATTCCTCATTCTTGTTTCTGAAAAATTTAGATTTGAGGAGATTTACACATGCTCAAAACTTCATTAAATCTCATAGTCTCAGAGACCTTTCCTTATCACCTCTTCTCCCTTTCAATACAAAATAGCCCTCCCATTAAATACTCCCTATTCACACTAAATTTGTCTTTCAGAGCTTTCCTCTAAAGCTGTTATGCTTTTGCTTATTACAATTTTATATTTCTTTGCCACCAGTCTGTAAGATCTATGAAGGCAGGGACAACGTCTGTCAACTTCATCATTATAGGTTTGAGATTAGTTGTTATAAGTATTTGTTAAATGAAGTAAGCATTGACCTTCAGCTCTAATATTATCATTTGTAGGTTTCCTCTTCTTTAATAGATGATTAATAAGAAAAGTTATGGAATATGATTATAGTTAAGACAATATAAGAAATCACACAACAGACTCAGAAGAAATCATAGACATAATATAAATGATAAGTGCCATAAGAGTTGAGTAGGTAGCACCATCCCCTCAGGAAGGTGTTTAGAGAACATTCAAGTAGAAAGTTGGACTTTGAAAAATGGATGGGGAGATGAGTAGAAAATATATTGACAGTGGGAAAAATTTGGCATGAACAAAATCAAAGAGAGAAATAGATGTTCTACACATAGCAGGGCAGTTTTATGGTTTTTCATTTTTGGAGAAAATATTCTTATACGGACATCATGAAGTATGAACTTTGAGAGGTCATTTGGGGGATTATTGGATACTTTTGAATGCTACAGTCCAAGCTCTGTCTCATAAGCATCGGAAACCACTGTATGTTTTGCACAAGCAAGTGGAATGATGAAAGAGTTCTACCAAGATGTTCTTGGTAGCTTAATGCAAGATGGATTGACTAGACAAAGCTCAGAGAGAGAAATGAGTAACCTGTTGAAATTTCATAAGCAGGGTAGAGATAGTTGAAATAAAAAGGAAGGTTATATGTGACATGCATTGTGAAATATAATAAAATATTAAAAACCAATGTGGATTATAGATGGAGATAGATGGTAATAGAAAGGAATAGGCAAAGAAGATTCAACAACTGGAAAGACTGTAATAAAACAAATGGAATGTAGGAAGCCAGCTATAAGAGATCATTTGTGTAGATCAAGTGATAACTTAGAGATATGGAATGATCATTGACAATGGGATGCCCAAGTGGCCATATTTTGTAGGCAAAGGTATTATAAGATGAGCTTACAAGGGTAAAGTCAGTGGTAGAAATCAGTGGTCTTTGGTCAGATTACACACTGGTCAGATTTTGTAAAGGCTCCATATATCTTTGAAAATAATCAGTGTTCCCTAACAGTTAAGTTAATTGTCCTTTATATTTCTTTTAAATCAAGCTTATTGATTATGTTATTCAAACTTCTATATCCTTATTAGCTCTGTTGCTGCTTGATTTATCAAGTATCTGAGAGAGGCATATTAAGTTTTTTTTTTTTGGTAAAGTTTCCATGCACTTTTTTTTTTTTTTTTTTTTTTTGCGGTACACGGACCTCTCACTGTTGTGGCCTCTCCCGTTGCGGAGCACAGGCTCTGGACGCACAGGCTCAGGGGCCATGGCTCACGGGCCCAGCTGCTCCACAGCATGTGGGATCTTCCCGGACAGGGGCACGAACCCGTGTCCCCTGCATCGGCAGGCGGACTCTCAACCACTGTGCCACCAGGGAAGCCCCTCCATGCACTTTTAAAAATAATCTGTGTTCTTTAAAACGTATGTGCACACTTTTGTATATTTCGTTTAAATGAAGCTTCTTAATTGTGTTGTTTAAAATTTCCATATTTTCATTAACATTGTGCTGCTTAATCTGTCAAGTTTCTGAGAATTATATTAATATCTCTACCAATTAGTGTCTTTACTTTTAATCATAATTCTGCCAGTTTTTGCTTATATAGTTTAGGATTATGTTGTATCCAAGTTCAAGATTTAAAATTTCTGGTGAATTTTTCATGTTATCATTAAGTTAGAAAATTCTTTATCCACAATAGAGTTTATTTTTATCTAACAATATTAATATACAATATTTGTTTTATATCTTATTTTTACCTCTTTACTTTTAATATGCCGGAGTCAACTTACTTTTAGATGTGTCTCTCATAAACAGTGTATAGCTAGTTTTTTTTTTAATCAAAACTGAAAATTTCTTTCTTATAAATGAGAATTTGCTCTTTTAAGTTTTATTTTAATTACTAATGCATGTGGACTTCAACATTTTAAGTCCAATTTATTTTTAATCCCTCCTTCTCCTTAGCTATTACTTTCCCCCAAGAAGTTCTTATTCAGGTTTATCAATACGTTTGCCAGTTTCTTTCCTTGTTTTGACTGCTTGCATCACACTCCTTCATGGGAGTTCAATGTTTTTCTTACTGAAGTATATATATCCTTTAGTATCAATAATATACTCTTTCAGTATATTCTTTTAGTAGTTCCTTCAGTCGGTAGTCATAAACTTTCTTTATCTTTGCTTAAGAGTCCTTAATTTTGCATCATCTTAAATAATGATCTAGTTAAATAGATATTATTTTTACAGATATATCTCTTGTTAATGAATATGTCTCTTCAGGGCAGTAATAATATCTGATTAATTTTTAATAGTTGCCCACAGGATCTCATTCAGGGCTGTGTGCACAATAGATATTCCATCAGCTATCTGTGGACAGAATGGCTAAGGTATCACTTCTTGTGTGAATGCCAGTGTTTTGAATGAACCTCATCTTAATGGAGAGTGATGAATGGCATATGCCTCATTCTCTCTTTCTGACCACAGGTAAAGGCAAATCTTGAGATTCGTTTGGAGATTTGAGGAGTAAGTAACTCAGAGTTAAGTTGTGTTCACTTTTTAACTTCCCCCTAAAATCTTGTCAAGTTATTACCCTATAAAATATTGTGTGAAGCCTATTGTTTCATACATGTAGTAATAATTGATAACATAGAAACAAACTATTGTTCTTGAGCATTTTTTTTAAATTGTGAAAAACAAGTCCTCTGCAAAGATACCATGAGAAGTAGCCAACTTAATTGCTATTTTTTAACTTTTTAAAATTTGACCTACTTTAACATTTACAGAAGAGAACTTCTCTATTAGTACTAGTATTTCTTTTATTCACCTTAAAAATAAAGTCATAATTGAACTATGCCTCTATAAATATGCTTCAAGAACAACATGTGTATAACCAAAACAAGCTAGGTGGGAGGGGATCTATGTTGAAAAGGGAAAGGACTTTGCTGACACGGAACACCTAGAGAATACATCAAAGACCATACAACAAATATGTCTGTGTTACCTTTGAAATGAGAAGCTACTAAGCACATTTGCATAACCTTCATAGAACTGGCACTAAGTTTATTAGTGTTTAATTAGGGGAAAAATAAAATACACCCAGCCCCATCAGGTGTAGACTAGATGAGGAAAAGAAAAATAATCGTATATAAGAATGTCACCCATATACTTCGTTCCTTCATTCACTCATTCATTATCAGCAATCTAATTCATAATCACTTATTGAGTATCTATGACTGTGTCAGGGACTATGCTAGCTGCTGGGATTATGAAAACCATTACTGTTTGGCCCCAGCTTCAATGAGTTTATATTCTAACTAAGCATGATATCTAATAACATAATGTAATAAATACTATGCTAGATGCATGATGACTGTGAGGAAGGAATGCATGTTGGAGGGATATTCTCAATGCCACTGCATATCTATTTAGCCAGAAAATATAGCACGAGAGCTATTCAGGGCAGAAATGTGTAACTCTAGGTAGAGTGGCAGGTGTACTCCTGATGTTAAGATGGTCATATGTGGCTATCAGAGCCTAATGCTATTAAACATTGGAAACATCACCTTGATCTTCTTTTCTCTAATTCCAAGCTTATCACGGTACCTTCCTTTACAGTTCAAATACCTGTGTAGGTCTGCTTACAGGAAAAAAAAATTGTGCTAGCCACACCAACAGAAATATCCCAGTACTCTTGACATTATATTTCTCATTGTAAATTTGCATTCTTGTGTAAATGTATCTCCAGGGAGTTTAATTATTCCGTATGACCCTCCCCTACTCCTTCACAGAGATGTATCCCCTCTTCACCTGCTGAATAAATCAAGCTTCTGAGATGAAAGCCATGAAAACAGAGTTTCAGACCCTAAACCTTGAAAAATTCATCAAGTAGATGTCACCGTGTTTCCTTGATGGCACTTCTGATCTCACTGCATGTCCTTCTTTTTCAGACATCCACAGTTACATGTGATTATCATAAATCTTTTACTCACAGTTCTCTTACACTCTCCATTTGAGATCGTGATTAAGTCAGCTGACTCCTAGAGCATCCTCGTCCAAGAACAGTCCTTTCCCAGATGCAGCTGGCTCCTCCTGCCTTGAAACCGAATTCAGTCCTCTTCATTCTCACCACGAAGCATCCACTTACAGCAAAGTCATCTTCCCGCAATGCATATATTTTTTAACATCTTTATTGAGGTATAATTGCTTTACATTGTTGTGTTACTTGCTGCTGTATAACAAAGTGAATCAGCTATATATATATATATATATATATATATATATATATATATATATACATACATGTATCTCCATATCCCCTCCCTCTTCCGTCTCCTTCCCACCCTCCTTATCCCACCCTTCTAGGTGGTCACAAAGCCCTGAGCTGATCTCCCTGTGTTATGCGGCTGCTTCCCACTAGCTATCTATTTTACATTTGGTAGTGTATATATGTCCATGCCTCTCTTTCACTTCATCCCAGCTTACCCTTCCCTGTCCCCGTGTCCTCAAGTCCATTCTCTACGTCTGCATCTTTATTCCTGTCCTGCCCTTAGGTTCTTCAGAACCATTTTTTTTGCATATTTTTGCATAGATTTTGTAGGGGAAAGCTGGAAAGTCTATGTGAAACCTTATAGAAAAAAAAAAAAAACACTTACTTTGGACCTGTTCATTATTTTTGCACCGCTCAAATGTTGGCTTCAGCTGTGCCCAAAGATACCTTCTCCCTGAACGCAGTCCTCACAATGGTCCTCCTTCTGAGAGCCATCACTCTTGACTTGCCACCCCTGAGCTACTCCTGGATCCCTGGGAAGGCATGTCCAGTGATCTGTTGTCACTGTGTGTCCCTTCAGACCTGTCTTTGTGGTGAATAAGACCTACTCTGTGTCATTTTGCTATGCATACACTCTCTCACGCTTAAGTTTTGCTTATATGAACTGAGATTTCCCCAATTTATATTCTACCTCCTATGAAGAGAAACATTTTAATAGCTTTCTTTTGCTGCATGACAAATTGCCACAAACCTGACAGTTTCGAGTAACACAAATTTATCATCTCCCAGTTTCTACATGTCTGAAATTTGAGCATGGCATGTCTGGATTCTCACCTCAAGATCTTGCTGGGATGAAATGAAGGTGTCAGTTGGGGCTGCAGTCTCATCTGGGCTCAGGGTTCTCTTCTGAAATCATTGATGTTAGCAGAATTTATCTCGCTAAAGCTGTGGGGTGGAGATTCCATTTTCCTTTTAGCTAACGGCCAGAGATAGCTCTTAGCAAGTAGAGGCTACGTGTTGTTACTTGCCTCATGTTTCTAATAGGTAGTTTACAACTTATGTTTGCTTTCTTTCAGGCTAGCCAGCGCGTGTCTCTTCGACTTTCTCTTCTGTGACCTACAAGAAAAAAACTCTGCTTTTAAAGGGTCCATAAAATGAGGTCAGTCCCACCTGGATAATCACCGTACCTCTACTGATTTGAGTTTATATATATATATATATATATATATATATATATATATATATATATATATATATATATATATTAACTGCAGTACCTGAATTAGTGTAGGAATTAACTGGGAGAAGGTGAGTACATCAGTGGCTGGAATCTTGGAAGGACCATCTTAGAATTCTACCTACCATAGTCATGTTTACAGTGAAGTGAATAAAGAATAAGTTTCAAGATCGCTCATTTGCATAGTTTTGTCCAGGACTTCTAGGAGAGGATCCCGTTATGTGTTTGCATAGACAAAAGTTACATAATTTTCTCAAAAGTAATATATCTGGCTCCCACTTAATTAAGACAACAGACACTTCCTTCTCTAAATTTTCTCTTTTTTGTTTGGCCATGGCATTCCCCAGCTAAGGGGAAGTTAAATTAGGAATAATTTTGATTTCTTCTAGTGGGGGATTTTTATGTGGTACCCAGTCACTTCTCTGCATTGGTTGGGAACTGCTTCCTACTGTTTCCCATGTCCACACACTGGTTGGTGTAACACAAAGGTGTACAGCCAGGGCTGCACTGCATTATGAATGGGACTCATGAGGTCCAGTACTGGAAATGTGTGAGAAGAGAAGAAAGAAAAATAGGTTTTAAATGTATGAAGCTGGGAGCTAGTATGTGGAAAATACTTCATGAAATCAGAAGTGTAAAATTACATGCGGAGAATTTGTTTCTCATCAAAGCCTACTTGAGAGCAAAATTTTCTACTTTCAGGATTATTATTAGGGCGGCATATTCAATTAAAATGCACAATACTTTTTAATATAAATGGAATATATAATTAATCTAGAATACACAATTATATTTCCAATTTTAAAAAATATTTATAAGAATTTTATGAAGAAATTACAGGCTTTTGGCTTGGGTATGTATCAAGTGTATCTTCTTTGTCAAATTTAAATTTATTGATTAAAGAGGTAGAAGAACATTCTGGTAAAAATCAATGAAATATGAAACAAAAGTGATAAATATGAACAATTAAATTAATAGAAATGATTCTCATATTAAGATCTAAATTACAGCCAAAATATATACAGATTATACCAAAAAATGGTAATTTATTAAAAGGAAGTGATAAGTTTTTAATAGAATTAGTAATAGTTCCTTGGAATTTTGATAGCTTAGTTAATGAAGAGAATTCAATCATTTATAAACACTGTAAGAAGATTTAAACTTTTCTGCTGAATTTACAAAAATACTGCTACAAATGAATGGTAATATAATAAGCACAAGAGTAACATTGGACAATGAAGAGAGAAACTTGAAAGTTCCTGAAATCTTACAGATACGACAGAAACTTATCAGAGTTTCATCTGAAGCTAATAAAAATTTTAAAATTTGCATGACAATTATAATTAAAAATAAGAAGAAAATGTGCCCATTCATGAGGATTGCCGGATTTTCTTTCTATTCTCTTTATAGAAAATATTTCAAATTTGTCTTATGAAGATATGATCAAAGAGTAGGCAGCCTAATCATCAAAACACTAAACAAAAACTCCATTAAACATTTTGGCTAATCCCAGCATCACTCTGACAACTGGAGTTCCTCTCTTTTGGGCTCTTTGCTAGCTTTCTAGGTTTGTACTCATGTTCTACTGCCTTCTCAGACATGTGCTGGCAATGAATCATCCTCATTATTTTCTATCATCTCCTGAAAAGAGTGGTCATTTGGATTTCTTGATCTGCTCTCTTCTCCTCTTGGGGATCAAAGGGGATCAATGCCACATGGCTGACTCTATTTCCCCAGCCTTCCTAGAATTTCAGCAAATTCTCTGTTTTCTGTATTGTCAAACATGTATCTACAGAAAATCTCAGTCTAGTCATTGCTGCAAAAACAGACACAAGTCCAGATGTGCCAAAGACTTAATGCAATTAATTTCATCTTATCTTTCCCACAAGAAAGCAATTTTTTTAATTTAAGAAAAAAAAAGGAAGCGGGAAAGATCCAAAATTGTTATACCTTTACTAATTCTTTTTTAGAGGTCACAAATTGTTCTTTTCTGTGTTGTCCTAATAAAATTAAACTTCCATATATCTTGGAAAGCTTTGATATATCAGTAATTTTTTAACATCTTTATTGGTATATAATTGCTTTACAATGGTGTGTTAGTTTCTGCTTTATAACAAAGTGAATCAGTTATACATATACATATGTTCCCATATCTCTTCCCTCTTGCACCTCCCTCCCTCCCACCATCCCTATCCCACCCCTGTAGGTGGTCACAAAGCACCAAGCTGACCTCCCTGTGCTATACGGCTGCTTCCCACTAGCTATCTATTTTACGTTTGGTAGTGTATATATGTCCATGCCACTATCTCACTTTGTCACAGCTTGCCCTTTCCCCTCCCCATATCCTCAAGTCCATTCTCTAGCAGGTCTGTGTCTTTATTCCCGTCTTGTCCCTAGGTTCTTCATAACCATTTTTTTTCTTAGATCAATATATATGTGTTAGCATACGGTACTTGTTTTTCTCTTTCTGACTTACTTCACTTGGTGTGACAGACTCTAGGTCCAACCACCTCACTACAAATACCTCAATCTTGTTTCTTTTTATGGCTGAGTAGTATTCCATTGTATATATGTGCCACATCTTCTTTATCCATTCATCTGTTGATGGACACGTAGGTTGATTCCATGTTCTGGTTAGTGTAAATAGAGCTGCAATGAACATTTTGGTACATGACTCTTTTTGAATTATGGCTTTCTCAGGGTATATGCCCAGTAGTGGCATTGTTGTGTCATATGGTAGTTCTATTTTTAGTTTTTTTTAAGGAACCTCCATACTGTTCTCCATAATGGCTGTATCAATTTACATTCCCTCCAACAGTGTAAGATGGTTCCCTTTTCTCCAAACCCTATCCAGCATTTATTGTTTGTAGATTTTTGATGATGGCCATTCTGACTGATGTGAGATGATATCTTATTGTAGTTTTGATTTGCATTTCTCTAATGATTAATGATGTTCAGCATTCTTTCATGTGTTTGTTGGCAATCTGTATATCTTCTTTGGAGAAATGTCTATTTAGTTCTTCTGCTCATTTTTGGATTGGGTTGTTTCTTTTTCTGTTATTCAGCTACATGAGCTGTTTCTAAATTTTGGAGATTAATCCTTTGTCAGTTGCTTCCTTTGCAAATATTTTCTCCCATTCTGAGGGTTGTCTTTTGGTCTTGTTTATGGTTTCCTTTGCTCTGCAAAAGCTTTTAAGTTTCATTAGGTCCCATTTATTTATTTTTGTTTTTATTTCCATTTCTGTAGGAGGTGGGTCAAAAAGGATCTTGCTATGATGTATGTCATAGACTGTTCTGCCTATGATTTCCTCTAAGAGTTTGATAGTTTCTGGCCTTACATTTAGGTCTTTAATCCATTTTGAATTTATTTTTGTGTATGGTGTTATGGAGTGTTCTAATTTCATACCTTTACTTGTAGCTGTACAGTTTTCCCAGCACCACTTATTGAAGAGGCTGTCTTTTCTCTACTGTATATTCTTGCCTCCTTTATCAAAGATAAGGTGACCATATGTTCGTGGGTTTATCTCTGGGCTTTCTATCCTGTTCCATTGATTTATATTTCTGTTTTTGTGCTATTACCATACTGTCTTGATGACTGTAGCTTTGTAGTTTAGTCTGAAGTCAGGGTGCCTGATTCCTCCAGCTCCATTTTTCTTTCTCAACATTGCTTTGGCTATTCAGGGTCTTTTCTGTTTCCATACAGATGGTGAAATTTTTTGTTCTAGTTCTGTGAAAAATGCCAGTGGTAGTTTCATAGGGATTGCATTGAATCTGTAGATTGCTTTGGATAGTAGATTCATTTTCACAATGTTGATTCTTCCAATCCAAGAACATGGTATATCTCTCCATCTATTTGTATCATCTTTAATTTCTTTCATCAATGTCTTATAATTTTCTGCATACAGATGTTTTGTCTCCTTAGGTAGGTCTATTCTTAGATATTTTATTCTTTATGTTGCAATGGTAAATGAGAGTGTTTTCTTAATTTCACTTTCAGATTTTTCATCATTAGTGTACAGCAATGCTAGAAATTTCTGTTCATTAATTTTGTATCCTGCTACTTTACCAAATTCACTGATTAACTCAAGTAGTTTTCTGGTAGCATCTTTAGGATACTCTATGTATATTACCATGTCATTTGGAAACAGTGACAGGTTTATTCTTCTTTTCTGATTTCGATTCCTTTTATTTCTTTTTCTTCTCTGATTGCTGTGGCTAAATCTTCCAAAATTATGTTGTATAATAGTGGTGAGAGTGGACAACCTTGTCTTATTCCTGATCTTAGAGGAAAAGTTTTCAGTTTTTCACCATTGATAATGGTGTTGGCTGTGGGTTTGTCATATATGGCCTTTATTATGTTGAGGTAAGTTCCCTGTATGCCTACTTTTGGAAGGGTTTTTATCCTAAGTGGGTGTTGAATTTTGTTGAAGGTTTTTTCTGCATCTATTGAGATGATCATATGTTTTTTTCTCCTTCAACTTGGTAATATGGTGTATCACATTGATTGATTTACGTATATTGAAGAATCCTTGCATTCCCGGAATAAACTCCACTTGATCATGTTGTATTATCCTTTTAATGTGCTGTTGGTTTCTCTTTGCTAGTATTTTGTTGAGGATTTTTGCATCTCTGTTCATCAGTGATATTGGCCTGTAGTTTTCTTTCTTTGTGACATCTTTGTCACAAAGATGGTGGCCTCATAGAATGAGTTTGGGAGTGTTCTTCCCTCTGCTATAATTTGGAAGAGTTTGAGAAGGATAGGTGTTAGCTCGTCTCTAAATCTGTGGTAGAATTTGCGTATGAAGCAATCTGGTCCAGGGTTATTGTTTGTTGGAAAATTTTTAATCACCATTTCAATTTCAGTGCTTGTGATTGGTCTGTTCATATTTTCTATTTCTTCCTGGTTCAGTCTTGGAAGGTTGTGCATTTCTAAGAATTTGTCCATTTTTTCCAGGTTGCCCATTTTATTGGCATAGAGATGTTTGTAGTAATCTCTCATGATCCTTTGTATTTCTGCAGTGTCATTTCTTACTTCTCCTTTTTCATTTCTAATTCTATTGATTTGAGCTTTCTCCCATTTTTTTCTTGATGAATCTGGCTAATGGTTTATCAATTTTGTTTATCTTCTCAAAGAACCAGCTTTTAGTTTTATTGATCTTTGCTATTGTTTCCTTCATTTATTTTTCATTTATTTCTGATCTGACATTTATGATCTCTTTCCTCCTGCTAACTTTGGGTTTTTTTTTTTTTCTTCTTTCTCTAATTGCTTTAGGTATAACATTAGTTTATTTATTTGAGATGTTTCTTGTTTCTTAAGGTAGGCTTGTATTGCTCTAAAGTTCCCTCTTAGAACTGCCTTTCCTGCATCCCATAGGTTTTGGGTCATCATGTCTCCATTGTCATTTGTTTCTAGGTAATTTTTTTTTCTCTTTGATTTCTTCATGATCTCTTGGTTATTAAGTAGTGTACTGTTTAGCCTCCATGTGCTTGTATTTTTTACAGATTTTTTCCTGTAATTGATATCTAGTCTCATAGCATTGTAGTCAGAAAAGATAATTGATTTAATTTCAATTTTCTTAAATTTACCATGGCTTGATTTGTGACCCAGGATATGATCTATCCTGGAGAATGTTCCATAAGCACTTGAGAAAAATGTGTATTCTGTTGTTTTTGGATGGAATGTCCTATAAATATCAATTAAGTCCATCTTGTTTAATGTATAATTTAAAGCTTGTGTTTCCTTATTTATTTTCATTTTGAATGATCTGTCCATTGGTGAAAGTGGGGCATTAAAGTCCCCTACTATGACTGTGTTACTGTTGATTTCTCCTTTTATGGCTGTTGATATTTGCCTTATGTATTGAGGTGCTGCTATGTCGGGTGCATAAATATTTATAATTCTTATACCTTCCTCTTGGATTGATCCCATGATCATTGTGTAGTGTCCTTCTTTGTCTCTTCTAATAGTCTTTATTTTAAAGTCTATTTTGTCTGATATGAGAATTGCTACTGCAGCCTTCTTTTGATTTCCATTTACATGGAATACCTTTTTCCACCCCCCCACTTTCAGTCTGTATGTGTCCCTAGGTCTGAAGTGGGTCTCCTGTAGGCTGCGTATATATGGGTCTTGTTTTTGTATCCATTCAGCCAGTCTATGTCTTTTGGTTGGAGCATTTAATCCATTTACCTTTAAGGTAATTATCGATATGTATATTCCTATTACCATATTCTTAATTGTTTTGGGTTTGTTATTGTAGGTTTTTTCCTTCTTTTGTGTTTCCTGCCTAGAGAAGTTCCTTTAGCATTTGTTGTAAAGCTGGTTTGGTCGTGCTGAATTCTCTTAGCTTTTGCTTGTGGGTAAAGTTTTTAATTTCTCCATCAAATCTGAATGAGGTCCTTGCTGGGTAGAGTAATCTTGGTGGTAGGTTTTTCTCTTTCATCACTTTAAATATGTCCTGCCACTCCCTTCTGGCTTGCAGAGTTTCTGCTGAAGGATTAGCTCTTAACCTTATAGGAATTCCCTTGTGTGTTATTTGTTGTTTTTCCCTTGCTGCTTTTAATATTTTTTCTTTGTATTTACTTTTTGATAGTTTGATTAATATGTGTCTTGGCGTGTTTCTCCTTGGATTTATCCTGTATGGGACTCAATGCACTTACTGGACTTGATTAACTATTTCCTTTCCCATATTAGGGAAGTTTTCAACTATAATCTCTTCAAATATTTTCTCAGTCCCTTTCTTTTTCTCTTCTACTCCTGAGACCGCTATAATTTGAATGTTGGTGTGTTTAATGTTGTCCCAGAGGTCTCTGTGACTGTTCTCAGTTCTTTTCATTCTTTTTTCTTTATTCTACTCTGCAGTAGTTATTTCCACTATTTTATCTCCAGGTCACTTATCTGTTCTTCTGCATCAATTATTCTGCTATTGAACCCTTCTAGAGAATTTTTAATTTCATTTATTGTGTTGTTCATCATTGTTTGTTTGCTCTTTAGTACTTCTATGTCCTTGTTAAACGTTTCTTGTATTTTCTCCATTATATTTCCAATATTTTGGATCATCTTTACTATCATTATTCTGAATTATTTTTCAGGTAGACTGCCTATTTCCTCTTCATTTGTTAGATCTGCTGTGTCTTTACCTTGCTTCTTCATCTGCTGTGTGTTTTTCTGTCTTCTCATTTTGCTTAACTTACTGTGTTTGGGGTCTCTTTTTCACAGGCTGCAGGTTCATAGTTCCCGTTGTTTTTGGTGTCTGTCCCCAGTTGCTAAGGTTGGTTCAGTGGGTTGTGTAGGTTTCCTGGTGGAGGGGACTAGTGTCTGTTTTCTGGTGGATGAGTCTGGATCTTGCCTTTCTGGTGGGCAGGTCCACGTCTGGTGTGTTTTGGGGTGTCTGTGGCCTTATTATGATTTTAGGCAGACTCTCTGCTAATGGATGGGGTTGAGTTCCTGTCTTGCTAGTTGTTTGGCATAGGGTGTCCAACACTGTAGCTTGTTGGTCGTTGAGTGAAGCTGGGCCTTAGCGTTAAGATGGAGATCTCTGGGAGATTTTTGCCGTTTGATATTACATGGAGCTGGGAGGTCTCTTGTGGACCAGTGTCCTGACTTTACCACCTCAGAGGCACAGCCCTGATGCCTGGCTGGAGCACCAAGAGCCTGTCATCCACACAGCTCAGAATAAAAGGGAGAAAAACTAGAAAGAAAGAAAGAAAGAAAGAAAGAAAGAAAGAAAGAAAGAAAGAAAGAAAGAAGATAAAGTAAAATAAAATAATATAAAGTAAAATAAAATAACTTTATTAAAAGAAAAAATAATTATGAAAAAAATTTAAAAAGTTAAAAAAAAATGGATGGACAGATCCCTAGGACAAATGGTAAAACCAAAGCTATACCGACAAAATCACACACAGAAGCATACACATACACACTCACAAAAAGAGAAAAAGGGAAAAAAATATATATATATATGTATATATCTTTGCTCCACTTTCTCAATTTAAGATGACTCATTGTCTATTCAGGTATTCCACAGATGCAGGGTACATCAAGGTGACTGTGGAGATTTAATCCGCTGCTCCCGAGGCTGCTGGGAGAGATTTCCTTTCTCTTTCTTTGTTCGCACACCTCCCAGGGTTCAGCTTTGAATTTGGCCCCACTTCTGTGTGTAGGTCGCCTGAGGGCGTCTGTTCTTCACTCAGACAGGATGGGGTTAAAGGAGCAGCTGATGTGGGGGCTCTGGCTCACTCAGGCCGGGGGGAGGGAGGGGTACGGATGTGGGGCGAGCCTGTGGCAGAGGCTGGCGTGACGTTGCACCAGCCTGAGGCGCACAGTGCTTTCTCCCGGAGGAAGTTGTCCCTGGATCATGGGACCCTGGCAGTGGCGGGCTGCACAGGCTCCCCGGAAGGGGGGTGTGGAGAGTGACCTGTGCTCGCACACAGGCTTCTTGGTGGTGGTGGCAGCAGCCTTAGCATCTCATGCCCGTCTCTGGGGTCCATGCTGATGGCCGCAGCTCGCACCCGTCTCTGGAGCTCCTTTATGCGGCGCTCTTAATCCCCTCTCCTCGTGCACCAGGAAACAAAGAGGGAAGAAAAAGTCTCTTGCCTCTTCGGCAGGTCCAGACGTTTCCCAGACTCCCTCCCGGCTAGCCTTTGCACAGTAGCCCCTTCAGGCTGTGTTCACGCTGCCAACCCCAGTCCTCACCCTGTGCTCTGACTGAAGCCTGTGCCTCAGCTCGCAGCCCCGCCTGCCCCGGCGGGTGAGCAGACAAGCCTCTCGGGCTGGTGAGTGCCAGTCGGCACCGATCCTCTGTGCGGGAATCTCTCTGCTTTGCCCTCCGCACCCCTGTGGTTGCGCTCTCCTCTGCAGCTCCAAAGCTTTCCCCCTCCGCCACCCGCAGTCTCTGCCCACGAAGGGGCTTCTAGTGTGTGGAAACCTTTCCTCCTTCACGGCTCCCTCCCCGAGGTGCAGGTCACATCCCTATTCTTTTGTCTCTGTTTTTTCTTTTTTCTTTTGCCCTACCCAGGTACGTGGGGGAGTTTCTTGCGTTTTGGGAGGTCTGAGGTCTTCTGCCAGCATTCAGTAGGTGTTCTGTAGGAGTTGTTCCACATATAGATGTATTTCTGATGTACTTGTGGGGAGGAAGGTGATATCCGTGTCTTACTCTTCAGCCATCTTGAAGCTCCTCCTCAGTAAATTTTAAAAGGGTTATTCCTGGCCACTTATCTAATAACCGTGGACTCAGTTATTGTATTCAGTTTTGTATGGAGAATTCCCCATACAAAGACTCAATAGTAGACTTCCTTGTGCTATACGGTAGGTCCTTGTTGGTTATCTATTTTAAGAAAAACAGCGTGTACATGTTGTACACCTGAAGCTAACATGACATTGTTAATCAACTATGCTCAAATATAAAATAAAAATTAGAAAAACTCAATAGTATTCATCACCCAAAGGTATTTATCAATACTTTTCATTTTTCTAGGGAACTGAATAATTTTAAGAATTATTTTTCACATCAACTGACATGTAATCAAAATGAGTCTTGCATTTGTTCAAGGTAAGTAGTAAAAAAAAATACAAGAGAACAAGAATGCTGAGAAAACATAATCAATTATATACAGAATTTAAATTTTTTTCTTTATTTATTACTTATATTCACCTCCCACCTTTTTGTAACAAAGAGAATTGCTACTTGTGATAGTTTGCCATGATCAAGAATCAGAACCTTGCTTAACTGAGCTGTCACTGTCTTGGTTTGCCACCATCCAGACTCAGAACACTGTTAAAGTGGGCAGACTTCCCACTGTTTACTGAAACGACTTTCTTGTTAACCAAGGCAAAATGTCCAGTTCTGAAAATACTCTTCTGAGAACCCCCATGAACTCATTGCAACTCCAGCATAACGCACATTTAGAAGGATTTCTGTGAGTCTTTTAAAATTTGTGGTTTATCACAAATTGCCACCAATTCGCCTGCAGTGCTGTTTATCAACATTAAATTATTTCAAGCGCCCTTCCTGTTAAAGCTTTTAATGTTTGGTCTGACTCCTTATGCTAATTTATATTTATCACTGGTTTTCTTTGCTCCCATGAAACAAAGCACATTCATAAAATCTGAAGATCAGATTATTCTTCGACATTTCATTTAAATTGATTCTTTCAAGCATTTCCTCTATATTCCTATAAATCTGATATGGAAACTATTTGGATGGATCTGTCACTAAAATGAATCAGATAATGCGTTATACATTAAGGCAAAGTAAATTTAACCTACCACTAGTAAAAATGGATTTAGATGTGTGCAGTTTTTGTACAACATGCAATCTGTTGTGTTTGATCTCCTCTTTGTAGGTAGGGATAGACTAGGCACAAACACACTAAATGAATATATGTTTATGTAAGCAAATAAATGATCCTTTTCTCTTTTAGCAGGCTCCTAACCCCACCTTTGATCCAAGCAAGGCCATGAGCTCTGGGTGGAGTTCAGCTATGCTACTAGGCACAGCCCTTCCACAGATACTCCTAAAAGAGATATTTACTAGATAATTTTGAGAGGAAAAGAAATGTACAGATGATCTCTCTACTAACTAAGGTCTATTATATAGAAAGATTGTGTATTTAAATAAATGGTTTTGGATACTTTTGAAGATCAAATGCAGAGTTCTGCTGAATTTTAAGTATATCAACCGTACGAGCTATATTATCAACTATAGAAATCTTGTTAAATATAGAATTGTAGAATTATGTCTAGGTTAAAATTCATACATGGCTCAACCAGTTGGACTGAATGAAGGTGTTTGTTCAGTTAAATTGCTGAAATAGTTAAAGCAAAGTTCCAGAAAAAGGAGCTGTTGATAATTAAGTTAGTTACAGTGGTTGAACTGTTTATCTATGTGAACATGTACCATTCATGATGGAAAAAGCAGAGGGACTTTGGAAATTAAATCCTAGAATCTTGATTGTACAGTTTTGGGCATATTTGTGTGTGTGTGTGTGTGTGTGTGTGTGTGTACTCCATAAGATTCATTCATAAAATTACTTTACAAATCTCACAGGAAAGTATTGACTGGTGCCATTGTCACTTGCTGTGATAACCCATGAGTACAAGAGAAAGAAATACAGCTCTGAGGCTCTAGATTAATAGTGCCCATCCAAGAATGTTTTTATTGAAAAGCTGGGTGCCTCATTTAAATCATAAACACTATTCTTATACAACTTGTTAAGAACTGGAGAGGGTCTCCCATATAACATGGAGTTAGTACTAGTATTCTTATGCTAGTCACAAATGTAGTAACCTACAAGGTCATGGAAATAAAGTTCATATTAACTGTATGAGTGAGGAAAATAAGTTTGAAATATAATGCAACTGAATCTACAAACACAGACTGAGTCTTCTACTGAAAACATTTTGAGAGATTTAATAAGAACAACAAAATTAAGATCCAGTCCCTCTTTCTAAGGCAATCACAGTCTAATGACAAAGCCTTAAGAAGACAATTTTCCTAGTTTAGATGTAGTAGATTAAACAAAGTCCAGGTTTAGGGGATTCAAAAGTAAAGGCAATTATTTCTTCAGTAGATCTAAAAACATATATCTCTTCACTTCTAACAACAAAATGCTAGTAGTCTTTGTCTAAAATTTTAACTTTTTGTATAAAATTAAGACTCATACTTATTCAGTGTAATCTACTTTATTTTTCAGGTGCAGGAACCTACCCTGTGGTCTGTAAGGGATTTGACCATTGTTTCACACCTATTTCACAGTTTCAATGATAATGTGAAACAGAAAAAGTGTCAAAGAAGTGATGTAATTTGAGTATCAAAAAAGTGGAATTTAATACTTTATGCTTATATTTTATATATATTCTAATATTTTTATTCTTATTTAAGTAATATTTTCTTATTTGGGTTTTCTTTCTTTTGATTATGATAAGATTTGAGCAGGTTGTTTCTCTATGAATGATTTTATTTCTGGCAGAATGCCCTATTCATAGTGTTACATTTCTGGAAACAATACTGTGATCCTCATTAACTATCACCCTCTGAATGTAGGTTATAGCACTATCAAATATTTTGTCTACATTTTAATTTAATTTAATTTAATTTAATTTATTTATTTTGCAGTACTTGGGCCTCTCACTGTTGTGGCCTCTCCCGTTGCGGAGCACAGGCTCTGGACGCGCAGGCTCAGCGGCCATGGCTCACGGGCCCAGCTGCTCTGCGGCATGTGGGATCTTCCCAGACCCTGGCACGAACCCGTATCCCCTGAATTGACAGGCGGACTCTCAACCACTGCGCCACCAGGGAAGGCCTGTCTACATTTTTAAAGAGTAATTTCCCTTTGATTTGATGTAAGAGATGTTTGGTGTAAGAGCTACTACATTGTACAGAATAAAGTGTATGTCTGTGGAAAATGGACACTTTAGTATAGGATTTGGAGTTTTATCTCTGAAATATAAATCCCCAGTGTAATAAATCATTTGTAAACTCTGTACTTTCAAAACATAAGCCCATTTTATCTTGTGTGTGTGTGTGTGTGTGTGTGTGTGTGTGTGTGTGTGTGTGGCTGGCATATCTAGCTACCTATCTGCACGTTTTCAGAAAAAGACTCATGTTCAAGGCAACTTGTTTTCACATTTCTCTGATGTTAAGTCTCTTTGGATGGAAGATTTTTTTCCCTCTTTTTCATGTTTTTATAGTTGTTTTTATCAAGTTACATGTTATTAAATCTATAGTTAGATAAATATTTGTCAATACAAACCTATGAAACACAGACTATAATAATGTGTCCAGAGTCCAGAAAACTGGCAAACTGAGTAACATCCACAATGATCAGCTGAGAAATTGAGCCCATTCCTTTACTCATATTAGTTTAATATCACTGTGTTTGTTTTCCCCCAAGATATGAGCTAAACTCCAGCAAATGGTTTTTAATTTGTAAGTTCATGGACAGAAAATAGGTTAGGTAGCATATGGTTAGTATCTTAAAAATCATTGTTAAAATTTGATTTTTCTCTAACCTCTATCCCAGCCTCCAAGGACTATATTTCATACCAAAAAATAAAATTTGGTCATAGTTTCAAAGGAAATACCTTCATTTTTTCAACAGCTATTCAGTGCCTCTTAGATGCCAAACTCTATGCAAGATACTTAAAATGCAGCAGAGCATAAGAAAATACAATGCTTTCCATCATGCAGCTTTGAGTCTAAAGTAAACTGGTTTATGGAAAAGAAGAGATACAAGGAGACTAGTTAGTCCAAACTTACCATGTTGTGAATGTTCACAAAATTGTTTTTATGACTCAGTATAAATGAGGCAAAGGCTTAGATATTTAATATTAACTTGCAGCATATCCCTAAATACTAATTTTAGCCTAGTGCACAACCCATATATGTGTGTAGGCACACAAGAGTAGGATATCATGTGATAATACATGTGAAATGTTTAGCTTTGTGAAATGTTTAAACTTAGTGAAATGTTTTTGTTTTTTGGACAAGATATTATTAAAGTTCAAATTTAATTATGTGGGTATTGACAAGAGCTCTAATTTAAAGACAGACTCTTCTACAATTTGGAAAGTTATCATTCCTCCTAAGAAAATGTCTCAAGAGAAACATTTGTGAGAATGCTCAGAAATCCATGTGGGGCAAATTCTGATCCATGGAGAAAGAGCAAAATCTTTAAAGGAATTTAGTACTTACCCTTCCATTTCTCCTGGGAGTATTTCAGCATCCTCATAATCTCGTTTGCCATCTTCTCTCCCTCCAAAAAATTTCAGCAATACTACCTACTTTTATCTTAAAAACAAAGTCATCCCATTCTTGTCTTAAGTCCTTGGAAGAGTCTTATCTCATCTACTGTAGTTCTATCCTCCTGGTTGTCTCTATTCATTAAAAGGGTCACCCACTTCAGATGCCTTACTCTGATTAAGCAATGTCTGAAAGCAAGAACCCTTCCCTATACAAGATTTTAAGCACAGCCAATACTATATGTTTACAAAAATATTTCATTTCCCTTTTGTATACACATCTCTATGTTTCCCAACTTCTCTGGCCCCTGAAATGTGAAAATAAGTAATATTTATTAATTTCAAACCAGACCTGGCTATGAAACATCCTGCACAATTTCCCATACTCTTTCTCCTCAAACTAAATAGCTGGAATTGAAGGATTCCAAGATGGTGGAGCCACATGTTGAATGGAGTCCAGGTCTCTTAATCACTGGCTCAAGAAGAGCTGTCCAGGAAAGCTACTCAATCCTCATTGGCTTAAGTAAGAAATAGGCTGTCTTGAGTTATGCCCCCTGAGGTTTCTAGGTTTGTTTAACTGCCACTCCACCCCCCCAAAAAGAAAACCATCTAACCTGCAATCTCTTGAATAATTCTGCTTTTAAATGTTGTTTTCGCTCTTTAGGCAGCTCATCTTTCAGGCAACATTTTCATATGCTAAATGTATCTTACAAATGTAAGTAACCTGATAGAACTTTCAGAGTTTATTAAAGTCATTGTGCAACTGGACTCCAAGTAGGAATGTCTTCACTCTTGAGGTTTTCATCCCCAAGCCATCCACACATTAAAGACATAGTTCCTGAGTGCTTATTCTGGGCATGCAGAGCAGTGTCCTAGATGCCATTTCTCTAGAAGAATAATTTTATTACTTCTATACACACAATTTGTCCTTATGTCTTGTTAACTGATAAGCTCAGCCTAATTATGCAAAAAGATCAATTAACCCAAACTTGTCTGGGATTACATCACAAAATTTTCTACATTGACTGAAAGTGTATTTTCTCTAATTTCCTCCCTACATACTCTTCAGTGTTCGTTCTAAAAGCCAACTGCTTCTTCAATCTGAATAAGGGAATAAAATCGTTCTTCTTCTGATGATTAGCTGACAGTCAAGGCTTCTTGGAAAAGAATATCTAGAAATGTATTAACTCCATCACTTGGCTTCTCTTTGCTTCATGAGGTTGATATGTAGACTCACTCTGTGTCATTTCAGATGTCCTTTTCTATGGTGCACTTCATACAGCTGGACAAAAGCTACTGCAAGGCAGGGGCTTTGCCAATAATGCTAAAGCTGAGTAGAGTGCCAGAGGCTTGATCAACTTGTCTCTTACCCCACTTTTGGTGATTTGGGTCTTTATACCTGGGACCGTTTTTAAAGTTACTGTTTTTGCTTAGAGAGTATGAAAATAGTTTAAAGGCCATAATACTTTTTATTACTTTCTGTATTTTTAACTTCATACTGCTTTGCAAAACAGACAACTCAGTACCTTTGCATCCTCTGAAAATACAGTTTCTTCTGTTTATTCATTAAGAAAGGTTGCCCTTCTATGACACATGGTAGACTTAGTTTGTTGAATTTTGTAAAGTTCAGTTATTCAAACTAGAATACAGAGTTCTCTGTAAGATATGCTGTAAGTTTTCACAAACCATTTCCATCACATTAGGATTCATTTTCCAGTCATTTGATGACTAGATGTCTATCTTTGGCAATAAACAGAGTTCACATTAACAAGATAGCCAAATTTTACTGGTCCTAACCTACTTATATCACATCAAATTTTGGATACCACAAACCACCCCCCCCATGTGATTTAAGAAACAATACCATCTTTTTTTTTTTTAATTTCCCCTGCCTATCCTCAGAGGTCTTCTTTGCCTAGAAAACCTTTTCTCTCACCACTGCTGTGGTCCCCTGTGACACTGGTGATGAACACAGCAAGGATAACATTTACAAAATGTCTGAGGGCTTACAAAACATCAGACCTTAAAAATGAAGGCCACTTTGCTATCTCTTGTCTCACTGAGTCAGTTCCAGTCTGTTTCATTGTCATGCTCATCACAAGGAGGGACAGAAACAACGGGATTTCCAAGTCTCACTATTTCCCTTCCACAGCTTATGAGTGGTCTCTCCTTGAAGGATCCTCCTGTGTACCAGAGACTCCTGATACAATGTTTCTCTTCTCCTTCTACCTTCTCCACTCACCTGCTTCTCTCCATCCAGCTCTGTTCATAAGTGTGTCCATTATGACCAAAACAGCCTGTTTCAGGTGGAATCCACACTAAGTCCTTACCCTATTACTACCTCAGCCACAAATATACTCATTTTCTTTCTTTAATACCAACTGTTTTTTCATGGATTATAAATCCTGTGCAGTAATGAGTGAAATGTATGATTATTCACTCTTAAGATTCAAAGTTTAGTCTGCAAAGGGATTATCTGGTAACCTGTTTAAAATGTGGATGAAATATTTACATTTTTGACAAGCACTCAGATAACTTTAATTCAGGTGATTCAAGCCTACTTTTTTAGATAAAATGCTAGTTGCAGTATAATATTGTTGACTGTTTGGAGTATAATATAAAATTACATTAATTCTTTCTATAATGCATTTTTTTTCTTTTTTCTTTAGTAACAGTGCTTTTGCTTTATAGGCTACCCTGTTATTTGTTGCAGACACATTTAGGATCTTTATGCCTTCCTGCTGGATTGGTCCTTAAACCATTATGTAATGTCCTTCTTTTTCTCTAGCCATTTTCTTTGATCTGAAGTCTATTTATCTATTAATTTGTATGTTTAAAGCATTTACATTTAAGACAATTTCTCATAAACAAAAATTGTTCACATTTTATCATTTGTTTTCTGTTTCCTCTCTTTCTAATTTCTTTGTTTCTCTTTTATTGTTTTCCTGTGGGTTTCTTGAATATATTTTAGCAATCTATCTTATTAATATACAGAATTTTTGAGTATGTCATTTTGTATAGTTCTTAGTGATTTCTCTATACTTGTATAATTTATCATAGTCTACTGACATCAACACCATACCACTTTGAAGCACGTATAGAAAATTACTTCCATTCAGGTCCTTTTATTTTCTCAACATTTAAAAATATATCTGTCTTATACACAAACATAAAATCAAAATGGATTAAAGACCTAAATGTAAGGCCAGACACTATAAAATTCTTAGAGGGAAACACAGGCAGAACATTCTATGGCATAAATCACAACAAGATCCTTTTTGACCCACCTCCTAGAGGAATGGAAATAAAGACAAAAATAAACAAACGGGATCTAATGAAACTTAAAAGCTTTTGCACATCTAAGGAAACCATAAAAAAGATGAAAATACAACCCCCAGAATGGGAGAAAATATCTGCAAATGAAGCAACTGACAAAGGATTAATCTCTAAAATATACAAGCAGCTCATGCAGCTCAATATCAAAACAAACAAACAAACAAACAAACAACCCAATCCAAAAATGGGCAGAAGATCTACATAGACATTTCTCCAAAGAAGATATACAGATTGCCAACAGACATGAAAGGATATTCAACATCACTAATCATTAGACAAATGCAAATCAAAACTACAATGAGGTATCACCTCACACCAGTCAGAATGGCCATCATCAAAAAATCTACAAACAATAAATCCTGGAGTGGGTGTGGAGAAAAGGGAACCATCTTGCACTGTTGCTGGGAATGTAAATTGATGCAGCCACTATAGAGAGCAATATGGAGGTTCCTTAAAAAACTAAAAATAGAACTACCATACAACCCAGCTGTCCCACTACTGGGCATATACCCTGAGAAACTGATGATTCAGAAAGAGTCATGTACCACAATATTCATTGTAGCTCTATTTACAATAGTCAGGACATGGAAGCAACCTAAGTGTCCATTGACAGAAAAATGGGTAAAGAAGATATGGTACATATATACAATGGAATATTACTCAGCCATAAAAAGAAACAAAATTGAGTTATTTGTATTGAGGTGGATGGACCTAGAGTCTGTCATACAGAGTGAAGTAAGTTGGAAAGAGATAAACAAATACCATATGCTAACACATATATATGGAATCTAAAATAATTTAAAAAATGGTTCTGAAAAACTTAGGGGCAGGACAGGAATAAAGATACAGATGTAGAGAATGGACTTGAGGACACGGAGAGGGGGAAGGGTAAACTAGGACGAAGTGAGAGAGTGGCATGGACATATATACACAACCAAATGTAAAATAGATAGATAGTGGGAAGCAGCTGCATAGCACAGGGAGATCAGCTCGGTTCTCTGTGACCACTTAGAAGGGTAGGATAAGGAGAATGGGAGGGAGACATAAGAGGGAGGAGATATGGGGATATATATATATATATATATATATATATATATATATATATATATATTGCTGATTCCCTTTGTTATAAAGCAGAAACTAACACACCATTGTAAAGCAGTTATGCTCCAATCAAGATGTTTATATAATTATATATATATATATATATATATATATATATCAGAAAAATGATATATATATATAGCTATCTTAAGTATTTTCACTATATTCACTGAGTATTACATCAGACAATGCTACATTTTTTCCCCAGCCATCAAATGTGGCTTAAGAAGCTAATGAGAAGTATAGGCTCTCATCCGTATTTTTATAAATTCCCATGTTCTTCTTTCCTTTTTGAAATTTCAAGTATCCTTCTGTTATAATTTATTTTCTGTTTAGAGAACTTTAGTCATTCTTTAAGGATTGGTTTGCTGGCAAAAATATTCTTAGTTTTTCTTCTTCCAAGAATGTCTTGATTTCTACTTCATTCCTGAAGTATATTTTTGCTGGACATTGGCTTCTGGATTGACAAGTTCTGTTTTTTGAGATACAAATGATGACACAGTTCTCTGCAATTTCTGAAAGTTTTTCTTCTTATTTTTCTTCTATTAAGAAACATTTCTGAAACCAATATCATAAGTTTTGCTGGAGGAGTCATATTTTCATGTGCTGCAGGGGAGGATTCCACAGAGAAGCAGAGGTGAAATGTAAAACAGCCACAGAGAGTGAAGATTCATTGGAACAAGGGCTGAGAGGAAGTGGAAAGGATTATCTTGATCTGAAGTCGGTACACTTCCTCCTCTGGGACTGAAGGGAGGATAGGAAGAGATACACACAGAGATTGGAGTGTTTTCTGAGTTGTTTTTTCCCTGTGTGCTCTCTTAATGCAACTTGAATTCTTATGTATATATTTTTATACACCAGATACTAAACTGTAATCCAACTACTTAAGTTCTCATCTATAGACATATCTATCTTTTCCACTTCTGGATAAAAAAAAAAAGAACTACAAAATTATAGAGACTGTATGAAACATGAAACAATCCTGAATAATTTTCAAGGGTGATTTAACCACACCCAATAATTGCCTCATACTCTGTCTTTAGAACCTAACCTTGGGTTAGATGAGACTCCACTGCATTTCTTTTTTGATGCCTAACATGAAGAATCTTGCTAACATTAAAAAAAAATTGTCATGAACTAGTTATATGTACATTAAATGCCTTAAAAACATAAAGACGGAGATAAAAAACTATTTTTGGCTATAAAAGGGAAAAATATTAAGAAGTCTTCTCAGTATTGCACAGAAAACCATTATTAGGGGAAAATATGATGCAGATCTACTTATTGAAGTTTTAATTTTCTTTTTTGGACCATGCTGCTTCTAGTAATAGGACTTGGTAGTTTTTAAAAAATCAACAGAATGTACACATCAAAATGAACTATATTTACTGTAGAGCGGGGGTCCACAACTCCCTGGGCTGCGGACTGGTACTGGTACACAGCCTGTTAGGTAGCAGGCCACAAAGCAGGAGGTGAGCAGCAAGAGAGCCAGCAAAGCTTCATCTGCAGCTCCTCATCACTCATACTGCCACCTGAAACATCCCCCCTCTCCTCCCCCCCAGCATCCTCTGTGGAAAAATTGTCTTCCACGAAACTGGTCCCTGGTGCCAAAAAGCTTGGGGTCACTGCTATAGAACAATCTTACTTGTCTTTATATCCAGGTTTGCTGCTAATGTGAAAAACCTTTTGGAAACTCGTTTTGGGGAAGGTGTCCAGAATCTGTAGCACACTCTTTTAAGGAATCTTAATGATGGCAGGGGGAACCAGCTGGCTGTGTTGGTGAGCCACACAGGACACTGAGTTGATAAAGCAAAGGTGAGCTCTGTCAGTTCCCACGAAGGCAAGAGAGAATTGAGTGCTCACTGCGTCTGTCTATCCCAACAGACTTTTGGGTGATGGAGTGAAGGTGCCATATTTTATTAATTTCAGTGTTTCTGGCATAGTTCCTGGTACATAGCAGGCATACCATGAATGACTGTTGAATTCCATGTTCTTAATTAAAGTCTTGGTTAATGGTCCTAATAATTTGAAATGACAAAAATGGTTCTCTGGTCATTTGCAAATAAGCATGAGGTGATTTTTTTTTCTCAAGCATGAATGCTATTTCCCTACAGAACATATATTCATACTGTACTATACATTTTGACAGAATACTATTTTCTGACCCCATCCTCTCCTTGTGGTGCAATAGTCTTATGGGGATTATCCATGATTGATTGTTAGATTCACTTTCCAACTCGATACCTGGATCCAAATGAATGATTTAATATTTCAACCCCTTAAAATGTAATAAAAAACTTGTCATGGGTAATAAGTTGCAATAAAGTGTTTGAGCACCTAAAATGGCAGGCTATCTATGATTTCAGACTTCAATTCTCCTGGATTTGAGTTATATAGTTAACTAAGCTAAGGATGGTATGTGTTAAGAAACAAAAGGTAATAATTTTAGCAAATATTATAATCAACATCAACAACTAAAACTATCACTTTGTTTTATGTTAAAATACTAAAATAATTATTTTTTCAAGACCAATGCACCAGAAACCATGGGGTATAATCTGCAGTCTCCTTCCTTTGCTGATTTCTTGTCTCTTTTGTCAGCTTATTTGCTTTGTTTTGTCTTGATTCAGCTCTGACATTCTCTTATATATTAATCAGAATCGTATTATGTAACACTTTGAATAAAGCTTGATTGCTAGGGTAACTCACCAAGCTTTATCAACAACTGATTTTTTGGGGGTAATCTTAAAAATGTAAAATTTTCAATCACAAAATTTAAGTTTCTCTTTAGCATGTTCAGGATTTATATTTAAAGAATCAGAGTGCTTTCCTAGATGTAACCCAGAATCAAAGGTTTTATTACACTGGTAAATGTGATTTTCCACTTCAGAATAGTTCCTTTTTCAAGTCTGTGTTTTGTGTGGCTATTTGTTACTGAGACAAACAGAATGGTAAATCAATACAAACGGCCCTTGAGGTCTAGAGAGACCATAAGAAAGTGTAGCATCATTAAACTAAATTACAGACAAACACTTAAGGAGACAAATGAGTATTTTTTACCATAAGTCCTCATTTTTTTATGGTGAGGATGATTGAAAATGATTGCCAAACATGCATGGTACCAAGAACAAGGTTTCTGTGGGAATGTCCCAATAGTTAGGCTTAACTTAGTTTCTATGTCTGTTTTAATCAGATAGGAAAGTATAACTTAGGGAGAGGTGGAACTCTGATGGTGTTTTTCTAAGCCCCGATCTCCATCTGGTTTTAGGAAAAATGTAATATAATGTAACTCAGGAAATCTAAGAATCAGTGAGATGAGAGTAAGAGTAACAGAGGCCAGCTAGCGGACATGAGTATAACACTTTCATTCCAAACCTGGGCCATGGGGTGAGCTAGGAGAAGACAGACACCGGAGGAGTAAAAGTGAAATAATACTAGAACACAGTCTCAGTCAGGGGTTCCCTTCCTTTTCTCTAGGAAAAGTGCTCCCTAATGCCCAGATTTATGTCATCAACTCCCTTACAGCAGATGAAAACAAAGACAGAGGGATTAAACCAATATTCTACAAACTGAATACAGGCCCAAGAGTTAGAACCCAGGGAATCATCTTAAAACAAACAAAAAAAAACATTTTGAGGAAATGTATCTCAAAAGAAAGAAGAATAATTGCCTAGAGTATTTTAAACTCAGAAAAGCTCAGGGAATAAATGACTTCTGGTTCTGAGCAATACCACATGTATGATATATCCTCCAGAAATGGCAGTTTAGAACAGTGGTCACTATACTGCAGATTGAAACTGTCCCTGGAAGAAAAGCAAAATAATTTAATTAACCTTCTTGTATGAGGTATTAAAGCTTAATATTAGAAAAAAATCACTTGCATTATAAAGTAATTATGGGATTTGAGGCCCTCCACCCAGGAGATATATTTTATATGAACAATTTTAAGCCTAAATATGAGACGTTTCAAACAAAATATTTTAATATAAAAATTATGTTCATGATACAAATACACAGATTTGGGTTTTAACATGAACGCTTTTTGGAAAGTTCAAATTCTTTATAGCCTTTGTGAAAGACAGTATTCAGCAAAAGGTTATGCTCTTTTGCCCGTACTGGTTACTGGATTCTTGAATTTGGAGGAATCATTTTATATATATCTTTGTCACTGCCAGCTGTTATTTTGACAGATTAAATGGGAATTGAATAGACAATTTTTATCTCACTAAATTGAAAGCATTTTTTATTGGTTGTAAATGACATTGAGCTACACTTCTGCAAAGCACATAAGAGTGGTTTATGACTTTTCGAGGAAAAAGATTCCACTCAATGGGCTTGCTGAAAATTTGTCTTCACTATAACAATTCCATTATATGTGAAAAAAGATAACATTTAAAGAAACTAAAACAGAGATGAATTATTTTTATTTGTCCTTTGACAGCTGTGGTAGAGACGTCAAGCACTCACACATATGTGTTTCTCCTCTCTTTTCAGGTTTCTGAAAGGATTCATTTTGTTATCTTTGCCCTAGGTATCACTGTGCAATTTTTTCTGGTCGAGGAGTTGTGACTATGGGTTGCTTCCAAGCTAAAGCATTTAGTTGCTGGTATGAATTCCTCAGTACTCTTCTTCTCTTCTCTGACAGTCATGGAAAAAGGCATGTTCTAATGGTGAAATAACAGTTTGAAAGATCATGGATCAGCAAATTGCTACTTGGAGAACAGTTGCCTGAGAGAGTTACCCAGATGCATGGGGGACTTAGCATTAGCAAGAAATAAATCTTTGTAATTTGAAGTCACTAAGATTTCAGCACCACCTAGAATGTAGTAACAAATACAACTTTACATGGCACTTTTTGTTTCATGATATTTCCATGTAGAGTCTAATGTAAAAGTGTTTGTGCTTTGATATGGTATTAAATTTAATTCACCAAAGCTGGTTAGGACCTGAGACAAAACTAAATAATAAAAGTGAACATCATGACCAAAGTTAGCAAAATATGAGTCTCATCTTAATGTAACAATTTGAGATATAAAAACATGGTGCCAGAGGGTTATTTCTTCAAATATTGGGTTGGCAGCTATCTTTCTTAGTAAGGAATCTCCTACCCATATAAACAGAACTTTTGTGAGCAGTACGCTTTACTGTGTCAATACTCTATAGCAGCCAGCAACTCTGAGTTACAGGGTATTAGAGTTGGCAGAGGGATATGAAGAGACACCCTGAGGGTAATGTTTGGGTGTCTTATTTCTGGAGGGCAGGAAGTAACAAATACAGCCAAGGAAAACCCACTCCATGCCAGCAATCCTTGGGGACTTTCGTGGAATTCAATTTTTTATGTTCATGTTACTATTACTTTTAGAGTGCATTTTAAAATAGAAAATTTTGAAAAATAAATTTTCTTTTCCTGAGAATGAAATATTTTTCAGAGAAGAGTTTTTATAGAGTTTTTCTTCATTTGGAAGCATTTGCACTTATGAGAACTATAGGGAACTTTGGGAAATTACAAAAGCCATACGAGAGAGGAATTTTGAATACCAAACTTGCTTTTTACTTTGGGTTATTCTGTCTGAAGAAGAAAACATATTTGGTTGACTCTCTTAATATCTTGTGGAAAACTTATTTGTTGGAAAGTTCTGAGGTGATGATATAACTGGGAAACCCTCATTAACATCATACCTGTATTCTCACTGTCTTCTATTCTTGGTCTTATGTCTCTCCCCTTCATCAAGTCTTTTTAGGTGGGAATACTGACATTCTGAAATTGACTTCATAAAAGCAGGGACTATTTTTACCTTGTTTTATTGTTTTATCTTAAGTGTGTGGGTGTCTGTGTGTTTGTGAAAGCTTGTGTGTTTATAAGTAGGATAGAGAAGAGGAACAAACATTTGCAAAGTCATGTGTTGGGAAGGCAGAATAATGCCTCTCACAAAGGTGTCCACATTCCTAAACCTTAGAAATGTGAATATGTTATGTTACATGACTAAGGGAATTAAGGCTGCTCACGAAATTAAGCTTGTTAATCTATTGAACTTAAAATAGGAAAGATTATCCTGGATTTTCTGGATGGTCCTGAGGTATTTGCAAAGGTCTTCAAATGTAGAAAAGGGGGGCAGAAGAACGTCAGTGTCACAGTGTTCTGATGTGAGACTCAACCCACCTGATGGCTCTGAAGGTAGAGGAAGGCGGCCGTAAGTCAAGGAATGTGAATGATCTTCAGAGGCTGAAAAAGGCAAGGAAACGGATTCACAATTGGAGGCTCCAGAAAGGAGTGTAACCCCAATGCCACAATGACTGTAGCATAGTGAGACCCATGACAAATTTCTCATTTATAGAAGTGAGATAATACATTTGTGGGGTTTTTTTTAACATATTTATTGGAGTATAATTGATTTAAAATGGTGTCTTAGTTTCTGCTGTATAACAAAGTTAATCAGCCATGTGTAAACATGTATCCCCATATTCCCTCCTTCTTGTGTCTCCCTCACACCCTGCCTCTCCCACCCCTCTAGGAGGACACAAAGCACTGAGCTGATCTCCCCGTGCTATGCGGCTGCTTCCCACTAGCTATTGGTTTTACAGTTGATAGCATATATATATCCATGCCACCCTCTCACTTCGTCCCAGTTTAGGTTTCCCCCTCCCCATGTCTTCAAGTCTATACTCTATATCTGCACCTTTACTCCTATCCTGCCCCTAAGTTATTCAGAACCAGTTTTCTTTTCTTTTCTTCTCTTTTTCCAGATTCCATATATATGTGTCAACATATGGTATTTGTTTTTCTCTTTCTGACTTACTTCACTCTCTATGACAGACTCTAGGTCCATCCACCTCAATACAAATAACTCAATTTAATTTATTTATATGGCTGAGTAATATTCCACTGTATATATGTGCCCTATTTTCTTTATCCATTCATCTGTCAATGGACACTTAGGTTGCTTCCATGTCCTGGCTATTGTAAATATTGTTGCAATGAACATTGCAGAATATGACTCTTTTTGATATATGGTTTTCTCAGGTTATATGCCCAGTAGTGGGATTGCTGGGTCATATGGTAGTTTTACTTTTAGTTTTTTAAGGAACCTCCATACTGTTCTCCATATTGGCTATATCAATTTACATTCCCACCAACAGTGCAAGAGGGTTCCTTTTTCTCCACACCCTCTCCAGCATTTATTGTTTGTAGATTTTTTGATGATGGCCATTCTGACTGGTGTGAGGTGATACTTCATTGTAGTTTGATTTGCATTTCTCTAATGATTAGTGATGTTGAGCATCCGTTCATGTGTTTGTTGGCAATCTGTATGTCTTCTTTGGAGAAATGTCCATTTAGGTCTTCTGCCCATTTTTGGATTGGGTTATTTGTTTTTCTGATATTCAGCTGCATGAGCTGCTTGTATATTTTGGAGACTAATCCTTTGTCAGTTGCTTCAATTGCAAATATTTTCTCCCTTTCTGAGGGTTGTCTTTTTGTCTTCTTTATTGCTTCCTTCATGGTGCAAAAGGTCTTAAGTTTCATTAGGTCTCATTTCTTTATTTTTGTTTTTATTTCCATTTCTCTAGGAGGTGGGTCAGAAAGGATTTCACTGTAATTTATGTCATTAAGTGTTCTGCCTATGTTTTCCTCCAGGAGTTTTATAGTGTCCAGTCTTACATTTAGGTCTTTAAACCATTTTGCATTTATTTTTGTGTATGGTGATAGGGAGTGCTCTAATGTCATTCTTTTACATGTAGCTGTCCAGTTTTCCTGGACCACTTATAGAAGAGGCTGTCTTTTCTCCATTGTATATTCTTGCCTCCTTTATCAAAGATAAGGTGACCATATGTGTGTGGGTTTATCTCTGGGCTTTCTATCTTGTTCCATTGATCTATATTTCAGTTTTGTGCCAGTTCCATACTGTATTTATTACTGCAGCTTTGTAGTATAGTCTGAAGTCCAGGAGCCTAATTCCTCCAGCTCCATTTTCCTTTCTCAAGATTGCTTTGGCTATTCAGGGTCTTTAGTGTTTCCATACAAACTGTGAATTTTTTTGTTCTAGTTCTGTGAAAAATGCCATTGGTATTTTGGTAGGGATTGAATAGGATCTGTAGATTGCTTTGGGTAGTATAGTAATTTTCACAATGTTGATTTTTCCAATCCAAGAACATGGTGTATCTCCACATCTGTTTGTATTGTCTTTAATTTCTTTCAACAGTGTCTTATAATTTTCTGCATACAGGTTTTTGTCTCCTCAGGTAGGTTTATTCTAGGGCATTTTATTGATTTTTCACAGTGATAAATGGGAGTGTTTCCTGAATTCCTCTTTCAGATTTTTCATCATTAGTGTATAGGAATGCAAGAGATTTTTGTGCATTAATTTTATATCCTGCTACTTTACTAAATTCATTGATTAGTCCTAGTAGTTTTCTGGTAGCATTTTTAGGATTCCCTATGTATAGTATCATGTAATCTGCAAAAAGTGACAGTTTTACTTCTTCTTTTCCAATTTGGATTCCTTTCATTTCTTTTTCTTCTCTGATTGCTGTGGCTAAAACTTCCAAAACTATGTTGAATAATAGTAGTGAGAATGGGCAACCTTGTCTTGCTCCTGATCTTAGCAGAAATGATTTCAGTTTTTCACCATGGAGAACAATATTGGCTGTGGGTTTGCCATATATGTCCTTTATTATGTTGAGGTAAGTTCCCTCTATGTCTACTTTCTGGAAGGTTTTTATCATAAATAAGTATTGAATTTTGTCAAAAGTTTTTCTGCATCTATTGAGATGATTGTATGCTTTTTTTTCCTTTAATTTGTTAATATGGTATACCACATTGATTGATTTACATATATTGAAGAATCCTTGCATTCCTGGAATAAACCCCACTTGATCATGGTGTATGATCTTTTAATGTGCTGTTGGATTCTGTTTGCTAGTATTTTGTTGAGGATTTTTGCATCAATGTTCATAAGTGATATTGGCCTGTAATTTTCTTTTGGTGTGATATCTTTGTCTGGTTTTGGTGTCAGGGTGATGGTGTTCTTGTAGAATGAGTTTGGGAGTGTTCCTCCCTCTGCAGTATTTTGGAAGAGTGTGTGAAGCATAGGTGTTAGCTCTTCTCTAAAGGTTTGACAGAATTCTCCTGTGAAGCCATCTGGACCTGGAATTTTGTTTGTTGGAAGATTTTTAATCACAGTTTCAATTTCAGTGCTTGTGATTGGTCAGTTTATATTTTCCATTTCTTCCTGGTTCAGTCTTATAAGGTTGTGGTTTTCTAAGAATTGTCCATTTTTTCCAGGTTGTCCATTTTATTGGTATATATTTGCTTGTAGTAATCTCTCATGATCCTTTGTATTTCTACAGTGTCAGTTGTTACTTCTTCTTTTTCATTTCTAATTCTGTTGATCTGAGCCTTCTCCCTTTTTTTTTTTCCTGATGAGTCTGCCTAATGGTTTATGAATGTTTATCTTCTCAAAGAACCAGATTTTAGTTTTATTGATCTTTGCTATTGTTTCCTTCATTTCTTTTTCATTTATTTCTGATCTGATCTTTATCATTTCTTTCCTTCTGCTAATTTTGGGTTTTTTTTGTTCTTCTGTCTCTAATTGCTTTAGGTGTAAGGTTAAGTTGTTTATTTGAGATATTTCTTGTTTCTTGAGGTAGGATTTTATTGCTATAAAGTTCCCTCTTAGAACTGCTTTTTCTGCATCCCATAGGTTTTGAGTCATCATGTTTTCATTGTTAGTTGTTTTTAAGTATTTTTGATTTCCTCTTTGATATCTTCAGTGATTTCTTGGTTATTTAGTAGCATATGGTTTAGCCTCCATGTGTTTGTATTTTTTTTACAGATTTTTTCCAGTAATTGATATCAAGTCTCATAGCATCGTGGTCAGAAAAGATACCTGATACAATTTCAATTTTCTTAAATTTACCAAGGCTTGATTTGTGAGAAAGATATGATCTATCCTGGAGAATGTTCTATGAGCACTTGAGAAGAAAGTGTGTTCTGTTGTTTTTGGATGGAATGTCCTATAAATATCAATTGAGTCTATCTTGTTTAATGTATCATTTAAAGCTTGTATATCCTTATATATTATTATTTTGCATGATCTGTCCATTGGTGAAAGTGGGCTGTTAATGTCCTCTACTATTATTGTGTTACTGTTGATTTCTCCTTTTATTACTGTTAGCATTTGCCTTATGTATTGAGATGCTCCTATGCTGGGTGCATAAATATTTACAATTGTTATATCTTCCTCTTGGATTTATCCCTTCCTTCCTTGATCACTGTGTAGTTTCATTCTTTGTCTCTTGTAATAATCTTTTTTTTTAAAGTCTATTTTTTCTGATATGAGAATTGCTACTCCAGCTTTCTTTTGTTTTCCATTTGCATGGAATAGCTTTTTAGATCCCCTCCTTCCCATCTGTATGTGTCCCTAGGTCTGAAGTGGATCTCTTGCAGCCAGCATATATACAGGTCTCAATTTTTTATCCATTTAGCTAATCTATGTCTTTTGGTTGAAGTACTGAATCCATTTACATTTAAGGCAATTATCATATTACATTTAAGGTAATTATGTATATTCCTATTACCATTTTCTTAATTGTTTGGGGTTTGTTATTATAGATCTTTTCCTTTTCTTGTGTTTCCTGCCTAGAGAAGTTCCTTTAGCATTTGCTGTAAAGCTGGTTTGGTGGTGCTGAATTCTCTTAGCTTTTGCTTGTCTGTAAAGGTTTTAATTTCTCCATCGAATCTGAATGAGATCCTTGCTGGGTAGAGTAATCTTGGTGGTAGGTTTTTCCCTTTCACCACTTTACATATGCCCTGCCACTCCCTTCTGGCTTGCAGAGTTTCTGCTGAAAGATCAACTGTTAACCTTATTGGGATTTTCTTTTATGTCATTTGTTGCTTTTTCCTGCTGCTTTTAATATTTTTTCTTTGTATTTAATTTTTGATAGTTGGATTAATATGTGTCTTGGAACGTTTCTCCTTGGATTTATCCTGTATGGAACCCTCTGTGCTTCCTGTACTTGATTGATAATTTCCTTTCCCATATTAGGGAAGTTTTCAACTATAAACCTCAAATACATTCCCAATCCCTTTCTTTTTCTCTTCTTCTTCTGGGACCCCTATAATTAGAATATTTGTGCATTTAGTGCTGTCCCAGAGGTCTCTGGGGCTGTCCTCAATTCTTTTCATTATTTTTTCTTTATTTTGATCTGTGGTAGTTATTTCCACTATTTTATCTTCCAGGTCACTTATCCGTTCCTCTGCCTCAGTTATTCTGCTATTGATTCTTTATAGAGAATTTTTAGTTTCATTTATTGTGTTCTTCATCATGGTTTGTTTGCTCTCAGTTCTTGTAGGCCCTTGTTAAATGTTTCTTGTATTTTCTCCATTCTATTTCCAATATTTTGGATCATCTTTACATCATTACTCTGAAATATTTTTCAGGTAGACTGCCTATTTTCTCTCCATTTGTTTGTTCTGGTTAGCTTTTACCTCATTCTTTCATCTGCTGTGTATTTCTCTGTCTTCTTATTTTGCTTAACTTACTGTGTTTGTGGTCTCTTTTTCACAGGCTGCACGTTCATAGTTTCCATTGTTTTGGGTGTCTGCCCCCAGTTGGTAAGTTTGGTTCAGTGGGTTGTGTAGGCTTCCAGGTGCAGGAGACTGGTGCCTGTGTTTTGGTGGATGAGGCTGGATCTTGTGTTTCTGGTGGGCAGGGCTGCATCCTGTGGTGTGGTTTCAGGTGTCTGTGAACTTATTTTGATTTTAGGCAGCCTCTCTGCTAATGGGTGGTGTTGTGTTCTTGTTTTGCTAGTTGTTTGGCATGGGGTGTCCAACACTGGAGCTTGTTGGTCATTGAGAGGAGCTGGGTGTTAGCATTGAGATGGAGATCTCTGGTAGAGCTCTTGCCCATTGATATTACATGGGACTGGGAAGTCTCTGGTGAACCAGTGTGTTGAACTCAGCTCTCGCACCTCAGACTGTAAGGCGTGACACCCAGCTGGAGCACTAAGACCCTGTCAGACACATGGCTCCTAGTTTTGAAGGGTCTCCTGCAGAAGCGGGGGTGGCTGTGGCTCACCATATGGACAAAGACACTGGTGGCAGAAGTTCTGGGAAGTACTTCTTCTAAATGTTTGTTTTAAGCCCTATATTTGCTGTAATTTGCTACAGCCATAATAGAAAACTAATGTATCTGTTATGATGTATCAGAATAAAAAAATCTGAAAGCCACTATTTCTTAAGTCTTTGAGAAAGCACTGCAAGGGAGCACAGTAATCAACTGTTCTTAATTTCAACAAACACCCCACAAATAAATTAAAAAGACTATAAACAAGTCTGAATAAAAGGACATGGGAATTTTATTAGAATGAGCCTCAATCTCCAGAATGTAAGAATTTGAGGAAACAAAATCTGATTCCCCCTTAAAAAAAAAAAAATAGTACGAGAGGCTAAATGTCCCCTGTGCTTGGGCTTGCTCAAATGCAATTTTGCCAGGAAACTGAGAAATAAACTAGGTTCTCTTGTGAAGTCCTTCTCTGCTCTCAAGTCTACGATTGAAGAATAAATCATAACAAGCCAAGCTCTTGAAAGGTCAAGTTCAGAGTTGGACTGGGTCACAAGCTGAGAGTGTTATTTAATACTGAGGAGATTGTAAACTTGCCAATCCAATCAGATTCTACTTTGATGTTATGCTTCTTGCTTGCAGGTTCTGACTTATGGCAGTGTATATTTATTTTCACATATATTTTCTTTTATTCTCACTTATGAAGTTCTTGGAATTGGTACTTCTGCATCCATCTTAAGCAATACATTAATTCAAGCCAATCTTCAAGACTCTGCCATCACTTGGCTCCAATTTCAACTCCATTATTGTATAAAATTTCATGTTTACTACATACTAAATCTGTGTTAAGGAAAACAGCCTCAGTCACCGAGGCTCACAGGGCCTTCAAAATTTTCAAGAATGACAAATAGTCATGAAAATGAAATGCACATCTTAAAATTTATTTTGTGGAGTAGTAACATTTATCTAAGTGTAGATGGGAACTTTTTATACGTCATAGAGGTCATTGCAGTGATCCCAAATACTTAGGAGGGACAATAAGACAGATTTTTTCAAGTTACTAAAACCGGGAGGGGAAAAAAAAATTTAACAAGGCAAAATATCCACTTCAGTCTTAAAACCTTATTAGAATAATAAAGACCACTAAAGAATTCTGAGGAAAGTTCTAACACTGTGACAAGTGTTAAGTAATGATAAATAGGATTCTCTACAAAATTTAATTATTTAGTCTTTTGAGATTGAGTTCATTGCTAAATTAACTAATTAGAATAGATCATAAGAGGTTATTAAACACTTCATACTGATTTTCTTCAATGTATAATCTATTTAATTAACATTTGAAAAGTCTGGATATTTGGTTTAACACTGATGAAAGATCAAAATTGTTCCAAAATTTTTCATAATTAAAATAAATGTTCTGGTGTTAAAAAAGTAGGAATTTAGATATTTGGGGATTTTTTCCTTCTTTTTTTTTAAAACATCTTTATTGGAGTGTAATTGCTTTATATTGTTTTGTTAGTTTCTGCTGTATAACAAAGTGAATCAGCTATACATATACATATATCCCCATATCCCCTTCCTCTTGTGTCTCCCTTCCACCCTCCCTATCCCACCCCTCTGGGTGGACACAAAGCACTGAGCTGATCTCCCTGTGCTATGCAACTGCTTCCCCACTAGCTACCTATTTTACATTTGGTAGTGTATATATGTCAATGTCACTCTCTCACTTCATCCCAGCTTACCCTTCCCCCTCCCCGTATCCTTAAGTCCATTTTCTACATCTGCCTTTATTCCTGTCCTGCCCCTAGGTTCTTCAGAACCATTTTTTTAAGATTCCATACATATGTGTTAGCATACAGTATTTGTTTGTTTGTTTTTTTCTGACTTATTTCACTCTGTATGACAGACTCTAGGTCCATCCACCTCACTACAAATAACTCCATTTCATTTCATTTATGGCTGCGTAATATTCCATTGTATATATGTGTCACATCTTCTTTATCCATTCATCTGTCGATGGACACTTAGGTGGCTCCCATGTCCTGGATATTGTAAATAGTGCCACAATGAACATTGTGGTACATGACTCTTTTTCAGTTATGGTTTTCTCAGGGTATATGCCCAGGGGTGGGATTGCTGGGTCATATGGTAGTTCTATTTTTAGTTTTTTAAGGAACCTCCACACTTTTCTCCATAGTGGCTGTATCAACTTACATTCCCACCAACAGCGCAAGAGGGTCCCCTTTTCTCCACACCCTTTCCAGCATTTATTGTTTGTAGATTTCTTGATGATGGCCATTCTGACTGGTGTGAGGTGATACCTCACAGTAGTTTTGATTTGCATTTCTCTAATGATTAGTGATGATGAGCATCCTTTCATGTGTTTATTGGCAATCTGTATATCTTCTTTGGAGAAATGTTGTTTTAGGTCTTCTGCCCATTTTTGGATTGGATTGTTAGTTTCTTTGATACTGAACTCCATGAGCTGCTTGTATATTTTGGAGATTAATCCTTTGTCAGTTGCTTCATTAGCAAATATTTTCTCCCATTCTGAGGGTTGTCTTTTTGTCTTGTTTATAGTTTCCTTTGCTGTGCAAAGGCTTTTAAGTTTCATTAGGTCCCATTTGTTTATATTTGTTTTTATTTCCATTTCTCTAGGAGGTGGGTCAAAAAGGATCTTGCTGTGATTTTATGTCATAGAGTGTTCTGCCTACTTTTTAATCACAGTTTCAATTTCAGTGCTTGTTATTGGTCAGTTTATATTTTCTATTTCTTTCTGGTTCAGTCTTGTAAGGTTGTGCTTTTCTATGAATTGGTACATTTCTTCCAGGTTGTCCATTTTATTGGCATACATATAGTTGCCTGTAGTAATCTCTCATGACCCTTTGTATTTCTGCAGTTTCAGCTGTTACTTCTCCTTTTTCATTTCTAATTCTATTGATCTGAGTCTTCTCCCTTTCTTTTCTTGGTAAGTCTGCCTAATGGTTTATGAATTTTGTATATCTTCCCAAAGAACCAGCTTTTATTTTTATTGATCTTTGCTGTTGTTTCCTTCATTTCATTTTCATTTATTTCTGATCTGATCTTTATGATTTCTTTCCTTCTGCTAACTTTTGGATTTTTTGTTCTTCTTTCTCTAATTTCTTTAGTTCTAAGGTTAGGTTGTTTATTTGAGATGTTTCTTATTTCTTGAGGTAGGATTTTATTGCTCTAAACTTCCCTCTTAGAACTGCTTTTGCTGCATCCCATAGTTTTTGGGTCATTGTGTTTTCATTATCATTTTTTTCTAGGTATTTTTGATTTCCTCTTTGATTTCTTCAGTGATCTCTTGGTTATTTAGTAGCATATTGTTTAGCCTCCATGTGTTTGTATTTTTTACAGAATTTTTCCTGTAATTGATATCAAGTCTCATAGCATTGTGGTCAGAAAAGATACCTGATACAATTTCAATTTTCTTAAATTTACCAAGGCTTGATTTGTGACCCAAGATATGATCTATCCTGGAGAATGTTCTATGAGCACTTGAGAAGAAAGTGTATTCTGTTGTTTTTGGATGGAATGTCCTATAAATATCAATTAAGTCCATCTTGCTTAACGTACAATTTAAAGCTTGTATATCCTTATATATTATTATTTTGCATGATCTGTCCATTGGGGAAAGTGGGGTGTTAAAATCCCCTACTATGATTGTGTTACAGTTGATTTCCCCTTTTATGGCTGTTAGCATTTGCCTTATGTGTTGAGGTGCTCCTATGTTGGGTGCATAAATATTTGTAATTATTATATCTTCTTCTTAGATTGATCCCTTGATCATTATGTTGTGTCCTTTGTCTCTTGTAATAGTCTTTATTTTAAAGTCTATTTTGTCTGATATGAGAATTGCTATTCCAGCTTTCTTTTGATTTCCACTTGCATAGAACATCTTTTTCCATCCTCTCACTTTCAGTTTGTATGTGTCCATACGTCTGAAATGGGTCTCTTTTAGACAGTATATATATGGGTCTTGTTTTTGTATCCATTCAGTCAGTCTATGTCTTTTGGTTGTAGCATTTAAACCATTTACATTTAAGGTAATTATTGATATGTATGTTCCTATTACAATTGTTTTAATTGTTTTAGGTTTGTTATTGTAGATCTTTTCCTTTTCTTGTGTTTCCTGCCTGGAGAAGTTCGTTTAGCATTTGCTGTAAAGCAGTCTGGTGGTGTTGAATTCTCTTAGCTTTTGCTTGTCTATAAAGGTTTTAATTTCTCTGTCGAATCTGGATGAGATCCCTGCTGGGTAGAGTAACCTTGGCTGTAGCTTTTTCCCTTTCATCACTTTAAATATGTCCTGCCACTCCCCTCTGACTTGCAGAGTTTCTACTGAAAGATCAGCTGTTAACCTTATGGGAATTCCCTTGTATGTTATTTGTTGTTTTTCCCTTGCTGCTTTTAATATTTTTTCTTTGTACTTAATTTTTGATAGTTTGATTAATATGTGTCTTGGAATGTTTCTCCTTGGATTTATCCTGTATTGAAGTCTCTGTGCTTCCTGGACTTTATTGACAATTTCCTTTCTCATATTAGGGAAGTTTTCAACTGTAATCTTTTCAAATATTTTCTCAGTCCCTTTCTTTTACTCTTCTTCTTCTGGGACCCCTATAATTTGAATATTGGTGCTTTTATGTTGTCCCAGAGGTCTCTGCAGCTGTCCTCAATTCTTTTGATCCTTTTTTCTTTATTCTGCTCTGCAGTAGTTATTTCCACTATTTTATCTTCCAGGTGACTTATCCGTTCTTCTGCCTCAGTTATTCTGCTATTGATTCCTTCTAGAGAATTTTTAATTTCATCTATTGTGTTGTTCATCATTGTTTGTTTGCTCTTTAGTTCCTCTCAGTCCTTATTAAACATTTCTTGTATTTTCTCCATTCTATTTCCAAGAATTTGGATCATCTTTACTATCATTACTCTGAATTATTTTCCACATAGACTGCCTATTTCCTCTTCATTTGTTTTGTCTGGTTTGTTTTTACTTTGTTCCTTCTTCTGCTGTGTATTTCTCTGTCTTCTCATTTTGCTTAACTTACTGTGTTTAACTTACTTTTCACAGGCTGCAGGTTTGTAGTTTCCATTTTTTTGCTGTCTGCCCCCACAGATAGATTTTTTTCAGTGGGTTGTGTAGACTTTCTGATGGAGATTACTGGTGTCTGTGTTCTGGTGGATGAGGCTGGATCTTGTCTTTCTGGTGGGCCATTGTGTGTTTTCGGGTGTCTGTGAACTTATTTTGATTTTTGGCAGTCTCTTGCTAATAAGTGTGGTTGTTTTCCTGTCTTGCTTTTTGTTTGGCATGGGGTGTCCAGCACTGGAGCTTGCTGATCGTTGAGTGGAGTTAGGTAATTTCATTGAGATAGAGATCTCTGGGAGAACCCTTGCCGATTGTTATTACATGGGGCCGGGAGGTCTCTGGTGGTCCAATGTCCTGAACTCAGGTCTTTCTCCTCAGAGGTTCAGGCCTGACAGCCAGATGGAGCCCCAAGACCCTGTCAGCCACATGGCTTTTGGGAAGTCTAAGGTCTTCTGCCAGCATTCAGTAGGTGTTCTGTAGTAGTTGTTCCACTTGTAGTTTAATTTTTGATGTGTTTGTGGGGAGGAAGGTGATCTCCATGTCTTACTCCTCTGCCAGTTTATAGGTCCGTCCCACTCAGCTGGTGAATGACATTCAAAGAAGATTGACTTTCAATCCAAAAAGTAAGCAGATTTTTTTCCTTCTTAACCAAGGTGAAGAGAGCCAGCTGTGAAAGGAGAAGTGGATGAAGAATCCAAAAATTTGAAATCTCATCATTATTTTTTCAGTAAGGAGCATTATACTGGGCTAATTATTCTACTTCCTGACCTCAGTTTCCATAAGTATAAAATGAAATATTGGACTATATTTAGTCATTAAAGAGAAAAATCCAGAAATCTTGTATGGGCAACTGGGATACATGAATAAACAGAGTAAATGCACAGAATTTATAATTTGATATCCCTTCCTGTATAACTAGCATTTATCTGTTTGCTAGAAATCATTACAATGTAAGTTTAAGGCAGTTTACTAGTGGCAATTATATGTCCTGTACCTACAAAAACTGACTTTCTATGATTTCACACTTTAAGTCTCTATAATAAAAAATCAGAATTTCTTTAAGTATTCTTTAAATATTTTAAGAGTATACAACTAATGAAGAATTTTAAGAAGCAATATTAACATGAAAAAATCAAAATATTTTAACAAATCAAAAGCCAGAGTTGAAAAAATGCTTATATAAAATTGATTTATTGAGCTAATGCTTTAATGAACAGCACTACCAAACAAATTTTTATAGTAAATTCTAGATATTTGTATGGATTTTTTAGTTTTTGAGACAAGGATTGAAGCTAAGTGAAAACTCATTTTAAAAAATGTTGATCTGAATTAAAAAAATAAACATAGAACAAGACATAATTAGACCTAGATGGTAGAAAGGAAAAGAGAAAAATTTTGAGTTCCCCAAATATTCAGAGTTCAAGGACTTGTTTGAAAATGTGTAAATTTGACTTTATCAAAACTTTTATTCTCATTCTCTCTCTTTCTCTTTCCCATCACCCCACAATTTCTCTTCATTTAGCTGTTCCATTAACCCTTTTAAAATACCTATTATCTTGTACTTCTCTTATATCACATATTCTCCTTTTTACACCTTATTTCCTTCTTATGTCCTCTTTTCTCCCTCATCTTCTCTCCTATCACCTCACTCTTCATTTTCCTCTTAGTTATTATTTACTTATATTTATGGTCTGAGACACCACAAGTAACTACAACTGACAGAGAATGACCCGTTTTGCTTTTCCTTGGTAAAGTCCTAAAGAATCTCGACAAGATACTCATGGTTCATTCTACCCCACCCTTTTTTCTTTCTTTTTTTTTTTTTGCTGTATGCGGGCCTCTCACTGTTGTGATCTCTCCAGTTGCAGAGCACAGGCTCCGGACGCGCAGGCTCAATGGCCATGGCCCAACCGCTCCGCGGCGTGGGATCTTCCCAGACCGGGGCACGAACCCCTGTCCCCTGCATCGGCAGGTGGACTCTCAACCACTGCGCCACCAGGGAAGCCCCACTCTTTTTTCTTTTTTTTTAACTTTTATTGGAGTATAGTTGATTTATAATGTTGTGTTAGTTTCAGGTGTACAGTAGAATAAATCACTTATACATATACATATATTCACTCTTTTTTTTAGATGCTTTGAAGCACTATTTACAATTGCCAAGACATGGAAGCATCCTAAATGTCCATCCACAGAGGAGTGGATAAAGAAGATGTTGCAAATATACTATCCCATTCTTGTCAGCTCACTTTTTAGTTACTATTGGTTATCCTGCTTCCAAGCCATCATCAAACCTTTATAACTTATACTGTAAGGGAATAATCCATTAGTCCCATTTTACATCCCAAGAGAGTGTTGTCCCAACCCCTGAGATGTTGTTGGGTCCTGCATATTAATGACTCTAGTGTTTATCTGGCTATAATTTTTGCTATTATTTCCCAATAATTAATAAACATGAACACTGGTTCAGAAATACACTTTTATTCTTTGGCTTCTTCTCCTAGTGACAACTAATATATTTCTTTTCAACTTTGGAAACTACCTGCTATAAATTCTTCAGTTTGCTTAATGTTGCCCTGTATTAGTTAAGACTTTTTCACTAAAAGTGAGAAATCCACTCAGTCAAGTAAAACCATATAAAAGGAAAAGTGTTGCCTCAAAAAAAACAGGAGTTGAAAGGATGATTATCTTCAGGTTTAGTTAGATCTAGAGCATTGATGATGTAATCATCTTTCTTTTTCTCCCTCTTAATTTCTCTCTGTTGCCTCCTTTCTGTGTTGGCCTAATTATCTGCTTCCCTGTCACATAGACTAGATTTCTGCATTATAATGATTCCAAGAAAATATTCTATAAACTTAAAATCCAAAAGTTATGCTTTTCTATCTCCAACAGAACTTTGAAGAGAGAAGGTCTCCCTTAAGCTTATGCCTATCTTTTATAAAGAAAAGAAACTATAGTACTCTGTGCAGCCCAGTTTAAATAATATAAACACCCCAGTAGTTGTAGTGGTAAAAGAGATGGAAGATCATGGTACAGTGTCTTGATTGAAATCCATATGGAAACTATATGAAATGGAGGAAATATTTCCTAAGGGAGATGGAAAAAAATTATGAACAGAAAACATTTATATTTAGAACAATCCGATCTTCAGACTTTTTCAAAATTATACAATTCTGGGCAGTAGCCTTGTAAACTCAGAACAACTGAACTGTGACAGATATCAGAAGATTCCAGAAAACCAGTTAAATTCCAACAAATATGAAAAGTAGGTATAGACTCCCTAACTAATGTAACTAATCCTTTGGGAGCGTGTCAAAATTTCAGTGTCTCTGTTAAATTAGACAGCAATCACTATATTTTTTTCACGTCACATGTGGTTAAGAATAAGTTTACTTGTATTAGTGGATCAAAAGTTGTGAGTTTTATGTTTCGTTTTCCTGCCCAACATTCATTCCTCCTCTTCTAGAACTTAAATTCTCATTTGGGATACCACTTTTATTCAATTTTCAGTCTAAAATCTTAATCTTTAATATATCCTGCCCAAGGTGTCTCAGTTCACTGAAAATGAAATTTAAAGTCCATAAAAATACCTATAAGACTTACAAAACCTTGCCGCAGTACCTCTCTGACCTCATGTTCTATCTAATCCACTTGCTCTACTCCAAACCACACTGGCCCCTTCTTATAGTTCCTCAAACATGCTAAGCACATTCCCATCTCAGGGTTTTTGCATTTATTTTTTCCTCTTTCTGGGACACTCACCTCCCCATAACCACATAGCTTACTTCCTCACATAATTAATATATTTACTCAACTGTCTTCTTTTAGGGAGTACTGCATTAGTCTCTTTAAAGAAACAAATAGACAAAATCCTCTCTATCCCATTAGCATCTCTAATTTTATTCATAGCACTTTTTACCACCCAACATGTTATATTTCTGTTTGTTTATTTTCTCTTTACCCACTGACATAAGAGTTACTTGACAAGAAAGATTGATTTGTTCATTGCTAAATTTCAGCACCCAGGACAGTACCTGACACATTGCTGTTGTACAATAAATATTTGTTAAGTAAATTCCTAAAGGGAGAAAGAATGAATGAATGTTCCCATCACCCAGATACAAATGTAAGCTCATGACCTAAGTGTATCTGATGATAACTGTCATATCATCACTCCTGGACAAAGTGATGCTTCAAGAATGGCCATGAGACATATAAAACAAATGACATGACAAATGTACTCATAATAGATCTGTGTGTGATACTACAGGTAAAACAACACAAATCAAAGCAATGAGACCCATGGAGAAGTCAGCCTGATCAATAATCCAACACAGACATGATGAGGAGAATGATGACGTGAATAACACTCCCCTTTTTTTTCTTATGTCATTTGGAGCTGGTTTTCTTTTTCCTGAAGTTGAAGGAATTCTGAAGTCCTTGATTTTTTTTTTTTTCTGAAAGAGATGTAGTGCCTGTACCACAAAGAGTAATTAATGGGCATGTCAATTTTTGATACTATAATTTGTTATAAATTTTATATATTTTGCCCATTTTGAAAAGAATATCATAGTACTCTTTTTAGTATATATGAATTCCAGCCATTTTTGTATGACTTACTTATTAAGATCATTTAATGATGGATTGATTGAGCTATTAGTAGTGACTTGAAAATATAAGGTGACATCACAATATGGCTGAATAAGACATCCTTGCTTATATTCCCCTCTCAACAACAGCAATCTAGCATCCATTCATGGACAAAGGTACCTTTGTTGTGGAATCCACCACCTTTTGGCAATGGACCCAGAAAGGATCTCTCCCACCCATGCATTGAGTAACTCAGTCTTGACTATGGGCCCTGCAGTGGATGGTAAACCAGCTCTAACCCCTCTTGGCCACAGTGTGGAAGCCCCAGGAGAACATTATCTTAAACAACAACCACAGATATGAGAACCTTTGTGGAAGTCCAAATTTTCAGTAAAGAGGTTCTGGCACAATGTTGGAGGAAATAAAGATGAGTTTGCACACACGGGAGAGGGTAAGAGGCACAACTTTGGTTTACCCACATTGTACCTGTCACTGGGTAGCACAGCTCAGTGCCAAGAGACCCTCTTGTTTCATGATTTCTCTTGAGAGGGAAAGTGAGAATGTGTGAGTGTGTCCAGTTTCCCCAGCTGTGTGGGATGCTTCCAAAGATGCTCATTTATCTCTCACACCATTCAGAGTACTGAGTAATGTGTTGCATGACTGGGGAGCAGGAGGAAGCTGGGAGAGTGGCAGATAGGATTCTCAGAGAGCATTAACGAGACAAGGATCCTACTAATGGCATTGCAGATTCAATCAAGAAGTCCATCCATGAGTCACTTGAGATTCCTTGCATGCAGATATGTCAACTGGCCCATGGGCACTCCCAATGCTCTGCATACCTCATCCATACCTTCACACCCCCACCTGTAGCTGGCTCTCTGTGGCTCCCAGTGGTGATGAGAGTGAGCTTTGGCAATTAGCTAGTGAGCATGCACAGAAAGCCAATCTGAATCTGCAGGTCAGGGAAAGACCACATTTGAACATTACTCTATACTTGGAAAAGCAAAAGGGAGGCTGTCAGGGCCCATCCTGGTATGTTGCCAGGATCAAGAGAAAACATGCAAGCTTAAGAATTCTACCACAGGAGGGAGCAAGACGCATGGGGCACTAATATGTGGAGAAGGCCTGAGAAAGACTCAGAATCTCTAGTAAGGCTGATGGAAGGTATTTCTCTCCCAAAGTCAGTTAGTAAAGTCTGAAAGAGGTGACTTCTATTTGAAATGTGAAGACAGCAAAGCAAAATTTGAAGCAACATGGAAAATCTAGAAAAAAAAATATAATACCAGTATGGGAGGACACTAATCATCCAAAAGACATGGAGATCTGTGATATACCTGATTAATAATTCTAAATAGCTGTTTTGAGGAATCTCAGTGAGCCATAAGAAAACACAGACAATTCAGTGAAATCAGGTAAACAATATATTAAAAAATGAGAATTATAAAAAAGAGAGAAATTTAAAAAAACAGTTACTGTTATATCTATAAGAGACTCTGTGCAAGCCTCATGGTAATCATAAAACAAAAACCTACGGTAGATACACAAAAGATAAAGAGTAGGGGGTTTCCCTGGTGGTGCAGTGGTTGAGAATCTGCCTGCCAATGCAGGGGACATGGGCTCGAGCCCTGGTCTGGGAAGATCAAACATGCTGTGGAGCAACTAGGCCCATGACCCACAACTAATGAGCCTGCACATCTGGAGCTTGTGCTCCACAACAAGAGATGCCGCAATAGTGAGAGGCCCACGCACCGCGATGAAGAATGACCCTCTCTTGCCGCAACTAGAGAAAGCCCTTGCACAGAAATGAAGACCCAACACAGCCAAAAATTAATTAATTAATTAATTAATTAATTAATTATTTTAAAAAAAAGAGGTCTTCCCTGGTGGCACAGTGGTTGAGAGTCCGCCTGCCGATGCAGGGGATACAGGTTCGTGCCCCAGTCCAGGAAGATCCCACATGCCATGGAGCGGCTGGGCCCGTGAGCCATGGCCGCTGAGCTTGCGCGTCCAGAGCCTGTGCTCCACAACGGGAGAGGCCACAACAGTGAGAGGCCCGCGTACCACAAAAAAAAAAAAAAAAAAAAAAAGAAGAAAAGAAATAAAGAGTAGGAATCAAAGCACATTCTTATGGAAAATCAACACTTCATAAAAGAAAGCAACAAGAGAGGAAGAAAGGACAAGGGAACTATAAAACAGCCAGAATTAATAAAATGATATTTATAAGTCCTTACCTATCAATATTTACTCTACATTTAGATGGCTTGAATTTTCTAATGAAAAGTCATAGAATGGCTGAATGGATAAAAACAAACAAATGAACAATCACAACAATAGGACCCAACTATGTGCTGCCTAAAAGAGACCCAGTTCAACTTTAAGGACACATATAAGCTCAAGGTGAGGGGATGGAAATATATATTTCATGCAAGTGTAAACCAAAAGAGAGCAGGAGTAGCTATACATCCAACAGATAAATAAACTTTAATTCAAAATCTGTACTAGGAGACAAAAGTCATTATATAATGATAAAAGGGTAAATTCATCAACAAGATGCAATAGTAAATATATATATATATACACATCCAACATCTGAGCTTCTAAATGTATTAAGGAAATACTGACAGATCTGAAGGGAGAAATAAACAACAACACAACAATACGGTAATTGCAGAGGACTTCAGTGTCCCACTTTCAACTATATATAGATCAGCAAGACAGTAAATCAACTAAGAAACATTAAGCTTGTACTATACTTTATACCAACTAGACCTAACAGACACATACAGAACATTCCATCCAACAGCGGAAGAATACATATTATTCTCCAGTACACATGGAACATTCTCCTGGATAGATCATATGACAAGCCACAAAACAAATCTTAGCAAATAAAAGAAGACTGAGATCATACCAAATATGTTTTCTGACCACAATAATATGAAACTGGGAATCAATAACAAGAGGAACAGTGGAAAATTCACAGATATATGGAATAAACAATGGGTAAAAATAATAATAATAATAAAATAATATTTTTTAAAAATCACGAAAAAGTGAAAATGGAAACACAACATATCAAAACATATGGGGTGCAGCAAAAGCAGTTCTAAAAGGGAAGTTTGTATTGATAAATGACTACAATAAGAAAAAAGAAAGATGTCAAATAAACAATCAAACTTTACACCTCCAGTAACTTGGAAAAGAAGAAGAAATGAAATCCAAAGGCCAAGTTAGCAGAAAGAAGGAAATAAAGATTAGGGCAGAAATAAATAAGAGACCCCCCCCAAAAAAAAAGAAAAGAAAAGAACAACAAAACTAAGAGCTGGGTTTTAAAAAGGTAAACAAAATTGGCAAACCTTTAGCTAGATGAAGGGAAAAAGAAAGAAGATTCAAGTAAATAAAATCAGAAATGAAAAAGAAGATATTACAATGGATACCACAGAAATATAAAGGCACATAAGAGACTGCTATGAACACTAACACGTTGAATAATCTAGAAGAAATGAATACATTCCAAAAAAATACAACTTACCAAGATTGAATTATGAAGAAATAAAAAACATGAGCAGAGATTGAATTAATAATCAAAAACATCCCAACATAGAAAAGCCCAGGACCAGATTGGTTTCACTGGTGAATTCTACCAAACTTTTAAAGGAGAACTAATGCCAATAGTTTTTAAAACTCTTCCAAAAAATTTTAAGAGGGAGGAACACTTCCAAACTCTTTTTATTAGGCTAGCATTACCCTCATACCAAAGCCAGATGAGGACACTACAGGAAGAGAAAACTATAGGCCAATATCCCTGATGAAGATAGATGCAGAATTTCTCAACCACCTATTAGCATACTGAGTTCAACAATACATGAAAAGGATCATACACCAAGATCAAGTGAGATTTATCCCTGAGATTCAAGGATGGTTCAACATATATAAATCAATAAAAATGATACACACATTAATAGAAAGAAAGATAAAAAGCATGTGATAATCTCAATAGATGCAGAAAAAGCACTTGACAAAATAAAACATCCAATCATGATGAAAACTCTCAAAAAACTGGATATAGAAGGAAGATACCTGAACATAATACAGGTGAAATATGACAAGCCCACAGATAATATCATACTCAACAGTGAAAGTTTGAAAAGTTTTACTGTAAGATTAGTTATAAGATAAGAGTGCCACTCTCACCACTCCTGTTCAACATTAGAGAAACTAGGGGAAATAAGGAACAAAAGGAGAAGCAAAATTGTCTGTGATTGCAACTAATATAATGCTAAGTATAGACAATTCTAAAAACTCCACCAGAAAAAAAAAAAACTGTTAGAAGTAATCAATGAATTCAGTAAAGTTGCAGGATAAAAAATCAACATAAAAAAATTAGTTGTATTTCTATACACTAGCAATGAAATATCTGAAAAAGAAATTTTAAAAATCCCATTCACAATAGCGTTAAAACCAATAAAATACATAGAAATAAATTTAACTCAAGATGTAAAACATCTATACACTGAAAGGAATAGACTATGATAAAATAAATCGAAGAAGACCCAAATAAATGAAAAGAAATCCCTTGTTCAAGGATCAGAAGAATTAATATGGTTAAAATGTCCATACTACTCAAGGTCATATATAGATTCAATGCAATCCCTATCAAAGTTCCAATGACATTTTTTACAGAAAACAAAATCCTATAATTTGCATGAAACCACAAAGACCCTGAATATCCAAAATAATAGCTGGAGGCAGCACACTTCAAACTATATTACAAAGCTATAGTAATCAAAACAGTATGGTGCTGGCATAAACACTGACATATAGACCAATGAAACAAATTAGAAGCCCAAAAATAAACCCTCATATATATGGTTAACTAGTATTTGGCAAGAGAATTAAGAATACTCATTGCAGAAATGATAGTCTCTTCAATAATTGATGTTGAAAAAACTGGATAATCATTTTCAGAAAAATGAAATTGGACCTTTATCTTACACCATTGAAAAAAATTCACTCCAAATGGATTAAAGACTAAACATAAGATCTGAAATTGTAAACCTCTTAAAAAATATAAGGAAAAACCTCTTTTAACTTGGTCTTGGCAACATGTTTTTGTATATGACATCAAAAGCACAAGCAACAAAATTAAAAATCAGTAAGTAGGACTACATCAAACTAAGTATCTTCTGCATAGAAAAAGAAACAATCTACATAATAAAAAGGCAATTTACAGAATGGGAGACAATATTTTCAAACCATATATCTGAAAAGGTTTAATACCCAAAATTATAAAGAATTCATGCAAATTAATAACAAAAATATTTGATTTAAAAATAGTCATAGGGCTTCCCTGGTGGCGCAGTGGTTGAGAGTCCGCCTGCCGATGCAGTGGACACGGGTTCGTGCCCCGATCCCGGAAGATCCCACATGCCGCGGAGCGGCTGGGCCCGCGAGCCATGGCCGCGGAGCCTGTGTGTCCGGAGCCTGTGCTCCGCAATGGGAGAGGCCACAGCAGTGAGAGGCCCGCGTACAGCAAAAAAAAAAAAAATAATAAAATAAAAAAATAAAATAAAATAGTCATAGGAACTAATTAGACATTACTCCAAAGCCAAATGGCCAAAAAGTGCATGAAATTGTGCTCAACATCACTATTCATCAGGGAAATGCAAATCAAAATCATGAAGAGATAACCCCACACCTGTTAGAATGACTAGCATCAAAAAGATAAGACATGCTGGGGGTGGAGGCACAAATTGGGATTGACATATACACACTACTATATATAAAATAGATTAATAAGAACCTAGTGTATAGCACAAGGAACTCTATTCAATACTCTCTAATGACCTATAATGGAATACAATCTAAAATAAGGTGATATATGTATAGGTATAACTGACTCATTTTGCTGTACAGCAGAAACTAACACAACATTGTGAATCAACTATACTCCAATTAAAAAAAAAAAAGACTGGAGATAATAAGTGTTGGTGATGATGTGGAGAAAAGGGAACTCTTGTGCACTGTTGATGGGACTGTAAATTGGTGCATCCACTATAGAAAACAGTATGGAAGGTTCTCAGAAACGTAAAAATAGAAGTACCATATAATCCAGAAATCCCACTTCTTGTTATATAAAGAAAATGAAATATGATCTTGAAGAGACATCTGCACTTTCATATTCATTGCAGCATTATTCACAATAGCCAAGATATGCAAACTAAGTGTTCACCTATGGGTGAATGGATAAAGAATATATGACACATATATAATATATATATAATATAGAATGATTATATATATAATCATTATATATAATGAAATATTCAGCTACAAGAAAGAAGGAAATCTCGCCGTTTGTGACAACATGGATGAAACTTGAGCGCATTATGCTAAGTGAAATAAGTCAGTCAGATTTAGAAAAAAGAATATTGTATTATGTCACTTATATGTGGAATCTAAAAAAGCAGAATTCATAGAAACAGAGGGTAGAATGGTGGTTTCCAGGCACTGGGAGCAGGGGAAATGGGGAGATATTAGTCAAAGGTACAAAGTTAAAAGATGAATAAGTGCTAGGGACCTAATGTACAGCATGGTGACTGTAGTTAATGATACTCTATTACATACTTTGAAAGTTACTAATAGAGCAATTCTGAAATGTTCTCAACACAAAAGAAATGATTATTGTGGGAGATGATGGAGCAGTTAACTAACCCTACTATGGTAATAATTTCTCAATATACAGGAATATTAAATTAAAAAGAAAATTTGAAACGCTCCTTATATAACATTACTGTCACCAATTTCTCAATTATGCTTGTAGCTAATAATTTCCCCTGTCTCTTAATAAATCCAGAGAATCTCAGATGGGGAGGATCTAAAAATCAAGTCATACCCCTTTATTTTAAAGATTAGGACACTGAGATAAGGGAAATGAAATAATCCAGGTAGTAAATTAAAAGTCATGCATGGTTCATCTTATATAAGCCTTGTCGAAAGCTTAGTTGAATTTTAGTATTTACATATTCACAAATAGAAATGTAGCTGTGAAATTGAACCAAATTAGCAGTCAGTGGTGACTAAAAATTTCCTAGCAGGTGCAGCCCTTACATTTATCTTGTCTCACATTCCAAATGATACAACAAATGCAAGATCTCAATTATATTCAATCAACACATCCTAATACAAGTGAATGCAAATACTCATATGAAAGTTCAACACTAATACCAAGAAATCAGTAATATGAACACTGCTGAGACATTTTTGACCTAAATGACAATAATATCATACAATTATAATAAAGATAATGCTAGACTTATTCATCTTGGTTAACTTGGTTCAGTGTTTAAAATGTGACCTAATCTTTCCCATTAATGTCTATTCAAGCAATCTTTCAGCTGCAGGATTATATCACAGACCAAAAACAGTACTTAGAAAAAAGCTGTAAATTACTAATCCAGCATATACAAATTTAGAGCTCAAATTAGTATCTCAGTTAACTCACTTACAAATAATGATTTGGAAAAGATACTTAAAATGGGAGAGAGACCTCTGTGTACAGTATGCTTTCATGCATGGTTGTAACATCTTTATAGGTTCTAAGATCTTTCTTAGAGAGGTCACATAATACCTTATTGTATGTACAATTTTAATATTTAGACATATATTAAGTTATTTAATCCTTGTAACAGCTCTATGAGGCCAGTACAATAATTACCTCTGTTTTACAGGTATGGAAACTGAGGCATCGAAAAATAGTTCAAGGTGACTAATCACTGAACTACACAGAATTATTATCAATTGACTAAACAGTTTTTGATTAGAATTTACTATTTTATTCTTGAAATTATTGTTTATCCATTTACCAAATATATGTTAAACCTCTGTTATGTCCAGATACTGTTCTGGAGCCAGTATGCAGCCATTAAAAAAAAAAAAAAACAGTTAACATCCATATTTTCACACTCTTACAACCAAGGGCAGGAAGACAATTAAAAAAAAAAAGATGTCTTCTTCTTCTTTAGTCTTAAAAATGTTCCTGAAGAACTAAATGGAATAAAGTGATGGAACCAAAAATGATGGGTAGTAAGTGGGATAGTGTACTTTAGATGAGGTGGTCCAGAAAGCCCTTTCTGATGCAGCAACATTTTAGTTGATATGTCAATGATGATAAACAGTCAGCTATATAAAACTACAAAGGAAGAACATTTTAAGCAAAATGTAGAGCAGAAAAAAATTCTTATTTGGACATGAGTTTGGCATGATCAAAAGACAAAAAGACGGCTTCCCTGGTGGCGCAGTGGTTGAGAGTCCACCTGCCGATGCAGGGGACACGGGTTCGTGCCCTGGTCTGGGAAGATCCCACATGCCTTGGAGCGGCTGGGCCCATGAGCCATGGCCGCTGAGCCTGCGCATCCGGAGCCTGTACTCTGCAACAGGAGAGGCCACAACAGTGAGAGGCCGGCGTACCACAAAAATTTTTTTAAAAATTAAAAAAAAAAGACAAAAAGAAGCCAGAGATACTGCAGTGGACAAAAGAGGGGATGAGATTAGAGTAGATGGGGGGCCAGACATTGAAGGGCCTCATAGGCCAAGGTAAGGATTTCTAACTACATAGGTAAACACTAGAGAATTTTAAACATTTGTATGATATTAACATGATCTTATTTACATCTAAAAAGATAACTTGGTTTGCTTTGTAGAGAATGGACTCTAAGAGAAATGGACAAAAGTAAAGCAAGAAGACTAGTAGAAAGGGTGTTGCAATAGTCTATATAAAAGTTGGTGGACTTAAGATTTGTCAGTGATAGAAACCTCCAAGTTGTTTATTATTGTTAACTATTCTTCCTGCCCAAAAGGCAGATTCCAGCCTCCTGTTTTTATTGGTCTATGTTCAGGATTCTGGTCTAAACTTGAAGATCCTTTAGGACCCAACATCATGGCCTAGATTAAAGGACTGAAATTGTTATGACTCTACTACCTTCTTCTACCAGCAACATCAACTAGAAATATGCCATATAGATTCCAGTCTATTTGACAACATAGTCTGGATTTATGGCCACACCCTTGTTCTGAAAAAACTACAGTAGTGGCAGTTCCCCAATATGAAACCAATATTTCCAAATTCCTCTGCGTTCTTACTACCTTCTTGGCAGAACTCATGGAATGTCACATCTGCTTATGCAATGACCTTAAATCTCTAAGAAGAAAAGTAAAGTACTTAGACTCAGAGAGGTACAATTCCACTATATTCCTCATCTGTCTCATTTCCCATGGAATATTAAATTCCTGATACTGTAGAAACAGTTTTCATTAGGATAAAAATACATGAGAGAACATTCAGAAAAGAGCAGGTAGAATGGTATGGCAGCTGGAATCTTCTACTTGATGAACGGTTGAAGAAAATATGACCCTTTAGCTAACAGTATAGTAGGCATTAGTAAGAATTAAATAGTCTTTAAATATTGGTAGGGTAGGATCTCAGGAACTCTACACAGGTTTAGGAATATGTAACTGTACTTAGGAGACAGATTTTATTTCAGTTTGAGGAATTACTTTTTTGCCAAAGATCAAATGGACTCCTTAATAGACATTTATTTTTTGCATGCCTGGAAAAATTTTCCCTCCAACTTTTAATAATGATATATTGTTGATACTTAGGGGAAACTCCATCTTACAAACATTTGATTTTAGTAAGTGCAAAACACAGCTCATCTCCATCACATGAGATGAGCATAATACCTATGGATATCTGATCAATTAGAGTATCCAATCTGCCAAATGACAGTGAGTCATTCCAAAGAGGGGCACAGTTCCCTAGTCATGCAAAAAAGACTCAGTTCCAGGACAGTTATTTAACTAACCTCTATTTCCTCTAAAGTTGCTGAAATGGAAAAACAAAGCTTAGAACTTCCAAAGGTCACAGTGTGGAGAGAGATCTTCTTTGAGAATGAAGCAAACACGGAAGAAAGAAGAGTTATTCAGGGTGTGGGGGAGAATATGTTACATGAGTCATGAAATTCCCTTTTTACTTAAGTAATTTTGAATTGGATTTTTGTTACTGGCAACCAAAGAAGACATGATTAGCACAGGACAGTGCCTACAATAAATAGCTATAGAATAAATATATGCAATTTGCTTCTTTCCAAAAGATTGCATTACTTTCAGAAAAACATAACTAGCTTGCATGAAATAATAAATAATATGATGGCAGAATATAATTAATTAATTACTGAATTGATGGATTATAAACTTTTTTGTCCTTATGTATACATGACATAGTCATTAGAAACAGGCTCTTACATGCTCTTATAAGTAGGACATTTGACAAGTTACCTAACCTTCTGTTTTTTCAGTTTTCCATCAATGAAAAGGGAAATATGATAGCCTCTATCTTATAAAATTGCTCAAAGATTAAATGAATAATAGATATAAAGTATAAGACCCAATGTTGGCAAATAATTATTTCTCAATCAATATTAACTATAAGTATAATTGTTATTGTCATTATTATCATCGTCATTTTGGTAGGTAGCTTGTTACATGGATCCCAATGATCCCACATCTTCATATTTATGCCTTTGTATAGTCCCCTCCTCTTGACTATTGGTTGTACCTAGTTGCTTGCTTCTAATAAAGAGAATACAAGAAAAGTGATGAAATATGATGGGATAAGCAAGACCATGACTTCTATCTTGCTAGCGCTTTCTCTCTTGCTGTTACTCTCTCTTGCCCTCATACTTGCTTGCTCTGAAGAAATGAGCAAGCAGGTTTTAAGATGCTCTGTGGAGAGATCCAGTGGAAAGGAAATGATGAAGCCTCTGACCAAACAGAGGCTCCATGAGAAAGTAAATTCTTCAATAACTATGTGAGTGGGCTTGGAAGAAGATCATCCCCAATCAAGTCTTCAGATGACAATACAGCCTTGGCTGATATATTGATTGAACATAGTGTGTGCATTCCTGATCTTCAGAAACTGTGATACATACAGAGTGAATTAAGTCAGAAAGAGAAAAACAAATATCGTATATTAATGCATATATATGTGGAATCTAGAAAAAAGGTACAGATGAACAAGTTTGCAAGGCATAAATGGAAATGCAGATGTAGAGAACAAATGTATGGACACCAAGGGGCGGGGAAGAGGAGGGTGGGATTAATTGGGAGATTGGGATTGACATATATACACTAATATGTATAAAATAGATAACTAATGAGAACCTGCTGTGTAGCACAAGGTACTCCACTTCGCTGTACAGTTGAAACTAGCACATTGTAAAACAACTATATCCCCAATAAAAAAATTAAATAAATAGGGCTTCCCTGGTGGCTCAGTGGTTGAGAGTCCGCCTGCCAATGCAGGGGACACGGGTTCGTGCCCCGGTCTGGGAGGATCCCACTTGCTGTGGAGTGGCTGGGCCCATTAGCCATGGCCGCTGAGCCTGCGCGTCTGGAGCCTGTGCTCCACAACGGGAGGGGCCACAGCAGTGAGAGGCCCACATACAACAACAATAAATAAATAAATAAATAAATAAGAAATATGATACAATAAGTGTCTATTGTTTTAAGTCATTATATTTTCATGAAATTTGTTATGCAACAAGAGATAACTAATAGCTAATAGCCACCATTACCGCCATGATACTCAGGAGATACTCATGAGTAATCCTATATTCCAGGAAGGACTTTTGGAAAGTAGGGACTTTGAAAGATTAAGATAAGATTGGGATAGGGACTTCCCTGTCAGTCCAGTGGTTAAGACTTCACCTTCCAGTGCAGGGGGTATGGGTTCGATCCCTGGTTGGTGAGCTAAGATCCCACATTCCTCTTGGCCAAAAAATCAAAACACAAAACAGAAGCAATATTGTAACAAATTCAATAAACACTCGAGAAATGGTCCACATCCAAAAAAAAAAAATCTTAAAAAAATAGATGAGATTGGGATATACATAAGAGGTGAATGGAGGGTGTGAGGTGTGAGGTCATTTAAAGAGACAGAAAACCATGGGTAAAACATCAAAAACAGAATACTGAATATTTAAGAAGCATTAAGATAAGCTGAAATAAGACTGAGATGGGTGTCTGGGAGTAAATTTGACTAGACTGATGGAGATAAAATCAAGTTCACTAAAGTTCAGGCTTTTCCACTAGACTTATTAGATACTTGATAGTGGGAGAAGATTCTGCCTTAATTCCCTCTTTCCAAAGTGCCTATGATTGGGCCGATCAGAAAATATTTAATCAAAAATATTTGAATGAAAACAAATGAGAATAAGGTGAGTTTCTAGGCGTCAGAAATCACTGGGGGAATTTACAATTAGAAATGACATGATGAAAAAAATGTTTACAGAAAGTTATTTGAGTGGACATCTGTACCATGGATTACAGAGAGAAGAAACTCTTGTCATGGAGGCCAGCTCTTATTCATGTATAAGGACATGTGAACACAGACTAAAGGGAGAGTGGTAGGGATGGAAGATATCCAGAGACAAAGCACAGTCTTCCCAGAAAGCCACAGGTAACCAGCCTGTGCCCAGAATATCAGATCTTTAGGGATGTCAATATAATTAGTTGATCTATCATTCCTTCTACTTTCCTTGCTAAGAATTAACTAAACTATGAATTCTCTACTTATTATCTCTTCCACTATTTTCCATCTGTGCAAATACTGTCCACCTGTAGCAGAACCAGCTATAAATCTATAAGGACAGATGACTATTAGAGGTTAATAGGGTCACAGACCAGAGCAGTATTTTCAGAGAGAGAGGAAATCATGAAAATAAATTCCAAACACTGACATTTTCTATTTTTCAACTTATTGACATCCTATTTGATTCTTGAAATTAAGCCTCATAAATCTAACAGAAAGAATGAAATAAATAAAAATTACTGTATCTGAGAATCAGTCCACTATTTTTTTATTGAATGACACAGTGCTAAATTTTGAGTAAACAAAAATAATTTAAACACACACTCGCACACACACAATTTCTGCCCTAATGAACCTTATGATCTGAGTTAAAAAATAAAAATGCATAACTAGCCATATAAAAGAGTAATGAAAGCTACTCTTCATTTAGAGGTTACTCTAATTATAGAGGTACTCTTAATGTGTAGCACAATATAATGAGAGTGATTTAACTGTGTCAATATTTAATGGAATATTCATTTATATGTATAAACCCTGTTACTAACAATCTAAAATAGAATGTAAGTATTTGAGAAACTTTTTCTAAGGCAGTGACTTTTCTTCCTCACCTGTTTCTTGTTTGTAATTTTATTGATTGCCATCTGTCTTTTGGCTTTGTTTTGTTATTACAAGCTATGTTGAAATTCTGTAGAAAAATGAATGAATTATTATTTAAATATATTTAAAAATATATATGGAAAAATAATTGATAGCAATGTGACAATGAAAGAGAAATTACTTGTTCTACAAGAAAGTAAACTGTCTACATGATATTCTTGAGAAAAGCAGAATCAAATAACATTTAGGATTAATGTCCATGTGAGAGTTCATTAAGGTGAGAGAACAATCAGGCCGTTTCAGTTTGTACCTTAGTTTTTTCAAGGAAATTTTTCACTCAAATACAACACACTTACAGAAAAGTACATAAATCATAAGTGTAGAGCTCAATGAATTTTTATAAATTGAACTCAGCTGCAGAGCCAAAACCCAGATCAACAAACAGAATATTGCCAGCACCCCATAAAGACCCTTAATAGCCTCCAAGGCATTTCTGTCCTTCTGAAAGATTAACATTCTATTCATTTCTCAAATCATAAACAACATATGCCTATTTTGTAAATTGTAATTAATGTTTATTTAAATGTTTTTATTTTCATCCATGTTGTGTGATGTTGCACTCATTCATTCTCATTTATGTAATGGTTTTTAAATGAATGAATATGTTAATTTACAAAAATGTATTTATTTGTTCTACTGTAGATGGACATTTGAGTTGGTTTCTATTTCAGGCTATTACAAACAGTGCTGTTATGAACCAACTGCTAACAAATGAATATATATATATATGTATATACATATATATATGTGCACACACACACACACACAAACACATAATTTGGACTGGGCACTATGCATGGTGTAAAATTCGTTAGATGATTGAGTTCATGTCATTTTTCAATAAAACAAGATAATATAGTTATCATTAATATCTTCATTCTTAAACTGTAGAAACTGAGGTTTGGAGAAGGTTAGTAAGTTGCCCAAGAAGACATAGCTAGTAAGTAAGGGAGGTGGAATTCTGGATTCAACACATAAAATCTCTGTGTGCCAGAATTCTTGTAGAAACAATAGAAAAAGCAATAAACAAAACAGATCAAAATCCATGTCAACCATTTTGGTTGGTTTTGGGTAAGGAAATAATAAAATGTCATACATTAGCTGGTGAGGTAATAAATGTTATGAAGAAAGTAAAGTAGGAAGGGAAATAAGGCATGGGTGAGTGTTGATTGCCAAGTGTGGTGACCAGAGAAGATGAGAACAGTTCTGTTGGAATCAAAAATCAGAAGGAAAACCTGTCTAATTGAAGAGCCCATGCTGTTTACTGCCATATTAAACCAATAAATATACATTTATCTTGTCTTAATAGAGATTTCCTGAAAGTTCTGTACAACCTTTTTTTTCTTTTTTCTTTTTTTTTTTTTGACAAACAATCTATTGGCCAGACACTGTATAGATCATTAAACAGAACAAAACAAAACAGAGCAAACAAACAAAGGCTAATATTTTTAAATTGATTAGATTTATATAAACACAGAATAAAGATGATGGAGGAAATAATCAGTGAATTTGTAGAAATATCAGTAGAAATAATCCAATATAAAGAAAAAAAACAATTAACATGACTTCAGGAGCCTGTGGGTCAATACAAAAATATTCTAACATATGTATAATTGCAGTCCTAGAAAGAGAGGACACAGAGAAAGGGGAACACACAATATTTGAAGAAATGGCAGCCTAATAATCATATATTTTATAAAAGACATGTAGATTCAAAGAGCTCAAGAAAGATAAACACAAAGTAACTGCACCAGAAAATATTGCCTTGAAAGAACTGTTAATAGAAGATTGTCAGAAAGAAGAAAAATGATACAGGTCAAAAAACTAGTTTTTTGTAAAAAAAAAAAACGAAAGAAAAAAAGGAGCATCAAATAATGAACAAGTGAAGGGAAAATAATTTTTTATTTTTCTTAATTCATCTAAAACATAACAGTTTATTCAAAATAATAACAAAAATATATTTGATTATGCAAGCTTATATATATATAAGTGAAATGGATGACAGCAATGAAGAAAAGGACTTGCTCTACCCATGAAGTGGTACAGTGTTATTTGAAAGTGGACTTGGATTAGTTGTAAATGTGTATTGCACACTGTAGGACAACCACTAAAAAAGGTAAAATAATAATAATGTATAGCTGATATGTTAAGAAAGGAGAGAAAACTGAATCATGTAAAATGCTCAATTAAAACAATAAAAGGGGGCTTCCCTGGTGGCGCAGTGGTTGAGAGTCCTCCTGCCGATGCAGGGGACACGGGTTCGTGCCCCGATCCCGGAAGATCCCACATGCCGCGGAGCGGCTGGGCCCGCGAGCCATGGCCGCGGAGCCTGTGTGTCCGGAACCTGCGCTCCGCAACGGGAGAGGCCACAGCAGTGAGAGGCCCGCGTACAGCAAAAAATAAAAAATAAAAAAAAATAAAAAAAAAAACAATAAAAGGCAAAAAAAGGTGGAATAAAAAATAGGAAAAAAGAACTTTGGCAACAAATGAAAAACTATCAAATAAGGTATATATAGGAACTATATTTAATCAATAATCACCTTAACACCAATGGTCTAAATACACTAATTAAAAGACAGATATATTCAGAGTGGATCAAAAATCAAGACCCCAATTTGTTGTCCACAAGAAACCCACTTTAGATATAAAGACTCATATAGATTAAAAGTAAAGGGATGGAGAAAGCTATACCATAGAAACACTAATCAAAAGAAAGCAAGAGCTATATTAATTTCAAACAGAGCAGACTTCAGACCAAGGAAAGTTATTAGAGATAAAGAGGGGAATTACATGATGATAATGTGGCCAATACTCCATGGAGACATAATAATCCTTTATATGTGTTAGCCCAACATCAGAGCATCAAAATATGTGAGGCAAAACCTGATAGAACTGCAAAAATATATATATGAATCCACAATTTTAGTTGAAGAATTTAACATCCCTTTCAGAAATGGACAAATCCATTAAGCAGAAAAACAGAAATGACATAACTGAACTTAACAGTACCATCAATCAAGTGGATTGACAACTATATAACATTTCATCCAGCAACAGCAGAATATATAATTTTATTCTCAAGCTCATATGAAACAATCATTGATAGTTCACTTTCTAGACTACAAAACACACCTTAACAAATTTAAAGGAATAACAATCATACAAAGTCTGCTGTCAGGTCACAAGGCATTAAACTAGAAATTAATAACAGAAAGATACTTGAAAAAAAATCTCAATATACTTGAAAATTAAACAAGGCACTTTTGAATGACAAATGGGTCAAAGAAGAGATCTCAAGAGAAATTTTAAAATATTTTGAACTAAAGGAAAATGAAAAAAAAATAATTTATCAAGTTTGTGGGATGCAGCCAAAACGGTACCTAGGAGGAAATTTATAATATTGAATGCATATTAGAAAAGAGAAATCTGAAATCAATAATCTAAGCTTCCACCTTAGGAAATTACAAAAATATAAGGAAATTATATCCAAGATAAGCAGAGGAAAAAATTTAAGAATTAGAACAGAAATCAGTGCAACTGTAAACAGAAAATCAATAGAGAAAATTAACAAAACAAAAATTGTTTTTTGAAAAGATCAATAAAATAAAAAAACCTCTAGTTAAGCTAACTAAGAAAAAATAGAGAGGACACAAATGACTAATATCATAAATGAAAAAAGGTATACCACTACAGATTCTATGAATATTAAAGGATAATAAAGGAATGTTATGAAAAGCTCTGTGCCCACCAATTTAATATCTGATTCACTTTGTTATAAAGCAGACACTAACACACCATTGTAAAGCAATTATACTCCAATAAAGATGTTAAAAAACATAGCTTAAATAAAATGGACCAATTCCTTGAAAGAGAAGACCTATTGACTCACACAAGAAGAAAAAAATAATCTAAATATATCTATTAGAGATATTAAAAAAGTAATTAGTTACCTTACAAAATAGAAAGCACCAGGCCCATATGGTTTGACTGGTGAATTCTACTAAACATTTAAGGAAGAAATTATATCAATTCTCTACAGTCTCTTTCAGAGAATAGAAGCTTAGGACATACTTCATAACTTGTTCTTTGAGGCTAGCATTATGCTAATATCATAACCAGACAAAGACATTACAAGAAAACTACAGACTAGTATTGCTCATGAACATAGATGAAAATATCCTGAATAACGTTAGCAAATTGAATCCAACAATATATAAAATAAATTATACATGAAGACCAAATAGGATCTGTCCCAGGTATGTAAGGCTGGCTCAAAAGTAGCATCACATGATTATATAAGTAGACGAAGAGAAAGCATTTGACAAAATCCAAACCCATTCATAATAAAAACTCTCAGCAAACTAGGAAAAGAAGGAAAATTTCCTCAATTTGATTTAAAAAAAATCTATAAAGCCTAGAGCTAGCATCGTACTTAATGGTGAGAGGCTCAAAAATTTCCCAGTAAGGTGATGAAAAAGGAAGATGACCCCTCTCACTACTCCTTTTCAACATTTTACTGGAAGTTGTGGCTAATAAAGTAAGACAAGAAAAGGAAACTAAATGTATATAGTCTGGGAAAAAGAAATAAAACTTTCTGTTGTCAGATGACATGATCTTCTATGTAGAACATCCAAAATAATCAACAAATAAGCAATTATAGAAAGGATGCAGGATACAAGGTTAATATAAAACTGTTAATTACTTACCTATATATCAGGAAAGAAAAAGTGAAATTCGAAATTAAAAACATATTACCATTTACATTAGCACCCCCAAGATGAGATACTTAGATATAAATCCTACAAAATGTGTGCAAAATCAACATGAAGAATATTATTAAAGTTTCTTGAATATAAAAGAACTATAGAAATGCAAAGATGTACCATGTTCATGGATAAGAAGACTCAATATTGTCAACATGATAGTTTTTCCCAACTTGATCTACAGATTCAGTGTGACCCCAATCAAAATTGTGGGTATCAACAATCTGATTCTAATGTTCATGTACAGAAGCAAAAGACCCCAAATAACCAACTGAATATTGAAGGAAAATACAAAGTTAGAGCACTGACAAATATAATGCTACATTAGTCAAGACAGTGTAGTATTGGCAAAGAATAGGCAAATAGATAAATGGAAAAGAATAGAGAGCTAAGAAATAGATCCACATAAATATAGTCAACTAATCTTTGACAAAGTAGCAAAGAGCATATAATGGAGCAAAGAGTCTTTTCAACAAAGGGTGCTTGAGTGACTGGACTTCACATGCAAAAAAATGAATCTATACACAAAACTTACACCCTTCAGAAAAATTAACTCAAAAGGGATCATAGACCTAAATGTAAAATGCAAAACAACAAAACACCTAGAAAATAGCATAGCTGAAAACCTAGATAACCTTAGCTATGGTAATGACTTTTTTAGGTATAACATCCAAGGCATGATCCATGAAAGAAATAATTAATAAGATGGATTTCATTAAAATTAAAAATTTCTGCTCAGTAAAAGACAATTATCAGGAGAATGGAAAGACAAGCAGCAGACTGAGGGAAAATATTTGCTCAAACAGATCTGATAAAGGATTGTTATTCAAAATATACAAATAAATTTTTAAATTCATCAATAATGAAATGAACAACCCAATTTAAAAATGGGGAAAGACAACAGACTTCTCATCAAAGGAGATATACAGATGGCAAGAAGACTTATGAGAAGAGGTTTACCATCATTAGTCATGATAGAATTACAAATTAAAACAATGAGATAACTCTGTACATCTACTAGAATGGCAAAAATCTGGATCGCTGACAACACCAAATGCTGGCAAAGATGTTAATTAACAGGGATACCATTCATTGATGATGGAAATGCAAAATGATACTGCCACTTTGGAAGACAGTTTGGCAGATTCTTACAAAACTAAACATATCTTTACCATGTGATCCTGCAGTGGTGCTCCTTTGTATATACTCAACTAATTTGAAAATTTTATGTTCACTCAAAAACTTGCACCTGAATATTTATAGCAGATTTATTTAATATTGTTAAAACCAATTTGTTATTCATTATTGAAGCGATCAAGATGCCTTTTGGTAGTTGAGTGAATAAATGAACTGTGATACATTCAGACAATGGAATATTATTCAGCACTAAAAGAAATGAGCTATCAAGCCATGAAAAGACATGCAGGAAGCTTAGATACATACTACTAAGTGAAAGAACAAAATCTGAAAAGGCTACATACTATATTACTCGAATTATATGACATTCTGGAAAATGCAAAATAATAAATACAGTAAAAAGATTAGAGGTTGCCATAGGTTAGAGGGGAGAGTGGGTTGAATAGGCAGAACACAGAGAATTTTTAGCGTAATAAAATTATTTTGTACAACACTATAACAGTGAATACATATTAGTATACCTTTGTCAAATGTCTTGAGTGAACCCTGATGTAACTATGGACTGTAGGTGATAATGAAGTGTCAATGTAAGTTTATTGATTGTAACAAATACATCACTCTGGTGTGAGATGTTAATAGTGGGAGAAGTTGAGCATGTTGGAGACAAAGGGTATATGGGACCTCTGTATTTGCTGCTCAGTTTTGCTCTGAATTTAAAACTGTTCCAAAATTAAATTTATTAATTAAAAAGAAACCAAAAATAATATGGAAATGATAAAATGTCTACAAACCCCTCAAATTTTTGAAATTAAAGTGCATATATTTAAATAAACTGAATCGAAGAAGAAATCTAAAAAGGAAATCTTACAGCACTTCCTTAGGTTTGGTGTCAGTATGATGCTGGCCTAATAAAAGTTTATTTCAAAATTTTTCTGCCTTCTCTTCTATGTTTGTATAAACTGGAATTAATTTTTCCTAAAATATTTGATAGAAGAAGGCAATGAAACCACTTAATCTTGGAGTGTTATTTATTATAATTCAAATTCTGTTAGAAATGTGATGCTACTCAGGTTACCTATTTCTTCTCGAGTGTGCTTTGGTAATTTGTATTTTTCAAGTCACTTGTGTGTGGCATTTAAGCTATCTAATTTATTGACATAAATTAATTTGTCATACTCTCTTATCACCTTTTAAGTGTCTGTAAGATCTACAGTAATATTTCAGCATTTATTCTTGATATTGGTAATTTGTAAGCTGTTCCATAATAAAACAAATTTGTTAAACTAGTCTATATGTTGTTTATAAAAGGCACAGTTCAACATAAACATTAAAATGGTGAAATTAAAAGGATGGATACTATGTATGGATACCATGTAAATAATCAAAAAGAAGCTACTAAATGAATGTAAAAAATACTTTAAGACAAGAATCATTAATAGAAATAAAAGGAGTATTTCATTTAAAAAAGGGTGATCCAACAAAAACAGAATTTTAAATGTAAGCTCACATACTATCTAGATTTAAATACTTAAATAAAAAATTAATAAAACTAAAAGAAAAAATCATCCAACTTTTAAAAATCAGGAGACTTTAGTATACATGTTTTAGTACTTGATAGAATAAGAAGATTAATAAGGTAGCAATCATATAGAAGATCTGAATAGCGGAGTTCTAGGTTTGGCTTAACATATAAAAATACCCCACCTAATAATTGCAAAATAAATTTTTTTTTACAAATAACCATGAAGTACTTAGGAAAATTCATCATTTACTAGCAATAAAGCCATCTCAACACATTATAGGATTCAAATGATGCATAGTTAATTCCCAAATCAGAGTGGAATTTATTTAGAAATCAATTAAAACAAAAAAAAATATCTGAAAATCCCCATGAGTTTGGAAACTAAGGAACACATTTCTAAATAAAGAAATGTGTCATAAAATGAATTTCATGAAAATTAGAAAATATCTTACATTCAATATGAATAAAACAATTATACTGGGCCTCCCTGGTGGCGCAGTGGTTGAGAGTCCGCCTGCCGATGCAGGGGATACGGGTTTGTGCCCCGGTCTGGGAGGATCCCATATGCCGCGGAGTGGCTGGGCCCGTGAGCCATGGCCGCTGGGCCTGCGCATCCGGAGCCTGTGCTCCACAACGGGAGAGGCCACAACAGTGAGAGGCCCGCATACCGCAAAAAAAAAAAACAAAAAACAATTATACTTCTCAACTTGTAAGATGAATCACAGCTGTGCTTACAGAGAAATTTTAGCCTTAAATTAGTTTACTAGTTTTTTTTTAAAAGGTAGAAAACAATTATTTAAAAATCCTTTTCAAAAAATTGTATTAACATCAATAAATTCAAATAAAGTAAAAAGGAAAATAATAAAGAATGAAAAAGTGAACAAATATATGATACAGTGAATCAACAAAACCAAAAGTTTGCACTTCAAAAAGACTAATACAATTAATAAATCCCCTATAATATTGATAAACAAAGAAGGAGAGAGAGCGATATAGAGAAATACCTTAAATAGCCAGGTCTGAAAACAGTAACTTCTCTATTAATACTAAAACATTAAAAAGATAGGCAAAGTTATCATGATCAAATTTAAAGCAATGAAAATCAAGATAAAATAGCAAAATCCTGAAAAACACAAATTACCAAGACTGAAAATAATTCACCAGTGAATTCTTCCAAATACATCAGGAAGAAATAACAACAAACATGCACAGAATTTTCCAGACTAGAAATATATGGAATAGTTTCCAACACATTTTATAAGATCAGCATAACCTTGATAGCAATATCTGATATCCAACGAATTTTTAAAAGGAAAATTACAAGACAGTCCCACACAAAAACACAGATGTTATATGCCATGATGAAATATTAACAAAATAAATCCAGCAGTAGAGAAAAAAGATAATATATTATGATAATATTGAGTTTTTTCTGACTGGAATATAATCCAATACAATAACAGAACAATTTTGTTAATGACACTATCTCAATAGATAGTTTATTCCAAGACTTGTTCAATACACATAAAGCAACCAGTATAAAACACCATATTAACAGGCTGAGAAGAAAAATCACATGATCATATCGATTGAAGCAGAAAATGCATTTGAAAAATTTCAAAAACCCATAAATAATTAAAAACACTCCAAAAGACAGGAATAGAGGAAAACTTCCTAAATTTTATAAAGCGCACCCATAAAAACCTACAGCTATCAACATAATTAATGGTGAAATACTGAATGTTTCCCCTTGAGATTGAGAAAAAGGCAAGGATGTCCACTGTGTTACTTTTATTTGATATAGTGCTAGAAGTTCTATCTAGCATATTAAGGCAGGAAAAGAAAATAAAAATCACACAGAACACAAAAGAAGAAATAAAACTCTCCTGATTGTTAAATGACATAATTATCTACATAAAAAAATTCCAATAATTTTACAAAACAAACAAACAAAAAGCACTCCTGGAGCTAAGTGGCTTCAGCAACATTGCAAGAATACAAGAGAAATGTACAAAAATCAATTTTATTTCTATAGCAGTTGACACTGAAATTGAAAATACCATACCACTTATAATTGCTTAAAAATACAATAAAGTAAGTCTAATGAAACATATACAGGACTTCTATACTAAAAACTGCAAAACACTGTGAAAATATAAAAAGATATAAATTAGCGGAGAGTCATATCATTTTCAAGTATTGGAAGACTCAACATAGTAAATATGTCAATTCTTCCCAAATTGTTATACAGAATTAGTGAAATTTCTATTAAAACCCTCACAAGATTTTTATACATCTAGACAATATTATCCTAAAATTTATATGGAGGGCAAAGGAACTATACAAGTAAAAGTAATTTTGAAAAGGAAAAATTAAAATGAGAGTAGATTTACCCGATTTCAAGAGTTTTTATATAGCTACAGGAATCAATACAACTTATTTAAACTTCCTTCAGGCACTAATATAAATCTGTAATTATTCCATTTTTTATTTAATTTCATTCTTTCAACAAATATTTTTAGAGTCCCTACTGTGTTCCAAACACCAGAAATATGGAAAACAATGTCTCTATTTTCATGAAATATATATTTACTGGAAAGAGAGAGACAATATATAAGAAGTAAATTGGGAAATATCAGGTAATGCTAAGACCAATGATGAAATAAAATAGAATAATCTGACATAAGAATACCTGATTATTATTGCACTGAAAAATGTAAGCACCATGATGACAAGGACCAACTTTAATGTTTCTTTGCTACATCACCAGAACACTACATAACACATAATACTTATTCAGTATATGTTTGTCAAACTACATAATGAACTAATGGGAAAAAAAAATCAGTGGAATAGGGAAACTACATTATCAACTTTCCCAAACCAAATGCCTTGAAAATAGCCCAACTCACCATCAGAAGCCCATAACATTTTGTTAAACCATTTTATTAAGAAAGGTATGGTTCTGGTAGATTAGTGACTGGAAGCACTATTTAGGAGGATGAAGAATAGCGTTTTAAAGAAGTCATCTGGGGCCAGGTTTTAGCAGTTGTAGAGTCTGGTGGAAAATGCCAGGAGTGATTGAATAGGGAGATTTGATTTTTGCCTAAAAGTATGTCTGGCAGACTATATGCTCTAATTCTGGGCTCTGAAAAATATATTTAGCATATTCCATTTGAATAATTATGTAGCCATAAAATACTGAGTGTGTCACAGCAAGTAGAAATATCAATATTATAATATAGATAGATAGATGATAGATGATAGATAGATAGATAGATAAATAGATATTCAGATGTATATATACATCCAGGGAAGTAGAAATGAATGACCCAAAATTGCAACATAGGCAATATGGAAATTTATGATAAATCAGTTTTAAAGTAGCACTTTATAGAGAATTCTATTTTGATAAATCCATTTCTCCCTCCTTTTCTTTGTATTTTCTAAAGTTTAGTCTTCAGTTCTCTGTTCTCTATCTATGTTCTTATTACAAGTCAAATGTGTTGAATGTGCTGACTGCCAGCCATGTTTGGAATTCTGTATTAAGTATGGAAGCAGGATAGGGAAGTGTGAATGATAAACAGACCTTACACAGAGGAACATAATACACTAGTACTTCACCACTAACAGCTTTAGTGAAACTATTCATGAATGTATGTGGTGAACTTTATATTAAATCCATACTGCAACATTTGTCTAAAGCTTCAGTAAAACACTAAGAATTAGAGATGTAAACTCTTAAATTATCACCACTTTTTTATGAATCCATTCATTTTTTTAAAAAGTTTTCATGGAAGCATATAATGATAAGAACAGAAATGCATACAAGTTTATAGGTAGGAAATGTTCTGGCAGAAAATTAGTAAAATGTGATTTAGCCGCTCCACATTAAACACTGACACATGGATGGAAATAAAAGCACAAATGCACAGTCTCAACAAATATAGGGACTAAAAATATAGGTAAAAAAATGTACCATATAGCAGAAATAATTCTTTTCAAAGGAAATTAGGACAAAGACAGAGATTCACAGGATCATTGCTGGAAAGAGGAATTGAGACCTTCCTTTCTCCTAGCTCTACTGTGCTACTATCTGTATCTCTACTTCTGATTCAGTGACTCTTCTCCAACCAGAGGGAAGGATACAAACTCAGAAGGACATTTTTCTGCCACAGACAATGTTGGTTCACCCTCATATGATTAAACAATAACATTTTGGGGATTGACGTTATTCAAGACAATGCAGGTGGGGGTTACAGTACATCAGAAGTCTGAGGCTAGTAATAGAAGAACATGGAGGCTTCAATGTTAAGACTGGAGCTGGGTCCAAAGAGCCATGTTCAGAGATGTCAGGTAGTAGCTTGAAACTGACCACAGTAATTACAGCATGGAAATCAGGGCTTCTTTTCTACCTCTCGGGAGAGCTGATTATTAAACATTTACCAGCACAACAATTCCTGTACTTTTAAAATTTACTCTTTCTGGCAAGAAAATTAATATAGCACATTTCAGATTATCCTTAACTAACTTCTACCCCAGCAGGACTATCAAAAATCTGTTTGCTTAGATCCATAGATACACCCTACATAAAAGACTTAAAACGATTAGAAACTCATCCAGGAGCTTTGTCTGTCAATCACTTTTTAAACTAGATATCAAAAAATATGACTCAAAAATTACTAGATGGGTATATGAAGAACTAATAGAAAATATCTGCAGTAATTTGGACTAACACATGACCTGGACAGGCCCAACTTCCTTTAAGAATGAATATGGAGAGACAAATACAAAGCTTATAAAAATATTCCACAATTCGAGAGAAGTAAAACTCAGCTTAGGGTAAGCTGGGACAAAGTGAGAGAGTGGCATGGACATATATACACTACCAAATGTAAAATAGCTAGCTAGTGGGAAGCAGCCACATAGCACAGGGAGATCAGATCAGTGCTCTGTGACCACCTAGAGGGGTGGGATAGGGAGGGTGGAAAGGAGGGAGACGCAAGAGGGAAGAGATATGGCGATATACATATATGTATAGCTGATTCATTTTGTTATAAAGCAGAAACTAACACACCATTGTAAAGCAGTGATACTCCAATAAAGATGTTAAAAAACAAAACAAAACTCAGTCTAAACAAAATCAGAAATTTATTTTGAAAATAATTTTTTAGGAAACCAAAGAACATTTAGAAAATATATATATTTTAAGCCTAGAAATGTTCCTTAGCTGTTGTAAGGAGTTTGCAGAAGGCAACTGGTGGAAGTGGGGAAATGGGAGCTATAGAAAGGGAGGACATTGTTAGCATAACTTGGGAACTTGGATTTGGATTTTGGTTTTTGGTGTCATGACCAGGACCAGGGTTACAGTAAAGAGTATTTTTCTCAAGGATTGTAGAAATGTAAGTCATTGAACTAAATAAATATTTCAAAGAACTCTGAATCTGAAAAAAAAAAAACAATTGGAATAATGTGTCAGCATCAAAAGAAAGATTTTACTTGATTTTAATATTATAATATCATGTTTCCTGTGCCTTGTTTTTTCCAAATCTAAAAGCATTAAAAAAATACTGTTCTCATACATTCTTGTAAGAATTAAATAGTTTATTACTTTTAGAATCAAACATGGCATGTAACAAGTATGTAACAAATGTTAGCTTTTTTACTATGATCATTTCTTGAATAGAATGGCTGACAAATGCTAGTTTTTCTTCTGATGTCCTTATACGATGGTCTTCCTCTCATTTGCAGCTCTAGAATATGAGTTTTTAACTTGGCAGAACCAGAAAGAACCTAAGAGGCTGAGTGATCATACACAATTATATAAATAGTAGTGGAAGAAAAGAAAAAGAAAAGCTGCAAAGGGAGAATTTGACATACCCCACTTCCATTGGTTTTTGTTATTTTTCTCCTCTCTTTAACTTACTGAATCACTCTTTTCTTTTTTCCCCCCATAAATCGAGTCCTCCAGTCTCCAGGCTTTTGCTATCATCCAACAACCTCTCCTTGGATGGCCTCATTCATTACATGGCTTCAATTTCCATCTACATGCTGATGACTCCACAGTATGTATATCAGCCCAAATTTCTCTCTAGTACTTGAAACCTGAACATCTAAAGTTCATCTTGATATCTCCACCTCAGTATTCCACAAATTATCTTCTTCTCTATGTCCAAACAGGGTTCTCTTCTGTTTCCAAGTCAGACATCTGGGAATAATCCAAAAATCCTTCCTTCCTCTTGTTTTTACCTATCAGTCTGGAAAATAGTATTTTAGATTTTTAAAAAATTATGCTAATACAAGCTCATAATTAAATATCAAATTATAGTAGGGCATATAATAAAAAACATTTTATCCATCCTAGCCCTGCTGGGGTGTGGGAGTACAGACTGGTAAACACTTTTAATGGATTTTTATCATTTAGTTCTTTTCTATAACTATGGAAAACAAAATTATGGCTCTATTTCTTTTATGTTAAAATGAGTACATATTTTGTTACTTTATAATATGTTAGATTAAGATTTGGCAATTTAAACCACTAGCCTCCCCTTCCCTTTCTAATATAGGTATAAATGTTTCATCACTTTTTCTACTTGTCACTTCTGTTACTGAAGAGTAAAATTAATTTGCCCTGTCTTGTTCAGTAAGACTTATTCAGTTTTTCTGTCCTAAGAGGAAGCTTTTAATGTTCCCAGGTTTCCTTTTACCTCTTCTCATCTTCTACCTCTCATTTGCTGCAGCTCCATCTTTACTTTTACATTACAAGACTGATAATATTACGTTCAGTATACAATTAGGCATTATGTGATTTATCTACAAATCGATTCTAAAAGTAGAGAATAGTTCAATGATTATTATGATTATTCAGCATGTTTACTACAGATCCAATGTCACAATGCCGTGCTCCTCAAAACAGAGTATTACTATAGTCAAGTTAGAATGGATCTATAATTTTTATCAAATTTCTTCTAAAGGTTCTGTAATTTCATCTCTGCATTCAACTCCCTTATTCCCTCCACATTCTTCCTCCTAGAGTTTTCTACCCTCATACTTTTATACTGAATTCTATATTGACTCTCCAAGTTTGCCATTCTCATTTCATACTGAGAGCAGTTCACCACTCTCCTAAAGTGCTCTTTCATGGATTCCATGTCTTCCTCATTCTTAATTTCTCTTGAATGCTTTTAGAGTATATCTTTAATTAGTTTTCCAAAGAAGCCAGCAAGGAAGACAAAATTTTGAGATTTTGTATATCTTTAGAGGCTTACATTCTGATCCTTTATCTTTTTGTCTTGTAGTCTGGGAGGTATTTTTGACATTTTCTACTCCTTTAATTTTTAATGAAAATTATATTTCAATTTCAAGAAACATGTTCATGTTTTATGCTCATTTTTCATAGCTCACACTTCTTGTGTTACCAATAAAACATTTCCTTGAATTTGACAACACTAATGAAAAATTTTTATAATTTAGTTTCTGTTCTGTGATATATCACATTGTTTACTTTGTCACATTTTGTACTTCTTTTTCATATTTCTGGCATTCTTTACAGGTCTGGTAGTCATTGGTTGTCTGCTCCCATGTAAGAATATGGCCATAAAAAGATTACTTAGTATCAGTATGCATAAAGGTAGGGATTGTTGTCCAGGATGTTTTCCTTTATGACATGGTAATGAACCAGCCATTATGTTAGGTAACACCTAAATTCAACAATGTCAAAATTTGTCTTGTGGATATCTCAATATCTCTGACTGCAGTATAGTTTTGGAAACTAAAAAACCCAGCTTCCCAGTCCCTGTGGCAGAAAATAATAAAAAAAAAGAATAGTTGGCATTGGTTGTTGCGTTAGCCAGTCCCTTTCGTCTGCTACAGTCTCCTTTCTCCTCATTTATTCAATAACTCCCAGCACCTAAAGGCCTCAATTCTTACTTTCCAAACTTCTACTGCAATCAATTTTTTTCAATGAATGAAAAACAACAAACATGACAATAAACACTTATTGAATATTGACCTACATAATTTAGGTGTATTAATTAATTTAATCTTGACAAAAGCCAAAAATAGGAAGGTACTAAGGTGCAAAGAGGTGAAAAGTGGAATTGGTATATAAACTCAGACAGTCTGGCATCGGACCCAAAGCTTAGTTCTATGTTATGAATTAATAAATAAATAAAATGACGTCTTAAAAATCTCTCTTATTTGGCTTCTGTAATGTTGTCCTCCTTTGGGGTGTGTTTCACCTTATTGGCCCTTTCCCCTTCCTAATTTCTAAATGTGGGTGTGCCCCAGATTTTGAAAATGAGCCTTCCTCTGTTCTCATTTTAAACTTACCCATCACCATAGTTTTTAATAGCATCCATATTCTGATGACTTCCAAATGCAATCCTCTCTTCTGAACTCCAGACATCTAAATTTGAATGTTTCACATTTCCTCTCCATCTGACTTAACCTGCTCTAAAATGAACAATTGCTCTATTTCTCTGGTTTTGCTCCTTGTCTCTCCAACCTCATCTCAGTGTTTGTTACTGTTTTCCTCCCAGTTGTTCAAGCCCAAGATCTAGGAGTCAACTTTAACACATCTCTTGTAACTGTCACATCCATTCATTGATTAACACATCTTACTTACCCTAACTATGAAGCATACTTCATATCTGTCCATCTGGCTCCAAGTCCATTGCCCATCCCTGCCTGAACACTTATCCATCCAATACTAGGGCTTCTGCCCACTCTTTAGGTACTCATTCTTACTCTTTAGGGACTTAAGAGTTAACTGAGGAGATAGACATGTATGCCACTATAATACAATGTTAAGAAAAATCTGTAACAGAAGTATTTTCACAGATCTATGGCTGACAAGGAGAGGATAATTCAGCCTTTGGTGGGCTTGGGAGGAAAAGTATCACAGTGTAATGGACAGTTTAGCACCAAAGTGACTCAGAATTCATGTGAGGGATATGTTTTAATTTTTGAAAGACTTGTTTGAAAATTGCAAATCTCTTCTTTCTTTTTGAACACTGCCATTTTTTTCCTTTATCATAAGATAAGAATATGTTGTTTTTCCAGTAGATAGATAGAGAAGAAATGTACACAATGCGTTGTCCAAAGACCATGAAGTCTTATGGAATCCCAGGACAATAGAGTTGAAGCAGAGATTATGATATTATATAGCCTTTGCTTTCAGGCCTATTAATTCCAGTTTGTGTCCACATATCCAAGCTCATCGAAACTAACTCTCCATCAGCAGCTCAGCTTACATTATACCCATTCAGAGCAAGCAATTTGTTTTGTGGCTAGCTGTTCAGAATAATCTGCTTCAGGGAAAAATTAAAAACTGTTGAAGGATAGAATCTACTAATAAAATAACAAAATGAAAAGATTAGATGGAGGTAAGTAAAATAGTTGCATGTTGCATGTAATTTAGGCTTATGTTCATCATTCCACAGTTATTTCTAAATTTATTTTGTCCCTCAATGAAGTATTAACAATAGTTTCTATTCTACTGTGAGGCATTGTTGGCAGTGTGAGTTTGGTTTAAATTTTTTAAAAGTGCATACTGTAATTAAAATCATAGAGTTTTTTAATCATTGTAATAATGCTAGCTTTGGGGTCTAAATCACTTGTAGTTAAAGACTTCCTACAGTAATGCCCTTTTGCTATTTTCAAAATATTTCCAAGTAATGAACCAAATTTATATTATAGTTCATAAACTAGTAAGCAGTGTTAGATAATTTTCAACATTTATGTCAAAAATATTGGTTGCAGGGGCTTCCCTGGTGACGCAGTGGTTGAGAGTCTGCCTGCCAATGCGGGGGACACGGGTTCGTGTCCTGGTCCAGGAAGATCCCACACGCCACAGAGCAGCTGGGCCCGTGAGCCATGGCCACTGAGCCTGCGCATCTGGAGCCTGTGCTCCACAACGGGAGAGGCCACAACAGTGAGAGGCCCGTGTACTGCTAAAAAACAAAAACAAACAAACAAAAAAAAACCCACCATAATTCAATGAAAAAAAAATCCACAATAAAAAGACAAATAGCCCAAAGAGAAAAATGAGTAAAAACATAAAGAGACATTTCTCCAAAATAGATATACAAATGAAAAATAAGCACCAGAAAAAATACTCAACATTATTACTCATTAGTGAAATGAAATCCCAAACAACAATGAGATACCACTTCACACCCATTAAGATGTTTATAATTAAAACAATAAAATAAAAGCAGCAAGTGTTGGTGAAGATGTAAAGCTATTGGAACGCTCATACATTTCTGGTGAAAACATAAAATGATGCAGCCACTTTGGAAAAGAATGTGGTAATTCCTCAAAAAAGTAAAAGATAGAGTTATCATATGACTCAGCAGTTCTACTCATAGGCATATAACCAAAAGAACTAGAAACATATGTCATACAAAAACTTGTACGTGGTATCTACAACAACATTATTTATAACAGTCAAAAAATAGAAGCAACCAAAAGTCTGTTAACTGATAAATGGATAAACAAATGTGATACATGCATAAGATGAAATATCATTATTATTCTGTCATAAAAATGAATGAAGTACTGATACATGCTATGACATGTGTGAATCTTGAAAACATTATGCTGATTACAAAACCAAGATACGTAGGCTACATTTTATATCATTCCATTTATATGAAATGTTCAGAATAGACAAATGCCTAGAGACAGAAAGTATATCAGTGGTTTTCAGGGACGTCTGAACACAAATCAGGGGTGAGGAAGAAAGGAGAATGACTGTTAATAGAGTTTCTCTTTGGAGTGAACAAAATGTTATGAAATTAGGAGTACAGAGGATCTTTAGGATGATGAAAATACTCTGTATGATACTATAATGGTAGATACCTGTCATTATATATTTGTCCAAAACCATAAAATGTATAACACCAAGAATGAAACCCTAATGTAAATAATGAACATTGGGTGATAATAATGCACCAATGTAGGTTCATCAGTTGTAGCAAATATACCATTCTGGTGGAGAATGTTGATAATGGGGGAGTCTGTGCATGTGTGAGGGCAATGGGTATGTAGATATCTCTGTAACTTCCTTTCAACTTTGCTGTGAACTTAAAATTTCTCTAAAAATAGTCTTTAAAAATGTTTCGGAATTACATGGTCGTGATGATTGCAAGTTTCTGTGATTCTACTAAAACACACTGAAGTGTATACTTTAAAATGGTAAATTTTATGGAATTTGAATTATATTTCAATTTAAAAAATATGTTTCAGGGAGAAAAGGGAACCCTCGTGCACTGTTAGTGGGAATGTAAACTGGTGCAGCCACTATGGAAAACAGTATGGTGGTTCCTCCAAAAATTAAAAATAAAACTACCATATGATCCAGCAATTCCAGATTTGGGTATTTTACAAAGAACACAAAAACACTAATTTGAAAAGATATATGCACCCTTATGTTCATTGCAGCATTATTCTTAATAGCCAAGATATTGAAGCAGCCTAAATGCCTATCCATAGATGAATATGTAAAGACGTTTTATATATACAAAAGATGTATATATAATATACATAAATAGAATGTTATTCAGCCATAAAGAAGAATGAAATCTTGCCATTTAGGACAACATGGATGGCTCTGGAGGGTATTATGCTAGCTGAAATAAGTCAGAGAAAGACAAATGCCATATGATTTTGCTTATATGTAGAATATAAAATATAAAATAAATGAAAACAACATAAGTAAACAGAAATGGATTCATAGGTACTGAGCCCTAACAGTAAATTAAGACTGCCAAGGAAAGAGTGAAAATGGAGAATTCTGGGGGAAAGCTAACATTTAGGGCAGATTCCTTTTTTTTTTTTTTTTTTTTTGTGGTACATGGGCCTCTCACTGTTGTGGCCTGCCAACACAGGCTCCGGACGTGCAGGCTCAGTGGCTATGGCTCACGGGCCCAGCCACTCTGTGGCATGTGGGATCTTCCCAGACTGGGGCATGAACCCATGTCCCTTGCATCAGCAGGCTGACTCTCAACCACTGCACCACCAGGGAAGCCCTAGGTCAGATTCTTAAAGTGTGATCTCAAACAAGGAGCTTCATCATGACCTGGGAACTTGGTAGAAAAGCAAAATCACAGGTCTTACCCCAGATGTGCTGGGTCAAAAACTCTGAAGGTGGGACCCAGTGTTTGGGTTTCAACAAGGCTTCCAGGTGATTGCCTTGAAGTTAAAGGCTGAGGTTTGCTGAGACAGAGATTCAGAGAAAAGAACCAATAAAGGGGACTTTAAAGTGAACAGTTGGTAAAAGCAAAAATAAACAAATGGAATCTAATTAAATTTAAAAGCTTTTGAATAGCAAAATAAACCATAAACAAAACAAAAAGACAACCTATTGAATAGGAGAAAATATTTGCAAATGATATGACTGATAAGGAGTTAATATCCAAAATATATAAACAGCTCATACAACTCAATATCAAGAAAACAAACAAGCCAATTTAAAAAATGGGCAGAAGACTTGAATAGATATTTTTCCAAAGAAGACTCACAGGTGGCTAACAGGCACATAAAAAGATGCTCAGCACTGCTAATTATAAGAGAAATGCAAATCAAAACCACAATGAGGTGTCACTTCACACTTGTCAGAATGTTTATCATCAAAAATTCCACAATTAATAGATGTTGGCAAGAATGAGGAGAAAAGGAACTCTAGTATATTGTTTTTGAAAATGTAAATTAGTGTAGTCACTATGGAAAGCATTTTGGAGGTTCCTCAAAAAACTAAAATTAGAAGTACCATATGATCCATCAATTTCACTCCTGCATATATCTAAAGAAAACAGAAACACTAATTGTAAAAGATACATGCACCCCAATATTCATAGCAGCATTATTTATGATAGCTAACATATGGAAGCAACCTAAGCATCCACCAAAAGGTGAATGGATAAAGAAGATGTGGTGTATACACACACACACACACACACACACACACACACACACACACACACACACACAATGGACTATTACTCAGCCCTAAAAAAGAAGGAAATTCTATCATTTGTGACAGTGTGGGTGGACTTGGAGAGTAATGTGCTTAGTGAAATAAGTCAGACAGAGGAAAAACCATGTTATCACTTACGTGTGGAATCTAAATAATAAAACAAATGAATGTATATAACAAAGCAGGAACAGACTCACAGATATAGAGAACAAACTAGTGGTTACCAGTGTGGAGAGAAGGCGGGGGGCAAGATAGAGGTAGGATTAAGAGATATAAACTACTACACATAACAAAGATAAGCCAAAAAAAAGAAAGAAAGAAAGAACAGTAAGGATAGTATGATTAAAAACAGGAGATGGAAATGTTTTAGAAACTATGGGAAAATTACAGGATGTAAAGAAGTCTCACCAGGGCCAAGAACTGAAAAGAAGGTGAGTATCATGATGACTCTATAAGAGCCATTTTCCTTTAAGTGCTTGACAATCTCTGAAAGCTAAGTTTTAGTAGAGTTAGAATAGAATAAAAAAAATGATGGAGAAGAAGGCAATTAGCAGTTGGAGTCAGCATGGGAAGGTCAGGCTTCTGAGTAGAGGTGGTGAAACAGCAGAAATGGAAGATATCTCCAGGGAACAAGAAGGCTGAGAGACTGGTTACTTCTAAGATGGATGAGCAAGCTTTTTGCTACAAGAATAAATCTCTGCCAAGAGACTGATGTCTGATAAAAGAGAGAAAAGAAGATGGAGAGAACAAATACTGAGAGAAGTGAGGATAGAAGAGTCTCTGACACTAGAAGATGGATTAGTTTTGGACTGGTATTAGCTAATATCCAAGGAGGAACAAAAGAACAGAGCATTCCAGACTTGACACTTGATTTTAATTGGAACTAAGTCTCTTGGTTATTTATTTAAATGATGGGTCTATCTTCTTTTGAATCTTTTGTGTACATCAAAAAGCTTTTAGTGTTTACTTCATGGCAATAAAAGGTAAAGTTTAAAGTGTGGCCTCATGTATAAAGATCTCCTGATGAGAGCTTTCAATTATAAAAATCCATGTTTTAATTTAAATTATAAAAAGAAAGCAGAGAAACTGATTTTCTGAATATTTAGGGCTATTATCTGAATCAAAATAAATTTCCTATAGAAATTCTATGGGATTAATTCATTCAGTAAAAATTCACTAAAGACTAGTATATGTCAAGCATTGTCCTTGTTTTCTGTGTTCTTACATATCTGAAAACAATCAGACAAGACCTTTTTATCATGGACCTTACATTTTAGTCAGGAAATGGAGCAAAAATTAAACAAATAGATATTTTAATATTTCAAATAAAGAGGAAACATCAAAGTGACAAGTGTTATGCAGAGAAATAGAAGATGATGGTGTGCTAGAGAGTGAGTGACTGGTTGACTATATTACACGGAGAGTTGTATTACTTAGGAAAGTGCTATGGCTGTGACAAGTAAATGCACAACTTTTAGTGGCTTCACATTTACATTCTAATCCAATGGAGTTCAAGTACAGAGAAAGTGCCCCATTAAGTCATTTGGAGATGTAGGCTGATGCCAATGCTGCCATATTCAATGCTTGCCTTCTAAGCTTGCTCTGGATGATCACGTAGAAGGAAAAGAACATGGAAGATAGTACATTGGAGGTTTTCACATTTCTATCCAGGGAGCCACATGCATCACTTCTGCTGATATTCCATTGGCTAATGCTCAGTCATATGGTTCCCCTAGCTCTCCACCCTGAAACTGCAAGAGAGATTAGGAAACATAGCATAGCCATGTGCCAGGGAAAATGGAAAACCAACTTTTGATGAAGGGTTAGTAGTCCTTCTAAAAATTGTCAGATCTCACAGGCTATTATTAGAAGCTGGTAGACAGTCTTAGGAATAGAATGGTAAAATTTGATTTGTATGTTACAAAGAGCACTCTGACTATGAATAATGGATAAGAGAATGACAAGAATGGGAGCATGGAGGTCAGTTAGAAGGCTTTCATAGTGAGAGAAGATGCTGACTTAATGGCTACTTGGACTAGAGTATAATTCTACTGGAGATGGAGAGAAGCAGAAACACATTGAGAATGAGCTGGAAGCTCTTCAAAAGAGAGATACAGATTGGAAAAAGGACTAGGCACAATTCATGAATATAGGTCTTCTCCACACTTCTCAGCTACTTCTTCTTAGCTCTTATTTCTTATCAGAGATGTTTTCACTTTAAAAATGTTTTATTAATTCTGCACCCAACTAACTTTGGTGGCCAGATTTAGTTTTATTCAACAACATTAAATGAGTGTGGCATTTTCCCCAGCTGTCATTACTGGGTGCTTGGATGAGGTCCCCTTCTGTAAACAAAAAGAACAAGGATTTCAAAGAAGAGCTCACACAAGTTAAATCCACTCTCCAGTTCTGCAATAAGGTTGGAGCTAAATCCAGAAGTGAGAACCTCCAGCAGCTGGGGGAGGGCAGAGAGAGATGGAGCCCATTTCATTCACATGTGACAGTCATGATCCATAATGGGAATCTGGGTCAGAATTTGCAGCTGGGGAAACACCAGGAAAAAATTACTTTTATTATAAAGCATGTACTTAATGACAGCTCAGAGCTGAAGTTGGGGGTGAATTGCAGAGCTGGAAGGGGAAAGCAAATTAATTTGTTGACTTTTAAAGCCTTCTTACAGTGAAATATGCCCCCTCCTGTTTTAGAATTGGGTTATAACTAAAGAATTTTCAGGGTAACCTCAAAGCAAGGGTGAGTGTGATGCAATGTGAAAGCAAATAACTTACATTAGGTACCTCCTCAGCCTGTGAACTGCAGAAGCTTTGGGCTGTGGTTTCTTTGTACAAAGTAAACAAAGCCTAGCCATTGGTCAGGATTATATTCCTTAACAGGCAATATCACCTCCAGAGAAGTTGGTGCCCTTGTAAACAATGTCCTTGATTTTTGGACCTCACAGAGAGACCCTGTTGACAGAAGCTGGCACCCACGTACCAGGAAACAAAGACATTCAAATATACATTAAGTCAATATGTTAAAATGGTGGGAATTATATTAAAGTTTTCAAGCCATAGCATGTGAGTTATAAAATAACCCTAATGACATGACAATATTTGCAACTTTCACAATAACTAGGCTGTATCTTTTTGGCCATTCATTGAGCAAGGCAATGAAATACAAAACAAGACTTCTGTCATCAAAAGACCAGCAATCTAGGTAGAGCTAAAAGATATGGATACATTAATACATAATTAATAATCAAGTCATCTGCAGGAAAAAGTTAGAGAAAGTAAGATTTGATAAGCATCTTGAAGGGAGTGGTATCTGATAGGCAGAGGCCAAGAATCTGAAATCATAAACAAGTCATTAGTTGAAAGCAAGAGTGTAAAAGTGGTAGACATGAAGCCTGTTAATAATAATTTTTTAAAAACAGCAAGATTTAGAAGATCGCAGACATGAAAAATTATGAATTAGAATACTATCACTGAATATATATGAAGATTCAGGAAATATTTCAAAGAAGAGTAAAATATTTAGTGTATTTGAAACTACTATGATATGCCATTTTATGCTCTCTGAAATATACTTTGAATAACTCTTTAAAACTTGGAACAATTATAATAGAGAATATCAACAGGATAAGGGATCTAAATTTAATTTTATTGAGTTATACTAATTTTATCTTATATTATTTGATGTTAGGGCACTTAGATAATGTTGAAATTTTTATTATTCCTTCATAAGTACACACTGAGAACTTGATATACAAAAGACACTTGGCTAAATTTTATCATTGAATTCATATATGTTAGTGCTTTTATATAAGTGCTATATCGCCAATTCAAAGGCACAACATCATAAACTAAGTCCTAAGTAATTAACAAACATTTATTTGGACTATTTGATGATTGATTTTCATATCATAGATTTCTTAAATTGCTAACACACTATAATTAATGAAAATTATTTACAAATATTTACAACATGAGACTCTTTGGTTTTGATGTGAAATGTGGAATAATAGAATCGACATTGACTGGGCAGCCAGCCAGTGCCATTCTGGACCTGCTTCTTTCACTAACCTGCATAAACTTTCACAAGTGACTTGGCTTCTGGGCTTTTCTAGTCTAGAAAATGGATCAGTGGACTAGATCATGTTGTTTGTTCTTTCCTTCTCTAAAAACTATGATTTCTATGTGTTTCAAAATGGTAGCAATATATCATGCATATTTCTGGTCTCATCACATATGCAAGCCATTGCAGCCTGGGTAAGAATTCTTCCTGCAAATATAACATTATATTTCTACTTCTAGATGTGAACAATGACAGACTTAGAGCTGTCACACTGTCACTGAAGTAGGCCCAGCTTTCACTTTCAACTGGGACCTAGTGTCAGATTTCTACCAAGTAATGAACAAAGCAACAAAACCAACAGTAATTCTAACTCTGCTGTGTATGACCATCATCATCCTTAGACATAGGCACAGAACTTGAGAAAAGGGTTTGGACACAAATGCCTTCCATATACTAGATAAAGTTAATTTCCAATTTTGCTATCTTCAACTTGGGTAAAATAAGTGAAAAAAAAAGCAGACAAATAAGTATCGAATTTATCCAGGATTCAAATCTGATTTTGAAATCTAATACTTAAGTTTCATCAAGAAGATACATTTTTAAAGCATCAGGACCAGGAAATAGTTTGAAAGCACCATAGATCACAAAGACAGTAATAAATAAGTGACAAAATAATTAGACCCGACATTGCGTTATACATATTGTGTCTGGCCCTGTTATAAGCATTTCACATATGTTACCTCATTTAATTCATTTGACCTTCCCAATGAAACTATGAGGAAGGTACTATTATTATCCATATTTTACAGATGATGAAAGTAAGTAACAGAATTTCAGTATCTTGCTCAGGATCATACAGTTGATAAAAGGCAAAAAATTGGTTTTCAAATTCAAACAGCCTGGGTCTGGAACCTGGACACTTAACCATTTACTACACTGATCCTGCATGACTATTGAGAAGAAAGAAAACAACAACAAAACAACAAACAACCTGGGTAAGCAGATTTACAGAGACATTGCTGTGCATACCACTCTTGTCAGCATACCACTCTTGCTCCAAACTGCTCCCATTCCGCCCAGCTCCTTGTCAACAAATGTTCAAGGAATCATAAACTCTTCCAAAGAAGTATAAAAGGGGATCCCTGCTGTCAAGTGGTGCTGATAACAGAGACATAAGAGGGCAAGCTCTTGCCGAGGAGCAGTAGATACAGGCCTGCACGGAAGAGGAAAGAATGCATAAAGTGCAGAAAAGAGAGGGAAGGGCTTCCCTGGTGGCACAGTGGTTGAGAGTCCGCCTGCTGATGCAGGGGACGCGGGTTCCTGCCCGGATCCGGGAAGATTCCACATGCCGTGGAGCGGCTGGGCCCGTGAGCCATGGCCGCTGAGCCCGCGTGTCCAAAGCCTGTGCTCCGCAATGGGAGAGGCCACAGCAGTGAGAGACCTACGTACCACAAAAAAAAAAAAAAAAAAAGAGAGAGGGAAGAGTACAAATGTTCTCCTTAGTGTCCCTGAGATGGTGCTTGAAAACCTCAAATTTATCACTTCTTTGAGTCAAGGCACTATATAAAAATATAAATATTATACAGGGATGCTATTACATTAAATTATCATTGGGGATTTATCAGCTTATTTATGTTGATTGTTTTCCTCACCTGTCATATTAGCAGACCTGCTGCTTCCATGGAAGACCAACACAGATGAGGCTTCATAGACAGAGGTCCACATAAACGCATGCATACCTGGCAGGAATGTGAAAGGAAGAGAGGCAAAATGGGCTAAAAGTGATTATAGCTTTTATGATTTCATACAGTATGCTTCTTCATTAATAATCAGGGAATGACTCTTTGGGAATGACATGATTGTGCAGTGCTACATTAGATTTGCTGATTCAAAAGAAAACAAAACAGTTAACATTATTTCTCTCCATTATTTCTTCTCCCTAAAGGGAAAATAAAATTTCCCAATTCATGGAAGAGCAAAATCTTCACCGTTTCTTTTTTCTCCTCCTTTAGTAAAATACGTTTTGGATAGCTAGGACCCTTTATGACATATTCCAAAAAGCATCACTGATCTTCTTGGCTACACTGTCACCATGATTTCTGGGACTTAAATGCCTTGCAGAGGCTCCCTGGATGCCTAATAAACTGTTTTAGAAATCTGTTCTGCTTTGTTTTTCATTTGCTGGTTTCTTCTACCATGTCCAAAGTTACTTAGTCTGACTTCCAGAAAACAGATGGTTGAAGTCTCTGAGAACAAAGGCTCCTTGGCTAAGTAAATAACTTTGGAGGTTATTGTGCTTTGCATCAACAAACTGCTTTTGTGGGGTCATTTCTACATTTCCCATGTGTATTACTAAATATGTGAATTTTAGGAAGAGTAGGAGCTGAAATGGTGCCTGTAGAAATAATTATTTGGAAAAAAACATGTTTCTAGGTTTCAAATGTAAGTCTTCTGGTTAGAACTTCAGTTTTAACAAAATTAAAAAAAAATTCTGTACATAGACATGTCTCTATGTATGTATGTATGTATATGTGTGTATATATACATATACACATGTATACACACATATATATATTATATTAGCTTTTACATTATTTGTTACATTGCATTTTATTTGGCCCTTAATTTTATTTAAGGTAAATATTATTATAAATGCTAATCATTTTCTTTCTTTTATTTTAATATTGACAAGTAAGTATTTTGGTTAAAATTAAGGCTACAGTTTGAGTATCTTTCCCCTTATCTAAAGGATGGACACCTGAGTAGAATACATGTAGAAAGGTAATACTGGTAAGCTTTTTTAAAAAAGTTATTTTCTTGGAAGCAGAATAAAATGAGACCTGAGTCTACTATTCAAATTCTATATTTTCTTCCTTTTTAGTTCATAAGTGAAATATTCTTTCTCAGAGACCTTCAACTTAATGAACATATCTTTTGCCATTGATATAATAGATCATTAGCCATCTGTGGAAGAAATTGAAGGAGTTGCCTGCAAATGTGTGACTGAAAAATCATTTATGGGTAAGGTTATATGATAAAATAGTTCTACTGAGATTTGTTATGCTGACCATATGCCCGTTCTCCATATCAGAGTACTGAGCTATGGAAGGAGTCCCAAAGAGCTAGGAACCAGCTTACCAAGTGAATCAGACAACTATCTATATAAGCTGAAAGTGCATGACTCATTTATAAAGCTTGATGTGAGAACATGTCTTAGAGTAGACTTTTCTAAAATTTTGGCTAAAATTGTGGGGAGAATTATGTCTGAGAAACAGATTTTTCCACCTTCCATCTGGTTCTTTGGAGAACCAGAGACCTGCTTCACACCTCTATCAGAAACAGACCAATATGATGGAAATCGGTTCAAAAATAATTTTGTCAAATGAGTAATTCATCAAAAATAAATTGACAATTTTTTAGTAGTGTTTTACCATGATCTTGTTAAAGCCAATCAAGAGCAAGCCCCTTAGAGGGCAAACTCTTGCTTTTAACCCACCACACAATCACTGCTACATTATGCTTGAAGAAAAATCCAGAAACGTATTGTCAGAGAATGATACAGTATGTGCTTTCCCCCCACATTTATTTCACTAAAATCCTTTTCCACAGAACATCTAAGAAAACTATTATGATGAGGAACACACTTAGGGAGAAGATAACCTAGCACATAGGAAAAAGAAAGCCCCAAAGGCAGAAAATAGCAGAGCTCATTCAAATACTACCTAAGGAAATGGTGAACTGGCGCTCAAACTCCGCACACTGCCCTTTTGGGAAGATAGTCCTTTTTGAGTCATTCGATTATCTTCTATGATTCTGACTCTCTGCTTACAGAGCAGTCATCTATTATAGTTTGGCTTCTAGTGCAGATTTGCCTGCAAGGAGAGAACATACTGGCTCGGCCAACAAACCACTACAACCCTGTGCTTTGACTTCATTAGAACTTCCAGTTCTACCAATCCCTCAATCTTTTTCTTTCTTTGCTTTGCTCCTCATCCAACTTTGATTCCATGAATGGTTCCAGAATTTTGGTTTGCTACTTGCCAGCATTCTAAAGTCCCTTGTTTCATTTCTTGTTATTCATAGGATGAAATCATAGCTCTGTATGAATTTTAACTATGTTTCTACGTTTGCACCCAAACTGCTGAATTCTGGTGGGGAATGTCTCAAAATAATTGCTTAATTTATGGTTACTAACCTCATATAGGACCTCAATACTGCCTAGAAAACACTATATTTTCTCATTGCAATCAGTCTCCAATACTCCACAGTGACTTTTTCAAATCTTCTCTATTGCCGTCAGATCTCCAAAGCCCTTACCTCCTCTTGCTTTCTCTCCAAAGAGAAAATGGAGGCATCCAGAAGAAATGTTCTCATCTTCCCACCAGAATGCATACAAGTTTACCTATAATTTGTATGAATCTTTTCTTTCTTCCCTTTTATTACAATGAAGAATGGAACTGGCTCCCACTTGAGGCCAACCCAATAGCCATGCTTTGGATCACTATCCTTACCTTTTCAGACAACTTATACTACTAATTGTCACTGCCCTTCACGTGCGCATTTACCTTTCCACGACTGCCTTCTCATTAGCCTAAGAAAAGCTCACATTTCTTCAATTAAACACACACACGGGGCTTCCCTGGTGGTGCAGTGGTTGAGAGTCTGCCTGCCGATGCAGGGGACACGGGTTCGTGCCCTGGTCCGGGAAGATCCCACATGCCACAGAGCGGCTAGGCCTGTGAGCCATGTCCGCTGAGCCTGCGCGTCCGGAGCCTGTGCTCCACAACGGGTGAGGCCACAACAGTGAGAGGCCCGTGTACCACAAAACACACACACACACACACACACACACACACACACACACACATGGACTGCACTCATTCCAGAAACCTCTCCTTGCTCCACAGCAGCCATTCTATCTATTTCCTCTTCTTCTCATCCAAACTTTTCTAAAACTTTCTCTGTATTCAGTGTGGTTTTTCTTTAGTTGTCTTTAGTTGTATCTGGTGCTTCTTTGATCAGGGTTAATTTAAACTAGCTTTTTAATTTCTTCTTTTCTTTTAAATGTCTTCTTGAGTCACCTTTGATAATTTGTATTTTCTTAGAATTATCAATTTAACCTCAGATGTCCAAATAGATCTATATAAATCTGTAGAATTGATTTCTTGTAACTTTTATGTATCTCATCAATAGCTTTAGCTAAGACTCCTTTGTCATTCATAATATTGTTTATCCTTTTTTTTCCTTTATTGTTTGATTATTGATTCAAAGATTTGTCTAATTCACTGAAGTTTTCAAAGAACTACTTTTGGATTTATTAATAAGTTTAAAAAAATTTTATCTAAGTTTAGTTGATTTACACTCTTGTGTTAGTTTATATCTATTAATCCCATAAGGATTCATTAATAAGTTCTTATGTTCATATTTGTATTGATTAATTTCTGCTTCCATCTTTACTAATTATTTTATTCTACCAACTTGAATTTTACTTTGTTGTTTATTCTTTGGCTTCATTGCTTCATTTTATCTTTTCTCTTTTCTTTTTAAGCAAATGTATTTAGAGCTCTAAATGTCCCACTTTGTACCATCTTATTCACTTTCCATTGTTTCATAGTATTACATTTTCATTGTCATTTATTTATAAATAATCTCTAATTTTGGTTTTGACTTTTGCTTTAAACCAAAAGTTATGTAAGTGTATGTTTAGCTCTCCGTATACAAAAATCTATATTTCTATAAAAATATAATTCTTGTTTCTAAAACATATTCTGAGAGAGGTTCATGCATATCTGTGTTTTTTGTTTGTACCCATTTTCTAAAAGGTCTACCTGAAAGTGTTCACTAAAGCCAACTAAACCAAACTATCAATAAATACACATTACTTATGAAGACTCATATGGTACTTCTTCACATGAGTTTTCCTCATAATTGTGTCTACAATATTTTTAACTGAGCTGTTTCACTTACTTCAAACTTTCTACATTTGATTGTTTTAATTTACTTAACAAATGAGCACTTTTTAAGCAAATGAAATATTACACAAAAAAGAAAACCTAATCATATTAGTTCCCTTCCATTATTCCCACCTCCTAACTTAATAAATGTTAAATTTATGGTGTGTTTATTTCCACAGTTTTGTCCTGGATTATCATAAGCAACTATTTATCTACCTTAAAGTAAGGAGAAGCTGGCTATATATTTCTGGAAGAGAGGATCTGGTATGTAATAATAAGTCATTATAAAGATAGGTCTCTGTTAATTTATAGGATCTATGAGGGAACTGCAAAATTCACCTCCTAAGTCTTTTCTCTTTAAATATATATATATATGTATATATATATATATATATATATGTATACATATATATATATACATATATATATATATATATATATACATATATATATATATATATATATATATACATATATATATATACTTAATGAAGAAAGAAGCAAAAAGTTTCCTAGACATTTTTCTTAGGTCCTAGATTTAAAATGCACCCATGTCATGTTCCTGGGAAATGATATCTTGGAAATATTTTTTAAGTGTATGCTATGAACTAAATGTTTTTGTCTCCCCTCCAAATTTATATGTTCAGATCCTAATACCCAACATGATGGTATTTGAAGGTGGATCCTTTGGGAGGTAATTAAGTCACAAGAGTGAAGCCCTCATGAATGGGATTAGTGCTCATATAAGAAACTACACTAGAGATAATCTCTTTCTTGGCCATGTGAAGTTACAGTAAGGAAGTAGTCATCTGCCAACCAAGAAGAGAGCTTACGGGATCTTCTGACTTCTTGATCTTGGACTCCCCAGCCTCTAGAACTGTGGGAAATAAATGTTTGTTTTGTAAGCCACCCTCTATGATGATATTTTATTATAGAAGCCCAAACTGGCTAACAGTGTACCATTCAGTTCTCTCTCTCTCTCTCTCCAATTTACATATATAAATAATCTGGAGATTATATTACATAGCTATAATAATCCAGACAGTGTGGTATTGGCTAAAGAATAGATAAATATATCAGTGGAACAGAATAGAGAGCCCAGAAATAGATCCACTTAAATATAAACTCATCTTTGACAAAGGAGCAAAGGCAGTACAATGGAACAAAGATAGTCTTTTCAACAAATAGTGCTGCTAAACTAGAAAACTACATGCAAAAACAAAATGAATCTAGACACATACCTTACACCCTTTACAAAATTAACTCAAATTGGATCATAAACCTAAATGTAAAACACAAGTCTATAAGACTCTTAAAAGATAACATAGGAAATAACATAGATGACCTTGGATATGGCAATGACTTTTTAGACTTTAGATACCAAAGGCATAATGTAAGAAAGAAGTAACTGATAAGCTAGACTTAATTTAAATTAAAAACTGCTCTGTGAAAAACAATCTCAAAACAATGAGAAGAAAAGGCACAGATGGGAGAAAATATTTACTAAAGACACTTAAGATAAAGGATTAGTATCCAAATAATTTTTTAAATTCAGCAATAAGTAAACAAGCAATCTAAATTAAAAAATGGGCCAAAGACCTGAACAGACATTTCACAAAAATATACTTCATATCACATGTCATCAGGAAAATGCAAATCAAAACAATGAGATACCACTACATACCTACTAGAATGGCCAAAATCTGGAACACTGACAGCTCCAAATACTAGTGAGAATGTAGAGCAATAAGAACTTTCATCCATTGCTGATGGGAATGCAAAATAGTGCAGCCACTTTGGAAGACTGTTTGACCACTTTCACAGACTAAACATACTCTTACCATATGATCCAGCAATGCGCTCCTGGTATTTACCCAAATAAGTTGAAAACTTATGTCCACAAAAAAACCTGCACATGGATGTGTATAACAGCTTTATTCATAATTGTCAAAATTTAAAGCAACCAAGATGACCTTCAGTAGGTGAATGGATATATAAACTATGCTACATTCAGACAATGTAATACTATTCATTTCTAAAAAGAAATGAGCTACCAAACCTTGAAAATACATGGAGGAATCTTAAGAGCATATCTAAAAATACAGTACTGTGTGATTCCAATTATATGACATTCTGGAAAAGGCAAAACTATGGAGACAGTAAAAAAGGGCAGTGGTTGCCTGGGGTTGGGGTTAGGGGGAGAGATGAATAGGAAGAGCACAGAGGATTTTCAGGGCAGTGAAATTACTCTAATATGATATTATAATGATAGGTATGTGTCATTATACATTTGTCCAAACCCATAGAATATACAACATCAAAAGTCAACAGTAGGGCTTCCCTGGTGGTGCAGTGGTTGAGAGACCACCTGCCGATGCAAGGGACATGGGTTCGTGCCCCGGTTCGGGAAGATCCCACATGCCACGGAGCGGCTGGTCCCATGAGCCATGTCCGCTGAGCCTGCACGTCCGGAGCCTGTGCTCTGCAACGCGAGAGGCCACAACAGTGAGAGGCCCGCATATTGCAAAACAGAAAAACAAACAAACAAACAAACAAACAAAAACCAAAGAAAAAAAGAGAAACAGTTTCAACTATTGTGCAATGATATTTATCACACTTCGATATGCTCTACTTGCATCTCGCTTACAGTTCACACTATTTGGTGTCTAAATTTCCTATTTGTGCAAACAATTCTGTGAACCTAAATAAGTCAGTTATGCAGCTTCTTCCACCTGTCAGAAAGGTAAAACTTAGGAAGGTCAGGATTATTTTACCTCTAAATTGAGGAACGTCTACATCAAAGAAATCTTTGAGTGACCTTAGCTGTGCTCTGGTTACTAACTAGTCCCGATTTAGCATGAGGACATGTATCATTTTCAGGAAAAAACTTCAAAGAAAATAGGGTTCTGGATGCCTATGATGGATGCTAAGTGATGAAATCCCAACTCTGATGCTAATTATTTGATTTGAAGTTATGATACACATTACACAACCTGTTTTTTTAAGAGGTTTTGATGAATAGAAGCAATACAGCAATATGTTTTCAATAAAAAAGCCACATTTGCAAGTGTATTATACACAATTTCTAACACCCAAGCACTGAGGTTTTTAACAATATTTCTATTTTTCTCAATAGAAAAATAAAATAAACAACTTAAAACAATTGTGAAAGGACAATATGGGGCCATATAAATAAATTTTGCAGCTAAATAACAGACTACTAGGCAGCCATGAAACAGGATATATGGATTAATATTTATGTTTATTGCCATGAGAAACTATCATGTCATATTGAGTATTAAATCAGATTACTAAATATGTGTGCATGATTCCATTTGGTTGTGTGATATGTGTTACGTGTGCATGATGATTCCATTTGGTTGTGTGATATATGTTACATGTGCATGATGATTTCATTTGGTTGTGTGATATGTGTGTATATATGTACCTACATATGCATATATATGTATATTTGACAACATACATGCATACATATATACAAACAGGTTTGCGTCTCTGTTTTCAGATTCTTTCCTCACATTACCTTGTAGGTCAGAAGTATTTTCTTCCTCTTTCATCTAGTTTATAGATGTGTATGGGCAAAATGTTTTTGCCAGGCAGAGTTTCTGATGTTTTCCTGGGGCAGGGTTTCTGAAAGCTGTATTGCCCCCTCAGTGGCTCCAATTTTCATCAGACAGGCCTAACACAACCCCATTTTTCTCTGGCTTGATTCTAACTTCTGACACAGACTCTCACCCTTGGGTCCTGCAAACTCTTTCTCTTCCCTTTGTTCCTTTAGCCTAAGATTGGTGATGACTTCATCTGCTTGCCATATTGTTTCCCGTTTGGCTTTGGGGTTCATCCATCACCAGTGGAAACAATATTCAACTCCTCTGGTTTTATTTCCTAAGGGTTCCTATGTGGTTGTTGGGCCTTGCCTAGTGGATACACACCTTCACACACACAGACACACAGAGAAACGGTGTTGAAACATCTACTGGCTTCCAGGCAATCTTATTCCCACTCTCTTGAGCCTCAGGCTAAATTTCTCCCTTAATTGAATTTAACCTTACCTGGAATGTTTAAATAAATTTGGCTTATGTGGCTTTGTACACACTCTGGGAAGACTAGTGTGCTCCCTGAGTTTTCTGCTTATTTCTAGAATCTAATGGTCCTGTGGCTTATTGCTTCAAGCTTCTGTTTTCACTGGACTTGATCTCATTTATCTTCCTGTTATTATTTATACAGAGCTGTTTAGTTTATTTGTCTCTTTTCTTGAGATCATGCCTTCTGGGCCTCCCCTTTCTCATTCAAAGTGGCCTATTATGGCATTTTACTAAATAAAGACAGTTCCTTTCCTAAAAAAATCTCTTATAATGCTTATAAATAAAATATAAAACAATTATTTTCTCATAAAATAACCAAAAAAATGAATTGTTATTTTACAATAATCTCTCACTCTTCTACAGGGACTATTTCTGATTGATGAGATTATGGATGACTTTCTTTATGGCAATTTAAAATTATTTTTATAATGAGCACAAAATACCTGTGTGATTAAAATAACTCTGCCAACCACAATACCTGTTTGCATTTTTCCAAGAAATAAACTAGCTATAAGGTTAAAATATGTAAACTAAATTCACCACTACCTCAAACTTCAGATATATTTTCCAAGCAAATGTGTAAATGATTTAACACATTGACTTTAAGATTAAATGCTTAATAAAAGGGGGGAAGAGGGCACTTTACTCATTTTCACACAGAAAAAGATGGTAATTGTTATAGAATAATTTCTTAGTTTCTGCAGAACTGCATTTTGTCACAGGTTTTGCCTTAAATTGGTGTTTAATTTTTAATAGTAGTATAAAGTGATAAGAAAAGTAAAGAACAGAAAAACTGTTGTGAATGTATTATTCAGAATATAATTCATTATTCACTCCTACAATTCTCCAAGAAACTGAGAATCTATTGTTGCAATTATATAAACTATTACTTACAGTAAACAGACCATTGAAAGTAGCTTAAATATATATAGGACTCAGAGATTTCATCTTATTTGTATTTGTTGTAATGAGATTTGACCTGTATAGAGCTCTCTACAAGACAAGTACTTAGAGGAACACAAAGAGAATGTAGAGAATGAATAATATTGAATCTCACCCAGTTTAGTGAGACCCATGTCAAAAGAATCTATCCTAAGTATCAAAATACTTTATCAAGAACAAAGAGGTCTCTGAAGGAAAGGGAGAAAAGAAAAGAGAAGACATGTAGCTAGATGATAACTTTAAATTTTCCCTTCAATTCACAGCTCTTAGTTAACAAGCATTGTTGAACATCTAGGTGACAGGCAATGTACAAGATACCAGACTACCCAGAGATGAGAGTAAGAGCTCTTCCTTTCAGAGAACTCTCACACTAGAGGAAAGGAAAGGCAAATACTCATAATACAACACCCTGTGGCAAGTGGCTTATGCAGATACTAAGTGTGTTGTAGGAGCCTTGGAAATTTCCGGGGGGTAATGGAGAGCTAACCCTATCTGGGGCTTATGGCAGGACAAAGACTCTCTTTTTGACCAAACTTTAGTTAGGCTCCTCTGAGCCCTCTTCTCCATTAACCTTGACCTTGGCTCTATCTGGTTGTTGGCTTGCCCAGGCCAGTCTTAGCAAATAACCTTGCTAAGCCACAACCCTACGCTTGATACCTGATCAAGTTCCTCATCTCCCACCTTTGATGTCTAAGTCCTTAACCCGTCTTTAGCAAGAATCCTATTAGGTCAGTTTAGCAAATGTCCCCCTGCCCTTGAAGCACCCTTTTATTAGTAATTGTCTATCCAATGACTACCCTCCCCATCCTGCTCATTAGCTGTAATCTTCACTTGTCCTTGTTGTATTCAGAGTTGAGCCTAATCTCTCTCTCCTATTGCAATACCTCTCCTGCAATAGTCTTGAATAAAGCCTTACCATTTTAGCACGTGTTAGAATATTTTTTTTTCTTTAATAGAAGGCCTTGCGGAAGGGGTTACAATAAACCTAAACAATAAAGGACAAGGAAGATCAGAGCAGGGAAGAAGCAGTGAAGAACACTATTCCTTCCTCTTCTTCACCGGCAGAGGAAAGGAATTTGCAAGAGCAGACTGCTTTGAGAATCAGATATGTTTGGAGCAGCATGGATTTGGTGTGGTTGGAGAATAAGATGCAACTGACCTGGTGCTGCGATATGAGGCTGGAGATGGCCTGGGACTGCGCTTGCAGGAAGAACCTTTTATAACCAACCAAGAAATTTTTATTTACACTAAGTAACATTTTAATTTTATCCAGGGAAGGATTTTAAGCATAAATGTGGCACTGTTGTATTTTCATTTTAGAAAGATCATGTGGCAGCTGAGTCGAGCATGAATTGAGAGATGTGTGATTAGTGGGTTACATGCCTAACTAAGGAAGCTCAGAGATCATTGAGTAGTGAGGCTCTCAGTGAAGATCAGAGGGCAGAGGATATGGGTGGCACTGGACTGATTTATCTAGACATCTACAAGGGATAGGATTCCTTTGCCATGGGTGTTGAAGTAATGAGTAAAAAGGCTGGGGTGATTCCTTGGTTTCCCTGATTGGGGTGACTGGAAGGGTGTTGTCTCATTTATTGAAATGGAATATACGAGAAGAAGGAGGAGGCTTGAGGAAAAGATGATGATTTCACTTTTTTCCTTAAATCCCATTATGAGAAATTTAGATAATGGAAATTGCTAAATGGCTATTCAGTCTTTGGAATTAGCTGTGTAAGACCAAATTACAGTAATTCATGACTATAATCATTCTAAATCCATTTGATTTTAATATGTTTCAAATATTTTTACTGTATAATTTACAAGAAAATTGTTCTATATTAAAATGGTCATTTTCTCTAATTGCATATTACCAAATCAGGATAGACTCTGAAACAGAAATGTGTTTGGGTAAATTTGCAAGGCAGGATGAGCTACAGTTGCTGAAGTAGCTTATTGCTGAGCAATTCTGTGTAGAATAGGTCAGAAGATACCAAGGATGTTTTATTTCTGCTGGTTAATTTTAATTTATTTATACTGAGAAACACAGTGAAGTTAAATTATCATTAATGCTGAGGGCTTTTCTCTCTCTCCCTCTCTCTTTCTGTCTCTCATTGATGTGTTAAGTCATTCATAGACTTGAGCTGATTCAAAAGAATGTTCTTAACTTTTGACAAAGACAATTTTAACTAGAAAGCAGAGTGTTGAAGAATTTCCCAAAGGAAAATTTATTTAAATATAGATAGAAAATTCATGTTGGAATGATAAGATTTACTAAGCTATTGGAAAATGTTCCAATATGTATGTAAGTGTCAGCATTTTCTTCAGATACCTTTTGCCAGGATATATGAACATCTGATGTTGATTATATTTTTAGTAGCTTTTATATGCTCCTCACAAAAAGACAATTTATACAACACTGAATAGAACATGTGCACATTCACACTGCCATCTTAAAAAGCTAGGTACACAACATCTTCTTATCCCTCAAACACACTTGGCAACACAAGGCATATACATGTTTTATGATGAACTTGTGAGATTGTGAATATGTTCAGGTGGCAAAGTCATTCACTAGATAAATATACTGCTAGTGACACCAGCCTTCAGAGAAGAGGTCTATATAAATATGCAAATAGAAAACATCAGTAAACAGTAGTTGTAGGAATTGTGCCAAGCATAAATGGGAATGGACTAAATGTGTGAAGGCAAATTACCACACTCACATTATAAGCTCCTAATATTAATCTACCATTACAAGGAATGTTATGTTGGTCTTAATTTTACCCAGGAAAATGGATAACTGGGGGGAAAAGTCTTTGGGCTACTACGCAATGTCACTTTGGATAAAAGAACATATTTATTACTAAGTCAGTGGTACAGGATCATCATAATAACAGCTTGGATTTCTTAGAATGATGCAAAATAGCAATAGGAATGATTTTTTTCCCAGCAGTAGTGAAAAGTATAGACGATTATAAGAATTTAACTGTGTTCTAAAAAATAATTTCAAGACTTCCCTGGTGGTGAAGTGGTTGAGAGTCCACCTGCCGATGCAGGGGACACGGGTTCATGCCCCGGTCTGGGAAGATCCCACATGCCGCGGAGTGGCTGGGCCCGTGAGCCATGGCCACTGAGCCCGTGCTTCCAGAGCCTGTGCTCTGCAACGGGAGAGGCCACAACAGTGAGAGGCCCATGTACCACAAATAGAATAAAAAATAAAAATAAACAAATAAATAAATAACAATAAAAAATAATTTCAGATGGCTTTCTTACTTTTTTTTTTTTTTTGGCTGTAGGTTGCAGTGGTTTAGCTCCTTCCATCTGATAAAAATGAGGATATTTCTGTTCATTTTCAGATATGAAAACAAAAAAAAAAAACAAAACTTTGTACCATAAATATGTATCATAGAATAACACATGTTCAGGAACCTCAGAAGATGTACTAATATCCAACTAATATTGAATTTGATAGAATATACATTTTCTTTTAGTCCATAAAAAGATGACATATGATTTATTTTTGGATAAAGTTTAGCCCAATTTTCTGGGGTTTTCTCCTGGAAATCTAGTAGATTGGATGAGGTTCGATACTTTCTTTGAAAGACTACAGGATGACATATTGTTTCTAGCTTTTTCAACTAATGTAATAATGAAAAAGTTATGCCGTAGGACACAGGACTGAGAAAAGTCAGTTGGTACAGGAAGTAATCTCGGCATTTACTAATATGCTCAGCCAAGGACATAATTGCTCAAATAACCTTGAAAAGGGATGAAAGTATTGCAGTGGTGCTTACCCTGATTTCAATTACTCTGGTTTAAATGGAATGAAATAGGGTTCTAACTTTGTTAATTAACAAGCTTATCCACAGGTGATCTCTAAATGCTGCATGTATAACTCCCATTAATGTAGAAAATGTACATGCCTAGAAATGGCAAGTCTGTATATTAAACCCAGTTATGCAGTTTATGAGAGAATTGACGTTCTTTTATTTTTCCACAAGAAAATTATAGTGAAGGGTGAAGGGAGAACGAGGAAGGAGTGGGGCAGAGAGGATGTTGCATACATTAATGAATAATGATCTGGAGGCAGCACTTTTCTTGAATTAGTTCATTTTTAAGGAGAAAAAAGGAATTGTCCTGCTGGGTACATTTTTCAGCAGGGATGCCTGACTGGCTTGTTTTCTATCTGACCATGATGTGGTTTCAGTTATCAGTAGCACTTACAAAATGAGTAGCAGTCATTGTACCAGAAAATATGAATCTAAAGAGGTCAAAAGATACTTAAGCTGGATGCAGGTGTTGTCTAAGCACATGATGCTTTAACTTCTCCCTGGCTAACCATCCTTGTCCACAAGTCTCTTCAGGTTTTGAGAGTTCAAGGCAAGTATCTTATCGCATCTATACTACAACCTTTAAAACTTCTTTTTTTCTCTTATTTTACTTGCCTTAACTCTGCTTTGGGAGAAGTCAAGAGAGGATTTCTACTTTATACCAATAATACAAGTGTGGATGTTTTCAACGTTAGAGAAACTATAACACATGTAATGTAACTCAAATCCACCGCTGATAATTTTTAAAATAAAATATTTCCAAATATGAAGGAAGGCTAAGTTTGAAAGAAAAGATTTTTGGGGCAACTGGTCTCCTAGGAAATGTGAAGAAATATAACACAAACAAAAATCCAGAAGAATGGTAGGGACTGTTTTCAGTGTTAGTGTGACCTTCCTGAGATGTTCCAAATCAATGACTAGGAAAACTCTGACATGAAAGAACCCCTAACTAAAACAGAAGCTCAGCTTGCTGGTGTCTTTCAAGATGCCTGGTGGCTTTTACTGCCTGGACTTGCAAGGGTCAGTAGCCCAGGGATATATGATTTCCTCCTGAGTGTTCTATCGCTATTAGGATATTGTCTGCAACCAGGTATACACTTGTAACTTTCTTATAACCTTCAGATCCAAAAGGTTTTCCAAATGTCATGTGAGATTAATTAGTTCAAGGAGAAAAATCACAATTTTCTTATCAAGTTAAGCATTGAAAAGATTTTTGTTAAAACAATGAAGTATGGATTATAAAAACATATTTCACAGTATAGAACATGATTTAAATAAATGCAAATACCTATAACAAAATTATTAACCTGTTACCATACTGTAACTCATGGGTCAGCAATCCATGGCTCATGGGCCAAATCTGGTCCTCCTTACTGGAACACAGTCATACCATGCACTTCTGTATTGTCTGTCTGCTTGCTTGCTAGAATGGCAGAGTTTAGTAGTTTTGATAACCACTGCATGGCCCTCAAAGCCTAAATAATTTTATCCAGTTCTTTATGGAAAAAGTTCGCCAACACTAATGTGATTTAATCTTCATTTAGAGAAAAGTAGAATGTTTTCATTAATTTTTCCTGAATCATTATGCCTCTAGTTAAAAAAAAAAAATTGTCTTTCAAGGATATACCTCCAACTTTCATACAGGCAGGTATGAAGCAAAGTGCCAAATGAAAGCTGAGCACAGTATAAGCAAATAGCTATTAGCAGTGCCACAGTTGATAAGAAAGCTGTAGATAATTGGAAACCAAGACAAACTATAAATCAGAGGCTTCAGAGAAACAGGAAACAAGACTTCTAGGTAATTCTCAGGGTTTTTTTTTTTCATTGGAAATGTGGCATTGCCTTAGAATTCCTCTTATCTGTGAATCAAGAGGTGAACCAAGATATATTCACAGATATTTAGCAACAGATATTCATAAGCTGAGGGCTTTCAATTGAATAAATTCTTACCTTGACATGTTGTAAAGATGATAAATTTTCTTTAAAATGTCAAGAAATGTTTAAAACAAAACATAACCATTAATGAGACCTCGCAGTTGGAACAGAAAAATATCTCTATTCAAAGGATTGACATTTAAGTAATTGTAGATATACAGACAGATATTCTTTGCATCATTACAATACAAATCAGTTAGGGACTTGCACCCAAGTATGCAAAAATAGGAGAAGAATCAGTAACAGGGAAACCAAAGGACAAGATATCAATCCAAAATGAATAAGAATAGAAAACTGTCCTGATAGCTATTAGCAAGAAACTATAATCATTAATATGGATTTATCAGAAAATTATACCCATATATCAATTGTGAGTGAGCAAAAAAAGCATATGTGTGTGTATGTATATATATATATATATATATATATATATATATATATATATATACCATTCAGAATACTGTATAGTTTATTTTATACTGTTGACATTTTCAACTAATCTTTTTAACTTTTATAGAAATTCTCAAGTAAAAAAGTTGGTGAAGTTATTTTAATGTTAAGGTAAGGTATAAATAAGGTAGGCTAGCTTCCATTTACAGATTACACAAGTAACAGAGCTATTATTCTGACTAAATGAATTAATAAGAATAATTCTACTTATTACTCATATCCCTCATGGATTCAATTTTTATATTTAAGGTATTTATTGAACATCTACTGTATGTCAGGCTTTTGATGCTTTTGATTCAGCAGTGAGCAAAACAGAAATTCATGCTGTCATGGGCTGAACCATCTGGTCCCGGAGACAGACAACCAATGGCCAAACATGGCTCTTCTACCTTCAAATGTATATCCTAATCTAACCTCTTCTCACCACCTCTGCCACTACTATCCCAGTCATATCACCATCATCTCTGTCTGGTTAATTTCATTAATTTCCTGATCACTCTCCCTGCTTTTGCCCCCATCCCCAAGTTTTATTCTCCACATTAGAACTAAAATAATTCTGTTAAAACCTACTTCACATAGTGCATCTTCTCTCCTGAAAGCCCTCCAGTTGTCTTCCATTTCATGAGAATAAAATGAAAAGTCCTACTGTCACCTCCCAGTGTGTACCCTCGACCCTCTCTCCCATCTCATCCCCTACAACTCTTCTCACTAACTCTACACCAGACCCATGGGTTTCTGGACTTGCTCCGTGAAAACTTCAGTCATAAGGAAACACCTGACTCGGGAACGTTGAACTTGTGGCTCCCACACCACATGTTCTTTCCCAGAAATCAACATGGCTTACTTCCTCCCTTCATTCCTATTTCTGTCCAAATGCCACTATATCAGATAGAACATGCCCCATCAAAAATAATGCCTCAACCATCATGAGGATCCCCTTCATCCGCTTCAGTGCTGTTCTTCATTTATACATTAATGGTTCATTTGATTACACGTTGCAACACCTCTCCCCTACATTTGTTTGCTTTTTGTTATGTCTGCTTCTCTTATGATCCTTTGTTCTAACCATTGCTTAACATTTTAAATGATATTTATTATTTTTACAATTTGCTAAGGTAGGAATTTATTCAGTTGAAGCCACTTGACTTGTGATTATCTGTCTCTGTTTTGCTGGTTCTTCTTTATGTTTGTTTCTCTTATCATCTTTCTTATTGTAAAATATCTGCCCATTTTCTCTCTTTTACTTTTCCTGGATCTGGATGCTTTTTATATATCCCCCATAGTAACTACATTGGTCAGTAAATGTCCTCATGACTTGGTTTTGACTTTTCTACAATGTGTTGTCTGAACACACTGAAATAATTGAAACAGTAAAGTGGAAGATCTTAAAATCCTTATAAAATAGATTTTATATTTTTTATGTACAGTTGATTAAATAAGGAATAATTAATTTTGAAGGTCTTCTCTAATGACTCAGAATTATTTTTAGTAATTAACATTTTTAAATGCATACCTATACTATATCAAATTTATTGGAAGCTAAATATGGACATATTTTGTTTTTTCATTTTTTAATAAACTCAGATATAATACATACCCCTTATTAAGAAATACATATATAGATATAGATTTGGATGTATAAACTAAGGAAGAGGAACTACAGAATTCCTCCAAATTTATCAAATATAATGTAAGTAAATGAACACTATTTAACATTACCATCAGATTTTTCAGGTTTGGGAATATAGGATTAACATACACAAATTTTCATCCTATCTATATGCTTATTTTAACTTTCAGATATGCACCCTTAGTTAAAGTAAAACCAGTACAAACTCTCTTTTTTTGTTTTCTACTGAATCAGTTACATTAACATTTTATTCATTACTATTTTTACATTCAGAAAAGGTACGTCTTTACTCAACAATAATCCAATAATCCTGTAAATAATCCTGTAAAGTTCATTTGTCTACTTTAAACTAAGTTTAAAATATGGGGATATATGTATATGTATAGCTGACTCACATTGATATAAAACAGAAACTAACACACCTTTGTAAAACAATTAGGCTCCAATAAAGATGTTTAAAAAAAAAAGAAGAATACTTGGGACTTCCCTGGTGGCACAGTGGTTAAGAATCTGCCTGCCAGTGCAGGGAACATGGGTTTGATCCCTGGTCCAGGAAGATCCCACATTCTGTGAAGCAGCTAAGCCCATGCGACACAACTACTCAGCACACACGCCACAACTACTGAGCATGCATGCCTAGAGCCTGTGCTCCACAACAAGAGAAAACACTGCAATAAGAAGCCCGTGCACCACAACGAAGAGTAGCCCCCGCTTGCCGCAACTAGAGAAAGCCCGCACACAGCAATGAAAACCCAATGCAGCCAAAAATTTAAAAATGAGAAAACAAAAAGAATAAAACCAAGTTCACTTCTCTGACTGAGCTAGTATTGTTAAACTATCAATGAAAAACAAGCTAGATTAAAAATTATAATGATTGTAAAAATAAACAGGTTAAACATTCTGTCTCATCCCTGTTTCTGCAGCCTCTCACTTTCTATAGGAACACATACAACTCTGGGCTCACCCATTCTAAAACAAAACAGACATACAAAAAAGCAAGCAAATAAACGTCCTTCTTTTCCTGAAAGGAGAAATATGGGACTGGGAGACATTAAAAACTTTGACAATATCACAAGGATTTTTGGTTGGGGCAAAGTCGGGGCCAGAATCCTCTCTCTGATGTTGACTTCAGGCAAAGGCCTTCAGAGGCTGTACCCTCCAGGTCAAGAGTGCAAACTCAGGAAGCAGAATAATCTAGGTTTAATCCTGGCTATTCTGTCTACTAGGTATTAATTTACTTAATCTCTTTAAACTATGTAGCCTCATCTGGAAGTGAATATTATAAAAACTGAACCTACTACCCAGGGTTATCACACAGACTAATGAATGTAAATCACTTGCCAGTAGTATCTGGCATTTGATAAATGTTCAATAAATATTAAGTATTGCTATTAGTCCCCATTCTATATTGTTACTTTACCCTCTTGTTTGAATCTTTAAGGAGTGCACATTCTTCTTTTTTTTTCCCTTGCAAAGAAAACCTATGTGTACCCTGAAATCTTTTTACACTCACTGTAATGGGGAGGCTTCATCCTCTCCCTGCAATAAGATGTTAGCTAGTATCAGGACTCTGCCTGTCTTCTACATTTTTGCTCAAACAATATTCTTTAAATACTGTCTCTACCATGCTGGTCTTCTGGTCTCAAATCTTCAGTGGTACCATCTGTATCACCACAGTAAAACTAAATTTCTCAGCCTGGCTTTCAAACTGCCCATACTCAGAACTAATCACTTCTTGGTTTGCAGCATTCAAGCCCTCATCACTGACCTTGTCCCTAACCCGTTCCCTCATAGCTCATGATGGCAGCATGGTTAGTGGTTAAGCATGCCATCTCTGGAATCAGGTTGTTGAGCTCAAATCTTGGCTTGCCCAATGTCTTCAATACAGAGGTTCCACAGTCTCACTAAACCTGAGATTCCTTCTGTGTAAAATGAAGCTAGAAATAGTAAAAATATGTTCAACTGGGACTAGATAAAATAAAGCGTGGGACCTGAACCATAGGAAGCACTCAGTGAACAGTAGCACATCTGATGGATGGTACATCTTACCTTCTCTTTGATGGATGAGGAGTTGTTTCTTATGGATGAGCAAAGAAAGTGGTTTCTTGAGATGTAAGCTACTCCTGGTGAAGATGCTGTGAAGATTGTTGAAATGACAACAGAAGATTTAGAATATTGCATAAATTTAGTTGACAAAGTAGAGGCAGAGTATGAAAGGACTGACTCCAATTTTGAAAAGTTCTACTGTGGACAAAATGTTACAAATAGCACTGCATGTTACAGAGAAATCATTCATAAAAGGAAGAGTCAATCAATGCAGCAAACTTCTTTGTCCCCTTATTTTAAGAAATTGCCATGGGGCTTCCCTGGTGGCGCAGTGGTTGACAGTCCGCCTGCCGATGCAGGGGACACGGGTTCGTGCCCCTATCCCGGAAGATCCCACATGCCGCGGAGCGGCTGGGCCCGCGAGCCATGGCCGCGGAACCTGTGTGTCCGGAGCCTGTGCTCCGCAACGGGAGAGGCCACAGCAGTGAGAGGCCCACGTACAGCAAAAAAAAAAAAGAAAAGAAAAGAAATTGCCATGGCCCCCCAACCTTCATCAATCACCACCTTGATTAGTCAGCATCCATCAACATTGAGGCAAGACCCTCCACTAGCATAAAGATTGTGACTTGCTGAAGACTCAGATGATGGTTAGCATTTTTAAGCAATAAAGTATATTTAATTAAGGTTTATACATTATTTTTTATAAATATGGTTGTATTACACACTTAATAGATTACAGAATAGCGTAGACATTTACATTCACTGGGAAACCAAAAAATAATGTGACTCACTTAATTGTGATATTTGCTTTATTGTGGTGGTCTGGAACTGAACCTGCAATATGTCTGAAGAATGCCTACAGTAAAAAAAATATATGCTATTGCCCAAAAACCATTGCAAAAATATCCAATGTAAAATCAGATATGAACCATCCATATGTATATGTGTGGCAACTTTTAGACTGGGAGATAGATATATATGTAATAAATACACATGTGTATACAATATACAACATGTATGTTACATATATTTTATTAAATATGTGCAATATATTTGTAAAAGATAGTTGTTTAAGTAAATTTAAAATAAAATTTTAAGAACCCATACAGTGAAACTATTGTAAAAAAAAGGCCATATTTATTTTTGGGCTTAGATTGACTTTCTTTTTGTCTATAATTAATTTGAGGTTTCTTAACATTTACCTTGCAGTGGAGCCTATTCATCTGAGATAGATCACTTGATATGAGGAACAGAAGTTTATCAGATATTAGTAGTATTAAATTATCTTTCTTAGTAAAGGGAATAAATCAGTTTTAGGAAAATTTGGGGGAGGAATATGGTGTTTGTAATTCAGTTCCCTCCACCACCACCCCCCCACACACATACATGTGTATCAACCAGCCACTGCTCCCAGGGAAGAAGCATGACCTAGGGCAAGGAGCTCTCGTCTACTGAGGGAAAGAGCACTCAACTGAGAGAAGTCAACCTCCAAAATCCCCAGCAGGTGAAGTGATAAGAGCCTAGGTCCTGAGGGGTGGAGTGCATCTGGGAGACACACCACAGCATCCACTACTGGCCTTGCCAGGTGACTTCCTGAGAGGTAGACCTCTAAATTCTCTATCTTCTTCCATACTTAATCAACATTCTGTTGTATGCTTCTCCTTCCACAACTCAGCTACCATTGCCACTACCTTCCCTCCATGAACTTCTCAATATCCTCAAGACTCCCCACAGAAAATTCTGCCTTTTTCCTTGGTTTAACTAAAACCTAACCCAACTCTTAGATGTGGCTTTTTTTCTCTACCAACAACCACTTATTTTCCTTCATCCAGCCAGAACGTGTTAATTCAGATGGATTAAGATTCTACTCCATCCTCACTGCCAAAACTTTTCTTCTGTATTCCTTTGAAACTCATAATAACTGGATATTTTATCTTCTACTTTTCCTCCTTCATACCAACTAATGATGTCCTTGTCATTGTCTCACATTTTTCAAAGATGCTGGCCCTGCCTCACAGTATAATTTTATACCTGGCATCTTGGCACCATCTAGGGTGACATCATACTCACATGAACAACTTGTGAAACACCCTAGTATCATTATACTCAGAAAGCATGGTCCAGAGACCAGCAACACTGGCATGACCTGACAGCTTTTTAGAAATTCAGAAATTCAGACCACTGCAGAATTGATTTTAAAGAGCAAGAAGCCATATAAAGAAAAGGGTATTTTAGTCAGTGAGGAAAAAATATGACAGTTTCTCCAACAGGAAAATAGAATGAAGGTCTTAAGCTGTAAGTTGAGGCTGAGAAATCAGAGGAAAAGGAGGTCAGAGTGGATGATGGTTCAGTAAAGGTAGGTTGAGGTCAAATCATGGTCACACAATTCATGAGAAAGAGTGTGGATATTCATATGTTGATTTTTCAGGTAGCGGTGGTATGACTAAATCTGATAAAAATGAGAATGAATTAATATAAGGAGCAAGAAAGATATAGAAAATAACTTAGGAGACCATAATGGCAGAGAGAAACCAAAAAGTCTACATTCTCAGGATAAATGTGAGAATCTAGTTCACACTGCTACACAGTGAGCTACAGAATCACTCTGGTAAGTACTCCAAAATATAAATTCCAGAGCCCAGTTTCCAAGATTGTTAGTCAGGATATCTGGGATGATGTCAGAATGTTCTTTTTTTATTTTATTTTATTTTATTTTTATCGTTACCATTATTATTTTTTATTAGCTTCTGCTTTATAACAAAGTGAATCAGTCATACACATACACCTGTTCCCACATTCCCTCCCTCTTGCATCTCCCTCCCTCCCACCCTCTCTATCCCACCCCTCTAGGCAGTCACAAAGCACCGAGCTGACCTCCCTGTGCTATGTGGCTGCTTCCCACTAGCTATCTACCTTACGTTTGGTAGTGTATATATGTCCATGCCTCTCTCTCACTTTGTCACAGCTTACCCTTCCCCCTCCCCATATCCTCAAGTCCATTCTCAAGTAAGTCTGTGTCTTTATTCCTGTCTTACCCCTAGGTTCTTCATGACATTTTTTTTCTTAAATTCCGTATATATGTGTTAGCATACAGTATTTGTCTTTCTCTTTCTGACTTACTTCACTCTGTATGACAGATTCTAGGTCTATCCACTTCATTACAAATAGCTCAATTTCATTTCTTTTTATGGCTGAGTAATATTCCACTGTATATATGTGCCACATCTTCTTTATCCATTCATCCGATGATGGACACTTAGGTTGTTTCCAGCTCTGGGCTATTGTGAATAGAGCTGCAATGAACATTTTGGTACATGTCTCTTTTTGAATTATGGTTTTCTCAGGGTATATGCATAGTAGTGGGATTGCTGGGTCATATGGTAGTTCTATTTGTAGTTTTTTTAAGGAACCTCCATACTATTCTCCATAGAGGCTGTACTAATTCACATTCCCACCAGCAGTGCAAGAGTGTTCCCTTTTCTCCATACCCTCTCCAGCATTTATTGTTTCTAGATTTCTTGATGATGGCCATTCTGACTGGTGTGAGATGATATCTCAGTGTAGTTTTGATTTGCATTTCTCTAATGATTAATGATGTTGAACATTCTTTCATGTGTTTGTTGGCAGTCTGTATATCTTCTTTGGAGAAATGTCTATTTAGGTCTTCTGCCCATTTTTGGATTGGGTTGTTTGTATTTTTGCTATTGAGCTGCATGAGCTGCTTATAAATTTTGGAGATTAATCCTTTGTCAGTTGCTTCATTTGCAAATATTTTCTACCCTTCTGAGTGTTGACTTTTGGTCTTGTTTATGTTGTCCTTTGCTGTGCAAAAGTTTGAAGTTTCATTAGGTCCCATTTGTTTATTTTTGTTTTTATTTCCATTTCTCTAGGACGTGGGTCCAAAAGGATCTTGCTGTGATTTATGTCATAGAATGTCCTGCCTATGATTTCCTCTAAGAGTTTGATAGTTTCTAGCCTTATATTTAGGTCTTTAATCCATTTTGAGATTATTTTTGTGTATGGTGTTAGGGAGTGATCCAATCTCATACTTTTACATGTCGCTTTCCACTTTTCCCAGCACCACTTATTGAAGAGGCTGTCCTTTCCCCACTGTACATTCCTGCCTCCTTTATCACAGATAAGTTGACCATATGTGCGTGGGTTTATCTCTGGGCTTTCTATCCTGTTCCATTGATCTATCGTTCTGTTTTTGTGCCAGTACCACCCTGTCTTGATTACTGGAGCTTTGTAGTATAGTCTGAAGTCAGGGAGCCTGATTCCTCCAGCTCCGTTTTTCGTTCTCAAGATTGCTTTGGCTATTCGCAGTCTTTTGGTTTTCCAAAGAAATTTTGAAATTTTTTGTTTCAGTTCTGTGAAAAATGCCAGTGGTAGTTTGATAGGGATTGCATGGAATCTGTAGATTGCTTTGGGTAGTAGAGTCATTTTCACAATATTGATTCTTCCAATCCAGGAACATGGTATATCTCTCCATCTATTTGTATCATCTTTAATTTCTTTCATCAGTATCTTATAATTTTCTGCATACAGGTCTTTTGTCTCCTCAGGTACGTTTATTCCTAGATATTTTATTCTTTTTGTTGCAATGGTAAATGCGAGTGTTTTCTTGATTTCACTTTCAGATTTTTCATCATTAGTATATAGGAATGCCAGAGATTTCTGTGCATTAATTTTTTATCCTGCTACTTTACCAGATTCTTTGTTTAGCTCTAGTAGTTTTCTGGTAGCATCTTTAAGATTCTCTATGTATAGTATCATGTCCTCTGCAAACAATGACAGCTTTACTTCTTCTTTTCCCATTTGGATTCCTTTTATTTCCTTTTCTTCTCTGATTGCTGTGGCTAAAACTTCCAAAACTATGTTGAATAAGAGTGGTGAGAGTGGGCAACCTTGTCTTGTTCCTGATCTTAGTGGAAATGCTTTCAGTTTTTCACCATTGAGGACGATGTTGGCTGTGGGTTTGTCATATATGGACTTTATTATGTTGAGGAAAGTTCCCTCTATGCCTACTTTCTGCAGGGTTTTTATCATAAATGGGTGTTGAATTTTGTCGAAAGCTTTCTCTGCATCTATTGAGATGATCATATGGTTTTTCTCCTTCAATTTGCTAATATGCTGTATCACGTTGATTGATTTGCGTATATTGAAGAATCCTTGCATTCCTGGAATAGACCCCACTTGATCATGCTGTATGATCCTTTTAAGGTGCTGTTGGATTCTGTTTGCTAGTATTTTGTTGAGGATTTTTGCATCTATGTTCATCAGTGATATTGGCCTGTAGTTTTCTTTCTTTGTGACATCCTTGTCTGGTTTTGGTATCAAGGTGATGGTGGTCGCGTAGAATGAGTTTGGGAGTGTTCCTCCCTCTGCTATATTTTGGAAGAGTTTGAGAAGGATAGGCATTAGCTCTTCTCTAAATGTTTGACAGAATTTGCCTGTGAAGCCATCAGGTCCTGGGCTTTTGTTTGTTGGAAGATTTTTTATCACAGTTTCAATTTCAATGCTAGTGATTGGTCTGTTCATATTTTCTATTTCCTCCTGATTCAGTCTTGGCAGGTTGTGCATTTCTAAGAATTTGTCCATTTCTTCCAGGTTGTCCATTTTATTGGCATAGAGTTTCTTGTAGTAATCTCTCATGATCTTTTGTATTTCTGCAGTGTCAGTTGTTACTTCTCCTTTTTCATTTCTAATTCTATTGATTTGAGTCTTCTCCTTTTTTTTTCTTGATGAGTCTGGCTAATGGTTTATCAATTTTACTTATCTTCTCAAAGAACCAGCTTTTACTTTTATTAATCTTTGCTATCATTTCCTTCATTACTTTTTCATTCATTTCTGATCTGATCTTTATGATTTCTTTCCTTCTGCTAACTTTGGGGAATTTTTCTTCTTCCTTCTCTAATTGCTTAAGGTGCAGGGTCAGGTTGTTTACTCGAGATGTTTCCTGTTTCTTAAGGTGGGATTGTACTGCTATAAACTTCCCCCTTAAAACTGCTTTTGCTGCATCCCATAGGTTTTGACTCATCGTGTCTCCATTGTCATTTGTTTCTAGGTATTTTTTTATTTCCTCTTTGATTTTTTCTGTGATCACTTCATTATTAAGTAGTGTATTGTCTAACTTCCATGTGTTTGTATTTTTTACAGATCTTTTCCTGTAATTGATGTCTAGTCTCAGAGCATTGCGGTTGGAAAAGGTACTTGATACAATTTCAATTTTCTTAAATTTACCAAGGCTTGATTTGTGACCCAAGATACGATCTATCCTGGAGAATGTTCCATGAGCACTTGAGAAAAATGTGTATTCTGTTGTTTTTGGATGGAATGTCCTATAAATATCAATTAAGTCCATCTTGTTTAATGTATCATTAAAGCTTGTGTTACCTTATTTATTTTCAATTTGGATGGTCTGTCCATTGGTGAAAGTGGGATGTTGAAGTCCCCTACTATGAGTGTGTTACTGTCGATTTCCCCTTTTATGGCTGTTAGTAGTTGCCTTATGTATTGAGGTGCTCCTATGTTGGGTGCATAAATATTTACAATTGTTATATCTTCTTCTTGGATCGATCCCTTGATCATTAGGTAGTGTCCTTCTTTGTCTCTTCTAGTAGTCTTTATTTTAAAGTCTATTTTGTCAGATATGAGAATTGCTACTCCAGCTTTCTTTTGGTTTCCATTTGCATGGAATATCTTTTTCCATCCCCTTACTTTCAGTCTGTATGTGTCTCTAGGTCTGAAGTGGGTCTCTTGTAGACAGCATATATATGGGTCTTGTTTTTGTATCCATTCAGCCAATCTGTGTCTTTTGGTGGGAGCATTTAGTCCATTTACATTTAAGGTAATTATTGATATGTATGTTCCTATTCCCATTTTCTTAATTGTTTTGGGTTCGTTATTGTAGGTATTTTCCTTCTGTTGTGTTTCTTGCCTAGAGAAGTTCCTTTAGTATTTGTTGTAAAGGTGGTTTGGTGGTGTTGAACTCTCTCAGCTTTTGCTTGTCTGTAAAGGTTTTAATTTCTCCATCAAATCTGAATGAGATCCTTGCTGGGTAGAGTAATCTTGGTTGAAGATTTTTCTCCTTCATCACTTTAAATATGTCCTGTCTCCCCCTTCTGGCTTGTAGAGTTTCTGCTGAGAGATCAGCTGTCAACCTGATGGGGATTCCCTTGTGTGTTATTTGTTATTTTTCCCTTGCTGCTTTTAATATGATTTCTTTGTGTTTAATTTTTGACAGTTTGATTAATATGTGTCTTGGCATATTTCTCGTTGGATTTATTCTGTATGGGACTCTCTGTGCCTCCTGGTCTTGATTAACTATTTCCTTTTCCATATTAGGGAAGTTTTCAACTATAACCTCTTCAAATATTTTCTCAGTCCCTTTCTTTTTCTCTTCTTCTTCTGGAACCCCTATAATTCGAATGTTGGTCCATTTAATGTTGTCCCAGAAGTCTCTGAGACTGTCCTCAGTTCTTTTCATTTTTTTTCTTTATTCTGCTCTGCAGCAGTTATTTCCACTATTTTATCTTCCACATCACTTATCTGTTCTGCCTCAGTTATTCTGTTATTGATCCCATCTAGAGTATTTTTCATTTCATTTATTGTGTTTTTAATCATTGCTTGATTCACCTTTAGTTCTTCTAGGTCCTTGTTAACTGTCTCTTGCCTTTTGTCTATTCTATTTCCAAGATATTGGATCATCTTTACTATCATTATTCTGAATTCTTTTTCAGGTAAACTGCCTATTTCCTCTTCATTTGTTAGATCTGGTGGGTTTTTATCTTGCTCCTTCACCTGCTGTGTGTTTTTCTGTCTTCTCATTTTGCTTATCTTACTGTGTTTGGGGTCTCCATTTTGCAGGCTGCAGATTCGTAGTTCCCGTTATTTTTGGTGTCTGTCCCCAGTGGCTAAGGTTGTTTCAGTAGGTTGTGTAGGCTTCCTGATGGGGAGGATTAGTGCCTGTGTTCTGGTGGATGAGGCTCGATCTTGTCTTTCTCGTGGACAGGTCCATGTCTGGTGGTGTGTTTTGGGGTGTCTGTGGCCTTATGATGATTTTAGGCAGCCTCTCTGCTAATGGGTGGGGTTGTGTTCCTGTCTTGCTAGTTGCTTGGCATAGGGTGGCCAGCACTGTAGCTTGCTGGTCGTTGAGTGAAGCTGGGTGCTCGTGTTGAGATGGAGATCTCTGGGAGATTTTCGCCTTTTGATATTATGTGGAGTTGGGAGGTCTCTTGTGGACCCGTGTCCTGAAGTTGGCTCTCCCAACTCAGAGGCACAGCACTGACTCCTGTCTTCAGCACAAAGAGCCTTTCATCCACCCGGCTCAGGATAAAAGGGAGAAAAAGTGGAAAGAAAGAATTAGTAAAAGAAAGAAAGAAAGAAAAAAGGAGGGTGGGAGGGAGGGAGGAAGGAAGGAAAGAAAGAAAGGAGGGGGAAGGAGGGAGAGAGGAAGGAAGGAAGGTAGGAAAAAGAGAAAGAGAGAAGATAAAGTAAAATAGAATAAAGTATGATAAAATATAATAGCGTTATTACAATAAAAACGTAATTATTAAAAAAAATTGAAAACAACAACAACACAATGGACGGATAGAACCCTGGGACAAATGGTGGAAGCAAAGCTATATAGACAAAATCTCACACTGAAGCATACACATACACTTTCACAAAAAGAGAACAAGGGGGAAAAAATCATAATCTTGCTCTCAAAGTCCACCTCCTCAATTTGGGATAATTCATTGTAAAAAGAGGAAAAGGGGAAAAAATCATAGATCTTGTTCTCAAAGTCCACCTCCTCAATTTGGGATGATTCGTTGTCTATTCATGTATTCCACAGATGCAGGGTACATCAAGTTGATTGTGGAGCTTTAATCCGCTGCTTCTGAGGCTGCTGGGAGAGATTTCCCTGTCTCTTCTTTATTCTCACAGCTCCCGGGTCTCAGCTTTGGATTTGGCCCCACGTCTGCGTGTAGGTCACAGGAGAGCGTCTGTTCTTCGCTCAGACCGGGCGGGGTTAAAGGAGCAGCTGCTTCGGGGGCTCTGGCTCACTCAGGCCGGGGAGAGGGAGGGGTACGGAGGGGGGGCGAGCCTGCGGCGGCAGAGGCCAGCATGACTTTGCACAAGCCCAAAGTGCGCAGTGCGCTTTCCCGGGGAATCCGTCCTTGGATCACGGGACCCCGGCAGTGGCGGGCTGCACAGACTCCCCGGAAGGGGGGCATTGACAGTGACCTGTGCTCACACACTGGCCTCTTGGCATCGGCAGCAGCAGCCCCAGCGTCCCACGCCCGTCTCTGGGGTCCGCGCTTTTAGCTGCGGCTCACACCCGTCTCTGGAGCTCCTTTAAGCAGCGCTCTTAATCCCCTCTCCTCATGCACCAGGAAACAAAGAGGGAAGAAAAAGTCTCTTGCCTCTTTGGCAGCTCCAGACTTTTTCCCGGACTCCCTCCCGACCAGCTGTGGTGCACTAACCCCTTCAGGCTCTCTTCCCGCCGCCAGCCCCAGTCGTCTCCCCGTGCTCCGCTCTGACTGAAACCCGAAACCCGAGCCTCAGCTCCCAGCCCCGCCCGCCCCGGCGGCCGAGCAGACAAGCCTCTCGGGCTGGTGAGTGCCTGAGGGCACTGATCCTCTGTGTCGGAATCTCTCTGCTTTGCCCTCCACACCCCTGTTGCTGCACTCTCCTCCATGGCTCCAAAGCTCCCCCCTCCGCCACCCGCAGTCTCTGCCCGCGAAGGGGCTCCTAGTGTGTGGAAACCTTTCCTCCTTCAGGGCTCCCTCCCACTGGTGCAGGTCCCATCCCAATCCTTTTGTCTCTGTTTATTCTTTTTTCTTTTGTCCTACCCAGGTATGTGGGGAGTTTCTTGCCTTTTGGGAGGTCTGAGGTCTTCTGTCAGCATTCAGTAGGTGTTCTGTAGGAGTTGTTCCACGTGTAGCTGAATTTCTGATGTATCTGTGGGGAGGAAGGTGATCTCCGCGTCTTACTCTTCCACCATCTTCCCCCAGCTCTCTCTTTTTATTTTTATTTTTTTTGACATTTCCCCAGTGAATACTTCCTGTTTCAATCCCTGCATATAGGCGTAGCAGTTGACAGGTCTTGCTGTTAACACTAATGTTTTCCAGCAAAGGACACCTCCTTTTCCAGTTTTATAGAGAGGAGGTGTACTACCTTTATTTCAACCTAGAATGGTACTAAAGAAACAGAAGCAATTTTAGTGTTAGTCTGCCATCTAATATACAAAATATAGGTATATGTTCTTTATTCAGTTTTAATCAGGTTACTACCTGGAATCCCTAAAAGAATTGGCTGACCGAATTGGCTACAAAAGACTTCAGACATCTCTAGGATGAAGTCTCCATAATTAAAATTAAAAGATAAGCAAAAGTCTGGGAGAAACTTTACTACACTGCATAAAGAAGCAAAGGCTCTCATTATAAAGAATTTCTAGGGGACTTCCCTGGTGGTTCAGTGTTTAAGAATCCACCTGCTACTGCAGGGGACACAGGTTCAAGCCCTGGTCTGGGAAGACCCCACATGTCACGGAGCAACTAAGCCTGCAAGCCACAACTACTGATCCAACATGCCACAGCTACTGAAGTCTGCGCGCCTAGAGCCCTTGCTCTGCATTAAGAGAAGGCACCACAATGAGAAGCCCGTGCACCACAGCAAAGAGTAGCCCCCGCTCGCCCCATCTAGAGATAGCCCACACGCAGCAACAAGGAACCAACACAACCAAAATAAATAAATAAATAAATAAGTAAATAAAAATAAAATAAAGAATTTCTAGGAATCATAAAGAAAAAGATCCAAAGAGGGATGGCAAAGGATCTGAACAGACAAGTCACAGGAAACTATACAAATGGCCAATGTAGGTAAGACTTGTACTATCTCAGGAATAATCAAAAAAGGCAAATGAGGAATCAATGTGACATTATTTTTGTTTAGGTTCTTGGCAAAACTTCTTTTTTTTAATGATGACAAACAGTGATTGAGAGTGTGTGAAAATGGTACTCTAGTGGTATCCAACTGTGGGAATATAAATTTTTTTTTATCCTTTGAAGAATAATATGGCAACATCTATAAATTTAAAATTCTCATACCCTTTGGCTTGGCAATTCCAATGTAATCTAGCCTGCAAAAGTACTAGCATTATGACCAAAGTTTTAGGATTATTTATAATACTAAAAAAATTGGAAATAGCCTAATTATATATCAATAGAATAATAATAAAATACAGTAAACCATGAAATGTTTTCCAGTATTTCAAAGGATGAGGTGTATGTATAGGTCCTAATAAAGAAAGATCTCTTTGGTACATTAAATGGAAAAGAAAAATCAGTTCACACAATAATACATATAGTATGATTGAACTTACTATTTTTAAAATTTATATGGTTGCTTGTATGCATATATGCATAAAAAAATATTTTACAAAGTCTGGATGGATATAACATAACTGTGACTACTTCTGGGGAAGGGAATAATTTACCAAAGTGTGAGTTCATGGAAAATTTCATAATTTAATCTGTATAGCACTGCATTATATAATTTTTTTTTACAATATAAACATATCCTAGGATAATTGAAAAAAATAAACAATATATATTAAATTCTTCCTAATATTGGAGAAAAACTATCAAGTTAAAGAACTCTCAAAGGAAAAACAAAGCTCACCTTGACTATCACTGTTCTGATACTAAGAAACGTTGAACTGCCTTGCTATGGTTATCTTTGACTGAATCCTTAATACTACATTAAAAAAATAAAATATAACTATGATTAAATAAATGGTTTAGAATGGGGCTATTTCAAAATGTAAATTTGGGTACAAGTTAGTTTGCTTGTTCAATTTCCCCCTCTCTCAAAGCCTTAGCTGATAAAAGCTGTTACAATTTTGAGTGTGTGTAACTGATTCTGAGGCAAGATAAAATCATTATCACATAAGAAGGTATTTCCCATTTCATGCTAGCCCCTCAGCTTCGTTGCATCTCTATATAGATCATATTTCTCTAATTGAAGAGAGTGCACTTTATAGACTGGGCTGACGCCTACCATTCTCATCCTTGCTGTGAGATCCATAGCCGCGTTAATGCTGATAAAGCATCTGTGGTCCTTTCCACTTTAGAAACCCCCTGCAATCCTTCCCTAAACTGCTGGGGGTCGTCATTTTTACAACAGGAGACCGCTTGCATCAGTGAAGTTCATTTTAACACTTTGCCCTGTTATCCATGGAAAGGGAAGTTCTACCCAAATCCCAGGAGTGCTTTAAACTTTATTTCCGAGGTTAATTAGACTCACACAAAGTTTGCTACCTTCCCCAAAGGGGGGCATCTCCGAGTAAAAACGCCTTCTAATGGAGAATTCATAGTGTGATAATACAAGACAGAGGTAGCAACGTTTGGAAAGAGAGAGGATGGAGTTTCCATTTTTTATGTGTGTGTGGTGGGGAGAGAGAGAAGAGAGAGAGCGAGGTGGGCAGAAAGAGAGAGGGAGAGAGAGAGAGATGGATGTGTATTTTGTCTATGGGAAGGAATGGATGTCGTAGTGGACAGCATTCTTACAAAAAGAAGAAAAAATATATAAATATATATACACATTTTTTTCCTCCTGAATAAAGGAGGTGAAGCCCATCTCTCTCTATTTTGATCCTAATCCCTTCTCTCCCGCTTCGAGTGGCCCAGGAGCACCCTCTCTTTTTAATAAATGGCTGGCAGAGCAAACTATTCACACTCTCTCCTTTGATCACCTCCGAGCTGTCAGCCCGTGCTGCAGTTTTCCTCCCAGCTCTTGTTCCTGCCTAAAAGTGGAAGTAATACCCCCTGAAAGAAATACCCTAGGTGTCCTGCAGAGCATCAATCTATTTCTTCTTTTTCTTCTTTTTCCCTGAGGCCCACCCTCCCAGCTTGAACAAATCCCCCTCTTCCTCCCTCCTCCCCTCTCTGCAGAACCCCGGTTCTTAGGAGACACCCTACGCTGTGCGGGTGTGACCCACCCTGGGCCCAGCTGTCTGAGACGCTACCACCCGGCCAGACGGGGGACGCTCTGCCCCGCCCCTCCCCCGACGCCCCTCCCCCTCCCACGGGGAGCGGCTCCCGCGGGGAGCGGCTCCCGCAGGCATCTGTGTTCGCGTGTGTTGCCTTTTGCTTTCTGGAAGGCACGCATTGTTTTCCAATGGATGCGGCCTTTCTCTGACCCCCCAAGTTCTTCCCTTTCCCTTCCCCCATCGGGTACTTGGGTTGGCCCGCGGCCTCCCCAGGATCGGCGTTTGGGTCTCAGCATTGGGGAGGCTGCGACCCAGCTCCCACTCAGCTGTGAGCCTTTGCAGAGGCGACTGCTTCCAGACAGGGCATTGAACACATTTTCCAGCGCGTGTTTCCCGTCTCTTGTTTACAGCTGAGATTATAAGCAGTCTGTGTCCCCTCTTATCATCGTGTCAGGCAGTGATAGATAGTTTGTAAATATTATTCAAAGGAAATAATTTGCAAAGGCAAACAATTACAAGCAGAGTATATGGATCATGAGGTTTGTCCTTAATGTGTTTACCAGAAGGAAGGGAAAGGGGGCTGGGAAGTGGGGAAATGATTGGGTAGGGGGTGGGGGAGCAGGACTCCAAAGGATTCTGATTCTGTGACAGTGACATAACTAATTAAATTTAATGTTTCTTAAAAGCCTTTGCTCTTTTCCTGAAATTGCTCGAAAGTATGCATTATTAAGAAAAAAAAAAGATGTAGAAAGGGGAGGACTTAGAATGACTGAATACAACTCATTGTGCTGGCTGAAAAATGTCAAACTGCAGTGGAAAGAAATACAGCATTGCAGGCTGGTGTGCTGAGGCCCTAGCTAGGGAAGCTGGATCTGCTAAGTGGAAAATTCCTGTGGAGGACGTGTTTCCATTTCCAATGGGAAGAAAGAGGGTGTTGTTGGAAGCTGGCAATTCTTTGGAAAATACAGAAAATACAAGGGAGATGACAAAATGACCTCACTGAACTCTGAGAAATTAAGCAAACAAATCGTTTCAGCCAACATACCACATTCTTATAGTGCCTGTGCCTGAATAACAAGGCTGAACTACACGTTCTATTAGAGGCTGAAATCTCAACTCTCCCTCCCTGGTCCCCCAGGTCTCCTGAGAGGAAAGAAATGATATTTTAGACACTGGCAGGGCTAGAGGAACAGGACTGTAGGAGCGTGTATGTGAGGACACGTGTGCTTAGGGACATGTTGACTTTGCATCCTGAATACTAAAATGACGGTGGCACTTTTGTTTATTAACAGAGGATTTCAATTTAGGTTGCTTTTTTTCTTTTTTTTTTTTTTTTCTAATGGAAAGAACTTCAGCTCCTAAGGGGAGTCCACCGAATTTTACTAGCCAGGGCTGGTCTCTGTAAGAAGTTAGAGGGGTTTCTTCAAAGAATAGCTTAGATTATGTCAGGAAAGGCTAGTAGTTAAGAGAGCAGAGGTGAGAGGGTGCACATTTCAGAGGCGATGTGAAGGCATCTTCCTATACCTGTCACTAGAATTAAATTTTATGTCATCTAAACATATCCTGGTAGAGAAAAATGGAGGCTAATCAGAAGCCATGATTTTTATTGTTCTGCAAAGCTTCAGTCAGAAAGAAAGGGAAAAAAATGCATCGAAAGTTCTATGCACACACACAATGCAGTCCAAATGATCTTCATTTGCTATGCTGATCCTTTTTCTACCAGACCTACAACATACTGAGAAGCTGAAAAAACTTGTTTTGCTTTTATGGCAGTGGGGTGTGTGTGTGTGTTGGGGTGTGTTGTGTGGCACTTTTAATAAAATCCCTGTCCATAACAGTCTGAGAATTAAGTGACTGTTGAATTGTATTGAAAAATCTTTACGACAACTATTTGCCATTTTTAAGTTATTTTAATTAAAAAACACAGATGACTGAATTTATGTGGTCAAACTCCCACCTGCTAACAAACCCAAAGCATAAGTCAGTATTTCTTGTATCATTCAAGTATCTCCTTGCATTTCAAGTTTACCTGCATATGTAAATTCAATGCTATGATGGAAAATTTTCAGGGACATTTATTAAGCTAAGTCAGATTGCCAAGGTAATGCTGATAATTGATTGAGAAAATGGTATATTGTCAGTTATTATATATTAAAATATAGATGCTTTTGTCCTTACAAACAGCCCACTTAGTCATTAAAAATTCAAAGAGTTCTCTTGAGATATAATGCATAGACTATAAAATTCACTCTTTTTAAGTGTTCAATTCAATGGTTCTTAGTATATTTACAGAGTTGTACAACCATTGCTACAATTTTATTTTAAAAACCCTTAAAAAGAAATGTTGCAATCATTTACAATCACTGTCCATTCCCACTTCTGCCCTAAGTGAATGCTAATCTAGTTTCTGTCTTTCTACATGTGCCATTTGGGGACATTTTATATAAATGGAATTGTACAGTGTGTGTGCGTGTGTGTGTGTGTGTGTGTGTGTGTGTTTAGTTGCTTTCACAGAGCATAATGTTTTTGAGGTCCACCATGTTGTTCCTTTTTATTGACAGATAGTATTTCACTGTACAGTTATAACACACTTTGTTTATCCATCAGTTATTGGACATTTGGGTTGATTCCACTTCTGGGCTACTGTGAATAGTGCTACCATGAACATTCATGTACAAGTCTCTGTGTGTACATATGTTTTCTTTTTGGTAGATACCTAAATGTGGGATTACTGGGTTATCTAGTAAATATATGCTTAACTTTTTAAGGAAGGGCCAAACAGTTGTTTTAAAGTGGCTGTGTCATTTTTCTTTCTTACCAATAATGTTTCAGGGTTTCAATTGATCCACATCCTCACCAAAACTTTTTATTGTCTCTCTTTTTTATTGTAGCCATTCTGATGTGTGAGAAATGGAACTTTATCATGATTTTGATTAGTATTTCACAACGACCAAGGAGGTTTACATCTGCTTATTAGCCATTTATGCATCCCTTTGGAAGAAATGTCCATTCAAATCCTTTGTCTATTTTTCAGTTGGGTTATTTGCTTTTTATTATTGACTTGTAAGAGTGCTTTTTATATTCTGGAAAGAGTCCCTTATTAGAAATATGAGTTGACAATATTTCTCCATCTGTGGGTTGTCTTGTCACTTTCTTGATGGTGTCTTTTGAAGCACAAACATTTTTAATTTTGATTAAATTCAATTTATCAAGTGCTTTTCTCTTATCACTTGTGATTTTGTTGTCATATCTAAAGTTCTTATAGAGTTTTAAACTATTTTATTATTTCCTTTTTAGGAAAGAAAGACCTGAGATGGACAACATTTTAGATTCAATCAAAAGAACATAGAAAATGAATTTGAGGTTGCAAGTTTTAAAGACTACCCTTGATTGCTCGACCTTGATAAGCCTCACTATGCATTTCTTTAGTCAATATTAAGTAGGGTCATAGCTAAATTTTTTAGGGTCCAAGACCAAAAGAAACTAGATCCAAATTGAGGGGAAAAAAACCCTTTTTTAAAAATTTCAGGAGTCTCGTGTGATGTTGAGACCGTTAGGACAGTATGCATCCCTGAACCCCGTTAAGAGTTCTCTATAAACTTTAAGGTTCTGGTGGGGAGGTGCAAAGATCTCGTCTTGCGAACACCGAAGACAAATCTCCGAGGATTATTTTTCCATGGAGTAAGGGAGTTGTCATGGAAGATTCCCATATGGTAAGAGTGAGTGATGTCGAATACACCCATCAATGGTAGGCAAGCCACCAGTGACCAGAAAACGTTTGCTGACCCTGCTGTAGGACGTGCATCAGCATGGATCAGAGCCTCTGTTAGTGCTCCTACAAGACCATCAAGGTTGCAGAAGCTTTGAAGACTAGAGGAAGGTGAAGTCACAGATTCAAGGAGGCTGGATCTCTGAATCACCACATGGATGACTCTCTACGCCACCTTTATGGGGCTGCAAGATAATAAAAAAAGAAGATGGCGGAAGAGTAAGACGTGGAGATCACCTTCCTCCCCACAGATACATCAGAAATACATCTACACGTGGAACAACTCCAACAGAACACCTTCTGAACGCTGACAGAAGACCTCAGACCCCCCAAAAGTCAAGAAACTCCCCACGTACCTGGGTAGGACAAAAGAAAAAAGAATAAAAAGAGACAAAAGGATAGGGACGGGACCTGCACCAGTGGGAGGGAGCTGTGAAGGAGGAAAGGTTTCCACACACTAGGAAGCCCCTTCACGTGTGCAGGCTGCGGGTGGCAGAGGGGGGAAGCTTCGGAGCTGCAGAGGAGAGCGCAGCCACAAGGCTGCGGGGGGCAAAGCGGAGAGATTCCCGTACAGAGGATCGGTGCAGACCGGCACTCACCAGCCCGAGAGGCTTGTCAGCTCGGCCGCCAGGGTGGGAGGGACTGGGAGCTGAGGCTCGGGTTTCGGGTTTCAGTTGGAGCGCAGGGAGAGGACTGGGGCTGCTGGTGGGAAGAGAGCCTGAAGGGGTTAGTGCACCACAGCTGGCCGGGAGGGAGTCCGGGGAAAAGTCTGGAGCTGCCAAAGAGGCAAGAGACTTTTTCTTCCCTCTTTGTTTCCTGGTGCGCGAGGAGAGGGGATTAAGAGCGCTGCTTAAAGGAGCTCCAGAGACGGGTGTGAGCCGCAGCTAAAAGCACAGAACCCAGAGATGGGTGTGGGATGCTGGGGCTGCTGCTGCCACCGCCAAGAGACCTGTGTGTGAGCACAGGTCACTATCCATGCCCCCTTTCCGGGGAGCCTGTGCAACCCGCCACTGCTGGGGTCCCGGGATCCAGGGACGGCTTCCCCGGGAGAGCGCACGTCGCGCCTCATGCTGGTGCAACGTCACGCCGGCCTCTACTGCTGCAGGCTCGCCCCGCACTCCGTAACCCTCCCCCCTCTCAGCCTGAGTGAGCCAGAGCCGCCGAAGCAGCTGCTCCTTTAACCCCGTCCTGTCTGAGCAAAGAACAGATGCCCTCCGGGGACCTACATGCAGAGGCAGGGCCAAATCCAAATCTGAGACCCGGGAGCTGTGAGAATAAAGAAGAGACAGGGAAATCTCTCCCAGCAGCCTCAGAAGCAGCGGATTAAAGCTCCACAATCAACTTGATGTACCCTGCATCTGTGGAATACATGAATAGACAACGAATCATCCCAAATTGAGGAGGTGGACTTTGAGAACAAGATCTATGATTTTTTCCCCTTTTCCTCTTTTTACAAAGGATTATCTCAAATTGAGGAGGTGGACTTTGAGAGCAAGATTTACGATTTTTTTTCCCCTTGTTCTCTCTTCGTGAAAGTGTATGTATATGCTTCTGTGTGAGATTTTGTCTATATAGATTTGCATCCAACATTTGTCCCAGGGTTCTATCTGTTGGTTTTTGTTTGTTTGTTTGTTTCTTTGTTTTGTTTTTAATTTTTATTTTTTTAAATAATTACACTTTTATTTTAATATCGCTATTATATTTTATCATACCTTATTCTATTTCACTTTATCTTCTCTTTCTCTTTTTCCTACCTTCCCTCCATCCTCCCTCCTTCCCTCCGCCTCCCTTCTTTCTTTTTTCTTTCTTTCTTTCTTTGTTTCTTCCTTTCCTTACTCCCTCCCTCCCTCCCACCCTCCCTCTGTCTTTTCTTGCTTTCTCTTCTCCCTCCATCCCTTCTTTCTTTCTTTCTTTTACTAATTCTTTCTTTCTATTTTTTCTCCCTTTTATTCTGAGCCATGTGGATGAAAGGCTCTTGGTGATGCAGCCAGGAGTCAGAGCCGTGCCTCTGAGGTGGGAGAACCAACTTCAGGACACGGGTCCACAAGAGACCTCCCAGCTCCACATAATATCAAACGGCGAAAATCTCCCAGAGATCTCCATCTCAACACGAGCACCCAGCTTCACTCAACGACCAGCAAGCTACAGTGCTGGCCACCCTATGCCAAGCAACTAGCAAGACAGGAACACAACCCCACCCATTAGCAGAGAGGCTGCCTAAAATCATCATAAGGCCACAGACACCCCAAAACACACCACCAGACATGGACCTGTCCACGAGAAAGACAAGATCGAGCCTCATCCACCAGAACACAGGCACTAGTCCCCCCCATCAGGAAGCCTACACAACCTACTGAAACAACCTCAGCCACTGGGGACAGACACCAAAAATAACGGGAACTACGAATCTGCAGCCTGCAAAATGGAGACCCCAAACACAGTAAGATAAGCAAAATGAGAAGACAGAAAAACACACAGCAGGTGAAGGAGCAAGATAAAAACCCACCAGATCTAACAAATGAAGAGGAAATAGGCAGTTTACCTGAAAAAGAATTCAGAATAATGATAGTAAAGATGATCCAATATCTTGGAAATAGAATAGACAAAAGGCAAGAGACAGTTAACAAGGACCTAGAAAAACTAAAGGTGAATCAAGCAATGATTAAAAACACAATAAATGAAATGAAAAATACTCTAGATGGGATCAATAACAGAATAACTGAGGCAGAACAGATAAGTGATGTGGAAGATAAAATAGTGGAAATAACTGCTGCAGAGCAGAATAAAGAAAAAAAATGAAAAGAACTGAGGACAGTCTCAGAGACCTCTGGATCAACATTAAATGCACCAACATTCGAATTATAGGGGTTCCAGAAGAAGAAGAGAAAAAGAAAGGGACTGAGAAAATATTTGAAGAGATTATAGTTGAAAACTTCCCTAATATGGGAAAGGAAATAGTTAATCAAGTCCAGGAGGCACAGAGAGTCCCATACAGAATAAATCCAAGGAGAAATATGCCAAGACACATATTAATCAAACTGTCAAAAATTAAACACAAAGAAAACATATTAAAAGCAACAAGGAAATAACAACAAATAACACACAAGGGAATCCCCATCAGGTTAACAGCTGATCTCTCAGCAGAAACTCTACAGGCCAGAAGGGAGTGGCAGGATATATTCAAAGTGATGAAGGAGAAAAATCTTCAACCAAGATTACTCTACCCAACAAGGATCTCATTCAGATTTGATGGAGAAATTAAAACCTTTACAGACAAGCAAAAGCTGAGAGAGTTCAACACCACCAAACCACCTTTACAACAAATACTAAAGGAACTTCTCTAGGCAAGAAACACAACAGAAGGAAAATACCTACAATAACGAACCCAAAACAATTAAGGAAATGGGAATAGGAACATACATATCGATAATTACCTTAAATGTAAATGGACTAAATGCTCCCACCAAAAGACACAGATTGGCTGAATGGATACAAAAACAAGACCCATATATGTGCTGTGTACAAGAGGCCCACTTCAGACCTAGAGACACATACAGACTGAAAGTAAGGGGATGGAAAAAGATATTCCATGCAAATGGAAATCAAAAGAAAGCTGGAGTAGCAATTCTTATATCAGACAAAATAGACTTTAAAATAAAGACTACTAGAAGAGACAAAGAAGGACACTACCTAATGATCAAGGGATCGATCCAAGAAGAAGATATAACAATTGTAAATATTTATGCACCCAACATAGGAGCACCTCAATACATAAGGCAACTACTAACAGCCATAAAAGGGGAAATTGACAGTAACACACTCATAGTAGGGGACTTCAACACCCCACTTTCACCAATGGACAGATCATCCAAAATGAAAATAAATAAGGAAACACAAGCTTTAAATGATACATTAAACAAGATGGACTTAATTGGTATTTATAGGACATTCCATCCAAAAACATCAGAATACACATTTTTCTCAAGTGCTCATGGAACATTCTCCAGGATAGATCATATCTCGGGTCACAAATCAAGCCTTGGTAAATTTAAGAAAATGGAAATTGTATCAAGTATCTATTCCGACCACAATGCTATAAGACTAGACATCAATTACAGGAAAAGATCTGTAAAAAATACAGACACATGGAGGCTAAACAATACACTAATTAATAACGAAGTGATCACTGAATAAATCAAAGAGGCAATAAAAAATTACGTAAAACAAATGACAATGGAGACACGACACTCCAAAACCTATGGGACTCAGCAAAAGCAGTTTTAAGGGGGAAGTTTATAGCAATACAATCCCAGCTTAAGAAACAGGAAACATCTCGAGTAAACAACCTGACCCTGCACCTAAAGCAATTAGAGAAGGAAGAACAAAAATCCCCCAAAGTTAGCAGAAGGAAAGAAATCATAAAGATCAGATCAGAAATAAATGAAAAAGAAATGAAATGATAGCAAAGATCAATAAAACTAAAAGCTGGTTCTTTGAGAAGATAAACAAAATTGACAAACCATTAGCCAGAAAAAAAAAGGAGAAGACTCAAATCAATAGAATTAGAAATGAAAAAGGAGAAGTAACAACTGACACTGCAGAAATACAAAAGATCATGAGAGATTACTATAAGCAACTCTATGCCAATAAAATGGACAACCTGGAAGAAATGGACAAATTCTTAGAAATGTACAACCTAACAAGACTGAATCAGGAAGAAATAGAAAATATGAATAGGCCAATCACAATCACTGAAATTGAAACTGGGATTAAAAATCTTCCAACAAACAAAAGCCCAGGACCTGATGGCTTCACAGGCAAATTCTGTCAAACATTTAGAGAAGAGCTAATGCCTATCTTTCTCAAACTCTTCCAAAATATAGCAGAGAGAGGAACACTCCCAAACTCATTCTATGAGGCCACCATCACCTTGATACCAAAACCAGACAAGGATGTCACAAAGAAAGAAAACTACAGGCCAATATCACTGATGAACATAGATGCAAAAATCCTCAACAAAATACTAGCAAACAGAATCCAACAGCACCTTAAAAGGATCATACAGCATGATCAAGTGGGGTTTATTCCAAGAATGCAAGGATTCTTCAATATATGCAAATCAATCAACGTGATACAGCATATTAGCAAATTGAAGGAGAAAAACCATATGATCATCTCAATAGATGCAGAGAAAGCTTTCAACAAAATTCAACACCCATTTATGATAAAAACCCTGCAGAAAGTAGGCATAGAGGGAACTTTCCTCAACATAATAAAGTCCATATATGACAAACCCACAGCCAACATCATCCTCAATGGTGAAAAACTGAAAGCATTTCCACTAAGATCAGGAACAAGACAAGGTTGCCCACTCTCACCACTCTTATTCAACATAGTTTTGGAAGTCTTAGCCACAGCAATCAGAGAAGAAAAGGAAATAAAAGGAATCCAAATGGGAAAAGAAGAAGTAAAGCTGTCACTGTTTGCAGATGACATGATACTATACATAGAGAATCCTAAAGATGCTACCAGAAAACTATTAGAGCTAATCAATGAATTTGGTAAAGTAGCAGGATACAAAATTAATGCACAGAAATCTCTGGCATTCCTATATACTAATGATGAAAAATCTGAAAGTGAAATCAAGAAAACACTCCCATTTACCATTGCAACAAAAAGAATAAAATATCTAAGAATAAACGTACCTAAGGAGACAAAAGACCTGTATGAAGAAAATTATAAGACACTGATGAAAGAAATTAAAGATGATACAAATAGATGGAGAGATATACCATGTTCCTGGATTGGAAGAATCAACATTGTGAAAATGACTCTACTACCCAAAGCAATCTACAGATTCAATGCAATCCCTATCAAACTACCACTAGCATTTTTCACCTAACTAGAAGAAAAAATTTCAAAATTTGGTTGGAAAACCAAAAGACTGTGAATAGCCAAAGCAATCTTGAGAATGAAAAACGGAGCTGGAGGAATCAGGCTCCCTGACTTCAGACTATACTACAAAGCTACAGTATCAAGACAGTGTGGTACTGGCACAAAAACAGAAAGATAGATCAATGGAACAGGAGAGAAAGCCCAGAGATAAACCCACACACATATGGTCACCTTATCTTTGATAAAGGAGGCAGGAATGTTCACTGGAGAAAGGACAGCCTCTTCAATATGTGGTGCTGGGAAAACTGGACAGGGACATGTAAAAGAATGAGATTAGATCACTCCCTAACACCATACACAAAAATAAGCTCAAAATGGATTAAAGACCTAAATGTAAGGCGAGAAACTATCAAACTCTTAGAGGAAAACATAGGCAGAACACTCTATGACATAAATCACAGCAAGATCCTTTTGGACCCACCTCCTAGAGAAATGGAAATAAAAACAAAAAATAAACAAATGGGACCTAATGAAACTTCAAACTTTGCACAGCAAAGGAAACCATAAACAAGACCAAAAGACAACCCTCAGAATGGGAGAAAATATTTGCAAATGAAGCAACTGACAATGGATTAATCTCCAAAATTTATAAGCAGTTCATGCAGCTCAATAGCAAAAATACAAACAACCCAATCCAAAAATGGGCAGAAGACCTAAATAGACATTTCTCCAAAGAAGATATACAGACTGCCAACAAACACATGAAAGAATGCTCAACATCATTAATCATTAGAGAAATGCAAATCAAAACTACAATGAGATATCTTCTCACAGCAGTCAGAATGGCCATCATCAAAAAAATCTAGAAACAATAAATGCTGGAGAGGGTGTGGAGAAAAAGGGATACTCTTGCACTTCTGGTGGGAATGTGAATTGTTACAGCCTCTATGGAGAACAGTATGGAGGTTCCTTAAAAAACTACAAATAGAACTACCATATGACCCAGCAATCCCACTACTAGGCATATACCCTGAGAAAACTATAATTCAAAAAGAGACATGTACCAAAATGTTCATTGCAGCTCTATTCACAATAGCCCGGAGATGGAAACAACCTAAGTGTCCATCATCAGATGAATGGATAAAGAAGATGTGGCTCATATATACAATGGAATATTACTCAGCCATAAAAAAAACGAGATTGAGCTCTTTGTAATGAAGTGGATAGACCTAGAGTCTGTCATACAGATTGAAGTAAGTCAGAAAGAGAAAGAAAAATACCGTGTGCTAACACATATATATGGAATTTAAGAAAAAAAATATCATGTAGAACCTAAGGGTAAAACAGGAATAAAGACACAGACCTACTTGAGAATGGACTTGAGGATATGGGGAGGGGGAAGTGTAAGCTGTGACAAAGCGAGAGAGTGGCATGGACATATCTACACTACCAAACGTAAGGTAGATTGATAGTGGGAAGCAGCCCCATAGCACAGGGAGATCAGCTCAGTGCTTTGTGACCGCCTGGAGGGACTTTGATAGGGAAGGTGGTAGTGACGGAGACGCAAGAGGGAAGGGATGTGGGAACAGATGTATATGTATGACTGATTCACTTTGTTATAAAGCAGAAATTAATAAAAATATATTTTTTTCAAGATTATAAAAAAGAATTTCAGAAATGCACCCATTTTTACTCTTCCCTTTACTTCTCTGTATTTGCAAGTGGACTTCTTGGATTTAATAGGAACAGAGAAGTAAATTTTAAGCCACTCTTTAATACCTTCTTAAATGTAAAATTGGATATTTGTAATTTATTAGACTGACAAATGTAGTTTATTTTAAATTTAATATTATTCTTATTTTCATTTCACATTTGCAAATTAGAATGAAAAAATGTCTTTTTATGTATTTTAAATGTACTCTTCAAAGACTTCACTGGTGGTCCAGTGGTTAGGACCCCATGCTTCCACTGCAAGGGGCACAGTTCGATTCTTGGATCCCTGGTTTGGGAACTAAGATCCTGCATGCCACATGGTGAGGCAAAAAGAAAGAAATTCACTCTTCAGTGTTGTTCCAGACAAATCCTCTACAGAAGAAAATGGACCTAACATATTATTTACCCAACATGTATTATTTTAGTAACTTGCTACATGCTTATCACTGTATCAAAATAGATAACTGCAATAGTCCTGATGATTTATCCTTTAAAACATCTTACAAAGTCAGGTATAAGAGGTTTGGATTTGAGAACAAAACCACTGATCCACCTTTATAATCTGAAGATTCCTATTGATAGGGCCTCTCTGAGTTCCAGAAGGCCTGAGTCATTTCCAGTTTTTGAGGTTCCAAGTATATTTTAAAAGTGACAGAGTTGTGAAATTGTAGTATATCTAAAATATACATTAATACTTTTTAACATGTATAGTGCAATATGCGTATTCACTCATAGGATAAATTTCAGGATTATAAAAACTATCAATTTATGGTGTGCCATATTTATGGTGTGCCACGTTTAGTGTATTTTAGCTTTAGAGACAAAAGTTTAAAGGTAATGAACATCTTTCAATCTGGTTCCTGTATGAGTGGGACTATGTACAATTTTATTTGAAGACGACATCAATAATCTAAATTTGAAGTCATTTATCACCTGCTTGCCCCGTGAAAGTATGCTGTGTCAGAAGACTGTCCTTATCTTTTCCATCAAATACTGCTGCTTGTGTGGGTACCCATGTTCTGATATGACTCTGTTGGAGAGGCTGACCTTTCCTCCACCTGGAATGAGCACTAAAACACTGACAGTAGAAGATATCACACACCAGAATCAATGTCAACTGTAGTATTCAATGGAGATGTAATTGCTATAATACTAACCTGATGCATTTTTATTTCTCCTTTAAATCACTGAACACCTATATCCTTCTGCTTCCCAGAGAGACTCTTGTGGATTATCACCTGAAAGTCTGAAAGGGTGGGTAAGAGACTTAGCAGGAAAATGGGTTCACAGGGCAGGTTTGGATGAAAGATGAGGTCAGAGAGAGCTAACTAGACCATGAAGTTTACTTAAGGAAGTTCCTTACAGGAAGAACAACAGAGGGAAGGTCATTCTTTCCAGCCCCTGGGGATTGGGAGAAAGAAGGAAAACGATGAAAGAAGCAGAAGGGTATCCACCCCTGGCCCACCTGCTGCTTGATAAGTACAATCCAAAGAAGATGGTGACTTTAGTAAAAGCCAGACAAGTTGGGAGCAGGTTTGTGGGGGGATTCTAAGGTCATTATGGTTTTTCTTCTTTCCATGGTTTGAACTCTGGAAGGAAATTATCTTGAGAGCTGCCCCATAACTATTTGGGACACTGCTTTATTAAAGTAACCCTGTCAGGGCAGCATGGTTAGAAGAAGGAGGCCTTGATGTTTAGCAACCTCTAGCTGCTGTCAGTTCCTGTTTGGAATGTATGGGGGCCCCCAAATAGCTCAAAGACTGACCAGGTTGCCTGCTAGCATCTTCCACCATAGTCTGGAGTAAATGGACAGCAGCTGTATAGTGGATACCTGGGCTTGGGTAGATAAAGCCATTAGTGCTTCCAGAAACAAAATGACAAAAATCACATTGCAAGTTGAAAAAGAAAGAAAAAAAATACACACATACACAACTTTTTTTTTTTTTTTTTTGCTAAAGGTAGAGGGAGAAGGAGAATCTAGATTGATTCTGAACAATGACAGTGGAAGCTTAGTATCTTAAAAACCAGGTTAAATGATTGAATTTTACTATAAATTCCAGATGGGGAATGTATTAAGTCATGGTTAGATCAGAGAAACAAAACTAACAGGTTTTATGTACATTAAGGGATATATTGCAGAGAAATGGCTTATACAATTGCAAGGGCTGCCTAAGCAAGTCAAAAATCTGTAGGACAGGCCATCAAAAAGGATGGGCTGGAAATCTCAGGCATGGGCTGAAGCTCCAGTCCATAGGCAGAGTTTCTTCCTTTTCAGAGAAGCCTCTACTCTGCTTAAAGTCCTTTTAAGTGTTTGGATCATGCCCACCAGATAGTGTAGGATGATCTTCTTTACTTAAGTCAACTGATTATGGACCTTAATCACCTCTACAAAATAATTTCACAGCAACACCTAGATTAGGGTTTGATTGAATAACTGGGCATTTTACCCTAACCAAACACATAGAAACAACCATCCCTGGGAACTAGGTTCATTCTTCCACCAGGTCTTTATCTCTCAGTGGGCTGCCAACAGGAAGACTAGATAAATTTCATGAAGAAGTCACTCCTTCTTTTCACAATTGAATTGTCCCATGAGTATATTTGTAAATGCAATTCTGCATGAGAAAGTCAGAGAGATGTTTAAACATGGTCTGTAGGATCAAGGAGGTGATCTTCCCAGTATTTTCCATCTGGGACAGAACCAAAGTATAAAGGCAGGATCTGCTCTGCTAATGAGTTATAAAAGAACTACCTTTATTTCAGATTTTTGGCCTCCAGAACTGTGAGAGGATAAATTTCTGTTGTTTTAAGCCACGAGGTTTGTTGTGATTTATTACGGCAGCCCTAGGAAACTAATAGAAGCGTACTGTAAATTTTGCTTTATTTAAACAACTTGAAGGGCGTATTGGAACTATTGCTACCTCAAGACATCCTTTGGGCTTTTTTTTCCCAGAGCATTCTTTTTCCTTCTTCTCCCTAAATAAGGAAACAGACATAACTAAAAAGTGCTCATAAGGAGAGTTTAAAAAATATCACACTTCAAGTAGTCTCTAGGATTTCCACTTTGCTGTATTCAGATGGCTTTTAAAATTTTCTCTGATCACTGAGAAAGCACATTCTTCATCTCAGTAATTAGTCCCACCAAGCATGAGCCAAGGAAGCCATCCACGTGAAGTCTGCTTTTTGCCCTCTCTCTCCAAGACCATGTTTCAGCAAAACACAACATACTTCCAACATGCCTGTCTTTCCATCTTTATAGCTAGCATCCCTGCTCTCCCCTGCTCTCCCTGCTTTAGTTATTTCTTCCCCAATATGTCACTCTGTGTATAAAAGCCAGGATAATATTTTTTTAATTTCAGTCAGATCTTGGTATTCCACCTCTCTGCCCCCAGCTTAAAAAATCATCAAAGGGGGCTTCTCTGGTGGTGCAGTGGTTGAGAGTCTGCCTGCCGATGCAGGGGACACGGGTTCGTGCCCCAGTCCGGGAAGATCCCACATGCCGCAGAGCGGCTGAGCCCATGAGCCATGGCCACTGAGCCTGCGCATCCGGAGCCTGTGCTCCACAATGGGAGAAGCCACGACAGTGAGAGGCCCGCGTACCGCAAAAAAAAAAATCATCAAAGGTTTTTCATTGCAACTAGAATAATATCAAATTCCCTGACCACGCCCAGTATGGTGTGAGCCCTGCCAACATAGTCAATATCATCTTATACCTTCTCACCCTTGCTCACTGTGTCCCAACGACTCTGGCCTAACTCCTCTTTGTGAAATGTAGGAAGGATTTGCTGACCTCTGGGCCTTTGCATTGGCTGTTTTCTCTTCCAGAAAATTCTTCCCTTGGAGTTTTATCTGGCTGGAACTTTCTTGGCATTCAAGTCTCCCTTCAGATGTCACATTTTCAGAGAAGCTTTCCCTAACCCTTCCCAAGTTGCAAACTCTTATATTAACCCTATTATTTTTGTCATTGCACTTATCACAAATTATACATACCTGGCTATTTACTCACTTAGTTATTGTCTGTCTAAATTCATCAGAAGGTAAACTTGAGAAGCAAAACTTTGCCACTTATATGTATTTTTCTATCCTCCACACTTAGAACAATGCCTGGCACATAGTTGATATCCAATAAATACTTAATAAATATTTGTTAAAAGGGTGAATATGTAAATATTAAAACAAAGTGATGTGCTATATTTATATAAACCATGGACAACATAGAGCTTCATATATAGGCTATATATTAAGATCTGTTAACTTGCATCATTCTGACTTTTAATACCTCCATTATCTTCTACCTACAACTCTCTTGACAATCTACAAAACGTAATAAATTTAGTAATGTTTAATGATATGCCCAATCTTACCAACTCTAAGACCATTCTTCAGCTGAGGAATCAAAAGCTGTAAGAATAGTACCATTTTTCCCTGTGCCTTATAATTAATCTGCCATTTGTTCACATTTGAATTATTCTCCAATAGCCTAAGGCAGCAACTCCTATCTGGGCATGGCTGACACCATGTCCATAGTGTGGGAGTAATTTACAATAGGATTTGCTTGTTTGGGATGCCCAAGGTAACATAAATAGGAATTAAGTTTCCAGTTAATTTGAGTTGTTTGGGTTGAGAAGAAAGCAGCTAGCTATGAGAACAAAACACAGAGAGTAAAACTTTTGTTCTGTGGAAAGACCCCAACTTGAAATTATTTCTAAGAATGCTTCCTTCAGGTATATAATACAACAGAGTCCCTTGTAAGATATGTTGACTAAGTTTCTGGTTGGCAACACCATAACTTATGGTATAAAAATGTCTGATTATTTTTAAAAAGGGCTATATTTAGAGGCACTGCATGCAATGACTCAAAACATAGACCACCATAACTTCCCAAATTTGTCTTCATATTTTAGACTACCAACATAGTACTGGATCTGTGTCCAGAAGGGTTCTGTTCTCTTCTATTTTTTGTTTGTTTGTTTTGTTTTGTTTTGGGCTGTGCCTCACGGCATGTGAGATCTAAGTTCCCTGACCAGGGATCAAACCTGTGCCCCTGCAGTGGAAGCAGGGAGTCCTAACCACTGGACCACCAGGGAATTCCCTGCTCTCTTCTATTAGATATTAAAACGTATACAATTCACTAGAAGACTGAACTGTTTTTATATGACATTTAAAACAGGAAACAATTGTATGAATTCATATTAAAATTCTTAAGAGCCTCAATAGTGTTAGAAGTTTATTTATTTGGGCAAAACAGCTAAAATTTCAGTGTAATAACAAATGCCAAACTGTTTTGTAAATAAAATTAGATCATATTTTACATGACACACAAAGCAATGGATGTGATTATAGCATAGGTCAAAGTATGACTGTGACCCTGGCATACATAACAACATCTTAAGATTCTTCTTTGATGGATGGATAAGTACTTCCCTCAATGTGTGATACCAGGAACTGCTTTTCTAGGTGAATTCAATTGTAAAATTATTTTTATTACATATGCTCTCCTCTATGACATAATCAATTCTTCTCACAACTTTTACAGATGTTTTCATTGAACTAAGGTAAATCAATCATAGGCTTTGTGCTAGAACATTAATTACAGTTTTCCTTTACAGTTTTTCTTTACGGCTCCTGGAGATCATGCCTCAAGTTGTTTATGAAAAATCCCATCCTGGCCAAAGGGAAATTTGGTGTCACTGTGTAGATGAGACTTCTACAAATAAAACAAAATCCTTAATCGCATATATCAGACTCCAAATCCTCATTAAGAACCTTTGGGGTGGGGTGAAACATGGGGAAAGGTCTTCTCTGGTTCCTGTGAAAAGTTCCCAAAAGCTTAAGATGAAATCCTCACTCCTCAGAGTTGATGTCAGCTTCAATCTCTCCACCAAAGTACTTTGGGAAAATTATAGCTACCATTAAAAAACAAAAAACAAAACTTGGCATTTGGGAAAATGAGAAGAAATAAATCCCATTATTCTTTATATAAGTTTAAAACCATCTGTGTAGCAAAGACTCAGCTGCTTTTATGTTTTGCCCCTGCATTTGAAGGTGGCAAGAAGCCATCAGAATCCTTCAGTACAATATCATACCTGCAGCGCACCGCCACTCCAGTCTGTGAGTACTGAGGTGGAGACTTCCTAGACATATGACTGATGGTGAATTAAATGCACCAAAGTTTTCTTCACAGCAAAAGTCTGCTTTAGTGAAAATACTTCACTTTCCAGCATTTGATTTTATGTGCTGTAACTAACAGAAATGATAGTAAATCTCTCCAGATTGAATCTGATTATGAAGGACTAGAGGGAAGAAGAATTAAAGCTACTTTATCATGAATTTAGATTCTAATGTAAATAAGTATAATTATCAGCAGTGTCTTAAATTGTAAGGAAATTTCTATTTCACCAGTAAGAGGATTTGTCGAAGTGAAAAACACTTGTAGTGTTATTAATGTGTTAAAATTATTTTAAATGTATGTATATTATAGATATATGTTATATTTGTATTTTATATAATTTACATATAATATATAAAATATATTAATATATATCTTCTATTTTATATAAGATATTATATAACTCATATATATGTATAAATAGATAGATATAAGAGCTTGGTATATTTCATGATTTAGTGCTTGCTTGAAATTTTTATTAAAAGTGGTTTGGTTATTTATAACAACAACAAAAAAAAAGAGAATGACACTACATGTCTGTGTTTGAAAGTAAAAATTATATAAATTAAATGCTTTAAAACCAATACTGGCATCCTTGTATTATTGTAGTTTGCTTTTTGTGCTTCACAGATACTGCATTTTTTACAAATTGAAGGTTTGGGACAACCCTGCATCAAGTAAGACTACTGGTACCATTTTTTCAACAGCATTTGCTCACTTTGTGTTTCTGTGTCACATTTTGGTAATTCTCCCAGTATTTAAAACTTTTTCATTATTATTATATTTATTACAGTGATCTGTGATCAGCGATCTTTGATGTTACTACCAAGATTTGCTGAATGCTCAGATGGTGGTTATCATATTTTAGCAATAAACTATTTTTTAATTAAGGTATGTACATTTTTTAGATATAATGCTATTGCACATAATAGACTACAGCGTAGTATAAACATAAATTTTACATGTACTGGGCAACCAAAAAATTCATGTGACTCACTTTATTGTAAAATTTGCTTCACTGTGGTGGTTTGGAACAGAATTTGTGATATCTCCAAGGTATGCGTGTCCTTTTTTTTTTTTTAGCATTTTGTATTCTAGAGAAAAGTTCAACTTTGGGATACAGGTTTCCCTTGCTATCTGAAAGTAGAGTGGTGCTATGGAAGATTTCATAAACAAAAATGGCTTAAATCAAGCAATTATGGATGCTGAATGTTATTTTCGCTTTTTGCCTTTTTTTGTAAAAGTAAAATTCCTCTTTAGATTTCTTTCAGGTAGCAAAAACAGATACTAATGTAGGTCTTCCATAAAAATGAAGTGGCATAAAGCAAACTTTCAAAAAGTGGGGTACACCTGTAGTAAGAAAAAGTCACAGGTTAAGGAATCTTTAAGGAATATAGAACTAGGGAAAAGAAAGGTTCCTAAAATACAGCTTAATAACAAAGGCCCAGGGAGAAAATGATCTCTTTTTCAGTAAAAGATTTATTTTTCAATCTAAGTATCTAGATATAACAAGTTTGGGAATTTTGTGATAAATTCTTCTTAAATTTCAAAAAGTGATTAAAAATTATGACTGAAAATTATTGCTAAATTTAAGTATATAAGTTTCTCTTTAATGGATTTAGTAAAGTCAAATTTCCTAGACATTAAATAATAAGAGGGGCCTCCCTGGTGGCGCAAGTGGTTGAGAGTCCGCCTGCCGATGCAGGGGATACGGGTTCGTGCCCCGGTCTGGGAGGATCCCATATGCCGCGGAGCGGCTGGGCCCGTGAGCCATGGCCGCTGAGCCTTCATGTCCGGAGCCTGTGCTCCGCAACGGGAGAGGCCACAACAGTGAGAGGCCCGCATACCGCAAAAAAAAAAAAATAATAAAATAATAATAATAATAATAATAATAATAATAAGAGGCAAAAATCATATATATGACCCAATTATCTCTTAATTCATTGTAATTAAAGGAAATATTGGTGAAATTAAACCATTTTAGAGAATTTTGAAACTAAGCCTTCTAAGCTTTATCTATAAACTTCAGGTAGAGCAGAATCCCCACCTCACACCTTTTTATTACCAGCAATTGAAAGACTTCCAAAAACTTAGATCTTGGTGCTGTGAGAATGCCTGTGCTCTCAAATTAAAAGTCAACTGAAATCAAACTCACCCATTAGATGAGAGAGTATGAATGTCTGTAGAACAGCATGATTTGAGTGCAAGCTCTGGTAGAATGCACTTGTAACTGACACTACAGTTGCTCTGCCTCTTTACTCTTAGCCTCTTTTAATCTCAGCTGTAGCTGGCCAAGACTTTGGCCACCAATTCAGACACTTGTGCTCACAGCGTCTCACAGCAGTATCATTTTGGTTTTCTGCCCAGGAGCTTCTTGGAAGCTGCAAAAGCCCATTGGCCCTCTGCAGAACCTGCAGCCTGGGAATGCAGAGGAGAAAATAACCTTAGGACAGCTCACCCTCAATCAAGGGAGCCTGACAGGTGGTGGAGAAAGTCTCTTGCTTCTCATTTTTCTGCAGACAATTCTTGCAAGCTTCCCTGGAGAATTAAATCATTTTGCCCACAACAGTGACCTCTAGAGCACACCCTTACATTGGCTTCCTCCTTCTCTCATTTTCCCTGTTTCCTCACTTCATCTTTCTAAGATCAGCTCCCAAATGAACTATCTTCATCCAAGTTCTAGTTTCAGGGTTTGCTTTCTGGGGAACCCAAACCAAGAGACATAACTCTTCATTGCATCTCAGTTCAGTGATTTCATAAAAGTGGGAAAAGGACAGATGTGATGGTTCTTAGCTTTTGGCTTGAGGCCAATTTTTCTCACTTCAATCTGCATGAAAATTGTTTTAGGAAAAGGCAAAAGGATATTTCAAAAACCTCCAAAACTTCTTGTTTATCTCCTTAACATTGATTATTTTAGTGTGTTCATCATTATTTTCACTCAGTGTACAGATTTTGCATCTTGTTTCATTGCTTAGTTACATCTGGTTCAAACAATGTAATGTATTTATGTCAAAGAATGTTCTTCCTATGTTTTCCTCTAAGAGTTTTATAGTGTCCAGTCTTATAGTCTTATATTTAGGTCTTTAATCCATTTTGAGTTTACTTTTGTGTATGGTGTTAGGGAGTGTTCTAATTTCATTCTTTTACATGTAGCTGTCCAGTTTTCCCAGCACCACTTATTGAAGAGGCTGTCTTTTCTCCATTCTATATTCTTGCCTCCTTTAATCAAAGATAAGTTGACCATATGTGCATGGGTTTACCTCTGGGCTTTCTATCCTGTTCCATTGATCTATATTTCTGTTTTTTGTGCCAGTACCATACTGTCTTGATTACTATAGCTTTGTAGTATAGTTTGAAGTCAGGGAGCCTGATTCCTTCAGCTCTGTTTTTCTTTCTAAGATTCCTTTGGCTATTTGGTATCTTTTGTGTTTCCATACAAATTGTAAAATTTTTGTTCTAATTCTGTGAAAAAAGCCATTGGCAATTTGATAGAGATTACATTGAATCTGTGGATTGCTTTGGATAGTATAGTCATTTTCACAATATTCATTCTTCCAATCCAAGAAAATGGTATGTCTCTCCATCTGTTTGTGTCATCTTTGATTTCTTTCATCATTGTCTTACAGGTTTCTGAGGACAGGTCTTTTGCTTCCTTAGGTAGGTTTGCTCCTAGGTATTTTATTCCTTTTGTTGCAATAGTAAATGGGATTGTTTCTTTAATTTCTCTTTCTGATCTTTCATTGTTAGTGTATAGGAATGCAAGAGGCTTCTGTGCATTAATTTTGTAGTTAACTTTACCTGCAACTTTACCAAATTCATTGATTAGCTCTAGTTTTCTGGTGGTATCTTTAGGATTTTCTATGTGTAGTATCATGTTGTATGCAAACAATGACAGTTTTACTTCTTCTTTTCCAATTTGTATTCCTTTTTTTTCTTCTTCTTCTTGATTGCCGTGGCTAGAACTTCCAAAACTATGTTGAATAATAGTGGTGAGAATGGATATCCTTGTCTTCTTCCTGATCTTAGAGGAAATGCTTTCAGTTTTTCAGCATTTAGAATGATGTTTGCTGTGGGTTTGCTGTGTATGGCCTTTATTATGTTGAGGTAGGTTCCCTCTATGCCCACTTTCTGGAGAGTTTTTATCACAAGGGATTAATTTCCAAAGTATACAAACAGCTCATGGAGCTCAATATCAAAAAAGCAAACAACCCAATCAAAAAATGGGTAGAAAATCTAAATAGACAATTCTCAAAAGAAGACATACAGATGGCCAAGAAGCACATGAAAAGAAGCTCAACATCACTAATTATTAGAGAAATGCAGATCAAACTAAAATGAGGTATCACCTCACACCAGTCAGAATGACCATCATCAAAAAATCTACAAACAATAAATGTTGGAGAGGGTGTGGAGAAAAGGGAACCCTCTGGCACTGTTGGTGGGAATGTAAATTGATAGAGTCACTATGGAGAACAGTATGGAGTTCCTTAAAAAACTAAAACTAAAACTACCATATGATCCAGCAACCCCACTACAGGGCATATACCCAGAGAAAACCATAACTCAAAGAGACTCATGCACCCCAATGTTCATTGCAGCACTATTTATAATAGCCGGGACATGGAAACAACATAAATGTCCATCAACAGATGAATGGATAAAGAAGATGTGGCACATATATACAATGGAATATTACTCAACCATAAAAAGGAATGAAATTGGTTCATTTGTAGAGACATGGATGAACCTAGAGTCAGTCACACAGAGTGAAGTAAGTCAGAAAGAGAAAAACAAATATCATATATTAATGCATATATGTGGAATCTAGAAAAATGGTACAGATGAACCTATTTGCAGAACAGGAATAGAGAGGCAGAAGTAGAGAACAGACATGTGGACATGGCTGGGGGGAAGTGGGTTGGGATGAACGGGGAGATTGGGATTGAGAAATATACACTACCATGTGTAAAACAGATAAGCTAGTGGGAACCTGCTGTATAGTGCAGGGAGCTCAGCTTGGTGCTCTGTGGTGACCTAGATGGGTGGGATGTGGGAGTGGGATGGAGGACCAAGAGGGAGGGGATCTAGGTATACATATAGCTGATTCACTTTGTTGTAGAGCAGAAACTCACACAACATTGTAAGGTAAATATATCCCAATTTAAAAAAAAAAAGAAAACACATTGCAGTGTGGAGGAAATATAATTAGAATCATGTGATGCCCACTATCACAGTGTACTGTATACAAACTTACGTACTGAGTTCATTGTGTTAAATAATAGGAAAGTTGACACTTAAGTAGGTATCTTCAGTGCATAGTTTGTATATGTGTTTGAGTGTTTAGTGAAATTCATCAGAGATTCTAGGTGGGCTAAGAACAAATCATTATTTTTCCAATTAAAAATAATGGAAAACAAGCTGTAGCTCTCTGAAAAGTTTCTATCCAACACATGTTAGGAACAGATTAGATATGAAAAAAAGAGAATCTCATAGTGCTTACTACTTCTTATTACTGGAGATTACCAATGTTTACCCAAAACAAACTAGTAACAATTTTTCACCCACAGTGATTTAGATAAATACACAACAAATACCTGGTTAAATTCAACACTTTTGTGTTTCTTCATCAATTTTTATCAGACCTTGAATAAAGAAAAATATAGCAAATGATAAACCAAACTTATTAGATAGAAATTAAATGACAGAAAAAGTAATTGTGCAGTTATATATTTAAAATGTATCCTACACATTGTAGCATATATACATTAATATGTAATTATAGAATAAATGATATTAAAATACAATAGGATAAAATTTATAATTATAGTTATAAATATAAAATTACATATTAGCATACTTTTTTTTCGGAATAGAGAGGGTTATGCATTATTTTTAATTTGCCTTACTATCTTTGCAAATATTTAATAATGATAGAAGTATGTGTGTGATATCACTTGGTAATTTATTTTGGTATCCAAATAAAAATACAAGTATTCACCTGCCTGTTTATATTTGTATAATTTTAAATGTGTTGAATATGTATATTAAAGAGAACTATCATACACATATACATATGCATGCTAGTATGCGTTCTGAGAGAGGCAGAGAGAACAAAGTGAGAGAGAGAGAGAGTTTTGTTCCTATAAATTTTGAATGAAATTGATTCAAGTTTCCTTTGGCTTCATGTCATTTGAGTAAACATTTTGAGAGGATGTATTAACTATTTTGTAGAATTTAACTGTGAAAATATTTTAAAAGTCAAGTTCAATCAAATTACTACTTTGGCGTATTATTTGCAGATTGTTCATGATTTCATTTTACTTGGATATCTAAAATTTCCCCCCAAAATGCAATGACCATGAAAATTGTTTACAGCCACTTAAAGCAAAGGAAATTACAGAACGTTAAGTCCCTCCCATCTCCCCCGCCCCTTAAAAAACCTCTTAAAACAGCATGATTTGATCTATCACATACATTCAGTCTTCTAATGGTCTCCACATTTCAAATTCATTTATTATTAATTTTTGATAAAATATTTAGATGGTCTGCTAATGTGCATGCTGGAGAAAAATAATGTATAATTGAACATTTTTTTAAATTAAAGTAACTTAAAAAAAAATAAAACCATAGCTCTATTTGAATTTGAATTGCCCTTAACCTCTTCAGGAGGAAGACATAAAACTGAGCTCAGCCAGAGCATAGTGAGCTTCTGAGCCAGCACCTTTGGCAGCCATGGGATTCCTGCCCTGCAGGAAGCCCTACCACAGAGCAGCTATGGCAAGAATTAAGAGGATATCAAAACCTCAAACAAGCTACACTCCAGTGGGTTTGGGGAGAAACAAGACACTTAAACATTCCTGGTATGGTTTCCTTAGAAACATCCATAACAACAACTGTGTAATACTATGGGTTTCTGTTTTCTTAACCCTTCAGGGCATCAATTGAATGAAAACTTCCTTGAGGAAATATTTCAAGTGACTAGGTGGACTGGAATAAATTAATCTCAATAATGTGTGGCCTTCTGACCCCTTCCCATAGCCCAAGGTGTGGGGGCCAGCGTAAGGGGGGCAGTAAAGCAGGGAGAGGGAGGAATGTACACATTCCAACTTGACTTTCATGAGAGTTTACTTCATAAAAGAATTGCATTGGCACTGTTTAGAGGTGACTTGTGTGGAAAAATAACAAACACAACAAACAAATAAAAAGTTAACTACCTGTGGAAGTCCCCATCAAATATATTTAGTAAAGGGGAAAATCCCAAACCCAAAGGGATGTATAATCACATTATCTAAAATGACAGAAAACAGCTAACAGGCCTTGAATCATGTGGATTCAAAATGAAATAAAGGTTTATGAAAATTTTATTGGGCCAACTTTATCTAACTTATAACTCAAAGGAAATAATTCAGAGCAATCATCTCATTCAATTCGCTGAGAAAATTATGCACTTAGGAAAGGTAGGGATGGGAAAAAATGTATAAGGTTTTGCAGTCTTTAAACTTTTACTATAAGAAACACGATTCCTAAGAGGTTTAATTATTTGGTATGTACTAAACAAAATAATTAGGTTATGATAACTACTAATGACTGTAATAACTATAAGAATAATAATAGTAAGAAAACAAGGAAGAAATAGAAGAAACAGAATGTCTTCTACTAATTTAAGATATTTAAAAATATCAGTGATATACCATCTGTGAGAATTTTTCTTAATTGGAATTATTCATTAAAAATGTGATCAGATCTATAAACACAGATTATGTTTTTCTTAAATTATTACCAAACAGGAATACTGTGGAGCTGGAGTAAATTAAAAAACATACTACTCAAAAATATTCTTGTTAATTCCTTCATCTAAGACTACTATCTTTATCAATCATTATATAATCTATTTAGTTAAATATCTTTTTAATTCATAAATTTAATTTTAAAAGCCTTCTCTATATTGAATAGCTGATATTGATGATCAACAGAGTCAAGGAATCCTATAAAATAGAATCTTGATTTCAGGAAGTTTTGAGGTAACTGAGCTCAAATTATTTGAGTTTAAAATACATGATTTATAAATAATTATTTGGGAGTAGTTACAAAGTCATAACACTTGTGATTTCCATGAGATTAGACTGCTAATATTATTATTAATAATAAGTAATAATTCTTAATAACAGTAAATTTTTCTATATCTCTAAACTACTCAAAAAGGAATTTACATTTTCAATGAAACATTTTTAGATTATTAAAAAAATATTTACATGATGAATGATCTATGTTATCAAAACACACAAATATTGTACTATTTTAACTATGAATGCACCATAAATTGAAATATATAGACACTATATAAACTATCCTCTTCTACTTCCTGTTTTATGCCTCTAGGCCCAGTCAGGCTTGTGACCACAAGGAATGTGGCCTTTGTTCAGACATAAAAGATGGTAGCCAGTGGCTCCTCCATCTTATCCATTCAGACAAGTAGACCTCATTTCGGCATCCAGTGAGGTCCCAAATGTTTTCATTAATGTCATGCTCAGGCTGCTGAATTAGTAAGAATGCTGTCTTAGAGAAAGGCAAATAAGAGGGGAACACTTTTGGAGAGAGAAGTTATCTACATTTTGCCCAAAAGCTACTAGTTCATGAAATGTAAGTAATTTATCACTTATTTGACAAATGTAACAAGTTTATTGACTCACTTACAGGTAAAAATGGGTAAATCATCCAGTTACTGAACATTTCTTATAATTTCTGATAAAGGATCTGATAAGGTCTAAGAAAGTACCATGGTTTCCATTTAACACCTGTTTCTTACCAAAGGGACTTCAAGTTCTTCCTAGTATATCTGCCTTTTTCCTTCCTACTTGACATGAGAATTAAGATACTGGAACAGAGTGAACAAGTAAGACATGAAACATAGAATTCTTTGTCCACTTAGGATACAGTACAATTTCATGGCAGTTCACTCTTTGAAACCCTTCAATGAATTCTCACTGTATGAAGGAGAGAGATTTCCAGGCAGTTGTCCAAGTGTTACACTCTATAGGCCAAAAAACATTTTGAAAGGGAAAGAACAAGTAAGAAGGAATAATGAATGACATTGATAAAATAATGTTTTTCATGAAAATTAAGTTTGATCAGGAAGGTAACAGCATGCTCTTCTAGAAATCATGGAGATATCTATATTACAATTGGCTACAGAAAATCTAGATTAGAGAAGACACAAGTTTTTCTTCTGGATCTGCCAAGGAGATATATTCCCTAGGAAACATCTGAATATGTGACAAGATCTTCAAATAATGCAAATGTGGTGTTTTATCCAAATGATAAGCAATGTGTCAGAGTCCAGGAGAAGGAGATGGGAAAACATAGCAAAAGAAATAAGGCTGAGGATCCAACACTTAACTTTAAGCAGGTCTAACCCATCAACAAATAAGAAGCCCTACATAAATTACAGCTCCCACGGGAAACAATTTAACATCTACTTATGCTTGTTTGTTGTTATCCTCTTTTAAAATTTTTATTGTCCTCTTTATCACTACCCATGAATACATACTCATTAAAGATCCTAAAGATCATGTCCATTCTCTAGTTCAGATCTGTCTGATTCCAGACAGAATCTGAGCATCCTGCTTTAAAAATAAATTTATTTATTTATTTATTTCGATTATTTATTTATTTATTTTGGCTGCTCCAAATCTTAGTTGCGTCATGCGGGATATTTAGTTGCAGTATGAGGACTCTTAGTTGCAGCATGCAAACTCTTAGTTGTGGCATGCATGCAGGATCTAATTCCCCAATCAGGGATCAAACCAGCCCCCCCCCCCCCGCATTGGGAGCATGGAGTCCTACCCATTGGACCAGCAGGGAAGTCCCTGAGCATCCTGCTTTTGGATCCATCAACTCCTTCCATATCTGGCCAGGACAGTAGTACCTTTATCCCAACACAGTCATCAGGAAGCCCATACCCCAGCACCTATCCACATAGTCTCTGTCACAGAATTCTAGCCTTTAAACATGAAGGCTCACACAGAGGACAGGGCACCCATTATGCACATCAGTTCATAAAGAAATCTGAAACACATAGAGGAGAAATGGAATATGATGGTGAAAATATATGATAGAAGGTGGGCCAATCTCAGGCAGAGCTCAGTAGATAGAGGTGATAATAATCAATGATTAAGGATATTATTGTTTCCAAGAGAAGTAAAAACATAGACCAACAATCCTAAACCTAGAACTATAAGAATAGGAGCAAAGCAGGGGGTGTTAAAATGAGTGGAAGAGAGACAGTATCAAAAGTACAGCAGCAGAAGAGAGTTCTATAAAAAAAAAAAAAAAAGCCCTCAGAATGCAATTCCTACAACACAGGATAAAAAACAAAGGAGAGAGAGGAAAAAAGGGAACAGAAATGAATGTGTAAACTGCCGTTAGACAAAAGACTAGAACTCACTGAATAGTCTGAGCAGTGTCAGATTTCACTTAGTATTAGTTATATAATTCTCCCACTAACAGGGCCTCTCCCCAGAGAGAAGGCCATCATCAATGTCTTAATTTAATAAATATGGCCAAAAGAATGAGCACATTTCTCCGTCTCTACGCACTGCAAGTCTTCCTGCCCAGTCAGCCAGAGCCATCTTCTACAAACATAGACCTGATTATGACCTTTTTCTGTTTAAAATCTTCCCTCATTCACTCCCGCTAAAACAAGTTCATACTCCTATTCCTGGAATTCGAAGTTCTCTGGTATCTGGCCTACAACTCTTTCCAACATTTATTTTCTCTCCTAATTCTACTTTCCACATTTTCTGCTCCAGCCAAGTTGAACTGCCAATCATTCCCTATGCATACATTTCTACAAGTTCCTCAGCCTTCACAGCTTTTCCATACTATTTGCTACTCAGTCTTCAGTATAATTCATGACATGCTTCAAATGCCAATTTTTCTATGAAGAAAGTTTCAAGTAGTTCCTGGCTTCCCCTAATTCCCACAGAATTTCATGTGCATCTTATGAATTTCTCTCTCTGCCCTGTATTAATTGTATGTGTATGTAAGTGGATGGATAGATGTGTAAATTCATACATCCTAAGATATTTCTACTACTATTGTAAATGAGAGGTAAAGACTATCTATGTGAAGTGCCTCTGAAGTCAGAGAAATCTGTGCTTGAAGCCAGTTTCCATTAGTTTTCTAGTTGTGACGTTAAGTAAGGTTTACTTAACCTCTCTTAATTTATCTTATCTGTTAAAGAAGGAGGAGAAGGAAAGTAAAGAAAAAAGAAAAAAAGATGAAAGGTACTAATAACATATTTAGCATAGTTCTTGGGAAAATATATTCAATTAACATTAGTTATTAACAATACCAATATTATCAATTAGCATTATTGTAATTATTAGCAGTAAACCCTTTCAGCTTGAGTTTTATACACTCCATGATGCAAGGTACTATACAAGATACTCAAACTTATATTTGCTGAATGGGGAGTTATCTGTTTTGTTTCATTTTTAAAAATCAATAGGACAAGAGTATGCTTAGAATTAAAGGAATTTTGGGTAACATAACAGAAATGGAACTTGAAAACGAAAGGGGTTGCATAACTGGGATGCTTCAGACAGGTTCAGACATTTTTTAATAGAAACATTATTGGCTGAAAGGGACATTCTTAAAGCAAGGATGTGATAAAGAAGATAGCAGAGTGGAGCATAAAGATCGGTAACAAAAAATGAATAATTCTAGAAAAACTGTCCACAATGCAATAACCGTAAAATAGAGAAATTGATAAATTAGAGCAGGTATTCATAATATTTGGTTCATGAATGGGCCTCGGGGGTCCATGAACCTCCTGAAATTGTGTGCAGTATTTGTAAATGAGAACGAATCCTTGTTTTCATCAGATTCTCAAAAGGATTTATGACTCAAAAAAGGAACACTTTCTTGAGAATGAGCATATCAGAAAGGTCAATTAGAGATCACACAGAATAAGATAATAAAACTCTGCTTAATGTAGGCGTGTTGTTTGGAATGCTTAACATCCACTGTGAGTGATTGCTAATGTGAAGCTCTTAAATAGAAAACAAAGGGAATTGTGGTCTTAAGGATGAAAAACATCTGCCTTTTACCTCCCTTCTGGGAGAACAAAAATTATTAATTTGGGAGTGTGGAAAGTTGTCAGGAGGTGAATTAGCTAAAAAGGTGAAGCTCACTGGAAGAAGAGGAAAAAGAAAAATATGGGAAAGAACAAAAATGAAAAATTGTCATGTACAGGAGAAACTAACATGCAGTTGATAGAGAATAGAAAATACAGCTTGAAAAAAGATGTTAAAATGTTTTACACAAAAACAAACAAAAAATAAATAAGCACCTTACTGGGATAAAATAAAACATTGACTCAAAATTACCATAAACTACATTCTTATAAAGCATTACTCATATCACTTCCTTTTCATGTTAGCTTGGAATGTGTTTTACTGCAGGGATCTGTGAATACATGTAGTCATTTAAAATAACTGACATTACCTTAACTGCTTTTCAGATCAATCACTACCGAAACTTATAACTCCTTCAAAACTAAATTGTGTGAATCCCTTAGAATTCTTTAGAAATATTGGAAACTCAAAGTCACTGTGGGTTTACAAGATATTAGTGATATTGACTTATACCACACATTTCACAAGAAACAAATCTATCTCACTCAGGAACCAGTTGAGAGAAAATAGAACTTTACAATTGATCTCAATATCTAACAATCATATATTAGCTTTCTGTACATAAAAAAGATATCATTCTCAGCATTTCAGCCATTCTTATCTTTCAAATACTGTGTCCCACTTAAGGTAATCCAATAATACATAAACTTATAAGATCCAAATTCAATACAAGTTTTCACAATGTATTTTTAGTCTGAATCAGAGATTTAATTAAATCACATGAAAAATTTTTTTCTATTATCCCTTTTGAAACACTGATTATAATGCTATATGTTAAGATTTGAGTCACAGTTAATCATAGCTCTTAAATGTGTGGAAGAAAGAAGAGAAATATGGTTTATATAGATTAGGAGAGTCCATTTATAAACTAAAGTGTTTCTAAAAATGTAGTAGTTTTAAATGATATGAAGTTGCACAAAATTTATTTTTATTTATTTTTACTGCAACAGGCAAAGTCAATTATAAAACACTGGCATAAATCCAAAACCCTAGGGACTTCTTCGCTAATGTAATACTGGATTCCTGAAATCAAGAGGAAAGTCCATTGGGAAACACTGCTGCCGAAGACTTTGCCTCTGGAAAATCAACTTATACCAGGAATTACAGTTCCAACTGAATAGAAGTCAAATGCCAAGCCCAGAACAAACTACATAATTTGTAGGGCCTAGTGCATAATGAGAATGCTGAACCCCTTGTTCAAAAATTATTAAGAATTCCAAATTGGTGACATTAACAAAACAGAACATTAACAAAAGCAATGCAGGGCCCTGTGTGACTGTTTAGGTTGCGTGACCATGAAGTGGATCTTGCTGTGGACCATCTTCATAAGCCTAGTCAGAGTTCTCTAGAATCAGATACTATGATTCTTTATATGGTACCTTAGGCACCAGTGAAAAGTTCAAATTTCCATTATAAAAGAACTTAAGTACTACACTGATAAGAGATTTAATAACTGAGTTATAATGTTTGTGTGTGTGTATGTGTTACAGAAGAATCAAGCAGCTTCATACATACATTTAGGTGGCCTAAAGGTGAAACAGAAGACATTATGAGAACTTTCTTGAACTCTTGGCAGTGATGTGTAATCTTTTCCAACTAAAGACAACAGTTTCCTAGGGAGATGTCAAGTCGATGATAAAGGCAGAACTTAGGAAGAGGGAGCTGATACAGGCAGTACTTAGGAAGAGGGAGCTCTGCAGAAACAAGTCTTTAAAAGCTTTTGACCCCAAGATGATATAACATAAAAAATCTTGGACCCAAAGTCTCTATGGTAGAACTCCAGGGGGAATTTGAAATCAAAGATTCAAGGAAAAATTTTTAAAAACATGACAGAAATTGTCAAATCTGACTGTGAAGATTTAATAAAAGTCACTGTCTTCCCTGGTTTTTAAGTCCCTTTTTTCATAAAGTGTTAAGTTTTAATAGACAAGTGACCTCATTTCAAACTAAGATTCCATAAGCATATACTCATAGATGCACATGTATACACATGCATATATTTTCATCTAAGTGGCCACAATCAAGGGAGTTACCATCTGTTGAGGTGTACATTTGTTGGAAGGTGACATTTTTAGTTATAAATAAAGCTTTGGAACATCACATCTGCAATCATAAAAGTAAATATAAAATGACAAAATCTCCTTGAATCAGAATGAATACAAATAACACCCACAATTTTTTTTTAACTAAAGATATGAACCCCTTTCATCTGAATAACCAACTCTTGTCATACATTATATGTTAGAATTATCTAACATGGATTTGGCTGACTTCAAAGCTTATTACCTGGATATATCTTCATTTATTCCATATTTTAGAAATCAGAGTTTATCAAGGAAAATGGTAAGATAGCTGTAGGGCTTTCTGAAGATACAGTACTACCCTCAGTCACAACCTGTATTTTCCTGATTTAGAGTTTAAGTTAGATTTAAGAAATTCTCATATTTATATGAGGATAAGTAATGATAACTTATGTTTAGTCACCACTGACTTACCACAGTATACCAGGAACTGTACTAAATATTCTCTATGCATGACACTTTTAATCTTCAAAATATTTTTGAGATGGTGCTGGAAAGATCTCTATTTTACAAATAAGGAAACTGAGGTCTAGAGGGATTACTGAACCTGTCCAAAATCCCATAGCTAGTATATAATGTAAGAATCAAATTTGGCTGTAATAGAGACCTAAAAACACTGACTTAAACAAATGAAGGTTTACAATTTTTCCCCTGTAGAAAGAAGTCTAGAAGCAAGTGTTCGCAGCTCAGGAAGAAGCTCATGAAACTGGATGTTAACTTGAATGTTTTCATCAGCAAAAGGGCAAAAAGGGAAGTAAGACAGGCATCCTCATACATAATTCAAAGTAGGTAGCTGAGAAATAATGAGAATATCAAATGTACAGGATATTGCCCATATCAAAAATATAAGGTGACCAATATTGTGATGGCCAGAAGAAATTATTTTTTTTCCTTTTTCAAAAAATTCTTGGGAAGTTAGTGGAGTGCTGCAAGTTTACTCTCCATTCAGCTTTTGCCCCTCATCCCAAGACATAAGCTTCAATGAAGCCATGCAGAGAGCTTGAGATGGATTCCAGGAGTTAGGAGGTATACAGTGGACATGTGCCTGCCAAGAGCTTGAGGACTTTAAAGGTAAGAATTCTCCTAGAAAATGACCACCTGGCTACCCTCAGTGTTGACAGTCCAGTGGAGAGCTCTGTTGAGCTAAGCTGAATCATTCAGGACTCCTACCTGAGCTAGAAAACACAGGTCCAATGAGCTTCTTTGCACCTTACCCCTAAACCCACACACAAATATTTGACATTACTACTCTGATGCCAGGAATGCATGGTCCAGAAGAATGATCACAATCAATGACATGAAAACTATGGCAAAAGTGCACTAAGGTTTAGAACACTTTCTTTGGCTCCCAAGTTTGCAACCATTTGAGAAATAGAAATAGGTTTTAAGCACATGGAAAGCACAAGGTCAGTAATCAAGCTGATTGGAGAATGTGGCTTTAGATGAGCCTGGTATTTTTTTTTTTTAATCTCACATCAATCACCAGCATGAACGCTGGACAACCCAAGGCCTCCTTCATAACAGTCGAGCTGACCCCAAGGAGAGGCAGAGAAGGAAAAGGCCCTGTGGAGAGGCTAGTTCTGAGAATGAATGAGCCCGGAGGGGCTGAGCTCAGGACACTGAGTTCGTGCTGCCTGGCTCACTGCCTGACTCCAGTCATTCCTCCAGCCCTGGGCAAGGTGAGTGAAGACACAGATAAGTTGCAGGCGCTTCTCCCAAACCTTTCCTTTATGGAAACACAGAGCATGGAGAATAAGTCTTTCCCCCAGCATCAATGTTTGAAGTTTTCAGAAGAGGAATTTGGAGCTACAGTAGTTAATAGTATGGACTCTGAGCTGTGCTGCTTGAGTTTAAATTCTGACTACTCTCTGACCTCCTAGCAGAGTACAATGTCCACAGTGTCTCTTCTTTAATATGGGGCTAATCAAGTCTCTCTCATAGGCTTGTTATAAAAACTAAATTAGTTAAGAAATATAAAGCATTTAGTGCCTAGAAGATATTGTACTCAATATGGGTTAATCGTAATTCATTTATCTTGTTCAAATGCTGTTATTTCTCTATATATATATATTTCAGCTGTGAATCATCTTTAAAACATTTTATAAATGCCAGCAAACCATCACATTTTCATTATTTAAGATTATCTAAAACATCATCACCTGCCTTCTTTTACTTTATTTTCATCTGAGAATAAGGAAGGAAATCAATTTGATAGAGATAGTATGCTATAGCTTGTAGGTACAGATTTTTCAGATGTTTTCTTTTTTCTATTGTGCTTATGGAGATTTGAACTTGAAGCTCTCTGGGTGATGAATTGTGAGCAAAACTAAAAATTAAAACCATATAAAACAATGCAAATTTTGAAGTTGGATAATAGTGTCCAAATTCTTTATTTACAGTTTTATTTAACTGCTCATGGAGCCGTAAATAATTTGCCCACTGGGACAGAACTTTCCACCAAAGTTTGTGTTTAATCAGCCACTACAGACACATTAGGTGGCCTGTGCAAGTGCATGGTGAAATCGGCAACTTTGCTTGCTTCGAGCAAGCAAAATCATCACGATAATGTTGAAAGGTTTGTTGTGCGTGACTCTGGACAGTGAAAGATTGGATATACTTTGGCATTCTTAAACTGCTGTTTATTGGAGTTCTTGATGTTTGTAAGAGGTAACTTTCCAAGATCACATAGCCCTCCCAACCTCATGCACATGCATGTACACACACATGAACACACAAACACACATTCATACACACTGACAGTTCTGACAACTGATTGTATCAATGAGGAGAAAACAGACTGGTGATTTTCAAAAGGATGTTTTTATTGGATTTCAGTAGGAAAAGAATACTAAGAACCAAATCAAGTCTGTTAGAGAATCTGAAATTCAAACCTATGGAGATCGTGAATCAATAATATCCAAGGGTCAGCAGCAAGACTGAGTCTGTACCATGAAGGAGCTAAGAGCAGGGACTCAGGGAACAGAATGCCTGGGTTCAAATCCTACTTTTGTCACTTACCAGCCTGTGTGACATTTGTGAAATTACCCTCTCTGAACTAAAGTACTGTATGGTCAGGCCATTTGAGATGGCTCTTCTCTTGCCTCTGTACATCCTCTGCTGAATCAATCCCTGCTTCACTCACATGATTATCCAATCTTCTTAATTATAGGGCTTAATCAGTACTTCCCATGTGCTTGCCCCCTGCCCCAGCCACTGGTTTCCCTGGTAAGTGGTGAGCCAACCTGACGTCAATTCCCCATATAATCTGTAACCTCTTTCTCCCCCAGGTAGCAAAGATTGCTGCCGTGTTCTGCCTGCCATATGCCATGCATGGTGGGTTGTTACTCCAAGACCTTTTCCTTCAGACTTGCAAGACCTTAAATGTAAATGGATTAAATGCTCCAACCAAAAGACACAGACTAGCTGAATGGTTACAAAACCAAGACCCATATGTATGCTGTCTACAAGAGATCCCTATCCAATAAATCACTGATGCCTGTCGCTGTCTCTGGGCTTTCTTTGGTCTCACATCTGGGCTATTACAAGGCTTTCAGGACTGCCCAACAAGTACACTAATCTGTAAAATGGAGATACTAATAGTACCTACATCTGTATATTGGAGATAATAATATAATTTACCTTAGAAGATTGCTCACCTTCAAAAGGATGAAAATGGTAGGACCCACCTCATAAGGTTACCATGAAGATTAGAAGTTGATACATATACAGAACTTAGGAGACTGGCCTATAGTGAGCATTAAGTAAGCATTCATTCTGATTGCTATTAATATTATCAAAGAATCAAAAATGAGATTGGCATAGGAGCTATTCAGACATAAGCATAACAGGGCTAGGGAAACCAGGTAATTGACATGGTAACTGGGGAGTAGAGGAGGGGACTTTGGACTCACCTTTATGGACCGTTGAGTGCCTGGCATGTGCCTGGGTCAGGCAGACATAAAGTGCCATCAGCAAGGTGGATAGAATAATTCTGTTTTGTTTTTCTAAAAGTCCAAAGTGTAGCTCCTGGGGAGATTTGGTCTGCAATTTATTCAATGCTGAACCACATGACTTAAAGGTTACCAGGGATGAATGTCTTTGGTTGAGTCTGTCTTAATATAAAGACCTATTTCTTTGTTCCAAAAATAAAGTTTTCATTTAAAGTTAGCCGTTTGAATTCCCATAGACCAAAGTGATCTGGGCACTATGCTTATACTAGCAATTAGTAGTTCAGTTAGTCACTGCCCTCCATGGCAAAACTTTGTGGTACAAACTATAAATCTTCAACATCCCTAAGTTTCTTTATTGGTTATCTGTCTCACAGGTATTGATATTACACACACACACACACACACACACACACACACACACACACACACGTAGCCTTACTTTTCCCAATAATAAAATCAAAGCTATTAGCTACTCATTAAATTGTAAAAACATATATCTGCATCAATGCTTGGACATGGTATGTTTTCAGCTGAGAGTATTCCCACTGATTCTCAAGGACTTTTGTATGAGAAGGCAAGATATTTCCTCTTATCTTATTATGTCTATGTTTCTACAATTTTAGTTGTTCCATGTATCCAGTGTTTGGTTAATTTATCCCATATGACAATTAATTAGAGTTAGAAGTTGGAAGAGAGTATCATCAACTTTTAAAATATATGTTTTAAATATTTTGTCCTAACTTGGAAATCCGTTTGAAGTACCTCTGCAATGCATTATGCTCTAGCCTTACAAATAACAACTTTTAAAAATGTCAGTGATTAAACATGTACATAGAATTTTGTAAGTATTCTAGAAAAAATGCTTTCTAAATCAGTGTTTTCAATAAAAAAGGTGTTTTTCTCCTCATCAAATGTTTAAAAGTGGATTATTAATGCCATAAGTAGGGGGCAAGGAACAGAGAAAGAACTGCTATTTTTTGGCCTAATTAGCTCATTGTCAACTAGTTAGTAGGGTTTTTTATTTAGTACATCTTAGGTTAAGTTATTGTTATTTCTTTTTGATGAAAAATGGAAAGACAAACCATGTGAGGGGATAACCTCTAGCTCTATATCGTATTTATTATCTTCACTGGTGCAGTATGTAAGTGAGTGTAGAAGTGTGAAATTCCAGTTGAGAAAAGCATGATGTTTGAAGAGGAAGTGCTGATGCAGAGACTATAATTTACAAAAAAATGATTGCTGAAATTTAAAGATTATTTATTAAAAAAACTAGATATATAATTATGTCATCATCTACATAGTTCACAATTTCCACTAGTATAAATAAAGTATATATTTTAAAATATAATTCAATTAGCTACCACAACAATCTGAGTGATCAGTTGTAGAAATCAAGATAATAACTCAACAGGAAATGAACACATTTTTACACTCTCATTTTTGGCTACATAGTGATTATGATTTGCCTGTAAACTTACAAATTCACTAATTTAGGTTAGTTAGTAGTTTTATGTGTGGTATGAGAGTTTCCATGTCCCTCGTGGATTTACAGCACAGATATATTTAATAAAAAACTGAAAATTTTAAAATTCAGAGAAAATATGCATCACCTTGAGATATCCTGATCCTTTGATATTATTAAAATATTTTACTGGTTTTGATGGACAAAAATGCACTCCAATGACAATAGGATGTTCTTTATGAGATTGTCACTTTACAGTAAATTAAGAACAAAATAATTATTGTTAACAAGAAAATAACATGATTTAAAGGGCTTTGTGAGAAAATGAAAGCAGCAAGTATGAGTAAGAAATCATTAACAAAGCCAGTGGAAAGCCAGGTTGAGTTTCTAAGTGTGAGCATTAAAAATAAATATTTCAGGTACCTTCAGTTTCTGGTCCAGCATGTAAGGAGCTTGGAGGTTGTCCATCCAATCGTCACAATAAGGAAAAAGTCTGGACAACCTGAAAATCAACAACTTTTCTTAGATCTGTCAGAGACTTAAGGTCACATGGCAAGCCACTGTCATCAAAATTGGAGAATCAGGTGAATACAAAGAGCCATAACTTACCTGAGCAGAAACCCAGGGCCAGAAACTTTGTGGGAACGAGTATTGGGGTAGGAACACCTAAATTGCAATTGACAAATTGCTGGAAGTTCAGGATGGACAAGTCTGAGAGTTAAAATTGTCACGGAGGCCCAGTCCTAAGCGGTCCCATGCTTTTGTGAGTATTAACTGCAGGAGCCCTACTAGGTTCTCACAGTGAAGATCAGAGAAAAATCCCCTTTTACTTCCAGCAGGGGGAAGGGAAAGAGGATGTTTTGAAAAATGCCCAGAGTATTCCAGTCTGCTTTAAAAGGGCCTTTCCTTAAGAGGAACTATTTTACAAGAGCCTAATCTACTGGTGTTTTATTAGTTTAACAGACCTGGAGGGGTAGAAAGACCCAAATCCAGCCCCCTCTAGCCATCCTGTCTCGCTTAAGGAAGGGTAGAGAAGGAGGAATAAAAAGCACCTGTGAGGTAATGGGCCAGGGGTAGTCTGACCCACTAAAAGTTGGACCTAATCATAGGACTGTATAATCCTTCTCCCTCCCCCCACCCAAACACACACCTTATCACCATGTCACTAAAGTTCTATATTACAGATCTCAACAAGACAACAACCCAGTTCAAAAGTAGGCAAAAGATCTGAATAAACACCAAAGTAGCAAATACGTGTGTGAAAAGATGCTCAACATTATAAGTCATCAGGGAATTGCAAAGTAAAACAACGAGATACCATTGCATGCCTATTAGGATGGCCACAATCCAAAACACTAGCAGTGTTAGCGTCAAGAGGAACGAGTATGTCAGAACTCTGGGGAAAGGAAATAAAGCAATAGTTATCCTAGAATAAAAAATAAATAGGGCTTCCTTGGTGGCGCAGTGGTTGAGAGTCCGCCTGCTGATTCAGGGGACACGGGTTCGTGTCCCGGTCCGGGAAGATCCCACATGCCACAGAGTGTCTGGGCCCGTGAGCCATGGCTGCTGAGCCTGCGCATCCGGAGCCTGTGCTCCACAATGGGAGAGACCACAACGGTGAGAGGCCGGCATACCGCAAAATACATACATACATACATACATACATACATACATACATACATACATACATATAAATATAGATAAAAAGATGATAGATATAGATATAAATGAAAGCTTGACTATCCTATTTTCCTATTTAAAAATATGTTAGCATAGGTCTTCCCTGGTGGCACAGTTGTTGAGAATCTGCCTGCCAATTCAGGGGACACGGGTTCGAACCCTGGTCTGGGAAGATCCCACATGCCGCGGAGCAACTGGGCCCGTGAGCCACAGTGACTGAGCCTGCGCGTCTGGAGCCTGTGCTCCGCAACGAGAGAGGCGGCGATAGTGAGAGGCCCGTGCACTGCGATGAAGAGTGGCCCCCGCTCGCTGCAACTAGAGAAAGCCCTCACACAGAAACGAACACACAACACAGCCAAAAATAAATAAATAAATTTATATTTTAAAAATATTAGCATAAATAATACTGGAACTCTTTTCCTTGCATAAGTTATAGTACTTTAAATCTATATCTGTTTTTAAAATAAGTGTATTAGGGTCTTCTAATGCTTACTAATAAAAAGTAATTGATTCATTTCTCTATTGTTTTTAGATAGTCTGGGCTAGATTTAATATTTGATCATTATTATTTAGTCTGTCTCCATTTGAAACAAATCCTACTACTATAATTTCTGCAGCCAGGAGAATGTGTTTGGCTTATTCCTCTTAATACTTTAAATAATGAAATTGTTCATTAGTAATATCTGACGATGAGAAATGTAGTAAAATACGACATGGTTTAAAAGATGCTAATTAAGCTACAAATGACAACAGCAGACTCTGAAGTGCATGAGTCATTAGCAATTCCAGTTGGTGTACTTTTTGGTCGGCCTTCATTTACGCAGTCATCCTAAAGGGAATAGCACCTCAACGCTCTGGAATTGCCTAGGTGTGGTTTTGCCCAGAGCAGAGGGATGGACTGATGGATCTCTGGGATGTTCTTCCCACCCCAGAGTCTCAGATGGTTAAAATTTGCAAGTGAAATAAGCTTTTTGCAATCCCTTGATCCCTCCTCTCCCATCCAAGATTAAGTGATACCTTGACTCCTTTACACTTTCCCAACCTCTCTCAAGTTGATGCCTGTCAGGATTCTGGATCCTCCCTTAGTCTTCCTTTCACAATAATTTAAGTGTTGATTCAGTGGGACGGAGAAGAGGCAAAAGAGGGTACACAATTTGAACACACAGAAGAACATTAAATTCCAGCCAGTGAACCCATTTTTCTTTAACATAATTCGAAAGGATTGAGACAGGGAAAGCTCTCGGCTTAGAACATACATTAAAGAAATAAATCTAATTACCATGTCCCATGGAAATGTCATACAGATGATATATATTACATATATATGTATATATATACACACACACATATATATACTTCATATATTATATATATATATGAGAATATTTATATAGACCTGCCCTAACCTGGAATCTCAATGCCATTTACAGAATCTGGTGAATGAGAATAATGGCCTGGAACTCATGGTTGAAGCAAGAAAGCAAATTGGCAGTGACTCAAGAAGGCAGTCAATGAGAAGAGGCCATGCTTTTACAATAACATAGAAAATGCTATTATTTACATATATCTCCATAATTCCACACCACCTTCTATGCACCTACCTCTTTTCGAGGCTGAATGACTTGAGTTCAGCTGAATCATTATGTTCATATTCACATATTGATCAATTTTCATGTCACTCAATAACAATAGTTATTTATTTTTATTAGCAATATTCTTATATCCTATTATAATTATCCTTCAAGGATGGTTTTGATACTTGTATTTATCTGTATTTAATGTTATAAATATGATGAGGAGGTGGGAGGAGGAGGAAGAGAGAACACATCAAGATTTTCTTTACTTCTCATGTCCCCTAAGTACAGCCCTCATATAACCAGTTCTTTTGGTCTATTCCACCAAGCCACATTACTCTAACATGACATGTCACAGTCATCTCTGCAGCTGTTTCCTCCTGGAGGGAAACACAGTCCTTTAGTGAATCCTGGACTCTCTTCACCCAGTTTTCCATCTGTAACATCGGCCCCTAGGATCTCAGTCTGTAACATGTGTCTGCTTGGTGGCAGGAGATGCTCACAAAGACCAAGGCATCCTGTGACTTAGGATCAGCCTTTACTTCTAAAAGTCAACTTAGTTAAGTTTAGACTTCCAGAAAAATTTGGGGGATGGAGCCAGAGAAAGGGAGCAGCTCTATGCAGGGGAATATGCTCTGGGCTTTCATTTGGAAGCCTTAGCGTTTATGAGAATTGCTGTCACTTTCAGCTGAACCATAACTAGCAGGTCTCACACACTGTGAATGCAGAGCAGCCACTTGTGCTTTGGGATTTTCCAGCTTAACAGCTTCCCACTTCATCATGTACTGGGAGGCAGAGTTATTTAAGCAGATGACAACAGAGGTGATAAAGATGGTAAAGAGAACTGATAAAGAATCATGTAAAGAAATATGTTCCCCCCCAGCACTTTCCCTTCTTTTCTTCCTTTTCTGTTTTTCCTGATTTCCTTTCTTCCTTCTTCCTTTTAGATCAAAACTACTCTTTATTTTCAAAGTTCAGTAACATAAAACAGATAGAAGCATATTTTCAAAAGCAGAGCTCTGTCCATCTATTGAAATCTCTGTCTTGTCTGTGCTATCCTTGAGACAAAAGGGAAGAATTCATTTACCCATAGTTAAATGATGACATGAAGGAAGATATAAAAATATCTTGTTTCAAGGAGTAGTCTGAAAATTAGCATTTTGAATGAAATTTCCATTCTGTTAATGACTCCCTGCCACCAATTTCTTCAAAATCCACATATCCATCTGCATGACATGAGAAAAAACACCACAAAATCATCAGGAAATGAGGATTTTGTGAATGTTACCCCAGCATAATATCTCTATGGCATTCACAACACAATGTGCTATCGTTTGTCTGCAATATCCAAGTTGCTGCCTCTGTTTTTTATTTTATTTTATTTTATTTTATTTTATTTTATTTTATTTTATTTTATTTTATAACCAATGCCTGGAATTGTCTTTCTCTCCAATCCACTGATGCATTAATTCCACAGCTCATTTCCAAATAAACTCATTTACATGTTTCAATTTAGAGTTTTTCTCCTTTTTATTCCTTTACATGTTTAAATTATTTTTGTCTCCAGTCTCTATTCCTTTTATGTTAGAATAGCTGCTGAAACTTATTGAAATGTTGCTTTGTAAAGACATCAAGTTAATCCTGTATTTGTGGTTTGTTTCACAATACAATTTGTAATGTCCTTAAATTTAAAATAATGGTTTCTACTTTTTCCTTTGAATACTCAGGATGTAAAAAATAGCCTGCCTTTTTCTTTTCCCTAGCTTTTTTAAATTTTGGTTTGCAAATAGACGCATAAATGAAAAAAAATATTTCTCTGTAAAAATATAGCCTAAATAGCCTGTCTTGGCCCTTTAGAGAACTAACAATATGGTGGACATGGCAGACAAATACACAGAAAATTATAATAGAATATGATATGTATAATCACAGTGTGCATGTGAATTGAAAGGTAGGTTACCTAATTCAGATTTGCAGTGGAATAAATCATGAGAGAAGGTTTTCCAGAAGTGTGAATATATTCTCTGAGTTTTTAAAAACGCCTTGTTATTTAGCAAGTCATTGAAGTGTGTGAGATTTAGAGGCAGAAAAGCAACCTATGCAAAGGCACAGAGCAGTATTAACATGGTTAGGACTGTATCCGTCAAGACAGACCAGGTTATGCTGTGGCAACAAAGGGTCCTCAAACATCAGTGAGTTATGACCACAAAGCTTTATTTCTCAGGCACAATACGCACTATCAGTGGTTGACAAGGTGGCTCTGACTACTGTTAGATCGTAAGAACTCAGGTTAAAGGAGGGACCATTGTCTTGAATGTTATTGATTCTTGTGCCAGAGGAATAAGAAAAGGGTCTTTGGTAGGTCATTAAGATGTTATCTTATGTATAACTCATGTATAACTTCCATTTACAACTCATCCCTTAGACATGGTAATATAATGTTTATCCAAACTCAAGATTGTTAGAAAGTACATTCTTATCTGATGCCCATGAGATGGAGAAACCAGAAATAGTTTCCTATCCAAAGAATGTACAGAAAAATCCAAAAAGTCTGTTACAAAAAATGCGTTTAAACAATGGCAATATCCGTTGTAATAAGTGTATAATATTCCAACAACATAGCTTTGAATATGTTAACCCCACTTGTAAACAAGTCAATCACATTGCTTTACAGTAAAACTTAAAAATCGAAAACATTATGCTATGTACATATAAATTAAACTCTACATAAAATAAATTTAATTTAAAGTCACAACACTGTAATTTTAAAGGCATTTAACTCTAAAATATTTTTCTACTTAAATTCTACTGGGATTAACGACTACTAAATAAGCCTATCAGCAATATTTAGAAATATTTAGCTACCACAAAATGTCTATACAAAAGAATCTTATAATAAATTGGATTGATGGGGATAAATACAAAGACTATTATCTCTCTCTTTTTTTTTTTTTTTTTTTCCGGTACGCAGGCCTCTCACTGTTGTGTCCTCTTCCATTGCAGAGCACAGGCTCCAGATGTGCAGGCTCAGTGGCCATGGTTCACGGGCCCAGCTGCTCCACGGCATATGGGATTTTCCCAGACCGGGGCACGAACCCGTGTCCCCTGCATCAGCAAGTGGACTCTCAACCACTGCGCCAACAGGGAAGCCCAGAAGCTACAACTTTTAACTTCATATTCACCTCCCTTCCCAAACAATGATCTTCTGGTTTTTAAGGAAATGAAGGTAGCTTCTCACACAGAGGTGGTAATCCCAATGTAGAAGAGGCTGTACATTGTAATGTTCAGGCATTCATTTCATTTAGGTAACTTTCAAATATGGATAAGGAGCTTGGGTCAAAGGTAACAAAAGTTTGTGAAATGTTGGTAGCATAACAGGATACCAAGCACTTAATAGTCACTGAGAAAATACTCCTCAAAATCCCAGGGAGAGTTTTCAATGCAATGACAAATTCAAGAATGTATCTAACAAATGCATCTAATGCATTTGTTAGAATGCATCTAACAAATTCAAGAATGCATCTAAGAATGCACAATAAATAGGTGCATTACCATTTAATATCAAGGCAATTGCATATGTGCCATTGCTGACTACTTTATCTGAGGTATTTCAGTATTACCCATTTGATTTCCAAATTTTAAATATCAGGATTGTTAGCTTTTCTAGAGAATCAATGTAACTTTACAGAAGAGTTTCAGCTAAGTGGAATTTTCTTTTTTCATTGAAAAAAATGTATAGAACTGTTTTAGATAGGAAAAGTCTTTTGACAAAATCTAACACATTTTATGTCTGCCAATTAAAATAGTTTAATTACTAAAATGAGAAATCATACATTAACTTACTACTAGGCTGGGCTTCTGCATCAGAATATATTTAGAAATAACACCATTCATAATTTGGGAAATAAATTATTGTTTGATATGTTTTAACATAGGCCCTTTAACAATTCAATTTAATTTAAATTTCACTGCAGTAAGGGAAAAAATTAGATACTAGCTGGCTTTTGATTGCAATGCCTTGCTAACTTTTATATTCATATTTGATCATGTATGCAAGCCACTTGAAAAGAAATGTTGTATCAGGTTTAGTCCCAAAATGTATCAGCAGCCTTAGGCATAACCCTAGACCCAGTTCCATGAAGTAGTTGACATGGTTCTCAGCACAGTGCTGGCCCCAAGGAACGATCACTACCTGCAATGATTATCAAGTTGGTTTTAAAAGTAGGGGAAGTAAGTAAATGCATCCTAATGTGATTTGGCATGTAATTTAAGGAAAGAAATTTAAAATTTGGCTCATTTGGAAGAGACAAAAGTGAAATTATGCAAGCCAGTAGACATAAATTTTCCACTATGTCTTCCAGTCTACAGATTTGAATTCTTACAGACAAATTTCTCATACAATTTGCACATTTTTAAATGTCCTTAGCACAAATCTATTCATATGTCTGTTTTAAATGAGAAAAGAGTATAGAAGAAAACAACTTTTTTACAAAACTATTTATAAAATCGGTAGGAAGACTAGAAAAGGTCCTTCTTATTGAAGAAAAACAAATAGGCATAAAAAAGTTTAAACCTCTGGGACAAATTATAAATGCTTATTTCTTAGCTATGGGGCAATCTGTGTCAATGACTTATATTTACATTATCTAATTTGATTGAATATTATGTTCTTTTTCTAAAATAAATAGCATACCCAGTGTTATAGCACGTGAACATTAACCCTCCAAGAATCAACATTCATCAGGATCTCACTGTCCTCCTCACTATTGGTTGCCTGGTTTTCCAACTTAACCTTCCTCAACTCTTTAGTCTTTTCACATTCTCCTTTACTCTGCCTATCTTTTAAATATAAATATATCTCTGAATCCTGCTCTAAATTCTTCCATTCTTTCTCTACACATTGTTCATGGGTGATTGTATCTAATAACATGACTTCATATACCTTGGCTAATAATTCCAAAATCTACAAATCCAACTGAGATTTGTCTTGAACTTTTTACCAAAAGGTCTTCCTGGCTCCTTACTCATTTCATGTCTGAGATTATACTCATCTTTCCTCAACCTTGCTCTTCTTCCTTTGATCCTGATTATTAAGGAACAGCTCCACCAGTCACTGACCCAACATGGAAGTCTGTGCATTATATCTGAACGTTCCATCTCCCACATTTTCCATAGCCAGTCGATCATCTAGTAATGTCTACACTACCTTCAAAATATTTCCAAAATCAGTCCTTTTGCCTCCTCTCCTTAGTGCTTATTTTAAGCAAATAGGATTCCTTTTCTGTATTACTTCATCCTTCTAAAAATAATCCTTTTCTTAAACCCTTGTGGTAGGCAGAATAACAACCCTTCAAAGACGTCCATGTCCTAATTCTTGGGACCTGTAAATTTTTTACCTTATGGGGCATTAACGTTTAAGGACCTTGAGATGGAAAAGTGTATCCTTGATTATCCAGGTGGATCCAATAAAATCTCATAAATCTTTAAAAGCTGAGATCCTTTTTCAGAAATGTTCTGTCAATAAGTAAAGGACATGTGTGTCACCACTCAGAGTGAGAGAAGGCATCAGAGAGGGATCAGGGATCCTGCTTCTTAAATAGAAATAACCCAATTATTTTTTAACCACACCTTCTTTCCTATTTCCAGAGTCACCTGATCTTTTGAAGACTCTTTGGAACCTTTCCTTCCTGCTGACTTAGTATCTCTTTTCCCAGGCCTTTTACCACTCATCCATCTGCTTTCTAGAATGTAAAAACATGTTCTATTATCTCCTTTCCCCTCTTTTTATGCTTGTAATTTTATACCTTTTGTTGTTAATATATTTTTGTTTCATTTTAGAAGGTTTTGGGGAGAGAATTTAACTAAATGTATATGTTCAATCTGCCATCTTTAAGCAAAGCCCCTCCCTCTTCAATTTCCTTTCCTCTCCCAACCCTTTCAAAAAATCAGTTTCTGTCTACTTGTTCCTTTTTGCATTGGCAGATTTGAATGATGTCATCTTAATGTAAGGCTTAGTGGAATCAGGACAAATTTTTTTTTTTTTTTTTTTTTTTTTTTTTTGCGATATGCGGGCCTCTCACTGTTGTGGCCTCCCCCGTTGCGGAGCACAGGCTCCGGACGCGCAGGCTCCGGACGCGCAGGCTCAGCGGCCATGGCTCACGGGCCCAGCCGCTCCGCGGCATATGGGATCCTCCCAGACCAGGGCACGAACCCGTATCCCCTGCATCGGCAGGCGGACTCTCAACCACTTGCGCCACCAGGGAGGCCCAATCAGGACAAATTTTATAGAACAAATGCAATTTTGAGATCTAAAGACTTTGTCACATATTGAAAATTTATATAAAATACAACACCCAAATTAATATATTTTTAGAAACAAACAAAAAGAATCTCAAACCTGTATTTCCACAGAGAAGTTGAAGCCCCAAGAAACATTTAACAAAACACAGGTTTTTAATTTAAATAAAGGAATTCCCCTACTTTTTTTGCTCTGTAAAGAGCACAGAGGTTTTCGGTTTTAAGCAGGAAATTTAAGGTCAGATGTCGAAGCCCAATGTCTGACTACAGCCAAGTGTCACCCTCTCCTTAGCTCCATATTTTACACTCACTATATATACATTACTTTAATCTTCCCTCAATTCTTGGAAAAGAGCCAGACTTAAAATGCATGTTTTCGAAGGACTTGAATAGAATCTTGTTTAAAATGCAAAACATGGTTTCTTTTTTAACATCTGTGGTATACTTTAGTATTTTTCCCTATATTCTCATGGTTTTGTTGGCTTCTTAGAAAGGGGGTGGAAGAAACCAAGTACAAAAGCACAGAGAGAGAGAGGAACGAACAAGAGAGAGATGAAAGGCACCAATAATAATAATTTTTCTTAAATATAAACCAAGTCTTCTTAAATCCTTTCCAGATTGAGTCTTGGTCCTTTCTATAATTTTTTAGGATCAATTCAAATTTTATTCAAGTAAGACATTTGTCTTTATTTTGGCCCCAATCATAAATGTTATGAAGTCACCATTAATCTGTTTCAAGAATTCTTTTAAGAAAAGATACTTGATTTTAAAATAGAAGTGTGTTTCATAAAAACTTTCAATCATATGTTGTAAATTTTACAGAAAACAGAATTTGCAGTGAGACCAATCCTAAGTTACTCTTAAGGTCACTCTGCCATCTGAGCCAACGGTCCTTGGAGTAAATGATGATATGGTGATTGTTAAAAGAAACACACCACTTTCCAAGGAAAATTTCTCATGACAAACCTAACTATTTTCATGTAAGGGAGAGCAAATAACTTAATAACAACAACAACAACAATAGAAAAAAAAACAGATAGAGGAAATGAAGAGAAGAGATACAGAAGGAGTGGTAGAAATGTTTTGTTTATATTTTTAAATAATAAAATTGAAGTATTATAAATTTCTTTCCTTCAACAAGTGACAAACCATGCTGCACAATGACTTCTGAATTCGACATTTTACCAGGCCTCCATGAAGAATACCTTCTGAGCACAGTTGGAGAATAAAAGAAGAGAAAATAAACAAGCCATACAACCAATTGAAAAGTTACTTGCAAGCATCCTCGGATGGCATTTGCTAGATTCCGAGAGGCTAATAAAGCCCTGTCTTGCACATGTTATTGCAAAACACTTCAATCTCCCATTCCTGCATAAATAAGAAAGTAAGAGTCTAACATAATTAGTTTGAAAATGTGATAATGAGAAGATGTTCTGACCCATTCATAGCTTGTCCAAAACACATTGAACAGAGGAGGAACACATCTGGACATACAGTAATTTAAAGGTATAATTATTGCATCACCATTCAGTTTAGTCTGAGTTTAATTTAATGCTACTATTTAATAGATTTATAATTAAACTTTTTCTCTACCATCAGAGTGACATGTGACTCTAAGCAGTAATATGAGTCTCCAAAGCACCATTGCAAGTTGTTTTGAGGAGGTTTTCTTCACTGTGAACCATGAGTCCCAGAACTTTAAAGCTGGGCATATGTTGCAGATGGGGCAAGCAAGCTATGATGGTGAAAAATTTGACATATTGTTTCTTCCTAATAATCAGTATAGCTTGGGTCAAACCTGGAATTCTGTTGCAGAGAACTTGGATTATGAGATTAGAAGAAAATCTGGCCCAATCCCAAACCATCCCTGGTGTGGGAGGAATTCTTGGAAGTTATATAAATTGGGAGAGTACCATGGATTGCTGGGCAGATTACAGGAGCAAATGGAGCATGTCTAATCCAGGAGAGTGGCCAGATGATAAGGAGATTAGAAGCAATTAGGAAACATGAGGAAATATTGAAGGAACTGGGCAGAAATTAAAGACTTGTGACAGGATCTCCAAAATCTGAAAAGCTGAATATAAGCAAAGGGGAAAAAAACAAAAAACAAGACTAATGTTCTCTTTTTTGTGGACTAGCTCTGTTTAGACTTTAAAAAGGACAAAACCAGGATCAATGCAGGGTAGTCAGAGTGAGATATTATTTAATCAGAGAAAGAAAAACTGTCTAACAATTTGGTTCCCTCAGAGTGACCTACATCAGGAGAAACTACATCAGTCCCAGTGAAACTGTCAACATGAAGTCTAGATAATGTAGGGGGTAATCGTGCATTGGAGCAGTATTGAATTTCATGACATCTAAAGTCCTTCCAACCCTTGAAGTTAGTAAACACCTGGCTTGGTCTGAGCATCTGGGCACACCCTGAACCCAGTCATGGGGCCATGCCTTCTTGTTGTGTCACTATTCCACAAAGCACTATTTTTCTCAGCTATTTTGGCAATGAAGATTAAGTACAGCTTTCATTTGATTAGCATATTTACTAAAAAAAATATGCTATCACCATACAAAATTTGACATCTTTTTTTTTTCCTGAGTATGTCCTTATAGGCATCTCAACAAGCATCAGGTACAACCTAATTCATCAGCTATTTTATCAAATGTTATAGGTGTCAGGTTAATAATATGTAGAGTTTGGATCTTATGCATGGTATGGTGTTTCTATTTCATTAGTATGTTTCTACATAAGTCCCTAAAAATCTTCAAAATAGCTGATTACTGGGTTTTGATTTGAGCTTTGGCCAGGATGATGAGTTATACTCCACTCCAACACCACAGTCTCTCCTTCCTGAACCTTCTACTACATCCAACATAAGAGGTTCTTATGAGGCTGGTAGGAGAAGCTGGTATGAGAAGCTACATTTGGCTCACTTAGGAGAAAATGTAAGCGGCAGACCCACATGGATTACCTGCCCACATTTTAAACCAGGGTAACCCATCCACATTCTATATGGCCTCCACCAGTAAAGAAATGGCTCTCCTTTACCATCCTAGACTGTTCATGGAAAAAGTCTTATATCTTGTTGCTTCATTTCAGCCTCCTTTCCCACCTTTTCACTTTCCACTCCTGTGTTTTGAATACGATTGCTTACTTTCAGCTTCATCTATTGATTCAGTCCTTCACTCAATCTTTGATTTTGACCCTGGCCATTTTTCAGGGTCAGAGTCTGCACTTGGTCTCTGGTGCTCCCGCTCTGGCTCTCAGTTAGTCACTTACTTAATCAGCACCTGGTGTGAGTCACCATCCCACTTGACCAGTCCTTGGTACTGGCACATTCAGGTGGATCTACTTCTAAGCTTACCTTAAATATTCATGAAGATGGACAGGTAGTGGCCTTTTCCAAACTTACTATTGGTGAAGCTCAGAGATTATATTTATGAATGTCAAATAATAACAGGGCACATGTGCACAATTCAGGGTCCTTAGAATAGGCTGATGGTTCTGAGTGCCTTCTATTTGAGTTCAAATTCCTGGGTCTCATCACACCAGGTTGATGTCTTAGAGATGTTCACTATGCCTTGACTGAATCTTGAGAGAATATAAGCAGAACAATAATATGACTAAGTGTGGCATCATTGTGGTCACTTACCTAAGACAAGCATCCCAAGCAGGGTTATTTTTCCAATCTGACTCACAGGTTTATGAGAAAAATCTAAGTGGTACAATTTTATTTGAAATTCTACCAGGCAAAAGCTTACACACAATATTCTCCTAGCAGAAATGATTTCTTTTAACAAATTATTATAAAAATATTCAATTAAAATTAAAGTAAAATAGCAAATCATAATTTAAACCAGTAGAGAACTTATAGAGAAATTTTTTTTAAAAGGCACTTAAAATGAAGGTAAAGAAAATAGGAACACATTTCAGTGCCATACCATATAGAGGATGGATTTGCTTTTGGACAGGTTTAGAGAGTTCTCTAACCTTCTGTCTTCTAAATTTCCAATTAAAATATAAGTACAGGGAGTAGGGGAATGTGTTTGTTTACACTTGGCAAAAACTGATTTCCTGTTTCTAAGAAAAAAAGCTTTCAAAGCTTTTTTGGACTTCAAATAGCTCTTGCAAAACAATATTTTGATGAGCTAAGTGTAAATGAACCAGAAACATATGGATTGGATTTCCATTGAGATACACATGGGCTTAAACATAAGCTGAAGAGAATGCCTGGTAAGTTATACTTGGAATTGATGAAAACCAAAATGTGGTAAATTTTTCAAAACTTATTTTGAGATACCTTATGCCCTGTCCTCCAGCCCAAACACTAAAGGTTTATTCTCTCTTTTCAGGAAATCTGTTTTAAAAGGTAGAAGTTATTTGTTCTTTAATGGAAAAGAGTTTATTTTTAACAAGCAAGCTTCAAAGTGAAGATACCATACACATCTACCAATCAGAAGGACTGAAGACATTTTCAGGGCCACTAACACAAATGCATTTTCATTTTCAATAATTGTCTTTGCCTTGATCATTTCCATCTGATTTCTCTGACCTCAGAACAGAAGTATCTTAGGAAAAGAGGATGGTGAATGAAATCTCCTGTTGAAAGTTTTCCTAAAACATGCATGCTTGGCTGTATCTATCTTTGCATCCTATAAAGCTGGCTCCACAATAGTTCTAAAAATGTTTTGTTTAAAGTGAATAATCTCAGAAATACATTGTCCTCTACCCTGAGAGATATTTGAAAGTGTACTGGAAACCATCTTGAAAAAAGATGTCAGGATACTACATCATTTAGAACTATAAATTCTTACCCACAGAAGAGATGATTACATGATTAATGGTACTTATATGGTCTAATCCTTTCCGAGTCTCAGGGGTTTGTGAAACAATGGTGTAAGAGATATCTCTCTTATCTACTCAACAGACTTGAATCAGATGTTGTTATGGGCTGAATTTTGTCCCCGTAAAATTTTGTCCCCGTACATGTTGGTATACTAAATCCCAGTCCCTCAAATGTGACTATATTTGGAGATAGAACCTTTAAATAGGTAAGTAATTTATAATGATGTCATTAGAGTACACTTTCTTCAAGATGACAGGTGTCTTTATAAGAAGAACTTAAAAGTCTCTGGTGGGGCTAATGGCAGACTCCGGGAGAGTTCATGCCAAGGAGTACTTCCCAGAACTTCTTCTGCCAGTGTCCTTATCCCCTCGGTGAGCCACAGCTACCTCCCACCTCTGCAGGAGACCCTCCGACACTAGCAGTGTGGCTGACAGGGTCTTGGTTTTCTGACCGGGTGTCAGTCCTGTGCCTCTGAGGTGGGAGAGCAGAGTTCAGGATATTGGTCGACAAGAGACCTCCAAGGTCCACATAATATCAAATGGAGAAAGCCCTCCCAGAGATCTCCATGTCAATGCTAAGACCCAGCACAACTCAACGACCAGCAAGCTACAGTGCTGGACACCCTATGCTAAACAACTAGCAAGATAAGAACACAATCCCACGCATTAGCAGAGAGGCTGCCTAAAATAATAATAAGGTCACAGACACCCCAAAACACACCACCAAATGCTGTCCTGCCCACCAGAAAGACAAGATCTAGCCTCATCCACCAGAACACAGGCACTAGTCTTCTCCACCAGGAAGCATACACAACCCACTGGACCAACCTTAGCCACTGGGGGCAGACACCAAAAACAATGGGAAACATGAACCTGCAGCCTGAGAAAAGGAGACCCCAAACACAGTAAATTAAGCCAAATGAGAAGACAGAGAAACACACAAGAAATGAAGGAGCAAGGAAAAAACCCACCAGACCAAACAAATGAAGATGAAATAGGCAGTCTACCCGAAAAAGAATTCAGAGTAATGATAGTAAAGCTGATCCAAAATCTTGGAAAAATAATGGAGATAATACAAGAAATGTTTAGCAAGGACCTAGAAGAACTAAAGAGCAAACAAACAATGATGAACAACACAATAAATGAAATTAAAAATTCTCTAGAAGGAATCAACAGCAGAATAACTGAGGCAGAAGAATAGATAAGTGACCTGGAAGAGAAAATAGTGGAAATAACTACTTCAGAGCAGAATAGTGAAAAAAGAATGGAAAGAATTGAGGACAGTCTCAGAGACCTCTGGAACAACATTAAATGCACCAACATTCAAATTAGAGGGGTCGGGCTTCCCTGGTGGCTCAGTGGTTGAGAATCCACCTGCCAATGCAGGGGACATGGGTTTGTGCCCTGGTCTGGGATGATCCCACATGCCATGGAGTGGCTAGGCCCGTGAGTCATGGCTGCTGAGTCTGCGCATCCAGAGCGTGTGCTCTGCAAGGCCACAACAGTGAGAGGCCCATGTACCACAAAAAAACAAAAACAAAAACAAAAACAAATTAGAGGGGTCCCAGAAGAAGAAGAGAAAAAGAAAGGGACTGAGAAAATATTTGAAGAGAATATAGTTGAAAATTTCCCTAATATAGGAAAGGAAATAGTTAATCAAGTCCAGGAAGCACAGAGAGTCCCATACAGGGTAAATCCAAGGAGAAACACACCAAGACACATATTAATCAAACTATCAAAAATTAAACACAAAGAAAAAATATTAAAAACAGTGAGAGAAAAACAGCAAATAACATACAAGGGAATCCCCATAAGGTTAACAGCTGATCTTTCAGTAGAAACTCTGCAAGCCAGAAGGGATTGGGAGGATGTATTTAAAGTGATGGAAGGGAAAAACCTAGCACCAGGATTACTCTACCCAGCAAGGATCTCATTCAGATTTGATAAAGAAATTAAAACCTTTACAGACAAGAAAAGCTAAGAGAATTCAGTAATGCCAAACCAGCTTTACAACAAATTCTAAAGAACATCTCTAGGCAGAAAACACTGAGAAGGAAAAGGTCTACAATAACAAACCCAAAGCAATTAAGAAAATGGTAATAGGAACATACATATCAATAATTACCTTAAATGTAAATGGATTCAATGCTCCAACCAAAAGACATAGCCTGGCTGAATGGATCAAAAAACAAGACCTGTATATATGCTGTATACAAGACAGCCACTTCAGACCTAGGGACACATACAGACTGAAAGTGAGGGGATGGAAAAAGATATTCCATGCAAATGGAAATCAAAAGAAAGCTGGAGCACCAACTCTAATATCAGACAAAATAGACTTTAAAATAAAGACTATTACAAGAGAAAAAGAAGGACACTATATAATGATCAAGGGATCAATCTGGAAGAAGACATAACAATTGTAAACATTTATGCACCAAACATAAGAGCACCTCAATACATAAGGCAAATGCTAACAGCCATAAAAGGGGAAATCAACAGTAACACAATAATAGTAGGGGACATTAGCACCCCACTTTCACCAATGGACAGATTACCCAAAATGAAAATAAATAAGGAAATACAAGCTTTAAATGATAAATTAAACATGATGGACCTAATTGATATTTGTAGGACATTCCATCCAAAAACAACAAAATACACTTTTTCTCAAGTGCTCATGGAACATTCTTGAGGATATATCACATTTTGGGTCACAAATCTAGCCTTGGTAAATTTAAGAAAATTGAAATTGTATCAGATATCTTTCCCAACCACAATGTTATGAGACTTGATATCAATTACAGGAAAAAATCTGTAAAATATACAAACACATGGAGGCTAAACAATATGCTACTAAATAACCAAGAGATCACTGAAGAAATCAGAGAGGCAATCAAAAACTACCGAGAACAAATGACAATGAAAACACGATGACCCAAAACTTACAGGATGCAGCAAAAACAGTTCTAGGAGGGAACTTTATAGCAATACAATCCTACCTCAAGAAGCAAGAAACATCACAAATAAACAACCTAACCTTACAACTAAAGCAATTAGAGAGAAGAACAAAAAAAAGTTAGCAGAAAGAAAGAAATCATAAAGATCGTATCAGAAAAAAATGAAAAAGGACTGAAGGAAACAATAGCAAAGGTCAATAAAAGATATCAAACATTTAGAGAAGAGCTAACACCCATCCTTCTCAAACTCTTCCAAAATATAGCAGAGGGAAAACACTCCCAAACACATTCTGCAAGACCACTATCACCCTGATACCAAAACCAGACAAAAATGTCACAAAGAAAGAAAACTACAGGCCAATATCACTGATGAACATAGATGCAAAAAACTCAACAAAATACTAGCAAACAGAATCCAATAGCACATTAAAAGGATCATACACCATGATCAAGTGGGGTTTATCTCAGGAATACAAGGATTCTTCAATATATACAAATCAATCAAAGTAATACACCATATTAACAAATTGAAGGAGAAAAACCATATGAGAATCTCAATAGATGCAGAAAAAGCTTTCAACAAAATTCAACACCGATTTATGATAAAAACCCTCCAAAAAGTAGGCATATAGGGAACTTACCTCAACATAATAAAGGCCATATATGACAAACCCACAGCCAACATCATTCTCATTGCTGAAAAATGGAAACGATTTCCACTAAGATCAGGAACAAGACAAAGTTGCCCACTCTCACCATTATTATTCAACATAGTTTTGGAAGCTTTAGCCACAACAATTAGAGAAGAAAAAGAAATAAAAGTAATCCAAATTGGAAAAGAAGAAGTAAAGTTTTCACTGTTTGCAGGTGACATAATACTATACATAGAGAATCCTAAAGACTCTACCAGAAAACTACTAGAGCTAATCAATGAATTTGGTAAAGTAGCAGGATACAAAATTAATGCAGAGAAATCTCTTGCACTCTTATACACTAATGATGAAAAATCTTAAAGAGAAGTTAAGGAAACACTCCCATTTACCAGTGCAAGAAAAAGAATTAAATATCTAGGAATAAACCTACTTAAGGAGACAAAAGACCTGTATCAGAAAACTATGACACTGATGAAAGAAATTAAAGATGATACAAACAGATGGAGAGATATACCATGTTCTTGGATCGGAAGAATCAACATTGTGAAAATGACTATACTACCCAAAGCAATCTACAGATTCAATGCAATCCTTATCAAACTACCAATGGCATTTTTCACAGAAGTAGAAAAAAATTTCACAATGTGTATGGAAACACAAAAGACCCCGAATAGCCAAAGCAATCTGAGAAAGAAAAATAGAGCTGGAGGAATCAGACTCCCTGATTTCAGACTATACTAAAAAGCTACAGTAATCAAGACAGCATGGTTCTGGCACCAAAACAGAAATATACATCAATGGAACAGGATAGAAATCCCAGAGATAAACCCATGCACATATGGTCCCCTTATTTTTGATAAAGAGGCAAGAATATACAATGGAGAAAAACAGCCTCTTCAATAAGAGGTTCTGGAAAAAATGGAAAGCTATATGTAAAAGAATGAAATTAGAACACTCCCTAACAGCATACACAATAATAAACTCAAAATGGATTAAGGACCTAAATGTAAGACCAGACACTACAAAACTCTTAGAGGAAAACATAGGCAGAACACTCTATGACAGAAATCACAGCAAGATCCTTTTTGACCCACCTCCTAGAGAAATGGAAATAAAAGCAAAATAAACAAGAGACCTAATAAAACTTAAAAGCTTTTGTGCAGCAAAGGAAAACATAAACAAGAATAAAAGACAACCCTCAGAATGGTAGAAAATAATTACAAATGAAGCAACTGACAAAGAATTTTTCTCCAAAATTTACAAGCAGCTCATGCAGCTCAATATCCAAAAAACAAACAACCCAATCCAAAGATGGGCAGAAGACCTAAATAGACATTTCTCCAAAGAAGATATACAGATTGCCAAAAAACACATGAAAGAATGCTCAACATCAGTAACGATTAGATATATGCAAATCAAAACTACAATGAGGTGTCACCTCACACCTGTCAGAATGGCCATCATCAAAATATCTACAAACAGTAAATGCTGGAGATGGTGTGGATAAAAGGGAACCCTCTCTCATTGTTGGTGGGAATGTAAACTGATACAGCCACTATGGAGAACAGTATGGGTTCCTTAAAAAACTAAAAATAGAACTACCATACTACCCAGCAATCCCACTGCTGGGCATATACCCTGAGAAAACCATAATTCAAAAAGAGTCATGTACCACAATGTTCATCGCAGCTCTATTTACAATAGCCAGGACATGGAAGCAACCTAAGTGTCCATCAGCAGATGAATGGATAAAGAAGATGTGGCACATATGTAAAATGGAATATTATTCAGCAATAAAAAGAAATGAAATTGAGTTATTTGTAGTGAGGTGGGTGGCCCTAGAGTCTGTCATACATAGTGAAGTAAGTCAGAAAGAGAAAAACAAATACTGTATGCTAACACATATATAGGAATCTAAAAAAATAGTGCTTTTGAAGAATCTGGGGCAGGACAGGATTAAAGACGTAGACGTAGAGAATGGACTTGAGGACACAGGTAGGGGTAAGTGTAAGCTGGGATGAAGTGAGAGAGTGGTATGGAGTTATATATACTAACAAATGTAAAATAGATAGCTAGTGGGAAGCAGCTGCATGGCACAGGGAGATCCACTCAGTGGTTTGTGACCACCTAGAGGGGTGGGATAGGGAGGGTGGGACGGAGGGAGACACAAGAAGGAGGAGATATGGGAACATATGTATATGTATAGCTGATTCACTTTGTTATAAAGCAGAAACTAATATACAATTGTAAAGCAATTTTACTCCAATAAAAATGTTAAAAAAAAAAAAGAAAGAAGAGATTAAGAGACACACATGGAAGGAAGACCATGTGAAGACACAGGGAGAAGGAGTCCATCCATAAACCTAGGAGAGAGGCCTCAGAAGAAACCAACCTTGTTAACTCCTTGATCTTGGACTTCTAGCCTCCAAGACTGTGAGAAAATATATTTCTGTTTTTTAAGGCACGCAGTCTGTGGTACCATGTTATGGTAGCCCTAGCACCTTAATGCAGTTATGAAGATGATTGTTCTCCACTGTATACAAATCATCATGGCCATTAACAACAGGCTAGAGTCTAGTGTTTTCTTCTGTTGAACCTGGAAGATGTCCTCCTAGAACCTAAGCTTTTGACCATGATGGAAGTCATGGCTTAAATACTGAGGATTCTGTGATCATCAGCACATGTGAAGAAGAGTAGTTAAGCCAAAGCAAGGGTTCAGTCCTCCAGGTCCTAGGACAATCTCTTCTTGGCATCCCTCTAGCAGTAGCTGAATCCCATTCTTTTCCCTACCCAGATTTTGTTCTTTCCCCATTTTCCTTGGGCTCAATTTATATTAGACTTGCAATCTTTGTTTCTTTCTGCCAAATTTGGGACTCCACTCCTAGCCTGTTTCCTCAGCTATGGCCTGAGAACTATATTCTGGTCTCACAATGAAGCACTGAATTCATGGTAAATTGTGTGCCCGTCTGGTTGGACTAATTAAGAACATGGTGCCACCCATGCCATGTGGTAGCTTAACTGCCACCTTTTATAGGCACATCCCCTTTCTCTCCCCTTATTAGCTTGATTGTGTCTATACTTTCAGGCTTCTGCCTTCTCGAAACTGATCTCAAATGCCCTGGCAGCTGAATGCCTCCCCTTATTGCATGTGCCAATGACAACCTAGACCATTGGCCCTGGTATCTGACTGCCTGTGTTCTTATTCTGACCCCTTCCATAATAATTGTGTGCCAAAGTTCCTCCATCTGAAAATGAGGATAATAATAATATCTATTTCGTAGGGTTATTGGGAGATTTGAATAGAACGATACATGTAAAGCAATTTGAACAGGGCCTAGAATATTGTACAAACTCAATAAATGTTAGCTAAAATGTTGAATGATAATGTCTTTTCTAAGATGTGAAAACATATTTGATCATTACAACACTGGAGCATGGGAGTTATTTCTGTCTTCTGCAGATGAAAGTCTGATTGGATTTAAACTCCAAGGTTTTCATGCTCTTTCCAGAACAGTTCCACATTAGAAGAAAAAGCCAAGGGAAATGGGCCAAATCTAATGACTTACAGTCACCTAAATATAACATGTCTTCATAAGGAGTTATTGGGAAGAAAGACTTACTTTGGAGAGGGGATTAACATAATTATAACCAATACGATGCAGAAGTTTTAATGCCTTTCTTAAGAGAAGAGTTGGATCAAGTTCCCTATAGTTAGAAGTAAACTCATTATAGAATCTGGAGGTCCAAATCCTATTCTAACTACTGGATCTGAAATAAAGCATCCATATCTGTATTATTTACTGAATAAATTGGCCAAGAAACTAAGGTTGTGTTGAAGACTTTGAATCTTTGTGAGTTGTATGATCCCATAATTGCAGCATTCTGAAGAAGTGCATTAGTCCAGTTTTGTTTCATATGTGGGAGTCTTGCAACAGAGAGACATGACAGCAAATTAAATCATCAAGTCCCTAAGCAAATCAGTGGCTTTAGGTTCATGCTTCTTGTTCTCTCCCCATTGTGTTTGGCTAACCACAGTATTATCTCTGTTGTGCATGGGGTGGGGGCAATAAACCGCAAACTGTGCAAGGAGGAGTTGATGCTTCATGGGGGTTAGCTGATTGGAGCTTTCTCGCAATTTGTTAAACTGTTATATCTCATTTGTTTTACAAAGTGGTAATACACAAAATCTTTGGGAAACTCTGTTAAAGACACATAGTGTTATATCATATGGGGCCATAAGATATGAGGGACTCTCTTATTAAGAGCTAAGTGCAATATATATATATATATATATATATATATATATATATATATATATATATATATATATATATATATATATATATATATATATATATATATAAGCTGATTTTAAACATCTTCCTCTATTATTTTCATCTGCATGATCCAGGAATTTAGTTCACTGTATTCATTACCTTGCCCTCAACACATAGAATACTGCCCACTACAAAGGAGATATTCAATCACAGTGACTGCAAAACGATAAATAAATGATTGATGGAATATCCACATTAAGAAAAATGTTTTCAAAGAAAAACACAAACCAGTTTTTTTTTATTGTAGTAATAAGATGCGTCATTAGAATTAAAGCCAGCTCTATAAATTAAAGCATGAAATAGATAAAATGTATGGCTTCTTACCACTGTCAATTCATTTACTTCTTTTTAAAAATTTGCATTTTAGGGCCTCCCTGGTGGCGCAGTGGTTGAGAGTCCGCCTGCCGATGCAGGGGATACGGGTTCGTGCCCCGGTCTGGGAGGATCCCATATGCCGCGGAGCAGCTGGGCCCGTGAGCCATGGCCTCTGGGCCTGCGCATCCGGAGCCTGTGCTCCGCAACGGGAGAGGCCACAACAGTGAGAGGCCCACGTACCGCAAAAAGAAAAAAAAAAAAAAAAATTTGCATTTTATATTGGAATATAGTTGATTTACAGTGTTGTGTTAGTTTCAGGTATACAGCAAAGTAATTCAATAATACATATACACATACCTATTCTTTTTCAGATTCTTTTTCCATATAGGTTATTACACAGTACTGAGTAGAGTTCCCTGTGCTATACAGTAGTTCTTTGTTGATCAATTCATCTGTTTCTTTTGTGTATTCATTAAACAAACATTTATACACCTCTTACTGTGCACGAAATGCAGTACACTTGAAATGGGTAAATAACAGGTACGATACAGTTCCAGCTCAGAAGTGGGAATTGTATTCATTACATAACTAACAAGAAAAAAAATTAGAAAATGTATATACCATGTAAAACCTCTTTTTAAGTGGACTGCTATCCTAACTACCACAAAATAGATGGGAAGGCAATTTTTAAAATACACAAAAAATTTACTGCCCAAAGCATGATAAACTTGAGTGTTAAATGAAATTCTAGATTACAGATAGTTTTCATTTACTGATAGTTGAGTATCAGATAATCCAATCATGCTTCTTTAATGTTACTGCCTCCCAAGAAGACAGTACTTCATATAGCAAGAAGTTTGTGTAGGAAGTTGGATGAATTTCATGGTACTTTACTCAGAAAAGTTTTGCAGAACCAAAGTTATCTCTTTTTATTTGAAAAATTACTCATGTTACTGGTTTATATTATTAAAAAATAACATCTTGTCTAATATAAAACAATATTTTCTGAAATGAGAAATAAATGTCATGGGTTGAATTGTATCCTTTGAAAAAGATATATTTGAATACAGTCCCTTAGAATGCGATCATTTTGGAGATAAGGTCTTGCAGAGGTAATCAAGTTAAAATGAAATTATTAGGGTGGGCCCTTTTTTTATAAAACAGAAAATTTAGGTTGAGACTTGCACAAGGACGCAACTCCATGGGAAGATAGGAGTGATGCTGTTACAAGCCAATGAACTATCTACTGAAAACTAGAAGAGAGGCTAGAAACAGGTCCTTCCCTAGAGTCTTCAAAGAGAAGATGGCCCTACCTACAACCTGATTTTGGACTTCCAGCCTCCAGAGAGACCATAAATTTACTGTGAGACAGTAACTTTCTGTTGTGTAGGCCACCCAGTCTCTGAAACTTTATTACAGCAGCCCTAGTAAATCAATACAAATAAGCTAGGTTAACATTAACACTAGTATAATTAAATCTTGCTTGAATAGATTTTCTAACCATGGTAACCATTTACTTTTCAATTGAAAAAGAGTAAATTGCTGAAACTTTTAAAAATGCTTTCAAGATAAATTAAGCTATAGCATTAAAGTTGCTACTGTTAATTGAGATAAGCAATGAATGAAGCTTTAAAACAGTCATACCTGATATATAGCACACAAAAAATACTGAATTATTTCAACAGATGCCAGAAACATAATTTTAGCACCTGAAAATTCTGTTCTGATTATTAAAAAAATCCAAGCACAAATAAACAAAATAAATAGTAATCAAAGGATAGAACTTTAACATGTTTACTATTAATTGTCTTCCACTAAATCTAATATAAATTTTTTAAAGTAACAGAATAGATATTTCCATTAAAGTCAGGAAAAAATAATTGTATCACCAAAACTGACATTAGCTAGCCTTGTTTTATAATCAGAATCAATGTAAGAAGGTAAAGAAAATAATTAGGACATACAACTATTGTAGAGGAGAAGCCAAAAGTCATCAGGTTTTCCTGATAGACTTTTCGAAGTAGAAGCTGAAGGAAATCAACTGAAAAACTGTTAGAAATAACAACAGAATTTATTATTATTATTAACTTCAAAATAAATAAGCATGTATTATATATACATATAAAATATAAATCATATTAATAAATATGAATAATATAAGTAAAAATGCCAGAGAAATAAATTTAATAAGACATGTACATGAATTATACAGAGAATATGTGAGTAAATACTTTTTCCATTTTTTAAATTCCAATAAAGATAGCAATGGACTTTCAGAAAATGACAAAATTATATAAATTTTATATTAAGAACTAAGGTGTGAAAAGCCAGGAAAGTTGTGTAAAAGAATAATGAGAAAGAACTTTTGCTCCCAGATATTAAAAGATTAACATACACACACACACACACACACACACACACACACACACACACACACACACACAAGCTATATATATATATATATATTAATTGTGTTTTTTAACAATTTGTTCCCTCATACTTAAACAAATACAGAGGAGAATAATTGGATATTCAGATATAGATAAAGTAAGACTTTAAAAAATTATTTGAAGTCCTATAAACTACAAATAGTTTATCTTAACATATTATTGTATGTCTTTCTAAATATTTCTCTAAAGTTTATGTACACACACATTTTATTTCCAAATAGATTTATACATTATATATTCTTTTGAAATCTGTTTTTATGTTTAATATAACAAGGATACACATGTATATCATCATTTTAATTCTTTCATGATATTTTACTATATGAATGTGTCATTGTTTGTCTATCCCCTCATTTTGGTTATTCAGATTAGTTATTTTTTAGTCGTTATAAACAAGGTTCAAAAAGCAACCAAACACAGATACATCTGTATCCTTATACAAAACAGTTCCTAAAGATGAATTTTTGGAAGTAAAGTTAATGGATCCATGAAGCAAGAGAGAAATTCCAGAATTCCCTCAACACACTCACCCATACAAACATATATACATATACAAAAGACATATGCATATGTGTGTTCAGTGAAGCACTTTGATAATACAGAAATTGCTAACATGTAAAATATTTAGTAATAACTTATTGCTTTGTTAAATAATGCATTCTTCAACACTACCTTAAAGTATCATCTTGTAGAAAATTATTTGAGATGTTCATGATGTTCTAAGAGTAAAATCAGGCTACAAAGGAAATATCTATATCAACTGTGAATAATTTTGCTGGGGGAAAGTAATACATATCTATTTTATTTATTGTGCTTTTTTATTTACAACAATTGCTGAAATAGATATTTACTAGTTATGTTCTTCCAAGTGTCTTGGCAGGCTCAGGGTTCTTGAACATCTGCTTCTTACTCTCTCTTCATGCAGTAGACTTTCCCAAACCTTTCTCTTCCTCTAAGATCTAGACTAATTCCTAACAGCTTAATGAAGTCATTTCCAATACCACAGCCTCAGCTGAGCAGCTTCTTCCCTGAGTTTCTACATCACTGACTCCATGCTCTCCTTTTTTGATGTGCTGATTTTTACTCCCCAGTCAGTTTTACAATTTTTCTACATCAGCACTTGCACACTGCAAAAAGCAGAAGCCCATCAGAGAAGATGGCCAGGGAAACATCTAATTGATTCAGCAATCTCAATGTATTGTTTATTTTACTATTCATATGAATTTTATTAAGACACTTCACTGTATTATGAGGTGCAACTTCTACCTTATTTAGAGAACCTTTAAAAGAGAGAAAGAAATTATATTTTATCACCAAGATGCAACTTCATTTCCTATTTTTTTGCTTTGGGTGTCATATATCTAAAGGCTATAAGCAAGGTAGAATTGTCATTGAGATGTTGACTACTCAGGGTACAAGATGACATGTGAATAGCAGTTCCAATTGCAGCCTCTCCTAGCCTCTCCAAAATGCCAGTAGGGTCATAAAAAAGATAAGTGCAATCAAGACTGTCTATGACTATAATTTGAAAAGAATTGATGTTAATTATCAGGCAGATAGAATATGACTGAGAGATCATACAGACTTTAGAAAAATATGACAATGTGTTTTATTTAATTTTTAAAAAAGAACACCATACAAAAGAAGAGACATTTCTTACTCTCTCTTCTCTGTCCCTCACTCAAAGTCCATGAGTTATGGCAAGCAGAAACCTGAGCAGATTTTATCTGTTCTCCTTTGATTATTCTTGACTCTGCAGTCATGGCTCTATTTTCTCACATTCCCCCACCCCTCCTTTCCCATCACTAGACTTTGGAAAGAGTGGGACAGGAGGTTGAGGAGTGTGGATAGTGGTGGGAAATTATCACGGATTCGCCTTCCTACCAGAATGCACTTTGAAGGATGGGTGTCACATGAACAACTCAAGAATAAACAGAAGAGGAGCAAACATTCAATATATAACAGGTAAATAAATGAGGTTTGGCGTGTATTTCCTCTGCTTAGAGTTCCAGAGAGATGAACAGAGAAAAAAAGTGAGAGGAAGAAGCCACATCACAACAAAGGTATAGTCCAAGAAAATCTACTGGAAACAAGCAATTAGACTGTGTCCCTTCTGAGGGGCAGAATTATTCAAAGACCTGAGAAGGTTATTCATCAGTCATCTAAGTGGAAAAAAGCAGAGTCATGGGTGACCAATTTATCCTGTGTATAAAAATCTTGGCCTGGATCAGATCCCACCTTCTTTTCATCACAAAACAGAATATATATTCCATATCTAACTGAAAATAAATTTTGGAGCTGAAAATATTGTCATGTATATACATTGAAAGGGAAGAATGTTTGCTTAGTAAAATTAATTTTAAAAATTAATAATCAAAATATAACAGATGCCTACAAATCAGTAAAATTAAGAAAGTATATAAATATGTGAAAAAACTTATATAATAAACCTTATAACAAGAGTCTCAACCTCACTAGTGATCAAGGTAACATATATTAAAAAATTAGATATCATTTGAGATGCACTAGTTTGACAAAAATTAAAAATTATAACCTAGTATTAGCAAGGTTATAAGAAAACAAGAATTGTTTTTAAAATTATTCATATAAATACATATATATGGCAATAGCACATTTGTATATCCAATTTTAATTGTTGTATTTTATATGAATATACTACAATTGTTTTATATATTATCCACTGATAACACTGGGATTGTCTCTAATTTTTTTCTCCTTAACAATGTTGTAAAATGTTTAATTATGCATGAATGTTAAACTTGTGAGTGAATGTTTTCCTTTTAAATCTTTTCCATGAATTTTCAAAACAATCAATAAAACAAAAATAAAGCATATCACTAAGTGGTCAAGGAATGTATAGGTGGTAGGTACAGTGATTCTGGTGATTTCATTTACTCTAAAGTTAAACAAATTAAAACATGATCTCAAAATGTGGTAAGTTCTATAAATGAAAGCAGAAAGGTACTGTGAGCAATAATATTGGCAAGCATTACTTTAGATTGGGTAGTGAGATGCGATGCCCTGAAGAAGTGTGTTTAAATTGATACTAGGAAAGTAGGAACAAGACCCAATGTGAAGAGTGGTGAGGAGAGAAATCCATGTACGAAGAACATCGTATGTGATCGTCCTGATGCAGGGAGTTTGGCTTCTTTTGAGAAACTGATATAGCAGGTCAAAGTTAGTGAGGGGAAGACAAGTTCGAAGAGTGAGGAAGGGCCCATTTGATCACTGTTGAGTCACAGTAAGTAAAACAGATAGTCTTTTTTAAATGTCATCTGATTTCAATGTGTGCTTTGTTTCTTCTCCATCAATTTCACACTCTCTGCCCCTTTTCACATCTCTCAGATGATTCTGCCTTTATTACTGCCTTGTGGTGGCCTGGTCTCAGTTCTTTTTGGACCTGTTATTTTATGTGAATTAGTAACTGAATGATGATTATGCCTAAAGGAGTGTTGCTATATAAACAGTGCCATTTTCATTGATCTGTTGCCATCTACAATTTGGAAAGTTGAAGGAGGATGTTGAAGGGAACATGAGTGGGTGAGAAAGAAATGCTACAGGGCAAAAAACACCAATTCCTGGATTTCATAATTTATGATAAAAGTTGGTATGTTGTTTATTTCAGTAAAACATGAGACAGACTTTAAGCTGCTCCTGAGTTACAAAGAGGTAATCTGTCATTTAGTGTTTAAAGTGAAATGGCACATTTTGGGGGAGACACATCAGCAGCAGAATGAAGAATACACAGAGCTGAAACTTCCTATCAGTGTAACATTCTCAAGGGAAAATTCCCAACAATAACTTAATGCACCTAAATGAAACACAGAGGCAAGAAGTATTCAGACTTGTGTGCATAATATCTAAAAATTAATCATGAATATATGATGTGAGAACTACACTGATAATAAATTTATACTTGACATAAAATATTTTAATATATCATAAAAGAGAGTGCATGAACCATGTGGTTTGTTGATATCCAATTAAGAATTTACACTACACATTTCTTCTATCCTCAGGCATTGAAAAAACTGGTATTTTTTTTAATCTCAAATATAATTCTGTACAAATGGTACTTTGTATTTCTAAAATTTGACATAACTAAATTTAAAAATGATCACAAGAGACCTCATACTATTTGAGAGTTGAGAAAACATAAAAATAATAGGGTTATTCTAAAAATTTTAGGAAGTAAGTGAGTGATTATTGATAATAATTTAATGCCATAAAAACAAGGAAAGGAGAATTAATTTCCATTATATTCTGAGGTTAAACTATAGAAACACCACCCAGTGGATAAAAGAGTCATAAAAGAGTCATTTAATGGCAGGCAAAGTAGCATCAGCATTTGGCATGAAGAGTTATTTCTCAATTTTGAAATAAACTAGAATTTTTTAAAATTTTATTCCAAAGTAACTCTCTGTCTACACACACACACACACACACACACACACACACACAGCCATTTTTAAAAGAAAAAGAAATTTCTCATATGTAGTGTTAGTAACAACAAAAGTATATTGTGAGTATCCTAAAGTTAAACGTGTTAGTGTGCAGCCTTTGGTACTCTTTATTAGGTAAGTATGCTTACTATTCTGACAAAATAATATATCATAACTGAACTAACAATTATCTAAAATGAGAGTAGATAATTTGGTCACTGAGTATGCGATCTAAAATTTGTCCTTTATGCAAAGTCATAATGAAAACCAAAAATGTAAATATAATTCTTAATTAATATGGTGTAGAAAGTCCCTAGAATCTAGTAAATTTCAGAACTCAGCAATATCACCCTAGATAAATTAGCACACTTGTGTCCCAAAAAAGATATGCAAATAGTTGTCATACCATGGTTGCAAAACTCCAAGCCAAAACCAACTGAAATGTCAGCCATTGTTAAAATGGGTAAATTAATTGTGATCTACTCATAAAATGAAAATGAAAAACTACAGCTAAGCAGGACAAAAACTCTCCACTCACCATCTTGAAGGTCTCTTTTTCTTAGTTCTCTGGCCAAAAGTTGAGCTCTTCTCAAATATAACTCTGTCCACAGGTATTGTAATGGGGCTGTTTACTGGTCCTCTTGTCAAAAATGGGGAAAAGGTGTAGGGGAATAAATATGAGACTCATCACTGCTGTATTAGTCATCCTCTGAGTTTTAGCTTCAATCCCTTCAATCTCTTCAATTCAGATCTCTTCAGTCTGCCTCCTATGTTTACTTTTTAGAATCCTCAGTAGTGTGCAGTGAGAGATGGTGGGCTTTATCCATCTTGTCAGGTAATAGAACTGATTTTTCTTTAAGTGTCTGTAGATTCTGAGGTGATATTCTTATTATTTTTATTTCTGTCACTCTTTTGTGAAATAGAAGTGTCTCTCTCTCTCTTTGTTTTTCTAAATGTCTTGCTAAAGAATATATCAACTTGGGCTTCCCTGGTGGCGCAGTCGTTAAGAATCTGCCTGCCAATGCAGGGGGCATGGGTTTGAGCTCTGGTCTGGGAAGATCCCACATGCCACGGAGCAACTAATCCCGAGAGCCACAACTACTGAACATGCGAGCCACAACTACTGAGCCCATGTGCCTAGAGCCTGCGCTCTGCGACAAGAGAAGCCACTGCCATGAGAAGCCAGCACACCACAACAAACAGTGACACCTGCTCGCCACAACTAGAGAAAGCCCACGCACAGCAATGAAGACTCAATACAAAAATAAATAAATTAAATTAATATTTTTTTAAAAAAGGAAGTAAGAATATATCAGCTTAATATTTTCAAAGAACTGACATTTGAATTTGTTAATTTTCTTTATTGTGTATGAGATTTTTATTTTTATAGTTCTTGCTTTTATTTTTATACTTACCTCTCTTGGATTCAGGAAAAAAATCCTCAGTTTTATAGAGTGATAACTGACAAAAAAAATTGTATATATATATGGTGTATAATGTGATGATTTGATATGCGTATACATTATGAAATGACTACTGCAATCAAATTAATGAACACTTCTATCACCTCACATAGTTACCTTTTGTGTGTGTGGTGAGAAGATATAAGACTTAGTATCCTTACAAATTTCAAGTCTACAATGCAGTATTATTTACCATAGTCACCATACTATATGTTAGATGCCCCAGAACTCCTACATCTTATAAGTTTGTACCCTTTGATCAACATCTAGTTCCCCATTTCCCCTACTCTCCAGCCACCAGCAACCACCCAACCACTATTCTACACTCCACCTCTGTGAGACAGACGTTTTTGGAACACTTTTAACCTTGATGGGCTGCAATGAATTTTTAATTTTCTTTATTCCCTAGAATGGTCGTGATCTTCCGTTAGGGTTTCAGAGATGAGTGCTAGTTATGATGTGTGACACAATATGCTAAAAGCAAATGACTGTGATGTGGAAAATAAGATTAGTGCAAGCCTATTTTACTTTTAGTAAATTATGTATATATTTTTCCCATGGGCATAACTCTACCCTTTTACATACTCAATTTGACACATACAGAAAGCATATTATTTATTGAGCTTTAATAACGTCATCTCCAATATATGAAATTGAGTACTGTGTTCACAGCCAACTCTCCAAGTATTTTCTTGATCTTTACATTCTTACAATTCTATAATTAAATTATAGACATATTTCCCCCAAAATAAAAGGGTGAGTATTTAGATAGAGGCTGGTGATTTTAAAAAATATATGAATGGTCACAATCAAGCAATGGGCTTTTTAAGTATATTAAATAGATATCTAACACTCTCTTTAGGCTAAGGAAGATTTTTTGATCTATTATAGCTTTTAATAATATGTTATAGTTCCAGGGTGTATTACAGTAGTATTGTTTAGGTTCCTGTAGTTAAAACAGAGTCAGAGTTTCTAACAAAGAGAACTTATTTGATGGGTGAGGACAAATCATGGTCTTCTGTTACATCTGTGATATCTGTTGGCATCAAAATATGTGATGCTAATATTGAAATAAGCTATGAGTTGACAAATTGTTATACTCTCTATACTTTGCCGTATCCTTGAAATATTTCATTTAACTATCTTATTTAGAGATATTTATAATGTAGCCATGAAATTTGTTGTGAATTGGATCTCAGACACTACTATAAACAAATATGAAATATACATCATTTTTATTTTTTTCTGGGGTATTTCCTTAAACATCTTATACTATTAATTCAGCTAAATTAGTGATTGTAATGTCCTCCAAACACTAGAATTACAGAAATCATTTTTGTAAGGAGGTTATATATGTTACACTTTAGGTAACTAAAGGAGATAAGAACAAAACCAACATGTCCTGATGAGATATATTTAGGCAACAGTAGAGTCAGAAATCTCAAAGCTCATACTATAAATATCACTGGTCTTCTTGTACCCAAATGTCTCCTCTCTCACAGAAATGCTGAGAATAACTGGCTACACAGAGTTCTACAGACATAGATCTGACTGTGGTTGTCCATCCTACAAAACTTAAATTAAATTAGACAAATACACATTATTTACTGCCTTGACTGAGTACCAGACACTGTATTAGGAATGAATGGGAATGCCAACATGAGAAAAACATAGACCCTAACAACAGAAAGTTCACAATCTAAGAAGTAGGGCAGGGGATAGGTGAAAAAATTGGTGATGAGAGAAATGCAGAATTAAATAATATAAAACAAGACGAATTGTAATTGCAAAACAAAAGCACAAGATGATGTAGATTTTCAGTGGAAGGATAGCTCATATATGTTTGGGAAAGTAAGAGAATATATTCTGTATAATAGCTATCCTTTGGAACTTTTTGAAATGTGTTTTATGGTCCAGTCTATGGTCCATATGGTCTGTGCTTATTAATATTTTGTGTGTGCTTGAAAAGAATATGTATTCTGCAAATGTTGGGTAAAGCATTCTATACACACACACACACACACACACACACACATATATATATATTAGATGAAGCTTGTTAACTTTATTTAAATATTGTATAACTTTATATCCTTAGTGCTTTTTTTTTTGACTACGCTATTGATCAGTTAATGAAAAAGGCATCTGGATATCTTCAATAATTATGAATTAGTTCATTTGTCATTAAAGTTATGTAAAGTTTCTGCCTTTAAATATTTTTAAGCCTTTTTTGTTTTTTTAATTAAAAATTATTATATAATTCTCATCTATCTCATAACATCTTTGTGAAGTGATTCTCTTTACCTCAAAATAATACTTAAAGTTAAAAAAATATTTATAGTGTTTTATCAGATTTCTTTTGATTAGAATTTCCCTCCTATATCTGTTCTAATTTTGCTACTTTCTACTGTTTAACATCTTTATATTTAAGATAAATGTCTTATAAACATCACCTTTGCACTGATATTTTGGAGAAGGATTGTCATTACTCAAGTCTGAAAATATTATGTTAAGTGGTATCATTTAGCTCATTTAACATTATTGAAAATATATATATTCACAAAAAATATATTTATTTATTTACAATATATATTCACACAAACACACATGCATGCACAAATATATATGCAAATATGTGTGTGTCTATTTGTACCATATTATTTTTTGCTACTTTTATCACTTTTTCTATATAAACTATAATTTCCTTTCTTACTCCCTTTTGATTTAAGAGTATTTTTTTACTTTTTCCATTTTTTCTGTCCACTGTCTTGTAAAATATGTGCTCTAACTTTAATGATTACCTGAGATACCTTAACACTTAAATTTATTGATGTTTATAATAAATCAGTATTCTTATCCTACTCCCAAACAATAGCAGAAACTTAGAACAATTTAACTCCACTTATGCAACTCATAAATATGCTAATGTTGTCACATATTTTAGTATTATCTTCTTGTTTTAATCTCCACTTGTATGTGTAAATCATTATGCATGCATTATTATTCGAGTTTTATACTGTCAAAGTTTATTTACATGTACCCATATATTTAATTATTTCCCTTCATTCATTCTCATCCTGCAGACTTTTCATCTAGAATTACTTTTTCCTGGTTTAAGGTACAAGCCTCAGAATTTCCTTTGGTGTCAATCTGCTGGTTACAAACTCTGTTAGCTGTCTTGGGTTTTGTTTTTGTTTTTTTATGAAAATCTCTTAACTTTGCCCTTGCTTTGGAAAGATTTAGGGGAGTACAATATTCAAAGCAGACATTTCTTTTCTCTTCAATTATTAAAGCCATCTTCCAATTTTATATGTTGCTTATGGGAGGTCGAACATCAGTATAATTACCTTTCCTTTGTAAGTGGCTGTGTGCCATTTAAGATCTCTTCTATGCCTTTTGTGTTATGCAGCTTTGAAGTGTCTAGGGGAAAATTGATTTTTCTTCATCCTGCTTGGTGTTTGTTAGGCTTCATCACTATGTAAATCTGTGCCTACAATCAATTCAAGACAATTCTATGCCATTACCTCTTTGGATATTTTGTAATCCCTTTCTCTACTAGCCCTCTGAACCTCTAGCTGTAGCTCAAACACTTTGCAGTATCTGCCTTGTCTTTTAATGCAGTTTTCAAATACCTTATTATTTATTTTAGGTGCCACATTTATGAATCTCTGTTTAAGTTTAGAGTTGCTGCATTTTAGATAAATTCCTTATATATTCATTTCAGTTCATCAGTGTTCTCTTTAACTTTGTGCAATCTGCTATTAAACACATTCATTACATTTTTAATTTTAAATATTGTTGTTACCAGTTTCCAGAAGTTCTATTTGTTATTTGGAAATGGAATTTTTTTTTCATATCTGTATTTTAAAGCTCTTATTTTACCTCTTTAAACTGTCAAATATTGTCAATTCACAATCTGTGTCTAATTATCTACTATCCAAAATTTTGCAGATCTATGTTAATTGTCTCTGGTATTTCTTCTTTATTATGCCATGTTTCCTTACTTGTTTAGTGCTTCTTGAATGTGAGTGGTTCATTTTCCTTGGAACATTATCTGAGAAATCTTTGAAGCCTGGGATTAAAGGGGTTCTTCCAGAGAGATATACTTTTGACTCTTCCAGTAATCTGGGTTGCACTCATAGTCTGAGACCCTTTTAAACTAATTTTTGGACTATACAAGTTCTAAGAATGTGGCTGGAGACCTGAACAAATCTCAGCTTATAATTACAAATGATCAGGGAAATTTTTTCCCTTTGTTTAAACAGCAAAAATAAAATGTATAAAAAGGAACATGTAAGACATAGTAGAACACCTAATTTCATTTACTTTTCTCTTCTGGATTATTTCTCATTTTATTTATTTTTATAGTATATAGAATACATTACATGTGTGCCCATGCCTGTGTGCATTTCTGCCTTTGCAAAAGGTCTGTTCTAAAGATTTTTTTTTCTTTAATGAAAGGAGTTGTTTCTCAAAGTTTGAAAGTGACTTCTGTAACAATGGGAAGCTATAGAAAGGCAAAAGGCGGAAAAAAATGTTCTTTTAAGTCTTTAATCCATTTGGAGTTTATTTTTGTATATGGTGTTAGGTAGTTTCAGGGCAGGAATAAAGAGGTAGACATAGAGAATGGACTTGAGGACATGGGGTGGGAGGGTGAAGCTGGGTTGAAGTGAGAGTAGCATCGACATATATACACTACCGAATGTAAAATAGTTGGCTGGTGGGAAGTAGCAGCATAGGACAGGGAAATCATCTGGGTGCTTTGCGATGACCTAGAGGGGTGGGATAGGAAGGATGGGAGGGAGGCTCAAGAAGGAGGGGATATGAGGACATGTGTATGCATATGGCTGATTCACTCTGTTGTGCAACAGAAACTAACACAGTATTGAGAAGCAATTATACTACAAAAAAGATCTATTTAAAAAATGTTCAGCTTTGTGTTTTAGAAAGAATATTGCTCGTAGTGTAAAAAAAATAGTAGTAATGTAGTATGACTGAAGATGTGGAAATAAATTAGGAAGGTCTGACAAGAGCTCATGCAAGATTTGACACAGGCCTAAATTAAGGCATTAGTGGTGAGAATGGAGTGGAAGAAATTGATGAAAAAATGTGTGCTTTGAGCAGCCTAACTTCTCTAGAGGAATTTAACCAATGAAAATATTTAGTCAAAGTGTGTGTGTGTGTGTGTATGTGCACGTGTGTGTGTGTTTTAATTCCTGCCTTGTCCTGTGTTGTGGAGGAATTCTGTGAAAAAATGCTAATAACTAAGAGAGATATTTGATCATATTTAGGTACTCATGACTAAAAAATTCTGTATACTTAATGATACCATTCATATGTCTTAGATATAAACATCCTGTATAATGGCATGTCTCTAAGAAAATCAGAGTTTATTACATGTAAGAATTAAATAGTGAAGTGCAAGTAGGGTAGTGAGTTTATGTCTTATGATTGAGATACTTGATATAAGCTATGGAAAAGATTTCCAAAGAGATATTGCTATTACATCACTAATGATGATAGTTTATAATTTGTGAGTGATATATGTGTGTGAATTCATATACATATGTTTATATATATTTAGATTATATTTATATGTATTTAATGTACACACACACATTAAAGCTAAGATTTTCATCTACAGAAAATTCTAATGAGGGAGGCATAAGGTCATACACTTATCCTGGAGAAATGGCCAATTAGAAGAGCCAGCTCACTACTAGATAAGTGTTTAATGATTCTTTAATATATTTTGGAATAAAACACAGAGTTGAGAGATGTAGTCCTTGCCTTCAAGAGATTTGTTGGTTACAGAAAGTAAGGTTCATACCAGCTTCCCAGGTCAACATTCATACTAAATTATTTAATAGGATTTGTATTCCCAGGTGATTACATTTGAGTCATAGAAATTTGGCCATATTCTGCCTTTTCCTCCTTAAAGATTATTCGCTATTTGATATGCATGGTATGGGAGACTCATCTCCCACATTCCCTTCAGAGAAGGACTATTGCCTGCTTATGATGGTGCTGACTACAGCAGTCTCCAGCAGTCGGCATCTTCAGGGTCCTCCTCAGCAGCAGAGGGCCCCTACCTGAGGTCACACCATTCCTGGGGCAGCCCATATCCAATAATTGACCTCTGGAGGGTTGCCAAGATCCAGTCATTTTGATGCACTGAGGGACAAGTCTGACAGACCACATGTACTTCAGGGCTCTCCATGTGCTTGGCCAAAGCTTTGTTGGGCTTGCCTCAAAGTTTGACTTTTCCCTTTGCTCAGTTGTTCTGCTGGAGCCTTCCTTTCCCAGGTTTTGATTCTAGATAAATATTCTTCACACCAAACTCTGCTCAGTTTCTGCTTCTAAAGATTACAATCTGCAGCAGTATAAAAATCAGAGGTAGAAAGTGGTTATAAAATCAGAAAAGAAGTGATTTCTTTGACATTTCATTTTCTGTGTCTAATGTTATGGGAAAGTAGATTATTTTCTTAAAGTGTATATTATGCTTTCAGATGATTATTTCTTCAAAGCTACACAATTGAGTATAAGTTCTGTTGGCTTCTGCAACCCTAGGTGCAAATTTGAAAGTGATATTTTACACCCTATTGCTATTGTTGTAACTCCTTCTCCAATGAATCAGAATAATGGCTGTTGTGTACATCCTCTGTGGCAGTCAAGTTGATTCTGCTGGCACAGGGGGTATTATCTTTGAAATTCTTGCAAGGACAAGATCAAATGTAGCTAGATCTTCATCTTAAACCACAGATTATGAGTCAACCAGGGTTGGCCCAAGACAAGTATCTGATGTGTGTTTAGTCATATGGTGAGTCAGTGTTCTAATCAGGGGCAGGGTTAATCAGTTGGGGTTTTTTGCTCACCATGTGAAACCTTCAACTACTCTTTCCAGAGGGAATATGCATGCATTCTTTTGGCATATTTGGTTTTGCTTGTACATCATTATGTTTCTCTTCCTACTACCGCAAGACAAAGATATTAATTGCAGTCAAAAATAAAGTTATAAGCCCCTGGCAAGCTAAAATTTAGAACAAGTCACGAAAAGGATGTTTTCCTCTGCACTTTGGGAGATAAGATGGATATTTCATATCTGGGGAAGGAGAGAAACAGGGAGATGAAGTGGTTCACTCCAGATCACAAACCAAGTTGGTGGCGAAGCTTGGACTAGAATCCTGAAGTAGTGACTAAAATTTAACCACATCATGCTGCATTCCATTGAGACTACTTTGCTTGACTAGTATTGATGTAACCAAAAATATATCTCTTCAAAATGCAACATTCTACTAATGCTTACTGAGCACCTACTATGTGCCTGGTACTGCTCTAGGCATAGTACATAGGGCAGTGAATCAGATAGACAAGTTTTTTGTTGTCAAGGAGTTTACTTTCTGACAAAGATCAATTTTCTTTTCTGTTAAAAGTCACCTCTAACATATCAGTAACAAAATAACTGTTTAAACTCACAAGATAATGAAAAAAACAGCCTTGGCTACTTTTCTTGTGATTCGATCTAGAGTAACATTTCTTTCCTGGCACTGGTTCCATCAGACTAGGGCAAGGACTTACTACCAAATATGTTAGCAACCGTCACAGCATGTCTGATTAGCTTTTTTGGGTAACTGCTTAAAAGTGCTGTACCATTCAGTTACAAAGAGAATGTTTTTATATTTGAGACTTTAAGTTTGCAAAATAGAAATGAACTGGACCATGTTTTTCTAAATTAATGTAACATTTCCATTATAATATTTAAAAATAATTACTTAGGCCATTTATTTTTTCTTTGCAGAAAATCCAGCACGTAAGTTGTCAGAGCAGTAGTTGTTCAATTCCCAATTGAACAATTCCCAATTAATTGACAATTAAGAATTGTCAATGGTGAGAAGAGCTCAATTAGGAGTATAGAGTAAAATAGGGTCTTAAAAAGTGATTTGTTGACAGATTTTGGTGTTCTCATTTTATAGCACTTTGTGCATCTCCTTCATATTGCTTAGAACAATTTGAATTAATCAGATTCAATTACTTCTTTTAAAACATTTTTCTAATGGAGAAACAGCATGGGTATAATAGTGATTAACAGCAAGGACTCAGAAGCCAGGCTATTCTGTTTCTGCCACTAGCCTTGTAGCCTTAGGCACATTACTAAAGTCCTCTGGTCACTTCCTCATGTGTGAATAAGAAGAATAATACCTTACTCATAGAGTTACTATGAGATTTGGATGAGGTATTATTTGTAAAGTGCTTAGACCAGTGCTTGTCATGTTATATCCCTATTTATAAAATAAATAAATGTTTTAAAATTTATTTTCTACTATTAATAGAAAGAGGAAACATAGCTGCCTTAATTACTGCTAGTATTCTTTTCTATAACCGTGGGTGTATGTTGAGTTGTTCAATAAATTATTATTTAATGAAAAGCTGAATGAATGTTTTGAGGCCAAAAATGGTAAAAAGATTTACTCAAGTTCATACATCTTAGTGCTATAGACTTTCCAATAATCTAACAGGGGGACTTCCCTGGTGGTCCAGTGGTTGAGACTTTGCCTTCCAATATGGGGGATGTGAGTTCAATCCCTGGTCAGGGAGCTGGGATGCCACATGCTTCGCGGCCAAAGGACCAGGACATAAAACATAAGCAATGTCGTGGCAAATTCAATAAAGACCTTGAAAATGGTCCACGTCAAAAAAACAATAATAATAATAATAATAATAATAATAATAATAATAATAATAATAATAATATAACAGGGCTAGTGCTACAACTGATTTGGTGTCTCTCCCTTAGTGCTGCACAAACATCTTTTTACTTGACATTAAGCAGCCCTAAAATGTAAGAATCAAGTCTCCACCTCACAGATTAGGTAACTGAAATTTAAAGAGGTTAAATAATGTGTCCAAAGTCACAGAAATAGTTTGAGCAGAGCTTAGGATCAGATCCAGGGCATTCTGATGCCAAAGTCCATGTTCCTTCCCTACCACACAGTCTTACATCAAGAAAAAGTGTTTGGTGATAGCAAGTAGGCAAGACTGAAATTCACAAGGGGAAATTTACAGAAGCATAAGAGAAACAGTATTATGGGATGTGTTATATAAGGATTTGTCTTTCAAAAGACATCTCATCTCCTTCTAAACAAACATTGAGCCCAGTGATTTTAACGATATTCTACATTACATGCTGACATCTTTTACTCATGTCAGTTTATTGTAAAGCTAGAGACTAAGTTTGAAGTCACTATAGTTTGTACAAAGTATACTTAAGTAGACTGTCAGTACTTTTAAAGTTCAGAATTTTAAAAAATGCATATAAGATCTTTTCTCAATGAGAAATTGAAGAAAGAGCCACTGTAATTTAATTTTGTGTAAATGGGAAAAAAAAAGTCAAAAATCATTACATCCTTAGTCATAAACCATAGTGCATGACCACAATTCATAAGCCATACACTCAGATCTATGAATCTAGAAAATGAAGGAAAATGAGCAGAAGAGTTGGGCAATTGTTGGAAATGATGCAAAGCTACCCAAGGAATCTTATGATAGGGAATTCAGTCAGCCTGAAGAATTCAAGTAGCAAAATTTCAGGAAGAACAGAATTGACTTGCATGAGTACATCTTATCTATTCTTCCTGAACTGAGATTTGTGTACCGATTTCATTTTACTGTAATGTCTTATAACTGGATTTTTGCAGGGGTATTGAACTGATGTCAATAATAAGTACGATGCAACATAATCATAAAGCACAAGAAAATTGCTCTTCTTCATAAGACCCAGGACACAGAGACACAGAAGGGTTTTGATAAAGATCAGTGTGCCAGCTATGGTGGCCACCTGAGCAACAGTATCACTTCATTACATAGCTCTGATCTACTCCTCATCATTCCATAAAATACTTCCACCAAATAATTCATGTTTAGCTGATCACACCTAAAGGTCAAATACATTCTCCTCTGTTTAGAAACATCATTTTTAATTCTTTTTAATCACTCCCTAAAACCTAAAACAATCCAGAGATGGTACCAGGGGCAAAACCTTAGTTTTTCAGTTTGGTTTATTTACAACTGGATCTACTTCGTGTCTTGTTAGTGACTCAATTCACTTTGTCTGCTTAGCATCCATCTTAAAGTTGCAAATTTACAGCTCACTGACTGTGGTGTCAAAAGACATTTTGTGTTATTGCTGTATGAAATCAACTCTTCACAGTAACTGACTGTGAAAGCAAATTTCAAATTTAGTTACAGCAATTAAAGAAATATTTCTATGTTTTCACAAAGTTCCACCCTCACTTATTCATAAATACAGTGATAGGTCTTTAAAATAAAGACATCGTTATGTAAAGAAGTATGGATGATAAAGCAAAGGCCCAAGACTGTGTCTGCTCTAGAGAATGTGAGTTTAGTATCACGTGTTTCACTAATTGTTCCTGAAACATTAATTGGAAAACTGTGAAATTCGACTAAATGTTAGTTCCTTTCAGCCATAAAAATGGGGAGGTTGAACTAGTTGACACTGAAGGACATTTTCCAGGTTTTGCCTTCTATGAAAACAAAGCAACCTCATGAAATATGTGGTTAGAGCTGATAAATGAAAGAGTGACTCCATTTGTGAGTGACCTAGAACTTGTAGTAAAAACGAGAGAAGATAAACTCAGGGCAGCAAAGGTAAGTGGAAATGGCAGCTCTAATTGAGATATTCTAATTAGGAAACCATTAAGGCCTTATCTTTGTGGAGTTTCTTCTATCTAGACAGCATTTTGTCCGAGTATTTAAAACACTTTTCTCACACCAGTCCTAGGAAGTAGGTGCTGGCCCATTTTACATATGAGGAACTCATTCCTTAACATATCCAATTCATGTTACTGGAAAGGACAGATTTTAAAACAAGGTCTGACAAGTCTAAAAATAAAATGAGGTGCCTAGAAGTCAGATATTGTATTCTGAAACAAACAAGCCAAATCAAACAAAAAAAAAGACCCTAACTCACAACAAGACCCTCTTTCACAGCAAGAAGAGTACATACTTATGTCTTTTGGAAACTCTTCTGAGCAAACAAAAGTACGTGTGAGCTCTCTGGGACTGAATAGTGTGGCCACGGTGGAATTTTGTGGCAATATAAATTACAGAGAAGATGCATAGCTTTTCATCTCGTGCCCTCACCCGCAGATGTCTGTGGGATGAAAGTAGAAGTCGCGGCCAGCCACCCAAGCCCTGTAGTGCTGACACCCTGTAATCGTTTGTTGGATTCCTCACCACCCTCTTCATCCACCAAACCTCCTCTTAGGGCCGCTTTATGGTACACATTTCGGTTGAAAAAACTAAGTCACATTGCAATTAATTTCGCCTTGAGAATTTCACAACATCCTTTGAGATCACAGTAACCCCAAGGATATTGTGCAATCAGGGCTGGGGATCTCTTGCTTAACTTCTAACTTTGTGAAAGAAAAGCGGGTGAAAGTGAGAAAACCCATCTCACTTGAAACAATTGAGTTGGCATTAGTGGAGAGTAATAAAATGACTAGTAATCCTGGTAAAAATTTATCTCATCCAAGTAATCATTTTTAGTGTTCATATCTTTTTACAGTATTTTTCCAGGCAATGTACTTTTGCTCACCCTGAAAAAAAAGAGCATGCTATTTTGTGTTTTTATTTTTTTCCCTCTGGGACATGCCTTCTGTACCTTACATTGACTCACCCTTGTTAATTTAAAATAATATAAATAAACAAATACATGACTCAATAAATGTGATGAGTAAAGAGAAAAGGGTGTTTGGCTAGCAACCCAGTCCTACATTTTAATTAAAAAGCATGTCTCACACACCATCAATAAGTTTTCAAAGGACCTTTCATGACCAGTTCTAATCGCAAGCATGTCATTCACTCGTTCATAATAAATTGGCAGATTATGCTAATATAAGAAAGGAAGGCTATCAATTTTATGTGTGCCAGACAAGCTATGCCATCGATTTAAAAATTTATATGTGCTTGGAAGAGGAAGATGGTTAAGAACAGTGTTTCACAAACAGAATAAAATGTTACAGGGGGATAATTAATTAGATATAGGACAAATAGGTGGAGAAAAACATTGCAAAATATTATGCGTTCCTAATGGTCAAACACTCATGTGTTCAGTGTCACGTTATGTCTGTATTAATCCTTCAACAGAAGGATCTGTGATAATAGCAGATGTGTTAATTATCAAGATTGGGTGATTGACATTTTATTAAAAGTATTTGACTAAAAACGTCATAAAGATTCAGTTGATCGGGAGTTAAATTTTCTTAGGTCAAGAGATAAGAAAACAGCATAAAATAGGGTAATATTAATTGCACCAATAAAGTAATAAAATCACTATGTGATTTTTTTTGTGTTTTGCTCCCATGTGGTCTCCTTTTATGGAAAAAATCATTTAAGTTAGTTCACATTCTTCTACAAATGAGAGTTTGCAAAGGCAATGGGGAGTTGGAGGCTTATAGGAGAATCCAGGGTAGATTTATGGTCAGATAGGGTAATAAGATTATAGTTTAATATGCACAGTTAAGTACATATTATATCCTACAGTTATAGCCAAATCTAGTTGCTTGTCTTTAATTAAAAGATTAGATTTTTATCCTGAAGTCCAGTTTCAAAATACATGAAAATCCTTTCAAAAAACTGGAAAAATATATTTATGCTATATTACTTATGAGCAGAGCAAAAATCATCAATTTGTCTATGCTTATCAATCTAAAAACAAAAATATATAGCAGACAAAGCAAAGCAAATTAAACATTTAAAACTTACACTTGCATTTAAGCATTTTTATCTTATGTAGAGTTAATGCATTTAAGCATGCACACACACACACACACACATACAAGCATAACACCCAAAATATAACAGATAATTACTTCTAGAAATTTCTGAAAGTATTTATTATACTGACATTTATCACATTTGATAAATGTTCATCTTTTGACATTAACTGCTTATTGCACGAAATTGCCATATAGTTTCACCAGCATGGTGAAAGATAAATTTATTTATTACAAATAGTCTTACTTGGATAATTTCAAGAATATTAAATGTAAGTTGTTCACAGTTGTTAGATCTCATTTAATAGCTGATATGATTTTATATGCTATATGCTATAAAGTAACTTCACAATTAAGTTTTTCTTAATCTTAAGTATAATTTCTATATAATTTTTTAAATAAGCAAATAATTATTTGCCTTACAGGTAAAAATGATATATATTGTAAAACATTCTAAAATGAGATCATTTGGAAAGTATTACAATTTTTGCTAAGAAATCTTTTCCTGAACATTTGTAAAACTCAGAGATTAACCAATTTTAGGAATTACAGCGTGTACTCATCTTCTAGGGTTTTCCTTCTAGCTGTGGTTTTAATCTCCTTACAGTCCCTCGGAAAATTAGTTTCCGATTTGAAGTGATACTTGATTTGCATATGCAAACTTATGGAATTCAGTTGATGATTTCTAACAGGTTACATTCTTCCATCCATTGTGTAATTGATTTTCTCAATTTGCTTTTTTTCCTAAGCAAAGCAACAGTTAAAAATAAAAGTCATCAATATGTTCTCTGTAACAGTTGCCAAGTAGATTCTCATTCCCAATAGCCACCCCTTATTGGCTTTGCCCATTTCCTAGTGGGCACATTTTTGACTCTAGATCAAAGGATTTTTTATGGAAGAACCATTCTTAAGTGTTTTACAAAAGCATTTTCCTGTTCAGAGTTGGTTCATCAAAATGCATCCTGCCAACACAACACCCGTTAATGCTCTCTTGTGTTTTGAAGCTTTAAACAACCCCTTCCAGATGCATCTAGACTCTAAAATTAAGTCTGTTTTTCTCTCTTCCTTTTTTTTAAACCTCTCAAAGAATAAGTAATATTATTAACTGGCCTAAGACATGATCTTTTAAAATATATGTGGCCTTAACATAATTCTACGGTGCAAAAGTACAAAGAAAAATAAAAGACCAAGCGCAGAGGAGAGCAATCACATTTGCTTAGGACTTGCATTATGTTGAACTTTGGTGGAATGAGTCCAAGATGGAATTAAATCCAAATGTTTCCTGCTTTCTTCCATTTTAATAGCTTCATATTTCCTTCATTTCATTTCTTCTACAACTTTCACATTTAAAATAGTCATCTTTGAAAACACTGAACATATTTATGGCATGTCTGTTTCCTGATCTATATTCCAGTCTATCATATTGTAATAGTTACTAGACAATAAGAGATATTTCGGATTTATGTGTAATAGAGAAATTTAACTAAGGGAGGAAATGTGTCTCATGCCAACTTCAAAATAAATATTCCCTCGTATTCTAAAAGATATGACAATATTTGTAAAGTTATTTTTCCCATTAGATGGCAGATACAATCAAATAGACCAAGTTCATGTTATGAAGGCAATGGAAATGCAGGATTAAAAAAAATAGAACAGAAAGAAATATCAGGATATGATGATAGTTAACATGTAATCCACATTTCTATGGTTAGGGTCACATTAAGAACTTTACTTATAATAGAGCATTTAAATCTTCCATAATATGACGAGATAGGTCCTCTCAGCCCCTGCAGGTTACAGATGTTAAGTAACTGGACTGAGGTCACACAGGTAGCAAGTAATAGAATCAGAATTAAATTTAAGCAATTAGATTCCAAAAATCACATTTCCCCTTTCTCCTTTGAAGAATCTCTGTAACTGTTATACCTCGGTGTTGTTGCAAAAGAAGAAGATGAAGGATAAGGGAAGACAGATGTAGGAGGAAGAGGAGAAGGAGGAAAAAGAAGAGGAGAGAAGGAGGGGGGGAGAAGGAGAAAGGGGAGGAAGTTGGCACGATGGGACATTACCACCATCTACATGTAGCTTCTCACTATTGGAATCAATTCAGACTGGCATTCTCTGATTGGATCACTACTGTTTTGAATACCTAGCTTCCCATCAAGGTACAGTACAAAGAAGAGAAAAAAAGTGGAAGAGAAGGAGAGGGAACAGGAGAGGAAGGAGGGGTAGGAGGAAAAGGAGGAAGAGGACGGGGAGAGAAATGACCACTCCATTTAAATAACACATCTACCCAAGTCATATATTAGCTGTAGGGTGTTTATAGCCTCAGTGCAATTCTTTTACTGCACAGTAGAGACACTGAGTTGGCTCTTTTCTCTCAAATTCAAATGTCAATGTAATGGCTAACTCATGTGAATGGTCTTTGTTTCCTGGGGATGAGCAGCCAAGCAATAAAATTTAGATGAAAAAAGCTTCATGATTCTTGTTTGTGGTACTTTAAATAGTGCCCACTGTTATTACAGATGAAATACATGGAGTAGTAAGAGCAAGAAATCAATTGACTGCATACACTGTTCGTATTCTCTTTCTTTTTGAGAAATAATATTTTGCCTTGATATGAGTGTTTTCCTTCACCTTGTCTCATTTTGTCAACCCAACCATTTCTTCTCAAACCTCTCAAGAAGGGAGATGGGACTGTCTATGACTGCAATTAAGATTGTCCCCAAGAAGAGTAAAAATTACCTTCACACTTGCCTCATCAGTGAGGGAATTCTTGAGTGCTTTTGGATGATTCCGGACATATGAAGCAAAGGATCTTCCTGCCAAAAGTTAAACCCTCATCTAAGGCAGGTAAAATGACAAAAGACCAGGTTTCGTAGAATAAGTCCATATTTTAGACAGTAAAATATCCCTCCTAATCAGTCAGCCACTGGTTGGGACATATGCTCAGACTTCAGAAATGTTATTTTTTTTCAGTCTAACTTTATTATAATAATGAGTGTGTTCAATTACTTTATGGAACTACACCCAAGTAAATATGTGGGAAATAAAATAGAGACTTTCTTTTATATTTCCTTACTTCTGAAGATTACTCACTAAAGATAATATCTTTATTCATTTGTAAAATTATTAAAGAAAAATTATACAAATATTAATTGAAGTATAGTTTTCTCTGATGAATAAAATATGTGTTAATCTAGTAGTCTATCCTCAACATTGGGCAAAGATTTTCATTTCTATAATGCCAATTCCTTTATTGACATAAGGTTTTCTTAGCTACTAAATTTAATCTATATGGCCCCACCTTTAATCTACTACTTTTGTCATTATCAGGAATATGCAAACCTGTATTTGAATCTTAATCTGTGCTTCGGAATAAAATCATATTTATAACAGACCTTTCAAGAACTATCTTTTTAAAAGATACTTAAATAAGTAAAACGATGTGTTTATATATTTAATTGAGATATTATATCCTTCATGGGATATATCCAACAGTATTCAAACCTTTGCTAGTGCTAGAAAAATTCAGTCAGTATCACTTCTTTATGGCTGGGCAGTGCCTCTTTGCTATTACATCTTCCCATTTCACAGATTGTGACAAAGATTTCCTTCAGTTCTGAAGATATTTAGCTTCAAAGGTCTGGTGGAAATCTCACCACTTCCTGAAATATCCAGGAAATCCTTCTGAGTCTGAGTAGCTCTTTTATTGTGAAAAAGGCAGAGGGTGAATGGCACTCAGATTAAATCTAAGGAGACCTACTATAACCCACAAGTCTCTTTGGAGGGAGAGAGTGTTATAGATGTTGGCCAGAGATTGTATTGAATCCATCAGCCCTCACATTCTTCTTTCTCTTCTCAAGAAGGATGTTCCAGATGGTATGTATTAATGTGTATGTGCAATACTTTTGGCACAGGATAGAGGCAAGATAAGAAAATGTGAAGTAAACAGCGATGAAAATGAAAGTTACCAATGAAACAGAACTGGAAGCATTTAGGTTTCTAAGTAAGAGACTTCAGAGAATTAGATACAAAAAAGGTTAAATAATTTATCTATACTACTGTTGCCCAGCTAGAAAATAAAATGAAATATAATAAGACCCAGAGGTCTGTTTTTTATTGTGGAGGTATTCAAAGATTATTATTTTCTAACACTTAATACATTTAATTTGGTAAACTTCGCAATTATATATCTCTATTGTTATTGGTCTTACTCATTTTCTGATTCCATTCCATTTTTTAATTTTATTTCTGAAATTTGCATGCAATAACATAGCTCCAGGAATGTTGTGTATGATGAACTGAATTGCCAGGCAATTAATGCAGACCTACATGTTTCTCAAACCTGAGAACAGAGAGACTCATTTTTGGTCATGGACTTTGAAGGTAGCTAACCTTGGTCTTATACTTCCAGGGTAGCTTTTGCTCTGTTGGAAGTCATAGAGGTAGGAATCAAATTCAGTCATCAGAAGTTCTGTACATAAATTATTCAATTTCTGAATTTAAACATGATTTGTACCTTCTTCAGTCTCCTGCAAAACTCAAGCTTTCATTGCTGCTGTCTTTATACTTTCCATCCTTTCCTCTCTCTAAACTTTTATTTAAGCTATTCCTCTTGCTTGAAAATATCATAGTCCAGCTTGTTGGGAGACAATTCTCTATGGGTGTCCTGTGTTTCTACACATCTTAAGAGCAAAGGTTTTGGAATTCCCTGGTGGTCCAGTGGTTAGGACTCTGAGCTTTAGCTGCCAAGGACCTGGGTTCAATCCCTGGTTGGGGAGCTAAGATGCCTGCAAGCCATATGGCACAGCCCAAAAAAAAAAAAAAAAAAAGATCAGAGGTTTTAGTTCCAGACAATTCTCAAGGATGGGTGTATAGCATACAGCTTAGGAAGAGAGAGAGAATGCCTCCTGGAGAGAGCTCATGTTTCTTCCGTAACATACTCTACTATTCTGCAGGCATCACATAACTCTCGCTGCAAATAAAAGTTTAAGGAACCAGCAGAAGAAAATTTCTGACACTTTTGCTACTACTATTGCTCTGGGTAATAAAATGCTTTTTGTCTCTGACTCAGTAGTCTTGTGTTTTCTGCCAGCACTCAAGAAACTGTAGAAGGTGGACTTGTTAGCTGGCAAGTAGTATACAATCTGAGACCCTTCACAGTTCTTGATAGTTTCCATTCTTTTTCCTTATAAGAACCTTTCTTTGACCCATTTTGGTGTACATATTAAACATGGTATTTCAGTGTTTCCCAAACCTTCTCTGAAAATAGGGCTTCCCTAGTGTATATTTTAAATAACAGACTATTGGACCTCTCTTAGAAAATCTGAGTTATAGGTCTGAATTGGGACAAAGGAATCTGTTTGTTTGTTTTTAAACAGTGCTTCAAATAATTATTATCTATGGGAAGATAAAGTGTTTAAAATATGTATCACCACTCCAGGTAAATAGTAAATAGTCCAGCTCTTGTTGGAATCTTCAAAAAGTTTTCAGTAAATACCAATACTTTTCTCTACCTCACATATGAAAAAGTTGAAAAATTTTAAAAAGTTACCAAAAATCACTTTCATTACTGATAAAGGTCAGATTGGAGAACATAGTTTTTGTCTATTGCCCAGGTGGGTCTGCCAGTTAAGTCCCCAAATTTGATAGATTTATCCATTTGGTTTCAGGTAGAACTGAAGAAGGACAGAGCTTCCCATGAGGAAAGCTCTCACTCAGGTGAAAATTAAGACATAGAGGACTTTGGAAGTTTTATCATGAGGTTTTTGTTTGTTTGTTTGTTTTTTTGTTTTTTTGCGGTATGTGGGCCTCTCACTGTTGTGGCCTCTCCCATTGTGGAGCACAGGCTCCGGATGCGCAGGCTCAACGGCCATGGCTCACGGGCTCAGCTGCTCCGCAGCATGTTGGATCTTCCCGGACTGGGGCATGAACTCGTGTCCCCTGCATTGGCAGGCAGACTCTCAACCACTGTGCCACCAGGGAAGCCCTATCATGAGTTTTGACATAGGAAATGAGAGTGATTAAAAATAAAATTAATTAACAATGAGAATTGTCAAGTATTTTGAAGTAAGAAATGGAATAATCTGATCACAGAGCCAATATATGTCTTTCATTTTGATAAGTATTTAGATTTTAAAATTCCCACTTAAGTCATAATCTTCTGACTCAGAGAGGTTAAGAAATTTGCTAATGATCACATGGTCAATACATGTTACAGCTAAAATTCAAACTTCCAACTCTAAAGCCCTCCTATATTGTACAATAATACTAAAGAGTTATGAACGGTGGAGGAGGGAGAGTTAGGGAAAATAGGTAGAAAGTTGTTGCAATAATGGAGATAAGAAACCACAGTGCCTATAGTGAGGTTCAGTGAATAGCATAAAAATAAAACAATTTAATTCTACAGGGAATTTGATTTTCACTTTTTTCATTTTGATTTATTGAGACCTCAGCGTATCCTGGCCTTATGGTATACCCTGGAGTAAAAATACAATAAAACCTACATCTTGGATTGAAATGCTTTATAATTTAGTGAGGGACACAAGCCAATACAAGGCTACAATAAACTTAGTCACTGTAATCTCAGAATTGCATGTTACATGTACAATGGAGACTCCTACGAATAATCAATTATTCAGAAATGGAGAGAAGAAAGGGAAATCAGAAGTTTTTCTAGAAGTAGTTTCAGGAACTAGTGAGACACTCAATACACAGATCCTTTTCTAACACAGAAGTGATATCTTTCAAACTTTAATATATATGTAAATATACCAAATCAGAAATGGAGAAAAAATAAAATTATGTTTATATAAACCACCAAAAACATCTCCTAAACCAGTGATATTTATCATTAACATTTAGTATGGGTTTTACCAATCTATTTTTCTATGTGATAATGTAACTTGAGTGAGATTCATTAAGGAGAATTAGCATAGTCATACCTGTGAGTTCTTTTTTGTGGTTAGATGACACACTCTCCTAGCAGTGGACCATGGTAACCTGAATAAACCTTCTCAGGGTCTTTGAGTTTTCCACAAGCCATCAGTCATTATCAGATGGGTAATATCCCTAGGAGTTTCCATTCATTAATTCATTCAGTCAACCAACACAGAGCCCTGCCAATGTCCAGGTGCTGAGTTGGCTGTTCAGAGAATAGGACTCAATTCTAATAAGGGATAATCCAGTAAAGTAAGGGATAATCAGTCTATGGAGGGATAATCCAGTAATTCTAGTATCTGGACATGTACATTCCAAGAGATATTAGAGTTCTTACCAAGGGATCAATAGAAAGTTTACCAAGATTTCAAACTTCCCAAAACTGAATGTTTAAAAATAGAAAAACTGTGTGATTACACTCTCCTAACAACACAGTCTATTATGTGTATTGTCCCTCTTTTTAGTATGATCTTTCCCTCACTCTTCTTATGATTAACTTCTCATTCAAGTCTCAGCACTGATGCTTCTTCCTCCTCAGAAAAGTTATTATCCTGCTCAAAGAAGCACTTGTTAACCAAATAAATCACTCTATCCTGTCATTCTATTTATTTCCTTTAGAAGATCAATCATAATCTAAATTCATTTATTTGTTTCATTATTTATTACTTGCCAGCATCATTTAAATATAACTTATCAAGGCAAACACGTTATTTATCTTCTTCACAGCTATATGCTCAGCAATTAGAACTTCACACATAATAGTCACTTAATACATAATTTACTGAATAAACTAGGCATAGTTTCAATGTTTGCACCAAAGTGTAAGATGGTAGTTGTGTCACTTAAGATTTATTCAGCTGAAAAAATTAAAACCCAAAAGCCAAGTAGCTTAAATAGTTACAAAACTGCATTATCTTACAACAAGAACTTCAGAGGTAAGAAGGAATCAGAATACACTTGCAGCTCACTGACGTCACTAAGAAGTCAGGTTCATTTCAGTTTGGTCCTACTGAGAAGATTGGCTCTTCCACAAACCAGCTCATCTTGTGTTTGCAAAGATGCTGTAGCAATTTCGGATTATCTTATCTGCACATGAAAATATATAGTGAAAGAAATGGAGTTGTCTCTTACCCTGTGATTCCTATAATCCATGAACAAACTCTTCTGGACAATACTTAGAAAGCTTCTCCACAGAGGCCATTGTTCAAAATTCTGGTGCATATCCACAAATAAACAAATCACAGTGGAAACAGGACCATGATGATTAATTCACTCCAATGTTTTTCAAACTCTTTGACTGTGACAATGAAAATAGGTTTTTACATCAAGGTCCAGTACATAGGTATACATAACTGTTTAAAAAAATTCTATGAAATTTTCTTACCCTTACTCTAATCTATATGAAACACTCTGGTATTTCCTTTTCTGTAACATTTTAACAGGGTAATGTGTCCCACTAATTTGATTTATTTTCTACAAGTGTTTGGAGCCCACAGTGGATTGATCTTAGACCAATCAGGGTCTGCTTTTAAAGCTAGGCTCTGAATGAAATGAAGGAAGAGGAGATGCCCAAACTAAATAGTGATTAGGGAGAAAGAGAAAAATAGCCGTGACTTAGGCAAAGAGCATCTGCTAAATGTTTACTGAGTTATTTTCAGTATGTATATTACATATATATAAAAAATATTTAAAAATATATATATATGAGTTATATTAAATATATATTCATTGGAATGTTCATATTACATTGTTATGAGCATTGTAGGGCACAATTAATATTAACTGCAAGAAAGACTCTAACACATATAGCTACCAAAGACAATCTGTCAACAATCAAATTAGTTCCTAGAGCCATAGCAAAAGAACAAGTATGTAAAGACTTGTGTGGTTCATTTTTGTTTGTGTGTTTATTTGTTTAAAAAAGGTTTCTTGCAAATGATGGAAAGTACAGTTGAAATACCAGACCAGTCTAAAATACCAAGTAAGTGGAACCTTCTCAATTTCTTTGGATGTTATCATAAACCATCCCAACATTCTCAAGACTTCTCTGAAATCCTTCCAGTTGGCTCTCTTGCTGAGAATGAAGTGCCTGCCCTACATTGGTGTTCGCTGTCCAAGGTATTCACATCAGAATGTTAGAGAACAGCCACCTCCCCACAAACTCGAATCTCATAGGCTGAACTAAGAAGTCACTTCCTCCTACACTCTCTCAATCTCCTCTTGACTTTTACTTCTTGAATCTATCTCTATTTTCTTCTAATGGTATTTTTAAAAATCTCATTATTTCTAAACTAATAGACATTTTAATTCAATTACAGTATTATCTCATCTATCTGCCATGGCATAGAATCAATGTGTGCTACACAATTGGATTTTCCAGATAACTGAATGTGACTACTTCAAGCTCCAACATTTTATTTAATTTTATTCATTACTATGAAACACACCCTCAGCTGTATTATAGAAGAACCTGTCCTAATAGAATGTACTGAGGATCTAAATTTTTGCTGATGATTCAAGATAATTATTAGGGAAAGAATTCATTTTTCCGTACTGTAATAATAAAGAGAAGACCTTAGATGTGACAGACTTAAAAGGGGCAAAAAAAGACAACTAAAAGAAGAGGATGAATGCAGCACCTGGTACAAAAAGGTGTGGCTCCAAGAGGTAGAGAATAGAAGGAAGGACAAAGAAGCTACAGAGGGAAATTTAGAGGGCTGGCACTGTCACCAAAGAGAGCTAGGATTTCTTATTTCTTTTTTTAAAGACTTTTTATAACTGCTTTATTGATATACAATTCATCCATTTAAAGTGTACAATGCAATGGTTTTTAGTATATATACAGAGTTGTGCAGCCATCACCACAATCAATTTTATTTTTTTTATTTGTTTGTTTATTTTTTGGCCATGCCCTGCAGCTTGTGGGATCTTAATTTCTTGACCAGGGATCAAACCCCGGCCATGGCAGTGAATGCACCAAGTCCTAACCATTGGACCACTGGACCACCAGGGAACTCCCAGGGATTTCTATTATAATTTCCAGTAGTCGAATTGTTCTCAGTTTTCAGCAAATCAAATATGTACATCTATCTATAAACATGTGTGTAATGTGTAACGTGTGAAATATTCTAGCAGAGTGTATATATGTGTGTGTGTGTGTGTGTGTATGGCATATCTAAATTAATGATAATGTCCTAGAGCCAATGACAGGTTCGGAATTCAAATAAGTGTCCTGTATCCAAACCTACTTTCTGTGACCTTGTATGATCCCTTTGAATCAGGCCTAAGAATAGTGTGGACACCACGGAGAACACCCTCTCTGCCCATGTGATAACTGGAGCAGGGAAAAGCCAGGTACATCTTGCAAGGACTGAGGCTCTGCCCCAGGCAGTCAGGGTTACTCAGTAGGACGACTTTTGCTCTACCTCCACTCACTTTCCTCCCTGGCCCTGTCTCTGTCATCACTCTGCACTACACAGAGCTGCTATGCTCACGGAGCAGCCCATTGGCCTTAATACTTGAAGTCACAGCTGCATTGTAGGATCTTATATGATCAACCTAACACCCCCTAAAGCATTATTTTTTTCTCTCTATCTTTCAGATAAGGTTACAGAAGGCATCTGCCACCTTCTGCTTTTGAAGGAAGTAAACCTTGAGGAGCTGCGTAACAATCTCTAACAGATCTCAAGAAAGCAATGGGCCAGACAGTCAGAGATGGGCTTCCCAATTTTCCATAAAAGTAAAATGGATTTATTCTAGGAAAGTCAGCTCTAGGGGGAAAAGGGGACATTGTATTCTTTCTTCTAACAAGACAAGAGGTAAATGTAAAACTCAAGTTGCTGGTGCTACAGAATGAGGGTGCTAGACAGTGGTAAATATAGACAGATATTAAAATAGTTCATATTCAGGATAACATTAAATAATATAAAATATGAACAGAAATAGACAAAATATAAGATTCATACGTCCATTTTGCCAAAGCTCCATCACACTGTATGAAGGAGAACATAGACTTTTTCACACATTTTCAGGGAAAGAATTGCAAATCCTCAAATTATAAAATGTTTCCATATCATAATGTGTCTAGTATAATAATGTATCATGTATACTTGAAAAAAAATTGAGCTGAGAGCAGAAAACATGAATTTTAATCCTGGCTTTGACACTAGTGAGCTGCTGGCTTTGGCAAATCATTTATCTTTCTTAGTCTTTTGGGATCTTTGCTACAAAATGGAAAAGGAGAATTCTCACTAGATGACCCAAAAGATCCTTTCCAGCTCTGAAATTCTTTGGTTGATATGTAACCCATCCAGGCTCACCACTCTGCAAATATAAATGAGGTCATATTTACACTTACACTGTGGTCACATACATCCACCAGTCCCTGACCACAGATTTTCAAGCCCTCAGCACCTCTATCATTCCCTCCAAGGTCAGCCTCAGTTGTTTCTGGTTAAGATGGTAGTGCAAACACTGGTAAAGCTCTATCCTGATCCCCTCAAGTCTCTCTTACCTCGCTTAGCTACTGTACCTGCTCACCAAGTGTCAGGAGACCCTGAGGCAATGGCTGACTTGACAAACAAATGAGGAGATCTCAGAGCCCAGCTCCTCGGCCTTGAGGCAGCACAAAGTGTCAGTTACTAGGGCAATCCGTGAGAGTCATCTCCTGAGATCTCATCCTTGCCTGCCCTGCTTTTCCCACTCCCTGGTGTGTTTCACATATGCTTAGGAGAAATCCCCCACTTGCTCTTCTGAACTGGCCTTCGTACGGACGTCCACTGCCTGCCATCCGCTTGAGGGTTGTGCTCTGCCAGGATGTGGCTGGAGGTGATCTCATTGTGCTCACTGCTCCCCTACCAGGAATGCCAGGCCATCCCCAAGTGCAAATATGCAAGATACCAAGGAACCCTGTCTCTTCTTCAGTCCTCTCTGCACCAGCTGAATCATGGTGCAGTCTTGTCAGAGGTGAGGAAATGTGTTTCTCTCCAACTGTGTTGCACTTTGTGCCGACACCTCAGAGCTGAGCTGCCGGTGCTCTTCCTTTCATGAAGCTTATTGTGCAAACAGGATCTTCCTCTTTACTGTGATTCTTTTAGTGGTCGAGTTCAGTTACTGACATGCAGAAGATTAAAAAAAAAAAACACACGCATCATCCTGGTTTCTCCATTTCCCCATCATTTCTCTATGTTAATTTTTACAAATAGATTCTTAGAGAACCGCTGGCCTCGTGATCAACCTAAATTCTTGTTGCTGACATCTTGAACCATGTTCTGGGTATAGATAGATCAGAACTCCAAATCTAGAACCTCATGATCTCTCTCGGCCTCTCTCAGCTCCAAGCCATTCAACCTCATAAAGTTGGTCCTACCAAAACAAAGGAGTGGCACAATTCTTTCATTTGTAAAAGTTACTTTTTAAAAAAATCCACTAATAGAAAATGATTAGTAACTAACTGGTTTTCATAGGTTTGAACTAAAACTCCCATCCAGGTGTTTATTTCCCTTTTTATTATCTTCTTCAAGAATCTTAAAGTAATAATAGTGGTTAATTTTCATATCGTTTACTTGATAAGCACCAACAGTTGTGTCATTTAATCACTCTTGGAGAAAGGAGAGAAATTAATCTGATAATGAAATCATGCCAATAGTCCTATTTGTTCTGGGAATCCTCAGGTCAACTTGGTAACAGTGGAAGATGTTCAGGGCAGTGGGGCAAAAACTAGATTAGGGATAACATAATTAACATGCAACATGCACAGAAGACATGACTTAAATCACCATAGTTGTCCCTCCTTTTAAATAGGTCACCTTACATGAGGATAAAAGAATGATCATGTTCGTTTCTTGCTTTTATGTACAATATATTCATCATATAAAATTAACTTCCTTTTTTAAATCAATACCATCTTATCAATTGTTTCCTCTCATCCATCATTTTGTCTTCTTGCAGCTAAAATAATCACACGCATCTGTCAGAGTTTATTAACTAGGCAGTGGAATAGAAAACAAAATTTATATTTCTAGTACTTGCATTAACTCCTGGGAGAACTGGATTAGCCACTTCATCAGCAGGAACCAATCACATTTTTTTATGCTCTATCCTACATGGGACTAGTTTGGGGTACTCCGATAAAAGGAGGTTTCTACGAAAGACATGGTTCCTGTTTGAATCAAGTTTATAATGTAAGAAAGTAACAGAGAGACAGACAGAGCAAGCATTGTTCAAACACGCTCTGAAAAACACATTTTTCATCTGGCTTTTATAAAATTCCCCTTTGGTAATAACTTTTAAGGAAGACTTTTAAGGAGGTGAAAAAAAATTGGCAAGAACAAGATTAAATCAAAATGTCCCAAATAATATGATCAAAGTAACTTTAGAGAAGAAGTTCTTAAACTTTTGGGGGGTCATCAATTCCAGAAAAACATGTGAGTGTGTAAGCATTGAAATTTTGCGGAAAATGTTAAGGAATTCAAAACTTTTGAAGCTCCTTTTGTACCCCAAGTTAATTGCCTCAAGTTCAGGGTTTTCCAGAAACAGTTTATGATATGTCCAATTTTGCTAAACTAGAACAATATTTACCTAGATTATGATCTCCCCTTTTGCTTCCCTTTTTTCTCTACCTCTCTGCCTCCCTACAAACATTTTCTCTGTCTCCCTCTGTCTCTCTGTTTCTCTCTCAGTCTCTTTCTCTCTGTGTGTGTCTCTCTCCTCCCCACTTTTCTGGTCTTCTGAGAGTCAGTTCAAAATACGAAACCACCCATATTCTCCAACACTTCACATGAGCTTTGAGGGGGAAAACAAGATAAAAACAGGAACTTTGCAAAGCTTTTTCTTTCTCCTCTCTCTCCTGATGATGTGGTGATGCTGGACTTAGTGAGATCCCCAGCTCTAATCCATGTCATATTATCCTTCCTCTTTGTTTAACCTAGAGGCCACACCCACCTGGGATAATGGGAATTGCTCTGAGATATAACCGCATTTGATTTTGGCCTTTAAACATTGCTGAATATGTGAGCACCCTCCATGGGGCAGGGGGTGGGGGGTGTCTCATCTAAGTTTTTTGAACTATGCTTCTGTATCCCTGTATTATTTAGAGTAATGCTAGCTGCTGCAACAACAACAATTAGAAGCTCCAATATTTTAGTGACTTAACCCATTAAAAGTGCATTTCATGTCTGGGACAGACATTCAATTCATGACAATCGAGAACAAATGCTCCTGTCCTCTGAGAGAGATCAGCACTCTTCTTCCTATTCTTTTGGGGATCCAGCCTAGCAGGTAGACAGAGATGGTAGAGATGGCACTTCAATGTCCATCCTAAGGCCTGGAAGTGCCCCTCATCTCAGTGGGAGGACTAGCCACATGGCCCTACCTAGGAGAGAAGGGTGGAGGTGAGGCTGGACAATGTGCTCCCTGGCTTGACAGATGCTTCTGGCTACAGCCCTGCACTGGAGAAGGAGGTCGTGGATATTGCTCGGCCACCAGCTTTCTCTGCTTTTGCACCTTTTGGTAAGCAGGGCATTTCTTACCCTGCCTTGCTTGAGATCACTGATGTACACCTTTCAGGCGTGTATTAGTCATTTATCACTCTGAAGAAAAATTTCCCCAAACTTAGCAGCTTAAAACAGCAAACACTTCCTATCTCAGTTTCTGTGGGTAGAGGTGTGGGTGTGGCTTCACTGGCTGCCTGTGCAAATGTCAGCAGAGGCTGCAGGGAGGGTCCACTCCAAGCCTGCTCTCTGCTACTGGCAGTTGGTGGTAGAGGTCAGCTCCTTACCACCTATTCCTCTCCATAGAGCAGCTCAAGGCTCGGCAGCTGCTTCCTCCATAACAAGGCAGCAAGGGAGTGAGAAAGGGAACTGATGACAGATACCACAGTCTTTTTGTGGCCTAATCTTGGTAGTTTCAACCCTGCACTTTGGTTGTGTTTGATTCACTTGGAGTAAGTCCCAAGTTCAACCCCTGTTCAAGTGGGGGAGAAATACACAGGAGTGTGAGCATCAGGGGGCAGGGGTCGCCAGGAGCCATCTTCAAATGTATAAACAGAGAAAAGGAGGTGAGATCAGGTGTGTTTCTTTCTTGTCTCTTTATCTATAGTCTCTAGGGTTTAAAAATATGTAAACAAATGTCTCTGTGCTTGCTTTGGTAACAAGAATGTAAGAAGATGCCTGTACATCGAATTTCTATTCCAAAACAGAGCAGTAAAAAGAACTCCTGGTAGGAGGCAGCAGGTGGTTGGGCAGCCAGTCTTAGCGGGCTTCTGGCTGGGGCTCCTTGTCATTCTCTTCACATAGGTTTTCTGGTTTGTTTATTTGTTTTTCTCTGTATTACTTTTCTTTTTTTTAACTTGCTTTAACTTCAACAATGAAAACTTCCCTGATTATCTCTGATTACAAACTTCCAAACCAGAGTGTTACATTTGATACAACTGATGATCCTACATTGATACAACATAATCACCCAAAGGCCATAGTTTACATTACAGTTCACTATTGGCTTTGTATATTCTATGGGTTTGGACAAATGTATAATGATGTGTATCCACCCTGACGGTATCATACAGAATATTTTTATTCCCCTAAAAATCCCCTGTGCCCTGCCTATTAAACCTTCCCTGCCCCTAACACCCAGAAGACCCTCATCTTTTTAATGTCTCTATAGTTTTAACTTTTCCAGAAAGGCATATAGATGGAATCAGACAGTAAGTAACCTTTCCAGATCAACTTCTTTCAGTTGGTAAAAAGCATTGTTTCCTCCATGCCTTTTCATGATTTGAGAGCTCATTTTTTTAGCACTGAATAATATTCTATAGCATGTATGTACCACTGTTTATTTATCCACTCACCTACTCACCCTCTTGGTTACTTTCAAGTTTTGACAATTGTGAATAAGGCTGCTATAAACATCCATGTGCAGGTTTTTGTGTGTACATAGGCTTTTGAGTTCATTTGGGTAAACATCAAAAAGCACACTTTCTAGATCATATGGTAAGAATATGTTTCATTTTGTAAGAAACTGCCAAACTGTCTTCTTTACCATTTTACATTCCACCAGCAATGAGTCTAAGTTCCCATTCTCTACCTCCTCACCAGCATTTGGTGTTGTCAGTGTTTTGGATTTTGACTCTTCTAAAAGGTGTGTAGTGTTATCTTGCAGTTTTTTAAATTTGCATTTCCCTGGTGACATATGACATGGAACATCTTTTCATATGTTTATTTGCTATTTGTATATCTTCTTTGATGAGGTCTATTAAGGTCTTTGGCCCATTTATTAATCAGGTTTTTAATTTTCTTGTTGAGTTTTAAGAAGTCTTCATATATTTTGGGAAACAGCCCTTTATCAGATATGCCTTTTGCAAATATTTTCCCCAAGTCTGTGTCTTACCTTCTTATTCTCTTGTGATTGTCTTTTGGAGAACAGAGATTTTAATTTTAATGAAGTCCAGCTTATCCTTTACTTCTTTCATGTATCATGCCCTTGGTGTTGTAACTAAAAGGTCATCACCATACCCAACCAAGTTCATCTAGGTTTTCTCTTATGTTATCTTCTAGCAGTTTTATAGCTTTGCTTTTTAAATTTAGATCTATGATCCATTTTTGAGTTATTCTTTATGAAAGGTGTAAAGTCTGTGTCTAGCTTCATTTTTTTTATGTGAGTATCTAGTTTTCCAACACCATTCCTTGCTTAGAAATCGTTTTCACTTTGATTCTTTTCCTAATTTATAACCTTTGTCTTCCTGTCTAGAAAGCAATCATTCACTCCTCAAAACAATCCAGAGCTTGGAATTTTATTCTGTTTTATTCAAGAAGCTGAGATGGGTTAGCTCCTTGGCCTCTCACAGCTCCTTAAATCTGCATCTGGGTTTATTTCAATGACGCCTGCCGATATAACTTACTTGAGCCTGTGGGACTTCATTAAGCCTCTAGGAATAAGGATTAAGAAGAACCTACATGCTTAGCTGGACCACACCTTATTAAACTCCTCTGTAGCTGATCTAGGTTTTATTTTCATCCTGATTACAGTCAGTGGATTCTTGCTTTATTCTTGGTGGCCATGTAACAGAGTTCAGCAACCAGGCCTAACTTTCCTGAACTAAGTTTCTGCCTGTGGCTCTAGCTCTCAGCTCCAGTTCCTGGCCTGCCCTTCTGAGATCTTGCAGGAGCTACAGCAATGTACACCTCAGCCCTGGACATCATGCCTATATTCCCACTGCTTGCTGTCAGAGCCCCCTCTTATTCTCTCTCTTACCTTGTACCTGGATCTTTCATAATCACCTATCTTGTGCAAATGGAACTGACTTATCTCTGGATCCTGATCATCCTCTTCTGTCTATCCTGCTGAAACCCAAACCTATGTTCAGTTCATTTCCTTAAATGGCTTTCCCATTCTTCTCAGACAATAAGAGTATTTTGAATTTACAGTACTCAAGATTACTGAGTGCCTCCAGAAGAAAGAGAAACAAAGAATTCATTCATCAGGTCCCCAAAGCAGTTAGTTTTGCCCAGTTTTGATGCATGTGTCTAAATCCTAATTCTACCCATCCAATAGAAACAGTTATTTGTTAAGCAAAATCTGTTCAGAGTATCAGGGTGGATCTGGCTGCACAGCTACTCAGGTATACCACATCTTCCTGTTTTTTTTGGTAGTTAGGTGTAGCCATGTCACTAAGTTCCCATCAATGGAGTGTGAGCAGAAGTGAAACAGGGAACTTATGCCTCATTTGCTTAGAAAACGCCTGGTCTGGGATTCTCCTCACTTTTTCCTTGCTTGCTGAAAGTGATAATGAGAAGGCTCCCTTGAAAGCTACACGTGGAGGATGTCAGAGCTGCCCTACCATTCAGGGGATGACTTGAAGTTCTCCTTGCCCTGTGCCATAGAAGACACAAAATAAAGTTCTGTTTTGCGAAATCATTGTCTTGTGGGTCTATTTGTTGCATCAACACAGCCTTCACTCTAATGACTACAACAAAATTAATAGAAATCTTATATTTAATCATTTAAAAGTAACAGATCCAAAGTGTCCCCATTCTTCTACACGTTTAAATAACCAATTAAAGGCCAAATGTAATTTAAACAGAAAGTAATTAAACTAATGTGTACCTTAGAAATTAGTCAAACTTCTATTTTGCTACTTGCCTCACTTTGCCACTCTTTTCTTAGGAAGTGGGGTGTGGGAGAGAGGAGACCTTAGGTGACATCTAGGCTTCATCAGTCAGGCATATAATGGGTTACTGTCAATTTCATTTTTCTAGATAAGTTAATGATCGATTACCTCTCAATTGGCAAGACTGATTATATGCTGACATGAGAGCCAAATGATTCATTAAAGGAATCTGACTGACCATACTGTGGTCTCCTGGGGGTGATGTTGTATATATAATGTTCACAGAAGGCATTTGTATTTCTTGAGGCAGCAGATATTGAACAAAACCGAAGAAGCAAGAAAAAAAGGAAGCACATGTCCAAGGCACATGTAATCCAGGGCATTTATCACTTTGAAGGTTTAATGATTTTTTGAAAATGATACTCATAGTAAAATTATAAGGAGCATCTATGTTAATGGTTTCCAAACTGTTTAGGGCCACAGGATGCCCTGGGACATTGATGAAACTATGGACCCCTTTCCTGCAAAAGTCCACAAACATAATTAATTTTGTATACAGTGTAGGATGATTCACAAACACCCACCAGTTCAGGCACATCCCCAGATCCCAAACTCAAATAAGAAAGTTTATGAACCAGGCATTTTAATGCACAATAACACAATGGAATATATATTATTTTCCAAATTCTATAGGTGAGGCACAAAGAATTTCAATCAGTGGTTCAAAGCCACACAGATACAGATGAGAAGGCCACGAGTGAATAGCAACCTTCTGACCACCAGGGTACTACCTCTCTACTACATCACACTGCTCCCCTGCACTTGGGAGAGCAGATATACCATCTGGGGTTCAGAAGCCTTATGACTAGTGTTAGAATTAAAATAGCTGCACCAACTGCAGACCCAGAATTTAGATTCGGGTCTGTATGGTGCTATTAAAACCCAGACACCATCATTTGACCAATCCAAGAAAACAGAAAATTGCTCATGCCTATCCTCCCCAAGAAAACAGAAATGGAAATAAGAGGTGGAGAAGAGGTATGACATGAAGATAATGTCCATTTTAGCTGATTAAATAAAAATAGATATTGATTATCTGATGAATTAAAGCAAGTTACAAGTTCTAAGTTCACAAAATCAGTTCCCAGTATCCAGTAATAAAATGAAATATTAAAAAACCTGCACAAGTCTTCTCTGCATAAACTGACAATCACCGTGCCTAAGGTCTCTATGCATAAGGTCTCTATGCATCTAACATTTGAGGAATAATGTCAAGTTCTATTAAACAGATAGTACAGATAAATAAAGGATGAATGATGCAGCATAATACATAGGAGACACAATCCTTTCTCTTAAAGTTGTTCTTTCAGACCTACTGTGATGTTCCTTCTAACGTCAAGGGGCAGTGTCAGAAGTTATCCTGGAAATTATACAGATTTCTGTTTATCAAACCAACCACCTCATGACAAATACTTTTAGATTTCCACTCATTTAACTCACAGTTTGGGTTTTAGGCCAAATACACGATGCCGACACTGTTAAATGTGCACTAACACTTGCAATAAAGAAACAAACATTAGCTGATCCTCTCATCTCCCACTGACAGACCATCATCACCCGGTTGCACATAGAAGCATACATTTCAGAAGCTCATGGCACATGTCACGTATCCCCCCCTTGAGTCAGGTTCCTTGTTTATCACCACATGAAGATTTCTCTGGTATATTTTTAGCACAACATGTTATTCTAGACTGATCATATGTTCACAGATTGTGGGGAGCCTGTGAAAGACTTTCCACTGTACTTGCTATTGGGCAAAATCGTGCCTGCTACCTGGTACTCATGCAGAGTAAACTGTAATGTGGAGACAGATGGTATGATCAAGTGGGAGAGAGACTCTGTCGGCAAAATCAGGAGAGCAGGGAATGCTCTAGCAGGGGATGAAAGAGGAAAGAACAAGTTCACCCCAGCATGAAAATAAGATGACAATATAAAAGAATGTCAGTGTGGAAGGTCACCCCTTTTGATTTTTGCCAAGATCTTAGCACCAAATGATCATGTGAACGTTCCAAGGAAAGTGATAACTCCGGGTTCTCCACATGGTGAGCGGGGCCTGACTGTTCAAACCACAGGGGTTTAATACAGGGTTTAATACATGATACTTTGCATGAGACAATTCAACAAACACAGTCACTCAAGGACATGTTGCCTAATATATTCCATTCTGCATTTGAGAATAAAATAATGTTTTCACTAGAAGTTGTTTGTTGAATTATAAATGAGATCTCACTAGTTTTATATACTGTGTGTTGTTCATGATATTCTCATTGTTATCCAATCACTAAAACTAAGATCAAATTGGTTTTCTTATTTTGCATCAGAAAAATCAAATCAGTTTTCTCCTCAGTCTAGTCTTACTGTGATTAGTACCTTCCATGGGATGAGGAGAGGTTAGCAAATTGGATTTTGTTTACCTTTCACATACAAACTGCTACCCTGGGCACTTTCCCCCAAGACATTTACTTATTTTATAGCTATTGTGCACATGTTTATGCTTATAAAACAGGCATACCAATTGGATTTTTAAAACACAAAAGCATCTGATAGAAACCAGCCCAGTTCCAAGGAAGTCTCTGATATATTTAAGCATTTTCCATTCTCCCAATTATAAGTCCAGGTCACTAACTTGACAAAATATGGGTCATCCTCCAAGGCTCTCTGTCAATGGATGCAAAAGGAATCAAAGATGAGAAATATATATATTTGCTTTGGTTATAGGGCATTATATGTGAGTGCTTATTGCTAAAACAATTTATACTTAATTAAATGTTATTTCTTACTCTCTCCAACAGCATCTACTACATTATGCCTGGCAATAAGAGGCTACTAAAATTTCAGATCAAGCTGGTGGATTGAGGCTCCGAGAGCAGGCACGGCACACAAGAAGCAGCTCCAGGGGCTGCTGGAGCGCCTCACCCCGGTCATTCGTGAAGCAGTTCTAGTTATTGGTTCTGCCTGTGCTAGCTTTATCCATGAGCCCCCAAAGATCTTATATAATGGCATTAAGTAAATATACACATTCTGTCTATATGCAACAAGGTGCTAAGCACAGTAAAGTTGTTATATGAAGACAAAACAAATATGTAGGTATGGGTATCTTTAGCTTCTGGTCTTCTGTGTAGTCAAATAGAATAGCAAGGGGTTTTAAAGAACTACTAACCAACTGTTACTGGATATGACCAACCCAGTTGGTTGAATGGTCTAGTTATTTGGAAATTATCTAAAGAGGCAGTGTTGAAGAGTAGAAGAGCCCAAAGAGACAAGAGCTTATGTGTCCAACTAAGCTCTTCCTTGCAAAGCCTTCTAGTGCTGGATCTTTCTATTTCCAATGCACCCTATTTCCTTCATCTGTAAGTAATTACCTGTTCTCTACTTCAGACATGTTCTGACGACCTGTGTTGTCACAGTATTTTGTTACTCCTTAGGCTGATTAACATTTTAAAGAGGGTTTATCTTGCTAAATTATAAAAATAAATACCTATTATGAAATACAGAAGGGACAGAAAAGTATAAAGTAGATAACAAAGCTTACTTTGAATCTTAACTATCTAAAATACTGGGTATTAAATAAATACTGGTCAAATTCTTGAAATATTTCTTCCCAGAACTTTTTTTGCCCAGTTGGTATAAATGTTTCATTTTAGAAAATTAACATACATGTTTAATCCTGCCTTTTTCACATATTGAGCATTTCCCTATATCTATGACCATTCCTCAAAAGCCCGACTTTTTTAATTACAAAAAGAAATTTGAAATTAGTTGAGGTACCAAAATTATAAAGAAATTTCAGGAGTATTTGAGCATATGAATTGCTCTCCACCTCTGGAGAGGAGTCCAAAAGATGGAGTTACTGGGTCAAAAGACAAAATTATTTCTTTCAGTCTTTATATACATATTCCAATATTATATACAGATATATGACACCAATCTGTTGCCCAAATTAATTTTATATGAATGCAATCAACAATGAATATAATCACTTAAAATGCTGCCATTTTGGAATATGTGAAGTGTTACTTCAGTCATTTTTATTATAAGTAAAGTGATGATATGCGTTGATTGTATTTGTGTGATGTGTTTTTCTCTGATTTATTCATTAACACTTTTTGTCCATTTTATTTTGCCTCCAAGTTTTAAGTAATAAAAAATATTTCTATCAAGTGAACATGATTATCATATTACTTATCCATATATCTATTTTGACTAAAAATTGAATCAAAAGTATTTTATTATATATTAGTTTAAGACTTACTATAAAAATACTGTAATCTAGACAGTGTGGTACTGGCAAAAGGTCAACAATTAGACCAATGAAATAGAGAGCCCAGAAATAGATTCATGCTATGTAATCATTTAATATTTGATAGCAGTGATAAAGTATTCCAAAAAGGAAAGGAAAAGCTTTTCAACAAATTGTACTGGAACAACTAGATAGTCAAATCAACCTTAACCTCTAAATTACCACAAACATTAATGGATGTTTGGATTAATGGAGATGCATCCCAGACCTAAACATAAAAGCTAAAACTATAAAGCTTTTAAGGGAAAACATAAGATATTTTTGTGGTTTGAAGATAGGCAAAAGAAGTTTCTTTTAAAAGACACAGAAAGCAAGATCCAAGAAAGAAAAATATGATAAATTATACTTCATAAAAATTAACATCTTCAACTCATCAAAAGACATCTTTAAGTAAATGAATAGACAAGCTATAGACTGTGAGAAAACATTTGCAATTCATATGCCTGACTTAGGTCTGGTAAGAAGAATATATTTTACACAAACACACACTCACAACTCCTATAAGACAATCATAAAAAGACAAGCTACCAGATAGAAAATGGGAAAAATTAAACCATATGCTTCACAAAGGATAATATATACAAGTGAATGATAAACACATTAAAAAGCACTGAATATCATTAGACATCAGGAAAATTCAAATTTAAACTATAATACAATACAACCATATATCCAATAAAATACTTAAAATCAAAAGACAGATACTGTTAAATGTTGGCAAGAATGTGTAGCAATTGGAACTCTCATATACTGTTGATGGCATTATAAAATGTTATAATTTTAGAAAAATCTCTCCTACCTTCTTCAGAAAGTAGACAAACACCTAGCTTATCACCCAGTGATTCCAAAGAAACATATGCCCCCCAAAAAAGGACTTGCACAAAATTGTTTATTACAGCTTTATTCATAATAACTCAAAAAAGGAAATAGCCTACATGTCCAGCAATAGGAGAATGGATAAATAAATTATCCTATATTTCTACAGTGGGATTCTACAGGCAATAAAAAAGCATAAACCACTAATATATACTCTAAGATGGATGAATCACAAATTGTGTGCTGAGTGAAAGAAGTCTTACACAAAAAATTACACACTCAGAGATTCCATCTTTATACAGTTCTGTAACAGACAAAACAAATTTATTATGAGCATGGAGATGGAGATCTACTGGGAAAGAACGTCAGTGAATTCTGGAGATACAGTCATGTTCTGTTTACTAACAGGTCATCAAATGATCACTTAAGATTTGTATATTTCATTGTATATAGATATTACCTGAAAAGAAAAAAGAATAACCATAAACACTGAATTCTAATTAATGATGTGTATGCTAATGATATGTATACAATAACATGAACTAAAGTCTTCAACTTACTTCAAAATGCATTTAAAAAAATAAGAAGCACAAATAAATATATGTGTGATAAAAACAAGTATAGTAAAATATTAATTGTACATTTTGGGGGCTTCCCTGGTGGCGCAATGGTTGAGAGTCCGCCTGCCGATGCAGGAGACACGGGTTCATGCCCTGGTCCAGGAAGATCCCACATGCCACGGAGCGGCTGGGTCCGTGAGTCATGGCCACTGAGCCTGTGCGTCCAGAGCCTGTGCTCCACAACGGAAGAGGCCACAACAGTGAGAGGCCTGCCTACCACAAAAAAAAAAAAAAGAAAATGTACATTTTTGGTGTTTTGGCAACTGGATAGTGACAGGTACAACACCAAGAGTGAACCCTAGTGTAAACTATGGCCCCGATGATAGTGATGTGTCAATGCATGTTCATCACTTGTAACAAAGGTATTACTCTGGTTGATAGTGTGGAAGGTTGTGTATATAAGACCTCTTTGTACTTCTGGCTCAATTTTGCTATGAACCTAAAACTGCTCTAAAAATATAGTTTATTCATTAAAAAATTAAAGTACTATACATCTTAAAAGAATCACAAAAATTTTAATACATAAAATTGTCCTTCATATTTGGTTCATGTATTTGATTCCAACCTATTACAGGGTCCACACACACACACACACACACACACAAAAGGTAGGAATGGTTCCTCTGCCCTATTCTATTACTCCTCCTTCACCCTGCAACATTTTATGATGAAAGTTTACCAACATACAGGAAAGTTGAAAGAATTTCAGAGTGAACACCCATATGCCCACAAACTAAATTGTACAATTAACATTTTGCTACATTTGCTTTTATCACATATATATTTATTTGTGCTTCTTTGTATTCTGTAGTATTGTGCAGAAAAGTTTCATTGCCCTAAAATTCCACTGTGTTCCACCTATTCATCCCTTCCCTAGCCCACCCCTGACCATCACTGCTCCAAGGTTTGCCTCTTCCAGAATGTCATATAGCTGGAATCATATAGTATGTAGGCCTTTCACATTGATTTCCTTCACACGGTAACATGCATTTAAAGTTTTCTCCATGCCCTTTCATGGCCTGATAGCGCATTTATTTTTAGTGCTGAGTAATATTCCATTGTCTGGCTGTACCACTGTTCATTTATCCAGTCACCCTTAGGAATTTGGGTACAAAAGTAGCTGCGAGTACCAGTTATTCTTTCTATAAATATGTATTAGGATAAGCCCAAAGGCTAGGCCCTTGTCTGCCCCTCCATTTTATATATGGAGAGAGGAGGGAATGTGACCCAGGGCAGAGAGACCTGGACCCCAAGAATCATGTTAACTGTTACATACCAGTCTTCTAGTCATAGATGCATGTTTAAACTCTTTTGAATACGCAGCTTGTAAAGAGGCTTCCTGTTTAGTTTATAAATACAGTTTGAGGGTTTGGAGAAAGAGTACTGAAAAGTGAATGTCCAAGGGCAGCAGCAAGCCAGACCCTTCATCAATTGCAGTCCTACTACTCAACACCACCAGTGGCCTGGGCTGTCCCAACATCTCTCACGGCAAAGGAACAGGTGGCAATAATGTCAAGGTAATGCATTGAAAGGTAAAAGCAGAACTAAAAAGCTTTCCTCCAACTTATTCTTTCTGACCTGTCCCTGATTTCCCTGTGCTCTGGCTGCAAACACATCAAGGTCCTCCCTTTATAGGCACTGCTTCTTGGTAGTCTGGATTCTCAGCATGTTTTTCTAGGGGTTTTTTCTCAATTTTTGTTAGTATTCCTTACCCATGTGTCCCATGAGCTTCTGTAGTTTCTCCAGAATTGACTCAGGAAAATATAGCCAGCAGCCTACCTGAGCCCACTTTTGTAACAGGAAATGAAAGCTTCCAATATGGCATTCTACATCTAATTATATAGATTATTATTTTTTTTTACTTCTAGCTGATTTTTTCAATTAAAATTTAAGGTGTCTGTCTAAAGTTTAATAAATAAATAATTCTGGGATTTATTAAATTATTTCTCTTTTTAAAGAATATACTTATTTTTACTTTTATCCTTATTGTCAGTTTTCCTTGAAATCTTTAAGACCTTGAGAGAATTCTTAGGTTACAGGCTTAGTTCACATATTATCTATCTTTCTGTATGGGTAGTTCAATTTATATAGAATTTGACACAATGAATTTTCCTCTGAATACCTCTTTGAACAGATGTCCTCAATTTTATTATCTGCTATTTCTTTTATCATAAATAACTTATTTTTATTGCAGATTTTCTTCATTTGTCCAAACAATAATAAAATATCTTGCTAATTTAAAAAAATTCCCAATCACTTATGGCTGGGGTGTCAGCTCTTACATAAAAATTCAGCAGCTACCAATATTTTAAGCATAAGTAGGAAAAGAAAATAAACACTATGAAATTCTATGAATGTACAATTTTCTAAACTGTTGATTTTTACTCTAAATTATTCTTCCTATTTTAGGACAGTAAGCAGTTTTTCACAAGGAATCTATGGCTTTGTATTCAAAGGAGCAAGGCTGTGTGTAACACTTCCCCTCTGGTGGCAATGTGTCAATCATTTCATGTAATTAATTGCCTAATGATGCCGACACATTTGCTTTATACCTGAATGATCTCATTCTGGCACCAAGCAATTTTCTGGAACATTTTAAACGTGAAATTCATTGGTAAACTCAAGCAAATACATTGTAGACAGTGTGGGGAGGAAAAACTCAGGATCCAACCTTTTGCCAGTGAAATGTGTAATACTTCGACAGAAGCAAAGTGATATATTGCATGTCACAGTTAAGCTGTAAGAATACAACGACCTTTCATCAGTCTCAATTATTAGTAATAGCTTCAGGCTGAAACTTCTTGGGAATCCCTGACTGTAGTTAACGCAGAAAAACTACAGAATCAAATGCAAAGTCCTTGGCCAAACTACACCGTGGTAAGGTGGCCCAGTGGTCCATGTATCATTTTTTTCTGCTTACTCTGTGGCTGACATCCACTTATTAAGTCTTTCCCTGGGTCATTTCACACTGCTGAAGAGGCAAAGTGGAAATCCCATCAGGAGGCCTGCATTTCCAAGAGGGAGGGGAGGTGTTTTATTTGTGATGCCATCATCATCTTATTAGGCAAAAGGAAAACTGTTGGTTCAGATAGAATCCTTCCTGCTGTTTCAAAAGTCATTGCCAGTGTGGATGAGTACCCAATGTGCAGGGAAATTCTAAGAAAAAATAAAGTTCCTTTTTGAGTAATAGTAATATTTTTCAATAGCTAGGGACCACACCTTGCTGATGGGAGAAGCCAGGCCCAACTGAGTGGTGTAAAAAGTCTGTGACAATCTCCCAGGGAAAAAGCAGGGATGGGAGGAATCAATTGAAGGAGTGATTCAAGGAAAGGGTAATATCTTTCATTGAATTCTACCGGCTAACCATCCTCAATAGAGCAACTAGCAATATTTCACTGAAAGAGGTAGTAACAACATGCAAATAGATTGCTTTTGACTGGAGAAGGAATTCAGAAACCTTTATTTTCCCTATTCTTTTACTGAAATTTAGCACTTTATTTAAGTCGCAATTTATGAAACAAACCACAGCAGTATTTGCAATACCTTTGTCTGTGTCACCAACAGAAATCACAAATATCACATTTCAGTTTTAGAGGTATTTTGAAATACTGTTTACATTCACCACTATTTCAAAATAAAATATTCTTGGACCTGCTACTATTTCTTGTTATGTAATAAATGCATACACTATTATATCACTTTTTAATAATCTGATAACTGTATTTCAATAAAATTGATTTCCTTTGAAGTTATTTGTATTTTATTTTGTGTTTAAAAACATTTTTCTGAGTCTGTAGGCTTCTGGGTCTGTAAGCTTCACCATACTGCAGAGTCCACGGCACCAAAAAACCTAAGAACTTTTGTGCTATATAAATTTGAATCCATTAGGCAAAACCACTATCAATGTTCCTCAAGGGTTTGTGTGTGTATGATCTCAATACGTAGGCATAGAGCTGTTCAGATCACTATAATGAACCCATGCAACTTTTAAGAATTCTTTTTCCCACTTTCAAAGGTTTAGATGAAACAATAGTATCTAAAATCCATGACATTTAAAATAAAGTCTTGTAAGATGTGTTTTTAAATATGTCAGATATTATGATATATTCTAAATATATAACTTACTCAAGAATGGAGACTTAACACAGACCTAACACTGTCCCTGGGGCCTCTTTTGGTCTGTAGAAATGTAGGCTGTGGGAGAAAGGTTATGAACCAGTCTGAGTTACTGATAACTCTAAAAATGAGTATCCTACACCATGAACAACTGGAGGAGTGATCAAACCAGACAGAGAGAGTCTGTGAGTGGTGGCCTGTCACCAGAATTGAGGTGGAAGTGCTGGCCTGCAACATGGTAACAGTCACATGTTTCCTGTGGGAGACTCTAAACAACCCAGGTAGTTACTTACAAGGGAAGAGGCAGCTTGGAACACCTGCTAGACCCAGAGAACCTGAGTCATTTCTCAACAATGAGAGTCAAATGAGACCCATCTCTTGTCTCTATTCCCTGCTGGTTCCCACCCCACCCCTGATGCTGGAGCAGAGCTTGGAATCAGAAAACCCTCTTAGTAAGGTGGGGAATGAAGGGTGGAGGCAAATGAATACCACATCCCCACCCTTGGCTTCCTGTCTGCAGTTCCCAACATGGAGAGGCAATAAAGTTTAACTTTCAATCAAGTTTGTAGTTTTGTATATTAAATGCCTCTGGACATTCCGACTTCTGAATCAAGATTCTGTTTGGTGACTTAAGGATCCATTGGACTTCTTATTAGCTTTGTCATCTAAGCTCAGGCAGAGAAAGAAATTCCTCTATTGAATTTTAAAGGCATAGTAGCATGAGAAATTAAGTGAAATTATGGTTACACATGAGTCTGTATGTTCAGTATAAACTTTACACTGATCTTTGTCTCTTTTCTCAGATACATAAAACTTCTACTCCAGCTAGTCTGCCTTTGTCACAGAATCCCAGTCAGGTCCTGCCTTCCAGATTTGCTCTTTCCTGAAAAGGCTGTTTTTGTTTTATTCCAGTGCACTGTAAACCTCATCCACCCAGCTAGTCTGGCTCACATTCATTGATTCAGCAATGTTTTGTTTAACTCTGCAGCCCACATTGATTCTCTCCTCCCAAGTCCTATTGCCCTTTGCAATACCATTTATTTGACTTATCATTACCATATTCTATTTTTACATAAGTTTGCACCTTTGTATCTGTGTTTATCAATGAACTGAAGGCCACCATGAAGTTGTATATCCCTGAGATATACCTATATTAGCTGTCAATTAACTTGTATTTTAATATATTCCATGAATACCTTATCATTCTGCAAAGCAATTATTTTTCACTTTTCCACTTAAAAAATGTAATACATAAGGCTTTATTATGTGCTTGCCTTTCAATAGCTATAGAATTTTTTTCAATCTTTTCCTTAAGTAAATAATAAATCATATTTCTCTTGATTTCTTTTTTGAAATGGTGGGCAATTTCTGGTCCTAGAAAATCTGGAGGTCAATTTCTTATCATTTCAAATATAAATACAAATACAAATAAAATGATCAATGAAAAGCTGGTTATTTGAAAAAAATAAACAAAATTTATAAACCTTTAGCCAGAGGCATCAAGAAAAAAAGAGAGAGGGCTCCAATCAATAAATTCAGAAATGAAAAAGGAGACATTAACAACGAGCACCATAGAAATACAAAGGATCATAAGAGACTACTACAAACAACTATACACTAAAAAAGTGGACAACCTAGAAGAAATGGACAAATTCTTAGAAAGGTACAATTTCCCAAGCAGAAACCAAGAAGAAATAGAAAATATGAACAGACCAATTACCAGTAATGAAACTGAATCAATTACTTAAAAATTCCCAACAAACAAAAGTCCAGGACCAGATGGCTTCACAGGTGAATTATACTAAACAATTAGAGAAGAGTTAACTCATATCCTTCTAAAACTATTCCAAAAATTTTCAAAATTCAAATTTCATTCTATGAGGCCCACATCACCCTGATGTCAAAACCAGACAAAGGTATCACAAAAAAGAAAATTATGAGCCAATATTGTTGATGAACATAGATGCAAAAATCCTCAACAAAATACTAGCAAACCAAATCCAACAATACATTAAAAGGATCATACACCATGATCAAGTGGGTATATCCCAGGGATACAAGGATTTTTCAAAGTCCACAAATCAATCAATGTGATATATGACATTAACAAATTGAAGAATAAAAACCATATGATCATCTCAATAGTTGCAGGAAAAGGTTTTGATAAAATTCAACACCCATTTATGATAAAAACTCTCCAGAAAGCAGGCATAGAGGGAACATAACTCAGCATAATAAAGACCGTATATGACAAACTCACAGCTAACATCATACTCAATGGTGAAAAGCTGAAAGCATTTCCTCTAAGATCAGGAATAAGACAAGGATGCCCACTCTAACCACTTTTATTCAACATAGTTTTGAAAGTCCTCGCCAATGCAATCAGAGAAGAAAAAGAAATAAAAGGAATCTCAATTGAAAAGGAAGAAGTAAAACAGTCACTGTTTGCAGATGACATGATACTATACATAGAAAATCCCCAAGATGCTACCAGAAAACTACGAGATCTCATCAATGAATTAGGTGAAGTTGCAGATACAAAATTAATACACAATTAATTGCATTTCTATACACTAACACCAAAAGATCAGAAAGAGAAATTAAGGAAGAATCCCATTTACCATCACATCAAAAAGAATAAAATACCTAGGAATAAACCTACCTAAGGAGGCAAAAGACCTGTACTCTGAAAACTATAAGACACTGATGAAAGAAATTGAAGATGACACAAACAGATGGAAAGATATACTATGTTCTTGGATTGGAAGAATCAATATTGTTAAAATGACCATACTACTCAATGCAATATATAGATTCAATGTAATCCTTAACAAAATACCAATGGCTTTTTTCACAGAACCAGAACAAAATATTTTTAATATGTATGGAAACACAAAAGACCCCAAATAGCAAAACAATCTTAAGAAAGAAGAACAGAGCTGGAGGAATCACATTTCCTGACTTCAGACTATACTACAAAGCTACAATAATCAAAATGGTATGGTACTGTACAAAAACAAACACATAGATCACTGCAACAGAAGAGAGCACACAGAAATAAACTCATGTACTTATGGGCCATTAATGAATGACAAAGGAGGCAAGAATATACAATGGAGAAAAGACAGTCTCTTCAATAAGTTGTTCTGGGAAAACTACACAGCTACATGTAAAAGAATAAAATTAGAACATTCTATAACACCATAAAGAAGAATAAACTCAAAATGGATTAAAGACCTAAATGTAAGGCTGCATACCATAAAACTCCTAAAAGAAAACATAGGCAGAACACTCTTTGCCATAAATCATAGCAATATGTTTTTGGATTTGTCTTGTAAAGAAAATAAAAGCAAAAATGAACAAATCGGACATAATTAAACTTAAAAGATTTTGCACAGCAAAGGAAAATATCTACAAAATGAAAAGACAACCTACAGAATGGGAGAAAATATTTGCAAATGATATGACCGTTAAGGGATTAATGTGTTTAACATATATAAACAGCTCATACAACTCAACATCAAAAAAAAAAATTAAAAATGGGCATAGAAGTTTAATAGACATTTTTCCAAAGAGGACATGCAGATGGCCAACAGGCACATGAAAAGATGCCCAACATCACTAATCATCAGGGAAATGCAAATCAAAACCACAATGAGATATTACCTCACACCTGTCAGAATAGTTATCATCAAAAATAACACAAATAAGAAATGTTAGCTTGGATATGGAGGAAAGAGAATCCTTCACACCATTGGTGGGTAAGTCAATTGGTGCAGCCACTGTAGAAAACAGTATGGAGATTTCTCAAAATTCTAAAAATAGAACTACCATGTGGCCCAGCAATTCCTCTCCTTGGTATATATCCAAAAAAAACAAAAACACTAATTCAAAAAGATACATGCACTGTAATGTTCAAAGCAACATTATTCACAATTGCCAAGATATGGCAACAACCTAAGTGTCCATCAAAGGATGAAAAGATAAAGAAGGTGATATATATATATATATATATATATATATATATACACACACACACACACAATGGAATACTACTTAGCCATAAAAAGAATGAAATTTTGCTATTTAAATCAACATGGGTGGACTTGGAGGGCATTACACTAAGTGACAGATGTCAGACAGAGAAAGGCAAATACTATATGATATCACTTATATGTGGAATCTAAAAAAATACAACAAACTAGTGAATATAACAAAAAAGAAACAGACTCACAGATATAGAGAACAAACAAGCTGTTATCACCTGCGGGGTGGGGGATATAGGGGTGGAGGAGAGGGAGGTACAAACTATTGGGTGTAAGATGAGCTTAAGGATGTATTGTGCAACACGGGAAATATAGCCAATATTTTGTAATGACTGTAAATGGAAAGTAGCCTTTGAAAATTATATAAAAAATAAAAAACATTGTTTATTGAATTTTTACCAAAAATTTTATTCCTAACCATATCTGTATATACAGACAAAAATCTGAAAATGTTATTTGTTTATATATAAATATTCTAGGGGTATGTTTTAAAGCGCTCTCAGGTTTTATTGAAAATACATAAAAGGTGGGAGGCAGCAGAAAGATGTCTCAAGGGTCTTGTGTATTTTAGAGAGGAATGTCAAGAATGTGGGCTTCCCAGCTTGTAAAACAATAACTTCTTTGATTGCATGTTCAGTTGTGCTTTGCCTGGCATTTTCTGTTTTTAAATCTAAAGGTAATTTTAACCTAGGAAAGAGCTATTTCTGTTTTTCAGTTTCAAAAGCTATTTTTTTTCGTTTTGTTCTTTTTTTTTTAACCAGAAAATTTTTTGAAATTTGAACTCTACCCTTGTTTACCACTGTGGTTTTTGCTTTAGAGGTTAAAGTTTGTAACACAGCTTCTTCTCTATCCTGAAAAGCAGAAGACAGGAAAGGCTATTAGGGAAATTCTGTTGGTAAAGCTATTCCCAGTGATCCTATTTAAGGCAGATTATGCTTTTCAAAACATTTAAAACTGTATTTTCAGGATGTCGTAGTAAAAGTAGATGTCACTCATAAAATATCCCCTTGCCATTTGATCAAACATCTCCCCCAGAAAAGTTCCATTTTTGAACTCACACAAGAAAAATGTCTGTGGTTTTGTGCCTTTCTCAGATGCTTAGCAACCAACACTAATAATTAATATCCTCTTGACATTTCCCCTATTTTTGCACATTTTTCAACACATCTTTCAATATTTGAGTTAATTCTCTTCTGAGTCATGGTTCTAAAGCATTGAAAAACAACTAAGAATTTCTGATGTCCATCGTATAGGTTGATTCTAATATTATATGTTTAACAATACCTAACATTCCTTCCAATTTACAAAACCCAGCAATTTATATTTCTCTCTTATTCTCTTGTGGTAAAATTAAAAACAAAAATAAAAAAGCTAACTTCTTCATGAATCAGCAAAAATGTAGAATTGAAAGCTAAACCTAAATTTTAATACTATAAATAGACCATTTTCAAATGAGTCACTGATTAACAAAAAAGTAAAAATCAGGTAAGAAAATAGCCATGACTGTTTGGTTTATTGAGAGACTAAGAACCATCTATAGACTGACATGCCTTTAAAGTCATGCAGTGGACAAACTGCAGCCCATGGGCCAGATAGGCCCCCATCTGTTTTTGTGTGTGAGCTAAGGATATTTTCTACGTATTAAGTGGTTGAAAAAAATCAAAAGAGTAATGGTATTTAATGAAATGTGGGAAATAAACTCTCAGTGTTCATAAATAAAAATTTTTTGGAACATAGCTGTGCTCATTTACATATTGTCTACATTTACATATTGTCTATGCTCATTTATTTACATATTGTCATTTACATACTGTCTATGGCCACGTACATGCATGATTACTGTAGGTCAGATCTTGAAATGCCACCTGTTTATTACTCTAGGAATGACTTTAACAGCTCTGGCAGTTGTGACCAGTGAGTGACAGTTGGTGATCCCCTAATTCTTCTATTTCATTACTCTTTGACCAGCTATATATTTATTTTCAAAACAGACAGCCAGAATTAAATTGCTCTAAGGGAGTCCAAATGCAAAATGTAGTCTTGCTGAGTGCCCAGAAAGACAATGAAACAGTCTTTGAGAGCCACTTAACAATGTCTCTGCTATAGAGAGTAAGGGGAGGGTCTCTGGAAGAGGTAGAAATGAATCAGACCTAGAAAGATTATATCAGAAGTTTCATCTCTGGCTTTGAAATTCCAGTAGCACTTTCAGGAACAAAATATCTAGTGTTATCTTGATATTGAATCTAAGCTGTGAGATTATAGTTATGACTATATATTCAGAAGTGTGAGTTATCAGTAGCACCTCCTTTTCTGGAACTACAGTGGAGCCTGTCATCTCTAGCCAGCTGTAGTAATAACTGCTGGAAACCTGAGTCAGTCACTTGATTCTCTCATGAACCATCTGCAGGTAATCAATTCTACTACACACTGGAAATTGTAATGATTCTGTATCCATTTTGTTTCTGGATAGATAGATACAACTGGAACAACACTCAACTTCTACAGTATCTGCTTTCTCTGCCTGTCCCATGTATAGTATGCATTTGGAAGAATTAGATAGATAAATAGATACATAGATAGATAGGGAAAATTATGTAGTGAAATACTAACTGGGGAGACTTAAGACAAAAATCCACAAAAATATTTTAAATTCCTTCTGTTTTTTGTGGGGCTTTTTCCTGCAAAGAATTTACCAGGATTAGAGATCAAATGATCAGTGAAATTTTATAAAATACCCAGTGTTGCTATGTGGAATTGTGGAATGCATATTGGTGTGATTACCCTGCTCTTGTCTAACTAGTTTACTGTTTTCACTACATCTGAGTGATAAGTATTTAAAAGATGCTAGTCAAATATTTCTCAGTAAATATTAAGAGGCATTGTCTATTGATAAACTCATACTATAAAATAATTATTCCAAAATATTAAACAGTATTGTCTGGGGTAATGTAAGAATAGAAGTTTGGAACTTGAACTAAAAGCACTAAAAGAAAATTAATGTTTCAAATAAGCTCTAGTTTTTTGTATAAATTTGTAGAATTCAATTTCAGAAAACTAACGAACCTGAACACTGAGAGATCAGTCTTGGTGCATAGAATTATCTATTTGAAAAATGCTGACACAGCAATGTTCACAATAAAAGCACAGACGAATTTTGCCAGCCACAACACAAGAGATTTTCAGAAGCTTACGTTGTTTTAGCAAAGTAAACCGCTCAGTTATTTTTTATTGTCTTGTATGGGGCACTAAAACTGAAGATGTAGGAGCAGCATATTTTATTTCTCTTCCTAACTTCTAATTTGTTTTCTTGAAAAATTATTACTTTCAAAACACTTTCTTTGGTACTATATTTTAAAACTTCTTCTAATAACACGCTGCTGTGTTTTAAAAAAATGCACAGGGGAATATGTAAAGTTACAAGAGAAAGTGAGGTATAGTGGTTAAGATCACAGGTGCAATTATCAGATGCCCTGGCAAAACCTTACTCTATGACTTATCAGCTAGGCCACAGTGGGCAACTTACTGTTCTGCACCTTAATTTCATCATTCATACTATAAGAACAATATTAGTACTCACCAGTTAAGTGATATGAAAATTAAATGAGATCATCTATAAAAATACTAGCTATGATGCCTGGCAAGAAGTAAGTTTTTGACAAACATTAGCTTATATAATATTTTTTGTCAAATCTTCATTTTAAAAGCAAATTCAAAAATAATTCCAAAGTGATCCAGTAATGCTCAGTGTCTGGTAAGGCACACTTAACATGAATCCATCATGGTACACTTGCATCGAAACCCTGTTCTACATTCTGCTGATCTACTTATGAAACATTCTTTCGAAAAAAATGTAGAAGACATGAAATTCATATTGACATGAGTTATCTTACAAGTTCTGAATACTTACTAATGAGTCTATTTAAATATTTCAGGAGTAAGAAAAACATAAGAAATTAGACAATGTCCAAAAAGACTGACACATTTTTGTTTTAAATTTTCCATACAATCCTTTTAGTCTTTAACCCACTGAAATTTTGTTTCCATCTGGACCACAATTTTTAAAAATTGGTCAATAAGATGCCAACTCATAGCCAATGTGTTAAATGGACATTTCTAAACTCATATTTAATTTGATCTTCTTGGTCTTATTGGTCTCACTTTATGTCACTAAGTCAATTCAACTTAATAAATACTCACTGACCCCCAACTCTGGAGTTACACTGGGCCTTAAATTTAATAATACTTATCTTTCTTTGTACTTCTCTGGTCACGGCATTCCAGTCTTCTTTATAAATGCCTCTTCCTTTGACTATCTTCAAATAAATGTCTCGTATTTGTGATCCAATATGTGCTTCTCTTTTCACTCTAGATGACTCTTTTCTAAGACACCATGAGTTATAACAAGACCATTTACCAAGGAATCTCTGACATACATAACTACTCCAACTTTCTCTATTGAGTTCCTTCCCCATACTTCCTTGAACATCTACCTGAAAACTTCTTCTGACCACAATTTTAACATATCTCAACCTGAATTATTTTTCTTCCAGTTTAGCTCTCCTATTATTTCTTACTTTGATTAATGGCTAACATCAGCAACCCCATCACTCAAGTTAGAAACCTGGAAGCTCTCTAAGCATCTTCCTCCTCATCACTTTCTATCTCCAATCCATCAAAAGTTCACATTGATTTTCATTCCAAAATATTTGTTCATTTCAATCTCCACTCTTCTTCTCTAATACCATTGACCTAGTTCACTTATATTGCTACAAAAGCCCTCTAACTGGTTTTCTGCCATCTATTTGCATTTAGCTAACCCAAGTGCCATGATACTCCATAGTACTGAGTCAACTCTTAAAACTGTTTTCTTTTCAAGGGTTTCTTCCTTGGTCATCATACATCATTCCTAGTCTAGTGGTTTACAAGCATGTTTCAAAACCAGCACAATGGGTACCCCAATATGCAGCAGTAATATTATATTTGCAAAGCTAAGTTAGAGAAGGGAGATGTGTCTAATTTTAAAAATTTCCTGGGGTGGTTCTGACATGTCATCCTTCTTTGGTCAAGGTTTTTACTCTTTCTGGGTGACCTCATCCTTGCCCAGTTCTTCACTACCACCTATGTTCAGAAGACTCACAGATTTTTACCTCCAGAATTTAACTATTTTCTCAGTTCCAACTCCACGTTTCTAACTGCCTCTTGCTGCCTCAAGCAACAATTCCTACCAGCACTTTTAACTCAAACTTTTCAAGCATAATTTATTATTTTTTTCTTTCAAAACTGCTTATTATTCAATACTCTTATATCCAGAATTTTCCAAGCAAAAATCTGGGGTTCATTTTACCTTCTATTTTCTCCATTATTCACCACGTCAAATAAATCCTTCTGTCCTATCATTTCTCCTTCCTTGGTCACTTTCGTTACTTCCCACATCTTTCTCTTCTCACTGATACTTTCATTGTTTAGTCTTTTGCCTAGGTTATTATTGTCATCTCCTCACTAGTTACCATGCCACCAGCTTTGCTTTCTGCAATCTATCTTCCGTTTAACTCCCAGAGTGAATTTTTTAAATGCAACTCTTATCATGTCACTCCGTGGATTACAACTCTTTTGAACTCCTACCATCTACAGAATAAAGTCCAAATTCCTCAGCCTGATGTTAGATCTCCCATGTCAGCTGAGTAGGAACAAAGTTCACTGACTTAGTTTCGTTTATTTACTCAACAAATATTTTTTGAGTATCACCAGGCAAGATTCTAGACACCAGGAATACTGAAAGGAAAAGACAGGAAAGCTTGTAATACTGATGGAGTTTACATTCTAGGTCAGGGAAAAAACAAATAAACAGACACACACATTCACACATTTAAGTGGTAGATTCTATGTGAAAATTAAAATAGAGTGATGTAATTGAGATTAACTAGATGGCTTTCTGTAATGGAGTTGGAGTCAGGAAAGACATCAAATAGGTTATTTTTAATTTGATACCCGAATAAATGGAGGGAGGGCAAAAGTCTTAGGAAGAGCATTCTTAGTGGGGGGGATAGCATTGTGAAGGTCCCAAGGCATATACAAACATGCCATGCTTGAGGAACAGAGAGAAAGACAGCAAGGTTGGTGTGGAGACTGAATTGAAGACTAATATGTCAGAAAGGTAAGCAGGGAAAAGACCATGGAACTTTACAAATCTTGTTAAGGAATTTGGTCTTTATCTTAAATTGAAGAGGAAACCACTGAGAAGTTTCAAGTAGGAAATGACATGACAATTTATATTCTGAAAAGATCATTGTGGTAACTCTGGTGCAAAATAGTGGCAAGAAGATGAATTGGACGGATTAGTATGGTTGTAATTATTGAGATGCAGAGATGTTTGGATTTGAAATATGTTTTTAAGATGGAGTAGATAAATCTTGTTAATGACTGGATATGGGTAAGGAGAAAATGAGGAGAATGAAGCAAACATTTAGATTTGGGAGATACTAAATGAATATATAAATTTGAGCCTCTGGAAAGTTGGAGTGGTATCTATGTATTATGGACAATTAAGTATTTAGATGCCATTCAAAACAAAAGGAATAAATGAGATCCCTAGGAGGGATAAGTAAATGTAGTAAAGGGCCTATCACTGAGTCTAATAATAGAAGACAAAATCTTAAGTTAGGTTAGTAAGGAAGTGAAAATATGAGAGAGGTGGTTGATAATGAGGAAAAGCAACACTGAGTGTAAGATATTAATGATGTTGAGGAATTACTGAGGTCAAAGCACTTGAGTAGGTGAGCTGGAAGGACAGGAGGTGGTAATCAGAAAGTGAATGGCTCGCAGCAGAGAGTCTAGAAGTGGCACGTTGCTTGAGATAAGTTTGAGGTATAAACATATAGATATTTAGCTGAGATAAGATGAAAGGTAAGTTCACTGGAAATAAGAAAACCAATAGACTAAAAGACCAAAATCTCCCTGTTGCTTCTATCACTATTTGTACATTAATCTCTAGCCATACAAAATAATTTTCCATTCCCCTGCAAAATGCCTTCACATTTCACATCTCTGTCCTGTGCCTTTGTCCCTATCATTCCCTCCCTTTAGAAAGTCTGTTCCAAGTTCCAAAAACACATGTGCATTCTCCCCCAACCTAAGTCAAATATTTCATATTCTCTGCAGTCTTCTCAGACCCCAACCCATGCCACCTCCTCAAGGAAACTAACCTGTTTCCCATTTATTGCCTTGTATGTATCTTAATTATAGCACATAGAGTTAGTTGTTCATTTAAGCATTTATATTCTCACAGTAGATTCTCAAAGCCTTGAAGGCAGAGAACAAATCTTATTAGTTTTGCAGTCTCAGCACTTAGCAGTGCCAGCAACATAGAGAGGTTTCAGCAATGTTAGCTGGCTGTACTCACTTAGGAGCATTTGCACAAATCTGTGTTGAATTGGTTTGGAATTGATAAGATATTAGGTGAGGTACTGGAGAGAGAAAAGAGAGAAGGGAAGGGATGTTTCAGCATACAATTCCATTAAATATATCAGGATACAATAGCAGATTTTCAATGTCAAAGTGTATATCCCTAATTTTATAATTTAGGGAACAAGCTCAAAAATGGACAATAGATATAGTACTTTTTTGCCAGTAGCATCTGTGTATCTGCAAAAAGTGGGCTTGATCTTTCAGGTGTTTCATGTTCTCTCTAGCTCTCTGCTTATCTTTGACTACATGAGTCTTACTTTATATACTTATTAGTCAAGGTATGTATCAATAACATTAGCCACCATAATATACCACTCCTTAAATCTCAATGCTTTAATAAATCCCAAATTTACTTCTTGCTCATAACAAGTCCACTGAGTATTAGCAAGATACTTAGCTTCTACAGGCATTCCAAGACCAGAATCCTTCAATTGTATGGCTCCTTTACTTTTACGGCTTTAGAATTCTCAGCAGACAATAAGGAAAGGTGAAAGAATGGCCAAGAGTTTGTAGAAATCAGATCTAGAAATTATATATTACACATCTGTCCTTATTCTATTGGCCAAAACAGTAATATGGCCACACCTAACCTCATGGAGTCTGAGAAATAAAGTCTAATTGTGTGTCTGGGAAGAAGAGGAATCACAGATCTATTGATGGGCAAGAGTTGAGAGGAAAGGAGCAACTCATCCAAGAGTGATTTCTTGCATATTAGCTACTCACAAAATTTAGAGTCAAGTGTTTAAGGCACTCAATCCTAGGAGAGTCTTGAAGTGGTGAAATAGGTTATCCATCTACTAGATCATTTGAATTATATCTACAAGACTTATTTCCAGCACACTGATTAAACCACAGTAAGAGCTGGAATTGCTGAGACTATACACGCTAAGCCAGTGGGATTAAGCTGTAACCAAGTTCTGCCACATTACACTGATGTGGGACCAAATCTCTGATCTTATAAGGAGAGAGACTGGTGCTTACAAACTCTACAAGCCAAACTTTGGCATCCTTTCTTTTGAAGGAACCAACTGATTCTGGTTCTGCCAGCTGCAAGATTGCAACAAAGGACCCCCACTCCCGCTAATGCTCCTGCTGCTTTTATGTTACCCTAGTAAACGCTGTTCCAACAGACCTGCTGAATGCTGTCTAGGCTTTTGCCTTTGTTTACTCAACATCGACATTCTCTCCCACAATATTTATGTTTAATTCTTAGGCTACCATCTAATTTCTGGCTAAAGCTGCCTTTCTGTGTCTGTATGTTTCCAGCTAGATCTGCTCAACCTACACTTGTTTCTCAAATTCAGCCTCCAACCAGCCTCATACAGACCCTGTATGGTCTCACTAGAGTATCAGATACCCCACTACACCCCATCCCTTTCCATTCAAAGAGACACCAAGTTCTCTTTGAATATACGGGAGTGAGGTTTTGTGCAGACCGGTCACCTAATTAATTGGGATTATCCTTTTATGAATGTTAATAGTTTGTTATTTGTGACTATATTTTTCAAGCTGAAAGACTGAAATGCCTGGTAGTTGAAAATTATTTAAAAGATTTAAAAGATTCACTGTATCACTGGCAGTAGAATGTATTAACTCCATCTCAGCATTATTAAAAATAAACTATGGCACATATTTGTTAATTTGGCCATTTTTTCATTTACTTAACAAATATTTACTGTGCATTTATAATACACCAGGCACTGAGAAAGCACTCAGGATACAGACATAAATTGAATAGAAAAATCTTTGGCTTATTAGATTCTCTAGTAGGAGTAGTAGAATCTGAACAATTTTTTAAAGTCAATTTATAATTAGAAGTGTTATTAAGAGAAAATTCAGGTTATTTTGTAAGATAATAATGCAATACAGGGAATTCCCTGGTGGTCCAGTGGTTAGGACTCTGTACTTTCACTACCAGGGCTTGGGTTCCATCCCTGGTCAGGGAACTAAGATCCCACACACTGCACAGAATGGCCTAAAAATCAAAATAATGATGCTATATAGACAGTCTAGATGTGTTGGTTAAGGAAAAGCTGCTTTTATTGCATCCCATAGATTTTGGAAAGTTGTGCTTCCATTTTTATTTATCTTGAGGTATTTTATTATTTCCTCTTTGATTTCTTCATTGACCCACTGTTTTTTTAGTAGCACATTGTTTAGTTTCTACTTGTTTATGCTTTTCCCATTTTTCTTTCTGTAACTGATTTCTAGTTTCATACTTTTGTGGTGGGGAAAAAATGCTTGATATAATTTCTATCCTCTTAAATTTGTTGAGACTTTTTTTTGGTCTAACATGTGACCTATCCTCGAAAATGATCCATGTGCACCTGAGAAGAATGTGAATTCTGCTGTTTTTGAATACAATATCCTGTATATATCTATTAAGTTAAACTGGCTTATTGTGTCATTTAAGACCACTATTGCCTTATCAATTATCTGTCTGGATGATCTGTCCATTGATGTAAGTGGGGTGTTAAAATTCCCTATTATTATTGTATTATTGTCAATTTCTCCCTTTATGTCTGTCAATATTTGCTTTATATATTTAAGTGCTCTTGTATTGAGTGCATATATGTTAACAAGTATAATATATGCTTCTTGTATTGATCCCTTTATCATCATATATTCTTTGTTTATTGTTATAGCCTTTGTTTTTTGTTTTTTGGGGTTTTGTTTGGCAGTACGTGGGTCTCTCACTGCTGTGGACTCTCCCGTTGCAGAGCACAGGCTCCAGATGCGCAGGTTCAATGGCCATGGCTCACGGGCCCAGCCACTCCGTGGTATGTGGGATCCTCCCGGACCAGGGCACGAACCCGTGTCCCCTGCATTGGCAGGCGGACTCTCAACCACTGCACCACCAGGGAAGCCCCATAACCTTTGTTTTAAAGTCTCTTTTATTTGATATGGGTATTGTTACATCCACTTTCTTGTTTCCATTTGCATGAAATATCTTTTTTCATCACCTCATTTTCAGTCTTTGTGTGTTTTTTAGTTGTTAAGTGAATCTCTTACAGACAGCATATAGATGGATCTTTTAATACAATCAGACACCCTTGTCCTTCAATTGGAGCATTTAGTCTATTAACATTTAAAGTAATTATTGATAGATATGCACTTATTGCCATTCTATTACTTGTTTTCCAGTTATTTTTGGAGTTCTCTGTTCATCTCTCCTTTTTGTTTCTTCCCTTTTGGTTTATGATTTTTTTTAATGGTATGCTTACATTTCTTTCTTTTTTAATGTGTGTCTATTGTAGGTTTTTGATTTGTGTTTACCATGAGGTTCATAATGTTGACCTATAATCATTTCTACTTGTTTTAAACTGGTAGTCATTTAAGCTCAAACACATTCTAAAAGGTTTACATTTTTTACTCCCCTCCTCCACATTTTGTGTTTTTGATGTCATGTTTTACAATTTCATGTTCATCCCTTAACTGTTTACTACAGTTATAGTTGCCTTTAGAACTTTTTATTTTTTAATCTTTATACTAGCTTATTTAAATGGTTGATCCTCAGCCCTTACTATATATGTGCCTCTCCTAATGGTATTTTCCCTTTCCATAGATCTTTACTTCTTTTCCACTTAGAGAAGACCTGTCAACTTTTCTTTTAGGGTAGGTTTAGTATTGATGAACTCTTCTAGTTTTTCATTGTCTGAGAAGTTTTTTTATCTCTCCTTCAGTTCTAAATGATAATCTTGCTGCGTAGAGCATCCTAGGTTGCATGTTTTTCCCTTTCAGTGTAAGTCATATTTTTAAATCTGGTTTTTATTCTAGGGAAAATTAAAGGTTTTTGAAAGATTCCAAAAAAATCATTAGGTGATCATAACACCACAGCTGCCTATGTATGAAAAATGAATTGGCTAAGCAAACTGTGGAAGTTAAGTACAAAGGCTATCACAGTGGCCTAGGAAGTGATGTTGTATTTTGGACTAGGGCTATGCAGTGAAGATGGAGAGCTGCCCACTTATTTGAGATATATTCTGGTTATAAAATAAACAGTACTTAAAGGCAATAAGTCATGTGAATCATTGATGTGAAAGACACAATTAGAAATAAATTGAAAGCATTACCATAAAAATAATTCTATTACATACATATAAAGGTCTCTGTGGCCCTAGATAACCTGCAACGTGGTCTTTTTGTTATTGTTGTCCTCCTTTCTAACTAGGAATAGTTAACTTCTCTCACAAAAGTGTTATGCTAAGAAAACACTGTATCAGAAAAACCACAAAATAATATTGTTAGCTCTGAATACAATGATACATATTAAATGGATCTCTCAGAGTGGTTTATTCCCATGAAAATGTCATGGTTGAGACTTTGAAAGTAAAGCCAACTCTATGGGCTTGGAATTTGAACCTATGTTTTCAATGACATTTGAAGGTGAAACTCTCCCTGGAGCTGGAGATCTACAGACACTTAGAGAGGTACCTTGGTGGTTACATTTAGCAGTCATTGATCATTGAAAAGGTGCCCAGGTGAGTTTCATGACATCCTCATGGGGTCTTTTGAGGGATCTGTCAGTCCACAGGATCAGAGAAGATTGCTTTGCCCTGGGCATTTTCAGAACTTCTGGGACAGACGATAACATATTGTCTTATTACCTTAGCTTAGTATAGGAGAATCCTAAATGCTTCTGTTCCTAGTAATATGTTCTATTGCTTTTTATGGTAGTGTGTTGTTCCAGAGGAAGCTTTCCTTGCGAGTGTTTTGCTTATACTCACTGAGGCTGGGTGAGGATCTGATTACAATAGGCTGGGTTTTCTGCTTTCTGTTACTGGATGGAATCTCTGACTCTTTTAGGCTCACTTTGCCCCCAAGTTTGAGCTTCAGACCCTGATTCCAGGAAAACAGAAAAAAAATCAAAATCCCAAGAAGATGGAGCAGGCCAAAGAATTTCTGAGCTACCACTGTTATGAAAGTTAAAAGAAGAAAGAAGATTGAATTTGTGACTCTTCAGTTGCAAGAAGTGTCCTGGCAGGGCACTAACTGCTTCTAAGAGCACTGACTCCTATTAAATCAAGCGATACCTTACTAGTGCTGTCAGAACATCTCTTATTTTCTGTTTCTTAGGGAGCTAGTTCACAAGAGTATCTTGGCTGCCTGTTTTCTGAAAGTCCATGAAAGAGAGATGATATCAGTTTGAAGTGATTACTCTTTGTGTAGTGCTTTTATTTTAGCATTCCCACAGAGAGAGCAAGCAGGGCACCTTAGCAGTAGGCAGTAAAAGCAAAGGGGAAGTGTGATGCTATTATCTTTGAGCTAGCGTGGGTTTTGTGTTCATGAGTTAGACACCAAGAAATCTGAGCATCAGATTGGGGTAACCTAAGGAATCATAGTCTTCGTCTGTTGTTCTATAAGCACAGAAATTTTTACAAGAAGAATTTTCATAATAAGATTCATTAAAGTAAAACTGTATCTCCTTCTAATGATTTGTACTGCTATAAGCCAAAATATGCTATAAAACTCTTCCAGAATTTTGTATGTGTTATACTTCCCTTGCAGTTGGTAAATTCTTAAAGTATGAGATTATCACTTTTCCATCTATTTCTTATAATTGTAAAACTCACCATATTTACTTATGTTTACTTACCTTTTTTCTAATAATATCCACCTATACTCCCTTGCTTTAAAATCTACTCCATGTATATCTGGATTATTTTTCTATATAAGTAAAAATTTCACACTATGAAATCACACAGTTAAGGGGCAGGTAAAAGCAGTGTCTTGACCACAGTAGGTACACATGTATGAATTAATTTGCTGGGTTAGAGCCAAAGGACGCCTTATTGATTATTAAGTACAATGTCTTCCTTTTGACACGTTTGTTATCTTTTTCATTGATAAACATTTATTTTCAGCCAACTCTGTTCCAGATGCTTTACAAATTTCAGACATAATTCTTGTCTTTTAGTGTTTCATACTCTAGAATATGTTTTCTCAACCTCAACATTATTGACACTTTTGGTTGGATAATTCCTTGTTGTAGGGAAATGTTCTGTTTATTGTAGGGTATTTATCAAGGTTCCTGGTTTCTACTCACTATATGACAGTAGTGTCCTCAAGTCCTGGCAACCAAAAAATGTCTCCAGACTTTCTAACAGGCCCCCTGTTGAGAACCACTGTTCTAGAAGCAGAAAGAGCATGAACAAAGTATTTAAAATACAATCGGAAGGTGCAGTTTGGGCACAGTAGATACAAGGAGTAAGTTGGCCTAAACTTGAATTCTACTTCGATCAGGTATGTTACTTAACCTCTCCATTCTTTAGTTTATACATCTGTCATCTGTAAATCTGAGATAATTGTAGTAGCAACCATATCTTGGGTTCTAGTGAGGATTAAATAACGTGGATTTATTTTCTTTATATATTTCCCCAACTCTACCTTCTAATTCGGTTCTGCTATCCTTTCCTATCAAAACCAAAGCCTTTTCAGTTTTTGACCACTAGATCAAAACACAGATTCCTCTCTGGACTGTCTCTCCTGTTCTTGTGTGAGTTCTGGGTTCTGGCCCTGCTCAGTTTAATTGATCTTTCTACAACCAGACTACAACTCTGAGAGCCATGCCTATGGACATTATGCCATGCTCAACAAAACTCAGAAACTAAAATCTGAGAAGCACATTTAAGATAAACACTAAAAACCATTTATACCCAATTCTTAAATGGGCAAAGAGTTTGAATGGATATTTCATTAAAAAGAATGTATGAATGGCCACAAGCATATTAAAAAGATGCTTAACATCACCAATAATTAGATAAATGCAAATCAGAATCACAGTATCACCTCACATACATTAGGATGGCTACTAAAAAAAAGAAAAAAAACAGAAAATAACAAATATTAGTGATAAGGAAGAGAAATTGGAAACTTGTGCACTGTTGGCAGAAATATAAAATTCTGCAGCCAATGTGGAAAAATGTACAGAAGTTTCTTAAAAAATTAAATAAACTACCATATGATCCAGAAATCCCACTTCTATGTATACATCCAAAAGAATTGAAAACAGAATTTTGAAGCGATATCTGCACACCCATATTCATAGCAGCACTATTCACAATAGCCAAGAAGTGGAAGCAACATAACAGTCTGTCAATGGATGAACTAAAGACATTGTACTAAATAAATTAAGCCAGTCACAAAAAGTTAAATATAGTACTGTATGACTCCACTTATATGAAGTATCTAGAGTATTTAAACTCAAAGACACAGAAATTAGAATGGTGGTTGGCAAGGATGGGGTGAGAGGGAAATAGAGAGTTGTTTTTAATCGGTATAGAGTTTCAGCTGTGCAAGATGAAAAAGTTGTAGAGATTGGTTATACAACCATGTGAATATACTTAATACTATTGAACAGTACATTTAGAAATATAGTTAAGATAAATTTTATGTTTTGTTCTTTACCACAATTTTTAAAAATCAAATATTTTCACAACTTTAAAAAACACATTTAAATGGAAGATTGTAAATGTAGTAAAAGTAAGTTTACTGAAAATAGAAATAATTATAGTAAAAGTTTAAATTACTTCATGGATAATAGATTTATAAAAGATGAGTATGGGGCTTCCCTGGTGGCGCAGTGGTTGAGAGTCCACCTGCCAATGCAGGGGACACAGGTTCGTGTCCTGGTCCGGGAGGATCCCACATTCCGCGGAGCGCCTGGGCCCCTGAACCATGGCCGCTGAGCCTGTGCGTTCAGAGCCTGTGCTCCACAACGGGAGAGGCCACAACAGTGAGAGGCCCACGTACCGAAAAAAAAAAAAAAAAAAAAGATAAGCATGACAATGTAAGTAGATTTTGTGGCATCAACTCCACTTTTTTATATTGTCATCCTAGAAAACAGCCTTGCCTGTTCAAAAATATTCCTTGATGATATCAGTGGATTCTAAATTCTTTTTTTTTTTTTTTGGATTCTGAATTCTTGATGTGGTTGGTCTCACTTCTAAGCATCATTATATATCAAATATTCAGGAAGACTTTTCAGCCAATCTGATGTTCAATTTACTATGTAACTTTTTAATCTATTCTTTTTTTCATATGGAAAAAAAATTGTATGCAAAGTTTAGGAAATCTGGCCTGTGTTCAATGTAAAATATTTATCAGGCAGCTTGGCACTAGAAGCTAAGCAAGGAAAGTTGGAAAATTCTAAATTAGGGTCAGTGATTGGAAACCTGCCCTCACTCTTCACTCATCTCTGAAAATTACTCTCTGCCACAAAAGTCTGTTTGAAAAAAATTACACATACACACACATATAATTACTGTTCAAAATCTTTTAAATTGCCTTTAAAGTCTTTACAGCCATTCTTGCCAGTTACTTTCAGTTTCTTCTGCCCATTTTCTGTTCATTAAATCTGGTTAAGAAGGATCCAGAGTTCTCATTCATTATAAGATGCATATTGTTCCTTGACCAAGACAAAGCATCATCATCTGTAGACCCACCAGGAGATTTCCATTGAGGGACACCCTTCGTCTCTGAGGGCAGGTTTCGGTTGTTTCATTTGTTTGTTTGCTTGCTTTCACAAATCTAGATGCAGATTGCAACAAACCAGGATCCAGAATTAAGATGAGGGGATGTACTCACTTCTGATGCAGAAGGAGTCTTCAAAAAACTCAGTAATCAAGATAAATAATACTTTATTTCAATATTTCTGAAAAATTCATGTTGAGCAAAATATCAGAATTTTAAACTAAGACAGGCTGCTGTTGTTTATTTTATGACCCTGCATTATTGGGCAATGGGAACAGTCGTTTCCAATCAGCCCCGGATTCTGGGTCTTTGGCTTCCACCACTGGGCTGGTTTATTAGGGTTGACAATGGTGAACAAACAGATTGGGCAATGCAGACACTTTACATACAGTCATTGTTTTGATTATGGAGCTTTTATTAACTTTTTCTATTTGGCTCAAATCATGGTAGGATATTTTGTTAAGTATATATAAGGGTGTACCTTATTCCTTTTGCTGCAGGCTCCAATATGGTTTGTCGAGGCACTGAAAATCAGAATCCTTACCCGACACTGTACATTTTAGCAGCTTGTTGGGGGACAGCAGTGTGAGGAGAGGAGAGCTCATCTTGGAGCTCTCTCTAGGGAGGGGCAACATCATAAGGCCTGAACCAGATGGAGTTTTATCAATTCTTGGCCTTTTTTTTTTTTTTTTTCCAGTATGCGGGCCTCTCACTGCTGTGGCCTCTCCAGTTGCGGAGCACAGGTTCCGGACGTGCAGGCTCAGCGGCCATAGCTCACGGGCCTAGCTGCTCCGTGGCATGTGGGATCTTCCCAGACCGGGGCAAGAACCCATGTCCCCTACATCAGCAGGCGGACTCTCAACCACTGTGCCACCAGTGAAGCCCAATTCTTGACCATTCTTGACCAATTGTTTTTCATTTCTTGACATTTTGTCGCCAATTCAGCAACACATCATGAGCTAATTTCTCAAAATGGAAAATAGACCCAAAGCTAAAATATCATGTCTTAAAAATTCAATGTCACATATTTTCAGAAAAGAATGGTTAAATATTTAAATCCTCAGTAACTGATCCCTATTGGCTAAGATATGGTCCTGCTTAAAGAGGTGGTGCAGCCAAATCTGTCTTTCAAATAATCTTCATTTTCAATTTTCCACAGACACTTCCTCTATTGTCAGTGTCTCCAAGGACCAATACTGGACTTTAGTGTGTTTCTTTAGTGGAGGGGATTGTCTAGTACTTGTAATCCCCTTATCAAAACATCATCATAGCTGATTTTGACATGGTTCCTCAAATATTTATCTAACAATGTCCTTCAGGTTTAAGGACATTCGAGATTTTTAAAAAGCATAAAATGCAAATGTTATCCTGGAAGGTTAAGAAAAACTAGTGTCAACCATTAACCTTAAAATCAACAATTAACAGCTCAATCCGAATGAGTCTATAATGTTTTCTTTAATAATAAATGGACCAGTGGTTGCTAAATTCTCTGAGTTACTAGTACTGGAATTTAGGGTGACATTGAAGGGATTAGAAGGTCAATGTCAATTTTTAAAGAGCAATTTTTAATATATACCATTTTAACCCCATTCATTTGGTATTCTTTCAGTACTATTTGAGGATTTGAGTAGAAGTATTTATTTCCCTGACTTTGTCTTATGAAATAAAATACAAAGAGTTAAAATTTCTCATGGCTTGTAGTAAACAGGGATCCTTTCAGTGGCACTGGCTAGCCTCTTGACCTAAAGGAGCATATTCTGCCCTATCCCACCCCATATGTCCAAACTCAATCTTTAGACCCAGTTTTACAGCCAACATCACAATATGTTGTATGCACACCCCACTTTTGTAAAAATGAATTTTCATGTTGAACAAAACATATTGGCAAAACTATGTACTGTTTCAGATTCTAATGAAAAGAACTAGAATAAATATTGAACTTTTCTAAGGCACAAAATTGTTTTCGTCACCTTCTGCATCTAGAACTCTAGAGAGTGCACAAGAAATCCACTCAAGATCTGTCTCTTGGTGTGCACGGCACCAGATCCTCAGGGTGTCTTGTGATAGAGTACTTTAATGGAGATAAAAGGTTTAGAAAATCTGTTACTGAAGATGGTGGTGGAGTATTGTCTTGTGCTGGGAACCATGGGTTTCATATTTCCTGGTGTGAAGAACTAATTAAAAAGATGAGGGGAGGGGGTCCATGAGCATATGAGACCAAGGATGGAAGAATACAGAAAATCAACTTTCTTTTCTTTACAGTTTTATTTGGGGACAATTTTCTTTTACAAATTTAACAGGTTGAAATGGGGCTCTTTCTGATTTAGCTTCAAAGGAGGTCCCAAGAAAATTAACATCAGATAACAGTGTGTGTGAAGGAGTTTTCCCTAAACAGATTTTACGAAGAAAATGGTAAGAATCTGTTGCATGATTCTTGCATCTCTTCATTCTCTTCAAGAATATAGAAGTCTTTACAGAGGGACTGGAAAGAGAATGTACTGAAGAATTGTCTTGGGAGAGAATTGTTGCTGTCTGTGGTGCCCATCCTTTCTCAGATGGTAGTGATAATCCATCTGTCCTAAACCTAGTGAGGCATGGCCATGTAATAACTCAGAGTCATGACATGTGGGTGAAATGTGGGTTCAGCTTGACTCATGACTCAGAAAGCCCCAGCAGCCTAAGGTAGGAGAGTAGGCGTATCAGCCCTGGGGTGGACCTGACGGCACTCCAGAGTGCTGCAGTAAGGAAACACACTTCTTAGTTACATGTGCTACCTGGGAGAGAGAACCAAAGTGGAGTCCTGAAGTCCTTCTAACAATAACAACTAGATGAGCCAGGGATACGAGGAAAATGTAGAAATAAATGCACATCCCTGTGTGCTTCAAAGCTTCACAATCTACCATCTTGATTAGAGATGTACCTGCTCAGATCAAGGGGACTGTGGGAGTGGGGTCCTAGGTATATCCACGCAAAAGACTCTTGAAGGAAAAAGTTAAACTTAACCATCTGGTAAACCCAGAAAACTTGAAGACTGCTAAGGAGAGGGCCAGCCCAAGTAAGGCTTTTCCTTTGTTTCCTCACCGCTGTGATCTGGAAGATGGACACTGGTTGGTAAGCTGTTGGAGAGAGAGGAAGAACCGCGCTATAAAAAAATAGTGGGGGGGGGGTCTTCCCTGGTGGTGCAGTGGTTGAGAGTCCGCCTGCTGATGCAGGGGACACGGGTTCGTGCCTGGGTCCGGGAAGATCCCACATGCCCCAGAGTGGCTGGGCCCGTGAGCCATGGCCGCTGAGCCTACGCGTCCGGAGAGGCCACAAGAGTGAGAGGCCCGTGTACCGCAAAAAAAAAAAAAAAAAGAGAGAGAGAGAGAGAGAGAGGGAATTAAATGCATCCCAAACCCTGCTCTCACTGCCATTTTCCTTTTGTAGATTTCCAACCAGAAGCAGGTCTAAACTGGGAAGGAAGAATAATTGATATTTGATGTCATAACAAGCTACAGTTTTGATTACTATCTTGAACAGAACATTTCATTTTCTAAATTAAGGCTATGTGATATAGAGTAACTACAGGACCAAAATGAGTAGCACATTCATGTACCTCTTGCAGTTTTCATTTCCAATAGGGTAGTTACTGCCAGTGATTATATTTTTGAAATACAAGTGAGCAACTAATTAGATAAATAAAGTAAAATTGCATTTTGATCACATCATGAGTTGTGCTCGTCAGTTCATCCCATGGGACTACTCTCTGGCTGGTGACAATAACATTTAATATTATAATTACTCCTTTCTCTCACCTTATTATTATGATGTATGTCCCTCTGCCTACTTCTCAAAGGTGAGTTGACACAGCTCTTTTTGGAGTTATATTAGAGTCATTATTTTGGAAAACCCAAGGAAGGTGTGGGCTTCTAATCTCAGGTGTGAATATGAGAGATGAAGAGTCAAATAAAAACCCAGTCCCATCCATCTCCTTTCCCCATGTTCACCATGGCCTCCTGAAAGGTAGGGCTACCTTAGCACATCAAATCCAGAAAGGAATGTCATCTGGTAAACTACCAGTAATATGCATGAGTCTAGACCCCCAGCAGCAGAGGATGATAAGCCTCTGGGTCCTGAAGGGTTTAATTACATTCTCCTTGTCAGGGAAGAAGCTGGATTTGCTTCAGTGCAGTTGCATTTTCTGCAGTTGGATGATTTGTCTCTCATATAAAACAATTTCCCTATATCACTCTGGAATACTAGAAACTGTTTACATAAGAGCCTGTGGGGCTCACTCTCAGACCAAAGGCCACTTGGTGTCCTTGTGTTTGCATTTCTACCTTTCATATCTGGCCTTCTGAGAGGACTTTGTGAAAACAGAACAGAGTCCTCAGGGGAAAACATTCAAGGTTCGTGCTGTCAACTCTGCTCTCAGGCTCTGTTGTTGCCTGTTCTACAATATTCCTTAATTCCTGGGTGACTGATGTATTGACCCTGCCTTTTTTGCTCAGCATCCTGCACAGAACAAAATTCCCATCTGACTCCCCTGCCCTATCATGTTTGGGGTACCAGGCTCTTTCTCTGATGATCACAGTCACAGCCTCCTGTACCTTCTGAAAGAAACCTGCCTTCAGAAGTAAGCATTTTATGTGTGAGTAGTGTGCCTGTGATTTTTTTTAAAACAGTGCTCTGTGGTAAAAATGTCGTCAATCAGACTATCTTAAGATTAACCAAATGCTAAAGTGTATAGAAGTTCAGAGCTTCAGGAACTCACCTTGGATGCAAGTCAGAAAATGAGTAGTAGAACTTGCTAAAAAAAATAGAAAAAGAAGTGGGTAGTATAAAATTAGTCCTTACAGAATAACCATGTAAATGATTTCCTGCTCAAGTATACCCTGTTTCTATAGCACCTGGAAAATATTTGTTTTGAATGTGAATAATATTTGATATCTCATCTTTGGGGATTATCCTAAAACTGTAGAGATTCCAGACATGTGAGTATAGACCTAAACTGTGAAAGTGCGTTATTTAGAAGAGGAAGACATGCTATACAATGAATAAAGTCCAAGGATCTAAGGTATAACATGGTGACTAAAGTTGCTAACACTGTATTGTATAATTGAAATTTGCTGAGAGTAAAACTTGTTCTCACACACATACAAAAGATAAATATGTGAAGCGATGGGTGTGTTTTAACTAGATGGAAGGAATTCTTTCACAATGGATACATATATCAAATCATCATGATGCACACTTTAATTATCTTACAATTTTTTTTGTCAGCCATAGCTCAATAAAGCTGAAAAAATGAAAAATAAAATGAAAAAAAGATAAATTTTAAGAAGGAAAAAGAAATGAAAGAGGAGACACCAAACACTTCTACCCTCATCACAGCCATTGTCTCTAGTGGAATATTCTCTTACCTTCTCTCCTGGATTCTGTATTTAGTCTCCTTCAGTGCCTTCTAGAGGTTCTCAGCCAGGGGTGTTTTTGCCCCTGAAGATATTTTTGGTGGCCACAGCTGCATCAGGGGGGATATAGCTCTGTAAGGTAGAGTCCAAGGTTGCTGCTAAATGTCATACAATGCACAGAAAACCCTCCACAACAAAGAAGGATCCAGCCCAAATATCAATGGTGCTGAGAAATGCCGGTATATTCTTACATGGAAGAAGGAATGATCCTTTTAAAATATAAAACTGATGATGTTACTCCTGCACAGAGTCTTCCAGTGCTTTCCAGCTTCCCTTAGAGTAAACGTCCAAGTGTTCCTCATGGTCTGTGGAGCCCAAGATGACCTGCTCCTGCCAATTCCCTGACCTCACCTCCCGCTGCTGGTCCCCTCATTTACTCCATCCCAGCCACAGCATCTCCTTGTTCTGCTGGCTTCTCTCTCAGCCCATCAATGTCTTTGCCCAAAGGTCATTTTCTTAGAGAGGACTTCCCTGACAACTTTATCAAAAAATAAGTAAGCAAACAAACTGAAAACAACTACCCCTTAACTCTGCCCAGTTCCCCACCCCAGGAGCATAAAATTTAATCAGAATCCTTGGTTCATGGCATATACTCAGTATTAATTAGTTCACAAAAGTGTGTTCTTCCCTACATTCCTCCCTCCCTCTTTTCCTCCTTCCTTCTTCCTTCCTTATTTCTTCTTTCTTTCCTTCCATCCATCTTTTCTTTCTTCCTTCATTTTCTCCTTCAAAAGAATGTAATTAAATCCATGACTCCAACACCCAACATGGAAACTAGAACACACATAGAAACCTATGTGATCACTCCAAGCTTCCCCTCATCCAAGATAACCACTATTCCAAATTTAGTATTAACAATTTCTAAAAATTTATTTTATATGCATTTAACACATGTGTGTTCCTTTAAAAGTATATGGTTTTGTTGTATATGTATTTGACTTTATGGAAAAAAATCTTGATTTTTCAGATATCTATATGCTTATATTTTCTTCATATTTATATTGCTAAGGTCCATCTATAGTGTTGCATATAATTGTGGTCACTCGTTTTCATTTCCCTGATTGAATGTGCCAGAATTTACTTCTCTGGTCCCCTCTGTAGAGGCATGTACTTATTTCTAAGAACTTTACATCAGGAACTGAGTTGTTACTGAGAATATGTTCCAGAGAGTCTTTTGCATTTCTCTAAATAGAACTTATCACTACTTGATATTTTATACATACATTGGCTTATTTGTTGATTGTCTGTTTCCTCTCAGTAAATCCCTTGGGAACAGACCCTCTATTTCCCCCTGCTATATCTACAACACCTAAAAGAGTGCCTGGTATACAGTAGGAACTCCCTTAATATCTACTATCTCTACTTCTTCCTTTTGGCCTCGTGTCCAGCTTATTATACTAGTTTCCTAACTGGTCTCTGCTTCCTCCCTTGCTGCCCTTGAATCGACTTTCAACATAACAGCCAGAGTCATCTTGTGAAAAAGTATGTCAGATTCTTTCACTTTTCTGTTTAAAAACCTCTAATGGCTTCCCATATCTCAAAATAAAAGCCAAAGTTCTTATAATAAACTATGACTTTGTGTGATCGGGTTCCCTCCTACTTCTCTGACCTTATATCCTGACATCTGCTCCATCATTCTCTACAATCCAGGCACAATGGCCTCCTTGGTGCTCTTTGAGCACATTAAATCCACACCTCCTCTGGACCTTTGCACTTACTATTTCCTTTGCCTAGACAGTTCTCCACTCAGATGTCCATGTAGCTCATATCTCACTACCTTCAAATATATGCTCAAAGGTCTCTATTAGTCGGTCTTCTCTGTTACCTCATGTAAAATTCTAACCTTCCCATAACTTTTAAAAATCTCTTTACAGTGAGAGAATGGACTTGTGGATATGGGGTGGGGGAAGTGGAAGCTGGGATGAAGTGAGACAGTGGCATGGACATTTATACACTGCGAAATGTAAAATAGCTAGCCAGTGGGAAGCAGCTGCATAGCACAGGGGGATCACCTCCATGATGTGTGACCGCCTAGAGGGGTGGGGTAGGGAGGGTGGGAGGGAGATGCAAGGGGGAGGAGATATAGAGATATATGCATATGTACAGCTGATTCACTTTGTTATACAGCAGATACAAACACACCATTGTAAAGCAATTATACTCCAATAAAAATGTTTTAAAAAAAGGTATTTTCCAAGTGAGTTGAAAATCATACTGTTATTCAAATATTCAATAAATATGTATTAAGTTCATACTAATAAATAAATAAATAAACATATCTTTACAGTGCTTTATTTTTCTCCTTAACTCTTCTTGCTTTTTAATCTAATTTTTTTCTTACTGATATGTTTCATTTGTCTATCTCCTCTTATTTAAAACTCTAAATTGTCACCTACATTTGTTTCTTTTGTTCACTATTGAATCCTTGATCCCTAGAAAATTCCTGGCACATAGAAGATGTTCAAAGAAAGCAATCAACAAGATGATAGGCAACCTATAGAATGGGAGAAAATATGTGTCATTATATATCTGGTAAAGGGTTAATATCTAAGTATATGAGGAACTCATAAAACTCAATAGCAAAAAAACAAATAATCTGATTTGAAAATGGGCAAAGGTACTGCACAGTCATTTTTACAAAGATATGCAAATGACCAATAGGTACGTGGAAAGGTGCTCAACATCACTAACTATCAGGGAAATGCAAATCAAGACCACAATGAGATATCACCTCACACCTGTTAGAATGGCTATTATCAAAAAGACAAGAGGCAGCAAGTGCTGGCAAGGATGTGGAAAAGAAGGAATTCTCATGCACTGTCAGCGGGAATATAAATTGGTACAGCCACTATGGAAGACAGTATTGAGACTCTATAAAAATTAAAAATAAACTCCCATATGATCCAGTAATCCCAATGCTGGGCATTTATCCAAAAGAAATAAGATCAGTATCTCAGAGAAATCTGTATTCTCTTGTTTATTGTGGCATTATTCACAATAGCCAAGATATAGAAACAACCTAAGTATCTATCAATGGATGAATGGATAAAGATGTGATGTATATCTACAATGGAATATTATTAAGCCATAAAAAAGAAGGAAATCCTGCCATTTGTGACAACGTTATGAGTCTGGAGGGTCATGGTAAGTGAAATAAGCCGGATAGAGAAAGACAAATGCTGTATGATCTCTCATCATATGTGGAATCTAAAAAATAAATAAATTAAAAAAATAAGTCAAACTCATAGAAAAGAGTGAAATGGTGGTTTCCGGGGCTGGGGAGGGGGTATGTGGAGGAAATGGAAAGATGTTGATCAATGGGGACAATTTTCAGTTATGAAATGAATAAGTTCTGGGATTCCAATGTACAACATGGTGACTATAGTCAATAATACTGTATTGCGTACTTGACATTTGCTGAAACAGTAGATCTTAATCATTCTTACCACACACACAAAAAAAGTAACTTTTAAAATTGAAGTGTTAGTGAATTTGGTGGTGGGGATCATTTCACAATGTATACAAACATCAAATCATCATGTTGAACAATTTAAATATATAGAACTTTGTCAATTATTCCTCAACACAGCTGGAAAAAATAAAATTAAATAAGTATTTGCTGACTGAATGAGTATACACTTTAAGTATATAGCATTTTGTTTGTCAATTATTCCTCAATACAGCTGGAAAAAATAAAGCATTTGTTGAATGAATGAGTGTAATGAGGATTGTGAGAAGTCATGCCTCATACAACTACTTATTTTGACATTCATCAGGTCAAATGTATAGCTTTGATGGTCTAACATATATCAAAATGACCCAAAGCTTTAAAAACAATTCTTTTCAAAGATACTGATGTACATTAAAAGAAATAGAATATGAGGCAGGATACACACCAGGGTTAGAGTCATGCTACAAATTCTGAAGGCCCTAATTCTCAGAGCTTGCTTAAATATGTTAAATAGCATGTTTGCTTTTCATAAAACAGGAAACAATGATTTCCTACCGGGTGAAATCAGATCTAGACTCACATGCTGCGTTCATAAGGAATGAAGCAGAGATATTTCTCGCTGTCGTTTGTCACATATAGAGCTTCTAATCAAGACTTCAGAGAAACAGAAACGTTGCCATGCTGTTGTTGTGGCTGTTGTGGTTTTGGAGGAAAGGAACTGTTTTGCTAAAGTTATTACAAATTAAGAAATTATTTAATTCTTGCTGGAGAGGGTGTGGAGAAAAGGTAACCTTCTTGCACTGTTGGTGGGACTGTAAATTGATACAGCCACTATGGAGAACAGTATAGAGGTTATTTAAAAAACTGAAAGTAGAACTACCATACAACCCAGCAATCCCACTACTGGGCATACACCCCGAGAAAACCATAATTCAAAAAGAATCATGTACCACAATGTTCATTGCAGCACTATTTACAATTGCCAGGACATGGAAGCAACCTAAGTGTCCATCAACAGATGAATGGATAAAGAAGATGTGGCACATATATACAATGGAATATTACTCAGCCATAAAAAGAAATGAAATTGAATTATTTGTAGTGAGCTGGATGGACCTAGGGTCTGTCATAGAGAGTGAAGTAAGTCAGAAAGAGAGAAACAAATACCGTAGGTTAACACATATATATGGAATCTAAATAGAAAAAAAACTGGTTCTAATGAACACAGGGGCAGGACAGGAATAAAGATGCAGATGTAGAGAATGGACTTGAGGGCACGGGGAGGGGGAAGGGTAAGCTAGGACGAAGTGAGAGAGTGGCATGGACATATATACACTATCAAATGTAAAATAGATAGCTAGTGGGAAGCAGCCGCATAACACAGGGAGATCAGCTCGGTGCTTTGTGACCACCTAGAGGGGTGGGATAGGGAGGGTGGGAGGGAGACACAAGAGGGAGGGGATATGGGGATATATGTTTACATATAGCTGATTCACTTTGTTATACAGCAGAAACTAACACAACATAGTACAGCAATTATACTCCAATAAAGATGTTAAAAAAAAGAAATTATTTAATTCCAAGTTTCAATTTGAGGAAATTTAAATAAAATTTCCTCACTTTGGTGTAATAAAAATTTCTGAAAAAAATCTCTAAGAAAAAAAAACAAAAAAATTTTGTAGGGAGTCGGTGGATGGGCTAGATAAGAAGAGTAGAGGAAAAGATTGGTGATTTCTGGCAATCACATTGTTACTAATCATTATTAGCATAAAGGTAATATACAAGTAATAAAATTAATGTCCTTAGAAGATATTGATACATTTTAGCACTAAAAGATTTGGGGCTCAGAGTACGCCTCTTATAATTTAGCTAAATCTTAAATTACACAAATCTTTAAAATGTCAAATGAGGCATATTCAATTTGCAGTCATAGTCTGTGGTCCTCTCAACTTCATCAAATTTTGAATTTTCATGAAGGAAACTTTAATTTTGCTATCAGCCTTCTGATCTAATCAGCTCTATCTGCTGTGTAGAACTATGATCTTCATCCACACACAGGGATTTGAATTGGTGTTCTTTGCTACAACTGCTGCTTAACTAAGTTTTAAAAATAAAAATCCCCAAGTGAAACATTGTAATGAGTTGAAACATTTATTGCTTTAAAAAAATAAATGATTTTTGTGTGTGCGAGATGATTCCCAGTGCCATTTAGGGAGACACAAGGGCAGATATTCCCAAGCTGATCTATTTTATCCACAAACGAAATGATAGCGTGAGCAAACAGATGTTTGTGCTGTGCCCCTGAGCTTGGCATGGCTAAAGGGAAGGAAGCGGTCCTTACTGTCATTTGACTCCGCCACCCAATCCCAAACATCAAAGCCAAAAATTTGCCAGCTCTGAAAGATAGAACCAACATAAGTGTAAAGCTCTTCAAATATTTGTTTTTAAAAATCCTTTGAGAGCATATTGAGTTTGCATCATGAAAGCAGAGCTCAGTTTGTACTTTTGATTTTTCCCAGTTTCATATTTTTTAAAAATGTTCTTTCACCACCTCCATGTGCAGAAGGCTATGAGCTTGCTTTGTTTCCCAACTGACCTATTCATATCAAGTTAGTTACACCCACTTAAGTCTTCCCTACCCCCAGTTTTGGCTTGTCCCACTGAGCCCTTCTATGGAGCTGGGAACTGAGAGAGAAACTTTTGATTTCCCTCAATGCCACAAAACACCCTTTCTTATTAAAGAAGAGAATGCATGGAAGTTGTTAAAAACAAATCATTTTCCATTAGAAAAAGTTACATGATTGGAAAAAGAGAAGAGCACATTGCTGTAATTACTGGTACATTAAGCAGGGAATGAACAGCTGCGTGAACTTGGAGTCAGTAGAATAACAGCCACTGAGCCAGCTTCCCCATATGGTCCAAGGGAGGAGGTGGGGCTTCTAGCTGCTTGGGGGTTGGAGAGGTGAGGAGGGGGCACACTCAAATCCCATTCAAGTGAGAAACTCAGGCCAAGAAATGTCTGGCTTCCCAATCCAAACCCAGCTTCCTCTGTGCTGCAGTGGGAAAATCCCCCTGGCCTCCATCACAAAAGCCTCTAAAATCAATGTTGTTTTTTCCTAAAGAGAGCAAAATGTGAGCGCTTTCAGACTTTTGGCTCCCCTGCTACTAATAGAAAAGATGACCTAAGAAAGACTGAATCACTTCCTCAGCTTTCTTGGGGTGTGGCTATGATTTGGAATGATTGATATCACTTCACAAACACTATGTGATCTAGCATTTGCCTTCTTCCCAAATAGAAGTAGGGTCTGGCCAACAGTGATGGGTCCTCACCACCAGGTATTGGTTTCAATCTGTTGCAGTGAAAAACATTACAGCCTTCTAATTGGAATTCCCTTCAGAATTTGGCAAATTTGGTAAAAGCAGACCAGCACTATGGTAACCCTTAATTATCAATGCAAATCCTAACAAAAAGGCATTCTATTCTTCTTACATTGCATGTCATAAATTAAACACAGTAAATTTTATTGTGAAAACTTCTCAGAAGACATTCTTGAGTAGATGAGGCAGAAAATGCTTGTATTATACTAAACAGAGCTAAAATTTGATAGTAAGTGGATGGGTTGGCTATAAGGAATCTAGCTATTTACAGGGTGAAATACCAAATAGGCCACATCATTTGCATGGAGATGTTTTTGTAAGTACCATGTCCAAAACCACTCTAGTTTCGACTATATGAAGGTTATTATCACAGAGGATGGTGGCCAGCTGTTCTTCATTGCCACTGAAACAGAATGAGAAAAAAAAATGGCATTAAAATGGAATTGGAGGAATTCAAGCTTCCTGAAAATTTGAGTTAGTTAACAGAAGGACCCACCCTAGGGAGTTACATAATAGAAGACTTCCATTGCTATAGCTTTTTTTTTTCTTTAATTGAAAAGAGAGACTTTTAAGACAGTTCAGGTAAATTTTTGTCCTTTAGCAAAATACTGAATTTGATAATCTTACAATAGTTCCCCTACTAAAAAAATCTGAAAAATATTTAAGACTTATGACTATGGGAAATTAGGCTATGTATGGAAAGTAATTTATTCAGTTATGTGATGGTGCCATGAAATCTCGTCAAATGAGAGAGTATTATTAAAGTAATCCAGTCATAAATGGGTGCATTTCATGCCATAGATTTAGACAGGCTTATTTCAAAAAGGAGTATAATAATTTCCCTGTAAATTAATACTTGATCATCTTTAGATATATCTAAATTTAAAAATAAAATAAAAACACAGTATTATACTGAAATTGGGCACAATACTGTTTCTTAGGAAATGACTACATAGATAGTTAGGTAGATAAATGCAAAAACATTATTTGATGGGTATTGGAGTGTCCATATTTAATTTGTGGGTTCTTTACTTAGGAATTTATAACTATGTTCAAGCAGGTACTGAAATATTAACCATGTAGAATTTTCTTAATAAACCAATTAATAAATCAACTATGGGAAAGACACTCCAGGCTTTCACACATGGAGTAAATCTTTCATTACCAGATTCTGAGCTCCATAGAACATTCCCTTTTGTGTTTTCCATACAACTTCAATGGAAATTTCTGCTAGATCTCATTCCAGATCCTCCATGAGACAAAGTTACCTTTCAGAAATCAATACCTTACCAAGGGCCACACTCAAGTTTGAACATCTCAGTAAACTTGGAATAAAAATTCTGGATTACTGGGTTTCTTCTCAGATACCATAATAAAAGAACGTCATCTTCATTTGTGGCTTTTCTGACAGCTAACATTTATGTTTGTGATCTCTGCTTTCTAGGGAAAAATACAATTTATAAACAGCTTGAAAGTTTAATTTTTTTCCAAGCGGAAGGAAAGGGTAAAACCACCACAACAATAAAAATAGTTTCACTATATAAGTATATATTGACTTAAAACTCTCGGGTCGTTAGCCCATATGCCGTGGTCTTCTACATGGGTTAAGTAGTCAGATTATTGCCAAGTTACATAACTAGTTACTTACTTCAGGAAATATTCAGTTATTTAGTCTGAGGTACAAATTGCATGAGTATTCAAAAGTTTACCAGGCTCTGGCACTACAAGTTAAACTATTATTTTTCTATTGTCTTTATTCTTTTAGGGAACATTTACAAGGGTTTCTTTACATTAGCTGCTCAGTTTCTTTCCCTGTAAATAATTTTTCTTTCATATGGCATTAGAATGGACTTCTGAAGAAGAGACAGTTTATCATAGCATGACTCTGGACCCAGGCTGAATGGGCTTGAATTCTACCTTTGTCACTTACCAGCTGTGTGCTCTTTGGGCAAGTTACTTGACCTCTCAGCATTTCTGTTTCTTCTGCTATAAAACTGAGGCTTGATAGCACTCCCATTATATGATTCTTTTGATGGTTTTTAAAAGTGCTCAGAACGTTGCCTGGAACTGTTTGCCCATAGCTGTATGAGAGGAACAGAAAGAAAATGAAAGAAAGATGGTCTATCAATCAACACAAGAAGATCAAAAGATCAGAAATATAACTACTTTACACACAGTAAAATAAAACCAACCAAACAAAAAGCAAACAAACAAAAAAAAAAACATTGTGCTCTTTGATATTTATATGTGATACACCAATATATTAATCCTGATTTTATTTTGAAACAAAGGTCAGTCTTTTTTTATACTTGTAAATATGAGACACTAGATAAAATGAACAATGATCACAGTTGTTTGGGAGGGAAGGATAGCACACTGTGAATTTCTCACATTGTCTGGCATATCAGGTGACCCTCTTGAACAGAGAAGCAATAAATGGATGGAAAGGAAAAAGGTGAAATGTATAACTTAGTTCATTTTAGCCAATTGGTGCTAAGTCCCAGAAAACGAGCAGCTGAAGTTAGGAGCTTTCCTTCTTCAGGTCCCTTCCCAGATTTAGAGCCTGCCTTCACTCCCTCAAACTTTTCAAGACCAATTATAAGTACAGCTATGTTCACTCATTAATTTAACCATTATTAACTGAGCACCTACTGTGTGTGGGACTCTGCCAGGCAGTAGAATGGGAGATGGGAGGGAAGGGTGTAAAGGTTCACGGGGATGAAAAAGGTACAGTCCTTACCCTCAAGGAAATAAGGGTCCAGTTCAGGGTCACAAAAGTCATGTGATGCGTGACAAAATGAGGTGTGCTAAAGAGACCAAGAGAGCAGGAAGTGTCTATCTCTGCTTAGGAACGTTGAGAAGTTTTCTCAAATGAAAAGATGCTTGCTTTCAGGGATACAAGAAAAGCAGGACTTAGCCAAGTGGAAAAAAAGGGAAAAAAGAGCATGAGGAAGCAGTCTATACAGGGGAAAGGGCATGTGCAAAAGCACCAAAGCCTAGAAGAACTCAGCGTGCTCAGAATGTGCCTAGCGATGTTTGTGGTTGGAACACAGGACATTTTGTGACAGCCTGTGGGGTTTGTCAAGCACAGTAAAGACACAGGTGTTTTCAAAAGGTGAAAAGTAACAGTATGGTAGGAGTCCACTTATGAAGTCTTGCTACCAGCCTGGCTTATTTGATTTCCTGCCTGAAGGAGGGGAGGAAGGGTCCAAAGATACCAACAACCTGAGGGCATTTAAGTGAAGAACCTACCATTTTCTTTAAGGACCAGCTTCCAGAAATTCCAGAAGACAGGGATAAGGATATTCTCTCCTATGTGGCCCATGTCCCATCCAAACATCTTAAAAGAGATCATTCTGAATGTCAGGAAGGAACGAAATGAACTCGCAGTCACCCTGGTAGTCTCGTAGTTCCACTGGTTCATAGTATTTACTTATATTACTGAAATCAAAAAAGTAGTATCTTATGCTAATTGTTTATGATATTGATTTGTATTTTATTTTATTTTATTTTTATTTTTTTTTTTTTTGCGGTACGCAGGCCTCTCACTGTTGTGGCCTCTCCTGTTGCAGAGCAACAGGCTCCAGACACGCAGGCTCAGCGGCCATGGCTCACGGGCCCGGCCGTTCTGCGGCATGTGGGATCCTCCCGGACTGGGGCACGAACCCACGTCCCCACATCGGCAGGTGGACTCCCAACCACTGCGCCACCAGGGAAGCCCTCATTTGTATTTAAAAGCCTTTACTTTAATTCTGGAAAATATTCCTATTTACCCCAAATCCTGCACATGAGAGAAAAATCAGTTATCCAAGCCTATGGGAGATGACACAGAGGGTTGCACATGGAGTGTGGCTTGTGAAAAAATTCTGAGGCAACTCAAAGAGGGAATTTTACAGCCAAATTTCAGATAAGGAAGAGAAACAAATTCTGTCAGCTTAGATTTGCCAATATCAGAAAAGGTAATAATGGATCATGGTGATCTATACTAGAAAGACCACATCTCCACATCCCACAACAATCTCCAAGGACGTATTTGAAGTAACAGCAGAGTCTGTAGTAAACACTATGACATTTGACCCTCTACATCTATACAATAGAGCTATAAAAAATTGATCTGGATTAGCCCTACCAACATTAAATTTGATAGGACTAAACCAGTTCAGGTTTTCATGGCTCTGCTCTGTGGATAAAAAAAAAGACAATAATCATAGTGTTTACTTTACTTCTCCAGTTTCTCAGAAAGCAACATGAGCCAGCCTTCTCCAAAGAGCGGAGGTGGAATCTCAGTCGGTAAACACATGGAGTGGTGGGCCTCCAAGGTAACCCGCATCCCTTCTTGCTCATTAGCAAGGGGCAAGCAAAACAACAGAATGAAGGTGCACTGCATCTGGTAGCATTGTTTACCAGGCTCTGCTACCCAGCAGGTGAAGTATGTTTAATCCCAGACTCTAGCACCTCTACAATTTGCCCAATTCTTTCAGCATTTGTGAACAATCCTGGAAGAGGAATTCTTCAGACAAATAAATGGGGACGGGTGTGAATGAAAGGAGAAAAACACCTGTTCCTGCAGCTGGCCAACAGACCTCCCTTTAATGTGCTGTCTGCGGGGAAATCAAGGCATCTCAGGTTACGCTGGGGCCTGGGACTGCGGTGGAGCCTGTAGAAAGGAATTCTATGACCAGAAGATGTGAGGCTTGGTCTGTGGCCAAAAACAATGGTGAAAGGTACAAAATGAGAAGCTCTGTCAGGACAAAGGCACTCAATCGCAGAACAATGCACGGCTTGGCCGTTTGAAGAAAGGAACCCAAAACCAAAGTCACAACTGGATTAACAGCTGGTTGATCCCCTTTTACCTTCTAATGCTTCTCCGGCCGGCGGCTACTTGTTGAAATCGGGATGAGGAGAATACAGCCGCCAGCAGCATACACTGGCTTTATTTAGGGCTAGTTCTGGCTCGTCTCGGCAAAGCAACTTGCAAGATTTATGTTCCTCTGTCTTCCATCCATATTTTTTTCCATTAAATGGGGAATTTAGAGCAAAGTTACCAACACAACTCCAACCCAGGGCTGGAGAAGTCCTCGCTGACTTGCAAAATAACTGTGGCTCCAGCAGAATCGTTTGCCCAACAGTAACAGAGGTGAAGTTCATAAAAATTCTGTGCACATATTTTTAAAAACAGGAGAAAAGACCCTGTAATCGGTTCCATATTGGGTCTAATGGTTGTTTTTGTCCCCTAGAACACACTAAGTTTGAATAATGGGAACAAATAGAATCAAAGGGGAGGTTCTTTACAAGAAAAGCTTAGAAGATTCCCCCCAAAATATGTATGCATATAACTATAAACAGGTATGCATAGATTTTTATATAATGTACAGACCACAGAGAAGCTATCAAAGTTAACTGAAGAAGTATAGAAGGGCTAAAAGTTAATGGAGACAATAGCCACTGAAAGTCCTAGGTCACATGGCTTTGAATATTCATAGTAAGTTAGGGAGTCAGAACAGGTCTGTGTGGTATGGTTTCTGAGGGCCAGGAAAGTACCATTGTTTTCTTACCTGCACACTGATGCCTGGAAATCCCATAATGGGAAGCAGAGCCATTCATCCTCCAATCAGAGCTTGGATAAAATGCAGAGACATTGGAAAAGTACCCATAAAGTGAAATTCACAATAAGTCCTAAGTAACTGAATACTACTGGAAGCTTAATGAAGAATGACAGAGGGAGATCAGGAATGCCTGAGCTCCTTGAAAGGATGGAGCTTTAGAGGGGCACCACGGAGTGGGGTCAGTGAAGCAGGAAGTGAAGCTGTGGGCACCAATGCCAAGTTTTTTCTCTTTGAATCTGGCCACATGTGGGTTCTGACTATAACAGATGGAATTGATTGAGTCAACAGTATGTGAAATGAGAAGGAGGCCTGTGCCCAAGGAGGAAGCAAGTGCCCCAGGTGTCCAGTCACAAATATTTTGGCAATGAATTTAGACACATGAAAAAAAAATCATTTATTCATGGAAAACTCTCAATGAACTGTTTTCAAAAAATGTATAAAATATTTATTGTCATTTTCCTTTGTAAACCAATATAAACAAGGTTTCATTGTTTGTCTTGAAAAAATGATTCCACTTTATTAGATTTTTGCTTAATATTCTGCTTAAAGTATTAATGGCAAGGAACTCATTCATTAAAATACATTATCATAACCCTAACACAAAGATGTATTGTTTTTCCAATGACAATTTTTTCCTTGTGTAACACTTGAGGAACTTTAAACCATTTTTAATACCTAAAGATAGATTTTCCCCTAGACTCACCCCTCTTTCTCAATCTCTCTCTCTCTCTCTCTCTCTCTCTCTCTCACACACACACACACACACACACACACATACAAACTCTATAGGAGAGGACACAAATTTGATTCATGTCCTCTTTTGCATCTGTGACCATACTCCACCTCCAACACCATAAGAAATAATTGGACCTTAGCCCTTACCATGCTTCACTGAATATACTGAAGAAAACATTCCATTATACTAGCACCAGCTCTACTGAATGAGATGTTGATCTGCTTGGGCATTTTCACTGAGTTTAAAAATACACCATTATAAGTCTTCCTAACTGCAGTGAATTATAAATCTGCATTTGATATCCATCATATGATTTGCTCTATGCTCTGTCTGGTGGGAAGAAGAATGGGGTCAAATAACAATTCAAGTATGGGACATTTCAAGCGTTCTTAACACTTTCCAGTATTACTTATTCTCATCAAGTCTTGAGCCAAGGATCAGTTTGCTCACAGATAGGCAATATTTTGGGTAGAAAGAAAAAAAACCCCTGAAATTCACAACTCATTTAAGGCTATTGGCTACATTATGAAGTTATAAATTTTTAGTTGATGTTCAAATTTTATGGTATTCATGCATACTGAGAATTCATTTGACACTTGAAAATTTATACCTATTTCAAATGTTACCCTACTGCAAAGAAGAAACCATATCACAAATCCGACATTACATGGAAATAATCATCTCAAAGTACTAAACATAACTTTTCTAGGTCCTAGACCATATAAATAAAAATTATATCTTGTAAAGACAAAAGATTGGTGGGAAACATAAACCTCATTTAGGAACTAGCTTAGAATTTCTTTACTTAAGTGAAGATGGTAAATTAGACGATGACTCCCAGCAGCAAATCTCTTATTTGTTGTATGATGTAAGCTGCCTATTCAGAGCAAACCCAGTTTATAGGCAGACCCAAGATTACTGTGTACTTTTTGGAATGCAGCTCAGAAATTATAGTCACTAAATATTATTTATGGAGTCTATCTCTCTCCTCTGCATGCAAGAAAGTTTTAACTAAGCCTAGCTCACACACAAAGAGTAGAGCTCTACTTGATTCAGTACTATACCTTCACAGTGTGAGGAAGGAGCAAAAGTAATTTCAACTCTCTTATAATTTTGTTTTCTCTACAAAAATGGAGCTCTCCATCATGGAAAAACTAAGTATGGACTTTAAAAATAATTAACTGTAATCAGACACACAATGGTATATACACATTTCCATTCAATTCCATAAACAAGGATTAAATACCTCAATTTACTAGGTGAAATCTGGGGTACAAAAATGAATAAGATGGTGTCCCAAGAGGGAAAGACAGACCTACATATATAAGTATATCACGAAGCAGAATGTTTCAAATGCTTTAGGAATTTATATACAAAATCCTCTGGGAATACTTAAAAGCAATAATTCTCTTATGAAGTGAGGATGTCTTTAGGAGGAAGTGATATTTGATCTGTTTCTTGAAATTGAATGGAGTTTCAACAGAGAGGTGAGGGCAGGGAGTTCTGTCCTTACAAGAGAGTGGGGTCTGGGACGACCAGCTATAGCAGGGAACCCAGGATAATCATACTTGGAAGGGTGTTTTGCTGCTGCCATCTTCCGTAGGGTATTTGGGATTTCAGTAAAGACAGAAATGTCAACACTGACTTGTACTTGTGCTCAAAAAGAGATGTAAGGTGTAGTGGCTTGTGGTCTCTACCCCTTCCCACATCCACCACCCAGAGCAGGGGTAGGGTTGCCACCGAGTTGGCCCACGCAAGACATGGGCATGTAGATAGGTGAATAAAGAAAGCCATGTCACCTCCGTCACAAACCTCAACTGAAAGTGCTTTCATCAAGCTCACTAATGATATCCTTGACACTCAATACTCCCTCCCCACAAAAAATAAGCCTATATCTTCCCTAGACAGTGTTTGACATTTCTGTCTCATTGAATAAGCTTCTCTGACATTCCTAGGACCACCATTGTCTTCTTTCAATGATACATGAAAGTTTGGCATCCCCGCAGGTCCTCTCAGGTACTATATCTCCCTGAGCAATCTACGTCCATGGTTTTAGCTAAACCTGTATGCTAGTGGATTTCATATTTACATCTCAGGCCCCGATTCCTTTTTTGAGTTGCAGACTTATATATCCACTCCCCATTGACCATCATCCATCCTGCTTAATCATATACCACCATCAATAAAGCAGTCACTAAATCCTGATTTTCATTCCTCTTACCTGTTTTGTAAGCCAACCCACCTTACTCTGTCCATATAACAAAGAATTTGTTAAAGCCAATGTGTTTGCTTCCAAGTATTTCAGCAACAGCTACTAAATGCTCCCACTTCCTCTCATCTTTTCTTTTTAATCCTTCACACTGCAGCCAGAATGATTCTTCTCAATATAAATGTGATTCTATCACACTCCTTTTAAAAAGTGGACTTCCAGTTGCTTCTTGTATAAGGTCCAAAGCACCTGTGTTGGTTTACAGGTCCTTTCATTATCTGGTGTTTTCTTACCCTACCAGCACTGCCATAGTCAACATTCTCCCCTTTATATTCTGAGCAATCACTGTGCTGAGCATATTTAACTTTTATATTATGTGTGGCCATTTTCTCTTGCCAGGATTCAGCCCACTCACCTATCCCCCCACCAAGTTAAATAGTGCCTACTTCTGTAACCAACTTTCCTGCCCAACATATGCCCACCAGTGCCACCAGGAGCATGAGGTAAGGTGCCCTACTATGTACACTTTAGAATCTTACACCTCCTCTAGCACAGTATGTTATACACTTTCATTTCCTTTATTTATTGTTTTATTTTTATTTATTTATTTATTTATTTATTTTGCGGTATGTGGGCCTCTCACTGTTGTGGCCTCTCCCGTTGCGGAGCACAGGCTCCGGACGCACAGGCCCAGCGACCATGGCTCACAGGCCCAGCCACTCCGCGGCATGTGGGATCTTCCCAGACCGGGGCACGAACCCGTTTCCCCTGCATCGGCAGGTGGACTCTCAACCACTGCACCACCAGGGAAGCCCTGTTTTATTTTTATTTTTTTCTGCACTAGGACTGTGATCTCTATGAATATTAAGGGATGTTTTTGCCACATTCATTATGTTTCTTTGGTACACAGCATAGAATCTGGTATATAGCAAGTGTCTAATTATTATTTATAAATAGAGAAATAACATGGAACTATGCAAATCAAGATCTGAAACAACTGGTGTTCAACTAATTCTGTGACACAATTGGAAAAATCAAGGCTGGAAAAAGGGATTGACCCAGATGATGACAAATGTTAAGCCCCAAAAGTGTTTTTCTTCTAAATTATATTTCAAACTTATTTTGTTAGCAAGAAGAAAACAAAGCATACCTGTAAGCAGGAAAATGATGTGGACAGATCTTGGCTTTTATAAAGGGCTGGGGTGACAATGTACAGAATGGATTGGAAGGGATACCAATGAGGCATCTATTAAAAAGCTTAAACGACAGACTGTGAACGAATGTCATGGCAACAAGAATGTAAGGGAGAAAAATTATTTGGGAGGCGTTTAAGGATAGAACTGACAGCTCTAGGGGATCATCTGGATGTGGAGGGCAAGGGAAAAAGGCTGTTCTAAAGATCAACTTAAGGTTCCAAAACATAGTTGATAGAGGGGACACAGGAGAACAAGATCATTCCAAGAAATAACAAGATGAAAATTTATTAGGTCCTTTTTATACTTGTTGAATTTGAGAGATACTGGAGAGGTAAGTAGAAACATAGGATTGAAATGCAGAAGAGAAAGAACAAGGAAATGTAAACAATATGCATTTGGATTTTATCTGTAGAGAAGTGAAGTTTGTAGTTATATCATAAGAAAAGAACAAGAAAAGGAGAGGGACAGTTACTTGGGGGGAGTTCCTGAACATGGGACAAGCAGAAGAGAAACAGGTGAAAAAGTAGGAGAAGGAATAATGGTAGATACAGGAGGAGACACTGTCATTTAACCACACTAAAGCGAATTTCAGAGATACGCATTGATCTTGATTATTTCAAGGGGATGGGATAACATAAGGGTAAAACTGCAATCTTTGGTTTTAAAATCAGCAGATAATTGGTGACTTTGAGACCCCAGTTTCAATTATGTTTACCATTTGAAATGACTACAATGGGCTGAGGAATAAGTAAAAGGTATTTGTGGTGATAAAGGAAAGAAAAAAAGATGCAAGTAAGACCAAGGGAAGACTTTTAATATATTTGAAAGAGGAGATCACACTTGGAGGCTAAAGGGAAACACCCAGTGGAGCTGGCAATCATGTTGATGTATAAAGTAAGGGATAATTTCAGAGGCCAGATCACAATGAAAAAAGGGATGGATCTGAATCACAGGTAGAAGTAATGAGTCTTCCATGGAGAAGAAGAGCAAGGAAGAGAGCAAAATAATTAAATCTGTAGGTAAATGTTGTAGGACTTGAAGTAAAAGTGGGAGGCAGAAAAGGCTTCCTGAGACTAAGGATGAGTAGAACGTTTACACAGATGAGAATGGAGCATTCCAGGGAGAGTGATTAATGCCAGGCAAAACATAGGTTCAAGAAGCATCACATGGAACATGATAATTAGAAGTGGTTTAGTGTGGATGCTGATTATGTGCAAGATAGATGGTGCAAGAGATAACATAGGAAAGGAAGGTGGGGATCAAATTATAATGGAGATATTGAGAAACATGTATTTCAGTCCCTTGTAGGTCAAAGGGAATTGTTGAAGAGGTTTAGGCAAGGGGGTGATGTGGGAAGTTATATGCTGAGGATAGATGACTCTGACATCCATGGGGAGAAGGGATTGTATACGTCCAGGGGAGACACATACCCAACTTCAAATCTGCATAGTAACATGAAGTAGGACAGGATGGAGAGGATACAGCAGAGTCAATACATATTTGAAGAAAAAACATTCTACAAGACTGGGTTTTAAGAAAAATGAGGAATCAAAGAAAATAAGTTTTTATTTTGCATGGTTGATCAGAATTTGATTTCACATACTAAAGGAATAAGGGAATAAAGCAGATCTTAGAGAGGAAAGTGAGTTCAGTTTTGCGAATGTTGGATTGAAGAGTTTTGTCTGACTTTTGGGTTGGGGTGGGATTGAATGAGATCAGCTATTGGTTGGAGTAATTCAGACTGGGAATCAAATAGGATCTGATGGATCCTTAACCTCTCTCTTGTTATGCTCTCTGTGGCTAATCACCACAGGAATGTAGGAATTGAATTGGTGAACATGAACCCAGAGCCTTCAGGAACTCCACAGAAACAGAGGGTCAGGCAGTGCCTTGGGAAGGTAGCTAGTAGAAAAGAAGGTCTCATTTTCATAATATGTTTCCAAAGCAGCCTAATACTAAAATCTACCTGTCATGATATGATCCAGGCAAAGCAGGATGTTCTGTCCCTTGCATTTCCACATGGCCTCCTTATGCTACTTTGTGACTGTCATATTAATCTGATTGCAACTGCACACACATTTTGGGAATGGATGACTACTGTCATTAATTGGCTTTTATGTCATATTTCTCTCCCCACACCACTCCCCTGCCTTGATCCCTGTAGATTGAATTTCTTCCAAGTCAATGAGAACCCTACAGTGGATCTTCAGACAGAGGATATGATTTACTTGGAGCATAGGTATTGCACAGGAAAGTAAGCTCTTTTCCATTTTAAACACAGGTATTATTTTGCTCCAGAAAAATTCAAGGCAATTTATTATGTTTTTTTTTTCTTCTAGGCATCCATCTCTCTATACCTCAGGTAGCATTTCCAGTGGGAATTTCAGAGATCCTAAATTGCAGCCAAAGAGTAGTTTTTCATTAGAAGCCTAGGAATCCCTGAAAGGTTATGGGTTGTGGAGGACTAAAGAACAAGAAAGGATCACATGGCTGACGTAAGATTTTCCCAGGAAAATGTTCCAGGTCACTAAACAGAATGAAATTCATTCCTGGTTTAAGCCCTTTGCCTCAAGTTTTTATTATCTTTGTAATTAAAATAATAATAAAAAAGGAAATATCAATGAAGATATTGTCAGAATTTGTTAGCAAGTTGATGAAGCCAAGTTCATCTATGCTTCCACCTGCTTTAATGTAAAATTTAACTTAGGTATTCAAAGAATATCGTTATTTTATATTAAGTATGACAGTATGAAATTTTACAAACTTAAAGCACAATAACTGTAATTCTGGCAAGGGCTAAACTTTATCATTGCCAAATACTTTCCACTCTAACCTCATTTCTTTTCGGTTGAAATTAGTACAAGTACTTTTCCTCTAAGGGGCAGGGGTTTCTCTGCTCAGAGGTGAGGTGACTTTCTAAAAAGATAATTAGAAGTCTTCTAAGCCACTTTTCAGTCATAAGCACAAAAAAAACAATAACCCTATTTAACCTTTAGAACATCGAAATTCTTGAACTTTAAACACAAAGATTCATGGAATGAGAATTAATTTCTTTTTCAGGTAAAATTTTTAAAGTTTTAAGAATGGCTTAAAATTATATTGGAGTATTAGACATAGTCATGATAATTGAGTAATTTTAAATAGTTAATAGTGATTGACATATACACATATTTAGAAAAACTGTGTGAAACAGATATTTTAGTAGATCAAAATTTTGATACAGTTAAGAATAAAAATACTAAATTAGACTAGTATCCTTCATTAAATTATTTTATGCGTGCAAAGCTTTATAAAACAAATCACTTTACGAACCTTATCCTGAAATTGGAAATCTCCTACTGCACTTCTAGTCTGCATACTGCTCCCCAGAAATAACTATTAACAATTCCTTTAACAGTTTACTATTTTATCCACCTCCTTATTTCTAAATAATAAGCTTTTCCTGTTAGCTCTTGATTTATAATTCTTAGACATCATCTAATAGCTTTCTAGTGGAAAACAAGAAGCATTCTTACATCCCCATGCCCTGCATCCTTTTCTTTACATCCTCCAATGCAATTATATCATACTTTTATTTTGATGGTTTTAAGCATGATTGACTTTGTTTTTCCTGCAGCTAACAACTGCATCTTTTTATGAGCTTTTATGATTTTCTGTCATTACCATTAATGCTTTCCAAGCTCTCCATGTGCATTAAAAGACTCTCAAATACTCTTTGTCACATGGTCAAGCGCTTCAGGGAGCCAGCAATGCAACTGTTTTACTTTCTTCCTTTCAGCTTCTTCCTTGAGTCCTCTGTTCCTGTCCAATCTGGAAGTTGTGCTCTATGCCTGCTTCTCAGTTGCTGTCCTGTGACTTCGTTTATTCTGGATCTTCATATGTTTGGTGTCTTCCCCTTTCATGCTTTTCTTCCCTGTTTTGGTAGTGTACATCCTCTGCTCAGTGGGGTCCACAAACGCCTTCTGATCCAAAGATTTTCATCCATAGTTTATGATAAGAACAAAACTCACTAGTAAGCATTTGAATGCTTTTATAATAATTTGAAATTGCTACTCCATTCACACTTTTACTCCAGCTGTAGACCTGTTCAGATATCCTTGAACAAAATGGCAAGGCACCTAAGAGACAGGTGCAGTAAGACCACGTCACATGGGGTGATATTTTAAGTTAGCCAATGTTAATTCAGAAGTATATACAAATCTGAAAAAAAAGTGAGTATTAATGTTAAGTTGTTACTTCACAATAATTTTAATTTAAATAAGCCTTTTCTAAATATACAGCTTATCTTTTAAGTAAGGGTGGAAAACTTTGTATTATTTCAGTGGTAAAATACTGAAGGTGAAATACGCTTCATTAGATTTCTTGTTGTGAAGAGCCATGACTTTTCTGAACATGAAGCAGAAGTCATCCAAGAGATGAGGGGGAAGGAATTCCAAAGAAATGAAGACCAGAAGAGTTCATGCTAGTTTGCTTACAAGTATGTGTTGAGTTTGTTCTTTTTAAGTAATAACTGATGCTGTGTGTAAAAGCACACTGTGCTAGGTGCACAGATGTACTGGCTAATGAAGTAATAAAGTTCTCAATGATTAAGCATCGTTTTCATAAAAGATGTAAAGAAATATACTTAAAATTAAATGTTGTGTGAGGAAGGTAGAGGACCACTTGACAATTGCACCACAGGGCAACATATTCAGGAACCAGGGCATCCATAGCATAAAAGCCCAACACAGAACAAATCAAGTTAGCAAGCAGTTTTTACTGCAAGTTGACACATGCTGATATAATGCTAAGGCAGTAATTCTTTTAGAGTATGTGAAATTTAGCTATGCTGGTGCTATGAGGGAAGGATTTTATTGCAAAAAAAATGCAACTATGTCTGGACTCTAGAATACAAACTATAAAATATCCCATTGTCTATTAATGTGTATATCAGTGACCCAGCATCCTTCATCAAGAAATTCTTACTGTCAGGGATTCCCTGGTGGCACAGTGGTTAAGAATCCTCCTGCAAATGCAGGGGACACGGGTTTGAGCCCTGGTCTGGGAAGATCCCACATGCCGCGGAGCAACTAAGCCCATGAGCTACAACAACTGAACCTGTGCTCTAGAGCCCACCAGCCACAACTACTGAGTCTGCGTGCCACAACTACTGAAGCCTGCACGCCTAGAGCCCGTGCTCTGCAACAAGAGAAGCCACTGCAATGAGAAGCCCACGCACCACAAAGAAGAGTAGCCCCTACTCGCCACAACTAGAGAAAGCCCACACCTAGCAATGAAGACCCAACGCAGCCAAAAATTAATTAATTAATTAAATTTAAAAAAAAAAAAGAAATTCTTACTGTCAAACAAATGTCAGCTAGATTATATGGTATGAATTACGTAAAGGCTAATGTACAATACTAAATTTTAGCCTATTGAGCTAATTATAGAGATAATAATGAGACTGACTATAAGCAGTTTCTTTGCATGGCGATGTACAGTGGTTTCAAGGGAAAAACCTCTGTTTAGACTGATTGAACACTTGGTTTTCTTGCAAAATAAGAAAATAGTTGAGGTCTCAAAATTTGAAGGTATAAACTGGACAGTCAGATTTGTTTATTTATTTGATCTCATTAGTATTTTTAATTACCTTAATACTCTGATGTGAGGGAGGAATGTAACATGCTTTATAACGGTAGATCAGCTTAGAGAATTTTTGTAAGTTGTTAAAATATATTTTATATATTTGGAAAAAGTTATCACTGAATACCTTTGTTCATAAATTTGATAAAACATTTTTACCATATATATATATATATATATATATATATATATATATATATTCAAATAATAGTCTGTTCAAGGAGGCAGAATCCTTTCTTTCACTGAAAGATAATTTAAACTTACTTAAAACTTTACAGGACAGATTGTTGGAACTAGCAATTGGTAAAAAATTTAAGATGAATGTTGAAAATATAGCATAATGTACTTCATTTTAAATAAATGATGCAACTGAATATCCTTAGCATGCCAGAATTGCTTTGAAATCTCTTCTTCCTTTCTCTCACATATTTTGGGAGACTAGTTTTACTCCAACAAATGCAATTAAAGCAAAAGATAGAAATATTTTAGCTATACATTATACCCGGTGATACTGTTGTCATGAATCCAACCTACAATGGATAAATTAACAAGCAAAAAGTAAGCATATGTGTGATATTAAAAATGTTAAAAATGATAAAAATTTGGTTTGTTAAACTATGTATATATGTGTCTAAAAGAGGGAATCACTCTCACTAATAACATTTTTTAAGGCACAAATGTGGAATAACTAAAATTTTCTAGTGTAATAAAAACAATCAATTTCATGTCTATACACTCATTTTTAATGATAAACATGTACAGATTTTATATTTCTTTTTTTTCCTTATGTTAGATTGGTTCAGATCACATTTATTGAAATGCAATTTAATGTTTGCTGGATCAAATAGAATTTAGACTTTTTTTATTGCTTCTAGTAATTCATATTTAATTGTATTACACAAAGGAATGTTGTATGTGAAGCACTGCTGTAATAATTTTGGAGGAAAGGATGAAGGGTGATAGCTATATTGGTAGGATAGAGGAATGGCAGGGGAGAAGTCTATGGGATTGAATGAATTTTTGGAGACGTTGCTTGCCTGAAAATATCTCTGTTCTACCTTCATACCTTCTTGATAGTTTGTCTAGGTATAGAATTCAAGGAGGAAATGATTCTTCTTCAGGATTTTTAAGTGATTGCTTTATTTATTCATTGAGTCATCTTACTTCCAGTGCTGGTCTTAAGAAATCTAAAGACCCTGATTCTGAGCTTAAATATGCCCCTGATTCATTCATTCTTTCTTTCTTCCTTCCTCCCTCCCTCCTTCCATTCCTCCCTCCCTCCTTCCATTCCTCCCTCCCTCTCTCTCTTTCTTTCCTTCCTCCTTTCCTTCCTTCCTTTTTTCCATCCTTCCTCCTTTCCTTCCTTCCTTCCTTCCTTTTTTTCTTTCTTTCTTTCTTCCTTCCTTCCTTTCTTCCTTTCTTTCTTTCTTTCTTTCTTTCTTTCTTTCTTTCTCTCTCTTTCTTTCTTTCTTTCTTTCTTTTTCTCTCTCTTTCTCTCTCTCTCTCTCACTCTCTCTTTCTTTGCTTCCTTCTTTCTAAATTTTTAGAATCTTCCCTGTAACTGGCATTCTGAAATTTCACAGTGTTATGAATTGGTGTGGTGGTGTGGGCTCCATTTCATTCACTGTGCAAGTCAGTTGGTGAAACTTTTCAATCTGGCAATACATGTTCTTTATGGTTTTTATTTCCCTGTTTGAATCTTTTACATTGTGAACTCTCACCATATACATGATGTTCTTTGACTATCCGATTATTTAAGAGTTAGAGACTTTAAAAAAGATGATTAGGTAGCTTTTAAAAAATCTCAGCACACTAGCAACACAGTGGAACTTCCTAAATCTGATAAAGGATATCTATTAAAAACTTAAGAAAATACAATACTTATCAATCAAATATTGCAAACATCCCCCTTGATACTGAGATTGAAGCAAGGACACCCATTGTCACTACTTCTATTCAAAATGAACTACTTGTTCTAAGCAGTACAGAAAGGCAAGAATTAGAAACAAGTAATAAGACTTAGAAAAGAAGAAATTAAAACTATGATTATTAATATAGGACATAAATGTGTATGTAAAAAATCCAAATAATCTCCAAACCAACTGCTAGAATTAAGAAGTAAATTTACCAAGGTATTGGATGCAAGGTCAATATAAAAAACAAAAAATCAAACAAACAAAATTCCTCAATCTATCTCTATATACCAGCAGCAAAAAAAAAGTGAAATTTAAAATAAAAGTCATATTTACCAAAGCATTTAAAAAAATAGCACATAGGAATAAATATAAGGAAAAATATGTAAGATCTCACTGGAAACTATAAACCATTATTGTGAGTAATTAAAGAAGACATATAAATGGAGTGAAATCCCATATTTGGGGGTTGGTAAACTGAATACTGTAAAGATATTCTAAGGCACTCTGAAAAAAGAACAAATCTAGTAGACTAACAATAGTAGGTGTCAAGAATTATTTTAAAGGTATAGTAATTAAAGCAAAGTGGCATCAATACAGGTATTGACAAATTAATGGAACAAAACAGAATCCCAAGACAGACTTGTAGACATATGTCACCTGACTTATTACAAAGGCAGCACTGCAGAACAGTGGGATGGGGGGTTGGCACTGATTAAAAATGGTGATGTGTTAATTGAATATGCCTATTGAGAAATAAATAAATAAATCTTTGCCCTGTACCTCATACCATAAACAAAAATGGAATTATAAACTTTTGGTGGAAACACAATAGGAGCATAAATTGGAAGTCCTAACATTAACTTAATTTTACATATAGTTGACAGCATGAAAAGCACTTTTGCCTATAATTATTTTATTTGTTTTTATGAAAACCCTGTAAAGCATATATGGTAGATATTATTATCTCCATTCCACCAATGAAAAAAACTAAATTTTAAAGAAATTCAGCTGTTTGCTGACAATTACACGGTCATTAAATGAATAAAGAAGAGTGTCATCCAGTCCAATGCCAATAAGATAAGAGAAAATGGAAAGTCAGCAATTTCAAGTAATTTACCTAAGTTTATACCCTGTGTTTCAATTTCCTCCTTTGCAATAGGTTAACAGGGTTATTACAAAAAATATAAATAAATAAATAAATAATATGATCAGTGTGAAAATGATAGGCACTCAATAAATATCAACCTCTCCTCTTGACCCATCCTGAAGTCCACTGGTCAGTCAGGAATGTAGACCCGATTGGAATGAATGTCTCTAGTGCAATGCAGCATTCTCTGCTGCCTCTGATAAATGATACTGATAGGGCTCAATGAACTAGTGGAATTGGCCACCTGTGCAATGTGAAACTTGTCACTTATCAAACAGCAAAACAGAAAATTGCTAAAAGGTGACAGGATATTTTATAGAACAAAATGTTCCAATTTTCAACCCATTTCACAAAGTGTTTTCTTTGTGTGTCTTCATTTCATTTTTTGCGAGTGTGATTTTTTTTTCTGTGTCCTCTGTCATTCTTGCTCTGGCTTAGAATTCAGAGCTACTCAGCTTCCTCTCCTGACCTCCTAGTGACAGCGTCATCATTGTTCCTGAGACTGTGATTAGGACTCGTGATGGTTGCATGACAAACCTTCCCAGGGGAGGGACGCTCACTTGTTCCAGAGCATTTGTTTTACTTCAGTGAACACGACCAAGAATGACTTCAGAACAGAGCTGACTATTACCTGGAAGTGTTGGGTTTTTTAAACAGGAAAAAAAGAAAGAAAGCTTTTTCCCTTGAATAATCAAGTTAATAATTTAAACCCAACACATGAAAATCTTCTGTATACAGATAAATCAAAGGCATTTACTGGAAATGTAGAAATCATTAAATCATAAAATGTATTTGTTCTTTTTTAAATTAAAGTATAGTTGATTTACAATGCTGTGTTAGTTTCAGGTGTACAACAAAGTTATATATATATATTCTTTTTCAGATTCTTTTCTCTGATAGGTTATTACAAAATATTGAGTATGGTTCCCTGTGCTATACAGTAAGCCCTTGTTGGTTATCTATATAAAATCATAAAATTTAAAGACTGGGAATAATTTTAAGAAATCTCTAGTTTAAGGTTGCAAACTCAAATGCCTATAGGAGCCAAACAAGTCACATGAATGAAGCCAACTATGTGACAATCACAGTCTCCTAGAGCTGGTGAGGATGCCTGTTAGTGGCCTAAATTATGCCCAGTGTAGCCTTATTCCTTATTAGCAGAAATCCTATTTTGTTCAGAAAGGCTGTTTGCCCAGTTAAAATACTCACCTTGGTAGAATCCTTTGCAGCCTGTGGTGGTCAGATGACACAGTTATAGCAATGAGATACAAGCAGAAGTCTACAGGGTAAAACCACTCGGAAAACTGTTGTTTTTCCAGACAGGAAGGACAGCCCCAGGAGGCACAAGACTTTTATCATTTGTCTTGCTTTCTCACTAGAACATGGTCATAATGCCTGGACAGAGAGTAGCCATCTTGTGGCCATGGAAACAAAAGCCATGCACTAAAGGTGGTGATGCAGGAACCAACTCAGTCAACAAATATGTTTTGAGTATTTACCCTGTGGCAAGCACGGAGGAGCAACAGGGCTTTATTCTCATGGGCTTTAAATTCTAAAGGGGAATGAGATACAGACAGGAAGGATGCCGGCTACTAGTAAGTTCTATGAAGAACAAAGTGGGAACAAGGTAAGAGGGTAGAAATTGGTGCAAGTCTGATATTAATTTAGATAGGGAAATGGGCAAAAGTCTCTCTGATAATTTGAATTATAGTCTTTTATAAGAGGTAACTGGAAGGAAACAGGGCTGTGTTACTATTAGCTCTGGGGAAAAAAGGGGTCGTTGGCTTGCTATGTTTGAGAAACTTTGAAAAAAAAATATTCTCTTCTTGGTGAGTTATATTGTGCAGTAGCCCCTTAAAGGTTCTAGGTAGTCCTGAGGTAAATAAACGTATTTAACTTCGCCTAATCCAGAATTCCCCAGATTCGTTTGACTTGGAACATTTTGTTGGAGTTTGTCCTATCAACCACCTCTGGGAAAGTTTCAAGTCATAGTCTTGGGAAATGCTGGCTATAATTGCCTTAGGATGGAAACAATTAACTATTGCTGAAGCCTCGAGAGAATTAACTGAAACTGACCCCATTTGTTTTTTAAGTTCTCATAAATAAACATTTTTATTCAAATAAAGTTAAAAGCCCTAGATCATGGTGTTCTGTTATTTAGCAAGCAAACAAAGAAGAAAGAATTATAAACAAGGGGCTAGTGATACTGCAGTAAAAATAAGAATTGTAGGGAATTTACCATGGTAATAAAAAAAAGAAAAATATTACAAAAATCTAACTTTTCAGGGAGAAAAATTCTCTTCCATATTTGTCACCAAATACCCTATTTCCTTTTCCCACATTGCATTCTTCTTTTGCCCCATGTTTCAGTTTCAAGGTATTTATTTTGCCTCATTTTTTTACTATGCTGTGTGGTTCATGAAGGCAGAGACTGAATCTTGTTCAACTTTCACTTCTAAAAGTGTATTATAGGACATGGCTCATGTTAGGTGCTATGTTAATAGACAAGGTCATTCAGAATGAATATTACATTATTGTGCTCAGTTACTTCACATTTGTGCTCATTGTTTAAAGTCAGTCCAGGAGATAGAATCATTGAAAATATTGCCTCTTCTTACCTTATTTCTCAATATCATTTCCTTCCCCTGCCATCAGAGCAGGTTCAAAGTTCCCACACAATCTGAGTACACTACATCCATTCGGTCAAAAATATTTTAACATGCTAACAGTCGTTTGAGCAGTACAACAAGATGGATAAACAAGTCAATTTCTTAGGAGGCCTTTGCCAGCCAATCTATCCAATGTTCAGCTCTGATTATATTTTAGAACTCAGGGAAGATTTTAAAAATAACAGTAACTGGATTGCTTCCCAAACCAGTTAATTCACTTTTGGTTTTCTTTTGGTGAATCATCTGTGGGCTTTTATTAAAACTCACCATCAAATTTACATACGTCACAAGTGTTGGGAACCACTTTGTACTGGTCAAAGTAATTGAAAGCTTAGGGACCATCTGAGTGCAAGCAGTGAAATGAAGGAGCATAGTGGTGGGAGAACATTCAACATGGTATGCAAATGGACATACACCAGGTAGGAGGATGTGTTAGCCTGGCCTTGATAAGTTCACATCAAACAATAACACCATCTTTATTCAAGAGACCTTCCAGTACAAGTCAGCTGACACAGACTCTGGAAATGCTTTAATCCTTTTGCAAAGAAATTGTCCGAAGATCCTCATGAATCTAAAAACCAATGTGACATTCATGTACCATACTAAAGACAAGATTTGAAAGAGGTGGGCATGATAGCATATTACAGTGCTGCTCTGAAAGTCATGTAAAACACTTTGTGTCCTACAGACAAGAAAAGGAATAATGAGCATCTGTACATGCCTTATTTCAATGTAAAAGTGGAGTGTTGGATTTTGCTGACTGTATATCCACAAGCTTCTATTCAGAACCCAGCTGCTACAATTAGTAGCTCAGCTGACAATCCTTGGCCAATCATGTATTTTCACCTACCCAATATCATCATTGCATTTTACCCCTTGCTTAACCACAGTTCACTAATGAAAGCAAGAGAGGTTTCCTGTTAACTCAAAGAATGTTTTATGCAAAATATTCCCCAAAGGCACTCTCTTTGATTTCTACATACATCAGTCAATCTCTGAATGTCTACTGAAAGTATAGAGTAGGACTTCATTAGCTTTAAATGATTCTATTTCATATATGATATACTCAAATAGACTAAATTCTTCCAGGGTGGCCAGCATATCTTAAATAATACACTTCCATCATTGAAGAGTCATGGCGGAATGCTGGCATAAGTGTAGAAAATCAATAACTACATCTTAATAATTTGCCTGTCAAACATGCTTATTTCTTTTTAAATTTTATTTTGAAACAATTGAAATAACCCCAAACTTACAGAAAAGTTGTGAGTACTATAGGAAGATCTTGTCTTTTCTAAACCATCTGAAATTAAATTTCACCCTAATCACCCCTAAACTCTTCACTATCATATTCTGCAAACAAGGACATTCTTCCTCATAGCCACACTACAGCCCTCACACCCAGGTAGTTAGCACAGATATATCATTAGTACTATCTAACTTTCAGACCCCCATTCAGGTTTTCCAATTAACAAATAATGACTTTCATAGCAAAACAACAAAAACAAAAACAACAGCAACAGCAACAAAAAACCTAGTTCAGAATGACACATTGCAGTTAGCTGACATATCTCTTCAATATCCTTCAACTTGGAATAATTTCTCCGTTTTTCCTTGGCTTTCAGAACTTTGACTGTTTTAAAGATTACAAACCAGTTATTTTGTAGACTGTCCTTCAAAATTGGGCTTTTCTGATGTTTTCTTACGGTTAGATTTATGTTATGTATTATGTATAACATTACAGCAATGATGCTGAGTTGTTCACATTATATCATATCAGTAATTTAGATTTGTCCCATTACTGATAATGCTTACTTTCATCACTTGAGTAAAGTGGTACCTTTTAAGCTTCACTTTGGTAAGAGAACCTGTTGAAAAGGACATAAACAAAAATTGGGACAGTCAAAATTTCACCAAGCAAACATGTTTATGCTCACATAAAGCACTTTAATTTAGGTAATACCTTAACTAAAAATAATATCAATAATATTTTGCATATATCAAAATAGTAATGAAGGACACTGTTTAGTGTACATTCATTCGTTATTGATGAATTTCCTCATGGAACAGTGGAGAGACCTAACTGCCAATGGTGGTGAAGGTAATGATCATGGTAGTGATAAAGCAGACAGAGAAATTGGAATAGAATACTTGGGAATAGAAGTCTTCTAGGTCCACTCTCAATCTTTCTACCTTCAGGTTCACAACTTCAATTTGAAATGGTGGCTTTAGGAAACTTATAACTTGTCAAGGATGTGCTTTGGTCACAGTAGGTGTCAGATGTCTCTGATAGTAGCTTGCACAAGGCTTGGCAGTTAAGCATTAAGCTAAAGGTTCTCCTCTGAATTGTCTCTTCACACTTCTTTTTAGGTTGTAACAAATAATTTATGCCTCATATGAAGGTAAAGTACAATTTGCTTATGCATTTACATGAAATATTATTAATCAGCTCTACACTTGATTTATTTAGAAATCCTTATTATGCTCCAATATACCATTCAAAATGCTGGCTGCTTGCTTTTCAAATACAGCAGGTATATGTCCTCCTGGGCCCCCTTGGAAGCTGCTTTGTCCCTCAAAACCTCAGCAATAAAATTCTGCCTGCTGTAGCACTAAAAGGGAAGAAAGGAAGATATTAACTCATGTGTGTATATTATTATGTACCACATTATTGTTGATTAACATATTATATTATATTGAATACATAAATATATATCAAATATATTATGTATTAATATATATAAAAGTATATTGATCATATAATCATCATATTTCAAAATAGAAGGAAAACAGACTAGTAAAGTTATATTCCCTCCTCATATTTTACATTATAATAAATCCAAATGGATTAAAGATTTACATATGACAATGAAACCACCAGTTTACAAAGAGAAGTGTAAGTGAATATAAGAATTGGGAAGGTCCTATCACGTATGACAGGCACAGGGGAAAGATCAATAAATCTGACTACATAAAAGTTAAAATTTCTCTATGATGAAATTCACTATAAATAAAGTCAAAGGACAGTATGGGAAAATGCTTGCCATGTGTTTGAAAAACAAAGGTCTAATAGTCTTAGTATGTAGATATATTTTAAGAAATCAATTTTTAAAATAAAAAAACTTAGATTGGAAAAATGCCTTAAAAATAGAAGCATATAATTCACACAGGAAAACACAAGTAGCCCACAAAGCAATATTTCAAGCTCATTGGTAGTTAAATATAAAATACAAAGAACAAAATACTAATTTTAGTCCCTCAGATGGTCAATGATGAAAAAAGAAAGATTATCCTAGGGTAGGTAAATGTGTATATTTTCTATTTTGTCTCTAAACATGTTACTTATATATATTGCTTTTAAAATATTCAAAAATTATGAAACAATTTGTTGTGAAATGTATGCATTTTTATAGGAAAAGGGGACTAAAAATCAACACTTTTGACATTAAAAGTAGTGTTTGTTTGCATCTATATAACCTGTCCAAGTATACCAAGAAAAATAGCTTGTTGGATACAATAGCAAGAACTGTACATTTTCCAATGAATACTGGTTGTGTATGTAGCCACAGGATAATGGAATTGAAGTGAATAATAATCATACCTAGGAAATGATATTTCTTTTCAATATGTACTCGGGGACTATCATAGCAGCTCAAAGCTGGATTTTAATTTTCTTATTCCTTTACATTTATTCCCAGTGCCAAAATCTTCTGATTACCATGGCTCTCTAATGCATTTTAAGATCCCCTTCAATACTCAACTTTTTTAGATGTTTGCCTATAATCAGATATCTACTCTTCCAGATCAACCTTAGAATCATTTTATCATATTCTAGAAAGAAGGCAGATTTTTATTAGGACTGAATTACATTTATATATTAATTCAAAGAAAATTGACATCTTTGGAAAAACAACTCACAACTCTCCATATTTCAATTCTTATTTTATGTGCTTCAATAACTTTTTTATAATTTTATTCATGAAGGTACCACATATGCCTTGGTTATTCTTAAGCATTTCATTTTTTGTTTCTACTATATTTAACTGGTTATAATCAAAATGGAATTTAAAAGTTTTGTAAATTAAATTTTAAATGACTTCCTTGCTGAACTCAGTTCTAACACCCCTCCCTCCACCCAATTGGTTATCTTGTGGTTTGTATATATACAATCAAAAAATTAAATATTGACACTTTTGCCTCCTTTCTTCTCATGATTACACCTTTTTTGTTGTTGTTGCTGTTGTTTCCGAATGGGCAAACAGGCTCTTGAGAGGAAATGCTAAATGTAATGGTGATATTGGCATTCATGTCTTGTTTTTTATTTTAAATAAAATCCTTCTACTGTGCTGCAAATCACTGGTTGAATTTGATTACTCCTATCCTATTAAGAAAATATACATGACCATTTCAAAAAATGTTTTCCACATGAAACAATCCAACAATGTCATGAAATTTATCAAATGTCTTTAATAACTATCAAGTGAGTTGCCTGTCTTTTTTTCTTTTTAACCTATTAATAGAACAAGTTATATAAGTAGATAAACTGATTTCCTAATATTAAAACTTTTTTGCATTCTTGAATGCACTTTACATAGTCATGTTTTATGCTTTTTAATGTGACTGTACTATAATTGCTATAGATGTTGATCATAGAATATATGTTCTTTGCATTGTTTCCTTTCTACAGCACTCTTTAAATTCTGCAGAGGGTGTTGTCCAGAATTCTTAAACGTTTTTTGATGACACTTGTAATGAAACTTCCTGAGGCATTGAAAAATTTACCCTGGTAAGACCCTAAATTGGCAGTAAGATCTTGCTCTAGCAGCAAGTTCCTGTAAGTCTTGATTCATTCTTTTTCTCACTAACCATGCATTTTAGATGGACTCTCCATGATACAAATTAATGATCTATCTAAGGTAATGAGAGATCTCCTAGACTGAGAGGTACTATTCAACTGATACTTACATGTTTCTTCCTAATTATCTTGGTAGCTGCCAGCAATGAATTTAAAGGAGAACACATTAGTGCCAGTACTCAATACTGGCATATAAAAACATTTTTATAAACTACTCTGAATGATGAAGAAAAGAGAATTGGCAAACCACCAAGGCATTGTGTTCCAGAGCCAGGAATGTGATTCTGGAATATTTCCACTGTGGTTTTCACTTCAGAGTAATTTGGAAAACAGGCCATAAAACTCTGTGTGGGGATAGGTTATCCAAGGTAACTCCTCTGTCAAATGAGAAAAAATATTAACAACCTTAGACTCATAAGAGAGCATGTGTTACCAGTTATTAAAGCTAATAAGGCAAACAGAAGGTTGTTTCACATTTATATGCATGTGTATTACATATAGTTGTGTATATTGTATATATATGTGTATATATTATATGTGTATAATAATGTGATATATTATTCAGTGGATACAAGGAGACTTTATTTACTTATGCTTAAAATACTCAACCATTAATATGCTAATAGTGTGGGTGAAGAATAAATAACAACTGAGTCTCACCTAAAAAGCTTGTCTCAATAGAAGCATTAACTATGTATATTTTGAACTGCTGTGGAAAAACCTTGCCTGCAAAGACAGAATCAACAGAGTTTAAATGAGAGATGAGGTTTTAAATAAAGAAATTCACAATTGTGTCAATCCAGGACTGTCATTTGTCACCCTAGCTTCTTGGGACCCAACAGTTTGTTGTTAGATGTTCTTATTTATATAATTATGTGTCTTAGAGGCAATCTGAAAGTTGAGGTGAGGTTAAAATGTGGGTTGAAAACTGTGAACAAGTTAGGTGAAAATAAGTGAGGACTTCTGCCAAAGCTGCTTGAAGCAAACTGGTAAAGCAGGGTGAGTTGTCTGTGTTCAGTGTTTCTCTCCTCCTTCAGTGCCCTCCTACCTCTTCATTGGCATCACTACCAAAACTTCAGGTAGTTAAATCCACTCCCAACCTCTTATTATCTTATCAAAATCTTCTCCCAGATTCTTCATTTGGAAAGTAAGATGGGATTCCATCTTAATGAGGCTACATCCTAAACAAGCAAAACTAGGCCAGACAGCACTTCAAGGTGACATTAATCATGTCCACACTCTGCAGCAACCATTGTACTACCTCTGCAAAGTAAATGCATCACTTTCTTGCAATTAAAAAAAAAAAGTCCTTGCATTTCAATAGGACTTAAAACCATAAATTAGAAAGATGTAACTAACATGGAGAAAACAGAGTTAACACAGTATGTTGACCCGGTTCTGAGTAGGGACGGGTAGCGAGAGTTTGGGGAAGGGGACCAGGAGCCAGATCCTTCTAGAATTTCAAATCTTATCACATGTTGATGACTTTATGAACCTATTTTCAAGAGTTTGGATCTACAGGTTTGTTTATTTTCTTTTATTTTTACAAGTTTGATAAAGATGTAGGTCTCTCAAGAACAAAATGACAGTCATAACAAAATTGATAGGAATTTTCTCCATCTTGTGGGTAGAAGCACTGGCACCTGGCTAACAATTCCAAATATCCCAGAAACAAATGACTTATTCAGAGCTAGAATAAGAAGGCCAATACATTTTGTTGCTTTATTTCACAGGGAAAGAGAACCAAATATTTTACATTAGTTCTTTTCTTGTGTGTTTTCATGAAGGAACAATTATATTTTTCTACCATCTTGAAAATTTTATAACTTTTGGGAAAATTTAAAGACATAATACAAAAAGTGATGTCTTGAAATTATATAATCAAGATGTTACAACTCAAAAAAAAAAGCAATACTCAATCTTTTCTTCTCCCCATTAAAAGTAGAAAAAAAAATGTTCCTACAACTAGAAAGTATCAGGAACTATTAACAAATGTAAAATGTGGAATGAGGCAGGGAGCATTTGTAAAGAGTTAATCAACTCAAACTAGTTTGCGGGAAGAACATTTTAAGAAGCTTAAGACACTTAAATAGGAATTGTGAGAATAGTTTGCAAAGGTTCCTTAAAATCGGTTTTAGAAAAATTTGATTTGCAGTCCAGTTGGATAATTGAGAGAAAGAATCAACTAAGCTAAACATGAAAATATTATAAAGTATAGAAAATCAAATCTGAATTCTGAATATTTCCAAATATCATTATTATCCAAATAATACATTATTCATAAATTTAGATTTGGGGTTGTAACACAAATAAATTTGTTGTTTTATTAAGGCATATTCCTATAGCATTCATCTTAATTCCCAGTGACTTTCAACTCCATTTTCTATTTTCATCTTTGTTTGATCAACCTGACATTTGTCTGGCTTATCACTCCAAACGTATGTATACCACAAATATCTCTGATTGGTTGAAGAATAATGAGAAGAGAGGAAATCTATCCAGTTTGGGATGTCTGACTAAAACATCATTTTGAGGGGCATTCTTCATTCAGGAGCTTTTAGGGAAAAGCACAATCCTCAGCACAATTCCAACTGGTTGATTTCTGTTGATGGAGTTCTTCAGGAATTAAATTTGGAAATTCAAGAAAACGGCCACACTACCTAGTGTTCCCCCAATATCTTAATAAAAAGCACTTTCATTTTATAATAAAAGAGACCAAAAATAAACTTCCCTACATTCCTATTATTAAGTATTAATTACTACATTTTGGAGAGTATGATTGCTATCACAGGAGTGAACTTGCAAGAAGAGAGTGTGAGAAGAAAGAGGAGCTGTCCTAAATAATTGGGCAGAGGATATTTATGATGGCTATTCTAACCTAAGACAAATAATCGTTTCTCAAAATGTTAAATATGTGCTCAAACCATGAGAATGTTGAGAAATTTTCTCCAAATGGAGACAGTGGGGCAGAATGGAGAGTAGAGCTGAATTTTGTTTTTCATTTTTCATCTCATTTCATTTTGGGTTACTATTGGGATTTCCCCTGTATAATGCACACTCAAAGGAAATTTCCTCTGACAGACTATAGGTTTTGGACGTGATATTCTTAGAATTAAGTAAGTGCTTAGTGCTAAGTGAGAAGCTGTGCTTCAATATGGAAGCACAGCTTAAAGGGTGCATCCCTTTAAGAGAGAATTTATGATTCATCAAGAGACAGGGTCCACTCTCCTCTCCATTTTCTTCTTCACATTTTGAAATCAAACAAGGATTACAGTAAGACTTTTTTTCCCCTTAATGCAAATGTCGGCTGACAGTGTCAAAGAAAACAACTTCTATACTGTGCCATCAAACATAGTTGATCCAGTGGGTTTAGAAACCAGACAGACCAGGAGAAACCAACCTCCACACTTTATCAGCTGTGTGACTTTGGACAAATTACTCAACATCTTAGTGGCACAGCATTTCATCTGTAGAACGAGAAGAAGAATAATACTTATCTCGCAAGGCTATGGTGAACATTAGTAAAACAACTTGTAGACTAGTGCTTGGCACTAAACTTGGCACACCCTAAGTGATCAATAAAGGTGAGTTACTGTTATTATTGCTATTATAATTATGGAATTTATGTGTGATTTTGATTATTAAAGTCAGAAAATGAGACATAGTCTTCCAAATCCCAATTCTCTAATATTGTATGGCTTACCTTTTTCAAGGAACTGAGAATATTTCATTAAAAAATTTCTTAGTCCTAAGCAGTTTTTATTTAATTGTGAAATATGACCTAGTTTTTTGCAGAGAAATGTGATTAAAATTCACTTTGTAAACACATTTTATTTTGTTCATGGCTTAATAACAATCATCCTAGTGTTATAAATCTCACCTTTAAATTTCAATTTCCAATTTGCATAAAACAATCAAAAAGCCATTATCATAAAGAGCCAATCAACAATATGAACTAAAATTAATCATCTACCACTCAGTTATAAGTGGGTGATAGAAACTTAACCTAAAAGTCTTACATTTCTTTTTATCATTCTGTTATTTTATAGAGCAGTTACAACTAAATTTAGAGTGTCAGCTCTGTAAAATCATTCTCTTAACAAAGAATCTTTGTTGAAGATCTAAATCTTGCACAGGACAACAATAAACTTAGACAGACATTTTAAAGTATTTTTTCTAATTATAAAATAATAAAGAAGCATAGTGATATCTTTCCCATGTTTCTTTTACAACAACAGCTACTGCTCAGTTATTTTTAATATACCATCTCTGAATTGCTAAAATCTTTCCAAATCTTTTATCTTCAGGATTTTTGTTAAGAGCATTGACACCACTGAGATGTGTATCTCATTTTTTTTTTCCTTGTCTGGGACATAAAAGGAACATACTACATTCATTAAAGGGATGAAATAAATGGATGAGTGAATGAATGCATGAATGAATGAATGAATGAATTCTCTCTTCAAGTCTGTTTAAGTCTCAAAATTATTGACTTCTTGCCTCTTATCCTCAGTGGCTCCAGAGACATAAAAAAATGTCCACGATTGAGAAGAAACAAGTGGAGTATTTTTTAATTTAATTATTTGTATAATCTACTGAGTTCAGCATTGCCAGCGCTCTTCAGAACATAGCCATTCTCTGTGACTACATTTGCCCAGACTGTTACATCACCCCTCACCTTCTGTTCTCCTTGGGCTGGGCTGTGTTACCTCCGTTTCCTTCCTCTTCCTGAAGGGGGCGCTATTCAGTTCATCCTTCTGTTTTACCATCTCATGATATCCTGTGTTCTCATTCTCAAATTATTCCATGTGGAATAACTCAAAAGGTCTATACATGCAACTCAAAAGATCTATAGATGCAACTCAAAAGTCACCTACCAGGGAGGTATGCGACTTCATTATTCAGAAGAAAATAGATGTTAATACATCTATTAGCATAAAGTAAATGACTATTTATGGACGTGGAAGACAGATTACAATACAGTCAGCATTTTCTTTTATATGTCTCTCCAGCCTTTAAATGTAGTTGTTCTATTTTCTTTACTTACATGTAGATTCCATTCCTCAGCTAGCTGTTATTGTCATCCATATCTTATTTTCTCATGTAGATAAAGAATGGGATCCTAAGGCTTATCTTCTTTTAATAATAATTGAAAGGATTGGGTCTTGGTACTTCACCCTTGGTGCTCTCTAGAGTTCTCTGACACAAAGGAAAAAATAGCAAAGGGGAAAATTAATTCCTTTTTATTGATAATTACTGACTATTCAGCACCTTTCCTCATGAGGGACTTCCCTGGAAAGCACTGCAGTATCAAAGGACTCAGGCTGAATTTCAAAGGGCTGTTTCCTTCATCCTATTTATGAGTCCAGAATAAGTGGCCTGTGGGTAAGGTGGCTCTCAGTCCACTTATACAGCTAGTCACTGGATAAAGATGCCTGGCCTGGTCTGGGGACCATGCCACGACCCTACTGCAGGGAGGGAAAAAAAAGCAGGGGAGACTGCTGCTTGGATGCTGGAAAAAATAAGAGGCTTGCCTGGCATAAATCTTGAGACTTACCACATGGCAATTTTTCCCCCAAACCCGGGGTTTGACCAATGAAAATTTGTCTATTGGCAAGATAGCCATGTGGGATAGAAGTATGCTTTCCACCCAGCTCACAATTATTAAGTGCATACTAGGTGCCAAGCACTGTTCTAGTCAATTTACCTTCATTCTTTCATTTAATTTTCATAAGAACCCTAAGAGATAAATACTACTCATGTAACTGCTATATTAAATAACTACTGTATTATTATCTTATAGTATTAAAAATATAATGCATTTTTATAGATGCAGGAGTTAGGCTTTCGGGAGTTAAACAATTTGACTGAGGTCACGTAGCTAATAACAATCAACTGAACTCGCATCCAAGTCTGGCTGAGTGGTCTGCTGTTTCTACACGTTATAATACATACTCTGTTTGGTAAATGGTTGTCAAGAGACTGTATTGCATGTGAATTCATTTTGAAAATTTCCACTGTATCCATCCTGGCAAACCCACTACTTTATTTCATCACTCAACCAATACATTTATTAAGAGTCTCCTATTTGCCAATTACCACGTGGAGCCATGGAGAACCAAGATTGAGCAAGGGAAAAAAGAGTTTGGTTCTCATGGAAGCATTCTGAAAAGAGGACAGAAAAATCAATCAAATCAAACAATAAGGTCTAATAATAGTTTTCTCCATGTTGGGGAAACACAGGCATCATCTGGAAGCTTCACAGAAGCCTCTGCATCAGTCCCCAGTGCTTGGAATCTATCATTCTTAAAGTTCATAAAATATTTTATTATTGAATAACCATGCTAGGTATTAGGATGATATAATCTCTTCCCTACAAAACAAAACTTAAGTGATGAAAGAGAAACATAGGGTGACAGCAATATAACAGAAATATTAAAGAGGAAAGAAAAAACGAGTTATGCAGGCAAATAGAGCCCTTGATTGCAGTGGTGGGAAATGAAGGCTGTTCCTGACAGTTAACCTGGATTTCATGCATTCCCCAGAGAAACTGTGTTTAGTAGAAATGAGAATCAGGAGATCAACCTTCCATTCCTATGTCGGCCACCAAGAACTCCATAGAGTAATTTAATTTTCATGCACCCCCGTTTCTTTGAAAAATGAGAAAATTAAGTTGATCTTAAATAGGCCCCCAGACTGACATGCCATGATACTAATCAAGAAAGCTGATAAAGTTCCCATTGTCACTATTTCTTGATGCAATGCTTCAACCTTTAACTACTTTTTTATATGATACACTTCCACTCTGCTTGAATTAGAAATATCCCTATTGAATTGTTTCTGATTTCTCAGTAAGTCAGGTTTATTTTACCATTTTAGGTTGCTTTAACCTTCATTATTCCATACCCTGAAAAAAAATCTATCTTTCTTGTCTTACATATGACAATCACTCTGCCAAAGATCAATTACATGTGACAATCACTCTGCCAAAGATCAATTAACTAATTAAAAGATAAATATTCTAATCTGCATGGAAATAAACAACTCCCATTTTTCTAAACATATAGAAATTCATAGAAGTTATATTAATATTAAAGTTATGAAAACCCTTTCTTCCTACTTAGATCACAACTATATACACACAAACACATATATGTCATTCTCAACCCGGGATGATTTTTTTTTTTTTTTTTTGCGGTATGCGGGCCTCTCACTGTTGTGGCCTCTCCCGTTGCAGAGCACAGGCTCTGGATGCGCAGGCTCAGCGCCCATGGCTCATGGGCCCAGCCACTCCGCAGCATGTGGGATCCTCCCGGACAGGGGCACAAACCTGTGTCCCCAGCATCGGCAGGCAGACTCAACCACTGCACCACCAGGGAAGCCCCAGGGATGATTTTGCTTCCAGGAGACATTGACAATGCCTGGAGGCATTTTTGTTTGTCACACTGGAGATGCTACTGGAACCTAGTGAGTAGAGGCTAGAAATGCTGGTTAACATCCTGCAAGGTACAGGACAGCCTCCTGCATCAAAAAAAAAAAAAAATTATACATTCCAAAATATCAGTAGTGCTGAAGTTAAGAAACTCTGGTTTAGATGGTACATGAACTTCTAAGAGAGAGAGCCATTATTCTAGACTATGGCAAAAAATATAACAAGATTTTTTCACTTTTTTTTCTAAGTTTATTATTTGGAAAGTCATTATTTATCAGTCACTCTCTCCTGATAGAGCTCTTCTTCCTTATGCTTAGCTTGAACAAATGTCCATATTAACTCCCCTTCCTCTCTTCCTTCACAAAGTTTAGAGAACTAACCTGATTGTCATCACCTTCTACCAAGACAGGAAACAGGATGAGAGTGTCTGATCCTTAGGGATGTTTTTAGGATAATCATGGGGACCTTAACCTGGAAGTGTCTTTCCAACTTCTCAAACCAAGACAAGTCCAGGTAGCATTGCTACCCATCCAGAGAGGGCACAGCAGTAATCAACTTCCATTCCTAGAGCATAAATAGATCAGTGGTGAAGAGCAGAGTCTAGAGTCAAAGGTCCTGAGTTCAGATTCTCCCTCTTCTGCTCCCTTTCTCTCTATCCTTGGACACATGATTATACTTAGTCTCTACACCTCAATTTCATCATCTTTAGAAGGAAGGTAACAATGGTAGCCCCCCTCCCTGGAGAATTATCGTGAGAATTAAATGAGCTAATATACATAAAGTGTCTGGCACACAGTAAGCCTTAGGTACAAGTTAGCAGAACCTTCCCTGCTAGAGCAATTCTGACCATGCTGTGGATGTCATTGACCCTCAGTCATTCATACAAACTGTCCAAGAGTCAATAGAATAAAAAAATAATGTTATTTGTTCTTTGAACTTGGGGTAGTAATTTGTATCTCCACGTCAAAGAAAATTTATTTTAACAATCTGATTAGCCTTATATAACATTATATATACACTTCTACTCCGGGCAAATGAATCAACACAACACATAAAAGCTATTTCTTAAACTATTTCGACCATAGATTAACAGAAATTGCTGGGAATTTTAACACTTTTTGAAAAGGTGTGTGATTTGTCTTGATATCATCAGCACTAGAAAGGAATCCTGCATTTAAATCACAAATTAATCTGCACTGAGAGGTCCTACATGATTGCTTAACATACATCTCTTAGTTAATAAATCTGTTAGGCTGGTATGTAGCAGGAGTCAAAGTGTCCTTACTGGGTTTCCCTGAAAAATAATTGGATTAGTGTGATTAATACTTGCGGTTTTCATGAAAAATATAGCTGTTAACAAGTTTACTTCAAATAACCATAGAATCAAATCTTAGAAACAAAAAATGCAGTATTAACCCAATAGGAACTTACCAACAAATGGTTTGATATCATTTAATGAGCCCAATAGGGAGAAATGATTCTTCCCCTTAAAAAATAAAAACAAAAGCCCTTAAGTCAACCTAAGATAAGTTTTATAAAATATTTTGCAAAAACATTAATACTGTACTTCATTTTGTTAGTCCTTTTGCTTCCTCTTCAAGCTTCGTTAGTATTACTAAATAAAGTATCCTCTACACAAATAAACATCTTACACTGGAACACAACTTTAGCAGTATAATGTGTTTCTTCCATTAAAATGATTGGCTTTGTTAGTGGAGGTTTCCTAATTGCAAGCATTTGTTTTTATCACTGCAGCTGAAACAAGTATTTTGTTGGTCCTTACTAACTAGCCTTGATGCATAAATGTAATACGAAAATATATTTGATCATCTTCTCTAACGGGAAAGCAGTGTGTTCTCAACATGTTGGCATGAAATCAATCACCTTTAAGGTGATATGGAAGACCTATATTATTGTTTTAAATATCAGCTTCCAATTAGGCCAGCTATTGCCCTGTCAACCCTTTTGAGACGCCTTGACTATATTTTGTCAGAGAGCTTGAAAATAATCCCAGTGGTACTAGCCTCTTCTACTAATAAGGAGACCTATTTCAAGAGGGGTGTGGCTTCATTTCTGTGAAGGAGCCATAAGATTGGCTAGGATTAGTGGATCAGCAAGCACATAGGGAAGGAGATAATTAAAAGTCCATTTTTGATGAGAGACATAAGTGATAACCTTATCTGAAACATCTTTAACCTCCTATTAAAAGTCAAGGTGTACATAACACATAAATTTTTAGATTCCTGAAAGCATTGTAAATTTTGATTATGAAATTCTATTATGATGTGGTCTGAGTACAGGTACTTCTGCTTTGTACCTAAAATGTGGCTCTGATATGACTGGGCATATCTAGTGAGTTAGTAGGGCTGATCTTCAAGAAATCTATGCAAAGTCTAGGACTTTCTGGGAGTCCTCTTAAACTAAGTTAAGAAGGAACAACCCAGAAGGAACTTGAACTTGTAAGGAAACCCTTGGTGGCAGGAGAAAGATTCACCCTAAATACAGCATGATGTTTGGCACTTGAATTTTCCTACCACCTCAGCCCTACCTAAGTTTATGGTGAGCATAAGTATTGCACATAAAAGCTAAAATAGCTGTCCTCTCGGTCCTTGCTGGATCTAGCCCCTGCTTAACCTTGTGATCTTATGTCACCCCTTTCCCCTACTCTCAATCTTTAGGCTCTAGCCACATCATATCTTGAATGCACCATACTCCGCCAGATACTGGAAACTTTACTCTTGCTGTCGACATCATCAAACCACTTTCCTGGAGCCTTGCTCCAAATTCCTTCCTCACTCTTAGCACACTCCCTAGAAAGTCTTTGAAACACCTTCACACAGAGGAAGAATGATGTTCAAGAAGACAATGAGATTCTGGGTCACTGGTTAAAGGAAAACTCCAACAAAACTTGTTACTCTGCGACTCTGACCTCCATCTGTCCTCCCAAGTAAGCAAGGTCTGGCAAACTGGGGTTGTGTTTTAAAAAAACTGGGGTTGTATTTTTTTTTTAAAGATTTCTGACTTAGGACTCTCTTTCTTTCTTCTCTTTCTCCCTCCTTTCTCTTTTTATCAGAAACTTATGCATGAGACTTAGGACTAAGACGCTTCTTCTCATCTAATTTCTAATCCCCAAACTGGTTCCCTTAATAAATGATTAATAATTAATATATAGAATCATTGTGTTTTGTGGATTTAAGAGTAGACATTAGAAATCATATGGGCCAAGCTAGGAAAACAGATAGCCCAAGAGGTCAAATTACTTGATCAGAATTGCACATCTAGTTCTTGGAGCTCAGGTTGACATTCAAAAGTTAGTTCATTTGTGCTTTTAGCTTTCAGTTTAAAGGAAGAAGGAAGGGTGAAGAGTGACATTATGGAATTAAGCTGAGTTGACCTATAATTAAAATCAAAGTCATGCCACCCAGTCTATCTACTCTGCTGAACATTCATGACTATCACAAGTGTATCTCATAAATTACAATTATTTCTTTGGCCCAAGAAATCACTTTGGTAGATAGATGGACCATTTATATTCAGAACCCTACTTTTACATTTATCTCAGGACCAGGTGTGAAGGACAGGGTTGAATATAGCTAACAGGCATCCATTGAGGGAAACAAATTACATATGATATTGTGTATCTTACTTTAATATCAACAATAATCTTTCATTTTTCAAGCATATTACATATAGAGTGGGCATTAAGAACTTTCTGCACCACAAGCAAACAACAGAAGCTTATCATATGGCAAATGATAAATGCTTCCACCTCCAAGTTACCTTGGGCATAGACAGGATGCATCTCAAAGATGCGTTAACTATCTATCAACACCTTCTGACATCATTGCTATAAAAAGGAGATAATGATGAAGGAAACAAACTTGTCTTTCTTCAGGGTTAGATTTACAGGGAAAAAAATAATTAGCAGGTATTCCTGAGAAATTAGGTAACTTTAGATGCTTAGAAACTCATTCATTCACTTATTCGTTCATTCATACAACAAATATTTGTAAAAAAAAAAAAGTAGTCTATAATATGTCAGACACTTATCCAGGCTGTAAGAATACGATTCAAAGCAAAGCCTTGCCTTTTAAGTGAGTTCACATTATTCTGGAGAAGTTAGAAATATGAATTTAAAATATTCCACTTATGGAGGTGAGAAAGAGGTAAAGAGAACAAATAAAGAAAACTTGTTTATGGATGAACAGGGAAAGAAGGAGCATGGCTCTGAGGGTAGATGTTAATAATGTACATAGAAAGGTGGCATGAGTCAGGGAAGTCCTTTTTAATAAGATGGCATTTTTGCAGAGAATGAAGGAAATGAGGGACTGAGCCATGCAGATGTCTAGAGGAAGAATTTCTAGGTAGATGGAATAGCACGTGTGATGACCAGACACACCTTGGCTTTGGCATATTCAGAAAACAGCAGGTGGTCAGTGTGGCTGAAGAATAATGAATGTGTGTGTGTGTAGAAAGAGAGTAAAAAAGACAGAGAAAGATTATTTAGCATTTTGTAAACTGTGGTAAAAATGTACGACCAAAGGATGGAAAAAAAATAATCTTGCTGTATTAGGGCTCTCTGGAGATGAAGAACAAATAGGATATATACATATAATAGGTATAAGAGGCTGAGAAGCCCCATGATTTGCTGTCTGCAAGCTGGACACTGCAAAGAGAGCCAGTGGTGGGATTTAGTCAGTTTGAAGGCCCAAGAACCAGGAGGGTGGATGTCTGAGGGAAGGAGAAGATGAATGTCCCAGCTCAAAAAAGACAACAAATTCACCCTTTCTCTGTCCTTTTGATCCATTCAGGCTCTCCAAGCATTGTATTATGCCCACCACATTAGTGAGGAACATGTTCCTTTTCAGTCCCTGATTCAATACTAATCTCTTCTGGAAACACCCTCACAGACACACCCAGAAATAAAGTTTTATTCATTTAGTAATGCCCAACAATCTGGGCATCCTTTGGCCCAGTCAAGTTGATACATAAAATTAACCATCATGCTCACTAAAATGGTATACTCTCTAGAAAAATACAAACATATAACGTTTATTATACAGGACTTCATGGAACAGCAGAATCATTTTTATACCATTTTCTGAAAACATAATCAGCAACTTTTCAAATAATTTTATTTTATGGAAATATATTCTTGAATCAAATTTCCTCACTTTAAATAATTTACTCTCTGTCTGGCTTCAGTTATATTAAAGTGATTCAGTGTTTCAGATTCTTTTCCCTTATAGGTTATTATAAAATATTGAATATAGTTCCCTGTACTTTACAGTAGGTCCTTGTTGGTTATTATTTTATATATAGTAGTTTGTATCTGCTAATCCAAAACTCATAATTTATTGCTCCCTTAACACTTTCCCCTTTGATAACCATAAATTTGTTTTCTATATCTGTGGTTCTATTTCTGTTTTGTAAATAAGTTCATTTATGTATTTTTTTTAGATTCCATATATAAGTGATATCATATGATATTTGTTTTTGTCTGGCTTACTTCATTATTTTTTATGGCTGAGTAATATTCCATTGTATATATCTACCACATCTTCTTTATCCATTCCTCTGTCAGTGGACATTTAGGTTGTTTCCTTTGTTTAAACTCTCTACACCTCAGTTTCCAAATCTGTGGCATAGGGACTATAACAGAAACTAACAGCAATCTCATGAGCATAAATATAAATATATACATACCAAAATAATGATAACAAATTAAAAATAATGTATTAGAACAGTTAGGTTTATTCAGGAAATGCAAGGTTAGTTAATATCATAAAATCAATCAACATGATTTACTATATCATCAGAATAAGAAAGAAAAATCATATAGTCACCTCCACAATTGCAGAAAAAGCAATCAACACACTATAGTTAAAAAATCAAAGAATAAAACAGACAATAAGCAGTTTTCTTAGTCTGATAAACTACAAAAACAAAAAACTTAGGGCTATCACTATAGAGGAGACAAAACTATTCATTATCGTTATATATAATCAAAATTGTACTGGAGGTCCTAGACAGTTCAAAAAAGGACATATAAAAACAGAAAGAAAGAAATTAAAGGTCATTATTTTCATATGGCAAAATTGAGGATATAGAGAATTCAAAATTTCAATTAATAACTAAATGTAGAAAAATATAGGATGATCAAATACAATTCCTATATAGCAGTAGGACAATTTAAAAAAAAATTTAAAGGTAACTATTACTACAGCATTAAAAAACACCAAATACCTAAACATAAACCTAACTAACAACACGTACATTACTTCTGGACAGAAAACTACAAAAATCTATTGAAGGAAATTAGACAAGACTTAAATAAATAGAAGAATACACCATGTGCACAGACTGGAAGACTCAACATTGTAAAAATGTAGACTCTGCAGATTGTTTTATACATTCAATGTATCCCAACCAAAATCTTGACAGGAATTTTTGTGGCAACTGACAAGTGAATTCTAAAATATATATGAGAAGGTGAAAGGCCAATATAGTGAAGACCAACATTTTGGAGGACTTGTACTACTAGACATTAAGACTTCTTATTAAATCACAATGAGACTCAAATCAATAGAATTAGAAATGAAAAAGGAGAAGTAACAACTGACACTGCAGAAATACAAAAGATCATGAGACATTACTACAACAACTCTATGCCAATAAAATGGGCAACATGGAAGAAATGGACAAATTCTTAGAAATGCACAACCTGCCGAGACTGAACAAGGAAGAAACAGAAGATATGAACAGACCAATCACAAGCACTAAAATTGAAACTATGATTAAAAATCTTCCAACAAACAAAAGCCCAGGACCAGATGGCTTCACAGGCAAATTCTATCAAACATTTAGAGAAGAGCTAACACCTATCCTTCTCAAACTCTTCCAAAATATAGCAGAGGGAGGAACACTCCCAAACTCATTCTACGAGGCCACCATCACCCTGACACCAAAACCAGAAAAAGATGTCACAAAGAAAGAAAACTACAGGCCAATATCTCTGATGAACATAGATGCAAAAATCCTCAACAAAATACTAGCAAACAGAATCCAGCAGCACATTAAAAGTATCATACACTATGATCAAGTGGGGTTTATTCCAGGAATATAAGGATTCTTCAATATATGCAAATCAATCAACATGATACACAATATTAACAAATTGAAGGAGAAAAACCATATGATCATCTCAATAGATGCAGAGAAAGCTTTCAACAAAATTCAACACCCATTTATGATAAAAAACCCTAAAGAAAGTAGGCATAAAGGGATCTTTCCTCAACATAATAAAGGCCATATATGACAAACCCACAGCCAACATTGTCCCCAATGGTGAAAAACTGAAACCATTTCCACTAAGATCAGGAGCAAGACAAGGTTGCCCACTCTCACCACTATTATTCAACATAGTTTTGGAAGTTGTAGCCACAGCAATCAGAGAAGAAAAAGAAACAAAAGGAATCCAAATCAGAAAAGAAGTAAAGCTGTCACTGTTTGCAGATGACAGGATACTATACATAGATAATCCTAAAGTTGCTACCAGAAAACTGCTAGAGCTAATCAATGAATTTGGTAAAGTAGCAGGATACAAAATTAATGCACAGAAATCTCTGGCATTCATATAAATGAATGATGAAAAATCTGAAAGTGAAATTAAGAAAACACTCTCATTTACCATTGCAACAAAAAGAATAAAATATCTAGGAATAAACCTACCGAAGGAGACAAAAGATCTGTATGCAGAAAATTATAAGACACTGATGAAAGAAATTAAAGTTGATACAAATAGATGAAGGGATATACCATGTTCTTGGATTGGAAAAATCAACATTGTGAAAATCACTCTACTACCAAAGGAAATCTGCAGATTCAATGCAATCCCTATCAAACTACCACTGGCATTTTCACAGAACTAGAACAAAAAATTTCACAATTTGTATGGAAATACAAAAGACCCCGAATAGCCAGAGCAATCTTCAGAACGAAAAATGGAGCTAGAGGAATCAGGCTCTCTGACTTCAAACTATACTTCAAAGTTACAGTAATCAAGACAGTATGGTACTGGAACAAAAACAGAAATATAGATCAATGGAAAAGGATAGAAAGCCCAGAGATAAACCCACACACATATGGTCACCTTATCTTTGATAAAGGAGGCAAGAATATACAGTGGAGAAAAGACAGCCTCTTCAGTAAGTGGTGCTGGGAAAACTGGAGAGGTACATGTAAAAGTACGAAATTAGAACACTCCCTAACACCATACACAAAAATAAACTCAAAATGGATTAAAGACCTAAATGTAAGGCCAGAAACTTTCAAACTCTTAGAGGAAAACATAGGTAGAACACTCTATGACATAAATCACAGGAAAATCTTTTTGACTCACCTCCTAGAGAAATGGAAATAAAAACAAAAATAAACAAATGGGACCTAATGAAACTTCAAAGCTTTTGCACAGCAAAGGAAACCATGAACAAGACCTAAAGCAACCCTCAGAATGGGAGAAAATATTTGCAAATGAAGCAACTGACAAAGGATTAATCTCTAAAATTTACAAGCAGCTCATGCAGCTCAATAACAAAAAAACAAACAACCCAATCCAAAAATGGGCAGAAGACCTAAATAGACATTTCTCCAAAGAAGATACACAGATTGCCAAAAAACACATGAAAGAATGCTCAACATCACTAATCATTAGAGAAATGCAAATCAAAATTACAATGAGATATCACCTCACACCGGTCAGAGTGGCCATCATAAAAAAATCTAGAAACAATAAATGTTGAAGAGGGTGTGGATAAAAGGGAACCCTTTTGCACTGTTGGTGGGAATGTAAATTTATAGAGCCACTATGGAGAACAGTATGGAGGTTCCTTAAAAAACTAAAAATAGAATTACCATAAAACCCAGCAATCCCACTACTGGGCATATACCCTGAGAAAACCCTAATTCAAAAAGAGTCATGTACCAAAATGTTCATTACAGCTATATTTTCAATAGCCAGGACATGGAAGCAACCTAAGTGTCCGTCAACAGATGAATGGATAAAGAAGATGTGGCACATATATACAATGGAATATTACTCAGCCATTAAAAGAAATGAAGTTGAGTTATTTATAGTGAGGTGGATGGACCTAGAGTCTGTCATACAGAGTGAAATAAGTCAGAAAGTGAAAAAAAATACTGTATGCTAACACATATATATGAAATCTAAGGGGAAAAAAAGTCATGAAGAACCTAGGGGTAAGATGGGAATAAAGATACAGACCTACTAGAGAATGGACTTGAGGATATGGCGAGGGGGAAGGATAAGTTGTGACAAAGTGAGAGAGTGGCATGGACATATATACACTACCAAATGTAAAATGCGTAGCTAGTGGGAAGCAGCCGCATAGCACAGGGAGATCAACTCGGTGTTTTGTGACCACCTAGAAGGGTGGGATAGGGAGTGTGGGAGGGAGGGAGACGCAAGAGGGAAGAGATATGGGAACATATGTATATGCATAACTGATCCACTTTGTTATAAATCAGAAACTAGCACACCATTGTAAAGCAATTATACTTCAGTAAAGATGTTAAAAAAGAAATCACAGTGGTCATATTCTATCACATTTCCTGTACAGTCACATGTTTTACCACAAAAGTGCCAGAGAAAGAATGTTCTCTGTTGTTTTGTTGTTGTTTTTAATAAATGATGCTGAATCAAATGGGTATTAATATGACAAATATATTCATTTCAGTGCCTATTTAAACCACATAAAATCCATTCCAGAGAGATCACAGATCTAAATTTGAATAATAAACAATTAGTTTTCTGTGAGATAAGATAGAAAAATATCTTCATGATTATGAGAGGGTATTTAGAAGGCAAAGTAAAGTGACAGTCATATTTCTTATTCTCTGAAGGCAGCACAGGGCACAGACACTGGGGTAATTCATGAATATTGTCACTTATCTGCCAGCTCACTGAGTTAACCTGGGACAGCAATCAGGGCTTCAGCTCCTTCTGCTGCCACCTTCAGCAGAAGCTGATCACTGTCTAAGAAGCTGATCTCCTCCGTCAGCTTCTTAGACCATGAACAAAGTACATGAGTAGCTCCTTACCAAATGTGGTAGAAAAGTCGAGAGGAAAACCTGTAGAACTGCCTCTACCCACCAAAATAATAAATCAAAAGCAAACAACATCTTCTTGGAGGGATTTCAGAGATAAAGTCTATCAACAAGGTTTCGAAACATATAGTGTGGTCATCCTAACACATCCTCATTTCACCTTGCCTCTTTGGCCTGTGCAGAAGATAAATGGGACTTAGAAAATGGCAGTGCATTACTGTAAACTTAATAAGGTGGTGAAATCCAATTGCAGCTGTTGGTCCAGATGTAGTGTCATTACCAGAACCAGAACCAATCAACACATCCCTGGCATCTGACAAATGGTTCTCTCTCTCTCTCTCTCTTCCTCCCTTTCTCTCTCCCTACCTATCAGTAAAGACCATCAGAAAAAATTTCCTTTCCCCTGGCATGTCCAGCAATGCAGGACCATATTAAATCTCCAGCCCCCTGCCATAATCTAGTCTACAAGAACTTCTAAGGCATCTTCATTTCACAAAGCATCATTATATTGATAATTCATTACATTTATGGTATAATGATGATTAGACCAGATCCGCAGGAAGCAGGAACTAAGCTAGACTTCTTGGTAGGATACATGAATGAGAGAGGAAGAGAGAGAAAACCCACAAAAATTCAGGAACTTTTCACCTAGGGGAATTTCTAGGGGTACAGTAGGTCTGAGGCATGTTAAGGTATTCTATCCAAAGTAAAAGACTAATTGCTGCATCTGCTTCCTTTTACTATTAAAAAAGAACCAAAATGTCTGGTATGCCACTTTAGATTTTACAGAAGTCTAAATCTCATTTGGGTGTGACACTCTGACCTATTTATTGAGTAGTCTGATAATCTGCCAGATTTGAGCAGGACCCAGAAAAAAAAAATTCTTCAGCTGCCCTACCACTTGGAACATGTGACCCTGCATGTTCTGATAATGTTTGACAAGTCTATGGCAGATAAGGATATTTTATAGAGATCTTATAAGTAGGTCACAATGCAAACATTTAGGATTTGGGATCAAAACTATGCATTCCTCCACAAATATGACTGTCATTTTGAGAAACAAGTTCAGGCTTATTCCTGGGGCCAAGCAAAGAATGAATGCTTGATCACTGACTACCCAATTATCAAAAGACCTTAGCTTCTCATGAAGTAGGTGTGATCTGACCATCAAACCATAAAGTGGAGCAGCATCACAGCACTTCATTGTCAAATGGAAGTAGTATGTACAAGACTGAGCTCAGTTGTATCCAAAAAGCAAATATAAGTTGCATGAGCAAGTGGCACATGTGCCCACAGGTCATATTCATACTTCATTGACTCTCCCTTCTCAATCCTGCTTCATGGCCATACGGAGATTTTCCTACAACCAGTTAACTTGGGAAAATGGCCCCTTTTAGAGAAGGAGGCATCTGTACAGACCCGCTGTGGGGTGGCCCTAGAGAACAACAATGAAGGGAAACCATCCAGTAAACAAAAACTTCAGGTGTGAACCTGGTTGTTTGCTTTGCCTGAAAGGAGGAACAGATGACCAGAGGTATGCATCTTTACTACTTAATGGACAGTGGCTAATGATTAAATAAATAGTTAATAACTTGAAAGGAGCATAATTGGAAAATTGGTTCCATTAATGGGCACAGATTGTGAAGATATTTATTCTTCATGTGAACACTTAACAAAGAGTGACCTCAAACAAGATTTTAATTGTCATCTAGACAAGATGATCCATTCTCTGGAGGTCAGCCAGGCAGACCATCGCCAGACACTGTTGTCCTGTCCAATGGGTTCATGAACCAAGTGGCTATGACTTAAGGGTAGAGTTTACACATGGGCTCAAAAACATACACTACCACCCATCAAGGCCAATCTGGCTAAAGCCACTGTTGAATACCCAATCCATCACTCAGCTAATGCTGAGCCTCCCAATGTTGCACTGTTCAACCACCTGGTGCAGGTCGATTACACTGGACCATTCTATAATGGAAGGAACAGCACTCTGTTCTCGCTAGAATAGACTCCTACTATGAATACCAACCAGACTTTTTGCCCATAATCCTTCTGCCAAAACCATCATTGAAGGATTTACAGAAAACCTTATTCACCATCATGATATTCCACACAGGTTTTCTTCTGATCAAGGGACACAGTCTGATACTTATGCAATTCACTGGTCTTACCATCTTCCCCATAATCCTGAACCAGCTGTATGGATAGAATGATGAAATGACTTTTTGAAGACTCAATTATGGCTTCAGTTGTCTAAGAACACCACATCTTATGGGGCTGAAATAATGTCCTCCAGGATGCAGTATATGCTCTAAATCAGCAACCTATATATAGTGCTGTTTCTCCTAGCCAAAATTCATTGGTCCAGGAATCAATGGGTGGAAATGGGAAGGACTCTTCTCAATACTAGCTCTGATAATCTTCTAGCAAAATTTTTGCTTCTGCCAACAAAATTTTAGATTGTGATGGTCCATAGACTAGCTAGTGATGGTCTATATCTGTGTAGTCCATTGTGGTAGCCACTAGCCACAAATGTTTTTTGAACTCTTAAAATATGGTTACTGCAACTGCAATCTAATAAATTTTAAATTTTACTTAATTTTAAATAACTTAAATTTAATGTAAATAACCACTTGACTAGTGTCTATAATATTTAGCTAATGTATAACACAAGTTCCAGAGTTCCCAAAAGATGAATATTTACACTAGGGGACACAGTAATGGTTCCACTAAATTGAAAGTCAATTTGATAACTGTCCACTTTAAGCTTCCATGACAATGATTCAATAGTTAATATACTATCAAGGTATATTGATCTTGAATATCAAGGATAAATTGTACTATTACTGCATGATGGGGGTAAGGAAATATGTCTGGAATCCAGAATATTCTTTGGGTGCCTCTTAATACTTCTACATCCTATCATTAAAGTCAATGAGGGAGGGTGGGAGGGAGACGCAAGAGGGAGGGGATATGGGGATATATGTATACGTATAGCTGATTCACTTTGTTATACTGCAGAAACTAACACAACATTGTAAAGCAATTGTACTACAATAAAGATGTTTAAAAAATAAAAAATAAAGTTAATGGATAAATAAAAATAAATAAATAAAGTCAATGTATAACCCAATACAGACAAGACCGTGAATAGTCCAGATTCTTTGGGAATAAAAGTTTGAGTCACCACAGCAGGCAAGGAATTATGACCAGCTGTGTTTGCTGAGGGAAAAAATAAATATGGAGTTGAAAGATACCAGTGATAAGTATATGGCTAGCTGTGGAAATGAAGACTATAATATTTATGAATATTCCTTCTTTATTTTGATGTGACTATTTGCATAAATATTGACCAACTTTTTTTCTCTACCATTTCTCTATCACCTAACATAAGATATATTCATAGACATTGAACTTATATCTCAGTATTTTAGTTCAGGTTTTCAAAATCACACAGGAGTATGATTCTCTTTTGAAGAGAAGGACAGACTATTTTGAGTTGCATAAGGACAGTTGTGTCATGTTAGGTAGAAACATGATTTTGCTTCTTATTTTTTTAAGAAGTGAAATATAGTTGGCAAAAGTAGGTATGAATATCAATATGACAAGAGTTGGAATAAGGTGGGTTTGTCCTTTGTCTACACAACTAAGCTGAAACTACATTTCACAAAAGTTCTTTCCCTGTATGATTCCTTGTTAACACTGGGTAGAAAGACATTCTAAGTGGTATTTGGAAGGCAGAAGTAAAGCAGAAGCCATATTTCTCCTGCTTTGAATGTCATTGCAGGAAGTCAGGCATGGTGGTAGTTACTGCAGTTGTCACTCACAGCTTGAAAAGTCTAGTTTATCTCTCTCTCAAGCTTTTCCAAGGCCTGGACAAAGTATGTGTGCAGCTCCAAAGCAAATAATGCCAGCTCTTCCTTCAGATGAACCACAGCATGAAGATTAGAGATGGTAAGTGACAAAGCAGCTTGTGGCATTTCCTAATAAGTCAAGAGTTTTCCTCAAGGGTTCCAGTTTTTCCTCAAGGGTCTGGTTCTTCCTTGTGAGTTCCAGTTAGTTATTGTTCTCTTCTAACTTTAACTTTTCTCTCCAGCTGTTGGTCTGGCTGGCTTAGAGTGATTTTGGGCTCAACACTAGACATAATGGCAACATTCTCAATAGACTGCTCCACCAGCTTCAACCAATTAATAAAGTCTAACTACTATAATAATTCCCTCATAGTGGTTTGGTGTCCCTGATAAAATCTCAGTTGATATAAAATTATTCATCAGTATCTTCTAAAGCTGAACATACGCATGCCTTATGATTGAGCATCTCTAGTCCTAAATATCCACCCACAGAAACAAGTACTTATGTGTACAAATATACACGAACAAGAATTTCTATACTTTTTATTTATGAAAACAAAAAAACAGAAATAATCAAATGTCCATCAATAGCAGAAAAGATAAACCCCATCATGGTATAGTCACACATTAAAATAATGTACCTCAATGAAAAAGGACAACCTTCTGCCTCATGCAACAACTGGATGAATCTCAAGGTAAAACACTGAGAAAAAAAAGCTTAACATAAAAGAATGTATATTCACATGAAATTTCTCAATTAGATGTAATAAAAGTCAGAAAAGTGGCTACTGTTGGGAGAAGGTACTGAGTGGAATTGGTACAAGGGTGTTTTCTGAGAGCTGGTAATTTTATATTTTGTGTATTCACTTCATAAAAATTGGTTAAGTTGTACATTTAAAATTTCTACACTCTATTACTTGGATGTTATACTTGCAAAAAATGATTAAAAATAATATAACAAACAATAATAAAACAATCCTAAAATAAAACCACTACAAAACCCAAATAGCCAAAGCAATCTTGAGAAAGAACAAAGCAACACACTTTGTGATTTCAAACTATATTAAAAGCTATAGTAATCAAAACACTATGGTACTGACATAAGAACAGTCACATGGATCAAGGGAATAGAATAGAGAGCTTAGAAATAAACCCAGGCTGGTATGGTCTATTAATTTACCACAAAGGAGCCAGGAATATAAAATAAAGAAAGGATAGTCTCTTCCATAAATGGTTTAGAAACCTGGAGAGCCACATGCAAAAGAATCAAACTGGACTCCTATCTTATACCATGCATAAAAATCAACTCAAACTGGATTAAAGAAATATTTAAGACTTGAGACCATAAAGTTCCTAGAAAAAAAAAATAAAGGATAAATTCTTTAACGTTGGTCCTTGTAATGATTTTTGCATTTGACATCAAAAGCAAAGCCAACGAAAGCAAAATCAACCAATGAGACTACATCAATCTCAAAAGCTTCTGCACAGCAATGGAACCCATCAACGAAATTAAAGGCAAGTTATGGAATGGGAGAAAATATTTACAAATTGTATGTCTGTTAAAGTGTTAATATCAAAAATATATAAAGGACTCACACAACTCAATAGCAAAAAAAAAAAAAAGAAAAGCCAATCTGATTAGAAAATGACAGATAAACTAAGCAGACATTTTTTTCCCAAAGAAGACATACAAATGGCCAACTTGTACATAAAAAAATGCTCAACGTCTCCAGTCATAAAGGAAATGCATATCAAAACCACATTAAGATATCACCTCATACCTGTTAGAATGGTTATTATGGAAAAGATAAGTAGCAAGTGTTGGCAAGGATGTGGAGAAATTGGAACAATTGTGCACTGTTGGTGGGAATGTAAATTGATGTAGTCACTATGGAAAACAGTATGGAGATTCTGTAAATAATTAATACTAGAACTACCATACGACCCAGCAATCCCATCCTGTTATATATCCAAAGGGAATAAGAAGAGGATTTTGAAGAGATATATGCACCCCCATTTTTACTGCAGCATTTTTCACAATAGCTAAGATATAGAAGCAACTTAAGTTTCCATCAATGGATAAATGGATAAAGAAGATGTGGTATATCTATACAATGGAATATTATTCAGCCATGGGAAAAAAAAGGAAATCCTGCTCTTTGTGCAACATGGATGGACTTTGAGGGTATTATACTAAGTGAAATAAACCAGACAGAAAAAGATAAAATACCGCATGCTCTAACTTACATGCAAAATCTAAAACCAGAGTCAAACTCGTAGAAATAAAGAATAGAGAAGTAGATGCCAAGAGCTGAGGGTGGGTTGGGGGAATAGGGAGAGGTTGGTAAAAGCATATAGAATTTTAGGTATAAAATGATAAGTTCTGAGGATCTAACATACAACATAGTGACTATAGTTGATAACACTATTATATAAATGAAATTTACTTAAAGAGTGTGAACTTAAAAGTTTAATAATAATAATAATAATAAAACCTTACAGTCTGTGAAGTTATGAATAATATAACTCATGCTTAGGATAAGAGTTTAATAAATACTATGTAACATAATTTTGTTATTACAAAATCAGTAATTGGAATTGAAATATTGCCTACATCCAGGTAGCTATTATTGCCTTTGAGAAGAGTGATCATTTTACAGCAGGGGAAAAGTTAGACCTAAACCCATTAGAAGCACAATGTCTATTGTTTATATAATATCACGACCTCACCCTTTCTAATTTGAAAGGGTATATTACAGCAAACTTGGGACAGAGCAACTGGAGATTTGTACAGGAGAGTGTTTTCAACCACAGTTCTCTATATTTCCTTTACTAGAACTCTTTACAAAAAAATTTTTTTTTAATTTATTGTCTGACTTGTCTCATTAGTATGTAAGCCCCATGAGGACAGTTACCTTCTCTGTTTTCTTTAGGACAATGGCTGGCACAGTGTAGGTTTCCAATAAATATTTATTAAGTGATATAGAGAGCATGAATGTCCACGAATTGGGCATAAATAGTTGGCATGTGGCATTCAGGGCTAACTTCTGCCCTAGTTCCTTTCTTGTAGAAAGCCATCCTGCTATAATTAAATTTTTGCTCTGTGGAGTTATGAGTGTTTCAAGTTCGCCGATTTCTGAATACTTGACATTTCTGACACAATTGCCCTTGCACTTTTCTTAATGAAATGACAACACTACAAATCCTCTCCAAATTGAAGTGGAAAATGAAGGTGAATAAATAAATAACTAATGAAGGGACTACAGTCCAACTAATTATGGTCACAATATCAGGAAGTTCATGTTAATAAGAAGTGTGTGTCTTTTACTTTTCATTTATTCATAATCCAGAAAATGGTGACAGTAAATCCTTTTGTCATAAAAAAACTCTTTAATAATCAGTGAGACATAACCACTATAAATAATTTAAATTCTATCAAGTAAAAACAAAGATTTAACTGAGTTTTGCCAACTAGGCTTGGGGCACTTAGACTTCCCCACAGCAGATGGGAACTGTCAAAGCTCATAAACATTTAAAATTGTAAGACATGACTTTCAGATGACAGAAACCAGAAGAATTCATGCAAATCAACGAGCCAAACACACCTTATTTAAAGAGAGTGCTTGACAGTTAAAAGAGCAGATCGCGTTAAATCTGCACCTTTGGAGTACCTCAGGTTTTAATTAGTCAAATGTCACCATACTTAAATGGAAGGTTTTCCATTGATAATCCTTTCTAAAATCTGTTAAAAAGAAGGGTTTTCTTTCTACTGATTTTGGTGCTAATTCTATGCCAAATTATGGGATTGAAAACATCATTCAAAACTCCTCATCAATGATATCCAATAATAAAATACGGCAACCAAAAAAATCTCCCTAATATGTCTGGCCAATTTAATTTTAAGAAAATCCATTTGGGATGGGTTTTGATTGCTATATGCTTGTAGCTATAAGAGCCTTGCAAGTTAAGATCGCAGTGCCTCTGGAATTTCTTCATAGGAGGAGCAGAAACGTATTTAGTATTAACAGTTCAGGGCTTAGGACAATGTATTTGCATAGCAAGCATACTGCTTTTACTTAGTTTGTATGTCCATTTGTTGTTGCTGTTGATAGATGCTGATAGAGCTTAAGAAGTGACAACCAACCACCACCAAGTGTTACTCATGAGGCTTCAGCTGAAATATGGACAGTAAAATAGCTGACACTTATGAGGCACTTCATCACTTCAAAAAATGCTTTCATATACATGGCCTAATTTATTCCTGAAGTTAAACTAAGGAGGGTATTTTTATTGGCCCCATTTACAATTGAAGAAACTGCAGGTGGGGGAGTTTGAGTAACTCATTTCAGAATCACATCCACAGTAAATACGGGACCCAAGGGCCAGAACCTCTTGGCTCTAAAACTCTTGGTCTTTCCTACATACCATAATGAGGAAGAATAAAATTCATTTTCTGAAAATATAATGTTCAAAAGGAATTTGCATGATATCCATCATTACATATTCAATTTATATCTTCTGTATATTAGGACCTGGCAATGCAGTGGAGAATGAAAGACTCAGTTTCTATCTGCTATCCAGGTACACAGGTGACTGTGCTGTCATCACTGTGAAAAGTGCTTTGATGTGATTCCTGAAGGAACTGGGAGGTCTCAGCCTGGACTTCAAATGTGAGTAGGAGTTTGATAGGAGAAGGGGCAGTTCCAGGCACAGGGAACAGCATTTACAAAAGAATTGAAACAAATCCAGGTTAATCTGAACATATTGAGGAGCTAGAGAACCAATAGAGATGGGACAAGTGGGGCAAGAAAAGGCCAGACCACGGAGGACCTTATAAATCATTTTTAAAATCTAGATTTTACTCAAAGAGCAATGGAGAGCTTTTTAAGAAGTTTAAGTATTTCATGTGCATTGACAATGTATTTCAAAGTTTATATGCAATCCTAAATATAAGGGAAGATCTGTTTTGGAGTATGTTGCATCTTCTTTGGAAAGTTGCCAGTGAGTAAAATTGAAAATGGCCAGATGGACCTTAGAAGAAATAAGATTTCTACTCCGGGCCAATATAAATTTCATTCTCAAGGTAAACAAATATGTATAGGCATAATTGACCCTAACAAGAATTAAACCCACAGGTATTTTTTGTTTATAATGAACTGACCTATTCTTACGTGGGATAGATTTTTTTTTTTTTTACTCTCCTTGGTTCTATAGACTAAATGGTATTGGTTGTTTGAAATAACTTTAAATAATCTCTCAAACCTGAGCAAGATCCCCTGGGCCATTAAAAGATGAGCTATTTGCATGCCAAACTGCAAGGTTCAGCATATGGTCCCTCGTATTTGCATAAATAAAATCTTAAGAAAGCATTTTCAATGAGGTGCGTTTTATACTTATCTTTCATCCACAATACCTAAATTGTGTTTTTTCAAGAATAAATTACTTCCTTGTACATTGTCCTAAAGTAATATTTAATTCCTAATTTTTCCTTATACAAGCAATACATATTTAGTGTTAAAAATAGAAATAAGCAAAAAGAAAAAGATTAAAATATTTCGTAAGAGGCAAATACTTCCTTTTGTTGATTGTTTTACAAAAATGAACTTATATCCTGTATCCTAATTTGTGTTGGTTATTAATATTTTTCCATTTAACCATATTTTTAACATGATTCTTCACCTAAATATATTTTAATGAGTGTTGCACTCCATCTTATGAATAAAAGTGTTTTAATCAATCCTGTATTGCTAGACATTTAAGTTACTTTGTTTTTAAAAACTATAAGTAACACTCTAATTTATGAGTTAGGATTAAATAGCATCTAGTGGCATAGTAAGAGTAAAAATATACTAGCCACCAAATATATTTATCAGCCCTACCTAAACTTATTCCAAATTAATATGATCAGAACAAAGGAGTATCCTTTGGTTGTGAGTAAGCCTCCATAGAGAGATTAATATCAGATATTTAGTTATTTTAAGAAATTGTATTTGTACATACTCTGAGGTCATCTAACTCCAGGGCAAACCTCTGTCAGTCTGTGTGAATTTCTGTGGCTGCCATAAACAATCAGTGCAAGCAAAGTAACCTTTAACATTGCTCATGGGACTAAATAAATAGACTAAAAAGAAAGAACTCTTTTTCTTTTAATATAGTCACTTAGTTCCCAGCATAGAACATCTTGAGCTTCAGGACAGATAAAATTTCCCCAAAAGACAACCCTGAAACCACAGCTAGAGGAATAAACAAGGTTGTTGGAATTTGATGTAAATGGACGTCCTCAGTCTTGGCTGGAGCCTGCAGGAGTCTCTCCCAGTGGAGAAATGTGGCCAGTTGTCACAATGAAACATGTTTGTAGGCCATTGCAGTGATCCAGAAATACTGGTTTCCCACCTGTAAAGTTGAAGTACTGAGCCTCAGTGACCCTGACTGGATGTAGTGTCCACATTTACAGTCTGGTATCTGAGCTCAGAACACTTGCATTTGAATCAGAGCTCCACCTCTTCCTAACTGTTTGACTTTAAGCAAGTTCTTCAGGCCTCAGTTTCTACAGGAGACTGTAAGAACATCTTATTAGGCTTGTTGAGAGGCTTAAATAAAATAATCCATTTAAAGCACTTAGTTCAGTACCTGGCTCATTGTGCATACTTGGTAAATGTGAGTTATTAATTTTCTGGAATTTGTGAACACACATAGGATCAAGAACCACATGTTAACTCTCTATTAAGACCATTTTTCATTTATTTCACTTGTTACTAGTTCAAAAAGGAGGAAGACAAAATCTTCAAACACCTTGGTAAGTCAAACTTTATTTAAAAAGGAATTTGTGTGGGTATTTATTTAAACCATTTAATTGTGTAATTCTGAGAGCAGAATTCTATAATTACCTCTAAATGAAAGAATATGTTTATAGATTTTAACAGAGTGAAGTTGTGAAAGTAGAAATTTTCCTCCAAAATTAACTGGTGGTTACTTTCAAATGAACATAATGACCAGGATTTATTACTCAAATAACGTTTAAAAACTATAACAAGTAACTATGGAATAAGTGTACATATGTAAAAAAAGGTTCCTAGTGAGATATGGGCTAAAGTCAGTTTATCACCAGGTTTTGTCTGAAAAGAAGAGGGGAAAGATACATTGGTGAACAGTTTGTAGTGTTAAAAGATGGTGACTACATATATGCATTAATATGCGATATTTGTTTTTCTCTTTATGTGGAATCTAGAAAAATAGTACAGATGAACCTATTTGCACAGCAGGAATAGAGACATAGACGTAGAGAACGGACATGTGGACACAGGGTGGGAGGAAGGTGGGGTTGGGATGAATTGGGAGATTGGGACTGACACATATACACTACCATGTGTAAAACAGATAGCTAGTGGGAACTTGCTGTATAATGCAGGGAGCTCAGCTCGTGCTCTGTGGTGACCTAGATGGGTGGGCTTGGGGGGTGGGAGGGAGGTCCAAGAGGGAGGGGATATATGTATACATATACAAAGTGAATCTACTGATTCACTTCGTTGTACAGGAGAAACTGATATGGTATTGTAAGGCAACTATACCTTAATAAAAAATAAAATAAAGTAAAATAGATAATCAACAAGGACCTACTGTATAGCACAGGGAACTCTACTCAGTACTCTAATAACCTATATGGGAAAAACATCTGGAAAAGAATAGAAATATGTATATGTATAACTGAATCATTTTGCTGTACACCTAAAACTAACTCACCATTGTAAATCAACTATACTCCAGTATAAAATAAAAAATTTAAACCCCCCTCCCAAAAAAATATGATGACCAAAACAAAGTATTCATTTCTATTTGGATAAAATGAAAAATGTTAAATGTGTACAAAAAAATGTGTTCTGTGTTTTTCCACCCGAGTGTTGTCTCAGCTAAATTAAGAAAGCCCTAAAATCCAATTGGAGAGAAAACAATTATTTAAGTTGTTTGCTACCATATCAGCCTAAATATTTTTTTTTCATTCTGTTATGGTTTGCCTTTCTTCAGTGGATGGTAGAAGGAAGTGATCTTCGGGATAATAAAAATGAATTAGGAACATTATCACAGTTCCAGACTTTCTATTGAATTGATGTGTTTTAAAAAATATTTGGAATTGTTCATGACTATGTAAAATAATTCTGACCAGTGCTTCCTTGTAATATATAAAATGTGGAGCTATTTTCTGAAATTTAGGTCTTTTGATGTTGAATCTATTTTTAAATGTTCATTATTACATGGTACACAAGTGGTACTCCATATACTCCACAAATGTTTTCCTTGCTGTATTATTATGAAAACAATTCAATACATTAGAGTAATTTTTTCAGTAATTAGTAATTTTAGCTTGAATTGAAGATTATGCAGAAGTAACAAGCTTATCACAAAGGACCATCATCAGTATGAGCCACATCTGGTTCAAATACGTGAAACTTATGAGATTATTCATCCTTTGTTAATGCTATGGCTCTATTGTCCCCTTAAAAGAAGAATAAATAGTTTCATTCTAAAAAAAAATGGAGAAAGAAAAAGAAGGGAAGAAAGAGGAGGAAAATGAAGAGCAGGAGAGGAGGACAGAAAGAGGAGGGAGAGGAAGTACATTTGATAATGTACAATTGCTTTTAGATATATTAGAATGTAAAAATGCCTAAGAATCAATCACAGCTGTTGAAGTACTGACATTGAGAGCAGAAGTATCTGAGATCCTAAGATAAATCACAGTATACAAAACTAATTTCTTCTCAAAAACAGACCAGCTTGAAAGTGGTCTTTGGTAACCTAACATCTCTAGGTCTTCATCGTATCATTTGAAAACTGAGAGATTCAGCTAATTACCTTTTAAAGAATTTAATTATCTGTAATACCTATGATTTTATGAACAATATTAAATATGATAAATTTCAATAAGAGCAAAGAAATTGGAGCACCTCTAGGACATTTTTTATTACTAAAAGTTTGTTTTACTTAAAGAAAGATAAGAATAAATATTTTTTCCTTCTGCTTATGTAAAGATCAATGAAGTTAAGATTAGCACTAATTTAAAAGAGTTAGATCAAGGGGAAATGGTAAGGAAATGAGAAAATATTTTATGTTACAAAGAAATGAGAAAATTCCATAGAATTTCATATCTGAAAACAGGCGATATACATAACACTCAAATCCATTTTTGTGTGTATTTCTCTTTTATTATAAAAGAAATACATTCTCACGGCAAACTAATCCATTTGGGAAATGGAAAAAAAGATGATAGTTCAGAGTTCTAAACACTGTAATTAAATATCAAACCATTAACAATTTTCACTTGTAGTGATTAGAACTGGCTCAGTATGGCACATTCCTCCACCTGTGAAAAAAATCATTCTTCTCTAAATGTAAAACATATATTAAAAAATGAAGTAATCTATGGTCCCACTTTCCACAGATAATCATTAGTAAGAATTTTGTGTATATCCCGCATCTAGCTTGCTTTTTTCTCTCTCTCTTTCTCTCTCTCGCTCTCTCTCTCTCTCTCTCTCTCTCGCACACACACACACACACACACACACACAATTTTTGTTGTGAATTCTTACTTTTCATGAAACCTTTCAATTACAAGTAAATTATTAACTTAAAGAGATAAGGGTTTTTGAAAAATGGATATTCCAGAAAACCCAAGTGTAAAAGAGCAAGTGAGTATCAAGACATACTGGAATCAAGAAGATCATCAGAGACCCCACCATATTTTTCTCTTTTACTGTGGGGACATTAAGTCTCATGTTTGCTTCTTTCTGCACATCTGCTTTTTTATTTCCCTCACAGCTTTGGCTTCCTCACAGTTCTGGAGTTTAAAAGTTCAGTTCTTGTAACCATCCCAAATAAAACTAGCATCTCTTAAACTCAATTCCAAACTCTTGGAAAAGAGAATCTTGGCTCTATTTGTTTGAGTTGAATAGGGCATGCTGTAGTTCTCAAGAAAAGGAACATGTGGGTTGGGTAGACATCATAACATTAGTCTGCTGCACTGTGGACATCTTTTGTGTCAATAAATATAAATTTACCTCACTATTTTAGAGGCTTCAAGATAACCCCATTACTTGAATTCTTTACTTTCTTCTTGATAGGGTATTTAGAATGTTTGGGCATCTTTCTAAGCACAACTTTATTTCTTTAGGAATAGTACCCATAAATGGTTCAAAGAGTGTATATATATATAGAGTACCACAGTGTACTCAATGTGTGACAATGTACTCAATGTACCACAATGTGTGACTGTACCACACATTGTTCACCCATTCATCAACAGAAGGGCATTTGGTTTGCTTCCAGTTTTCATGATTATGAATGAAACTGTGGAAAACATTTGAGTACATATTTTTATGTGAATGTAATTTTTCATTTCACTTAAGCAACTAGGATTGCTGTGCAATATGATAAGTGTATGTTAAAGAATATAAGAAATTGCCAAACAGTTGACTAAAGAATCTTCCACATTTTACAGTTGTACCAGCAATGTATCAACATTTTACTCACTCTGCATCTTCACTAGAACTTGGCATTATCATTCTATTTTGCTTTGTTTTGTTTTTAAATATTATTATAGGTGTGGAGGGGTATCCCATTGTGATTTTAATTTGTTGTCCTGTATTTATTAATGATGTTGCATATCTTTCCATATGCTTATTTGTCATCTCTGTATTATCTTGGGTAAAAGATCTATTTAAATCTTATGCTCATTTCATTATTTGATTGGTTGTTTTCTCATTGTTGAATTTTGAAAGATCTTTATATATTCTAGATATAAGTCCTTTATGAGATATTCAACTTGCCACTGTTTTCTCCCACTCTGTAGCATGTCTTTTCATTTTCTTAAGAGTGTCGTCCAAAGAACGGACACTCTTACTTGAATAAAGTTCAACTTGTAATTTTTTCTCTTATGGATTGTGCTTTTGGTCTTGAATCTAAGAAATGTTTGCCTAATTTAAGGTCACAAAGATTTTCTCATGTGTTTTCTTGCAGACATTTCATAATTTTTACTTTATATTTAGGTTTGTAATCCAATTGGAGTTACTTTTTTACATGGTGCAAGGTATGAATTGAAGATTTTTTTGTTTTGGAGTTTTGTTTGTTTTGCATATATGTATACAATGGTTTTAGCACCATTTCCTATTAAATTTTAAAAGTTTTGTCATCTACTTTCTTGATAAATAATGGTCTGTGCTTTTCTTTTAATGTTTTTGGTTTGGTTGTAATATCAGACTCATAAAATAAGTTTGGAAATACTTTCTTCTCATTAACTTTTTGGAAAAATTTGTGTAGAATTGGCATTATTTCTTCTCAAATGTTACAAAGAATTCACCAGTCATGTCCTCTGGGTCTGAACTTTCCTTTCTAAGATAATTTGTAACAATAAATTCAGTTTATTTAATAGATATAAGCTGTTCATGTTATCTATATTTATCATTTCTTTCTCTATCTCAATATGTCTATCTCTATCTTCTTGGGGTGGGGTGCTCTAGTAGTTTGTATCTTTCAAAGAATTTTTCCATTTTAACTAAATTATAGAATAAATTGACATAAATTTTTATATTATTTCCTTATCATACTTTCCCATCTCTGTAAGTTCTGCAGTGATCGTCTTTCTCTCATCCCTGATATTGACAATTTGTCTTATCTTTTTTCTTATTTATTTGACTAAGGATTTATAAATTTTATTGATTCTCTCTGAGAACCAGGTTTTGATGTCATTGGTTTCCTCTATTGCTATTGTTTTATGTTTCATTGGTTTCTTTTCTTATATTTATTATTTCCTGTGTTCTGCTTACTTTAGGTTTAATTTGCTCTTTTTTTAAGTTTTAAAAGATGTGATAAATTTTCTGAGTTTTTTAAAATTTCTATAAATTTCTTTCTAGGAAAGGTTATGGCTTCACAGAACAATTTTTGATATATTATTATAATTTTCATTCAGCTCAAAATATTTTCTAATCTTCCTTTTACATTACTCTTTAGTTTTTACTCTTAGTAAGTTATTTAGTTCCCAAACTTCAGAACTTTTTAAAGATATCTTTCTATTATTGATTATTAATTTAATTTCATTATGGTCATATTTTGTATTATTTGAATAATTTTAAATGTATTGAGACTTGTTTCATGACTTGGAATATGATTTGCTTGAAAACGTCTGTATGCACTTGAAAAAAATGTATATCTGCTGCTGTTGGGTGAAGAGATAATCTCTAAATGTCAACTAGATTAAGTAGATGATAGTACTCTTCCAGTCTTCTGCATTCCTATGGATCCAATTTTCATTGTATATTTTCTACCAATTATTGAGAGAGTGGTGTTGACATATTTGGCTATAATTTTGAATTGGTTTATTTATCCTTTCAGTTATGACAGTTTTTGCTTCATGAATTTGGAAGTTTGTTGTTAGGAACATAAACATTATTATGTTGTATCCTCATGATTAATTTACCACTTTATCCTTATGAAATAACCTTCTTTATCACTAGTAAGCTCTATAATTTACATACAAGCATTCCAACTTTCCTCCCATTAGTGTTAGAATGATATATCCTTTTCCACCATTTTACTTTCAACTTCCTTGTGTCATTAATTTAAAGTCAGTTTCTTCTAGGAAGCAAATAGTAGAGTATTACTTTTATATACAATCAGACAAATTGATAATCTCTACCTTTTAATTGAAGTATTTAGGCCATTTATATATAATGTAATTATTGACATGACTGGGTTTAAATCTAACATCCTATTATTTTTCTTTCTATGTTCCATTTGCTCCTTGTTCCTTTTTTTCCCCCATTTTCTGCCTTGTTTAGAAGTAATTATCTGTTATGATTTAATTTTATCTCTGGTTTATTAGCTCTAATTTCCTGTGTGTGTTTGTTTAGCACTTGCTTTCAGGGATTCTGCTGTATATCTTTAACTTTGATCTACTTTCAAATAATATTATACTACTTTGTATAAAAACAAATATTTCCATTTCACCTATCCCAGCATTTTTAATATTATTGTCATAAATTTTACTTCTGCATTTGTTATAACCCCCACAATGCAATGTTATTATTTTTACTTAAATAATTATCTTTTAAACTGATTTTTTAATTAAAAAATTAATTTATATGTATCTATATGCTACTAATTCTTGTGATCTCCTTTCTTTTTTGTAGATCCAGATATCTATCTGGTATAATTTTCCTTCTACGTGAAGGACTTACTTTGACATTCTTATATTGCATGTCTAAAAGTAGCTATTTTTTTCATATTTTGTATCCTAGAAAAATTATTTTCTCATATTGTTTGAAAGGTTTTATATTGGATATAAACTTCCAGATTGACAATTTTCTTTTCTTTCAGTATATTAAAAATAGTGTTCCACTCCCTGTGGCTTGCATTGTTTCCTGAGAGAAACAATTTGTCATCCTGATCTTTGTTTCTTTATATGTACAATTTCTTTTTCTCAAGCTGTCTTTAAGATTTTTCTCTTTGTCACTGGTATTATTAATCAATGTGATTAATGCTGTGCCTTATTATAGTTGTCTTAATTTTCCTGTTCTTTGTTCATTGAGCTTCTTTTTCCATTTCTGGAAAATTTTCTAATTATTTCTTTGAATATTCTTGTATTTTTTTAAGTACTCTTGAACTTTTATTTCTGGAACTCTCAAGTCATGTGGAAATAGTTTGATCTTTTATGAAACTTGCTTCTGAATTTTGCTAGGTGGGAACAAAGAGCCTTTAGTCCAGGGCTAATTTTTCTCCACTACCTAGGCAATGTCTTTTTCTAACACTTTACTCAGTCATCCGTGTTTTATACGGTTTTCTGTCCTGACTGTTGAGAATATCAACTCTTAAGGATCTTTCTGTCTGTACTTTACAAGTAGTTTTTTCCCTGGCTTGGCAGTTTTCTCAGATTCATGTGCTGATCAGTATTTGGCTGAAGACTTAAGAGGAGGGAACACTTGATAGATCTCTGGAGCTCATTCTCTTTTTCTGCAACTTTCTCTGCACCATTATTCTTTCCTTGTTCTACCAAATCTTCCAATTCTGTCCCTTGATGCAAGGTAACTGCATGGTTTTGCTTACATTCTATCTGTACTGTGGCTTGGAAACTCCTAAGGCAGTAAGTTGGGGCAACTGTAGGACTAAGGTTGCTTATTACCCTCTTCTCCAATATCACAAATTTCACTGTCTGTTGTCCAATATCTGAAAACCATAGTTTATTTTTTCCCCTAAACAACTAAAATTTTGTTTAAGACTGGATAGTAAAACTTGTCCCTTTCACTTCAAAGTAGAAGTCGAGACATTTACTTTACAAACACTATTCTGTGTCTTGCAAACTCTGTAATATAGAAACCAAGGAGCTTTGATAATTGATTGCACACAAAATTGCTGTGTAAATGAGGCCACACACAAATATGGGTTTCTTTTCTTAAAAATATTTTGTTAATGTCAAAAAGTTTAGAGACCAAAAACATTTCATTCATTAAGTCTGTAAACATTCTTCATGTTGAACATCTGTTTGGATTTTAGTAGAATCTTTTGGTTCCAAGGATTGAAATTTAAAATGATATTATGTGGTCATTTGCAATTCAAATACAATTAATATTACTTTCAGGGAAAAAAGTCTGAAATCATCTGAATTGAATGAATTAAATGTAATATTTTACTAGTGGAAAGCAACAAAACTATAGAGGAAAATTATCTCAAGTTTGAGCATAAATATTGTCTCTGCCTATAACTAACTTACATCAAATTTCTTTTATGTGTGCCTCCAAATGATCCATCATATACAGTCAAGAGAATTCATTCAGGAGATGTTGGAAAAACACATAGACTCACAAGTATACTTTTCGTGTATTTTTTTTCCCTTTTGACCAGTAGTTTTCAGATAAACTGGTAAATTTAATTTGTTTAATTAGTAATTATGGAGCTTCACAACTTTTGTTCAGGAATTTCTTAGCTCATTTGCTCTGAGAAAAATTTGAGAGAGATAAGTAAGGCCAAGGTCTGGAGGTGAAAAAAAAAAAAAAGACAGTTTGATCCAAATCAGATACATTCTGAGGGTGGCTTGGGCTTGGTGAAAATGGGTCTAACCTATATATTTGGCTCTGAAATGTAACAGTACATCATGTCAAACTTTCCTTTCTCAGACACAAATTTCTTTGATCTACCCTGAAAAGTCTAGTTTTGCGAACATTCTACATTGCTATAAAAAAATTTTGCCAGAATTAATGGTGAAAACATAACTCTAAATTCAGTGGGTATTGAGTTTACCTAGACACATGTATGTGAATTGAGTTGATGATTTAGAAGTAGGCAAGAGATCAAACTTATTACCAAGTCAGTCCACCAAAAACTAGCTAGGCCCTATACAAAAAGTTCAATGAATTCGTGGAAATTATCCATTAAAAAAAAAACAGAGGTCAACTTGAGAATTTAAATATTGCAAAGTTCATATATTTCAACTTAGAGAATTAAGAATTGTAAGAGCTACCAGAGTTGCTTTATGATAGTGAGTCTTAGTTAATAATGCCATTTCTGGTAGCCAAAGTTGACAAACAGAATGTTAGCCCTCAAAACGTATTTGATACTACGCCTTCTGTGTTTTCTTATTTCAGTGCTAGAACTGGATAGTCAACATGTTTAATGCTTCTTTCAAAAAAATTTTAAAAGGACAAACCTGGAGACCTTGGGATATTTATTACCTCCCTCAAAATGTAGAAAACACTTAATGATAACATTTCTGTTAGCTGTGGTGGCAGAATTATGTATTTACATCTAACAAGTTTTTTCTGTATAACAGGGATTACTTAATTACATAATACTCACATCCAAGGAAATTAAAGTTATTTTAAAGTATGAAGAACATCTTTTTAAGTGAAAGTTTAGTTTACTGTTTCTGAAACATATATTCAGCTCATAATTACCAACTTTTTAAGAATTGTGAATACATTTCATACACAGTTTAAGTGTCTGTATATATAACGTATATATAAAGTAATTTTACCTTTAAAAATCTAATGAATGTATCACTTGCAAGGAAGAATAAAAAGTATGATTCTAAGACAGTGAACTCTTTAGTTCAAATAACTGAAAATCTGTTACGGCTATAATTACATAGGTGGAAAATTGGCAGTCCGTAAACCATGGACCTAATGTGAGTTGGTATTAATAATTACATGTTTATATAGACCAATTTAACAAGGCTACTCTGGCAAAAGTCATTTAGAAAATACAAAATAAAAATTTAAAATTCTAAGCAATTGTACTAGTTAATTCAGTGTTAAAATCCATGTTGATTACAAATGATCCAGAAAAATATTAAAGAGCAAACCTGTAGAAAAATTACACATCATTGTCCTTTTAGATGTATATGGATGATTAACTTTGAAATTGAAAGTGTTTATGAATCCTGGTCACTCTTTAAATGAATAAAGTCATATGATATTAGTTACTGTTGTTAAATAATTATAATATGTGGTAATTTATATAATATAAATGATGTAATATATATGTTTATCTATGTTACAATGTTGCTGTACATTTTATAGTCCCATAGAATTTACAAACCAGTTTCACATAAAACTTCTCATTCAATTCTCTTAGCAAGTCTACAAGGCTGCTGTTAACTCAATTATTATCATTTTCATTTTCCAGTTGAGGAAACTGAGTCTGAGAGGTTGTACCTGGCTCATATAGTTGGACTTCTGAGTGGCAGAGGTTAGTAAGAATCCAATCATCTAAGCTGATTACTTAATAACAAAATAAGAGACTTCATACAAAATAGGCAATTCTATTATATGGCTGTTATTATCTAAATCGTACTTCTTAACGGAACGAAAAAGAGGAGAAAGAGCATGCTTTTTTTTTTTTTTTTTCTTTTTTTTTCAGTATGCGGACCTCTCACTGTTGTGGCCTTTCCCGTTGCGGAGCACAGGCTCCGGACGCGCAGGCCCAGCAGCCACAGCTCACGGGCCCAGCTGCTCCATGGCATGTGGGATCTTCCTGGACCGGGGCACGACCCCGTGTCCCCTGCATCGGCAGGCAGACTCTCAACCACTGCACCACCAGGGAAGCCTGAGTAGGCTTTTGTAAATGGTTTTAATGAAGGTTCTGTTAGAAGGAATTGTTTTTTTTTTCTGGTTGCATTCATCATAGCACAGTTAAAAAACTTACATGAATTAGAAAAAAACATTCTCTTTGCTATTGTATATTCTGCAATTAAAAAGCATTTTTAAGAAGTCAACCATTGCTTTCAATCCAGGTGTAAACAAAGCAAAACTGTCAATGAGCAACTTCAGAAATAGTATTTTTTAAATGATGCCATTTTGTATTCTGACACTTCTGCAACAGAAAGGGGAGAACATTTTGGGTTAAACAATGATGATGTGTCCTTAGTTTCCTTCTCTGAGCTTTGCCATTTGAATTTTCCTTTGTTTTATGTATATACAACTCCAGACTTTTGCTAAGACACAACCTTCAGACACTATTTGCTAGAAAGATGCAAGTTGAAGACCTGAAATCTAACATGCAATAAATCAAAAATAAGCAGCACAAGCAACACATAAGGGGACACCTTCTTTCCTTAATCTGTAAAAGTCAAATGTCACAGTTGATGCATCGACTGAACTGCAATGGAAAATGTGTTCATTTCAGATGCTGAGTCAGGAGCACCAAGGATGTGTGAGCAGAGGATGACAGATGGAGACTCCCAACTTCTAACTCCATCTTGGGAAAGGAATAAATGGAATTTTCTCAGGACTCACCCACAAGCGTGACTTTTTTTAAGGCTTTGGGAGATTTAAAAATAAAAGTTGAAATTTTCAGAAAATTCCTCCCTAAGAGTTGGGTATAGGACATCCAAACCTACAGGCAACTAAATGCGTTGCTTTTGTTGGAATTAAAGTTTATGGGCTTCCCAAGGGATGGTCAAAATAAAGCAATGCTTTCCAACATGTGAGACAGGTCCACTGATGAACAATTATTCTAAGTATATGCAGAAAAACTTCATTGTTCGTTTGCTTGTTTTCATTTTACTTGCTAACATTTTGAGTATGCATTTGATGAATATAAAATCCCTCGGTATCTGCAGGCGATTGGTTCCAGGACCCCCAGGGATACCAAAATCCATGGATGCTCAAGTCCCTTATAGAAGATGACATATTACAGTCAGCCCTCTGTATCCTCAGATGGGGAATGGGGGATACAGAAGGCTGCCAGTATATAACAAATATAGCAAGCATATTAAACTTGGAAGATTGGGGGTTATTAGGACAAAAATAAAATAAAGGCAAATAGTAAGAAAGAATGATCCAGATAACACAAGGATTTGATTCCTTTAGACTTCTTGTATAGACACTAATCCCTTCATGAGGGCTCCATCCTTCTGACCTAATTACCTCCCAGAGACCCCATCTCCAAACACCATCACATTGGGAATTAGGGCTTCAGTATATGAATTTCGGTGGGACACAAACATGCAGTCCATAACATTGCCTGCCCAAAGGTACATAAGTAGTAAGTGACACAGCTCATGGAAAGGCAAATACTCTTAAATGCTAGGATATTCTGCATAAGCATAGAAGCTGGGCAGTCCTACTCCATACTGATCTCTTCACCAGAATCATCTGACTTGTGAAAATGCACTGACTTTGAATCGCAAGGGATATGGTCAGGGTATCCACATTTTTATTTAAGGGTATCGGGTACTTCTTATGTTTAAGACTCAAAGCTATAGATTGTATCTTTACAATAGAGATACATGTACAGCCCCTGAGAATAGAGATTGTTCAAAAGTTCAAATGATTTAGTTCCCTTTCTGTGAATGTATGTTTTCTTGGCTTTTCCAGAGGTGTTTCCTAGATCAATGAATTCAAATTAGCTATTAATACAATTGTAACTCCACACCTTCCACCTGCATATTATTTGGTAGCTGCTAAAGAACTTTTGTATATATTCTCTCATCTAAGCCTGTGAGACTTCCCTGAGACCAGCAAGCCAGGTACAAATTTACATGTGAGAAAAGGAAGGCTCTGGGACATGAAATTACTCAGTTATTAACACATAGAAAGTAGTTGGTCAGCTGTCTAGAGAGTCTAATTCTTAGTCTTCTCTTATTTTTGGCAGCTTCTCCAGTTCCATCAAGAGTTGAAAGAGTATACTGTAAGCCAAATTTTTGAGACCACTTTCCCTGAGCAAATGTCCAGCTGATATCTGAGAATTAAATCTGAGCAGAGGTAGCCATTGCTATAGTAATTCCCCCAGTTCATATTTGGCTGTAGCCTCAGACTTGTTGCTTTCACCTAAAACTCTCCTTTAAAAACAAAAGTTGGAGCCATGGTGATACAGAGGAAAAGGCCTGCCAAGGTGAAAACGGAGGGCTTTTCTCCCATCCTTTATCATCCCTCACCACACATGACCCAGGTCAGTGTCACCTGACATCTCTAGTCAACTACAGGGGCAGCCAATGTAGAAAACATCGAGAATAAACTCTCCAACACACTGGGATATAATTCCTGCCATTATTTTTATTGATTTGAGTTTGCTTTAGTTTTATTTTTCTCCCTTTCTTTTTCCCTTTCTTCCTTTCTTTCTTTCTTTTTTTCTTCCTCTCTTTCTTTCTCTTTCTTTCTTTCTTTCTTTCCCCCTTTCTCTCTTCCTCCTTTTCCTTTCCTTTCTGTTTATTTATTTTCTTTATTCTTTACTCCTTTCTTACAATGAATTTTACTTTTAACGGAACAGGATTTTGAGATGTGCTAATTAATAGTTTTGAAATTAAGGATATTATATTCACTTTCAATCCTCTATTTAAGATCCAGAAACCTATGAAAAACCCACTCCTTTTTATTAAAGTAGAAAAATGGTTTATTTTGTAAGTTATTTTAGATTGCATTTTATCATAGAAATTTAAACGTCAATTAAAAGCAAATTATTTACATTATGAATTATCACAAACCTAAAATAAACATCTCTCTAGATAGCATTTACATATCTCCCTTGGACAAACATGTAATATACAATACCAATAGGAGAAAGTTTGTATTAAAAATAAGCATTGTATATGTTTTATTTACTGTCTTTAACACATCAAAATTATAGTTTGTTTCCAACAAGTAAGTAGCCAGATAGCTTCAGAATTAGAGGTTTGAAAAATACTGTCAAAGGATGTTCTCATTAATTCTCTCAGCTCCTGCTAAAATTTACAGGAGTAAAAACGTGAAAATTAAATAAGAGAATATCCCATGGAACATTCTTATAAAAAATGAAAGTGCCAAAGAAGAGTAGTAGCTACGTTATTTTTGATTTTTAAAAATATATTAGAGAGATTGTTATTCCCTCATCACCACATCTGACTACATTCAAAGAGCTTAATGAAAGAGATGAGTCTATGTGTTACATTAAAAAAAAAAAAGAATTTTGTACAAGCATGTACTGTGAAAGAGATAAACAAATTACTTTCATACAGTGCTATGTCAAAGAGATTAATTCTGGCACAGATGTACTTGTTGGCACTGGCTATAATACAAGTATTGTATATTTCCCTCAAAATTGCTAGTATTCTACCAAATAAATAAATGCCATTTTTAAAAGGCCAAGGAACTTGAGGAAACTAATAAACATCAGAAAGCAAGAATGCATGTATTTATCTGGTCGTTTATTTTAAAACTCAGAGTTAACATGCATTACATATTAGGTAGTATCACTGTTTAACTGTTTTTATAGGTCAAAGTGGGTAACTATCAGCAATTCATATGGTTCAACCTAATAGAATATCTATTATCAGGTAACAGCATTCTTGATTAATTGTCCAAGTAACATAGATGACATAGTACAAGCTCAAAACTGCAAAGTAATAGGAGGTTGACCTACAATATTCAAATGCGTTCCAAGGTCGAATTAATCTTATACTCTAGTTACAAAATCTTTTATTGGCTATTATCCACTTTGTTGGTTCCTTGCCTGTTATTCGATTGCTTTGTCCAAATCAAGTTCACTTTTGGCTTAAAACATTTATAGGCATACATGTGATATTATGTACACAACAATAACTTTCTTTTAGTCAGATGATACCAGTTCCATGTTGGTCATGGCTTCATAAAAACTTATTTCTGTATCTTATTCAAGTGGTGGTGGCGTGAAAAAAGTTTCCATAAGGAAAATTACATTTTATGTGTTGTCCTTAATGACATGTTCTTATTAAGTCATCTCACCTCCCTAATTTAGTGTGGTATGGAAAGCATCTAAGAAAATAATGATTAAGGGTCTTACTTGAAATGAGAGAACTAAATTCTGTTAGGCTATCTAAAAGAGACAAAGCCACAGACATTAAAACAAGAGGAGTTATAAGTTAGGGGCCATCTTTACACAATATTATGAAAGAAAGGATGTGTGCTGGGTTTTCTCTGAAGCTCTCTTACCTACCTAAACTCTATCTGGCAGAGTATTCTCTACTCTTTTCTACCCTGCTCTCACCAATGTCCTCGGGTTTCATGTTGGTTTAGACCCATGGCAGGCATCGGGAAGAGACTAAAGAACAGTAATGTGGGATAGGGTGAAGGAATTATCTCTCCACACAGCCTGCTTCTGGTCCCTTCCAGGCTTGCTGCACTTCAGCAGATTCTGTTTTCTTCCAGGTCTCAGCTTCAAGTGAAAGGCCCTTCTTCCACGGGTTTCATTTATGTAAGATTCTAATAACACTGTCCCCTCCCCTTCCCACTTCAGTACTAAGAATGATAATGGCTTCATTCTGGTGCGAGTTTCTGAGTGTGTCACTAACATTTGTTTGTTTCCTTATACCTACTTATACCTCTGTAATTTAGATTCTTTTCAGCTAAACTCTTTGATGATGTTATATGTTTATTTACAATACTTGGAAAGCACAGCTTTTTATTTGTTTGTTATAAGCTTCGAATACTGTTTGCAATATTTATAATATTATAAGTAAGCAGGCAAACAAACAAATACATACATTACAAGAAATGGACATTACAAGCAGTTGAGAAGACTTCTGGAAATGCTTTAGTCTGACACGTGGGAAAACTTTTAAAGCAGTGGTTTTACTGTATTATTTTCAGAGAATTTTTTGGGTTTAATTTTAGTAATATATTTTACTTAACCAAGTATTCCAAAAATATTACTATTTCATCATGTAAAAATCAGTATAAAATTATTAATGAGGTATATTACATTTTTTACATGAAGTCTTTGAAACCCAGAATGTATTTTATACTTACAGCACAGTCCCTGGAGGGCTTGGTAAGACACTTGTATTACAGAGAGAGAAATAAATTCTGAACATTGAGAAATTTGCCATTTCAGTTTTGGAGGCCCACTGGTCAAAGGTATACCATGACATCTCCTTCAAAGCAAACAACAAATTGCTATATCTTGCTTCCTTTACCACAAAGTAAAAAATATCAACACCTATTATGCCCCAGAGTAATTTTTTTATTGAGGTATAATCAATTCACAATATTAGTTTCAGGTGTACAACATATTGATTCAATATTTTTATAGATTATACTCCATTAAAAGTTATTACTAGATAATGGCTATATTTCCCTGTACTGTACAATATATCCCTGTTGCTATTTATTTTATGCATAGTAGTTTGTGTCTCTTAATCCCATACCCCTATCTTGTCCCTCCCCAATTCCCTCTCCTCACTGGTAACCACTAGCTTGTTCTCTATATTTGTGAGTCTGTTTCTGTTTTGTTATATGCATTTGTTTGTTTTATTTTTTAGTTATACATATAAGTATTAACAAAGAGTATTTGTCTTTCTTTATGGATGAGTAATATTCCATTGTGTGTGTGTGTGTGTATATATGTGTGTATATATATATATATATATATATATATATGTATATATATATATATATACCACACCTTCTTTATCCATTCATCTATTGATGGACACATGTTGCTTCCATATCTTGGATATTATAAATAATATAATGCTGCTATGAACATTGGGGTTCATGTATCTTTCTGTTACATACCCAGCAGTGGAATTGCTGGATCATACGGTACTTCTATATTAGTTTTTTGAGGAACTTCCATGCTGTTTCCCATTGTGGCTGCATCAACTTACATTCCCACTAACAGTGTACTAGGATTCCATTTTTTCTACATCGTCACCAACATTTGTTATTTGTGCACTTTTTGATGTTAACCATTTTGACAGGTTTGAGGTGATATCTCATTGTGGTTTTGATTTGTATGTCTCTGATGATTAGAGATTTTTAACTTTTTTTTGGTATATACTGAATGTATACTTTATTTATTTACTTATTTATTACAAATATTACCATGTATGCATCATTATTCTTAATTAATATTTAAGGCATTTTTTTATTTTAACATCTTTATTGGAGTATAATTGCTTTACAATGGTGTGTTAGTTTCTGCTGTATAACAAAGTAAATCAGCTATACATATACATATATCCCCATATCCCGTCCCTCTTGTGTCTCCCTCCCACCCTCCCTATCCCACCCCTCTAGGTGGTCACACATCACCGAGCTGATCTCCCTGTGCTATGCAGCTGCTTCCTACTATCTATCTATTTTACATTTGGTAGTGGGTATATGTCCATACCACTCTCTCACTCCGTCCCAGCTTACCCTTCCCCCTCCCCGTGTCCTCAAGTGCATTCTCTATGTTTGCATCTTTATTCCTGTCCTGCCCCTAGGTTCTTCAGAAGCTTTTTTTTTTTTTTAGGCTCCATATATATGTGTTAGCATACAGTATTTGTTTTTCTCTTTCTGACTTACTTCACTCTGTATGACAGACTGTAGGTCTATCCGCCTCACTACAAATAACTCAATTTTGTTTCTTTTTATGTCTAAGTAATATTCCATTGTATATATGTGCCACATCTTCTTTATCCATTCTAGAGATTTTGAGCATTTTTTATGTGCCTGTTGCTGTCTGTATGTCTTCTTTGGAAAAATGTCTTTTCAGGCTTTCTGCTCATTTTTTAATTGGGGTGTTTGGTTTTTTTAATATTGAGTTGTATGAGCTATTTATGGATTTTGGATATCAATCGTTTATCAGTCATATCATTTGTAAATAGTTTCTTCCATTCAGTAGTTTGTCTTTTCATTTTTTCAGTAGTTTCCTTTGCTGTGCAAAAGCTTTTATGTTTAATTAGGTCCAATTTGTTTATTTTTGCTTTTCTTTTCCCCACCTTAGGAAACAGATCTGAATAAACATTGCTACAATTTATGTCAAAAAGTGCTCTGCCTATGTTCTCTCTTAGTTTTATGGTTTCAAGTCTTACATTTAGTTCTTGAATCCATTTTGAGTTCATTTTTTGTATATGGTGTAAGAAAATGTTCTAATTTCACTTTTTTACCCATAACGGTCCAGTTTTATCAGCACTACTTATTAAATAGACTGTTTTTTCTCCATTGTATATTCTTGCTTCCTTTGTTGTAGATTAACTGACCCTAGGCATGTGGGTTTATTCCTGGGCTCTCTGTTTTGTTCCACTTATCTATGTCTCTACTTTTGTGCCAGTACCATGTTGTTTTGATTACTCTAGCTTTGTAGTATAGTCTGACATCAGGGAGTCTGATTCCTCCAGCTTTACTCTTTTATCTCAAGATTGCTGTGGCAAGTCAAGGGTTTTCTCTTATTCTTTCACCTGAAACAAATTCCTCTATCTTCTCATTTCGCTTAACTTTGTCTATATGAAATTAGGTGGAACAGTTACCCATTGCAGTCTTGAAGGGGTGTCCTTGTGTGGGAGCATCATTATGCAGTCTGCATGTGCCCAGTGGCTTTGGTAGGAGAGCTGGATTTGATGTGAACAAAAGTTGCATCTTTCCTCAGAGTGTGCTGGCGGCTATCGTCTTGGTAGGAAGTGGGGCTGGAGATGGTGGGGCTGAGGTCAGAGTTAAGTATGAACTGGAGCTTCTCCTATGCCCAGAGGTCATCACTGCCTATTGAGTATGGGACCAGGTCTTCAGAGTAGAAACCCCGAGGGTCAGATCTGAGCTGGTTCTATTCCCCTTAAGTGTGTGCTCTCCCACTCCCAGCACCAGCATCCCTGTCCCAGAGGGAAGCAGTGTTGGAGCAAGAGGGGCTAGTGTGGCTGTTTGGTGTGGGTATGGGTATGGGCTGTGTGGCCCTGGCTGCAGTCAGTGACCCACACTGCTTCTGATGCAGTGTCTGTGTAAGTAGTATTGGCTGCCCCCACCCTATTCAGATACCCCTCTGGGTCTGAGCTGCTTTTGTGCCTCACAGCTGCTTTTGAGCCTCCCCTTAGCCCCTGTAGCCTTCACCCTAGTGTGGAGCTACAATCAGGAAGCAAGTGGGACAAGAATGGTTGCTTGGGGCAGGCTGGGTCATGTGTCAGGATGGTCACCAGAAACCTACCAGCAATGCATGCAGTTTCAATCCTTCCTCTTTGCCCTATTTTGGGAGTAAGGAAGTATGTGTGCACTCCTCACAGCAGAGTCCAGGCTTCCCACAGCCTTCCTATTAGTACCCCTGGCCCTCCAACCAGACAAGAAGATTCATTTTTCCCCCAGGGCTGAAGTGCCCAATATGTGGCTTGAACCACTTACTCCTCAGACAGAAGATGTCTACCCATATAACCCCCTCTTCTTCCTAGTCTCTCCCCAGGGCACAGGTCCCCAACTAATCACCTCTCTTCCCTTTCTACCTGATCCCATGCGTATCTTTCTTATAGCCTGGGTTGTACAGGAGTCTGTCTTCCAGTCTCCAGTTAGTTTTCAGTGAGAAGTGTTCCACATGTAGATGTATTTTTGATGTATTCATGGGGGGAGGTGAGCTCTGCTTCCTCCTAGTCTGCCACATTGATCTCCCCCCTCAGTGATTTTTTGTTTTTTGGTTATAAGATTAGTCAAGAAGTTATCAAAAAGGAGAAATTTGATTATAGTATCTTCATTCATTCAAGACATAACTAATAATACAGCTACAAATATGGTGGATAATGCCTAGCCTCGTGAAGGTTATTATCATGCTGGCAATTAAGTCTTTAAACAAATAATTACACATATGGTACATTGTTATATCTATTAAGAGAGAAATACAGTGGAAACTAATCTGGGTAGAAGGTAATGACTTATAAACTGAAAACTGAAGGATGTATTAACTAGGTGCAGAAAAAAAAGCAAAAGCAACCCAGATCTGCATGAAGGCTCTGTGATGTGAAGGAGCACAAGGTAATTGAACCACTGAAAGGAGTCGAAGGTGACAATATCACAGAGAGATAAGTAAGATATGGTAAGGTATGAGACTAAGATTGCAATGAGAGTGATATAATTTCAAGACCTTGTGGTTAAAGATTTTAGAGGTTATTCTAGGAGCAATGGTAAACCATTGATTGATATTAGAATAGGGGCAACATGATAAAATCTGAGTTTGTAAAGACAACTGTGGCTGCTTAGAGAAGAAAGAAAAAAAAGGTAGGATGTTGAGGCAGCAACAGTGGATAAGAGGATACCAAGTAAAATACAATATTGATTTAGAATAGGATGTTACATATGGAGAGATGTAAGCAAAACCGAGGGAATGGCGATTAACTGAGTATGGTTGGAGATAGAAGGAGATATCAGAGATGATAACCAGGATTCCACATTGAACAGAATATTTGATGATGGTGTAATCTATTGAGATGGAGAATCCTGGGTAAAGAGAAGGTTTGTGGTGAAAGAGAACGGATTTGATTTTGAAAAGTTGAGTTTGAGGTATTTAACACACGGACCAAGTCAGCAGTTGAGTTTGAGAGATGTAAGGATAAGACATTGCCTAGAAAAAGAGAACTGAGGGAAGCGTCTAGCTCAGGGTGGAATGTCAACCTTTGAAGATTGAGTAGAAGAGGAAGAGACAGCTAGGGAGAGCAGCAAGGAGTGATCAGGGAGTTGAATGAAAATGAGAAGTTTCTGGTGTCAGTGGAGTCAAAGCAAGAAATTCTTCCAAGAACAATCAAATGCCTTGGATGTGGTTGAGATTTTAACTAAGATAATGAAAGATCACTTTTTGGATTTTGTGATACTGCGGTCATTGGTGGCATTAGTGTGGTCAGTTTTGGAGTGGAAAGTGGAAGCAGAAGACAATTTGCAGCTCAGTAAGTGGAGACAATGAGTAGAGACAACTCCTAAAATGCTTGACTGAGAGAGAAGAGTAAAGAGCAGAAGTGGGAAGCGACATAAAATAGAAGGAGGTTTTTTTTTTAAGATAATCAAGTTTATCTGAGTTAAGAATGTTCAAGTAGGATAACAAGTTGAAGACTCAGGAGGTGCCAGGTAATGTAAAGTACAGTCGATAAAGTAAAGATTTCTGAGATGGCAGGAAGGGAAGGATTTGAGCAAAAGTGAAGGAACTGGGCGTGGACAGAAGATGGTGTATTATCCTCATTGTAGTAGATAGGTACATTTGGTTTCAGGAATTGAAAGCCTTCCTCTCTGGGAGTTTATACTTTATCTGTAAGGCAAGAAATATTCAATTACTGAGAGTGAAAAAGGGTGGGAGGCTAGAGGTTTGACAGTACTGTGGAGTAATGAAATAAACAGGTTAAATGGAATTATAAGTCATTTAGAAAAAAGTAGCAGGATTGCCAAGCAACGCTGAAGTTTCATTTAACTTTAGTGACCATAAATTTAGAAGTACCAATCGGATAAGTTTTGTACAGTGCTTTTTCAACAAAGTGCAGTGTGCCCAACAAGGGAGCACTGTTGCCCCAATGACAGAGAACCTCTCATCTCCTGCTACATCTCTGTGAGAATTTGTGTATATCCCTGTAAATCACCATACCCATCCATGCACCCATGTACTGGCACCATATAAAGATGAGTCTCTAAGAGTCTTATCCTCAAAAAGAGTCTCGAAGCCACTTTCCCAACCCATTTCTTATTCACAAACTATTTATTGGACCTTGGGATCATTTTGTGTTTGCAGCCACGGTTCACCTCTCAAACACTAATTTACATTGCTTCCACCTGTGATGATCATTCAGATTGTCCTTCAGCATGTGCTATCTCATGCACGCATAAAGGAAATAGTTTTCATGTGAAAATTAGGAGTGCTCTTTAGTCACAGACCTAAGCCTATGAACAGGGTAAATAACTCAGTTACGCTGTCTGTACAACCCAGACTTCTTGTTTACCTTCTTCCAACACATCTTTCCTGTTACCTTAGGGTTAATAATGTTATTCGTTATTTCTAAAAACAAACCCCTCATAGAAATGCCCTATCTAATATAGGTTTTCCAATCCTGAAATCAAATTTGAGACCAATTCAAAGCTTGTCTAATATCGAGTGAGGGAAGGAGACTCTATAGAGGATTTGAATCAAGTTATTCTGAAGTGATCCTCTGAGAATTCACTCACTAAATCCAAGGACTAAAAGGGACCAAGAAAGAGGAGAGCAGGTAAACCTTGTTTCAAGTAGACCCAAACTGTACAAATGTTAGCTTTTCAAGCCTTCTCAAGAAAGTGAACTTTAAACATTTAGGCACCATGGTTTCCTTTTGAAATCTGATGAAATTTACAAATACTCTTCCTGAAAAATGCACACACAAACATATGCATATGAATTTTTTATTACAGTTTTAAGAGTTTCCCAGATACCCTAAGTATCATTCATGGGTACTGGTTCACAGCTCTCCAAGTAAATGATCAGTATTCAGAGGAAAACCAGCACATTCTTGAGATTTCTTCAATCAGGCATTCTCACCCTAACCCTGCAAACCACTCAGAATTAAATTTGTCCCAAGAGGTGTGGGGGAGAAAAATAATCACCCTCCACATTTTAATAATACCTGTCTTAACAAGGTAGCATGTTTCTCATAATCCAGAACTCAAAAATTAGAGTAAATCTTTACATTTTTTAATGATACATATTGAAAATTTTAACATGATTTTTAATTAATTATCATAATTCAGGAGTTACTCCATTGAAAAACTTGTAGAGATGGAAATGAAATTAGAGAATCACAAATCCATGCTGGAGATGTAGATTCTTGGTAGGCTTACCAAGCATCTTGGTTTGTACAGGAAGTGTTCCCAGGATATAGGATTTTCAGCACTAAACCCAGCAAATCCCTGGAAAACAGAGACAAATTGGTCATTCAAATAGGCAGATGACTTTGTTCACTCTTAACTAATGTAGCATGGCACAGAAAACTAGCCTCTGGCCTAATCAATTCAAATCTGTGCTTAGGAAAAATTACAAGGGGTAATAATAAAATTTATTGTAAGTTTACTTTGTGATAGGCAGAAATTAACACTTCCATGTGGAATATCACTTTTAAATCTAACTTATAATAGAGGTATTATTATTGCTACATCTTAAGGATGAGATTCAGTAATTAGTCCAGGGTCAGGTAGTGAGCAAGTCGAAAGTCCAGCATTCAAACACAAGAAACCTGACTCCTGGGCTTGAGATTTTTTTGTTTTTTGTTTTTTTAACATCTTTATTGCAATATAATTGCTTTACAATGTTGTGTTAGTTTCTGCTGTATAACAAAGTGAATCAGCTATATGTATACATATAACCTCATATCCCCTCCCTCTTGCGTCTCCCTCCCACCCGCTCTATCCCACCCCTCTAGGTGGTCACGAGGCACCAAGCTGATCTCCCTGTGTGATGCAGCTGCTTCCCACTAGCTCTCTATTTTATATTTGATAGTGTATATATGTCAGTGCTACTCTCTCACTTCGTCCCAGCTTACCCTTACTCCTCCCCGCGTCCTCAATACATTCTCTATGTCTGCATCTTTATTCCTGCCCTGCCCCTAGGTTCATCAGAACCTTTTTTGTTTGTTTGTTTAGATACCATTTATATGTGTTAGCATACAGTACTTGTTTTTCTCTTTCTGACTTACTTCACTCTGTATGACAGACTCTAGGTCCATCCACCTCACTACAAATAACTCAATTTTGTTTCTTTTTATGTCTGAGTAATATTCCATTGTATATATGTGCCACATCTTCTTTATCTGTTCATCTGTTGATAGACACTTAGGTTGCTTCCATGTCCTGGCTATTGTAAATAGTTCTTCAATGAACATTGTGGTACATGATTCTTTTTGAATTATGGTTAGATTTCTTGACAATTACTGTTTGAAAATACAGTAACTAGCCTATTAAAAACCCAAGGTTGTTTTTAAAAACCTTTGAGAACACATGAGGATATTTAGGTTTGTGCTGAAGAATGGACAGTTTAAATATAAGGACAAAGATATTCACCTCTATAGAGACAATAGAGATTATTTCTAATTAATTCTCCCCCCAAACCTTTTTTTCTACCAAACACAACATGAGTCTCATGTATATTTTGAAAAACATGCTCTTAATGTCCAAGCATAAACTGGACAACCATCTATTGGGCTGTTATATAATAGATTTATTCATCATGTGAGTATGAATTGATGACTACTAATAACCTTTCCAGTTAGAATTTCTCTAAGTCTGTGAATTTCTAAACTTACACAAACTCTTAATTTTCAAATGTCATTTCCAATTCTATACATAATTTAAGTGCAGAATTAAACCCTACTGGCATTTATGAATCAGGCTAGGGCATTCCACTTATTTCTACAGCAGCAAGTATTTGAAATGTTGGAAAGGCTTGGGAACTGTGTGAGATGAGGAGCTTCCCCAGATGCAGATAAAATATAAATGACCTTACTTTTAAAGTAAGGCCAACCAAAAGAAGAAACCATCTGTAAAATTTTTAAATCAGGTATTCATCATTTCAATTTTAAGAATATAAAGATAACCCAGATGGATGATTCATTGGGACAACATCACTGAAGGCAATCTGGTCTTATATTGAATACACCTGCTGGACCTGGAAGGGAGACAGAATAAGCAGAAGAATTTTTATCTTCCAATATTATCCAGAAATATTACAGTAAAAATAGTTGGCAACTTTTTTCTATACAGTCCAAATTGAATGAAGATGTCTGGCTTTGTTTCATTTTATTTCTCTTTTTAGGATGTGTCCACAATGGAAATTCTCAAACTGACCTTGCTAGCTACAATCATATTTCAGTCAAATGGTATGATTCACTAAATAAAAGAAAACAAAGGTTTAAAAGTGTTTGGTTTAATCATTCAAAGATTAAACTCATCAATCACTCAGTAGAATCAACAGTTTATGTATGTAAACATAGCTTTTATTTTAAAAATTCTCAAAGAGAATTGAATTTACATGAGGAAAAAGGATAGGCAACATTGATTATAGTCAAGAAAAAAAATGCAACTTTTAAGATGAGCAGTAAGTAAAATTATTAGGAAGTGAGGAGGGGGAAAAGGAGGAATTGGTTTTAACTTCCAGCTCGGATTTGACTCTCCTTTCCAATCACTTAGCATTTCTCATACCTCTTTCCTTTTTCTATTATATGGAAATTAGAAGGAAAAAATGATATGTTCAAAAGGAATAAAGAAGACAAGTTGTCTAAAGAAAGAAAAGGATAAATAAAGTTGGAGTCTTGTCCTGGAGCTCTCTTCCTACATGAAAAGTTTGAGGAGCATCATTTCCTTCAAGGAAACAGGGTATTTTGTCAGCATGGTGCTCCCTGATTTTTTTACTGCTAGCATTTCACTCACCACTGGCACCAGCTGGAGTCAACCCAAAGCATGCTTCCTCCCCAGAACCTGCTAAACTACCATGATGTTCCCAGCATGGCTCATCCTCTTACCATCTACCTCCATCCTGGGTGTAGATGATTTAGGAGCTTTGGGAAGCTGGGATAGAATCACATTTTCAGTTTTGTTCCTGTTAATCCTTTTTAAATTATGTCAGTTTACCTGCTTTTCATCTCCTTCTCTTGTGTCAGATTATTGCTAAAATGCCACATTCTCAGGGAAATTTTCCCTGACATTTAAAACATCAGCATCCACCACTACTCAGCTTCCTACTCTTCATTCTGCTTGTTTTTCTCTCACATTGATTATTATTGAATGTATCATGTATGCTCATAAGTAAGTTTATAAGTAAATTTACCTATTGCTTTTCTCTCCCTACCCTGTTCATTTCCATTAAAATCCACAAGGCAGACACTTTCATATGTCTTGTCTATTGCTGTGGCTGTGAACTTGGCACATAGTAGGCACACAGTAAATGTCAATTACTGGAATTAATTATTTGTCTTGTCCCCTATATTTGGGTCATAGCAGAAGCATCCTACATTGGTTACCCCTATCTCTTTGAGGGCAACAGATAATATAATGATGAATATAGGGCCCATGTGTGACAGGGAGATACAGCCTGGATTTTGGAGGTTGGAGACCTGGTTCTGTATAACTACTACAACCTGAGCATTGAACTCTGAGCTTTAACTCTGTAAAGTGAGAATTAAAATCATACCCTCTTTTCATCTCAAATAATTTATTTGAAAAATGCATACATAGTAAAATTTTATAGAAATATTGGTTATTTCTGTTTAACAAGAAAATCTGCCTGCTTTATCTGAAGTAGTAAGTAGCATATGGGAGGCTACAAGTTGTATTAAGACATATCTTTCTTGGATATGATCTATGGTACTAACTGGCTGCACACCTGAAAGAATTCACTTATGTTCTCAAGCAGTCCTCTTTCTCGAGTCTCTAAGTTTAGAGACTTAGTTGGCCATTGTAGCTAAATTATATAATATCATCTATCTTTTCTACATAATGCTATGGTGAACTAAAATAATTGCAACTTTATATTCAGTATGCATTTTTCATATCATATGAGCTGTTATTTAGCAAATGCACTTTAAAATTTGAGAAGGAAGTCATTCTTTGGTATGTTTATTGTCACTTGAGAACAATTAGTGTGGTAAGCTTATTGTCTGGAGAGAAAATTGTTATTTGACTTTATAGAATATCCTACTTTTCATACCATGGGTATAACACTTCATTTTAGAAATGTGGTACTCTAATATTGTAGGAGCATGAAAAGGAGGCAATTTCAGCCACTACTTAAGAATCATGAGCTCAGAGGACATCTAAAAAGTCTTTAAGGAACAAAAATTCTGGAAATGGGGTGGGGGGGAATGGCTGGATGTTTTTAACCTTTTATTTGAAGTCCTTCTGACTTCCCTTCTCACTTGATTTAGATTCATTGCTCAGTAGTAATTCTGAGGCTAAGGAAAAATAGGCTGCAGGAGAGGTTACAACAAGCTGAGAAGCAGATAAGTCTATATAACTACACTCTAAAGCTCATGGAAAATTTCAGTGTCATTTACTTTCATGAGTCATGATGTCTCCTCTGTAAGTTAGTCCCTCAAAATCTGACACAAATAGTGCCTTGCTAGAGCTGTTACTTCTGCTGAGGACTGAATGTAGACTCATTTGATTCTTACCATTATCTTAGTCACTCTTTCTTATTGCTCTAGAGGCTCCTTTCCCAAAGCTGATAGAGGCTTCCCATTCTGCCTTGTATTAATCTGAATGGATACAGAGTGACTCAAAGAAAAACAACCACAGATAGTAGCAGTAGGGTATATAGAGGTCACTGATCCAATCCACTTACCGTGAAGAAAAGAAAACTAGGGTCAAAGAAGGCTGAGTGATTTGTTCAGAGTGAGACATGGAGATGAAATGAAGAATGACGTGTCTGTGTCATGTCTAACACTCTTTCCAGATAATATTCTCTACCTTGAGTGTTTCTTTTGACCTACTTGAATATTTCTAAATGTTAGATGGAAGGAACAGAATAATTCGTTACATATTCATCAAAGAAAGGGCAAACTACAGAGTTAGGGTAATTAGGGCAGACGTTTATTCCTTAAATGGGAAAATACCCAGGAAGTATTTAGATCAGTGGTTGGCACTTACCAATTACTCAATTAGTGTTAATCAACATACATTTATTAGGTGTTAGATCTGAGTTATTTGTGAAATGTCTTAGAATTGAACAACGTGAATCATTTATATAACCAGGCCTTATCTCTGTGACACTGGAAAATCTACATAACTTGTGCAATTCACTTTCCTCAACTATGAAAAGGGAAAGTCAGTATGAATCATCCAGCATTGCAAGAATAATACCTGCAATTTAAAAGATGTTCATAAATGGTGGTTGTTATTATTAAAACCTCTCATAGCCTCAGCATGATAGCAACTAATGACTCACTATTTCAATCCCTTTTTGATAAATTGAGACAGACTGAAATTCCCTCCTACCACAGGGAAAGACCATTTCCCTGCCCCCTTGATGTTAAGTGTGACCGTGAGACTTTTCTCTGACACATTAGCAGAAGTGATATGCATCATTCCTAGGTGGAAGCACATAAAAGCCACTGCATGATTTTTATACTGTCTTTCTTCTATTCTTTGACTGGTATTCTGGATGATCCCAACCTACATCAACCTAGGGGCCTCAATGAGGACCGCATGGAACAGAGGGACCTGCCATTGAAAGATGGACATATAACGTGCGCAAAACACAGCTTGTCTTATTTTCTGTCCTTGTAACTTGGAGATTTTATTTTCCTTACTGCAGTATAATCTAGACTATCCTGATGATACAAGAAGACATTTCAAAGTTATATCTTTGATAACTATTCACCCAATGACATCTATGTAAATCCTTACTATTACTGAACTTTTCCTGCAACAATTCCATATGACTTATTAATTTTGTCCCTCATATATGTCAACAGATTCATTCAATAATATTTTCTGAGAGCACACTGTATTCCCTCACTTCTAAGACAGTAGCTTTTGCATAGTAGCCATGTAGTAGATGGTTGTTAAGTTAAACTGTCCAATTGAATTAGAACATGCCATTATTACTCAGAAGACCTCATATTATTGTTTCTTTTAGGGTGAGTAATAACCAGTCTGCCATTCTGGATCTAGAAGAATGAAACAGACATCCATCAACCTAAAATGTTTAAGCCCAGTTTCACCTGTAGGTAGGTACTACTGATGTCCATCAGAATTTCCCTTTGTAAACTTTGAGTGCTACAGGGAGATCAGCTCGGTGCTTTGTGACCGCCTGGAAGGGTGGGATAGGGAGGGTGAGAGGGAGGGAGATGCAAGAGGGAAGGGATGTGGGAACAGATGTATATGTATGACTGATTCACTTTGTTATAAAGCAGAAACTAATTTTAAAAATCAGAAAAAAAAAACTTTGAGTGCTACATATGATTGGGCTGAATGCAAGGTGGATATAAAAAATTATATATATATATACATATATATATATATATATATATATATATATATATATATATATATATATACACCTTAGGTCAAAGTATGAAATTTATGTTTGGCTCTTATCTGCCCTTCCAGTGTCACATTCTGCCTCCCTAGTACTCCCCAAACAACTTTGGACGTATATGTAATCGATTTTAACTGTCCATAAAACTATATGGCATTCCAGTTTTTCTTGTTCCTGATCCCCCATTTCAGTCCATGTCATTCAGCCCCAGGATTAGCCAATCAAAGGTTTCTATCAACCTAATCTACATGCCTGATTTAGGAGTGGTCAACTAGAGCCAACCAGAGCCAATCAGAACCAAGGAGCATCAGTCCTGGGACTCCTGCTATAGTAAATAAGAATAAGAAATTATCTTTCTGCTGGGGACTGAACTGAACCTGAAGCTTCTGCTGGAATCTTGCCACAGCAACATAAGAGTCTGCCTACCAAATAAACTAATACAGAGAGAGAGAGAGAGAGAGAGAGATAAAGAGAGAGAGAAAGAGAGACAGAGACAGAGACAGAGAGAGAGGGAGAGAGAGAGAGAGAAAGAGAGGGAGAGAGAGATTGAAATTATCCTTTTTTAATCTCTCCTTTTTCATGTCTCACAAATTCCTTTTACACACTTGGACACCTGATGGCTTGGCAATTCTATTTACTGTACAACTTAAATCTTTTCCTCTGGAGTCCTTTTGAGAAGTAGGGTTACTCTCTTGCTACTCATATTGCACAGTAGGAAGGTTAAATTCGGATCTCATGCCCTCCACTTTCCTGTGATGTTGGCTATTAAGATGTCTACTATTCTCTCCAAGAACCTCCTTTCTAATTTCACACCTACCTCTCCAGTCCCAGAAAATGGTTTTCTCTCCTAATTCAGATAAAAATATGAATGATTAAGAATGAATTCTTACAAATATCTATTCCCACATTAGATATACTTATGTTTAACCCACCTCTTTTCTTCCTGCCTCAGTGAAAGAATTGTCCCTTCTATTTCAAGTTAATTCTCCTACATGAGATCTAGATTTTATTCCTTCCTATTATTTCTAGGACTCCTCTTGTATGCATATTCTCTGTCTCCCTGTCTCTGTCTCTCTCCCTTTCTCTCTCTCTCTCTCTCTCTCTCTCAATCTCAATCTCTCTCTGTCTCCATTCCTCTATTAACACATATGCACTCAGCTGTTGTGTTGCCAAATTTAGCCAGTAAAACTAAAAGATCCCCTAGTAAATTTCAGGTAAGCAATGAAAAAATTTAATATAAGTATGTCCCAAGTATTTCATGATCTATTTATACAAAAATTACTTGTTTTTTACTTCAAATTCAAATTTAATTAGACATTCTGCATTTATTCTGACAATTATACTTAGCTACAATGCACCATAATCCAGAAAAGCAAGTACGGCAAAGTGTCTCATTGCTTTTTTCTCATCTTCTGTATTGAGTCATTCTGAAGGAATGGTTTTGGCTTCAGTCTGGTATAATCTTACATCTCTACAGAGCTTTTGCTCACAAATATTGACCTCTCAGAGTATAACTGAGGTGTCATCATGTCAAAAGCTTCTTTGCTTTTTAAGAATGAAGACTGATAGGAAAGAATAAGGAGACTGAAGGAAGCAGAAAATTCTGTCCTAATGTACATTTACATGCACTCTCTCACTACACATATAAACTCTCATCATCTCTAGATCTCATTCTGGTCATTGCCCTGTGGTTTTCCTCTTCATAGAGTTTTCTTTTACATCATTCAATTCTCAACCCTATGTTATCTGCCATCATTCCCATCATTCTAATGAGTTTAATGAAAATAAGGTTATTAACCAACTTCCAATCATGAAATTCAGCAGACATATTTAGTCCTTACCTTACTTGTTCTCTGCTTTGTTTATTATATTTTACTCACCTTTCTTCCTGAAACATTAACTATTATGAATTGAATTGTGCCCCCCCCAAAAAAAGATATAATGAAGTCCTGTTCTCCAGTACCTGTGCCTATCACCTTATTTGGAAAAAGGTCTTTGCAGATGTAATTCAGTTATGATGAAGTCATTAGGGTGGGTTCTAATCCAGTACGACTGGTATCCTGTTAAGAAGAGAGAAATTTTGATCAAGACATACACACAGAGAAGAACACCATGTGAATCTACAGACACAGAAGGTAGATGGCCACATGAAGATGGAAGCCGAGATGAAAGTTATGCAGCCATAGCCAAGGAATACCTGGAGCTTCCAGAAGCTGGAAGAGCTAAGGAAAGGTCCTCCCCTACAGGTTTCAAAGAGAGCATGGCTCTTCTCATACTTTGAATTTGTACTTCAAACCTCCAAACCGTGAGAGAATAAATTCCTCCTATTTTAAGCCTCCCAGTTTATGGTACTTTACCAAGGCAGCCCTAGGAAACTAATAGACTCACCTACCTTAATGCTCATGACACTATTAGATTATTTTCTGATATTTTCTACTTTTTTTCAGATTTTTTCCCTATTCTTCTATTTAATACATAAATGATGTTATTCACCAGAGTTTTATGTTCAGCCCTTCTCATTTTACATAATTTATCTAAATGACCTTATCCCTCACAAAGCTTTAACTACCATCTGTGTAATACCTATCAATACAAATACAACCATTTATTATGATTAATGTTAGTATTATTAGTCAATAAAGAGCTTTTGGTTTTTTATACCTCTGGGTCCTAAACACAAGTAGCACTATCGTGAAAAGAGGTCACATTGAATTCCTCTTGAATTCGTGGAGGAATCCATGACTCAGGAAATTGATGCACCTTGAAAAGCTGTCCATTCTCCTTTTGTGTCCAAGAAGTGTTCCAGTCAGCTTCCTCCACCCTAACTTTCCCAACAGTCATTAAAATATTTAATTCTGAAGTCAGTGTAAATACTTATTCTAACAATTATTGTGGGGCATAACAAGTGATAGAATGAGAAGCTATTGAGAGAGACTGATTCTGGTTTCTTCCTAATACACAGAAACAACTGAATCAAGCACCAAAGAATCCAAGTTCTAATCATGATTATTTTATTACCACTACCTAAGCAATATTTGTTTACTTATTTACTTATTTTTAATTCTTTATTTATTTATTTAATTTACATTTTATCCCTTCAAGGTTTTGAGGTGATTCATAAAACATATATAAAATAAAATAATAACAAAATTAATAACCTTATGAAATGCACTTACTAACTAAAGTTCCCAAGAGTGTTATGCTGCTTAAATGAGAGAACATGTGAAACTGGGCTTTATATTATAAAGTAATAAAGACATGTAAGGTATTATTATTTTGAGAAAAAGAAAGTTGTTTTTCGAAGAAACTATTATCAATGTATTACTACATGAGTTTCCAAAATCTAGTATGTTTACCCAATGTGTGAATCTGGCATGAATTTAACAAATGGCTCAGCCTCTCCATTCTTAAAAGACAGAGTGAAACAAGCCGAGATCGGCTAACTTCTGGAAATAGCTGGAAGAGAGAATGCAATGAGAACAAACAATAGCCAGATAATGATTCTCTCTTTTGTAAACAATATTCTTATATTATGATGTTGATGAGGATTATAGAGGCCTCCATAATCCCTAATAAATCAACCTGTTTTTGATTTTTTTTAAATTTGAGGTGATATTTATTAACCTGATTTATATTTGAAAAATACCATCAAAATGGAGCTGATGCACGCGAGTCTTCACGATGGATGCATTCCATCCCAGTCCCCTACTCATACCCCTAAGCACATGATTGCATTGTCTCAGGTGAAACACACCTGTGACTTTCCTGGCATTTGGCATGGAACTTGTCTGGTATAAGCCCATTTCTGAATGGCACATTACCCCTTTGCTCCTTTTCTCTCAAAATGTCTTCTTTTGGGAAAACAGAAAAACACACCTAGACAAATAACAAAGTATGCTCCCATAAAAGACCTTCAGCATGCATGAGCCAGCCAAGATCTGTACGTGTTTGATTACTGCCAGTACACTCATCCAGCAAACAGATGCAAATGGGACTTGAAGGGACACAGAGCAATAAAGTTTTCCATTGTGCTATGCTGCACAGCACTGCAATTATAGGCACATCTGCGGTAACTCATATTCTGGGAATCTAATAGAAAGTCTTTGATTTCATTTTTCTACCTGCACTGAAAGCCAAATATTGCTATTTCATACATTTCAGTATCCTGGTTTTATGTTGATCAAAACTGGTGACAAGGTGACTACCTGTTTCCCCAGACTCCCCTCTGTCACTCCCCCATCCCTGTCATGGCCAGCAAATACTGGCCTCTGATCATCAAACCTCTGTTCACAGATTCGGAGAAAATCTGCTGACTGGAGCATATTTCTTCTACAGTAGTCAGAGGAACAAAACAACATAGAGGGAAATAATGAAATAAAGGATAAAGGAATTGGCAACCAGGAGCTTGGCCAGCAGAAAAGAATTTTCTAGTTAATAAATTAAGGTTGAACATGACAGAGCTGAAATGTAACCTTTACAAGTAAAATCCACAAGAATTTAAACTTGAAATTTTGGAAAATACAATGACAGAGCTGTCTTTGTTTAATGGTAACCTCAGTGATTTAAGGAGAATTTTAAATTCCAGTGAAACTAAAAGAGAAAGAAAGAATAAAAAGAGTACTTTTTCAATTTTTCTAGAATAAAATGGATTAGAAAAATATTTGTGAGAATGCTCAATCAAATGAATAAGACACATATGTATCTACTTTGAATTGACTTTCATAAAATGACTTCTGAAAACTATGTGATTCAAATATATTTCAGATCTACCTACATTTCTAAATTTTTAAAAAATTCTTATATACTTAAGTCAAAGTGTACAGACTTTGAATTACTAAAGCAACTCTTCAGCCTGCTTCTCTTATGTATGGGTTTCCTGTCGATTTTAAATTTGTAATTTTTGTAGATATTTTCCTACCATCTTGAATGTTATAAAGGAATAAAAGAAGGAATTTTAGGTAGCAGTCCCTTTACCAAGTGGAAAGATTATATTAATTAATGTTAATCCCATTACTTCACTGTACTAATCACTGCATATCTTGTCTCAACTATAAAATCTAAAGTTAATATCAGAACTATGGAAACATGTAATAGTTCATCAGAAGGAAGCAGAATCTATAACGTAATGCCTTTATTTCATAGACAGGGAACATGAGGCCCAAGAAGAATAATTGTTACACAATACAGCACAACTTCAGACTTGGATATATTTTTTAAAAATTGTCCCATCACAGATCCTTCAGAGACCTTGTCCACTAATCTCAGGTTTTACCTGTTTTACTCATTAACTGACAAAAATAAAGATGTCTTAGTATCTCAGAAATGGAAGGCCAATCAGAGACCAGTTTATCCCTCTGACTAGTAGATGGAGACATGAATAGTTTCAGAAACAAAAAAATTATGTCCTATGCATATCAAAACTACACTGAGGTACCACTTCACACTGGTCAGAATGGCCATCATTAAAAAGTCTACAAATAACAAATGCTAGAGAGGGTGTGGAGAAAAGGAAACCCTCCTACACTGTTGGTGGGAATGTAAGTTGGTGCAGCCACTATGGAAACCAGTATGGAGATTTCTCAAAAAACTAAAAATAAGGTTGCCATATGATCCAGAAATCTCACTCCTGGGCATGTATCCAGACAAAACTCTAATTCTAAAAGATACATGCACCCCTATGTTGATAGCAGCACTCTTCACCATAGCCAAATCATAGAAACAACCTAAATGTCCATCAGCAGATGAATGGACAAAGAAGATGTGGTACACATATACAATGGAATACTACTCAGCCATAAAAAATAATGAAATAATGCCATTTGCAACAACATGGATGTAACTAGATATTATCATACTAAGCGAATTAAGTTTGAAAGACAAATATTATATGATATCACTGATATGTGAAACCTAAAATATGACACAAATGAACCTATCTATGAAACAGAAACAGACTCATAGACATAGAGAACAGAATTGTGTTTGCCAAGATGGAGAGTGGATAAGGGAAGGATGGAGTGGGAGATGATTGGGGTTAACAGATGTAAGCTATTATATACAGAATAGATAAAAAACAAAGTCCTCTGTATAACACAGGGAACTATATTCAATATCCTGTGATAAACCATAATGGAATAGAATATAAAAAATAATGTATGCATAGGTACAACTGAATCATTTTGTTGTACAACAGAAATTAACACAACATTGTAAATCAACTATACTCCAATTAAATATATTTAATTAAAAAAAGAAACTATTTCCTTAAGGCTATGTAATTAGTTAACTAGTTAATAATGTGAGTTGGTGATCCTTTACCCTTTATTCTGTAGTTCATCTAAGCAAATAGAGTTCAGTCTCATTCTAAGTCCAATGAACTCTGGGAAATGTGCTTAGTTTATATGGGGACTTACCTACCTAAACTAAGATCAAAATGCTTTATTATATAATGTGAGGCAAAGGATTCTACCCACCAACTTTGTGGATGACAAAGAAAAAGGGACTGTGGGTGGTAAATTCTCCTTCTTACACACACACACACACACACACACGCACACGCACACGCACACGCACACACACACACACACACACACCGAAGTCCTGAACTCATTAAATTGCAGTGGAGAGAGATACTTCATTGAATGCCCTCAAGTTCTTCTTTGTATTTAAACTCCTGCACTGGCAACCTCAGCTTCCTCTTTATCAGGTTTGCAGTGTCTCTGCAGTGATATCTCCACATTAACATATACTCTCAGAAAAAGGATTGCTATTATTCATATCTTAATGGACTTTTAAATATCAGGGTCCAACTTTTTCCAAAGGAATTTGCATTTTAAGCCATGTATGTATTTGTACAAAGAAAGTTGTGGGTTTTTTTTTTTCTCCTAGTAAAATCAGCGACAATTAGGTAGGAAAAGCATTTGGGAGCACATACAAAGTTTCCCCTGACATCCTCAAAATAACACCATATGGCTCACTTCCTTCGTTGCCTTTGAGTAAGCCAAAATCTGATCCCACACTTTGCTGGCTCACCAAAGCTCAGTCACATTGCCACGTATTTGTAGAGTACATCTTCCCAGGGTGGCCTGAAACCTGAAGGGTCATCTGTTTTGAGTGACCCTCCCAGAATTCCCTTTGTCAATATGTAACAGGTGACTGACTAGCACTGAAGGATTAGTATGACTGCACAGTTTAATTCAACTTTTTTTTTAAATATCGTTGGAAAGTTCGAGGTGAATGTCTGAAATTCTGTTATCATTACTTTCTGTACAATAATGTATTTTAGTTTGCAAATATCAATAGTATACCCTTCAATTTTCAAACTATAAAACTGTTACCACCTTACTAAATATGTAAAAGAGAGGCATGTTCTAGAAATATTGTGTTACAATTTAGTTCCAGCTTTGCAACTAATGTAATCACTCATTCATTTATTCATTCAACAAGCCTGTATTGAGCTCAAATTACATCTATCCTGTGGAACTTGTATTCTAATAGAGGTGACAGACAACAGAAGTAATGAATAAGTAAACCCTGTTTTATGTTACAAGGTGATACGTGCCATAGGAAAAAAAATTTAAGTACATTAAGAATAGAGGAATGAGGAGAGACCAGAATTTGACAAGGTTTCAAGGGAAGTTAAAATTGCAATAACCAGGAATGAAAGGGTAATTGTGGACGACAAGACTTAAGGCATAAGCATGAGCTATACTGACAAAGCTCTGAGTTTTCTAATTTTTGAAAGGAGAACATTTAACTTAAAATGATGGCTGGAGGAGAGTAAGAATTATAATTAACATCTATCTATGTAAACCATGTTATAGAATAGGAAAGCTGTAGTTTTCTATCCTCACCATCCTTACTCCATACCCCACTTCATTTTTAATTATATGCCTCAAAACGTAGCCTCATAATTTGTCTATTCTCTTCTGGGGGATTTTTTAGTCCCTTTTTTGTTAACTCTTTCACTTTATTCTGAACTCAGTGGTTAGATTTACACTCTTGAAAGATGGCTCTGCACATGATTCACATCTTCAAAATGCTTCCATTGCTCCAATGCCTATAGAAATTCAAGTCTGAACTGGTGTGTAAGGTGTCTTAATTGCAACCAAAAGAACTTTGTAAGAAATGTCGCCCATGACTTTCTCAAATTCTGTCCAATTTGGACTGACCACACATATATTCACCTATGGACTGCCTTGTCATAGAACTTACTGCATATCCCACCCACCAAAAATCGTAGCTCAAGTGTCACCTCCTCCTAATAAATTTTGTGACTTCCTTTGCCCTTAAAGCCAAAAAAACTCTCCCTTCTATGAAGTTTGTTCCATTAGACTATTAACTATATTTTGCTGTGTAAAATAATTATTTGTGTGTGTGTGCATTTTTTTTATCCTCCCAGAGTAAAACATGTAAAACCTAGGCCAAAGTTTGCAAAGCATCTATTTCCAAACTAAGTTGTATAGAGTTTCCCAAAGGGTAATCTGAGAACTACTGAGCACATGACATATTCAATGAAGAGAAAAAGGTGTTATAGTTAAAAATGATTAGGAAATAAATAGATTAAATATGTTTAGGCCCTATGGTTTAAATAGATACACTGTGTATACTTCCTAATATTTATATAGTAGTGCATAAAAAGTTCTGAGTTAGAGTCTTGCATAACTTTGTATATTCCTAAGTTCATCTGAACATGGAAACTTTTTTTTGGCCTTACTTATATGAATGTATTTTGAAACTATTGTTCAGATAAAAAGTTTTTGATAAATGTTAATGTAAAAATCATGAACTATGAGTTACTACACCTCCCATCTCCTTTTGTCTGTTACTTAATTTCTGAAATGCCATACAAATAAAAATTTTTAATTCAGCTGTCTTGAAACTGTGTTTCAGGATGACATCAAAATTTCCCAGATGTTAAAACACTCTGTGATCATTTTGTAATGTATAGAACTATTGGTCCACTATGTTCAGCACCTGGAACTAACATAATACTATGGGTTATTTACACTTCAATTTAAAAAATTAAAATAAATAAAGAAAAATAAAGGAAAAAAATTAATGAAAGAAAAATTTAAAAGTAACCATCAGTGATAACATAATGCAGTTAATTTTTATTTGAGGCTCAAATATTGGGTTAAGAATTTTATGTACTTATCATTTGGACACTGAAGTATACTGTCTGAGATTTATAATTTAGGCAATATTAATGTGTCCCAGTAAAATTTCACTTACAAAGCCTAAGATAGAGGCTCTTTCCAGGGCCAATTTTACAAATAAATTAAAATATATTCAATTTAAAAAGAAAGCACGGCCTGGGCTCTCTGTTTGCCAATGATGACAGGTTGACCTGGTAGATGTGGCTACCTAAAGGTGTTTTATTGGTAAAGACAGCCTCCCCACAGGATATTAAGTCTGCCAATTTGAGCCAAATACATGCCCAAATAGTGAGAATTGTACTAGTGAATGTAGGAATGAACAAATAAATGAATTATCTGTGTTTATAAGTAGACAGAGGGGAAGAGGATAAGAAGACACTCTGCTTGTCATGAGTAGTGGCTTATCACTGAGCTGAAAGAAAAAAGTATAAAAAGTAGAGAACAGGGATACATAAAAGAGGACAAACTTAAGATGTCCCATTTTTGCCTACTTCAGCAGCTCTTAATCAAGGACAATGTTGCCCACTAGAAGGCACTTGGAAATGTCTGGCAAAATTTTTGCTTGTTGTAAGTGGAGTGGGGTAAGGGATGCTCCTGATATCTGTTTATAGAGGTCAGAGATGACATTCAAATCTTATAATGCACAGGGCAGGTCCCCACAGAAAAGAATCATCTGTCTCAAAACGTTAATAGTGCTGCTGTTAAGAAACCCTTGCCTATACTGAGTTCAGAAGTTGTGAATTGAGGTATATTTTGTGTAATGGAGAAGATACATATAACATTGCTTCATGGAATGTATGAAGATTTTCCCTTTGTTTTAGTGTTTCTACACAGCATTTTTTGTGTGAAGAGGCTTCTTCTCCAAGGGGATCATTGTTAGAATCAGCAGAACCAAACATAAGGGCAAATAAGCACAAAACAATTAATAATATGAGATACATGCAATGATGCCATTAGGTTCTCATGGTGATTACTCACAGCTTTGAGGAGAAGTTTTAAATGCTCAGTGAGAGTTTTATAATTCTTCCTTTAATTCATTGCCATTTCCTCAGATTTTCTCCTAAAAAATTTAAAAATGCGCCCTTAAATAATCTTATTGAAAATAAAATATATTTGCTTAATGTTTGTCAAAATCTGAATAACATGATCTCCCTTTTTTAGGTATTGTGGATGTGTATTAATATGCTATCCTTAAAAATATACCTCTCTTCTCTTGAGTCTTCTAAATTGTTTCATGGTTGAAGCAAAAATTATAACACTGTCTGATGTGTTTCTAAATGTATGTAAAGGGACTCTTTATGACAATTATATTTTAAATAGGCAAGGATACAGAGATGAGGTAAGGTTACTATACTTCATCTGAACTCGTAGTATGGTGACACTAGTAGACTGTGTTATGTATAAAAAGTAATACCAAGAACAACCATTATAAAAGATACACAGAGAGATACTCAAAAATACCATATATAAATCAAAATATTTTTAATGTTCAAGTCGTTCACAAAAAGGAAAGAAAAACAAACAGAGGAAAAAGTCAGAAAAAAACAAATAGAAAACAAAAAATAAAATGGCAGACTTAAGCCCCAACATTTAATTATATTTAATTAGATTAAATGTAAATAGTCTTAATACACCAACTATAAGACAGATTGGTGGATCATATTTAAAAACATGATCCAACTATGTGCTATCTACAAGAAACATTTCAAATATAACAATATAGGCAGGTTGAAAATGGAAGTGTGGGGAAAGATATACCCTGCAAACACTGACTGAAGAAAGCAAGAGTGTGCCTACTAATACCAGATAAAGTAGATTTTAGAGCAAAGAATATTACCAAAGTGGCATTATTATAATGTCATAATGCATTATCATAATCAGAAAAGTGTCAGTCCCCCAAGAAGACATAGCAATCAAGTGCATATGAGCCAAAAAACAGAGCTGCAAAATGTGTGAACCAAAACTGATTGAACTGAAAGGAGAAATAGAGAAAACTTATACTTGAAAACCTCAACAATCGCCAGAACAACTAGATAAAAAGTCAGCATGGATATAGGACTTAGCAACACCATTAACCAACCGGATCTAATCAACATTTATAGAACACTCCATCTGACAGCAGAGTGCACATTCTTTTCAAGGAAGAGAGACCACATCCTGGGCCATAAAACAAAACTCAATAAATTTAAAAGAATTCCATTGTGTCTGGACTATATTCTTCAAATATGTGAGATGAAACTAGAAATCAATAACAGAAAGATAAAAATTTCCAAATGTTTTGTGAATAAACAAGCACTTTTAAATACTGCATTATCAAAACAGAACTCTCAAAGGAAATTAAGAAATACAGTTAACTGATTGAAAATGAAAATACAACATATCAAATTGTAAGACAAAGATAAAGCAGTGCTGAGGGAGAAATTTGTAGCACTAAAGGCAACTAGAGAAAGGGAAAACATTGAAATTAGTCATTCAAGCTTCTACTTCAAAAACCAAGAAAACAGAAGATCATAAAAAAACTAAAAGCAAACAGAAGGAAGGAAATAATAAAAAGTAGAAATCAATAAAATTGAAAGCAAAAACAGTAGAGAAAATCAATGAAACAAAGAGTTGGTTCTTTGAAAAATTTAGTAAAATTGCCAAGCCTACTATAAGACTGACACAGAAAAAAAGGGGGGGGGGCAAGAGAGAGGTAACACATGTTACCCATATCAGAAGTAAAACAGGAGATATAACCACGACCCTGAAAATAGTAAAAGGAGACTTAGGGAATACCACAAACAACTCTACACAGGCATTTTAAAATTTAAAATACACAGGAATTTTAAAATTTAGAGAAAATGGATCACTTTCTCAAAAAAAAAAAAAAACAATCACAACTCACCCCCTATGAAATAGGTAATTTGACTAATTCTTATAACTATTAAGGAAATTGTATTCGTAATTTAAAAATCCCTGAAACAGATATCTCCATGTCTATGTGTTTTCACTGTGTAATGTGAGTTATAAAGTTTTTTCAGATGATCTTTATTAAGTTAAGAAAATTATCTGGTATTTGCTCTTTGAAAGACCCTGTTAATGGGATTGAAAGACAAGATACAGAGTGGGAGAAAATATTTGCAAACCATAAACCCTGATAATCATCCTATCCAGAATATATAATGAACTCTCAAAACTCAACAGCAAAAGAAACCAAATAACCCAACTAGAATATGGTCAAAAACATGAAAAAACATTTCACTGAAAACAATATATAGATTGCAAATAAGCATGTAAAAGATTTCCAATATCATTATCCATTAGGGAAATGCAAATTAGAACATCAATGAGATGTAGTTACACACCTATCAGAATGGTTAAAATTTTAAATATTGACAACACCAAATACTGGGAAAGATATGGGGAAACTAACATTATCCATACATTGTTGGTGGCAATGTAAAATAGTACAGCCATCTGGAAAACAGTTTAGCAGTTTCTTAAAAATCTATCATACACAACTATTTTATGACCCAGCCAATTGCACTTTTAGGCATTTATCCTAGGGAAATGAAAACATGTGTTTACACATATCATGTAAACAACTGTTTATAGCAGTTTTCTTCCTAATATTCCACAACTGGAAACAACTCATATGTCCTTTAATGGGTGAATGATTAAACAAACTGTGGTACATCCATACCATGGAACAATACTCACAAAAAAGAATAAACTATTGACACAGAAACAACCTGAATGAATCTCCAGTGAATTATGCTGAGTGAAAAAGGCCAATCCCAAGTTATATACTGTAAGATATATATATATATATTTTACATTTATATAACATTCTTGAAATGACAAATGTTATAGAAATGGAGAAAAGATCAGTAGTTGCTATGGATTAAGGAGGAGGTGGATATCGGAGAAAAGTGTGAGTGGCTATGAAAGGGCAACATGAGGGATTCTTGGGTTGATAGAAAATTTCTGTATCTTAACTGTGCCAATGTCAATATCTTGGTTGTGATATTGTACCATAGTTTTGCAAGATGTTACCATTGGACTAAATTGTGTAAAAGGTTCATGGGAATCCCTCCATATTATATCTTAAAACTGCATATGAATCTATAAATAAATTAAAACTTTATTTTTTTTTGAAAAAGCCACATTTTCCCTCTTTTAGGTTGTTTCCCTTAATCCAATTAATATTTGTCAGGTTTTGACCATCTGTCAATCTCTACTCTTCAGAGACAGTTCAATGATTACTGGCAAGCACTTATAATCTCCCAAGCCAAATAGTCAGTTAGTGGTGGTTCCCTAGAATAATTTGCTGAGCTGTGTAATCACTCCACATAGGCCAAGCAGGAAGAAGTGCCATAATTGATTATCAATGTCTACAGTGGATGTGGAGATAAGCAATGACAGAGGACATCTTTGATCTGTTGAGCAGCATAAACACATAAACAGGATATTTACAATACTAGAGTGTAAATAGTAATGAGCAGAAGTAATAAATAATTCTGCCTGGTGATGTAGAGAAAACACAAAAATCATAGAAGCATTTTAAAAAGGCATAATGTAAGGGAAAGAACTTGCCATAGAGAGGAAATCATGCACACAAGCAGAGTGAAAAGCACTCGTTGATTATAACATAGCAATCCTACATAAGGATGGCAGGAAGTGAAGCAGAACAGACACTTGGGTTTACCTGGTCTTGGGCTCCTTACAGCATGCTAAGGATTTCAATTATTCATAATTTTTAATGGTACTTAGAATCAAGGGCACATTATAATTTCAAAGATTTTTTTCTCTTTAGAAATGTATAGACTAGGTGTTTTTATCTGAAATATCATCATCATTTGTATACACATAAGCAACATCACTTGCAGAAAATCAGATGGAGGGAATCTACTTCATCCTGGAGTACTGGCACCATTCCTTGAAGAGTCAATCCTTTTTTGAGGACTGCTGGCTTGCTTAAAACTATCATAGGTCAGAAAAATGCTTGAGAAAAATTAAACTGAATTATTTTTTACAATTGGTGCATAAAGATGCAAACACCATGCCTTTGAAGAGTCACATATGGTGTATCACACATATTAGTCTGGGTTTCTTGGTATGCAGCATTTAGATACATGATAGAACAATAGCTCCTAACCTGGTTGACCATCATTCTTATCCAGGGAACTTTAAAAATCTAAACTCCCAGGCCATACTGCCAATTTACTCAGTGAATCTCTTAAAAAGGACCTAACTTCTCAAGTGGTCCTAACTTTGGGCAAGTTTTAAAAGCACTGTATTAAAACTTAAAGCTTGTTATGTATGGGCTGAACTGTATCCCCCAAAATTTGTATGTTGAGACCTTAACTCCTAGAATGTCATAATATAACAGTATTTGGAGATAAGCCCTCTAAAGAGGTAAGAAGTTAAAAATGAAGCCATTAGGATGGGCCCTAAACCAATCTGACTGGTGTCCTTATAAAAAGAGGAAATTTGATGGAGAAACACCGGGAATAAGCACACACAGAAGGACGACCATATGAACACGTAGCAAGAAGGCAGCCATCTGCATATCATGGAAAGAAGACTCAGAAGAAACCAAACCTGCCAACACCTTGACCTTGGACTCCAGAACTGAGAAAATTAATTTCTGTTGTTTAAGCCACCCAGTCTCTGGTACTTTGTTATGGAAGCCTTAACACACTAATGAAGGCTGGTTTATGTTGAATAAAATTATGTTAGAGTACTTGGCCTAGTTGGAAAGGTGAAGATCATAGCAAAAGTAGAGACGACCTAGCAACAGCCAGAAGATAAATGAATAGGGAATCATCTATTAGAACCGGAATGTGCAAACTACAACCCACTGGACAAATCTGCTTCATCACCTATTCTTGTCAATCAAATTTTATTGGAAAACATGGACATGCTCATCCATTCATGAATGTCTATGGATGTCTATGGCAGCTCTCAGGTACAATGGCAAAGTTGAGTATTTGAAAAAGAAACCATTTGGCCCATAAAGCCTAAAATATTTACTATTGGGCCTTTTACAGAAAAAAAATTGTCAACTTCACACTAGAATATAAACTACAGGAGAGCAGGGACTTTCTGTCTAGCATAGCATTGTCAATAGAACTTTCTGCAATGATCAAAATATACTATCTGTACTGTCAACATGGTAGCTACCAGACACATGAGGCTATTTAAATTTAAATCAGTTATAATAAATTAAAATTGAGAATTTAGTTCCTCAGTCTCATTAGCCACTATCAAGTTTGCAATGGCCGTGTATGTGGTCAGTGGCTACCATCTTGGAAAACACAGTTCTAGTCTCACTCCTTATTGTATTCTTAGTGCTTAGATCAGTGCCTGGCAAATAATACACAGGCATTCCAGAAATATTGGTAATTGATAAAGGAGTAAATGAATGAATCAGTGAGAAAGGAGAGTTTTTCATGCATATATAAGCATTAAAGTTCACACTGAATTAAATTCCAAATTATGCCACTGTGGTAGGCAGAATTATAAAGAGATGTCCCCCAAAACCCCCATCTCATGGTTATTCAACCCTAATCTAGGTACTTTTTGGAAGGGATTTTCCAATTGTAATAATTAAGGTTATAAATCCTAAGATAAGGAGATGAAACTAGAACATCCAAGTGAGCCTAATCTACTCATGTGAATCCTTAAAAGCAGAGAAATTTCTCTAGCTGGAGTCAGAAGGCAGATGTTGCAGAAGAGGAAGGCAGGTGAGATGAGGCAGAAGAAGAGCCAGAGAAATTAGAAGTGTAAAAAGAATTTCTTAACCCTCCGTTGTTGACTTGAAGGAGGCCACAGCCCTTCAAATGAAAGTGGCCTCTAGAAACTGAGAACAGCCTTCAGCCAAGAGCTGCATAGCATTGAATTCAATCAGTAACCTGGACTCAATGAGCCTGGAAATGAATTTCCCCCCATAGCCTCCAGACAGGGACACAACCATGTTCTGAGGCTCTAAGCGTGGAACCAGTAGAGCCACCTGTGCCTGAACTTCTGACTCACAGATACTGTGAGATCATAAAGCTGCTAAACTTGTGATCATTTGTCATTTATATAGCCACAATGCAGGAATTAAGTGTCCAAAACTTAGGTTCTTGGAGTGACTATAAAGAAAGCATGAATAATTATACATCTGAGAGGAAAATAAACCCCCAGCCTATTCTCCACATATCCCTTCTGAAGGGACTTGGGGGAAAGGCAAGTAATCAGCTTATGTAAGGCAACTCTTCCTGGTTCAAAAATACATCTTTGGAGCCAGTGCAAAAGTCAGCTGTGCTAGCCGAGTCAGATGGAACGCAAGAGCACCAGAAGACACCTCCTCTCAATTCTCACACCCCACCAAGTTCTACATTAACTAAGGGCTTTGTAAAGAAAATTTCAAGCCAAACTGGACTGGAGCGCCTCTGTCTAAGGTCACACACACACACACACACACACACACACACAAAATATCACAAACCATGTAACTATGCCCCCATCCTATCTTTTATCTTAATTTCCTCTGGAGTAGTTAATTTTCTTTCACACATCTCTTGAGATATGCAGTTAATCATGTTTAACACATAATTATGTCATTCCCCAGGGACACCAAACAAATATACATATGACAAAACTATCAAAAACACTTAGCATCTAGTAAATTATTTCCAAATACCTTTAAGGTAATGGCATATATTTAGAAATAGAAATGGTCTTAACGATAATCTGTCACTCTGATTCTAATTCCCCATCTTTCTCTTCCAAACACACGAAAAAAAGGGGTGGTGGGTATGGAACTCTGCCACTGAGGAGAACTTTGCTCCTTGTGAGTCTATTGAAAAGGCATGTGAGTGGAATATTGGTGGAATTTGTAGACACCCAAAGAAGTAGAAGAAACCACTCATGTTGGAAACAGGGGAGGCCTAGGTAAAGATTATCCAGCATCTCCAGCCTCTGTAATTGAGCATGAGTCTTGTCCATAAGGAAGAAAAGAGAGGGGAATTGTTATCAAGTACACAACCAAGAGGATCTAACCCAGATACATGTGTAGTTTAATTAATGTGTAGAGAGTCTTATAGTGGTTTCCCAGTTGTCTAGAGAATCTTATAGTGAACCATCCCTGAAGAGAAGATAAAGAAGTGGTAGATCCTTAAATCCTAATATTATAAAAGGAAAGGAGAGAGAAATAAATGTTTTACAAAGCAACAGAGGAAAACATAAACAAGGGGAGAAATGGTATATAAGACTGAAGCCAGATCATGGGAACCTGTGTACTAGATCCTATTAGTGGTCCCCCACACACAGATTCCCTTTACTAGTTTGGTGCACTCATCCTCTAGCTGGTATCCTCTAGCTGACTATTGATGATAAAGGCTCACAGCCTCACCATTCTCTGGAAAATTGCCCATGGCTAAAGGGAGTCACGTCAGCTGAAAATGCCTAGGATCTGCAGTGTTTGTGATGGCCTGCAGGTATGAAAGGTGGTCTCCTTGCCTCAAGATGGAAAACTCACTGGTGCCATTTATACTTCAGAGCTACCCATGGGATCAGGCTAAGGCTAGATGTCAGCTGAAACCACATTTTGCTTAACTTCTTCCTTTATTTTCTCCTGCTTCCTTCTCTTTCTTACAGGTTTCTGCTAAAAACATCTCCTTAAATCTTATTCAGGCATAAAAAAGAATGAAATAATGCCATTTGCAGCAACAGGAATAGACCTAGAGATTATCATACTAAGAGAAGTAAGCCAGACAGAGAAAGACAAATATCATATGACATCACTTATATGTGGAATCTAAAAAAGCTTTTTGAATGATACAAATGAATTTATTTACAAAACAGAAACAGACTCACAGACATAGAAAACAAATTTATGGTTAATAAAGGGGAAGGGGGGAGGGATAAATTAGGAATTTGGGATTAACAGATTTATATACTATATATATATATAATAGATAAACACTAAGGATCTACTGTATAACACAGGGAACTATATTCAATATCTTGTAATAACCTATAATGAAAAAGAACAGGTTAAGTTATATATAGAGAGATAGATAACTTATCTATCTATATCTATATATCTATATCTATATCTATATATATATATAACTGAATCAATTTGCTGTACATCTGAAATATTGTAAATCAACTCTACTTCAGTTTTTAAAAAAATCTCCTTAATCATTTATTTGCAGAAGAATCCTTATCTCACATTGATTTCTAGGGGATCTGTCCTAAGATAGGCAGGAGTGCCAAGCTAAGAAGTTTGGATTGTATTATATAAATAATGGAGAGTTACTGAAGGTTTTAGAGAAACTGTGCTTTACAATGATTAGCCTGGAAACCAGCAGCCTGTAGAAAGAATTAAGGGAATAAATCCCCCTCCATTACTAATTATCACACAAAAGTCATGGTCTTAAAATTAAATATTAAAGAGAGAGAGAGAGAGAGAGGGAAGTAACACTCAAAATCTGTGCTTTATGACTATATAGATTTACTAAAAAAAAAGAGTTATAATATTTTTATTACAAAAATCTCTGATAAGAATTTCTATGGCTATTATTTGCCAGAAGTTTGTAGTTTGAAAATTTGCTTTTGTGCCTTGTGTATAATCTTGAATTCCCTTTTTTTTTCTTCCTGTGACATTGCCCACCCATGTCCACTAAGGACTGAACAGTAGAAAATAAATTTACCTTCAGCAAGAATGACTTAAGGTAGATATCGATTTTTTTTTTTTTTTTTTTTTTTGCTGTACGCAGGCCTCTCACTGTTGTGGCCTCTCCTGTTGCGGAGCACAGGCTCTGGACACACAGGCTCAGCGGCCATGGCTCACGGGCCCAGCCGCTCCGTGGCATGTGGGATCTTCCCGGACCGGGGCACGAACCCCTGTCCCCTGCATCGGAAGGTTGACTCTCAACCACCGTGTCACCAGGGAAGCCCTAGATATAGATTTTTTTAAGGCAAGATTTAAAGTCAGGAGTGAAGGTAGGCCCTTGTAGATTTTCTGACCCTGGCTGGGAAATCTTAAAAAAACAAGGCTAAAATCCTACCTGTGTTTGGTGGTTTGGGTGTAAATTAACCTAAGTTCATGACCATGACCAGAATTCCCTCAGGAAATTTCCTCTGATGGCTGATTCCAGGTAATCAGGGCTTAAAAGTCACAGAGCTTAAATGTCAAGCATAAGACAGATGAAAAAGGAATATATGTGACTTTCATGCAAAATGCTTACAGTTGATATGCTAAATATCTCTAAATAATGTATTTGCCAGAAACCAATAGAAGCTAGAGATTTTTATTCATGTTCAGAGGGGTTGCAAACAAATTTTATTATTTTAAAAATCTAAAAATATACACAAATTTATTTTATCTCCCCCAGTGAGATAAAACGATGTAGCAACAAAATTTAGGTCTTTTACTTGTATCACGAAAGACTGGAAACTATTTACTAATGTAGCCCTCTATTCAGATAACTTTCAACCCATTGCCCTAGGAACAAGCCCTCATAAAAAGAGGAAAAACAACAAGAACAATAACATTTCCTTCTCTTATTCACTCAGATAGTCATGGAGTGTGATACTTAAGGTAATAAAGCATAATGCTTTTTGTCCACTCCCTGAACAAAATTTTACTAACCCCCTAATATGTACATAGTCTTAAATCTGGTGCTGTGAGTTTATATTACAGAGACTTACATATACTAAGCACTTAAAATTTCACTCACTGGCATTAAAACATTATACATATACTATAAGGAATTTTAACTTTCCAAGCATGATGAAAAGCAAAAGAACTTTTTGATGATTCCAAATCTCCTGGAACTCCTAGTTTTGTAAGACATGATAGTAAAGTGAGTTCTTGTGCATTCCCATATTTATTGCATTTACTTTTTTAAAGTATCTATATATCTATATACATATACATATCTATATGTATCTATATATCTTAGGCACTGTTGTAGTCACTAGAGATAGAGCAGTAAGCAGAGTAGACAAAAATCCTTGCCTTCATAAAGATTGCATTATATTAAGGGAAACAGACATCAATGAAAATGAATAAGGAAAAAAATAAAAATAATATGATCAATAGCAACAAATCCCATTGGAACAAATCTAATAATGCAAGAAAGGAGGAGGTTATGTCTGGGTTTGGGAGAGGGGAACAATTACATAGTTAAATAAACAGTCAGGGAAGATCTCATTAGGAAAATTAGATCTTCTCAAATGAAACACCTAAGGGAGATTAAAAAGTAGTCAAGCAAATATCTGGAGGAAATAATTATTCAAGCAGAAGAATGGTAATTTCAAATGAAAATGTCTGGAAGCACAAAAAACAACCAGCATGCCACTAGGTCTTAGGTAAGTGAAAGTGTAATAAGAGAAAACTAAGAGAGGTAATAGCAAGATCAAATAGGGCATTGTCAGCAACTTTGACTTTTACTTGTGTCCTATAGAAGACATTGGAGGTTTTAAACAGAGTCATGACTTATCTTTAAAAAAAAAAAAAAAAGAATTTCAATGACATTAAATGATACTAACCCCACAATTTTGGCTGTAATCAACTAAAAAGATAACAGTGACATTGACTAGGGTAGTGGCTGTGGATGCAGTGAGAAACATGGAGATTCTAGTAACTTTTAAAGTAGATGCAAAAACATGTTTCAAATGGTTAGATATAGAGTAGGAGAGAGGTAGTCAAGGATGATGTCAAGGTTTCCTGCCAGAGCTTTGGAAGAATGGAGCTGGAAGGATTAACTAGGATGGGGAAAATGATTAAGGGAGCAGGTTTGGAGAGGATATGAGGAATTCAGATTTGGACATTGTATTAGTTTGCTGGGGCTGCTGTAACAAAGAATCACAAAAGATGGCTTAAACAACAGAAATTTATTGTCCCAGAGGCTAGAAGTTCAAAATCAAGGAGTCAGCACGTTTGGTTCCTTCTGTGGTTGTGAGGGAAGGATCTCTTCCAGGTCTTTCTCTTTGGCTTGTAGGTAGCTATCTTTTGTCAACATCTCTTCACCTGTCTTCCCTCCTTGGGTATCTCTGTCCAAATTTCCCCTTTTTATAAGAATGCCAGTCACATTGGACTAGAGTCCACTCTAGTGACCTCAGTTCAACTTGATTACCTCTGAAAAGATCTTAATCTCCAAATAAGGTCACATTTTGAGGAACTAGGATTTAGGATTTCAACATACTGTCAGTAGGGACACAATTTAATACATAACAGACATGGCAAGATCAGGTTGACAAAATGCTATGTTATCTATGTCCATTCTAGGTTAAATGTTAATGTTATAATGACATATTATATATTCTGGAAAGAGGATATCCCAAATAATGTCAAAATACATTTCTTGAGGACAGGATTTGTCATTCTTTTTGTTTGGTTGGTTGGTTAGTTTTAAACTCCACATGCTTTTTAGCATAGAGGCTTTAATATATTAGAAAATATTACCTGAGAAATTCTTTAGCTGCAATTCACAGCTAACTGAGGCTTTTTAAATAAGAACATTTATAATATTCCCTAAAAAGAAGTGTGATGGCAGACAGATACAGGATTAAAGAATTCAGCCACTCAGTTATGTCACCAAGAACTTTGGGCTGTTCATTTTTCACTTCTGCCATTCACAGAACATTGTCATCATTTTATGAGTATCCCCTCATCACCCCAAGATGGCTGCCACAGCTCCAGGCATTACATCCTCATACAACCATGGCCAAAGAGAAGGAGAGATACTTCTAACAGTTTCTTATTCATCACAGATTCAATCTTTCCCAGAAAACTTATATCCACCAGCTCTGACAGGCTTCCTTTCAGAGACTCAGGACTGTATCATGTTCTATTTTCAGTGGAGACAAGGAACTGAGAGTCTTGTAGTTTCCATTTTTAACAAGGAAAAGAGACTTTGCCTTTAAATTGCAAGAAGGATGGAAAGGACAATGTCTTACACAATAAGTCTTCAATAAATACCTAATGGGTGAATGATATACAATCATGGTTATGGAAGTTCAGTGATGTCTATGATTACCCACTATTTTCTTAGAGTGAATTCTAGACTCCATAGGATACCTCTTTAATATTAGATATTTGACTCTATAATTTCCAACTAAAAAAGAGTAGCATAAGCACTACCTCCAGTTTACTTATTTAGATTCCCAATTTAGAATTTCTGAAAAAAAATTAGCATAGGAAAAGAGTCAAAAATGAAGGAAGATATCACACAACAAATAGAAAATTTAACTAGAAGCAGTAGTACCATGATGTTCCTAATTACACTACCATCTGATAAGTAATTGTTAGTCAATAAGTAATACCAAAAAGAATGGATGAAAATTTTATGAGAAGGAAAACTTATGTACAGTATGAGAGTTGTAAGAGTGAACTGGTCGTGCTATCAGAAGTCCTCCAAGTAAGAAATCAGATTAATTGACTCAAGGACCTCTTCTTAAATTTTATAGTATGTTTTGGCTGTCCCACTTAGCATTGAATCATCTTCTTAATACTGTTACTGACTTAACTATTTAATATGTGTACTATTTCTTTTCCCATTGAGTAGAAAACTCTTTGAAGGTAAAGGATATATCTTTTACAGCAGCATCTCAACCAAAGATGGTTTTGCCCCTCATGAGACATTTAGAAAAGTCTGGAGACATGTTTGGTTGTCACAATTCAGGATGAGTGCTATTGGCATGTAGTGGGTAGAGGCCAAGAAGGCTAATAAATAATCTTCAGTGAAAAGGATAGCTCCCTCCAATATCAACAACAAAAAGCTGTCTGAACCATAAGATAAGTAGTGCTGAGGTTGAGAAACCCTCTTTTTACAGTGATCCTCAAAATTCCTCATTTAATTTTATAGACATTTGAATTGTGCCAATTCTTAAAACTAAGAATTCAGCGAACAGCCACTAATGTTTTCTTCTAACACCTTGTAATGTGAACAGTTCAGGCTCAACAGATTTCTCCATGCATGGATATTTCAGTGCTCTCCAAGAATGTGGAGCCCTTCTGCATGCATAACTCAGTTCTAAGCTGACTGTAGATGTTCTGGAAATATTTGTTGAACAGAATTGAAATTAATTTGATGTTCAGACTAATAAAACATCTTTGGGCCCTTGCAACTGTCTCAGCTTGTGGTTCAAACTAGTTGAAAGGGCTTAAACTGAATGCAAAATTATGTTGTGAAGTTCTAACAACAGTGCTTTTAAAAACTGTTAAATGATTGCAGATGACACATCTATTTCAGTTTCAATGAGAACATCTGAGAGAGATAACAAAGTGGTTTGAAGCAATTTCCACCAACAATTTGAGGAAATTAGAAAATATGCCAGAAAACTATACTACAACAGAGGGAGATGAAATGCATGACTTCCCTGAGAAACCAGGAAAGGGAAAGTTCTCTGCTCTCTTGCTGTTCTAAAGGTCCTTTCAATGATTGGCCCCATATGCTGTAAGTTCCATGGAAATAGTATTTAGATATCTCATTCTGACCAAGCGTTACTTGGCCTTTTTCAATTTCCAGTGGAAGACATTAAGAAGGATGTGTTGCATGAGTAGCTGTTCTGTGTTACGATTTCTAGTAAGTTGTTGCATTTGTTTGCAATTTTCTTAAATTGTGAAAAATAAAAGGAAGAAAGATACAAGTAGAGCTTTTCTCCATTATGTTCAAGTGTTTGGCCAGAAGCTCCCCTGAGATTCTGTGATAGTTCATCTATAATATGGTGCAATTGGATCATCATTATACTTACATACCATCTGCTCACTTCTCTAATTCTGCTTTTTTACCCATTTGTTTCCATTTCAACTATTTTCATCTGAAGTGATACACATTTGCTAAGAAAAATCCCAAGCATATTGGATGTAGGAGGACTTCTGGACAAGTGGCTTTCAGCATGTAAGAAGATAGAATTTCATTTAACACTCCTGTATCTATTTCATTTAGAGCTGGTTTTTGAGGTCCTATATTTGGGAAGTTCATTAAACTGCACATTTCACAGTTTTGCTGTTCTTTTCTCTTTAATGATGCTATTTGGATTCAGGCACACATTCAGGAGAGTTGGAAAGGAGCCAGTTTGTGAAATTTTGTATCTGAATTTCTAATCATTTTAGATTATGAATTCTGTATCACACATCACATTCTGCCCCCTGATACACATATGCTGTACTTGCAGAGCCCCCTTGCCACAACTGATCTTTCTCAAACCACTTTCAAATGAAAAACTAAGGCTAGGAATTATGGCTATCTCTTCACACTTTCTAGTACAAATACTCTCCACCACCCCACAAGAAAAATGCTGTATTTTCCAGTTGAGAGTAGTATTTCTTTCTATTGCATTCAGTAATAGTTGAAAAACTCTAGTGTTAAACTCTAATTTCATTGTGTTACCTGAAAATTGACCAGGTGACAAACATGAGAGAAACTAATATAAGGCACTGTACTCTATATACCTGCTCTTATACTAAGCACTTCATATGCGTTCAGTGATTCAAGCACATAAGAACTTTAGGAGATATTAGTATTTTCACCATTTTAAAAACATAAGTATATTGAAGTTCAGTGATAGTAAGAAATTCAACAAGTTTTCATGGCTAGTAAATCTTGAAGCTAGAACACACCAGATTTTTCTAATCTCAAAACCATGTTCTTAACAACAAACTTCTAATTGGCTTGTGTGATACAAGGTTTCCTATCAATAGCAATGACACTATCATTATCTCAGGGAATCTGCCCCACAAGATGAGATTTACCTGGTCTCTTTCTTTCCCATTACCAAGACAGACAAGCATTTTCATTCTTCTGAGACTGAAGGCAAGATGGTAAGAGAGGGGGCCTCCCTGGTGGCACAGTGGTTGAGAGTCCGCCTGCCGATGCAGGGGATACGGGTTCGTGCCCCGGTCTGGGAGGATCCCATATGCCGTGGAGCGGCTGGGCCCGTGAGCCATGGCCGCTGGGCCTGCGCGTCCGGAGCCTGTGCTCCGCAATGGGAGAGGCCACGGCAGTGAGAGGCCCGCATACCGAAAAAAAAAAAAAAAAAAAAAAAAGATGGTAAGAGAGGAAGTCCTTAAGGCAAGAACTGACTTAAATAAATTAGATTCTGAGTCATGTCTGTGAGTGAAAGAACCCTGAACTCAAAATGATAAGGTTATAGATTCCACTTCAGGCAAACGACAAGAGAAAAAGAACCCTAAAATTCTAAACCCGTTTTCTGAATCTATGAGTTAAATTAGTCTTAAAAGTTATTGGACACAAAAATCAGCTGTTTCTATATACTAACAAGGAGCAATCCGAAAGGAAATTAAGAAAACAATTCAATTTACAATAGCATCAGAAGAGTAAAATACTTAGGAATAAACCTGATCAAGGAGACAAAAGATTTTACACTTCAAACCACAAAATGTTGCTGAAAGAAATTAAAGAAGACACAAATAAATGGAAAGACATTCCATGTTCATGGATTGGAAGAATTAATATTGTTAAGATGTCAATACTACCAAAGTGAGCTACAGATATAATGCAATACTTATCAAAATCCTAATGGTGTTTTTTGTAGAAAAATTCATTCTAAAACTCATATGGAATCTCAAATAGCCAAATAGCCAAAACAGTCTTTAAAAATAACTAAATTGGAGGTTTCACACTTCCTGATTTCAAAACTTATTACAGAGCTACTGTTATCAAAACAGTGTGTAACTGGCACAAAGACAAACATATAGACCAAAGGAATAGGAAAGAGAGCCCAGAAATAAAACCTCACATATATGGTCAAATGATTTTTGACAAGGGTGCCAATACAATTCAATGAGGAAAGGACAGTCTTTTTAACAAATAGTGTTGGAAAACTGGATATCCACATGCAAAAGAATAAAGTTAGACCATTACTTTACACTAGTGCATATACAATAGTAAACTCAAAATGTGTCAAAAAGGTAAATGTAAAACTAAAACTATAAAGAAGAGTTTTAAGTTTTATAAAACTACAAAACTTAGAAAGAGGTAGGGAAAAAGCTTCACAGCATTTGTTGTGACAATGATTTATTGGATATGATACCAAAAGCACAAGCAACAAAAGTAAAAATAGATAAATTGGACTAGATAAAAATTTAACACTACTCTGCACCAAAGGACACAATTAACAGAGTGAAAAGGTAACCTATGAAATGGAAGAAAATATTTTTATGTCATATATCTGATAACCAGTTAATGTCCAGAATTTATAAAGAACTGCTAAAAGTCAACAATGAAAAAACAAATAACCTGACTTAAAAATGGGAAAAGGACTTGAACAGACATTTCTACAAAGAAAATATACAAAAGCCCAACAAGCATGAGAAAAGATGCTCAACATTACCAATGATTAGCAAAATGCAAATCAAAATGACAATGAGATATCATCTCACACCCATTAGGATGGCTACTATCAAAAAAGAAAGCAAAATACAAAATAACAAGTTTGACAAGGATGTGGAGAAATTGGAACTTTTTGTGTATTTTTGATGGGAAAGTAAAATGGTATAGCCACTATGGAAAAAATTATGTCAGTTTCTCAAAAAATTAAAAATAGAATTAGAAAGTCCAACAATTTCACTTTGGGGCATACATCTAAAATAATTGAAATTAAGGTCTTGAAGAGAAATTTGTACATTCATATTCATAGCACTGTAATTCATAATAGCCAAAACGTGAAAGTAACCCCAGGTCTCCATTGCCAGATAAATAGATAAACAAAATGTGGTGTGTATATACAATGGAATATTACTTGGCCTAAACAAAGAAGGAAATTCTGACATATGCTACAACATAAACGAACGGTGAGGATATTAGACTAAGTTTAGGAAACAGTTCACATAAAAATAAATACTGTAGGATACCATTGATATGATATGTCTAGAGTAGATAAATTCATAGAAATGGAAACTAGAATGGTGGCTTCCAGGGGCTGGAGAGAGAAGAAAGAAGGAACAGTTGTTTAATGAGTATAGAGTTTCAGTTTTGCAAAATAAGAAAGTTTTGAGATTGGTTGCACAACAATATGAATACACTTAACCCCACTAAACCATACACTTAAAAATGGTTAAAATGGTAAATTTTATAAGTATTTTGCCACAATTAAAAAAAGTTTAGGGAGTTAATAAAATACCTCCCCCCCAAAAAAAACCCCAATAACAATGATAGGGATATGGCACAGGGATACAAAAGTCAACTGGAAGAGCTCAAATTGCAACAATTTAAGTTAAAAAAAAGTAGTATTAGATGCTAACCAAAAGTATAAAATAAATATTCATGAGTCTATAGTGAGGATGTAATATCTAAATAAATTATTTGAAATTCCTCTGTACAGGTTATTTTTCTATTGTTAGTTAGTTAATTAGTTTTGACAGTTTTGAGATATATTGGTCAGGTGTTTTGTAGAAGGTCTCTTAGTTGGGATTTATCTAATATTTTTCTCATAATTAGATTAGGGTAATGGGTTTGGGGGGAGAAAACCACAGAGGTAAAGTGCCATTCTCATTATATCATATCAAGGGTACATACTATCAACATGGCTTATAACTGTTGATGTTGACCTTGATCATCTGGCTTGTGATAGTGTTTTTCTGGTTATTCCACTGTAAAATTACTCTTTACATGTAGGGACATTCTACAAAATATCTGACTAATAGGCCTCAAAACTGTCAAGGTCATAAAAAATAAAGAAAGTCTGAGAACCTCTCACAGTCAAGAGGAACTTAAGGAGATGTGAGGCCTAAGTAAAATGTGGTATCTTGGATGGAATCCAGGGACAGAAAAATGACATTAGGTAAAAAACAAGGAAATCTGAATAAACTATGCACTTTAGTTAGCAATAATTTATCAGTTTGGGGTAATTAAGTGTGACAAGTATTCCATACTAATGAAGTATATTAACAATAGGGGAAACTTGGTGTGGGGAAAACAGAAGCTCTCTGTACTACCTTCATAATAATTCTGGAAATCCAAAACTTTTCTAAAATGAAGCTTGTTGAAAAGAAAAAAATGTAACTGGAGTTAAGTGTGAGGAAAAGGCAAACATCATTGTTTTTTTAAATAATATTCATTCACCTCAAGCCTTCTCTCCCAACGTTTTTGCCTACCGATTTTCTCCTAGATTCAGATTTAAGGACTATTTAAAATGAAAATAACAAATGAACAAAAAAAAAACACAGTACATAAAAATGAAGTTAATATTTTGAAAGAGAAGAAAAACAACTAAAAATGGAATAATCTGTATTTAAAGATCATGGTGTCAGGTTGATTATGAATATGTTTAAATCATCCATGGCCCTGTGTCAAAGCCTCCATGTGTTTGTAAGTGAGATATACAAAAAGACCACCATCCCTGCTGTATGGAGTCATGTGATGAAAATCAGCACATTCAGCAGCCTTTCCACATGATTTCAGCTCAACAAGGAAGGAAGGCAAATGTCAAATTTAAGCCTTGTGACTCTGGACCCTCCGTGCAGTCAGATCTCTGTGAGAAGTAGGCTAATGCATTGTATTTCCTCCTCTATGACAACCCACAATACACCTGCTTTCTATAAGCTATAAAGGGATGGAGTTTTGTATCAGAGTATCAACCCCTCTGCTATCTAGTTGTCCATCTTCAGTAATCCAAAGGGATGTCAAACACACTAATAACCACCAAAACAATGTCAAGGTCAGCTAATGGTCTGTCAGCTTGCAAAAGCCATAAGGACTGTATCAACTGGCATTTCTCTTCTCCCATCTCAAGAAACAGCTGCTTTCCCATTTGCCTGGCGGCTTGCCAAAGAAACACAGTTAGTTAACACAGAGCTGTCAGTAATCCAGAGTAGCTGGACTTGATAAAGTAATCAGGAGGGGATATCATTTAATCAAGGTCCTCGAAACAGGGAAAAGCAATTGGGATTGCTAATCAGGTAATTGCAGGAGGAATTGCTCAAAAATAATTTGTATTGAACTGATGGAATGGCAAGTCCAGCCTACAATCAGGAGGAAGGATTTTTTCATGCTAGTGTCATCCTTAGTTTGACTGCTAATCTTTGTGCAGTGTGCAAATGAGACAGGAATCCGTTCTTCCATGGCACTCAGATCCCTAAATGTCACATTTCTGGCTTGTGCAAAACACAGATATTGACTAGACTGTCTCTGGAGAAAACAGACTTTGCTGTACCTTTGAGGGAAAATATGGACACAGTGGATCACATTCAAAGTCACTTACATATTGACCTGATTATATCCAAATATGTGATTATGAACAACATGAGCTTCTATCCCAACAGGGAATTTAACATACTGTGGATTTTTCTCGGAAATGTTGAGGAAGTGTCGTAAGTAGATTCCTCTTGATTTACAATACATCTTCAAAAAGGGTTACCAGGGAATTTAAAAATTATAAATAATACAACAGTAAGCATTTCTGAATTATGCTCTATAAATTGACTCACGTGATTTGTTAAGATTGAATATAATTGTTTACAACCCCTTCATCATTACAAAGATAAGTTGAGGTAGCTTCCAATTCTTCATAAGATATAGCAAGATAAAAATTAACTCAGCCATAACATGGAAAAAATAAAATAAAATAAAATAGATTAACAATAGTAATGATTAAAGAAACTTACCAGAGAGAGAAAATATTGAATACTTGATGTGTACTAGAAAGAGTACTTTTTCTTCCCTGAATTTTTTGTGGGTATTTTACAATAGTTGCTTTTACTCTTCCATTGCCCTAATTTGTCTATATTCTGTATATTGAAATTATTATAAATATGGAGTCAGAGACCATACATTAGAAGATTAATTCACCACTTCACAGTTATGTGCTTTAAGTTCTGATTATCTGATTATTTGTTTCCTCCTTGAAAAATTGGGATAAAAACAAATATTGACACAATATTTTGTGTCAGTATTATAAAGTTTTAGAATATAAAGTGCTTAGCCCACTGTGTCGTAGAATATAATAATCAATAAATGATTGCTATTAATATCTCTTCCTATCTTTTGTCTTATTTCTTCCCAAGCTGTGCTTCAGAAAACTGCTATCCTTTCCTTAAGTAAAAGATGGAAATAATTACTAATGTCTTGGTCCTTTGACAGGGGCCAGTTATAATTCCACAACTTGATATGACCTAGACAGGATTCTATTAATCTGTACAAATATAACAGGGAAAAATTATTTAATGTGCAAGTATCCTTAGCCTTGAACTATCTCTACCTTATCCATTCCATCTGTCAAAGAGAATCTTGTACTTGCCCATCACACTTCTTCTTCCCGCCCCCAATCTTTACTCTTTAAAAAAGAATTCCAACTGATTAGTTTATGAAATCCTGTGATGCATGGGGACAAATTTAACTAGACTTACTGATTCTAGTTGGGTTACAAGAAATCTTTCACTGATTTTTACTTTTATACTTAAGCTGGTTGTCATTGGAAAGAGCTACTGCACTCAAACAAAACTAAATACAACTACAAGAATAGCTCAACTGGTGCTCCATTTGTAAGACAGGAGGAAGAGGAAAGATTGTCACTGTCGTGTAAGATATGTGTTAATAACATTCTGTGTTATTTTGTGATATATAGGCACAAAGTCTTTGAAAACAAATCTGTTTTTATGTTGGATTTAATGTGCTAGTCTCCTAGGATTCTGACTGCTGTAGACTCAAAGGGGGACTGATTTTAACTCCCCTTTCAAAAACTCACCCATCCATTAATAACTCTACAGAGAGCTACCCAGTCTTTAGTATACAAATATTTAACAATTTTGTAGTGAAACTTTAGGAGATACATATAATTAGAAAATAGCATCCTTAAAAAAAAAAAAAAAACACTCCAAACATACCAGAAATAAAGTTATGTGTCCTTCGCTCTTCCTTAGACTGAATATTGATCTAAAGCAGGGAGCTTGCCTCTAAAAGTTTCTATTTCTTTAAAATAACTTCCCTATAATATGTCAGGAAGCCCTACTTAACATTAAGGTATCTACACTCAATAATGTATATTACTCCATACTTGTATTTATGTAGATTGATAAAAAATTCTAAATTTCATCTAAAAAATAAATGTGAAAATAGACATGAGTATTTAGATGAAAAAAGTACAATAAGAGTGACTTTACCAGCTATTTATGATTAACACAATCAGATATCAAATTTATTATGAATCCAAAGTAATTTTTAAAGTTTAATACTGGCACAGAATAGACAAAACAGAAAGAACAGAAGCAAACTGTTGTATAAGAAGGATTACATTTGAAATCCATGGGAGAAGAGTGGATGGTGCTGAAATACTGGGTAAATATCGGCCAAAAAAAGGTTAATTTATTTTTCAAGCCCTTTGTTACAAATAATTTTTGTTGGAAAACAAAGTAAAATATAATTCATAAAATTAATAGAAGAAAATAGTTTTCATTCAGAATTGAAATTATAAAGGAAGATATTGATAGATTTAACTACATAAAAATATAGTTTCCTTATTTTGAGAGTCATTTTAAGATTTTTTGTTTTTTTGGTTTTGTTTTGGCTATGCCGTACAGCATGGCATGTGGGATCTTAATTCCCCAACCAGGGATTGAACCCTTGCCCCCTGCAATGGAAGCACAGAGTCTTAACCACTGGACCACCAGGGAATTCCTCAAAAGGCATTTTGAATTAATGAGAAAGTAATGACTTATTAAGTAAGTTCTAATAGCACAATTGGCTAGCAATGCAGAGGAAAAAATGGGGCTGTTCATTACCTCACTCATCAAAAAAATCCTTCCAAATGGATCAAAAATGTAATTTAAAAAAAAGCCATAAAGCAACTGAAGGAAATATAAATATAGACTTTTATTATCTTATATTGAGAATTTCTATGTATAATATCAATGGAAGTTTCTGTAAAGGACATAATTATTTATAAAAAAATTTATATTATAAAACTATAAAAAGCATCAAAAGATAAGTGATAAACTGAGGAAAGGGTTTGTAATATATGTCCAATAGTCAATAACATTAATATATAAAGCATTTTTGTAAATTAAAAAGACCAATACCCCAATAAGAAATTGACATAAAACAAACTTTTGCAGAAGAAATGTAAATAATCAATAAATTTACAGAAAGGTGTTAAACCATGTTGATAGCTGATTAAAAGCTCATTAAATAATTAGATACCAATAATTGCATTTTAGTTTAAAAAATTAAAATAAAACATACTTTGTTGAAAATGGTATAAATAAATAGTTCTATCATATATTATTGATGGGAATAAAATCTGTACAGTTTTTCTTGTGGGTAGTTTAGCAATCAAAACTTTAAATGTTCATATCCTTTGCCTTAGCAATTCCATCAGAATTTATTGCAGGGAGGTAATGAGATAAATATACAAATTTATATGCAAATATAAAAATATATTTTAAAAATATATAACGATGTTTTCATAATCTCTTATGGTCATCCATAAGAGATTGATCAAATATATAATGTTATACCATCAAAATACCATTTAACTAATACAAATTACTTACATCCATTTATTGATGGATTTCCATTTATTGATATGAAAAATTCTATATGATATATTAAGTGAATAAAGTCTGTTATCAAACATTATACATAGTATGATCTCATTGTAGTGTAATTTTAATATGTTCTTATGAATAGGATACTCATCCTCATATAAAATATATTTATGAGTAGGCACACTAAACCTAAGGATTTATAACTAAATACTAACTGATTATTCATGGGAACACAGATGATTTTCATTTTCTTCCGTACACATTTTTTGAATTATCTAATCTTTTTAATAATATGTACTACTTTTGTAATCAGAAAACAATATCCATTCTCTAAACTACTAATTAGGGCATCGGGCAGTATTTGCATTTTGTTAACTTGTATTTTAGACCTTGATTTGTTGGGACTTGGTTTTCCTCAGCCAATTTATTTGAATTGATAATATATTATTTAATTGCATTAAGGTTTTTTTTTTTAAATAATCTAAAAGTATTACTCAATTACTTTGTCTTTTCATGTTATAAAATTTGTGACTTGATAGGAGACAAAGAGAAGCTTAATATCTAAAGTTTCCACTTCTAACAACAGCAACTTGACTTTTCCAATTTATACTTATACACCTATTTTTTAATTTTTATTATTATTATTATTATTTTTTTTTTTTTTTTTTTTTTGTGGTACACGGGCCTCTCACTGTTGTGGTCTCTCCCGTTGAGGAGCACAGGCTCCGGACGTGCAGGCTCAGCGGCCATGGCTCACGGGTCCAGCCGCTCCGCGGCATGTGGGATCTTCCCGGACTGGGGCAGGAACCCGTGTACACTGCATCGGCAGGCAGACTCTCAACCACTGCACCACCAGGGAAGCCCACACACCTATTTTTTCTTTTCCTCACTCTTCTTCCCTCCTTCTCATTAAAAAAGACCACCATCCTGTTACACAGCTAACATTATTCCAAACATTTGTAGTCTCACTTTTTTCTGAGGTTGAATTCATCAACTTTGTATATTTCATTATTTCTTAAATCACTTTTTAGTGCTAGTCTAGTCTCTGTAAAATCATATAGCTTTGGCCTATCAAGCAAGGTTCTCTGGACTAGATGATGTAGTTCAATTTCATTGTTTTTCAGATAAAAACACCAGAACCTGGAAAGGCTCTGTGAACTGCTATGGATCACCCAGCTTGCTAGGGGCAGAGCCAGACATGCCCCTTAAGTACACTGACATGGTCCCCTTCCTCATACAGCTGATCCACAACCCTTAACACAGATAATACAATCATCAGAGGAAAGCCATCTTATATGTCCCTTTACTTTATAGATGGGAAAGTTAAAGCCCAAAGAAATAAATGGTAACTAGCTTAGAGTCAATTTATTATTTGTTGCCAGAGATAAGAAAAGAGATCTCACATTATTTTCTCACCAAACTCACAGAGCAGTTCTGTATAAATCAGAGATAAATCTTAGTATGGTGCAATGGAACCAAACTATGTCTTGTGGAACACTGTTTCCCTGTAACAAATGACTTTGGAAAATTCTGAAAACTTTGTGCTGCCCTCTGGGATATGCACAGAACTCATCAGTGCATTAAATTAAAGCTGAGAAGTCCTGCCACAAATGATCCAATTATACACTGCATAACCCAGAATTGTCCAAAGGCATGTGACCATGGAACTCTCTGTCTCATAAAAATTATCATCATCTTGTAGATCTAGTATTTCATTGAAGATTTTGTGATATTTTTTGGTTGAGAGCAGAGAGACCTGAGATCAAATCTCATAACTGCCACTCTCTGCATAGGTGCCCCTGGGCATATAATTTAATGTTCTTCATGTGTGACAAAAAGGGATGGGGGGATGGTTAAAGTCTCTCTCATTGTTATTAGTGTTTTGTTGAACACTATATATAGTGTTATCTTGATCATATATATCTTCGGGCTAAGATTACTATTCAAGATCCATAAGAACGTGTGTTTATCTGCATATATGAAATATATCCTCTCTTTGTCTTTCGCCCTCTTTCTCCTTCCACCTCACACCCTCTCTCCCTTATCCTTTCTCCACCCTTCTAAAACTTCTGATCCTCATTAGGAAAGATAATGGTTATTTAAATTGAAAGCTGCAAGCAATCTAAGTGTCCAAAAACAGATGAATGGATAAAGAAGACATGTTCATACACACACACACACCAGAATATTATTCAGCCATAAAAAAGAATGAAATAATGCCATTTGCAGCAACACGGATGGACCTGGAGATTATCCTACTAAGTGAAGTAAGTCAGACATAGAAAGACAAAGATCATATGATATCACTTATATGTGGAATCGAAAACTGCTGGCTCATGCACTTTGAGTAGCAGAGCCAAATATACATCATTCTCTCTCACTCTGGTTCTAGGCTTTGGTATCTACTATTTCTGTCGTGTTTTGTTTTATTTTGTTTTGTTCTATTCTTCCCTATCTGCTTTACCTACATAATTCCTAGATTTCTGCATGGTAGTCATTTGCTTCAGGAAGCCTCTCCTACTATTCCCTGAGTTTTAGAAAATGACTGCTCTCTAACACACATAGGTTTTTAAATGCATAATGGTTCAAACAAACACAGCAGAAGCTTAATTCTCACTTAGGTAATAGTTTTAGTTCCTGTTTAAAGTATCCCTGGTTAGCTTTCGTATGTGATGATTCAAGGACAGAGACTTCTTCCATTGTGTGGCTCCAACATTCCCTGTAGTCATCTTAACCCAGATGCTAGAGAGCAAAAGGGAATTGGAGATGGTGCATGACCGTTCTATTCACATTCCATTGGTTGGAACTCATGCCCATGGCCACACCTAACTGCAAGAGAGCTTGGAAAAATGTGGCCTAGTTGTGTGTCCAGGAAGAAAATATGGATACTAGAAGCAGGGAGTAATCTTTAACCTTCTCTGAGCAGAACTGGTATTCAATCCAATTGTGGGTCCCCATGGTAAGGTAACCCAGAGTATCCTAACTACACTTATCGTGGGGCCTGGGGAGTGATAAATGCTTAATAAATCCTCTATAATAAACTAATTATCAAATGAATAGTGTGAGATGCTATGATTTGTACTGATATGAGACTTGAAATATTAGACTAGAATTCAGACACCTGGCTCTTTATTTCTAATATGTGATAATGCAGGAAGCTTAATCTGTCTGAGTTTCAGTTTCTTTAGATGGAAAGAGTGATAATAACTACTTTTCCTATTAAAGGAACTATTCTGAAGATCAAATGAGTTGTGTATGTAACAGTTTTTACAACAGTAAAGCAATTGTAAATAAATTATTATGCAATCATATTTTTAATAATGGATGTAATATATTCTAGCCACATTAGTCGAAGATGTTTGGCCTTATGAACTTATCTTTGAGAAATTATGAAAGAGTATTTAATATATATCACTTTAGCAATCAGCTGGCAAAGGTTATGCTAAACTTCCTGTGTTATGTTTAGCATTTTGAGAACCTAGTAGGGTTTGTTGAGAGGATAAAATGAGCTAAGCCACATGAAGTCCTTAGGACAACACCTGCAATAGTAGGTGCTGAATAATTGTTACCATCATTAGAACTAACATGTGTTGAAAATGATTTGCCCCAAGTGCAATGCTAAGCACTTTATATGTTATCTTATTTCATTGTCATAACAACTCTACAATGTAGGTATTATTATCCCATTTTATAAATTAAGATAATTTTCCCCTTTATTTCCAAATGTGAGTGTCAACATTCATTCATGTTCTGAACGTCAGATGTGCAATGGTACCTATGAAACCACATCTTCCATCAAAGGACGTCTTTTATCAATCCTGAAGCCATTTAACAGTAGCTGATTAAACATATTATAAATACTACAACAACTTGCTGCAGGAAGTTTGATATTGTTGTTTGCAAAACTTTCCTTTTTTAGTCCCAGATTCCTCTTTAGTGAAACTCAGTTTGCTTCTTCACAGCACCCTTGTGACAAATAAACGACTTTACTTTGACACTGCTTATAAACAAATGTTTTTCACAAACCAACAACCAATCCATCTAAATCCACCTAGATTCCATAATGATATATTACTGTCCTGTACTCTTTATAGTTCAGGTTATGATGAAAACAAATTCAATAGATGATCACTTTGGGTGATTTCTCAATTACTTTGTCTAGTCAAAATTCTTTATCTTGTCCTGGGTCTCTTGGAGGAACCGATAGAGGGCACAGAACACTCAAGAAGATATAAAGTTAGTTGGAGGAGCCTGAAACCTTTGCTGATGAAAGCACTTTCCTAGGTTTCTTAGTTAGTGACTGTGGTTTTGTGTTCAACATGCAAAAATCAGGGAGTTAACAGTGATTTTCCTTCTGCCTAGTTTGTCGGAACAAAAATTATACCCATCTGTAGGCAGCATCTTCCTGATCTCTTATTTTAAAGTCTTCTTTTATTTATTTAGCTCTTTGCTACCTTTCTATTATAAAAGAGAGAAGCCATAGTTCTTGTTAGAATACAAAATTTTCATCTCTGCTCAGTGATCCACGTTTTCTTTTCCCTACTACAGTGCATGACACAAATATGTGCACAAATAGTTGGTCAAATTGGGACAGCACATTTAGCAGGGGGAAAAATATTCCCATGGACACTCATGAATTCACCTTGGAGCTTTATAAGCAAGAGTCTACACTACTTTGCACTTTTCTGTGAACTACATGGGTCCAGAATTAAGTGCTTTGTTAAAACTGTATTTAGGTAATTCAGAATTAATCTAAACTTCTAGAAGATATAGGTTATTTTCATGAGAATCATGGTCAACAGCAACTGGCTGTTAACAGAGTAGTCACCTTTACTCATTTTAATGTTTCTTCATTAAAATAATTCAATGAAATTTGTTTGAAATAAAATAATTTGTCCATCCACAAAAATGTCCATTTGTTTAATAAATAGTTATGGAAAGTATCCTATTTTTAAGACCTTGTGTGAATCCATGATAATATTATGTAGATATAGGTATAATAGATATAATATAAATACATAATATTAAATATACATACATATGTATTTTACAATTATACATATACACCTAACACAAATAATTGTCCGAGATAGGATAAATGAACTCTTAGCAATGTGAGCAACTGGCGGTGGGTGTACAGAGAAGGAAACACTTACTTCTAATTGAAACATAAGAGAGTGTTTGCTCATATCTCCTGAGACATCTGCCCTGGGCCCTGTCATTTGAATAAATTTTAATAAGCAGAAAATCCAGAAAAGGTATTTCAGGGTGGGAACACTATGAGTAAAAGCAAACAAAATGCCTACTGCAATTGAATACGGGGAGGAATAAGTTATAGATAGAGAATCAGAAGGGAAGAAAAACTGTAGGAGGTTAGATGGGAAAAGTAGTCTAGGAAAAGATTGTTATAAACAGTATGAATTAGTTCCCTAGATGGCAACTTTAAATCTCTTGATAAATCTAAAGTCTAGGGAATGTATCAAATGGTATACTGCCCTTATGCTGGCTACATAGCCCTCCCATACAATCATGCATATATATCTAGTTTAAACATTATCTCCAGCACATTATTAAAATGTCAATGTAACTACTTCACCTGGGGGAAAAAAATCATCAGTATAGAAGACCAGAGAAGGATCTCAGGAGCTCTTGGATGTCAATGAAGGGCACCAAAGGTAAAATGTACATGAAATACGTTCAGCTGCTTGGAAAGGGCAATTGTTCCTGATAATTAGACTTAAGACTTAATGCTAAGGAGGGAAGCTAAAGGCTGTCCGCTCCTCTAGAGGATCCCACAGAGAGGCAGGGACATGGGGAGGATAGGAAGGACATGTGCACAGCTGTGAAACACAGAATGCATGTCATGGAGAGCAGGATCCAGTGGAGCTGTACCAAATAGCTACCAGATGTGCACTTTTGTCAACGACCTCATCTGAAAGAGCTCTAAACTGGATATAACAAAGTAACATTTTTAGTGCTGTGAGGCTTGTACCAGTTGAACCAAAGAACTACCACCTTGAGAGAGATAATTCTTCCTCATGTGGGCAGTTCGTCTTAAGAGATATGTACAAACAATGTCATTAGCTTTGGAGATGTGAACAGAAAGTGGAATAGGCATTGCACCCTGTTGGCAGGAGATTGGGGTCCCCAGGGCACAAGGGACAATATAAGTGTGGGTACAGATCTGGAGCACAAGTAATACATTATCCTACAGATTCAAAGACCATAGACCCATGACATGCTCCCCTGTGAGAAATTAGAGAGCATGAGGTATTTTTTCCTTTAAGCACTTAGAAGAGAAAAAATTACTGCCTAGAAAGACTTGTAGAGATGGAATTCCTATAAAACTGGTTGAAGAGCTGATTGAAAGCCAGGACCCTTATTTTTTCCCTCACTAATATAGTCTAGAAATCAAGACCTACCAATATTAAACATGTTATTTTCTCGTTCTCCAAAAAAATCTATAGAACGAAGTGCCAAATTATTATATTTTGGAAAAATTACCATTTGCAACATATGGGTAAACAATTACAGACTCAAACACTGATGTTGCCTCTATCAGCTGCAGTTCATACGTTCCTTACGATTGACACTGGTATATATTTATTTTAATCTTTTAGCACCACTGTATAAATATAGCCTGTCAATGTTACGACATACTTTATGCTGAATACCAGCTAAACCCCGACCTTTAGTTTGCTGACTACATGAACCATGAATGCACCATAGCATTCCAAAGGACATAAGGATGTTAAATCTCCCCTACATTTTAAAGTTTAGATGGATTTAACTTCCCCTTCCACTTGTATTCATTCCAGCCATGCAGATTCTGCACAACTCAGTGGAATGTGTGAGGAAAGGGGTCAAAGAGAGTGCATCGTGGTGAAAAAAGTACTGAATGAGCTGCACATTTTCCGGACTAGATTTTACCTTTCTCACCATCATTTTGGTTAACTTAGGCAATCACAACTTTGGAGAATCACTTTTTTTATTTGTAAGGTGAAAAAAGGTAAACTTAACGAGTGGGTTAAAATTCAAATTTTAATGGTCTAAATTCTCAAGAAAACAGAAATGCAGGAAGACCAAAGGAAAGACTTGAAGGAACTGAATTCTAACTGCTGGAGCAGAAGTGAGTCAGAGTAGACATAAGGTGTCAAATATGTGTTCCATTCGTTTGCAAAACACACTGGGTTAAATAACATTGGTTAGAAAATCCTGAAGATTTTCTCCTTATCTAAAATCCTATGACCATAATATTATGCATGTCCAAGTCACTGACTCATTAATTTTCCTGGTAACATAGGAACAGAACTTTAATTCAAAAAGATTGTGTCCCTCGATTTGTTCCTGTTTTTGTTTTTTATTTTAATCTGTAATTTCAATGTCTAAAATAATATCCAAAATTTGGAAGTGACTCTTTGTAAAAGAAGTTCTAAACGGGTTCTTACTTTTTCATTTTCTTTAATTTACTTAGAGAAGAAAGCAACACCCAGTCCATGCTGCCTAGTTTGCAGATCCCACTCAGATTGCTCCCTTTAGATGATTTACTTATAAACCAAGAACTCTATTTCTATTTTAGCAACTCTGGATGTGTTTGATCTTTACTTGAAACCTATACAAGAGGTCTGTAGAGTGGAAGACTCTTCTATATGATTTGAACATTACCAACTTGCAGACGAGCCTAACATTTTCCTTCCTATCAACTCCACTTATATCCTGGTCTTGGGGCATGGGACCTTCACAATATCATCCTTTCCCCATTTGCCCATGAATTCAACAACTATTCATTTATTCCTTTGGCATCTATTAGTTGAGAACATACTGTTTGCCAGGCACTGAGCTTCATACTGAGAATGCAGTGGTTCATAAAACACAAAAGTTTTTTGCCCTCTGAGAACATGGGTCCCAGTGAAGCCAGGAAACAGGCAATGACATCAACATATGATAAGAACCAAGGAAATAAAACCACAAAGTGCTATGTGCACCCAGAGGAGAGTTACCTAAGCTTCTCTTACAGGGCCTAAGTAGGCTTTCCCAAAAAAAAAAAAAAAAAGCTACCTAAAATAAGAACCAAGGAACAAGTGAAAACTTAATTCTACTACTACTAGGAGTGGAAGGAGACTTTCTTTCCAGGCAGAAAAACCTAAGGCCTAAGAGTGATATAATATGCTATATTCAGAAATATAAGTACAATTTTGAAAGAAGCATAGTGTTGGGGTATAGGGAGAAAAAGGGATGTGGTTGATAAGATGGGCAGGGCGTAACTAACATAGAATCATTTAGGTATGACATGATATATATTATTCATTAGATTCTACATAAGGTTCCACGAGACTATTCATCTCATATTCAGTATAAGTTATATATTTCCACAATAATGTTGAGTAACAAACTGTCCCAACTCTCAGTGACTTAAAACAATGAATATTTATTTTGCTCATGAATCTTCAGTTGGGTGATATAGTCTGGGCTAGGCTGCATAATATCTTGGTCTCAGTTGGACCTCCTGACATGTCTAAGGGTTGACTAGACATTACGTGGCTGATCTGGGATGGCTTTGTCTGGGGAGGCTATTTCAAATGTCTCAATTCTCTGTCCATGCCTGTTCTCATGAGAAGACAGAGGGACCAAAGGAGAAGCAAAAATGTATAAGAGTTTTTTCAAGTTTCTATAAGAGTCATATCTGCTAACATTCTTATGTCCAGAGCGAGATACATGGCCACCTCAGAATGAAGAGGGTGGAGAAAGAGGCTCCTCCTATTTCAGGAGAAGCATTGCAAGTCATGTGGCAAAGAGAACAGTTACAGGGATAGATGAAGAATCATGACCACTAATGCCATCAATCAATCAAATATACAATTCCTGCTGGGCACAGGAGTCTTTTCTTCCCAAGATGATGACTAATCTAAAAGATGATAATGATTTCATTGGATGAGATCAGTTCCTAAATGGACCACTCACCCACACTCCCTCACCAGCACACACATGCCCTATGAATCTATATGCTTTGTCTTCAACTTCTCTGAGACAGTACCCTGCCTTCTCCTAAAAGAATCAAGTAATGGTTGCACTTGGAGGAAATTTGAGGAGAAAAGTAAGATATAAGTGGAAGGGAAGTATATTCATACAAATAGATGTTTTAGCAAACTTTAGAAAACTATTTAATGTAATTAAACCTAAATTTAAAAGTGCATTAGTTAAGAATAAATAATGTGCCAAACACTGCTCTAAGTACTTTTACCAAGATTTTCTCAGTTCTCTCTTTCTCTTTCTCTCTCTTACACACACACACACACACACACACACACACACAAACACACACACACATTAGATAAATGCTATCATCATATTATCCTCCCAATTTCACTTTTGAGAAAACTGAGTCTTAGTGAGGTTATAAAACACATAGCACCTATATTTTAAGCCCAGCAGTTCGATTCCAGAACCCATTTGTTTAAATAATCTGTGCCAAATTCTCTTATCCCCAAATGTTCTAAATCCTACCCTTAGAGAAGAGTGTGTTTGAGAAGACATTCCAAAGTCTATTTATTATACATTTTTCCTAAAAGTAAATGCCAAGACCCAAGAAAACATCCTATAAATGAATAATGCAGTGAAAACCTCAGAAATGGATAGATTGGTGTCATGGAAAGTCTGCTTTCCTAACAAGTTTATCTTTGATTAGTGATTCATTTACATAGATTTTGTCTGTGTGTCAATCCTCATGATTTGTGGCACTGTATATTTTAGAACTTGACATATGCATTCTTTTCACAAGCCATGTTTCACAGCAGCCTCCATTGTCTATGATAATGAAGAAAGCACGTCAGTAATATAGAAAGCCCAGTTTCTTTCCAAACTATATTAGGACAATTATTTAGACAAGTCTAACAATTGCCCTACCCTCCTGTGTGTTCACTAGACTGCCATGTTGACTGACCCTTTCCCTGTGGATAAAATAGCCATTTTTTCAAGAGCATATCTACTGAGCATCCACTCTGTGCCATGCACTGATCCTACTATAAGAGGTACAATGGGGAACAAATCACTATTTTACAGTTAAGTAGGGGAAAGAGACCGAAAAAAACCCATAACTAAGAATAATTACTATTAAAATAAAACCTATAAAGGTCAACCTATACCTGTATGCCTGTAACAACCTTACATTTTTTAGAATGGTCAGGGGAATCCTTTCTAGAGTGGTAGCATTGGGGCTCACTCTAACAAGCTCAGAAGAAGAATGAGAAGATGTGTGTTCAAGGAGTTGTCTTTAATCAAAATGCTGAGGGGATGTCGAATCTGGGATATTCAAATGTTGTGAAAATTGAGTTGACCAGTAAGCAACTTTTGTTTCTGCCCTTTTTATGGAAATGTAATAGTCTTCATTCCTTCCTTGGTTACATGTACTCAATCAAGATGAATTGTGTTCTGGTTAATCAGGACCCCACAAGGCCCAGTGGCATAGTTCCCATCCTAAGTCTGGGCTTCATGCTACCTTCGGGTTGGAAATGGGGCACACCTACCAGGAGGAGGAGGTGATGTGAATAAAGGCATAGTCGGGTGGCTGAAAGACTTTGGAGCCCTCAGACGTATAGGGCAAGACCCCAGGACAGGGTCTGGCACATAGCTGACACACAATATCAGCTAAAAATAAAGAAGGAATGGATGAAACATCCTGAGAACCAATCCCCTCACTTGTGACGTCAGACCAATAATAAACAACTGATAAGTTTGCACAAGGCTTAAATTAGACTAAGCTGTTTAGTTCAGGGCTAAGCTCATGGAAAGCACTAAAGAGACAGTAGCCACTATGATGAAGAGGTGGAGACTAGGAAGATGTTTATGATGTCATTTATATGTATTTCTCTGCAGTGAGAAGCACATTGCCCTTGCTTGCAAACTAATTAGGTATTAGCACTTACAAGACATATACATGGGGTTTGAGGATTTCATTCCTTGTGGGCATTCCTTGTGCCCTCCAGTATATTATTCATTTTTGTGTCTCAGGCACCTACATACACTACATGCTTAACAAATATCTGACACATAATTAGTTTATTTAGTTCTTTCCTGGTCCCTACAGAGTATCACTCTTCTGGAAAGTGACCTCTGTAGTTCTTTTTTTTTTTTTTTTTTTTTGGCTGGGGCTATGTTTTCTTCTTCAATCATAGTGAAAGTACATGGAAAGCATGTCTCTGTCCCCAAATGGAATTCAATTACTTCAATGTCATCATCCATCAGTGACCAAAATGTACCTTGTAACTGCCACAACTTTCCCCAAGCCCAGCTAAGGAATGAGTTACACTTTGGGTGGGTTGTGCAAGAAGAAAAGCCTGCCTGTTCCAGGAATAACCATATCCAGGAGAAACGGCAGCAGCTGTGGGTGGCTTTCAATGACTTGGCTCTGACCGTGAGGAAGACCGAGAGGCATAAATTCTGAGACTGGTTTTAGAGCCAGTTAAGCTCCTGAAGGGGAAGCCCAGTGGATGGAAAAGACCATGGTCTGTTGCTGCCTGATAGGAGTATGAGTTGGGCTCCTTAGAAACTAGAACCCTGCTTAATTTACCTGTCAAATAGCTTGATGGATTTGTCCATAGAGTTTTTAAATAGAAGATATAGCTCTTCACTCTACGTGCTTCTTCCCAGAAGTGGGGAACATATCCATCACTTGCCCAGATCGATGTGGCTAATTCAGGGTTTTAGCCCCACCCCATAGAGTATCTCTACTGTGTAAATATCATTATTTGGAGTGTAATTTAAAGATGGCCCATAGTGCTCTGAGTTTGTTTTCCAATGAAGGTTCTAGGGAGCCAAATCCACAGTCTCCTCTCGTTGGTGGTCTGCTGGCATGCCCATTGGTGGCAGCCTGGAATGCCACCATCAAAGAGTCCCAGACATAAAGACCTAGAAGGGCTCAGGGAGAAGGGAGAGCTTACAGAGGTGGAATGCTCAGCCCACATCATGGTTTCTCACTATTTTTCAAACTTCTTTAGTCCACTCCTCTAAGGATTCTGTACATTTTTATTCTCTTATTAGGAAGCATGCTTCGAGGGCAGGGATTAAAAAACAGACAATTCTTAGAGATTCCTAGTCTCCATGGAATATAAGGAAAAGAAACATGAATTCTGGGTGCAGCATATCCATTAATTTGCAACCCTTGGACTATGCCTTTCAACAGAGACTGAAGAATCCCATGTAAAATCACTAATACTGATTGTGCTTGTTTGATTCATGGTTTTATAGCAACTGTAACTGTAAGCATGAATGTGAATTTATATAACATCCTAATCCTTCAGTTGACAGCAATAATGTATAATTCTATTTATTTCAGCAAGGTGAACTGAACATAAAAATTTACCTATTTAATAGAATATTTATTTTGTTTCTTTTAAAAACTGCTTATTTTTTTAAAATGGAAACAAATAGTAGAATTCAAGTTCTTCTGGCAGAAAAAAATATTGAGAACAAAACATTTATATTCATATGATTGATGAGTAATTGTCTTCAAATATCGACATTGATAGAAAGTGAAAGAATTCAAAGTACTTTTTTCTCCTCTTTAAACAATAAATTAAAAGTTTAAAGGGTCCCCTACAAATTGTTTAAGTTTTAAAAACCTTATTTCGATTACAAATATAAAGATACCTGGATCTAAGATGGCAATTTGAACTCAGATGCTCATATAGTTAGCCCTCCCAAATACCACTAATATGCTCCAAAACATAAGCATATGTTCTTAATGCAATATAAGTATGAACTAAGATGGAATTTTTCTTTTATTTTTTTTAACATGACACCAATACCAGAAGTCATAATGGAAAAGACTGATTACATCGAAAATAAAAGTTTTCTAGTAAAAAAAAAAAAATTACCATAAAGAAAGTCAAAAACTTAATGACTCACTGGAAAAGCACTGGCAATTTATGATAGAGTGATAATATCCTTAATATAAAATTAATTTTTATATATCAAGAAGAAAAACAACCTAAAATTCACAATATAAAAATAATACAGGAAGATGAAAAGGCAATTCACCAACAGAGGGCAAATCATCATTATATTCCTGAAAAGATGTTTATACTCACTGATAATAAAGAAGAAAATCAAATTAAAGTTCAGCTTAGCAAAAATGTAAAAGAATGATATTATACAATATGAGTGCACATGTGGGGGAATCAGTTATTTTCACATATTCTTGATACAAGTATAAGTTTGCTATGTTGCTGGAGAGCACCTTAGAAACATGAGATAAAATTTTACCTATACACATTGACACAGAAATTTCACTTGTAGGAATCTATCCTTAAAATAAATATTTAGGCAAATAATATTCAAGGATGTTCAGTAAAGTATTGTTGAGTACATCATGAGAAATAATACAAATATCCATTAAAAATGATTTAGTTAATTAATTGTGGTGCTATATAATGCTACAGGGGAATAATAGGTAGCCATTTGAAATGTCATGAATATATAGATATTGAAACAGATATTTCTGTAGGGTTGTAACATAAAAATGCAATTAAGAAAAATCATGTATTGCTTTTAGTTTTGCTTTCTATTTACTAAAAATATCCAAGAACTTTAAAGAACATTGAGAGAAAATGTCACGATGCAACTGATTTTTTTGTCTCTTTTATAGCCCAACCTTGCATATATATGCATAGTTATTTGCATATGCAATTTGTGTTCATTTCTTAAATACTTATTTTAAATATATTTACTTATCTTTGGGGCTAAGGACAGATTTTTAAAGGTGGTTTTTATTTATTGCTTGTGTATAGTGAAATTTAACTTTTATTTCTCAGGACTGCTAATGACAGTGCTGTGCCTTCTATTTGAGAGTAATATGGCTGAACTTCCCCACCAAATTCTACTCCTAGGAAAAGGAAATCACCATGGATGCTATTTCTACTTGCAGATTAATGTTGATTCACTCAAAGTTTCTTAAATATATGCATTCATGCATAAGTAAGCAGATAAATAGATAGGATGTAATTAGGTGATGCATGTTATGGGAAATAAAAGTGAGTGAGGGATGTGGGGACTCAGGGATATGTATGGGCAATATTACAAAAGACTGGCTGATATATTCCTTTGCTTTGAAACTGAGAAGGCCTTAAAGCAAAAATACCCTCAGAGCAACAAGTATATACAGAGTCCAGATCTTGGTTTCTTAACCCAGTCTTCAATAAAAAGGACCAAAACTCCTTTGAGAAATAGCTAACTCTAGGGCTGGGGTAGAGAATACACGAGATAAGCCTGGAGCATATTATTCTGCCAAAAAGTAAGGAAGTGTTAAACATTCCAATATACACACACACACACACACACACACACACAATGATGGACTTATCTCAAAGGGACACAGGAGCTGACTGAAATAACTCTCAATGGCCAAAGCTGGAACAATTTGAGCCCAATAAGTAACACAGTATCAGATTATAAGCCATAGAATAAAATGCATATGGATGAGTTCACATAGATGTAAATATATGATCAAATAGATAGATATACAGATAATCTCCCACACAGAATTCCAGATAATTTATGTAGATAATCTGTCCTTAAGAGGATAGAGCATAACTCTTCACTTCTACAGTGTGAGCTGAGTCTAGTGACTTCCTTTGAAGAACACTGTTTGGAAACCAGGAACAAAAGAATAATTCTACACTGGAGAAACCTGACAAACAAGACCTTAACCAGGTGATGGAGGTCAACATGAGAAGTGGTAAGTCATGTTGGTAGTATGTATCTGTGGTATGATGTGATGAAAATGGAATTTTACCTCTGTGGTTTTCATCCCCCCCAAAAATTACTCCAGCTTAATCATGAGCAAAACAGCATAAAAATCTCAACTGAGAGACACTCTACAGAATGCCTGACCAGGATGCCTCAAAACTGTTAAAGTCTTCAAAAACAAGGAAAGTCTGAGAAACTCCCACAGTCAAGAGGAGAATCGGGAGACATGAGTGTTGAATGTAATGTGTGTCCTGGAGGAGATTCTAGAACAGCAAAAGAGCCTTAGGCAAAAATTAAGAAATCTGAATAAAGTATGGACTTCAATGAATAATAATGTATAATAATTGGTTTGTTCCTTGTGACAAACTACCATACTAATATAGGTTAACAACAGAGGAAATTGGGAATGAGGTAGGTGGGAACTCTACTATCTCTGCAACTTTTCTGTAAATCTGAAAGCTATACTAAAATAAAATAGTTGTTTTGGTTAAAAAGTGGGCAAGGTAGACCTCATTTAGGCAATCATATTGAGCAAAGACTGAAAAACCCAGAGAGCGCCAGTCATGTAGACATCTAGGGAACGGACTGCATAAAGGGAGCATGCTTGGCAAGTTCAAGGAAGAGCAAAGAGACCAGTGAACCTGTAGTGGTCGGAGGTGAGAGAAGCAGGAGAAGGTAATGAGAGAAGTCAGAGAAGACCTAGGGTGGAGGTGGGGCACAGCATAAATATACAACCTGTTGGATACATGGGACTGTAGGTCATTTCAAAGTCTTTGACCTTCACTCTAAGATGAGCAGCCATTGGAAGGTTTTGAGCAGAGGAACGTAATCCCTTTGAAAGACTCGCTCTGTCTGATGTGACCATGGGGGCAAGTATGAAATAAAAGGCTGTTTCACAAATTCAGGTCAGACATGATGGTGGATTTAGCAGGTTGAACAGTAGAGGTGATAATAAGCACTTGTATTCTGAGAAGATTTTGAAAACAAAGTCATCCTGGTTTTTCTATCATATTAGATGTGGGGTAACAGGAAGAGAGAAATCAAGAATAATTCAAGAAACTGTTATGCTTTGTGTTATGTATTTATCCCTTCACTTATATCAGAGAAGCTTTGAGGATTTGCCTCACTTCATAATTCTGCATTGTTGAAGCCCATTAATAACCAGCTGGCAGGTGCATTCCCACCACTATTCCACCTCGAGTTTCGAGATGGCCTGCATTTGGTCTTAGAGCTTTCTCCTGGATGATCCTTCTGTCCAGCCTTTTACCTTGAGGCTTCATTCCAGCTCACCCCTCCCTCACTGCCACAAGCGGGCAGAAAGCAACTTTCCCACAAGGGACAAAGCTTTGGGGTGCAAGGAGATCTTACTAGCAGGAAACTGTTCAGTTCCTAGGAAGGGAAATCACCATGATGCAAAAAACATGTTTTCTGCAAAGTGTCTCCAAATAAAACAATAAGTTGGATGTTATACTTTAAAGTGCAGAAACTTACGGATGTATAATTTCAATAGCTATATTTGTCCATCAAGCACCCAATTGAAATTAATGACATCCATCCTCATCTCCATTACCATTATAGTAAATTTTCCCTTATTATTATTGTAAGTAATGGAACTTTTGTGTTTTCCAATTACTATTTTTATAAGCTACATTAAAAGTAAAAAGACATTTAGAATTACACAAATAAGCAGTGCTATATACACAAAAATGAAAATGTTCCTGAAATTGAACCATAGACATATACTTGGTACCACCATATTATAGTTCAAAACGTTCATTGACCACTGAGAAATGAAAGTCTGAATTCAACAAGTGAAAAGTGACCAGAGGCATCAGTGTAAAATGTAAAAAGTAGGGATTACACAAATGAAAGATGTATAGAAGTTGAGGATCGCCTGTGGAAATGCTATGGAGAAGTTTATCTTTGATAATGTCAGGTGAATCTTGGCTCTTTGCTCTGGCATATTTGTTTCCCCTTGGGGGTGCCTGACAAAAAATGAGTAACAAATTCACACTTCCTACGGGTATTTTAATACTGATCACCTTAGCATAAAGAAAGTTATTTAAGTTTTCAGCCTAAATGTAGCTTCCATACTTCGGAAATGCGGGTAATGATACATAGCTTTAAAATTGTTGTAAAGATCAAATGACTCAAAGCATTTAACACTATGTCTGCCACACGTTCAACAGAGGGTGACTTTTATCACTAACAGTTATTGTTTGTGAAATTTAGAGCACCTTGGGAAGCCCAAGAAAGACTTTCAAAACATACTGTATAGATAAGAACACACCCCTTCTAATTACAACACTATCTTTAATATAAACTATACCTCCTTATTCAGCTTTGCAAGGACATCACAAGAACAGTAATATGAGAGACAAAATTGTTAAGACATTGTAAACATGGCCATTGAAAATCCTAATTCCAGGCATTCTCTTTACTTGTTTCCATATACAATATCTTAGTGTCAGCATCTCCCAGTTTGCCTCTGACACAAAATTCAAATAAAACATCTTTGACAGATCATATGCTCCAATTTCTAGTTGTCAAATAATTGTTCCCCATAATATTAAGTTTGATGATTACACACCAAGTCAAATCACCTGACATAAATGTATTTCATTTAACACCCCATGGTCCCTGTAATGCAGAAGTAGACTCCAAGAAAGAAAGGAAGTCAGCCCACATATCCCAGCTTCCAATCCAAAGACAGTGAGTGCAGTGCAAGCAGGAAAGGCAGCATGTTACTCACAGCCTATAGCAATCAATGCATATCTATACCACAGTTAGAAGGTGTTTTAATTCCAATAATAGACATACTGTGATTGATGAATCTTTCACAACGGTTTTCTCTGTAGCTGCTTAATTCAAGCCTTCTGGCAGAGGTGGTCTAATGCTTCAGTAAGTCGCTGACCCCAATGTATCATGCTGGGCCTCCAGCAGGTTGAAAGAAGTGTCTAGACTATGAGTTGGGTTACCTGAATGTTGATGTGAAGTCAGTGGGCAATGTGATCGGTCAAATTTCATCAGCTTCCTAAAAAGCACTAATCAATTGACAAATAGAGCACTACTGGTGGCTGATTCTATGGTCATTTCTGTCCAGCCTCAGACATGGTCTCCTAGAAATGCTTTGCCAGTGACCACGGATTAGTCCCAAAGGAAGTCCTTGTCAAGAACTTCAACTCACCTAACCTTGGATAATATCGTAACCTCGTCCCTGGGAGATTCTGTTTTCTTTTAAATGACTATTGTTTGCATATAAATTTATTTGGAAATTGTCTTGTCTTCAGATGGGAGAAAAAGTTCATATAGCCATTTTGAAAAACAAATTTGAAAATACGTATGCTTCAAGCCTTAGAAATTCCAAATCTTGTGATTAACCCCAAAGAAAATTATTTATGCTGTAAACCTGACAGAAACAGAGATTTGGAAACACTCTCAATGCTTGTCAGTGGAGGAATAGGTAGAAAAAATGTGGTATAATTATACCATGGATTACCACACTGTAGTTAAAAGAATCAAGCTACATTTATCAACATAAACAGATGCCAAAAACATAATACTGAATGGGAAAAAATCAAGCTGCAGTGTGTATAATTCATACCAAATAATCTATTTGTGTCAATTTTAAAATTATATATTGAGCAATATTTATATGTTGCTGGACATTTACAAATTTTAAGTCCCTGCTTGAAAATGGATGGAAAGGACAATGCAGAGGAAAGGGATAGAACTGGGAAAAGGGCCAAAAGGGGACAAATTAGTCATGGAGTTATGATTTGAACAGTAGTAATATTGTGCTAATAACAGGGGATATAATTGATTGAGTCAATTCAATTCTGCACCCGAAGTCCAGCATGGCCACAAAAAGTTAATGAATGTCTTGTGAAGAGTATGGCTTTAAGGACAAAAGCAGTACAAGAAATTCAAGTTCTGTCTAGGTCATTCCAACCACTTCCCTCCTATGCCTCCTGCAGTCTGACCTCTGAAAAGGATGCCGGTGGCTTAGACTTTAAACACTGTTCAAGCTTTGGCCTCTATGTAGAAAATGCAAGTGAAGACGCCAGTTTCCAGGACAGTTGGGTGCTGCAAACACATCAAAACAATCTACTACCTAACCTATTAACACTGAAAACATCTCAATGACTATTACGCTAGACCTAGGCACTTCCTACTAATCCATCACACCATCCTGTCCTCTGTAATGTCCACCCCTCTTTCTCCTAAAAAAAAAAAAAAAGAATGAATGAATGTGAGAAAACAAAGATGCTTCAATTTGCTTCAATTGACCTAATAAAAGATATAGCTCTTCTAAAAATGACCACAGTGGTCAGCAGCTGGCTTTATTCACCTTTTCAACTCAGCAATGCTGAATAAATACAGCTGACATTCATGTTGAGATCATTAGAATGTAAATTATTTTCAAATACTCCTTTCTTAAAATAGAGAAGGATCTATCCTTCATATTTGAAAATGACATTAATTATGATTACCCTCAAGGCTGTGTGGTGAAATGACTTTATAACACTTGTTATAGTTTTGTTTAAATATATCTTTAACAGTTACATTCTTGTAGGAAATAAAGGCCCTTTAATGGAAATTTGTTTGCCTCCAAGCCAAGTTTGTAAAGTGGAACAGTAATAGTGTTGACTGAAAACACTTATTGGGACAAATCTCCATAGAAAGGAAAGGAAATTCAGAAAAGTAATCACTGGTCTGTAGCTTGTGTGTATGTGTGTGTGTGTGTGTGTGTGTGTGTGTTTGCTTGGTTTTGTTTTGGTTTTGGTGACTCCCTGAGTTACTTCATGCATTAGGTGAGTCACTCAAGATGTAATTGTTCGATACCATGTGGCCTTATGCAAAGTCACCTCTTCATAGCTAGGCTTCTAAAAGCCTGCCTACACTCCAGTCATTGACTCTAAGCTAGCCTTCTCTCTTGTAAACACTCTATGACTACTAACTTATTGGACTATTTCCTAAAATGAGGCCAAGGAGATCCCCTTGTTAACCAGACTGGTAGAAATACTTACACAACAGTGGCTACTCTTGCTTCATCCCCTTGGCCCCTTCTCATTCTGATAAAGTACATGTGACCTCATGGACCAACCTCTATTATAACCACACTGTCAGTTTCCTTACCAAAGATGACTGAGCTATTTTTCATTCCTCCAGATTAATGTTAAGTAAACTCAGACCTTGATGGTCTCAATTGATCTAGGGAGAGGTGTAGAATTAAGGCAGGCAGAGTTGAAGGGAAAGGCATGATTGGCCATAAGACTATGGCCATCTATGTCTTCTTATAAGAAGATGAATAGTCTGTTGGAAACAAGAGTAGAACATCCACAACAAGATGAAACATCTGAGAAATGGTGAAATTAGCTCTGCTCATTAAAAATAATAATGAAGATAATGGTAATAGTATCATTTTAATTGTTAATTCTGAATAATGGTCAAATCATTAGTTCTGAATGATAATCAAAATAACAAGGCACTATAGGGAATTCCCTGGAGGTCCAGTGGTTAAGACTCCACTCTTCCACTGCAGGCGGCACAGGTTCGATGTCTGGTTGGGAAATAAGATCCTGCATGCTGTGTGGTGCAGCCAAATAAATAAATAAAATCACAAGGCTAAATTATACAGATTAATACTAAGTCAATTGTTTTTCAGAGTCATCAAATACATTTCAGAAAAAAGAGAATAGGGGTAGAGGAATTTTATGATGAAACTGTGAAAGAAGGAGAGCATGGGGGGATACTGAAATCAACAATGAAACCTCCTTCCAAATTTTGCTCCATGCAACCTTAGCTTCATGGAGTTCACGATATTCTTTATTCTCTTTAAGCAATGTCCAAGAAATTTATTCCCATTGACCATGAACAAGCATGTGAAGGTGTATTGGAATAACCTAAAATGGTTTTCACACAGAATCAGGAGCTAACTGTTCATTTCCAGTTAGACCCACAAAACTGAAAGATTCCTGAGATGGGTCATAGCTTGCATTATGGAGCTCATTTATTTTAATCTTCTCCAAACAAATAAATGGCTACAATTCTGTGTATATTACAGAACTTTTCCATCTGTCACATCTAGGACAGGCATATTATCAGATAATGTTAATTTTTGTTAATGCATTAATTATTAACAACATTTAATCATTTTAATAAAGGTCCTTTTGAATTATTGAACACATATCATCCCCCAATACCTTTTAAGGATGCTGGATGATGCTAACGAGAAGGCATTTTGCTGAGCACTGTAATAATTCAGGAGAGGCAACAAGTAAAGGCCAATCCATGAACTTTTCTAAATTCTAAATTGTTTATGCTATAACCCACTCCTCTTCTTTTCCTGGCACATCTTCAGTAGATTCTACACTGATGAATGTTTGATTTTCTCTTATTAGGATGGGGGATAACATGGACAGGTAGTTTCAGGAGGAAGATGAAGGGACAACTGACATCTGGGTCACCTATGATGTATTTCAGTAGTTTCAGCCACATCCCATGTATGGTATTAAGCCTATTTTCAAAAAAAAAATACTCAAAACCCATTAATAGTTGGATACTTTTTTCTTACCCATTGTCTTTGCATTGGCCAACTAGCATCTCTTACATATTCATTCAACAAATGTACATTGGACACCAACTCTTTAACAAACACTTAGCCAGATCTTTGAAAGATTTAGGGTTGAATCAGATGTTCACCTTGCCTTTTAAAGGAACTCAGTTCAATAAGGACAATGAGACCTGGGCACTGTTAACCATGATTCAGGGTAGAAAACAAGAAACCCTATAAAAATATAAGATTAAAATATTTGCTCCAAGGGAAAGGAATTAAGAAAGAATATTTGGAGGGGTTAGCATTTCAATTGAATCTGAGAAGAAATTTAAAATTAACCAAAATTAATTACTCAGATGTTTCCAAAAAAACAAAATGTGATCCACAGCTCAGAATTTTGTTGTGCTGATGGTTACCATGGTAAAGGATTTCACCTCTTTGTGAGGTTCCCAGTACAAAGAATAAGATTTGGGTGATGTAACAGATCCATTATGCAATCCACACTCCCTCCTATAGGAACCAAATGTGACATGAAGAATAACAAGAAGAAAACCCATGTACTTGTGAGATGTTAACTGTAATATGCAGTCCAGAATTATCTGACATTTTGTCTTTCCTAAGGAACAGAGGGATAATCAAATTGTTGCTGAACCATTCATTAGTTTTAATCTCTACCTTTAGAAAGAGAAACACTGCATGTTAGATCATCCATGCTATGTCTTATAAAGCCAGAGTCCCTCTGACCCAGTTAACTCATTCTCATTAAAAATATTCTCTATAAGGTCATCTGAAATATGGTGTGTCTTCCTTCTGAAACCATGACTTGCTTGCTCTTCAAGAGTAGGGGTCAAAATGGGAAATGAGGACTCATAGAAGCTGAAGCTCAATAACTTGGCCCCAAAGATATAAAGGCTGATAATTCTCCCAAGAAATTGTAAAAACATGTTTTACTCTATCAACTGAATTATGAAACAAAAGAAAGAATTAGATTCCACAGGAAGCCACAAACTCCAACAGAAAATATAACTGTAATGAGGGGAAAGCAGATTTTTAACAAGAATATTACACCAGTCCCATACCCAATAGTGAGAACATTTAGATTTCTTTATTGTTGCTTAATCTGGTAGTGCTTTATGGAAGTATTCCCATCTCTAACAAGCCCTGAGCACCACCCACCAACACACCCAACTACAAGTTAAATCTAATAACTGAATATTAATGAAGTTCTTGTAGGAGGAGCTATTGAGTTTTCACACATTTTCTTATTCAAAGCCGTGTCAACATCAGCAGAACGCTACCATCTGTCTTGGTACCAAATATGACTGATCATTAGATAAAGAAATGATTGAAGAATTCATCAGGTTAATTCCTTCTGGGCTTCCCACAAGGCAAGAGTCAAGCCAAGCCAATGTTAGTTTGCTACTATCTCTAACTTTCTGTTGTTCTCATTACCACTGCATTCCTGATAATTATATATTTCCTCATTTTGTTAGATCTAATTTTGTGCTTATCAGTCATGCATCCTGAACTACAATTAAAGACATTTAAGGTCATTCAGAAGTGCCTCACATTGTATGAATTGTAGATAAATTTGAACTGATAATTGAGGCTGCCCCCTCACCAAACACACACACACACACACACACACACACACACACAAACACACACACTAATTATTCACTACATTAAATAAAATAAACAAATTCAGTCAATAAAATTTAAGTCCCTTATTCCTCTGGATGGGACTTAGGAATAAATAATATAATAAAGGATAAGCCTGGACCATGGGAGTATCCTCCCTTGAGACCTCATATGAGGTTACCACTTGCACTGAATTATATTTAGATATCATGTCCTGGGCCTCTTCCAATGACACTCCTTGTTTTTACCACTCTGATGTTTTGAGAAGATTTTTCATAATATTACATCAAGATATTGCTGTAAAGAACCACTGGAAAGTTTTTTCTCACTCCAAGTTCCAACAATTATTGTGTTTTTCATAAGTTACTAGCTTTGTGGCATTAATCATGTTTCCCTTTTTGTATTTATTGCTATAAAACCCAGTCCAGACAAGTTTGTGACCATATCTTCTAGGAACAACCTCAGGATCAGAGCTATGGTGAGGCTAGTAAGAGGCCTAGAGCACAAGAACCAAGGAGCCACTGAGGATGCCTCACACTAGCCCTGGCCTTAAAGTCTTGCAGCAAGCAGCATGGTTATAAAGTTATAATAAGGTCAACCCTTAGTTTATCTTATTTTTTCTTAGTTCATAATTTCCTCACTTACATGTATTTTTATCTAGTATGAGTTTTAATGTATCTGTCTTTAACCTAAAGAGTATAAGTAGATAAATAGTCTAAAGCTATAGAAAACCTAGTGCTAATCAAAATTGCCCAATAAAATTTATCTTCTATACTATCAGGAATTTCAGAGAGGTCATAGGTCTGACACTGGTATTTTTACAATGCTTGCAGATTTGTGCACATTTGGAAGTGTTTTGCTAACAGAGGAGAGACTGCACACAGCAACATTTAAACAAGCAGATTCTGGAGGCAGTCTACTGGGATTCAACTTCCAGCTCTGCCTTTTAATAGCTGTGAGACCAGAAGCAAGTGTCTTAATCTCTCTGTGCCTCAGTTTCTTCATCTTTAAAATAAGAATCAAAGTAGTAAACTACTTTGTAAGGTTTTTATGAAGAGTAAATGGATAAAAGGGAAGTATTGAGCATAGTTCCTCATAGTTAGTAAATAATAGGAAAGCATCTGTATCTTTGGTATAATAAAGCTGAATTCTTCCTTGTGTTGTATCTCCCATATTTAAAACAACTTGCCTCCTATGGGAGTATTGAGCATCCCTATGGATAATTAAAACATGGAAGTAAGATGAATGCAGCAAAAAAAAAAAAAAAAAAAAAAAAAAAGCACATGGACTTCCATATTCAGCCCCGGCATAATAAAGACCTTGGAAGTTGTCACTACCATCCTTAGAATAAAAGAATGGACAAATTAAACTCGACACTTTTTTCAGACCCATCAGAAAACTGAAGTTGCATAGCAAATCATCACTCCAAAAATCTGGAGAGAAAGGTGAATTTAGAGTCAGAGTTGCTTCCTTAAAGCAGATAGATATGACCACTGGAGCCATAAACTAGGAAGAAAATTAGAGGAGAGTTTTGATAAATTGCTGGAGGCTGAATGTGGATTAGAATGGGAATGAGAACCTCCTGGGGGATGCAGACTTGGGATCCCCACACTTTGGTGAGTTGTACTTCCAGGAACCATACGAGGTACTCACTGTGAAGATCCCAGAAAGAATGCCTCCTGACATTGGCAAGGGAAGGGAAAGAGTAATCATTGTGAAATTTACCCAGAGCATACTCCACAAAAACGACCTACTCCTCAGAGGAAGAAAATTACCAGAACCTGATCCCAGGTGGCAAAGGCATTCCTCTCACTCTAATCCTCTATAGCTTTCCTGTCTCACCTAACAGGGGGCAACCGCTGGAACAACATTTGGGAAGGTCACAGCCCAGAGAAACAAGTCCACTAAAAGACTGAGACTTAGCATAGATTAGAGAAAGTTAAACCCACCCTCAAACTAACCACCAAATTAATGGGGCTCTAGGATAATAACAGTGCAAGGTGCATACTCTCTCTGAGGAGGAATGCAGAGGGAAGCTCAAAATACCAAAACCAAAGCAAGTAATGTAGAGAGAATTAAAACATCTGGGACCAAAGCTACAACAAACAAAACACAGCTCAATTCTTAACCATATCAACATAAGTCCTCACAATGAAGGCCTATTTACCACAGGTTCTAATACCCAAAGCAACATATCCAGCCCTCAGCAAAAAAGTATAAAGCATTCTAAACAAAAAGGAAAGAAAGAAAGAAGGAAGGAAGGAAGGAAGGAAGGAAGGCAGGGAGGGAGGAAGGGAGGAAAGGAGAGATGGAGGAAAAGAACAGTCTAAAGAGACATAGCAAGCATCAGAAACAGACTCAGATATTACACAGATGTTGCAATTGTCAGATAGATCTTTAAACAAATTATGATTAATATGTCAAGGCCTCATTGGAAAAAGTAGAAAAGATTCAAGAACAGATGAGTATTGTAAACAGACTGAAAGCTTTTCCTCTAAGATCAAGAACAAGATGAGGACGCCCACTCTCACCAGTTTTATTCAACATAGTACTGGAAGTCCTAGACAAAGCAATTAGGCAATAAAAAAGACATACAGGGGCTTCCCTGGTGGCGCAGTGGTTGAGAGTCCGCCTGCCGATGCAGGGGACACGGGTTCATGCCCCGATCCAGGAAAATCCCACATGCCGTGGAGCGGCTGGGCCCGTGAGCCATGGCCGCTGGGCCTGCGCGTCCGGAGCCTGTGCTCTGCAACAGGAGTAGACACAACAGTGAGAGACCCGCGTACCGCAAAAAAAAAAAAAAAAAAAAAAAACCTGAAAGCTTTTCGTCTAAGATCAAGAACAAGATGAGGACGCTCACCATCACCACTTTTATTCAACATAGTACTGGAAGTCCTAGACAAAGCAATTAGGCAATAAAAAAAAGCATACAAATTGTAAAGAAAGAAATAAAATTTTCTCTATTTGCAGATAACATGATACTATACATAGAAAACCCTAAAGACTCCACACAAAACCTGTTAGAACTAATAAACAAATTCATTAAAGCTGGTCTTGGCAATGATTTTTTGGATTTGACACTAAAATCAAAGACAATGAAAAGCAAAAAATAAACAAGTGGGACTACATCAAACAAAATCTTCTGCACATCAAAGGAAGCTATGAACAAAATGAAAAGACAACCTATGGAAAAGGAGACAATACTTGCCAACCACATATCCAATAAGAGGTTAATATCCACAATATACAAGGTGACAAATACTTCACTTATGTGTGGAATCTTAACAAAATATTTCAAACTGATAGGAACAGAGAGTAGAAAATTAATTGCCAGGGGCTGAAATGTAGGGGAAACAGGGAGAGGTTGATAAAAGGGTACAAACTTTCAGCTTTAAGATGAATAAGGTCTGAGGATTTACTGCATAGCATGGTGATAGCAGTATTACTGTATAACTGAAATTTGCTAAGACAGTAGAACTTAAATGTTCTCACACACACACAAAAAAAGGAAATACGTGAGATGATGTATGTGTTAATTAACTTGATGGGGTGAATTCTTTCACAATGAATATGTATATCAGGTATATCAAATCACTGTACTGTACATTTTAAATATCTTACAATGTTATTTGTCAATTATACTTTAATAAAGCTAAAAGAAAACTAAACAAAAACTCCTTGGCAAAGTGCAAAGTACCCCACCTTCAGCTCTCCCTACTTCTCAATCCCTTGTAATACATATCTGGTGAATACAATTGTTATATAAATATAAAAGTGTTACTTTCCCCTCCTCTGAGCCTGAAAAGTCTAAGAAGGGACCACACAATATCCACTGGAATTTACCAGAATCTTTTGACATTAGACAACCTTGGACCTGAAAGGATGAAGAGAGAAAAATAAGCAAACACATAAAAAGAGACATTAATTAAAAAGAAATGAGCCAATCAAAGAAATCAACCAAATATTCCTCAACTTCAGCAGATTCAGTGCAGTAAAAAGAGAAAGACTTGGTGAAAAGTTAAAGAGAATATTATATTTTTGAATCTGTACTAGTCAAGCACTAAGTCAAGCCATCTGAGATCTGGAAGAAATGCCTATTTCCAAATTTAAAATTGCAATGCTGTCAGTAAAACCTTCATTAGAACACCTGAAACCTTAGTCTATTACAGCAGAAGATGTGCTTCACAGATTATTCAATAACTGAGAGTTAAGAATAAAGATAAGAAAATGACAAGAGAAAAGATAAGAGACATGGAAAAGGTACCAAAGAGCAATAGCACATGTATAACAACAGTTTCAGGAGAAAACAGAAGAGAAGTATGAGAGGCAATACTCAAAATAACATTAAAAAAAAAACTTTTCTTCAACAGGTTTGAGGTTTTGGGTCAAAGGGGCCCTTGATTGCCAGATAAAACAAATGAAAAAAAGCCATATATTTTATGACATGTTTTTATTTCAAAAATAAAGGAAACAAAATTCTGCATGAACAGTGGCAGAATAATAAAGAGGTTGCCTACAAAAAATTATACAGTAGTTGTATATTAAAATTCTTTTCATAACATCAAATGACAGAAGGCAATGAAGCAATGTCCACAGAGTTCTGATGAAGAATACTGTGAAGCAAGAAAGTTATAGTGAGATGAGAGAAGAGAAACAGAAAGATATCAAACATGAGAAGTCTCAGAAGGTATTTCAACCAAATGTATTTTCTGAAAAAAAAATGAGTCTAGGGCCTCCCTGGTGGCGCAGTGGTTGAGAGTCCGCCTGCCGATGCAGGGGACACGGGTTCGTGCCCCGATCCCGGAGGATCCCACATGCCGCGGAGCGGCTGGGCCCGCGAGCCATGGCCGCGGGGCCTGTGTGTCCGGAGCCTGTGCTCCGCAACGGGAGAGGCCACAGCAGTGAGAGGCCCGCGTACAGCAAAAAAAAAAAAAAAAAAAAAAAAAAAAATGAGTCTAATAACCTTGAAAAAGAAAATAAAACACAAATACAAAACCTTGGGGACCTGAGTTCTATTTCTTTGTCTCTATTGTGTAAAAGCAGCCTTCCCTCCTCATTCTGCCCAGGGTCAGTTACCCCTGGAATGAAGACACCGCCTTACTTGCTGAGACCTGGACACACAGAGTCCAAGGTGCCCTGGAGGCAGGCATAGCTTATATTTAAATGGAAACTTAGTTGTGTCTCCTAGCAAAAGTGAATGTCCTTTGGAGATCAGAACATCTAAGCCTGAAGAACCCAGAGTTGTGGGGATGAGAGTTAAAAATTATCCCATATAATGTCAATACATAATAAATATTCTTAATTTCAATAATTATAGCTATTAATTATCATTCTGTCATGTTATATACCATAATTTGACATTTCTCTTGTTCTCAATTATTTGCTATATAAACGATTCTGTAGTTGGGTCATTGGGAAGAATGGCAAACAAGATCCTTTGGTTTTTGGACTCATGTATTCTTCTTTTTTTTTGAATTTTATTTTATTTATTTTTTTATACAACAGGTTCTTATTAGTTATCCATTTTATACATATTAGTGTATATATGTCATGTATTCTTCTTGATAAGGACACAGCATTATATAGAAGTCTCTTATCTAGTGCATATACTGTGTCCTGAAAGATAGCACCTCATTTTGCAAAGGACTGCTACCAGACTAGCATTTCAGCTCTGCCTTCATGAAGTAGGCTGTTCTAATGTGCTATCAGACTGCCTCTTTCAGAATGGTATGCGATTTAACCAATGAATTCATGGTCACAGGTCCACTCCTCCACCCTCTTGGCTGAAATGTGGGTGCCCTGGTTGGATTCTGTGCTATGTGGTATCCCATGTCTGTGGACTAGGCATTCATAAGCCTTCACAAGTGTTTCTGGCTGAGTCTGTGGGTGAGAAAGGCAAACCCATACCAGAATAGGTCTCTGTCCCTGTAAGGATTAACCACTGGTTCTTCAGAATGGAAGACACTGAATATAGTCAACTTGTCACAAAGTTGCTAATTAGATGTTTGGGGCAAAGTGTCATATTGGGTATCAACATTAGCTTCTATTGCTAATAGGTTGAACATTCAACATACAGAGGCAGCTGTAGCTAGATTGACTACGGGAAGGAGGAGTCCACATGTAGCCTTCATCTCAGCCTCTCAGTTCATACACCCTCATTGCCAGTTCTGGGCTTTGCCAATGATGGAGGTCAGCTAACACAAACTGGCTAAACCATCTGTCTCCTCAGTTTTCCAGTGCCTTTTCAGAGGTAAGTGCTTTGCAGTGGGCACACAAAGTCTTCGCACACCATGCCCACCCCCAAATGTCCATCCACCTCCTTGTCTCCAACTTCCCAATCCTTTTCCTTACAGACTCTGACCACCTTTAGCTACTCCTCCTCTTTCGTTACTTTTTCTTCAACACACAAGCACTGCCCACAGCTCTATCTTTGGAAAAATTATTCTTTACTGACTCTCAAGGTTACCCTGGATTGTAGCCATAATACAGCTTCTTTGTATTTTTAGCTCACACCAACCCACCAAGCTCACCCATCTGTAAATCCAGTTTGGGCTTTTCTCCTCCTTCGGCCATATAGGAACTTCCCCCTATAGTATAGTCATAGGGACAAGCTTGAGAAGAGGTGCTGGTGCAATTTTGGTGGGAGATACGGGGATCTGAGCTATCTGCTCATGCTGCTTACTATTTGGTCTGTCTACACTTCCATTCTTGATGTATGATCTCCATCTTACAATGGATTGCTGCTGTGCCCACCTGATCGTATGACTTGCTGGTCCAAGAGGACCTAGCTTATAATGGGTAGTTCTAGATGCATGATTGTTAGGCACACCGTAGTGAAATGTTCTGCCTCTACCAGAGACCAATAAAACATCGGGTTGTTTTTTCAAAAGCCATATAATTCTCACTCAAATGGCATGACCTTGTTCTAGAACATCAGGGGCTTTCACTGTAATCCTCCCAGTTTTTAGGCTTGCCATTTTTTCCATGCTTTATCTTTTTCTATCACTGACATTTCGAACATAGAGGTGGCTGGACTCTATGTCCCAAATAGCAGAACTGCTCACACCACAGCCTGACCTACTAAACAGAGTCCTTTCCTACTCTAAGCCCCATTCAAAGTTAGCAGCCTTCCATGTCACCCAGCACATGAAACCGAGCCGTATTCCTAGGACCTGGGTATAGAATGTGATGCCTCCAGAACCTGAAGTAGTTTACAAGGAGCTGTGCCCCCTGACTTCTCAGTAGTAGGCAGCACAAGCTCTAGCCAACTGACATACTTTGGAGGTTATGTACTGGAAATCTCCTGACAACTCAATTCCTAAATGTTTACCAAAGAGATGGGTCCATCACTGAACTTACCTCTCATCCTCTAGAGTGTGTGTATTTCACCAAGGTCTCCAGCATATTAAGCACCTCTTGCTTAGCCTGCCACATCAATATGGCACCATTGATATATGGTAGCAATGTGATGTTCTTTAGGATATGCAGATGGATTTGCATCTTTGGATTGCATCCTGAAAGAGGAAGAGAGTTAACATAGCCATTGGGGAAACCTATAATTATTGTTGTGAAGTCCTCATGAATGTGCACGCTTTCTGTCCTTCTCTTCTGGTTGGAATAGAAAAGAATGCACTCACCAAATCCATGGCCACTTGCAATGTACCTGAGACCTTATAAATTAACTCTGACAATCATACCATATCCTGTATAGCAGCTGTGATCAGAGCTACTTGACTGTTTGTGGTAGGCTATAGTCATTTTCAGGATTCATCCAGTTTCTGCAGGGACCAGACTAATGAATTACATGAAGATATGGTGAAGGACACTGCATTTAAGGACTTTAATGGTGATGGTAATCTCCACCATTCCCCTGGGCTGTAATATTGTTTTGACTTATCCTCTTGGTGGAAGATGGGATGGAGCAGGAATGTCCAGCTCTAATCTTCCTCCTGTGCTCAGTCATTGGCTGAGAACAGACCAGGGAGAGCATGGCCACATGCGAATGGTAAGGTAGTTCCCAAGTGACAGCAGCTGAGTCTGTTTGCCAGTGACTCTTTGCAGCAGGTTCTCTCAAAGGGAGAATTGAACTACAGCTCTATCACCATCTCAGCTAGATCAATCTACATGTATACATCAATCTTTCTATCTCTATCTCTATCTAAATATGTAACATTTCACCATACACAAGTAGGGTTTATCCCAAGAATTCAATATATTTTGTAAGGTCGGATCTTAACAAACGGCACCGCGAAACAGAGGAAAGCTTCAAGTGAGCTTTATTAGGGGACGCTCCCGGGCGAGATTCACTGGTCCGAGAGAAAGGGGCCAGAGAAGTCGCACCCGGGCGACGGTTGGGCAGGATTTTATAGAGGAAGAAAGGAAAGGGGTGTGGTGAATCTGGGAGGGCGCAGGGTATTCCTTATTTGGTGGTCTCTTCGGGTATCGTGGCAATATCTGGTGCTGGTTGCATCAGTCTTGGGACCGTTAGTCCCGCCCCTCGAAAGGCGGGAAGGCTGGGCCGGGTGGAAGGTCCCCAGGTCAGTTCCTGGAACTGGGTGGTCCAGAATGTCTCCAGGTCAGTTTCTGGAACTGGGTGGTCCGGAGAGTTTTGGTCTGAGGCAACCTGTGAATCTGATTGCATTCCCCTGCCTCGGGCCAGTTGGCTTTACATATTTATTCACACTAGAAGACATTCTAGTAGAATTCACCAAACTACCAGGTTGAAGATGGAGGAACATATAAGCAAATCAAAAGATGGCAGTAGTTTTACTATTCTTTGGTGCTTTTCTGTCTATTCAAAAATTTCAACAAGCAAATCTTCTGCAACTGCATAACAGTCATTTTGAAAGAGAATTAAGAGATTTCTCTGCTGATGCTCAGCATCTAGAAATAATGCTTTCAGAACCTACTGATGATCATAACCTGGACCATCTTAAGAGTTCTGGCCAATCAGATCAATCAAGTCCCCAGTTCTGTACAATTCCATCATGTACACTATAACACACCTGCCACTGGGCTACTTACATTTGCATCACCTCTGTAGTATCCCATCAGTTAAGGATAATGTGGAACATTTCCAAGGACCCCAGTATGATTTCTTTCCCTCTGAGCAAGAATGGAGAGAGGCCTCATAGTATCAAGGAATAGTCACATACTTTGAATAGCCAGGAACTCTAGACTCTGGAACAATATTGTCTTCACATGGACACTGAAAATATATTATAGATTTAATTTAGTGTTCTGGAGTGCAGCAAACAATTTCCCTTCAGATAAGCTTTCTCCAAACACAGCAACTGAGGCAACTTTCATATATACAAACCAAGTGGACCTAGAAAGTTCAACAAGCTGGGTACAAGCTGAACCACAAGAGCAAACTAAGCACATTTTAAAATAGCAATAAGGATAATAAAGCTAATAATTACAATCTCTCTGGTGAGATAAAAGGTCACTGTGACCACCAGATTGCAATGCCAAACATCCTGCCTAGCATGACGCTTTCTTCGTCCTTGTGCTTTTGTAAGCCCAGGGTCAGGCTGCAGGCAGGCACCAGCTCCAGCTTTCACTTGATTACACTCCAGTGACTGCAAGTAGCTCAGGTTGCAAATTTGTTTATATTTAGAAGAACAGGTGTGTGGCTCAGTTCTAAATCAAGTCAGTGCCCTGCTGGTGTCATCTTGGTGCACTTCATATAGCTGAAATAACTTAATATGGAAAAGAGCAACACACCTACCTTGACTTAGTAAGGGCTGCACCGAGCACCCAGGAATTTTATGTCATGACTTCTGTTCTCTCCAGATTCTGTTCACTGTCCCCACTTTGCACAAATCTGCAAGTTTTGTGTGTGTGTGTGTTGGTTGGTGTTTTCCTGTGAGAAAAGAAATCAGAAGCCCTGGATTCAAATGAAGTCTCATTAGAAGATTGAGTTATCTCTTACCTGTGTGACCTGGGGATGATTTATAATCGCTGGTCTTCTGTGGGCCCCCTCTTTAATACAACAAGATTTCTGTAAAACTCAAATGCCACAATGAAGGTGAATGTGCTTCATAAATGCTAAAGTACTCCACAAATGTAAAATACCATGATGCATGTAAAGTATCTTTATGATGCTAAATATTCTCTATAAATGCAAGCTCGTAGAATGGATGGAAGTGTGCAGTGAGCAATGTTATAAATGTCAGATCCATGACAGAATCCAAGACCAGGTGTTCTTGAAAACAGCAGCTTGGAAGTCATCTCCTTTAATCTTTATTTCTATTAAGAACTCTGATGAAAACATAACGTATTAAGAAATGGAATAATAATGTAAAGTTATCCTGCTAGTGAATTTAGCTCTGATACTTGTCTAGGTTTCCATCTTAATTCTGTTCAGTGTATAATGGGACACTGAGAGACCATGCATCTTTTTGTGGCATCCCTAAATGAAGTAGGTACCAAGTAGAAGGCTTTTCAGTGGAAAAGGAAAAGGGAATTTTGTTTCCATTTCACTTCTCTTTATACTGTAATAGGGTGGATTGGGTGTTATTAAAAGCTATATTGATAAAATAAAATATTTTATAGAGAAAAATAATTTGTACTTTTCATTAAGTAGCTTCATCATAAGTATTTTTAATAAAACGATTCCTGTCTACCAAGTGCATCTTTTTCCCCATGGTATACCGGACCATCCACTAAATAAGTAAACAAATACAGATACATGCTTTACCAAACACAAGTGACAGTACAAGCACCTAGAGTGGACTTGAACTTTCTCCTGAATCATCTTTAAGGTCTACTTAGTTGCTCTGAGATACAAGCAAGAAGAGGAAAATGTCCAAATATGTCGACCTAATAGATACAAGAATACCACCATCACAATATTCCAGAAGAAAAGCCATGGGAGGTTCTCTTGTTCTCCTCCTCCTAGGACAGGAATCGCTTCTGCCACATGTCTGGCCATGGCTGCCATCCAGCCTCGACTTGGCCAGCCCTGCTCAGTGGTTGGAGCTGCTTTGGGGATGTAGCCCCAGACTCTTGTGCACAGCCCAGCTTCCTGATTGTGTGTTTCAACTGCAGGTGTTAATCTATTACACCCTAGACAAGCCCTAATTTAGATATCTCTCTCTCTCTCTCTCTCTCTGTTTACAATTTCAAAGCTAGGAATCCACTGATGTCTTACCATGGTGGAATAGAAGACAGCTTTGTTTGTTATTGCTCCACAAATAACGATATCCAACCAAGGCAATGACATGTATAAAATAATTTAAAATAGTTTTGAGGACTTTATTTTTCAAGGTATAAAACACTTCCCTTGCTAATTTTTTAAGTAGAAATATGAAAATGTTAGATTACTAGAAAAGAGTAAGTAATTAAAAATGCATTTTAAACAGATCATAACTAGTGAGGTTGATGGGAATGGGAAGAAGGCGGTAGGGAAAAATTGGGGTGGGAAGATTGAACTAAATGAAGAAGGCAGAATAATAGAGAGAGAGAGAGAGAGAGGTAAAAGGAAACAGAAAAAGACAGAATCACACTCAGAGAAGGAGGAAGAGAGAGAGTGGGAGAGAAGGATGGGAGAAAGGTGGAAGGAAGGAAGGATGGAAGGGATGGAGAAAGGAAGTGGGGAGAGGGAGGGAGGAAAGAAACAAGGAAGGAAGGAAGAGGTTTGAGGTGAGTGTACTGATCAGAGATAAATTACTCACTAGTGTCCAGGCTGCCTGTGCCCTGTGACTATACCAGCCATAATCATAATTGTTAATAATAACTTTTACTGAATGTTTACTATCTCCTAGACACTATTCTAAGTACTTTCTATGTGGTCCTCACCAGAACCCTATGAGTTCATTTCTGTTATTATAGTCATAATCATCTCTCTCAGACAGGAGAAATCTGCACTCTACAGCTCATAGGCCATGGTGGCAGGGCCAGGATTCTGACTCAGGTAGGCTCCACACCATGGGCCACCTCCCTCTCAGCTCCTGAGGCTTCTTCTTCTTTTATGCTCCATGTTGACTGTTAGCCAGTTTCCCTGTTTGTTGAGATTTCTGTGAGCCTTACAGAAGTTAAAAGCAATATGTTCTGCATCTAGAAACACTGTATTTAGTACCATTAGTAAATTGCAAAGTTTGTTTTAAAATTAAAGTGTATTTTCTTTGATGGTGTAAACCTTTAGAGACTTACAGATGCTTGGCAATTTTCTAGCAGTTTCAAGTTCCTTTGATAGTTCCAGAATTTATAATTGCCTTACTGTTTTGCTTAGAGCGATCAGAGTTGCTTTATTCCTGTTAACCAAGGGTTTTAATGAAAACTAGCATTTATGTCTGCTTCCAGTCAAATCTTTGTTTGGTAACCTGGTTAATACTAGGTAAGAAATAATAAGAGAAGCAAGCTATGTAAAAGCTACGAATAAATTTTACACGTATGTAATAAGTACAACACTGGGCATGTCAATAAATAATTAATGAGTAAATGAAATTGATTAATTATTGCTTAATAACAGCTTTTAAGTGGCTTTTAGCATACCTCTAGAAGCCCTTCTAAAAATATTCACCAGTGGAAGAATGGTTTCTAAGTGATATCATTAAAATTAAAAAAGTATCCTTTATTTTCTAGTTTCCTGAGTTTCCTGAAATTAAGCTCAGCATCCACTCAGGAAAATTAATTATTTTAAGTACTTTAGACAGAGGAACATTAATACAAGAAATTAATTGTTTAAAGAGGTGTTGAACAAATATGAGATGGAGAGGCAAAAAGGAAACAGGCTGACACCCAGAGAGCAGAAGCACATCATTGCCCCTGGGCTGGATTTCACAGCCTCCACAGACTGCTGAAATGTTGGAGTTGCTGTCAGTTTCCAGAGAGCTAGTGTAGAATGCAGGTGTGTTACTACAAGCCCTTTAGAGCTAACCTGAATAGATGGTGCTTAAATAAGGGCATTACAACAGCAGGTATTTACCTGAAATCTCTTGGTTTGACCTCATAAGTGCCTGCACAAACCAACTGTTTTACCAAAAAATAAAAGAAACAGAGGAATTTGGTTAGAGGCATTCTATCATTATCTAAGTGTTTTAAAGTAAAAGTAGGAAGCATTGTCCATTGTCTGTAGGAGTTTTTAAACATCTCTTTGTTCTATTTTCTCCTTTGTTTGCTTTTTAACCGTCTTTATCATTTTTTTTGCCTTAACTAACAACCACTTTTCAAATTTAGCTGTTTGCTATTTTTTCTTTGGATTATAAAGGTAATAATGCTTGTCTGCCCATTAAATGGATTGTGAAGGTACTTACTGAGTAAGGGGTGATAAGTTGTGAGGAAAGAGTTTATTAAAGAACAATTCCAACTGTAAAGTACCACCACGACTCTAAGAATGTCATACTAAGTCACTTACAGAGGATGGAGGTGATGTTCACAAGCTTTATTATAGTTCTTACACAGAACAGTTATTTCAAGGCGATTGCTTTGTTCTGATCCCCTCAGCCAATTGTGAGGTTAATGCCATTTAATTTTATGTACGCATTCAGAAAGAAATGAGATGGCTTGATGGAGACATCGATTTCAGGATTTCTTTTGTTAGATTGAAAAAGCAGGTATTTTGACTTGCATTACTTCTTTGAAGCCCCCCCCAAAATTTTTTTAAATAAAAAGATCATGATCAACCCAAGCTTCATGTTAGGTAAAACAGTGACATTTTAAAAATTAATGAATGTTATCTGGATTTCAGCTGCATTACATTAATTTTGACCAAAATGCTGAATGTCATATACAGCCAAGCTAAGCGGCTAGTCAGGTGAATCTTGTCCACCAGCGCGATGGGGAGTTTGTTGGGCTCGTGGATTTAAAATCCTCAAAACAGCTTATCTCCTGAGAGGTTTCCTGAGTACTCTGAGCCTCCTGATGGACAGGATTCATGCTGAGATTCCTCCTCCATGAATCGGGAAAAGGACTTTCCCTCTCCCTTCTTTGGTGGTTCTCAATCTGTGTGTTCAAATGCATTCAAGTACATGTGATGGGAAGGGTTTCATCAGCTCATGGAAGGCATTTAAGAAGAAGAATCACCCTTGCAAGATTAAGTTCAGGAATCACTTTCCGTTTGGGATAAATATTGGCTATCAATCAGGAAGTAGGCAACATTAATAAGGTTATATTTAAAACAGACCAAAAAAACCCCTCAGTAACATAAAGTGGGGGTTATTTTCAGTCAACTCTCAAAAATTCCTTTGAAGCAGCATAACATCATGGTTATAAACATGAAATCTATAGATGGGTAGCTTGAGTTTATACCCTGACTCTATCATTTAGTAAATGCAAGATTTGGGGCAAATTACTTCACCAGTCTGGGGCCTTTTCCTTACCTTATTAAATGAAAATAACAATAGTGCCAATGTCATAGGGTTATTGCAAGGATTAAATGAATTAAAATTTGTAGAGCTTAAAATGGTGCTTAACACATATTAATCACTACATATGTGTTTGCTAAAGAAATAAAGTATTTTCTTGAACCAGGAAGGTCAGTCCCAGCTCTGTACACACAATGCATGCAAGCCCCAGTGCTGAAGCAATAAATCCTCTGAGAAGGAAAGTCATAGTCTCCCAGAGCCTTATTTTCAGAATGGCTTGTGTTGTTTCCAGACATTGGCTATTTAATCCTTCCAGAACAACCAAGGGAGAATTTATGCAAATAAATTTCTCCTTTTACAGAAGAGAATGTTGCTGTCCAGGAAGATCAGTGTTTTCCTTGAGATGACCCAAGGAACTCAACCCCTGCCCCATCTTTGTTGCTCTTTTAGATTGACTTGCTATAAAACATAGGCAATACTAAATAGATAGGAAATCAAAAACTTAAAAGTGTGATGTGCAAACCAATTTAAGTAATGAGTAAGTATAGAGAAATGAATCCACTGTATGAAGTTCATGAAACTTTTTAGAAACTGGATCTTTTCTGATAGCTTCAGGAAACGAACAAAGTATGTACTGCTGAATGGACTTAAGGTTCCATTTAAATTTCCTAAATGAGGAGGGAACTAAAACATGCAGCTGGATTTAAAAAAAAATAACCAGTTATGCATGTAAGTAATGTTCAAATACATACAAATATGATTTGATTCTGCCAGGCCAAGAAGGAAAAAATATGATTAAGGTGAGTTTAGGAGAGTAGATAGCATGAGAGCCCTCACTATGGTGGGATGTCTTACCTGGTCAGGGTATATAAAGGGAAGAAATAAATGCGAGAAGTGGTTTGGGTGGAAATGATGGATATTTTCAATGCCCTCTCCCATAGCCCCTTGATGAGCTTTGAAAAACAATAGTCTTTGTCCATAAAAGTTTCTTCATGCTAAGTCTTGTTTGTGAAAGGATCCTTGGACTTTACCCAGTCCAGTGAAATGTCTCACAGGAGAGACAGAGGGAGAGAGAGGGAAGGAGGAAAGGAGGAAAGGGGGAACAAGAGAGAGATTTTCAATTATTCCCATGTTAAGGCATGGCTTGAAAAAAATGGTAACTTCTAGTATTTATGTTTTTTTCTGACACCAAAGCAATAAATGCTTATTGCACAAAATTAGGAGAGTTTTTAAAATATACAAAAGAAAATCAAGCTATGTAATTCTCTTATTCCACTGTGTGTCTGAGTATCTTGGGCTACATCATTACCCCCTCCCCCCCCACACACACACACTCATTCCCTATGACTATAAATTCATACGGATTTTTAGAAATCAAATTAGTATCTAAGTGTACAGCTTCTTGACTTAGTTTTACACCTTATTATGAGTCTTTTTCTATACTCATAAATACTCTTCATAGATTTTGATTGTTCGGCTCTGCCATAATTGTGTAATGAGCTACATACAACTAATGGATGCTGTTTCTATTATTTTCCCAACATAAATAATACATATATTTGTGACTCTATGCACTTCTGTGATTATTTCCTCACAAGAATTTTCTAGAAGTGGAAATCTTGGATCACAGTGCAGGAGTGTTTTAAAGCATTTAATACATAACATTGTGTTTTGTGTTTTCTCCAGTTTTTGCTAAACTTGAATATTAAACTTTTTTGTCCAATATAATGTCTTGAGTATATCAAGTCAACTGCTTTTCTGTTTAATTCATACTTTTTGCTTTTATCTGCCTTATACCATTTCCCATGATTTCCTTATGATTATTTTCTATTATTATTTGATTTTATTTAAGGATTAAGTGCTTCATTTTTCTTCTTTCTCTAGAAAGAGTGATAAGCCCTTTAAATGTAATTTCTCATTTAACCCTAGCAAGAACTAAGTAGAAACCATTATTAGCTCCATTTTACAGATGAAGATAAAGGACTCAAATGAAGTAAACAATTTACAAAGATCACAGAGCTAGTAGATGGTGAAATAGGTCTGACTTCTCTATATCCTGCAGGGATTGAAAGACAATGATCTTCCTTACGTGTGAGTACAGCTCCATGGCCACATCCCTGGAGATGGATGTAACACCCCTCAGAAGTTATAGCCGAAGAGTAACAGTGTGCTCTACATAAGACAATGTTTTCTCTTTAAAGTGATTAAGTGACAGCAAACTTTCATTGGAAATGTAACACCAAATTCTCATATAATTATAGGAGAAAATTTATCAAGGAGTTTTCTGTTGCATCTCTTGTTCCTATGAATAATTCTTATAAAGGTTGCAGGAATGTTTGGAAAGACTGCATTTATTTTTGTTGTTCCTTTTACCTATAATGCTCTTGCTGTACTTTTTTTCTTTTTTTTTTAGTTTTTTTTTTCTTCCTGGCTAACATTTATTTCCTTTCCCCAAATCATTCTCCTCTAGAAGCTTTCTCCAAAATACCCTCTGAACCTCGTAATGTATTCTAATAGCACTCTGCATGCTCTTCCTGGGAGCTCTACCAGAATACCTTTTGCAAGAATAAGTTTATAAATTCTAAGTAAGTGAATGTTGGGGAGCTTTCTGTTTATAACTGCAGTATTTCCTCATAAGAGATTTAGCAACTTGCTTTGTTTTAAACAAACAAAAAAACAGCTGCCGTCATTTGGGCTTCCAAACAACATGTCCTAACAATTCAGACAAAGGACTTGATCATAATAAAAACCATGAACATGGCACGGCAGTAATACATACTCACTTCCGTGAATGTATAACAAACAGCATCCCACATTCATGGGAACAGACTTGCAAGGCCACCTGTCCATTGAAACAATATATTGAAGTCCATAAAATCGATGTTCTACATTATCCTCAACTAGCTCCACTCCACTTAGTCACCAATCATTCTAACAGTCATTCGGCTGCTGTGTCCGAGGTGGGTAGCGAGAAATTACATCCATGCCAATAGCTTGGCTCCAGGATAAACAAGGAAGCCCTGAGAAGCCCTCTTGTAACTTTTTCTTTCCTAGTTCAGCCACGGCTCAGATCACGGCCTCAGCTTGTCAAATAACTTTCTCAAAGCAGAGGCTGGGATCTGTAGCAAAAGTGATGGATAATGCTAGGTCCCCATGCAGGCAGTCCTTGTGACCCAGGCTGTTTCAGGCAGGTGCTGTCTGCACACACAGCAGGCACATGTGCCTTTATGCACTTGACTCCTTTACAGCAAAGTAAAAGAGACCTTCACAAAGCTCCACACCCTGAGGGAAACAACGTGAAGAGTCTCACCAACTTGGCAAGCCAATCTCACAATGCTGCTTTGCTGACAGATAACACCTCTCTCTGCACGATTCCCACTTCTCAAAGCAACAGTGAGAAACATTTGCAACTTTTGAGAGAGTGACAGTAATTGTCAAAGAAGGCACAGGAAGAATAGGGAGACAGTTCAAGAAGCTATAACAGAGAACACCAGGGATTGAACACAGTCAATCTGAGTTGGGGGAGGGGATGAAAACTAGAGCACCAGACACACTGTGTGGCCTCTGAAGAGGAGGCAGAAGACTGTACTCACTGTGTGCACCAGAGCAGAACTTGCATTTGCAGAAACCAGGCTGGGGACTCTGCTGTCCTCACTATTTATGAGTGAAACTCCCTCTCTCTCTCTCTCACTTCCTCTCTCTCTCTCACCAAATTACTCAGAGTTCTTTTGGTTGCAAGTGACAGAAGCTACAATTCACACTTAATCAAGCCAAAGAAAAGGGAAAAGAAGGATGAGGAAGAGGAGAATGAAGAGGAGGGAAAAGCAGGAAGGAAGGGAAAAGAAAGGAGGCTCATTCAACTGTAAAACCAAGAATTGGGGTCAGATTTGGGATATACGTGACATCATTATGGCTCAGTCTTTTCTCCTCCCTCCTCAGTTCTGATGTCCTCTGTGTTGGCTTCATACATTCCAAGCTCTTTCTGTTGTGTGAAAATTAGACTTTCAAGAGTTATACCCTACATTCTTAGCAACCTCAAGAAGAATTTTTAAAAAAATACTTTTCCTCTAATACATCCAAGAAAAAACCTGCAAACTCCTTGGTTTGAATTAACCTGGCTGGGGTCTCCTAAGAATACCTGGAGCTCCACTGACACCAAATGAATGTAGAGAGGGGACAAAATATGGGGACACTGATACCAAAAGGGAAGGTGGGTTCTAAAAGGCAAAAATAACAAACTTTTGGTCAGGTCACTGTGGTTGGAGGATGAGCTTACATGGAGAGTTTAGAGGAAGTTTTCTGGGTTATCTGTCCAGCTTCCTTTTTCTGCCTTTTGGTAATAGTACCATCTTTATCTGTGGAACTTTCTTACTTCACATGGTTTAGTGGAACGGCCAATCACAGGACCCCGATCACAGGGGTGAGCCTGTGACTTGTTAGCCAATCAGATCTGGTCTCCTGGGACATGTAATCTTTAGCTCTGAGGTACAAAAAGTGGTTGGAGCTGAATCATCCAATGGTGGAACCCTAAGGTGGTAACCATAAGAGCCTGTTTCTAAGATACCCGAAGTATCTTAGGGGCCTTGGTTCCTGCCCTTCCAGACATCTTGCTGCTCAAGTCTTCCTTCAATTTTGTATTCTACTCAGTGCATTCCCATAGCTTTGTCTTACTGCTTACATTAGTCAAGCCATTTCCATTGAGTGCAGCCCCAAAGTCTGGATACAACTGAGTTAGTTTCAGAAATCCACATTACCTTAGATGTACAGGACTGGATTTAAGTTCTTGTCAAAATCTATATCAGGTCCTGAATGGAAATAATCCAAGAATATTGCTGTTTCTGTTGTAGAAGGAGGACTATGAAAAGCTGTGGTTCCCAAATATACAGTATACTGACTGACCTCAAACCTGGACTTGTGCTAAATATTCCTTCTGAGATATTTGTTCCCTAGTGTGCTGAAAAGGAAAATTAACCAGTCAGAGGTAAGGCAAAGCTCTCAGTCATTTTTCCATTCTTACAACCATATACATATTAATTAGATGATGATTTAATTTTTTGAGCACCTACTCTATGTCAGACATTAGGAAAGGCATGGAAGACACCATGCTGGGCAACAATAGACACAACTCTTAACTCAAAGGGTGTGACAGAGAGAATCTAAAAATTAAAAAATCATAGACTTCATACTGGTTTCCTAATGCTGCCATAATAAAGTACCACAAACTGGGTGGCTAAAACAAAAAAAAAAATTATTCTTTCACAATTCTGGAGGACAGAAGTCTGAAATCAAGACATTGGCAGAGCCAAGCTCCCTCTGAAGGCTCTAGCAGAGAATCCTTCCTTGCTTTTTCCAGCTTCTGGACTTCCTCAGCTTGTAAGACTTTTCACTCAATCTCTATCTCCATCTGTGTGTCTCTGTGTCCTCTTTTCTTATAAGGACAGCAGATACTGTATTTAGAGCCCACCATAAATCCAGGATGATTTCATCTCAAGATCCTTAATTACACCTGCAAAGACTCTACTTCCAAATAAGGTCACATTCTGAGGTTCTCAGTAGATATGAATTTTTGGGAGACACTATGCAACCCACCATACAACTTAATATATAATTAGAAACTAAACAAGACCAATGAAAGGAAAGAATATGATCTTATGGGTGGATAAGAAAGGAGTGTGAACTAGACTTTGGATGTAGTAGTTTTCTTTTGCTATGTAACAAACTTTCATAAACTTAGCAATTTAAAACCATAACACCTTAATATCTCAGACTTCTGTAGATCAGAACTCAGGCACAGTGTGGCTGGATTCTCTATCCAGGGTCTCAGAAGCTGAAATCAAGGTGTTGTCCAGACTGAGTTCTAGTCTGGAGGCTCCAGGGAACAATGCACTAATAAGTTCTATCCGGGTGGTTGGAAGAAATCAGTTCCTTGTGGTTGCAGGACTGAGGTCCCTGTTTCTTTGTTGGCTGACTGCTGGAGGCTGTGCTCGACCCCTAGAGACTACCCACATTCCTTGTCACAGAGTCCCCTCCCTCTTCAAAGCCAGCGATGGAAAACCTCCTTTGTATTGAATCTCTCATGATTCAAAGCTCTCTCTTCCAGAAGAACCCAGTCTCCTTTTAGGGTTTACTGGACTGGGTTTGGCTCACCAAGCTTAGGCTCCCCATCTTAAGCTCATCTTATTGGGGACCTAAATTATATTTGCAAAATCCCTTTACAGTAGTACCTAGACTAAGGTTTCATTGAATAATTGGGAAAAGGTGTATATATATATATATATATATATATATACCCAGGACAGGTATCTCAGGGGCCATCTTTGAATTCTGCTACCACAGTGGGTCAAGGAAAACTTGCCTGGGGAAGTCCTCGTGAAGTTGCAACTTAAAAGATGACTTGGCTAGATGAGGTGGGAGAAGGCGCACTGTGGACAGAATGAGAGTGAAGAGGAAAGAGCTGCTCTCACAAAACTGAGAGAAGACCCACGTGGCAAGAGGACAGGAAATGAGGGCGAGGCTGGAGAGTGGTGTGGAGGCTGGGCCACATCCTACAGGGCCACATAGGCCACAAGAGGACTGGAGTCTTCCCCTCTGCACCAGGCAGTTACAGCCACAGGCTGAGGGAGAATCTCTCTGAACCATCTATGGAGTTTGAAAACCTGAAAAAGGCCAAACCTGTAAGGATAAAAGTCAAAGTATTTACTAACTGATTAGGCAAGGACACCAGCTTTAGTGCTGAGCCATGCTCCTTTCTGCAGACCCTGGTTGCATTGTCATTAGCCCATTGTTGTTGGTTTATAGGGAGGTCCAAGGGGTTCTAGGGAGGGAACAGTGGCAGGGTGACTATATAATTTATCATCCAAACTGGAACAGTTTTGGGAGTGATAAAGGGCACTATATTAATTACACTAGATAACAAGGGTATATCAGGACTGTCCAGGCAAAGCAGGAATTATGGTCACCAGTCTTTTGGAACTCAAGGCAGTGACTATTTACCAACCAAAAGGGAAATTTTTTAAATGTATGTTAACAAAGCCTCCTTCATGCATATTGACTACGTAACAGCACTGCACACTAGAATTTAATAGGCTGAAATTCAGTAACTAATCTAACACTAATTGTCACTCTGGGAAATTGTTCTCACACCTCAATTTCCTCTACTTTGAAAGTAAGTTTATCCCTGTTCCTCCTTAATTCATTCCATGTGAATTCCATTTAAATGGATTTATGTATAAGCATGTCTTTCTTTTTCAATGTGTAAATTGCAAAATATTTCCTGTGGCTTTCCATTGTGATAGCACTGGAGAGAAATTTGATAAGACAAATAAAAATTCCCAAATGAACAATAGTGAGTATTGTGCCGAGAGATGCTCTGTCTCTAAGGTCTGAGGTAGCTTAATCCTAGAGCCTAAAGCCTGGACTTTGTCTTCCATTCCTGTGTACAAAGGCTGTTCTCTGCAGGAAGTCAGCCAGCTGTCGCTCTGCTCTGCTCAGGCAGAGAAGAGAAAACCTCCACTCATTCCACAGGGGAGCATTTCTCTCCCTTCTCCATTTATCAGCATTTTACCTGTTCCTCGGAGCCCACCTCAAATCCCACCATCCTTGAGAATTCTTGACTTATGACGCCAGCAGGTGACTCTTTCTCAAGTTACACATTTTATGTCTTGTGTGCATCACGTGATGGGAATTTTATCACATAACTCGCTTTCAGTAAGTGCCTATTTTTCACAAGGTCCCAATTTAGTTTAGTATAACTTCTCACAACCAAATCCTAGAGTATAACAAATTGGGCTAATCAGTTTGAGCCCCTCACTTTGGGGGGCCCTCACAGCTCCTGGTACCAGGTGGCTAAAGTTTCACATGACAGAATTGAATGGTAAAAGCTGCCAACTGGTTGGAAAACAGATCCAAGGCTGGTATACATCCAGTGGGCGAATCATAATGACCCTGAGGGCAGCAACCCTTTCCACATGCACCATTAGGACACATAGGCTTTTCTTCTTTTTGCCTTCAAACCTACCCTTAAAGATCAGCTTAATTTCAATATTTCCTAAAAAGCATGGGAAGAGCTACTCATTGTGGTCTACCCTATGCCTATAGGTCTTTAGGAATACCTCTAAGTATTGCAGCCTCTAACTCTCTAAAGCAAGTGTTGGCAAACTTTTTCTGAAAATGGACAGATAGTAAATATTTTAGGCTTGCTGGCCATATGGTTTCTATAGCAATTACTCAACTCTGCCATTACAGTGCAAAAGCACCACAGATAGACAGTATGTAAACCAATGAACATGGCTTTCTCCAGTAAAATTTTATTGACAAAAACAGATGGTAGGCTGGATTTGACCCGTGGGCCAGAGTTTGCTGACCCCTGGTCTAAAGCCCAATCTAACATAGTATCCTACCAGTATGTAAGCATGTGAAGCACAAACTGCCCAAATCATAAAATGCTTTAATTTTTTATTGTTTTAAACTCTCCTCTTTCTTTCCCTATATTCAGTCTTTAGCTTCTCAATAACAGTAACTATAAATTTTACAGTGTGTCCCATAATTCCAGCCTCACAGGAAAAAATGTGTACTTTTCCATCCATAAGTCACACTTTCCTATTTCTACAAACCTTCATGTCTCTTATGAATGAAGAAGTAATACAAATTATTTTCATCACTGGAGCTGTTTGAAAATGCAAACATATGTAGAGAAAATTGCAAATTTTGAGCATTTGTTGTAGCACATTAGTGAGGGATGTAACCTCATTACTGCTGACCTGATTCACCATGTGTTTGTTGACTAATCACATCAGAATTTGTATGAATGAAAGCTTTGTTTGCTGTCTTTTTAATAGTAATTTTCCTATGATGTTGGGCTTATGGGAAAATCTGAGTTTCTTTTCTATCACAGTTGTTTCTAGATTTGAGTAAGTTTTCATTTCTAAATTGTAGTAGAAGAATAAATGTTGGATCTCTGTTAGACCTCCATATAGTCAGAGAACTTTCATGTTCCCACTCTCCTAATAGAAGTCTGGGAAGCAGTATAAGTGAATTGCTGACTTTCCATCAAAGCCTTCAATAACTTTGTCTCTTCCTCCATCAGCCTGAATAACCCAAGTCTCAACTTTGGAGAGATTCATTGACAAGGAAATGAAGAATTCATGATAGCTTTCCTGTAAATCTAACAAATTTGTCTTTGTCATATGATATCACCTTATTTACTTTCTACCACCCTTGCTGATCTATATATTTTGTCCTTTTATTCTTTTCTTGCATACAGCATCTCTTTCTACTCTGTTTCTAGACCTTTTCCCCCATATTACCCAATTCCTATAAGATACATTTTTCCCTGCTCAAAAAAAGTCTCCCTCCACTTTAAGATGTTTTCCTCAAAATCCTGGTTGTGTTTTAACTTTCAGAATTATGCATATGTTAAAATTCTCTATAATGACTAACAGTCAGGGGTGGAATGGGATTTTTAAGGGAAGACCATGAGCCTCTGAGCTACATGTTGATGTAACAGCTGAAGAACTACACAGAGAATCCATTAGTCACTACATGACTCTCTAAACTGACCCTCACTGTGGGAGTGCTTGGTTGCAGGGTCAAAGTTGAGACATCCAAGTCACCCCTGCCTTTGGCAATCCATGCGTAATTCTCCCTGCCAGTGAGCAGGCCAAGTCCAGAACATAAACTCAGCACAGCAGCACCTTCAAACGTGAAGCATGAAGGTCAAAGCACTTTGAACTCCCTGTGGGAAAAAGTGTTACTGAGGTCAAATGGGTTTTCTTTGGAACCATAGCAACTTACGTTTTCTTGAAAGACATAGAAGAAGTTGTAATATGAAAAGAATTCCATAAATAAAGGTTATTAAAATGCCAGAAAATAGTCAAATGATAGTCATACAAAACAGAGCCTGTGTTTAAATTTTAAAACAAGCCGCCTTCAATGTAATAGGAAAAATATGTGTTTGTTAAGCCCATGGGCCCAATTCTGCTTTCAATGAAAATCCGCAATTCCTGCTTAAGTCAATAAAGTATGTTTGGGGGGCTGTTTTCAGGGTAACAGAGAAAACAAGGATGGGCAGAGGAGCACAATAATGTTTAGGGACCAGATTAGAACCTGGAATGAGGACCAGCCTGTATTCAGCAAGTACCCACCACATCAGTATGACTGTATAACTGTTGTGGAAGGGCAGTATCCATTCTGATTGGCCAGTGCTCATGCACTGTAGTCATTATCTATTTTTTTTTGAACTTTTGAATTTTATTTTATTTGTTCTTTTATACAGCACGTTCTTATTAGTCATCCATTTTATACACATCAGTGTATACATGTCAATCCCAATCTCCCAATTCATCACACCAACAACAACAACCCCCTCCGCTTTACCCCTTTGGTGTCCATACGTTTGTTCTCTACATCTGTGTCTCTATTTCTGCCCTGCAAACCGGTTCATCTGTACCATTTTTCTAGGTTCCACATATATGCATTAATATACGATATTTGTTTTTCTCTTTCTGACTTACTTCACTCTGTATGACAGTCTCTAGGTCCATCCACGTCTCTACAAATGACCCAATTTCGTTCCTTTTTATGGCTGAGTAATATTCCATTGTATATATGTACCACATCTTCTTTATCCTTTCATCTGTCAATGGACACTTAGGTTGCTTCCATGACCTGGCTATTGTAAATAGTGCTGCAATGAACATTGCGGTGCATGTGTCTTTTTGAATTATGGTTTTCTCTGGTTATATGCCCAATAGTGGGATTGATGGGTCATATGGTAACTCTATTTATAGTTTTTTAAGGAACCTCCATACTGTTCTCCACAGTGGCTGTATCAATTTACATTCCCACCAACAGTGTAAGAGGGTTCCCTATTCTCCACACCCTCTCCAGCATTTGTTGTTTGTAGATTTTCTGGTGATGCCCATTCTAACTGGTGTGAGGTGATACCTCATTGTAGTTTTGATTTGCATTTCTCTAATAATTAGTGATGTTGAGCAGATTTTCATGTGCCTCTTGGCTATCTGTATGTCTTCTTTGGAGAAATGTCTATTTAGGTCTTCTCCCCAATTTTGGATTGGGTTGTTTGTTTTTTTAATATTGAGCTGCATGAGCTGTTTATATATTTTGGAGATTAATCCTTTGTCCATTGATTTGTTTGCAAATATTTTTGGGGTTGTCTTTTAATCTTGTTTATGGTTTCCTTCACTGTGTAAAAGCTTTTAAGTTTCATTAGGTCTGTTTATTTTTGTTTTTATTTACATTACTCTAGGAGGTGGATCAAAAAAGATCTTGCTGTGATTTATGTCAAAGAGTGTTCTTCCTATGTTTTCCTCTAAGAGTTTTATAGTGCCTGGTTTTACATTTAGGTCTTTAATCCATTTTGAGTTTATTTTTGCGTATGGTGTTAGGGAGTGTTCTAATTTCATTCTTTTACATGTAGCTGTCCAGTTTTCTCAGCACCACTTATTGAAGAGACTGTTTTTTCTCCATTATATATCTTTGCCTCCTTTGTCATAGATTAGTTGACCATATGTGTGTGAGTTTATCTCTGGGCTTTCTATCTTGTTCCATTGATTTATATTTCTGTTTTTGTGCCAGTACCATATTGTCTTGATTACTGTAGCTTTGTAATATAGTCTGAAGTCAGAGAGTCTGATTCCTCTAGCTCTGTTTTTTTCCTTCAGGACTGCTTTGGCTATTTGGGGTCTTTTTTGTCTCCATACAGATGTTAAGATTTTTTGTTCTAGTTCTGTAAAAAAATGCCATTGGTAATTTGATAGGGATTGTATTGAATCTGTAGATTGCTTTGGGTAGTATAGTCATTTTCACAATATTGATTATTCCAATCCAAGAACATGGTATATCTCTCCATCTGTTGGTATCATCTTTAATTTCTTTCACCAGTGTCTTATAGTTTTCTGCATACAGGTCTTTTGTCTCCCTTGGTAGGTTTATTCCTAGGTATTTTATTCTTTTTGTTGCAATGGTAAATAGGAGTGTTTCCTTAATTTCTCTTTCGGATTTTTCATCATTAGTATATAGGAATGCAAGAGATTTCTGTGCATTAATTTTGTATCCTGCAAATTTATCAAATTCATTGATTAGCTCTAGTAGTTTCCTGGTGGCATCTTTAGGATTCTCTATGTATAGTATCATGTCATCTGCAAACAGTGACAGTTCATTACCTATTTTTGATGCACACCAAACAAGGGGTCTCTAAAATTTCTCAGCACCATAAAGCTTAATTTGTCTACCAATTTAACTTGCTAGAGAGGGTCTCAAAAGAGACTCATTATTTAAAGAGGGTTCATAGCACCATTTTAAAATCTATCTCCCTTATTCTCTTTCTGAATCATATATTCATTATCCTTATTTTGCATACTCACTTGTTATGTATCAAGAAAAAAAATTGATCACTGGATGTTTAAATGCCAAAAGCATATAAATATTTATTTGTATGATATCAAAGAAAGAAGATAGTTTGGAGTATAGTCATTTGATATTAATTTAGGTATAATTAGTAGTAGTATATCAATTTATACAAAGAAAATCTACATTTTAAGAATTGAACTATTCTAAGAGTGAGGAACTCATGCTGTCATGTATTCAAAGTCAAAGATACAAAAATTTAACTCCCTACATTGTTCAGTTTAAAAGAAAAAAAGAGAACTTCATGGCTTAACATAGATATTAGAAAGACAGAGGGGCCTCTAAACTAAAGCATGACAAGGATTCAGACCTGGAACACAGTCAGTTCCTTCTCTCTCTTCTCAAACCTCAGCTCTCCATCTGTCTGCAGGCTGGGTCCCTGCTCTCACACTTCTCCACTTGGTGGCACATGGCCACTGACAGCTCTGAAGTCACATCTTTACAGCCTTCGGCCAAAGAGCAAAGATCGCTCTCTCTTTCCCAGATTCAGTTTTTAATATCCAAGTGAAGGATGAGGATTGGCCTGAATACTTTCTCATTTAAGGTGTTACATTTGAAGAGCACTCAAAAGACAGCTTTCTAACTTAACATGTGACTTTTAACCATCATATCCATTAAGCCTTTGAACTTTTTTTATATTGATTAATTTTATTTATTTATTTCCCAGCTTCAAGGAAATATAACTGACATACCATTGTGTAAGTTTAAAGTGGATGACGTGTTGATTTGATACACTTACATACTGAAAATGACTACCACCATAGCGTTAGATAACACCTGCATCACATCACGTAATTACCATTTCTTTTTTCTGGTAAGAACGTTTAAGATCAGCTGTCTCATTGATTAGGTTTCCTGTATATTTTCTATAATTTTAAAGCAATATATATTAATTTCCTTATAATTTTAAAAGCAACAACATGTACTCTAGAAAATGTTTAAACAGCATAAATATAAAAACATCCATTATTGCTCTACCATTTAGAGGTAACTTCTATTTCTTGTTCTTTTATTTCCTTTTAGACCTTTTATTTTTACAGTTAAGATCATACTCTTCTCTGTGTGTATACAAAGGAAAATTTTTTTCATATTCATGCCCTTTTTTAATTTAAAAATAATTTTTATTGTATATTGGAGCAGAGTAGATTAACAAATTGTGTTAGTTTCAGGTGTACAGCAAAGTGATTCAGTTATACATATGAATCCATTGGTAAATATCAGTGACTTATCACTAAACAAAACAGTCTACTATATCAGCTATGGATACAAAGGAATAGAGGACCTGTCTGGAGAGGCAGAACATTAGAAGTTAAAGTGTAGCCCCTGGAACCAGACTTCCTGGATTTGAACTTGACTTTGATGCTCACTGGGTGTCTGTCTCTGGGACAAGTCCATAACCTCTCTAAGTGTCAGAGCCTTCAGATAGCAGATGCTGCTTACCCCAAAAAGGGAGTTGTAAAGATTAAATTTCAGATCAGTATCTGACACTCAGTAAGACATACTTCAAAATTTCAGTTAATCTTCCTCATTTATTACCCAACATAGTGTTAAATCATTGGTCTAAAAGAGCTAGTCAAAGGCAATTAGAATATTCCCCTCCAGGATAAAACTTAGCAACCCTCAGCAAGCATATAATACCCATTGTGTTCTGACCACATCTCATCTCCCACCACCCACTTCACATGACCACACAGATTACTGGCACTTCTCTGAACTAGACTTATGTTGACTCCAAGCCGCTAGGCTTTTGTAAAGTTCCACTGACTGAATTGTCCTCCATGCCCATTTTCCCAAGAATATCTCTACATAACTTTCTTTTTTATTGTATAAGAACACATTTTAAACAGAAATCCCAATATAAGCAGTTATTATCACATCTGCTCAATGAAATCTTTTCTAATAACCATTTAAACTCATTACACTTGCATACCTGTCAATTCACAATTTAACTTATCTTTTAAACAACTTGCTTTACAATTAACAAGCCAAATAAAATGACCTCTTAGAACGTAATCACCAGAGAAAATGACAAAGATCTTATCTAGGAGCAAGGTAACACTTAAAGGGATTTTCCAATGGCTTTATTTTTATTGGAATATAGTTGATTTACAGTGTTGTGTTAGTTTCAGGTGTACAGCAAAGAGATTCAGTTATACATGTACATGTATTCATTCTTTTTCAGATTCTTTGCTCACATAGGTTATTACAGAATATTGAGTAGAGTCCCCTGTGCTATATAGTAGGTCCTTGCTGGTTATCTATCTTATATAGAGTAGTGTGTGTATATTAATCCCATGCTCCTGATTTATCCCTCTACGTCAGGTTTCCCCTTTGGTAACTGTATGTTTGTTTTCGATAACTGTAAGTCCATTTCGGTTTTGTAAGTAAGTTCATTTGTATCTTTTTTTTAAAAAAATAAGAGTCCACTTATGAGTGATATCATATGATATTTGTCTTCCACTGTCCGACTTACTTCACTTAGTATGATAATCTCTAGGTCCACCCATGTTGCTGCAAATGGCATTATTTCATTCGTTTTATGGCTGAGTAATATTCCACTGTATATATGTACCATATCTTCTTTATCCATTCCTCTGTCAATGGACATTTAGGTGCTTCCATGACTTGGCTATTGTAAATAGTGCTTCAATGAATATTGGGGTGCATGTATCATTTCAAATTATGGTTTTCTTTGGATATATGACCAGGAGTAGGATTATTGGATCATGTGGTAGTTCTATTTTTAGTTTTTTAAAGAACCCCCATACTGTTCTCCATAGTCTATGTAACTTTCAGGTCCTAGCTCCTGTGATTTCTCCTGGTTTCCCAAAGGAAGTGTGGATTTCTTTCCCCTCTTTATGTGACTCAATTATAAAAATCACCATCTTGTATTATAATTGTTAAGAAATTTGTTTCATTCTTTTGAATGTAAAAGGAGGTAGTTTTTAATTTAATTTGTATTTTATCCCTAGAGCCAACAATGACCAGAATATAGTAGAGTTCAATAAATGCTGTCGAATAAAGGGGAAGCGTCATATTCTTTTATCTCAAACTTTGCTGCATTGAAGCATGAAAAGTGATGGCATTTTTCCCAGACAGAAAAATATCACAAGATTTTTGGACCCAAGTTCATTTTTGTCCTCAAAAATTTGAGGATAAAAGTATTGCTGGGCAATAGACATTGTCATGCAGTTACCCTCTCAAAGTCATGGCCTTTTCTAGAAGTTCACGTCTAAGGGCTTAGGACATAATCCCACCAGTCTTAAAGGTAATACACTCTTTCAGGTGAGAGGAATTTCCCCCTTGTTTTAACAAGTGTGATCAGCCCCCTGGAAACATTTGCAAATCGCAATCAAAAAGGGAGCTTGTTATAGCACACAGCAAACTGCCACATGCATGATATCACGTAGAGTACAAAGGAAATATTATAGGTCTGACCAGCTCAAACATCTTTGCCCTAATATTTCCAACAGATGTGGGGAATCTTTCCTCTTTTCATAATGTGGTTTAGATGAATGTGTTATGTTATTCCTTAGAATAGAAAGATGTTTTAAACTTTTAAAACATGTGTGTATATACATATATATATGTGTGTGTGTGTGTGTGTGTGTGTGTGTATCACTAGGAAGATATAGATATATGTATATGCCTGTCTTGCATACAATTGATTTACTAAACAATAAAATGATCTGTTATTTTGACACTCTTACAGTTCTTTGCTTTGTTTTTTGTCTGTCCATACTCATAACCTAGGATTAAATGAGACCTTTCAAATAATTGCTCCAAGAATACTTTAAAATTTTCATTTTCTCTAGGCAATTTGAGAACGTAATATCTTTATAAGGTAAGTTTAAGATCTTACAACATTTGTCTAATAGATCTGAAGCAGAGAGGAGTAAGCAGCCCACAAAAGTCCCAGGGTGTTTTAAAACAACTTTCCTTCCAACATCTCCAAAGCAATTATACCTGACAATACCCCTAGGCTCAAGGAGTGTGCATTATGTAAAAAACCTGAAGGAAAAAGTTTAAAAAATACTAAATCCCACATGTGATTTAGCAAGTGATACTGAATGACCATCTATTTTCTCAGACTTATGAGAGTAAAATTATTTTCCTCTACCAATAAAGCTTTATGTCTAAAAGTAATGTAATGCCACATCCATGATTAATGAAATAAAACTTTAGTTTTATATCTATAACTATGTTTTTGTATACATGCAAAAATAATTTTAACAAAATGCTTTGATATACAACATTTCATTCATTCACTACTTGGTTTTGTACAAGAGCTACATACAAGATGCCATGACAGATGTTGCTATTATGGTTAAAATATACAGTCTACAATATACAGTCATGGTTACCAAAACTTACAGATTTTAAATATCAGATATAAGACATATCCAATAATAATGATAAAACATAGGATTTGGTAAGAATGAAAGAAGAGGCACAGACAACAAGCACTACAGGCACTCAGAGGAAGATGACAGAGCAAGGGAGAGTCCATGGTGGCCTTTGCACTGGACACTGAACTATTGGGAAGATTTCTGATAGAATGAGATGGCAACCAAGCATTATAAGCAAAAGGAAGAGTATGAGTAAAAGTACATGGCTAAAGGAACACAAATCATATTCAGGAGTCTGCACATACTTTGAGAAAAAGACATCTCCAAATAGCAGTTCACGGACCAGATTCAGCCCATGGATATATTTTGTTTATTATCCAACACATTATTTTTTTAAATCAGTTGACAACACTTAACACTTGGTAAATTTCACATAAAAGTCCAAATTACTAGCATTTTGTTAAAAATTTAAAGATCCAGCAATAGTCAGCAAATATTTATTTCCCCATGAACACCATTGGCTGGAGCTTAGTAAACATATTTAGACACCCTCTTATTTACCATAGTCCTCACCTCTCCCTGTAGTCTCACAGTAACCAGGATACTAATTTCCATTACCCAAAGGGTACTATACATGAATAGATGACTTCATATATAAACCCATTCATCTGAAGAGATGTTTAGGGAAATAGTGATAGATAATATTTGGAAGTAAGAAAAAATCCAAATTATGGAAAATATCTAATAGCATGCTAAGGAGTTTGGATTTAATTAACTGAAATCAGAAAGAAAACTTCAGAATAAAATGACCAAAGTAGAGTCTTAAGGAATTGTATGTGGGAGCGAGGGAGTATATCTTAGCACACACAGAGAGAAAGCCAGTAATAATAATCAAGGTCACCATTTATTGCAATCTACTGATCTTTTGGAAACTATTAAAACAATATGCATCATGCTCAAGATTTGAATCTTAGCTCCACCTCCTTCTAGCTGTGTGACTTTAGTAAATTATTTAACCTCTCTCAGCCTCAGTTTGGCACACAAGAAATAATACCTAATAATCAAATTTAAAAAATATATGGAGCATTAAAAGAATTAACCCAGTTAAAGTGCTAAGAACAGTACTTGACACATAGAAATAGCTCAACTACTGGTAACTATGATTTTTTAATTCTCAAATTCAAAGATATTATTTTTTTCCATTTCATGGGAGAGGAAACTGATGTTCAGTAATGTTAAATATTTGCTCAAGGGAAATAGACATCACATGAAAGAGCCTTATCTCAAAAACAGGCTAGAATCTGGACTCTATATTGTTAATTCCTACTGAAGAAATTTAGGAGAAATCTCCTTGACTTCTCTGAGTCTCTTTTTCCAAATTCGATGTTGAACTGGCTCATTGAATGAGTCCTTCACAACCATCCCACCATCTGGTTAGAGGGACCCTCCCCTACGCTCTCTCCTTTGTCCACATCATCCCCATCATGACAGCCAGGACAGGCTGCATAGTTGAGGCACATACATACAGCCCCCTCACTTGCTGACCACTCATCTATGTGTATGTTTTTTGTTTTTGCTTTTTGCAGTACACGGGCCTCTCACTGTTGTGGCCTCTCCCGTTGCGGAGCACAGGCTCCAGACATGCAGGCTCAGCGGCCATTGCTCACGGGCCCAGTCACTCCGTGGCATGTGGGATCTTCCTGGACTGGGGCACCAACCCATGTCCCCTGCATCGGCAGGAGGACTCTCAACCACTGCGCCACCAGGGAAGCCCCTACGTGTATGTTAATGAGGGGAAAATGTACTAGTCATCCCTATTTCCTGAGAATCTTAGTTCACTTCATTGCACACGCCCAGTATGCAATAAATTTGCTAAATTAAGTGAAATGATCAGTGGAATGCCAGGTTCCATCAACCATAGAGTAGAAAACAAAAAGGAATATTTGCAGAGAACAGAAGTGGAAAGAGAATTCCAGATTTTTATAATGCTTTATCCCACTAACATTTAAGCATGTATTTAAATACTTTTTAGATACTTAAATTGAGTTTGAATAGCATTAATAATTATATCAAAATTTTTAGCAATGATAAAGGGATACAACCTAATAAAAATTTTATGTGATTTGTTAAATCCATTTCATTTCAGTGGAATCATGCCTTCTCTACCTGAGCTAGGAGCATGTGCATGTGTGTGTGTGTGTGTGTGTGTGTGTGTGTGTGTGTATGTTTGCACAATGATAGGTACAATATGTTTTATGACTCACATGGAGAAAAGTGCACCTATGAACAAATTGGATCAGGTACACAGATAAATGTAAAAGGTATTTTCAATGTTGCCCTAGAAGAAATACACTGAGACTTCAGCATCATCTACCCTTCAAAACAAATCTTGGAGTGAAGTCAGGAGAAGGAAAAAAATTAACCTACCAGGAGAAAATCATAATTTGAAAAGAAACATGAACTCCAATGTTCATTGCAGCACTATTTACAATAGCCAAGACATGGAAACAGATTAAATGTCCATCAACAGATGAATGGATAAAGAAGATGTGGTACATATATACAATGGAATACTACTCAGTCATAAAAAAGAACAAAATAATGCCATTTGCAGCAACATGGATGGACCTAGAGATTGTCATACTAAGAGAACTAAATCAGACACAGAAAGACAAATATCATATGATATCACTTATATGTGGAATCTAAAACAAAGTTAACACAAATGAACTTATTTACAAGACAGAAGTAGAGTCACAGATGTAGAATTGCCAAACATTGAACATTCTTATAAGAGAGGATCCAATAAGTCCTACAATAGAAAAAAAACCTGGGTTCACTTGGTTTGACCTGATATTTTTCAAGCATGTTTAACCATAATCACTTTCTTTTTAACTACTTATTTGTAATTAATTAACTAATTATAACCAATTGATCTCTTTCTTTTTCCTTTTTTTCTTCCTTTTCTCCCTTCCTTTCTTTCTTTCTTTCCTTATTTTGTTCTTCCTTTTACTTTTCCTTCCTTCCTTCCTTCCTTCCTTCTTTCCTTTCTCTCTCTCTCTCTCCCTCTCTCTCTCTCTCTTTTTCTTTCTAACATCTATGAGCATCCTGGCAAGATTTGTGTTTCTCAGGTCACATGTTGGGAAACACTGCTCTCTGATGGATACTAACTCTTCAAAGTTAGATGTTAGCATCCTCTCTGCCTTCTCTGATTCCCTCCATTCCCCAAATAAAATACAATCCATTACCATTTCCAAATAATTCCAGCAAGACTACCATTCTTCCAGGCTTTAGTTTAGAAACCTTGACTCTCACTGTTTAACTTTCCTGGATTCAATTTCTCAATGAGCCTTACTTTCCCCTTATTAAAAAAAAAATTATATTTATTTCTTATGTTTATGCTTCATATTTATATTAGATTTCTATTTTCTTTATTTCTAATTTTATATTTCTATTCTCCCTTATATAAAATGATTCCCTGGACTCCCCTTTTTCCTCTCCTTCTTGTGAGCTTTCATCCTCTCATCAAAGCCTACTAGTTAAGGTGACAGCGATCCCACAGAAGCTGTTTGTCCTGCTCCCAGCAGGCTCATCTGGAGACTCAACTCCTCTGTTGTGTCTTCCTGATACTCCCACCCAAAGGAATCACACCCAAAGTTAACTGAGATAAACCCAAATTCCTATACAGATATTAGTTTGCCTCTAATCATTCTCTGATTGAGATGTTGAGGGCTGAATTTGACATCTCAGAGAGATTACAAAGTAATGTACCAGATCTTTTATTTTTCATACTTCACAATGTAGAGCCCCTCAGTGGGCACAACTTCTGTGTATGATGAAGATAATCAATGGTTAAAAGGAATAAAAATTGAAATTCCATTAGGCAGGAGAATTAAAATTTTTCATTTAGTATATTTTCCTTCTTCCTAGACAAGTCAGCAGCATCTTCCTTATTTAAGGACCCTCCTTGGGCAAGGCCAAACCATAGTGGTTAGAGGCCAGCTCAAAAGCCAGAAGTCTCAGAGGTCTGATATTAAGGAGGCCTTCCCACAAAGGCATTCAGACTGAGAAACTTCTGGGCTCCAATTTCCTCAAAGGTGATGAAATGAACAGAACCTGAAGCAGGTAATAAGGATAAATCTAGAGCCAGAAGAAGGAAAAACACCCGGAATCACTCTAGGGGAATACATGGTGATCCACAGAAAATTAAGAGATTTCAAAGACATTTCTTGGAAAGTGGCACCAGAATTACCCTGACAGCCTATTAAACTGGTCCTTGTACTCCTTAACCAGCCCCAGGGTCCTTATTGTCCACAGGTTCTGGGTGCCTGTGTCAGACACCAATGCTTTTCTTCTAAACCTATGGGTGTATCAGCCTAGATTAGTCACTTCAAATCTCCAAAAGCCTCTGTCTCACAATTTTTCTTTAATGAAATTTTAAGCTCTAGTAACTGGTCTTATGAACTAAGTTCTGACAATGACTGTATAAGAAACAGTCCAGATCGATTGAGCTCATATTGAAATACTTTAGTTCCCTTTGAGTCAGAGATTCTACTTTACTTAAAACCAACAAGACTCTATAAACATAAGGAGGAAAGGATTTTATAATTAAAAGTGAACATTTCCAATTCAAGTCTATCATGTTCTCACAATTTGCTCTGTTTTGTTGTTCCTCCCATGAAGTTCATTCACCTATTTTATGCCAGGAATTATCCTCAAGGACAGAAGCATGAAGCTGAATACAAAATAGTTCCTGCCCTTAACTCACAATCAAGTGAAAGTGTCAAGAAATCTCAAAAAAATATAAGTCGAACCACAGAAAAGTGCAGATGTACAACCATTACTGAACTACAGAAACAGCCATTTTTATGGCTTAGGCTCATAGGGGTGTTTGCTTTAATAATAAAGGTGTATTATGAGTCCTGGTTGGTGTTGGGAATAGGGCTGGCAGTTGCCTTTTTTTCCCAATTTGGCTGCAAAACAAGGAGTGAGCAGAAAGTCAGTAAGAGGTGCTGCTAAGGAAACAGATAAAGGACAGAGTTTAGAGAGCCCTACATGCCATAATAAGAAGTTTGCACTTTATTCCAACAGGAAGTAGGAAGTCACTGAAGGGTTGCAAGCAGAGGAGTAGTATTAACAAGTATGTTTTTAAGAGATCCCTTCAAAAAATATTCAGGACCAATCATAGGAAGTAGAGACAGGAGACAGGGAGACAGGAGACTTGACAGTAATCCAGGAAAAGCATGATGAGGACCTAAATTAAGGCAGGGAAAGTTGATATGACGAAGAGGGAAGATGTTCAAGTGGGACTTAAGAGGGAGAATCAGCAGGATTTACTGACGAATTAAAGATGAAGGAAAGAGTGAGAGAAATGTGTGAAAGGAAAGAAAGAGTCAAAGATGATCCCCACCCCCCAGGCAAGACTGGTTATGTAATTTATGTGCAAAGTGAAATTGTTCAAAAATTATTAGGAATTTCAAGACAGCAACAGCTGAGCATTAAGCAAAGCATGGGGCACTTCTGGAGTGGCATTCACTCCACTGCACAGGTCACACGTCTGTGAAGCTGGCCCTGTTCCTAGGTTCTGACTAGTACTCGAGTAGACGATGGGACCGTTAATTAGGATCCGGAACATAGGAGAAGGAGGAGGTGGGGCAGGAATAAAATGAGATTTGTTTAGCTATGTTGATTTTGAAGTTCCAGTGGTGCATTTGAGTGGGATGTTAGTATAAGGTGGTGATTAAAGCAAGCATGTTGGAATCAGAAAGATCTGGGTTTAGGTCACAGCTGTTCCCCTTATAAGCCATGAGATCCTGGACAAATTATCTAGATTTAATGTGTTTTGGTCTCCTCCTCTGTAAACCTCACAGAGTTAATAGATCAAATGGAATCCTATTTTAAAGTTCTTAGTCTAGTTCCTGATATATGCTGTCTGTAAAGTCATTCATAAGTGACACTTCTTATTATCATTAACATTATTATTATTATTATCATCATCATCATCATCATTATTATATCCAATAGACTTGGTTGTAAGTCTAAAACAGTAAATCAAGTTTGGAGAATCATCAACGCACAGGTGGCTCAAAATGACAGCAGTGAAAGAAGATACACAGAAGAGAAGATCACAGTATTAACCCTGAAGAACACTGATATTTGATTCTGGACCTTATAGAAGCACAAAGCTTAAACAAAGAAATGAATTGCTAATTGTGGAATTTCACAATAGAGACAGGACTGTGGAGAAATACTTGGGGACAGGATCTCCCAGGCAGGCAGTCATTTACTCCACTGACAGATCTCTCAGTCCCTCCCTGCTCTCCAGACATATGCTACAAAAGTTCCAGATGTTTCTTTTTCTCTCAAGTCATTTCCGTGAAAATTTCCAGCGTGATTCCTAAATTGTAAAAATCTGACTCTGTTTCTAAGAGAAAATGGTATCTGATTAGTTTTACAGCACTCCACAACTCCAACTGTTTAGGGAAAGTGGTCCGCCTTTCATTTCATCAAGAGTATCAACTGATGAATCTTTCATATTATATCAAACAAGTATCATTATTTAAAGGTTGGCTCCTTTTATTGACAGTTTAACTTCTAATCTTTAAACTGAAAAATACATTTTTAATTTGATTTTCTGAATCACCTTAGTGGCTTATGAATATATTCATTTTTCCTAAGTAAAGGGAAATGGAACAAAAATCTTGAAATGCTCTGCTAACTCCCTTAAATTTATTTAAGAACATAACTTGGGACTCTATTCTGTAACTGAAATACCCTTTCTGCTTGAGTTCTTCAGTTATGCAAGTACATAGTCTACTGGGTTCTTTAGCAATTTAGCATCTGGTTTTCAAGTTATGTGATTTTTTTTCCATGAATAAAAAGAAATTAAAGTTAGGTATCAGTTCACAAAATCCATGAACTTAACCATCAAACTTCGATAGGATTCTAGTAATATTTTCCACTTAATGGCTACAACAGACAGTGGCTGAGTGAGGTATGACCAAAAATAATATGCAAATGGAAAGCACATTGCTGGATCAGGGTAGAAACAGACATTTTAATTGATTTTATTGACAGCAATATTTCCATTCCCTACAGTGGGTTATCTCTCCTTCAATCCCACAGTTCAACCCCACTGCCATACTCCTTATCCTCAGCACATAATTTGGCCAAGAAACAGGTATAAAGAATTAACTCCTTCCATTTCTTTTCCCTCACCTCCACAGTCATCTGATAGCCACTCATCTCTAGTATTATCCTCTCCTTCAATTTCATCTTCACCGTGTGCCACTGACACTTTCTGTCCTCCTCCTCTGCTTTCTTTTTCTCCCTAACACTTATCATTTTGTAAGATGCTATATATTTTCCTTACCTTGTTTATTTTCTGCCTCCACTACCAGAATATCAGCTTCATAAGATCAGTGATTCTATCTGTTCTGTTCATCACTGAATTCTTAGCACCTAGAGCAGTGCTGGGAACCAAGTAGGAACTCAAAAAATATGTGTTAAATAAATGAATGTCTGGCCTCCACCTGCAACATTTTCCCTTCACATCCTTCAGTTGTTGTTCACAATGCAGCTTAAAATTAGCTTTAATGATGCCTCTTCTGGCCTTCCTGTCTGGAATAGGCATCTCCTAGACTGTTAGTCTTTATCTTAGTATCTTGCTTATTTCTTTCCCAATTCTGTATACTAAAGTTACTTCTTTTCTTTGTTCTCTTATTCAAAAGGTTTTTATTAAATGTCTACTTTGTTCCAGGGCATGTGATAATCACATGGGATATAACAGTGAAGCCAAGCAAAGTTCCCTGCCCACATGCAACACCAACAGTAAGGGGAAACAGATAATAAATAAGTAAATTATACAGTATTATAGAAGTTTATAAGTGCAATGGAAAAAAACAAAGCAAGTTAAAGAGGGTCAGGAGTAGCAAGGTAGAGAAATGGGAGAGTTGCATTTAAGTAGGGCAGTTCAGGTAAGCTTAGGAAGGTGATATTTAAGCAGGACTTGAAGGATTAGCTATAAGAATTAGGGAAGCATATACTCTAGACAGAAGGAACAGCCAGTATAAAAGCACTAAAGTGGGGCACAGTTTTTGTGTTCAAAGAACCCAAGGATGCCTGCATGGCTGGGACAAAATACAAGTTGGGGAGACTAGTAAAAATTAGTTCTGTGAGTAAAGTGGTCAGGAGTGGACTTTGTAGGGACTCATGGGTCTTCAGAAGGTCTTTAGCTTTTATGTTCAATTACATGGGAAGCCATTGGCAGCTTTTCAGCAGGGTGGCATGATCTGGTTTATGTTTACAGTGCCTGTTTGCTTGTTTATTTCTTGTCTCCTTCCTTATATGATGGCCTTTTAACTCACCATTCAGTATTCATTGACTAGCGTGGTACCTGGTATAATACATAAATATTTAAGTGAACAGGTAAACACATGAGGTTACCATACAATGTTTGCCATACATGGAGAACACAGAGTATATTTAGGTGAGAGATGGGAGGAGAGACTGAAAGAGAATTTAGGGATTTTTTAATGAGCACTCTGTATAAAATGAAGTTACTTAATTAGCATGAGATAGATATATACAAGTTAAGTTAAAGCATGTTAAATGTTTACTGACATATTAATTTGCAGCAACAAGAAAATATTCAAAAGTATATAAACAATATATATTTTCCATGTCAACTAGATAATAGATTTAGTTGGGTAAAGGACACACCTTTTTGTATTTGTGTCTGTGTGTGTACCTGTGTACGTAAATACGATCCTTTGCTGAGTGCTTTTTATGTGTCATGTGTGTTCTGAGTTCTAATTACATTATACCATTTAAACTTCTTAAGAACTCTGAAAAGTAGCAACTTTTATCCCCATTTAACATATTAGGAAACTGAAGTTTGGATAATTTAAATAACATGCCTAACGTCAGACATCTAATAAGAGGTAGAGCCTAGATTTGAATCTGGTTTTATGTGATTTTAAATCCCTTCGTATTTTCAAATTCTTTTCACACAGATCTCATTGGACTCTCCCAATAATAATGTGAGGCAGAAAAAAAAAGACAAAATATTATTCCATCTAAGTGTATGTATGCACACAGACACACACACACACACACACACACACACACACAGAAGAGAGTACTAAGGCTTGATGAGCTTAAATGTTCACATCTTGATTTGAACCCAGACCTTCTTACTCCAAACACATTTTGATTTTACTAACTACTTAAGAAATTAGACATTCTTTTATAACACAATCTACACGAAGTCAAACAAATATTGACTATAGCAGATGTTTTTTATTCCTTCAGGTCATCTGTGAACCAATCATCCTTTTATGTACAAGTCCTATGCCTATCTTATGGAAAAGACTACCTCCCAGTGTATAACTGGAGAATGCCAGCCTCCCCTGAAGCTAGGGCAAGACCTAGGCTCCTGCAATCACATGTGCCTTCCCTGAACTTTGAATTTTGAAATGGGGATGCAAGCAAATAGAGTGCACATACAATCCATTGTAATAAGGTAGGGGAGGCAGCAGAATTAGCAACTGCCTCCAGTTCACAGGGACACGAGCGCTCAGCCATGGCATTGATGGTACTGGCCACTTTGGCTGTACCCTGTGGTGATAGTTTATGTGTAGTTCTGGGGCACATTTTGAGATATTGTCCCTGGCTGCCTTCCCCCAGGCCAGTCCTGTGTTTCTCTTGGAGACTCTATGACCAGCCACCTACTCCCTAATAAATTTCTTTACTACTTAAATTAGTTTATTTCAGTTGCTTGCAATTAATTACACCATTCAATGTACCCACCACTGGTCTAAATGATAGGTACTTTTCTGGGGGTCATATTTGACTGTTTAATCAACCTCAATCAAAGACTGTGTCTTTCCTGAGGTTAGATATATTTCAGAGAGCTCATTTTTTTTTCAGTGAAGGAAATGCTTGGTCAGAAGGAACTCCAGCAAGCTAGCAGGAGAAAGGAATAAACATATCACAAAGCAACCAAGTCTTTCATCTCACAGTTCTTCTGCAGATGTTTAACAGACCTTCACTTCATTCCTTTTGTAACACTGTCCTGAAAAATAGGTTATTTCTATGGGGAAACCTTTAGGCATGAAATGCCTAATGACTGGAATGACTACAGTATTTTATGACATCTTGAAAAAAATAACTGAAACCAAGAGTATTTTGAAGTTAGCAGTAACAGCCAGTCGCTCTCAGGATATCTGTTTCCTTAATCTTCTACCTTCAAAAACATGATCTTTGGGCTTCCCTGGTGGTGCAGTGGTTGAGAATCTGCCTGTCAATGCAGCGGACATGGGTTTGAGCCCTGGTCTGGGAAGATCCCACATGCCGTAGAGCAACTGGGCCCATGAGCCACAGTGACTGAGCCTGCGCGTCTGGAGCCTGTGCTCCACAACAAGAGAGGCCGCGATAGTGAGAGGCCTGCGCACCGTGATGAAGAGTGGCCCCTGCTTGCCACAACTAGAGAAAGCCCTCGCACAGAAACGAAGACCCAACACAGCCATAAATAAATAAATAAATAAATTTAAATCATATGGGCTTCTAAGAAGACCTATGATTAAAAAAAAAAAAAAATGACCTTTGATGATCTACTTTTTATATATGGGTGTGTGTTCATTTTATACGAATGTTTAATCAGCTTCAGGGATGCACTTCAGTTGGAAATCTGGAATTTTTCTCTCTGGATGCTTTTTAGAATTTTTTATTAGAAGCTGTATTTTCCAGAATGTCTAGGCCTAGAAAAACATCATTATAATAATTTGGCAGTAAAATTTAAATGTTTCGTAAGAGGGCTTCCCTGGTGGCGCAGTGGTTGAGAGTCCGCCTGCCGATGCAGGGGACACGGGTTCGTGCCCCGGTCTGGGAAGATCCCACATGCTGCGGAGCGGCTGGGCCCGTGAGCCATGGCCGCTGAGCCTGTGCGTCCGGAGCCTGTGCTCCGCAACGGGAGAGGCCACAACAGTGAGAGGCCCGCGTACCGCAAAAAAAAAAAAAAAAAAAAATGTTTCGTAAGAGACACTAATCTTTATTTTGTTAATGAGCAGAAATGTACATAATTTTTTTTAATGAATGAATTTAGAGGCTCCTGAAAATTTCACTCTCTATAAATAAACTTTATTGTTCTTAATATTTCAGCCCCAGATCCTAGAAGATTAGTTTTGTTTTTGCTTTTTTAATTTGGTTGGTTTTTGTTTTGTTCTGTTTATGTGTGTGTGTGTATGTGTGTGTGTGTGTGTGTGTGTGGAAAAAGTAAAGAAAAGAATGAGAAAAGAGAAAGAAAATAAAGAAATGTAAGCTCCAATCAGAGTAGAATAAGGGCTCTCTTAAAAGTGCTACAGGAGATCCTGGGCAAGTCTGTGTTCCTCTTTTGGCTGGACCCTGATAACCAACAAGACCTTCCTTATTCCACCATCCTTCATATTTATATCTGTTCTGCCTCTTCCTGTTCCTCACAGGTTTGCTGACTTTGCCTTACCAGCTTTCTATTATTTTTCTTTACCATGGCTTATAAATCAAATTAGTCTCCTGGTACCCGAACACTTGCATTTGGCCTAGGGACCCACATTCTCTTTAAAAATTTTCCTAGAGGGACAGCTGTTTATTCATTCTTTGTTCAACAAAAGGTTTTCAACCACCAACTACAAGCCAGGCATTGTACTAAGTGTTCTGTATCTGATGGTGAACAAAACAGACATGGTCTTCACTTTTACAGGATTTACAACACAATAAAGAAGAAAACTTTTCAGTAAAATAATACATAAACAATTATATATGTATTGGTACCTTCTATGAAGGAAAATAACAGGGTAGAGTAACAGAAGAAGCTCAATTTATGCTGAAGATTAGTGAAGGCCTATCAGAGGAGATCAAATGTGAGCTAAAATCTGAAAGATGAGAAAGAGCCAGCCATGTTATGAGTTAGCACAGGCGAAGTTCCCTACAAGGCCAAGAGTTTGATGCTTGGGACTTAAAATAAGGCCAGTGTCTAGAGCAGTAAACGAAAGGGTAATCAAAGCCGAAGTTCTAGTGTAAAGCAAGGAACACACTACTTTGGGCCTGGTAGACCAAAGCTAAGAGTATAAAATAAAATAATAGGAAGAATAAGAGTATAAAATAATGCAAAGAGTAATAGTAAGCTACAGAAGGATTTTGAGCATGCAACTGTTATTTTCTAATTAGTATTTAAAGACTATTTATAATGTGGAGAATGTATTATAAGAGGAGCTGGTTTATCTATGAACTCAAAATTTAGTAAGTATTGTGTGAAATTCTACCCCCTGGGAAGATTTCTCTTCCCACACTGTCCCTCAGAGCCACCCAGGCAGCAGGTTGTAATGCTCGTGCCAGTATATCATGTATAGTTATCTTTAACTAGGCTCTTTTTCTCATTTTGTCATAGGAAATTGCTCCTGAGACCATAATAGTATTTTGCAGAAGAAGCGGGTATTATAAGGATGTTAGTCACTTGTGCCATCAGGACATGCTTCCTTTTGATGAAGAAGTGCCCAGGGGGACACTTGACTCCTTGGCTCAGTCAATCAGATGACAGTGAATTGATGACAGAGAGAGCTTGGACAGCACCGTAACCCTGTGTTTAGTCTCTATGATGTCCCAGTAACAAGCTAGGGTCTCCTCTTTAAAATAAAAAGAAATTTACTTGCTGAGAAAGTATGTCTTTGCTCCAAAACTCTGTGGCGTTTGTCACAAGCTCAATACAATAAAGATATCTTCCACAGATACTGCATCAGATAGGCAAGGCCATTCCTATGATAAATAATCTCCAATTCTCACTAGTTTAACACAATATAGATTTACTTTTATGTCCCATTGCAGTGCTAATCATTTGGGAGCAGTGGAGGAAGGAGCCTCTACTCCAAGTTCCTCCCATCTTGTGATTCCCCAAGTCCTCAGAAACCTCCCCATTCAGCAGACATTAGGGAAAGAGGGTTTTGGAGGATTTTGTCAGGTAGACCTATAAGTGATCTATACCATCTCCATCAATCCCATTGAGTAGAACTCATTTATATGAGTTTGATATGGATCTAGCCACAGGGAAGACTGAAAAATATAATCTAGTTGTGAGACCAGGATGAAGAGAACATGAATATGGATGAGTACTAATAGCTATTTGGCAAATATTTAAGCCCATTAGATCCAATGGGTCATAAGGGATTGGTGACAACATCTTGATTTGGTTCTAATTACATTGCTGTTTATACCCAACTCTGAGCTTTGCCAAGTTGAAACACTTCATTTTATCAAGGTTCTATATGTAATAATGAGCAATGGCTGCAAATTGCTAACCAGACCACATATAGAATAAGGTCTTTTCTAAGGCCCAGTGTTCTGTTGGCACAAAAATAATTTTACATCAGAGTTCCATTCCAAATCTTCAGACCATTCAATGCCATTATCTCTCAATGCCAATATCTCCCTGATATTTTTGGCCTCTATCCAAAATGCAAATCCTTTTGTGTTCCACTCCTTCCCAAACTCTTACTCAGACCCCATTTCTTCCAATTCATCATCCTTTTGAGGCCCTCCCTGCCAATCCATTTAAAGTTATCCTCGGGAAGGCATGTTCCAATAAATGTTATTTCTATCATCATCATCAATTTGTTCACAAAAGATTTCCTGCACCTAAAATTGTTCCTAAGTTCACATTTCACTCTATTTTTCCTTAAGATAAAATTTTTCTCCTTAAGATTTTTCCCATCTTGGTTTCAGTCCACTCAGATAGAGCCTGCACATTCTCCCACTCCAAGTTCTTACAAGGCTAAGATTAGAGAATGGGGGTAGAAACTAGGAAGTGTGTGGAAATTATTCAGTAATTGCTTCTTGCCCATTGTTACTATACAGTATTATTAAGCCTACTCCTTAGAGTAACTATATCTCTTTGGGACCCTTGTCTCTCTCCTCATTACTGTCATCTACTTGCATTCTAATTCCTTCTCCACATTCACTAATGATTTTTTATCAGTAGGTAATGGTCTTCCATGAGGATAGACCCATAGTCTTGCCATCATCCTAGCTAACATCCATGTTCATTTTGATAGTTTTACTATGTTAGACAACTGCTACTTGATCTCCTCCATGTGAGTAATTTTCTTATCTTCACACCATCAGTTCCTATAAACATGGCTGATATTTTGTAAAGTTCCACATATTGTTCATTAAATTCCAATATTCCACTCTCCCACTACAAACATCATTTAACAAACTCATCTTTCCAAACCTCTCTATTTCTTACCCTCATAGAGACTGTCTGGCTGTTGTACCCATCTATGCTTCCTAATTGCCTGTACTTTCCATACCTTTCTAACCCATTTTCTTAGGCCTATCACATAAATATTTCCTTGTCCTTTCCTCAGACTTCTGTTTTCTTGCTTTCTTGCTTTCTCCACCTCATTTGCCCTGGAATAGTATAGGTCTGGATAAATCCAATTGCCTAACTTGCCTGTTCTTTATCCCAGATGACTGAACTCTGCTAAAGAATATCACTCAGGGATCTTGATGATGAAAACCCATATTAATTAATAATTTCTAAGTATGTACATTAATAATCCCAGCAGCCCTTCTATCTATCCTTAGCCCATTCATCTTTCCTTTGCTTCTCAGCAGTTGCTCTAAACTTCACTTGTTTCCTCAAAACTTCCAACCCATTACCTGCTAGCTTATTCATGGAAGCTTTGACACTAGCTAGCCAGGAAAGATTAAGAAGATCTATTGTTCATACAGAGACCTTCATTCCTCCATGAGAGCATGGGAACTATCAGGATAAAAAGAAAATTCTACTTATTAATTTGAAACTTTATTCCTCATTTCCTTTTGTCTCTGAAGGAAAAACTAAAACTTCAACCTTCCCTCTCCATAGATATTTTTCATTTACTTTTACATACAAGCCATTTTACATACAAGCAAACATTTCATTGGCTTTAGGATGTGCAATACAGGCACTCTTCCAGTAATGTATGTATATCAGCCCCTTTATCCCTCACAAGCACACCAAGAAAGCATAATTACTCCCCTTATTTTACAGATGAAGAAACTGAAGCATGGGATAGTTAAATGATGGGCCCAAAACCACTCATCCAACAGAAAATTTCTCCTATGTTTAAAAACAAAATTGGCCCCAAGTTCACATTTCCTTCTATTTCTTCTCTCTCTTCTTTCCTTTATGAAATAATAAATGTTTCTAAAATAAAAATCTATATTAATACTATCCACTACTATAGCTCTTATTCATTAACATACTGCTATTCGCTTTTGTCCTCCCCACTCCAGTAAAACTGCTCATGCTAAGGTCATTAATAACACCATAGTATCAGATCGGTGAAAAGACTCTGTCTTTCTCTTCTTTGCTTCCTCTTTTGTAGTTGGCACTGCTGACTGCTCCTTACTTCTGAACCCTTTCTTATCCAGTGGCCTGCATGTCACCTCTCCCATTTACTACTATCATTTTACTTATTCTCTCTTGGTTGCCCTTGTGAATTCCTCTTTCTCCCCTTGCATTTATGTTCATGTTCCACAGGGATCAGCTGTCAACTTTCACTCCCATCGTTCAATTATCTATCCTTCAGAAACTTAGACAGTTGCCAGCTTCAAGAATTTGTGTGACCGTTTGCTTAAAATAATCTCAAAACTATTTTTATGTATATCTTTATCTTTCTGTGACTTTCAAGAATGTATATAAATGTGCTATTTTGGCCAGGCTAAACAGAAGGACTCTTATCCAGGGATGACCAGTAATAGATCATCTTTAGACCAAAGGTGAGGATAGGAATATCATCTGAGACATGATAAGTAGTATATGCTTATATGTCACATAGAAACTCTTGTCATTTTAATCCATAACCGGTTCAGGTGCGCTGAGAAATAGATGCCAAGATGGGATTACATGTGTAAGAGCTTTATTGCGAGAAAGGCCTATGAAGAATTAAGATAAAGGAAGCAGGAATAGACAGGAAAAGCTTTCCAACCACAGTGCAGGTCAGACATTTGTGCAAGAAGAGTGGGAAGAGAATTGGATAAAAAAGGTCTCAGACTATAGTGAAGTTTTGAAAATGTCTTGGTCAGGTTAATAGGAAGCTTGTGAGCAAAGAATGTCCATGAATGGACTCCCATTTATGGCAGGACTGCTATATCTAGCACTACTGCCATGCTTAGTCATTGGCCACGGTGTGAATTCCCCAATGGAGCCCAAAGTTGTGGTAACTGGAGATTGTTAGGTATTCCTCACAGCAGTATTCCTCTGTTCCTCACAGCAATTTTCTTGATGGAATAGATGAGAAATGCAACTCCATGGCCACCACATTGGTCTATCCAAATTCTGGTGTCTCCTCTGCTTGTCTCTAAGAACAGGCAACACAGGACTCTGCTTCTGCCTTATACCCACCCCACATTAATTATGTTATATCTAAACTGCTTCTGATTCCATTTATGGTACCAATTAAGATGAACAACTAAAGTCCTCTTACCTGAAACCCTGTCTATAGTTGGCCAGTGAAGCATATCTCCACAAAGATTAGATCAGTCTTTTAGAATTAGAAAATTGTTACCTTGGGAATTTGATTCTATCCTCAAGGGAAAATACAGCTGATATTAAATGCCCTGGAAAGATCAGAAGTGTGACTCAAGGGGAATGTCCACTTGAGACAAAAGGAGGTTAAGAGAGACACATTTATTGTTTCAGGGGACCTCTTCTCCTTGTCTAGTTGAAGGTCAATCAAATATGCTCTCAAACATATATCTAAATCCCAAGCTACAACCTTGAATTCTAGACACAAACAACCCAATCTTCCTGAATATGCCCACTTCTCACGTTTTGTGTCCTCTATCTTAATGATCCTATCGTCCATACCCAGTAGCCAGACTAGAATCAAAGGAACCATTCAAGACTATACCCTTTCAATCTGCCCCCACCTTTAATCAATCAGTCACCAAATCAAAAAGATTTCATCTTTCACATCTCTTCTATCCATCCTCCTCTCCAGTCCTCATCACAATTCACCTGGATTAGTGAAAAAGGCTTCTCTCCACTCCTACCTCCAGGATGGCTGGCTTTCCTTTACTGTACCATCAGAGTGATATTCCCAAATTGAACATCTGGTAATGTAACAGTTATAAGTCCTTCAGTGGCTTCCCACAGTTTTCAAGATCAAGTTCTAACAGTCTAGATAAGTGCCCAAGGCTCTAAATGATCCAGACCTGCCTCTACCTCTACTTTTGTCTCTTCTTACTCCTTCAGACGAATCCCTCATTCCAGGCAAACTAAATACTTCAGTCCCTTGAACCAACATGAGAGTTCTTGTGTCCATTTTGTTGTATATGCTGAGTCCTTCAACAGGACAGTTTTCCATACCACCCTTCCCATGCTAAGCCTTATTCTTCTTTAAATCTCTGGGAAGACTGTTTTGAAGACTCTCCTCTTTCCTCTGAAAGCACTCACCTATCATCACACTTACCCCATTGCATGTTATAAAAAGCTTAAATGGTTTTCTGCAATCATGCTTAACTCTTGAGGGAGTTAACTCATTCTACTTATCTTTATGTCACAATACTCAATAAAAAGGGTCAGACAGATACTGGTCATTAAATAAGTGTTTAAATGAGATTCTTTGAATAGTCACCACAACAATTCACCTTCTGGTTAAACTGTTAGTGGTAGACTTTTCAAAATTTCTGTAGTTATCAAGTACATAACAATAAAATGTTTCATAAATAAAAATGGGTCAAATCAATTATTTGAGACTAAAAGCCAAAATATTTATTATAGTCTAATTGATTTTAGAAAATATAAATTCAGTCATTACTCAGCAACTCCTGAGGATCTCCAAGTTTTTAAAATCATTTCATCTTAACTTGAACATTAGGGTTTTCACTGACTTCTGCTATCAACAAGAACAGAAACAACAAAGACAAACATATTTTAAGTGTAGCAGAAGGAGGATGCAAATGCCTTGTGTTTTGTGATCATTTTTGATTCACAAATGTTTCTTTGCAGATTAAAAATACTTAACCTTAAGTTAGCCTATGGAATCTTAAAAATCACCTGGCAAAAAGTATATAATTATTCCTATGTTATAGTTGAAGAAGCCAAGACCAGAGAAATCACATTTACAGAAAGTGACATATCTATCAAGTGTTTTATGTGTTACTCCCTATGCCTACCTTCTTCACTTTTGATTGATCATGATTTTATACATATAATTTTCAGTCACTCATTAAACGTTCCTCAAACATTTAATACACAGCTAATTTAGTAGAAGGAGTAGTCCAACAGGACACCTAATTATTTAAAAAAATAGAGTTCAGTGGTTACTAGCACAAACTGCAGAGAGCTGAAGCCAGAAGTTCCTCACTAGCTATGTGGCCTGGACCTTATCCACTGAGTGCCTCAGTATCCTTATCTACTAAACAGGGATGATCCGCAGTACCTTCTCCATAGGGCAGTTCTGATTATCAAATAAGTAGATAAATATAAAACACTTAGAATGATGCCTATACAAAGTAAGTGTTAACTATCATCATGTGATATCAAAAATTAATAATTCTGTGGAAATGACAACACTTGAGATCAAATTGCATCCCACAAAAGTCATGTTTACAGCATAATTCAATTTTTTTCCAACTAAACAATGCCCCTTAATGTAACTATGCTTTCCAAACCAATGGTTCTCATTAAATCATGTTTAAATATAGATACAAAATGTGATCACTTAGACCCCCCATCTTAAATATTATCAATATATCTATTAGTTTTAAAAACATAAATACTTTTTTTAAAATCTTTGTTTATATTTTGAGAAAGTTTTATTTTTCCTTTCTTGGCTAAATGGGTGATTAATATGTTGGCTGTACTTTGTTTCATATATTTTTAGGCATGTGTAAGAAAAGTGAAAAGATGAATGTTTCATTTATGGAGCTTAATGCTTATTGACATAAGTAATAATTATCATAATTTATATTTAGATGTGACAAGTATCATAAACAGAAAAATAAAAGATTCTGTGCAATAAGATTTTTATTCTTTTCATCACCCATGTGTACGTATACACTTAAGAGCTATATGTAAAGACTAATATTCTACTTTATTAAATATTATAATAATTTTTCATGATGCTATACCAGTTTATAAAGATTAATTAAATCAAATTTAATATTATCATAATAGAAAATATTTTGTCATAAAATAGAAAGCATTATTAATATTTCCAAAAATACTTCTATTACAACCTTAAAACTCAAATAATTATACATTTACTTAAAGTATAAGCAAGAATAATCAGATTTGGGATATTTATTTAATTTTATAACATCTATAGTATTGAGTAAATGATAAGGATTAAGAAAAATGAGTAGAGAGATTATAGCTTGGACAAGTCTTACCTCCTTTTGAGGGGACAGGAAGAAGGTGATGGGAAACAGGCGAGGCAGCTAAGAAAGGAGGCAAGAGGGCTGAAGGAGTAATGGGAGGAAACAAACATCTGTTTCAAGGAGTGTATGAGTTGTCCTAACAACTCTACAAATATTTCTACCAAGCAACGGTTGAATTCCCATGAAGTCATGGCCAAAACACCCAGGAGGGAGAACGAAGAAAAGTGAGAGATATTAATCAAGGCATTCCATCACCAGCAATGGGGAAACGGCAGCATTTTACTCACAAGAGGACCAATCATTATGATAGCTATCCTGGAAGAGCTTGCAGAGCATTTAGGCTATTTAACTGACCAGTGAACACATTTCTTCACCATAGTGATTTAAACAAATGATTCCCATTAAAAATATGTCTCCCTGACACTCCCGTTTTAGTCATCTAAATTTGGTTATTGGAGACTTTGTTGGGCTAGACATGAAAAGCAGGTATATAATTGTTTAATAAAAAAGTAATATTAGCCTTCAGGAAAATGAACTAAAAGCCTTTTGTGAAACAAGCGAGGACTTACACATTTTTTATTTGCTCTTTTTCATACTGATTGCTTTGAAAAAGCCATCTCCTTTTGGTCAATATGTTCCTTCCACGTTGTCCTGCTGGAAAAATCCTCCTTATTCTTTAAAACGTGGTTTAAATGTCACTCTCTGACAGAAGCTTTGTCTAAATTCTGCAGGCAGCATTAACCAAATCCTTCTCTGTATATTGTCCACATTTTTATTAGGACATTTGTCATACCACTGTAATTATTTCCAGGTTGGTCTGTCTTGTAGACAATAGGCCCCTGGAACGTATGAATGAATAGTGAGAAATTGAATGGTTGAGATGTGTTTCAGAAGGGGAAATTATGCTTTTGGTTCATTTAACTCCAAAAAAAGATCTTTCTGTAATCTGGGATTTGTAACACTTTGGGTTCACTTTTTGAAAAATAAAATAATTGGGGACAACAGGTGGGTTCAGTTTAACTAAACTAAAATTCACTTTTCTAAGTCCATGTATTCATTTTTCTTTCTTGTTCGTGTCAATAGCATGCTTTGGATCAGTGATCCTTTTCCTTCATTCAGATTTTTATTAACTCCTGGCAATTTGCTATTTAGTTCTCTTTGTTGTTCTGCTTGCTAGAGTCTTATGAATAGTGGATGCCTGCTCTTCTGGGAAAAAAACACTTGATAGAGCTCCCCCATCCTGCTTGACATGTTGAACAACACTTAATTTGATTTGCTGGAAAGAAGAAAATGCTGTTCAACATGTTTTCCCTCCTGAGATTAATCTAGTTAAGTGTGAGAAAGGAATGGGGTGCTTAACACTCAAAAAGCTCAAATTATCCTGAAAAAAAAAATGAAATTTATGGAAATTTTAACTCATGTAAAAAACAAACCTTTTTCTCCTACTTCATAGTCCAGAAACAAAGAAGTATGGTGATCAAAAGAATAAACAAAATTTCTCTCTTCTTCTTTAATGAAGATTTAAAAAATAGGAAGCATTTTGTGTGAGATCATTAAACTATATACCCATGGAAGCCTTTTTTTTTCTTAAATGCTCTCTTTTCTATTCATCAGAATCTCGTAAGGTTGACTTTTTGCATGCAAGCTAATTTGAATATCTTCTTATGGACTTTTTCTCAATTCCCATTCCAAAGGAAAAATTATAGAGTTTAATACATACAGTGAACACTAATCAATGACAAAATTAAGTTCCAAAATAGTGACTGTTTTTTTTTTAATGAGAAATCATAGGCAAATATTGGTCCTGCTTTTCTGATAATAGATTTAATGAAAAAAAAAGTATCTAGAAATTATATATGTAAATATTCACTCCACAAATATTTATTATATTTCTAGTACGTGACACACCATAGACACACAGGGAGCAAAACAGCCAAAAATAGAAAAATTTTCTCATATGGAGCTTCCAATCTACTGAAGAAAAACAAAATGAAGATAAATAAATAAGGGGTGTGTGTGTGTGTGTGATATTAGATGGTGATAAATTGGTAAGTACTAAGGAGAAAATTAACATGAGAAGAGAATAAGAAGGATCAGATTTCTTATCCTATTTTAAATAGGGTTATTAAAATATATCATAAGAATACATAGTGTGATCAAATATAGGAAGCAAAAAAAGCCAGTTGTCATCTGTTTGTCTTAGTCACTTGAAATCTGGGCTTTGAATTTGAACTGTGGATAAAATGAAGAGTAGATATTGAGTCCTTTCAAAGACCCCTGATCACTCAGAGTGAGCTGGAGATTCAGTAACATCTCTTGAGCTTAACTTCCGTAACACTAAGCCAAATTTGATCAAGTCCTGACAGAGCACAGCCAGAGATGATAGGTGCCCTTTTAAACAGTGGTCTCTTTTCTTCCATACCATGATGTCAAGTCAACGTTATAGCAGAAAGGAAGTATCCAAGAGAGGAAAAAATATAAGGTAGGAAAATTTCCTCTCAAAATCCAAGGAAAACAATAATTTGGCTGAAATATTACAGATGTCTGCTAGTAGAGTAACCCAATGCAAAGTGCTTTCTTGACATTAAACTACACTAATTAAATGGAATTTTCAAAGTTAGAGCTGTCACGCTTTTCAACCTTAAAGCAACCTTTTAAGTCATGTTCCTCAACTCAATATTCTACAAAGAAAGAAATAAGATGAATGGGATCAAAGAACGTGCTCAAGATTATACACATAGTAAACTGCAGAGGAAAAAAGCTCTTGGTAACTCCAATTTAATTTGTTTATTGAATTTTTTAAAGTATTTATTGAGTGTGTATTACATCCTGAGTCCCAAACTGAGGATATAGCTCTGAGGATATAGCTGAAAAATAAGAAGAGCAAGATCTCGGCCCTCACAAAGGTTTCCTCCTACTGAGAGGATACAGACAATAAAAAAGGAAACAGATAGGTAAGATGATTTCAGATATTGACATAAAATAAGGTAATGTGATCGAGAGTAATGGCAGGGGACCACTTTAGAAAGCATTAGAGCTTTAGACATCATTCCCTACTTGAGGAAATGACATTTGATGTGAACTTTGAATGACAGGAAGGAACCTAGCAAGTAAAGATTTAAGAGCAAAGCATTCTGAGGGGATTTCATCAAAGAAGGGAGACAGTAACCTGTAACTTAAAGCAATATTTAGTATGCTAATTTTTTAACTATCCACAATACTAGCTAATGAACTACTTATTGTCAGGATTTCAAGAAACAACAGTCTTTGAGTAGGTGATTCTGATCCAAAATGACACCAAGAAGAGTTTTTTTTTTAAAAGAGATGTCAAATACCATAAATTTGAAGCTCACCTGTCTTCTAGTGACCCTTATATCAAATAATATTTCTGGGTAACATTTCTTTTAAGAAAATAATATGCATTAGAACATAGCATCAAGATTTCCTAATAAGGAAACACAAAGAATACAAAAAAACAAACAAACAAACAAACAAAAGCTTAAAGGTTAGCAGGTCTGTAGTCTTTGGTATCCAGGCATGATTTATGTTACAAACAAATGCAGTAAGCCTGGGCCACAATACAGAAGTGAAAGCCTGATGAACTCAGAGAATTGTAACTTTCCCCAATAAATCACAATTACCAAACACCAATGATAAATAGCTAGAATCTCAGAGTATTTACTAGCTCTCACCATTTGTTGGTTTGTTGACTATTTGACTCTTTCCTCCAGAAATTGGTGTTTTGTAGTTCAACCCCAATGTATTAATATTTAATTGTGAACCCTTGGAAACATCAGTTATGAAACTTGTAAAGAACTTATTATTATAAACAAGACTAGAGTACTGCAGAAAATTCTTCTCCATGATTCTTGCTTACATTCTAGAAGAAATAAAAGCCTCCATAACAGCTTTAGATCAAAGAACAGATGCTTAAAAACTGAAAGAACTTACATGAATAAGGAAAGACATGTTGGTTCAATTTTCAATCAGAACATCTCCAAAAGAGAAGCTAAGTAAACTATGGATATGTCAAAGGAACATAACCCAAAAGAACGGGTAAAATATCAAAGTTATCAGTAAATCCAATCGACAACCTTTTTTGCATTGATATAAATAATTTTTCCAAAATTTTAGTATTTCATCCTTGCAGAATGACTGCAATAACATTTCTTTTTTTCTTCCAATCTTATTGAGATATAATTGACAGACAGGTCTGTATAAGTTTAAGGTGTACAGCATAAATATTTGACTTACATACATTGTGAAATGGTTACTGCAATAAGTTTAATGAATATCCAGCAACTCATATAGATACACAATAAAAGAAAAAGAAAAAATATATATTTTACTTATGAGGAGAACTCATGATTATTCTTTGAACAACTTTCATACATACACAGCCGTGTTAATTATATTATTCAGGTCATACATTGAATTTATAGTACTTATTTATCTTATCACTGCAAGTTTGTTCCTTTTGACCACCTTCATCCAATTCCCCCTCTCCCCACCCCTGCCTCTGGTAATCACAAATTTGATCTCTTTTTCTATTTTTTGTTTGTTTGTTTTTGAAGTATAATTGACTGACAACACTATGTTAGTTCAATCACAAAGTGATTTGATATTTCTATACATTTCAAAATGATCACTAGGATAAGTCTAGTTACCCTTTGTCACCACACAAAGATACTAGATTATTATCGACTATATTCCCCACACTGTACATTTCATACCTGTGACTCATTTATTTTGTAACTGGAAGATGGTACCTCTCAAGCCCCCAAACCTATTTCTTAGGTTGTTTCTTCTAGTAACCTCGTGAAGCAGCATTGATCTCCCCATTTCTGAGATGATAATAACTGAGGCACTGAGGTTGTAGAGGAAGAAAATAAATGAGGAAATTCCAGAAACCGTATTAAATCTAAAAATCTTTGCTTTTAACATTTTCTTTATAATTACTTAACTAAATTATTTCTTTGCACACTGTTAAAACATTTTGGTTGGCCATAACTTAAAAGCATTGCCTTGACATAGTAACACCTGAATATAAATCTATTCTCCCACAGGTTTTCCAGTTCTTCCCAAAGTTGAACCCAACACCTATTTAGAGTCAATACTGCATCCATAACTTGCACAAATCAATCCTTCAGTCATCCTGAATGGGATTTCACTCACAGTAAGAACCCACACACCATCACTCTAAAATCTTTTTCCATTTCTGTTCCCACTGACTGCAAAGAGAGCTCCAGGAAGGAGGAAGGTTTTTAATGAACCATGAATTGGTATCATAAGCTGCTGTGTGACTTAATGGGAAAATGTTTCAGGAAAAACTAGTCCTGAGCAGAACTGTGAAATACAAGTGTTTCTCTTCATCACCATCATCTTTGTCTCTCTTTTCTGGTTTGTTTTGTTGGGTTTGGTTCAGTTAGTGAGTTGATTCATTGGTGTTTTTAAAACCAAAACATTGCTGACACCAACTAAAAAAGACAAACAAACAAAAATACCTGCAAGTAGGAAGAGCTCTATCACTCAGCTATTGCCACATGGAGTTCACTTCACGATTTCACATACAAGAAGTTTGTTCATCCCTTAGGTTTGCCCCTGATTTTTAATTATACTGCTGAAGATAGCAAGAAAGAGTCAGAGATCTGTGAAGCCCCCAAAGTAGGTGTTTTGATTGATTTCTATTCTCCAAGGAAATTCATCTCTAATCTGGACTCACTTCACACATTGGATTTCTATGAGTTAAAGTTTTTAACTTACACATTAAACACATTAAATTATGGATGATAAATATTTGAAACAACTTATTAAAACAAAAAATTTCCTTCCATCATGTGAGATGACTGACACCTCATCCTCTACCCTTCCCAACACATGTAATCCTGTTTAGTCTCACATGAAATTCTCAAGCAGCACTCTTATTTTTTTTTTTTTTTTTTTTTTTTTTTTTTTTGCGGTACACGGGCCTCTCACTGTTGTGGTCTCTCCCGTTGCGGAGCACAGGCTCCAGATGCACAGGCTCAATGGCCATGGCCCACGGGCCCAGCCGCTCTGCGGCATGTGGGATCTTCCTGCACCGGGGCACGAACGCATGTCCCCTGCCTCAGCAGGCGGACTCTCAACCACTGCACCACCAGGGAAGCCCGAAGCAGCACTCTTTTTAAAATATATATCTCTAATTTTTCCAAGGTCATATAACAATGTATAGGTATAAGTTAAAGTCTTCTTTCCATTCCTTTTTTCTTTTCCTCAGTTCTTCATTACCACTTACCAAGAAATCACTATTACAGATTCTTGTGGATCCTTCCAGAAGTTCTAAGACAGATTAGATACATATAGTCATGCACCTTTTCTTTTACACAATTGCTAGCGTACTATACCGAGTGCTCTGTATTCCTTTTGTTTTATTCTGAGAGATCATCCCATATATGTACATGAAGAGCTTACTCATTCTTCCATAAGGACTCAAGATAACCCATCCTGAGAACTGACTCTTGTCCTAACAAGAACCCAATGAAAACACTCTAACTTACCACGGCCCTTCTTCCTACTACTACAGTGGATTCCTACACTTTTCCCCCAGCCACTGACCAAAGTTCCAGCCCTACTATTACCATTGTCCCCGTAGCTCAAACTACCATCTTGGATCTTGGACACTGTCTATTCTTGCCTCTGACAATTGCCTAAGTCTCCAGCTCTTGGGCCTTCCAATCTTTGTTGAGAGTTGAACCTCATTCATTAGAGTGTTCTCTTAAATTGCATGACTTGTTAGCAGTCACTGAGTTTGAGTCCCTTTTCTGTCATAAGCTTTTTCTTGTCTTCCCCAAATATTAACATGGAATAGTAACAGCACTTCTTATCTCAGTTGTCTATCCTAGACCCCCTCACCAGTTCCCTTCAGTGATATTAGGGCAAATACTAAGTTACATATGTGTATCTTTCTTCATGAGCCTAGAATCATTATGTTGTTCCTGCCCTTCTTTTTAAAATACCATTGCTGGCTTTAAAGAGGAGTCTCTTCTTTTCTTTCATATACCTAAACAATTCCAAAAGCAAAGGCTCTCTGTTCAACTATGAAAATATTGCCTAGAGAGTAATTTCTATGACTGCCTTCTTTCACAATTTTTTTACATAATCCTTTTAAAAGCTTTCAGCACCTCTTAGATGTTTCTTGAGATCCTCTGAGACACAAAAAGGATGTCAAACAAGCAGCCATTTGTTTCAGGACACTGAGTCTACCTGCCTCCTGAAGAATTCTACTTTGCTATTCTTCATTCTCTAGAAAAAGAAAAAAAAGGTAATTTCATCCTTTCCTTTCTCCTAACACTGTAATATTAATTGTTAATTAACTTATAGCTCTTCTCAGCCTCAAGGTAGTCTCCGGGTATAAGCTGATATGTTTTGTTTTAAGCTACAGGAAAACTGCAAAAGAAGAGAAATCATCCTGGCCCCTTCATTGCTTATTTCAGTTAATGGCAGCAACGCCATCCTCCCAGTCACAAGAGATGGCAAAATGATAATCATCTTCAATGCCTCTGTATCTCTCATCCCAACATCAGATCAGATTCTTCGAAGTCTTTGAAATCAAACTCTCTTTCATCACGACACTGACCTTGCTCAAATTCTCTCTGTCTCTAACATTTCTCTTTAAGTCATATTCCAGGTAGGATTCTGAAAAGACAAACACCTACTTTCCCCTGAACCTTCTTTTCTTCTCTCCAGGAGGAAGAACACTCATTTAATGAGTCAGATTTCAGGCATGTGCCTGAGCTGCATTTACTAATGAGCAGGGTCACTGTGGATTAATGATCACACACATTGGCATGGCTCATTCTTTTGCTTTCTCCTTTTATGGACCAGGAATGGCAAAGTAGCCCAGGACTTCTCCCACATGGGGGAGATTGAGTCATCTAGCTGCCTTACTCATCAATTCTCTTTCATATATATTTCAGTCCACTAATCTCAAAAGTTTCTGTCCTTTCTCAAGGACAGCAGGAGCACAGTCCCCAGGTTATGATCTAGGCTTAGGGATAGCAAAGACGCTCCTCTGGTCTACATGCTATTTTCTAAGCCCATCTTACTAGAGTTCTTGGGTGTTGAGGACAAAAATTTCAAGTAATAACTTTTAACCCACAACATGGGCCACTTTATGAGAGGAGTGGCTGTGGTCTTGTTAATATTGTTAATAAGGTGACTGTCCTAACATTCCTCAAAATCATAAAAGGCATGTTCCTACAGTTCATATCCAGTCACACCAGATGCTTCTTGGAACTATCTGATATTCTGCTTGTCTCCATTGGTATCACATATAATTTAAATCAGTAGAATGTCATTCAAGACTGTCCAGTACTTAGAACTAAATCTATTTTGATGATTGCTTCATCACTGACCCCCAACGTATGAATCCACCAGTCATGGACTTCCTAACTGGATCCTTTCCATGCCTCCGTGTTTGGTTTATACTCTTTCCCCTCCAAAGAAGCTTTCCCCAAACCTCTGACCTCTACCTGCCACACTCAGTCACTCCTTATATATCTACTGAGCACCTTCTATGCAGCAGCCACTGAGCCAGGTACTGTGAAGACTCCAGGCAAATAAGATATTCAAAGTTTCACCACGCCTACAAATCTTATCAGATTCTTCCAGCTATTAAGAATGTCTGCTTCCTTTGTGCTCTGATCTTACATTATTTATTGTGCCTTGGACTATAGAAATGTACATATATTCCATATCTCCTCCACTGAATGACAAACCTATTGTATATCACTTTTTATTCATCCCTGCATTCTTCCAGTACCTTAAAAAGAGGTATATTTATAGATGATTTTTATAAAATTATTTAGCTATATTGTCACATGTTTGGAAGCCAAGTTTGGCATCTAGAGTTTATGGCAAATTTGTGATATTAGCCAACATTTTCACTCCACATATTTTGTTACCAGCACAGTTCACTCCAGACACCTTGCAGGTGTTAAATTAGTTTTCCTTCACAACAGCCCTTTGAGGTAGGTACTATTATTATTTACATTTATACTGATGAGGAAACCGAGACATACAGATATTAAATAACTTGCCACACAACTGATGAGTGGAAAAGCCAGACTGTCAGTGCTTATAGTGAATGGATAAGTAGGAATGTTCTGCATCAAGGGTGTTTTCTGGAAAGCTCCAGTCTAAGTCCTTTCTTTGAAATTGAAGGAACCTTGTTGCTTCAGTCTTACTCCACGTCAGACTCTGGTTGTCAGTGTAATGGACAGGGAATTTATTGAAGAGTCCAGTGAGAAAATTGTGATGGTAGAGGCTTGGTACAAGGCCTGAAATCACTTCTACAGTCTGCAGGGATTCCGTTTTTGCTATGTTAAGACAGAGACAAAGAGGGTGAACAGGTTCTATTTTAACTCTAGAAATTTTGAAAGTACATTTTCCTCCTTATTTTCAGTACTGCTTGAGAACTTGTTTCAGTTTCTTAGAAGGGTGTATATGGAGGCTCATTCCAAAAAAAATCAGCCACATTGTTAGAAGGTGGAGCACCCTGGAAAAGAAAAAAATGATGAGTACATCAAAATTACTGAGATATGATAAAGAGCCCTTAGCTAGGATTTAAAACTGGTTTTACCCCTGGCTTTGCCACTTACAAAGCAAGTAATTTTGCACAGGTCCTCCCATGATTCTCACTTTTCTTATCAGGAAATGGAGACAACTATGCCTGTTTTGTAGGATTGTTGGGAAGATTAAATGAGACACTAAACAAGAAAGCATTCAACATCAGAAGATTACTGTATAAATTGAAGGAACCTTGTTGCTTTAGTCTTACTCCAGGTCTGACTCTGGTTGTCAGTGTAATGGACAGGGAATTTATTGAAAAGTCCAGTGAGAAAATTGTGATGGTAGAGGCTTGGCACAAGGCTTGAAATCACTTCTACAATCTGCAGGGATTCACTTTTTGCTATGTTAAGACAGAGACAAAGAGGGTGAACAGGTTCTATTTTAATTCTAGAAATTTTGAAAGGAGATTTTCCTCCTTATTTTCAGTACTGCTTGAGAACTTGTTTCAGTAAATACAACAATTTTCATCTAAGTTTAAAATCCAAATAGATATTTTTGTTCTTTTTTTAACTTGCAAGACTTGAAAATCACAGGCCAGCAGTGGCAACATTCAACCTTCTGAGTAAGGATCTTCATAGTTCATTCAAAAATCTCACCAGTAACTTCTTCAACTTCCTTATATTGAACCTGAATCCCTCTAACTACAACCCCTGTTCCTCTGGCTTGTTTTAGCAGGGAACAGCTGGTCTACAATCTCCATGTAATATCCATTCATGGATTTATTAAATTGTAATGCATATTAGCTGGGTTACATATTCTGAAAGTAGCAGGCGCTTAGCATTACCAGCAGTCATTTTTCAGTTCTGTGCAAAATATACCCCTGGGAGCTCTTAGCAGATGTTTGCTAAAATTATTGAAAGAAACAAGAAATAAGACTTTCCCTATTTTTGCATCCACAGTGAGTAAACCATTTAAAAACAGCCACAAGACATCTCCAAATCTGAAAATTAAGAAAGGCACTCTTTTTGTGAATATACTTGTCCAAGCATAGTTACATATCACAAGTTAAATCATAAAAGATGATGCCATCTTACACAGGAGAACATGTTCCTATTACAGCAGTTATGGCTTATGCATGTTAAAATACTGTTTTTAAAACTAAGATTTTATATATTCTTACCTCGAAGGGGCCAAGTAGTATCAGACTTTATGTAACAACCTAAATCAGGAAGCAAAGAAAGAGAAAGCAAGAGGGTGAAAGAATGAGAACAAGAGTGTAAATGAGAGCAATAGAGGAAGGGAGGGATGGAGGAACAGAAGGAAAAATGAATGGACAAAAAAACATTCATTCCTCTATTCCTAGAAAACATATGGTGATTTTATAGCATTTTTTTTGTCTCATTTATTTTCTGTAAGATACTTTGCAAAACTTGTGCTGGGAGAAATCTTGGAAGGAGTAAATCAAAATTAAAGAGGGATACACATAAATATATAAAGTAAATATTAATAGACATAAAGGGAGAAATTGATAATAATACAATAATAGTAGGGGACTTTAACACCCCACTTACATCAATGGACAGATCCTCTAGACAGAAAATCAATAAGGCAACAGTGGTCTTGAATGACAAAATAAACCAGTTGGACTTAGTAGATATCTATAGGACATTCCATCCAAAAACAGCAGAATACACATTCTTTTTAAGTGTGCATGGAATGTTCTCAAGGATAGACCACACACTAGGCAACAAAACAAGTCTCAACAAATTTAAGAGAATAGAAATTATATCAAGCATTTTTTCTGACCACAATGGTATGAAACTAGAACTCAATCACAGAAAGAAAAATGGGAAAAGGACAAACAGATGGGGACTAAACATGCTACTAAAAAAAAAAAAAAATGGATCAATGAGGAAATCAGAAAATATGTCAAGACAAATGAAAATGGAAACATAGCTTACCAAAATCTATGGAATGCAGCAAAAACAGAAGGAAGTTTACAGTGATAAGGTCTTCCTCAATAAATAAGAAAGAACTCAAACAACCTGAACTACCATCTAAAGGAATTAGAACAAGAAGAACAAACAAAGCCCAAAGTCAGCAGAAGGGAGGAAATAATAAATATCAGAGAGGAAATAAATAAAATAGAGACCAAAAAAAAAAAAAAAACAATAGAAAAGGTCAATAAAACCAAAAGCTGGTTTTTTGAAAAGATAAACCTTTAGCCAGGATCACCAAGAAGAAAAGAGGGAAGACCAAATAAACAAATTAAAAAATAAAAGAGTAGAAATAAAAATACCACAGAGACATGAAAAATATTGTCAGAAAATATGATGAACAATTATATGCCAACAAATTGGTCAACTTAGAAGAAATGGACAAATTTCTAGAAACATAAAATCTGGCAAGACCAAATCAGGGAGAAACAGACAATCTGAATAGACTGATCACAGTACTGAAATTCAATTTGTAATTGAAAAAACTCCCAACAAACAAAAGTTCAGAACCAGACAATATCACGGGGGAATTCTACTAAACATATAAAGAAGAGGCAATACCCATCCTTCTAAAACTATTCCAAAAAATTAAAGAAGACAGAACATTCCCAAATTCATTCTTTGAGTCCAACATTACCCTGAAACCAAAGTAAGACAAAGACACTACAAAGGAAAAGAATTACAGGCCAATATATTTGATGAATATAGGCAAAAAAATCAACAGAATATTAGCAAACCTAATCCAACAATATATGAAAAGGATCGTACACTATGATCAAGTAGGATGTATTCCATGGATGCAAGGATGGTTCAATATTCACAAATCAATCAATGTGATATACCACATTAACAAAAAGAAGGATAAAAATTACATGATCTTCTCAATAGATGCAGAAAAAGCATTTGACAAAATTCAACATCCTTTCGTAATAAAAACCCTCATCAAAGTTGGTATGGAGGGAAGATATCTCAACATAATAAAGGCCATTTATGACAATCACACAGTTAATATCATACTAAATGGTGGAAAGGTGAAAGCCTTTCCTCTAAATTCAAGAAGAAAACAAGGATGCCCAGTCTTACCACTATTTAATATAGTATTGGAAGTCCTAATCACAGAAAACAGAGGGGACCCCGGAGGAAGATGGCGGAAGAGTAAGACGCGGAGATCACCTTCCTCCCCACAGATACATCAGAAATTCAACTACACGTGGAACAACTCCTACAGAACACCTACTGAACGCTGACAGAAGACCTCAGACCCCCCAAAAGGCAAGAAACTCCCCACATACCTGGGTAAGGCAAAAGAAAAAAAGAATAAACAGAGACAATAGGATAGGGACGGGACCTGCACCAGTGGGAGGGAGCCGTGAAGGAGGAAAGGTTTCCACACACTACAAGCCCCTTCGCGGGCGGAGACTGCAGGTGGCGGAGGGGGAAAGCTTCGGAGTAGCGGAGGAGAGCACAGCAACAGGGGTGTGGAGGGCAAAGCGGAGAGATTCCGGCACAGAGGATCAGTGCCCTCAGGCACTCACCAGCCCCAGAGGCTTGTCTGCTCGGCCACCGGGGCGGGCGGGGCTGGGAGCTGAGGCTTGGGTATCGGGTTTCAGTCGGAGCGCAGGGAGAGGACTGGGGCTGGCGGCAGGAAGAGAGCCTGAAGGGGTTAGTGCACCACGGGAGTCTGGGGAAAGGGTCTGGAGCTGCCGAAGAGGCAAGAGACTTTTTTGCCTTTTGTTTCCTGGTGCGCGAGGAGAGGGCATTAAGAGGGCTGCTTGGGGAAGCGCCGGAGACAGGCGCGAGCCGCGGCTAAAGGCGCAGACCTCGGAGACGGGCGTGGGACGCTGGGGCTGCTGCTGCCGCCGCGGCCGCGGGGCCTGTGTGCGAGCGCGGGTCACTGTCCGCCCCGCCTTCCGGGGGGCCTGTGCACCCCGCCACTGCCGGGGTCCCGGGACCCGGGGACGGCTTTCCCGGGAAAGCGCACGGAGCGCCTCGGGCTGCTACAACGTCACGCCGGCCTCTGCCGCCGCAGGCCCGCCCCATACTGCGCGCCCCTCCCTCCCCTCTGCCTGAGTAAGCCAGAGCCCCCGAATCAGCGGCTCCTTTAAACCCGTCCTGTCTGAGCGAAGAACGGACGCCCTCCGGCGACCTACGCGCAGAGGCGGGGCCAGGTCCAAGGCTGAGACCCGGGAGCTGTGAGAGCAGAGACAGGGAAATCTCTCTGTGCAGCCTCGGAGGCAGCGGATTAAAGCTCCACGGTCCATTTGATGTGCCCTGCGTCTGTGGAGCGCATAAATGGACAGCGAATCGTCCCAAATTGAGGAAGTGGACTTTGAGGACAAGATTTAAGACTTTCCCCCCTCTTCCTCTTTTTACAACGAATTATCCCAAATTAAGGAGGTGGACTTAGAGAGCAAGATTTCAGACTTCTCGCCCTTTTCCTCTTTTTACAACGAATTATCCCAAATTGAGGAGGTGGACTTGGAGAGCAAGATTTTTGATTTTTCCCCCTGCTCTCTTTTTGTGAATGTGTACGTGTAATCTTCTGTGTAAGATTCTCTCTGTATAGCTTTGCTTCCACCATATGTCCCAGGGTTCTATCTGTCCGTTTTTTTTTTTTTCAATAGTTACTTTTTAATTTTAATAATGCTACTATATTTCATACTTTATTCTATTTTACTTTACCTGCTCTTTCTTTTTTTCCTACCTTCCCTTCCTCCCTCCCTCCCTCCGCTCCTCCTTTCCTTCTTTCTTTTCCTTTCCTCCCTCCCTCCCTCCCACCCTTCCTCTTTCCACTTTCTTTTTCTTTCCTTCCTCCCTCCCTCGCTCCTGTCTTTCTTTCTTTCTTTCCTTCCTCCCTCTCTCCCTCCCTTCTTCCATATACTCTTCCTTTTGCTTTCATTCCTCCCTCCCTCCCTCCTTTCTTTCTTTCCATCCTTCCTCCATCCCTCCCTCCTTTCTTTCTTTCTTCCTTCCTTCCTTTCTTCCCTTCTTCCTTTCTTTCCCTCTCTCTTTCTTTCTTCTACTAATTCTTTCTTTCTACTTTTTCTCCCTGTTATTCTGAGCCGGGTGGATGAAAGGCTCTTGGTGTTGCAGCCAGGAGTCAGTGCTGTGCCTCTGAAGTGGGAGAGCCAACTTCAGGACACAGGTCCACAAGAGACCTCCCAGCTCCACATAATATCAAGCAGCGAAAATCTCGCAGAAATCTCCATCTCAACACCAGCACACAGCTTCACTCAACGACCAGCAAGCTACAGTGCTGGTCACCCTATGCCAAGCAACTAGCAAGGCAGGAACACAACCTCACCCATTAGCAGAGAGGCTACCTAAAAACATAATAAGGCCACGGGCACCCCAAAACACACCACCAGACGTAGACCTGTCCACCAGAAAGACAAGATTGAGCCTCAACCACCAGAACACAGGCATTAGTCCCGCCCACCAGGAAGCTTACACAACCTACTGAAACAACCTTAGCCACTGGGGACAGACACCAAAAACAACGGGAACTACGAATCTGCAGCCTGCAAAAAGGAGACCCCCAAACACAGTAACATATGCAAAATGAGAAGACAGAAAAACACACAGCAGGTGAAGGAGCAAGATAAAAACCTACCAGACCTAACAAATGAAGAGGTAATAGGCAGTCTACCTGAAAAAGAATTCAGAATAATGATAGTAAAGCTGATCCAAGATTCTATTTCCAAGATCCAAAATCTTGGAAATAGAATAGACAAAATGCAAGAAACAGTTAACAAGGACCTAGAAGAACTAAACATGAATCAAGCATGGATTAAAAACACAATAAATGAAATGAAAAATACTCTAGATGGGATCAATAGCAGAATAACTGAGGCAGAAGAATGGATAAGTGAGGTGGAAGATAAAATAGTGGAAATAAGTGATGCAGAGCAAAATAAAGAAAAAAGAATGAAAAGAACAGAGGACAGTCTCAGAGACCTCTGGGACAACATTAAACGCACCAACATTCGAATTATAGGGGTTCCAGAAGAAGAAGAGAAAAAGAAAGGGACTGAGAAAATATTTGAAGAGATTATAGTTGAAAACTTCCCTAATATGGGAAAGGAAATAGTTAATCAAGTCCAGGAGGCACAGAGAGTCCCATACAGAATAAATCCAAGGAGAAATACGCCAAGACACATATTAATCAAACTGTCAAAAATTAAACACAAAGAAATCATATTAAAAGCAGCAAGGGAAAAGCAACAAATAACACACAAGGGAATTCCCATCAGGTTAACAGCTGATCTCTCAGCAGAAACTCTACAAGCCAGAAGGGAGTGGCAGGACATAATTAAAGTGATGAAGGAGAGAAACCTGCAACCAACATTACTCTACCCAGCAAGGATCTCATTCAGATTTGATGGAGAAATTAAAACCTTTACAGACAAGCAAAAGCTGAGAGAGTTCAGCACCACCAAACCAGCTTTACAACAAATGCTAAAGGAACTTCTCTAGGCAAGAAACACAACAGAAGGAATATACCTACAATAACGAACCCAAAGCAATTAAGGAAATGGGAATAGGAACATACATATCAATAATTACCTTAAATGTAAATGGACTAAATGCTCCCACCAAAAGACACAGATTGGCTGAATGGATACAAAAACAAGACCCATATATATGCTGTCTACAAGAGACCCACTTCAGACCTAGAGACACATACAGATTGAAAGTAAGGGGATGCAAAAAGATATTCCATGCAAATGGAAATCAAAAGAAAGCTGGAGTAACAATTCTTATATCAGACAAAATAGACTTTAAAATAAAGACTAATAGAAGAGACAAAGAAGGACACTACATAATGATCAAGGGATCGATCCAAGAAGAAGATATAACAATTGTAAATATTTATGCACCCAACATAGGAGCACCTCCATACATAAGGCAAATACTAACAGCCATAAAAGGGGAAATCGACAGTAACACAATCATGGTAGGGGACTTTAACACCCTGCTTTCACCAATGGACAGATCATCCAAAATGAAAATAAATAAGGAAACACAAGCTTTAAATGATACATTAAACAAGATGGACTTAATTGATATTTATAGGACATTCCATCCAAAAACAACAGAATACACATTTTTCTCAAGTGCTCATGGAACATTCTCCAGGATAGATCATATCTTGGGTCACAAATCAAGCCTTGGTAAATTTAAGAAAATTGAAATTGTATCAAGTATCTTTTCCGACCACAATGCTATGAGACTAGATATCAATTACAGGAAAAGATCTGTACAAAGTACAAACACATGGAGGCTAAACAATACACTACTCAATAACGAAGTGATCACTGAAGAAATCAAAGAGGAAATTAAAAAATACCTAGAAACAAATGACAATGGAGACACGACGACCCAAAACCTATGGGACGCAGCAAAAGCAGTTCTAAGGGGGAAGTTTATAGCAATACAATCCCACCTTAAGAAACAGGAAACATCTCGAGTAAACAACCTGACCCTGCACCTAAAGCAATTAGAGAAAGAAGAAGAAAAAAACCCCAAAGCTAGCAGAAGGAAAGAAATCATAAAGATCAGATCAGAAATAAATGAAAAAGAAATGAAGGAAACGATAGCAAAGATCAACAAAACTAAAAGCTGGTTCTTTGAGAAGATAAACAAAATTGACAAACCATTAGCCAGACTCATCAAGAAAAGAAGGGAGAAGACTCAAATCAATAGAATTAGAAATGAAAAAGGATAAGTAACAACTGACACTGCAGAAATACAAAAGATCATGAGAGATTACTACAAGCAACTCTATGCCAATAAAATGGACAACCTGGAAGAAATGGACAAATTCTTAGAAATGCACAACCTGCCAAGACTGACTCAGGAAGAAATAGAAAATATGAATAGACCAACCACAAGCACTGAACTTGAAACTGTGGTTAAAAATCTTCCAACAAACAAAAGCCCAGGACCAGATGGCTTCACAGGCGAATTCTATCAAACATTTAGAGAAGAGCTAACACCCATCCTTCTCAAATTCTTCCAAACAATTTCAGAGGAAGGAACACTCCCAAACTCATTCTACGAGGCCACCATCACCTTGATACCAAAACCAGGCAAGGATGTCACAAAGAAAGAAAACTACAGGCCAATATCACTGATGAACATAGATGCAAAAATCCTCAACAAAATACTAGCAAACAGAATCCAACAGCACATTAAAAGGATCATACACCATGATCAAGTGGGGTTTATTCCAGGAATGCAAGGATTCTTCAATATATGCAAATTAATCAATGTGATACAACATATTAACAAGTTGAAGGAGAAAAACCATATGATCATCTCAATAGATGCAGAGAAAGCTTTTGACAAAATTCAACACCCATTTATGATAAAACCCTGCAGAAAGTAGGCATAGAGGGAACTTTCCTCAACATAATAAAGGCCATATATGACAAACCCACAGCCAACATCGTCCTCAATGGTGAAAAACTGAAACCATTTCCACTAAGATCAGGAACAAGACAAGGTTGTCCACTTTCACCACTCTTATTCAACATAGTTTTGGAAGTTTTAGCCACAGCAATCAGAGAAGAAAAGGAAATAAAAGGAATCCAAATTGGAAAAGAAGAAGTAAAGCTGTCACTGTTTGCAGATGACATGATACTATACATAGAGAATCCTAAAGATGCTACCAGAAAACTACTAGAGCTAATCAATGAATTTGGTAAAGTAGCAGGATACAAAATTAATGCACAGAAATCTCTGGCATTCCTGTACACTAATGATGAAAAATCTGAAAATGATATCAAGAAAACACTCCCATTTACCATTGCAACAAAAAGAATAAAATACCTAGGAATAAACCTACCTCAGGAGACAAAAGACCTGTATGCAGAAAATTATAAGACACTGATGAAAGAAATTAAAGATGATACAAATAGATGGAGAGATGTACCATGTTCTTGGATTGGAAGAATCAACATTGTGAAAATGACTCTACTACCGAAAGCAATCTACAGATTCAATGCAATCCCTATCAAACTACCATTGGCATTTTTCACAGAACTAGAACAAAAAATTTCAAAATTTGTTTGGAAAAACAAAAGACCCTGAATAGCCAAAGCAATCTTGAGAATGAAAAACGGAGCTGGAGGAATCAGGCTCCCTGACTTCAGACTATACTCCAAAGCTACAGTAATCAAGACAGTATGGTACTGGCATAAAAACCGAAAGATAGATCAATGGAACAGGATAGAAAGCCCAGAGATAAACCCACGCACATATGGCCAACTTATCTTTGATAAAGGAGGCAGGAATGTACAGTGGAGAAAGGACAGCCTCCTCAGTAAGTGTTGCTGGGGAAACTGGACAGGGACATGTAAAAGTATGAGATTAGATCATTCCCTAACACCATACACAAAAATAAGCTCAAAATGGATTAAAGACCTAAATGTAAGGCCAGAAACTACCAAACTCTTAGAGGAAAACATAGGCAGAACACTCTATGACATAAATCACAGCAAGATCCTTTTGGACCCACCTCCTAGAGAAATGGAAATAAAAACAAAGATAAACAAATGGGACCTAATGAAACTTTAAAGCTTTTGCACAGCAAAGGAAACCATAAACAAGACCAAAAGACAACCCTCAGAAGGGAAGAAAATATTTGCAAATGAAGCAACTGACAAAGGATTAATCTCCAAAATTTATAAGCAGCTCATGCAGCTCAATAGCAAAAAAACAAACAACCCAATCCAAAAATGGGCAGAAGACTTAAATAGGCATTTCTCCAAAGAAGATATACAGACTGCCAACAAACACATGAAAGAATGCTCAACATCATTAATCATTAGAGAAATGCAAAGCAAAACTACAATAAGATATCATCTCACACCAGTCAGAATGGCCATCTTCAAGAAATCTAAAAACAATAAATGCTGGAGAGGGTGTAGAGAAAAGGGAACACTCTTGCACTGCTGGTGGGAATGTGAATTGGTACAGCCACTATGGAGAACAGTATGGAGGTTCCTTAAAAAACTAAAAATAGAACTACCATATGACCCAGCAATCCCACTACTATGCATATACCTTGAGAAAACCATAATTCAAAAAGAGACATGTACCAAAATGTTCATTGCAGCTCTATTCACAATAGCCTAGAGCTGGAAACAACCTAAGTGTCCATCATTGGATGAATGGATAAAGAAGATGTGGCACATATATACAATGGAATATTACTCAGCCATAAAAAGAAACGAAACTGAGCTATTTGTAATGAGGTGGATAGACCTAGAGTCTGTCATACAGAGTGAAGTAAGTCAGAAAGAGAAAGACAAATACCATATGCTAACACATATATATGGAATTTAAAAAAAAAATGTCATGAAGAACCTGGAGGTAAAACGGGAATAAAGACACAGACCTACTTGAGAATGGACTTGAGGATATGGGGAGGGGGAAGGGTAAGCTGTGACATAGCGAAAGAGAGGCATGGACATATATACACTACCAAACGTAAGGTAGATAGATAGTGGGAAGCAGCCGCAGAGCCCAGGGAGATCAGCTCAGTGCTTTGTGACCGCCTGGAGGAGTGGGATGGGGAAGGTGGGAGGGAGGGAGATGAATGAGGGATGGGATGTGGGAACAGATGTATATGTATGACTGATTCACTTTGTTATAAAGCAGAAACTAATAAAAAAAAGAAAAAAGAAAACAGAGAAGGAAAAGAAATAAAATGCATCCAAATTGGAAGGGAAGATGACATGATACTATATATAGAAAACCAACGATTCTCCACCAAAAACTTTAGAACTAATAAATGAATTTAACACAATTGCACAATACAAAATTAATATACAGAAATCTGTTGCTTTTCTATACACTAAAAATGAACTACCAGAAAGCAAAAAACAATCCCATTTAAAATCACATCAAAAAGAATAAAATACCTAGGAATAAACTTAACCAGGGAGATAAAAGATCTATATCCTCTAAAAACTATAAAATATTGATGAAAGAAATTGAAGATGATACAAAGAAATGGAAAAATATCCCATGTTCTTGGATTGGAAGAATTAATATTGTTAAATTATTCATATTACCCAAAGCAATCTACAGATTTAATGCAATCCCCATCAAAATGCCCATGACATTTTTCACAAAACTAGAATAAATAATCTTAAAATTTTTATCGAACCATGAAAGACCCCAATTGTCAAAGCAATCAAAAAAAAAAGAATAAAGCTAGAGATATCACACTCCCTGACTGCAGACTACAAAGCTACAGTAATCAAAACAGTATGGTACTGGCACAAAAGTAGACACATAGATCAATGGAACAGAATAGAGAACCTAGAAATAAACCCATGGTCAGTTAACCTAGGACAAAAGAAGCAAAAATATACAATGGAAAAAAGACTGTCTTTTCAATAAGTATTGCTAGGAAAACTGGACAGCTACATGTAAAAGAATAAGATTAGAATATTTCTTCACACCATATATAAAAATCAACTCCAAATGGATTAAGGACCTAAATGTAAGACCTGAAACCATAAAACTCCTAGAAGAGAACATAGGCAGAATATTCTTTGACATAAATTGTAGCAATATTTTTTGGGATCAGTCTCCTAAGGCCAAAGAAACAAAAACAAAAATAAACAAATGAGATCTAATTGAACTTAAAAGCTTTTGCACAGCAAAGGAAACCATCTACAAAATGAAAAGACAACCTACTGAATGGCAGAAAATATTTGCAAATGATATGACCAATAAGGGGTTAGTATCCAAAATATATGAACAGCTCATACAATCCAATATCAAACAAACCAACAACCTGATTAAAACAAATGAAGGAATATAACAAAATAGAAACTGACTCACAGATAAAGAAAGCAAACTACTGGTTACCAGTGGGGAGAGGAAAGGGGAGAGAGGTGAGATGGGGTAAGGGATTAAGAGGTACATAATACTATCTATAAAAGAAATAAACAACAAGCATATATTGTACAGCACAAGGAAATATAGACATTATTTTGTAATAACTTTATTTATTTATTATTTTGGCTACACCACGTGGCATGCGGGATCTTAGTTCCCCAACCAGGGATCAAACCCGTGCACTCTGCAGTGGAAGCATGGATTCACTGGACCACCAGGGAAGTCCCTGTAATAACTTTAAATGGCATATAATCTATAAAAATATTGAATCACTATTTTGTACACCTGAATATAATATAGTAAATCAACTATATTTCAATTTAAAAAATTAAAAAGGGATAAAGAAAACAATTTCCTTGGAGAAATACTAAACATTGCAACCTTACACTGCATTCATAATTTCATGAGTTTCCATTAACAGTAACTAATAATTATTTTTCTAATTCAGTAGACACAGAAATCAGGAACTTCATGTTATTGTTTCTATGGAAGTTGTCGTTTTCTCTCTCCACTCCATGATGCTCAAATTCCTTTTTCAAAAATATCCTCATGAGTGTAAGTCTAAATTCATGCCACAGCAGTTGAGAAAGACTATGGTCTGCAAAATTCTGTGCTTTGCTTACAGTTTAACATGTTTGCTGTTTCTGAAAAGAAGGAAGTTTCCAAATCATGCATAGTTATGAACGAAGCATTTTAGCAAGTAATCCTCAAGGAATAACAAAAGATCAATTCCCATTGTCACCCTACAAAGGAAGAGATTGAACTTTTAATGCTGTATTCACAGTACATGCATGCCAAAGAAACCCAGAACTGGGACTCTGAGATCAGGGCAGAGACTGGTGGGGCACTTTGTGGAAGTGATCCTCAGATATGTCTATCATTGAATGGCACTGTGTACATATGGAGTGCTTTCTTCCTCTCCATGTGAAGGCACTAATGTCATCACCAAAGACAAATATCACTTGTATGAGAACACTTCTATTGTTCCTTCATAATTATAAGTAATACATAGCTGATCTGGAAATTTTTGAAAGTATAGAAATTACAAAGGAAAAATTAAAACTCCTCAACGCTACTACATCATTGTTCACAGTTTGGTTCATTTTCCTCCAGGAATTTTTTTTTCCCTTAAACCACAGAAATGTATTCTTCCCTAGTTCTAAAAGCTAGAAGTCCAAGATCACAGTGTTGGCAGAGTTCGTTCCTTCTGGAATTTTTTTATACCCAAAATAGTTATTCCTTACTTACAAAATTTGGATTATCCTAAATATGGTACTTTTCACTTAATGTAATGTCATAGCTTCTTCTGTGTCATTAAATGTTGCTCAAAAATTTGAATTGATGCATATTATCTCAGCATAATCATGATAATGTTTAACCATCTGTCTATTGCCACATATTGAGTTGGTTCTAATTTTCCAGTGTTATAAATAAATATTCAATAAACATCCTTGTACATAACTCTCTGCCTCATCTCTAATAATTTTCTTAGGATAAATTCCAGAGTATGAAATTACTAAATCAAAGGGAAAACAAGTATTTTGAGGCTTTGTGTCCCAAATTACAAATTACTCTTCTGAAAGAGAAGACCAACTTAAAGATGTCCATTTCCTGAACCCACAGAAATTACTGTTGTATTCCTCTTTGACAGTTTAAGAGTCATGACATGGTACATCATTGTTAGTTTTACATGCACTTCCTTAACAATCACCATGGTTGAACACCTTAATTCTATTGATCAAGTATTCCCTTTTAGTGATAAAGCCAAAAGTTTGTTCCCTCAAATCCCCTGGGCAGTTTCCTTACTCATCTCAGGGACCAATGAAAGGAAAGAAGGTGTACTTGAATCTTGGATTTGGTTTGCCTTCTCTCCTTGGTAACTCTTTCATTCATAGTTCCAGCTTCATTCATGATATCTCATTATCTATCCAGGAAGTGAGATATTTACTTACAAGTGGTGACTACAGTAAATCATTGAAGTGTGTGAACATTATAAATAGATTCTTGTGGATAGTAAGAAAGATGTTTATAAATTTCAAAATATAAGAGAAACCTAAGTCAAGTAGCTGTGAGGAGAGGACTGCATATTCTTATCAGTGTGGCTGATATTGTCAACAATGAATTTCAAAAATCTAATGTCAGTTTTATACTTGATATGCATTTTATTATTTTGTGTCCTGGCTATAGTCAACAAGTTCAATAATAAGAAGAAAAATAACAACAAATAATTATTAACACCCCATGAGCAGAACAGTGTATATTTTTTTAAATCCTAGATTTAAAAAAAAAAGAAGAGATTGATGATGGTTTAACAGAACTGTGGACGGCAAAGAGATTTCAACTACAATAAAGTGCTAGATGTAGTGAGATTACATCTTTGAAAGATCATATTAATCATGGTGAGGGCTTGAGAAGTGAATTCTTCAACCAACACTCCTCCCCTGGAGAAGGTAAGAGAAGGGAGCAGAAGAGACAAGATGAAGAGAGAGAAGTGGGTTGATCCTCATCATAAGGACTAACTAGCCTCTAAACTAAAATTGGAAGCTTTTTTACTCCCTTTGGGGTGTGATCTTTCAATGTAGAAAGATGGTGGGTGGTCTTCACCACTTTTGCTTTTGGTCTGACTGCTGCCCTCCCCTGAGGCCATGAATGAAGAAGGTTTAGATGGTTGGAATAGAGAAAGGGTAAAAGATGGGGGACAGAAATAAACACTCATAAATATCTATAAAATATCAGTTATTATGGCTGAAAGGAGGTCCCCCAAGTAACAGCCATGGGAAAGCCCCAGGGTGGAATGCAGCTCTGAGCTGTCAAGAGACAACACTCTTGGTAGCTGGGAGAATGGATACCTCAGTCCTGAAAGGACAATCTGGGCATTGTCCCCCAGTTCTATTTTAGCTGGTTAGGGCCTTCAACTCACCCCCAGTATAGCTGCAGTGTATGAGAAAAGCACGGGAAAACCTAAACTAAGATTTTTTTTTTCTGCTACTATGGCAGGATAAAGACTCCAGAGAGAATACTATTGATAACTACAGTAATGTTACTTTAACCCCTTTACATCTGGCAAAATACAAAAACAACACTACAAAATTCATTTATGTTTATCAAGACTCTACTCATTTATTCAGCAAAGCTACTGAATGCCTTGCCTCCTGTGTCCAAGCTAACTGCAGTCCAAAATACAGAGATGAGTAACAAAATCCTGACCAAATGGATGTTAGTCTTCTTTTTTTTAAGATTTTTTCTTGATGTGGACCATTTTTAAAGGCCTTATTGAATTTGTTACAATATTGCTTCTTTTTTTTTTTATGTTTTGGTATTTTGACCCTGAGGAATGTGGGCCTTAGCTCCCTGACCAGCTCCCACAACCCCTGCATTGGAAGGCAAAGTCTTAATCACTGGACTGCCACAGAAGTCCCAAAGTCTTACAAGGGAAATTTGGCAATGAGAGTAGAATGAGATCCCAGTTCCCTAGAATGGAATATCTAGTTGGGACTATCTCGTTGGAACAACTACCCAGTCTGAACCATAGCAAGCCTGAGGTTTACCTATGTGACAACTATGTAAGATCACTTTTCACCATTAGAGCCTGGGCCCAGGAATATCAGACTGTCTGAGTTGAAATCTGAACTTCATCACTAGGTACTTATGATAAGTTATTTGACCTTTCTGGGCCAATTTCTACATGTATCAAATGGGAATTATTATAGTACCTAAATCATGCAGTTGTTGTAAGGATTCGAATTAGAAAATTCATATAAAGAATTAAGCACTGTGCCTGACACATAGTAATCATTAAATTAATATCAATCTTCACACATCTGTTTCACCATCACAGAGTTAAAATGTAGTTTGCTTTATTAAAGTTCAACGTACACAGTTTTCTATTGTATAAAGCATATGAAATGAGGTGCATCTGGCATACACTTAGATTGGAATAAAATCATGAAGAAATATGAGACAGGGTTAATTTTGATGTCACCAAATCTGCCATTTGTGAAAACTCATTAATGTAATTTACAAATCAAATTCATAATTATTCAGGTAGATCATTTGCTCTGTTCTCCACTGATCTAAATTTCATGCCACATGCAGTAGTTGGACAATCCAGATTTTAGTAATCATGCATATGGGATGATTTCCCAAATATTTGTTTTTACCTTTAGAATAAGGACTGACTGCTAACACTTTCCATTATATATGTATCTGCATGGGCTTAGCAAGTTTCTCCATCCAGAAAGGACTTCTATCACTATGCTTTTCCTACCATGCCAGAAATTCAACAGTTATATGGAAAAAGGAAATCATGTGAAGAAAAGGGGACTTGCCCTCACTCCTCTGGGACAAGAAAAACTCTCTGCTCTATCCTCCAGGACCTCTTGGCCACAAAGCAGTAATGTACCACCTAGGCTAGGCTTCCTGCTGCTTTTGATATCACTGCGATAAGCTTATCAGGGGAAAAAATAGCAAAGCAGAAGCAGAGCATCAGCAGTTCACATTAATGTGATATTCTTGCTACCTGCATGACCAAGTGGGGAGCGTTGTATGTTACAGTGAGCCTCCTGGTTCCCTGGAGGATGAGAGAATGCCAGTATGATAGCAAACACGCAGCTTGCAGAGGCACTAGCTCACTGCAGCAGACGCTGAGCACCTGGCTGCACTAAGCTGACAGGAGGACTCACCATATTCTGTGCTGCAAAATCACAGGAAGGGCTGTTTATAAACCTGTGAAAGGAGGAAGCTTCATTCGATGGAAAAGGCTTTAGAGGAAATCCAGCTCCCTGGCACATAATCTGTTTCCTCTGCCTTCACCTTCCTGGGGACCCTGCAGTAAGTAATGCAAAAATGACCATTACATAGTGCAAAAACATTACAGAGAGAGAGAGAGAAAGAGAAGAGGGAAAAAGACAAGAGGGAAGAGAGTTCTTAGAAGGCAAGGTAAGATAGCCAGTTTACCAGCAGCTTCATTTGGGAGCTGGTAGGTGCATTTCCTCCTAAACTGCTGAATATCTAGACTTGATGTGAAAGTGATCAGATGAATATCCTTAACCCTATTTCCTTTGCACTCCTTGGGCACTCTGCAGGTTATTTCAAGTGCTTAATAAAACAAACAGATAAGACAAAAGAATGATCTGTGTTAGATTTTCTAAGAAGCCTTAAAGTCAAACATTAATTGCAAATTCAGATACATAATACAGAACTCAATCACTGTTCCAACCTACAGTCATCACATACCTTGTTGATTTCATTAAATTTACCAAGATGACTGAGATCTGACATACTCCAGTGTAACTCTTCAGCACGCAGAAAATCTAGTGAAACCACTGGTGAAATTAGTCTTAAGAGTAGTTCTTAACTGTAAATCTTCCCATGGCTGGTCACAAATTTAATCTTTGGCTAAACTCTGGTTCCCAGTTTTTCTGTTGTTTTGCATTAAAAGCTTAGGATGCGTCTGAATTATAATCAAAAGTGATCATGGTTTTAAATTAAACTATATTCATACATGCATACACGTACATATACACATAATTCATTTGACACAAACACCAACAATTAGATTTTACTCCCAGAAAACTGATAGAGTGAAGATGAGATAGAAAGAAAAAAAAGGAGAGAGAAGAGAGTACAAAGAACCTCTCCGAGCATTCTGTGCTTAAATATTTTCTCCTCATCCCTCTTTTCTAAAGTGTTAAGAATATTTTTTGGAATGCTTTGGCAGGACTCCAAAGATTATCACCGCCATATTTCAAAATCACACATAGAATTATAATCTCCATTTCAAGCCAAGTGCCAGCCTGAGTCTTAAGAAATGCCTTGTTCTTGCTCCCTCCCCCTTTCCCAGAAACTCCTAATGTGGAAGTAGTTGCAGCTTTGAAAGAATCAAACACAATGCTGCACTGCTTTTCTCCTTTTAAATGCCACCCTGACAGTCACCTCTAAGCCAACTGGTTTCACCCACCTCAGCTTCCTCCAAATAGCTTAATCCCAGCCTACAATATTGAACATTCCTGACTCGTACATTCCACTGACCCCTAATCCTTTAAATCTCTCTCCCACTCTCCTTTGCCACATTCCTAGGATTTATCAAACTTTTGTAATTCAGGATTAGTTTGCATATATACCTTGGGTCACTCTGGGATACACAAAACTATTCTGGTGCTAAGTGAGTTTTCATACCCTGAGGAAGTTGAAGGTAAGTAACTTATAAATTCAGATACTCAGACACTGTCAAGTACCCTAACTACTGAATTTAAGGTGCCAGACTTAGCAAATAAAAATACAGGGTAACCAATTAAATTTGAATTTCAGATAAACAATGTCTTCTGCATAAGTATGTCCTTTGCAGTATTTGGGACATACTTATCCCAAAATGTATTTGTTGTTTATCTGACATTCAGATTTATCTGAGCATCCTGTCTTTTATCTGGCAACCTTAGCTGAATCTGGACACAGTGAGGAGGAAGTCAAAGTTTAATTAATCAATAATATTCCAGAAGCAGACCTCAACAAGGTGACAGAGGACCCATGTCCTGCCTCAGAGTTTAGGAAAAGAAAGTCTGGAGCAGAAAGGGCAAGACAAGGCATTCAGCTGCCCCTCCGCTGTCCCATGCCCACGGCCAACATCCTTAATCAAACAAGATACCCCTTTCTGGCTTCAACACAACCCCTCAGACATCCATTACAAATCAATCAGACTTCGCTCGTGAGATGAAACCTTTTAGCAGTCCCTGGCCTAGACAAGGTGAAATGTGTGGAAATATGTGGAATTACTCAGGCTTAGTTCCCAGGCAAATCTCAGTGGGTTTTCCTGTATTCTCTGAAAAACAGAAAATAAAATTTAAAAAACAACAACAAAAAGACCTTAAAAAGTCATGAAATTGCAGAGTTGTCACCAGATAGCTCACTGGGACCTTGATAATGAATGATTCTCTAGTGGTAGTTCTGAAAATCTGGATTATAATCCACATTGGGCCTCATTGATAATGCACATTCTTTCTTTGGTTCTTACAGCTAAAAGATGCATGATTCATATACTGTTATTACATACGTTCAAAGATTACATCTTGGCCACCTACTAAATGAATGAGTTAAAGTTATTGAAATGGTGTATTTACAAAATTAAGCTCTTGCTTTAGTAGGGTTTACTCTACTAAACTCATAATTAGATGACTCTAATTCAGGGTCCTACATTGCCATGTAATATAGGCAAGGTTGTGTAACTCTAATTGAGCACAACTTGTGGAGTGCCTGCAGTTTTCAGGAAGCATACTTGGTTATCGATGTGGTCTTAACTTGGTCATGGTTTCCAAATGCCGTGTACTTACGAATTACTTTTGGCTTAGCTTCTTCATTTACATTGGACTTTGTTGTGGATCATTTGGTTAACCCCAGAGTGTACAGTGATATATGCTTCCATCAACGGTATTTGAGGACCATAATTTTTCAATCACCAGACTTTAAGTCATGTATACATTGTGATTCAAAGACGAGTCATCTCTACCACTCTGCTAAGGCAAACCACAAAAATTTGCTTATACAGTGACACGTTCCCTCTTAGTACTATATTCTCTTCCCTCTGTAGAGTGGGAATGGATAGAATAAGTGAGCTGTGGGGTCTTTTGCTCTGCCAATCCACACCATAATCAAAAATAGTTTGAGAAGTACTCTTCTAGAACAATGACTCTCAACTGTAATCAAGTGGTATTAAATATTAATACACGGAATGATATCACATGGCCAAATTTTTTCATATCCAGAAAAATGTCACGGCAATAAACAATAATTTTATGATACATAAAATTTCAACCAAAAGCACATCACTAATGTTTTAAGTTATTAAACTAAACATGGCTCTACTAATTTTTTCCCATAAATATTTGTTTCCTCTTCCTTTATTCTTTATGTTTACTGGCAAAAGCCAGCTCTTTAAAAAAAAATGTATAGGAAAAAAAATCTTTAAATTGACAAACTGTTTTCCATTTAATTTATTTTTCCTACAAACAGGGAAACTACTTCCAATATTCTATTTTAGGGCTATACTACTTTGGTTTCTTTGGGAGCACAAACCAAATAAGTCACAAACTATTAGTGAATTATGAAATCAAAGGAGTAGATGTTGAGCAGATTTTGGGGGAGATTTTATGTTTTTGTTTGTTTGTTTGGATAGCATAGCATAAAATATACAGCATTAACCTCCTGAAAATTGTTTCTTCAGCTGCACGTGTGCACGCATGCACATTTTCTAGGCTGCAATGAAAAATGAATTTCTGGCTATGCAAGAACGTCTTGGTTTAAAAATTTGAAAAACATTGCTCTAAAGTATTGTTTCTCAAACTTTACAGCATAAAAATTACCTGGGAATCTTACTAAAATGCAGTTTCTGATTTGGTAGGTCCAGGTTAGGGTATTAATGATACATTTTGCATTTCCGTAAATCCAAAGTGATTCTGATGCTGCGGATCCAGGGGATCACACTTTGCGTCACAGCAGCCTAGAGCGACAGCCACAATCCACTTTCAGAAGAAGACTAGACTGCTAAGGGCATGGTGAATGAACTCCATATCCCTGTATTTCCCACTCAGTTTGCTCAAGTGGCGTGAGGAGCCTGCAGCCATAGACCCTGGCTAAAGTACAGTAGACCCTCCTATTGGAGGGTTCTGCATCCAACATTCAACGAATCAATCACACTTGGTTGAATTCTAGGTTGTGGAACCCGCGGATAGGAAGGGTCGATTTACTACGCCGTTTTACATAAGGGACTTTAGCATTCGTGGATTTTGATATATAGTGTGGGGGGGGGGACCAAACCCCTGCCAATACAAGGGACGACTGTAGTTCTTTCTACCAGAGACTGAGCCTGCTTACCTTCCCTTCTCTGCTGTCTCCTCTTCTTCCCACTCCTCCTTGTGTGTGTTATTGAAAATTTGGGAAAGATTACTGGTCACAAGTCACTGACATGAAACAGGTCAAAATAGGTATGGGATTCAGAGATGCACAGTTGGTGAGAACTCTGGACTAATATCACCCCAATATCGATTTTCCACCCTGCCATTCACATAATCTATTCACAACACAAATCTGTGTCTTGTTCCTCCTTAAAAATCTTCAGTGGTTCTTTATTGAGGATTAAGATCTCTAGTTTTGTAGACTTAGGACAGACTCTGCTTCCCTCCAGCCTTGTTTTCCTCCAATCCAGTTCCCAGAACCCAACCTGCCTTTTCAGTATGTCTATTTGTTCACCTATGTTCCAGTGTGAAGTCTTCATCTGGTTAATTTCCATTCATCCTTCAAGATACCCAACTAAAAACTGCATTCTGTTGATCTGGTTCCAAGGGAGATATTACCACCTCCTGGGCGCCATCTTGGAAATTCTAAACCCGGGATTATATGCCTCTCCTAGTTACTCCTGTAATATCCCTACCTCTTCTTATGTGCTGTATGTAATTGTCTACCTCTCTTCACCAGATTGGGTACAGATGAAGCAAAGGGGCTTGCTTTCATTGTCCCACAACCTTAGCACAGGTCCTGGGATGAAAAATAGGATGGAATATTGGGAAGGGGACTTAATGAAAGTGTCAGCACTTTTAATCTTTCAGGGAATCAATAAACCTATTGACCACCATGGAGTCCCCTAAAGCATGATGCAAAAATTGAGAACCCTAGCTTTCCTTTTTGCCCTGTTTTATTGAAACTAAAATTGCTAGAAATATCCTCTGGATAAGCTTCTTCCCTAAATAAGTTACTCTAGATAATGGAAACTTTTATTTTGTTGTAAGGTTTCCAGAAACACAGGGTGAGGTTTACAGGTTTCTCTCCTTTAATTTCTATACCTGGATTTTTTTAAGGTGAGGTGTTCTGATTCATGGAGAGGTATGAATAGAAGTGACCTCACCATGGGTGGGGTCAGTCTTAATCTGATACCTCCCTGCCTTGATCCATTCCCTGATTCTTCTGCCAGGCAAAAGGACTTCTCTTCTCCTCTCCTCTCTAAAAGTAAAAGAAGAGAAAAACACCAAAAAGCTCCAATTTATCAAACTCGGCCAATAACTGCAGGGCATTGGGCTGATTATTAACGGTGTTTTATGAGACTTTCTCATTTTACGCCTTCCACAGATGTAGAAAATTATTTTTCATTCATCTGAAAAGAATTAAGGGCATCCAGATAAGTTTCCTAACATGACAGAGAAGTCACTTCTAAAGTGAATTTTTATGTCTTGTGTTTAGGCAGAGATTATTTTTCTGGAAATTGATAGGTTGAATACTTTTTATTTCTCTTTCTTTAAAGTGCTTAGAGGTAGCTAAATGTTAACTGAATATTGTGAAGAGACCCTTAATTCAATTAATTGGCTTATTTTATGACATGCCACCTGAAACCTACCTTCCAATAAAAGATGAGAGATTAGTACATTTCCTCTTTGTCTACTAGCAAGTTTTCCTTTTTATTCCTTGGATTCTTGCAAGTTTACCAACCCTATTTTGCCTTAGGATAAGATTAACTGCCAAGTAGATGTTCATTGTTTTTAAGTCGAAGCTATATTTAGTTCAGTGATGAAAATCCAATCAATCAGTTCCCGTGTTATTCTATAAATACATATGAGGGAGAGAATGACTTTGTCAAATTCTCAGTAATCATAGAATAGGATTTGTCCTAAATGTCAAAAATGGCTTCAGAAAGATCCCTCAAAGATCCAGTATGTCCCTGTTGAGTATCACTGAGTTCTTAATTTCACAACAAAAAGAGCTAGGAAGAATAAAAATTGAGTAGAAAGAAAAAAAGAGGTTACAACAAAAATTAAAAGCTCCTCAAGTTGTACAATTATGACATAGGACTAACACACATTGGAAAGACGCAAATTTGTAGTAGTTGGTTTTGCAGAATAAAACTCTAAGAACAGGTTTATTTATTATCAGGTTTTGTGGCTATTGTCATCCTTTTTTAAGTAACGTTTCTATGTATATGGAGACAAGTGGCTTCCCGTATTAAAATTGTGCAATTGTTCCCTCAGCTCAGAAGTCCCATTGCCTATATATGAACGTGAATTAATATAGCCCAGAATTTTTATTAATGTTGAGTTACATATCTACCCTGGCAAACTATGTACCCCTATCCTTTCTGATACTCAATTGCATATTCGTCCTTATGTCACATGGGAGAAATTCAAAAGGAATTTGGGACTTTTGCCAAATTCTCTAAATTCTTGAATTCAAACATTTTAAGCAAGATGAAACAGGAAATCCAAAGGGTATCCTCTGAGCAGGAAAACACATCCTAATAAAAGGAATGCAATGAAGCAAGCCCTTATTTCAGGGCACTTTGGTCTGTGAGCAAGGTGGCATGCAGGATTGTTACTGAAAATTCCTTCACAAAGCAACTTGAGAGGACTTTGAATATCAGTTTCCATCACATGGCTCAGCAGGGATGTTAGCTGGTCCAGAGAGTAGAACTAAGATGACCTTCTACCAAGGGACCTAGGTCAGTGCTATTCAAAGTTTGTTCCAGAGACTAATGCTGGTCTTCCAACTGTTATTACCTGTCCATAGTGGCGGGAGTATAAAAATTGAAAGAAACTATTTAGAAACTTCTCAGTGAATTGATTTGCCTGATCAGCAGACTTGTGTTTGTGTGTGTCTTTTCTTTCTTTGGGATTAAAGAATAAAACCTGGTCCTTCACAATAGATACAGTTTGAAAAGTGTTCCCTGAAGCACTTCTAGATTGCAGCCATCCAGGGTGTCACTGAGGATGGGCATATCTCTGAAAAAGAACTATTCAGACACAAAATAGATGGTTGCCTCAGAAGTTCCCACTGTTTGAAGTCTTCTTCCCAGAAAGAGTAATCCATCAGGAAGGAGAGATACCACCACTACTGCCCAGTAAGCATCAAAAAGAATGTCGAGACTTTTGTTACATTTCATCTTCAAAAAAAAAAACACAGCATCTTTAACCAAGCCACTCCCTTCCAGCTGAAACTTTCAGGGCCAGATACCAGTTTAGAGCTTTTTTTTCAGATTGTCTTGAGCCCCTATCTAATTTGCAGGGAGGTGGGGGGCGGCGGCGGCGTCTGTCCAGCATCATTTCCTAGTGAGAAATTATTATGTGAATATTCAGCATAAGTTATAAACTGCTCCCCCTCCAAAATCAAGGCTCCAGAATCCCCCTCCTGGACCACCGATGACTAGTTCCCAAGGAAGTCTTTGCAGCTCCTTTTATTCCAATAACTTTATAAACAATCATGAACAAGATTTTTCCCTTCTTCCCCTCCTGATGCACTCTGTCCAGTAACAAAATCTCCCTCCACCAAATAGAGGAAGAATATAGAAAAATATTGTACTTAAATGACATTTCCTTCCAGGTATAGAAGATTTACAAATGTCAGAGAATGCATTTGATTCCAGAGAAGGTCAATAGGAAGAGAGGGTGATAGAAAAGTAATGAAGAATTACATTCTAAATATGAATATCAGTTTTGAAAAGCACTCTGTTTTTGAGCTTGAATAAGTTCATTTAAACTCCCTGCTAGCATTTTACCACCCAGATTCGAGGGACTAATTCAAAACAGAACAAATCTGAGAACCCCACTGAGGTTAGTGTTTCTAAAATTCTTCACAGTGTATAAAAGGGGGATCTAGGGGCCAAATGCTATTACTGTCCACTCCTGCCATGTTTCAAATTGACCTCTAACCTTTGATACAATGGAGTGTGAAACCAGTTTTAAGATGTAGCTAATGCCAAACTGGCTGCAAGGGAAAAATAGGAAAAGTAAGCCTGGCTGAGTTAAGCTCTAGCATACCACAATTTCACAGTCGAACCAAAAGTAGTGCAAATTCAAATTGTAGGGTGTAGAGAACCTCAACTTTGAAGTCAATCCCTTGGGTAGTGGAAAGGGGAGCTTGTTTATATCTGCAAGTTAACTCTTAGGTAGGACAAGATCAGGCAACAGAACTCCAGCTACTGCTAAGAGTGTGTCTCTGTGTCCCCAAACTGCCCCAAACACTGTTGACAGTTTTAAAAAGATTCCAAAGAAACACAACACTCCCTTAGCTTTTTATTTTTTTGGCTTTCAGCTACTTTTCTCTTCCTCTCTGTATCTTTCATTTCATTTCCAAAAGATCCTGGAGAAAACTACTTCTAAGTAATTAGAAATCTGAGAAACATTTCCATCTAAAAGCCAAAAAAAATGTTTTTTATTAAAAAAATAATAACCTGTCAGTTTAAAGGGAGACATTTTTTAATACAGTGACTCAAATTTCTGTGGCCAAAATCTTCTTTCCTGATCATGACCATTTCCCTATTCAGTGAATGTTATTGAGATTTCCTTCTTTATCACAGCCCTGCTCTAGCTGTTACAGATATAAAAATATGTACTCCTAATTCCTTATAAAGTGCTGCTGAGAAACTGCGTGTACTGTGCTCTTTCGGAAGTTGCCTCACTTCTCTTATTAAAGCATCTTCTTCTACATTAATGAGTCATTTACCACTGTCTGGTAAAAGTTAAGGGAAATCAGCAAGGGAAAGATTAGAAAGGCTGAGATAGAATCTGGCAAGGTCAGTGAGACCCGACAGAGAGTTTTATATGCCTTAAGAGGTCCTAAATGTGTGAAGAAAGGTAGAAGAAGGGGTAAGAATAGAGAAAACAAAAGAATATTGAAAATCCAATTAGGGATTACTGGCCCAATCACAGATAATGGGTAAACCCCAAAGAGGTGAGTTCAGTACCCAAGTCCAGGAGTCCAGGCTGGGCAGAGGGGGAGAGGCCAAATCTAAAATCTGAATACACAGCTAGAATTTTAAGATTAAAATGAGAAAAGGGGAAATTGCACAATTCAGGAGACTTGAAAGCACATCTCAACAACTGGACCAAGACAGCTGCCTGGTCTGAAACACCCTCTAAAATGGTCCAATCTAATGGAAGTGTTCCTCCAGCAGATGCGCAAGGTTCGGTGGGTGTTTGAGCGAAGGTAGAAACCCAGGGGCCTGGAGCATCCTCTCAGGAACCACGTTGTCTTTTCAAAGACAAACATGCTGCTAAATTACTAGTGTTCATGCAGTATAATCATTTGTATAAATAATAATAATGACAATGCATTTAGAACCAAAGAATACATAGCTAGTAACTGTCAACTTACTTCTTTTTAAGGCTACTGTACTAGTATTAGAAAAGGGCAGTGTCATTTACAACAGTCTTCTGGGAATCCCAGAGACCACATGTCTTGGTTCTAACATGATTCTGCAGAATGCCCTCATGCAGTCATACATACCTACTCTATACAATGATTCCCAGGCTTGGGATGAGGCTCCTGAGCATTTACCCAAGAAATACCATTTTCAGTTCTGCCAAGATCAGCTAACTTTTGCTAATCTAGTTCAAGAATTCAACTTTTGTCCTTCATTAGGAAATCTAAAATAAGGGGAGGTTACGGTAACCAGAATAATGTCCCCACCAGTGATGTCCACACCCTAATCCCCAATACTTATGAATATGTCATGTTACTTGACAAAGGAGAATAAAGGTTGCATATGCAATTAAGTTTGCTAACCTTGAGATTATCCTGGATTATCTGGGTGGGCCCAATGTAATCACAAGGGACTTTTAGAAATGGAAGAAGGAGGCAAAAGAAAAGTCAACGTCAGAAAAGGAGATGCAATGATGGAAGCTGAGGTCGGGGTGATACAATGTGAGAAGGACCCAACACTCTATTGCTGGCTTTGAAAATGAAAGAGAGCCATGAAGCCAAAAATGTCAGCAGCCTCTAGAAGCCAAAGAAGACCAGGAAACAGACTCTCCTCTAAAACCTCCAGAAAGAAACCCAGGCTTGCCAACACCTTGATTTTAGCCTAGTGAGATCCACATCAGACTTCTGGTCTGCAAAACTCTAAGACAGTAAATTTATGCTGTTTTAAGCCACAAAACTGTGGTAATATGTTAAACTTCCATAGAAGATTAATAGTAGTAATTTCTAAAATATACCAAATGGTTCTAAACCACCAACCAAGCATTTATATGGAGGGCAGAAGGGGTCTTCCATGCAAAGGGAATATCCCATACTGAAGAGAAGGATTGCAATGGTGTCTTCCCACATGTGTAGGATGACTAGGCCACAAATGCCCTTTTAAGTATAGGGAGTGCATTGCTATAATATATATGTAACAGTGTTTTATATATATATAAACACTGTTTTATATATGTGTGTATGTGTATATATATTTTATATATATATATATATATATATATATATATATATAATATATATAAAACAGTGAAGAATCTAGGTTGAGAAGTCGGACCAAGCTAGTTAATAAACACTGCCAACATATGATTATCCTCTTTACTCTGGGGTGTGAATTGCTTGAGGCATAAAATTTTCTAACCCCTTCTTCCTATTCTCCACCTCTCAGGCATAACAAAGGGGAAATGGAGGAATTTTTTTCAATTCAGAGTCACATCTCTAAGCCTGGCAAGAAGCAAAGAGTTCTACATGGAAAACGACAGTGTTTACTGCTCCTGAAAATCACTCATTACTTTGACCAAAGGATCAGATAATCCAAACTCTTTAAACAGAGAAAAATGTCCTAATTCCCAATCCTTATAAAAACATGTACATTAAATGCTACTTTTAATATTGGCGATTACTATATCTCAAGCCCTATGTAAAGAAGACAGATTTCCAAATATATCATCCTCTCATTTGCCAGTTTTACTGATGGAAAGGAAAGAGGAGGTGGAAAACGTCATTTCTAATCAGGTATGATGGAGCCCACTGCTCTCCATATGTTTTCTACCTATGAGATAAAATTATTTGCAAGATATTTTTCCTAAGGGAATATTGATCAATTCTACCAAACAGAAGTTCTCTTTACATCATATTGTTAAAACTCTTTTCTTCCTAAGAAAGCTGAGAAAGTAGTAGTAGGATATTCATTAGAAAGGAAGATCAAGGTGCCACGCAAGCTACATAAGGCCCTTTTGTATTCCAGGGGCATCTGGGGAAGCCACATATGTATGTTGCCATATCATTGCATCATCACTTCTCTGAATCTGAGGGGAGGGTTTTGCTCTACATAAATTGTGGTCACAGAAACTAACTGAGCTCACTTCTGTTACATTTGCGGCCAGGAAAAGAATTGCACATAATTATGCATCTTTGTGGACTGTGCGTGGAAACAAATCCTGGAAATAAAACCACTCTTTTATCAAGTTCTCTAAGCACACATCCATCAAATTTACGAGACCTCAAGAGTGTGAATTTGGAAATTCAAGCGTGGCGCTTCCCCTGAAATGGCTCCCTAAGGTGTGTGGATCAACAGAGAATGGAATCCTTCACAGTGCGACTGGGAGCCAGGAGAGAGAATCTGGGTAGAACATGGTGAATGAAGGACTGCCTCAGTCACCCAGTACATCTGCAACAACTGTTTTGGCATCCAGTTATGGAGTCCACAAAGACTTAATTTAACAGTACAAATACACAACGAGGTGTGTGTATCTGTGTATGTTTTTAATGACCTCCACACAGGCTACTATTTTATCATGGCTTCCAGCAGAGAGAGGGAAAAACAAGATTCAGCTATAGAAGCTGTCTATATTTAATATTTCTGTTAGTTTTCTGTCTGCCAGTCTGGCAGATTGGCCCAATTGGAAAAACAACATCTATGATTGCTGAAACAGTTCCTGGCTACATTTGGCACCCTTAATCATGGAATGACACAGAAATCCCTGTCTGCAAATCTAAGGCAAAAGAGGCCAGCCTTTGTATATCACCAAGACTTATCTGTTTGTCTTTATTTCAAAGTCCAAATTCTAAGGTCATAACTCAGTTCAATAGCATAGGCTTCCACAACATTTCACAAAAACAATGCAAACTCTATGCAAATCCTTGGGTTAACTGGATGTCATCAGTACCATGGCACTATAAAAAATGAATCTATTTCCTGTTCTCTGTTTTGTTTTGTTTTTCTAGGTCAAGCAAAAAAAAAAAAAAACAACCCAAACTTTCATTCACTCCACTCAAACTCTACTTTTAACAGTAATAGAATTAAAATAATTTTGCTATATGTTGATATACAACAAATGAGAAAAATAAAATTAACATCATGTGTTTTTGGTTACTGTTTGGTCAACAAAATTCCTAAATGTGGTGAAAAAATTTTTGAGAGTACTGAACTTGAAATTGGAAGTGCCAAGTATGAAACTTGGTCCTGACTCTTAATAGCTGGGTGACATTTGACAGCTCAGCCCTCTGAGTCACTCAGTCTTACATTATTGGAAGATCAAGTGGGACTCCATGTGAGGGAGTTATTGGTAAAACACAGAGTGCTATTCAAGGGTAACATATTATATGATAAACTGGAGAGGGGACACATGAGTTTGAAAGGTACTACTTAAATCAAAGTTTAACATTGAACAAATCTGTAATTCTTAAGATCAAAAACATATTAAAAAGGCTGAAAATCCTATTCCTAACCTTTATCAGTATCCATCTGGGCTCTTACTGAGTGAACAAACTGGAATATGTGGTCCCACATCTAATTAGGTCCCGAAAAATTCAGCAGGATGTGAATGGAAGTTTTGTTTCTATGCAAGAAATCCTGGCAACTAGAACATCTTTTTTTCTCAGCACATCAACATTCCATACCACAAATTACCGGCGTAGACTGCCTGCAGAATCAGCTACCTCACCCTTAACCCTTTGGTTGCCAGTAATGAGGAATACACATTATCAGCAGAGATGGAGTGGCCCAGGGAAGAGGTCCAGGAAAAGACTGATACCATCTTGAGTAAGGCTTTGAATTGGTTATAAGAAGAAAGTATGAGATTTGAAGTCAGACCATGGTCATTCCAATTTTGGATACACCGTTTTCCTTTTCCCATCTGTAAAGTGACATAATAATAATCTACAGGATAGTAATGTGGTTGTGAAGTATCATAAGATGAATTAAGGAGAGTGCCCCAATGCCTAGAAAATACCCAGGAAATGATTGTCATTCTTATTATCAACTGTGAGTTAATTTTTTTGGAACGTTTTAATGTCCACTCAAATTTTCTATGCCTGAAAAACTGTTTGGAAACAAATGCACATGTGAAAAAAATATAATATTACCTCATTAATAACATATCTTACATGTTTTTAGAATAAATACATTTTTGCAAAATAGAAAAGAGTTTCACTCCTCCTCCCCCCAGACAAATTAGCTCAATTTGAAAAACATATTCAGTCTAACTTCATTCTCACCTCCTATACCTACTCAGTCTTCAAATCCTGTCAGTCTAATCTCCAAAATCCCCCCTAAGAGCCCCCGTACCTGCTCTTGTTCTGCCTATGCTCTGCTCTGGACCTCATCACCACTCTCTTCCACAGCTTTCTGGTCTCTTAATTTTGTCTCCATGCTTCCAATCTCTCCCTCCTTCTGTGCATGCTCTACACTCTCGCCCATTACCTGGGTCAAACCAGTGTCCCGGCCCATGGGTGCTGTGAAGAATAATCTTCTAATTGTGTCTCAGTAACCCAAAAGTGCAGATTTCTTACTGTAATATACAGCTTACTTTGCAGACTCACCCCAGGTAACCTTTCAGTCTCACAGCCAGGGACTCCTTCTGAATGGCCATTTTGCACCTAATTATACACAGAAGGATGTTCCAATGGGAACTTCACCCCCTTCAACAGACACAAGATGCCATAGAGGGTGTGTGGCTAATCTAGGCTAGAAGACAGAAGCAAAGGAAATAACCAACCTGATATATACATGCATAACTGAATCACTTTGCTGTACACCTGAAACTAACACAACATTGTAAATCAACTCTATTTCAATAAAATTTTAAAAATTAAATAAATAACCAACCTGAGCTTTTTAAACCACTTCCCCCCCTTGGAGTAAATAAAAATGGACCTGAGTGTGGAGAGAGGGGATTGTGTGGGATGTCTACACTGGAGAGAGCTGTTGTCATGTAGGCTTACTCCTACCTTTTGAGAGAGGGGTTTGTGGGTCCAGCCTTCTAAATTACCTCATCAAGGAAGGACTTGTTGCCTCAGGTACTAGGAGGGCTGGTGGCACACTGCTCTTAGCTGTCAGCCCTGTAGGGATTCCCTCAGGTGCAGAGAATAACCTTTCTCAAGATCACTCCTCTGTCAGGGTGGCCCACATCCAATGAAGGATCCAGTGGCATATAAGGCCAAGCTATTTCAGCCTATCTGGTCAACTCCAGTGCACCATTTTCATGCCAGAGCCTCTTATGCAATCAGCTGAGACTCTCCCTCTCAGCTCAGTAACTCCCTCTGCCCAGTACTGCATCATCCGCTTCCCTTCGGCATGTATTGATTCCAAGGACCTTTCCCAATACACATTTTACATATTAAACTTCACCTCAGAGCCAGCTTCCAGGGCAATCAAGAGTGTGTTCTAGTTGTCTGTTTTCAAATATATCTTCCTCCCAGGCTGTAAGTCACTTGAGGGCAGAGATGGTTCTTTTTTTTTTTTTTGAAACTATGGTTGATTTACAATGTCATGTTAGTTTCAATGTATAGCACAGTTATTCTTTTTCAGATTATTTTCCCTTATAGGTTATTACTATAGTGTGTATATGTTATCCCAAGCTCCTAATTTATCCCTCCCCTCCTTCCCCTTTGGTAACCATAAGTTTGTTTTCTACGTCAATGAGTCTATTTCTGTTTTGTAAATAAGTTCATTTGTATCATTTTTTTTCAGATTCCACATATAATCAATATCATATGGTATTTGTCTTTCTCTGTCTGGCTTACTTCACTTAGTATAATAATCTCTAGTTCCATCCATGTTGCAGCAAATGGCATTATTTCATTCTTTTTGTTAGCTGAGTAATATTCCTGTGTGTGTATGTGTGTGTGTGTGTATCCCACATCTTAAGAGATGGATCTTAAAGCATTACTGAGACCTGACTCCTGAGACAGGGCTCAGAATTTTCATTTAATAAAAGACATCAATCTAGGACAAGAAAATAAAATGTGAGATTTCAAATCAGCACAAGGGAGATTTTTCTATGCCAGGAACTCATTGAGTTTCTCACTGTGATAGAAAAGTACTTATTTTTTTAACTACTCTCACTTCCATGAGAAGAGATTTTTTTCCCTAAATACTCTTGTCTTATGACTGCAACTCACTCCTACCTGTAAAAGTGGAGTTACTTACCTGATCACTAGGTAACCAACTGACTCAAGGAAGCTCATCCGCTTGCATTTGCATAGAGAGAAAACCGTCTTTGAAGTAAAGGTCCTGGCTTCTCTCAACCCTCATTCTTCTCCAGTGGGAGGAGAAACTCATCAGTAGGTCAGTTTGGTAAAAGGAACCAATCCCCTCTCTTCCTCAACTGAGGAAGTATATTGTCTTCTCTGTTTCTACAAGCTATAGAAGATGAGGTATGTAGTCACTCAGTACCCCCAGAGAGCAAGGGGGTATATTTGTCTACTTTAGGGACAGAGTATTAGCAAGTCTACTTGGCAAACACACCTGTATTAGTTATCTATTGCTTAGGAAAAAATTACCCAAAACTTAGCAGCTTAAAACAATTTACTATCTCACAGTTTCTTTTATTTTAATATATATATTTTTTAAATTGGGGTATAGTTGCTTTACAATGTTGTGCTAGCTTCTGTTGCATAGCTAAGTGAACCAGCCATATGTATACACATATCCACTCCCTTTTGGGTTTTCCTCCTGTCCAGATCACCCCAGAGCACCTAGTAGAGTTTCCCACACTACACGGCAGATTCTCACTAGATATCTCTTTCATACCCAGTGGTGTCACTCCCAATCTCCCAATTCATCTCATCCTTCCTTCCCCAGCTGGTGTCCACATGTTTGTTCTCTACATCTACGTCTCTATTTCTGCCTTGCAAATATGTTCATCGGTACCAATTTTCTAGATTCCACATACAGGTGTTAATATATGATATTTGTTCTTCTCTCTCTGGCTCACAGTTATGGGTTACTTGGACCCTCTGCTGCAAAGTCTCTCCTAGGGCTTCAGTCAAGGTGTCAGCCAGAGCTGAGGCTTCATTTGAAATCTCAACTGGAGAAATATTGCTTCCAAACTCACATGGTTGTTGACAGAATCAGTTTCTTGCAGGATATTGGACTGCGGGCTTCCATCCTTCACTGACTGTTGTCCAGAGCCTGCCCTCAATTTCTTGTCACTTGAATGCCTCCTTCATCAGTGCCAGTAAGGGAGAGAGTCAATAGACAGAGCCCACTGGCCAGATGGAAGCTACAATCTTATATCTGTAATCATCACCATTGCCATATTCTATTGGTTACAGCAAGTTACTAGGTCTTGCCCACACTCAAGGGGAGTGGATTACACATAAACTTGAATGCCAGGAGGTGGGTATCTTTGGCGCTTATATCAGAAGCTGCCTTCTACAACCCTTAAGGCCCACTCTCCAACTGCCTTACCAAAAATCATAAAAGTGATATTTTTATTTTATTGATCTGACTCTAGTGCCCATTGGTTCCAATCTCAGGAGGGTAGAAAGATGATATTTATTGTCCCCCACCTCAAGTCACCGACATGCATCCCTGAGATTATTCAGCTCATGGCTGGACAACCTTTCAGTGGAGGAAGCACTGGTTGATCTCTAACTCCTTTCTCAATTGTGCATTTATCCCATCATGAGGCAGAATCTCACTGAGGCTCTTAACCTTAACCTGTAGCCAAAAGGCACTGCACTTATCCTTACAGGAACTTGAGAGAATTCACCCCATGTTCTCATGCGGGCCAGCGATCTGACGTGAGTACACTTGAAGGCCAAACTTATACTTGTCATGCCAGCTCTCAGGAGACAGAAATACTAAAGACTCATGTGACTCTGGAGGAATAGCACTGGAGATGGTGTGACGCAAAATTCCAAACCACGTCTCCATAACAGAGAAGTGTTGAGAAGTGTGCCCTGTACTCATCACCACAAAGGTCCTGTCCATGTTGAAGCGAATCCGAAGCACAGGGTTGGCTGAATGACACAAGTCCTCCTGTGCTCAGGAGGCGTTCTCAAGTGCCATGCATAAGATACTGACATTTACACGCTGGAAAAGAGCTTCAGAGCTAAATTGGAAGCAGTTAAGTGTCAGTTGGGACATTTGCATACCCTGTTCCTCTAAGACATTGAAATTAATAAGCTCTAATAACACAAGAGCTAACTGTGTGTAAAGTCAAAGCCTCATAAGCCCACCTTGAGGACAGAGACTGGGTTCTTCCCTTACCACCAAGACCTAGTCATTGCCATATGCATAGGGTGTTTTATAGGTACATGTTTAGTTGTTTCATTGCTAAGTCTTTGTCTGTGGTTGTTGTTTGGTAACTAAAAGCCTTTTTCAATTCTTAGTTTTTACCTGTGTTACAATATGTGTTGTTGCCACATAAGAATTCTTGATAGATAAGGAGCTACTCTACAGTTTTTAAATTATTTAATCAAAATATGTATCAAGAGTACCAAGATGAGAATCATGGCCAATAACTGAAACCAAGCACTAAATTGGATGCACTTGTCTTGCTGGGGTGTGGTGATGGGTGCTGGTAATCTTGTGTATGAGCAGGAAAAGAAGATCTCAGGAGAAATCTCCTGTAGCTTAGATTACATGAGGGTTTAGTAAGTGCTAGACCTTTGGTTCTGGACCTTCTGAAAACATAGACGACTTCTCTGGGAAATAGAGCTACCTTGAAATTTCAAGAAGCCATGTCCTATTTACAGCATTGCACTCAATCTAGAGTTGGACTGTCCATCTTCCAGAGCAAAGTTGTCCAAGAGATGTTTTTGAGATTATGGAAATGTTCTATTCTGTGCAGCCCAATACTGCAATACTAGTCATGAATGGTTATTCAGTGCTTAAAATGTGGCTAGTGAGAACAAAGAACTAAATTATTTAATTTTATTTAATTTAAATTTAAATAGCCACATGTGGTTGGTGGCTACTCTATCAGACAGCACAGTTACTAGAGATTTGCTGTCAAAGTGTGATTTGGGAACCAGCAGCTTTGGCATCACCCACTGCATTTCTATTAGAAATGCAGAATCACAGATCTACAAACAGAATCTGCATTTTAACAAGATTCTCAGGTGATTTGCATACACATCGAAATCTGTGAAATGCTGTTTTAAAATATTTCTTTACAAGGCTGATTAGTTCTTGACTCTCTAAGGGAATAAAACCTCAGAGCTTACTTTTTTGAATCAAAAACCTAGAGAATACAATATTATTTCAGTACCCTTCCTAGAGAGATATCAATGTAGAGGGATGACTCTAAAATTAAATCTTCTGGAATCTTCTAAAATATGATCTGTATTCAACCGCATTCAGCCAAGACCCTCTTTCTTTCTTATCAAGGCTGGCTTTACATGTGAGCTTCATATGTGTATTTGGTAAAAGATTTCCACTGACCCTAGAAAGAGGCCTCTGCATTCACTACACTTCTTGCCACTGAAATCAGTTTGCCAATTCTTTCCCTAATCAAGATCAGGCTTCAAAAGTTTATATCCTGAAAAGCTTATATGAAATGTGCACTAGGCTAGTAGAAACCACAATATGAGTTATCTGAGTACTAAATGTGATAAGGAAGGGGTGAGAAAGGGCACACCTTAAAGAGGAATGGAAGGGAAATAACAGAGGTAAAGGAAAAGAGAAAGGGAAGCTGACATTCCATGTAGCATGTTATTCAGTTTATGATTCCAGACTGAGAAAACTGCTGTGGCCCAAAATCATATTCCTCAGAGAGTGACCACAGTCACTCTGGTAAACTGAATTCTAGGAATATTAGGTGCACACATTGGAAAGTTTTGAGTATCTCCAAGGGCACCTACACTTAATCATTCTTCAGCCCAGTCATTCATACCACAGCCTAAATTGTCACTGGCTGGAACACCCAAGAGCCCTTTCTGCAATGGACTTTTTTTATTTGTTTGTTTTCAGGCTCTGCATACTCTTGCCTTTTTTCCAATATTAGCTCCAGAATATTATTTGGGCATTTACCTTCCGGTCACCCTTAGCCAAGTGTATTATTACTTCCACTCAAAAGTGGAAATATGACAAATGTAAACCACTAGCCTGGTGATGGTGACTGGTTCAGAGACGTGCACATCAGCCAATCAAAATGAAACAGAAGAATGGACTTGGGCTGGATCTTCTAGGAAAAAGATTCTTCCTCTATTTAGTTGGACTTGAAACTATAACGCATCATTAGGCAACCATTTTGATACTACAAGGAGAGAACCTGTATGAGAACAGACCCAAGTGGAACCTGAATCTTGAAACTGAAAAAGAAGATGCCATCATTTGAGCATCTGACTCAAACCTCACCTGAAGGCAGCCCTACACACTGTACATTTCATGAGTCAATAAATTGCCCCTTTTGCCTAAGAAAGCTAGGTTCAACTATGTATCGCTTGGAACCAAATGAGACCTAACAGATAAATCTACTCTCAAAAGAATATCCAGAAACAAAAAGACTATCCTAATAAGAAAAGGAAAAAGGTGGCTAAAAGTGCAAAAAAGTACAGGAACAAATGGTGAATGCAGTGCTCTGAGTGTAAGGTGGCATAAAAATCCTCTTGAAACACTAAGATTTTCTACTTTCTTCTTTCTCTACTACATACATATTTCTGTAAATAAATATATAGCTCAGAAATAAACTTCAATAACAAACTCTGTAGTAAACAACATTAAAAAATTAACTTGTGATCATAAAATTCTCAGTTGTTCCCATTCATTTATGACCAGAATAACATTATCCACCACTTCGGTAAAAAATCACAAGATTTTCAAATGTACAGTTTAACTACATATTAACACTATTTTATAGATTCAGCCAAATTTAATTTTATTACACAAAGGACAATAGAAGTTAGGATGCACACTCCCAGCTATCTTGTCCTATTATTAAAGTCTGACTTCTAAGGGAAAACTATGAGAACAGAATAAAGGAAAAATTTAAGTGGGGTTCCCTAAAATGTTAGAAACAAAATTTAATTATGCTGAATACAATTACTTTATATTAATATGTCTGGGTTGTTTCTTATTAGTGAAACAATGTTTGGAACTGAGTTAGAGTCTATTTCATGTAAGATATTAGATGGTGTAATACACATCAGTAACAATAATAAATCAGTGTCAGGGTTTCTGACGGTGCATAATGTAATACCAGGCATAGAGTGGCATTCTATCTTGAGCCACTTGAGCCGCTTACACCCCTAAAAGAAATGCCAGTCACGTGTCCTAAATCACAAGTTTCCACAACACCAGAGACTTCCAGCATGCCATTGCTTTTTGGAGACTACATGCAAAAATGCATCTGTATATGGATTCATTTTAACAGGGATCTTTGTTAAAGGAAGCTAAGTGTTCTGTATCAAATTAGGAATGAGAAGTGCAGCCAATGAAGATGGAAAAAAAAAAAAGCTTATCCCTTACTGCTGGCAAAGCCAATTAGGCATATCTTTGTTTCATGACAGCTATATAAAGAATTGGGGAGTGGAGAGTGTGGGCATTTGATATGGATGTGCAAACTAATTCTTTCTGTTGGCTCACATAAACAACAGTTAGTAGAATATCCGGTAGATGTTTTTTGGCCTCACTTCCCTAAACCATGTAAGGCAATGCAATATAATACATGCAGTGGTTTTCTGTCTTCTACCCAAAAAATACGAGTTTCTTCAAATAGAGCATTTAAGATGTGTCGAGATTGATCCTGATTCATTAGATTATTCAATTCGAAACTAAAATAAAACTCACATTTGCATTATGTTCTTGATGACTTTGACTTTCTGTATTGGTCCAGGAGGGAAATTCTGCACCAATAGGAATTTTGTCATTGTAATTTGTTTCATTGTTTAAACCTTTGCAATTTATTTTTTGGTCCATCACTTCTACTAGATTGTGAGCTCCTGAAAAGCAAAAGGGTTGCATTTGTGTCTACTTTGCTAGCACTACACATAGATGCTGGGAACTCAACTGTTTGTGAAATAAATTTAGTATTGGCTTCTACAGAGAAATATATTAAGCATTTTTATTAATAGTTTATTAATAGTCCCACAAGTAAGGTATAGTGGGATTCTCCTGGCCAGCACTCATCCTTATTTCACAAACACATATTTAAAAAATAAAAAGTTCTTTTAAGCACAGGGCTATGGCATTAAAAGCCAGCACTTCTGACTGCTTACTATGAGTCAGGTAAAATGCCATGCACCCTCAATCCATTATTTCTTCTCTTTTTTCAAATGTTCTATGCGGTAATAATGTTACTATCCAAATATCACAAATAAGGAAATGAATGCTTCCTTAATAAAGGACTTAATTATATATCCAAGGTCGTACAATCTGACACTTGAGTCCTCGTTCTTAGCTATGCTATGCTGCAACCCAATAGGTTCCGTATTTTGATGACCCTGAGAAGTCGGAGGGGAAGGCCAAGTCTGTGGGAACAGGTAGGTGGGTAATTAACTTTACCATAAACTCTAATCTTTCTCCCTTTTTGTTTCCTATTTTCAGAAATGAGATCAACCACATAAATTCCTTCAATACAAAGGGTAAATACGGAAAGAGATCATATGAGATTTTAAGTCAGGGAATTGTTGGGTTCAAGGAGGTTGGCACAAACCAACAAACACTGCAAAGCACAGTTAACTGCATGCTCAAAGAAAGCAGGTATGCAGAGAAGGCAATGAATCATGTACCTCCCTGGGATCGCTGGTCCTGAAAATTTAGTTTGCTTTGGACATCAGCATCCCCTGTTGTGTCAGCAACTCCTTCAACAACAAGAGATGTAAAAGTGACAAAGGGAAAAAAATAGGAGCGTTTTCTATGATAATTGGAGATGCTTGGCTGGACAGCTGTTACCCTAAACCGATGAGTAATTAATAGTGACTAATATGCATTTGGACACAAAATGTTATTTGCTTAATATTTTCATATGACTGTTACAGTAGTTTTACTCACATTACAGGATCTTTTTGTAATACAAAATAAGGAAAATGATTCCTCTAAACTAACACTAGAAAAAAAAACACAACTTTTACATAATGTTAAATTCATTTTATTTCTTTTGCAAAGAATCTATATTGAATTCAAGAGTTAGCAAATAGCATCTGAGACCAATTAAGGTAATATCAGGAGGGCTCCATTATTAAAATATTCTAGAATTCTCAATCTATTTTTCTGAGTCCTCTTCAACAGATTCAGGAAGGAAATGAATGGATATGTGCAACTAACTACTTGTCAGAGCAACGAGAAAAATAAGGTCAGCAATCAAAAAAACAAAAGTATGAGGCACCTCATCAAAAATTATTCATTACCTAGTTCATCGTTGTAGGGTTCAAGCCTTATCCTCATGTTACAGATGAAGAAACTGAGACCCAGAAAAGTTCAATGAGTTCCATTGTCACACAGATAATATGTAAAAGAGCCACAGTTCCAACTTTTTCATAAGTTTTCACTAAACTAGGCAGTTTCTCATAAATATTCACATGAAAATGCTCACCTATTTCTAAACTCTTTGGAAATTTATGTTATGTTATATATATCTCATATTATTTTCCTCATGTAAGCAATCCATACAGATAATATCCCTTTCAAGCTATCAAAATATTCTGCAGTCATCGTATATAATCAAGCAATCTTAAATCAGAATGTAGTATAAATTTTCAAACTGGCTAAAATATTTGAATTAGTAAATGTGTTTAAATGTAAGTATATTACAGAATATGTAGCAAACATTGGAAGTGACAGACTCGAAATAAAAAAATCATAGGTTTTAAACAGGTTATATTTCAAATTAGCTGACCACAGATAAATCCTTTGCTCTTTGGGACTGTCCTTCAACTGTAAAAAGGGAAGTTGATTGATCTACTCTATACCAGTTGGAAGGTCTTGCTTATTTCTTCTTGTTGCTCTGGTTGTTGTTGTTTTGTCATGGCTTTTCAAAGCAATGTAGACATCTACAAATTATTAAAAATCAAAGAGCAAAGAAGGATTCATAATGAAAGGTGTGTCAGTCTCCCATAACAAAATGCCATCAACTGTGGGTGACTTCAATAAATAAATTTATTTTCTCACTGTTCTGGAAGCTAGAAGTCCAATATCAGGATGCCAGCATGGTTGGGTTCTGGTGAGAGCTCTCTTCCTGGGTTGCAGATGGCTGTCTTCTTGCTGGGTCCTCACATGGCTGAGAGCTCTTCCTCTTTTTATAAGGCCACAGTACTATCAAATTAAGGCCCCACCCTTATGGCCTCATTTAACCTTAATTACCTCCTAAAGACGGTATCTCCAGATACAATCACATTGAGGGTTGAACTTCAGCATATGAATTTCAGGGTGGGGGGGACACTATTCAGTCATTTGGAAAAGGTAACAGCTCCTTTTCTATCTTTTACCCATTCCTAGGAGCCATTTTAAAAGAAAGAGAAAGACAAATACCAAATGATATCACTTATATGTAGAATCTAAAATATGGCACAAATGAACCTCTTTACAAACCAGAAAGAGGCTCATAGACATAGAGAACAGACTTGTGGTTGCCGGGAGGGGGGGTGGGGGGAGAGGGATGGACTGGGAGTTTGGGGGTGGTAGATGCAAACTCTTACATTTAGAATGGATAAACAACAAGGTCCTACTCTACAGCACAGGGAACTATATCCAATCTCCTGGGATAAACCATAATGGAAAATAATATTTTAAAGAATGTCTGTATGTGTATAACTGAGTCACTTTGCTGTACAGCAGAGATTAGCACAACATTGTAAATCAACTACGCTTCAATTTTTTTTTTAATGGCTTTATTCTTGTGGTGGTATCTCCATGTCTTTCCCATGTGTGCTGTGAGGCTCTTGGATTCACAAGCTCTTTGCCAATTTGAGGCTAGTGGCACTGTTCTGAGATCCCAGACCACAGGGTGTGGAAGCTTTGCACTGGGACATCAATCTCACTCTACACCACAGGCCCTAAGGTTGATGTTCATTCAATTTCTTTAACAAACTTCAGTTTGGGGGAGTGGCTCGTATAGTTGGAAAAAAAAAAACACGACTGATTTATTTTTCTCTTAGGAGGTAAGGGAAGAAAGGGATTTGGGTAGAGTTGATTGGTCGATATACAGACTTTATATGAGTCCCTCCATTTTCAACCCCTTCTCATTCCCATGCTTCATCCCTGCAGCCGCTGAGACCTGAAAGTCTTATTGGCTGCATCCTTCTCTGAGAGTGTTCAAGTCTATGGCTGTTCTATATTTCATCATTCAAGAAAAGGTTTGAAATATCTTATTCGCTTAAGATTGCCCAAGCTATATTTTTTTCTAAGATCATACTTGATTTTTATTCTTTTACTGTCATTTTTATTCAATCTTTGGAGGCAGAAGAAATAAATCCACATGCTCAGTTCACCATTTTCAGTGGGAAACCTATTTACACTTAACAACTGAGAATTTACCTAATCACCCACTCATTCTATATTCAACAAACGTTACTTAATTTTTTCTAACGAACACTCTCCTAAAAGCCAAATAAATATATTATGCATTCATTGAATATTGTTTTGAATCAGGCATCTTCTATGTGCCAAGCATTGTTAAGATCTTCATGATTTAGTGTCTCAGGGTAACAAAGTAGACAACTAAGAGGAGCTTTAAATTTTCTGTTCTCAAAAAGCTAAAGATTAAGATAGATATTTATCTCTCACAGGAGGCTGAGTGTAATAGCTTCTAGAGTCTCTTTCAACTCAAAAATTCTGAAAAATGCAATGTGTATGGAGCCCTAATGATCTGGATTCCCATCTTATAGTGAGGTGAAGATTGCTGTCTACATTTATCAACTCTCTTCTTCCTCATGGTAATAGAGTTTCTTATTTTAGTTTTGGCTGGAATCATGGGAAACTTGCTAGAGACTACATTTTTACCTTCTTTTGCAGGGGAATATGAGTGAAAATCGTCTGTGCACACTTCTAAATTGTTTATTTAAGAGAGAATGTCATGTCCCAGAACTCTTCTTATTTCCCTTATTGTGAACTGTAGATATAGATAAATCAGTGCCCTAATTCCATCATCCAGAAAAGATCTGTAACCCATTTGGTGAAAGAATAAGATGGATGGAAACCAAGTCCCTTAATGATTTCAGGAAGCATAGCTTCCCCACCAGGCTAGATTGGACTGATAGTTACATGAGAAATGGAAAAACTTCTCTCTTTTCAAGCCATTATATCATGGGGGTCTTTTTATTAGAACATCTTAAACTTTGCCCTGATACGATAGCCTTATTTCTCCAAATAACTGTCAACTCATTATCAGTTTCCACACATATGTTAAAATTATAAAAGAATGGTGTCAACCATAGCTTCCAAATATTTAAATTATACTCAAATAAAATTTCAGGTGTGGTGTTTCTAAATAACAATTCAGTGAGCAGATGCACACAGTTGCCATTACTCTAATTTTGTGCAAAGAGAAAGAAAGAGCAGTGGAAGAATCATACAATGGCTCCTGAAGTTTCAGCTCACATACAGTCACCTCTACTGCTACTCACATTTCATTAGCTTAAGTAGATCAGCGACAAAACCTGACTCAGTGGGATGGGGATGCATACCCCGCCTACAAAATGGCACTGTGGCTCTTATACCAATAGGTAGGAATACACAAATAACACACAAAGAGGGCAACAAATAACTAGGAGCAACAGCACAATCTCTACCACAACCAACTAAAACATACTTTAAATAAGTTTCAGCTAAAAACCAAATAATGTAAATGGGCTTCAATTGTATTCATATATTTTCATATTCTTTGTAGTAATAGGTCTCATAACTGGAAGACATCACTGTATTTATTTAAGACAGACTTTAAAGAACTTTTCAACAATAATGTTCTGACCTGGCCTTGTTGATTCCTATAAGTGAAATCTATGGATATTCAAGCATCCATTGCCTTATTTCCTAATATTTTTACTTCCTTACCTCTAAACTCTATAGATGAAATAATAACTTACTTGCTATGGAAAGGATTCCTGTCATTATATATAAATTTTACCTTTTACTACAGTAAACCCAAATTTAATCAATTCATAAGTTCTATTAGAATTTAAAATGGCAATTTCAATTCTATCATAAAATGAGTTTTAAATATAAGGATTCAGAAAATATTCACGTGCCATCCTAAGGAACTTTTTTCTTTTCTCCTCTTCTATTTTTCTGATGTGAAATTAATACAATTTTCACTCAGAATTTTCCTATTATATAAAGGGAAAACAACAAAAATTCTATACCCAGTAAAAGTATTCTTTTAAAATAAAGTTAGGTAAAGATGTTTTCAAACAGGTAAAAACAGAGAATTCATCTCCAGCAGACATATACTACAAGAAATGATAAAAGAAAATATATATATATATATATATATATTTTGTGTGTGTGTGTGTGGTATGCGGGTCTCTCACTGTTGTGGCCTCTCCCATTGTGGAGCACAGGCCCTGGACACGCAGGCTCAGTGGCCATGGCTCACAGGCCCAGCCGCTCCGCGGCATGTGGGATCTTCCCAGACCAGGGCATGAACCCATGTCCCCTGCATCGGCAGGCAGACTCTCAACCACTGTGCCACCAGGGAGGCCCTAAAAGAATATTTTTAATCTGAAGGAAAATGATACCAGATTGAACTCAGACTCATAGAAGGAATAAAGAATACCAAAAGGAATAAATCTGGGTAGGCATATGTTAATAATTCATTCTATGATTTTACATATTAATATAATTTTGAATTTTAAAAGCTATTGACCATTTAAACAACAAGGCCTTACTGTGTGGCACAAAGAACTATATTTAGTATCCTATGATAAACCAAAATGGAAAAGAATATTTTAAAAAAGAATGTATATGTATGTATAACTGAATCACTTTGCTGTACACAACATTGTAAATCAACTACATTTCAATAAAAAAATATATTTAAAAAAACTATTGACCATTTAAAATAAAAGTAACATCTATGTACTGGAAGGAAGAGAGTCTATGCAGTGAAATAAAATGTAAACAATAATAGCACAAATAATGGAAGAGGGTAATTGAAATTATTAAACTTTCTACACTGCTAATTTTATTTGGAAGTAAACTGTGATAACATAAAAATGCATATTGCAACATCTAGAAAAATTAATAAGAAGATGACCCCCAAAAGAGATACCTAAAATATGTGATTCATTCAAAATAATAAAAGAAAGGAGAAAAGATGGAACAAAAATAAATGAGATAAATAAAATCAAATAAAATTTAAAGATGGGAGATTAAGCACAATCATGTTACTAGACCTATTAAACAGAATAGATAAATAAACATTCCAGTTAAAAAGCAAATATTATCAGACTGAGGGGGGAAACAAGACCAATTGTATGTTCTTTATGAAAAGGGTCTTTAAATATAAAGACAGACAAGAGGAAGGTAAAAAGGTGGGAAAAGGTACACAAAACAAACACTAAGCATAAGAAATCTGGTTTGACTATACCAGTATAAGACAAAGTGGAACTTAGAACAAGCAATATTGTCAGTGACAAAGGAAAACACTTCATAATGATAAAAAGATCAGTTCCTCAAGTAGACAGAGCAATCCTAAATGTGTAAGCATCAAACACAGAGCTTCAAAATACATGAAGCAGAAACTGACAAGAGTAGAAGATGACTTCTGCTTTAGGCCAAGATGGAATAACAGAAACTGTTTTTACACTCCTTCCTAAGACACTATTTTTAACAAAATATATGGAGCAACAGCTTACAAACTAGAGATGGGATACAAATGAGGTGGAGTCTACAATTACTCCAAGCTTACTGCCTCCAGTTTGTAACACAGGGAAGGAAAACTCAGACACCTTGTAGAGTCCAGTGAACATCCTAAGTTAAGAAAGAGCTGAGAATTCAGGGAGAAGAGCATGATTAAAGTTCTCTGGACAGAGTACTAGAAAAGGAGGGAGCTGCACAGAGGAATAGCCCTGGGGATCCTCAGAGGTTCTCTGTCAAATATACAGCTGAATATTGATAAGCACATGCATGCAAGGAAACTATGCAAGCTAGAGAAAGAACTACCCAAAACGATTAGAGGATATAGTCCTTCACTCTCACAGAGAGCTGAGAATAGTACATTTTCCCACCAGCCACACTGGAAACTTCATGATTTATGGGGAATTGCAGAGAATGCATTAAGGGTCTTGTCTCAGTAGTGGACAATAATTACTCCTTGACCAACCATTGCTCCAGTTTCTCCTAACAAATCCATTTTTTAAAAATAAATTTATTTTATTTATTTTTGGCTGCTTTAGGTCTTCCTTGCTGCACACGGGCTTTCTCTAGTTGCGGTGAGCGGGGGCTACTCTTCTTTGCAGTGTGCGGGCTTCTCATTGCAGTGGCTTCTCTTGTTGCAGAGCACAGGCTCTAGGCACACGGGCTTTAGTAGTTGTGGCACATAGGCTCTAGAGCTCAGGCTCAGCAGTTGTGGCGTATGGGCTTATTTGCTCCACGGCATGTGGGATCTTCCCGGACCAGGGCTTGAACCCATGTCCCCTGCATTGGCAGGTGGATTCTTAACCACTGCTCCACCAGGGAAGCCCTCTCCTAACAAATCTTAAAAGCAAGACCCAAAAGTATCAAACGGTTTTCAAATAACTTAACTACAACCCAGAATAAAGCTCTAGAATATTTACAGGAATGCAAAAATAACTAACACCCACAAGGCAAAAATCACAATGTCTGGCATCTAATCAGAAATTACCAGGCGTGTAAAGAAGGAGAAAAATATGACCCATTATAAGGAGATAAATAACCAATCAAAACCAACCTAGAACTTAAGCAGATGTTAAAATTATCAAAAACATTAAGACAGTTATTACAAAAATATTTCCTATGTTAAAAAAGTTAAGTAGGGCTTCCCTGGTGGTGCAGTGGTTGAGAGTCCGCCTGCTGATGCAGAGGACACGGGTTCGTGTCCCGGTCCGGGAAGATCCCACATGCTGCAGAGCGGCTGGGCCCGTGAGCCATGGCCACTGAGCCTGTGCTCCGCAACAGGAGAAGCCACAACAGTGAGAGGCCCACATACCACAAAAAAAAAAAAAAAGAAAAGAAAAAGAAAAAAAGTTAAGTAAAGGCCTGGAAGATATTTTAAAAGACCCAAAATCAAATTTCTAAAAATGATACTATAAAATGGGAGATGAAAAAATATACAGGATTGAATTCACAGCAGATAAGAAATTGTAGAAGAAAATATTAGTGAACTTGAAGACTTAGCATTAGAAAGTATCCAAAATAAAGCATATGGGAAAACAGATAAGTCTAAAAACTGAACAGAATATTGAAACTGTGGGACAACTTCAAGTGGTCTAATATATGTGACCTTGGATTGAGCAAAGATGTCTTAGATACAAAACCAAAAGCACAATCTATAAAAGTATAAATTAATAAATTGGACTTCAAAATTAAAATTTCTGTTCTTCATAAAACAATGTAAAGAGAACTAAAAGACAAGTCACTAACTAGGAATAAAAATATGGAAATTATATATCTGAAAAAGAACTTGTATTAAGAACACATAAAGAACTCTCAAAACTCAATAATAAGAAAACAAACAAACCAATTACAAAATGAATTAAAGATTTGGACACAAACATTTCACAATAATCATGTGAAAAGATACTCAACATCATTATCTATTAAGGAATGAAAATTTAAAACTGCAGTGAGCTACACACCTATTGGAAGAGCTCAGATTTAAAAGATTAACCACACCAAGTGTTGGCAAGGATGTGGAGGAACTGAAACTCTCAAACACTGATGGTGGGGATGTAAAATGGCTCAACCACTTTGAAAAACAGTCTGGCAGTTTCCTAAAAGATTAGATATACATCTAACATATCATCCAGGCATTCTTAAATTCTGAATCTAAGAAAAGTTAAGACGTGTCTATGCAAAGATTTGTACATGAATATTAATAGCTGCTTTATTCATAATAGCCCAAATATGAAAACAACCAAAATGCCCAAACTGTGATCTGTAAAATAGATAATACTGTAGAATTATTTAGTAATAAAAAGAAATGCATTATTAATACAGGCCACAGTATGGATGGATCTCAAAATATCAATTATGCAGGGATAAATCCTAAATAGTATGTTGAGAGAAAAAAGCCACACACACACACACACACACACACACACACACACTCACACGCACACACCAAAAATACATATATATGGTACATTTTGACTTCCAAGAATAAGCAAAAGTACTATAAAATAGTAAAAGTCAGGATATTCATCACCATTTGGACAAGGAGGTTGGGTATTGACTAGAGAAGGGCATGATTGGCCTTTCTGTAGTGATGGAAATCTTGTTTTCAGTTATGGTTATTCAGCTGTATACAATTGTCAAAATTCCTCAGCATGAACACTTAAGATCTATGTATTGTATTGTATATAATTATATCTCAATAATATTTTATTTTTTTTTGTTGTTGTTTTTTTTTGTTTTTTGCTGTACGCGGGCCTCTCACTGCTGTGGCCTCTCCCGTTGCGGAGCACAGGCTCCGGACACACAGGCTCCGCAGCCATGGCTCGCGGGCCCAGCCGCTCCGCGGCATGTGGGATCTTCCGGGATCGGGGCACGAACCCGTGTCCCCTGCATCGGCAGGCGGACTCTCAACCACTGCGCCACCAGGGAAGCCCTCAATAATATTTTAAAAGAAGAGCCACGAAAAGTAAATTACTCTATATACCACCCCTCACATGTAATTTCCTCAATTATTTATATATTGTTATTACAGATTGAGTGTATTTTACTTATTCATAAAAACAAGCTCGAAACATAATTAAGATATATCACATATTCTACAGAAAATATTAAACATGTAACTTCTCTGTAAAGAACCTCAAATTCAATAGCAGGAAAAGCAAATGACCAAACAACCAAGGAAACAGAGACAAACTTAAACACAAAGGGATATTCTAAACAAAAACCTTACCCAAACTTAGTTTAAACCCAATGTTTTCTTCATGCTCAGATAATTTTCTTAATTTCAGCTCATCTAAGGAAATTAAACATTAATATGAATTTTCATAGCTATTTGAAAATAAATGCCCTTTACCAGTGTTCTGAGGGTGCTATGGTCCCACCAGCCAATTTAAATGCATGTTGTAAAGCAGTTTCTTCATTTTGTTGGCAGTAGTACTATAAAGTAAGCCTGAAAGTAAAGGCAGAATTTTTTAAATATAAAAATTAAAATCCCACTTTACTTGCCAACTCTGGTTTGCCATCAAATTCTTCTTACACACTTCTGAGAACTGTGCTCCCCAGCAAGTAATACCTCACCCACAGAAAAGAGCCACCTCACTAGGGCTGCTGGATCTACACAGGATGCATTTAACCTCTCTAAAGGGAAGGTGTCTTCCTATCTGATCCCTCAACTTCTCTTGTCCTCCCTCAGAGCTAGACTGAAAATGAGTAAAAGTTGGGCATTTATAAATCCATCTTTATGTATGGTGTTTGGCCAAAAGATATATACAATAAAAAAGGAGAGAAAGGGAAAAGTTGGAAGTAAAAAGAAAGAAGGCAGTGAAGAGGAAGCAGATTTCATACTTGTGAGCTGCTGTTTCTTCAGACTCTAAATTGAGACTACCCTCCTGCCTCACAGGATTATTAGGCAGACTTTTTAAATTAAATGGCAAATATCCAAAAGTGTACCCCTTGCTTTTGTCTCATCTTCACTGGGAGGGATTTGTGATATTCTTTGAACCTGAAGGACCCAACTTTCATGACTTTAGACTTCAGAATAACTAATTCCAATTTGAGCACAGGGGTGTCTGTGTAGGAGTTTGGTTGTGTGATTATTTATGTGTTTTCTTCCTCATTGGTTACCTCAGTGCAGAGCTAAATGCCCCACAGTTTTAAGCAGGCCAAAGCACTTTCTTTTTAGGGCAGAGATAATTAGAGCATATGTACAGCCTACATATTTGTGGGCTTGGAATTAATGAAGTAAGTGTATTCCTAGGTCTCAATGAAATTTACAGACCATTCTCTTTCCCAGGAACCATGACATAGACAGAGCTCCCTAGAGATGTGCAGGGTACACAACCACCCATGGAGCGCTGCAGTCCCCCTTCCTTCATTTAAAAATCCAAATTTGAATCTCACATTGTCAAACTTTCTCACCCAGCCACTCTTCCTATGACAGCCATAACCCTCATTTCTCAATGACATTAGCTTCTGGACCTACTGTTCCTCTCTCCTTGACATTTCCTATCTCCAAATAGATGATTCTTCCAACATTCTGGTTTCTTAGATTTTTGAACCCAATTTATTCTGATGGTTATGTTCTTCCACCCATCTCAGCCATTTACTTACCATTCTCATACACCAGACCAGTGGTTCTCAAAGATCATTCTAAATATCACCTGGGAACTTGTTAAAAATGAACATTCTCAGACCTCACTTCAGACCTATATTGAATCAGGAAATGTGGGGTAGGGCCTCAGTGTGATTCTCATACTTGCTCAAGTTTTCCTCACCGTTACCAAAATCTACAACATCTCTATAATCCAGTTCCAAGAATCCCACACTCTGACCTCGATTTAATTATAGTGCCCTGGTTCTTACCAGAACCTCATCTCTCCCTTGAGTATACCTTGAACATGGTGTTTCATATCACTCATATTCATATTATTATCATTTTACTCACTTGGCAAAAAACTCAACCCTGATTAAGACCAAACTTCAACCCATTTCTGGCCTATCTCAGAGAAGCTAAATATGGCTAAAGAAAATCTAATATCAGCTTAAATTTGTGGTCACTATCATTAGGGGGCCCTTCCTGATACAAGGCAATCATTCTAAATAGATCATCTCTATCCCTTTCCCACCCTGCTGAGTGACTGTTAGGAAATTCCACACTTCTGTTCCAGTCTTCACTCTTATCTGAAGACTTTGCTTCCTAATTTAACAAAAAGTAGCAACAATCAGAACAGAACCTCCCACATGACTTCTACCCACCTACCAGCATCTGACTCTTAACACTCTGCCTGCAGTCCACTTTCTCCAACTTGTGTGCACTTCTAAGATCAACCTTTTCTACTTGTGCACCAGTTTCCATCCTCTCTTGCCTACTCAAGGATGTTGTTCTAGTACCTATCCACTCTTTTCTGCTTCATAAGCTTCTCTCTCTCTACTGTATCATTCCATCTACATAAAGCATTTTTTAAAATAAATTTATTTATTTATTATTTATTTTTGGCTGTGTTGGATCTTCATTGCTGTGTGTGGGCTTTCTCTAGTTGCAGCGAGCAGGGGCTACTCTTCGTTGCGGTGTGAGGGCTTCTCATTGCAGTGGCTTCTCTTGTTGTGGAGCATGGGCTCTAGGCACATGGGCTTCAGTAGCTGTGGCACTCAGGCTCAGTAGTTGTGGCTCGTGGGCTCTAGAGTGCAGGCTCAGTAGTTGTGGCGCACAGGATTAGTTGCTCCGCAGCATGTGGGATCTTCCCAGACCAGCACTCGAACTCATGTCCCATGCATTGGCAGATGGATTCTTAACCACTGTGCCACCAGGGAAGTCCCCATAATGCATTTTTTTCATCTTAAAAAAAAATAACAAAACCTTCTTGATATTAATAGGACTTTCCCCTACAATTACTGCCCCATCCTTCCTATGTCAAACAAAATTCCCCTACGGAGTTATCTCTACTTGTCTTTAACAATACCTCATGTCCCATTTTCTCCTAAACCCACTCATTAGGTTTCGCTCCCACCACTCCACCAAAGTGTTCCTGTTAAGTTTGCCTCTGACGTCTTTCACTGGCTTGACCTCTCAGCCATACTTGACATTTTCTTTCCTACCTACAAGCCCTTCCTCCCCTTGGCTTTCACCATGTTTTTACCACCTAAACAATCCCTCCTTCTGCGTCTCCATTCTCATTTCCCAGCCACTATACCCTGGAATTCCCCAGTTCTCAGTCCTTACTCTCATTTTCTTCTTATCCTTCACTCACTCCCTTGGTGATCTCATTAGTCTCAAGGTTTTAAGTACCTTCTATCCTGATAAACTCTAATTTATATCCCGGGACCAGGTCACTTGGCAAACTTCACACTGGTATATTCAACTACATATTCAACATTTCCACTGGTCTAACAGACATTGAAAACTCTATATGACCAAATTTAAACTTCTCTTCTTCTGCAAACCAGTTCTAACTACAGTCTTCCCATCTCTGGTAAAGGGAACCACATACTTCTAACTTCTAGGGGTCAAAACTTTCAAATCTCCCTTGCCTTCTCTTTTCTCTCTCACATCCAATTCATCAATAGTCTTGTTGACTCTATCCTCAAAATATACCTCAAATCTCACCACTTTGCACTGATACCACTAAGCCCAAGCCACACCATCTCGAACCTGGATTATTGAGACACTTCTCACACCATCACCTCACTTTTAGTCAACCAGTCTGAGTAATCCTTTAAAAACATGTTTCAGAATATGGCACTCCTCACCTCAGAACTGTGCAATGTCTTCCCACCTCATCTAGCTGAAAATCCAAAGACCTTACATTGCTGCATGATCTGACCTGCTCCTTATTACATCACAACTCAGTGACTACTATTTTTCCCTTCAATAGTTCTACCTGTCAGCCCAATGCAATGGTTTTGAAAAATAACTTTTCTTTTTTTTTTGTTGGTGATACACGGGCCTCTCGCTGCTGTGGCCTCTCCCACTGCGGAGCACAGGATCCGGACGCACAGGCTCAGCAGCCATGGCTCACGGGCCCAGCCACTGCGCGGCATGTGGGATCTTCCCAGACCGGGGCACGAACCCGTGTCCCCTGCATCGGCAGGTGGACTCTCAACCACTGCGCCACCAGGGAAGCCCTATGCCCCCAAAATTTTAATATCTTTTTTTAAAGTTCTTAAAAATCAATATTTAGGGACTTCCCTGGTGGATCAGTGGTTGGAACTTCACCGTCCAATGCAGGGGGTGCAGGTTCAATCCCTGGTTAGGGAGTTAGGATCCCACATGCCTCGCAGCCATAAAGCCAGAATGTAAAAGAGAAGCAATATTGTAACAAATTCAATCAAGACTTTAAAAATTGTCCACATCAAAAAAAGTTTTTTAAAAATCAATATTTAAAAAAATAGAAAGCAATAGACAAAAGAAAAGCAAAACCAAATGACTCTGCATGAGGAATCTTTTTTGGGTGATAAAATGTTCTAATGAAACTGATTTATGGTGATGGTTATACAACTTGGTAAATTTACTTAAAAAAAGAAAATAAATAAAATAATTGAATTGTGCACTTGAAATGGATGAATTATATGATATGTTGAATATGTTTCAACAAAGTTGTTAATAAATGAACAATAAACATTAAAATAGATATTCTTCCTTATTAGTATTAAAAGAGATGCTAACAGTGATCTTCTTCCTAAACTCCCACATCACATTGTCTTTGTTTTCTTCCTTCCTCTCACATCAGCTCAGTCTCCTTTGTTCATTCCTCCACATCTAGAGGTGGCTATTCCCTAGGATTCTCTGCTGAACCTCCTTTCCAATTTACCACATCCCCTTGCTAGGAATTAGCACTTTCAACTGGCTCTGTACCAATAATAGCAACAATATAAAGCAACATTGCAGACCTCTTTTCTAAGCTCCAGAATCATGCATCCAACATTCTGCTTGATGTCTCCACATGACGGAATCACCAATATACCAAATTTAACTTGTGCAGAGGAAAGCTCTCTAATCCCATCACTATCCTCCCCCCACCTACAATTCTCCTTGAGCACTCCCCTCCTCTGTTCATGGTATCTCTCCTCCCACTTGCTTGTGCCAAAACTCTGAGATTTATCCTTGCTACCTTTCTCTCCCTTACACCCCTCATCCAGTCCATCCTTTGTTCCTATAGGATCTATGTCAAAATATCTTGATTCCATCATCTTCCTTGCAACTCAAAAGTCTCCTATAGTTCAAACTATCATCATCTCCCATTGAACAACTCAAAGAGCACCTAACTGGGTTCCCAATCTACTCTTTTTGTGGACACTGAGACACATCACTCAGATTCTGCTTCAATGAAGAACTTATTATGCAGAAGTTGAGTGTGATGTCAACCCCTTCAGGGTTAACTTGGCTGCAGAGAACTGCCTTGCCCCGGGTCCCACCCCATCCTGGGGAGGCCCCTCTCCAGTTATGGTTGAGTGTGGAGGTATTAATGCCCAAATAAGCGAGCATCACTGGACCACTCTGGAGGAACACTCCTCCCTGTGTGGTCAGCCGAGGCTGTCATTGGGCTCAAACCCCAAATCACCTTTTTTTCTCTGGCAAATCCTTCTTTCCCAAACTTCTACAGGTATTAAGCCTAAGATCACTCTTCCATAAACATCCTTCCTACTCAACTCTCAGACTGCTTCCTCAGGAACACAATCTACACTAGTTTTTGCTACCCTGCTTGAAACCCTGCAATGGCATTTTTGGGGTCCTACTGATCCACATAGATCCCTCTCTTGCCCATGCTCCAGTCATGCTGAGTCTCTGTCTTCAAATACACCAAACTCCTCCAGGTCTCGGGATTTTTGTACTTGATGGATACAAAATAAGGTTTCATCATGTTAATGGTACCCAGACTCCCATAAACTATGGGATACAGATCGCTCATAAATGATATATTTTATCACTTTATAAGCTTCTTCCAGGAATGGCTTTGTGTTAGAAGACTTGACATTCATTTTAGCAGATGGCAAAGAACTTTTCTCACAGAAAATGCCCAATAAATAAAACATGTATGGAATTGAATTTGCAAACTTGGCAACAAATGTTAAATTGCAGGATCAAATCACTATCAACAAAGGCACCCTCAAAACAGCTCCTCTACTAGAACCAAAGCCAAATTCTAGTGGAGAGACAGGCGACAATTGATACATAAAGTGTATATCTGGGATCAGACATTCTTTCAAGGCGAACTACGCAACAATCTCAGGGTGACTCACACCGAAGGTATTTAAGGCAATAGCAACAAGCACATTGGGCAGTCTTTTTTCAACTCCTGTTTATCACATCTCAGAAACTCCCTTTCAGGAAAGATTTCTTCTTGAATAATTTCATACTTAGTCCTTCTTCTCCCTCTGATTTTTTTGCAAGTAGATTCAAAGCAAAGAATCACTTTATTCCAACTGTTCATAGTATATTTCTTCTCTCTACTTCAAAGGTCCTTTACTTAATGATATTTTTCTTTCCATTCAGGATTCCTGTCAACAAACTCCTGTCATTTTGGCTTATTTGTAAGTTCATCTCATTAAGATGAACTATACATTCCTGAAGCCAACACCTGTGGTCTGTTTAAAAAGAACCTCCTTTTTAGAAGGCATTAGAAAAGTAAGACTGGTGATTTAAATAACTAAAATGTTTCATAAGAATAAATAATCCATTTGCATACAAAAGATCTCCAATAGAGGACAGCCATGACTATACTGGCAGGATAATTTCTTCTTAATAATGTTAATATATTTGGTTTTGGATTTTAGAACTGATAGATAAACAGCTTATATTTTTAAAAATCATTATGAAACAGCTCTTTAAAGACTTGAGGAACTTGGACAAAAAACAGGTAATAGAAGTTGGTGGAAGGAAAGGAATAACAGATTGCCCCTAAAGAAGCCAGAAACTTAATTATCACCTTTACTGAAATCCAAACACCAGGGTTCTTGTTTCAAGGAGACCTACTTACAGAATATTTTTATGACGAACCCTATGTTTGTAACTAAAGATTAAAAACTAAATATTATTTGACAAGCTTTTATATGACGACATAAAGAGTGGCTGGAGCCTGGCTGTTGACTCAAAAATTTCTGCCAGCCTCTTTTGCCTTCCAAAATATAGCTTCAATAAGCACACATAAATTTTATTTTTAATAAATAACCACAAAACGGTTTCATAAACAGACTAAACTGTGGATAATTGTAGCTTACAATGAATATGTGTTACAGTTTCAGTAAATAGAAGTTACACAGTCTGAAACTGGCACACCCTATCTCCATCTTATGGATTGATGGCAAACCAGCTCGTGTTGGAACAGCCCAGTGATTTTCTTGGTAAGAAGCCTACATCCTAACTACTTAGGCTTCTGCCTTCTTGCAGTAGCCCTCCTGTTTGTCTCTGCAGACATTAGATTTTGGAGTCCTGAGAATTTAAAAGGATAGCTGAGGTCTCCACATGGTGTCCCAAAAGGGTCTTCATGGTAAGAAAAGTTCTTTATGTCCTGACCAAAATGTAGACACTTATGATGGTTTAAAATGAATAAATAAAGTGCACTTGGAGGGAATAAATACTGATGTGATGAGAAGGCACCAGTGAGAATAAACTGTTCTTTCTAACTAACTTTTCTTAGAATTTATGTGTTCTTTTTACTCAAAGGATCCTTTTGGAAGAGTGGATTACGTTTTCCTCTGCTGGCAGCTTTTTTTTTTTTTTTTTTTTTGGTAAGTAAATCAGCTAATTTCTTAAGAAAAAAAGCAGCTTATTGAAAGCTTAATGAATGTTTTCTTTTTCACCTTTAGAAATCAGCTTTATTTTTAAGCTTCCTTGACCACAAGTGTGCTTTGATGAACTTCCCTCCCACTCTTGGTAAGAGTTCCACGTTCCTCACACTCCCAGCTCTGAGTCTCCAAATTCACTTCACATTGACCCCAGGAAACATAGAGAGAGAAAAGTCAAAGGGAGGAATTTTTTTAAAACATTTTGAGCTTCCTTTTGAAGATGAGGAAAGAGAGTTTTATCTCTAGTAAAAACAGGCCCTTTTGGGGAAAAAAAAAGTGATGATTGATCAAACAGCATTTAGAATTCCAGGCATGCCAAGATATGGCTGGGTTAAATGGGAGAGATGACCCAAAGACCCCATGCTGTTTGAAAATAAATAAAATAACTCCGGCAACATGTTCTGCATTCCTATTTGTACTCGACAATCTTACATGTTTTACATTCTACCTGTGGCCACCTTTCACTCATTTCTTATCTCACAGTTGGATTCATTCAGCCACAGTTTACTGAGAACCTCCTTATGGAATGTGTGAAACTAGGAACTAGGGTGAATGGAGCAGAGCATGCGGTGGGGAGGGGAGGTGGAGTAAGATGGTGGCATTGACAGCAAAAAGTGCCCAGCCTAAGGACACAGAACAGAGTAGAGCTGTGGATTAAGTGCCCCATGAGCTCAGGGAGAGAGTGACTCATGATGCCTGAGCTTGATCTCCATCAGGAGGAATGCCTTGTGGTGTTCTGTGACCTATGAAACATTGGCAGCCTGCAGTGCTGCCTCACAATTCTGTTATGCTCTTCAGCACGGCCAAGGTTAGATTTCTTGTGGTAAGTTCAGTCCTCCTCCTGTCTGCATACTTCACAACCCTACCCAACTCCCAGCAGTGTTTCTTGAAGCAAATTCTCACTCACCTTCAGTTAGCCAGTTGTTTTATTCCTCACTCCAAATTAAATTTAACTCTCTCTATATATACCTTGTTAAGCAGTTATGTGTAGAAAGCTGTGGAGGACACAAAGATGCCGGGTCTCTTTTTTCTTCAAAAAGCTTATAATCCAGTGGGAAAGTTAGACATGTAAAACTCTAACTGGGAAAAAAAGGTGCTGTAGTAGAGATGCAAGTAAAATGCTGTAAGCACTTAAAAACGTAGGGGTGAGTTTGAGTTTGATGGGATCACAGAAGTTTTCACAAAGGTTCTGTCATGTAAACTGAACCAAGAGGCATGGACACCTTTCATGGAGCTCCAAGGAACAGTGAGAACCAAGGACTAAAGATGTATGGGTAGGTGGCTAAGAGTGTCACCAGAACAAAGCTACACAGAGGAAGAGATTAAGAGCTACTGATTGGTGCCAGGTTGAATCCAAAACAAGAATAAAAATTACTCTGAGCATTTCGAACTTTTCTTAAGAAAAAATAGACTTACACTGACCTGTGATTGAGAACTATACCTCTGGAAGTAGTGAGGAGAGAGATCAAATCAGGAGCTAGAACGGACCCACACTTATAGAGGGAATAAAGACTGTAAGATAAGAGGCCATTAGAGCCAAAAATAAATATTTTCCTGTTTGAACAAGTCTCCACCGTCACATCTCAACCTTCCTGCCACTTTTCCTTTTCAACAATCAGACAAACGACCAAAGAAATCAGATGTTAAATAACATATTCTCTATTGAGAACTGTGCTGTTCAACAGAGCCTCCTGCAATAATGGATATTGAGCACTTTAAATGTGACCACTGTGACTCAATAATTGAATTTTTATTTTATTGAACTTTAATTGAATTTCCATAGTCCCATGTGACTTATGCCTCCATATTGGATGGTGCAATTCTAGAGAATAAAACTTTACTGAGTTAGGAGAGTCAAAGAAGTTTTGACTCTGCTGGATTTTAAAGATGGTATCTACCTTCCTATCAAAAACCCCACATTAAAAATAATAAGATGCAGTGTTTATATTTAGCTCAGGCATGACAAAACATCAAAAACATTGTCATTTCCAAAAGGGATCCCTTTGAGTTACTCAGAAGGACAATCTTTACTTGAATAGCCTATGTATGGTAGATAAGATCATGAAAATCAGCAAGAGGTTGACTAGTTCTCTCTGACTTCACAGAGAAAAGGATCTGCCTCCTGACTATACATTTGCCAGGGAAGGTTTCCTTGTGAGTAGTCACCCCATTGTAACTGAAGCACAGCAGGATGGGATGACCATGGTGTGTAATTAAATGTTTTTGTAAGTTGATTTGTGATACTAACTTCCTGGATCATGGAAATAATTTTGTTCAATATTTTTTTCTCTGTGGGTTTGGAGTCAAGAATTACAAGTTTCTTAGACTTTAACTTTGAGTGTTCCATGTAGTTATTTCAAGAAAACTCTTTCGCAATTTTCTTGGTAACTGATTTCTTGTTACATGAATTCAGGTATGCTATGTGTCATGGCTACCAGACAACTATCAGGACACATGACATTTTTAATACTTCAGTCCTTAGCACCTCTTATGGGACACTGTAGTAGACTGGGTAAAATCAGAACTAGGTAATTTTGCTAATCTCTTGAACAAAATATACTAGAGAAGCATTGGAAGAAATTTTCTAATAGGAAGATTTTGAAGTAACATTTTATTTCTACATTGATTATTTCCAGTGGAACAAGTGTTTAGAAGATGGCTATAATAATCTGAATCTCTGATAACCTTTAAAAATAGGACAGATTACCTTGAAACCATAATTTTAAAAATAGAGTGCCAAAAGCCACAAAGATGAAATAGTGTTTTTCAAACTGTGGGTTACCAAGTAGTTCAGGAAATCAATGTAGTAGATTAGAGTCAAATTTAAAAATTAGAATAGGGTAGGGTAGGATTGGATGAAATGGAATGGAATATGATACAATGCAACACAAAAAAATCAGTGTACATCACACCTACTGAGGGAAGGAAAATGCTGTGTCATAAAACTGTCAGTTGTGCTTGTGTGTGTTCTCAGTTCTGATGAAAAGAAATACTTTTACAGAACATTACTGTACAGAGACCTTGAAAGCCACTGATTACAAGATAACAGGACTTGAAGTTTCCTTCTGAATGTATTGTTCTATGTGACAAATATTTATTAAACATCTATTCTATGCCTGATATTGGATTCAGTTTTGAGAACATATAGCTAAATACATGCTCACTTCTCTCAAATAATATACCATCTGACAATATACACCTCCAAATAATTATAATACAATGACAACTACAATAGATGTATGAAGAGTTATGTTGGGAACATGAGAGAGGGAAACTCTACTTCTGCATGTGATGGAAATCAGACAGGAGCTGTGAGTAAAGCTTCACAGAGGAGCACTTGATCTGTCCTTGAATAGTAGGTAACTTGGAAGGACAGAGAAGGGCATTCTAAGAAGGCAGACTATCTTACATTGTTGTATCTTAAGGTTGACATGTGAAATATATTTTGCCTACAGTCTGGGATGGTACTCATATTTCACTGCACAGCTTGGTCATTTAATACAGACTGCCTTCAAACCTAGAGGTATAGTGAAAGTTGAGATATTTTATTTTTGTTACTTTTGAATTGTTAATAAGATGTTAGTTTTGATTTACATCTTAAAACTTATCACTTTTTTTTTTTGATGTTGGGGTTAGGAGTTTCATTTATTTTTTTTTTTTTTGCTGTGTTGGGTCTTCATTTCTGTGTGAGAGCTTTCTCTAGTTGTGGCAAACGGGGGCCACTCTTCATCGCCGTGCGCGGGCCTCTCACTATCGCGGCCTCTCCTGCTGTGGAGAACAGGCTCCAGACACGCAGACTCAGCAGTTGTGGCTCACAGGCCTAGTTGCTCCGCGGCATGTGGGATCCTCCCAGACCAGGGCTCGTACCTGTGTCCCCTGCATTAGCAGGCAGATTTTCAACCACTGCACCACCAGGGAAGCCCAAAATCTATCACTTTTGAGAGCAAGGTTTTTCAGATGGAAGAGTTCATCTCAAATGGGTCAAAAGTTATGCTTCCTAGGGAAGAAAACAAAAGTTATTTGCATAGTAACAGGGTTTAGACAGTCATATATTGCTCAAACTCCTGTCTTTTGGTGGTTTAAGCAAAACATTTATTAGAAAATAAAATAGTGCATAATAAGAAAATCAAGAAAATTGTCATGCTTTTGCATACTTATTAACAGTTATAGGACATACGTCATTTAGCTTAATTTCACACTTATAAAATTTACGTTATATTGGGTGTTGGGTAGAAACTGAGGTCCAGAACCAGGCATGTGTGTCATGAACAATGACACAAAAGGCTTTTGGAGCCAATTTAGGCAGCATGTGTGTGCTTTATAAGCATGAAATTATAGACAGCCAAAAGCACTACTTCAAAATAAAACTTTTCACCAATGTTTTTTCTTGGCATCATTTACATTTGAGTGTGAATATATTTAGTATTTATTTTGAATTTATTTCCTCTTTCCTTCCTTTTATATGATATCTAACAGTATTTCAAATAGTATTTCAACTCAAAGGTACTAAATGATGCAGCAGAATCTAACAGAACTTTACATATTAATAAAGACAATTGCTAAAAAGAGATCATTGATAAATTTGATTTTGTAAATCATGTTAGTCATTCCAAATGTAGTGTATATGTGTGTGTGCATTTGTATGTGTATTCTTTCCTTAAGAAGAAAAAAGAATATTTCAATTACTTTTAAAATAATCTCAAAGAATAAAAATAACCCTTGTATTTTAGATTTCATAAGTTCCACGGGAATTGCCATTGTAAAAATTTTTATATGACCTTGAGGTATATGACCTACCTCTCCAAAAAGTGAACATTTTTTAATAATGACTTAATGACTTTGATTTGAAATGAAAAATAAATAATATTTCCAAGCTTTAACATAGCACAGTTTTAAAACAAAACTAAACCTTTCTCCTGAGGTACCCATTAAACTTTTCAGGTCTTGGAAGGGAGAAGCACAGTAATTGCAATTGCAGCCTCTACCTAAGACTTAAAAGTCAAGGAAACCCGAAAGAACCATAACTTTTAAAGCAGTTCTTAAGGGTTTTCCAGAATAGGAAAAGTGATTATGAGTTAGCTGTGTTTGGGTTTGCTTTTCATCCTGCGGGAGTGAAAGTTAGACCGAAAATATATGTATCTTGGAGTAAAAGCTGCAGCTCCTTTCCCCAGCTGCCTGAATGCTGTAATGTCAGATTTTTCAAATTCTTCTCTACCTTGGAGGAATCAGATATTTCCAGGAGTGCCCAGATGGGTGATTTTCTTTCCAGTGGGACTTCAATTGTCTACCTGTTTACATAGCAGACTCTCTGTAATTTAACCCCACCACAAAAGACAGTCATTATGATTAAATCAGGCACTGGTTTAACAAGGTACACCTAATAAGCACTTCTGCTCATCAGATCTTGCACAAACAACATTCTTTCATTGTGCAACTTGTAAAATAACTTTTGCGTCCTGTTGCAGACTCCAGCACCAGGTGCAAAGTGTTGTCTCTTGACTGACTTTTCACCTAGAAAGCAGAAAAGACACCACTCCATCCCAGAAGCTGTGACCTCGGTCCATGTAGCCTATATGAAAGCTGGAAAGGGAGACATTTTTTCCACTGCTTGCACTCTTTTGGTATACTGCACGGCTGAGCAGGTTATGTGTCTCAAAGCACATGGCGAAATGAATGTGCCTCAGAGAACATAACTTTTTCCAAACTCAGTTGGTTTCCCCAATTTTTAAATTCCCTCCCCCTTAGACTCTTATTCAAACAGACACAGGCACAAGCACACACAGACACACAACACACAGAAACACACACACATGCACACATGCACACATGCATGCAATTTAAAGAAAGCAAGGGAAAACCAGAAAGGTCTTGTGGAAGGAGAACAAAGGAAAACAAAGCTTTAAAAAGAGAAAGAGAAGTACATGTTAAAAAGGAACATAACCAAGGGTAAGAAAGAAACCTAGAGAAGAGGAAAACAAAGTAATTTTCAACTCTGCAAAAAGGAATATATTCCATAGGAGAAAAAAACACCCAGCAGAATTGAAGTTCATGTGTGGATTTATAAAGTATTATTTCCTTTCAAGCCCAAAGGTGGAATATGTGGATCAGCTTCTCCTATCTCTGTCCAGTGTCTCGGCTAGTTCTGTGCTTTTGTCAATGTATCTCACCTTTTCCTTCTTTTTTTTTAATCTCCCTCCTTCTCAGAAGGTAAATAGAAGGTGGCCCTTCCATAAAACACTATTATACCTTTTAGGTTGAAGAATGTGGAAGAACAAGTCAGGAATTCTAAACAGTCAAGCAGCATTAGGCTGGGCAAAGCTGTTGTCTGAAGGAAGGAAAGTGTGTGAGCCTGGACATGGGAATAATGAAGCTGACGCCCTCAGAAATCACTGCATTTTACACTTTTCACTTAAAGACAACTCACAGCTCAAAAACAAACTGATAGAGTCACAAAGGCACAATAAGGGCTTCTAGTTTGTTGCTTACTTAGAGAACTTGTTTTGATGCGTCCCTTCCACCCATCCCAGGCTTTGGGACAGTAGGAATGGTCCTCTCCCAGAGTTGTTTCAAATCCTGCCTCTGCCAGCAGACCTCACAGCTGCACCCACCACATATTATATGATACACTCATGCAGTAGCTCACATAGGAATACATTTCTCTCCAAGAGTTGTTTTTCTGTCATTTCTGGAGTAGAAAAGAATTATGATATAAAGATATGATGAGAGATCCCCAAGATTTATATGAGAAAAGAGAAACCAGAAACCCGGAAAAACTGCTTTTATATATAAAGATCAGTGATAGATAGGTAGATATATTAGGTGGATGGATGGATAGATAGACAATTAGATAGGTAGATAGATAGATAGATAGACAGATAGATGAGAGAGAGAGAGAGATCTTCTTAACTTGTTTCCCCATCTTGCCTTTTGTAAATCCCTGTGACTGTTTTTGCTTGCATATGTCTCTTTACACAAAGGTAATATTTACGACTCACCATCAAAAAGTTACCCATAATAAATTACCTAAGGACTATTATGGATTTTCAGTGAACAAATCATGATCCAGCTTTTGATCCAGCTTCTCATCAAGAAGAAGAAGCAAATACATCCACAGGCACTTAAACCCTAATCCTAACCTGATTTACATGTGGTCCCCAACTTTTAAACATCATCTGCCCTGACATGAAATCTCGTATTCCTTCCTCAAATTTCAACACTCCTTCCTCTGGCTTAGTTATCAAGAAGAGCTATCCTATGGATGATGCTGATGCTAATAATAATGGAGGTGATGATGGTGGTGGCGATGATGACAGGATCATAGCCAACAACTGCTGAGAGTTACTATTTGGCAGGCATTAAGCTAAACATGTTTCATGGATTATCTTGCTCAATTTTTATAACAACCCCAATGAGGTAAGACCTATCCCCATTTCACAGGTGAGGAAACTGAAACACATATTAGGCAAATATCATACTCAAGTCCACACGCTAGTAAGTGACAGAGCCTCAGCTTGAACCCAGACAGTCCAACTTCATAACTTGTTCCATTAACCCTAACTCTCTCCTGCCTCCCATGATGTCCATGCACGTCCTGAATCACTGAGAGCCTGGACTCATCTACAAGATGCTCAGGCCAGGCACAGTGGAGGTGGCCATGCAAGTACCTAAGTGTGCATATGTATTCAGCTTACTACATTTGGGCAAATTTAGAGCCAATTCCTACACAATTGATTGGGTTATGGAATGATCCAAAAATGTAAAGGGCCAAAACAGGCAAACTGTTTCACAGTCTGGCTATTCCTTGCACACAGACAAAGCCAGAATCCCTGTGAGCAAGGCCAGTTCTGTGGCAATGTAAAGAACACAGGCATCTCCTATATTCTTCACCCTCCCAACAAATGCACCCAAAATATGCACAATCATAGCCATCCATTTGTGCTCTGATACCTCACCTGAGACCTGAAACAAAATGTAAATGCAATATACACACAGGGAACTGAAGAAGCAGAAATATTTTTATATTAAAAAGTTCTAGAAAAATCCAAGGTTCACAGTACCCCTAACTCCTGCCACTGCTGTCATACGCACACAAAAATGCAAGTGCATGCGCGCACACACACACACACCCTACAATGAGCCACCCAAATGTCAGGCAGAAACAGTAGAGAACAGTAAGAAAAAAATAGAAGGAAATGCTTAAAATGAGCAATAAAGATAGGAGGAAAAAATCTTTCATTCATTCTATACTGTACTCATTCGTTCAATAAATATGAATTGAGCATCAAGCCTTATGGATATAAGTTAAGGAGCTGCCAGTCTAGTGCAAGAGATACACACATAAACAAATGACAAAGTAGAGAAAATTCACCACCTTTTTAAATCAACCTTTTTAGTAAATAACTGTGTGTAACTACATGTTTTTGAATGGTTTTGAAACAAAGCCTATCTTATACAAGGATTAGCTGTTATTCTGGTTCCACATATGTCCCTTCCCCTTCATTACTGGGTAGTCAGTGATTAAAAATGGCTAATTTCAAGTATCAATAAATCTAGGCTCCACATTTAATTTCTTTACCTAAATTTTTGGCTCACTTCCTGAATTTTAAACATCCATAATCTGACTTCACACATGCTTTCAAGTAACTTCAATTAATGTATATGGTGTAGTATGAGAGGAACGTGTTATAACATGTACAAGACCTGTTCTTTCTCAAAAGAATTTTAAAATTGTTTATGGTAATGAGACAGGCATACAAATAACTTTATCACAGAAGTGGTGCAAATTATTGTGAAAGTTAGAAAGGTAAAACTGGCTACATGTAGTTGAAGGAATTCAGAATGATAGCTTTTCTTGTAATTTAACTTGAAATCTTTAAGAGTGATTATTTTTTCTAAAAGGGGGAACAAAAATTAAATTCATTAAAGTTCACAAATCTTTAAAAAACAATATTCAATAACCTTTATGTCTGAAGACTTCAACATTTGCTTATGTTTAAGAAGTTGAAGAAGTTGATAGACCTAACCAGAACTTTTGGGGGGCTTATGAGTTTGCCATTGGTAATGCCCACATTACCAATTACCTTGAGCTCTAGCTTCAGGTAGGATTTGATCCAGGGGCTCAAATAAAGTCCTAGAGTCGAAATTTCTCCATCACTTGACTGTGCCTCCTACTGTGTTGACTTAATTTTCAGGCTCCTTGTGGTGACTACTGACAATTCCAAGCTCATGCTCTCCCATGTTCAATCCAACAGAGAAGAGAAAATGTTTCTTCCCAAGAGCTCCTGCACATTCCCTGATTCACTCCTTTCCACCTCTTCAATACTCATTGTGGTTAAGGGGCTTTGATGCATTGAATGGCCAAGCTTGAGTCACAGACTCCACTCCTGGCATCAGATATGACAGCCTAACTGAATCAGATAGACAGAGTAGAAGAAGATGGTCAGCAAAGAGAAGGAAAGAGCACATGTTGCTGGACACCTCAAACAAATATCCTCTACACACACTTCATTCTTCTAAATGAATATACATAAACCTTACATTCCAATCACACAGGAAGCAACATCGATAGGAATATAGAAAAATAAATATATAATTGTGGTTTTTGAACTAAAACCTCTACATAAATAATTGATTCTTAAATCTATATTTGTCTTTGAATGAGTGACTCTACAGTCCCTTGAATCTGTTTTCTTCTCAGATATAAACTCTGCACCTTTAATCCCTCCTCCTGAATTCGCTTGTGCATTTTGCTCTCACTCACAGGGCTTCCATTGATGAGATAGGGCTTCCGAAGAGAAAATAAGTGTTGACTCTCCAATCAAATGTGTGTTAAAAAAAAGTAGAGAGAAATGGCATCCCTTAAACCTATCAACATGTTGAAGCTAAACAGGAAAAATATGTGCAAAAGCAGGAAAGAACCAGACTACACACTGGGTGCTTGTCCATCTCAAAACTTTCTACTCAGCTGTGGAAAGTGTGTAATGGCTCTGAGAACATTGTTTAGCACCAGGGGTGGGGAGAGGGAGGAAGGACCATAAATGCATATTAATGAATTTATCCCATGCAGATCATGCTTTTAGCTAATGGAATAGTAAAACATGACCAACACTCTGCAAACACAACTATTAAACGCACTCAAACACCCCATCAAAACATACACACTTCTCCTCGTCATCGGCCTTTCCAGATAATTATCATTACACTTTTAGAACAACTTTGTGTGTATAGGATTTTTACTTTAGGTTGATTCAACTTCTCTTTGGAAGTAAGTGGAATTATATGTGAACCAAAGCTTACTGTCAGGAAAATATAAGATTCTTAATAAATGTTTTATTTGTTGAATTAACAATAATGGTTAATGGGTTACATGTTGCCCCACTTGAGTGGGGCACATCATAATTTTAACAAGGCCCTATAGGAGCCCTTCTGCAGACAATGTCATGACTCAAAGGAATGACTAATATTAGGAATTCCAGACGTCACAGTAGATGCCAAGGGGAGAATTGTCTTAGCTTATGCTCTATTGGGGAACTTCCTGGTTTCACTGTTTATCTTCCCAACAAGTAGAATGGGTTTCACCTACATTAAATCTACTTATAACAAATTAACAACCTCTGAAGTAAGTCTTGTCAAATCCAGCAGCCTCATCCAAATTAGACTGATTTTCTAAATATAATTAGTTTTCTGGCAAAATGAGTTCATTCATAAAAAATGATACCTAAGAACTCATACATGATTAAGAAGTTTTAAAAGAATCTTAAAACATGCCTGATGAAATTAAATATTTATGTGATGAAAACTCTGACATATTCAAAAGTAATGTCCAGACTACACATTGTACAATTTGGAGTGAGAGCATGGGTAGTGGTTCCCATTCACATTGTACTTCATGTGAATGGTGGCCTCTGGAGATGTACAGTGCAATAGAGCAGTATATGTGTTGTTTCCTTAAAATGCACCATGTGTATGTGTGTGTCTGTGCCTGTACATACATACACTTATCTATATCTCTATCTATTTATCTATCTATATCTCAAACTAGATTCAGTCTTACAGAAATTTCCTCTACTCAACAGATAGTAAATTGGCTTGGAATTTCCCAATGCATTTGTAATGTGGAAGTGGCCTCAAGCCATTCATATCCCCCTACTGCCATTTACTTTTGATGAATTGTATTTTCAAGTTGAATTTCCCAGACATGTATGACTTGTCTATAATTGTAAGTAATACATTTGGTTTCTTTCTGCCTATAATATATACACTAAAAGTGGGTGTGTGTGTGAGAGAGACAGAGAAAGAGATAAAGTGACAGAAAGAGAGACTCAAGTACCCCTTTATCCCAAAATCATGGCAACCACAAAAGTTCTTCTCCAAAATAAACCAAGAGAAGAGGTGTCCTGTCGATATCAGGAACCAACTATGTGAGCCTATGCAAGTCACTTTTACTTCTGAGTGTTTCTATAATTTAAGGTTGCACATTTCATTTAAAGAGGGTAAATATTTATTGTTTGAAGATGATCTACTTAGTAGATTCAGAAACAAACAGAATCTAACCTCAGTGGATTCAACAGCAAGAACAAGCTGTATACTGCCATCAAGACTTACAAAAGGTCACAAGCTTAAAAGAAAATTGGGAATTCTGACAGATGGTGTAATATTTTCTCTTAGCTGAAGTTAATGTGAATTAATTGTAATGAAACTACCCAATTTCAAAAACAAAAACCAGGCTGGACTATAACTGGAATAACACTTAGCTAATCTGTCCAAATTGGATGTCAACCAAGTTTCCAGGGTAGAAAAGACTTATGACTGGTCACTAGTTCCCAGTACAAGTTTCAGTTTTCAAAATATTTCCTTAGGAAAAAAAAAAGGGGGGGTGGCCAGAATACCAATTTTGAACTTTAAAGAAAAAACCTTTGCCACATATATTCCTGGAATCTGGCTTAGTGCTGTCTCACATTTTCCCCTTACCTGAACATTTCTGTAAAAATGGACAGTGTCCAGTTAAAATGATCCTTTCTTTGTTGTAAGCTGCCCTCATTTACCATCCTACAGAAATGAGGAGAGAGCATCTATAACAATATAGTCTTTCATATATTTAATCCTCACCACTAAAGAACTCCATTTATTCTTCCCTTATTTCCTCCTATAGAGATTTTCCTATAAAATATATATTCACACTCCCTGCTGATTTGTATCCATGGGAAATCAATGTCTTCTTTAATGCTCCAGAGACTTAAAGAAATAACCCATTCTCAGCAGCAACAGATTGTGTTCATAGAGATAATTTACCTGTGAAATATTACTCAGCAGTCTTTTGAACCTGTTACCATCACATTTCTCTGTGGTGTACTGTGTCTTTTCTGATTAGACAGTGTTTGTAAATAAAATATCTCCACTCGTAAATCAGATAAGGAAGCCTGTCGGGTCTCTTGCTAAGACAGTGACAACTAGAGATATTCCAGGCATTTGTGTCAACTTCGACTCCTTCCTACTGCTTTAAAAAATCATTGTGGAGATGAGCGAGTTGATGTTTAATACCTCATCAGCCAGGACCCTTCTTACTTTTCTGAAGGTCTCAGAGCTCATTACTTGGGAGACATTGAGCCTGGAAGGGTCCAGCTGATATAACCATCTTCTTTTTTTAACTTTTTATTTTATATTAGTGTATAGCTGATTAACAATGTTGGGGTAGTTTTCAGGTGTACAGCAAAGTGATTCTGTTATACACATACATGTATCTTTCAAACCCGTGTCCCCTGCAATGGAAGGGTGGCATCCCAACCACTGGACCGCCAGGGAATTCCCTAAGCATCTTGTTATACAGATTACAGCACTGACATCCAAAGTGGTTAAGAGACATTTCCAGACGTAGCCAGCACCCCACAGGTAGTGAGTGCCAATATCAGAATGACAGTCTGTCTCCTGAGTCTCAGGCCAGTGTTCCTGGCTTTCAAGTAACCCAGTAGCATAAATAATTTCATAATGAGTGAGTTCTTCATGTTGCTATTCATACAGGAGAAAATTCTTCTCAGGGAATTGTCAGGCAAAATCATCAATAACTTACAAAAAAAAAAAACAGAAAGAGAGAGAGAGAGAGGAGATTTCCCCTCTGCCCTTTGAGCAACATCTCCTCATATACACCCAACAGAGTGGGAGTTCCCATTACACAGCAGCCAGGAGGGGAGCTCAATCTCCATAAACTGCATTTTACTCCAGAAGTCTTTCTCAGTAGAGGGGTCTTGGAGAGGAGGCCATGCACTCCACGGAGAGGACAGGGAAGCCCTCAGAGATGCTCTGAGAAAGGGCTCACCTAAGGCCACCTCAAGACCCTTTCCATTCCTAGGAACAAGAACATCCTGCCATCAACAGTCCTTCCGTGGCCCATAAAACTGGCTCTTCTGCTACTCCCTCCACCCTTCCAAGGAAAGATCCAGGAAGAAGCTCCTGCCTCTCTCTCCATCAACGAGCCTCTCATCCCAAGTGAGGAGGAAGGTGGAAAGAGCCTTCCTTAGGAGTGGGGGTCTAGGGGGCCTGATGGGACAATGTATGCTGCTCAGGGATCTCTTTCTGGAAACAACCTGCCCTTCAGGCAAGCCCTTTCTTCCTCCTCTAGGTTCCCCCCACCTCGTAGGAAGTTTTGTCCCCCAGCTCTGCAGACTGGGATGGGGTAGGCAGATAATCAGAACTGCATTTTGGTGTTGGATCCCAGCCACATCCTATTTATAACCATAAATAAAACGCATTCCTCTCTCCTGCCCACAGAGATGATTTCTGAATCGATTCAGTCTGATGGGAGGAAACATGGAGATGGGATTGATTGGCCCCTTTAGAGGTTTAGGTGGGGACGAGTGGGGAGGAGTGACACATCCCATGGAAACTCAGCATTCAGTAGGAATGTTAACAAAAGGAATTAAGCCAGGGTCCTTGCCTTGGGCCAAAACTAAGTGGACATTTCGTCAAATTTCAGCACGGAAGAAGCTGGGTATTATTGGCCTATCTGATGAAACCATGAATAGATTCATGGAAGAGGTAAAAATAGGTACAGTTACTTAGAAAGGAGCCAGGAGAGATTCTTATGGAATTGGCAAGGGGACACTAGGCCTGAGGCAATGTCACATGGTGGACAGGCCTGAAACCCCGGATCTGATCTGCCTCTAATCCAGGCTTTTCCTCCCACTCTTGAGAAATTCCCCCTGAGGTGTTTCTCTGTGAGGTGAGGATAAGCATTTGTGTATGAGGTTGTTTTTAAGACAATGTAAGCCCTTTGAAACAGTGAAGAACAATAAAAAATTAAAAGGATTATTATGTGGGGAAAAAAAAAACCTGAGAAACAATTAAAAGACCTAGGTAACTGAGCATGGTAGTATTTTCAGGCTGTTGAGCCTGAGATGAAGGGAGGACCCTGAATTCGGTAAAAGAGAGAAAGGAAGAGAACTATCTTAGGGCAGGACCAAATCAGAGAGGGAGACCCAAGAGACCCAAGGCCAGCTCATGGCCACTGCTGGTCTTTAAATCTGTCCTTTGTCAACTAGGAAACAATGCCCCTACCTCCAGGAAGAAATCTTGTGTCAAACTGCACAGTGTGGTGAAGAGAACAGGGTTTGCATTACAGCCATCTTTCGCCCTCTTAACCAGCAATTTTGTGTGCTGTACGACCTGCCTAACTGCACATGGCAGCCCTAGGGGAGCTCCTGGCTCTATGAGACTGGTTACCTAAGTTTCTGTGTTTTCCAGTTGCGGGCCCAGAAAGCTGGAACTGTAGTGATGCTTGCCATTCTCACATAGTTTTAAGCATTAAGTGATATACATGAAAGCACTTAGGGAAACGTACACAATGACAGAGATTATTATAAGGCAACCTAACCCAAGGCTCTTCAGCCAGGCAGGAGGGAGACCAAAAGGCTCAGTTCGTCATGATGAAGCTTGAGGACAGAGCTCTGGGTACAAAGAGGAAAAGTGTGGTGTTTCAAGAGACTGCTCACAGCCCCGTGAGGAATGCAAAGCCTTTCCTCTTGTTATTCTTCTAGCAGTGGGAGTCCACCGTTTGTATTCATGTTTTGTACAATTACCCAGAGGCTATGGCAACATTTTTGCATATTTAATCAATCTAATAACCAAAACCTGAGACCGTGTGCACATCACCTGTATTAACTCTCTTCTCTCACAGCTATTCACTCATCCTCCCCTTCACAAGTCTCTTGTGCCTTCATTTTTTTTCACACATTCCTGTAATTTATTCATCTCAAGATGAACTTCTGTCTCATTTAATCATTTAAACAGACCTTTGGTGCCTATTTAATTGATTCTTCCTGGGTTTTAATTTGCATCTTTGACTCTGCCATCCTGATTTCTTTGACTATCCCTCTCTCTGCGTGACATATGTTTATGCTTTAACAGGTTTCCAATATTCTGGAAGACTTCAGAGGCCAAGGTTGAAAAAAAAATGCTATTTTAAATAGAATCCTATTTGATTGGCCAAGCAACTGAGTGAAACCAAGAGTAAACCCTCCAGCTTTGTGAAACAGACAACCAGGCTCATCCTTTAGTGCCCTGCTGCCCAGAGCCAACCAGGCTGGCTGCCAGGCTGACCAAGGACTGCAAGAATGAGGAATGAAACCCATTGATCAGAAAAGGTTAAGGTTTCCTGGGAAGGGATTCAATTTGATTTTGCCCCTATTCGATTTAGGGACCGACTTCTTATTTTTGGATTTGCTTTCTGTTGGGGGTGGAGGGCATTGGAATGGAGAAAACATACTACGGAATTAATAAACTGGTATGTTTGGAAAGCAGGGAACAGATAAGTGGTTCATCAATTGTGCATTCATTCTACATTGCCTCTGGGAAAAAGATTTGTGTTTTTAATTCTGTGTAGATTAAGAGTAATTGGAATTGCATACAGATTCTTATAAATTAATATCACCCACGGAAGGTCCATACGATAAGAAGCAGGGAAGGGAGGCGAGGTGTTATGATTCGACTTCATGAGCCCATATGGCAACTAATCCGATAAGGTCTTCCCAGTTCCCCACAGGGGGCCGTAACCCTGGGCTTGGGTTACATTTGTGAGATCTTGCCACCGACCTGACACAATCCTTTTATTTTTATTTTCTCGTTGATATAATGGGAGCCATAAGATAAAAATTATTCCTGAGTATTATTATGCAAAGGAGTTAATATTTTTAAGCACCCAGAAATTCTACCATACGACAGAGAAGTACCGAATATTATGGATGCCACATGCATTTATTATGTTCTTCAAAGGAAAAAAAATATTACTCAAGTTTTAATCACAAACATAGAATCATTAAACTTGCAATGTGGATGTGTAATTTCTGCCAAAAAGAAAAAGAAAAAAAACAAGAAAACATTCCAAGTCTTTCATTTGTTTTAATGAGCTTCAGAACCAGCTATTGGCACCCAATTTTTTTTAATATGCATCCATTTTCTTATTGCTATATTTAAACAGTCTTTCAAGAAAAGTGGTCAATTCACTTCAAATGTACAATGGATTTTTAATAAACCAAGACCTTTTTATAACAGATAGGCTGTCTTAAGGTTTTCTCTAGAATCAATGAGAAAACCTAGATTCTGAGTGTACTTATGTACTGTTATGAATAATATTAATACCTCCTTTATGGTTTTATGAAATCTCAATCACTTGTGGGTATTGAAATAGTAAATGTGAACCAGACCCAATCTTTCAATAGATACGTATATCTTTGCACTTTTGGTCTTAGGCATCAAATTTCCCATCCATGATTCTGGGAACTCCGATTCGCACCCCCAACATGACTAAATGGCTATTTCAGTTGCTCTATGATTGTTCCTGAATCCACCACTGTGATTAAGTTAGTGACAAAGTGGGCCAGTGCTAAAAGGCTTGGATCTGGATATTCAGGAGATCAACTTTTTGAAGGTTAAAAAAAGGTAGGGGCAGCAACTAAAGGAGGCCAGTATTCATACAAGAGAAAAAGGGAAGAGGTCCAGGCACAGGGCTCTCCCATTCTGCAGTTTGTTCATTGCATAAAGATGCCAGGGAGAACGACTGAGTGGGGGGATCCGTCTCCACTCACCATGGAGTGCGTCCAGGAGCACGGCTGCATCCACCTGGAAGAAGTATCTTTCTCCATCACGCAAAGGCTTCTAAATCCACACTAGAAGAAGGTAGGCAGGTTCCAGTCTTGATCCCTGGGGCACATGCAGAGGACTTTAGTCTAGGGGTGTTGACTCTAAGTAAGGGAATAGTCCAAAGTTACAGCAAGGGCAGTGCTTCAAAGAGTGCTAATCACTGCTGGGCCCAGAGCTAGAGTGATGAAATTAGAGGGAAAAGAGAAAATGGAGCATAGTGAGAAAAGTATTTCTTGGTTGGACAGAATTAGAAACAGCAATAAAGCAGACATACATATTCTGAGAACAAGGCCAGGGTAGCTGAATGGGGCTCACTTACAAAGAAGATGTCAAAAAATATTTGAGAGAAGAATATATATGCAGGACCTTCTTAGTGATCTGGCCCCAATAGGCAAACATCTGTTCTTTCTAAGTCCTATCATCTGGCTGAGTCTCTTAGACGGCCCTAGATTAGGTGGAAGTGAGTGGGACTCAGAGATAGAAGTGCAAGACTGAAAGGTCTAGGCTCTGTATGTGAAGGGAAAGGAAGGTTTTTTCCTTTTGTGCTCACAAAGGAACATAAGAGCCATGGAACAGGATCATAATGGAACCAGCCACCATGAGCTGCTGGCCTAAGGCTCTTTCAAATTCCCCTTCCTCTGGGCAAGATTAATTCCATAATCTAGTAGCTTGACAGAAACTATAGGAGTGTGGAGCAGGCAGGAGCTGCTGGTGGAGAGAATGTTCTCAGTTCCAATGATTCAAGCACATAAGATCAGGAAGCCAATTGCCCATTGTTGAGAAGAAATAGATAGTGACATTGCAGGAAGATGGATAGAGCTAGTAACCAGCTGCAGATGAGAAAACCCTCCATTAAAAATAATAGTGAAATTCTCCGGTGCCATGCTTACTGAGCAGGAGGTCATTCTTTGTGCTAAAGTGATTCCGCTGATATTTTAAAATGTTTTCTTTTTAGTCTGCTTTGGAAATTTGGAATTGTATGTTATAGATTCAATTTAATTTTTCTCTTAAATTTCTAGTCAGTTGTCCCAACACTATTTATTGAACCCCTTCCTTTTTTTCACTAATTTGAAACAGTACTTTAAAAATATATACTAAATAAATTTACAGGATTGTTTTTGTTAAAAAATAACAATAATAATAGTGAAATTCAAAACATCTTTGGACAGAATCTAGCACACAAATTGTTGCAGGAAGTTCTGGAAGGGATAGGGAAAGGAATCAAGATAGAAATTATTACTCAGTAGAAGAAAAATAGACATTCACCAGATAGTCCTATACCCTAACGTTCAACTTTTGCCTGTATATAGATGCACACATGACAATGAAATATGACAAAATATGATATGATAAAATATGATAATAAAATAGTAAAATGTCTGATTTCCCCCATATTCCGACTTGAAATTCTATACCCTTCTGGATAACAATGTGCTCTGTTAGAACCCCACTCTGTGTTGAACTGTGTCTCCAAAAAAGATGATAGCTAGGAGAAAGACATAGAATATATTGTCCTCACAGCCCTCAGAAGGAACCACCTTGTCAACCCCTTGATGGTTATCTTACACATGATACAAACAAAAACCTAACCATGCAAGATAAGACTGATAAATTATACTATATTAAAATTAAGAATTAATTTCTTAATTTATTAAAAATGAATTACCTCAATTAATTAAGAGATTACAAGGGCAACACACATTGAAGGAAAAGGTTTGTATAATATTTTGTGTCCAAAATATTTTTTAATGTCCACAAATTAATAAGAAATTTTAACAACCCAAGAGAAAAATGAGCAAATACTTGAATGAGCGTTTCACACTAGGATATATCCAAGTGCTCAATAAACAGAAAGGAAAGGATGGTAAAGACAGTTATTAGGTTGGAAATGCAAATTAAAATTACAGTGAGATAACACCACACACCCACAACAAAGGGTAAAGTTAAGAAGGAGGAAAACGTGTGGCAACTGGAACATTTAAATGCTGGTGGTGAGACTATAAGCTGGTACAACTGGTTTGGAAAATAATATCTATGAAACCTGAAGATATATCCTAAAACCCTCCAATTCAATCCCTAGGAATATACTCATAAGAAATGCATGCATGGGTGCAGCAAAAGACTGTTGCAAGAATGCTTATAGCATCTCGATCCCTAATAGCTCAAATCAGAAACAACACTAATGTCCACCAACAGTAGAATAGATAAATAAATATTAATATATTCATACTATGGAATGCTGAACAACAGTGGAAACAAACTATTGCTACTCGCAACAGCATGCACGAATCTCACAAGTATAATGTTGAGCAAAAGAAACCATATATAAAGAAATTTATCACTGTATGACTCCACTTACACAAAGTTCAGAAACTGGTCAAATGAACCCAAGGCTGTAGAAGTGAAGGTATTTTTTTTACAGAAAGATGGCTACTGAACAAGCAGAGCCCAAGGAGATCCTTCTTGGCCACTATAAATGTTCTATTTCTTCACCCCAGTAGTAGTTACATGGGTGTGTTCACTTTGAAAATTCATTGAGTCATCTACTTATGACCTGTGGGCTTTTCTGAATATATGATATAGTAAATTTTTTTAAGTTTTCTTTAAAAAAAAAGCTATATAATCATTATAAACTTCCATGATTACACTTTGCTTAGAAGTTCTTATTTAGCACTTGGAAACATTGCCACATATGTTTTAAAACTGATGTGTTTATTAACATGTTTATTTAGCATTTTGCAATTTCTCAAAACACCACATTATATATACATATTTGTATCTCAGCACTGTGTACCCAAAGGAGTACTGATAAACATTCATTGATAGTGACACACTCATAAATAGACAAGCATAGATAGACATGAGAAAGCCATTAACATAGCCATGCATAGAAAAACATACTTGTAGATATTCGTGACACATCCTAAACCACATACCAGTTCTTCCTCCAAAGATTAAGAGAGAGAAAAGACTATTCATTGAGTGTTTACTATGTTCCATTCACTAGAAGATTTAACATAATTACATGAATGTAACCTCTCAAGAACACTTTGAATTAGGCACTGTCATTGCAGATGAGGAAACAGATACAAATGATTTTCATTAACTTTTCCAAGATAATGTAACTACCAGCACTCAAAGTCAGAATAGTGCTGTGCATTAACTGGAAGTTGTCAAAAGATATTCCAGGCCTTCCCTGGTGGCACAGTGGTTGAGAGTCCACCTGCCGATGCAGCGGACACGGGTTCGTGCCCCGGTCTGGGAAGATCCCACATGCTGCGGAGCGGCTGGGCCCGTGAGCCATGGCCGCTGAGCCTGCGCATCCGGAGCCTGTGCTCCGCAACGGGAGAGGCCACAGCAGTGAGAGGCCCACATACCGCAAAAAAAAAAAAAAAAAAAAAAAAAGATATTCCATTTCTCCTTTTCTACTTTTTTCACTGGATACAGTTTAGAGGGTCTCTCAAGCAAAGTACCTTGTCCATCCCCAGTCTCATCCACGTGACTTAAACTAAGCAGATCGGATTCTGCCTGAAAGTTGATCCTAGAGCAAAGGGCACAAAAGCTAGATTCATCCCAGGGGTGACATGCTTGCTTTTTGTTTTACTTCCTAGACTCCCAAAGTGAACCTGGTTCCATCAGCATTCTACTAGATTCTGTGAACAACCACACATCTTTCCAGTAAATCACTTTTCTGCTTAAGCAGGCAAAATTGGTTCCTGTGGTTGCGGACCAAGTGCCCTTAGCTGAATCATCAAGAAACATCTTAGAGTGACAAGAATGAGACCCAGGGCAGACCGGAGACTTGCTCAAGCTTCTCCGTGCAGAGCGGACACATGTATCAGATCCCCTACTAATGCTCATGTCTTCACTTCATACTCCTTGCCAGGTGACAACTTTTGTCACTGAGTTGCTGAAACATAACTGTTGCTGTATAAAGTGTCCCTTTTTTTCAGGCTTTTCTTCAGCTGCAGCTGACTTTGCCAACTGCCATGATCTATTGGCCAGCATGCTCTAAATGCAACTTCCACAGCATTTTGGCAGTTAATCACTGATGGCTTTGCAGTGTTCTTTGTTTCATGTACCATCTTTCTCATTTGTGTGTTTGTTCCTTAATCTTTATATTCCTCATGCTGTTCAGCTTATGGTTAGCACTCTGAGGTTGATCTGAAACCACAAATACAGGATGATTGCCTCCTGTATCCAATATTTTAATTTCAGTAGTCACTGGCCTAAGGAGAAGGGACCCCTTGTTGATAATTAGTGTGGAGTGAAAGTGTTCTCTTTTCTGCATCCCCTTCATGAATATACCCATTTCGTAAGGACACAGAGCAAAGGCAGTCTACCTGGCTTTCAGAAGTGCCAGGCAATGTGTATTCAACATTCCAAAGCCACCCTAAAAGGTCCCTCTTCAAAACTCTATTAGACATGTTCAACTCTCTATCTGATCTTTGTCCCCACTGTTAGCTCTTATGTTGAATATTCTGGAGGATGAAATGAGGCTGAAGTCTGATTGCAGTCAGGAAGAAAATCCATTTATATTTGCAGTTTTGAACTTTATACCAAAACTTATATCACTGAATAGAACCCAAGTAGCATTCTAACATTCTGTATTATGTGTTTGGAATCTCTCAAACTCTATCAGACACTCAAAAATGAGCATGCAGCCACCCAAGGGTTTGAATAACAAAGTTAGAAAAGGACAGCCAAAAACAATAAATTGGCCTCCGTGGTCTGAGCCAGACCCAGCCATGTATAACTACTGAGCTGGAATAAATAAGACCTCTGTTGAAAATGGTAATAAGGATATCTTAAAAAGCCTCGAAGAATAAAGTCTAGAAAAATCACAAAAGTCAGTTCTACAATTTCTAAAATATAGTATTTCTAAAACATCAAAGCATCAATTTAATAAATGATATTATACCCACATGGAACAAAATTAAATGTTGATATAAATAAGGACAAGTCATTTTGATTCAGCCTGAGAGCTCCTGACACTGAGACAGAATAGCTCTATGGAAAAGTGCTTTTCAAAAATTTCCCCAAAAGCACCATAAAAGCAAAAGGATTGGGAACATAAGCCCACTGGTAGGCTGGGGTATACATCAAAAAGTAGCCCATCTCAAGCATTAAATATTTTTTAAGTTTTGTGTTTGTCCTAAAATATCATGGTAGTTTTGCATTATTCTTTAATGCATACCTATATGAATATTAAAATAATTTAATTATCTTTGGGACAGTTTTGAAATTTATTTTATTATTAAACTTTGAGTAAAGTGAGTATTTGGAGAAGATATGTCATACTGATCCTAAGGGTTATTGAACTCTGGCATGCCACCACCTACCCATGGAGTCACGCATATCCCAGGTGAATAAGTGTAGTTTTAGAAGAATTCATGTATTTCCCAACCTAATGGCAAGCAACTACTAACTGATTATATGAATATAGCATTAGGGACTATCCTAAGAGAGGCAGATTCTTACAAGATTAGTTAAAGAATTGATTTGGCTGCTGTAATGGAAAGACCTAAAGTAATAATGGCTTAAATAAGATACATGTTTCTTTCTTTCTCATGTAAAAGTCTTGGCTGATGTGGTGGCCTGTGTTGAAAGCCAGGTTTCATCTGTCTTGTTGTTCTGCCATCCTCAACATGGTCCGAGATCACTCCCCTAGTTCCTGCCATTGTGTTCACATCCATCAGCAGGCAGTTCTCCTGCTCTAGAAGTTGTGTACATCATTTCCATCTACACTGAAAATCCCCAGAATAGAATCACATGGCCATACTTAGCTACAAGGGAGGATGGAAAATGCAGTATTTAACAAGGTAGGTTTACACTCTCCTAAAACAAAAAAAAAAAAAAAAAAAAAAAGAGAAAAGAGGAGAGGAGAGGAGAGGAGAAGAGGGGAGGGGAAGGGAGGGGAGGGGAGGGGAAAGGAGGGGAGGGAGGGGAAGGGAGGGGAAGGGAGGGGAGGGGAGGGGAAGGGAGGGGAGGGGAGGGGAAGGGAGGGGAGGGGAGGGGAAGGGAGGGGAGAAAAGAAGCTTTAAATCATAAAGGGAAATGGATATTGGATAAAAACCAGCAATTTTTTTCCACACTCAGCTAAAGTTATCAGCATTATAGAAACACTTGTTCAATATTCAGTAAAGGAGTAACAGAAATCATCTTCTATATATCATGACCAAATATACACATGTTTTGACTAATATTCTGTAGAGGTGTCAGGCAATTTGAAAAGAATCTCAAATAAAATTAAAATAAGTGTTTGAGAATTGAAATTAATGAAGCAAAATATAACACACAAACTTTCTAAACCAAGTGGCGTTGTCAGTGGACCTTTAAAAACTTTAAACCATGGATACAGGAGGAATATGTCTCCATGAAAAGAAATAAAATATATGAACAACTTACTTATTTCCAGGAGAGTCAAATACAACAATGGAACCTTATTGGAATACTTCATTACAGTAAAAATTAGTGTTAAAAAATGAAACCTGAGTTAGAAAAATGTCACAGGTTAAGTTCCACAGTAAGCAGACTCTCAGATGGAGCTGAGCATGCAGGAGGTTGATTGAGGAGTGCCCTTGGACTCCCACCTATGGCAGGGAAGGAAGGAAAGAGAATTGGACAGAAGGAGAAGCTGAACAGCAATGCAGTCTCAACTAAGACCTCAGCCAATGCTATGGGGAGCTTTGAATGTATGCTGGCCTATGAGAATTGTCCCAAGTTGGAGTGAAATGGCAGCCCTTTATGTCACCACCTTGATCAGTCATTGAACGTGGATCGTTCCTGGAAGAAAGCACGACTTGGTAGAGAAAGTTTTCTTCAGCTGAGGCGAATCATGAAGGAGACAAATTCTGATGGCTTCTTCTAGCATCATTTACAGCTACTGGAGGATTAACTCTTTCCACTGCAGGTTTGTTTCCCTGAGAAGTGAACTTTGAAACATAGATCAGCATAAAGGATGTTTAGGGAGTGTTCTCGAGCACCTGTTTTGAGGAAGAAAACCGGCTGTGTGATACATCCCAATGAAGAACACAGGGGACCATGTGGGAGGCTCTAGAGCTTAGCTAGACCTTCAGACTGGTTCTCTGCTAGGGAGGGGCGTGTGGTCAGGCAGGTCTATATAGCGTATATTGATCAGTCACCAAATGTGGGCCATCTAGAAGGAGATACGACCTCAGGTGAAGCATATTTCTTCAACCAAGGCAATTTCCAAAGTGGAATGACAGTTAAAGAGTGTTGTCTGGTGGCATTCCCAGCAGCTGGGGAAATAGATCCTTCAATCCAGAAGGAGGATCTAGGTGCATACAGTGTCCACCATAGAAGATATACTTAGTATTTTCATTTCATGGCCAAGGAAAAACTTAAAAATAAGTCATTCTTTATATATGAAGAACAGATTCAATAATTTTATCCATATGAAACTGAAGGCACTTGTTACCTTGCCTTTTTTTCAAAGCATATTTGGTAATACATAAATTAAATGTAGGACTGATATATGAGATTCTACTGTATAAATATTTCAATTTTTCTCACTGCTGCATTCTATTTTTGCCAAGAAATTCTTGCCCTTACTTTCCTGCAAAGAAACAAGGCCATCAGCCCTTAGCTCCCTCACCCACCCTGCTCCCAATGTCATTTTTAAAAAGGCATCCCTTTCTAAGGTAAAGAGCTCTCGAAAATCTCTCTTGACTCTTCTGTTTTCCTTAATTACAGCCATGCTTCAATCCATTCAGTCATGGATTCATTTCTGCAACCCTAGTTCACTCCCCAATATCCTGAAATTCAAACTTTCTGTTCACTCTTTGACCTATATGTGGCTCTCCCCACTGCCCCCCACCCAAAAAAAAGACAAATTACTCTCTTCTTGGCAAACTAAAGATTTTTTTCACAATTTTCAGACTTGACCTTCAAGCACAATGGGACAGTGAACACCCATTTTTTTCCAGGACTATACTTGGCTAACATTTTTTTCCCCTGTGTCCTACTGCTCATTTTTACTTTTTCCTCCTTCCCCCAGCCACTAATGGGAAATTATCCAAAGCTGTCTTTAATCCTTTACCTAAAGCATCAGATACTATCATTATAGTTTCTCATGATTTTTTTTTTTTTTTTTTTTTTTTTTTTTTGCAGGCGAACTCTCAACCACTGCGCCACCAGGGAAGCCCTCTCATGATTTTAATTATTTCTCCTATGCTGATGGTTCAGATCTGTGCCTCCCTTCTGCTTTCTTGGGTAATTCTAGCCTGGATCTCCAGCTACCTAAGGACATTCCTATTCACACAATACCCAAATCAACATGGTCAAAACCAAATTCATCATCCATAAAAAAGAAGCCTTCCACCTTATCTTCCCTAGCAGTTTCATTCTCCTAATTGCTCCATGCAAAAAATTTGGAAACATCTAAGAACACAAAGTATGAAAAAAAAAAAAAACTAAAAAAGGGCACTCCTATCCACCGTCATCCTAGTATTGTCACTTCTTGAACACCATATGTAGTCTTTCTGCTTTTACTCATTCCATATTCCTATTGATCCTATACATTGTATTTCCAAATTTAAATAAATATCAACATTTCGTTCCCCTTTTCAAAAATGTCTTCCTACTGGTCTAAAAACAAAAAAAAAAAAAAAAAAACCATAGAATCAAACTGATGAGTCTGGACCTCAAGACCCTCCTGAAATTTGTACCAGCCTTCATGGCCAATCTCATCACACACAAGATTTCTGCCCTACGCCTGCTCTCAACTCATAATCTTTCTTCATACTGTTTTCCTGAGAGGAAGTGACCTCCCCCATTCATTTACTTTATTTAAATCTACTTTTCTAAACTTAAATTATAAGGCATACTCAGTCTCTTCTAACCCACTGTGATACTCCTCCCTCTCTACATTTCGGTAGCCATCTCAACAGTACACTATAGTAGCTAGTCACATGCTGCTTTGTGAGACATATAATTATTGCACGTGAATATATCTCATCATTTATGTTGTAAGGTCTTTAGACTGCTTCAACAGCACATTATAAGCACAAAAAATTTCAACACATACTTTCTGAATTAAGATTATTTTTCATCCCAAGTACCTATATATTAGTATTGTAAGAATAATGTTATGGGAATGCAGAATTTCCTGTTCAAGTTTTCAAAAAAGACAAAAGTAGAAACAAATCCATGCCTATGTATTATTAAATGGTGAGAGCAAAAGTGGTAATGTATTATAAATTAAATTATTCACAAAAAGTAAAATTATTTCCTTTTCATTGAGAGATTTTCACTTTCTCTAATGAAATAAGGCAAACTTATAATTAAATAACTGAAACAGAGGGTGATAGCAAGAAATGGTCTCTTACTTTTTCTCACTTAGAATTCACCTACCTTTCATAGATTATTCTTAATACCAAGTAAACTGATTATATAGATATATATTTTTCCTCTGAACAAATCCTACTTAGTTTTTTATATATAATTTTTATTAAACAAGACCACACAAATGGGTAGGAAAGAAAACATTTTGTCAGCTTTATGCTCGGACACTTAGGCTAAAATACTTTTGCCAAGAAGAAATAGACTAAACATACATCAAGCCAAACGGAGATGCTTACTTTAGTGACTAGAGGTACTTCTTATGATTTAAGACATTAGACCATAATTTGAGAATGTTTGGAAAGATCATGCAATCACTTTATATTTCTGAAAATCACTGTCCAAAAATCTGTGAATCCAAAAGGTGTGCAAACATATATGGGAGGTTAATACTATTGTTTTAAGTAATTTTTAATTTTTTAAACTACATTTACAAACATTTTTGAGGGTAAACTCATTTTCTTATTGCTGTTTGGAGGGGTTGTTTTACTTTTTAAAGAAATATAAGACTAATTGTTATCTTTCCCCTTGGTCACCTCTGTCTTAGCATTTTTCATCCCAGGGTTCAAGCCTCAAAATGCATTTCCTTGCAGTATTACAGAATTGTCAGCCATGACTCATTCATCTGGTTAGAATTTGTCAAAAGGATTAATTTCTACTAAATATTACTCTTTCTTCTGAGGCAGGAATGCCTTCTTGGGTGTGGCATGGGAGTGAATTGGGACAGTGGTAACCTTATTCATTCATCTGGTATTTATTTTTGAGCACTTACTATGTGTGCAAAGTTCTATATTCTGGTGATACAGCAGTGAAAGCAAAATCCTCATCAAATTTGTATTAAAAAGAGTAGGAAGACATTCAACAACTAATTACATAATAATTTAATCACAATAGTGATAAACATTATAAAGGAGAAAAATAGCTTGGTAACTGGGAGACATTTTTGAACTTGCTCCTTCTTCTTTAACCATTGTTGCCTTAGCCGTTATACCCATCTTTTATTCTAATGAGAGATTTTATTTAAACTATTTGTAGTTAACTGACTCCAGAATGCCTCTTGTAAATGACTCAGCATGATTCTGCAAACTTTTCAAAGAGATCAGAGTACAAGATTTTGAAACACAACCAACATGTTTTGACCAAACAAACTATAAAATTCGATCAGGGTAAGTTAAATATAAACAGGTATCTTTAGTAGTAAACATACATTAGACAAGTTCAAAATGATGAATGGCAAGAAGTTCCCAGCATAGCTGACCCCAACTTCTCATTAAATACAAATGAACACTTGCAAAAAAGGACACACTGACAACTCACCAAAAAACTATGATTGATCGTCAATCTAAAAACAGAATCTAAGAGGAATTGGCATTAATTATAGAGGAGTTGGATCTGGACTGTGAAACATTTATCAAGGCTTAAACACATGGCTTGGTAAATGAAGAAAGACTGCCTGACAAAGAGGCTTTGCACCTCTCACATCATTGCTGCCCAGATTCAGAGTTGCAGAGCCCCTACTTAGCAGAGAATAGGCAGATGGCACTAGGACCCCTGGGAATTGCTCTAAGAGGCCAACATTGACTTCCAGGCACAGGCGGCGCTGACAGCAGGCAGAGCACACTTTGCATGAGGCAGGGATGCACAAGACTTTGGAGCAGTACTGGGTATAGTATTTTTTGTTTTATATTTATTATTACTATCAAAAATAGTGAAGTAGAGAAGATACAACCAGAGTAGAGTAGAAGTACACAAAAACTCCAAATTCTAGAAATGAGGTCCTGCTCAAAACAGCCTGCCCCCATCTGAAAATCTGAGAAAGCTATTAGGTCATCACATAACACTGTGGAGGGCAGGTATAATACAAGGACAGATAACCCACTCTTTCTACAGCAAATGGCCCTGCATTGTAAAAGTATCAGATAAAAGACAAAGGGAAAAGAAAAATATGAAACTACTATAACAGAATAACACCTGAAACTCGGAGGAAGAATACGTCTTGGTTATAAGAGTTGGGTATAAGGGCATATCTAATACTGAAACACGATGTATTTGTTCCATTATAAATCAATTTATGGAAAGACTAGCTAACACAATTAGCCTTGTAATGAAACAAGGTGTATCATATTTAAAGGGAAGAAACAAAATTATCATTCTTTACAGTAGAATCAGCACAAAACAAATAAAGCAAAATTAATACCACCTAAAAAATTAGAAGATCTTCTAAATACAAACATTTTAGATATTTTTAAGTAAAGTTAAATATAAATCTTAAAGGCCCATATTAAAAAAAAAAAACTTTTGAACTTTACTCGTGGACTCGAAATATTTTGATACATGAGGACTTGTGTCATGAATGGGTCTTCCTGTGTGGGAAGTTCCAATATTCTAAGGGTGTCAATTCTCTTCCAATTAAACTGTAAATATAAAAATTAAAATTCCAAATAAAAATTAGGAATTTTTGATTGTGGAAATAAGGGTGGAAAATGGGAACTTAACAACATCATTCAAAATTCACCTGGAAGCATAAGCACAGATATACAGGTGGAATACTTTAGAAAGCCAAGAGTAACAAATAAGCACTTTCCAGTCAATAAACTGTATTATAAAAGTATTTTAGGGCTTCCCTGGTGGCGCAGTGGTTGAGAGTCCACCTGCCGATGCAGGGAACATGGGTTCGTGCCCTGGTCCGGGAAGATCCCACATGCCGCGGAGCATCTGGGCCCGTGAGCCATGACCCCTGGGCCTGCGCGTCCGGAGCCTGTGCTCCGCAACGGGAGAGGCCACAACAGTGAGAGGCCCACGTAACGCAAAAAAAAAAAAAAAAAAAAAAGTATTTTAATTAAGGGGTGAGGGGCAAGATAGAGGTAGGGGGTTAAGAGGTACAAACTACTAAGTATAAAATAAATAAGCGACAATGATCTATCATACAGCACAGGGAATATAGCTAAGAGTTTTTAACTTTAAATGGAGCATAATCTATAAAAATATTGAATCACTACATTGTACACCAGGAACTAATATAATATTGTAAATCAACTCTACTTCAACTTGTTTTAAAAGTTACCTTAATTAGATTATTTCAAGTGAAAAGGAAGTGAAACACATAGAAGACCTTTTTGGTGGACAATGAGTGTAAGTCTACTAAAAAACTTTAGCATCGAACCCAAGCCTACCTTCACTCCAGGTACCAGACTGCCAAGAATGAGAAGAGAACAGGTTATATGGGAGCAAAGCCAAGCCTAGGCTCAAGTAATCCACTTTGTCCAACAAAACCCAACATCCTCACTTCACAAAATGGAAGAGTGATAGGGTCAGTCTATTCCCATCTCAGGTGAATTGTCCCCATTTCCAGCAGGCATTTGGCCTCCACGTTTACCTTTAACATGGGCACATAAGTCAAAGTTCAAGAAGCAATGGCTACATTCACAGAGTTAGTTTCACCTGATGTAGATATCAAGGGAGGAAGGGATGAATAAGGGGAGCACAAAGGATTTTTAGGCCAATGAAACTACCCTGTACGATACATTTGTCAAAAACCCATTGAATGTGCAATACCAAGAGGGAGCCCTAATGTAAACTATGGGCTCTGGGTGATAATGGTTTGTCCACGTAGGTTCTTCCATAGGTACTGCTGTGATGTGGGATGTCGATAGTGAGGGAGGCTGTGCTCGTTTGGGGACAGTGCTACATAGGAACTGTCTGTACTTTCCACTCAATTTTGCTGTGAACCAAAAACTACTCTAAAAATAAAGTTTATTAATTACAAACAAACAGAAAGATTACTACAGGGAAAAAAGCTAAAGTTTCTATAAAAAAATACAACCCTAAACAAGATTTTTCAAGTAAAAAATTAAGGGCAAAATATTTGTCATACACATAATAGGAAAATGGTTAATAGTCTTAATATACAAATTGTGCTCAGTTTAAAAAAACCTGTAAATACACTATATTAGCTTCCTAGAACTGCCATAACAAATTACCCTGTGACTTAAAACAACACATATTTATTCTCTCATAGTCCCAGAAGCCAGAAGTCCAAAATCGAGGTGTCACAATGCCACATTGCCTCTAAAGCCTGCAAGGAAGCGTCCTTTTTTTCCTCTCCCAGCTTCTGGTGGCTCCAGGAGTCCCTTGGTTTGTGACTGCAAACTCCAATCTTTGCCTCCATCTTCATGTGGCCTTATCCTCTATGCCTGTGCCATCTACTCTTACATCTCCATTGTCATAACATTTAGGGCCCACCAGCTAACTCCGGATGATCTCATCTTGAGACCCCAATTGAAGTTGCAAAGACCTTCATAATGTAAGTGCCTGACCTTGTAAGTTTTTGATTGCCAAGGCATCCATTTCAAAAGACACCCATTTTAAATAAACAACTTTCTAGCTGTATGACACAGCTACTAGCAAAACAACCAGATAAAGAACTAGGCCACCCACACCCATGAAGCTCAACCTAGATAACTGACAGCTTGAGTGAGTCTGCCTCCACTCTCCCCCATCCTAATTCCCACTCTTCAGCTTCAAATTAGTCAATAATGAGTGACCCCATAAAATCCCAGACACCCCACCTTTGGACTCTAATAAAGGCAGAACCCCAGGTTCCCTCTCTCTGTCTTCTTCTCTCTCTGTCTCCTCACATCCTCATGACATGTATATAGTACAGGACCTATGAGGAATAAACCTTGTTCCTCAAAATCCTCTGATTTTATTTCCTCAGTGTATCCTATGATCATAATAAGAACCCAGCCCAGCCAAAACTCTGGCTCCAATGGGGAAATGTCTGTGGGGCTTCATAGGAGTAATATGGCCCTGGCTTTGGACAGATGCCTCAGGCATTCCTAGCCAAGAGCATCACCATCAGTAAGCTGGGACCAATACAACAACCCTATCTTCAAATAAGTTCACATTCATAGGTCTTAGAGCTTAGAACATGGACATGTATTTGGGGGTGTGGAGGGCAACCATTAAATTCGCTACATACAGCCAACAACAAAAAAAAGAGCAAAACACATGAACAGGCAATTCCCAAATAAAGAAACATAAACCCTTTGAAAAGTCAGCAACCTCACTAAAAATCAAATAAATGCAAATATAAATGGCACTGAGATATCACTTTTCACTCTCAGATGTATGGTGAAATCAGGGATAAGCTCTCTGATTAAGAGGTTAAATTCCTAATATGTCAGAATATCTGAAAAATTGGCCTTCTAGGAAATTTTTCATTCCCACAGCCCTCAGATAAATTATTTAGTGTTCCAGAATAATAATCTGTAATTTGAATTTCCAATTTCGATTTAGTAACAACTAAATACTATAATTTTATACTCTGTTTTCACTTTCAGGATTTCTACCTGAAGAACCAACTAAAAGAAAGGTGCCTTATACCTTATGTTGGGAGTGGAGAAGGTATACTGCTACAATCCCCTTGGAAAATCTACTAACACAGGACAGTACAGTACATACTCTACAGCCTTATTCTACACTAGGCATATATTCAACAAAACTGTGTTCATAGCAGCACTATTCATAATAGCCAAACCCTGGAAACAATATCCATCAAATAGTAGTATGAGCACATAAATTATGTTCCATTCATTCAGTGGAATATCCTACAGCAATGAAAATAAGCAAGCTACTACTTCAAAGAACAACATGGATGAATCTCACAAAATAAAATAGAATGGAAAAAAGGCAGAACCAAAGAATATATATTATGTGACTTCATTTATACTCAGAAAAATGGCTACTACTGTGCTGAGCAATGCCCGAGAAGAAGTACATGGACACCTCCTAGGATGCTGGAACTGTTGTTTCGTGGCAGAGGCAGCAGTTACATGGATGTGTTTATTTTGTGAAAATTTATTGAACTATATGTACTACCTGCATATTTATGTACTTTCCTGTATGTAATGTATATATTAAAACCCTGAACCACTGTTTCTTCTTAGCCTCTTTTCATTGTACACCAACAACTTGACAATTGTCCTAAAGAGAAAAGCAGCAGAGAATGTATTGAGCTCTTGACCCATCAAATCGCAGTGGAAGATGAGTCTGATACAGCTGTTAAAGACGGTGGCAGAAATCATACAGGTTTGTTTTCTTCCTTACTTGTTTAGGATTAACTGAGATAACACATATCAAATACTTAGCACAGAGCCGAGGACATAGATACTGCTGAACTAAGTTGACTTAACAATTTATCACCCAAGCAGGACATTTTTTTTTAATTGAAGTATAGTTGATTTATAATATTATATTAGTTTCAGGTGTACAACATAGTGATTCAATATTTTGATAGATTATACTCCATTTAAAGTTATTACAAAATAATTGCTATATTTCCCAGTGTTATACAATATATGCTTGATGTTTCTTTTTTTAATAGATCTTAATTGGAGGATAATTGCTTCACAATACTGTGTCAGTTTCTGTTGTACAACAAAGTGAAATCAGCCATACGCTTACGTATGTCCCCATATCCCCTCCCTTTTGAGCCTCCCTCCTACCCTCCCTATCCCACGTCTCTAGGTCATCACAAAGCACCGAGCTGATCTCCCTGTGCTATGCTGCTGCTTCCCTCTAGCTAACTATTCTACATTTGGTAGTGTATCTATGTTAATGATACTCTCACTTCACCCCAGTTTCCCCCTCCCGCCCCCCATGTCCTCAAGTCCATTCTCTGTCTATGTCTTTATTCCTGCCCTGCCCCTAGGTTCATCAGTACCTTTTTTTTTTAAGATTCCATATATATGTGTTAGCATACAGTATTTGTTTTTCTCTTTCTGACTTACTTCACTTTGTATGACAGACTCTAGGTCCATCCACCTCACTACAACTAACTCAGTTTCATTTCTTTTTATGGCTGAGTAATATTCCGTTGTATATATATGCCACATCTTCTTTATCCATTCATCTGTCAATGGACATTTAAGTTGGTTCCATGTCCTGACTATTGTAAATAATGCTGCAATGAACATTGGGGTACATGTCTCTTTTTGAATTATGGTTTTCTCAGGGTATATACCTAGTAATGGGATTGCTGGGTCATATGGTAGTTCTACTTTTAGTTTTTTAAGGAACCTCCATACTGTTCTCCATATTGGTTGTATCAACTTACATTCCCACCAACAGTGCAGGAGGGTTCCTTTTTCACAACACCCTTTCCAGCATTTATTGTTTCTAGATTTTTTGTTAATGGCCATTCTGACTGGTGTGAGGTGATACCTCACTGTAGTTTTGATTTGCATTTCTCTAATAATTAGTGATGTTGAACATCTTTTCATGTGCCTCTTGGCCATCTGTATGTCTTCTTTGGTGAAATGTCTATTTAGGTCTTCTGCTCATTTTTTAGTTGAATTGTTTGTTTTTTTGATATTGAGCTCCATGAGCTGTTTGTATATTTTGGAGATTAATCTTTGTCCATTGTTTCATTTGCAAATATTTTCTCCCATTCCAAGGGTTGTCTTTTGTCTTGTTTATGGTTTCCTTTGCTGTGCAAAAACTTTGAAGTTTAATGAGGTCTCATTTGTTTATTTTTGTTTTTATTTCCATTACTCTAGGGGGTGGGTCAAAAAAGATCTTGCTGTGGTTTATGTCAAGAAGCCTTTTTGGTATATTTTCCTCTAAGAGTTTTATAGTGTTTGGTTTTACATTTAGGTCTTTAATCCATTTGGAGTTTATTTTTGTGTATGGTGTTAGGGAGTGTTCTAATTTCATTCTTTTACATGTAGCTGTCCAGTTTTCCCAGTGCCACTTATGGAAGAGGCTGTCTTTTCTCAATTGTATGTTCTTGCTTCCTTTGCCATAAATTAGGTGACCATATCTATCTATCTATCTTTCTCTCCTATTCCACTGATCTATATTTCTGTTTTTGTGTCAGTACCATATTGTTTTGAATACTGTAGCTTTGTAGTATATTTTGAAGTCAGAGAGCCTAATGCCTCCAGCTACATCTTTCTTTCTCAAGATTGCTTTGGCTATTTGGGGTCTTTTGTGCTTCCAAACGAATTGTAAAATTTTTTGTTCTAATTCTGTGAAGAATGCCATTGGTAGTTTGATAGGGATTACATTGAATCTATAGATTGCTTTGGGTAGTATAGTCATTTTCACAGTGTTGATTCTTCCAATCCAAAAACATGGTATATTTCTCCAGCTGGTTATGTCATCTTTGATTTCTTTCATCAGTGTTTTATAGTTTTCTGAGTACAAGTTTTTCACCTCCTTAGGTAGGTTTATTCCTAGATATTTTATTCTTTTTGTTGCAATGGTAAATGGGAGTGTTTCCTTAATTTCTCTTTCAGATTTTTCATCGTTAGTGTATAGGAATGCAAGAGATTGCTGTGCATTAATTTTGTATCTTACCACCTTACCAAATTCATTGATTAGTTCTACTAGTTTTCTGGCGACATCTTTAAGATTTTTCTATGTATAGTATCATGTCATCTACAAACAGTGACAGTTTTACTTCCTCTTTTCCAATTTGTATTCTTTTATTTCTTTTTCTTCTCTGATTGCCATGGCTAAGACTTCCAAAACTATGTTGAATAAGAGTGGCAAGAGTGGACATCCTTGTCTTGTTCCTGATCTTAGAGGAAATGCTTTCAGTTTTTCACCATTGAGAATGATGTTTGCTGTGGGTTTGTCTATATGGCCTTTATTATGTTGGGTTAGGTTCCTTCTATGCCCATTTTCTGGAGAGTTTTTATCATAAATGGGTGTTGAATTTTGTCAAAAGCTTTTTCTGCATCTATTGAGATGATCATATGGTTTTTATTCCTTAATTTGTTAATATGGTGTATCACATTGATTGATTTGTGTATATTTAAGAATCCTTGCATTCCTGGGATAAATCCCACTTGATCATGGTGTATGATCCTTCTGTGCCATTGGATTCTGTTTGCTAGTATTTTGTTCAGGATTTTTGCATCTATGTTCATCAGTGATATTGGTCTATAATTTTCCTTTTTTGTGTGATATATTTTTCTGGTTTTGTTATCAGGGTGATGGTGGCTTCATAGAATGAATTTGGGAGTGTTCTCCATCTGCAATTTTTTGGAAGAGTTTGAGAAGAATGGGTGTTAGTTCTTCATGAAATGTTTGATAGAATTCACCTGTGAAGCCATCTGGTACTGGACTTTTGTTTGTTGGAAGATTTTTAATTACAGTTTCAATTTCATTGCTTTTGATAGGTCTGTTTATATTTTCTAATTCTTCCTGGTTCAGTCTTGAACAACTGTTCCTTTCCAAGAATTTGTCCATGTCTTTGTGGTTGTCCATTTTATTGGCATATAGTTGTTTGTAGTAGTGTCTTATAATCCTTTGTATTTCTGCAGTGTCAGTTGTGATTTCTCATTTTTCATTTAAAATTTTATTAATTTGTGTCCTCTCCCTTTTTTTCTTGATGACTCTGGCTAAGGGTTTATCAATTTTGTTCATTTCTTAAGGAACCAGCTTTTAGTTTTATTGATCTTTACTATTGCTTTCTTTGTTTCTATTTCATTTATTTCTGCTCTGATCTTTGTGATTTCTTTCCTTCTACTGACTGGCTTTTCTTTGTTCTTCTTTCTCTAGTTGCTTTAGGTGTAGGGTTAGATTGTTTATCTGAGATTTTTCTTCTTTCTTGAAGTGAGATTGAATTGCTATATACGTCCCTCTTAGAACTGCTTCTGCTGTGTCCCATTGGTTTTGGGTCGTTGTGTTTTCGCTGTCATTTGTTTCTATGTATTTTTTTTATTTCTTCTTTGATTTCTTCAGTGATCTCTTGGTTATTTAGTAGTGCACTGTTTAGCCTCCATATATCTGTGGTTTTTACAGTTTTTTTCCTGTAATTGATTTCCAATCTCATAGCATTGTGGTCAGAAAAGGTGCTTGATACAATTTCAATTTTCTTAAATTTTCCAAGGCTTGATTTGTGACCCAAGATGGGATCTATTCTGGAGAATGTTCCATGTGCACTTGAGAAGAAAGTGTATTCTGCCAGTTTCAGGTGAAATGTTCTATAAATATCAATTAAATCTATCTGGTCTATTGTGTCTTTTAAAGCTTGTGTTTCCTTATTTATTTTCTGTTTGGATGATCTGTCCATTGGTGAAAGTGGGTGTTAAATTCTCCTACTATTATTATGTTACTGTCAATTTCCCCTTTCATGGTTGTTAGCATTTGCCTTATGTATTGAGGTGCTCTATGTTGGGTGAGTAAACATTTATAATTGTTATATCTTCTTCTTGGATTGATTCCTTGATCATTATGTAGTGTCCTTCCTTATCTCTTGTAAGAGTCTTTATTTTAAAGTCTATTTTATCTGATATGAGTATTGCTGCTCCAGCTTTCTTTTGATTTCCATTTGCATGGAATATTTTCTTCCATACCTTCACTTTCAGTCTGTATGTGTCCCTAGGTCTGAAGTGGGTGTCTTGTGACAGCATATATATGGGTCCTGTTTTTGTATCCATTCAGCCAGTCTGTGCCTTTTGGTTGGGTCATTTAATCCATTTACATTCAAGGTTATTATCGATATGTATGTTCCTATTAGCATTTTCTTAATTGTTTTGGGTTTGTTTTTGTGGGTCTTGCTCTCCTCTTGTGTTTCCCACCTAGAGAATTTTCTTTAGCATTTGTTGTAAAGCTGGTTTGGTGGTGCTGAATTCTCTTAGCTTTTGCTTGTCTGAAAAGCTTTTGATTTCTCCATCGAATATGAATGAGATCTTTGCCTGGTAGAGTAATCTTGATTGAAGGTTTTCTTTTAATCTCGTTAATATATCCTGCCACTCTCTTCTGGCCTGCAGAGTTTCTGCTGAAAAATCAGCTGATAAACTTACGTGGATTCCTTTGTATGTTATTTTTTGTTTTTCCCTTGCTGCTTTTAACATTCTTTTCTTTGAATTTAATGTTTGTTAGTTTAATTAATTTGTGTCTTGGTGTGTTTTTCCTAGTGTTTATCCTGTATGGGACTCTCTGTACCTCCTAGACTTGCATGACTATTTCCTTTCCCATGTTAGGGAAGTTTTCAACTATTATCTCTTCAAATATTTTTTCAGACCCTTTCTTTTTCTCTTATTCTGGGAACCCTATAATTCAAATTTTGGTGCATTTAGTGTTGTCCCAGAGGTCTCTGAGGTTTTCTTCAATTCTTTTCATTCGTTTTTCTTTATTCTGCTCCTCAGCAGTTATTTCCACCATTTAGTCTTCCAGCTCACTTATTCGTTCTTCTGCCTCAGTTATTCTGTTATTGATTCCTTCTAGTGTATTTTTCATTTCAGTTATTGTGTTGTTCATCTCTGTTGGTTTGTTCTTTAGTTCTAGATCTTTGTTAAACATTTCTTGTATTTTCTCAATCTGTGCCTCCATTCTATTTCCAAGATTCTGGATCATCTTTACTATCATTACTCTGAATTCTTTTTCAGGTAGATTGCCTATTTTCTCTCATTAATTTGGTCTTGTGGGTTTTTACCTTGCTCCTTCATCTGTGACATAATTTTTTGCCTTCTCATTTTTTTTTTCCTTTTTCTTATGAGTGGGATTATGTTCCTGTCTTACTGGTTATTTGACCTGAGGCTTCCAACACTGCAGTTTATAGGCTGTGGGGTAGAGCTGGGTCTTGGTGCTGAGCTGAGGACCTCCAGGAGACCATAATCTGATGAATATTCCCTGGGGTCTGAAGTTCTCTGTTAGTCCAGTGGTTCAGACTCAGAGCTCCCACCACAGGAGCTTTGGCCCAACCCCTGGCTCATGAACCAAGATCCTGCAAGCCTCGTGGGGTGTCAGAAAAAAAGGAGAACATTAACAAAGTAAAAAATCAAATTAGGCTAGGAAGCTAACAGCTATGTTAGAAAAAAGATAAAAATAAAAATATAGATGAAACAACAACCAGAAGGTAAAACAGAACCACAGTAGTAAAAAAGATGAGGAGAAAAAAAAATTTAAAAATGGTGGAAAAGGCCTTGGCTGTGGAGGGCGGGGCCTAAGCAGAGGTGACGTTTGGGTGGTGGGCGGGGCTTATGCTTAGGACCCACAGGGCTGAAAAAGGCAGGAGGGGATGTCAGGGGTGTATGGGGGGTGCGAGCAGTGGGGCTTAGGCTCTACAGAACAGAAGTCCAGGCATGCCTCCCGCCTCTGGTCTCAGAGGGCTGGGGACCCCACCTGGGAGCCCAGCAGGCTTTGTGGGGTTGAGTGGGCAGAGCAAAAGCCCTCCATTTCTCTCTTGCTCCTCCAGTCCCTTAGGGCCCCTTCCATCTGCCTCTCCTGATCTCCTCAGCCTCCCTCCTACACCCCCAGGACCCACGCAGCCTGGAGGGTGCTTTGGAGGGTGGGAGATCAGCCTTGGAGCTCAGCAGGTTCCCCATGCCTGAGTGGGCAGAGCAAACTTCCTCTTCTCCTTTCCTGCTCCTCTGGTCCTGGAGGGCCCCTCCTGCCCGCTTCTCCTGTTCTCTCTCAGCCTCCCTCCCATGCCCCTAGGACCAACCCAGCCCAGAAGGGACCTCTGAGGGTGTAGGACCCAGCCAGAGATCTGGACAGACTTCCCCACATGATTGGGCAGGGGAAACGCTGGGCCCACTGTCCCCCCCATCTGAGCCCCTGAGGGTCACTCCAGGCCTGGAAACCTCTCCCCCTCTCAGCCACCCCTCAGGAGTACCAGTCCTGTCCGGCCGCAACTCCCCCTCCCTGCTTAGTCCACCCACATTCTACCGCTTTGCTTGGGTGTTCTTCCCATCTCCTTGGGTGTTGGGGTCCCCCACCACCATCCAGCAGGTGCCCTAGTTGTGGGGAGACGTGAACTCTGCATCTTCTCAGGCTGTCATCTTGACTCCGCCCCTCCACTTATTTCTTTTATACACAGTAGTTTGTATCTCTTAATCCTCTACCCTTACCTTACCCCTCCTCCCTTCCTTCTCCCACAGGTAACCACTAGTTTGTTCTCTGTATATGTGAGTCTGTTCCTGTTTTGTTATATTCCTTTGTTTGTTTTATTTTTTGGATCCCACGGATAAGTGATAACATAGAGTATTTGTCTTTCTCTCAGACTTATTTCACTAAGCATAATATCATCTAGGTCCATCCATGTTGTTGCAAATGGCAGAATTTCATTCTTTTTATGGCTGATTAATAGTTCATTGTGTATGTATTCAATAAATACAATTGTATATATGTATACACATATATACACCACATCTTCTTTATCCATTCATCTGTTGATGGGCACTTAGGTTGTTTCCATATTTTAGCTATTGTAAATAATGCTGCTATGAACATTGGGTACATAAATCTTTTTGTATTAGTGTTTTTGTTTTCTTCAGATATATACCCAGGAGTGGAATTGCTGGATCATATGGTAGTTCTACTTTTAGTTTTTTGAGGAGCCTCCATACCATTTTCCATAGTGACTGCACCAATTTATATTCCCACCAACAATGTACATGTGTGAGATGATATCTCCTTGGGGTTTTGATTTGTATTTCTCGGATGATTAGCAATGTTGAGCATTTTTCATGTGCTTGTGGGCCATTGGTATATCTTCTTTGGAAAAATGTGTATTCAGATCTTCTGCCCATTTTTTAATTGGGTTGTTTGTTTTTTTTTTGAGATTGAGTTGTATTAGCTGTTTATATATTTTGGATATTAACTCTTTATTGGTCATATTATTTGTAAATGTTTTCTCCCATTCAGTAGGTTGTCTTCTCATTTTGTTGACAGTTTTCTTTGCTGTGTAAAGTTTTTAAGTTTAATTAGGTCCCATTTGCTTATTTTTGCTTTTGTTTCTTTGGCTTGAGGAGACTGAGCCCCAAAAAAGTTGCTATAATGTATATCAAAGAGTGTTCTGCCTATGTTCTTTTTCTCCAGGAGTTTTATGGTTTCAGGCCTTACATTAGGTCTTCAGTCCATTTTGAGTTTATTTTGTGTATTGTGTGAGAAAATGTTCTGATTTTATTCTTTTACATGTAGTTATCCAACAAAACAGGACTTTTTTTTTTTTTTTTTTTTTTGTGGTACGCAGGCCTCTCACTGCTGTGGCCTCTCCCGTTGCAGAACACAGGCTCCAGATATGCAGACTCAGCAGCCATGGCTCACGGTCCCAGCCACTCTGCGGTATGTGGGATCTTCCCGGACCGGGGCACAAACCCATGTCCCCTGCATCAGCAGGCGGACTCCCAACCACTGCGCCACCAGGGAAGCCCAAAACAGGACATTTCTGAGAGTCAAAGAGATCACTGCTAATAAACACACTGGACCACAAACATACATGAAGATTTTCACAAACTGAGGAATACTGTCAATGAAGAGCTATATAAATGATGACATGTATAATTATTATGCCTGAGTTAGCTTTGCCATTAGCAAGTACATTAATAGGCTATGTTTTTGAAAAGTTAAAAAACTGGGGGAGTGATATATTTAAATGAAACAGGTATTGGTCAGATACAAAATATTTATCTCTGTAAACAATGCATGACTGCTCTTGCAGTTAAAAAATGAACGCCCTGCTGAAGAGGACACCACTAGACTTCAGCACAAGTTGGGATGAAAGATTTTTTTTTTTTTTTGGCTGTGCCACATGGCTTGTGGGATCTTAGTTCCCCAACCAGGGATCAAACCCACCCTACAATAGAAGTGCAGTGTCCTAACCACTGGACCACCAGAGAATTCCCACAAATTTGGAGATAACTCTGGATGCTAACCTTTTTCCTTGCTCTGTAGACTAAGTCAGAGAACTGAATTCAGCTGACCAGAAATCACAGCTCCCTTATTTCTTCTGGAGGACAAAATCTGTGTCATTACCACATTTCTTCATATTTAATACCTTCATATTTAATCTTATTTTTAATTATAATGAAAGCCCAGTAGTTCCAGTAGCATAGTTTTATACAAGCATATTGTTACGAATTCCACTGCATATTACAGAGAAATGCCTGGAATCTCATTAGCTGTGACTTAACACATTTAACACAAATTTTCATGTTTATGCCTAACTGCAATTTCATCCTTCCTTGCTGACACCAAAATTCCCTGGGGGGGCCTCAAAGTTGATGAGACTGGTTGGCCAAGTATGGCAAACTAGCAAATGACTGGAAAATAAGACAAAGGCAAGTTTGGGCTCCACATGCTATGCTTATTTCCTGCATGAATATTGAATATACTTGGGCTTCATTTCCCTGATGTGTATAAACATGATTTTTCCTTCGTATTGAAAGAGGACATCTCAAACCAATAACAGAAAAATCCTTTTCTTTTTCAAATGAAGCAAAAAGTTTCTTTGATTCCATGCCACTCTTTTCTCAGTTTACTCTTATTGTATAAAGTAGTTCTTTAAATAGGAAACTCTTGCATTGTCAGATGCAGAGATAATTGGACAAGGTCATTATTGTTCAGTGTTCTTTCTCTGATCCTCATGATATCTATCTGCTTCCTAAAGACTTTCAGAAAGTCCCAGCCTCCTATAGAGTCAACTCAAGTACATCGTTTTGTTTTCTATGTTTTGCCAGGATCTTTTCTCCCATGTTCAACTTCTAAAGCAGGTTTGGTGTGAGAAAGTATCCATTTAGTTCACCATCCCTCTCTACATTTCTTGCTGCTTGTTTACCTCTCAGACTATAAGCTCCATGAGGGGAAAATGTGTTACAGTTTTTCTTTCCCTGTTGTAACATCACTGATTAGCCCCAACAGGACATATTTACTGAATGAAGGAATAAATGGACAAGGAACCAGCAGCCCCAGACTGATGGCTTGCCAGTCACGTGTTAGGTCTGTGAGCATACAGCACATTACCGAGTGGGTCTCTTCCTTGGGGCCTTGTTAACAAACTTTACAAAGCTGGACAAAGGGACAACTTGGAGGAGACAGCAGCTTAAAAACATTTCCCTGGAACCTTGTCCTCCCAACTTATTTCTGGAGCATACCAATAAGCAAGGAGCATTCCAAAAGAGTCCAGGAGTGAAAGGTGGGCATGTAGAGGTTGTGGTATTAGGATAGAGCATAGGACCATCAGGCAAGGAGAAGGCCCAATTCTTAATGGAAAATGCTAGAAATAGCATATGCTCATGAACTTGTTTTTGCATAATGAAACCTCTGTACACTAGAAGACCTGATTTTCTTATACTATAGTCAAATGTGCAACAACAAGAAGAGAATGTGCTTTATTTCTCTATAACTGAGAAATATAATCTGATCTATAATCTGATCATTTGTGACACCCTATCTGATGGGTAGCAGGGAAAAAAATTATACTTCTGTCCAATTTATTAACCTGGTTTGAAGCAATAGTCTTAACAGTCCCTTGAGATAAATGCTTCGTTTCCCAGATCCTCTTCCCTATGATGGCTTCTGTCTACATGGGGTAGTGGCCCAGCACTTTATGACAGAAAGGAAGAGATGGAGTCCTTGAATACACATGGTGGCCTCTGTGACCATCTGGGCCTTGCAGAAGAATGGCTGTCCCCAAAAGCCCCCACTCTGAGCCTGATGCTCTGCTCTTGGTTTCATCCTTGGGTGTCTGCCTGTTGCTGGAGCCTGTGATGGTAGAGCTTGGGGCCTGATCTCTCCAAGCTTAGTCACGGGCTGGGTGTGCACCCTTGCTGATTTGACTTCACTTCACTTCTCTGTCATGCTGAAGGTCCCCCTATGTCTCTCCCATGTTCTCACAACCCTGGCCCTTCAGGCTCATCACTAAATGTCCCCTGGTCCCACCTTCATAAACAGTTAGGTCTGCCCTTACCTCCTTATTACCAATCACCAAGAGTTTAATGTTTCTAATAAAAAATCCCTCACCTGCCCACTGAAATCAGTATGTCTTATTTTACTTTCTCTCTCCTACTGCTCATGTTTTTTTGTTTTTAGTTTTTGTTGTTGTTGTTGTTGTTGTTTTGCAGTACGCGGGCCTCTCACTGTTGTGGCCTCTCCCGCCGTGGAGCACAGGCTCCGGACGCACAGCTCAGCGGCCATGGCTCACAGGTCCAGCCGCTCCACGGCATGTGGGATCCTCCCGGACCGGGGCACAAACCCGTGTCCCCTGAATCGGCAGGCGGACTCTCAACCACTGAGCCACCAGGGAAGCCCACTGCTCATGTTTTGACATTAAGATGAAAGCATGTCAGACTCACAGACTTAGAAAACAAACTTTTGGTTATCAAAGGGGAAAGGTCGGGGAGAGGGATAAATTGGGAGTTTGGGACTGACATATACACACTACTATACTTAAAATAGATAACAAACATGGATGTACTGTACAGCACAGGGAACTCTGCTCAATATTCTGTAATAACATAAATGGGAAAATATTTTTTTTAAATAGATACATGTATATGTAAAACTGAATTACTTTGCTGTACACTTGAAGATAACACAACATTGTTAATCAACTATACTCTAATATAAAATAATTTTTTTTAAAAAAATGAAACCATGGTACATACACCAATTGCATACCCCCTAGTTTTTCTGGTCAGCTTTTCTAAAATCAGTGTTACTGGGACAAGCCTTTTAAATTTCCTTCCAACCTTTGAGCTTCAAATAATAATCACTTAGTTTTTTCTAAGCTCAAGAAAATTATGTATCCAGTGTGTGATAAGGAATTCCATTCTTCTTGATGTTTTCATGAATTCATGAAGTTCACCCTTCCACATCTTCCTCATTCTTCAAAGTAGTTCAAAGTGGGACAAGAAGAAATTGATTTAGGGCAGCCCACCTTGTGCTACCTACTCATGATAATACTAAATAAAAGTTTCAAAGCTCATGCACAAGTTCTCTGAGGCCCATGGAAAACTTACCTGCCTTTGCAGTTTAAAGTCTTGGCTGGAAAAATATGTAGATAAAGGGAAACAAATCACTCCCTCCACCAGTGCACAAAAAGCTAGTACAATGCATTATGTGCTTTAAGAGAAGACTTAACTGGAATTAAATATCTCCTTTTCCAACAGTCAAATACCTATGATACCAGATATTACCACAAAATGCCTTCTTGGATCAATATCAGCCAGTGAGCCCTGATGTCAAGCTTACTAAAACCTAAGCTAAATATTCTACATGCCTACTCAGACACCAGCCACAAACAGCCAAAGCAAGGAGCTAGGCATCTTAAGGTTTTATTTTAGTCACCAAAATGCCAGCCTCCTCATATCTTTCTTTAGAACTGGATGTCTATGCACTACCTGTGCAGATTTTCAGAGGAAAGTGTATAGGAGATCAAAATATTGGCTTTAATGATGGCATGGCTAGGTTGGAGATAAAGGTCTGGATCCAAGGTCATTTTTATCTTGAAATAAACAACCCAGCAGTCACAGGCAGATGGGCCATCAGGGAAAAAGAGCTTGCTCTGATGAGAGCTCTACTTGAAGGAGAAAAGAGTGGGTGGAACCTATGGATGGTCCTACTCCCAAAGAAATGGTTGCCATTCATGCATTTTCTAAGGCTACGGTAACAAACCACTACAAATGTGGTGGCATAACACAATGAAAATTGATTGTCTCACAGTTCTGGAGGTGAGAAATCTGAAATCAAGGTGCTCTCAGGTCTGTGCTCCCCTAAGCCTCTTAGGGAGGATTCTTCCTTGTCTCTTCCAGCTTCTAGTAGCCCTGGTGTTCCTTGGCTTGTGGCTGCATAACAATCTCTGCTACCATCTTCACATGGCCATTTTCCCTCTGTCTCTATCTTCTTCACTTCTTATAAGAACACTAGTCAGATTGGATTAGGGCCCAAACTAATGACCTCATCTTAACTTGATTACATCTGCAAAGACCCAATTTCCAAATAAGGTCACATTCACAGGTGCCAGGGATTAGGACTTCAACATACCTTTTCAGGGGACACAATTCAACCCTAACAATGCCCATGACCTTTAGCACATTTATCCCACCACATAGCAAAGCGAGGATAAAAGGATGTCAGGACTCTGTCTTCCAGTAAGTCAGATAAACTGTGCCTTCCATTGGGAGGATCCAGTGAGGGGGAAAAGAAGTGCAGAAACTTTCAAGAAAGACAGTCTTATTTTATGGACAAAAGTCAAAGGAAGCAACATTAGAAAAGAAACGCAGTTGATTTTATCTTTACAGTAGATGAACAGGGATTTACAGGGAAAATTTCGATAGCACCTCTGTGTGAATCTAACACTTGATGTGTTAATTTTAACTACAGATATGTCATTTAATTGTGCTAAAACTGAATTTGCATGTTTCCATCATTTTAAAATTAGGTTGACCTGAAGAAAACAGCTGATTTATGATTAAATATTAAGCATGTAAAAAAAGAAAATATAATTAATATCATTAATAATCAATCAAAAAGAAAATTCCAAAATGTGAATTTTTTTCTATCTATCATCAAATGACAAAGATTTTTTTAAAAAACCATAGTATGAAAAAACAAAATACCATAGTATGCTTTATCAACAAGGGTATATGGATAAAGAGACCCTATTTTGTAACACTGTTAACAATGGAAATTATAACTTTGGGGACAATAATTTAGCAATACATATCAAGCACTTTATAAAAAGACTTCATAAGGCACTAAGAAGTTCTTCTAGGGAATTATCTTGAGGAAATCTAGTATATCTATACCCAGTTTTAATTATAAGAATTTTCATCACAATATTGTTACTAAACAGACACAAACTAAGTAAATACTTAAAAGTAGATAGTAATACAGCTGTTAGATAAACTACTATTGGTGTCCTTTTTTAAAAAAAAATGATTCTGTGGAATAAGTATCGGCAAACTATGATCCACAGGCTAAATCTGACTCACTGCTTGTTTTCGTAAATAAAGTTTTATAGGAACACCATTGCACTCATTCATTCATACATTGTGTGTGGCTGCTTTCTCAGAGTTAAGTAGTTGGGACGAAGACATTATTGCCTACAAATCATAAAATATTTACCATCTGACCCTTTACAGAAAGAGTTTATTGATCCCTGGTATAGAAAAATGCATACATAAAAGAAGTTGCGAATAATGTCTGTAAAAAGGAAAATTACAGAATAATGTGCTCAGTATGAATCTATGGTTTTAAACGTGGATGTATTAATTTAAATATTTATGTGTATATGGATACTTATAAGTCCATACAAAAAATTAATAGTGGTCTTCCCTGGTGGTGCAGTGGTTGAGAGTCCACCTGCTGATGCAGGGGACGCAAATTCATGACCCGGTCTGGGAAAATCCCACATGCCGCGGAGCGGCTGGGCCCGTGAGCCATGGCCTCTGAGCCAGCGCGTCCGGAGCCTGTGCTCCTCAACGGTAGAGGCCACAACAGTGAGAGGCCTGCGTACCGTAAAAAAAAAAAAAAATTAATAGTTATTATCTTAGGAAAACAACATTTGAGTAATTTTTTTAATTTCCTCTTTTCCAAAATATCTGCAATGAATATATGTATATGCACATATAAACATATTTTTTAAAATAAGTACAGTTAATCCAAAAATTGAATTGTTTAACTTTGAACCAGTTGCTTTAACCTCCCTGAGCTTTAGTTTTGGCCTCTTAACAATTGTACCTGCCTCAGAGGCTTATAGTGAGCATTAGCTAAGAAGTAACATATGCAAAGTGCACATGAGTGCCCAGCACCTTCTATTCACCAACAGAGCATCGGTGGAGAGTCCTGATAAAGCTGCTTAACACACTGGAATTATCTGCAAAATCAACTGCAGAAAAAGTATAAAGAAATATCCACATCTGGCAGAGTAGCATCAGAGTGAACTTTAATTTTTATTTTAGCAAATGACCTCACTTAAGGTATATTGGAGGACTTTCTGTAGAAATGGAGTTGTGCCTAATTCTGGTGAAAACTTTTAGGTATTGTGTTTAGACATGTGTCACAATATAAATATAAAATAATTAGCTGATTTGGCTCAATGATTATAATAAGAATCCTAAAATCATAATCCATCTGTCTTTCAAAATTAACTACAATTACATCAAAATAGCACGTTTTGCTCTGTTGATCTTTTATTTCTTTAAAACCAAGGAAAGGAATCACCTTAGTGAGAAAGTAAGATCCAGTTTTGATTTGTGTACTAGGCAAGCCCCATGAAAAACACCATAAAAGAGTGAGGTATGAAATGTTATTCCAAAATTCTTTGGTTGTTTTTTGTCATATATTTAGAGTGATAAACTTTGTTTTGTCTATTTTGAGGTTTGATTTCTGTCCTAGAAAATATAATATTTCATTAAATCAGTATGTGTTCATGGTTTCTTTTCATCTCTTTTTAAATCTCCTCCTGTCATCAGCTTGCCCAGAAGCCTTTCCAGATAAGAATGCAAAGGGTATCTGAAAATAATATAAAACCAGACCAAATTCCTATGGACTGAAAAACATAAGAATGCATAAATTATATAAATTGTGTGTTCCTGTTACACACAGTTAAAATGACTGTTGGTGCCAGCTGTCTTTACATCAAAGTGGCTATTTTGATCTCTGCTGAGAACTAGCTATATAATTATTTAACATTGTTCTTTAACTTTCTCAACATCCATTCATTGTAGGTAACATTCATAGTTCCTTTTAGTAAAAAGGAAAACAGTCAAGTCAATTTTGTTTCTCTGATATATTTATTAATACTTATATTAATGCTCGAATGTATACTACAATGTTTAAACCAATTTTAAATCAATCATCAAACAAATAGGAATTAAAGCAAAAATAATGAAGATCCCAAGTGAGTAAGAGTACAAATAAGATAATGATGTGTATATTTAGACTAAAGCTGATTTTGCAGGAAGCCCAAACATCCAGTTGATTTAATTAAGGAAAAGAGAAACTCAGTCAATCCAGATGTCTGGCATCATAAAAACCAAACACAGGGATGATTGATTGAATCTTTGACATGATTTACCAGATGTTTTAGCTTCTTGGAGACAGACTAAAAAGAAAGGATTCGGATGGGTTTCAAATTCCGTCATTTCTCACTGGGTACTCAGTGTGAATCTTCTTTGCTTCAGCTTTAGCTAACTTCAGCTAATCCCTGCACCCTTTGGTAACATTATCTCATATTTTCTTTCTGACCGAATCTTGGGAAATCTTGATGAAATAACAAACTGAGAACCAAGTGGTAATGTATAAAAACAATGTCATTTCCTTTCCCCCTAAATATATGGCTTCATGTGGCTTTATCTTCTGGAAAGACCACAGTGCATGCAGGATCCCAAAAGCAGGGTGGTGAGAAGCACTGAAGATGCCCAAACACATATAATCTAACAAGATTAGCTGAAATGATAGATCCAGGAGAAATTCTCAAAAGGTGTTACTAGCTTGATTGCTCTGCAGTGCAAACCTTCGCTGTTCAGATTGCTTATAATCAGCTTACCCTGTATTAAGCCACTAATAAGTTGATGGTGATATAAGCTCTTTCTCAAAGGAAATAAATTAGAGACTGACAATTACCAAAGCAAAGAGAGGACAGTGTAAGTGGATTCCTTCATCACACCACTCAGGGGTATCTGCAAGTTTGCTTGAGTTCTGAATTCTGAAAACCCATCTGTTGTTTTAAAGCAAACTGAATAGCAGAAGTCATCCTGGGTGTAGGCAAAAAAGATTCCATCCTACATGCTATGATTTAGAAGAAACAAAATAAGATGTTTGCATTATATCTTTACCTTTGGCCTGAATTTTCCACCCCTGAGACTGATGTGATATTAGGGTTCATCTTTTACGCCTGGATACAGCTTCACATGTACTGTCTCAATTGACTGGCTTAACAATTTTTTAAGAAATGTGTTATCATACCCAGTTTTCCTCAAGAAGCTAAAGGGTTTTGCTAAGGATGTAGTGAGCAGTGATCCAGAACCCAGGTATTCTAACTCCTAGCCTTACTCAGTACCATGGTTGCCTCTGCAAATGAGTTAGAAAGAAATAGTGAGACCACTGAGTCCAAGAAGATACTAGGTGAAATGCATACCAAAGAACTGTATTCATCAGATTAATCTGTTCATACCTTGAACTTCAAAGAAGGTAAGAAACAAGACAAGCCCACCTGGGGCCCAAAAACCATTATGCAATCTCATATATTTGAAGACAGACTTCACAGAGCCAAACTTACTAATTACTAACTCAAATATTCTAAAAGACAAATTTTTTAATATAAAGCTAAGTTTAAGTATCTCTCCGAATTTCTAAAAGTCTTATTATCTAGTTATGCTTCCATGTTCCAATATAACTTTCATTCTTAGAGGCCGTGTCATCAGGAAATACCTTTTGATGTCCAAAATCATATTATAAAGAGTAACAACAATGTAAGAGGAATCAATATGCAGCCTGAAAGCTCTGTTCTGCCTGAGAGTGTCCCAGATCCCAATGCTGTACTGCTGACTTCATCTGCTGTCTCTGTCAACCTTTCTCTTGACCCCTGTATTACCAGTTGATGACAGACTTCTCAACTTCTTTAACCACAATCAACCCACCTCAGTGGTCATCACCATCTCTGAAGCTTTGAGAAGAAAATGGTTGTCCTGGTGAACATTTTTATTTACTCAACATTGTTCCTCTTTAGCAACAGGTGCTCTTCCACTTGGCTGGGGTGTTAATGATTGCACTCGACTCACTTCAACTCACCTCTCCTGGCATGAGGCTGAGCACCTGGCCAAAGCTGACCAATCAGAGTACCAAGTAAAGCAATTGCTTGTGACAAGAAATTTGATCCAAAGTTGGCCAATGAGTGTCAATCCAAAGGTTTTGTTGGCACTATCAGAGAAGAGAGTGTCTCTTTTCTTCAATATTAATACCTATAAAAACAATAAAGCACCCCATGGAAAGCCTGCCAGAGGAAAAGCCAACACAGAGGAAAGCAGAGCTGAATATGGACAAGAGTCATCATCGGATCTCCCAGCCTAGCTGTCCCTGAGAGACACCACTACCACCTTTGTCTCTTCAGTCACAAAAAGCCATAAACTCCTTTTTTGTTTGCTTGTTTGTTTGTTTTGCTTGTTACTCTGTGTTGGGTTTCAGATGCTTATAACCAAGAGACCTGTCCAACACGATCTTCATCCTAACCTATAAACAGTTCCTGTACTTAAAGATTTAAATTGCAGCGTGGCCAACCTCATTTTTAAAATAAAGGAGTTTGGGAATCAAACTATTCATTGATGTGGCAGCCATGAGAATGTGTCCCTCAGATCTCCCACGTACAAGGAAGATACTTGACTGCTGTCCAGCTGCTGTGTTCTGAATCCACTAGCACTTCTGATTCACAACCGTGCTTCCCAAGGGCTGCTCCCAGCCAATGACTGAGTGGAGCAGAGATGTTAAAACAGGCCATTCCATTTGTATGAGGTGTGAAACAGCTCTCAAGAGTGAGACTGGCTGGTGGACTCCCCATCAACCTTGTCGAGACTTTATTGTAACTGCACTTTGTCCAAGATTCTTCTACCTAACCTTCTTTCCTTCCCTCTCTCTGATATGAGGTTCAGACCTGTATAATGGTCTGACTGCTGTCCCAGTCTATCCTGTTTCCTCCCCATTTTCCTTCACAAGCATTCTGTCAAGAATTCTGAAAGTTCTGGGATTTTTATCCCTGCTTGCAAGTTAGCAAGTTAGTCTGCCAACATTCGTGGATGCTGGCAGAAGACAAGAGACCCTTGGGTCAGAGACAAAGGATAGTGTCTTGCTTACAGCTATAGCACTAGCCAGAGTATCAGTATTTACCCTAGTTACTGAAGCTCCAAACCCACAGGATGATATTAAGAGGGTCAGGTGACAACCCTAAACATGATAGGGGGGAAGAGAGATTTTTTCATTTCTGTTTTTTGTTTTTGAAGGTTTTTTATGGAGAGGTTCTCCAAGTTTAGAAAATTTGAACCTTTTACAATGAGCATTAAGTCTGCCTGAACTTCACCTTGAAGAAAGACATTATAGCACTGGACAGTAAGCAGCCTGACCTATGCCCTGGAAGGAGAAGCTCTCTTATTCCCAAGGTTGTTCATTATACTAACACCCTTGAAAAGATAGTCTGGAACAAGGGCAGTCAGTGCCTCCCCTTACAAGATGTGCGGAAATGCAAGAAAACCATGTGTCTCCCAAGACATGTCATTCAGTAAATTCCTTGCATATCTAATCTCATCTTAGCCTCTAGGAAACCCAGACTAAAATAAATGATGTTACTATTAGTTAGATCGTGTGGCTTTTAAGAGTAAAAATAATGCTTTGTTTCTATTTTCAGCTTCCATAGCATTTAGCAGGGTGTTTGGCAAATATATGTTGATAGACTGAGCCATGAAATTGAGATTCAAAGTCTAGCCAACGAACAGAAAACTTGGACTTTGAAAAAGGTTAAGACATTCTTACAATAGGTCTCCTGATATAAATTCTCTCTGTTTCTTTGTCCATATTGGCTGAACAGAGACTATTGCTGGACAATGATATTGTTTAGCCATGTCTTTGTCTCTGCCTCTTCCAACAGCCCTAACTTCTCAAGGTGATGACATATAAACTTGGATCATTTAGTGCTGAGCCACGAGAGGTCCTTTGAAATACCCTAAACACTGGAAAATAGAGTCTAAGAGAAGAGTTTTTGCTCTCTGCCCATTCACAGCAGGAATAAAGTTGTGTGTCTCAAAAATGTTCCCACAGGATTTTAATTTATGGAAGTGACTTAGTGATGACGTGGAGAGGCCAATACCACTGAAAATTTTTTATTATTTACATTTCCTGAGATGAGGAGACACGCTACATCATGCAGGACCACATGGGGAAGCCCCAGTTTGGGTCAGGAGGTGGAAGGAGAGAGAGGAAGCCTAGACCAGAGACTCTTTTGTGACTTTCCTGGGAAAGATAAGGCAAGACAGGGTAAACAGCTTAAGACTGGCTAGTTTGAATAATTCTAGCAAGCTTTGGGACATAGGGGCTGTCCCTAGCTGTGTGGTACCTGACCCTGTGTTGACTTAGGGCTGGGGAATATTGGCTTGGTGTGTAAGGGTATGAGAAAAGATATGGTTGGGGTGTGAGCTCTGGATTGGTTAGTTTACATGTGAAAGGCACCTTCCCAGGTGAACCCTTTGCTATCTCTAAAAGCTGGGTAGACTTGGGAGAGGTATTCTTATCCCTGTCTGCAAGGCCACAAATGCCAGAGCATCGGGAACACAGGAAATAAGAAAATACAGTTAACACAACTGGTCCTGTGATGAATGGATGCCAAATAGACAAATACAAGTTTAAGAAAACACAGTGGGACACAATGCCTCCCTATCTGTCTAAATTACAGATAGCCCTTGCTGCTCACTGCAACCACCCACTAGATAAGAAGCCCACCCTTGACCTCCATATAGTTGAACGATGAAAGAGGGGTTATTTTTTTTTCAATTAAGTCATTCCAACTTCTCTTTCCCCAGAGGTGAACTTAGTTTCTGTTCTCCTTCCCTTCACCTTGACTTTGACATTCACATTCCTGATTGTTGGCTCAAACAAGCACCAGTGCTCTTTGATAAAGCCACTGATGCTTTGAATTTAGTTGGACTTCTGTGCTAAACTAGGGGAGAATGAATTATCTCTGCAGTCACAGCCAACCTTGCTCCACACCTGCCTTACCTTGATTTTACTCCCATCTCATCATCAGGCAAAATCAATATGTTATATCATCCTAAATTAAGACAGGCACACATGGTCAACCTGATAATTCCGTTTATGACCAAATTCTAGGTTGCCATTTGAAATGACAAAGAACGGCCAGCAAGGCTGGTCTTTCAGATTTTTTTTCTTTTTTTTTTTGTAAATAAGTATGTTCACTAAACATAAACTCAAAGCATTTGTTGTCATGGATAAGACATCTATTATGAATTAGTAGTGAATTTCTGTTGAGTTAAAAATAAAATTCAACTTCACAGCTTTTTTGTTTTGGGTTTTATTTTTGTTTTTTGGATGCTGTTGGGAGAGGGTGTTCGGGGCTCCACACAGATTACTTACTTCTCGGTAATCTGCTTGAAAACTGCAAACACTGAAAAATATCGATGTCTTAAAAACCCTTGTAAGAGTCCAACCATGGACTAATAAATAAACAATAAAAACTAATTAAGAATTCAAAATGGCATCTAATTTGGTGTAAATAAAAAAAGCATCTGGGAGACCTAAAATCAATGCTTGAGTTATGTGGGCTCTGGTTGGCTTATATACCATTGAAAGTGTTTGTCTTTAAACACACCCAAAAATGTACCTACATCATAAAGCAATGTAGTAAAATTCACTGCATAGTAAAATTCACTGTATAAAGTAATGGATTTTTACAAGAGCAAAGAAAATAGGTGACAAACTGTTTTGTTCCCAAATTGCTTGTGAGTTCCTTCGTCCCATGGGTGCAACTGTTCTTCTTAATCCAGAGACTGTACTGCTTGGCAAAGCCAAGTGAGCTCCTATTTTCATCTGTGGGAGTCAAGGATTCAGAGTGCACTGAGAAATCTTTTATCAATTAAGTATAAATGATCATATTCCCATCTTGATTTGTATCAGCGCTGGGTGGAAACCACTTTTGCCAACCACTACAGTTTATCAAGACATACTATTTATTTTTCTTATGACCGCACTCAATTCTAACTCCATTTTCTAAGACAAAGTACTGCTGTAAGTAGAATTCAGGAAGACAAGGTGGTTTTAACTCGCAGTAGATTTTCCTGGGGAAAATAAATCCTGTGATCTTTTGCTGTGATAATAAAGCCCATCAAGAGTCGGGGAAAATATGCACTGTGTCTAATTGGAATCCATAGCTGCCACACATGATAAAGTATGACTCAAAGTAAATATTCTTTATTTGGTTTGTATGTATGGAATTTTGGCTTTACTACACAAAGCCTTTTAACTTTTAGCCAATAGTCAATAGAAATACATGGAAGTACAGTAAAATCAGCACCATGTACAATTTCACAAAAATGGAACTATTGCCAAACAGGCCAGGGTATGACATTCATGCAAGATTTCAGAATTGCTTTTGAGGCAACCCCTATTTTCTAAGCTTGATTTGCAAAAGGACAAACTGCTTCCAAAACTAGCAGTTTTTCCTTTTCCCACTAATAGGTGTCTACTATAGCACACTCTCCTTCATTTATGAAGAGATTTGCCATTTTCCAGGCCCTAGTAGAGAGACGGTGAGTTAGTCTGTCTCTAGTGAGAATACATTTGCACTGGTCTCTGCCTAACTTCCCTTCCTCCTCAAACTCGTGAACATCAGCCACACCTTTAGACAGTCAGCTGAGAACAGGGGGCAGGTGGTGGCCATGCCTCTGTGCTCAGGGTCAGCCTACAATCTTGACCTTGTGAAAGCCAAGTGAAGACAACATCATAGGTTATCACATACTGAAGAAACAGAGCAAACAGCCACTTTATGGGACACTGCCTTCTCCACATAGACAATTCAAAACCCATTCCCATGTATGTCTTGCTTTCCATCAGGTTTGTTAAAAAAAAAAAAAAAAAAGGTTATGACACAGAGGACCAAAGTCACTCTGATTGTTTTCTCAGGATTAGAAGAACCTCAATTACCCATTCAGACACCTTGTATTTTGTTCAATAGTATTGAGGCACCTATGACAAGTCAGAGGAAAAAGGAAACACCAAGTCACAGTAATAGTCATTTCATATGTGATCGCCAAATATGTACTATCAAGATAGATAGATAGATAGATAGATAGATATCTGATTCCCAGATACTGGAATTGGATTCTAGGAAATAAATATGACAGTAAATGATTCTACTTTTGAATCATTCCTGAAATGCTTATGGACTAGTGCAAGGGCTTCTAAAACTAACATTATTGCAAAGCATTAAATCTATTACTAATAAAACATGTATGAAAAATCAGTACCCCTTCAATGACAAGTTCTCAAAATATTCTTTTATATTCAGTAATTTGTATGCACTGATTTTTATAAATGCTTTTAATTGTAGAAATTATATCATAAGGGGGAGAAATGCTCTAGTGATATATTAGCAGCTATTTTTATTTTATATTTTTATAAGAGTATATAAATATTTTATATACTCTTATATATAGTATACTCTATATACTCTTCAAATCATACGCATCGTTGTCTAAATGTCATTTTATGATTCTACTGTGAACATGGACACCTTGGTTTTGTTCTTTGGGGGGACTTTTAGTTTGAAAAATAAATATAGACTAAATATAAGAGGAGAACTTGATCATTGAGAAGGTTTAAGTACTGTAAAATATAAGAATTTACAGCAATAAAAATGTATTTGTAAGGAAAACACTTTGAACCATTGGACAGGACTAAATGAGTCTTCTCCAGGAAAACATCACATACTGAAGCATTTTTAAAAATATCCTGGAAAAAGCTATTTGCAGTGAAAATTATAAAATTTACCCCAGGGCAGATCTGGATTTTATGGAGCCTTTAAAAGAATGAATGCAAAATATAAAATTAAGTATAAAAGTGAATATCTATTTATAATGAGATAATAAATCACAAGAAATCACAAAATTTTCAAAGCTGACATAATACAAAATGTGGAAAAATGGCATTAGGTTTTTATTAATTAAATATATTTTATTAAACAGCTTTTAAAGACTTTTTCCTACATTTTTTACCTTATTCTTTTCACTGGCCTTTTCATATGAAAACTATGTTGTAATATCACTTTCCATAGAGAGGAGAGAAAAAAATGCACTTTCCTCTAGCATGGTTGGGTGAAATCTATTTGTTATTATTGACAGTTTATAACTTCTTTTCAGCTTCATGAGTTGTTTTTTGTAACATCATATAAATTTCTGAAGTGTCACATTTGGGAAAACCTCTCTCAAGTTTCTCTCCTATGTGAACTCTTAGAGACAGGCTCGCTGCTTGTCACACTAATAACTGCGTCCCCTCGTTGTCAAATATACAGCCGTCCCTCAGTATCCACGGGAGGTTGGTTCCAGGAACGACCCTCCCCCAAGATACCAAAATCTGCAGATGCTCAATTCCCTTACAAAAAATGGCATAGTTTTGGCACATAACCTATGCTCATCCTCTCATATACTTTAAATCATCTCTAGATCACTTATAATATCTAATACAATGTAAATGCTAAGTAAATAGTTGCCAACTTCACAGAAAATTCAAGTTTTGCTTTTTGGAACTTTCTGCAATTTTTTTCCAAATATTTTCAATCTGTGGTTGCTTGACCTGGAAGGCCAACAGTATTGCTGGTAGGAGGGAGGGATCCATAAAATATAACAATGATTCTTCATTCCACTTTGCCCCACACCAAAACATTTCTGTTTACCTTAATAAACACCATGAAATTTTCAAGGGAAAAGTCACGTTTAGTTCACGTTAACATTCTTTCAAGTATTCTGAAACAGTTTTCAGGTGATCAAACTAATCACAAATGAATATATTTCTAAAGAAATTGATAGTGGCACCTGCTTTCCTTTCTATCTTCCATATTTCTCTTGAATGACCTATTGAGTACATTGTCTCATGTCTATTTTTAAATCAATAAAATGATCTACTTCTGTAATAAAATCAAGAAGTTAGCTACTTTAGAAGCTGAAAATTTTTAACCTTGGAAAATAAAAATCATAATGCATTTTAATGGGAACACATGATAAAACTTCGAATAAAAGGGCATGCAGTATGGCTAGTTTGAATTAGGAACAGTCAAACAGTATGGAGAAAGTTAAATTTCTAACATTAAAATTAACCTGGTTAATTTCTCATATATTTTAAGAATATGTCCCATTTCATGTTCTTCTGAGGCAAAGACAATCTGAAAGCAAATATGATTTATTAAATATAATAATAATAATAGAAGTTATTACAGTGCTTACACTGGTTTGTCAATGACTGGACCAACTCCTATTATCTTGTAAGGTTTTGCAAAGTATATTATTATTTTGTTGCACTAACTAGTAAATTTCTGTTTGCCTGCTAATTCAGGTCAAATCAGACAACTCTGCATTCTCATCCAAAACTCAGAGATCTTTAACCTCTTGTGGGTAAAAGTCATGGCTGATAAATATTTATAGAACTCTGCAGCAAGGCTTCTGTTTGTTAGAAAAATCTCCAAGAATAACATGACCTCAGAATTTCCTGGAATCATGTTCCTGTTGTGATCTATAGAGTTCACAGGCCCTTGCCTCACTTAAATATAAAGCCCTAGGGAGGACTTTTAAAAACCAAATCCATTTTTTATGTTTGACATTCACTTCACATTGGAGCCAAAGTTTTTTTTGTCTTTTTAATCTGATAAGCTAAAATTTTAAGTGTGAGATAATATATTATGGGATTTAAATATTAAACCGATCAAGACAGTTTTGATGACATCAAAAATTTTGCTTACCTTTGAATTTCTGTTTTAGTTATCTCTTTCCATGAGGTACTTCCCAGCCTCCCTTTCCTTGCCTACATGCCTCCATACACACTCTTACCTCCTTCCACTTAGTTTTGAAGGGAAAAATCACCTTCCGCTTATTTACAGTTAACTTGAGACCTATCAATCAATGGACCCCATGCCCTTCTGTCAGGACCATGTTCCATAATGTAGCCCTTCTCTACTTAATTTTCAACTTCTCCTCTCTGCTAGTTTCTTTTCCTTCCTCACTAGATGTGTTCAAATGCCTCCCATTTTCAAGGACCTGCCTTTTATCCTGTGTCCATTTATTTCTCTCTCTCTCATTCCCTCCAGGACCAAGCATCTAGAAGATGTCATCTTCAGTTGTCTTATAACTTCTCCTTCACCCTCGACACACTCCAGTGAACCCTCAGCCCCTGCCAATTCACTCTGGCAGCTCTCACAAGAATCGTGAAATCCTACCACATCACAAGACCCAAAGACTTCTCTGGGACTTTATCTCCTTTCAGCTTTCCATAGCATGTCCTGACCATGTCATTCTTTTTGAAATTCCTCCTCTGAGTCCAAACATCACTGTCTCCCTCTGTGATTCTCTGACCATTCCTTCCTAGGCTCCTTTGCTGTCGCTTTAAGATCTGGACGCCCAATTTTCTTTCTGCAACCCTCTCCTCTTTTCATTTATCATCTTCCCTGTCTCGGCCACCTCATTTGTCTTTATGATATCAACTCTAGCCTATAGACTAATGGTTTTCAAAACTGTCTCCATCCTATATAAAAAACAAACTAATGGTCACCAGTGGAAAGAGGGAAGGGGGAGGGACAATATAGGGATAGGGGATTTAAAAAAGGGTTATTATGGGATTATGTGAAATCATGTGTGGAAAGTTTTGAAAATTGTAAAGCACTATAGAATTTTAAAAAGAAAAAGAAAATCACAAAAATACTGTCTCCATCCTAAACCTCTTCTGTCTAACTGGCTATACCTCCTCTTTCATAACAGAAATTATATCTATAGTTATTGTCTGAAGCCTTCCTTACCCACTAACACTAAGCCCTGCAAGGATGGGGGCTACAGCTGTCTTGTTCACTGCTGAATCCTGGTACCTAGCCCAGGGCAGCCATCTAAAAGGGGCTTAGTTGAATGGATTGATGTTCCAGAAACACCTCAAACTCAGTTATGTTTAACATCAAATCTCTAATCTTGAGACAGTAGCCATCCCTAAAACTGGTCTTATTTCTACATTTCCTGTCTTGAATGAGTTTAACATCATCCCCTCATTTTCTTAAGCCCAAAACTTGAGAAAAAATTTCCAACCCCTCTTTTTCTCTCTTACCTCCCACAATGAAGCCCTCAAGAAATTAATGGATCCAACTTCTTAAATATCTCTTGAATCTGGATCTGCTCTTTCTTTTATTACCATATGATCTTAATTTCATCCAGTTAACTAGATATTTCCATCCAGTCTCTGTTCCCTTCCACTTCCCCATAAGTACCCCAGGGTTCCTTATAAAATGTAAATTAAGCCACATCACTTCCCTGTGAAAAGCTTTTCAGTGGTTCCTCAACAGGTTTCAATGCCTTAGTTGCCTTAGTCTGTTAATATGTTCATATGTATTTTCCTATGCACATGTGTGTTTATGTGACTATGTGTATCTTCATATATATGTCCATGTGTGTGTGTGTGTGTGTGTGTGTGCGCGCGCAGTGTATGTGCACGTCAGCTTTCCTGACCTGGCCCTTACTTACTTGTCCAGCTTCATTCCTACTTTTCTCCCCACTGCTTCCAGTTTTGTCCCAACAATATGATGATTTACAGTTCCCCAAACAATGTTAATACACTGGAATGCCAATATGCTGAGATGTATCTGTCGAGAGGTTTGTCTTTATCTTCACAGTTCATTTCCGACATCCTGCTTCTCAAAGGTCTTCCCTGATTCTTCCTTCTCCATAGTTAATTGTTGCCTCCTCCATGCTGTCCCACTTCTTAGTATTTACTTCTTCTGTTCCCTTTATGACTGTGGTCTCTACTGGGTGTTTGAGCATCAATCCCAGCCATTAGACCCTTAGCGTCCTCCAGGGAATGTCGGTAACTTTTTTCAATAGACTTTATTAGAACAGTTTTAGGTTCTCAGCAAAATTGAGCAGAAAGTATAGAGATTTCCCATATACCCACTATCCACACCACACACAGCTCTCTCCACTGTCAACATCTCAAACCACGATGGTATATTTGTTACAATCAGTGAGCCTACATTGACACATCATTATCACCCAAAGCCCGTAGTTTACCTTAAGGATCATTCTTGGTGCTGAACAGATATATAATGACATGTATCCACATTACAGTGTCATGCAGCATAGTTTTACAAAAAATTCTCTGTGCTCTGCCTGTTGATCCCACGAACACATCACAATCACTGATATTTTTACTGTCTTGTTATACCTCTTGTAGCATGTCATGAAGTTGGAATAATATAGCACGTAGCCTTTTCAGATTGGCTTCTTTCACTTAGTAATATGCACTTATGGATCTTCCATGGAGTCAGTGAATTTTTATCTTTGATTTCCTGGGACCTAAGATAGTTCTGATCACAGAACAGATACTAAATAAGTTCTAGTTGCATTAAGTCTATAATCTGTCTTAATTGTATAATTATTTGTACCTTCCCTTCTTTGTAAAATCATTATTCTGTAATTCTCTGACTTCTATCTTTTATTTTAAAAGAAAAAAGAGTATCAAGCAAAAAGGACTTGAGTCCATTTTATCTGTTTTACTCTTTTATGCATAATGTTAAAAGATGAAGAGTCGTATTTTCCACATGCATTTCTGAGATTTACAAATACACATTTATACTTTCCTTTGAATTAGAAAGAGTATGTGTCCATTTCAATGGTAACAAACTAAATGACGATGCCCTTCTATTTATGTCAGAGACAAGAGTATTCTGACTTCCTATATACACAGGAATGCTTGGCTAATCCTACTTATTGACACTGATGATTTGTATCCCTGTCGTTCATTGCCATGTGAATCCATTTTGATTGCCTGAAAGCATCTAATCCATTATTTCTCAAATATTGGTGTGCATCAAATTCACTAAGAGTGCTCATTAAGGTTAATATTCCCTGGATGTTCACTCAGCAGACCTCTGTGAAAACCAGTGATATGCATATTTAACAAGCATCTCAGGTGATTCTGATGCAGATGGTGTTGGGGTCTGCTTTCAGGAACAGAAGCATGGAACTCCATATACAAATGCTTGTGAGCAGGTGGCTGGGTACTAGCTAAAAGAAACCTCTTACTGAAAGTAATGAGATTGATCATCTGTTAAACTTAAGCTCTATTCTAAATGAAAATTACAGAAGCAAACCTAATTGATTTCTATGTGTTAATTAACAGGAGGAAAATAATCAAAATGTCTATCACCAATCTACAGGATGGTTTGTACTTAAAGAAAAAATGGCTCTTTTATTAATATAGTTGCATTCTTTGGGGGAGGAAAATTTTCAAGCGTCTGAAACTTAAGAGAAAACTGTTTCCTGTAAAAGTAGGTTAGAAATCTTGAGAACTTGTTCAAATCTTCAAAGTTCTGATGTATCATTTTTTCTCATCAGACTAGAAATAAACTTACTTTGCCAGGAAACTAGCAATTGCATTTAAACCTCTCTGTAGGTATCTGAAAAGTTCATATGGCTGAGATATTAACCGGAAGACAAGTGACAACCCTGTTTTTGTTACCTCCTTTGCCAGCCTCATTCCCTTGCTCATCACAGACTCAGACACACACATGTAGGTGACTTCATTCTTACTGTCTGATGTTGTTTTAACAATTATTTGAGCTGGTGAGATAATTTTGACATGCTTAATCTCTACTCTTATTTAAACTGATAGATAATAGCAAAATCATGTTCTGGATTAAGGGGAAATAATTGGTAATTCATTAGCTCATAATGGGAACAAAGTATATTGTGACTTTTTAATGGCAGCACATCATTACCAAGGCTCTTTGTAATAAGGACCAGAGACAAGCAAATCATCCCAGGGCTTTCAAAAAGTATGGCTATGTTTACCTTTTTTCTTGAATATAAAAATGCTGTAGAATCTTTGAAAATATGTAATCAATGAGAAGTCAAGAGATTGCCTAAAGCCCCATGATACAATAACCAAGCAGAGACTAACTTGGACCAACTTTGGACAAAAATACAAGAAAGTGAATACACTGAACATTGCCAAACAGAGAAATTTCGATTTTAATCAAAATTAAATGTTCTAAAATTGGCTTCTGACTAATAGGAGTGTCAGGAATATTTTATAGCAAAGGGACTTCAGACACGTGTGGTGGTTAGAAACACTGCTATCTTTAAGCACGTGCCAACCAAGAGTATCGCAGGGTCAGTATCAAACCTTTTCCACAGGAAGGACATTTCTTCATTATCAGGCCCTCTCTCTAAACTTCTGAATGTGAATTTCCCAAATAAAGGGGGAAAATATATAAACAGAGATGAGAATACAATGCATTTAAATTTTCCAAAGGCATAGTTAGTAAGGAAAGTATTTTGGACGGAGACAAAGGAGAAGAAAAAAATGAGAGTCTAGAAGTATTTGCAAGAATATTTTACATTTTAATAATTCCTAATTCATTCTCTCCCACCACTGGGAATAGAGTTGAATAAAAGGCTTATTTTACAGCAGAGTCACAATTCTTATCAGGTTGGTCTCCACAAAAACATCTTGTCACCTCTCATCTTCACACAGTTGGGCAGCAAATAGGTAATAAAACCTAACATTTGTAAGGAACTATGCCAGCCCTCTTCAGATTTCAGAAATATTTCAGAATAATCCCTACCATTATAGAACTTAAGTGTTCTACTGGAGAGGGAAGAGAAAATGAGCCAATCCCAGCAAAGTAAAAAGAAAAGTTCTGGGCTGGTCACCAAAAGGTACACCTCCTATTTGTTAAGCAGAAGATAAGAGAAGTTTTCTCTGAGGAGGTGGCACTGAAGTCAGATGCACAGAACAGAAAAGATTCAGATCCACAAAGATGAGGAGGAAGACAAACTGGAAGGATTCACCTGCCTGAGGAAAGCAAAGTAACAGGAAACCCTCAAGGAAGAGAGTTCAGCAAGAGAAGGGGGATGAGCACAGAATTTTAGTGTCAGAGGAAAGGAATGAAAGCTAGTGAGGACAATGAAGGGAGCACGGTCAAAAATGATGGCGGGAGAGCCAGGGAAGTGTGTCATGATGGAACCCAAGGAGGATGAAAATTTCAAGAAGAGAGAAAGGAGCAACTGTAAAAGATGTGGGATTCATCCCTTTATTCATTCAATAGCAGTAAATCACAGCTATGACCTGGGAATTTTGGTAACTGATGGGAAGAGACAGTTTCAGCCCTCAAGGAATTAAAAAACAGACAATCAAATACAGGAAGATAAGTATCATCGTACAGGAACACACAGAGAAGTTAAGGACTATCAAAGAATTTAGTTACAAGTCTGTGGACAGTAAAATGCTATACATAGAAGACTATTATTTTTATTTTTATTAATAAAAGCTGAGAAAAGCCTTCTGGATTTCAAGTCAAGGATTTCATCACTGACATTTAAATAATAGTTTTTTAGTTAAATGGTGTCTTCTTCCATGTCTGTTAAGCTTTTAGTAACCCACGGAAAATCTATAATTTTATAAATATAAATTAAATTTTGAACTGAAGCTAATGCTTCCTGAATTGCACTACAGCAAAAGAGCAAAAGAACAAATGATTCTCTTAGAGCTCATCTATATTGATAACCTTTGTCCTAAAGACTAAGAACTATGGTACCCAATCATGAGACCAACTAAATGCTTAATCCCAGAATCACTGGTTTTCACATAGCTTCCAAACTTAGAAGTTCTGCCCCCAGTTACATTGTTCTAGCCCTTAAATGCTCTTTCTCAAGGAAATGCTACAGAACACTAATGATTACTGATTGGAAGAAACAGTAGTAGCTCTATTGAACTACGTCTCAAAGGAAAATATGTAATGATGACTTTGATAAAAATAGGCATTGAGTGTTTATGTAAAATAGCTCTTTTGCACTTTGTAAAATGAACTTTATATTAATATGTTGGCATGTTATTCCAGGTAATTTTTAGTGAGTTCAACTTTTGAGATTTGACTGATGAAAGACATACAAGATTCAGTTTGGGACAGGTATTCTCAGCCGGTTAGGATGGGTAGAGGAAGAGGTGGGAGAGTAACCAGAGTGATGGGTTGAGTGCTAGTAAAATCCAAGGTTTAATGAGAAGGCTCACAGCTGAAGAAAAGAGTATAGTGCAGGTTAGGAGCACACTAGGTCACACAAGCTAGGTTAACGGTTCTGAGAAAGCATAAGAGACGGGAGCAGAGGGGTCCTAGTATGAAGGAGAGTTCTGAGTGACCCATTATTTTTCTCCTGCTGATTGGAGACTTTCATCTTGGACATGGTGCTCTCTCATCTAACATTATCCTAAATGAGAATTTTGTAGCCAAAAATAAATTACTTATCATTTAAATCTCAAGCTTCCAGACATTCCACCTATTTTATGAAGGGCTCTTTATTCAGTCCTTCCACAAACAGGCCAAGCCCTAGAAGAGTTTGAGGTTCATCATGGAGGTCTTTAAAGTCTCCAAAGAGCTGGAAGGATGGACCTTACACTCCCCAAGAGTAGAAATTCCACTCACAGTGATTGAAGCACCCTTCAAGACCAGGATGGAGTCTCCTGCAATGTGGCCTCATGTTCTCAAAGTTGATCATTTTCTCCATCAGTCATTGGTCAGTTAATCATCTTCTTAAACATCTACTTAAACATACTTCTCAAGTATCTACTACATTTTTGCATTTACCTTCTAGCTCTTGCATTATCTTTGCATCTTGTTTGTCTCAATATAATCAAAGAAAGGTGCCTTAAATTTGACTTTGCCTTTCCTTTTGTGTGTGGTCCAGGGCTTTGCATATAGTAACTGTTCCATTGATACCCAAAGATTTCATTTTAAATCACTAATGTAATATCTAACAGAAGTCCCTGTGTTCTCTGATTCTTAACCTAGTTCAATTATTATGAGAGAACTGGATCTCAGCAAATCTTGTGGTTTTCTTTGGCTTGTAATCCTAGAAAATATACATGAAATAAACACACAGCTTTTAAGCACAGTGAAGACAGTATGGAATTTACTCTTTCAGTCAGTTATTCAGTCAGGAATCACAGCCTAATTTTGATTTAATAAAAGATTGAAGTTCATATCAATCAGAAAAATGGAACAAGCTATCTCATAAGCAGGTGGCTTCCTGTTCATTTATTCCTTTACTCAACAAACAACTATGAAGGAACTACTAAGTGACTGACACTTAGTAGTGTCAGTAAGTGACTCTCTTCTACTTTCTTCCTGAGAACAGTAGTTCAAGCACAAAATCTTAGGGAAGGGAAGAAGAGTGTATTATTTTCCTACTGTTGCTGTAACAAATTACCACAAACACAGTGGCTGAAAACCACACGAATTTATTCTCACAGTTCTGGAGTTCAGAAGTCTGAAATGCTTCTCACTTAACTAAAATCAAGGCATTGGTAGGGCTGTGTTACTTTTGAAGGCTCTAGAGGAGAATCTATTTATTGCCCTTTTCCAGCTTCTACAGGCTGCCCATGTTCTTTCTATTCTGTTCTCCATCCACCTTCACAGCCAGCAGTGGAAGACTGTGTCCCTCTCATATCAAATCACTCTGACCTCTGCTTCTATCCTCACCCCCTTCTCCTTCATATATCACATTATCTTCTCTGACTTTGAGTCCTCTTCTCTCTCTCTTCTTCTTCTTTTTGAAGACATTGGCCTTACACAGATAATCCTGGATAATCTCTCCTATTGCAAGGACAGCCAATTAACAATGTTAATTTTTTATCTGCACCTTAATTCTTCTCTTGCCTTAGAGCATAACACATTCAAAGATTCTGGGGATTAAGACATGGACATCTTTAGAATATTATTCTGCCAACCACAAGAAAAAAAGGGGAACTTACTTGTATTACATCCTAGTTATATCAGCACAGTTTCAGGTGTTTTTAAATTCAGTTCATATACAGAAAAGTCTATTAAAAATTCCATTTTTTACTAAAAGTTAGTAAAAAAATTTCCATTTTTGCAGATGAGTTAAAAACTAAAGTGCATAGAGATTAAGTCACTTGCCATGGATCATGTAACTATCAAGTAGTAGAATCTGGATTGAGACCTAAGTCCATTTGACTCCAACATCCATACTCTCTCTGCCATGTCCAGATCATTTTAAACACAAGCACATGAAAAGATGCTCAACATCGCTAATTATTGAGAAATGCAGATCAAAACTACAGTGAGGCATCAACTCACACCTGTCAGATGGCCATCATCAAAAAGTCTACAAATAATAAATGCTGGAAGAATGTGGAGAAAAAGGAATCCTCCTACACTGTTGGTGGAATGTAAATTGGTGCAACTACTATGGAAAATGGTATGGAGTTTCCTCAAAAAACTAAAAATAGAACTACCATATGATTCAGCAATCCCACCCCTGGGCATATATCTGGAAAAGACTTTTGTTCAGTTCTATTTGCAATAGCCAAGACATGGAAGCAACGTAAGTGTCCACCTACAGTTGAATGGATAAAGAAGATGTGATACATCATATATATATGTGTATACACACACACACACACACACACACACACACACACACAATGGAATATTACCCAGCCATAAAAAAGAATGAAATAACGCTATTTGCAGCAAGAGGAATGGACCTAGAGATTCTAGAGATTATCATACTAAATGATGTAAGTCAGACAAAGAAAGACAAATATCATATGATGTTACTTATGTGTGGAATCCAAAAAAAAACATGATACAAATGAACTTATTTACAAAATAGAAATAGAGTCACAGACGTAGAAAACAAACTTATGGTTACCAAAGGGGAACAGAAGGGGAGGATAAATTAAGAGTTTGGGATTAACAGATACACACTACTATATATAAAACAGATAAACAAGGACCTACTGTATAGCACAGGGAACTATACTCAATATCTTGTAATCATCTATAATGGAAAAGAATATATATATATACACCAGTCTCCAAACTTTTTGGCACGAGGGACCAGTTTCATGGAAGACAATTTTTCAATGGACAGTGTGAGGGCAGGGTGGGTGGGAGATGGTTTCAGGATGATTCAAACTCATTATATTTATTGTGCATTTTATTTCTATTATCATTACTTTGTAATATGTAATGAAATAATTATACAACTCACCATAATGCAGGATCAGTGGAATCCCTGAGCTTGTTTTCCTGCAACTAAATTGTCCCATCTGCAGGTAATGGGAGACAGTGACATCCGAAGTGGTTTGCTTATGTCCAGTCTACTCTGTAATCTTGTTTTGGTTCCTGTTACTGCAGAAAACCCTGCTTCACAAAGATAAGATGTTGGAAATGGAAGCAGGCTTTTCAATGCTTTTGTGGCCACCTCAGGATACTCTGCCTTGACTTTAATCCAGAACATATGGAGACTTGAAGTTGTCTCAAACATACTTTTAAGGCCACTGTCATCTGCAATCTCAAGCAGTTGATCCTCTTCTAGCACAGACAAAGTCAACTCACCTGGCTTATGCACAAATGGGTCACGGATCCTTTCCTTCCCAATTCGGGAGTCTTCTATGGTTGGGAAGTAGTGCTCAAACTCTTCTGAAAGCTGAGCTAGGTGGTCATGCGCTAGCTGGGAGAAAGAAGGTCCTGGCTCAGTCTCTTTCAAAATCTCTGCGAATGTTTGAAACATGTCAAAAATCCCAATGTTCACTCATCGCCCCCGTAATTCCAGTTTGGTTCTAAATGCAGCAAATTTATCTGCTGACTTGAACACAGTTGCCATTCTCCCCTGAAGTGACAGATTGAGCTCATTGAGCAGGTTGAATATGTCACACAAGTAAGCAAGTTTTGCGACCCATTCTGTGTCACTGAAATGTGCTGCCAGTGGTGACTGTTTTTCTAAAAGAAATCTCTGGATTTCTCTCTCTCTTCGTCTTTCATGACTCAAAAACTCTGGCCAGGGATCTCCCTTTAGAAAGCCTTTTCACTTCCATGTATAAGAGAAGACGTGTGTGCTCTGCATCCATCTCCTCACAGAGCTGCATGAACAGACACGAGTTAAGGGCATGTACTTTAATGCGGTTGATAAGTTTAATCACGTCCTGCAAAATGTTGTTAAGTTCTGGTGACATTTTTCGGCTAGCCAGCATTTCTCTATGGGTGACACAGTGTGTAGACTCACATTCAGAAGCGACCTCTTTGACCCAAGTAGTGAAACCAGAAAACCATCTTGTCATGGCAGCCACTCTGTCTGTGCATATACTGACAAAAAATGACCAATTCAGTTTTCCTGATATGTAGTCATTCAAAGACTTGAATAGTTCTGCAGTTGTGGTGTTGGTTGGCAACAAAAGTGCACATAGCATATCCTCATGCGCATCATCCTGAAAAATATAACGCACAAAAACAAGCATTGTTGCCTTGTTGTCAACATCAGTAGACTCGTCAACCTGGATTGCGTACCACGGTGACTCATTAATCCTCTCTAACAATTGTGCCTCAATATCCTCTGCTACTTCATCAATTCTTCTAGTTATGGTGCTAGCCAAAAGAGGAGCATGTGCCACCTTTTGGACTGCAGCCTCTACTAAAAGTTCACGGCAAATGTCCTTAGCAGCAGGCAGGGTCAACTCTTCACCAACAGTAAAGTGTTTCTTAGCTTTAGCAATGCCATTAGTCACTAAGAATGATGCTCTCAGTGCAGAAACGTTTGAAGAAGGGGTGGCCTTCAATAATGGCTTCTGTTCTTTGTGTTCACATTTTTTTCTTTTGAAAAACTCCAAAGGCTTGTCTTTTAATGCAGGGTGCTTGGTCTCCATGTGGCGAAGCAGTTTTGAAGGTTTCATGGCTTCATTGGATATTATACAAAGGGGTCTTGGAGAATGTGAATCACCTGCTGCCATGAACCTATAATTTAAGTAAGACTTGGTATTTTCTTTTAGATGCAGCTTTCTTTCTGTTGTCAGTCTTAGAGTCTTCTGCTATCTCCTCATTGGGTCTTTCCCCCTTTTCAAAGAGACTCTCTAGCAACATTTGTTTTTTACTCATTTTGGCTAGTGGTAGCTTGTGGGCTTACCAAAACTGTGGCTGAGACAAGTGTACAGTGTGGGAAGGAGGCGTGGACAGAGTGGTAAATAAAATAATGTGTGGGCCTCACACAGACTAAAATCAGTGTCAGGGGCTTCCCTGGTGGTGCAGTGGTTGAGAGTCCGCCTGCTGATGCAGGGGACACGGGTTCGTGCCCCGGTCTGGGAGGATCCCACATGCCACGGAGCGGCTGGGCCCGTGAGCCATGGCCCCTGAGCCTGCGCGTCTGGAGCCTGTGCTCCGCAACGGGAGAGGCCACAGCAGTGAGAGGCCCGCATACAGCAAAAAAAAAAAAAAAAAAAAAAAGTGTCAGATTCTGACTTAAAGCCTGCCACCAGCTGCAGCTGTACAATTGAAGTGCATCAACTCACTTGCCACTATAAAGCCTGCCACCAGCTGCAGCTAAATTGTCACTTGCCACTCCCTGATAGGGTTTTGATATGAGTCTGCAAGCAATTGATTGATTATGGTCTCTGTGCAGTCAAACCTCTCTGCTAATGATAATCTGGATTTGCAGCCACTCCCCAGCGCTAACGTCACCGCCTCAGCTCCACCTCAGATCATCAGGCATTAGATTCTCATACGGAGCGCGCAACCCAGATCCCTCGTATGGGCAGTTCACAGCAGTAGGGTTCGCGCTCCTATGAGAATCTAATGCCGCCGCTGATCTGACAGGAGGCAGAGCTCAGGTGGTACGAGTGATGGGGAGCGGCTCTAAATACAGATGAAGCTTTGCTCGCTCCCCTGCCACTCACCTCCTGCTGTGTGACCTGGTTCCTAACAGGCCACAGACAAGTACCAGTCCGTGGCCCAGGGGTTGGGGACCCATATATATATATATATATATATATATATATATATATATATATAAAACTGAATCACTTTGCTGTACACCTGAAACTAACACAACATTATATATCAACTATACTTCAATTTTTTAAAAAAAGAAAATTAACACATCCACATTTGTATTCCTAAATCAAACAAACAAAAACTGGATATTGCCAAAAATCTATATCCTAGATTGAGTGAGAGGTACTATTAAATGACTTACAACTGAATTCTGAGTAAATGACTTATCATTAAGCAGAGATATAGTTTCTACCTTCAAAGAAATTACAATCTAGGTTAATAAGATATGTAAAGAAAATTAATAGTATGAAAGAGTGATTAATAAGTGTTCGGCCCAAATGCTAAGGGCTTGAGGATTTCAGAGGACAAATAGTCTACGTACAGCAGTTTTGCTCATGGATGATTTGATCTGGATTTGGAAATATGGGAAGAATTTCTATAGCTGGGGTGGGAGGACACAGATGAAGTGAGCTAAGGCACGACAAGCATGATGACACACTTAGGGGCTCTGAATAGACCAACCACTATCCAACAAATGGTGATTGAACAATTATTAATGTACCAGCCACTGACCAGGAAGGAAGGAGAGAAAGGTAAAATGGCAAACAAGACTATAAAGACTAGACTTCTAGGCAAAAGAATAAATGGGGAGGAAACATATTGAACATAAAGTTTCAATAAGTGTTTTGGAGATAGTGTGTGGAATCTGGAAGAAAAGAGATGAGCTAAGAAGCTTTTGCAATGAGCCAAGAATAACATGGCAGTGAGGGCCTGAACAAGACTGAAGTAATAGGCGAGACACTGTGGATGGGTGGGTGAGGCAGTGTAAGGGAGACATTACAGAGGGAGGTCCAGGAGGATCCCAACTCCTGAGCCTAAGAAAGTACAGAGAAGATCCTATTAACATTAAAAAGTCAGGCACTTGAACTGACCTATGGTAATGTAAGAGGGTGTGTTGGATTTAAAGTCAGAATGGCATCGAATGGAAAGGTTCTGGCTACAAACAGAGATGTGGGGTTAAACCAGGATCAAATCTATTTAATCTTTATAGTCATGTGCATTGAGGTCAATATACATCAGAATTTCAAAACCTCAACACTATTGACATTTGGGGTCAGACAGTGTTTGTTGTGACGGGCTGTCCTCTGCCACTAGATGCCTTGGCAACTCCCCCCTCCAACCATGATTATCAAAAATGGGTTTGGATATTGTCAAAGTCCCCTGGGGAACCTTCATATAGAGAACTCTAAAGAAAAGGAAGGAGAAACTATAAAAGGAAAGGGAAGCATAGGGGGAGCATTGGCAGGGGAGGTGGTAGTGGGTAGATCAATAATTTAGGAGTCAAAACTCCAAATGCCTTCAGGAGCCAGGCTGGTCAATGACAGGAGAGAAGTGAGCTGAAAGGACTGGAGGGTTTTGGTGGCCTGTCTGAAGGGAGCACCACACAAGTCTCAGCCTGAGTGCCTTCATGAGGAAAAGCAAGCCCAGTGCCCAGACGTCTTCCAGCTTTGGAAGAGAGGTTAGAAATTGAGATATTTATGTGAAATATCAAGATCTGCTCTTTCATCTTGGTCACTAATTAAACTTTTCATGGAGTGAGTCAAACAAAATCTGGCCTTAAGCCAGAACTGGCTTAAGAGCAGAGTATCTCCAACTTGGTGGAGAAGCCCGAAAGCTATCAGAGGAGTATCAGCATGTGAAATGGGGCTGACAGGCATTGGCATTTCGTCCACCAGGTAGCTGGGAGTTAGGCTGGCCTGTGTGGTTTTGGAAAAGAGGGAGCATGATGGGTTGAAATGTGCCCCCTCAAAATTCATATGTTAAAGCCCTAACCCTGCCAGTGCCTCAGAATGTGTCTTTGGAGACAGGGACTTTAAAGAAGTGATGAAGTTAAATGAGGCCATTAGGGTGGGCCATAACCTGATCTAACCGGTGTCCTCATCTGAAGAGGAAATTTGGACACAGACAAGTACAGAGGAAAGACCATGTGAGGACACAGCAAGAAGGCAGCCAGAGGGGAAACCAACCCTGCTAGTACCTTGATCTTGGACTTCCAGGCTCCAGAACAGTGAGAAAATAAATTTCTGTTGTTTAAGCCACCCAGTCTGTGGTATCTTATTACATCCCTAGGACGTGAATACAGGGAATAACAACCAGCCTCCCCTCTGGCTTTTAACAAATTAAGAGGGGATTTCCTTCTCACAGGCCAGTAAGGAGAGAGTGGGCATTATAAAGAGTAGTGAAAGCCATAGTCAATTCGCTTGTGAAACTTGATGATCAAGGGAACCGTAGGAATAGAGTGCTAGCCAGGATCTATGTTCATTGACCTACTTATATATGCCGCATTTCTGTAGCCCATAAAACAAACCTAAGGCCTGTCTGCTTCAGCAGTCCCTCCCGCCTCCCAGAATACTGCTTTGTTTCAGCTGCCTGGTTCTTTTCTTCTGCTGCTTCTGGTGCCTCCTGGATTTGATGCTTCTACTAACTCTTCTCCTGGAATTCAGGCCACAGTTCTCCTGCACGGATCTACCAGTACTGAAAACTCCCTTCATCTTGGGTGAGGGCTTCTAGGGAAGTCTCTTGTCCAGACCCAAGGCCAGTTCTTGGTTAAGCCAGTCCAGCTCTCCTTCTCCCAGACAAGACTGGAGGGTTCAGAAACCTGGAGGAGGGGCATTCAAAGGAAGAGTGTGTGTGTATGGGCACACGTGGCTGTGTGTGTCATGTCATAGGGTATCCCAGGTATGTGTAAAGACTTGTCTTTGGAGGACAAGCTGAATTTGAGGGGGAACTCCGAAAGGGAATGGGCAGGGTGAGATCAAGGCACAGGTAAGAGCTTTGATCTAATGAGCCCCTACGTTGAAAGAAGATGAAGGCGAGAGTAAAGAGAAAACAAGATGGGAGTCTTAGCTCTAAAGTTCAACTGGATTTACTGTGAGTAAGCTGACAGTCAAGGGACCAGGGTTAGAAAGAGAGCTAGAGGTTGTGTCCAAGTCTAGATGGAACAGGGAATTAAGCACAGCCAGAGGGAGGTAGGTGAAGACATTTCCTAAGCAGTGTCAAAGGTCAGCTTGTCCAGAGGTCTATGATGACTGGCAGTTAACAGCCGTGCTTTAGCTTCTGTGATGAAAGGCCAGAACTGTATCCATTCCTGCCCCGGCGCCCTCTCCCCAGAGCCACCCACCCGGTCATGTTTATCACAGCATCAAATACTAGTGCCTTTATTACGTTAGAGAAGAATCATGAGGGCATTTACTAAGCAACTACAATTAAGCACAGAATCGAGACATATTGCAAAAGGGGATCTTTATTTAGGATACTAATCCTTTGTTTTAAACTTAGAAATTATCCTAAACATACCTCCCTTATGGCCTGCATTCCAAATTCCGGACTGTATGTCTTGGATCCACTTAAAACAGGCAGTATTCTACTGTGAATCAGAACAAGTAAACAGCAGAACAAAGCATCTTAGAGACTCGTGAACACAACACCAGGAGAAATTTTAAAGCTTTCCTATTTTAATACAACACACCTGGAATTGGTGATGTCAAAAGTCAATTTCTGTTTTATTATCCAGCAAGTTACAATTATATAGATAAACCAGTAATTTCACCATCTCTGTCATGTTTATTTTGGCCTTGCATCATACAAGGGCACCAAGTATTAATAAACCCAATGCAGAGACCTACTACTTGCTAAATAATTAAATTAGAAGATGCCATTTACTTCTTTAAAGGACTCCTTTTTAAACACTTTAAGCATGATACATTTATCAAAAATATTAAAATTTCAAGAAACCCAACAGCATGCTGCTTTTGAGGAACTACATCTTCTATAGAAAATAAGGTAATGCAGTTAAAAGATTAAAGGAGAAAGATCACCATGACAGCTTACACTTGTCCCTGCTCTCCACTTTCTTTCCTTAAATCCGATCATCTGCCTTTGTAAAAGGAACCATAAAATAACATCCATGTCTGAGTATCGGTGAGAAGATTCATCCATTCCTTGGGCTCTCCGCCAGTTGAGTTAGCCTCTGGCAAACTGGCTGGAGAGATTTGGTGTGACAACACTTATCCAGGCAAGGTTTCTTGATTCTCAATTGCGGTGACCCCCAAATGACTCAGGGTCACTGCTCCACTCCCCAGAGCAAGGCACTTGGTCTCAGCTCATGGTCTCACCGCCAAAGCAAATCCATGTATTTTTTTTTATTCCTGCTTTTCATTTATCCCCACGAAATAGCTAACAAATCTGTTTCCTAAAGGCTCTTTGTTCTATTCGGGGTTAGAGCAAACTTTTCCAAAATTCATACAGAGATTTTGTTTTTCCACACTAAGAAATGGGACGTTTCAGAGGAGGATGCCTGTTTGTTTGTTTGTATTGCTGTCTGTCTGTTTTAATCTCAATTTGGTTTAATCAGTACAACGTGTTAGAACCTCTGTTAGACCAAGTTCTAATCTAAACATAGCTATTTAGGAAAACTGCTTTCTTGTACACAGGCAGCAAAGCAAGAAGAAGTTCGTCAAAGTACAGGGTGTGGAAAGGATTTCTGCTCCCCAGTGGGGCTCTGGTCCCACTCCATCAGCATTTCTCTCCTACCAAACATCCCCCCAACTGTTTGTTGCAAACAAGGATTGGGATGAGTTAGGTCTGTTCTGGCAGGTAGTCACCTGTCTGGAACCTCAAAAGCAAAATCATCTGTGATGTAAACATTTTTCAGACAAGGTAAGGCTGCCTTTTTTTTTTTTAACTCAGAAGACATGCTAAGGCATTTCAGTGTGTTTGATGCTTTATGTCATGCGCCATAAAGAGCAAAACATGTTTTTTTTAACAGCCGCTGATATGCAGAAGACACATGATTTCTGAACATGAGCCAGTGGCAGTTGAAATGTTTTCTCTTTTCTTTTCCATTACAACACATCTAATGTCCAAACAAAAACAAAAGGTAAGACTCACAAATCTTCCTTGCAAAAACTCAGAGGTGCCCCAGTCCCGTGAAACTCCTAATTTTTAAATACTTCTGTATGGTTTAAAACTCATTTAATCCTGTTGCTGCCTAATTGTTAACAGATTACTAATGCTGGTCAGAGACCAACTTCCTGGAACCTCCTGATATTTGATGATTCTAGGAATCTTTTTTTTTTTTCCTGGTTTTTATCACTCTTCTTGGAAACCGTAAAGAAAACACATCCTTGTGGAGTTCAAGACAAACTCCCATTGGTCTCTTAGGTACAACATTATTCCACTGAAACCAAGCAGAAATGCGCAGGAGTTGTGAATTTAGAGGCAATTTAGGGTACAAGTTAAGAGAACAGGGCTTTGGAAATAAAGGGACCTAAGACTCTTGTCATTTCTGTATAAACCTGTGCAACTATTTAACCTCTTTAAACCACAGTTGTCCTATCTGTAAAATGGTGATTTAAAATACTGCATGGTTCTTATTGCTATTGGGAGGATTTGTTAAGACAATCTACATAAATAAAGCACTTAACTCAGTGTGTGGCAACAGAAAGCGTTCTCGATAATTTTAGTTCATCATTATTGGAAACCAGAGCTCCAGACGGTTGCCATGCGGGGTTGCTTTTACAGCAATCCTATATCTAGGAGGTTGACTTTAATAAAAATTGATATGAAAATGATGCTAGTAACAATGGGACATCTAGTAAGACACTAAATTAAAATCCTGAATTAGAGAGACTTAAGGAATGCACATAAACAACAACAACAAACAAATTTAGAAAAATTTAAAACAGCTAGAGGGATCAATTTCAAAGTAAGCAGTACACTGATGGTGTCATCGAACAGAAAATAATATTCAGGAGAAATGAGATAATGTGCAAAAAAGCTTGGTTAAAAAAACACATCTCAAAATACGCTTTATGAGATACTTACAAACCATGGTTACATGCCTGGTTTTCTTGAAAAGTGAAATGTTTAATTATTGACATGGAATACATGGTCTAGGACTTGGCCACTAAAACCATAGAGGTTTTGTTAGAATGAGATGTGGCATTATAGCACAGACGTTAAGAATGGTTTTTGGAAAGAGCTGTGCCACATTCTATATCATGGAATAAAGCACAAAAAGAGCAAGGGACAGGCTGGAGAGTAAAAATTAAAAACGAGAAAACCTAAACCAGTAATATAACATTCCCCCATCACTTCAAAACGTTAGCCATCTAGTAAATATCTAAATCGGTCTAATTCTCCCTCTAGGGTTAACGCAGGAGCTGGTTGTTGATTCCACAGTCATGTTCTACGTGAACACATGAGACTATGGAGAAATGCTTCACCACAAAAGCAATTGGAACAAATGTATTCCTTTGCTGCTGTAGTTGGGGACAGATCGGCAGAGGAAATAAGCATGACAAAAACGGGACAAATCTCAGTAATTATTTTGCCCCAAACATCCTCGGCTCTTCTCTCTTCCTACTCACTTTTTTAGGACAAAATCTTTTATGAAAGAAAACCAAACAAAGCCCTGGAATCATGAGAGTAACCAGGATGGAGGTTAAAACAATGTCTCCTTCCACGAACCCCTAAAAGGAAATATTGTCATCACTCTCCGTTCTAAGAAAAATTCGAGTCCACGTAGTAGAAATGTAGGAGGATTAGAACTAATACCTTCAACTGTACAGCCAATTATTGCTATAACAAATATGGAATTATAATAAATAGATATGATTTATTTTTATTTTTAGGTGACCATTTTTCTTTACACTTATACTTTGCTCAACTAGTAATGCAAGCTCATTAAGTAAAATCTTGTAAACTAGAGACACATAGAAACAAAGAAATCATCACTGTGTAAAGAAAATACAAACGTACTGGTACGTATTTCCTGTTTGAAATGATATACATATAGATATATATATACACACACACACACACACGTATATAAAACATGTTTCACCATGTTACCCGTAGTGTACATTCCTAACTCTTTTTAGCAGCAGGTGTACCAGGCACTAAGGACCTTAAATGTGTTGACTTACTTAAGCCTTACAAATATTCCATGCAGGAAAGTCTACAATATTTCCATTTTACAGGTGAGAAAACTGAGGCCCCTAGAGATTAAGTGAGTGGCCCAAGGAGAAGTGAGGAGTAAGTGATGGGGTAAGGGGTAAAATCCAGGCATCTTCCCATAGAACTCACATACTTCATCACTCTGCCATGCTGACTCCTTTTGATAATAAAAGAGTTGTTTAATAGTGCTTATCATCAATATATAGATTTCTGAGACTGGTGGTAGATTTCATCTAAAAAATCCAACAAATTTTGTCAGAAGAACTTGTGGCTAGTTCAAAAGATGTTCCCTTAACGACAAGCAACAATTTATAATGAAAGTATTTTAGGCTTTTAGGCTTCATCCAGATGACAGTGTAGAAAGAGGCAGCAATTCCTTCAGATTCTTGTGGGTTTCTTAACGTGGCCAGTTTAAACACATTTGCTGGAATGACAGTTTGTCTCAGGACTTGGGAAGTATACTGTGTTCCTGCCCATCCCTTGCACCACTGTGTATGGAGCAGTCACACTGTACCATGGTTTAACTCTTCTTGAATTTCATGTATTCCAATATGACTCTGCAGGGTAAATTGTTTTCAGAAAAATTAGATGGTTGGCATATTTTTAGAGTACCAGCAAATGTCTTATTTTATATTAGATATTTTTAAAGCTTGGTGAAATATAAAATGCTCATGTAACAATTTTTTCCTTCCAAATTCTGTAGACATGGCTCCACTGTGTCCAGGGGAAAAGTCAGTCTAAGGCCAGCTTAGCTTTGTTCTTTTGTTTTTCACCTATTTTTTCTGCATGAATGCTTAGACTCTCTTTTTCTCCATCCCTGTAATTCAAACACTACAATGTTCTCTTTTCATTTAATTCACTTTGAACACAGTGAGCCCTTTTGATCTGCTCGTTCCTTCTTTTTTTCAACTCGGAAAACTTTTATTTAATTATATCTTTGAATAATTGCGTCTGTTCTACTTGTTATTTATTTTTCTCCTGAAACACCTATAATTCTGAGGCTCTCCATCCTCTGTCCTCCATACATACCATTTGTTCTCATTGCTTTCAATGTTTGTTTTTTTCCTCTATATCCTGGTAGAGCTTTCTAGTTTTTATTATTGCTCTTGTTGTTATAATTATTGTTATTGCTTATAACATGTATTGATATTTGGTTGTTTATAACACCACTTCTGCTCTTAACTGCTTTAATATGGTTAGTGCATCTTTATTTTTTTACAAGATATTTCTAATTTACCCAACTACTATTTCATCTAGTATGGATTCCTGTTCCTGTTTTATGGTGCCCCTGTCTTTTTTTTATCTCATAGTGATGCCAGTTTTCTACATTTTTTTCTTATTCCTATAGAAAATCTTTCTCAGGGGTCTAACTCTTTCTTTGTGTCTTCTGAATGATAATCTACATTTTTTCCCTTGTTTTTATGTATGATTGTTTCTTCCTGTTTAAATAAGAGATCTGTCCAGATCCAGAGTCCAAAAGACAGGATTTAGGTATTAACTTTGGCTCTCTTCTTTGTCCAGTTGGGTCTGGTCAAATTTCTTTTTTCAGATCTGCCTGTGGATGGCAGATGGATGAGCCTGCAGCTCCTAGCCTAATTCCCCTTAGTAACATGCATAACCCTCTTGAATGAGATGGGATCTTCTCAACCCCATTGTTTGGCTCTCTGGCTTTGAACAAATGGATCACGTATACAATGCAACCAGGATTCCTCCTATTTTCTACCTTCATCTACTGTCATCCTCTTCTCCCTTCTCTCCCCCGCCTGACCTCCCTTTGCCCTTATATCCAGGTGCTTTCTAGAAGTTTCAGTCTGGAAGTAGAAAGAGCAGCAGAAGGATCGGGGTTCCCTTGTGACACAAGGGCAGCCATTGTGTTTTCTGATTGATACTTTAGTTCTGTGTTGGTAGCAGATGGTGGAAAATGGTTAAAAGGGTCTCTTGCCAGCTTTCAGGAATGCTGATGGTATTGTTCAGACTCATTCCACCAGCCAGCAAGAGTTAGCTCGGATTGCTCTAGCTTTTGGCAGTAGGTACATGGTTTTGTTTTAGGTTTGGATCACAGTATAACTTTCTACCTTTTTCTGTAGAAGAGTTTGAGAGACAACTAACCAGATGTGGGGTTTTTTTGTTTATTTTTGTTTGTTTGTTTGTTTTTTGCAGTACGCGGGTCTCTCACTGCTGCGGCCTCTCCCGTTGCGGAGCACAGGCTCTGGACACGCAGGCTCAGTGGCTATGGCTCACGGGTCCCACCGCTCCACGGCATGTGGGATTCTCCTGGACCGGGGCACAAACCTGCGTCCCCTGCATCGGCAGGTGGACTCTCAACCACTGTGCCACCAGGGAAGCCCCAGATGTTATTTTTAAACTGGAAGTTCTGAAGTGGATACTGAGCAAGGAGTTTTTCCTCTGCCCTCATTTCATTATAATTGGTGACAAGGTGAACATGGCAATACACATGGTGAACTTGGCCAGAGCCATGAGATACCAACATTCCTTTTCTGACAGTGTCATGGGGAATGATTAAAAGCTCAGACACCTGAACTATTGTAGTAGCACATGGAGCTGACAATGAATGACATGTGGCTTCTACAACAGTCAGGAAGAGCTGGGTATGACTGCGTTCAAAGTGTCAGAGGGGACCTGGGAAGAGCTTTCCACCCTGGCCCAGGATGATGCAATGACTTTTCAGCAGAAAATTTGAGAGAAAAGCAGGTTTTTTAAATCTCCAAGAAAAGTTAAAAAAGAAAACAGAAATTAAGATGAAAACTTTCTCAACCCAATATTATAAAAGAAAAAATTAATTTAGAAAGCAAGACCAAGTCCTTAGAAATTTGATTAAATGAAGTATTGACTGTTGATTGACCCTGAACGTTCAATTATGTGACTGGCTATGACAGTCTACAATTCCCTTCAGAAAAGACTCTAGGATTCTTCAGTTTTGTATATATTAAAGTAATTCAGTTGCTATAGAGAATAGTTGCTATAATTTATAGCTTATATTAGAGTAATTTTATACAACTTCTAAGTACTAATAATAGTATAATTCAGTATATTTCAGTAAGATATTTCTAGATAGAAAAAGCCCCAACCATTTCAGATAGAAACAGATACATTTGGGAGAAGGAGCTAATTTCTGTGGAAATTGAAACTTGAGGTAAACGTACACACACACACACTCACACTCAATCACACTCACATACACACACACTCACACACACACACAGGAACTTCCATCTCCATATTCAAGTAACAGTTTGGTCATTTGGACCCGGCCACCTAAGCAGATTTGGACTTGGCTTACTTTCCTCATTTAATTTTGATTTCTAGTATCAGCAAAGCTAAGCATAAGTTGTAATTAATAGAATAAAGCAGGAACTGAGGAGACAAAGTAGAAGTTGAAAATTAATTAAGATTAAGTGAAATTAGTTTCACTTAATAGGCACACTAGACTAGCGACAGTAAACTTATTAGTTCTATTGATGCGAATTCATAAGCGTTTAAAAAGTCTATATTAAGATTCTGTCTTTGAAAGTGTTTCTCATTATCAATCCAACTGCTTAATGAAACACCACAGAGCAAAGTCATGCTCTTGTTGACTTAAGAGTCTTATAACATCATGATCCTCTCCCAACATGCAAGATGGAGGGGTCCCATGAAAAGGGGAACCACTGCATCCAGCCAAAATGCCACAGTAAACACTGCATCATCTCCCATTCCCAAGGACATCCCATGACCATTTTTAAGCGGTTAAAGTAGAAGCTCTTTGTGAAACTTTTAAACTTCAATGACTCAGGTTTTAGATATGCTAGGAACAAGCTGTAATCTTTCTCATAATGAATGGTCAATTTTCTTCTCAAAGCTGAAATTCTGTGGAGCATTCGAATACAGTGTACATTCTCATCTACAATAAGCATTTTTGTTCTTCACAAGATCTGGAATAAAAAAAAAAATCCCTGGGTGCATCTGAGTGATGTAATCAATCTCCAGTCTAAAAGATTGGTTTTTAAGTGTTTGCTCACTATTTGTGTTTACAGTGTGTGAAAATCCTATGAAGACTTCACATTCATTGACAAACAGAAAAGCAAGACTGTTTCCTGGAAACAATAACAGCAACAAAATTTTAAGCAGCACTCTTTCTTTATAAATCAGTTCCTTGAATAAGAGAAGCAGGTTTGTCCTCTTGTATTTTAACTATGTCATTTTTTACATTTATATTTTAACTGTGAATCACTTTTCTTTATGTCTGATCGGTAGCAGTTGTCTAAAAAACAATCTGATGAGAGACATTGTGTTCTTAGCACCCACTTGATTTTGAAACATATTTGGAATTAATGTTGGACAACAGTTTCTCGACAGCAGCATATTTAAATTTTGTGCTGAATAATTCTTGAGTGTGGGGAACTGTCCTATGAGTTGCAGTATGTTGAACAACGTCCTTGGTCCCTGCTCACTAGATGCAGTAGAATCCCCCCACCCAGTTGTGACCACCAAAAATGTCTCCAGACATTGCCAGATGTCCCTTGTGGTGGCAGGCAGGGAGGGGGGGATCACCCCTGGTTAAGCACCAACATCCTATGGTCCTTGCTAAATTGTGTTTGCTCTGGAAATTATCAGAGTTCTTTCTTCTTGTTTGAAGAAAATTAACCTGTTTGAATGCCTGAAGGTGTGGTTCTCCCTTGCCCAAAGGTGTTATTGGGGCTCGATGCATTCTTTTATTTGTAACTTGTCCATCTCAGCTAGTATGTGGCACTGCGTGGCTGAAAATGCCATCTTGTTGGTGATAGGGTGGAAGGCATGCATTCTTTTCAGCTGATGAGCTCTCTTCAACTACAGACAAGCATCCCTCTGGGAAGAAAAATAGGTTTGATGTCAATAGAACCAAAAGTATACCTTCTGATTTGCATTCTTCTCTTGGTTTCTCTTTATTTCCTTGCCTTATCAATAGTGCTTACTGGGAAATACATATTTTTTAACTGGCAATTTCTGGAAAGAAGCTTCAAGGCTATTAGTCCTACCTTCAGGCCTCTTCCCAATGCTCAATACCCAATCCCTCCCCAGCTACTAAATACCTTCTGTTCAGGTCACTAATGCCATTGTAGCATTCTTTGACAAGGCACATCCCGACCTTGCATCCAAAGACAAACCTGTTCATGCAGGCAGCACATGGCAAATAGTAGGGCCTATTCGCTACCTGTCTTCTTACATATAACAACTCTATAACAGAAGGTAACAAAGAAACAGGTTATTTTAAGAGGATCAATGGGTGACCAAGGAGTAAGAAAACTTATTACACACTGGATGGGTAGTGCTTTTAAAGTGCCCAAGGAGAGATCAGAGTTTCCATCCCTAGGAGGAAATATTTGTAGACTTTCAGGGATTTGCTAAGCAAAAAGAGCTATTTGCAAAGCATAGGGTGGGGAGGGTAGTTTTTATAAGAGGACACACAAGGAATAAACAGATTCACTCTCCAGTCATGAAGAATGTGGCCTGGAACAGAATCTGGCATGGAATCAGTAAGGTACATGATAATTGTTTAGGAGCACTTAAGGAATGTCCTCGGGGGAAGATCTAGTCCCCTGAAAACCAGGTTGGTTCTAGCTGAAATTGGGAAGGTGAACACACACTGGGGAAGAACAGGCCTCAGGCTGTCCTGGTGCAGTCCTCTGTCCTAGGCATCTGTCCCTGATCTGGTTTCTCCCAGACCTATATTGTTCTACGAAGGCCAGCACGGCTCCAAAGTCTGTGTGCAATTGCATTTACTCCAGTTGGTGGAGTTTCTTGGAACCACCCACATCATCAGGTTGAGGATTAGGCTACAAGTAGTCTCTTTAAGAGATCTGAAATAAGACCAAAAACAAGGAACTAGAAGCACATGTTCCCCACAAAGCCTTAATAGATCAATCAATCTTTAGAGCAAAGTCTCAATATTTTAAAGGTAACCAATTCTCTGTACATATTCAAGGACCGAGGGAACAACCTGCTGGCCCACCTCTCCCCTTTCTACATCTGCATCCCAAATACAAAATGTATCCTGGTGGGAACTGCTTGCCCCCAGCAACCGGTTACGATCAAGTGCTGACACACAGTTGTAGCAGCTATGACCCTCAGGCCCAAACCCAGATGTACAAGAAACAAAATTTTTCCATTTTTACAGTAAACTCAGTTTTCTATTTGGAGTGCTCATTTCATTGGGTGAGAATAAGGAAGAGAGAAATGTTATCTCACAAAATTCAGGGTCATCCCCAGAGATGAGCTGCTTCCCTTCTACCAATATAGAAGCTGACTCAGTGCCTGGCTGGATGCAATGCTGATCCTTAATGCAACCTTGAAAAAGAGATAGGGAGGGAAAGAGAGAAGTCAGCCAGGGATGTGGGCGTGGCTGAAGATGATTCACGAGGCAGGTGAGTTATCTGATATGTGTTCAAATCACTACCACCGACCTCCTCCCACTTACCAGTAACAGTTCTTCCCTCTGACAAGAAGCCCCTGTTCATTTTCCCTGTACACCGCCTCATGTGTGCATTAAAAGCTCATATTTCTCCAACACTCTTATTTGTCATGAGTCCCATTTACCATTTTGCTCAACCATGTTTGGCCATTAGGAGCACCCCCGATTGTAGTTTACCCATTATAAACAACAAAGGGACAAATAGAAGGGAAAAACTCTCTCTGGAAGAAAAAAAAAAAGTCCTCTTGGGAAAGAATATTGTTGAATTCAAAATGATAGGATTTCTTGTCTGGCAGAATTGAACACAGAGTAGATCTAGAAAAATCATTAGCTCTTGAAAGACTTTAAATAAATTTAAACTGAAAAGTTATTAGTTTCTGTAATTTAGCTGCTTCCTTTTTTTTTCTGAGGAGTCCTGGTACACTGCAGCCCAAAATGTTAAAGTAAAATAAATGCCTCCGTGAAGCAACTATTGCTTTACTGTTAATGAAACTACCTAAGAAGCAATGTTTATCGAGGAAGGTCATTAACACGACACGTACAATTCTCTTTACATTTACCTTTTATGAAATTTGTGAAACTTTTGTCCTTTTTGATGGTTTCATTAGAGCTTAAGACACCACACACATACACACAAATATAGTATAGAGTTGATATTAAAGGCAAGATTGTGTGAATCTATCTTTATATGAAGAGCACGTTAAAATTTAGTTATTTGTAGTGAGGTGGATGGACCTAGAGTCTGTCATACAGAGTGAAGTCAGAAAGAGAAAAACAAATACCGTATGCTAACATATATATATGGAATCTAAAAACAAACCAAAAAAAAAATGGTTCTGAAGAACCTAGGGGCAGGACAGGAATAAAGACACAGAAGTAGAGAATGGACTTGAGGACACGGGAGGGGGAAGGGTAAGCTGGGATGAAGTAAGAGAGTAGCACTGACATATATACACTACCAAATGTAAAATAGATAGTGGGAAGCAGCCATATAGCACAGGGAGATCAGCTCGGTGTTTTCGACCACCTAGAGGGGTGGGATAGGGAGGGTGGGAGGGAGACGCAAGAGGGAGGGGATATGGGGATATATGCCTATGTATAGCTGATTCACTTTGTTATAAAGCAGAAACTAACACACCATTGTAAAGCAATTATACTCCAATAAAGATGTTAAAAAAAAGTAAAAAGAGCACGTTAATTTACCACTTAAGTACACAGTCAGTTGCTTGGCTTTCTAGCAAATTTAATATCTATCATGAGTTTTAACCCTAAGGCTAGCCAACCTCACCTTTGGAAATGAGGTACTTGGAATTTATTTCCTCTGTGGATAAAGAACAACAACAACAAATATGCAGTTAAAAGGGTTTTGTTGTGGTTATTCAGTTGTATGTAATATCTGTGGTAATATCATTATGATTTTCAGCCTTGCAGTTTAATCAATTGAAAGGAATTACTTCTTGGCTATAAAAAGTGATGAAATGCAGAAGAAAATGTTCTAGGTTATAAAAAGAGAAAAATATACACACACAAAAAAGAGACTTGGAATGAATATGGGTGTCATTCTGTGAACTTGTTTTTAAAATACAGAGAGAAAAATAACTGACACTTAGACATTTGTCTAGAGTTATTTTGCCCAGGCACAAAAGAAAAATTCTCTCACATGTCCACAAATAAAGTGACAATTTGACCACTGCGAACCCGGTGTAGAAATTTAGATTATATGTTTTAACTTACCATTCATACACAGAGAGATACAACTCATAAAATTCTGACTTACAAATGACAAATTCTCATAGACAGCCTTGCTCTTAACCCATGGCCCCAACCCCAAGCTCAGAGCACACAACGGGGTGTGCCACTGCTCCCATGAAGAGAGAAACTGAAGATGTTTAGAGATTTTAAAGAATTGTGAGGTTCCGAACTTAACGAGAGGGAAAGTGTGGCAATCAGGAGCAGAACGATGTGTAGCCCTTGGCCTCAGACTCCCGGGGAGGGTCGGAGGTTTGGAGGCGGTGTGAGGTCGAGTGGTCCTTGGCTTCCCTCTAGTCATTCCTGATGTTTAAAAAAAAGTAGGGCTTCCCTGGTGGCGCAGTGGTTGAGAGTCCGCCTGCCGATGCAGGGGATACGGGTTCGTGCCCCGGTCCGGGAAGATCCCACATGCCGCGGAGCGGCTGGGCCCGTGAGCCATGGCCGCTGAGCCTGTGCATCCGGAGCCTGTGCTCCGCAATGGGATAAGTAGTGAATGGGGAGAATAGCAAAATCCTGCATTAGGGGTGAAAAAACTCTCTTCCCCCCACCAATATACTTGAGGTCCCCACACAAATTAAAAATATAATTCACATATAGATAAAGAGAAATGTGTGATTTATTCTGAAACTTGCACTTATGGGGACATGCATTTTAAATTCAAAAGTAAAAAGCAAACAAACTGTCCTAGAATTTATTGAGAGGTTACTACATAACAAGCACTTGTGAAGCACCTTACCTGGATTACCTTGTTCATTACCCTTCACTGCACACTGGTTGGTAGATGGGTTCTTATTATTATTTCCATATTCAGCAGGGCAACTGAGGCTGAAACCCTGAGACCCAGTGTGAGTGGGAAACAGGGCCTAACTCACACGATGACTCCAGGGCCTTCTTTACTCCAAGCCTTTTCTGACATTGCTACTACATCTGTCACCACCACCAACCCCCAAGACTAGTGATGACCATTTTCTTTTTTTTTTCCTGAAATATTTTTATTTTGATCTCTCATTTTCTTAAGATTAGAAAAATCTAAACTAAAAGTCGTTAGTTTGAGGCCAGACCATCAATTCTTTGAAGCCAATGACTATGATTTAAATTTCTCTGCATCCTAAACCACACTTGTCAGTAGCTTACAGGTGGTGGGGTTTATTGATTTGATTTGATTTGATTTGATTTGATACACAATGTAGCTTAAGGAGCTGAAATGACTTAAACGTTTCCATTTATAATTTGGCAAGACAATGGTAGGCTTGCAAAAAAAAAAACAAAAGCTAATAGCTGATGTCCAAACCAGAAATAGCACTCTTCTTAGGCCCAGAATGCTGTATGCTTTACTATCCAGAAGTGTTGACAAGAGTAGACAGCACTAAAAAAGCACAATTTCAAGTGATAAAGTATGGGATACATTGATTCGCATGTGTATAGCAGCACATCTTCAAGGTTTGGAGTGGGGTTTCTTGAGTAAGTGTGTTTTGAAATCCCTCAGGAACCTTGAAGAATACTCCAGGAGATTTCAAATGTCCACGTGACTATATACCATGGACTCCCTGGCCTCCCTGAGTGCCGTGAGAGTTCTTCAGATGGGGCATGGACTAACCTGGCTGAGGATGAGCCCGGGGCACAGTGAGCTGAAGAGAGGAAGCAGAGTACTGAACAAGCATTCAAGAGAGGAAGTCATCACTGTGGTGATGGGCACCTCAGGTGAGGGCCTGGAAGGACGTCAAGGTGGACTCAGCCTTCTGTGGCTTCATGGGCAATGCATTTTTCCTTCAAGTTAATTTTAGCTCTTCCCTTCTTCTGAAGCTTTCTCCCCTTGCCTTTTAGCTTTAGTTATTACTCATGGTGATTTTTAAATGTTTATGTCACACCCACTACTTATGAATTAAGGACCATGTTTGCAATATGTATATTTCTTTAATTGGTACATTTCACAGGGAACACCCTATAGAGTCACAGTGTTGGCAGAGATACAAGGTAGATGGTTTGGGTACGCTCTCTTTCTCTCTCTCTCTCACCACAGTGTGTGTGAGTGTGCATTTGTGTGCACGTGTGTTCAACTGTACAGGGTGGATAGGGTGGAGTATTAGTCTTCCTGAGCTGCCATAACAAAATACCACAGACTGGGTGGCTTAAACAACAGAAATTTATTTCTCACACTTCTGAATGCTAGAAGTTCAGGATCAAGGTGCTGGCAGGACTGGTTTCTGTGGAGGCCTCCCTCTCTTGCTGGCTTGTAGATGCCGCCTTCTCACTGTGTCCTCACATGGCCTTTCCTCTGAGCATGTGCATCTCTGTGTCTCTGCCTCTTCTTATAAGGACAGCAGTCCTACTGGATTAGGGCCCCACTCTTATGACCTCATTTAACTTAAATTACCTCTTTAAAGGCCCCATCTCCAAATTCAGTCATATTAGGAATTAGGACATCCATATAAGAATTTGCAGGGATACAATTCAGTCCATAACAGGTGGGTAGAAGGAATCTGAAGAATGTCTTTGAAGAAGTGACACAAGCAGAGAAATAGTTCCTCTCTAGCATGGTACATGATGTGTGAAACCCCTAGTTTATTCCTGGTATATGGCCCAAATCGGAGCTAATGCCAAAGGACAGAAGAGAGGCAACATAGGATAGAGGATGAATATGTGGGAATAGGAAAGACCCAGGATTTCAGATGACTGAAAGCTTGATGGGTAGTAACAGTGTGATATGACTGCTAAAAACAAGCAAATAATACCTAATCCAATGTTAGGCTTCATCATAAAAGCTTAATATTTGGACTGGGGAAGAGGCTATATGGTACCTTTGTGTATTGTACTGGCCAGACCACACAAGGAATATTCATGTTTAATTCTGGGAGTTCGCTCTGAAGAAAGAGCTACCTATCCTCCAGAGGAAGACAGTCAAGCTGAGATGGAGTGTGGCTAATTGTATTATTCTTCTCAATTTTTGACTACCACTCCCTGAGAGAGGTTTACACATCCCCATGCCATTGATATCAGGCTTAGCAATTACACCTGTGCTGACCACCAATGAAACATGAGCAGAAATGATATGGACCATTTCTGAGCAGAAGCTTCAACAGCCATTACATGGTTCTACCATCACTCTTTTCTTTTGGCTTCAAACCAACAGTGTCCCAATAGGGGCCATCCTTGAGCCTGGATCCCATGATGGTGAGTAAGAAATCATGAAGGTGATTTAATTCATAAGATTTGGGGGTTGTTGCTCTACATATGGAAAGTTGGCTGGCAACAGGGAGTGCAGAGTATGAAGTTAAGGAAAGTTGAAGGGCTATCAATCCTTCACATAGGTCCTGACACATAAATAGGTACTCACTAAATATCTGTTAGATGAAATTTAAGTGCAACAAGCTTTTCAGTTGGGGCCCTTCAACACAAACAAAACTCCATTAGCTTGGTTGTCACAGAGTCAAGAATTCAGAAATTTCATAAAGACAAAAAAGGTGGTAAAGGACATTTCTTCTCCACTGTAAACTCAAGAAGTGACATTATTGGATTCTGCAATGTCAGAAAATAAAAAGACGTTTATATCTAATCCTCCTCCCAAAAAACATGTAGTAGCAGACAGTCATTAAGCTAACAAGTGTAAACTACTTCTATACCATCTTTCTACACTCTGGTAATTTTTTACACAATTAGCCCAGAAAATTTGCAGTCGCAGATGCCTTTGTAACTGGGGACCTAGGTCCTTCCCTGTGTCTTAGATTCTCCAAATGAAATGCACCTGTGTGACATAGGATTCAGAAATGAGCAACATGGGGCAGGGGCTTAGAGGGACAATAATAGAGGAGGAGCTTCAGACCCAAGGTTTATAGTCAAGTGGCTGTGGTATTTATGTTAAAGAAGTCTCCACAGCGAGCTGCACATGACTTCGATTCTAGATAGAAATCCTCACTGCAGGGAGAATATTAAGTTTATAGGATCATCGTTACCAGTGTCTTCTCTTGCCCACTTAAAATTGCCCAACTTCCACTTGCCCCCTTAAAATTCTACAGTGGTATTTTAACCAATTTCCCTTCCTAGCATTCAGGTCTCCTTAGACAAGCCCCTCCCTCTGCTTCATAATAAGTGCTTTCCACTTTAATAGGCCAAACTATTGGTTGCAACACACACACACACACACACACACACACACACACACACACTCATTTTGGCTCTGCATCCTTTTCTCATATTATCTGCACCCTCTGCCACTCTTGTCCATAGTAAGAAAGCTCCCCTCTTCCTCTCAAGGTATCCAAATTCTCCCTTTTAAAAGTTCAGCTTAGGGCTTCCCTGGTGGCGCAGTGGTTGAGAGTTCGCCTGCCAATGCAGGGGACACGGGTTCGTGCCCCAGTGCGGGAAGATCCCACATGCCGTGGAGTGGCTGGGCCCGTGAGCCATGGCCACTGAGCCTGCGCATCCGGAGCCTGTGCTCTGCAACGGGAGAAGCCACAACAGTGAGAGGCCGGCATACCGCAAAAAAAAAAAAAAAAAAGTTCAGCTTAGACCCTGTGTCTACAGAACTCTAATCACTCAACTGTTAATAATCTATTTTCTAACCCTTTTTTAATGTGGTTTTCCACTTAATTATTTTCTAGTGATTTGATGCCTTGTTTTGACTACTTCCAACTAAAATACTCTGAAAATAAGCATTTTCTTTTTCACCGATTGCTAGCAAGACTTCTCACCTGTCACGATGAGGTCTTCCCAACCAACTTGCCATCCTGTCTATTTGCGATAATTTTCCATGAATAAAAATGCAAGGTGTGAAAACAATTTGTTAAGTTCAAAAAGCTTTGGTATGTTCTAGACAACCATGTGTGGTAGTGGATTGAACTCTTTATTTTTCTTCTTTTCTCTCTTTTATATAATTTTCCTATTGTCTCTACCGCTATTGTCTACTTCTTGACAATATTTTCTAGCATAAAGAATTCTTAAAATAGTGGAAATTTAAATCTACCCCAGCCCATAGCCCATCTACACTGCCTGGATCTCTACCCTTGTTCCTTTTAAATCTCTTTTCTGAGAAACTCAGGAGAAAGAAAGGAAGGTGTACATTGCAATAATGTAGATGGGGCTTCCCTGGTGGCGCAGTGGTTGAGAGTCCGCCTGCTGATGCCGGAGACACGGGTTTGTGCCCCGGTGCGGGAAGATCCCACATGCTGCGGAGCGTCTGGACCCGTGAGCCATGGCCACTGAGCCTGCACGTCCAGAGCCTGTGCTCCGCAACGGGAGAGGCCACAACAGTGAGAGGCCCGCGTACCGAAAATAATAATAATAATAATAATAATAATAATGTAGATGAATTCACATCTAGATCCTGCCAAATGATGGCCTTTCAATGAACTGTTTTGTTTTTCCAACATTTCATTTTCTCACCCGCCATATACATAATTCCTTAACATGGTGTATTTCTACTTTTCAGTAAACAACAGACAATAATTGCCTGCTCTGTGATCATAAATGCACAACTTCAGAGATGTCTTAGAAAGGTCTCCAAGGTACACATTTCAGAATGATGCTTCTTAAAATCGGACAGGGAACATGGAGCCTCAGATTCAGATCCCTGACCCCAACCACACCTTGTCAGACTCTGCAAGAAAAGTTCCCTCCATTCTCTTGAGGGAGGTGAGGAAATATGGCTTTCCCCTAGCATCTCTAAGGAGACATAAGGCCGCCTTTGCTGAAATGAGCTTTCAAGGATCAAGGTGTTCTCTCCTGAGGAAAGCTGCCTTGCTTCTCTCTCCCAGGGACCCACCTGGATGCTCAGGGCTGTGGATTCTTGTGATGTTCACAACTTGTTCAGGTGTGAATAGCCTCTGAGAGGTATATGATGGTTCTTTCTCAAAGTCAACAATTAAATTAACAAGCCACTGACTTTAACAGTGGTCAAAATACATTGAATCTAAACAGCAAATTTTTGGTGCATCCAAATGGACTACTGAAGAAATATTTCCTTGGAAACATGACTCCTTTCTATTGTTTTTGTCATTTTCTTTTTCTTTTTCTTCTCTCTTTTTAATCCAGAGCACCACCGACTAAATTCCCTGCATTTTCACACTGTTCTGCTGGTTTATCATCATATTACTTTGGAGGAGGGTAAATAATTGATTTGATCCATTACCTCTAATTCCTATCTTTCAATTAGATATGGTCTGATAAGATTACACATAAACACTGGACAGACTGCATTTTGTACCCAGATTCCCAAGTAATCTGACCATAGCATTCTTTGAAAGAATTCAAATGATCAATTTGAGGTTACAGTGAAAATGATTTAGGGAACAAGAGATGAACTTTATTATAACGAGGTCCTTGATGGCATACGAGTAAACATTTAAGTATTTCAAATGTTTTTTGCAAAATAACATCTACTTTCAGCAGCTGAGCAACGTGCACCTTCTTTCCAGACTTTCAAAATCAGAGATTTTTTATTCTCACTCCTTTCTATTATGGAAGTAGCTGTTAATAGGTTGAAAGGGTGACTATTGTGTTAACTGAAGAACATCCAGAAAAATGTGTTCCTATGGGCAGCAGTGACACAGGAGTGTTAACCAGATTCACAAAATCAACTCAAAGTCTTATCAGCCTGATGACCTGTGATCCAAAATACACTGGGGTGGGCAGAGTTTGGAGCTGAAAGTCTGAACTGCATACCAGCTTCTTGAAGTTCAATGTCTCCTCTTCTTGTGGCTACTGGCTGGTGGCTTTTGAACATGAGAGTTTGGTTTCAGTGGAAAACTTGAGTAATTACTTTACTCAAAGCAGTGGAGGATCAAGGACTCCATTCTGACTTGGGGGTAGAAATTTGGTATAAATGCAAACAAAGGTTGCTCTCCAAAATGCAAAGAAAAAAGAACGCTGTAAATAACCTGAATGTCCAAAAATAGGAGGATAATTAATAAATGATGATGTCACTGTTTGATGAAATATCATGTTCATTCAAAATAATGCTTTCTAACCCCTGGTGACTCTGAAAATATTAAGGCATAATATTAAGTGAAAGAGACAGGATTCAAAACAATATATAATGATGATCAAAATTTTAGAAAAAGAAAATGTGTGTGTGTGTGTGTTTATGTGTGTGTGTAAAAACTAGAAGGAGATATATCAAAGTTTGAGAAGATATGAGCTTTGGGATCATAGGAATTTTTCTTCTTCTTTATGTCTTTTCCAAATTTTCTATGATGAGAGTGTACTACTTTTTCTTAGGTCTTTTTTTAAACTTGAAGTATAGTTAATTTAAAATGTTATGTTAGTTTTAAGTGTACAGCAAAGTGGTTCAGTTATATATATATATATATATATATATATATATATATATATATATATATATATATATATACTCTTTTTCACATTTTTTCCATTATAGGTTATTACAAGATATTGAGTATAGTTCCCTGTGCTATACAGTAGGTCCTTGTTGTGTGTATTACTTTGTATAGTGAGAAAAGAACATCCTAAATATCTTTAGAAAAAATCAGCATGGAATAGATCTTTCTCTCCTGGCTTGTCCCACTGTTAGTCTTTTCCCCAGAGATTCCTCAGGCAATCCCCATCCCACTGTATCCTTCACGATGCCAGCAAGTTTTTCTTTCCAAAATACTAATCCTATTTTATCATTATCTTCTTTAAAACTTTCAGGGGTATCCCATTTCCCCCCTAAAAAAATGCGTCCAGACTGCTTTGCCTAATTTATAAAGCATTCCCAACCTCCAGTCATCCGATGATGCTTACAGCCAGCCACCCCTCGCCAGTTCTGTTCCCCACTCCATCACTGGCCCCAACACACATCAGACACACATAAGCCACTGTGGATGGCTCTTGTAAACTTTCACACCAGGGTTCCTTCCTCACTGGATTTCCTCTGCCCAAATATTCTGTCCCAATTTGCTATCTGTCAGACTCCTACGGATCTTTCAGTAATTACATTATTTAACCACTCCGCACCTCAGTGTGTAAAATAGGTATAATAATAATATGGAATGTTGAGGGGACTAAATGTGCTGATACACATTTGAAATAGTCCCTGGCACATAGCAATTGCTTCATAAATGTTAGCTATTGGAATCTGAAATGTCCTGCTGTGACCCCTACTTCTTCCTAAGTCACCCTCCCTACTTGCCCACTGTGTAGGATCCACAACTCAGTTTTAGCCTTCCCTGGGCTGCATATATATATTAGAGTGATTCTTTTGGGGCCTGTCTTCTCTGCAAAACTTGGAGCACATCCGGGTTAGGGACTAAATTATATTGGTCTTCATGGCCCCTGCTCTTGGCCCATCATTCATACTCAGGAATGTTTATCAAATTGAAGAGATCAATATCAAGCAGCAGCATTTTATTGTATCCTGATTCAAGAAGCCAAATAAAATAAGACATTTTTAAATCATGGATTGGGATTAGATGGCATTAAATAATTGTGTAAATTTTATTAAGTGTGATAATGATATCATGATTCTGGGTACCATGATTCTGGCTTTAAAAAGTCCTTATCTGTTCTCTGAAGTATTTAGGGGTGAAAAGTCTATGATATCTAGAATTTGTTTATAAATATTTCAGCAAACAAAAATCAAAAATAAAGCAAGAGGCTGGAGGGAGATGGGACAAAATTGGCAAACCGTTGATCATTGTGGTGGGTGGAGGTGCATACCTGGGTGTTCGTTATACTGCTCTCTCTGCTTTTGTGAATGCTTGAAATTTGCCATAGTAAAAATTCACCAACAATGCTAGCAAATGAACCAAAGGATTCCCATAACAGCAGTGAATGAAATCTCAAAATGCTGGTAATTTCACAAAAGAAAATCTATGTAAAAATTTGTTCAATATGCACATGAGTACCTGCCCCGTGTGCGTGGAAGGTTCTTTTCTTGTCAATGATGAGTTAGAATAGCCCACCTAACTTGGAATTGGCACCCCCAGTCATCAAAAACTTGCTTCTGCTGAGAAATGAAAACCAAAGACCCCACCTTTCAGGATAACTCAAAAAACGATAAATAATTAATGACAATGAGTCCTCTGCTAATATAAATGAAAATGGTCTGCTTGATTTACATGCAATTGGTCTTTTTTTCCCAAATCTATCAATAGTGGAAAATCGATAATGGTGGTGAAGGAAGAGTGATTTCCAAAGCCTTTTTTTTTCCGGTACGCAGGCCTGTCACTGCTGTGGCCTCTCCCGCTGCGTAGCACAGGCTCCGGATGCGCAGGCTCAGCAGCCATGGCTCACGGGCCCCACCGCTCCACGGCATGTGGGATCCTCCCGGACCGGGGCTCGAACCCGCATCCCCAGCATCGGCAGGTGGACCCTCAACCACTGCACCACCAGGGAAGCCCCTCCAAAGCTATTTTTAATGTTAAAAGAAAATTAAAGCTCATTGTTAATGGTTATCTATACCCCACCTTCCCAGGCCTGAGCCAAGACTTAGGAATCAGAATCTCCAAGTAGGTGGTGATTCACCCAGTGACATCAGGCATGCCCCTGTGTCCTTGTTTCCCTAGAAGTGGAGTGAAAAATGTCCAGGGGCAGGAATATCCAGAGTCATCTAGATCTAAGCAGATGAGGGTCCATCCAGTGCCAAGGGGAGTACAGGGAAAATATCCCACAATCTCCATCTCAGATTCCAAAGTTTTATGCTCCCTCAATTCTCTCAGCCTATTTTCTTTGTCTCAGGGTAATAGACAATAGCCAAGAGCCATCCACCAACAGGACTCTTTTGTGTGGATTCACCAGTTTGTGTCCCTTTATATAAACAAAAAGGGTCAAGTCAGGATACATTCTGGCTGTTGGCCGTTAAATACTGAAACTAGAATTATTAAGCATGGTGTGATCAGTGATAAGCAACGCCTTTATTGCAGAATTAGTAAAGTAGCTGTTATCATCTCACTTGTGTTAAGTATTGCAAAGTGCTAGGCACCCCATTACACCAATAAAAGCCAGCGCCTTCCTCTAAAGCACTCTTTACTTGAAAGGCACTTCAGAATCACCCATGATGAAAGGGCTGAAAGTGATTTCACTGTGGGGAAGAAATAATATTGAATTCTAATTTAAGAGAAAAAAATATATAGTTATATATACAAATATAGAAATTTTATTATTATTAATTAAACTCTCAAATTCACTACTGGAAATATGGACAATTTTTTTTTTATAGACTCAGTTACTGAGTACAGTACAAGAAGGTCAATCCAGAGAATAAAATGAAGTTTCTGTTTGGAATCACATCATATGAAACTGATTTGAGTTTTAACAAATAGGGAGAGTATGTTTGCAACTGATCGCTTGAAAATCTTTGAGGTGCCTCAAAGGAATAGGCCATCAGTCCTGTCCCATAGCTGCTTAACAATGAAGTCCGGGTTATCTTCCAATGTGAAAGGTATCTTTCAGCTGGTCTGTCTTAAAATCAAGGCTATATGGCACTCACAGCAATCCACCATGAGGGACCCAACCAAGTTGTTACTGCCAAGAGATGTAGGTGAATCCTCCAGAGCAGTTGAGATGCCGTACAGGGAGGGAGAGGCCATGGGGCCAAAGTGGCTGCCATCTGTGTCGATGTGGAGTGGAGAGAGAAAAATGAATGGTGGGGTCCTATGTGAGATCCTCTTCACCCAATCAATCTAAAATTAGAAAAGCTCACGTGAGCTGCCTGTCCAATGGGCGATTCCAGGGGATCTGTGAGTTGCAGCACAGGGCAAGGATGAAGTGAGACTAGAAAGGCACCAAGGATGCGAATTTTAAGGAAGCACTTTTTCTCTGAGCCGGAGGGACTGCCTCCTTAACTTTTGTGCCCCAATACCTCTCTTGCCTCACCCTGGTCCTGACCCTGTGCTGCAGGTCATATTACTTAACAGTGTTGATGATTCTCTCAAGTGCTTCCTGGAAGACCAGCTCATAGTACCTAAGCATAATTATCCTGATGAGCACTTATCCTAGGGTTCCATGCGATGGGCACACTGCCAGGACTTAGAAGGACAAGCTTTCCCTCAGACACGAGAGGCATGACAGAGCCTCCCACTAAAGACCCAGACCCATACTCCCGAAATATGACTTTAGGGTTGGAGACCGTTGGAAGAGCCCTGACTCCCCTTGCCCTCTCCAGACGGAGTCCACGGGAGAGCCTGAGATGGGCAGTGTCTCACTCCTACTAAGGCAGGACATTTACACAAAGCCCGTTTGCACCTGATGGGTCATAAAGTTCATCATTGGCTCTCACCCTGCATCCAGCATCCCCAGCAGTAAACTGAAGCACTTCTCCACCCTTACAAGTCCCTTAGGGTCCCCGTTTGAGGTCATCCTGGTTCTCAATCTTGGGTTGCACATTGAAACTACCTAGACCACATCACCAACATTTAACTCAGATTCTCAGGGAGATGAGCCCAGGCAACAGTAATTTTGAAACTCCCTGGGTAATTCTAGAGTGCAGCCAAAATTGAGAACCACTGGTCAGTTTGATTAAGATTATACCAATTACGACAGGTCCTTAATGGGCCAGCTCCCTTCCTAGAACACCCAGCGGTTTCACTGAGGACTTGAGGGCCTTGAATTTATTATTAGACTTAATTGGATCAGATTACTAACCACCCCCATGTGAACACAACCAAGCAGTCGTGCACACACACACACACACATAAACACACTGCTTCTGGTGATGAATAGACAAAGCAAACACATTGTTGTGGCTAAGAAAATGGACCTATATTATGATAGGACCTATATTATTATAGGTTAGACTGGAATCCTAAGTCACCCTCTCTTTGCTCCTCCAGACCTAGGGTGACCAACCTGCCCAGTTTGCCTGGGACTGGCCCGACTTTAGCACTTTAGTTTCTACCAGGAAACCCCCAGACCCAGGCAAACCACAGGGGTTGGTCATCCTGTGATCCACTCTCTACCTATTTCTGCCTTCTGCCCAAGAAGCTGAGCTGAATGGAAAACATCAAGAGTGCCCTTCTCTCTGGCTTTCAGTTGGGTTTGGCCAATGGGAGACACTTACATGAAATTAGAGACTAGGAAAACGGTGGGTTTATGGTGTTTGTCTCCTGAATCATCACTCTTCTCAACACCTCAGTTACTAGCAGGCAGCCTCTCTGTCAGCTGCCTTCGCCACAACCTGGTAACCACTTCCTCCTCTCATTGTCTAGGCTTAGAGGCAGCAATAGTCCCCGCGTTTCCCAGCTCCAAAGTCCTGCATTATCTCTTGTTTGTTTCTTCAGTCCTGCCTCCTGACTATGTACACACTGTCATTATTAAATTGTCCTCACATTACCCGGTTTGAGGGTGCCATCTGTTTCCTGCCCATACAGTGATGGATCCACCCTGTATTCAGGAGGGGCAGGCCACTCTGCTCTGGAACCTCACTGGAGCGTATGGGCTGGAGGAGGGACAGTTCCCAAAGGCAAAGGAGATGCCATTTCCAGGGCAAAGGTAAAGAGATGCTAAACAACAGAAAGCAAAGAGCAAAGGGTGAAACCTAGGCCATTGCTACTCAAATAGTCATCGATGGACTGGTGCTGGTACATGGGCTAAGGTTGCCCATGCCATAGTCAATGAGGAGATAAGAAAAAGCAAGATGAAGCATTTAGAAACTCTTACAGCAGTTTCACATTGCTGCAAAAATTGAAGTGTTTTCCAAAATAATCAGTCCAGTCAAGTGTATTAGAAATTAAAATCTTTAAAAACTGTTCCTTCACCACAGACAGTTTGAGAAGCCCTGATGGAAACCAAGATGTTATATATGATGTTATGGGTAAATTTCAAGAACTTCTTCTATTGAAAAATTGACTCAGAAGTACATGTTCTTAGATAGTACAAATAAAAATCAGTACATACTGTGGGCTTACTATGTGTCAGCTGCTGTCTTCAATTCTTTCCATGGGTTTTCTCATTTAATCCTTACAATCAGCCTATGGAATAGGTATTATTATCCCCATCTTGAGAAAGAGGAAAATGAATCACAGAGAATAGGGACGTGGTCAAGGCCACAGGTGTGCACAGCAGCACCAAGATTCATGTCAGGATTCAAAGTTGGGTTTGAAAGCACATAACCCCAGACTCTCCATAATGCTACTCTTTACCAAGTTTTTAATATTTATTTTTCACAATATCAACATAGTCAGAATAAATATGACATTTATATGTTTCTTTCTATTTTCCACCCTCTCTGGTTCTAAATTTGACCTGTATTAGAAGGGATATTTGAATCTCTCTTTTACTTTTAACTGAATCCCCGGCTGTATTTCTTCAAAACCTTCTAAAGCAGCTAGTAATATAACTTGAAACACTCTGGTACCATCTATATAGAGGAAAATATATCTTATTCTGATAAAAATTACTCAGAGCTTAATGTTATATTACTCAGACTGTCCACTTGGCTTCCCATATATTCTGCAGGAATTTCATCTGTAGTATCAGAACTAAGTGTCTCTTTATGCCACCTCTCGTTAGGTGATATAAATTGGACACTTACCAGTGATCTGTAAACATCTATTGCATTCAGGTATATGATGGCAAATAAGTGCAAATTTGCTTCAGAAATAAAGATGAGACCTGGACATCAACCAGTGCTTCAGGTTCTGTTGATACATGTGTTCAGGTCACTTCTATCTGTACCTATTGAAAGAGTAGCATGTGAGGGGGAAGGTTCTCTGCCACTGTTTCAGAGGAGACAGAGACAGAGATACACAAAAGAACAAACTGTGACTTTTCAAACGAAGGTATAAACAACACCACTTCAATACCATTCCAGTGATTTTCTGATACATAACTCAGATAATACCACCAATATTCATCACCTGCCTACATACTCACAGTTTACAGTTTACTCACAGTTTACAGTGAGTTAGGCATTTTCATCACCCCTCTTTAACAAAGAGGTTGAAGTTCATTAAGTGACCTCCCCAAAGTCTCACAATGTGTAACAGCAGCTGTCCTCCAAACTTTTGTTAACTTGTGCTTCCCATACACAGAGAAATATTCTGGCTTTATTATTCCATAGTCTATTTTATTTGCCAGCTATCACTGGTAACTTGGTTACAATAGGGAAACTTGGGGTGGGTCCCCTCTCACCACTTTAATGTTATTAATCTCTTGGGCTCTCCTTGCACATTTGTAGAACCATGGTGGGAGACATGTGGATGAGCAGTAGTTAAGCCCAGCCTCTGGAGTCACGGCCTGGGTTGAATCATAGCTTTAAAAGTCCCAGCTACAAAAACTTGAGCATGTTCCTTAGCTTCTCTGTCTCCCAGTAACCTTGTCTGTGAAATGAAAATGAGAAAATATATCCCACCATAAAGTTTGCAGTAAGGATTAATTATTACATGTAAAATTCTTAGAACAGTGCCTGGCACATAATAAGTGCTAGATAAACATTAGCTAGTCTAAAGCATCCCTAAGATTTCTTCCATCAGGAAATTTCTGTACTTTTCTGAAGTTAAAGTACCAAGTTAGCATCTTAGAAAGAAGATTATAAACTTTTTGGTCTATCGTATTAGCTTTAGGGTGGAAGCATGGAATAAGCAAGTTGGGTGACCATATCCTATATTGAAGAAATCAGTACCAGTTGACAGCAGAAGTGGCATTATTAATAATTTCAATGGAACAATAGGTGTGATCTTGAACTGTACAAGACAAACGAGCATGTGTTTTTGTTCTCTGTATGGAGCATTCCAGGACTCCCTCCTGCTCTGTAAATATCTCACTTACATATGTGCTAAGATTGTCTGCTTTCCTCATACTAAGTTTGAATTTCCCAGCACATAAGATTTCCAATATCATAGTCATCCCCTAAATTAGAAACAAAACCCAGATATTTTTTCAAAACTTACATACTTTCTGCCTTATTAATCCTACTCCTTTTCTAAATAAATGATTCTACTACATTTAAAAATAACTACATAAATCTTGACATAACCCTTATGTCTTACACAAAAATGAATTCAGAATGGATCACAGACTAAAATGTACAACATGATACTACAAAACTTTTTGAGAAAACATAGGAGAAAATCTTCCAGACCTAGGACTAGGTGAAGAGTTCTTAGATCTGAAACCAAAAGTGTGATCCATAAAAGGATAAATAATAAATAAGATGTCATCAACATTAAAAACTTTTGATCTGTGAAAGACCTACTGAGAGAATAAAGAACAAATTACAGACTGGGAGAAATATTTACAAATGACCTACCCAACAAAAAATTTTATCAAGAATATATAAAGAACTCTAAAAACATACATTATTCATCTACAGACAATTGAATAAACAAAATGTATTAGTAGGGCCTCCCTGGTGGCGCAAGTGGTTGAGAGTCCGCCTGCCGATGCAGGGGATACGGGTTTGTGCCCCGGTCTGGGAGGATCCCATATGCCGCGGAGCGGCTGGTCCCGTGAGCCATGGCCGCTGAGCCTGCGCGTCCGGAGCCTGCGCGTCCGGAGCCTGTGCTCCGCAACGGGGGAGGCCACAACAGTGAGAGGCCCGCATACCGCAAAAAAAAAAAAAAAAAAAATGTATTAGTACATACTACATTAAATTAAGTTAAAAATATACAATGGAATATTATTCTACCTTAAAAAGGAAGGAAATTCTGACATATCCAACAATATGAATGAAGTTTGAGGACATCATGCTAAGTGAATTAAGCCAGTCACAAAAAAGATAAATATTGTATTATTTCACTTACATAAGTCACCTAGAGTGGTCAAAATCATAAAAACAGAAAATAGAATTATGGTTGCCAGGGACTGGAAGGAGGAATATGAAGTGGTTTAATGGTATAGAATTTCAGTTTTGAAAGAAAAGACTTCTGGAGACTGGTTGTACAAAAATGTGAATGTACATAACACTATTGAGCTGTACACATAAAAATAGTTAAGATGGTAAATTTTATGTTATGTGTATGCTTCCACATAGAAAACACCACATTAAAAATAAACAATCCGCCTGTGCTCCGCAACGGGGGAGGCCGCGATAGTGAGAGGCCCGCGCACCGCGATGAGGAGTGGCCCCCACTTGCCACAACTGGAGAAAGCCCTCGCACAGAAACGAAGACCCAACACAGCCATAAATAAATAAAAAAAAAATTTTTTTTAAAAATAAAATAAAATAAACAATCCAATTTTAAAATGGGCAAAAGACATGAACAGTCATTTTGCTAAAGAGGATACACAGATGACAAAAAAGCACACGAGGAGAGTGGCCAAGATGGTGGAGTAGGAAGAATCTAAACTCATCTCCTCTCATTGGCACAGCAAAATTACAACTACTTACAGAGCAACTATTGATGAGAAGGACCTGAGGACTAGCACAAAATGATCTTCTACAACTAAAGGTATAAAGAAGGAACAAAACTAGAAGTCTCAGTAAATTTAAGAAGATTGAAATCATATCAACCATCTTTTCCATCCATGAATAGAAATCAACTATGAGGAAAAAAACTACAAAAAAAAAAAGGTGAGACTAAACAATATGCTATTAAACAGCTATTGGATCAATGAAGAAATTGAAGACAAAATTAAAAAAAAAAAACCTGGAGACAAATGAAAATGAAAGCACAATGATCCAAAATCTGTGGGACAGAGCAAAAGCAGTTCTAAGAGGGAAGTTTATAGCAATACAAGCTTATCTCAGGAAAAAAGACAAATCTCAAATAAACAACTTAACCTTACACCTAAAGGAACTAGAAAATGAAGAACAAACAAACCTAAAGTTAGTGAAAGAAAAGAGATCAGAAAGATCAGAGCAGAAATAAACAAAATAGAGACTAAAAAAAAATAGAAAAGATTGATGAAACTAAGAGCTGGTTCTTTGAGATGATAAACAAAATTGATAAAATTTTAGTCAGACTCATCAAGAAAAAAAGAGAGCCCAAATAATTAAAATCAGAAATGAAAAAGAAGTTAAAACCAACACTACAGAAATACAAAGGATCATAAAACATTACTACAAACAATTATACACCAGTAAAATGGACAACCTAGAAGGAATGGACAAATTCCTAGAAATATACAATCTCCCAAGACTAAATGAGGAAGAAATACCAGTAATGAAATTGAATTAGTAATTTAAAAAAAACTCCCAACAAACAAAATCCAGGACCAGGTGGCTTCACAGGTGAATTCTACCAAACTTTTAAAGAAGAGTTAACACCAATTCTTCTCAAAATATTCCAAAAAATTCCACAGGAATGTATACTTCTAAACTCATTCTACCAGGCCATCATCACCCTGATATCAAAACCAGACAAAGTCAACAAAAAAAAGAAGAAAGAAAATTACAGGCAAATATCATTGATGAACATAAATGCAAAAATCCTCAGCAAACCATTAGCAAACTGAATTCAACAATATATTAAAAGGATCATACACCATGATCAAGTGGGATTTATCCCAGGGATTCAAGGATGGTTCAATATCTTCAAATCAGTCAATGTGATACACCACATTAACAAACTGAAGAATAAAAATTATATGATTTCTCAATAGATACAGAAAATGCTTTTGACAAACCTCAATATCCATTTATGATAGACTCTCAACAAAGTGGGTATAGAAGGAACATATCTCAACATAATAAAGGACATATATGGCAAGCCCAGAGCCAACATTACATTCAATGGTAAAAAGCTAAAAGCAGTTCCTCAAAGATCAGGAAAGAAGACCAGCATGACCACTCTAACCTCTTTTATTCAATGTAGTACTGGAAGTCCTAGCCATAGCAATCAGATAAGAAGATAAAATAAAAGCAATCCAAATAATAAAAGAAGAAATAAAACTGTCACTCTTCACAGAGAACATGATACTATATATATAAAATTCTAAAGACACCACCCAAAATCTTCTAGAACACATCAATGAATTCAGTAAATTTGTAGGATATAAAATTAAAATACAGAAATTTGTTGTGTTTTTATAACTAAAAATAAACTATCAGGAAGAAAAATTAAGAAAACAACTCCATCTACAATCACTTCAAAAAGAATAAAATTTCTAGGAATAACTCTAACTGAGGAGGTAAAACACCTGTACTGGCAAAACTATAAGACACTGACAAAAGAAACTGAAGAAAACACAAACAAATGGGAAGATATACTGTGCTCATGGATTGGAAGAATTAATACTGCTAAAGTGGCCATGTTACCCAAGACAATTTACAGATTCAGTGTAATCCCTATCAGAATACCAATGGCATTTTTCACAAAACTAGAACAAATAATTCTAAAATTTGTATAGAACAACAAAAGACTCCAAATAGCCAAAACGATCTTGAGGAAGAGGAACAAAGCTGGTGGTATCATGCCCCCTGATTTCAAACTATATTACCAAGTTACAGTAATCAAAACAGTATGGTACTGGCACAAAAACAGACACATAGATCAGGGGAACAGGATAGAGAGCCCAGAAATGAACCACACTTATATGGGCAATTAGTCTATGACAAAATAGGCAAGAATATGCAATAAGGAAAAGACAGCCTCTTCAATAAATGCTGTTGGGAAAACTGGACAGCCACATGCAAAAGAATCAATCTGGACTACTTTCTCATACCGTATACAAAAATAAACTCAAAATGGAATAAAGATTTAAATGTAGAACCTGAAACTATAAAACTTCTAGAAGAAAATATAGGCAGTACATTCTGACATTTGTCTTAGCAATATTTTTTTCAGATACATCTCCTCAGGCAAGTGAAACAAAACAATAATAAATAAATGGAACTATATCAAATTAAAAAGCTTTTGCATGGCAAGGAAGCTACAAACAAAATGAAAAGGCCACCTACTGAATGGGAGAAGATATTTGCAAATGATAAAATCCAATAAGGGGTTAATATCCAAAATATACAAAGAACTCATACAACTCAACATCAAAAAAAATTTTAAAAACAACCCAATTAAAAATGGGGAGGGGATCTGAACAGACATTTTTCTGAAGAAGACATACAGGTGGCCAACCAGTACATGAAAAGATGCTCAACATCACTAATCTTCAGGGAAATGCAAATCAAAACCACAATAAGATATCACTTCACACCTGTCAGAATGGCAATGATCAAAAAGACAAAAAATAACAAGTGTTGGGCAGGATGAGGAGAAAAGGGAACCCTCCTGCACTGTTGGCAGGAATGTAAATTGGTGCAGCCGCTATGGAGAACAGTATGGAGGTTCCTCAAAAAGTTAAAAATAGAACTATCATATGATCCACCAATCCCATTTCTGGGTATTTATCTAAAGAAAACAGAAACACTATCTTGAAAAGATATATGCACCCCAGTGTTCATTGCAGCATTATTTACAATAGGCAAGGTATGAAAACAACCTATGTGCCCATCAATAGATGAATGAATAAAGGAGATGGGATATATATATATATATATAATCATCCATAAAAAAAGAATGAAGTATTGCCATTTGTGACAAAATGGGTAGATAGACATAGAGGGTATTATGCTAAGTGAAATAAGTCAGAGAAAGTCAAATACTGTATGACTTCACTTATATGTGGAATCTAAAAAACAAAATAAGTGAACAAACATAACAAAGCAGAAACTGACTCATAGATACAGAGAACAAACAGGTGGTTGCCAGGGGGGAGGGGAGTCGGGAGATGAGAGAAATAGGAGAGGGAACTTGAGAGGTACAAACTTTCAGTTACAAAATAAATGAGTCATGGATATGAAATGTACCAGGTGGGGAATATTGTCAATAATTATGTAAATATCTTTGCATGGTCACAGATGATAACTAGACTTATCATGGTGATCATTTTGAAAAATATAGGAATATTGAATACATTGTGTGCCAGGAACTAATATAGTATTGTGGGTCAATTATACTTCAAAAACAAACAAACCACAAACAAACTCATGGAAAAGAGAGCAGATTTGTGGTTATCAAAGGCAGGGGGAAGGGGGAAGAGGGAATGGGATGAAGGTGGTCAAAATGTACAAATTTCCAATTATAAGATAAATAATTTTGAAGGATGTAATGCACAACATGATAAATATAATTAATATTGCTGTATGTTATATATGAAAGTTAAGAGTAAATCCTAAGAGCCCTCATCACCAGGAGAAAATTTTTTTTTCCTATCTTTTTAATTTTGTATTTATCTGAGATTATGGATGTTCACTAAATTTATTGTGGTAATTGTTTATTGATGTATGTAAGTCAAATCATTATGCTGTACACCTTAAATGTATACAGTGCTGTATGTCAATTATATCGCAATAAAACTGGGGGGAAAAAAAGCACATGAAAAGATATTCAACATTGCTAGCTATTAAGAAAATGTAAATTAAAACCACAGAGAGCTGTAACTCTAGTGAGTAAAGAAAAAGTAGGTGGCTACTCTTATAATGTGATTTACTGGGGTAACCATATTGCATTGAGAAAACGGTACCCTATGAAGATGGAAGGGGCTCTATTAATAAGTTCAACGGAACAACAGGCTTAATCTGAGATTATCACAGACAAGCCTATTAGAATGAATAAAAATTAAAACAGTGCTGATAACAAATACCAAGGGCTGAGGAGGATGTGGAGAAAATGGATCTCTCACACATTGCTAGTGAGAATGTAAAATGGTACAGCTACTCTGGAAAATAGTTTGGCAGTTTCTTTTAAAGTGAAAGATAGATTTATCACACAGCCCAGCAATTGTACTCTTGGGCTTTTGTCCTAGAGAAAGAAAAACTTATCTTAACGAAAAGAATTGTTAAATAGGGTGCCACCAATACAATGGAATATTAATTGGTTATTAAACCAGACAATTATGATGGTTGTGTAGAAATAGATTTTAAATAATTCTGAAATAAAGCTAAGTTTAAAAATGCAGAAATAGAAACACCTTATGAGAATAAAGATTTACAGGGAATAAGCAGAAAGAAAACAACTAGTGTGTCAGGATGGTGGATGAATTAGGGTGCTCATTTCCATTCTTTTTTTTTTTCAGAAGATTCTGTGCTGTTATTTTTATATCATATGCTTTTAAAACATGAAACCAAAACTGGAAAATCATTAACAGAATACAACCATCCAAAGAGAGACTTCCTGAGAGGGAGGGGCTTGTCTGAAGGGCCTCCTGATACTCTGGTCTCTCCCTTTGAGCATTCACCAGAATGATCTTTATCAGATTAGCTGGGGTCAGTGCCAACAGCCTACAGATTGAAGGGTATCAATGAAGGCAGAAGAAAGCCAGAAACAACACAACTGCCTGAGCTGCATGATGAATTGAGTAGATACAGAAAGGGACCTTTAAGGAAAGGGGGAATAATGATGAATAGAAAGAGAAGGGTAGGGTTTCAACCAGGTGGGCGGAGTTCATCAGAGTGTTATCAGTCAGAGCCCTGAAGGGCAACATCTGAAGACACTGAGCACAGGTAGGAGACCCAAAGGATGAAACTCCAGGAAGAGGACAAGAAGGGAGGGAGGGAACAAGTGGGGCAGGGTGAGCGTAACAATTTCTATTTTCAGCATCACAGTATAATCATAGCAAATCTTACATTCAAGTTTCTAAAAACATAAATAATTAGAAGAGATAATAATATCCTTTGTTAACACAATTCATTATTCTTTTAGTTATTTTGATTTCCATGCACAAGCTATAAGCCTGCAGAGGACCTTTTAAAAACCAAGCTATTAATTTCTCCTTCCACATGAGGGAAGGCATGAAAGCCCAAATTCAGAAACAAAGAGCATCATTTTGATGAGATGATCTGTCCAAACACACCACGGGTCACTATTTCAACTATGCCCCCATTAACGCCCCAGGTTTACTTGCCGAGTGTGGAATGGCTTTGCATTTAGATGATCTAAGGAAGACTTGGGTCTCTGTTGCTCCTTGTGAAGTTACTTCATCTCTCTGAACTTCAGTGTTTCTTCATGTGAAAGTTGTGAGGATGAAAGGAGACAGAAATACACACACACACACTAAAGCACCTGGTATCTGGTATATATTAGGTACTCAATACACATCAATCCCTTTACTCCTTTCCTTTCCTCTGTCTCCACCTTGCCCAGTCCATCCCTAATTGCAGCAGACCCTGCCCACTCCTCCCTGAGCTCACCATGCATATGGCCTCCTATTGCAAGCACTTGTGACTCTGAGGGGTTTTGTATGTTTGCTTGGGGGGCTTGGTTTGTTTGTTTGTTTTTGATATGCTCTCTGCCAATATGGGGCATGTCAGAGGTGTCAGGGATTGCCATTCTGAAAACAACCCTCAATCAATATAGATAAGAGTTGGAGGATAAATACTTGAGTCTCCTTTCCTCCCAAAAAGAGCAAGTCCAAGGTGTATTCTAGATTGTCTCCCAGATGTCCCCATCAGGGATGGGTCCCACTTGTCACAGCAGTAATCTGATCACAACATCCTGTTTTGGCTTCTTCCCTGCTCTGTCTCAAGTCCTCATTCCCCTTTCGGCTCCTCCTGGTATCATCTCCCAAATAAATTATTTGTACTCAAATCCTTGCCTTAGTCAGCTTTTGGTGGAACTCAACCCAAGATACTAAGACACTCAAGCAACTATTTTGGCCCGCCTTGTACCTGAATGGATAAGACACACTCAAGATCTCACTTGATACTGGTCTGAGTAGTGTTCATTCACTGGCTCGTGTCCTAATGCTAAACCATTCTGTAGCCCCTTACAACATCTTTGTTTCCAACTACTTTTCTGAAACTACTTTCCCAAAAGTTTCCAACAATCTCCTAATGGCAGAAATCACAGCCCTGCGATCCTTGTCAACCTCTGCAGAGCTCAACACTAATGTCAACCTTTACTTGAAACCCCCTTCTTCTTTGTGGTGGAATTCATTCCCTGGTTTTTCAATCTCTGTCATTTCCTTTTGGAACCCTCTCTGGATCCCCTTCGAATGTGTATGCCCTAAGTGTAGGCTTTCAGTGTATCCAGAATTTGCTTCTGATGTTATAACCTCCTTCTAGACAGTCTCATCCGCTCTGATATCTCAAATATCTCCTTTCTACAAATGGCTCCCAAGCCTACATCTTTAACTCAACCTTCCATACTCTTGGCTAAACTTCAGATGTTCTGCTAAACCTCTCCACATAGAAATTCTCCCGTCACCTCAAACCTAATATGTTCTAAACTGACTCTTTATCTCCCCTGATAAGCCTACTCCTCATCCTGTGATCTCTGCCTCTGTTAAATTACCTCCACCTCACAGGCATGCTGTATTTTGAAGTCCTCCTTTTCACTCAGGCCTCCTATCCAAGCAGTTTCTCTCAAATATGCCAGTTCCTTTCAATTATCATTAGTTCAGAGTTTCACAATTTCTCATCAAGAATAATGTAGGCGCTTCCTAATGAAATGCAGCAATTCACCACTCACTACACATTCCTCTACGTAATCATATCACAAAAATCCCTTGAGGTGGGTATTATCATTATCCCCATTTTACAGGTAAAGATATTGAAGCCCAAAGGGGTTTAGAGGGCTATTCAATGTCACGCCAGCCAGTATGTACCCAGTGCAATCCAAACAGACTGAAAATTCAGCCCAAAAATTGTTGAAGAATTTCCACCATGTTAGATGACCCTTTGGGTGGATTGTAAAGGTCTTCATGCATTTAATGCACCCAGGGAGAGTTAACTTTCTCTTGCTGTAGTAAATGCAGTCCCAGAGAGGGTGGAATGTCATCTGGAGCATGGACTCTGGGAATGAAATCTACATAGACTCTGGCCTAAGTTTAGATCCCAGCTTTGCCATTGACAAGCTCCATAACCCTGGGCATATTAGTGATCTCTCTGAGCCTTCATTTCTCCATCTGACAAATGAGAATAGTAAAATTTACTTCAGAGGACTGTAATGAGGATTAAATGAAATATTGGAAGAGAAGTGTCTGGAGCATTCCTGGTGTATTGCAAGTGCTCTGTAAGTGGTAATTACCATCATCATTATTCTGTAAAGCTACTCTAAACCGAACCAAAAAAACAGAAATATAATGAGCTGATGTAAGGACAGGAGAAATAAATTGCTTTTTTTTTAATATGATTTTGGAACAAATAAAACATACAAGCAAAATCTCAAACCTGAACAACCACCTAGCAATCCCAAACTAAGAAATCACGTCCATAACGGCAGAATCTACTAAAGCAACACTTTATTTGGCTGTGCATCTATTTAAAATCATTGCCATTGTCTCTGAAAGTTAAGAAATACAGTCGTCCTGTGATTTGGATTCTAGATGACTTTGCAATTTTCACAAAGTTTTCCCTTCCCTTCTAGTCACACAAAGCCATTTCAGATCACTGAAAAACGGCGGTAGTAGACCGCTAGGATTTCAGGTTGGTCTTAGCACTCACAGGTACCGATGGGAAGACTCCATGGTACTGTCAGTAGAAGGGCCATGCTCACATGACAGTCCTGAGTCTATGGTTGCCTTTTTTTTTTTTTTTTTTGGCCGCACCAGGTAGCTTGGGGGATCTTAATTCCCCAACCAGGAATCGAACGTGGGCCGAGGTCAGTGGAAGTGTGGAGCCCTAAGACCGCCAGGGAATTCCCAGTGGCTGCATCTATTATACCAGCCACATTCAAGAGCCCATCAAAGAGCAGTCTACTTTCTGGGTAGTATGTTAGTACGAGAAGGGAATGCAAACTGGAAAAATATTGACACGATAGTGTTCTCTATGTGGTTTAAGGAAGAAGTCAGCAGAGATATTATGAAATGTAGATTCCATTCTGAAAGAAAAGTGAGGCTTGAACTACAGTGAGAGAAGTGGCAGTCCCAGGGGAGTGTGATAGAGGCCAGTCCTCTAGTTCACTGGGATGGAAGTGGGGACGGGGAGTAAATGTTACTGAAGATGAGTAACTTGGACATTGTCTCATGGTGGAAAGGGTATTTGAGGTTATAAGAAAGTTTGGAAAATATAAATCCATTAAAGATATACAATGCCCACCACCAAAAAACATCTGAAGGAGTTCGACCTCAAATGGGATGTCTATGATTTGGCAAGTCCAGGAGAAAAAAGAATGCCTCCATTGGGTCTGTTTTATTCTCTAATGCAAAACCTAGGCTTGCTTTCTTTGAAAGTTCAGTAAACTCTCCCTACAAGTCCAAACATAGTCTCTGCCTTGGCGGGGAGGGGTGGGGAGAGACCTCCGCATAGTAAAATCTGGAGAAAAGGGAAGCCAAAAGAAGATGGTGGCACAAGCAAAGCACTTTCATCTTCAAAGCTCTCTATAAGTGTTGATGAATTACTCCTTCCCACACCCATATAAGGCAGTGAGAACAGACCCAAGAGACTCTGGGCAGAATTTGGCAGGATGAGCTCAGGGAGGTATATAACCCGATTATTGAAAATAAGGGCGATGAATTTTTCCCAATAAGAGCTCTTCCCCAGTAAGTCCTCCTCCCTTTAAAAAATTCACCTTGAGAAGATATTCTAGATGAGAGAGATAATGTAGTAATAGGAAAGAAACCTTTATTGACCCTCATGCCACTTTCTATAATTCCTATAATTAGAAAAGAAGATAAATAAACTTTAATCCAAATAATTCTCATTGTTCCTGAGTTCATTAATACCACATCCCTTAGTAAGGAAAAAGAATCTGTTACATCAGAGAATTCCAGAAGATCAAGGAGAAAACAAGATTCAGCAGGAAACCAGAATCCAGATTGTTGGGGACAAGCTTACATATGATAATGAAACTGGTTAGTTCATCTCTCTCATGACTTTGCTTGTTTATTTGTTCACAACTCTGTGACAATAGATCTGGGACCCAACAGAACATTCAAATAATTTTTAAGCACATTAAAAAAATTCTAAAATTTCAAAACTAGGTACTAAGTATGAAAAAAATTGCAGAAAACATATTTACCAATGCCCTTTAAGAAATTGACTTTTACCACATATATAAGTATATATGTGATGAATTAAGTATATATTATCAAAAACACAAATGTTAAAAAGTTCGGTAAAGAAGAGGTAGTAACTATGATCACTGGTCGATAACCTACACATGTATATACTCTCTCTGTATATATTTAGTATAAATGAATTGGAAGAGCACAGTCAATTCTCAATAAGACAAGTTTCCATTATGGTTTGGAAGAGTGTGAAAAAATGAAATTAATTAATATTGGCCAAGAATAGCCATCCTCCCCTTTGTGATAATATCTCCAAACAAATTGTCTTGGTCCTTTTCAGGAATGCTAATGAGCAGTTATAAGGCAAAGGGGATGGAAAAGGAAAGTATATTTTGAAACAACCTTCTTTGCCAAAGGCCCTAAAATAGGCAGCTTACAGACATCATAGGAAATTCACACAACTTTTCAGGGCAGGTCAAATTTTTGGAGGGTTGCAGATATGTGGTCACTTCTCCAATTTCCCATAAGTCACTCAAAGAACCAGATGGGTCTTAAAATACGAGCTTTACAAATGGGGCTTCCTGTTCTGGGCTTTGACCTTGAGATTCATTCCCTTCCCCCCCACCTCCAACATGCCCAAGAGTCTTTTGCCCCATACACCTACACTCCTCCTGTTTCTGGGAACAGCAGATTCCCTTTGGGAACCACTGTTCTCCATTCTTTCTCTAAAATGGTCTCTGGAGTAAGCCAACTCCTATAACCCTCCACACCCAGGGATGGGCACCGTTCCCAAACCTGACCAGTCACTGTAGCTCATTCCCTTGGCCATAGTGACTGGTTGAGGAATAAGCATGTTTCTCAGGTCAGTCCAATAAACGTCAAACCTGGGGCTTGAGAATACAGCATTCTATTCCACTAGTGTGTGCTGTGTTTGCCCTGAATGTGGAGATTAAGACACAAGCCAACACAATATACATGTTAATTTGAAAACAACTGCAGTAAGTCCCTCTAAAACCATCTTTATAACTAATTTATGTTAGGGACATGTTCATATTTCAAAAGTGAATTTATTGAGAAACTGGGTAATGTGTGAAGTAAACATACATTATTGAATGACACAAATGTTTAAACGTTCAGTAAGAAGAGATAGTAAATATGATCACTGATTGATAATCTACCTCTATACTTAATACTGGTGTATTGGTAGCAGGATATTGATTATTCCTCCCAATCAGGAATCACAGTCATTTTCTCTTTGGCTTGAATAAAATGAAAAATGGCTGAAAATAGCTTCCTCCACTTTACTTGTGGCTAGGTAAATCATTCCATGTCAACAAAAAAAGTGATGAGGAGGATTTTTTTTTTCCCTAACAGAGGGCTCCATTAAGTACTTCAATTTTGTAGGCTTCAAACATATGATAAATGGGAGGACAGTAGGCAATTGGGGTTTGGCACTATGTTTCCAAGTGCTTATTGTTATATTTTTGTGTTGAATAAAAAATTTAATGATACTTGACCCCAAATCCTCTTTCTTTAGTTATTTTAACACACATGGATAACAAGCAAAATGTAATTAGTGTTTTCTTACATGTTTCATCAAAAAAAGATGTTTCTAAGATACATTTATAATAACCATACAATCACAACCTATTCAATTTTGAACCAGGAGTGAATTTTTGCCAAAGACAAGCCAAAATGGAAGGTCAAAGATATGGCCAAAACCACAGATAAGCTTTTGAGTTAAAACAGGTTCAGTCAATGAGAAATGTCACATGGGAGATGTTTAGAGTGCTGGAAAAGTTGTACATCTTGGTCTGGGTAGTGGTTACACAGCTTTATTTCTGTAAACATTCATCAAATTTTAAGTACATTATTTGTATTTCATACATTTCAACTAAAGAACTAAAAATGAGGCCATTCTAGCTATTGCTATATAGCAATGCTAACACAAATCCCTCCAAGAAAGGTAAAAATTCATAAAAGCATTGAACATTAAAAATAACAAATTTCAGGAGAGGCCACAACAGTGAGAGACCCAAGTACTGCAAAAAAAAAAAAAAAAAAAGTCATTACATTGTACATTTAAAATAGATGATATATCAATTATACTTCAATAAAGCTGTTTAGGGCTTCCCTGGTGGTGCAGTGGTTGAGTCCGCCTGCCAATGCAGGGGACATGGGTTCGTGCCCCGGTCCGCGAGGATCCCACATGCTGCGGAGCGGCTAGGCCCGTAAGCCATGGCCACTGAGCCTGTGTGTCCGGAGCCTACACTCCGCAAGGGGAGAGGCCACAACAGTGAGAGGCCCGCATAACGCAAAAAAAAATTTTTTTTTAAATAATAAAGCTGTTTAAAAAGAAAAACAAAGACAAAAAAAAACTAATTTTTTCTAGAATCTGGGAAATATTTCTGGTGAAGGCATGAGAGAATTGGAAACATGATCCATTGCCCACATACACTTTCCCCTTTGAATGCAATAGCACAGTCACCTAGGCAGTAGATGGGAAGAAATTTAATGCACACACACACACACACACACACACACATGCATACACCATCTATCCTTAACTTGGTGATTGGATTTACACTACCAAAATGCTGAGCAGCCAGCTAGATCTACCTGATTTTGCTGGAATTACTTTCTGAGACTGAAAGTCATGACCTGCTCCAGCCCCCAACCTATTTCTAAAAAGAGCTAATTGCTTATGTGTCAATAAATTGAGCATCTTCATCTATGATTCAGAGCTTGATCTCACACATCCAATTATTCAGATACCACATTTCACCAAAACAGCATTCGAAGTAGGGGGTGGGGACTTCAATTTTATAAAGAGAGTGTTTTGGTTGAAAGAGAGAAGAAAAGGAGAGAAAGAAGAAATGAAATAAACAAAGTGAGAATTTTGAAGTTTCCCTTTTCCCTGCGTGTCTCTATGTGTTTCCTACAACCATGGGGGCAGGGGGATGTGATGGAAACTGTTCCAACTTAGATCCTGCTGAGAGTGGTTGATTCTGGCACAACTCATCATGCTCTTTAAGATTTCAGGCAAGTATTTTAACTTCTCTCAGCTTTCATTCCTTCACTGGGGGAATGAGGAGTTGTGTGGTGTGATGTGTAAAAGCACTTTACAACTGTAAAGTGGTACAAAAATGGAAGTTCTCAATGCAGCAGCTAGGGAGATCCTATGAAATCATGTCAGATCATGTCACACCTCTGCTCAAAACCTTCCAGCATCTTCCCTTCTCACTCAGAGGAAAGACCTATGTCCTGCCTCAATTTCAAAGCTCCTTCCCCCAAAGCTCTGCCCTCACTCCTCTCTGCTTCAGCCTCAGCAGCCCCCCGAGCTCCACCCAGACCTGTTCTCACCTTGAGGCCTTTGCTGTTCCTTCTGTCTAGAATGTTCTTTCCCCAAGAGCCACAGGCTTGCTTCTTTATTCCCTTCAGGTTGCTACTCAGGACTTCGGTTCTCAGGGAAAACATTCTTGGCCACCCACCTAAAAGTCCCACCCTCCGTCCAGACTTCCTATTCCTCTCCCTGCTTTACTTTTTCTCCTTATCACTTAGCATTATTTATCTCATTCATTATCTCCCCACTAGGTTTCTCAAGGAACATACCCAGAGAACACTACCAGCTGGAATGCTAGAACAATGCCTGGCATATGATAGGCACTAAATATATATTTATTGAATGAATGAACTTATTACCCACAGCCTCCTCTCCTCTTCTTAACCCTCTCCTTCGTTTTTTACCCTTTTTCTTAAAAACCCTAAATCTTGTTCATGCCTCAAGACTCATGCTTTCACCTCCTTAGTGAGGTCTTCTTCACTTAGCTCCCTTCTTCCTCTTCCTCATCCTTAGTAGATCAATCCATCCCTTTCTGTCTTCCCCCATAATGCATGGTTTACAATTCTTGTCCAGCATTTAGGTTTATCACATTGTATCACAGTTTCTGTGATCATCTGTCCCCATCCCATACATGGTGTTCAGGGTAGACTGTCCAAAATGATTATTTTAACTATCACAGTCCCTAATACATAGCAATCTCTCAATAGAAGATTGTTAAATGTGTACATATGTATCTCATACATTTTATTTGTTATTTCCATTGGAAATGAAGCATGCAGTTTTCGGCCAATGTCCGGTTCTGTTTTACAGAAGATTATATCAGCTCGCACACTCCTCGCTGCCCCCTCACCAACTCTACGTAAGAACGTTGAAAATTACCACTGCTTTCCATGAGGATTGTTATTCTCTCCAAACCCTCCGTTTTGCTCTTATTCTCACATATTCCTTCGTATCAACCCCATTGTGATTAGGTACAGAAAATTGGGGATTTTTATAACTTTCACAGCATGTAGAAATATTTAAAATAAAACTTGTAGGGGGAAAACTATAGAAAAATGTATTTCCAGAAAAGTATGTAGGAAAATAAAGATACTCTTCAAATTAGACATCTCTGTTTAAACTCTCCAGATAATTCAAATATGGCTCTCATTTTCAGTGACATCAATTCTTGAATTCTAATCTCCTCTTAACCTATATACATAATAACTGTTGCGAACAAGAGAAACCAATGACTCTTTTTATAGCATCTTCATACAAAACCTTCAAACCATTTGTTCAGATGACTGATCTCAGCAAAGTGGGTGAAGGGCATTAATAGACATTTGGGAATCCCTGTAAATCCATCATCCTGAAAGACAGCGCAGTGCCCACGATGACACCAAAGGGAGTGAAATGAAATATGCCACTAACTCTCCAGAGGTTAATCGATCATATTTCTGGTGCTACTTGGTTTGACATAACCAAATTTGCACTGAAAATCAAGTCATCTATCTTTGTTCTGGTCAACTGAAAAAAAATAATTCTATTTGACCTTTCCTGAGGTGCAAAGAAAAACAGATTCCTTTCTGAACTGGACAACCCACTTTTATCTCTATTACAGACACCTGAGCAGTCCCAGCTCTGCTCTAATTCAAGAGCACTGAATGGCCCATGACAAATCTACTCATTTGCTATTGGGCCTCCAAAGGCAGGAAGACTGGGGAACTTTATTTGTTTTACTTTGAGATGATAAAGGAAAAACTTTTTAAGGAAGATTAAAGAGAGAGAAGACAAGAGAGAAAGAGTGATATGATACTCTGATTCACCACATATCGAGGCAGAAATAAATCTAGAGAAATCATTAGATTCCCACAATCAACCAATTTTTCTCACAGAAAATGTTGCCAGAGTCCGATTCTCACAGTGGCCTCCAGAAAGCAGACTTGGCCCTCTGCTTCTATTTGTTTTTATTAACTTAATTTAGAACTTACTGGAGGGATGCTACTTTTTTTACATAGAGGCTTTCTTCCCAGAAACACAGTGTATATGAAGGTGTATTTCAATGGCTGTTTACAAAGGGATTTTTCTTTCTCTTTCTCTCCCTTTCATGAACACACTCTTGCTCTCATTCTCTCTCTCACCACTGCTCTGAATATCCTTTGTTGGACGTTTCAAACCTCTAATTTTTCACATTGTCCTGGAGTGTCCCATGTTATAGGAGAAGTTCTTCCCAGGGAAGAAAACGGGCCTGCTTCTCTGAGGACAATGGGTGAATTTGATACATTGAAAGTGGGAATAAATTTTTGCAGCCACTATTCAAGAGGAAAGTAAGTCAACTTGACATCAAAGAGCATGTGTATCCACTCATTTTGGTGACCAAAATGTTAACCAAGCAAAGAGAATGAGTACCTGAAATGAAAAGGATTAGTCTATGGGGGAAAAAAAGCCATTTGAATATGATACTATAATGTATATTTCACATACAGTCTTTGGGGATCTCAGGCTTATCACACATGTGATGTGTACTCATGGATAGCATCAAAAAAAAGAAAATTTTGGGCTTCCCTGGTGGCGCAGTGGTTGGGGGTCCGCCTGCCGATGCAGGGGACACGGGTTCGTGCCCCGGTCTGGGAAGATCCCACGTGCCGCAGAGCGGCTGGGCCCGTGAGCCATGACCGCTGGGCCTGCGCGTCCGGAGCCTGTGCTCCGCAACGGGAGAGGCCACAGTGGTGAGAGGCCTGCGTACAGCAGGAAAAAAAAAAAAAAGAAAAAATTTTTTTTTAATATTTGGTTCTCACACTTGGTTCTTCCTCTGTATGTGTGTGCAGAAACTAAATCAAGCTCTTGGTTGTGTTGACAGAGATAGAAAAAGGTGGGTAAGTGGGGTTAGAATTTTCTTCCTTTTGCCATTGTACTTTGCAGGATTTTTCTTTTCCTTAAATAAAAAAAGGTCTTTACTTGTGTCATTACTAATGGGAACTTTCCTAAGTTTTTACTGAGAGATAATTCAAAATGTCAGGTCAATGTTTAAAAAATAATAATAAAGCTTTAAGAAGACATGCAATTCAGTCAAACCTTTTTTTTTTTTAATGTGTAGAGACTTGGGTGGATGGTGATATCCCTCACATCAGTCCTGCTTCACAATATAATTGTTGTAATTATCTGAGGAAGGGAGTGACATAAATGCTGATGATTTTAAATTTAAACAATCATCCACTTTAGAAAGGTTGGTCCAATATGTGTTCTATAATACTTAGGGGACCATTTTTACCTTTTAAATAAGTGTTAGCAAATCTATGCTGGAACTTTAAGAATTTCTGAAACATCATCATTTTCTTGAACCTCTCAAGAATACCATGATATAATATAGATGATAATAATAGTAATTTAGTATATATTCTATAAGTAATATATTATGTATGTTACATAATGTAATATGAAAATCTTGTATTAAACATTTATACTAGGTAAGAGTCTTCTAGAGCAGAAACAAACACTGATCAAACACTAATAAAAATAAAGTTAATATTTGTTTACATACTTTGAGCACTTACCATGTGCCAGACACTGGCTGAAGCACTTTATATGTTTTAACTCATTAACCTTAATGACAAACCTAAGAAGTAGCTACTGTTATTTCCCCATTTTCCAGATGAGGAAATGAAGGCACAGGAGTTTCAATAAATTTTACAAAGTGTTCTGTGACGAGACACTGTTATAATAATAGCTGACATTTACTGAGTGTATATCACATGGCAAACACTATGCTAAATAGTTTAACATACATTAAACATCACAAAAATCCTCTGGGGTAGACACAGCTCTTGACCCTAATTTACACAAATATAAAGATCAAGTAGACTAAATGATCCCAAATATTAAGTTGTATGACAACTCTCAAGTTCAAAGAGGCCTACTGTGGAAACAAAATCTTGTCCTGACCTTTCCTACAGAGTCCTCTATTATTAGAAAAAGAAGAGGGAAAAGAGTGTCCATCTGCTGTGGTCCTTTCTCTAGGACCAAAGTTGGGGCAGGTTCCCCTTTGTGTATGTTATCTGGCTGAGTGCTCCCAACAACCTGGTATGCAGGGATTATTAGCCCCATTTTACAGATGAGGAAACAGTTTCAGAGTAATATTATTCAAGATCCACAGCTACTGAGAAGCAGAAACAGGATTCACACCCAAGTCCTTCAATACCAAACTCCCCATGTAGACGCTCCATGGTTACCTCTCTAGGCTCTTGATCTAAAAGAACATTGAAGATCCTGAAGCACTTCCTATGAGCATAGTTTCCCTTGGTGTACCTCAAATTTGGAGGGATAGAAATTGAGGAGAGTGAAGAAGACAAAGGGGGGTTATCCACTCTTTATTTCCATCTGTATTTTAGTGGTGATGACATGAACTAAAGCTATTTCAGTACATTGAGATGAACTCTAGCAAACCAAAATAAATAAGCTTTTATATGCATTAAATATGTGACAGATAGGACAACACTTCTGTGGGGGACAATCTTTTAAGTGCCTCCAAATACTTCTTTCTTCCTGATATTCATGCCCTTGTGCACTCCCCTCCCCTTGAGAATGGATTTGCTTCTAATCAATATGAATAAGGAACATGGCAAAAGTGATGGGAGGTCATTTCTGAGATTATGTAATAGAGGACTGTTACCTGTGTTTTGCTAGCATTCTCTCTTTCTCTTGCCTTCTTAGCTTTCTGCTCTTCATGAAGAGAACTGTCATGTTGAAGAGACCCATGTATCAAGGAACTGAGAGGTACCTCCAGCCAACAGCTGGTAAGGACCTACAGCCCTCAGTCTAATGGCCCACAAAGTACTAAGTCCTCCAACAACCATGTGAGCCAGCTTAAAAGTAGATCCTTCCCCAGTTGAGCCTTTGGCTGAAACCACAGTCCTGGCCAATGCCCTGATTGTGAGATACCCCAAAAGCAGAGAACCCAGCTTAGTTCTCTTAGATTCTCAACCCACCATACAAACTGTGAGATAATAAGTATGGTTTGTTTAAAGTTATTAAGATTTAGGGTAACTAAGTCCACAATGATAGATAACATATAACCTCCTTCTCCTATAAAAAGTTCTTCCAGAGAAATATTTGCAGTCATTGTTAATTTGACATGACTCATTTCCATCTACAAGGAATGAAGAATAAGGATTTCAGAAATCTCAAAGGGCAAAGATAGCCATCCTGTTTTTATCACCTAACTATTGCTGGAGAACTCTATAAGCAGTAGACTTAGGGCCAAAATTCCTGGCTCTTCCAGGAGATCTAAATCAGTTATTCTCTCTGGGACTTTCACTGCTCTTTGATAAAGTGGGGTGAAGGTGCTTGTTAGAGATTAGAGGTGAAATTCCTTCCAGCATGAAAGGGAAATGTGGGAGGATCTGTAAGTGCACTGAGGACTGTTAAAGTTGTGACTGTTCACTAATAAACGGCAGTTAGGAATGTTGCCACCTAATCAGTATACAAGACTTGCCTTTCTCCCTTAGAGTGGATAAAAACACAAAATGTGGCCCAATGAGCCATATCATTGAGTCAACACCTTGCTAGGACCCTACTTCAGACCAGCCAGTTCCAACAGTGACCCAGTGGGCTGGACACACATCGGCATTGTCTCCACCCTGTGTCTGGAGACAACCATGCCTTTATCAGGGAGTTCATTCAACCCTCTGAGACACAATGGTACGCATATCAGATGTCCTCTGTTCATAAGTTATATGCTGTGTGACAAAATCATATCCCCAAGCTAAATCAAGGCCACTGGAAAAGGAGCTAACTCACTAGAAAACCAGGTATGGCCTGGAAGTAAAATATCTAAACAGCTATCATGTTTGAACAGTTTTACGCCTACAAACACAGAAGAGAGTTTTGTGAGTCCCTGGCATTGTAATGATTTCAAGAAGTCTAACTCTGAAGTTCTGAGTGACAGAAAACCCTGCCGTGAAATAGTAGCTTTCAATAAAAACATTCTTTTCAAGGTAGAGAATGATTTGAGAGAGATGTAGGGAGATCGTAAACTACTTCTAATCTATCTAGGGAAAAATCTAATAAAAAGCTAAAATTACTTCTTCTTATGATCTTCATAGTTTCACAGTTGGATAGACATCCAGAGATTCACTGTAAGGGAGTGGTGATTTGCCTTCATTTCTATGTATGAACATATGCCTTTTCGATCACGAAACAGCCTGGTATATGATTTTTTTTTTTTCCGGTACGCGGGCCTCTCACTGTTGTGGCCTCTCCCGTTGCGGAGCACAGGCTCCGGACGCGCAGGCTCAGTGGCCATGGCTCATGGGCCTAGCCGCTCCACAGCATGTGGGATCTTCCCAGACCAGGGCACGAACCCGTGTCCCCTGCGTCGGCAGGCGGACTCTTAACCACTGCGCCACCAGGGAAGCCCTGGTATATGATTTTGAGACTCAATAACTGTTAAGCATTTCATTTGTGTTATTTTGGCAGGAGTTGCTTCGATTGTCTTATTAAATCAGATTAGTTTTATAGTGTAAATGAAAGCAACACAGACACACAGGAAACTCAGGTCTCCATTGTTTCTTAAGTGAACAATATCCTTCCATCTTTCAGCTGTTTAGCAATTATACAATGAAGCCAATCACTATAGACAGCCAACACAATTAAGTCAGACATAACTGATTTCGTATGAATTAATAAATATGTAATGGGCCTTTACCGCTTCTTAGCATGAATTCTGCAGACAATTGACTCTATCCTCCTTTTCCCTCTTGTGTCTGGAAGCAGCTGAAAACAGTAGCCAAAAGAAAAATGTATGGCTAGTGAGCCTTAGTTGGTGAACATTTATTTTGGAGACCATCAGAGAAATAATTTTGTCTGTGGTATTTTCCTAGCTACTGTTCAATGGCTCTATCATGCATGTCACTTCTCGTGTACAGGATACATCTCTGATATTTAAAACCTTGGAATCAATTGTTCCTGGTTCTGAAATCTTTGAGTACTCATTTGTCAGTCTTTCCTTTCTTGATGTGTGAGGGTTTCTTCTATGTAATCACTCTTTCAGACACGAGCAAGTGGTTACAGTATTAGGACAAATTCATGAGATCAAAACTGCCTGGAAATATACTGAAGTGTCTGATCATGTTCCAGGAACTAACGCTTTGTTGAAATTCAATACAGTGTATTTTACTAGCATATATTTAACGCACATTAACAGAAAAGGTTTGAAACAACAAATTTTAATGCTAATTTATAAGGTGCTATTTCCAGACACGGCTTACAGGATCCTCTTTAAACAATACTAAACCCCTACTTCCATGAACACTACCAGAAATAACAGCAACATCCCTTACAACACTTTGGAATTTACAAAGCACTTTTATATGAGACTTAAAAGCCCTGTGAGAGAGACAGTACAAAACATTTTTCTAATTAGCAGATGAGGGAATTGAGACCAGGAAGGGTAAAATCACTGGCTTATAGTTAGCAAAAGGCAGAAATGTAATTAGAATCCAGGCTGTGTAGCAAGAAAATCCATCATGCTTTATAACATAAGAGGACCAAACTTAATCTAAAATAGAAAAGCAAAATAGCAACAATAATAATGTTGACATTTTTCTCATAACTGGGCAAGACTAAAATAGAACATGGGTAACATTTGAATGTAGCCATTGGGAAGAGATGAGGTTCATTTGGCAGTATGAGTAGAGATTTTCTATCTAAAAAAAGCACTGAGACTCATCTATGGACCTCTTGGTCCTCTCAGTTTCCATCAGCTGCAAAGGAGCCAGCTACCTGAATAGTTACCAATAAGCATCTCTTAGTGGGACAGAGTAGGTCGATGCCTTCAGTTGACTGTCTTCAGCTTTTGGGATCATAATCCCTGAACCATGTTCAGCTCCTTACAATTGACCAAGCACTGCCCTATACATGGTTGCATTCAGTTCCCACAGGAACCTTATGAACAGGCCAGAGCAGATTCCATCCTCCTCATTTATTCCTCCTCATTTATTCCATGTCACTCATCCATGCACTCAGTAAATCACAGGTGGTGGGATGAGAATTTTAGATTGCCAGTGCCCTGTCTGAAGCTGATCTGTCTATAACAGAGTCTAATTAACCACTCTATCAGTCAGGGTCTGATCAGGAGATAGTTTGCCAAGGTTACTTGAGCAGAAAGAGCTTAATTATAAAAATGAAGTAGGTAAGCAGTGACATCAGCCAAAATAAGACATCAACCAAATCTGTCTTGCTAAGAGAGGCTTATTGGGAACATTACAGGTAGCTGGCTCCTTTGCAACTGTGGAAACTGAGAGGACCAAAAGATCTATATTTGAGTCTCAGTTCTGTTCTTTTTTTAATTTTTTTTTATTGGAGTATAGTTGCTTTACAATGTTTTGTTAGTTTCTGCTGTACAGCAAGGTGAATCAGCCACACGTATACATCTATCCCCTCTTCATTGGATTTCCTTCCCAATTAGGTCACCATCCGTTCTTTTCTTACATAGAAAATCTCTACTCATATTTCCAAAGGATCTTTATCTCCTATATACTCTTCATCTACCTACATAACTGAAAAGCCAGAAAAAGAACACTAAAGGATCACAGAGGTAACAACTGCAGGAAGCAGCTACCACCCCTAGGACTAGGAGAACAAAGGTTGGAATTCTGAAATAAAATTATTAAACTTCTAGAATCTTGGCAAGGACCCCTATAGAAGGGGCACAGACCTCTGAGGAAAAGTCACCATCCATCAGGTACTCTTGTCCTTAAGGGGTAAATGAGGATGGTTCTAGCAAAGCTGCAAAGTTAGAAAAGCTGCAAATTGGACTCACCAGCTGCCACAGGAAAACCTTGTCACTACTGAGTTAAGAAGCATTGCTAGGGTCACCCTCACAGAAACTAGAAGCATAAAGGAAGAAGCATTCTCTTCTTTCTCCTCTAGACTTGCAACTGGTCCCTAGTGTCCCTTGTTAGCACAGCATAACAAAGAACCAGCTGGCAAAACAGAAATGTGGTTTGTATGGTCCCAGCTCCAGCACCACCTAACAGAGGATAAAAATGTGGTTTGAGGGCTTAGAGACAGTAGCTACAATCTGACACCATCTACACCTCCGGTTCTCTGCTGCCATACATGTCCTCTACAGTTATTTGAACTTCCGTACAACAATAAAAACAAGTCTATGTTTCAGTCTGCCAAGATACAACCGTTTTCCTACAAAGACATTCTCATCCTTTTCCCCAAATGAGGAGACAGAAAGTCCTGAGAGTCTTTGCATCCATTTCTGTGCTATGTCAGTTGCCCATCAATTTCAGTCAAGGTCTTTTCTGGATATACTTTTACCTACTCACTAATTTGTAAGGTTAACCTCCAACAAACCTCATGTAAAATAGTAAGAGGCAGGGGAGAGAGAGAAGATAAAAGTAGATAATACACATGTAACAAGTAAAAAAGAAAATACCTATATTTTCTATGATTGTTAATGATCACGAGGTCATAATGGATAGTTGTAAATGCAGCTGGGATACACCCTTTGATCAACACCATCCTGATTTTTTGTCCACATTCCCAGGTTAGCACTACTGGAGAGAACATTTCCAAAGGCTGCCAGAGGCTGATATCATTTGCATCTGTGGTTTAGAAGTTTTGTGGTTAATTTTTATATTTAGATATTTATTCTCTGTAATTTGCAGAGAAGCATTGAACCTCATTCTCTGGTCCCCAGTTCAAATCCCAGGTCCCTATAATTCTACAGAGAGAGAGAGTGTGTGGGAACAAAATATTCAGAGACAATTATAGGGTCTGATTAGAGAGGGGGCATAGTGAGGTGGAGAGGTTTGTAGAAGCTTCTGTTCCCTCTGGGCTTCAGAGGAGAAGCTCTGGGTTCAGAATCTCCACTTCCAACCAGTGCTGGCTGCCAGAGACCAAAGGCCCCTCCCCTTGCCTCACCATTACCCACATTCTGACTTCCGGCAGCCAGCTTGTTCCTACGTGTGGAGAGCCAGCTTGCACAGCTGTGGAAGTGCAATGCCTGGCATTTGAGAAAAATACCAAAGGGAAGATATCAGAAGGATGATCCCATTCCCTGCTGCCACCTTCCCTAACTCGCTCTCCACGTCTCACGCTCTTTTATACCTCGGTTATCGCAATAGATTTTTGTAATGCCTGGCAAAGAGTAGATACTGATTAAATTTTTGTTGAACTGGTAGGTAAATGGATGGATAAATCATTGTAATATGTCTCCTTACCTGCAATCTCTTTCCTTTCTTTTTTTTCTCTTCCCTTTCTAATCCATCCTTCATGATAGCAGAGAAATTATCTTAAATACACAATATATCATATTTCATCCACCTACACACTCCACCCCACAAACAAATGAGATCTTCAATGGCTCCCCTTACTTCCAGAATATTAAACTCAATTCCTTAGCACAGGATGAAAGTGTGACCCTTCTACCACTGCCCGCTACATGTCTTCACTCACCTTAATCTCCAGCCACGCCAGTCACTAGCTAGGTTATCTTGGGAGATTATTTAATTTCACAAGTCTCTGTTTTCTAATGCTTCAAATATAGGACGAAAAATATCAACCACACATTTCCTCTTTCCCTTCTGCTTCCTCCACACCTAAGCACTACTTCATGTCCATGATTTTTACCATTTAGAAATAGCCATTTCTTTTTTTGGGGGGGAGGGGTTAGTTCCCTTATAGTGCTTTCTATATATTCTTATCTATGATTAATTCTGCCTTACTTTATTGTTATCCATTGTCAATTCTTATCTCTTTTACTAGACTGTGAGCTCCTTGAGGCCAAGGACTCTTTTTAACCATTATATCCTCTATAGCACTTAGCCTTGTGCTTGAACATAGAAGATTTCTTTCAATAGCTCCTTGAATGGATTGGCTATGAGAGGCATAGGCAGACTCTTAACAAGATGTGATTATAGAGAGATTGAGAAGGCAGTGTGTTCTCTTCCCTCTCCCCAATTCCACATTCTTTCACCCTGAAGTTCTCACTTTTTAAAAATTCCACCATCGCAGAATCATTCCTTTAGCTTAAATCCTTGTCTTCTAAGAAGTAAAGTAGACATGGTGGTTAATCAATCCCTCCTGAAGAGTGACAGCACCCCTCTTTCTGGGGTCTTACTTCTAAGTAAGAACATGTGTATCTGACCCTTTCTGGGAAGCAGATTTTCATAGAGATGAGAGCCTGGTGCTACTGAGACACCAGATTTGAAGACACAGAAATGGGAGGCTGGGAACACCAAGATAAACTCCAACCACATCATAATCTTGCCCAGACCCGTCCTGACTGGTGGTCCCCAAGAGCCTCCTAGGTGGTCTATAGATGGATTTCTTGAGGAATTAATGTTTATAGTATGACTGTGTCTTTGTTTTGTTTCTGGAATGAATTAATCACTTAGCTCGGATAGTGAGTGAGGATCAGAGGATGACTTTCAACAAAAGAGGCTCTTTTTGTCTCATTAGTACTTGAGAAAACATTTGGCTCTGTAGAATGTAAGTAGGTGAAATGCATCAATTACAGGGTCTTTTCCCCTGACAAAATGATACAAAAGAAGAAAAAGTGTGAGATCACTGTCATCGTTCCTCCTAATGTTGCTATCTAGAGTAAACCCTTGTCAGCATTAGGCTATCTGCTCCCTTGAGGATGTCCTGTTATTTTAGGCCTTCAAGTCATCTTTCAGACAACCCATTTCATTTAAAAGACTGTTTCTTGCTCCTCTGCCCAGAAACTCTGATTCACTCTTCAAAATTCAAGTCAAGCACCATTTCTCCTCAGAAGCCTTTTCTGACTTCTCCAGATAAGTGTTGATATTGACTTATGTTCTATTGATTATTTCTTTTAGAGCCAATATTATTGGAATTGAAATTATACATTGACTTGTCTTTCTATTCAGTTGTTTATTACTGTGTAACACACGACCCCCAAATTAACTAGCTTAAAACAACATTTTTTTTTTTAATTTCTCATAATTGCATGGGTCGACTGGGCTTAGCAGGGCAGTTCTGCTGTTCCATGAGCGTGGCAGTAGCTGAGGTCACTCAGGTAGCAGCGTTCAGCAGGGGCACACTTGGAACAGGAACATCTAAAGTTGGCTCTCATTCTCCAAGGTCTCTCTCCACATGGTGAGCAATCACTCCATAGCCTTGCTTGGGCTCCTTACAGCATGGTAGCTGTACTCCAGGAGAGGAGAAGTTAGAAGCTGCTATACTTCTTAAGGGCTAAGCCTAGAACAACATCACTTCCTTCCCTTTCACTGGTGAAAGCAGATCACAAGCCTATCTCAAATTTAAAAGGAAAAAGACTCTTTCCAGGCTAGAATCAGGCAACAAGTTAAAGAGCTGCTTAGGGGCCTCCCTGGTGGCGCAGTGGTTAAGAGTCCGCCTGCCGATGCAGGGGATACGGGTTCGTGCCCCGGTCTGGGAGGATCCCATATGCCGCGGAGCGGCTGGGCCCGTGAGCCATGGCCGCTGGGCCTGCGCGTCCGGAGCCTGTGCTCCGCAACGGGAGAGGCCACACTAGTGAGAGGCCCGCATACTGCAAAAAGAAAAAAAAAAAAAAAAAGAGCTGCTTAGGGGATAGTAATCTTTCAGAAATTAGGAAGACTGTGTAAAGATGTGCCAGAAGGAATTTAAAATAAAAGGTAAGAAAAGACATTCCATAACCCACATTCTGAAGTTTCAAGAAGTTCTGACTTTAACATGGCTCAAAAAGAACAATGAGGGGGTAGAGAGAAGCTACCCAGCAGAAGTCCAACAGATATGGGCTTCACCTAAAATCAGGACTCAGGCCACTTGATACATTTAACATATTTAGATATATTTTTTAAATAGTTTTATCTAATACATGATTTCGCATGGTCCAGTAGGATCTAACAACCAGAATGTCAGGTTATTTGGTCTAAATATGAAAAAGTTTTTTTTTCATTTGCTGCAGGCAGAATACATGCAACTCAAGGAATAATACAAGATTTAACAATACAAGGTCAGTCATTTTCTGGTTCAGTGTTGTCAGTCTTGATATTTTAATTCTTGATTTAGTACATTCATGTCTTTTGATCCTCTCACTGAGGTGTTTGTCTAAATAGAAGAGAAAAAAATGGGTCTTCCTGGACCCAGGTCTCCAACTCTTGCTGAGATGTTTAGCCAATCCTCTGAAACCTCACCTTTCCCTGTCTAGTGGGCCTTCTGGATCACACGTGGATTTCGTGTGAAGTAATTATGGACATTTGCAGAGGGTACTTGTGGTGTTTGCCGAGATCCTCCCGAGGGACTGAAGCACTCGGTTCAGGACATACATTTGGCGGTATATCCTAAATGTCCATCTCTACAATACCTCTGCTTTTCTCCTTTGTGTTTTTCAAGATCATCTAGGCCTGGACTTCCAAATAATTTATCTTGCTCCCATCTAAGACTCAACCAAAAAGTCTTTACTAATAAATATCTACAATTTTAGTACATACTTAGTGGATGTTCAAGAGAGGACTAATGATTAATTTTTGACTTTCCTTCTGGTGTTTTAAGATTCTTCCAAGTCTGCTCTTTTGCTGCTACATAACTCCCTAGATAGGCTGTTTCTCCTCTTTCTCCTTTTTCTTCACATTAAAATCTTTAGTAAAAACAACTCACTGAGCCACCCAGTTGGATTACTAGGTCCCCTACTCCCCCCAGTGTACATAGCAATGCAGCTGTCTGGTCTCTCTCGTGACAATACAACAATCAGTCTTCCTTAAGAGGACATTTATGAAATAACTGTGTTCAGGGCTTTTCGCTTTTGTTTTTGCTTTTATAAATTCCATCCATTGGCCATCCCATAGCAACCTGAATACATAAGAAATAGTAACAAAAATTTGAAATATCATATGAACTCAAACAAAACTATTAATACCTCACCAATAATTTGCATTAAGGTTGATGACATTCAAATGTAGAGCAGAAAGTTCTTACCTAACTTGTTCAGAGCTGCCAATGTGAGTACAATAGAAATGTTATACAGTTTCCAAAGTCACAAGTCAGAGATTTTACTTGCTATATCAGGAAGTAGCCAATATACTATATTGTTTCACCTGTCTTGACCCTAAGACACAGAACAATGACTGGCTGGCAAACACTCCCATCAACACAAACACACAGATGATTTTTCAATTGCAGTTATAGAAACTTTGTGCCCAGATTAACAAGGTAATTATTCCACAGTTCTTCATGCTTCTCTGATTTATCTGGATTATCAATTAGAATTCACTTTGAGGCTCTTTGTTTTGAGAAAGATATTTATTGGTCCACTTGAGTGAAAATTCCATGGCTGTGCTGAATTGGACATAACGGGACGTAGGGTCCACATTATGCTATCAAGGTCTCTTTTTTTCTATTTCTGGGCCCAGCCTTTCATCCATTCTGATAAATTCAGTGAAGAGGTAGGATGGCAGCAGCATCTCCAGCCCCCAAATTCTCTCATGCTTGAGGCACAGCAGAAAAGCTCAAACACAAGTCCCACAGTTGGATCACATTCATCCTGATAAGCATGACTGGTTGTACCCATAACAAAGCAATCTTTCAAGCCAGTGAGATGGAATGTGCTGATTGGTTTTGGCTATGTGTGCACAGGCTTCAAGATGGGAGTCCAAGGTAGCCTCTGCTCCTTGAAAATATGTGGGTAGAGAAAGGTTGGGGATTTCTCAGAAAAAAATCAGGATAGGTACAAGAAGTTGTATGAATGTCATCTCAACTGACAGAGAAGTTCCTGCCCTCATGGAGCTCACATTCTAAAAAGGAAAAGAGACAATAAACAGAACACTTATAAAAGATAATATCGAACACTGTTAAGTGCTCTAAAGAAAATAATAGTGTAATAAATCAGGTGAGATGGTCAGGAAAAGCTTATCCCTGGAGGTAACTTCTCCATATAGGATTATATTCCAGCAAGTGTGGCTTGGATTTATGTAATTCTTTAGTAAGTATGAATAATTTCTTAGGTTATTTAGCCCAAGTGTTCCTTAAGCATTGTTCAGTTTACTGGAGACATTTCATACAGATTTTCAACAGATGCTGGCAAATCTAAATATTTGTTCAGTTCTTACGGTTGTTTGCTGAGGGCAGTATTTTGTATTTTTATATAATTGCGTTTGTTTGCATGTGACCTTGGTTTGTTGCAACCAATTGTTTGATGATCTCAAATTTGTCTGAGAGCAGTACAGTGAGAACTTTTCTGTTATCTTTTCCATTTTAATTTGTTCCTTCATCTGATAATTACCATTGTCTAAAGAATTACAAAAAGGGCCAAAGTAAGAAAAGACACACACGGAGATCTATTTTAAAAACTAATTTGGGCAACTGATTTAATTATCCCATTAAATAAGTGTTCTCCCTGAGCTGGAGGCATCGTCTTTCCAAACCCCATCTGCGGGCACAGGGGCACAGCCGCATCTTGGGAGAAGACCAGTAACTCAGCGTCAGGAGGCAGCTGAGTTTTCACAGGCCACCCAAGGACCATATGGAAAACAGCTCACAGTGTTTACACCTCAGTTCCAGAGAAAAGCCCTGTGCAATGATGACTGTCTGACAGCTGTAGAGACTGAGGCACAAACTAGCAAGCAATTTGCTTCGGGCACAACTGATAAACAGGATTGAAAAAGAAATGGCCTCTGCCACTCTCTGGACCTGGGTGAACCTGTTTTGCAGTCAGCAATATGGACAGCTCTCAGCTCTATTCCTGGGACCCAGCAGAGTTCCTGGGACAACATAAATCCTTATATTAGTTTCCTTTGTCAGGGGAACATATTCCCACAAAGTTAGCAGTTTAAAACAATCAAAGTTCTGTGGGTCCAAGGTCCAGAAACATCGTGGCTCAAATGGAGCCCTGGGCTTAGAGACTCCCAGGCTTAAATAAAGGTGCCAGCAGCCTTCCTCTCAGGATGCTGAGGGGATAAAGCCACTTCCAAGGTCACTCAGGTTGTTGGCCAAATTCAGTGCCTTGTGATTATAAGACTGAAACCCTGTTTGTTTGCTGGCTGTGAGATGAGGGCCCTCCCAGCTTCCAGAAGCCATCTGCATTCCCTGCATCAGAACCTGTTTCATGTTCAAAGCCAGGAGCTGTGGGTCAGGTCCCTCTCATGCTTTGAATCTCTCCTGCCTCTTCTTCCACGTTTCTCCCTCCTTTGCCTTCTTCTTCCACCTTTAAGGGTCCATGTGATTATATTAGAACACCCAGGATAATCCATAACAATCTCCCTCCTTAAGGTCAGCTGATTAGCAAACTTTCTTCCATCTATTAAATCCCTTTTGCCATGTAATGCTAATAAATTCACAGGTTCTGGCAGTTACATCTAGGACATCTTTTGGGGACCATTATTGTACAAGCCACAACACTCAATAAGCATTTTTAAATCAATGAGGGATTCACCTAAGAGCAGACACTGATAATATTGTCTCCATGCAGCAATATACCTGAGGACTGAATCTGATGGATGAGGGCTCATGTGAATATATTTAGGAGGGAAGAAGGAAGCAGCATTACACACCCATTCTGTGCCAGGCCTAGAGCCAGGTGCCTTCCCACGAAAGTCTTCTTTGAACACAAGGCTTTTGGGAAGCAGGCACATTATCTCTATGCTTAATGAGGCCACTGAGACACTCAAATTAGTTAAATGACTTGTCCAGCAGCAGAGCCCTATGAATCTATGTCCACCTGGTTTTCCTAACATGCAGAGTGCACTCTTGCTTAGAATGGTGAATTCTGTGCCCCTATGAATTCCTGATTATGTACACAGACTCTGAAGCAAGATTACATGGACTCAAATCCAGGTCTTGGACTTACCATTCGTGTGACTATATGTGTAACATCTCTGTGCCTTGGTTTCCTCATCTGTTAAAAATGAAGATAGTTATAGGGCTTCCCTGGTGGCTCAGTTGTTAAGAATCTGCCTGCCAATGCAGGGGACACAGGTTCGAGCCCTGGTCTGGGAAGACCCCCCTTGTTGTGGAGCAACTATGCCTGTGCACCACAACTACTGAGCCTGCGCTCTAGAGCCCGTGAGTGACAACTACTGAAACCCACGCACCACAACTACTGAAGCCTGTGTGCCTAGAGCCCATGCTCCGCAACAAGAGAAGCCACTACAATGAGAAGCCCACGCATTGCAACAAAGAGTAACCCCTGCTGGCTACAACTAGAGAAAGCCTGTACGAAGCAACAAAGACCCATTGCAGTCAAAAATAAATAAATTAAATAAATAAATTTATTTTAAAAAGTGAAGATAGTTATTTTATCAAGTTCATCGAGTTTTTGTAGGATTAAATGATTAATGTAAGCAAAGCCCTCAAAACAGTGCCTAACATTGCTTTATGACTGTAGCTATTATTATCATTAAGTGTTTGAGCAATTGGATTTCAACTATATTTGTTACCTTTCAATTTGTATTTTTTTAAAAATATCTTACCTCTATACCACCTCACACCAGTCAGAATGGCCATCATTAAAAAGTCTACAAATAACAAATGCTGGCGAAGGTTTGGAGGAAAGGGAACCCTCCTACACTGTTGGTGGGAATGTAAATTGGTACAGCCACTATGGAGAACAGTATAGAGGTTCCTCAAAACTGAAAATGGAGTTGCCATACGATCCTGGAATCCCACTTCTGGACATATATATGCAGAAAACTCTAATTCGAAATAATACATGCACCCCAATGTTCATTACAGCCAAGACATAGAAACAACTTAAATGTCCATCGACAGATGAATGGATAAAGAAAATGTGGTACACATATACAATGGAATACTACTCAGCCATAAAAAAGAATGAAATTATTCCATTTGCAGCAACATGGATGGACCTAGAGATTATCACACTAAGAGAAATAAGTCAGAAAGAGAAAGACAAATACCATATGATATCACTTACATGTGGAATCTAAAATATGGCACAAATGAATTTATCTACGAAACAGAAACAGACTCAGACACAGACAACAGACTTCTGGTTGCCAAGGGGTAGGAGGGGTGGGGGAGGGATGGAGTGGGAGTTTGGGATTAACAGATGCAAACTATTATATATAGAATGGATAAACAACAAAGTCCTACTGTACGGCACAGGGAACTGTATTCAACATCCTGTGATAAGCCATAATGGAAAAGAATGTAATATATATATATATATATATATATATATATATATATATATATATATATATATATATGAATTACTTTGCTGTACAATAGAAATTAACACATTGTATAAAATAGCTAGCTAGTGGGAAGCAGCCGCATAGCACAGGGAGATCAGCTCGGTGCTTTGTGACCACCTAGAGGAGTGGGATAGGGAGGGTGGGAGGGAGGGAGATGCAAGAAGGAGGGGATATGGGGATATATGTATATGTATATCTGATTGACTTTGTTATAAAGCAGAAACTAACACACCATTGTAAAGCAATTATACTCCAATAAAGATGTTTAAAAAAAGAAATTAACACATTGTAAATCAACTATACTTCAATAAAATAAATTTTATATACATATGTGTATGTGTATATATATATATATATATATACATATACACATATATATATATCTTACCTCTAAATGGGTTTATCATCTCTGAACACACTTGCGTTTGCACTGACACTTCCATTCTTACTCTTCTCCTATAAGCCGTATAGGATAATAAAGAAAAGTGATATTGGTAAGATAATACTTTTGAAATAATGATTGAAATGAAATGATTAGGAAGAGTATGTGTGTGTTTGTTGAGCGGGTGGGTGGAGAGAACAAAACTTCTACCAGATGCCAGAAAACCTCTCTGGGCTTGGCAGAGTGAGGCACAAAGCAGAGAGAGATCAATGGAATCCAGGCAAGGTGACTGGATACGGGAGGACCACAGACAAAAGCGTCGGTGCCCAGACACTGGCCAGCTTCCGTCCCCCAGCACACCTTTCCCAGAAGCTCAGTCTGCCCTGGCTCCACTGGAACAGCAGTGTGCATGGCCTGCACTCAGGAGCCATGGTGCCGTGTCCAGCGACGACCTCCTTTCAACCGCAGCAGACAGTGCCCACGGATGATGGAGAGAGGTATCTTCATCCATTACACAGTCTTGGATCTTGGTTACCCAATTTCTTTCCTCTCGCTCCCTCTCTTTCCATTCTTGTGACCCACTTCTTTCTTTATAGCACCAAGATTCCAAGAGCAGGAAAGACCACGGTCAAGCTTATTTGGCCCAGGTGAGCATCCTGGCACTGCCTCGGCTCACCACTGTCCTCCATCATTTCACAAGTGGCACCAGACACGAATTCTTTCTTGTCTTTGGACATCAGAGAGGAAGAAATGATTACCAATGTGATCTGAATGCCAAATAATCACCTTCAGCAGAAACACAAGTCCCAGGGGAAATACATTCCTGATTGCTATAACCTAATGAACACCAGAACTGAATCCACACGAAGAGGTTTATTCTTTCACTCACAATGAGTGAGATTTTGCTATATTGAAAGAGCACTGAGAATAGCGTTTAAAGAAGGAGATACGCAGGGAAAGGGAAATACTTCCATGTTGTCAGTAGTGCGCGAACATTCATTTGATCATTCCACTCTGTGATCTGTTCAGAGAAACTGTTGGATCATATAGCTGTCCAGCCCACAAGTCTCTCCCATGAATTCTACTCCCCTCTTGGGCCAGTTGCCAAGAATAACAGATTGAACTCTAACTCCAGGTCTGAAAAGTCTCCCTCTACTGACTAGAGTTCGACCCTAGTCTATTATCCTAAACTAACTGATAAAACAATCCTTTGATGCTGTCCTTTGAACAAGTTGTGTAAGCGAAAACTTAGTGAGGAAGAAAAAAGCGGTATCTGAGGGAAGTTTGGGAGCTAGCGGCTATCCTAATCCTTAATTTCAGACACAGTGCAAACATTTCACACCTTAGGGTTGCAATAACAAGACCTACAAAACTTCAAAAGCACAGGCGGATATTTCTAAGTTCGTTCCTTCACCTCACACGAAAACCTAAACGGCCATATGTTACCTTACTTTCTGTGAGAGCTATGATTTATATTCATACATTCCCTTTTCCTCCGAATCTGGAAATAATTTCCCCTGAATATGAATGTGAAGGCAAAAAAGGAAGGGCACGGTGGGAAGTGCTATGCTCACACAGAGCTGTGTTTACATCCCTGTCACGCTGGATACACTTCTATCGTAGAGTGTGTCTCTTTATATTGCAGTTATTTATTTAAATCCTTTTACCTGTCTGTTGTTTCCATAACCATGAGCAGTCCTGGATTATCACCCAGGAAAATGCACTACACAAAAGAGAGGCAGCCACCAGAAGAAAAAAGAAAAAATAGAAATATTTTAATAATTGATGTTTATTTTAACGATATCATTGAAGTTATCACCACAGGAAAAAATACTTCGTTGGACTTCCTTACACTTATTTTACAGTTTCCTGTCGTTTGGATTTGAATTGTATTCTGGATGTGGTGGGCCACCAAGGGATTTATCTGTACTCTCTAAGAGTTTCTGGAAGAGAAAAAACCAACACAATTCATCTTGGGCAAAGGTGGTCAAGGATGGATCCCAAGCCAGAGCAGAGCCTGGCACATAAAGCAGAAGTTCGGTTATATTATTAAAAAAGTGTGGACATGGAAATTGGGATTCCCTAATTCCTAGCACATACTCAACTCCTTAGGAAGTGTTTAATCAGTGTTTGTTGACTTCTGACCATGTGGCAAAGCTCAAGTTTTCTCCTAGAAAATGAATGGAGTGAACAACTAAAAAATGGAAACATTTATAGATAAATATATCAAGGTAGTCATGTACACACACACATACACACACACACAACACATTCACTCTCAGCAACATACCTTATAACCAGATCCTTCTGGGATCATGTGACCAATACCTGCTGCTTTTTTAACACCAGTAGGATGTTTCTCCTCTGTATGTTGCTTGTATTAGTTGTCTCTGGTGACTTGGCCAGATTGAAGAAAGATAGTTGTAGGCTTGGATACTGGATGGTGCCTCCAAGCTGATCTAGCTCTGTTCCCTGAAGTGGCACATGAACTGGGGTGGAGGGTAAGTGGAATTCAATGGTAGCATATGGCTAAGTGGAGGGGAGGTTCTGACCAAACAGTGGCAAAAAGCTGTCACTGGGCAGGTCCAGGAAGGCATGATGGTCTTTCCTGATGGGCCAAACTGCTTGAAAACAAGGACCTGGATGCAGGCAACATTTAGATCCTCAGGAAAATAGCCAAAGTTTCTGGTAGTAAAGAGTAAGGCTTCATCACAGGCTCAGGCTCAAAGGAGCAGGAAAAGGATAGAATACAAGCAGGATGGGGAACAGGCAAGAGCCTGATGGGCTCCTGTCCTCAAGGGCCTGGGAGTACAGCTAGGTTAACACAGTGGGAATTTAGGCACAAGAGGATTAACAGCCATTTATCAAAACTAGAATCTAGGGCTTCCCTGGTGGCGCAGTGGTTGAGAGTCTGCCTGCCGATGCAGGGGACACGGGTTCATGCCCCGGTCCGGGAAGATCCCACATGCCGCAGAGCGGCTGGGCCCGTGAGCCATGACTGCTGAGCCTGTGCGTCCGGAGCCTGTGCTCTGCAACAGGAGAGGCCACAACAGTGAGAGGCTCACATACCGCAACATGGGAAAAAAAAAAAAAAAAAAAAAAAAAAACTAGAATCTAAGATGGAAACTCTGTGCCATGAACAGGAGAAAAGACAAATCAGAAACAAACTGATGCTGACGCACACTTTAATTTCTTAAATTTCCCCCACTGTCGAATTAGAGCCTGGAATGAGATTGACCAGAAGTGGAGAGATCTAGGGGCCTCAGCACACCTTCGTTCATTCACTCATTCACTTAAAAAACATTCTGTGATAAACAACTCTGTGCCAGGCACTGTGCTAGGCAAAGAGAGCAAGTGGAGAGTAAGGCGACATAGTACAGCAGAGGAAGAGAAAGAAAGACATCTTTACAAGGTGTAGGCAGGCTGTCAGGAAGCACAGCGCATGGGGAAGCATCCAGAGGAGGAGCTGAGCGATGTGGGAAGAAAGGAAAGAGGCAGGTCAAAACAGCATCTCAGAGTTACACTATGTTGTCTCCATAGGTTAGGTCTCTCTTTGCACGTGATGTTCAGGAATTTGATTTTTAATGAGGGAGAACTTAACTCTTGCCGTAAGTGGTCCTTTCACTAATTATACTGTTGATTCATATCAAACTCTAATGAACATCACTAGGGTTAAACTAACACAGGCAAACAACATCTGTGGTTTTGATCTCCAAACAGTTTCTCCCCATCCATGCCCCACCTCCCCATATCTGTAATGGTCCCCACCATCCTCTATTCGGACCAACTCAAAACCTAGGAGTCATCCATGATTTCTCTCTTTGCCTCGTCACTTCTGTTCCCAATAGCTAACCCATCAGCACATTCTATTCAAAGTCTACTTCCAAAATATATCCTGAATCCAGTTACTTCCCTCCATCTCTACAGCCATTCCCTAGCAAAGGACACCAATATCTCTTACCTCTACTACTATAGTAGCCTCCTAACTGGTTTCCCTGTTTTTGTTCGTGACTCTCCCTGAATCCACTCTCTGCCAGAGTGATCATCTGCCTCAAGACATCCAGTGGTGACCTGTCCCGCTTCGAGACCTTGCTTAGCCATACTTGTTCTTATGTTCTGATCCCTAATTCCCATAAAGGACAGTGACCTAATAGAAATCTTTTGTCTCAGCAGCTACTAAGTTCAGTGGCCAAAATGAAGGCATTTTAACTTCAGATGTCTTCCGTAGCTTAATCTTGCAAATCTCTATCTGCTAGAGTTATTGTGAGGAGTAAGTTTACTGGAAACTCTGGTAAGTTCCAACAGAACTGGTAGACCTAACCATTTATTTTTTAAGATTGGGGCATCTGAAGCATCACATTGGAGCAAAATAGAGTTCTGGAGGGTTTTGGGGGGGTTGTTTGTTTGTTTGTTTGTTTTGTGGTACGTGGGACTCTCACCGCTACGACCTCGTTGTGGAGCACAGGCTCCGGACGTGCAGGCTTAGCGGCCATGGCTCACGGGCCCAGCCGCTCCGCGGTATGTGGGATCTTCCCGGACCAGGGCACGAACCTGCGTCCCCTGCATCGGCAGGCAGACTCTCAACTACTGCGCCACCAGGGAAGCCCAAGTCCTGGAGCTTGACTTTGCCTAACACTGCATGTGGAGCTATGACTAGCAGTTTTCTGATTAGTACACAATAGCAAATGTAACATTTCAGTACTTAGAGAAAATCACTGAGCTGAATATGCTCTTCCTACAACCAGGGCCACAGTATAATCAGAGAATACAGGCTCAATTCTATGGTACTATTAAAGGTCTTTGGTAAAGAATGATTCTTTCCTCTTGGTACTAATTCCTGCCTCCTTAAGGAGAATGAACTTCTCCTTATGAAGGCTAACAAACCTAATCTTGGGTGTCCAAGATAATAAGAGACACTATTTTGGGGGCCAGAAATCACACTAGGGGCTTCATATCCAAAATCTCTAACTCTCACAATCACTGCAAAGGTTAGCCTCATTTTATATGCAAGGAAACTGAGGCTGAAGGACCACACAGTTGGGTGAAAGTAGAGCCCATTTTCGGAGAACAGTCTGTCCAGGTCTAAGCCCTGTGCTATTTTTATTGTCAACACACTGTCTCCAATTTCCTTGACCAATTAGGCAAGAAGAACGTCAGCTCACCTGACACCTTTAGAGAATAAAATAAGCCTTATAACATGACGGAAGTGAAACAGAAAAGAGAATAAAAAGGGAAAGGGCAGAGAGCGTAATAAAGGAGAAAGTTGGCACAAACCCTTATTATTGTTTGAGGTAGAGAGAGTTTATTGGATTTCTAGCAAAATCCACTTTATCTTCTCAATTCAATCAGATTGATAAACCCTCTGAAGATTTATACCATGCTGTCATTGTTTTTCTGACCCATCTGGTGACTGTGATCATGTTCAAACATCAAATGGGAGGAAAATAAATGTGCATTCTTTCTAGAACGGCACACACATATGTTCTCAGCCTGACAAGTCAGATTCAGCTGAAGAAGATGCACACACAAAAATGGATCTGCTTAAACAGGAATGGGCTCAAATCAATTCCCAGGCAGCTGCTTTATTCTGAGCAAAGCTGCATGTAATACTATCTGGGATTAAATATCTCTTTTTCTGATGAGGAGCCAGCCAAATGTTTCCTAGTTTCTAACTTTGTCCCCTTGGTTGGATCTCCAAGAGGAACTAAGAAGGCCTTCCAAGAGATCTTCTGTTGAATATGTTACTCAAGATTCTTCCTCACCAGACCTTTAGTGATTGGAGAAAAATGTCTCTAGGTGAATTGTCTGAGAATAAATCATTTTAATCTGCAGAGAACCTGATTCCTTATTTAAGCACTCTGGGACCCCTGGGAAATACTGTTTTAGTTATTTATTCTTTTAAATAAGGTGCTGATATTTACTGTCATTTTTAATGGCATGCTAAAAAAAAGATATTCTCTCTCTCTCTGACTGAAGGTACAAATTAGCTGAAGGTAATTTCTCTTGCTTGCACAAGAGGATTGCAAGAATATCTTGTTTTGAAAAGCATAGATTTGCCTAAGAATTTCATGAGAAATTCCTGTGTGTCACTTAAGGACAAAACAGCTTTTGTGTCCCATTTCACAGATAAGAAACTCAGCCAGACAGGTATAAAATGACTTTATTGGATGGTAAATTCCAGATCTACAAGCCTAAGCCAGACTATGAGAGGCCAAGTTCTTAAAAACCACACTTCCTTCCTTTAGGTATGTTTTACAACTGTACTCTATTTGAGATTACTCTTTTGTTTAAATTCCTTTCTGACTTGAAATGACCTAGTATTTCATTTTATTTTTGTATCTGTCTTTGCTTTCACGAGGTAAAATTCACTTTCTACTTGTGATCTCGGATTTTAATTTGTGATGTTCTCTGGATCTTCCTGAGGATGAAAAATGCTTGTGACAGAGCAGGTGGGCGCTCTGACTGTACGGGGGCAGGTGCTAACATACACGCTGCTCGGGAGGGTGTCAGCATGCCAGGTATGCTTCTCAGCCTCTGCTGTCACTCTCTTCTCTGCTAATTCATATATTCCCACAGCCTGTTCTGCTTTTGGAATTTGGAGGTCTTGCTCCAAGCCAGCCTGCCTGAGTTTGAGAAGAATCACATATGAAGTTCTGGAAATTGAGCATTCACTGAGTGAGAGAAGAAATATGAAAAACAACTTTATCATTCCATCAAATGTCAGGTCCCTGACATGTGCATCTGTGGAAGAGGCTCAGTGACCCCTTGAAATAAACTATTTCATCTCCTGACAATGTTTTTAAAGTGTGGCCTTTGTAAACTGGCAGGGTCTGGGCTCCCAAGGTGATTCTTCTGCATTGTGATCTCTGAAAAACACCTGTTTTAAGAGATAAATCATCCTATTTAAGAAAATTCCATCTTGGATGGAAAATCGAAGCGTGGTGGGAAATGAAGGGTACATTTTAGACATTTCTTGGCCACTGTGACAGTGTGTTTTCCAGCCTTACTGAAGTATAATAGACATCCAACGTTGTATAAGTTTAAGATGTACAATGTGGTGATTTGTTACACGCATATGTTATGAAATGATTGCTACAGTAAGGTTAACTAACATTTCATCTTCTCACATGATTATCTTTTTGTGTGTGTGGTAAGAAGATGTAAGATCTACCCTGTTAGCAACCTTCAAGCATATAATACAGTATTGTTAACTATAGTCACCAGGCTTAATATCAGATCCCCAGAACTTACTTATCTTATAATTAGAAGGTGCTACACTTTAGCCAACATCTCGCATTTCCCCCAGCCTCCAGTCCCTGACAACTACCATTCTACTCTTTGTTTCTATGATGTTGCCTTTTTTTTTTTAAAGATTCCATGTATAAGTGAGATCACATTGCATTTGTCTTTCTCTGTCTGATTTATTTCACTTAGCATAATGTCATCAGGGTCCACCCATGTTGTCACAAATGGCAAGTTTTCCATCTTTTTATGGCTGAATGATATTTTATATATATATATATATATATATATATATATATATCACATTTTCTTTATCCATTCATGCATCAATGGATACTTAGGTTGTTTTCATGTCTTGGCTGTTGTGAATAATGTTGCAATGAACATTGTGGGTGTAGATCTCTTCAACACAGTGGTTTTATTTCCTGTGGCTACTTACCCAGAAATAAGATTGCTGGATCATATGGTAGTTCATTTTTAATTTTTTAATGAACGTCCATACTTTTGTCCACAGTGGCTATACAAATGACAATATTCTTTAAAACATTAAAATATTAGAAAATATCTTTGAGCAGAGATTGATTTGGTGGCCTGGAAATAGAAATTCTTTGTTTCAGATAGCTTACCCTTTGTTTTATTACTGTGAGAAACACACAAGTTTGCCTCTTTAATTTTTTTTATTTTTTATTTTTCATGGATGGAAAGGCATTTTGTTTTAAATATAGCAGTGTGTACATGTCAACCCTAAACTCTCAATCTAACCCTCCCCTCCCCAGTAACCATAAGTTCATTCTCTAAGTCTGTGAGTCTGTTTTGTAAATAAGTTCACTTGTATCATTTTTTTAGATTCTACATATAAGCAATATCATATGATATTTGTTTTTCTCTGTCTGACTTACTTCACTTAGTATGATAATCTCCAGATCCATTCATGTTGTTGCAGATGGCATTATTTCATTCTTTTTAACAGCTGAGTAATATTCCATTATGTGTGTGTGTGTGTGTGTGTGTGTGTGTGTGTGTGTGTGTGTATACCACATCTTCTATATCCATTCATCTGTCAGTAGGCATTGAGGTTGCTTCCTTGTCTTGGCTATTGCAAACAGTGCTGCAATGAACATTGAGGTGCATGTATCCATTCTCCAGATATATGCTCAAGAGGGGGATTGCTCGGTCATATGGCAGTTCTATTTTGAATTTTTTAATGAACATCCATACTGTTTTCCACAGTGGATATACAAGTGACAATATTCTTTAAAGCATTAAAATATTAGAAAATGTCTTTGGGCAGAGATTGATTTGGTGGCCTGGAAATAGACATCTTTGTTTCAGACAGATTACCCTTCATTTTATTGCTATGAGAAACACACAAGTTTTCCTCTTTAAAATGTGGCTCATTAACATGTCATCTATTCTGGTTATGTTTGTAAATGGCTTTAACTAAGCCATGCTTCTACAAAAACTTGGGTTGATGAGAATTTTGTCTGCTTGGTTGGTTGACTGAGTGGTTAACATCCATCTTTTCTACATTACAGTTGCTACAGCAAAGATTCATTATTGAACAGGACCATGGTTTTATTTCTCACGTTAGTATGGTTTTGTTTGCTTATCAGCTGGAATTTATCAGCAGTTATTTTAATTTATTTAGCTATTATTTCTAACATAAATAAAAGCTTTAAAAAATTGTCATCCAGACATTTAACTTAGAAGAGAAATTGAACAAAGGAGAAAGGAAGATAAAGCTGGTTTTCAGCTAGAGGAATTAGGTTGATAGACCATATAAAGGAAAACAGGATTAGAAGACATGACTTATTTTTTTGTCTGGATCCAACCTCAGGGGTGGAGGAAGGAGGGTTAGTCTAACTGATACGGTTCCCAAAGCCAGACCTTGAGGAGAAAGTCGCTTCCTGAAGGTTGCTAAGTATGTCAGAAGAGGTCAAAACCAAAACTTGTGCAAGGCGTGGGGGTCCAATAAGCCCAGAAGCCCTGTAATGGAGGATTCTAACCCAGGAAGTGGTGCTCCAGGAAGTAATAGTGCAGGTTGAGAGTAGCAGGAAGAGCTTGGCCTCTTAACTGGAAGTGACTTTATATTCTGCAGCTGGTTTTGATGTGCTAGCTGCTGCACTGGGGACAGGAGGGCCAGCTGTAGGTTGAGGCTATGGATGGCACAGGTTGCAAGTTCTGAGTGAATGTTTTTGAACTGCACGTCTCTGCCCATTTGTGGGTCAAAAATTATTGGGTAGCAAAAGGGTTTTTCTAATTTTCATGAAACAATAAAATATGATAGAATAGATAGTACAAAACAGAATAGAGGACACTGCATGGTGTGTATGTGTGTGTGTGCCATTTTATAATGTATTTTGTATTTCTTAGTATATGTCAAGGTCAAACAAAGTTTGAGAAACAAAATAGTTTTCCAGATAGGCCTTGCCTGCCCTAATTCCAGTCATGACAGGCACTGAGCAGGCAACTTTAAGATATAGATAGGTCTGCATCCTCTATCTTGTCTCAGTATTCACTCAGCACCAGCCTCCCTCATGCATTGGGGTTAGAATTTGCCTTGTTGGTTTACCTAGTCAAGATAAGTTTCTTGGGAATCCATGTAGCCTCCAGCTTCAGCCTTTCCTGTGACCCCGTCACATGCACCAGGCTCTTCAACTAGATTTCTATCCTAATTGGCCCTCAAATTCCTAGGTAGTCCTGGAACTCTGCTTTTAAAATCCAGAGTGCTTCATGAAAGCCCTAACGATAAGCCTAATTATTGCTTGGTACATCTTCCCAAGAATGAAAACCCTGCCATTTTACCCCACACATGAACCTGAGTCCTGTGTTCACCCAAAGCTTCCCTCCTGGAACTATGCTTATGTCATAATTCAGACCATCACCACTGATAGAAACTCTGGTTAATGATGTCCCCAGAGCAACTTCAACCCACCTCTCAGCTGGAACTATGGATCATGATGACTCAGGCAGAGCAGAGCTTTGAGATTTATCTAGAGGAGTGGTTCTCCTAGTGTGGTCCCAGATGAGCAGCATCAGCAATACATAGGAACTTGATAGAAAGGCACATTTTGGGGCCCGCGTCAGACCTACTGAATCAGAAACTCTGGGGGTGAGGCCAAGCAACGTGGGTTTTAATGAGCTTTCCAAGTGACTGTGGTACACAGTACAGTCTGAAGGCCACTGCACTGGGGCAGAGGGAAAGGTACTCAAAAATCTATTGACACCTGAAAACAGAGACAGACCATCTTCTTTCTTCTATTGTCTCACATAGATTGCGATGGTGCCATGCTCAAACGAAATGTTTTCGTGTATTAACTCTTTAATAATTAGAACAGAAATAGTTCCACTGCAATCTTTACTCTTTGTTCTTTGTTTTTACTCAATTAAAGTATGAGGACATTTAAGAAGACCTGATTGAATAAAAACTGAGAAATAATAACATAACTGTTTTGAAGTTTGCAAGTTTCCAGAATACTAAAAAAGTTTCCGCTTGTTAAATTTCACTTGCTAAATTTCCTTTTTCCAGCTGGGACTGTCAGCAAAGGAGATACAAATCTCAGGAGGCATCTTTTTTTCTCATGAAAACACAAACCAGTGTTTGGTATTTGTTTTGTCTTGTTTTATGAGTTTCTTTCTTTACACTCAAAAGTTTCAGATAAAACTCCAGACATTAGGTTCCTTATCCCAACTGTGCATTTTTTGGTTTGCCCATCAGACAGTGCCTTAAAGCCCAGATCACTTCTGAATTGTACAGTAATTTACATGTAACCATCTTGAGAAGACAGCATGCCTTAGTGATAAACAAAGTTTCTCAGTATTTTTTGGTCTATGATCCATTTATAAACCTCTTAGTAAAGAGATGGCTCCTTCTGGTCATAAGCCTACTCCTTTGTTAACGCTTAGCCTTCCAAACCCAAGCACAGATGTGCGCAATGATTTTTGCACACTTACACACATATTCACCACCTCTAGACTAGAAACACTGAGACAGACAACAGAAACTAAAAATTAATCAATGCATCTAAACATGGAGTTGGAATTCATGTACCTCATGTTCTACTTAAACCTGTCAATGACAGGTAGTGGACATATATTTTTCTGCCCTGGTCACCATGCCTTCCTTGGGGGAGTGACCCCTCCACCATCCTATAGAAGCCTCCTTAAACCACATAGTGCAGGTGGAATTGATACCACCTTCCTGTTGAAGAGATGGCCATAACCCACACTAGGTCACCCATAGGACTGAGCCCATGTCTCTGGGCACAGTGATTAGATCAGGAATGTGTCCCAAACTAAGCCAGTCATAATGTTCCCAGGACTCTTGTCATGAGAGGCAGCCACTCCTTCTCTATAACCATGAGCATTCAAAGCCACAGGCATCTGGAACATCTGGGGGCCATTGCACCACCTCCTGGGGAGAGAACGAGAGGAAGGCCAGGCAGAGGGAAGTATATCTAACAGCATAGGAGCCATTTACGCCCAAGGTCAAGGGCACCTCCTCTGACTCTCTAGTTAACTGTGTCAACCGATTATTCTTTTTACAAAATCTAGTTTGAGTTGGGTTTTCATCATTTGCAATCAAGAGCCTTACACAGTTTGCTGAATATTCCTGTAAATTGGCTTTGTAATTTATTCAATAAATGGAAAAATCGTACTCAATGGCCTTTTTCCAGATCTATGATGCTAAAACATAGTCTATTCCCTAACTTGGGCAGATTATTTTCTAATATATCATGCCAGTTTATCTATTCTTAGACCAATTTTATTTAAATGAAATCAGATTTATCCTGCCTGGGTTTTCTGTAAAGATTAATTAAGCCAAAATTTATGGATACCATGAAGAGAAACTCTTCCCTTCTGGCCTGATGCAAAACTCTTCACTGGTGCTCAGACCCTGGAGTCTGTAAGTATGGGCTGTGTAAGGTTCGCTGTCTTCTTGCCATTGACCTTGTTTTATAATGAGTACATCAGCCCCTTATTTGGTTCTGGTGAGAATCCAAACAAAGAACAAAAGCAAAATGCCTCGATAATATTTGCTGACATATTGTGAAGTTATATCGTAAGAACCGAAGCATTGGCGGCCCTGATAAACCCTAATGAACACAAGAAAAGGTTGTGTTGCACCATAAAGGTTTTTTTTTTTGTATATAAATGTCACATGAAAGGCAGTGGGATTAAAGATTTATGCTGTGGGGTTGCCTGGAAAATATCACCCAAGCACTATTGTTCCTTTGGCAGTAGATGTAGCGGCACTTACTGTTTGTTTAATCTGGGCCTCTCTTTCTGAGAACTCTCTGCACTGTCAAAATAGTTCTTTGTTCTTAGTGTATACGTGTAGAATTTTATTTAAAAGAACTGGGACCATTTTATTTCTTTTATTAAAAAAAAATAAAAATAAATTAAATAAATAAATAAAAAGACCAGAAGCAAATACAAGAAAATGTTGACAAAGTACACCTCTAAGTATGGGGAACACAAGTGTTTTTTTATATGTTAAAAAAAGTACTTGGATTCAACTAGTTATACCAAGTCATTACCCATAAATAACAAGACTCCAGAAGGATTCGTATATTTATTTTCTGTCCTAATACTAACCCTTAGTGATTAAAAAAGTAAAAAGTTTTTATCAAGTATCATTACTTTGACCCAAGAGATGACAAATAAGCTGCTTTTTTTTTTAACGTCTTTATTGGAGTATAATTGCTTTACAATGGTGTGTTAGTTTCTGCTGTATAACAAAGTGAATCAGCTATATGTATACATATATCCCCATATCCCCTCCTTCTTGAGCCTCCCTCCCACCCTCCCTATCCCACCCCACTAGGTGGTCACAAAGCACCAAGGTGATCTCCTTGTGCTATGCGGCTGCTTCCCACTAGCTATCTATTTTACATCTGGTAGTGTGTATAGGTCCATGCCACTCTCTCACTTCATCCCAGCTTACCCTTCCCCCTCTCCGTGTCCTCAAGTTCATTCTCTACATCTGCGTCTTTATTCCTGTCCTGCCCCTAGGTTCATCAGAACCTTTTTTTTTTTTTAGATTCCATATATATGTGTTAGCATACGGTATTTTTCTCTTTCTGACTTATTTCACTCTGTATGACAGACTCTAGGTCCATCCACCTCACTACAAATAACTCAGTTTCGAAGAGAATACTTGAAAACAACTCAGAACATCAAAGTTACCAAACTTGGAGTCTACCCCCAAAACCTGTTTGAGTAGCACAGAGCAAAAACCCAATTCACCCTTTGTTAAAGCAGTTTCTTCACCTTTCAGATGGGAATTCTGAAGGAAGGGGAACTTAAACTCCCACAGAGAATGCTGTGGAAGGCCAATAAAGACATTTTACATGCAGAGAAAGGTGCCATGTACATATAAACTAAACAATTATTTTGCGGATAATTTGGATTTTTATTTATTAGCAATATTTTTTTATTTATTAGCAATATTTATTTTATTAGCAGTATTTTCACTATTGCTTTGCCACTGAATAATGCCAAGAAATGGCAGGAGGGCAGGGATTTGTAGCATAAAAACAACAGCTCTGTTCACATATGCATGAACATTTCTTTAATCAACTCTAATGTTATTAACACAATGCCTACTCTAGGAATGTAATCATTATACACCAAAAGGAATTTTTCAGACAAACTTTCTTTTCATGCCATTTAATAGGTCAATTATTGGGCAATATTATTCATTCATGGCGTGTGGCATTACAGTGACCCAAAATGTATTGCTCCAAGCAGAGCTTGCTTCCAAGAGATATTAGGATTCAAATACTACAAATCTCTTAGAGTGATTGGTAGACATTCTCAAAGAAAATGTCCTGATATTACATTGGAATATGAACAAATAAACACATTTAAATATTTAAATGTTTTATGTTAAAATATAATATTTAAGATAAGATCCGTTTTTTAAAAAAATTATTTAATTGAAGTATAGTTGATTTACAATGTTGTGTTAGTTTCTGTGGTATAACAAAGTGATTCAGTTATACATATATATTTATTCTTTTTCATATTCTTTTCCATTATGGTTTATTACAGCATATTCAATACAGTTCCCTGTGCTATACAGTAATACCTTGTTATTTATCCATTCTATATATGATAGTTTGCATCTGCTAAACCCAAACTCCCAGTCCAGCCCTCTCCAATCCCCTTCCCCCTTGGCAACCACAAGTCTGTTCTCTATATCTGTGAGTCTGTTTATGTTTCGTGGATAAGTTCATTTATGTCATATTTCAGATGCCACATATAAGTGATATCATATGATATTTTTCTTTCTCTGTCTGACTTAATTCACTTAGGTTGATAACTTCTAGGTCCATCCATGTTGCTGCAAATGACATTATTTCATTCTTTTTTTATGGCTGAGTAATATTCCATTATATATATGTACCACATCTTCTTTATCCATTCATCTGTTGATGGACATTTAGGTTGTTTCCATGTCTTGGCTATTGTAAAAACTGCTGCAATGAACATTGGGGTACATGTATCTTTTCGAATTATAGTTTTCCCAGAGAGCTCCTTAGCCCTCTTTCTACCATGTGAGGATACAAGAAGTCAGCAGTCTGCCACCCAGAAGAGGGACTTTACCAGAACTCAACCATGCTGGTACCCTGATCTTGGACTTACCAGCATCCAAAACTATGAGAAATAAATTTCTGTTGTTTACAAGCCACCCAGTCTGTGGTATTTTGTTATAGCCGCCTGAATGGGCTAAGACAATATATAAGCATAGTGCATAGAGTTACATAAGCTAGTATGAACTAAATACTATAATGTAATCTATAAAGGAGGGTTTTTTTTAAAGTGGATATAGGTAAGACACATCTTTTAATTCCAAGAGCAGAGATCAATACTGACATATTTGATGAAAAAAGAGAATTGTAAATATATCATTTTGTGTTACCAGCAAACTATCAGAAAAATAAAGCCAGAAGTGGTTAATTCCTAGTCTTCATTTTATTAATCTATGAACAACATTTGACAAGTGCGTAACTCCCTCCTTAATATCTTGCCTCACTTGGCTGCCTGGTCTTGGGGTGCAGCAGGGGCGGGGGCGATTCTCCTACTCCACCTGATCCTTCTCAGTCCTCCTTGCCACTTCCTCCTCTGCAAACTTGTAGTGTCAGGGTGTCCCAAGACTGTACTCATTCCCTGGGAAATGACAGTCCCTTAGCATAAGATCACCTGCATACTTTTCTAAGATTTTGAAAATTGCAATTAATTTTGATAATTGTAACTGACAAATATTTATTAAGTACCTATGACATTCAAGGTACTATATTATATCCTTGGGCTGCATTTTTCCTTCAAGAACTTTCCGTGTTGATGGAAGCATTATCTGCACTGTCTAATATGGTAGGCATTAGTCCATGTGGTTATTGAGTAGCTGAAATGTGGCTAGAGTGTAACTGAAGAATTAAACATTTTATTTTATTTTATTTTATTTTATTCTAACTTTAATAGCCACATGTGGCTAGTGGCTACCATATTCAACAATATATTTCAAAGGACTCAGTTATGAAAAGGACATTTATGGTGGTGCTTGATTCTTGGATCTTACCTTTTAACAAGGAAAGGATCCCACAAAAACAAAACAAAACAAGAAAGTTTTAGAATATAGAGGATAAAAAAATCTTTATCACTACTAAAAATGGGTCAATGTCATTGAACTATAGCATATAAAGCTTTCAGAAAGCTGATTTTAATTTTTACTGGTAAGAGATAAAGAAGGTCAAATCAACTTCTTTCATTGTTAAAATTTTTGGCTTCTTTTTAAAAAGCATTGGCACATTCATTCCATTTTTAACTTTGTAAATTTTGGTGACTTGAGAAGAGAAAGCTATGAAATGCACTAAAGAAAGCCCATTTTAGCCAACTTTAGTTTCGGTATTCCTTGTTTTTCAATGGTGTGTCTTAAGTTTCAAAGATCTCACTAGAAGTGTTATTTCATCTGTCTCTAATTCTGAACTTCCTGCTTTGAATTTGTTTCCTGATATTCATCATATGCCTTGTGAATGTCTCCCTGAATCACTGATACATGCTTTTTATTATTGTAAACCTTTGTGTGTTCACAGTCTACTAATGGAAATAATAATCTCAACTGGTTTCTGGCAGAGAAGGGAAATATCTGACATTTCATTCTAATTTACATTCCATTTTATTAAAATTTCTATTCTTTACGGTGCATTGTCTCAGAGCAAATTTTCACATGACAGATATCTAGGTTTTAGTTGCTTAGACATTTTGAGTATTTAAAAGGAAAATTTCTTTATTTATAATTTTTAAACTATTTTTGAAATGAATAAACACCTACTATACTTGTATATTATTAACTATTGTGATCTGTTTCATATTCCAAAAGCCACATCCACCATTATTTTCAAGGCATGCCTCTCTCTCTCTCTCTCTTTAGACTTAATTACTGGTCTTGTATTAGCAAACTGCTGGGAGACACACCCTTAAGCTTTCTAAAATCCAGCTGAAAGGATGTTCTAGTTGCCATTTGATTTTTTTCAAGGGTTTTTTAAAAGGTGTTACAGCCCAAGACTTGCTTTTGGTCTTTAAGCCTTGGAGTAAAGGCTGGAGTAGAAGACCACATCTTGCTGGAGGACCTGAACTCCATGCTCTCAGGCTATACCTTCATTTAAGAATCACTTACTGAATGACACCACAGAAATGCAAAGGATCGTAAGAGACTATTAGGAACAACTCTATGCCAATAAAATGGAGAACCTAGAAACAATGGACAAATTCTTAGGAAGGTACAATCTCCCAAGACTGAACCAGAAAGAAATAGAAAATATGAACAGACCAATTACCAGTAGTGAAATTGAATTAGTAATTTTAAAATACCCAAGAAACAAAAGCCCAGGACCAGATGGCTTCCCAGGTGAATTCTACCAAATATTTAGAGAGGAGTTAACACTTATACTTCTCAAACTGTTCCAAAAAATTGCAGAGGAAGGAACTCATTCTATGAGGCCACCATCACCCTGATACCAAAACCAGACAAAACTATCACAGAAAAAGAAAATTACTGAATGGAAAGATAGCATGAGAAACTTTTTTTTTCATAACCCAGCACATTCTAGGTCTCTACTGTCCCTCAAAATTCTATTTCAAACCTGCTAGTTATTTTCTGAGTTCATCATATGTAGCTAAAAGAAGGCTGCAAATACCTCAACAATAGAAACCATGTTGCCTAAGTCCACAGTTCATTGGTTACATTTCTATCTTCTAGTTTATCACAGAAGATTGTTATACCAAATGCTTCATGGTTATATAACATGAGCCATAATTTCTTCAGGATTTTATGATAGTTTCTTCAACATTTTTCCAACATATACCCACCATCCACTTCCATATCTTTCAGGTTTTTCTTGCAGCCAATACCAGACAATACAAATTCCTATATAGGTTTGCTATTGCTACAAAAATGTTGTATAACAAACAGCAAAAGATCTCAGAGGTATGCAACGATAAACATTTATTTGGTTCACCTCTCTGTGGATTGGCTAGGGATCTGCTGGTCTAGGCTGGGGCAGTTCAACAGGTTGACTCTCTTCCTTGAGATTCTCATCTTCCTCCTGGAACCTGTGGACTAATCTAGGAATGTTCTTTTCATGGCAACAGCAGAAGGCAAGAGCATTTCCAGCCTCTGTTGGGTCACACCCGCTAATATCACATTTGCCAAAGCAAATCGCCTTCTAAAACCAAATGAAGCCAAAGACAGTCACATGGCCAAGTCCAACATTAAAAGAGTGGGGAAGTTTACTTCTTCTATGGAAGAGAAAAGGAAGGGACTATATCTGACAGTTGTTAAATCTGCCACAAGAAAAAATCTTGTTTCTCTTTGATTTCTTTCATAACTCCTATATAAGTTAGGGAAACTTTGGGTGTAAGCAACAAAAATAAATCTGGCTAACCTAATCATAAAGGGGATTCATTGGAAGGGTTTGAAGAAATTCATAAAAATCAGAGAAAAATCTGATCATATAGGCCTCAGAAAGGATTAGGGTCAGGAAGTCTTCAAAGATGTAGGTGATAGAAACTCTTGGTCTCTGAGGGATTCTGCATAGAATGGGGAAAATTTTCCCATCAAGTCACCCGCTGAAGATTCAACTTCCCAAGACAGAGTTAAGCCATCCTGATCAGCCTTAGGCCAGTAAAGAGCCAGGGTACTGTCCCACCAAATCTACATATAACAGGGAAGATTTGGCCCTTAAAGGAAAATCAGTGTTTTGTTATCAGAAGTAAGGGAACTGCGTGCTAAGAAGGCAAAATCAACAGGTGTGCACCCCAGTTACCAATCTATTGGAATTTTAAGGATGTTAAACCTGTCAAAAGCAGTATATTGTGCTAACCCACTTACACAAACTTATCCAGTAAAGACTTGAATGAAGAAATAAATCTGTGTCACTCTAGTCAACAATGTGCATCAGAGGCCTTGGAATCAGAAGATCTGGGAGAAAGTTCCAGGTCTACCATGGACTAATTATATGACCTTAGGCAAATCACTTAATGGGAACTTGTATGGCTTTTCCTTAATGAATGACTTTCTCATTCATGTACTGCTACACAGTCAGGCCCCAGTTTATGTCTTACTCTGCAACTAATCTCTCTTTATTTTTCCATTCTATTATTCTTAGTGAAATAATATTGCTGAGAAATTATTTTATTTGAATTGACCTCATGGAAATCTCCCCCTCTTCCCTCATACAAGGGAGAGGAGGCACAGTGCCCCTTGCCTCAGGGAATTGTTGTGTGTGGCAGAATCTCCTGACATTTGTGGTTCCAAGAACTTAAACCCATTAAGAGATCATGCTGGTGCCTCTGAAGAAAATATAAGAAATCAGGAGAGGGAAGGATTTCCCTGAGGGTTGAAAGAGCTTTCCTGGGGCCTCCCTGGTGGCGCAGTGGTTGAGAGTCCGCCTGCCGATGCAGGGGATACGGGTTCGTGCCCCGGTCTGGGAGGATCCCATATGCCGCGGAGCGGCTGGGCCCGTGAGCCATGGCCGCTGGGCCTGCGCATCCGGAGCCTGTGCTCCGCAACGGGAGAGGCCACAACAGTGAGAGGCCCACATACCGCAAAAAGAAAAAAAAAAAAAAGAAAGAGCTTTCCTGAGCTAAGAGTAAGAGAAAGAATAATAAGAGCAAAGTCTCAAGTGGGGCTCAGAAGAAACACACACACTCATACACTCTCTTCACCTGTTCTACCTCTTGGGCAGACTCATGGGCTCATGTCCAAGCCTACAGGGCCCTGGGGAGCCCCACTGAAATCTTCATGTCCCCTCACGGCATCAAGCTTAGGGACGTTCAGTCACTAGGCTCTAAGGGGTCCATAAGAAAAAAAAATAATAATAATAAGACTATCACATCTGTAGGAAAACAAGGACCAATGCAGCCCATGGAATCTCAGAGAACACCCCAGTGAACAGATGACTAATGAACTGATCATCTCTCATCCCTAAAACTTGGTATTGCACCAGGATGGAGTGGGGGAAGTTCTGCATTGTTTGAGATGAAGTTACCACCATGCCAACATATGGAGCTGGAAACAGGAATTAAACTGAGTTACAGGAAAAATAAAGTCATATTTTGTGCACACCAAGGCCTGCAGTCTGAGATCCATACTAGCTATCTATGTACATGCTTGCCTTCCCAATTGAATTGTGAGCTCCTAGAAGACACCAAACAGACTCCTTCATTCTTACATCAGGGCCTCCCAGATGTTAATGTTCACTTGTATCATCTGGATCTCATTAAAACACAGATTCTGATTCAGTAAAGCTGGGGTGGGGCCCAAGATTCTTCATTCCTAACAAATTTTCAGATGATGCTGGTCATGAGTAGCAAGGCCACAGAGATTCTTAGTGATCTACACATGTAATAGATGCCAGGGTGAAGGGAAGAACAAACAAGTGAAAAATGATGATTGAATAACTTGAAGAATTGTGAAATGTGCTGACTCTATTCACCTTTCACATTTTTACTTCCAGGCCCAGAATAGGAGAGATGGAAGGTACAACATATGTACAACACTATGCTAAATGAATTCATGGGGACATGTTAAAATGATCAATTATTCTTCTAGTCAGTACTATTTATCCATTCCACTACTATTTATTAAGTGTTCAAACACCCATGCTAGGAAGGTAAACAAAAGGCCCACACCTCATGCTACTGTATCCTAATTAGGTTTATTAACTTTTTGACTCTAGGCTAGATAGAGTGCTGGACATATGTTATCTCATTTGATCTGTAAAAGAACTAGACAAATGAGAATACTGAGGGCCGTAGTGATAAAGTAACTGGCTTAAAGCCAGTTAGCTAATAAAAGGTAAGGTATGGATTTGAACTTGATTTTCTTCATGTTCAGTCCTCTTTACAATATCCTAGTGAACAAAATGTACCATTAAGCACATTGTTAGAAGTGATCATTAGGCTCTTCGGACAGGCCATAAAACCCTATTGCTAGGTGAGAAACAGCAAAAAAAAAGTCTTACCTTCTTAGTTAAAAAGATTTTTGTTTACAAAAAAATATGCTCATTGGGTTACTGCACATCAGGAGTCATCTGATTTCCATCTGGCTAATAGGCAGTAATCTCATATGTGAAACCGTTTAAATATACATCTTTATTTTAAATACTTTGTGGATTTATTGGTCTTCCATGAAAGACAAAGTTATGGTCTCAGTGGTTATTACCATATCACTGAAGACATTACAAGTCCTCGGAGAGCCAACTTCTAACAAAATGAGGACAAATGTAAAGAATTAATAACTCTAGCAATTTAGGCATCTTCTGTTTGCAAAGAAATTTCTCTCCCAGCTCTACAAGAACTCACTCTACAAGAGTAAGTTCTCTTGGAGCAAAACTGATTATTACCGTACAGAGAAAATTCTTACAGCTGGCATTATGCTGCCCAGGGGCTTCAGAGAGACCAGGTAGCTTGGAAAAGAAACACAGGTGATATAGGTAGCAGCACCACAGCTAAGGCTCTCATTCAATTGTGAGTTGCATGTTAAAAGACACCATGGGAAAAAAAGACACTATGGACTTCTGCTATACTTGGACTCTTCTCTTACTTAGATAGTTCTCTTCAACAGAATATGCTTAATTTAGCAACATAGTACCCCAATCAGTTACTAATAGACAGTGGTCAAGAAATGTATGTGTTAAATACATGCTGCAGAGTGCATACAAAATTCAATTAACATTATAATTGTCTCAATATTCTAATATCAATGGGGTTAGTGAGGGGTGGCTGTCACAAAGCAGAGATAACCTTGGTACCCAACTGCTACAGCCAGAGTGACCATGGTTTGCCCTGTACAGCCCTGGTTTACCACCATTGCTAATAGCAACACTTTTCACTTTCACATGTGCTCCCATTTGAACAACAAATTATAGAGTCACTTTATTTCTAACTGACTCTCTTGTCTGCACAAACTTCGCTGCTTGCTAATTTGCAGATTGAGCTGGGAATCCTGCCACCCAGAGAGAAATGAGTGAAGAGTATAGATCCCAGTGTCCTCTGATTAGGGAGATCGTAGGATAACTCAATAGTCAACAGCAACACCACTTCAGATCTCCACCATGAATATCTGAGATTTATGCATTTTTTCCCATTTCTTATTAATTTCTTACACAGGGGCAAATACAGTCATTATCACCACATGACAAATGATGGAGCTGAAGTAAAGAAAATCTAGTTAAAAAGTATATGATCATCTACTTGATGATGAGCATATCATAGGTGGGCATAAAAACACTTAAAAAATAAAATACATTATTCTATCTTCAGGGTGTTTAGAATTTATTGTGGAAAAGCATAGGTTAATGGAAAAAAAGTAAGAAGCAGTAAATGATAAATGTAGACTAATATTATGCCTAAGTGTTGAAAGAGCTCTCTCAAGGTTACATAATAAATATACACCAGGGCTTCCCTGGTGGCGCAGTGGTTGAGAGTCCGCCTGCCGATGCAGGGGACGCGGGTTCGGGCTCCGGTCCGGGAAGATCCCACATGCCGCAGAGCGGCTGGGCCCGTGAGCCATGGCCGCTGAGCCTGCGCGTCCAGAGCCTGTGCTCTGCAATGGGAGAGGCCACAGCAGTGAGAGGCCTGCGTACCGCAATCAATCAATCAATCAATCAATAGAAATAAACGTCAGAGTTAAAAATAAAGGAAGTGGATGGAAAATAAAAATTTATCGAGCACATCATATGGGTCCATATGAGCTAGCTTTAGGTCTGATTTCACTTAATTCTCATTACAAGTCCTATACAGGCAATAAGGATTTCTTTGCAGACAAGGCAACACACCTTGAGAGATTAAGTAAGTTGCCTGAGGTCACACAGTACACACAGTGGACGCCCTGAAAAAAATGTTCTCTCTCCCCTGTACTGTAGGAATTGACCTCATTTCTCATAGCCCAGGGCAGAAATTGGCCAATATCAGGAATCTTATGAGTGTCTAAACTCAAAGGAAATAAATTCAAAATTGTACAAAATATAATATAGAAAAAAAAAGCAAAACAGGAAAATTATATGTGTATACATTTTAACTCTAAATAAATGAAAGGAGACTGCTTCTCCACATTTCCAAAAGCAAATTCCCATGCAGTGGTGTATGATTAGGGAAAGAAAACAAAAAGGGATTGTGTAAAAATACATACTGATCCAAAAAGTCTTTGTTGAACTGGTCATGATGAATTCTCTATGAAGACTCCCCTACAGAACACAGTATTAATCTCTTCTTGCTGTTCTAATACTGATACAGCAAAACCCCTGTTAGGTGCCACCATCACTGTGTGGTAGAGGATAGCATTGCTGGGTGGTAGATGAAAGCTTCAAAGCATTCAAACCATGAATGTTTGATGCTGCTACTGATTCTATTCACTCCCAATTTATCAAATACTTTGGAGTCACAAAGTAAGGTACTGGATGAGGAAGCAGAGCCTGGGGAGAGAGTAAAACACAATTCAGGACCTCGAGTACACTATAATCCGGTAGGAAAGTGGACAAATATATTTACAAGATTACAAATCATACATGATGAGCCAAAGTGAAGTAAAAATAAAGAGCTAGGAAGACACTAGTGTCAAGTGACGATTAATCCTAATTACCCTTTCCCTCCCACAGGTGAGCTTCAACTTCTTTATCGTTAAAAAGGGGCCCGTACAAATACCTTTTGGTATCGCTTATATGTGGAATCATCGAACTCCTAAAGCGGTTGCCAGGTGCTGGGAGGGCAGGGGGAAATAGGGAGAGGTTGATAAAATAAACTAACTAACCTTACAAGATGAGTAAGAGCTGGGGATCTCATGCATAACACGGTAAATACCGTTGATAACACTGTATAGTGTCGCTGAAATTTGCTAAGAGAGAACTTGTTCTCACAAAATAAAAGGGTAACTACAGGAGGTAATGGATGTGTTCATTAACTTGGGGAAAATTCTCTCACAATGTGTGTGACATATATATATATATATATATATATATATATATATATATATATATATATATATATATATATAGTGATTATATATATAATCAATATGTTGCACACTTTAAATATCTTACAATTTCATTTGTCAATCATACTTCAATAAGGCTAGAAAAAAAGTGGAGGGGCGGCAGTTACTTAATACCTTCTACGACTTCCTCACTGGGTCGCCATAAGAATGTAATTTTTTAAACATAAAATTGTCGAAAAAGTGCTTTGAAAACTGCGTGGTTGGATGTTGTTCATTTCTGCTTTAGATATTCTGCTGATCTCTTTTGTCCCCGAAAAGAGAACAAAGAAAGTTGGAATTTATATAGATGAACATGTTCCTAACTGTCCCATATTTCCAAGAGGTGTTAATAGGAGATGTTTCTTTAAAAAAAAAAAAAAAAAAAGGTGGAGGTGGTTCCAGCATTAGCAGCATTGTGTATTGATTGTGGTCTCCAGACAGCCCCCCTTTGCCCGCTGGCCCCTGGAGTTTAGGCTTCTAAATACTGCTCCGTAATGAGGTTTTCACTCTGGCCCCAATGAATGAGCATGATGGTTCCATCCAGTTAAAACATGCTGACAGTATGTTTTACAAACCTTAGGTGTATACAAACGTGATGTTTGAATTTAAGGGTGTGATTTGGTTTTTGTTGTTGTTGGGATTTTGCTTGCTTGTTTTTTGATGTCCCTTAGAGAACTGTGGACCATGCGAGCGTACGCACCCTAGCTTGCGTAAGCTTGGCTGTTTCCACTAGGAGCCCAGACTCTACCGGTTAGTTCTCCCAAAAGGAAGAATCTTCCGGCCCTTTGTCAGGGGCAGCCTGAGGTCCCATGCTGATCTCCCACTCCGACCCCTGCAACATGACACCACAATTGCTGTCCCCACTCTGCTCCCAATGAAGTGCATTAAATGTACACTATGATGTGTACCCATCACCCTGCTCAGAGCTCTGAAAGCCCTAAGCTTTCCCTCTCCCGAGCCCAGACCCTCCCCCTCCCCTCAGTGGATTCAGCGGGGCTAGAGGCAGCCACGAAGCTGCCTGGAGTGTTATTCCTGTCCAGTGAGCCCGAATTCTCTGAGAAAGGCCCATTCAGTTCACAGAAAAGCCCCTGCGCATGGTTCCCACTTCGGAACTAGAGATTAGTACTTAAGCAGACAAGTTAACCCATGCATCTGAGCCTCTTTGCAAAGTCACAGCACGCAGCCACACGGCTCTGTCCCTGAGAAGTCTTACAGCAAATCACCTGTTTGCTTTTCCTTACTCTAGTTGCCCAAACTATTTGGAGCCCAGGAAACTTTTTGGCAACCTGCCTTTCTAGGTATGTATTGCTATAAACTGACAAAATCCCTGGAGGATGTGGAATAAACGCACAAGGCGGAATCTTCTGGGTGAGCTCTGATTTCAGCTTTCAGTTGTGTCAGAACAGATGGGCCAAGAAACCCTTCGCCTGTGTCTGCGAGCCAGTCCAGGAATAAGAAGTGGATGGAGCAGGTGCAGAAGAATCTGGAAGAAGGCAGAAGCCAGGGTGTGAGGCCAGAAATGAAACCAAGCGGGGATCCCGTGGGGCTCCCGGGCATGGAGGCCTTTTTATCCCCCGTTTCTCGTAGGCAAGACTCCAGCCTCCATGACCTTCCCTGAGTTCCAAAGGGCAGATTCAAACAGTTGCTAATCCACGGAGAAGCAGCCAAGAATCCACCTGAGGTGAGATTAAAGGGACCAGAGAAGCTCATCAAGACTGGGAGACCAAGCACCTGAGACCCTGCACACACCCTAATTCTTCTCAGCAACCCCACCCTTGAAATATCGCTATAAAACTCCTCGTCACATCCTCCCGGCTTGGGACACTTAGTTTCTTGAGGCAGGAGCCCTCTGTGTCCCCATTGACTGGCAAACTAATAAAGCTGTGCTTTTGCACCTCACCCCAAACTCTCCCCACAATTTAGTTCTCGGCACCGGTGTCCAGAGAAACTGAGCTTTTGGCCTCAGAAGGAACGGCGCGCAATCTACCCTCCTGGCACCACCCCGCCCTCCTGAACACCCCTCCAGCCTCCAGCTTGAGCCTCTGAGGAGGGAAAGCGGAGTCCAGCTCAGGAAGCCGAGGCCTGGAGGACGCTGGCACGCTGAGCACAGGGAGGGCTGTTCGGGGCACAGAGCAATCCTGCGTCAAGGAGACAACTATCCTTTCCACCTCATCCCCCGACCCTATTTTCTGCCACAAACTGCAGCACAAGTCTGGCCCCTGAGCCCAGAGGAGCTGCCTTCTCAGGGGTGCGCAGCAGAGGGACAGGCAAGGGCCCAGGCAGGGGGTCCAAAGGAGAAGAATGACCTGGTTTGTCCCCAGGAGGGACACCACAACCCCTGACAATGATGTGCAGACTCTCCGGAGGTTGGGGGGGGTGTTAAGGTCTTCTGGGGGCTCTGATGATAGGAGCGCTGTCCTTGGGGCCTTACCCTGCCTGTAATCCAACCCAGACACTAAAGCTCTCCAGGCCTCCTTTGTATATCAACGAACCTTCTAGTTTCCTCCTCCTTTTTTTCCCCAGGCCACACTTCCCCATCCGCCCCGTCCCTCTGGAGCAATCAGCTCCAAGAAGGGTGTAGCTGGACTGCAGGGCCTTTCGTGTATTTTATTCAAGCGATGCAGTGGAGGGTGGTGTCGAGGCCCCCCATGGGGTTACTGGATGGTGAAATGGGCCTGTAAAACAAACGGTCAGACTTGGGTTGGGGGTTTTGCCAGTAAAGGGAGTTCCCGTTGTCTTAAATCATCCGGGATTGTTTACTGCAGAAGGCAGCCGTTTAATCTGAAATACAGACAGAAATAACTGCAGCCGTCCATCTCTGCAGGTTTTGGCTGAGCCCAACTTTTACATTCTAAGCACTGTAAGTATGGAGTAGCCTGGATGGCTCGAAGCCAAAGGGTAATGTTTCCTTTCACTGTTGTTGAGAAAGGCATTCAGGAAAACAATTGAGCACAATAAGGGCCTTCCTGTTCCGTTGGGCAGGCGGGTGTGTGACCCACCCAGCAAATGTGGAGTGAGTCATCCTAGCTTCTTCCTCCTTTGTCAAAGGCTGTCTGAGGCCAGCTACACGAGATGAGCATCTTGGAATCCATTTCTCCTACCTCTCCAGGCACCGGGGATTTCCTCGATACCCAAAGTCAATGTTTATGCAAGGAAATGTCACCAACATATTTTGGTTGGGAAAGGCCTTGGCCCTGCGTTTCCCTGCAGCCAAAAGTCAGTTCTGCAAGTTCCCTTGCAGAATCCCACTGGAGTTGCTCCAAGAAGATTCAAAATGCCTAAATTGCATGGGCTTTTCATTACGTGGGTACACAAACTCTACCTCATGTGTTAACTAACACGTACTTGGCTAGTTGCGTGCCAGCCAATTGTAGCTGCCCACGGAGGGGAAAGAGCTGACAGAACTCAAATAAAAGCAGCTGTATATAGAATTAATTAAAATAAGACCACATCTTACAATATATTATGACCTTTAATTTTCCAAGCAATGCAACTGAAATACTAAGAGTTGCACTGACATGTCCTGGATGTATGAAAAGAAGCCTGGAGAGATGTGGGATGGTCAACAGTCGGTTGGTAGTGGTAAAGGCAGCTCTCTCTCTCTCTCTCTTTCTCTCATTCTTTCGCCACCTTCTTTCTTCCTCTCTCTTTCCCCTGCCTCTAGAATTATGGTAAAATATTATTCCGTGAATGGAATCTAAAGTCTAAAAGATCTTTCAGAGTATAATCCAATAGAGATGGTAAACTTGACATCATTTCCCATACTCTATCCTACGAGTCAACACTCAGTGTTCCTCAACCAAAAGTTAAACCAATTGATATTGTTTTAAAGGCTCACAGGACACACCACTCCAAAATATGCCACTTTGGTATACTGATTATTTTGTAGGCACTTGAAAACAGCAAATGCAGGAAGGGACTTTCTCTGAACTTCCCTTATCCGACTAAAGACAGATCCTCCAAAAGGAACTCAGTTGTTGTAAATTCCTTCCCCGGGAGTTTCATCAACCACGGAAGATTGATTTAGCACAGGAGGGGAGACTAGCAGTTGACACCACACCCAGACAAACTTTGTCACAAACTATCATATCTCCCATCTATTCTAGGACCTCCAACTTTCCCGAAAAATCATTGAGATGGTATTGAAACCTGACTCCTAAGCCACCTCTTTGACTCATTTTTTCCTGAGCACCTCCCATGTCTACATGAGGTCTACATGTTAATAAATATATTTGTTTTTCTCTTATTAATCTGTCTTTTACTACAGAGGTCTCAACTAAGAACTCAGAAGTGTAGAGGGAAAATTGTTTTTCCTCTCCTACTGTTATAAGCATCCACTTTGCCTTTGCAAAAGGAGCTGCCACTAGTTGCTCATGTTTTGATAAAATAAGATGCAAAAAAGAAATTCTTTAGTACTTTATTTAATACTATATAGTATTTTGAAATGGCTATGAGTTTCAAGTCTAACAAAACCATACTTGGGCCCCATCTCTTCCATTTCCTAGCTATGCTACCTGGACATTTGACTTCTCTGTGCCTCAATTTCCTCATCTGAATATAGGGTTAATGATAGTGCCTACCTCACAGGGTTGTTGTGAGGATTAAATAAGATGATTAATATGGATTATTTAGTGTCTTGCCCAGCACTCAGTAAATGTAATTACTACTAATCATCATCATCGTCATCATCTAATCAAATTGTCATTGGATTAACTTTTTTCATTGGAAGTCTAATAAGCTGGGCTTGGCTAAGCTGGAAGCATAATGTCACCCCTTAGGAAGGTACAGTCTCTCTCTTTTGCCAAAATAAAATTAGCCTCTTAAAAAGAAAATGTTTCTGATGAAGGATAGGAGTGATTTGTCAGTTGAAAAGTAATATCTTTTTTCAATCAAATAGAAGATATTTTTTAAATGTGCACATGGCAGGGCAGCAAAGCCACTAGATTTCTCCAAAAATTTGGTAGTCCGTTCAATTGAGACATAGTTCCTAGAAATTTACACATGTGGTCCACCAGAACCTTCAACTAAACAAATCAGGTAAATGAAAATATTCATTTGTGTTACACTAAAACATCTGCCAGATTGGTACACTAACTGGATTAAGTTTATAATTAGAGGACTACCTGGAATACACTTTCTCTTCTCTCACTATGAAGGAATCTAAAAAAAAAAGTTGTTCCCCCAAACACATTCAAAATCCATTCTTGTAGGTCATTTGTACATCTCGACCAGTCAATAAGAAAACTATGTTAAACCGAGCTATTCTGAAGAACCTCAGGAGGACATTAAGCTGGAGCAGATCTCATTTCTGAATCACAATCTACATCCCTAAGAGAGACTCAGCTCTGATCTCAAGAGTTTCATGAAAGAAAACATTGCTACAAAGCCAATGAACTCCAAACTTGAGCAAGATTTTGGCAATGTGGCCAGAAAATTCAGTACAATTCTGGTTAACATACCCAGCATTTTTACCAATGGTCTTCTTGGTGGGAACAGTTGATTTTCAGCTCAGTCAGGTCTTTTGGAAACTGAACCACAGGAATAGCACAGCTGCTGAGTAAATCAGATACATCCTGTGGTTTGCACTTCAAAGGTGGCCACAGATTCTTAAGGTATGATTCATAGTCATCAAAATCTATGAATCTCCTCTGAAATTGTTCTTTCACTACCACTAAATAGCTGTGTAATTCTTCAAATCTGTGACCCCATTGAAGTCAAGGAAATTTGGCAGGAGACTATGAATGCAATAGGAAATGAGTATAGTTGTCACCTACTTAGGCCACTTGGCCTGTTAAAACCTGCATTTACTTGAACAAGAATAAGAAGGAAGCCAGGGCCCATGTTTTCTTAAACCCTTAGGGGGTCCATGGAATACCTAATTAAGCAAATATTCAAAGCCTAGTGTCTTATGTCATTCAGGAATCTATGTTAAAATTTGAAGGTTCTACCAAACTACTAAATTCTATTCTATATACATATGTCAGTTTTGAGAGTGTAGGAGCTAAGCTATATCAGAAAAATGCTAGGCAGAAGAAACCTATTAACTTCAGCAGCAGAAATATCCTATTAATTCTTTGTTCCAAAACAGGGAGTTACAAAATGCTCAGAGAGTCCATATCAGTAATTGTACTCCAGGTATAAAGTGATAACTGTATCCATTAGTTTCTACTATATAACAAAGCACCCCAGAACTTAGCAGCTTGAAACAATGGCCATTTATTTAACTCACATTTCTGTAGGTCAGTACCTGGGGCTGTGATCAGTGATCCACTCGGTGGCTCTTCTGGTCTCAGTTGGGATCGTTAATGCATTTATGGTTGGCTACAAGGCCAGTTGAGCTCGACTAGTCTAGAATGGTCTCAATGTAAATGACTTATCTCTATTCCTGGGCTTGTTCATAAATTATCTGGCCAGGGTTCTGAGAGTGTGGAAATACGCAAGGCCCCTTGGAGCCTAAGCTCAGAACTAGAACTGTTACCTCCACTGCATTTCGTTGCCAAAGCAAGTTACTAGCCCACCCTAGACTCAAGTAGTGGGGAAATAAACCCCACTTATTGATGAGAAGAGTTTCGAAGTCAAATCACAAGCATGAAAAACTGGCCATTCTTGCAATCTACCCACAACCTCTCACACGTGTGTTCCTTAATGGCACAGCCACTAAACCCAACAGGAGAGGGGTAAGTGACAGCATGGGCTGAGGACAGCATCCCTGCGTGGCGTCAGTCAGAGCTCAGCAGCGAGGATGCCTGACGCTCCTCCATGGCAACCCCTCCCACCTTTTGGTACTCCTGAGACAGGGGACGGTCACTTTAACATGAGTAGCAGACAACAAGGCAGCTGCCCTAAGTAATTATGTACAAAGTACAGCTCAAATTTGTGTTTCTAGGCAAAAAAAGAATGGAAGCGGAGGTTTGAAGGAAAGCACGGGTGGAATGCCCAGCACTGCGAAAGCCAGAGGAAAAACCCAGAGAAATCCTGAGAAATGAGGATGAGAGTCCCTCCAGGGAACCGGGATTTTCTTTCATGCTTGGTATCACCTAAAACTACTGTGACAGTTAATCTTATATGTCAAATTAACTGGACCACAAGGTACCCCGATATGTGGTCAAACATTATTCTGGGTGTTTCTATGAGGGTAGTTTTGGATAAGATTCACATTTCAATCGATCGGCTGAGTATAGTAGATTGCCTTCCCTGATGTGGGCTGCATCTAATAAGTTGAAGGCCTAAATAGAGCAAAAGGCTGACCCTTCCCCAAATTCCTCCTCTGAGTTGGCACGTGTATTTTTCTCCTGCCTTGGAATTCAAACTAGAATGTCAGCTCTCCCTGGCTCTCAAGCCTGCTGGCCTTTGGAACTGGACTATGTCTTTCCTGGGTATCCAGCTCGCTAACTGCAGATCCTGGGACTCCATAATCTTATGCACCAATTCCTTATAATATATCATATATGATATGATATGATCGTATGAAATATGTACGTAGGGTTTTTTTCCTATTTCTATGAAGACCCTGACTCATGCACTACTTAGTGGGAAACTGTGCCAGGCACAAGGACAAAGCGCTCGACGCATGGTAGAGGAAAATGGCCCATCCCCAGGCACACCATCCCTTGATCTTTGTCTCAGCAGCACCAAACCACTCTAGTCATCAAGGGCAGAAGAGAAAACCTTCAGCTGCTAAAACCCTAGTGTCATCACGGTCCTAGTCTCATCACCATGGATCGCGGCTGCGGTTGTCACGTTGTATTTGGTTTGGCTGCTTTTGCTTTGTTCTGTTTTTGCCTGAGCTGATGAAGCAGCTCACGTTCTAGCATGAAGCATGTGCCCACTCCGTCTATCAGCAGGCATGCCCTATGTGGGCAATATCTCTGGGAATCTTCCAGAAATCCAATCCACAAGAGCTAGTGTGCAGAGAAGCTCTATCCTTGGAACCTGACAGCACATAGGCTAGTAGAAATTCGAGTTGACCAGTCTCTTTCCTAGTTTGCTCAAGCTTCCCTCACAGTGACCAGAAGGTAGGCACAGATGCCAGAGAAACACAGTAGTGGAGAAATACATTTCAGTGGTGGACTTCGGCTTTTTATGGGGATGGCTTTGTGATTTTTCAGCTTCGCTCGGCTGAACTACAGACCGCAGAATTCCCTTTCTGGTCTGTTGTGCTTAGCGTGGACTACAAAGTCTACCCTCTCTCCTGGGAGTTAGAGAAGGGAGGGAAGCAGAAGCCGAGTGGTAGCACATGCACACCTTCCCCCAGTGAGTCAGTCAGGCACTAGTATGACTTACTAGGTCCTGCTGTGAAAGAATTGTGCAGATGAAATTAAGGTCCCTAATCAGCTGACTTTAAGTTAAACCATAGGGAGATCATCCTAGCAGGCCTGACTTAAACATTTGGAAGCCCTTTAAAAGAGGGACACGCCTTTCCCTTCCCCCATCCCCACCCTCTGAGTTCAGAGACTCCACGTTTCAGTTCATGCTTCTGGGATTCTGAATGCTCATGATCTTCCCTTCTTGACTGCCTACCCCACAGACTCCAGGCTTCCTTGGTCTGTCCCCATAATTGCATAAACCAATCCCTTGTGATAACCTCTGATTGAACCCTGACACACAGTTATCATCAGAAAACAAGAAGAATATATTCAAATTTACCATTTGGGTCTTCCACAAAGAGATGAGGGGCTACAAAGTAGCCTGTGGGGAAAGCACAGACTCAGGTACCAAATGGCCTGGACCTCCTCCCTGCAACTCCCTTCACCAGCCAAGCAAGGGGGGCAGCTAATTCTCCTAAGCTCTTGAGCACTCTTTCTGTATCTGTAAAACAGTGTTAATACTAAGTCAAGCCTACCTATTTCACAGGGCTGTTTTGAAACATCAAAGGAGAAAATGTATATGGAAACATTTGTAGTCTGCCAAACAAATGAGATGTTTAGTTTTAAAATCACCTAGCCTAACATTTTTAATTAAGGGAGGCAGAGAGTGAAAGACTAAAGATTTACTACATGCCTACTGTGTACAGGAAATGTGACTACTGTCCCATGCTATCCTCTTGACCTTCCTGTGAGGCAGGCAGTATGTGCCCCACATCAGAGATGAGGAAATGGAGGTACAGAGAGGTTGACCAACTTGCCTAGACCACAAGATAGATCTGGAGTCCAGTGTGAAACTGGTTTTATGACACCAAAGTGCAGGCTCTGTCTGTAACACCAGGACCTCCTCTTTTACAAAACAAAAGATGATCGTTTCCTGTGATACTGTGAAATACATTCTACCTGAAGGAAGACTTTTCGAGACATACTTTCAGTATATCCACTATTCTTTGGGACCTCCTAACTTTAACTGAGGAGCAAACAGAATCCATTTTCATTAACGTAGACTTTGTCGCATCTGATAGGCTCTGCGTCACAACACTGGAGACATCAATAAAAGAGAAAACCTCTTCTGCTTCTTTGCCAACCAGCAAATTTTCTTTCCTTAATTTACAATACAACGATGACTGCAGAATAATGAAAATGAAATTTCACTATTTACTTATTTTGATGGTTCCAGTCTTTACTAAATACTCAGAAAGGACATTTCACTACGTTTGCACCCACAGGGAAATGACTGTGGTTGGAGGTTAAAGTTATTCAACAAACAAAAAGACAATTTTGTAAATGTACCTTTTCCTCAAAAATGTAAAGCAGCCAGGGTAATTTGCAGGTTAGGCATTTTCTGAGAGTTAATGATCAATTATGTGAAAAGTCCTTGAGACTGTTAGTTAGTAAAATGGTGAGGGAGGGCCCTCCACGGGGCACTAGCGATTTGGAGACATTTGATATGCACTAATGGAACCCAAAATAAGCCAAATATATATTCATAGTAGATCAAGCTTATTTCAGATCAGTGCATTACATATAAAGTTAATTCCACTCAAATTAACTTTCAAAATATAGGAAGGAGAAAAAACCCACAGCATTTATTAAGTACTCACCAAATATTATGCTTGGCATTTTGAATCATTTTGCTCTTAATTCTCACAAGATTTTGCATTAGTATTTATTAACCTCACTTTAATGATGAGAAACTGACAGTCTGAGGGGTGACAGCCACAGCTGGTGAGAGCAGAGCTAGGGTTCATCTCCAGTTCAAGCCAAGGGACTCGCAATTTCTATTTTTTGCAATTCTGTAGCCTCTAGTTTAAATGAGCACAGTTTATTTTTATAATTTTAAAAAGAGTTCCATTTCTGTAAATAAATTAAAGCCGTCAACCTTACCACCTTGACTCAAAACCAAAATAGAACCCAATGTACAAAAATTCAATCAATGCTGTTTAAGTCTTTGTGAAGCTAATTAATTACGGAGTTTAAATTCTCATTACTTCTTCGATAGGGACTGGAGAGTGTTAGTTCTTTCTTATTTCATGGGCTTCTCCTAGTGCAATCCCCGAGGGCGGGGATCATGTCTTACCTGTTTATTCTATACTGGATATTACACTTGGAGCTTAGCACACAGAGGGTGACAGCAGATTAGTGAAAGCTCAACAATTATTTGTGACAGAATGCAATCTCATATAAGTCCAGTGCTTTAAAACTTTCCACCACTTTCATTAATCCCATTGTTTGTGATTACCATAACAACCCTGCATGTGAGTTAGGGCCGATGATTATTAGCCCCACTTTATGGATAAGGAAACTGAAACTCAAAATAAGTTGAGTAATCTGCTCCGTCACAGAGCTACTAATGTCACCTGTTGGATTTGACCACAGCTAGATTTCTTGAGTACAATGACCAAAGTTTTTGTACCACTAAAAATACGCCATCATTAAGAAATATCAATTTTTGTTAATGTTTGAACAAACGATGTCTCTTATTTAAATAAAACACTGAAATGAACAGACCCAGATGATTCCAATCTACCAGTTAGAGCTTGAGGTCACAAGTTTATTTGAAGTGTTTATATGTGGTCTTATCACACTGACCATCTTATAAGCCAGACCAGCAGTTACCAACCATGACATTGGCTCACCATGGTACTGAGGGGTCTAAGAGCAATACCTGAGGACAGACAGCTCCCAAGGGAGCTGCCATTACCTACAGGAAGGTGAGTCCTGAGCAGTGTCAGTGGCAAAACAACAGTGGGGAACCAATGACCTAGAATGAATATCAAAAGGCCAAAGCAAACAAACAAATAAAGGCCAGAACCATAAAGATCGGGTCTATTTGGTTAGCTATGTATTGACACAGCCCTTTTTGAGATTTTTATATTTAGATTATAAATTGGATAATTTTTAAGAAAAACTGTTATGTGCTTGTATAACATTAGGTTTGGAGAACTACATCCACAGCAAAAGTAATGCAAGCCAAAAAATAAATGTGTGACTCTGTGTGTGTGGGGGGGGGGTTATGATGTGAAGTTAATTGAAATTAAAATGTCTTAAAGGATTTATTTGCAGTTGAGCTCTCCCAATGTGTGAAAAGCAACACATTTCATTCTCAATTATCCATGGTCTTATTTACTCTCCACAAATACTTGAAGGGCATGACTAAGCCAAGTTATGCATTAGTCAACACTCTTTAGCAGTATCTCTTGAACTTTTTAAACTCAGTCTAATCCCTGGTCATAGCCTCTGGGAAATTCAACACTATGTAGAAAGGGCCTTTTTCTTTATGGTCATATATAGAAGAACCTATCACCCAAAAGTCATGGGATATGTTGCTGACTCAACCTAAAGAAGGATTTCAGGTTGGGTCAGCAACATAGCCCAGGAGTGGAGGCCACCAAAGCTTCCCCTTACGGCCAAGTCACAGCAAGTTTACAGAGGAGACTAGGTGGATACCTGTGATGCCTGCTGGAACTCACTCCAAAACCAACATCTATAAAAAGAAACGTCTCTTCAATCTCCCCTTCCAATCAGCAAACCCCTGTGTTTTCCTAGCAGGAAATAGAGAAGAAACCACTTTTCCTCCTCCCTCTGGCTTCTCTTGGGAAAAAATCCAACTTCCAAATATTCAGGGAGATTCTGTATCTTTCGTTTTAGTAAGAGTCAGGTATGTTCATTTGGCAACGTAAACACCTCTTTAAGTGCTCCTAGAGGTGGGAAATGGGGGTATAATTGTCCCTGGGTTCCAGGAATTGGTGTTGTTACCTCTGAATCAGGTTGCAAACAGATAGTCTGTTCTTAACCTGAGCACCATTTTGAGACCACCAGGTAATGTTACACCTAAATGGAGGTATTTTGCATATATCTACATCCTCAGCTCCCCTACACCAGCCTGAGGGTTAAAATATCATCAAAAGACAGCAGTGGTTGTGTTTCCTTGATTGTCACCTCTTCTGACATTACTTTCAACCCCCCTCAAAGTCCTGCCCACCCATTAGTAGGAACACCCCAGGGATGACCTCCTGTGTGCCATGGAAAAGCTTCTCCGCCCACCTCAGTGTGACCATCTTTTACCAGCTCTCCCTGAGGCCTCTGTTAACATGTCACTTGCCTGCTCTGGCCTCACTACAAAAATCTGCCCTCTCTGACGAAGCATATGTTCTCTGCATTATTCTCAAAGCTGTTGGTTGGTCCCCAGCTACCCATTGTTTCTCCCAGCCCCCAGCCCCACCTCCCCAGGCAGTGGCACTGGTCAGATGAGGGGTCCATGGGTATATGAGATCATGTAGGCTGGCAAGTCCAAAATCTGCAGGGCAAGCCCATCAGCTTATAGACCCAGGGAAGAGTTTATGTTGCAGGTCAAGTCCAAAGGTAGTTTGCTGCCAGGATACTCTCTTTTGGGAAAAGGTCAGTCTTTCTTTTCTTAAGATCTTCAGCTGATTGGATGAGGCCCACCCACATTATGGAAGGTAATGTGCTTTACTCAAAAGCTACTGATTTAAATATTAACCTCATCTAAAAAATACCTTCACAGAAACATCTAGGATAAAATCTGACCAGCTATCTTGGTACCATGGCCCAACCAGTAGACACATAAAATCATAATGCCCTTTTTCTCTTTTGTTTCATATCCTGGTGGCTCTCCTTGGTGTTCCACCTTCCTTTTGTTCTCAAACTCCCAGGATACATGTAGCAATGTCTAGAGACATTTTTGACTGTCACAACTGAGGGGGAGGTGAGGGGCAGACAAATGGCATCTAGTGGGTGGAGACCAGGGATGCTGCAAAACATCTTACAATGCATGGGACAGCCTCCAACAACAGAGAATTTTCCGGTCCCGAATGACAATAATAGCACTGCTGTTGAGAAACTCTGCTCTAAATGACCAGGTCATTTCCTGTCTCGCTAACCCTGTTCATTATGCTTCAGTCACTTTGGCCTCCTTTCAGGTTACAGAACAGGCCAATTCCTTCCCTCCTTGGGGCCTTTGCAACTGTTATTCCCACTGTTGGAAACACCCTGTTCCTTGCATGGCTGCTTCCTTGCCATCTTTCGGGTTTAACCAAAACACCCTGCCCCCACAAGCCCCTAATGCCTCTCCATTCCATTAATCTGATGATGTCCTCATCACCAGCTGGCATTGTTTGGTTTACCTGGTTCAGCGATGGTCTTACCACCTTGAATCCAGCTGGGATGGGTACCTATCGCTATATCCCAGGGACAAGTGACCCGACTGGCACAAAACAAGTGCTCAGCAAATACTTGTTGGATCGAGGAAGGAAGGAATGTCTTAGACATTTTTAGTGAGTGCAATTCTTTCCCCATGTTTTTGGTTTCACATCCACCACCAGCTCAGATGTGTTATAAGATCCATCTCCATGGCAATTGTTTCCAATTGCTTCCAGACTGACCCTGCCCCCAGGACATACAGTCACTTTCTATCGAATCTAGAGTGTGAGCCCAGATCTTTTCTCAAGGTCATCCCTCTCCCTGGACACAACTTAGTCCCTCATGACAAGATGTCTGAGTGCTGCACTATTAGTTTTCCTAATAAGCAAGGTCATCAACTTAGATTCAGAGTAGGATCCCTGTAGGTGGAATCTAAAAAAAAATGATACAGATGAACCTATTTACAAAACAGAAATAGACTCACAGACATAGAAAACAAATTTATGGTTACCGAAGGGGAAGGTGGGGAGAGATAAATTAGAAATGTGGGATTAATAGATACACACTACTATATATAAAATAGATAGTTAACAAGGACCTACTGTTTAGCACAGGGAACTATATTCCATATCTTGTAATAACCTATAATGGAAAAGAATCTGAAAAAGAATATATATATATTTGTATAACTGAATCACTTTGCTATACACCTGAAGCATTGTAAATCAACTATACGTCAACAGAAATAAATAAATAAAGAAATAACAAAGTAAGGCATCTAATATAGAAAAAATACCTGATCAAGGTGCTTAAGAAGGACTTGCCCCTAGAAGGGATTAGCATGAGAAAAATTAGCAGGCATAATTAACAATTCCCTTTAAAACACAACCAACTGTACTATTTGTAACCACAGATCCCTCCTCATAGAAATAAAGATCATCTAGCCAGGACCAGCTAGGTCTGCACCTCAAACCTACTTAGCCTGGTACATCTTTTCCCCTTTCCCCCTCTGTCACAGTCTGACATGTTCTTATGGAGGCAACTAAGGCCTTGTGGATGCCTCCAAAATGACTCAGCATGTGGTTATTACTGTTTATCTTTGTCCTTTGCCATTTTTCCTGTAAGTCCTATAAATGCCATTTCTCACTGCCTTGCCCCCTTCCGGGAATTCTACATGCTCCTGGAAACGTTTGCTTTGCTTCTGCATTTTCTCACTAGATTCCTCTGTTCTCAGTTCCACCCATGTGGCCTCTGCATGTGGCTGCCAGCCACTGAACTGACCTAACTCTGCCATTTCTAAATCTGCACTCAATGCCCTTCCTCATTAAATATCTATCAAGTGTGCAGGGTAATTATTTCCCTCATCATACCCACTGTTTAGGAAGGAAGCTCCAGATCTATAAGACAGGACAACCAGGGAGACCATCAACAAGGGAAATAGCTCTGGTCCTGGGACTTCCTTGCTTGCTTCTTTCAAGACACCCCTGCCCAAGTGTGAGATAGATTGGCAAGTAGTCTGCCTCCTCAGGTGCAGAGCCAGTGGAAGAGCTGCCTGTGTTTTCCTTCTTCACCGCATGGAGGTGACCCATTCCCTCTGGCTCCACCACATCCCAGCTCTCGCTTAGAACACCAGCACAGTTGAAGGCAGTGCCAAGGATGAGTGCCAGCAGCCCACGATCCCCACGACGCTTGTAAAGATGAGGGAACAGAAGGACCCTCTGCAGTGTCACTCAATCCACATAGGAAAGAATAGGAACTGTCCAGCTTACTCTCTTATCATCTTATTACCAAATTATCTCAGAGTTGAGAAAAAGCAGTACAAATCATCTAACCCAACTCTCACATTGTCCCGAGGAAGCAACCAAGGCCTGGAATAGGTGACTGGCATGCCCAGGGCTGCACACTTCAGTTATGGTAAAGCCAAGCCTAGAATCCGATGCTGGTGTATCATCCTGTAACAACTGCCATGGCATCTTTTTTTTTTCTGTTCCATATCTCTTCACTTTATAAACTATTTGGTTCCATTCCATGTGTTTCTGGTGGGGATCAAGCATCTCCGCCTTGCCCCCCACCCTGTCCCCTGGAAATTCTCATTAGTCCAGTGTGTTTGTCAAATAACTCGAGTAGAGATAATGAGAATTCTTTTCAAGAATTGATGGGGACACGTGGATCATGAGAGGGTATTAGGGGAGGCTAAGTGCTATAGCAAACAATACCAAAATCACAGTGGCTTAAACCATTACGGCAGTGTTTTTCTTACCTAACAGCACTCCAATATGGGCGCTTGGCAGGTGATCTTCCATGCAGTGACTTGGGAACCCAGGTTTCCTCCATCCCAGGGCCATGGTGTCCTCACTGAATCCCCTGCAGCCTACTGGCAGCTGGGGAAAGAGAGTAAGAGAGAGAGTGAAGGTTCACAAGGGACGATAGCATATACCACTCTGCCCACCTTCCATGATCCAGAGCCCATCACATGGTCACACCTAGCTGCAAGTGAGGCTGGGATAAACAGTCCGGTTGTGTGCCCAGGAGCAAAAGGAAGAGTGGGACAGGTGAACTAGTGCAAGTTACCAGAGGTCATCTTTCCTACCACGTGGCAAAGAAGCCCGTTGGCAAATGAATCCAAAACACAGCAAAGAAGGGCAAAAGTTGAGAAAAAGAGAGATTTAAGAAAAATTATTTGAGCCCCTGGATAGAGCCCTGTCTGAAACTGGACCAACTCCTATCCCTACCACTCAAAGAAAGTATTCCCATGTTTACTAATATTCAGAAGAAGAAGAATTCCACAGGATGGCAGATAACAAGAATTTTTAAAGCTTCAACAGGTGTCTGGATCGGCCAGCACTTGTGTACCATTCCGAATCTTCTTGGGTCCACCTTTTCCTCCATCCACTGCTCGTAGAGTCCAAGTCTGTGAGGCTTTAACCAGGCTGACATACATGCCAGCTGGCAATGCTTCACTTTGGTCAACAGCCTGGAGCCTCTCACTTCCCACCACAGAGCGTCTCTGACCCCGCAGCACTATTCTCCCATGGGGACTGCCCAGCAATCCCGTAAGTGCAACCCAGAGGAGCAGGGAGTAAATCCATGTGGGTGTCGTCCTTGACCAAGGCATTTCAGAATCCAGTGGATCAATGTTCCCTTTTTCATCTTCTAGGTGGACAATTCTGAGACACATTTGACAGGGCTCCAGTCACAGGCTGAAATGATGCCCCTCGAGATTCCATCCTCTCATTCTCAACTTCTCACCCTACTTTCCCATGATTTGGTTTCATTTGCCAGCAGAAAAGGCCCACAGGGTCGAGCACCAGGTGGACTTCATGGTGGCGACTCAGACTCAGTAACCGACACTTGTGTTGGCTTCGTCTCCTTCCTTCCATCCTCACTCCCCTTTGCTGTCTGGGTTCACACTCCCTAATAGACTCCCTGCACACAGCCTAGGCAGCCTCTGACCTTGAGGAAACCTGGGCTAAGACAGTTCCTTTACTGTAGGAGGGAAAAGTAACACAGTAATGCAGTGATCCTCCTAGTAGCAGCAGGTTGCAGAACTTCCCAAAGGTATTTAACTCGGCCACTCTTTTTTTGTTGTTCTTTCCAGCAGCCTGTGGAATTAAAACAAACTGCCTTTCTATCAATTTTGCTTCTTGATTATAGGCTATCTAATTTTCTAATTGTTTTAAATCCCCAACCAGACCACAGGCTCTGAGGGAGCAGATATTGATCCATCGGTAAGCCCAGCCTGTCACCTCAGCACCTGGCAAAGTTAGACACACAGTAAATACTCAAAAAACACTTGCGGTTAGCTTAATAAAATGCTTACAGATTGAAAAAGAACTCAAATTTTGAACCAATGTTTTCAATAATACTTAAATAATCAGAGAATATTTTCAACTTTTATTCAGTTGGAAGAAAGTGAAATACTATGTTTTAACTCTAACCCTCTGTACCAGCCACTAATTTCTTTCCCCTCCTTCCTTTGCTCTACTTTCCCCGCCTCTCCATTTCCTCTTCTTTCCTTTTTGTCCCATTGGTTTTCTTCCTGACCTTGCATTTCTTCCATCATTCTTTATCTCTTCATCTTTGTTCTCTTGGTTTAAAATTCAGAGGAAAACACTCCAGAGACAGTGAGTCAGTAAATCCAAACTGTGTTGACTCCCATGGTAGAGAAAGTAGTAAGCTACTAAGAATTCCAAAATAGATGTATTTCTTATGGGAAAATCATCACCATGCCTTCTGCTCCCATAGATTACGATGCTAATTTGCCTGCAGCATTCTCCAGTGTTTACAATTATCCTGGGCAAAGGAATTTTTAAAGAGTGTCTTTCCTGCCTCCCAGCCTCCTCCTCCCATGAACTCTGCTGTTTATGGATGGTATTTGCACAACTCAAAGACTGAAACCTGGGCTTCCCTGGTGGCGCAGTGGTTGAGAGTCCGCCTGACGATGCAGGGGACACGGGTTCGTGCCCCGGTCTGGGAGGATCCCACATGCCGCGGAGAGGCTGGGCCCGTGAGCCATGGCCCCTGAGCCTGCACGTCCGGAGCCTGTGCTCCGCAACGGGAGAGGCCACAACAGTGAGAGGCCTGCGTACCGCAAAAAAAAAAAAAAAAAAAAAAAAAAAAAAGACTGAAACCTCAGTGAGGAAGTAATAAAGTGTTTAGAAGCAACAATTGATGCTGTGTGCATCTTAGATTTGGGGATGTAGTTCAGGGCAGAGTCCTTGGAAGTTCCTCTATCTTCTCATTTACTGACGGTTAGCAAATTGTGATGATCAATCAAAATCAAAACGTTTGTGTTGTCTCCTTGAGTCCTGAGCGGCAGGAGTTTTCCATATTCGTTCAACTCCTCTTTGATTGTTCACACAGAAAGGAGCTTTGCTATGTATAACATACGATCTATGTACATCATTATTAGGAGCCGTCGTTTTTTAAGAGATGACTATTTGACTTCATACCCAGGCCTTTATTTACACCATTGCATTTAACTTTAGTTTCACAAAGATCCTGTGAGATAGGAATTGCTATCCCCACTTTACAGAGACGTTAAGTAACTGGCTGGATATCACACAGCCAGTTCAGTAGCAGAGGTGGAATTCAGACCCGTATTCACTTGACTTTAAAGCCTGCACTCCCTAAATGAACCTTGTGCGAAGAATCAGGGATTTGAAAGCTTAAAGGACAGAATAGCACTGTCTACTGCACCCAATAAATTCTCAGAAATGATTGTTTCTAGGTTTATTAGATTATTATTATTACTGCTGCTACTGCTGCTGTTGCTACTATTGTTATCATTATCCAAGCACTTCTGACCCTTCAAACCTAATTTCCAGGACTTAGAAATACCTGTGGTAGGGACTTCCCTGGAGGTCCAGTGGTAAAGAATCCATCTTCCAATGCAGGGAACATGGGTTCGATCGCTGGTCAGGGAAATAAGATCTCACATGCCGCGGGGCAACTAAGCCCACATGCCACAACAAACGATCCTACAACTAGACCCGACACAGTCAAGAATAAAATAAATAAATAAATAAATAATTTTTAAAGAGAAATACCCTATGGTATTAAAATTGTAAGTAAAATGTTAAATGGCTTAAACTAATAACAGTACATAAGATGACAAACCAATAAACACATTAGCAAAATGCAGAATAAATTCATGAATTTAAATAACAACTATCTCTAAACAGCTCACAGTTATTCATGGAATTTCACCTCCTTCATCAATTTTTACATGAGCTATCTATAGATAAGAAATATAGATTGACATATATACATTAATATGTATAAAATGGATAACTAATAAGAACCTGCTGTATAAAAAAATAAATAAAATAAAATTCAAACAACAGAAAAAAGAAATATATTTACTCCCACTGAACAGAAAGTGTTGAAGATAAATAATTGAGTGATTAAGCCATGGTAAAGGCACGCTGGTAAAAGCTGGGGACAAGTGTTTCTTCTTGTGCAAATCAAAGACCATATTCCATCTTCATGACCGACATCCCAAGTTAATGTTTACATCAAATTGGCAGGAAGATTGTTAAGGAAGGAAGTCCATCTCAGCAAACTATTAAATGTTGAGTCACTTTACCTAGAAAGACTGTGTAATTTTCCTTCCCTAAAAGTGCAGACAACTTCCAACTTACAAATAATCTGCTTTCCAAAAATGGGTCAGTCGTTTGGTATCTGTTGCTCAGAATGCTCTTTCCCACATTTGCATGGTGCGGTCAGGTCCTGGGGCCAGCCCACAGGGGCCTGTCACAGGCTCCATGCAGCTGAAGTGCACTGCAGTCACAGAGACCTACACAGCACAGGCGACAGTGGAAAAGTGCCGTTGGGATGCCAACCAGCGTGGCAGCCCTGACGCCAGGCAGAAGCCACCTTTCACCCCTTCCCTGCTAACCAGGAAATAGCAGCCGAGGCCCACGGGGCCTCTGAGACCTGGGATGGCGGTTCTGGTGGAGAAGAGACCAGGGGGATGGTGAAGGGCTCAATCCAGGATTCCAGATGCCAACAGTTAGGGAAGGCTGGGGATTCTTTAATCCCTGGGGATGCTTCCTATTCTGTGTGGGTTCATCACCCCAGATGCCCAGGACTTATTTTGTCCAAAGGCTTCAAATGGGCTTTCCTCTTCCCCTTGCATATGGAGGAGAGATTCAATTTCCCCATCTTTCTTTAGATTCTTAAAGGACTTTCCTAATGTGTTTTACTGCATCTTATGTTTCTCAAAATGTGAGCCGCAGACACTGAGATGGAAGCTCTAGAATAAGGTATGAGAATGGGCACAGTTAGCTTGAGCCCAGCATAGAAGACCCCCCTCTGGTATTGGGTTTCCTGTCATCCATTCCCCCTTCTTTAGGTTACACCCAGGAATCTCCCCTCCCTTGGAGGGACTATGAATAAAAGTATCTTGCTCTGCCATGGCCAAGGAGTGGAAATGAGATCCAAGCCAGGCCCAATCCCTCCTGAGGCTTGATTCTTCAGCAGAATGATACAGTATGAGAAAAAAAAAAAAAAAAAAAAAAGTGGCTCCCTGTTAAAATGATCAGAAATTATTTCACTTATGTTGATATTTATTCAATCAATATTATTCAGCACCAATCCAGGAACTAGGGATTCAGGAGTGAACAAATCAGACAAAAATCCCTACCCTCGTGAAGCTTACATTCTAGTTGGGGGTGGGAGGGTTGTCAACCAGTAAAAAGTAAAATAAATAAAATATGTAGCAGTGCAATAAGTACTGTAAAAAAATTTTTTTAATCACTGTAAGAGAAATAGTCCAAGGAATGGAGGCAGGGAAAGAAAATGGATGAGGTTGCAATTGCAAACAGCTCTCAATGAGATGACATTTGAGTGAAAACCCGAAGGCAGTGGAGGGCAAACCAGTAGACTCTCAAAGGAAACAAATGCGAAGTCCTGAGTGGAAGTGAGCAAGGTCAAGGATAAGCAAAGAGGCCAGTGCAGCTGGAGCACAGCAAGTGAGCAGAGAGTGGTAGGGAAGAGGTTAGGGCTCTTGTGGGGATAGAATTCACAAAGCCTATTGGCTCTGTAGGCTATTGGAAATACTTTGGCTTCTCTTCTGAGCCTGTCTCAATCAGCTATTGCTTGGAAAGAAGCAAGCACAGACTCTCTGTGACATGTATAAACATTTCTTTTGCTCATATGCCTACTGGGCAGCTTAGAACCAGCCAAGTCTAAGCTGGGCTCAGCTGGACAGCATGAAGTGGCAGCTTGGGCCTGTGTCTGCTCCACGTGTCTCTCTTCCTCCTTGAACAATTGGGCTAGCCATTCATGTCCTCACAGCGAGGGCAGGGTACAGAGGGCAAGTGGAAACACAAGTTGGGCTTTTTAAGGACCAAGATACTGTCACTTCTGCACACCTCTCCCCGCTTCTATCTACTTGCCCAAAGCAAGTCCATGGTTAGGCCTGAGTCAGAGAATGGGGCAGCATACTTCCCCTCTAATGAGAGGATTGCAAAGTCATATGGCAAAGGAAGAGATGGAGAATCGGGACCAGTAACTCAGTCTACCAGAGAGCCGCTGAAGGTGCTAAGCAGATGAGCAACCTGATCTTTCATTTAACAACATCACTTTGGTTGGTGCATTAAAAATAGACTGTAGGAGAGCCAGGATGAAATCTGGGAGTCCAATGAGAAACTACGGCACTATTGCATGTGAAACACATTGAGGACATAGCTCAAAGTGATAGCAAAGGCATTCATGAGAAGTGGTTAATCCTGGAAATATTTTGAAACTAGAGTCAAAGTTTCAAACTGATGGACTGACCGGGAAACATGATTTAAAGTTTCTGAGTTAAGCAACTGTAAGTATAGCGTTGTTATTTTTCACACAAAAGGGCTGCAGGAGAAGTGAGCTAGGAGAAAGGGAAGCTGGAGAACCCAGTTGGGGACATGTTAAGTTTGCAATGTCTGGTTAGACATCCAAGTCGACATGTTAGGTAGGTGGTTGGATATCAGACTGAAGTTCAGGAGAGAAGGCTGGACTGGAAATATAAATTTTAGAGTCATCAGCATGTGGATAGTATATATTTACTTCCTATTGCTCTGTAACAAAGTATCACTAATTGAGCAGCTTAAAACAATATCCGTATATTACCTCAGCAATTCTGTACGTCAGAAGTCCAGACACGGTGTGGCTGAATTCCCTTTTTGGGCTCTCAAAGGCTGAAATCAAGGTTTTGGCTGGGGCTGCAGTGAGGCTTTGGTCCTCTTCCAAGCTGGCTTGAGGGCAGAATTCAGCTTCCTGCAACCATAAGACTGAGGTCCCACCTTCTGACTGGCTGTTGCCCAGAGTCACTCTCAGCTCCTGGAGACCCCCACAGCTCCCTGCCATGTGGCCAGTCCTTGCCAGATTTCAGCTTCAAGGTCAGCAAGAGAAATCTCTTTCTCATAGAATCCCTCACCCCAGGAAGGGCTCAGCATTCTTTTAAGAGCTTGGCTGATTAGATCAGACAAACCTAGGATAATCCTCTCTTTTGATGAATTCAAAGTCAACTGATTAGTAACCTGACCCTGGCAGTAATATCCCATCATATTCATAATCTCACCCATACTCAAGGGGAGGGGATTATACAGGACGTGTATACCAGGGTGTGATGGTAAATTTTATGTGTCAACTTGACAGTGCCAAGGGGTACCCAGATAGCTAGTGAAACACTATCTGTGGTGTATCTGTGAGAGTGTTTCCAAAAGAGATTAGCACCTGAATGGTAGACTGAGTGAAGAAGATCACCCTCATCGGGTGCGAGCAGGCATTATCCAACCTGTAGAGGGCCTGAATAGAACAAAAAGGCTGAGGAAGGGTGAATTTGCTCTCTCTTGCGCTGGAACATGGGCGCTCCTTGTTTTCCAGCCTTCAGGTTTGGACTAGAACTGCACCACCGGATTTCCTGGGCCTCCAACTTGCAAACAGCAGATTGTATGACTTCTCAGTTTCCTAATCACATGAACCAATGTCTCATAATAAATCTATTTGTGTGTGTGTGTATACAAAGGTACTTGTACACTTTGTACAAAGGCACAAAGTACAAAGGTACTTTCACCATAAGCAATTTTGCCACAAGCATTTTCATCACAAACATTTTCACCACATAACTAACTGGCTGTAAGACAATTATGTCATAAAAGATAAAATAACAACAACAAAAAAGAGGTACATTAAAAATGACGTAATGAGGGCTTCCCTGGTGGCGAAGTGGTTGAGAGTCCGCCTGCCGATGCAGGGGACACGGGTTCGTGCCCCAGTCTGGGAGGATCCCACATGCCGCGGAGCGGCTGGGCCCGTGAGCCATGGTCACTGAGCCTGCGCGTCCGGATCCTGTGCTCCGCAACGGGAGAGGCCACGGTGGTGAGAGGCCCACGTACCACAAAAAAAAAAAAAAATGACGTAATGAAACATGAAAAATAAATAACAAAGTTAAAAAGACTTTACATTTTCACTGCAAAACTAACTGGCCATAAGGCAATTTTGCCAAAAAAATAAAACCACAAAGAATTTTAAAAGGGACACGCAAAAGGACATAAACATGAAGCATGAGAAATGAATAACAAAATTAAAAAGATTTTATTGCAAATATAAAATACATGAATACATTTAAATGCATGTAGATTCATGGCAGTAGTACATAAATAACTAATTTTATCTCGTGGGTGTACCTAAACGTTTGTCTTCCAAGTCTTCCATTCATAGTATTTTATACTTTTTGTTGTTGTTGCTTGTTGATTTTTCTCCTCATTTAGCATCACACTTCTCTTTTTTTTTTTTTTTTTTTTTTGCGGTGCACGGGCCTCTCACTGTTGTGGCCTCTCCTGTTGCGGAGCACAGGCTCTGGACGCGCAGGCTCAGAGGCCATGGCTCACGGGCCCAGCCGCTCCACAGCATGTGGGATCTTCCTGGACCGGGGCACGAACGCGTGTCCCCTGCTTCGGCAGGCAGACTCTCAACAACTGCGCCACCAGGGAAGCCCGCACTTCTCTTTTTTGCTAAAATTTCTTCCTTCATCAAGAGAGGTATCAGTTTCTAAATACTAGGATGCATATCTGTACATGAAGCTTTGTACTGCCTTGTAAAAGCCTCTACACTGTTGTTTGTTCTTGGCACACTGTCCCATGTTCATTGATAGACATTCCAAAGTTCTATGGGAAATGTGGTTCAACTCTGGGCCTTCAAATCACCAAAGGATTTGTAAATTCATAAGTTATCACTTTCTAATGGTATGTAATCTGACTTTACAGTCTCTTATTTCACATTTCCAGTACATTTTATCACTGTATTTTCTATCAAGTCCATATACATCGTTGCTATCATCCACTATTTTAAGACTGTCATGTCCACTCATCACTGTATACACCGTTATGAGGGCTAAGATGTATGTGATATAAAAATGGGAGTATTGTGTCAATGGAGAAAGGAAACCAAACTGTCAACCAGTTATTTTATCTTGCATGGCAATATTGTTTTACAGCCAATTAATTACACAATGTAGATGTCTGTGGCAAAGATGCTTATGGCATAAATACTGGACACAATATATATTATATATATGTATATATATCTCACATATATATTATTAATATATATATATATGTCCTATCGATTCTATTTCTCCAGAGAACACTGACTAATACATAGAGGGTGGGAATCTTAAGGGCCATCTTAGAATTCTGACTACTATAGCTAGTTATTTTTAAATCTTGGAATTCGATGAAATCACAATGTTGAGTGTAGAGAGAAAAAAAAAATTAGTTCCCCTTATTTATACTCTTAGAGCTGCCTGTCTCTCTCTTTTTTCTGTCCCTGTTCTCCAGGCTTCCCTTTAGTCCTGAGAGCTGCCCGAACCCTTGCTGCTTACAGTAACCAGAGAAGATTTCTGTTACTTGCAACTGAAGAATGCCAACTGATTCACCCTTGGATGAGTCTTATTCATACCAAGGCTTGAGAACCACTGACCCAGACTAACAGAGCCGACAGAGTAAGACTGAGATGCAAATAAATGATAATGGATCTTTTGTACCCAAATTTTGAAATAAAATGTATCTACATTTCACGGGGAATCCCCTCTAAATGATTTCTTGATAATTTGCTCAATGTAAAGAGCTGAGCCTCTGGTATAGAACGTGGAAACACGGCAGAACAGCATTCTGAAGTTGGCTTTACAAGACTAGCTTCTTTTACTTGTGAACCAGTGACAACTAATGTCCCCATTGTTCTTGCTTGAGCATGGTGGATGGAGAAGCCAGGGGAAAATGTAACCAAGACAGAATGTGACAAATGTAGAAAGACTCATATAACCAGTGGCCCCCGTGTCATCTCCTACCTTCTCAAAACCTTGCTTTCCAAAAAGCAGCCATTAGAGTAACAAAAGCACAGGCTTTAGCAGAAGACAAAGCTGGGTTTAAACTCTAACACTTTCATTCACCAGCTGTGCAAGTTTGAACTCATTACCTGACTTTTCTGCATCTCCTTTTCTTCATCCATCGAATGTAGTAACATTGCCTTTCTCCCAGGTTATCGAAAGGATTAAATGAGATTAGGGATATAAAAGCATTTCTATCGTGTGCTAAATAACGGTGACTATTTGCTGCTGCTGTTTGCCTGTTATTCTCTCTGAAATAGGAACTGGAAAGATGACCTCCTTTGACTCTCATCATTGCCAAACACACACAGATCAGAAGCCTTAAGAGAGAAAAGCTGTAAACAGCATGAAGCTGCAGCATGGCTTGCTCATACTCCTTGACCTATTCATGACTCTTTAATATTATCCGGCCCTCATCCCTCATCTCAACTCCACTTTGGATTGGATAGAAAGTGGAAAAAAAAGAAAAGTCCTGGACAACAGAACTATGCTATGTAAACGCATACCAAGGCAGTGAGATAAGAATCGTGAAGTCCAGAGAAAGTAAAAGCAAATTAAAGCATTAAAAATCTTTCATTAAGTGAATGCAAATTCAGAATGATTGCAGAACTTATATGCCTTTTCTCCAGTTACCAAGTTCCCCTCTATCAATTCGGAGAAACACTAGCTAGGATGAGCATGCCATGGTGTCTGTTCTCTTGGACAGATTTTTTTTTTTTTTTTTTTTTTTTTGCGGTACACGGGCCTCTCACTGTTGTGGCCTCTCCCATTGTGGAGCACAGGCTCTGGACGCGCAGGCTCAGCGGCCATGGCTCACGGGACCAGCCGCTCCGCGGCATGTGGGATCTTCCTGGACCGGGCCACGAACCCGTGCCCCCTGCATCGGCAGGCGAACTCTCAACCACTGCACCACAAGGGAAGCCCGAAAATCTCTCCAGCCTTTTTTTTTTTCTGGTTTTTGTTTGTTTGTTTTGGTTTTTGGGCCACACCACACGACTTGTGGGATCTTAGTTCCCTGACCAGGGATTGAACCCAGGTCCCCAGCAGTGGAAACGCGGAGTCCTAACCCCTGGACCACCAGGGAATTCCTCTTGGACAGTTTTTACTACACAAATACACTGGTATGACAACTTAAAAAATGTTATGTGGATAAACCTTGCAGATGTTTTCCCACATTTACCTATACTATAACTAAGCCTTTCATCTGATATATCTGAAAACTTTCCTTATATTACCTTCTTCATATTAACATTTAAGACTTGTAACAAATCCAATTTTTAATTATTCTCAATAAATCTCACAGTTCTATTAATGAAGCTAATCAGATGAATCCACCATTACATGGCTTATTTTCATGTTCCTTGACTCCAAGGATTATTGTCATCCTCAAAGTAAAGATAAGGATGAGTCAAATGTTCCCCTTCAGAGCTCCTCTTATTCATCTGTGCTTTAAATAAATTGGCTGCCACCCGAGTATAAAAGATGAAGTTTACATATATATGAAACTCATCCTATCTTTTTCTTGAGTGTAGACACCCCAGCACCTAAATCTCCCACATCAGGAGATTCAAAGACAGCACAAGCCACAGAGCAGGACTGGAAGTCTAGGACAATATGACTGAAAGTTCTCTTGACCTAATAATCCCTGGTTAACATGTTCTGACCCTCTTCCAAGTTTCATCTTAGTTAAATCATGATATATTTATAAGACAGAATGAAACAATAGCATGCCCCACTAAAGCAGGAAGGGAGGGATTTGGGCCATCAGAAATGCAAATGAGCACTGGGGAAAATGATTAAAACAAAATTTGACCTATTAATTCCTAACCTTTACTACTCATTTTAATTTGTAAGGGCTTACTGGGAGAAGGAAAAGTAAACAACTGTAGGAAATGATCAACACCATTTTGTAAATTCTCTATATTCTGTACATGAGATTAACAAATAAACATAATAGATGTTTGGGGGCCAGATCAACTGGTTTGTGAGTCAGTAAGGTTCTTGATTCTATCTGCCATTTTGTCAGCTGCTAACTCCATCAGCCCATCCCACAAATTACTGAGTTCATGCATTCAGCGGTACCCAAGAGCCCCTGTGGAACGGCTAATTGTGCTTAGCAAGCAATACCTAATTTAACTCAAAAATGAGAGAAAAACTTTAGAGGTTAGGAAATTATTGCATATATATCCTCTTTGACTCCCAGTGTTTGTATAGCTATTTATTTCTCTTCCTCTCTCCTGCCTTTTCACGCCTTTTCATTTTTTCTTCTTCTTTTTTTTCTTCCATATTTATGGTTAAGACATCAGTCACCTCATGGGTCTTATTAAAAACCCAAGAGCCTACTCACTCTCAGCTCATATGAAGGATAATTTTTCTATTGTTTCATCACATTTCCTGGGGCTTACTTAAGATGTAATGATCCACTAAGTTCACCACTGTGTAGAATTCATTCAATTGCTTTGCCTTTGGATCAAATACAGAAACTGACTCCAGTTGTCCACCGAGGGTGTTCCTAATTCAAAACCAACAGGAAGCCCAGTGAAGTCATGGAGAAGAGGGAGTGGATAAGGAAGGGGATTAGATACCAAGAAATATAGCCCTTTTCATGGTAAGAGAACTCTAGCAACCACAAACCGATAAGGAAAGCCTTGGGGCTGCCTTTCCAAAGGGATGCCAACAAGGAAAGCTGATTCTGAATTCAGAGGAAGCAGCTGCCTGCCAGGGAACAGAGAGGCCACGTGGAACAGCAGAGAAGCAGTGCGGGGTGGTTGAAGCATTGAAGCCGCGAGTCGGGACTCTAGCGTTTAGTCCTGGATTCTCTACACCAGCCGGACAGTCCTGTACCATTCAGTTCATCTCCCTGAGTCTTGGTTGCCTCATCTGTACAATGTAGGTGATACAAATTTACTCCAGGGAGTTGTTCTCAGGCTCAAATGAAGTTAGGTAGTGGCAGCCCTTTGTAAAGTGGAATGTGGTTTGTAAATGTTAATGTTAGCTCTTATTATTGTTTGCTGGACTTGTAGCCCAAACTTATGCTCTTTACCTGGAAACACTGGGCAGGTCTTTCCTTCAGTGTAGCGTGATTTAGAGGGTTTCAAGGAAAATTACAGAAAAGGAGCCTTTATCCCTGAGTAATAGGAAAAAGTAATCATATCTTCAGACTACTTGGAGAGAGTGTACCCTCCAGCACATTGCAAAGCATGAAAAGTTTCTTTTCTGGTGTTCCATACTCTTTCTCTGTGTTCCATCCTATTCAGTCCTCCTCTGGGAAATATTTTCCTTTTACCTCCTTCCCTGCTCTATTTATTCTCCTGGACTCAAAACCTGAGCCCAGAAAAGAACACTAACAAACTCATTGTATTGGTTATGTTAGCTTTTTGAAATCTAAAGGTTTTAACACAGAACGTATGACTTACTTATCTGGAAGTCTTGATAAGGTTTGGATGATAGGGGGACTGGACAGTGTCATGAAACACTCAGTTTCTTTCTATCTCTCTGTTCTGCTAAACACAATGTCAGCTCCATCCTAAGGTTGTTTGCCCTATGGTTATAGGATGATTACATGAATCAATTAGGGCTCTGTGCTTCTATGTTCTTGTCCACAGAGGGACAAGTGAATGGAGACAGGGAGAGAGGAAGAGAAAGATGCTTTCCCCAGGCATTGAACCAAAGCCTTGTTTCTCTCTGTTTGGAAGGACCTATGTCATTTACCCCTGAGCTGTAAAACATAGAATGCTGTGCTTGAGTTCCTAAACCAATTGCCCATCTAGCTTGGCTTCATTCTTCAACCTGTGTCTCTCCAAGGTGACCTCCGGTGGCTGCCAGCAGCATCCTCTCCATTTAGCCGCTCCAGCAGAAAATGGTTAACTCCAACTGAGACATTTTAGAGGAGGCAGTCAGTGACTGGCTTAAACTGGTCCATGTACCAATCTTCGAACCGATCACTGTAGCTGTGCCAAAGGGATAGTCTGAGGCGTGTGCCTCGCTCCCATGCTGAGGAGAGGGCAGGCCACTGTGACCACCAGCCCCACCAGGTTCATGCGGAATGTTCAGGGTTAGCACTGAAAGGAAAACAGAGGGCTGTTATCAGAAGGACACTGGAGCAGCCTGCAGGACAGCTAGAGGACACAGTCACCACAGCCTTACACGCTCTCTGGGTCTTAATCTTTACTTGTTTCTTCCTGAAAGTTAATTTAAATATGTTCAGGCTCCTACCTTGAATATAAAATCATGGTAATTCCCATCCACCCAAATCAGAGTGATATGCAAACATCACCTAATACATTAAGAGTCCAGCAGATTGAATATCACAAAATGTTTAATAATGAACATCATAAAGCAGACCAAAAATACTACTGTGATGAAAGTGTTTACTAACCTCAAGTGAAGTTTACCCTAATTAGATGGTAATCACACTGGTCCAGTACACAGTGTTCATACATAAGAAACAGGCACAGCCAACATTTGATCTGAGCTCCAATAATACTGGCTGCATTCTCCTTTTATTTTTATTTATTTATTTTTAAAATTTATTTATTATTATTATTATTTATTTTTTATTTATTTATTTTTTGGCTGCATTGGGTCTTCGTTGCTGTGAGTGGGCTTTCTCTAGTTACGGCGAGCGGGGACTACTCTTTGTTGTGGCGTGCCGGTTTCTCATCGTGGTGACTTCTCTTATTGTGGAGCACGGGCTCTAGGGCACAGGCTCAGTAGTTGTGGTGCACCAGCTTAGTTGCTTCACGGCATGTGGGATCTTCCCGGACCAGGGCTCAAACCCGTGTCCCCTGAATTGGCAGGCAGATTCTTAACCACTGCGCCACCAGGGAAGCCCTGCATTCTCCTTTTAGACACACGTGTCCTCAAAGGAGGAAACTTTTTACCTAATATTTTTGTATGTGTTTTGCTCCTTTATGATTAGCTTTGAAGGATAAAAAATTCACCAAATCATATCATACAAGCTGGGATGTGTTCCAGCGTGCCTAAATGTCTTTTAAATAATTCTCCAGTAAAATTCTGCTTTCAGCACTCAAACAAGTGAGCAGAGCTGGTGAGGCAGAACAATATTGGTTTTATTGACAGGGTTTATTGCTATCTGCTATCCAGCTGTGTATCTCACTGATAATTTATCACAGGGCAATTAAAGACGTTGCTCCTTAGACGCATAGCTAGATTTTTTGTTTCAAAGTCATTTTGCTAATTAGAAAATACTACATTTGATATGCACAACTCTTTGTAAAAATTCTCATCCAAAGACGAACTTCACACTAGCATCTCAGAGGAACTTTTCCAATCAGAAATATGTTTGGACACAAAAATGTACAGAATACTTCATTTGTAGTATCTTTACCTAGTCACATATAGCAGTTACATTACTCTCATTAAAAAAATAACTGCTTACTGAAATAGAGACACAGACATAAAGAACGGACATATGGATACGGGGGGGGGAGGGGCGGGTGGGATGAACTGGGAGATTGGGATTGACATATATACACTACTATGTATGAAATAGATAACTAATGAGAACCTATTGTATAGCACAGGGAACTCTACTCAATGCTCTGTGGTGACCTAAATGGGAAGTAAATCAAAAAAAAAACAACAAAACGGGGGATATATGTATACATATAGCTGATTCACTTTGCTGTACAACAGAAACTAACACAACATTGTAAAGCAACTATACTCCAATAAGAGTTAATTTAAAAAATAAAAATAAAAAAGAACTGCTCAATATGCAACCGTGAATCACGAATAAAAAATAGACTCCACAAAATGGTTGCAAAAATAAGCAAAATGCAAACAATTTTTTTTAAACCCACTTACCTTAAAAGTGAAAAATTAGGCCCCAGAACCATAAAATTCAAAACATTTTGATTAATAAGACTATTTGTTGTACTTACAAAAAAATAAGCACTGGCTCTTTTTTTTGGCAAATGAATATTACAATATAATTCTCCCTGAAAAACATTGGCCCTGAGCCCAAAGGAAAGCACAAACAAATGACAACCTATTTGTTGGGCTGCAATGAGCTGCCTTTTCTGTAATTGCCTCTGCCCCGGGGATGTCTGACCTTGCTTATCTGAGCATGAGCTCGCCGCTGAGTTTAGTCTGGCCTCTCAGTATCTGCACATGCTGGCTGGTAAATTAAGCAGGCTTCTCCACGCAGGTGGCCTGGCTTGTATATGCACCGCCTTTGTAGCCCGGTGACAAACGCTTGGTGTTATCGTGGGTGTTACACACCAAAATCCACAGAGACATGGGAGAAGTCCAGTGGTTTTCAGTCACAAGGGAAAAGAGGCACATTTACCCCAGGCTCTTTTCTTTCCATTTATTTCTGTGGCCCTTCTACTTTATACACGACTATCTAGGGGTCGAGGTGGAGGAGTAGTGATTACAATTCTTTATTTGGAGAAGGAAAGGATTTGACAGTGAAGCAAATATATCTAGTTCTCATTCCATATGTATTTGTGCTTTCATGTGATCTTACAAAAAGAGACAGAGATTAGCAAGCAACCTCACTAAAAGCCGTGCCTCGTGAATGGAAAGAAAGATCTAGATTTGAAACGTAGCTTAGGAACAGTGTCTCTTTGAGAGTAGAGACTGTGTCCTCCTTCTCATTCTATCTCCAGTGCCTAGAACATGCCAGGCACATAAATATTTGCCTAGGGATGATCAAACAATTTTTCTCAGAACCATTTGATTCATAACAGGAGCTCAATTAGTGTGTATCTCCATCAAGCCTCTTCCTCTTACCTTTGCAATCTTTGGAAGAAGGAAGTTCTGATCTGCATAATCCCTGGTGAACACAGCCTGTGTGCAGCCTTGATGTGACCCAGGAATCATCAGGGTGCAGAATATGCCTTGTGAAGCTTTGAGAAGGAAGCGCCATTTGGGCTGGGCTGCACACCTCAGCAGTGAATGGTATTTCAGGAGGGGAAACACGCAGACGTGAAAAAAATCACATGGGACGACTCCAGAGGTTCTGTAAAGCCAAAAAAATCATTCTTTTGTGGTCTGCTCCGCCCAGTTAGCTCAGATGTCGGATTGGTTGTGTGAGATGATTTACACGTGCCAGGAAATAACACTATAACTCAATTCCCAGGTTCAGTCTGTTTCTCCCTGCCAGGCACAGGGACTTCACCACCCCCACCCCAACGTGCCCCCCAGGAGCCTGTCTTCAGCCGTACCTGCTGATAATCTTTTGAGGAACCTCAGCTTAGTCAGTCCTCACACTATGCTTCTCCTGAGAAAACTAAACACTAAATATTATGTGTCTGAGATCTGAGATAATTAGAGGAACATAGCATAGAGGTTCAAAAACTGTCACAGATGCCTTGATGTTTCAAAGTGAACAATCAGAGGTCTTGAATCCTTTTTGTTTTTTAAGTGATTGCTTAGGAAAATTGAAGTCCAGACCGTAAGTTGAGGGCCTTACACAGTCTTAAGTCATCAGATACTCAGTAAATAAAAGGCTCTTGGGTTTCCCTGGTGGCGCAGTGGTTGAGAGTCCACCTGCTGATGCAGGGGACACGGGTTCGTGCTCCGGTCCAGAAAGATCCCACATGCCGCGGAGCGGCTGGGCCCGTGAGCCATGTCCCGCTGAGCCTGCGCGTCCGGAGCCTGTGCTCCGCAACGGGAGAGGCCACAACAGTGAGAGGCCCGCGTACCGCCAAAAAAAAAGAAAAAAAAGACTCTTAAAAACCTTTCCCTTAATAAGTAGATGGGCACCAGAGAGGGAAAATGGATGTCAGCCAGGCACCACAGCCAGATCCTGGAAACCCCTGTGGCTGGAGAGCTCTAGGGAATCTTAGGGGGCCCTTTGGGGACTGGGAGGCAGTATTTAACAACCAGCATAGAAATATCGGGTTAAATCATGAGAAATTACTGGTATTTAAGCATTTGGAAACCAAAACTGGCGATTTCATAGAGTGCAGCCTAATGCCTCACTATTTTAATAACTGGCACAGCTGTATCAGTGCATATGCAGGGATTCTGTCTCCCCGCAAACAGGCAAAGTTTGACACTTTGGTTGTGTTTACCCAGCACGAGTAGATATGCTCTGACAGGTATCTAGTTAACTTCATCCATCCGGGCAACTAGATATTTTAAATCCCAAGAAGAAGTTGCTAAGGCTGGGGGTTCCATCAACAGCATATCTTTCCCCACATCCCATTCAGAACCATGAAAACTAGCATTTATTGAGCTTACACCCCATTCCCGATGTCATCCTAAGACCTTAATGTGAATAAACTCCTTTAATTCTCATGTAACCCTAGGGGCTGGGTTCTATTGTCATCCTCATTTTACAAATCCAGAAACTGAGATGGAGCAATCAATCACTTTTCCAAAGTCCCAGGTGGAGAGCAGCCGAGGCGGCCTGAGTTCCCAACCCACCTGCCTCCAGAGTCTATGCATCTCAGTCTCATACTCAAGCTGCCTTGAGTTGACAGAGGACCACAGAGACATTTGGAGACCAAAATGGCAGCCTTATGGCTGATCAAAGCTAGACTGGAGCATGTGGTTTATTTAATACCACTGCGAAGGACTGTGAACACCACCCCCTGAAAGAGATCAGTTTGCCCACTCAGTGCCTGGCACAGATCAAAACTGCAGGTCTCCCTTATAGCTCTACAGGACAGAGAGGAAGATAGGAATTGTGCAGACAGGCTGGAAGGAAAAGAAAGAGGCCCAAGAGAGGCTGAGCAGAGCAGGCTGAGTTCCTTTTCCAAAGTCACCAGGCAGAGAAACCCACCTCCTCCTGGGCAGAGCTGTGGCCAGGGGCTCTGAACACGGGGACCCTGGAGAGAATTCCGGGGGACTATGAAATTGGAAAGGGGAAAAACTACTTCTTTATTGTCATCGACCTCTCTCTGACCTACTAACCTCTAGCTGAAATTTAGCATTTCCTTCTATTATGAAAGGAAGCAATAAGCCAGACTCATATGAGCAGCACATGTGACCCTACCAAATGCTTTCATAGCTCGTTACTACTGTGGAAGGATCCGGAATCTTACTCGTGGTCATCGGTACTTGAGACTCACGGAAGTTCAGACCTGCTACGCGATCTTGTTACTTAGTGCATTAAGAAACTCATATATATTTATACCACAACTTTCCTTTTTTTTTTTTTTTGGTATTTTGAAAATGGCCTTTAGTTATAATTAATTTCCTCTATACTCCTAAATACAGTGTTGTATATGTTTAAAAACGTTATTTTTAAAGGGGTCCATAGGCTTTGTCAGACTTCCGAAGAGACCCCCCCAAAATACAAGAATCTCTGCTCTGATTGAAGTCCCTCCATGTAGAAATTTGAGGCAATAGAAATGGAGCTGCCACCCTAAGAGATGTTAATAAACCATAAATAAGTAAATAATCTTGTTTCTCTAGGTTTGATGTCTCCTCTTCTTTTCCATGAATCCGGTCACATCTCTCCACGAGAACCTTCAAAAATCCAGGCTGTATAACAGAAGTCTCTGAGACTAGACGGATAGGTTGGAGACATTTTTTCTTTCTAGCCTGTCTTTCTCTAATCACAAATTGCTTAAACTGTGCAAAAGTGTTACATGCATCTTTTTATTTTCAGTTTATGTATTTATGCCCTGCCTTGCTCCAGAAATATTTTTAGGGATTATTAGAATGCACGTCTTTTAGGATCATCAAGGCAATCTTACTAATTATAGTGACTGGCAATTCTGTAGCTCCCAGCAGCCTTGACCTAGACCTTCCGTTCAAGTGCTGCTTTCAGCACAGGTACAAGTGCAAGTTCTTCCCAGAGCAACAGTTAAGAAATGGCAGGCACCAACAATGAGGCGATGCTTCACCTCCACTGGACAAAAAATAGAGTTAGAAATTCTTGTTCCAGATACCACTTTTATCTGAACTGCATATTTACATAAGTAAAGTTCCTTCCCCCCAAGCTCAGAATTTGTGTCTCACCCCACAGATGGCCTACCTCATTGTAGAAGTCTTGCTGGGATCAGACTCAGCTTTACCCTGAGTGTCCATGACCAAGCAGAGTTCCCATTTTGTTCCTACCTATCACCATAATTTCTCATGTCCAACTAGCACACTGAAATTAAGAGAGAGAGAAAATAATTGATGATTTAATGCTGACCTTGTCTTAAAGTCTTTACCTGTATTTGATTGGGCTTCTACTAGCCTCTTTTTGGAAATTTCATTTTCCTTTTTTTGATGTAATTAATGGACCAAATATTTGCTCCTAAGATTCAAGTCTTTGTCCCTTTTTCAATCATATCATGACATCCAATTCCAAATCATATCATGATATCCAATGACATCTAAATCATTTACATAGCATTTTAAAAGACTTTAGAATTTGATTATCTCTCTCCCAATGCTTTGAGAAAAAAAGAATATGTAAATGGGTTTCCCTCCCTATCTCTGCCAAATATAAGCAGTGAGTATGTGACCAGAAGCAAGCGAGCTGTTGTCCTAGCCTATCGTGGGACATGCCCAGACTGCACCAAGCCTAGCCCAGGCACACTCTGGAAGGATCGCTCTTTGTCTGGTCAGCCTCCTGGGAGGATTTGAATCTCCTAAGAACTTAGTTGATTCTGCCTGGTACAGATATGTCTGTAAAAAGTCTGAACAGACTCTTCAGCTCAAGACTTTATAAAGAGTCCATTGAAAGTGATGAAACCCACACTATGAAATAAGAAGCTAGAGATGACTAACTAATTAATATAAGCATGTGTGCACACACACCAGCAGGACCACAGCGACTGCCACCACACCCAGAAAACAAACAGAAAACGACAGATACTGTTCTGTAAAGTTCTGGTGTTCGCTTCTAAGCCTTTCTCACTAAGGAACTAGTGAAAACTCTTACGCAGGTATGGCTAAGGGGCCTGTCCCTGGCCTATGCTGTCTGCATCCTTTCCTGCTGTCGTAGTCCCACTTCTGTCACCTGAAGACCGATTTCCAGGGGTTCTAGGGGTGTTTCTCTGTAGCAAGGCATTTCATATGGCTGCAAATGATTCTCAGTCTGCAACTGCTTTAAGCGTCAATTTTAAGTGTTCAGTCTTTTTTTTTTTTTAATATCAAGGTTTTTTTTTGTTTTGCCTATTTATTTATTTATGTCTGTGTTGGGTCTTCGTTTCTGTGTGAGGGCTTTCTCTAGTTGTGGCAAGCGGGGGCCACTCTTCATCGCGGTGCGTGGGCCTCTCACTGTTGCGGCCTCTCTTGTTGCGGAGCACAGGCTCCAGACGCGCAGGCTCAGTAATTGTGGCTCACGGGCCCAGTTGCTCCGCGGCATGTGGGATCCTCCCAGACAAGGGCCCGAACCCATGTCCCCTGCATCGGCAGGCAGACTCTCAACCACTGCGCCACCAGGGAAGCCCCAAGTGTTCAGTCTTTATCAAGCAGAGCCCTTCTGCAATTGCTCTCATTCTCTGTCCTCTTGAAATGCAGCACCTGTCTGACAGGGCATGGTGGCTGGGCTTGTTTGCAGACACACTGTAGCTCTGTCTTCTTCTGCACCTTGAATGATCTCACCCCTGAGGCTCTGTCCAGCCTCCTCCAAGGGACTGCAGCATTTGGGAGGGTTTTTAAAGCAACTGATTTTAACTTATAGATTGGATCCAAACTGAAAGAGATTTCCAGACATACGGAATTCTTGATCATCCCCAGTAGGCCCGTTATACAGGCTCCCAGGAGCCCAGGCTCGAGGCTTTAGAGTTTAACCCCTTTTCTCCCACAGATTCTCCAGCAACACCAAGGGTTCTCATCCGCAGGGTCAGGACACCATGTACTTTAGGTATAAGGTGTACTGGAAATAATTTATTGCTGATATTGGAAAATGATTGCTTAATAAGAGCCAATTCCAAGTTATTCCCTAACAATGACAATTCTACTCACCCTTTCTTTTGTGGGAGAGAGAGCTGTACATGTCAGCACTGGGAATAAAATATAGTCTAAGGCCTATTTTATCTATGCCCCAGGCTCTTAATTCTTGTGATGATAAAAACTTATTGTCGATAACTCCTCACTCCACCCTCCTCCTGTTCTGGTGTTCCAATAAAATCTGAGTACATCCAGGGAGTCTGTAGCACATGGAAATGTCATCTAATCATAGAAGAGAGTAAGAAAGAGGGGGAGGAGAAAGTTTAAAATGCCTGAGCTACTGTTGATCAATTTTACAATCAACCTGCAAAATATAAACCTAGAAATATCCATTCTAAGTATGACCATAAGAAATTGCCAATATTTGACCATTTCTGACCCACAAAAGCAGCAATTTCATATGGTTCAATTTAATATTACTCACATTGCATTAAAACAACCTGGGGAAGAGACCAACAAAAATCATCCAATCCTACCTGATAGGTCTGCATCAGGGGAAGGAGGCTGCCCACAATGTTTTTGTTTTGTTTTGTTTTATTCCATTTTTAACCTAGAGGACTTCAACAATACACAGTGCTATAAATGTTTCCTTGTCTTAACCATGTTTGGGTATATACATCTGAGAATAGCAATGGAATTTCTTCCTCAGCTCTGGACACTTCATCACTGTAAAAAAAAAAAAAAATGCACCAACAGAATTTAAGAATGGTTGGACTGGGCTTCCCTGGTGGCGCAGTGGTTGAGAATCTGCCTGCCGATGCAGGGGACATGGGTTCGGGCCCTGGGCTGGGAAGATCCCACATGCCGTGGAGCAACTAGGCCCGTGAGCCACAACTACTGAGCCTGCGCATCTGGAGCCTGTGCTCCGCAAAAAGAGAGGCCACAATAGTGAGAGGCCTGCGCACTATGATGAAGAGTGGCCCCCGCTTGCCACAACTAGAGAAAGCACTCGCACAGAAATGAAGACCCAACACAGCCAAAAATAAATAAATAAACAAACCAATGAACCGACAAAAAATAAATAAATCAATCAATCAACTTGGTGCTTGAGTGTTGTATTTAAAAAAAAAAAAAAGAATGGTTGGACTAAGTCCTCTCAAAATGGAAAGCTATTATTTTAAAGTTACTGAGGAAGCATCTAACAGAGGGGAATAAATGATCCCTTCACTTGAACTTTTCTGACTGAGTTTCTCTATCAGTACAGGGTACTATTATAGCTGCCACTATAATTTTGACCCCAAAATACAAAGAAAAATGAGATAATGTGCATGAAGGGTTTAGAAGAATGATTCTATTCTTTTCCTATTTTTGTCGTGTTTTCATTTCTCAAGTTAATCTGATGGTTGTTGTTACAAGGACGGTATTCATCAAATACATTATAAATAAGCATTACCACGCTCAAAATCCTTCAATGTGGGAAGTTTTATTTCATTACTATATTTACCTGTATATATGGAATGAGGTCATCCTCCATTGCCAAGATCCTAACAATTGCTATTTCCAAACAAAGGTGTGACCGTAAGTAGTTTAAACACTGGCAGCCTCTCTCTTCCTCTTTTTAATACTAAACTTCCATAGACACAGAATTGCTAAGCTCCTCAGGTCTTGACTTTTAGTTAAAAATTAAAATCTACACATTGTGGAAATACCTTAAACATTTTATCAAGTGAAGACCAATGAGGATCAGAACATGTATTAGGAGATACATTTACCTGTTGCTGTTTCCAAAGGATTTCAGTCCTCTAGGAGGAAGGAAAAAAAATATGGAGAAGAAAAAAGATGCATAATTCCTTGATTACTGAACAGTAACCATGCAGTTTATCTTTTCAACACAATAGTGGCAGTGTTTGTTGTATGAGTTTGCTTGGCTGCTATAACAAAATACTTCAGACTGGGTGGCTTAAACAGCAGACATTTATTTCTGGAGACACAGTTCTGGAGGCTGGAAAGTCCAAGATCAAGGTGCCACCTGATTCAGTTCTTGATGAGGGATCTCTTCCTGGCTTGCAGATAGCTGCCCTCTTATGTCTTCACATGATGGAGAAAGAGAAAGAGAGAGAGAAAAAGAGAGAGAGAGAGGGCTCTTGGTGTGTCCTCCTCTTCTTATAAGGGCACTAACGCCATCATGAGGCCCCTACCCTCATGACCTCATCTGAATCTAATTACCTCCAAAAGGCCCCACCTCCAAATGCCCCACTTGGAAGGTTAAGGCTTCACTGTATGAACTTGGTGGGTTTGAGGTGGGGAGGACAATTCAGTCCATAGTACTAGTTAACAGCAACCAAAAAATCTTAAAAGCAATCTTAAAAATCTTAAAATTCATCTTAGAAAGCGGCTTTCTAGATATCTGAATTTAACTAATAAAATGCCAAGATGGCCATTCTAAAATGAATGTCTTCCATAGTCCAGACAAATCTCACATCTTTAGTAAACTATGGCTACACACCAAGAAGTTTATATTACCTTTTCCTTTTAGTATTTATATTTCCTTACTTTATACTTACCCTTGGTCTTTTTTTTTTTTTTAACAATTTGGCTTAGTGTACTAAAAATAGCCTGTGTGCACTGTTTTTCCTTTTAGCTTCATTGTTACAAACTGATTTCTAATTGTCTTTGAGACTGGGAAAAATCCCGTGTGAATGCAATAAGCATATCTGATTGAAACTCACCAGCAGATTAACACAACCTCGGATTTGGGGGCACAGTTCTTCCTAGCCCTTCAGCCCTGACACTGTACCCCTCCTATATCATACACCCTTTGGGGATTTATTTCTGCCCGTGTAGAATCTGGGTATTAAATGCTCTGAGTTGCTATAGTTAGAGAGACTCTATTTTTAGTTACAAACTGTTTCCCTGAGATACATACAGCTGCTCATTAACACTGGGAGCCTTTTCCACAAAGCTTGTGTTCTGACCTTCCTTTTCAATGCTCGATAGGCTTATGAGGGAAAATACAAACACTGGTTATATTTAGTTTTCTCCTCAGCCATGTCAAACCCTAAATTGAGAGGAAGTCATAAATACACTACAAGGAAAGGGCTCTTGCTTCCTTTAAGTAGCATTTTAGTGCCCTGCAGTATTGTGGTATAAAGAGTAGAGAGGAGCCTGTATGAAAATAGGAGATTAAGTAAATTAAAATTTAACCTTTTAAAGGTGTTGTCCAGTACGTGGAGTTGTTCACACCATGTGGCCTTGAAGAGTATCTGAGACATAGTAGACGTTCATCCAATATTTATGGAATGTGGAAGGATGACCCTGTGTAGCAGGTATTCTGAAAAAGCTAATTGCTTGAATGAATATATCATTTTGCATAGTTTACCCTTTAAGATCAGAAAGAACATTCTCTGAAAAGAATTCCTTGGAGAGGTAAGCACTGCAAACCCACAAATCAACACATTCCCAGCAATGGGTCCAACCGTCAGTTTGCAAGTTGTCTCCAGCTGCTTCCTAGGTGATAATGAGCTTTCACTCACACAGACACAAGGAGAGGCATTGCTGGGTTTGGAGCTCCTGGCTTGTGAAAATTCTGATACCCGCTGTCAGCCGATTGCTCCATGATCAATTCCATCTCACTCCTCACCAGCTCGTAACTCATTTCCTAAGTTCTCTTGGGGGCCTAGTGATGAGGACCAGGAAGCCATCCACCACCGTCTTCGCCACCTCTTTCATCCTTCTCAAAGGCCTCATACACATCATGACCACCACATCCTCTGGTTTTCACCGCTCACTGAAGTCTAGGGTATATTGTAACGTGAAGGCAGGGGCTTGGCACTCAGCAGGCTTTTGTTTAAATCCATACTCATCTACTTTTACCTGGAAGTGGGTGAGGGAGTGCCCTGAGTGAGTCGCTTCATCTCTAAACTTTGATCTCTCCATCTGAGGCATAGAGGGAAAAGCCTACTTCATAAAAATTACATGAAAAAATTAATGTAAATAATCTAGTTCAGTTCCTCGTGCTGGAAGGAAACGCTCTGTAAGTGGAGACCATTGCTATTCACAAGTCTGTGAATTTCACTTCCAGCCATCATCCTGAACCTTGACTTCTTCCTTCTCTCTCTTTCAACTTCTGTACATTATGCATTAGTCTCTGTTTCCCTCTCAATTTTTCTTTCTTTCCTGCTCTTTGCCCTTCTCACAAATCAAAACAAGGCTATTAGTGATTCTAAGAGCAGCATTATTGATATAACCACGGACAAGAAAAGGGAAGCCATCAACTTTGAAATAAAATATTTGAAGTGAAATATAGGACTAGGGTTAATAAGTGCAAACAGCCTTAAAAATAAGTCCAAAATACCAAATTACTTCTTCAGAATGTCCCCAGAAGTCGCCACTACTTCTCAGTTTAATCTGCTTTTCTTTGAGCAGTCAACAGTTCAGAACCAAACAAACAAAAAGTTGGTTCTTATTCGATTTTTCAAACTTCATACATATTTTTGGAGAGCAGTATCAAATAATTAACATTGCTGAGTTTTGATCCAGGCTTCCATTAACAACAAATATTCCACGGAAGTACTTTCTAGTATTTTTTATTGCAAATATACCATCATCAGTTCCATGATGGGTAAAATAGACTACTAGAGTTTAGCCTTGGAAACAAGTAAATTATAAAAGTGTTTCCATAGACAACGTGTTCCAAATTCCAAATAAGTGAGTTACAGCTACGTATGGAATGACTTGGTAGCAAGTTGAAACCTGTATCGTTAAGCATTTTCCCACACCTAGCACACCATCCTTTCTCTGTTTTATCGTTTTGTTTTGTTTTGTTTTTCTAAGATGTGGCTTGGAAAGGAGTTAGACAGCTCTCCAACACAGATAAAAGTGCAGGAACCCAGCATCCAAAAATGAATGACAGCAGGAGAGAGATCTACTTGCTGAGATATTACACTTGTCATTTCAGCAAATGTTTGGCCAAGAAATAATCATCAGTCCTCTTCTAGGAACACCTGTAACCTCAGGTTTATTTTTTTTTCCTTTTCATTTCTTCTCATTCTGGTTTTTAATGAGGGACTTATCATATTGCAGGAATGTGTTTTGTTTTTAGGATCAGCATCACGGCTTCATGGGAAAACTAACTGGAATCTCCCAAATGTTAAACACACACAGCAGACACTGTCTCCATCAGTTTTAGATAGCACATGAAGCAGGGGCTCACGCACATCCCTACTGTGGTCCCTCTAGAACTGTGCTGTGCAATATAAAATCCGTTAGACAGGGCCTCCCTGGTGGCGCAAGTGGTTAAGAGTCCGCCTGCCGATGCAGGGGATACGGGTTCGTGCCCCGGTCTGGGAGGATCCCATATGCCGCGGAGCGGCTGGGCCCGTGAGCCATGGCCGCTGGGCCTGCGCGTCCGGAGCCTGTGCTCCGCAACGGGAGAGGCCACAACAGTGAGAGGCCCACATACCGCAAAAAGAAAAAAAAAAAAAAATCCGTTAGACATGTGACTGCTTAAAGTAAAATGAACTGACAATAAGTAATATGAAACTTCAGTTCCTTGGTCTTGGTAGTCACATGTAGTTTGTGGCTACCATATTGGACAGTGCAGATATAGAGTATTTCCTTCATTGGAGAAAGTTTTTTTGAACAATGCTGCAACAGAATACAGATTTTTCATGGAAGAACATGGAGATCTACACTACACCCAGATGATGAATTTTTGGAGAGGACTTTTGTTGCTCTGGACCAGTGTCCAAATAAAGACTTCTCTGTTTTACCACATGACCATTTGCTGCTTCCCAGTGGGTAGCACAAGAGAGTCACCACTCTGCTCTTCTGACGTAGTGGCTTGTTGCCTCAGAAATAGCTAAAGTTGCAGATTCAGACCTCTGACCCTCTTACACAAGTCAGCAGGCCATGGGCTGCCAAGGAGTCAACCTTTGTTCTAAACCACTTTGTTAACAAGCAAACTGAACAAGGACAACAATCTAGTCATCATGTTCTCCCCAAATGCAACAGAGATTGTGAGTACATAGCCAAGGTCATAATACAGTTTTGGAAATAAAGCTTCCTTAGTTTCCTGGGTGGCATTGACTACACATATAAAAATGACTCTTGACATTTTCAAGAACCCCATCACATGCACCACCTGCTCAGGAAGGGAAGGCGGATAACAGAAAACTATTTCAGCCTTAGGATGGAGCAAGCCTTCTGCATCTCAGTTCAGGCACAGAAAATATTCTCCTGACCTACGCAACCCCCCGCCCCGACCCCTTTATTACTTGGACACAAATTTCCACCTTCTAAAATGCACCTATTAAATTTGGTAGTCCAATGTGGGTTGAGTTGGCTTTGACTTAACTCTGCCATGAGCTTATTTAATGAAAAAAACCTGCTAAGAAGATCAAAGTTCCTTCTTTTAATTCCTTTATATCCTTTGAGGAAACCAATGTTTATCTCTGTAAAGTTCAAGTCTGCATAACTAAAAGTCAGCCAAATCTGACATCCAGATATTGAAACCTGCAGAGGCCATCTCTCCGCCTCCTCTCTCAGTCTTGGATTCCCGTTCCCTGCTTAGACTACAGTTTGGAAGTGGCTGAATGAATTCACAAGTACTACTGTTTGCACTTTCACACACAGTTTAAAGGCAGAAGTATCAGGTTTCACAGCGCTGTGAGGAAGTTGGCAACCATTTCAAAGCAATGGTGAAGCATCTATTACTTTATTAAGCAAGGGCAATAATGACCTACAAAGTGCCAACTTGCTCACGTTTTCCTGCTCTCTCTGCATTTCCTTGCAAATACCACAGTCTCTCTCTTCCTGCTTAAACACCAGTTAGTACATTTCCTTTAAAATTACAGATCTGACGGCAGTGGCAAACAAAGCTCTAAAACCACATAGCTAAATGGCTTATACAGCTATGAGACCGACAGAGGGGTAGAAAAATCTGCTGGAAAATAATTTGTCTCTAATCACGTTGTAGCTGTGGGCACTTTATTCTCCCCCACTCCCTTCATTTTTGAGCTCTGTGTATTTCTACAGATATTGTGAGACCCAATAATAATTACGAACAATTAGTCCCTACAGTAACTCAACACATATTTAGCTGTGTGTTTCCAATTAGTCCAATGCTTGGTAATCAAAATGGAACAATGTAAGTGCAAATATTCTGTACTGTATCCAAAGAATACACAATCGAGTCTTGGAGATAAGTCTAACCCCTATTAAGCAACAATGACAAATTACTGTACAGGTTAATTAAATGTGAATTTGGGAAAATAAATTATCTTTTCTGGTCCCTTTCTACTTTAATGGCATAGGAATTCTAGGCCAGTATAACCAGAATGCTCCATTATGCCTTACAGGCTGTAAGTCTTGTGGATGTTAAGACCTGAGGTGACAATTGAACTGCCATTCTTGAAACTTGACCTTGTCACTTTGAACAAGGCTGGTTCTTACCAAGTGATCCCTCACACTTAGGGTCTGTTTGTCAGCAGCTAGTGAAACTCTAGCCAGCTGATATCTACACTCACCTCTCTCCTCTCTGATGGTCCCCACTGGGGTAGATGAATGGAGGTGAATGACTTTCAAAGCCATGGTAACCAAATCTGTCTTTTTAATGTTATGTATTAGCACTTGGTCCTGTCACAGTCTTCTGTAAGCTCTTATAAATGATCAATTATATGGATTCCAGACAGTAAATCTGATTATTGGTCTTCCCATTTATATGTAAAATAAAAATGGTTTGGGAATTACTACTCCCACCAGAAAAAATCCAACCTTGCAGAACATGGAAATGACATCTACCCAGAGAAGCCGAGATTATCATGACTATAGCTAGCCCTTCATCTGAGTATTTCAGAACTCAGGCCTGAGGCCAAAGACTGAGGAGGACAGCTGGGTATGGCCGAGCATAAAGGAATAGAAGTAGAATGGGTTACTTTGCATCCCCAGATCTCTTGTGCACTTGATGTAGCTACTGCCTGACTTCTCTCCTTTATTAAGCACAATGTCAAAGTTAATTACCTCTTTGACCACAACAATAATGTTCATCTAACAATAAAATAAGAGCTAACTTTCTGCTCTTTTCCCTGTGTTGTTCTTGAGTCAAACTGTCATTTCTCACCATCACAGCTAATTGGTTCAATTCCAAAAAATATAGAAGCAGAGAACAAGTTTCCATATGCAAAGGGCCAGAGGAAAGAATTCAGAAATTAGAAAGAAATCCATATTCACAACTGTGAAGAGTGACTTATTAAGGTGTAACACTGCTTTTTTAGGCAGTTGTTTGTCCAAATGGACAATGGCTTTCGAAACAATCAGCTTAGAAGGTGATTTACGCCAAGGACACGATTCTCTTCTACATACTTCTGAACCCTGGCTTTGGGGCTACCTTCAGCTCCAATGTATGAGACACCTCTGAAAATCCAGCCCATTACTTTAAAATCACACTTCAGTTGAGGCCCAAACGATATTACCCAATTTGATCATTCACTTTGTGAACCCAGTGTCTCAGTTCATTCAGGCTGTTTATTATAACAAAATACCAGAGACTGGGTGGTTTATAAAAAACAAACATTTATTTCTTACAGTTCTGGAGGCTGGGAAGTCCAAGGCACCAGCAGACTGCGTATGTAGTAGGAATCTACTTCCTAATTCTTAGTCTGCCATCTTTTCACTGTCTTCACATGGCGGAAGGTGTGACTGGAGCTCTCTGAAGTCTCTTTTATAAGGACACTAATCCCATTATTAACCCCATGAAAGCCCTCATGACCTAATCACCTCCCAAAGGCCCCACCTCCTCATACTGTCACCTTGGGCATTAGGATTTCACATATAAATGCAGGGGAGGGGGAGAGGACAAACATTCAGTCTATAGTACCCAGCTTGACCATGAACTACTGTTGGTTTATCTCGAAATATTATATATGTTTTCCAATGATGGAAAGGATGCCCCTGGTGAGAAAGTTCAAAAGCACAAGTCACAGTCTCTGAAGATCATTTCCAAAGGGGCATTCCACAATGGGTGGAGGAAAAGTATTGCTATTGGAATAAGTTTACAGTTTCCCAAGATAACTTATCTAAAGTTATCATGTAAGCATCTAAAGGCTGTTTCATGTTATAGTTACCTCCCAGCGTCATGGCTTTGAAGAGTCTTCCCCATAAGTGATGTGCCCTGCAGAGTACATTTCTCTACCACCATCACCCCTGCCCCATAAGTTTCATTTCTTTCTTCTTAAAACCCATACCCAAGGTCAAGTCCTATGTTTTCCAGGAAACTTTTCCTGACCAACCAGCTTACCCTCAGTCAACTCAGCCAAGATTGCTTAGACATCGCTTTAGTTATTTTTCTCTTTTTCTGCTTGAGATATTTCATTTTCCTATGTGTTGTTATCTTTTCATACATGGTTTCATATCTACCTCACCAATTAAATTATAAGCTATCTGAAGGCAAAGATCTCTCTTGAGCTTCACTGTATTTGCCATATCACCCAATACTATGCCTAGTATGTCATAGGCACTCAATAAATATTAATTAGGTAATTGCAAGATGACTCTTTCCATCCCACCTTTATCTAATATTTTCTCCTTAAATTTTTTTGACTATGTAAAGCATAAAAGTAAAATGCATAGGCCATTAGATATATCCTTAACTTTGTGCAAATGATAAAACTCCTTATCCTTGCTTTTCGTCAACACGTATGTACTAAGCAACTCCTATATGAAAGCCACAATCCTAAGTGTTAAGACTACAACTGTGTAAGAATAGAGCTCACAGGGCCTCCCTGGTGGCGCAGTGGTTGAGAGTCCACCTGCCGATGCAGGGGATACGGGTTCGTGCTCCGGTCCGGGAAGATCCCACATGCCAGGGAGCAGCTGAGTCCGTGAACCATGGCCACTGAGCCTGCGCATCCGGAGCCTGTGCTCCACAATGGGAGAGGCCACAACAGTGAGAGGCCCGCATACCGCAAAAAAAAAAAAAAAAAAAAAAAAAAAAAGAATAGAGCTCACATTTCCAGTGAGGGAAGAGGGAGAAAGTTGATTAATAATAATAGTAACAAATAAAAACTAACATATATTATATCAGATGGTGACAGTTGCTGGAGAAAAAGAAATAAACCATGGAAAAAGAGTAGGGAATACTGGGGGTATGCCGGCAGAGGGTACAATCTAAAATAGGATGATCAGGGAAGACTTCAGCAGGAAGATGATATTTGAGGAAAGACCCGAAGAGTATGGGATACCAAACCTTGTAACATGTAGAGAGCACTTGGGATATTCAAAGAAATAAGGATCCATATAGGTAGCTGTAGAAGTCTTGGCATTTCAGTGGATGATCTTCTGAGCCTGATATTCCCTGTCTGGAACCCCCCAAATAGTTTCATAGCCTTCTGTGCTTACTTACACCTAAATATTAATCACAATGTGCCATTAATCTTTCACTAAATGTCTCCCTCAAGAGACTATGAGTGATTTGAAGACAAGGATTATCTCATTTATCAATACAAACCTCATAGCATTTAACACAATTCCTCGCCAACTGTGAGAAATCAATAAATGTTTGTTGAAGACTGAATAAATCTTCATTCAGCTAAGCAATTCATCTCATCTAAATTCAAAGCGTAGCCTATCCTAATTTGAGTCAAATGGTGTTTTTGTGGATATATTTGTTTTTACTGTAAACACTTGACAAACCTCTTCTGAAATGAAGAATTAAATCTCTTATAAAAAGTCAAATAAAGCTGACCCCATCACCTCTTTTGGCACTTCTGTCTGGACCGTGAAGAACTTGCCAAATATGGATTTAAAAGAGGTTAGCACATTTACTACTGTTCAATAAAGGAGGAACAGCCAGTACAAGAAGAGATGGTGTAGGTTCCCAAAGTAAAATTTTAAACTAGCACACACAGTACTAACTTGGCCCTAGAGTTATTAACATGAGGAAAGAGTGAAGTTCAAGTCTTCCAAACACTCAAGGGCAAATGAGATGACTATACAGTTTCCTTGGCGTAATCATGGCTGTATAGAGATGTACATTCTTGCCTGCTTTTAAGTTGGGGGAGGGAATATGAGGAATGCCAGTTTCTTCTTCACCATGATCTACACCTCATGGAAGAGAAGTTTTCTTTCCCTTTTAACTCATTTTCTGTTCCCCCTCTTATTGATTGTTAGAGCCCTCAAGGCAGAGAAATCCAGCACTCTGTCATCTAGCCATCTGTCCAAAAGGGCTCTTTACCTGAGAAAGGCTGTCTATTGAGTAGCCCTGAAGGCTGACATCACTCTCCTGTGGATGAGCTCCCTAGCAACAAAGCAACATGAGGAAGTTTACTCCAATTAAGTAAAACCTATTATAATTCTAGTTGATACAACAGGCCAAACAAAGTCATTTGGTATCTCTCAATACACAAATGTGAGCATTCCACTGCATCTCTCAAAGTGCTTAGAGAGAATACAGATGACTCAGGGGTCCTGCCATATGCTCCTTGGCCCTGAGCTGGTGTGGCAGTTCCAGTGAAATCTGCTACTGGCTTCTGGCCAGCCAAGAGCCTATTTACTGCTACTGTTCTAGTCGGAATTTTTGGCCAGCTCCAGCTGTTGCTCTTAATGGTAACTCTCTGCCATCCCCAGAGGTAACAGTGTGCCTATAAAAAGCTGCTATAGCCACTTTCAGAGCTCAGGCTCTGTCTCCCTTCTACTTCTAACCCTCTTGACTCATCTGATTTCTCTCCCATTAATCAGACTCTCTTTCTCTGCATGCATCCTTCAGATTGACAAACTACCCGGATGGTTTTATCTAACTTTTTTTTTTTTTTTAGTTTCTTCCCAGTTGCTGCCTCTGGGGCTGTTCTTTCAGTGACTGAGCATTAGCACCCAAGGCCATTGCTAGCCCTTTCAGTACCACACCACAATTATCCCAAGCTACTGCTCATCTAGGAGAGGATGTGGATGGGCTATCATACATGACCACACATCGAAAAGTTAATATAAAACAAATGAAATAAAAGGAATGTATTCAATACCTATGCAACAATATAAATCTGACAGTCTATGATCTTAAGGCACACTTTTACCCTAGAAATAGTGTAAAGGGAATCAACATGGTGCTCCTAGATGCTCTGGGCTCTGCATATGGCAAACACATCAGCAAGAAAAAGATGTGGTGTCTAGATGAGTGGGCAAAAGGTGAATGGAGACTTGATTTTGCCAATTTTTATTATAAAGAATTTAAAAAAAAAAAAAAAGCTAATCGTGAACTACCTCAGGAAGCTTCCCAAGTCTTCTGTGTGTCTGTGAACAAAAATTTCTGCCTTTAGGGTGCATTGAATATTATGGGGTAGCCTAGAGGTCCCCTCTAAACTAGTAGGCAGAGATCCCTGAAGCTTAGATTTCAAAGAAGGCTGGAACTGGGTTTGAAATTATCGTTCTTTATCTTACACATGAAAAACCAAGGCCTTGGGAAGTTAAATAGTGAACCTAATACCCTCTGCTGGAGCTTTTCACTGAGTCTGTTCAGAACTCTGTCCCTAATGCTATGAGTTTATACATGGTTTAAGTCTCATCTCTCTCTAAACTCTACCTAATGATGTTGAATATCCCTTCCATAAGAGAAGAAACACAGTGAGTTAAGAAATAAGTACATTACATATAATTTTCCCCAATTTACTCAAAGAAATGCACTCTGAGGTCTCCCTCTGACCCAACATTCCCAGATGGTGCTGTACGTATATTGGCGTCGGTCTCCCCCAAGCAACTGTAAGCCCCATAAAGGCAGAGATGGTCCTGATAAGTAATGGTTTTCTTAGGATTTAGAACATGATTCATTATTAGCACTCAATATGCAGTTATTGAATAGATAATACATCCTCCTAGTGTTACCTGTAAGGTGGTCCACACTTAGACATATTGACTTAACTGTGCCCTGTCACCTCTAATTAGTAAGCTACCTGGGTTAACTTATTTCAAGCAAGTCATGGTTTGGTTATCCTATTAGCTGGTTATCTATGTTCTTTCCATAGAGATTATTATCACCTATAATCTCTACTAGTCTTTTTGAAGTTGGACACCATAACCGAAAAACTATTTACATCAAGGCCTGTAAAATTGTGCTGTTTGACTTGATAGTTATACTTTAAGAAATCAAATTTTAGGAAATAACTCCCAAGGTAGGTGATGTATAAATGTACCCCAAAGTGTTCAAAGCAGTATAATTTATAAAAGAAAAAAGTTGTCCTTGACTAAAGAGTGAAGTAAATTAGAGTACATTCATAATAAATAGAACCATTCAATGACTATCTATTAAGTGCCTACCATGTCCAGGCACTATCCTTGGTGCCTGATTGACATTGATTAGCAAAACAGACAAAGATCTCTGCCATAATGGAGTTTGAATCATTAAAAAATTATGTTCTTAAGAGCTTTTAGCTGCATAGAGACATGCTTAACATGATACTAAGTAAAAAAAGAAAAACAAGATACAAAATTATATATTCAGTGAGATCTTTATATATTCCCTATATCCACAGGTAACTATTTTAAAAGTCAAAATCTTAGTAGAGGTTGTCTCTGAGTGTTGAAATTGTAACTTACTATTATTTTTCTTTATGCTTTTCTAGATTTTGATATTTTAAAAATTATTTTCAATAAGCAACTTTTATAGTCAGATAAACAATGGATCAGGTAGAACAATGAGTAACACAGCCATCTGAGCCACAGAATCTGGAACTCCTATTCTAAAAACTCCTACTCGGGGGCTCCCCAGGTGGCGCAGTGGTGGAGAGCCCGCCTGCTGATGCAGGGGACATGGGTTCGTGTCCCAATCTGGGAAGATCCCACATGCCACGGAGTGGCTGGGCCCGTGAGCCATGGCTGCTGAGCCTGTGTGTCTGGAGCCTGTGCTCCACAATGGGAGAGACCACGACAGTGAGAGGCCCGCGTACAGCAAAAAAAATAAAACTAAAAACTAAAAACTCTTACTTTGTGTTCCTTATAAGTAATATCACTTTTTTAAAGTATAAGTTTCCCAATCTACAAAGCCCTTTTCATCATTCCTTTATCTGGCAGCTGAGAAGAGCAAGCAATAACCAGCCATGTTCAGTGTTAAACGTGTTTGGGGCTGATAAGTTAACTAGTTGATGGGTCAATGTAAGCTGCATTTTGAGATATTTCATATTCTAATACCCATGGAATTATTTATATAATGCTACTTGTATACAAAGTAGATCAAGCATCTGTGAGCATGATACACACACACACACACACACACACACACACACACACACACACCCTAAAGGGTTACAAAACTATGATAGGTGCTAAAGATTTTCTAAAACAGTCCTAATGTCATTGAATGTCCTTATTATCGATACAGTTAACATTTAAACTAAACATTGTTTCATTTTCACCCTTTTGTGAGACTTTGACCAAATAGATATTTAAACACTAGGGAAAAAAAAAAATACTTGGGCTTCCCTGGTGGCACAGTGGTTAGGAATCTGCCTGCCAATGCAGGGAACACGGGTTCGACTCCTGGTCTGGAAGGATCCCACATGCCGCGGAGCAACTAAGCCCGAGAGCCACAACTACAGAGCCTGCGCGTCTGGAGCCTGTGCTCCGGAACGGGAGAGGCCGTGATAATGAGAGGCCCACGCACCGCGATGAAGAGTGGCCCCCGCTCGCCGCAACTGGAGAAAGCCCTCGCACAGAAACGAAGACCCAACACAGCAAAAATAAATAAATAAAAAATACTTTATCAGACCACATGTTGTAATTTTTGTTTTAGAATCTAAGGTTACCTAAACAAAGGAGCAACATATAAATATTCATGGGGTCACATAAATTAGGAGTCTTACATTTATTATCCCAAATAGATTGTCAAATGTGTGCACACACAGCCAATTGCTCTACTGTCATTTTCCTGTATATCTGCTCAGCTTAAATACACACACACACACACACACACACAAATGAAGTTGAGAAACTAGGTTAAGCAGGAGAAAGGTGACTTGAAGGCATAAGAAGTTAGGTGAAAGTGAGTAATAGGGACAACGATATACAAGATAAGAAATTGTAGCCTCTCAGCCCTGGTGAGTGGGTAAGGAAGTAGGTACGGGACACAGGGAGAGTGGGTGTTGGATCTTTCTGAAGTATATGGAACTGGTCAGTTAACACCTTTGAAAGAAAAAAAAAAGCCTCAAATACTTGATTAATGCCCAAAGCAGAATAAGTTCAAGATTATCTGTCTAACCAAAAGATTCGCTTCCAGGGTAAAGCTCGTGCTGTTATGAAAGAATGGCAGGTTCGACTTATGGCAGTCAGCCCAAGTATGATAGTTGTTGTTCAATGAGTAGTAATAATGTACGCTGCCCTCTAAACAAGGTGGCTTGCAGAAAGGGGTCACTATGGGAGGATAGGAAAGTAACACAAAAAAACGGTTCCAATTTTGTTCCAAATTGGTAGCTAAAAGAAAAGCAATCCCTTTCACCCTGGAAGTCCAAAGAGTTTCCCAACTAGGACATGTGAACAAGGCGGGCTTAGAGAAAAATTGTAAGGGTCAGAGAGTCTGTAAAGCCACCGAGGGCTTGATTCCGAGGACACAGGTGGTAGGCGGGGAAGCAGCAGTCCCTGGGGAGTATATATATATAGATTCCAGTCCCTAAATAGCTTGACCTTGTACCACGCAAGGAACACAGTGAGAAGAAGAAGGACAGGGGACAGGGACTCAGATTATTTTTTCCTGTTATGTTCATCTTTCCTATTTGTTTTATTGGGGTTATTTCTTAATCTAATGGCAATACAGGTTAATATATGTTCATTGTGGAAAATACATAGAGGCAGACTAACACAAAAATAGAAGTAAATACCACCTGTAATCTCATCCCTCAGAGATACGCATCTTGACATTCTGATATATATCCATCCAGCTGTCATTTTGTTTTCAATGTATATAAAGTTGTCTGTTTTTTTAAAATTGGGAATCATTGTGAATATACTGCTTTGTAACTTGCCTCTTAAATTTTAAATAATATCTTGATCATTTGGCAATATCATTAAATATTCTTCTAAAACGTGGTTTTTAACGGCTGCATGCAATGCTGTCATGTGGATACCCTCTCATTTAGCCGACTATGACCACACTTTCAACTGATTCTGACCTACACATAGCGTGTGATGCACATCATCATACATGGGGCTGTAACAAATCTCTTTTTTGTATTTCTTCTAGATATCTTTCTTGAGGTGAAATGGGGTGAATGGCTATGGATCTTTTTCAGGCATTTGGTATCTGATGTCGAATTGTCCTCCAGAAAAGTCTGCTGCTCTGTATTTCATCAGCAGCGTATGAGTGTGCCCGTTCTCCCTGCATCCTCGGTCACGTTAAATATCACAATATTATAGTGAAGAGAATCTGTTGGGTTTATATTTAAATGTAAGTGCTATATTGTAGTTTCAACTGCAATTTTTAAAATTATTGGTGAGGTTTCCCTTGTACTTATTCACGTCTTGTGTTTTAGCATAAAAGTAAAACGAAAATGCAATTGTCTCTTGCACACATTCTTTTACAGAAAAGCAGATGGAGACACTTACCTCCACTCATTCCCAGCTCCTGCGGTACTATTTTCCTCGCTGTCGTTTTTCCTACCTAAGTGTTAGTAAAATGGTTAATAAAAAGAAGAGAAGGGAGAATAGCAAAAGAGGGTGTCAAAAAGTTTGGAAGAGGGAAGTGGCTTATGTTTCGACTTCGGTGTCCCTGAAGGAGAGGATTCAACAAGGAGCCAGTCAATATTTGCCAGAGAATATCAGAAACACTCAGAAGAGTTCGGTCCTCACATTCCCTCTTCTAAGCCCACAGCCTGAGAGATGCTTCTCCTAGGGAAGAAGGTGGGTGGTTACCTAGAGGTGGACATAGAACCAGTCCTTGTGTCCGAGCAAGTGCCCAGGCAAAGATGCTTAACTGGCTTCTGTCCAGCTTAGCATTGTCAATCCCAAAGTGTCTCAGTCTGAACAAAAAATATGTGGTCACTGTATTGGACTGAATTGTGTCACCCAAAAGATATTCACTTGCAATCTCAGAATGTGACCTTATTTGGAATGATCTGTGCAGATGTAGCAAAGGTAAGGATCTCAAAGGGAGACCATCCCGAGTGACGGTGGCCTTTAATACAATGAGGAGAGTCCTGTATGAGACAGAAAGGGGAAGACAGAGACACAGGGGAGAAAGTCATGTGACAACTGAGGCAGGAAATGGAGATGACACTGCCACAAGCCAAGGAACGTCAAGGACTGCCAAGAGCCACCAGAAGTGAGGAGAGAGGAGTGGATGGCTTCTCCCCCAGCGCCTCCAAAAGGAACCCACCCTGCCAACATCTTGATTTAGGACTTCTGGCCTCCAGAACTGTGAGAAGGTAAATTTCTGTTGTTTTAAGCCACCTGGTTTGTGGTACTTTGCGACAAACAGCCCTAGGCAAGTAATACTGTCACTCTGATTTGGAGAGGCCATCGGGGGGTCATGATAGAAATGCAACTTCCTGTCTATAGGAAGGTAAAGTGAAAAGTGCATGTTGAAAGGTCGAGCACTTCCATGAGCCTCCTTTTTTTTTTTATTGGAGTATAATTTCTTTACAATGTTTTGTTAGTTTCTGCTGTACAACGAAGCAAATCAGCTATGTGTATACATATATCCCCTCCCTCTTGAACCTCCCTCTGGCCCCCCCCATCCCACCCTTCTAGGTCACCACAGAGCACCAAGCTGAGCTCCCTGTGCTCTACAGCAGGTTCCCACTACCTCTCTGTTTTACATATGGTAGTGTATATACGTCATTCCCAACCTGCCAGTCATCCCACCCCACGTCCCCCACTCAGGTCCACAGCTCAGTTTCCAGGTTTATGGACCCAGCTGTTCCCAGCACAGGCAGGAGACAGGAAGAGATTTCTCTGAAGAAGCCAACTGCCCTGGCTAGTGCCCCCACTGGAACCCTCTTCTGTGAGACCCACAAGTCAACCAGCTCTGCCTGTGCAGAAACAGCTTCCAGTCATATTTCCGTGCCCCCCTCATAACTATAAATGGAATCCAAATCGTCATACATGGAAGCAAATTCAGAGAATTAAGAGCCTGGCATGCAGAGATTTGCAAGTTAGTGGAGCACCACATTCTCTTGGAAACTGGCCCTCCTTCCCACAGCCCCAAATCCCTCTATCTTGCTCTGGATTCCTACGGTATGACCTAGCTGCCTTAGTCCTGTGGCATTTACGAGGGCTTTTATATCTGTTTTCCTCTTTCAGATGCTGAGTTCTATATTTTGTACATCCCTGTCTTCCCCACAGCACTGACTCCAGTCAAGGGTCTCCATAAATATGACTAAAGATGGGAATCACGTTGCCATGCATTTCCCCCCGACACACGCAGATTCAGCCTAACCTTGCTGCGTCAACCAGCAAACCCACGTTCTAAGAGTCCCAATGGCTGGACACATCATTCACGAGTGCACCCATGGATTGAGTGCTTCCAGATGCCAGGCACTCTGCTAAGAGTTTGACTCAAGGTTATATCATTCAATCTTTGCAGAACCCTGGAAGCTAAGAACTGCCCTTTTCCCCCATTTTACAGGCAAAGAAACCAAGGCTCCCAAAGGTTTCTCAACTTACCCAGGATCACACAGACTAGATTTGGGCTTAGGCAATTTAACTTCCGATCCTGGGCCCTTCAATCTTTTTTTTTTTTTTTTTTTTTTAGATTTTTTTTGATGTGGACCATTTTTAACAGCTTTATTGAATTTGTTACAATATTGCGTCTGTTTTACGTTTTGTTTTTTTTGGTCACAAGGCATGTAGGAACTTAGCTCCCCAACCGGGGATCGAACCCCCACCCCCTGAATTGGAAGGCAGGTTCTTAACCACTGGACTGCCAGGGAAGTCCCTGGGCCCTTCAATCTTAAGCCAGGTTCTTCCTCTGACATTATATGGGTCATTCGATCTGGCCATAAGACTCATTCACCCCTTCTCCATTGATAGCCTCCCTAGCACCAGACGTCACAGGCACTCACAAGTTAAATCTAAAGGCTATGCCAAGAAGACAGAGAGGGAATTCACTGGCCAGTGTCATAGATGGGGCTCCCAACTCTGGAGTGGAAAGCAGCCAAGCCCAGAGCCTCACACAGGATCCTTCCAGGCCCCACTGAGGTCCAGAGGGATCTCAGCCAATAGGGCTTCCAGTCGGTGCTCCTGTGCAGTGATGAGACTTGCATTTGGAAGACTGAAGAGCACAGGAGGAGAAAGGAATAATCCTTCTTCTCTGCACAAACTCAGGCAAACATGGCCTCCTCCAGAGGGTAGTGAAGATTGAACATAAGTCTTGGCAATAGCCGTTATGGGTAAAAATCTACTCTGGTTCCCACGCCCCAACCTGGATAGAGATTAAGCCTTTTGGGAAGTAGATAAACTTCTTTCGGCCTCTAGGATCCCGCAGCATTTTGAAGCAATGGTTGTACCCAGCGGCCCTCTAGAATTACTTATGCTTAAAATTATGCTTAAAAAAATGGGAATTCACATAAACCCATGAGGAAGCTCAGTGACCTTGCAGTCTGTGATCAGCTGAATAACGGTCCCACCAAAGACACCGAGGATGTAGTCCTTGGAACCTGTGGATGTTACCTTATATGGCAAAAGAGACTTTGCAGGTGTGATTAAATTAAGGATCTCGAGATGAGGAGAGTACCCTGAATTATCCAGGTGGGCTCTGAATGCGATCACTCAGTAAAAAATCCAATGGAACACAGCCCTGCTGACATCTTGAGTTTGGTCCAGTGAAACTCATTCCAGGCTTCTTTCCTCCAGAACCGTAACAGACTAACTGTGTGTTGTGTTAAGCCACCAAATTTGTGGTCATTTCTTAAAGCAGCCACAGGAAACTAGTGCACAGACTAACGCCTACGAGTGAATAATCAGTTTATTTTGCATTCATTTAGTCTCTCCCTTTTCCTTGTTACTAAAGAAGTAGCAAACATAATCATCAGATGCTTTGTGAACAAAGAATGGCAACAGCTGGTCTAGCAAATGCCGCTGCTAACTGCTAGCAGACTGGCTTCTTATTTCTTCTGATTTGGAGGAAGGGTAAGTACGGGGCAGGCTTCAATAGGATCCATGTGTCCCAAAGTCCACTAAGATCATCTGCTGTTTCTCAACAAGTACCAAGGTAAAACACTGCAAATTCCCAGCTATCAGCATAATGCCACAGCCCCAGACAACTGCTTCCTTGCAACGCCATCCCACATAGGTGTAAAGAGGCTGAAATCACAGTGTGATCATGGTGCCTGCAGATCAAGGGCAAGGTATAAAGTTCTTCCCTCTTTTCCTCAATACGAAGGAACAAAGCTAGGGGACAAAATGGACTTAGCCACTGTAACTCAATTCCTATTGTTTGGGCCAAGTTGACGTTTTGAATAAGAGCTCTGAGGAAATTGTTCAAGACATTTGATAGACAGTTTTGGCCACATTCCAGGCACTTCCAATCTTCTGGCAGCATTGGGTGGTAGACAGTAGACTGCTCTTAGAATTAGACAAACTCACCTTTGACACTTCACATCTGGGCCTCAGTGTCCTCATTTGTAAAATGCGAGCATTGGATTAGATCGGGGTTTGCATGCCAGAATCTCTTATCTACTGATTTCATTGGTCTGCGTTGTCAAAATAGTTTAAATATCATTGCTCAATGTGTAGCTGAGAGTCTTTTTTAGAATCTATATGCAATGAAAATTATTTTTCCTTTTACAGATAAAACTATGTAGAATGAGCAGCATTCTTTTTAAATTCTCAGTAGAGATGACTATTTTTTGAAGGGAGTACTTCGAGAGAGCAATCAAAATAATGCCAGCTAGAACTATAACTATCTTATTTGTGATAGTGAAGTCCTATTCTAACTAACCAAGTATTTAACTGAATATCACATTTCAAAGCCCTTAATTCAACCCTAGATATCAACGTGTCTGAATTGCTAGATGCTTTGCCGAACTTTAACGCATGATATAAACTTGTAGAAGCTATCACGACATACACTTTAAGCGCCTTCTGAAATAAACCTATGAAGTCTCTAACATCAAGACACTCTGGAGAAAGTGCTGATCATTACTTGTGAAAGAAATTAACATATGCAGTACTATAGGTGCCATAGGTGAGAAAGTACTTATCGGTGAATATTTTCCACAGTCACAAACTTAAGAAAATGCATTTGCAGTTCATCAGGCTGTTAGCTCTGTGTTATTTACTGTGCAAGGGTTTCCTCTTTTTCTTTCACTTTTGTACAGGAAAGTGCTTGTCTTGCTGGTAGGCAGAGCTGGAAGGTTGGAAAGACCCTCCGCACAGGTGAGCATTTCCTGGAAGATGTGGAGATTAGAGGAATTCGGTAGGTCTGCCCAAGGCGGCACTTCCTGCCTGCTCCATTCACACGACTGCTCTTTCTTCTGTATTACATCACTGCCCTGACTTGACTGCTCTAAATTAACTGCTAGGAATCAAAGTGTCGATGACCATTGTAGAGAGATGTTCATCTTCTCTCCTAGCACAGCAGTATGGCTATGGGCTTTGAAAAAGGATCCCAGCTCTACCAGAAACCAGTGGTGTGTCTTCAACATCCATGAGTCTTGGCTGGGACTGAAACCAAGTAGTACCCTACGGGGATCTCCTGGGTACAAATCCTTTTCATGTCCCCTGTTTCTTTCTTTCTTTTTTAAAAATATATTTATTTATTTATTTATTTATTTTGGCTGCATTGCATCTTCATTGCTGTGCAAGGGTTTTCTCCAGGTGCAGCGAGTGGGAGCTACTCTTCATTGTGATTCGTGGGCTTCTCATTGCAGTGGCTTTTCTTGTTGCGGAGCACGGGCTCTAGGCACACAGGCTTCAGTAGTTGTGGCTCTCAGGCTCTAGAGTGCAGGATCAGTAGATGTGGTGCATAGGCTTAGTTGCTCCAGGGTATGTGGGACCTTCCTAGACCAGGGCTTGAAACTGTGTCCCTTGCATTGGCAGGCAGATTATTAACCACTGTGCCACCAGGGAAATCCTGTTTCTGGTTTGTAGGAAATAGGCTTCATCCAGTCTCCTAAGACTTTCCCTGAGTTCCAAAGGCCAGATTCAAACAGTTGCTAATCAAGGAAGTAAAGGAATGCAGGAGCAAAAGAGGAGCAATCAAGAAACGACGGTGCAGCGATTAAAGCAGGATCCTGGTTCCTCATCAAGTGATATACCTTTGAGTTCTTCTACAGGAACTAAAGCCCTTACCCAAGTGGAAGATGGTAACTACAAGCTGAGACCAGGCTGGCTGAAACCAGAAAGCTGATGATTGAGAGTCCTGGAGCACCACCTGTTACCTCCCCACTGACCAATCAGAAGAAAGTCACACACCCTGCAGCCCTCACCCCAAATTTTGCCTGTAAAAACTCTTCCCCAAAAACCATCAGGGAGTTTGGGTTTTTTGAGCATGAGCCACCCATTCTCCTTGCTTGGCCCTGCAATAAACCTTTCTCTGCTCCAAACTCCAGCATTTCAGTTTGCTTGGTCTTACTGTGCATCAGGCACATGAACTGGCATTTGATAACAGGACCACTAAGGGGAAGTGGGGTAGTCCTCATTTTCTCTCCACCCCCTACTTCCTTCCTGACTTACCAACTGCTGTTTCTTGGCCTCACTAAGATCTAAGCAGGGAGGGAGGAGCGATAAACAGGTGAAAAGTTGTGACCTGCTTAGTGCTGTCGTAAAATGGTTTCATGCCCTCTGGGACTACGAGATATTTCAAGCTGACACTTTTTCTCGTGGGTGGGTGTTTTTATGGGTTCTCTGGAGACCCATTCCTGGGATACTCTGGCTATAAATTTGTGAGGAACAGTGCCTTCTTCATCAAGCTGGGCTCAATCCTTGTCAGCTTCTGTTCCCAGAAGGACTTTCCACAGCTGGGATCTCCAGGACTGTATTCCAGCCTGGGATTCCACAATTGGGCTCTGGAGTCAACAGAGGGCAGGGCCAGTAGTTCCCAGATGTAGTCCTTGATCTGCAGGCACAGCCACTTTTGTTTGCTTAGGTTAGTGCCAGATACCTGACCACTATGCCCAGTCAGGCTGTGACTTGTGTCTCTGAGTGAGGTTAGGTTTGGCTCAAAGGGGAAGGTACCCCACTCCCCATTCCCTGGAGGGTTAGGGATTCCAGCAAAGCTCTCGCCATAAAACTCCTCCGACAAATCATCTCCTAATTCCCATGTTCTTGACCCTTTTATATCCTTCATCTAGGTGAGAGTCACTTGGATAAGAGAGATAACTGGTTCTAGAAGATATCTTTTGAAACATGCATATGGATGGATGATAGGTAAATTTGGTATATGACATTTATTGCATCTTTTTAAAAAATTAAGATTAATTCATAAACCATAAAATTCACTCATTTAAAGACTATAATTCAGTGGATTTTAGCATATTCATGAGGTTGGGCAAACATCACCACTATCTAATTCCAGAACATTACCATCACCCGCCAAGAGAAACCCCATACCCAGCAGCAGTTACACCCTATTCTCCACTTCCCACAGCCCTGGCAACTACTAATCTACTTTCTATCTCCATAAATTTGCCTATTCTGGATATTTCATATGCATGGAATTAAACAATATGTGGCTTCTTTCACTTAGCATAATGTTTTTAAGCTTCATCCATATTGTAGCACACATCATTATTTCATGGCTTCTTATGGCTAAAAAATAGCATTGCTTAGATATACCACATTTTGTCTATCCTTTCATCAACTGATGGACATTTAGGTTGTTTTCATTTGTTGGCTATTATGACTGATATGTACAAGTTTTTGTGTGGACCTGTTTTCAGTTCTCTTGGGTTTATACTTAAGAGTGGAATTGCTGGGTGACATGGTAACCCCATATTGACCCTTTTGAGAAACTACCAGCCTATTTTTCAAATTGCTACACCATTTTGCAATCCTAAATGTATGAGGGCCTGATTTCTCTTCATTCTTGTCAATATTTGCAGTTGTCCATCTTTTTTATTATAGCCACACTAGAGGCTGTGAAATGGTTATCTCATTGTGATTTTGATTTGCATATCTCCAATGACTAATTATGTTGACCATCTTTTCATATGCTTATTGGCCATTTGTATATCTTCTTTGGTGAAATGTCTATTCAAATCCTTTGCCTATTTTTTAATTGAGTAATTTGTCTTTTTATTGTTGGCTTGTAAGTGTTCTTTACTCTCAATATCAGACTCTTATCAGATATATGATTTCCAAATATTTTCTCCCATTCGGTGGGCTGTCTTTTCACTTTCCTATTAGTGCTCTTTGAGGCATAAAGGTTTTTAATTTTGATGTGGTCCAATTTGTCTATTTTTTTCTGTTGTTGATTTGTGCTTTAGGTGTCATAGCTAAGAAATCATTGCCTAATCCAAGGAAGATTTACACCTTTGTTTTCTCTTAAGAGTTTTGTTATTTTATCTGTTACATTAATTTGGTCCATTTTGTATTAATTTTTTTATATGGTGTGAGCATTTGTTGTATCTTGACACTAAATTAAAACCTCCAACTCAGCATCCTGTTACATAAGTAAATCAATTATATTTTTGTAAATAGAGGTGGCTAAAAACATCTAAGCCATTAAAGAAAAATATTTTAAGCACTTTAAAATATTTATGTGTTATAAAAATTAAAGTAGTTATTGGTGTGTACATTATAAATCATCCTTATGTATTAAAAGAGATCCCCTAAGGTCCTTATTAGGCAACAGATTATTGACTTTATTTGACTTGCTATTTTTACTTAAAAGCAATGCAAGCAGCTTTTCTTTAAAAGTCATAATGCATACCTTTTAATGCATTTGAGTTATCCTAGCACTCAATAACTAACTTCTTTAAGGAAACAATCATTACAAATTAACATATTACTCTTATGGCTATAACCTATCAATACCTTAGGCGCACGTTAACAAAATGTTATCACTCAAAATTGTTCTTGCCAAAGTGTATGTGCCTGACAAAGAGAAATAACCTTGTAACATTTTGATTTCTTCTTAAATGAAGTCTTGGATAAGATGAAATGTTAACAAATAGAACTGTTGGTAGACTGCCATTGGAACTCACAGCATTCAGAAATTTATGAAAACATAAGTAGAATACATGTCTAATTCAGTGGATGTGAGAGGAGAAATGGGGAAGGAAACTAGAGACAGAGGCTTATTTTTTTAAGAAAAACCTTATGACAGAGGCACCCGAAAAACAATAAAGGATGTAATTTTGGCATTAGACTTCCTATGTCTGCAACTCACTTCCACTACTGACCAGTTGTGTGAACTTTAGTGAGTTAACCTTTGTAAAGCCTCAGTTTCTTCCTCTATAAAATGGGTTTCATGACAGTATCTGTCTCGTAGGATTGTTATGAAGATTGAATTAGTGAATGCAGGTAAGGCACTTAACTCAGTTCCTTGTTTATAGAGAGAACCCAATAAATGTTCGTTTTATTATTTATTACTGTTTTTGTTTTAAAAAATTTTGTACAGGTCCTCAAATTTCTGAAAATTCTTGGCTTCCAGAATTAAATTCCTTTTCCTTGGAGTTGCCATATGATACATAACTTCAGAATAGGACCACAAGCAAAACATTTCTGTATACAGGTGAGTTTAGTTGTCCTTTACTCTTTGGCCATGAATTTGAGGGAACTAATTCCCCACTGGGAGAAAACAAGCTTGGAAGGAACATGAAGTAGTTATTACACAATAAATATGAGGAAAGGCCACCTAAGTAAGAACAGGGGAGACAAAATAGCCTAAAATAAATCCTATAAATGATAACTAAAGTTGCCAGAGAATCAATAGGAAAATGCAAGGTGCCTTAGTTCTAGCTTAACTCTGACAGTGGGTAAAACAGACCACTTAACTTCTCTGGGTTTCACTTTTCTCACTTGGCAAATGAGGTTTTGGATTTTATCTGATAATTGTTAAATTTCACTCCAGATTAAACAGCCCAATGGTTACACTTCCAAAATAGTTGTGACCATTCATTTATTTTCAGTTTAATCCAAGACTATTTCAGAAAGCATCATTAGAGGGATTCACTCTTATAGTGAGAGCACGTATAATCATAGTAACACAAATTTTTCATTTCTTTTTCAAGTTATCTATCTAATATTTTGAATAGGTAATAGATTCATTTAACTCAGACAACAAAAAGTGCAAAAAAGGTATACTATAAAAAGCCTTCCTGGGGCTTCCCTGGTGGCGCAGTGGTTGAGAGTCCGCCTGCTGATGCAGGGGACACGGGTTCGCGCCCCGGTCTGGGAGGATCCCACTTGCCGCAGAGTGGCCGGGCCCGTGAGCCATGGCCGCTGAGCCTGTGCGTCCGGAGCCTGTGCTCCATAAAGAGAGAGGCCACAACAGTGAGAGGCCCACCTACTGCAAAAAAAAAAAACCCAAAAAAAAACAAACAAACAAAAAAAGCCTTCCTTACCCATTTGGTTCCCATCCTTCCCCTCCAACACACACGCATGTGCACACACACCAGTAACAATGATTTCACTTTCTTATTATTCTTCTGTATATTGTTTATAAATTTATATATGTAAGGCAGCACAAACATATGTTTTTTCTCCTCTTCTACATACCAATAATACATAATACTCTCTTTTACAGGCAGCGAACATTTCATCGTGTATATGCATCATAATTTACTTAACTAGTCCCACTGATGACTATACAGTTTTCCAGTCCTTTCTATTTTGTTAAGGAACCATTTTTCAATAAAAAAAATAATGAGTACTAAATGTTATCAAATGCCTTTTCCACATATATTGGGACAAATGACCTTCATAGTTTCAGCTACTGATTTGCTAAATTATGTTAAACTTCCTATTTGAAAATCATCCTTTTGTCCCTAAAGTAAACCCTTCGTTGGGATGAGTTATTTTTTAATGTGTTGTTGGAGTCTGTCTGCCAATATTTTATTCAGGCTGTTTGTCTTGATAGCTGTGTCATACTATTCATGGCTTTCTTTTCATGCTGTCTTTGTTGCATTGTGAGGATAATACTATCCTGGCTTCATAAAACTCATTTTGAAGCTTTCCCCTTTTCTGCTCTGAAACAGACAGTGGAGTTATCTGTTCTTGAACGATTTGGTAGAACCTCTCTGAGAAACCATCTGGGCCTGGGGCTTTCCAATGTTTCACTTTCACAAACTTCTCTATTTTGTTTGTATTATATGTCTAGTTTATATTTCAGCTTTGTTTTGCTTTTTCAGCCTCAGGAACAGAGAGTTAGATTTATCAGACTCTTCAATTCATGGCACCTTATTATCACTGGTTTCAAGGCCCCTCTTATTTATTCTTTCAAAGTATCTCTTTCTTTTCATCCCCACATTCCCTCCCTTTCCCTTCCCCCTCACAGGAGACCATTCTAACATGTTTTATGTATTTCTTTTTTTTTTTTACTCTAATACTGTTTATCAAAGTATTAGATTTTATACATTTAAACCTTTTTACCACTTCATATATATTATTATATTATACACTCAGAAGTGTCAATCTTTTATCTTAAGACACACATTTTTCTTTTACCTTTTTTTTTTAGTACTCTTATTTTTATCTATTTAATTTTTTTTAAAACATTAGGTCCTTGTTGGTTATCTGTTTTAAATACAGCAGTGTGTACATGTCAATTCCAAACTCCCAATCTATCCCTCTCCGCTAACCCTTCCCCCCTGCAACCATAAATTCATTGTCTAAGTCTGTGAGTCTGTTTCTGTTTTGTAAATAAGTTCTTTTTTTTTAGATGCCACATATAAGCGATATCATATGATATTTGTCTTTCTCTGTCTGACTTACTTCACTTAGTATGACAATCTCTTATGTATTTCTTTATTAAAAAAATCTTTGCAAACTGTGCATTGTTTTTCTGTGTGCACGCATTCTTTGATTTACATAAATGCTATTGTGCTACAGTCATCCCACCGGCTTCACAGGGTATTGGTTTCAGGACCCCCATGGATACCAAGATCCGATGACACTCAAGTCCTTTGCATAAAATGGCACAGTACAGTCAGCCTTGCACATCCATGGATTCAGAACCCATGGATACAGAGGACTGACTTCTATGTTTTATTCCGTTTGTTATCTTTTTTCTCAAGCACTGTGTTTAAGACCCATCCATGTCACTGTGCAAACATGGAACCCACTGCTTCTAACTGGTGCAATAAACTCCAAGGTGTGCACCCACTTAATTGTACATCTCTACTCTTCCAGTGATGGGCACCCAGGACCCCTGCCACCACAAGAAGCTCAGCAATTAATATCATCGTACCTAGCCCCTTAGGGACCTATGTGAGAATTCATCTGGTGGACTTCCTAATCATAGGGTAAATGTCTATGTAATCTAACCAAAGTGGCTGATCAACCTACACTCTATGTGTATAAGGATTTCTATGCCCTGAACCCCACTGATTAGTTTTCTAACTGTTGTCAGTCCAATAGGTGTATACCGTATCCCATTGTTATTTTAACTTTGATTTTTCTTTCTCTTCAAATACTGGTTAGCTTTTGAGGTGTCCTTATCAGCATCCTGCCTGTTCATATCCTTTGCTCACTTTCTAATTGGACTTGCCGTATCTTTCTTTTTGGTTTTCAAAAGTTTCTTGATTAATCTAAATATTAGTCCTTGGCTTAGCCATTGCAAATACCTTCTCTCATTCTGTCATTGATTTAGTCATGACAAACATCATGTTTAGTCAAGCATCATCACTTTAGTCATGATGATGGTTGTTAAACAGAAATCCTTAATTCTGATGTAATTAAATATCTCAGATTTTTAGTTTATGCTCTCACTTTTGTTATATAATTTTAAAAATCTTTCTCTGTTCTAGGTAACAAAAATATTCTTCTGTATTTTTTTCTATTACATTTTTCTTTGAAATTTAATTATCTAATTAAATCCATTTAATATTCATCTTTATTTGAGATACTTGGGATGGATCTACATGTATTTTTCTCCAAGATTTTCTAAAAACACCTTAACTGGATGTGTAGTGGTGAGGGTTAACTTTATGTTTCAGTTTGGCTGACCATGTTGCTCAGATATGTGGTCAGACATTATTCTGGATATTTTTGTAAGAGTGTTTTGGCATGAGATTAACATTTAAATTGGTGGATTTGAGGAAAGCAGACTACTCTCCATCTTGTGGGTGGGCCTCATCCAATCAGGTGAAGGCTCAAGTAGAACTAAAGATGTACCTCTGCTGAGCGAGAGGGAATTCTGCAGCAAATAGTCTTCAGGCTTAAACTACAGCACAGGAAGCTCTTCTGTGATCTCCAGTTTACTAGCTCACCCTGCAGAGTTTGGATATGCCAGCCTCTGTAATCATGTGTTATGACTGTTAAATTAACGTTTGTTAACTAGAGCCCCATGGTGCTGGATGGTGAGCCACAATTCAACAAAAGACCAGGAGAAATTGAAATAGAGATGTTTATTACTCATAGGTCCTGAGGAAGTGCACAGCAGGCCTCACAGGGCCACATAGAGAGGTCAAGGTAGGGTAAAATATTCTGTAATTTTGGTTTTGTATTCCTCTTTGACTCAAGTGTTACCTAAGAAACTTAAAAAAAACTTTTTCCAGGTGAGTAGTCCTTTTACTGTTTGGTTTTTTTCTTCTAATTTTTTTTTCTATTACCATCAGGACATGATTTTTGTACAGATGTTACTTTTCAGACTTCACTTAGTTTTCTCTGTGTCCTAATATATAGTTATTTTTTGGTGAACATTCCATGGCCACTTGGGGGAAAATGTATGCTTTGTATTCATGGGACAGTGTATAATGTATATCAATTGACTTTCTCTTGTTAATTTTGTTATTTATATCTTCTATTGCCTTTATTACTTTTTATTCACTTGATGTGCCATGGACTAAAATGCCGAAAAGTCTCTTCCTATAAAGTATATCTGCCTACATATTATATTGAAATATTTTTCTTTGTGCATGTTGATACTCTGTTCTTAGGCTTATGTAGACTCAAAACTATTAGATCCTCATTCCTAATTGCACTCTTTGTCATGTTAAACTGTGATATGGGTGTAGTTATAAAGGCAACCAGTAGATCACAATTATTATAGTTGCTTCCTCCCCATTATTCAATTTTATGTTTATACTTTTACTTTAAATATACTATTACTTCTACCATTTGCTTTATCAGCTATAAATTATAAATTTTGTGTCTTTACCTGAAAGATCAGGAAATCAGTGATGTACATGACCTCCATTTCATTATACTATCACTATCACCTTGACATCATCAGGATTGATAACTTACACATTCAGTTCCATAACAACATATAGGTATCAATCTAAATGGAATCTATTATGATGCCAGTCCTTTCACTGTGCTTTTGATTCTGATTCCCAGCCCTCCCCCACAGGTCTTAGCCCTCAGAAGAGAGGAGGCCTTTGTCCCTGTCCTGTGAAGCTCCACTGCCAGGAGGACTGAAAGGAATGCAGTCAAATTGGAAATTAGGGACTCTTGGTTTGGAGTCCTAAACAGGAAACTTGGTCCAAAACACAGAGTCGAAGAGCCTGTCAGACTTCAGCATCCAGCAGCAGAGAGAAGGCAAAGTGGTGCCAGTAAGGAGGACTTGTGTGAACACAGCTGATGTGCCTTCCTGAGGACTCAAGGAAAATCTGGGCAGAGACTTTGCAGGGGACATAAATCCTACTAGAATAGACGGAGACATTGGATCACAAAAATTTGGATTTAAGTGGTAAAGTGGTCACATGTAACCCCCCGAGGCTAGATAGGCCTGGGAACATTTAGCCTACATCTGACATTGAAATGTGACTCAGTAGGAAAATACATTTTTTTGGTAGATAAATAACAAGGTCTGCTTAAACAGAAATGGGGGATCATAGATGTTTATATGAAGCTCTTACTCTAATAGATACAGATGTGTACTTTTGCCTTGAAAGAAGAATCGAAGGTAGAACTAGATAAAAGAAGGAAATATGCCCTCCTACAGCTACTTACAAGCTTTCTCAGAATAGAATTTAAACTCATATTGTCATTCTCACCTTTTTACTCTCTGCTGTAATACACACACACACAGACACACACACACACAGTAGCCTTCTGGTATTTTCCTTCAGCACACTCCAGGATTCCACATTCTACCTCTAACTGTCCAAATCCTCCTACCTCCCTCCCTTGAGTCTTCAGCAGTCGAGGTCCCGAAAAGCAAAACCACCTTGTTACAATCCTTTCCTGTTGCCCTCATCCAGAGGCCACGTCTTCCTTCTCTGAATTCCCGTGATAGTTTATCTGTACCTCTCATGGAGCTTATCTCTTCCTGGCTTGTATTATAGTTGTTTATGTGTATGAGACATCATGGTCAAGAGGAAAGAACCACTGCTGGCTTGAGAGTCAGACCTGTCTGAGGATGGATACCAGGTCCTTTGCTCACAAGGTGGGTGGCCTTGGGAAAATACCAACGCTCTGGAGCCTCCTTTTTTTTTGGCAAAATATAAAAGTAATTCTCTCTCATAGTTGTTTTGAAGATTGGAGATAGTATACATAAAACACAGTGCTTGGTAAAATACTAAAAAGGTCAATGATTATTTCATTATTTTCATTATTTATGATGTTACTTTTGTATTTCTTATGTCCCGTACTAGAGTATCTATTTATCCATTCATTCAACAGATATTTATTGAAAACAGACTAACGTGTCAGGCACTGGGGGCCACATGGAGAAAAAGAGAGTTTGGGAGTGGGTAAAGCCATAAAGTAAACAAGCAAACAAATAAACACAGAGATAGTTTCAGACGAAGATTAGTTCTGTGAAAAAACTAAAGAAAATATGCAAGACAGCAATAGAGGCTTTGGGAGACAAAGGCTTCTCTGGGAAGGGAGTGTTTGGGCTAAAACCAGGATAAGAGGGAAGCACCTATGAGAAGTGCTAAAGCCAGAGCATTTCAGAAGGAGGGGACGGATCGGTGTGGAGGCTCTGGGTGAGAATGAGCTGACAGCAGGGTGACCCAAGGAAAGCATGGTGGGGGATGAATGGGAAGAGATGGCAGGGGCTGGTTCCCTAGGGTCATTGCTTGCTCTGATGAAGAGCAAGGATTTTTTAATTTTCTTCATTATATCCATTTTTATTTTTGCACTATTGATACACTTTGTGAATTTTTTTTTTTTTTTTTTTTTGCAGTACACGGGCCTCTTACTGTTGTGGCCTCTCCTGTTGTGGAGCACAGGCTCTGGACGCACAGGCTCAGCGGCCATGGCTCACAGGCCCAGCCACTCCACGGCATGTGGGATCTTCCCGGACCGGGGCACGAACCTGTGTCCCCTGCATCGGCAGGCGGACTCTCAACCACTGCGCCACTTTGTGAATTAAAAAAAAATTTTGGGGGGGTATAGTTGATTTATTACAATGTTGTGTCAGTTTCAGGTGTACAGCAAAGTGAATCTGTTATACATCTATCTTTATTCACTCTTTTTAAGCTTCTTTTCCCATATTACAAAGCACATGAAAAGATGCTCAACATCACTAATTATTAGAGCAACGCAAATCAAAACTACAATGAGGTATCACCTCATACACATCAGAACGGCCATCACCAAAAAATCTACAAACAGTAAATGCTGGAGAGGGTGTGGAGAAAAGGAAACCCTCCTATGCTGTTGGTGGGAAAGAGCATGGATTTTATTCTCATTGTGGTTGGGCGCCTCCTTGAAGGCATGGACCACTGGCTTGTACTCAGTGTTATACCTGCCATTGTGTTTGCCTCCTGGAGAGATGTTACCCCACCGTCAGCCCACAGACTGTTGTGACAGAGATAAAGGGAGGGAAGGCTGATGGGAGGGGAGAAAGAGGAGAGAGCTGGAAGGAGGGAAGGAGATCAGAGTACAGACTTCCATACAGACGACTCTGATGTTTCTCCCCTTTGTCGGGGACTCAAGGAGAGACCGAGGCCGGCCTTGGTGGGTGGAGATATCTTCATCCTCCTGTGAAGATTTGGTGTCACACTGGTCCCCTTCCTCGGGTCGTCCCAGATGATGGCGGGGGCTGGGGAGGTGGGAGGTCCGTGAGAAGCACAGCTCATCGCTGCCTCTGGCTCCCAATGCTGGCAGTTCTGTCTCTCAGGTGACAGATAACAACTGTCAGATGGTCTCCCTGTGAAGCAATAAGCTTCCCCGAAACAAAGTGGCCGGCCAAGCTCCAGAAAACTGCAGTCTGGACAAAACACGCAAGCCAGGAAAAAATTAAAAGTTCATGAGCAACTGAACAAAGGACCTCGGGGAAATGTAAGGGGTTAAACATCAGCACACAATGTTCCCGACGCCCTTGAACGTACAAGGAGAAAAATCATCTCACATCCCTGGTCAAGGGAAAAAGAAACCATGGGAGAAACAAGTCAGTGTTTTGGTAGGAGAACTAAAAATAATGCCCTGAGAGGTTGGCCCAGCCCAGAAGTGTAGGGAAAGAGAAATGATAGTCAGTAGGTGAAGGCTAGAAACGAGACAGGGGGAGGGAGCCAGAGCCCGGCCCTTTCATCTTCCAGAGGGTGCTCCTTTCACAGCCTCAGTGACAGGTCCCCCTGGACACCCTCCTCTGTAAGAACACTGTGGTGAGGAGAATCTAGACTATAAATGAAGCAGAAACAACAGTCTTATCTTAAATATTTTTCTTCATTTATTTTGGTCTTAAATATAAAAAGAAGTGAACTCAACCCCAGGGGCCAAGTGGTGCAGGGGGTATTTGCTACGAGACAAGCATCTCCAAAAGAAGGCTTATGGATCAGAACAAAATAGGAGTGTTTGAATGAACAAGAAGTGTGAGAGTAGGAGACTCAGGGACCATATCTGAATCCAACTTAAAGGTGAGCACACCTGGATGGGATGACCGTTTCTAACCTCAGCTCAGATCTTAAAGAAAGTAATGCAATCATTGGACTTAAAGGCAGAACTAGCTAATATGTTCATCATTCATAATGTCCAGTTTCCTCATTGGTGCCAGTTTTGTGCTCGGAAAGCTGCATGAGTGCATTTCCGACAAGGGGCGCCATGATTGCAATATTCCATCTATGGTTTCATCATAAACCTCCTTGCACCACAGGCCTTTTTCACCAGAAAGGTAGGCTGCAGACTTCAAGCAAGGAAGACTCCTTGTGTCTAAGGCCTTTTAAACTTCACGGTTATAAAAAGGTAGACCCAACTGTTTTGGCATGAAGGAAGAGATTCTGTCCAAACGTTGTAAACATGTTTAGAATTAAAATTATTCTACAAGGTTTACAATGGATGGGGTCCCAGTTATGGGTGAAGCACTATTTCCAGTGCTCCGCATACGGTGAGGATGCCTTGAATGCTCTCCAAACCTCTGCAAAGTAAATGTCATCAGCCCTACGTTACAGATGGTAAAACTATGGCTCCTAGAAGTTGACAATTTTCCCACGGTCTCCCAGCTAGTCAATGGGATTCCCAGGTTGGCCTAGGACTGTCTGGTTCCAACACTACAGCCCTTTTCTAGAATAAAAACTCATCAGTCCACAACCACATAGAAACAATTAAATGGCAGATTTCAACTGCATGGTCATCTTTGGTGAAAATCTTTGATAATTGATTGTTTTCATTGGAGGCTCAACATTTTAATGGAACACACTCAGTGGGCATAGTCTTCTTACCTGAAATACTGTAGTGTAGTTTCCTAGAGAAGATATTTTGAGTTTATAATTTCCAAAGAGAAATGTTCTTTTGAAATTTTTGGCTGAGGGTTTTTCTTTGTGTCATGAAGATCAACTTCACTGCTAGGGCACAGAAGAGTAAAAATAGATTTCCCATTAGAAACAAAAAGTAGGAGTTGTTTGTCAGCCTGAAGGAAATTCTTTCATTCTTTTCCTGCTTTCCTTTTCTGCCAACAACTAAGCAACGCTCATCAGAGGGTGGGTCAGAGCCAACTTCATGTACGGGTAGAGTAGGTGGTTACCTACAAGAGATGACTTCAGAGATGTGAGGACAGGGGTGTTAATCCCAGGCAAGTCTTGAGAGCAACAGCCAACCAGGAACCCCATCTCCCAAAAACAAAGGAGAAAAAGTTTAGCTTTGATGAATGTACCCAGAATTACAATTTTTCAGAAAATCTAGAAATAAGCTTTCTTCATGGCAAACATGCAAGTTTCATGTCATTGTCAAAGTAAAGTTTTATTTTAATTACATAAAGGGACAAGGGACCAGTTCACCATTTTCCTTTTCAAGACTCAGTGCCTATAAAGCACTAAATCTGCTCCAAGTAAACTAAACATCTCCTACTAAACTTCTCTCCATATGGATACCTAAAACCCCACTATTAGCAATTAGTGTTGTCTCCACTCTGGAGAGACCCTGGGTCCCAAGAAAACATTTGGCAAAGGGGGAATACCCAACCTCAACCACGTGTAGAGCTGAGGGGAGAAAGAAGTAGGGACAAACTTTACTGACCTACTATTTTTCCCTAGGCCAGTCCCTAATTCTATAAAATTTTCTAGGGCATCATAAACATTATGAAATTCTGTGATTCTAAGAAACCATCTCTCTGTTCTGAATCTTTAAAGAATTCACTGGAAGTCACAGTCCCCCCTCCCCAGGAATAAAAAATACACACAGCTATACACAGGAAAAACAGTACATTCAATTTTAGAGTGTTGACAAATTTCTGAACCCCAGGGTAAGATCAGATAATTCTCCTATTTTATAAACAAAGAAGGAGCGAGCCAGAGAGAAGTGCTTTGCTCAAAGTCACTCAGTTAGTGGCAAAGCAAAGATGAGAGCTGAATTATTCCACAGTCACTAAAAGAAACATCCCCATCAGATTCCCATCTGTCAAACATTTCAGCAAACACAAATAGTAAGGTTACTCTATTCAGGAAGAAGTTTGTTTAGCTCAGCCAAACTTATTTTCTTTTTCAACAGATGAAGTAAACCAGATTCAGAACTGTACTTTTTTTTTTTTTTACATATGGGGCATGGGACCCTGCTACCTGGAATAGTTGGTGTGTGGTAGTGATGAAAGGGGGATGTAAAATTAAAGGAACAATTTGAATTTAAACCAGAAACATGCTGCTGACGTAAAAAAACAAGTTAGCTATTTTAGATGCATCATTAACTTTTCCTCCTTGAATTTTATGATGGGATGGGGAAGGAGGGGGGCTGTGGTGTGTGTGTGTGTGTATATGAGTGGTATGATACAGGGTGTGTGTGTGTGTGTGTGTGTGTGTGTGTGTATTTGGCTGCCATCTTCTGTGAAAAGCAAATGGGAAGCTCTATTTAGTTGAGCTTCAAGAGGTTGATGAGAGACAGCTGAGGAGCACTTGCATCCCAACTTAACCAGAGCCCCCAAAAGCAAAAGCGTAGAGAAGGGGTTTCCCTGGTGGCGCAGTGGTTGAGAGTCCGCCTGCCGATGCAGGGGACATGGGTTCGTGCCCTGGTCCGGGAAGATCCCACATGCCGCGGAGCGGCTGGGCCCGTGAGCCATGGCCACTGAGCCTGTGCATCCGGAGCCTGTGCTCCGCAACGGGAGAGGCCACAACAGTGAGAGGCCAGCGTACAGGAGAAAAAAAAAAAAGTGTAGAGAAGAAAGGTAGACTGGGGAGGTGGGAGTGGGAGAGGGGTACAGGTTTTGTCCGGAACTGCGCCTTGAGAACTTTCCCCGTAGCTGCATAATTTAACATCTAATAATAGCAATGGGAATATGTGGAAGCCAAAAACTTATTTTTAAATAGATTTATCATTCATCTATTAGCACCTGAAGGCCAAATAAAGGGAAGTCAGCAATTTAAAATAAACAAAACAAACAAACAAAAATACAAAACAAAAAAAAGAGAGAATTTTCCACATGGCATTTCTGACAACCCACTGTCACAAAAGTATATCAGGATTTCAATGAACATGGATTTTTAATTTTTCCAGTTTCCATGTCTTTGAACTGTTAAACTGTGGAAGTAAAGGTTTGAAGTTGGAGGGAACTGAGCTGGAACCTCAACACTACACTGACCCACTGAGTGACTTAGACAGGTTCCCTTCTACACCTTAGATTATTTTACTCTCTAAAATGGGGTTATATGTGATAGCTACAAACCTTTGGGACAAAGGCACATGAGTTGATCCGTGACCAGCGACAGGCGTGTGGCGAAATGCTTGATAAATGTGAGCCGTGCGTGTTACTCGGGTTTTCACTCTACCTGATCCAGGAGGCATTCTCAATTCATGGGCAGGAGACTGGGGACCTAAGATTCTTGGCTTCACGTGAGAACGAGTTGTACCATCGATAGGTAAAAGATTCCGGCCAGCAGTAACCCTTTGAGATTCTCTGATGCTTTCTGGTCCCTTTGAAAGCTGGGTATGGGAGCCTTTCCACCTGGCCGCTCTGATTCCCTCATTCCAGCTTTCTGGTCCTTAACAGCTGTCCCATTTCAACACTGTCCCTGTCTCCTACCTGCCACCTTGCTGACTCTCCAGGTCGACCTCAGCAACCCTCCAGGACAGGACTTCCCAATCTGCGCACACACTTCTCCCACTGCATGCTGGGCCATGAGAGCACCTCAAACCTCGCCAGGAAAGGGGCATTAAAGCCCTTTTAGAATCTGTTTTAATCAACCTGGTATAGATACAGTTTTAAAATAAAGTCACATTAAATGCGGGTAGAACAGAAATCCAGTTTTCTTACCCATAAAACAAGTGGTCCAGACACACTGAGATCTGAGATCACTTCCAGAACTAATACGGGAGTGCCAAGAACTGGGTTCTTGTGCCACATCATAGCATATAATAGTTCGCAAATAATATCACAGGTGTGGTGAATGAATAAGTAGTGGGGTTTTATAATTTAAAACTACCATGGAATTGTGTTCCTATCCAATGACAATTTATAACAATGCTTTTTTTTTTAAATCCAATAATCCTCAAATATGTTATCTTCGTCTCATAGGTTATCAGGTATTATCTTCCTGACCTGAATTCATGCTCTTGCCACTGGTTTCGTTCTTAGCACTGCAGCTGATGACGAGTTGGAGAAAGAGACTGGAAGAGGATGCCTGTTTACTGTCTCTCCTATTGGTCGAGATCCTGCCTGCTGTTCTGGAGACTGACCACAGTCTACTTTGAACTTCTTTTGGAGTCTCTTAGGGAAACCCAACTTCTTTAAAAATGATAACTTTTAACTAATGATTTCTCCTTTTTTTATTTTTATTATTTTTTTGGCTGTTAATCTAGAAAAACTGAGGCAACAAAAGGAAAAGGTATCATCCGAGATTTACTCTGCTTCAGCTCTGCGTGCCTAATGGTAAAAGTAGTTTAGTGTTAAAGAAGTCCTTTTAGCACTGCAAGGATCAGCTCCATAGGGGTTAAGAGACAGTAATAAACTTTGTCCAACAGCACTGTAATTGTGGCAGGAGCACTCCAGAAAGCCCCTTGAACAGATCCAGGATAATTTCAGAAGCCCAGGGCAAGGGTCTTTGCCTCATCGTAAGGGTCTTCACCTTCTCTCTCTTAAAAAACATCTATTAGGGCTTCCCTGGTGGTGCAGTGGTTGAGAGTCCGCCTGCTGATGCAGAGGACATGGGTTCGTGCCCCGGTCCAAGAGGATCCCACATGCCGCGGAGCGGCTGGGCCCGTGAGCCATGGCTGCTGAGCCTGCGCGTCCGGAGCCTGTGCTCCACAACGGGAGAGGCCACAACAGTGAGAGGCCCGCGTACCGCAAACAAAACAAAACAAAACAAAACAAAACAAAACAAAACAAAAACATCTATTATAGGGCTGGGCAAACATTTTTAGAAAGGATCAGATAGGAAGTGTATTACTTTGGGGGCCATTTGGTTTTTGTCACAATTACTCAGCTCTGCTGTTGTAGTGCCATAGGCAATACATAAATGAATGAGCAGAGCTATGGTCCAATAAAACTTTATTTACAAAAACAGACAGCCGGACTGGAATTGGCTCACAGGCCATAGCTGGCTGACCCCCGACTGATTGATCACGGAGTGTTGAGATGTATGGTAATACCAGCATATGGGGGTTCGCTAAGATTCTCACTCAACCTCTCCCCACCCTTTTTTTCTTTGACTGCACCGTGCGGCATGTGGGATCTTAGTTCCCCGACCAGGGATCGAAACTGTGTCCCCTGCGTTGGGAGTGCTGGTTCCTAACCACTGGACTGCCAGGGAAGTCCCAGACCCCCTTTTTTTAAAACAATATTTTGTTTTCTTTCTCATTATGAAAATGAGACATGATCATTGTAAAAACTTACAGAAAAATAGAAAATATAAAATAAAAATGATGCAAGAGGGAGGAGGTATGGGGATGTATGTATATGTATAGTTGATTCACTTTGTTATACAGCAGAAACTAACACACCATTGTAAAGCAGTTATACTCCACTAAAGACGTTAAAAAACATCATCCATCAAACATACCACTTTTTAATACTTTGAGATATTTTGTTTTGTTTGGGATTTTGTTTGGTAGAATCAAGATAAAGCTGTATTTACAGTAAGTGCAAATTTACCTAATTCTCGCATTTTTATGCTAATTCCTACGTAAGTTTAGACTAATTTTACTAATTTCTACTTTATAGATTATTTTTTCAGGAGCCATGAGAAACTCTAGTGATATCACTTCTCTCACACTTACAGTGAGAGGTTGTGGTACTTGAGATTTGGAGCAACTTACATAGAGAAGGGAGTGGAAAGGATACTGCCTAGTGACTGCCAATAACACATTCCAGTAAGGTCAGGGTGTAGAACAGCCCCGGAGAGGAGTGTGTGTGTGTGTGTGTGTGTGTGTGCGCGCGCGCGTGCGTGTGTTGGGAAACAACTTGTTACTAATATAGTTTCCTGAGGCCCCTGTTAAAATCTCTATGTTATAATAAACCGGTCAGGAAATTCTGTATAGGTAGTGTACAGTCCAAGCTTTGAGAAGCACTGTGGGTTCACGGGGCTCAGGACATGCCACCCCCAAATACAGCCCTTTGGCACACTGAATATTTTAAGTTGAAGGAGTTTGAGAAAACAGCAGCAGCAGGAAGGTCACTTTGACCTTCTCTCGCCATCTGCCCCTGAGACAGGTCATAAAACCCTCATGTGAGAAGTGCCCTCCCTACACTCAGGAAAGGAGCATCCTTATCTCCAAAGACAAAGAGACGCCAAGAAGAATGCAAACAGACAGGCCTTGCTCATTTTCCCCCAGTTCAGTATGCTAACCTCACGCTCCTTAACCTATCATATTCCTCCACAAGGGTCCACGCTCCATCAAACCCAGCACAAAAATACTCAGCGAGCTGTTTCTTCAGGTCCTTAGGAAGGCTCCATGTCATGTAAAAATGCATATGTATACATTTATATGTTTTTCTCTTGTTAATTTGTCTTTGTCAGTTTAATTTTCAGACCCAGCCAGGGACCTTAAGAGAGTCAAGGAAAACCTTTCCCTCCCCTGGAGGGTATGAGAGAGGCGATTCCCATATTGAGGAAGCTTTGACCATTCTATCACTTCAGGTCAGGACTCTCTCTAGCTCAGATGACCCCACTTTTTTCCTATTGTCCATCTGGGTCATTTATCTAATCATCAGTATCCACACCAGGGAAGGTAAGGAGTTCTGATTTAATGAGTTTACAGGAGGCAATACATAAAAGCTGATGCCTAAAAATACAGGTGCTTGGATTTTTTTGTGGCTTTCACATCTCACCTACTGTCCTGCTACGTTCCTAAAATAAAGTTATCTCTATTGTGCTGCTGAAGAGGGGTGAGCTTCTTCAGGGAACAAATGGGGAATCACAAAAAGACTTTGGACAGGAATGAACTAAGCTAGACACAAAGATAAAGAATGGAAATAAGTGTAATAAGGGTCTGTTACTGGGTAGGGTAGAAATGATAAGTTGGAGAGAGGTTTCCTCTCTGGTTCATGAGAGATCATATTTGCTCAGTAAGTTAGTAATAAAAAGAAGCTGTAGTGATAGTGTTTTTAATGTAGAGAATTTAATTTTTTAAAGAATTTGGAAACCAGAGACTTGCAGTGGCATTGATGAGAATACAAGCTTTGCCATCAAGCAGTCCACGCTTGAGAGGCTGCTCCATCCCATAGTATCCCTTATAGTCATGCCCCTTCTCTCTTCTGCTTGCCTGTCTAGGGAATATAGAAATGATACATGGTAGTATCTACCTCTGGGTTGCTGAAAGGATAAAATGAGATAACCGCTGTACATCCTGGTGGCTAATCTAGAATAAACACAGAATAACTGCTGCTATTGTTTATAATAGAATCAGTGAGGTAATTACAAATTCTCCTTGCCTGTTCACTCTTGCAGGCATTTTATTATTGACATTTTACTTGCCATAGTTTGTTTCTGTATATGTGTAAAGATAATAAGACAATTATGCTATAAATTGCACCATTAATTCACTCCAACTAGACTTCCCTCAAATTAATACTAATGAGTGATGTTTACTTGTAATTTTAATAGAAGTTAGAGTGATGTTTGCTTTGCAATACCACTGGCAGGGAAAAAATCAGTTTTTTGTTTTTGTTTTTTTAAAAAATAAATGGAGAAAGCTAATATAAAGTGAAGATGAAATAATGACTTCAAGCATTTATTCGATCATGTTGCATGTTACTTCTTAACAATAAAAATTTCATTTACTATGCGTGCCAGGCAGAAGGAAGACTCCTCTGGCCTGGTGCACCAAATAAGGATAGAAAAGACAGAAAACTCAGTCTTGTCACTCTTGTGGAGCACCATGCTCGTTAAAAGTAAATAAATTAAAAAGATTAATCTCAAATCTGTTTCCAAAATGTTCAATAATTTGAGTCTACCCTAACAACATAGGACACATCAATCATCTATTTAAATTGTTTAAGCAAGAAAGCTCAACTTGGGAGGGACGGGCGGGGGTTTGCTGTTTGTATATTGGCAACATGGTTTATTATTTTCAAAAATCATTGGTGTTCTATCCATTCCAAGGGTGAAACGATCCAAAAGGCTCCCCTTGTACAGAAATCAGGATTTTCCAAACGTGCCAACCACAAGAATCACCTGTTTAGACATACTTTCCCAGACAGCTCCAGGAAATCAGCATGTTGAGTAAGTGGCCCTAGTCATCAGACAAGTTTGGGCAACACTTCCCTGCAGTGGTTCTCAGCCCTGACCTGTACTGGCGTCTCCTGGAGAAGATAAAAAGCAGCCGCAGCAGCAACTGATGCCTAGCCCCCTTCCCAGACAAAGTAAATCAGCATCTCTGGAGTTGGCCTGGCCACTGATGACAATTTTTCAAATGCTACCCAGATGATGCTAACCATCTCAGACCCCGTCCAGAGGTCCCCTCCAAGGCAACCTGCATCAGAACAAGAGCTTTGTTGAAGGTTGACAAGGCTCTTCTAGTGCCTCTCAACAGAACACATACCTTTCCACCCCAGGGAGGATAGGTTTTTGCTCCCCCCTCTCTCTTCCCATCACACCACCACCAACAAAAGCAACTCACAATCTTTTCAGAGGTCTTTTTCTTTATATTCTTGGCCATTGGAAGCCAAGTGAAGAGGGACAGGGTGAGGTAAACCTATCCATTCCAAAATCATTTATTAAAGTATGTTAAATAGTGTCACATTGCTCTTACCCAATCAAATGCCCCGGAAAACTTTAATTGGCAGTTTCTGTTTCATGTCCCATAATCAAAAACATGAAGGATCACTAGCATTCACATCCGTGAATTCATTTAGACAGTTTTCTTTAATTAACGATGAAGACACTACAGTTCTAAGTACCAGACAGAATCAGGGGGAAAAAAAACCTGAAAATAAGCATAACACTATAAAGAAAACTTGGAAAAAGTGAATCTAAATAAAAATATATACCTGGCCTGGTATCCATTACATATATACATAATACATGTTATACACATATATACAATAAATGTTTTGGTAGCAATACAGACCATGCATTGGTCCTTTTGAACACAGATGAAGTAGCACCATAAGCAGCACCACCATCTTAAGATGATAAACCAAACTGCACATACATTAAATGAAAAAATATATATGTATTTAATTTGGCCCACTCTGTAGCCAAGACGTGTAAGGAAAGAACTTTGTAAGAAAAATGGTTCCGGGAACTACAATCTTAAGCCAATAACGAAGTTCTAAAAAGAAAAAAAAAAAAGCACTAAAGATGTCTATACAAATACAGACAAGTTTTCCTGTTCACTGAATTTGTCCTATCATGTGGCATATTGTTTAACACTGGGGAAATTAACAACAAAAACAAAGGGAGAGATTTAAGTGCCAGGTGAATAGCCAAAGTCTTTAATACCAGATCTCTTGGTGTATACATCACAGATGCCATCATCAATGAACTAGGAAAGGAAGACAACTCTCCAGCTATGCCCTATGCTTTCCTAATTGTATTAGCTAATTCTAAGCTCTTGATTACTGATAAATTTCATTAAGAATAGGGTCAAACACCTCCAACATCATTCCACCACTTCCCAGCACCTAATTTGATGCTCTGGTTACAAGTAGGGAAGGAATCCTGTATGCCATCTGACCCACACCTTCTCTATCCATCCTTAGAAGACTGATTTACAGAGCTATAGAAGGACCCTCATGATCTTCTCTGACTTGGATTTGGAAATGACCAATGGCACCAAGTGTTTAACCCCTTGATGGTCTACTGACCACAGGGCTCTATTTGCCCTCTATGACTAAGCTCACAGAGTGGAGGTAGATCTCTTACATCTGGCAAGGTCATATTTCCTCACATCCCTACAATGTATGCTTCTTCCTTTCGAATTTCTCAGCAGCCTATATAAATGCAGCATTCATACTGCAACTAACATACATGAGGTCCTAGGAACACTTACTCCCCTGTCAAGTCCTTGCAAAGGAGCAAGTTTCTATCTGGTCTCTATCCATTCTCCTTTCCATGCCTTCCAGAGGGTCCTGTCTCTCCCCAGTCAAGGTCTTAATTCCTGCAGTGTTTCTGGTTTCCATGCCTCCTTGTGTGACAGACTGACCTACAGAGCCCTGACAAAGCAGTTGGAACATTGCACATTAATCTCATTTTTTGTGGCTCTGTTATCAGTGGATGATGAGCTCCCCTCCCCCATTTTGAAACCATCTGCAGTGAGTAAAAATGAAAGTTTTCAACTACACGGCGTATTGCATTCAGGATGCAAGATTGAACAAAACAGGGCCTCATTATTGTCAAATACTGTTTCTTATAGTTTAGTAAAGCTGTTTAATACTTTAAATGTCTCAGATTTAAAAGACAGCTAGGAGGCAAGCGTCAGTGAAAGAAAAGTTAAAAATCTCTACTTCTGGCTAGACGATTTTTAGAAAATCCATTTTTGCAGTCAATGTTGATAAGTCAGGAGAGTCCCTGACCTTTGAAAGTTAGCAAGAAACAGCCACAAATGTAACATCAGTACTGAATTGTCATTATTGACTCAGGTGGTTGATCATTAATGGATTCTCTTCACTTTTAGCTGGTTCTAGGACTTTTATTTTCTTTTGCTCAGAATAAAGACATCATCAAAGTCATGGAACATATTTGTTCTTTCCACAAAGGAGAATTTTAAAACTCTGCCTAAGTCTCTAAGAAAGAACACTGTAAAAGGTTGGTCTCATGAAGAAAAGCCACTAACTTACAGGTTAACCAGAGGCCACTAGAAGTCCCATTAACGTAAGCCTTTGGCTGGCCTACAAATACTTTGAAATGGATAAAAGCCAAGTCTCCTGAATAGGAACTGAATACAAGGACTTAGCAGCTAAAGATCAACCCCTCATGTAGACAGAGCAAGAGTTTTTGCCTTAAATACCAGCAACTTCCAGTTTTAAATGGGTGAAGTTTGATACCATCAGAAAACCCAGCTCGGGGACCACTAGAAGCAGCTTAAATAAGAATGCCTACCTTGATACTGTTCGACTCAGGAAAACATCAGTGAAACAGAAACCAAGAGATGGCTTTTTCCAGTCTGATTCATTTCTTGTTCTCACCCAGAATATGTTGATAACCCCACATACAGAGGTATCTTGGTAATACATATTCAAAGTTTATGTTCCTTGAGAAATAATAACTACCTTTACAGGAAAATGGGTGGGGCTGACTTTGTTCATTGATTTCTCTTTAATTATTTATGTCTTCAACGGAAGAGAGTGGACAGCTTGTCTCCTTCCTACACAAGCAGGAGTATGAGTCAAAATACTTGAAAAATGAAAGTTTGACTAAGAAAGTCTTTTTTATAAAGAGTAAAAAAAACAACAAAAAACTTTCATATCAAATTTTTAAAATCGGTAGTGTTCTCTCCTAATAGGAAATGATGTCATTCAGTAAGTTCCTTGAAAACAATGGATTCTTATGACTACAGACCTATTTATCTTAGAAACTGATGAGCATGCAAATGATTAGAATCTGCAACAATGAACATTGTACAAGAGTCTGTGAGGTACATGCCATCCGGCTGAGTTAACAGTAACACAGGCCTCAGCAGGGTGAGGGGTTCCATTGATCCCCACTCCCTTTTGAGTAGAGCAGGGGGTACCTGACCCATTGATGAGCAGCCACTGCAATGGCCCCCAACCCTGGCCCCTTCCTGGCAGCCCCTCTCCCACCCAGGGAGATCAACCCTTCAGTGAAAGAAAATGTTGCTCCTCTCAATAGCAGGGCTGGGACTTCCTGATGGAGAGTTTACATGGACTCTGGGGGAGTCTGATACTAGCCTTAATTCACTGAACCTTTAGGAAGTTTTCTGGTCAAAGATTCAAAACTCTGTAGGCAATTTCTTGAAGTACGTCCATTGCCATTTCTTTTTCACAAGGAAAAATTCCAAGATGTGTGTACTTTCCAAACAAGAAAAGGATTAACATTTTCACTGCTGGCTAGATGTTTACATAGCAGGTCATTATGCTTTGATGTGCTCTCTGTGCCCTGGGTTTTATTAACTAATCACGCATAGGCCAGTAGCCACCAGGGCAAATGGACCAAATTACATTCAGTTAAATAATGTAACACTGGACATTCTCAGAAAACATGAGATAAGAGTCTTAAGGAAAGTGACATGTAGCCCTGGTCATGATAAAAAAACACGTTCTGGAATTTTAATTTCTGGTTAGAAATGAAAGAAAAGTATTCACTTGTCTTACATCTTTCTAGAGACAGTGCAGGAAATGAAAGATCCTAATGTGTGCAACAGAAAAAAAAATGGTGGCAATGGAACAGGAAGCTTACAGAAGTGGGGGAGGGGAGAAGAAAAGATCAACAGTCTCTAGTTTATTATGAATAGAAAGAAATTTCCAGAATTTACAAACACCCACATTGTTCATTCCAAAGAGAGCCTTTGATTCCAAGGGATCACCCATGTCGCCTCCTCTTTACAGTATATACAATGGAAGACACTGATTGCCTTTTCTTGTAATTTTGTTTCCATTCAATTGCCAATTTTAAGCTGACACTTGAAAATACCCAGTAGAATATATCCTTCTTCAGTTTAATTAACATGGCCTATTGCCTTACAGAAAAAAAAAAAGAACGAAATTAAGATCAATTCTTGTAAGGATCTCAGCTCAACATCAGGGCTATATTACAAGAGATAGTATCAGCAAATAGAACTATACAATTGAGAACCATCTATGGCACTATGATTCTTATTATATTACTTTTCTGAATTACAATCTTAAAACAAGGATCGTACCCTATTCTACTCTTGTTAGCCTTGTTTTAAGCATTTGCTCCACTCTTTACAACAGAACATTGTATACCTCAGTTCCACATCCCCAAAAAAGATGTGCTGTAAGAAAAGTTACATTTTAATTAAAAAAATTACACTTATAAATCAAAAACCTATGTTAAATATTTAATACTCTCTCCACCCAAAGCAAACAGTTCTGTATGAAATAATTTACAATGATGCTCTGTCGTACACGGGTTTCAGCAGCAGATGAAATGTGTCTTGTAAATGCAATGAGCGTAAACCCATTCTCTTGTGGCACGGTGGGGGGCACATCAGCTCATGTGGCCAGCTAAGTCCTTAAGGTTGAAGATGAAGTTTATGCAGACTCATTGTTCTGGTGTCACAGTGCTTTTTTCTTGGCACGATATAGAACGTGCAGTTCAGTCAACAAACTCCTGAGGATTGTGTAAAGTAAACAAACTGAAATGGGTGCATCGTACCATCTACTGAGGAGGAAGATGTGAGGTCCTGGTTGTGAATCATGAAATATTTAGAGTCTGGGTACCCATGAGTTAAAGGAGGATTTGCTGAGGTCATTTAGGTCTTCATTCTGAAAAGGAAAACGAAAGAATTCGTCACCACGGGCATCTCAAAACGCACATTTGATAGCTTTTTAGGGTTCTTTTTTTTTTTTTTTTTTTTGCTGTACGCGGGCCTCTCACTGCTGTGGCCTCTCCCGTTGCGGAGCACAGGCTCCGGACACACAGGCTCCGCGGCCATGGCTCGCGGGCCCAGCCGCTCCGCGGCATGTGGGATCTTCCGGGATCGGGGCACGAACCCGTGTCCCCTGAATCGGCAGGCGGACTCTCAACCACTGCGCCACCAGGGAAGCCCAGGGTTCTTCTTTTAAAAGGGGCAGCACCTTTTAAAAGGGGCAGCTTCAGGTAAACTGAAGCTACAGGCACATGCAGTACTGAGTACTTCAGTACAATCAACAAACTGTACTTAACTTCTTTCTTTCAAAATGCAAGAGTCTACAGCAATCACAAACTCAAAATAGCCAATATTAAGTCAGTAAACCAATCGATGTGATTTGGAGGTTTCAGAAGTTTAGCAATACAAAAATACAAAACACTTTGATGTTCTTATGATCAAAACAAAAATGTCCACTGAAGCTTTTGTGTAAAACAACTACAAAATATGGTAAGCAGGTTACAGTCAGGCTAGGCTTCATCTTCTTTTGGTTAAAAGTCAACTACAGACTTTAGAATTTGAAGTTGCAGGGCTTAACATTACAAAATCTGAAATCGGTTTTTAACCTGACATTGGTTGACAGGAGAATTTTAGATGCAAAAGGAGATCCAAGCAAAAGAGACCTAGTTAATCATTAACTAAAGAAAGGGGTTCCGATTTAGGTCTAACAGAAATAAGTTATTCTGGCAGAAATACAACATTTCTTCTATGCAATTTAAAAAGTCAAACCTCAAGGGCTGTTACCCATTCCCCTCCAGAGAGGAGACACCTTTTCAACCTCATAAAGCCTCTTTTGCTCTCAAGTCTTAACATTAGAAAATCCTTCTGAGGTCCCTATTTTTCATGCATCCAAAAGGTATCTATAAACATCAATATTTATAGAATGTCCTGAGCAGTAGATGGCACAGAGTAGCTAATCAATATACCTGTTGAATGAGTAAATGGTTGCATTAAGTACTATGGAGGATACAAAGGTGAATTCTGCTATAGGCTCTGCTTTCTAGAAATTCTAGCAAGGAAGGTAAGCTTCATTCACAGATAGATGGAATGCAAAGCAGAAACGGGGTGAATACCATGATAGATGCACATAAGCAAAAAGCTCTGGAGGTATGGAGGTGGGAAGAACACTTCTAGCTAGGAGAGTAAAGGAAGCACCTCGTTGACACACTTGGCTTGGTTTGGCAGAAATGGAATAGTTTGGGGATGTGGAAACAGGGATGGGGTTTCAGTGTTGCATCTCCAGAGCCCAGCACAAGGGCTGGTACCTAGCAGGAACTCACTAAATATGAACAGAACGAATGAAAGGGACAAGGCACACTTCCCACTGGGGGCACAGGACAAAACGAGGCCCAGTGGGATGAGAGCCCAGCCCTGGACAGGCCAAGTGAGGAATGTGGTTTTGTCGGAGCACAAGATATCAGCAAAGGGGTAGGAGGAGTGACGTCTACAAACGCAGGTTGGGGTGGGTGGTGAGGAACCTTGAAGGACAGGCCAAGATGTCTTTAAATAAGTGAAGGGACCACAAGGACATGCTTTGTGATATGATCCACACGCAAGCAGTAATGATCCAGGTCAGCCACAAGGACAGCGATAGACTAGAAAATCCACACGAGGTAAATGTTGACCAACGTAATTTTTTCTTTCTTTTCTCTGCCTCTCCTCTTTGAAGGAGAGTATGGCTGGGACCAGCCAGCATTCATCATCTACAGAATGGCTTTCAGGGAAGTTGAAATTTACCAGATAAGGACTCAGTTTTACCAGGAGATTTCTGTTCATTTCACAGTCTTAACTCCGCCCCTAAATGACAGAGAAAGTCTATTTTTCTACTTACAAATAAAGCCTTGACATAGAGACACCAAGGTTTAAAAAAACAAACAAACAAAAAGAGCACTCCAGGCTTATCTCTCTAATTGCCAGAGAAACAGGATTCACTGTGAAAGCTACAAGTGAAAGAAAACCTGGCCTTTCAAAAACCCCAGAGATCTTACTTACTTTCAAGTTTCTCCTGAATTCATACTGCAATCTACCAAAATGTTCCTACCAGGATATCTACATACAGCTTAACACAGCTTCATACATCTGGGCCTACAATTAAGTAGGAAGGCCATACTTTATTACAAAGGCTTGAGACAAACAAACAAACTGCCAATTTATGTAAAATGGGGGAAAAGTTAAGGATGCACAATGTGCTTTTCATTTTACGTCTGGCTCTCATCCAGAACAGCTGAATGAGCAGCTCAGCACAGGAACAAACTATATCCAGTTGTGTCATCACATGTGCCAACCTGCATGGATGCAGAAGGGCAGAAATTGGGGGCCCTTCAAGGAGAGAAAAAAAAACATGGCTTCGCCAGATGCTGAAATCTATTGCTTTGGGCCACTCGGAAACCATCCTTGTAATTTTCCACAAGTAGTATGTTCAAAGAGCAGGAAATAAAAGGATATAACAATTCCTTCATATACCTTCCACTCCAAAATCTCGGCATACTTTTCAAAGTCTTTATCGTAAATCCTGATCAACATATGTCTCAGCCACTAATGCTACCTACCAGCACCATCAACTTAGGAGTCTAGAAAAAAGTTAAAGTGGGAAAGTGGTAGGCAAGGCTGACATAGAGGAAATGGGAACAGAAGCTATAAACAGACAATAGAGGCCTGGAAAAATTTAAAGAGAGAGTATGAAGTTCACAACTGTTTATCTTTGTGCAAGGGTGTGTGTGTGTGTGTCTGTGTCTGTACATAAAGTTTAGCTACTGAGTAAACGACAAAGAGTTTTAACAGACATCCTCAGTGAGGACTCTTCCTTCCTGCAGCCACCCTGGGGTCTGCATACTTATTCCAATCATGCAGCCATTGTTCGAAGCATTTTTGGAATGCCTTCTTCAAGTCCCATTTCTTTCTTGCAACTGCCTTCTCAGCCTTGGGCATATTCTTTTGAATGGTCTCTATAGCAGCCAGTTTGGCCGTCTGAGGGCACATTTGATCTTTGGAGACAGCCAAAAAGCTTTGAGAGACAAATATGGTGAGTAAAAGAGCTGATTAAGCTGGATAATGGTTCCCAGCGAGGTATTATCGAAAGCCAAAGAACTCCAAAAACTAAAGTTCCCAAACCATAGCTGTTTACCATTGTTGTAACGAGTTTTGTCGGAAAGGAACTCTCCTAACATTACACACAGACCTTAGCAGACGCCTCATGGGACTTCAGTTCATCTGTCTATATGCCTGCCTCTACACACTTGCAATCAAGAAGGGCTGTGCGTGAATAAAGCAGCTTACTTGACGAAGGGCAACCGTGTATATTTGTTTGCATGCAGTATAATCTATATTCATACATCTTTGTAACTTGGGAATATGTAAAAAAAAAAGCAATACTAGCCTCCCACAGTCATTAAATGCAATAAACATCTGTTGAGTGACAAATTAAAAAAAAATACAATGATAAAGGCTGTAACGCACGTGCTGGAAAAGAAGACATGGGCAATGTGTGTTTAATGCACTTTATATATACAACTCCAATCGACTCACAACCAACCATATGAGGCAAATATTGCTACGATGTTTTACAAAAACTCATTTGTAGCGCTCATAAACTGGAAACGGAAAAAGCAAAACATATCCTTGGAGAAGAGCTGTGCAAATATCAAATGGTGATGTTCCTGTTATACATTCTCTCTAGTTACATCACTGGGGAATAACTTCTGAACCCAGAAATACGATGCACCTGTCACAAGATTTAGTAGCAGGAAATTACATTTTGACAAAATTTCATCACCACATCAGCATCTACAGTCTGCATGTGTCTTCTCACAGGATAAAACCCACCTAATCCTGTTGCCAGTAATGAAAAATGTAATTTTTAAAGCATTATCAAATAAGTCAACACTTGGGCAATGCTGCTTGAGACCTATGGATTATTGCATTATTGTATCCAGTAGGAATTTACATCTTCTGGACTCGACCCACTTAAACTATGCCGGCTAGAGCTGAAAAACAAATAAAGCTTCCGCTTCCTTTCACACTATCTCAGCCTACTGATTAGTCTCCACTGAGTAAGCAGCTGAAAACAGCATAAGGTTATGATATAAGTACAAGAGAAGGATCCACACCCTTTCAGCAATGCATTTTTAGTCAAACCCATTGGCTAAAAGTTTTTATCTTGTATTTAACTTTTGTTGAGTTAAGCACAACATAGTTAAAATACCTGGTTAGAACGTTACTGGCGGTTTCTGCTTTTACTAAGGAGATGGGAGTATAATATTGTAAGTTGCTTGGCTGTTGTCATGTATAAAAATGTAGCCAGAAAGAAACTCTTCCTTATCCAATTATGCTTGAAAAAAAAAGTAACTATAGTAATGACTTTTCTTCAATGGAGATCATTGTTTGAGATCTTATATTGTAGATTCAACTAGAAAAATTCATATAAATAAATTCCTCCACTTGAAGAAATGTGTCAAAACTGCACATTTCTCTTTCCCTTAACATAAACAGCTGTGACTTAAAAAAAAAATCTTGAGCGTAATATAGAAAATTTATGAGGCAGTAAATGTAAAGAAGGAATAAACATATAATTCATTATAAACATTATAATTCCTGTCACCCAAGGGAAACCGCTATTCAGCTATGGTTCTGATTTCATTATTTACTTAAAGGATTTGAACTTTTAATATTCCATATTTAATGTCAAAAATATTTTAAGTAGCGAGGAAATAATGTTTTAATCACATTTAGATCTTTCCCATTCTGAAAAATCTGTGATGAGAAATCTGTGATGAGAAGATAAAATGTTAACCAACATTTTAAACCTTCTTGGTATTCTACTCTTTCCCATCCTCCCAATTCATTGTGCATGGGGGGGAAGTATGACAATTTGAAAGCAGAAAAAAACCCCTCTGGCTTCCTGGGTTTAGTTTCCAAAAGCATAAGTCCTTAAGGGAACGGCACAGGCAAAGTATTCAGAAGAGCCAGGAGGGTGGGGGGGAGACTACTCTCAGAGGAGAAAAAGGTTACCTTTGGCTGGGATCAGAGGGAGAAAAAAGGTGGAAGGGATGTGAGCGCAGAGAGGTCGGTAGGGAACTCTGCACCTTGCAGGATGCTGAACACAGCACCTGTGACATCTTCCTATACCCTGTCTTCCCAGGTCTGTTGATTTCTTATTTCGCACAATTATATTCAACTGCGTACCACTAACCATGAGCACCGTTCATCTCCTCAGCTACCGCACTGACGCTAATGTAGTTAATTCATGGTACTGCTAATTTAGAGCTGATCAAGTCTTCCAGAATGCTTACCTATAACACCTTATAACACACTGCAAAAGTACTCTGTTTTTAAGCGTACCTGAAACCTGAAAAACAGGCCCAGTAATTTTTTTAAAAATCATCAGTATCAAATACATTTATAGTCCTGGTAGTGTGTAGGTGTTCCTTATTTTACCATTCACGATGCAATCACCGACAGATAAACGAAAGTATGGATCCATCTGAGGGAACGTGAAACCCCTTATGAAAGGAATTTCCTGACTTACAGCTTGGGTTCTACCATGTGGGTTTGATGGTAGCATCTAGGGAGGAAGCAGCATTACCAGCCCAGCTCTGTTAGCTACGGTAATCACCCAAAGAAAAGAAAGTTAAATCCAGAGAGCTTGAAGTTTGGGCCAAGGGGAACATTTCTCTGCTCTTCACAAGGTATGGCTGGGAGGTATGGGGGCAAGCTGAGACTCTGGGAAAGGACAGCTCTAAGTAGTGAAAAAGGCTTCTGTTTTAAAGCCTTCAGACCATAATCACCAAAAAGAAAAAAGAAAAAAAATCTAGTTAGGATTGAACTAAAGAAGTCAAGTTAGAGGTAAGACCCAAGATGTTTGCTACTTTATGTTGAAAGGAGAAAGCCGTTTTAGCTAAAGGAAGGAAACCAACATCTTAGGTCAGAACTGAGCTGGAAAAGACTTGGTTTCATGGTATTAAATGGCAAAGGGTAACCAACCGGCCAAGCCAGAGCTTTTTAATGGAGCTGCTTAAATAGCAGTTTTGCCTGGTGAGAGTCACATGGGGGAGGGTTGGTGAAAATAACAAGGTTGCTGGCCAGCCCTTCCAGAGCGCAGAGTTGCCAAGGACGGATATTCGGGGAGAGTTGCCAACATGTGAGAGGCCATCTCGCTCCAGTTCCCCTTTTGTCCCAGGGAAAGACCTTCTGGCAGGGCTGGTGACTTCAGGAGACCACTAATGAAGACAGGCACACATATTACACAAAGGAAAGGAGAGGGAGGGCCCAAGGAGCCGACCGTCACGCCTGTGGGCTCCCGATGTGGTCCAGCACGGGGAAGGCTGTCAGCGCCAAAGGGCAGAGGAAGGAGGGTCTGGAAACTTTTGCAGAGAGTTAGGGATTTACGGAGAAGATAGATTTAAACAACAACAACATATCGTTCTCAACAATGAAAAGTATTCTGTCAACGATCTATTAAGGAAATCTGAATAAACATTCAGAAATCTTTTAAGCCAAAGAATATACACTTCAGTTATTGCCCATTCTTTTTAGTAAAGACAGAGCATGCTGATAAAGCAAAAGGTAATTAAAAGGTAAAGCAAGTGGGGGTCAATACCATAACGGTCTCCCCCCAAAATGTAAATCCAAATGTCTCAGATCTCTCTTCTGCCAAAATTCTAACAAGTCCCCACATACATGATCGTCAAGGTAGAGGAACTCGGAAAAACAATCCCTCTAACATTTCACGTCAGACCACATGTGCTGGGAGACAGGAAGCTTTCATTTTAACAGAGCTCAACCAAAATAAACCTGTTGCTTGAAGACATGAAAATAACAGGACATCATCTTCCCTACCTGAGGAGACAAGTCATAAAAGTCGCTCTTTCTCCTGCCTTTGTGGGAGCTAATTCTGCAGTTTATTCCTGCCTTCCAGGAAGTACCATCCCAGCTCTGAGGTTTATATTGTAATTTCACATTGGCTATTTTTTTTTTTTTTTTTTTTTTTTGGTGATGTTCAGAAATACAGGACATAGGTTTTGTTTGTCTGGCTCTGATAACTAGTAGACTTAAATGAAAATCACGGCTTCGTTTACAACATGGTGTTTGCAATACTGTTTCCGTAATTAGGCAAAAGGAAAAGCAAGCAGACCTAGTCCCCTTGCCCTTACTTTTTCTGTTAAATACTTCATAGAGGTCTCATTCTTTGCTCACTCCCCGGAGTCATCTCATAAATTGAAGGAAGCAAGTGCCTGACTTTACCTTCGAGTAATTGTCCGGCTGCTCAATTGTTTCTCATCTACCATCATCAGCTTTTCTGTAACAGCCCAGGAAACAGAGCACAGAACAAGTGTTCTCACAGACAGCCCTACCATCTGCAGAGGGCAGAGGCAAGGATCATTAACGCCACTGACATCACTTCTGGCAGCCGGAGCAAAGGGAAAACCAGTGTTTAATTTATTTCCTACTTACTGCAAGTTTTAGTCGGAGTCCCCGATAATACAGGTTGTGGTTGACTTTATGGAAGCACCTGGTAATGCAAGAAAAATGTACTGAACTGAACAAGCATCTTTCAAAGGAACCACGAGGTACCTCAGCCATGTGGCCCTGATCTCTCCTTCCTGTAAGTGTTTTGGTCATTAAACTGGCCTAACACAGGACAGGGCCATTCCCAGCTGTTTGTAAGAAGGTCAAGCTCAGAAGGAAACTTTCCCTACTACACACCTCTAATTAACATCTCCTTAAACGCATCAGCATAAATCACAAACAACAAGGTTTTAGTCTTTGTCTTCCTTCTTGCTTTGAGTATACCAAGGGGGAATGTTGGGAAGAATTTCATCTGGGAGTCTTTGAAGTTAAGTGAGCTGTCCCCCCACCTTTTTTTTCTTTTTTCTGAAGCAGTCTAAATCATGAAAGAAAGCTCTCTGAAACCCATTGAAACAGATCATAAATATATTATGTAAGTATATGGCAGCGTATTTCAAATGTATTCAACCCACAATTCTCATTCATTTTACCTTAAGAATTCTTGTTAAAGACATGCAAGGCATAAAGATCTCTGGGCTATGAGAGCAATAATTAAACAAAAGTCAATGTGAGGGAAGATGGAAAACTGTACCATCCACCTTAGACTACAGAAGGCCAGAGGTTCTAAAATAATTGGGTTACTTTAAAGATGAGCATCATGTTGCTTACAATAAAGTAACAGAATAAATGTGTTTCCCTTGGGTTGCCACTACCTGAGTGATACGTGAGTAACCTGTAAGCAATTTTGAATTCTAAAATGTAATTTAGGAAACCCCGTCCAGGCAGGTTATTTTGAGAATGAAGACAGAGCCATTACATGGCTGTTAATGCTTTTTAAAGACTGATCAATTTTAACTCAGGGCTTATTTCCAAGTTAAGATTTTAAAAAAGACTGACAATGTACATTATCCCTACTCTCGTTACCCTTCTCTCTGTAATTGTGGGAAAGTTACCAATCCTCCTAAATCGCAATATTTTCACCCGTAACATGGGGCTAACGGTGCCCATTCCATAGGGTTATCACTGCAGTTCAATGAGATAATATGTGAAAAGTTCTCATCATTGTGTTTCACACATAACAAGCCCTCCATCATTAAACCTTACTGGAACCACTGTCATGAAGAACTAGAAATCCTCGGATCTCATATCCTCTCCGGATACCTGAATACACACCAGCCCAAAACATCCTCGTGGGAAGAGCAAGCAACAGTGAATCCACAGACCAGAGGGCAGCCAAGGACTGAAGGTAGAGCCAAGGTTAGGATGTATCTTGGGAAGAGAGACAAAGTTATTTCAGAAAGGAGGTGGGTATGGGGGCAAGGCCAGAACAAAACGTAAAAGTAGTAAAAGTAGTAGTAGTAAAGCTAAAAATGACCCCGTGACACGATTTTAGACAAACACCTGCTTATTTACAAAGGGCACAGCTCCAGTTAAGTATCAGGATGGAGAGCGTTAGCAGATCTTTGAGCAGTTCTTCAGTGAATGCCATCCTCAGAAATATCACGGAAAGGCCACTTCTTCTGTTGCTTTCCCGGAAGAAATTAGAAGCTTGAAGTACCCCCACCCTTTCTAAAGTCGGCTAATGAAAGACTTATAATGCTACAGGAAAGAATTTACAAAGAATTCTCATGAATAGGCTTAAATGGATGCTCAATGAGGTTCTTATGCACAATTGCCAGGTGCCAAAGCATGTTTCTAATTGTCGGGGAAAGAATTGGGTGGCTTTTGTTTCCAAATTCTTTTCCCCAATCTTTCATCTGAAGGAACCGAACAGGAGAGTGGCACAGCCAGCCAGTGCTGCCTGGGTAACTTGACGAAAAACTGAAATTGCTGCCAGATGCACACATCTAATCGTTGGCAGCTGGAAAAGGAGGGGAAGAAATCGGAAAGATAATCTGAAATAATTGATAATGTATACATCGCTCACATCTCTAAGGTCTTTGAAGCAGACAATGGTGCAGATTTCTAACTAACTGCAAACACTTCTTTTTTGTCTCAGATAAGGAGGCAAATTCTTCCAGTTGATGAAGAGGGTTTGACATTTCACCCACTGACCCCAAGCTCCTGGTCCTTCGCTTTCACCTTTCAAGTCTCACTTTCACTGTCCCCTGTTCCTCCCTCTTTTCTCCATTATCTGACATCTCGGCCTTGTCCTTTTTGACTTGGAAAATGGCATTTGCTAAAAAGTTCCCTACCAGCATGCTGAATTAAGCGCATCATGTTAATGTAGTACTGAGCTAGCTGCCTGGATGAACCAGAAGCAGTCTGAGGACAGCTGGGCCAAAATCCTAACAAAGAGGTGGTGACAACTCTTAACTAAGGAACCCTTATGAAGAATACTGATCAGTGACTGAGGGGATCACAGTCCCAAGCGAGGTAAATGGGGTCTGTGAAGGTGATCCCCAGGCCCACTGGAGTCCCAGGCAGGGGTCATCGGGACTTCAGCTGAAGTGTGCTCATGGGGCTAAACCCACTTCTCATAAAAGAGACCCTCTGGCCTCCAAGCATTCCACAAAGTCTCTAGAGCAATAGTTCTCAATTTGAGGGGGTGGGAATAATTTCTCCTGTCGATGGACACTTAGCAGTGCCTGGAAACACTTTTGGTGGTCACATCTGGGGTTGGGGTAAGGTGAGAGAGATGCTATTGGCATTCAGTGGGTAGAGGCTAGGAATACTACCAAACGTCCTACAGTGCACAGAGTGGCCGCCTACAACAAAGAATTACCTGGCCCAAAATGTCAGTAGTGCTGAGGCTGAGAAACCATGTTCCAGAGCTATTGCCTGTAGCTGAGAAAATGGAGGAAGCCATGCACACACTCGTCAGCTGTTTCTGGAGTTCACATCCAGAAAAGTTCACATCACTTCCCTAGTACTCTTCTAGGGAAGAGTAGGAGGGAAGCAGTGTTCCTGCTCCGAGGCTTGCTTTATGGCTGACTGTCACACCATGACCTCAGAGTCCCAGTGGGTGCCTCCCCATTTACCACTGATGGAAAGTTACCTCTACTGCATCCCCCTCCCTCACGACCTTTTTACTAGAAGACAGCTGGTTAATCTGATTAATCTGCCCCATGTTTTCATATGTCCCTGCTCCAAAGGAAAACAGGAAACTTCTGGATGCAATGCAAAACACTGACTGAAGCGGGGAGAATATCAGGATTGATGAGGCCAAAGCAACAGAATTTGGAGAAGACTAGCAGGGTGTGGTGCTGCTCCCCCTATTCTGACCACAGAAAAGAGATCAACCCCACAAGGAAATACAACTGATCACCTCCAGGTCTGTATCTCTGCCCAGCTTAGCCAGGACCTTCTGTATGGTCTTGGACCAGGCATTTGACCTCATTTTGCCTCCAAAATGTAATAAAGTGAAGAAAATACCTTGTCCTCACGATCATTTGCAAAACTCAATGAGATAACAAGAGAAGGACACTGTGAACCAGAAGACACCTTCCTTATGTTACTTGTTATTATTAGTCCCGCTCATTGCCCTTTAAATGTCTGGGAGTTAAAACAAACAAACAAAAAAAATAAGGATTAGGTCCCCTCGGTTCCAGAGTTAGTTGACTTTTTAAAATAAATCCACTGACTTTGTTCTCTAAGAGGCTACTCCTAAGTCACAGAACTGTTGCCCACATGGTTTTTTTTTTTTTTCCTTTCACTTGATGAAATAAATACCCACCTTGGAAGATGATTTATTACAAAAAAAATAGTCAAAATACAAGACTGAGATAGAAACAGCAACTGGAATTTCTAAATATAAGATGTGTTCCCAGGAAGACACTTTTAGGTCTGTTTTCCCTAAACTTAAACTTGAAGAAAAATAGCAGGGTCGGGGTGGGGGATTGTGGTGCAGGGCACTGCACTTGTACCATCATCGATGAGAGGATACAGTGTTCGAAAGCCTAAAATCTAGACAATGAACAGAGAGAACAAGTTGATTTCCAGGTAGTTAGATATGAAGTTCTTCTGAATGAATCCTAAGGTAATGGTGATAAGAAAAGACCCTCTTTCAATACAGGCCACAGAAGCTGATGTGGTCCTAAGGTACACAAAGAAAACAACAGCTTCTCTTCTTTCCAGACTGTAGCCTGAGCCGCTGACAAAATGCCTTCAAAATAAAACCGAACCACACAATTTCAATATTACTACCCACCAGCAACAGGCTATAATTAACACTTAATTAACAGCTCTATGATGAGTTTTGCTTAATTCTGCTCAGAAACTGCCTCACATTTTTTCTGCAAAACCGTGTCACCAATGGACAATGGCTTACCTGTTTGCTTGGTTTCTCCATGCTTTTTTCCCTTAACAAGTTAAGGAAGAACGTGACTAGGTCAAGGTCCAGGCCAAGACAGAGTCTTCAGAGATGCTCCTTTCTTCCTGTCTTCCCATTCTCAGCTCTCTTCACTCCCAACCATCACAGTTCCTAAGAGGGCCTCGAAACACAACCACTTACTTACCACATACCATTTCTTCTTGGAGCCTCCCTAGAGAACTTCCAGTAGAAATAAAGGTTCTCCCAGAGTCTTTCAACAGAGGTGCAAGACTTGAGAGCAACCAGATCCTTGCTAATTTCCCATTCTAATGCACAGCTAGAGAAAGTCAATAGGAAGGTGACTTGAGAACCACTGGACATGAGTGAATAAACTGGGACCCTTCCCCATGGTGGCCTTCTGCTCCTGCCTTTGACCATTTAGTGGTTTAGGAGCACTTCTTCCAGGGATAGAGCCAAGAAACAGAAGGAAAACTCAACAAAAGTTCAACTAATATGATATCACTTATACGTGGAATCTAAAATATGATACAAATGAACTTATTTACAAAACAGAAACAGACTCACAGACATAGAAAACAAATTTATGGCTACCAAAGGGAAAAGGGGGGATAAATTAGGAGTTTGGGATTAGCAGATACACACTACTATATATAAAATAAACAAGTTCCTACTATATAGCACAGGGAACTATATTCAATATCCTGTAATAAACCATAATGGAAAAGAATATATATATATATATATATATATATATGTATTTGAATCACCTTGCTGTACACCAGAAACTAACACAATATTGTAAATCAACTATACTTCAATTAAAGAAAAGAAATCAACTTAGCAAGTTTTTCCCACCTGAGAGTTCTATCAAAGTGGTAAGGAGGTTCGTACAGTGACTAATCAAAATACCTATCTGGATGACAATTATCCCAATTTTTGTTTTAGATGCCCCATTCCTATTTCTATAGGCAACTTCCACTCCATGACTAAGTCACTGTATAAAGGGTTCATGGATTAATAGGAACAGAACAATCAAAGCAGTCCCAGGCCTAGTATTATCAGGACTTTCTTGATTGTGTGGTTAGATAAGAGTTAAAATCATCATTAAATGAGTTGCCCAAGCTCATGAAACTGGTTAGTGGCAGCATGGGGGTGAGACTTGGAGTTTCCCCACCCCCAAAGTAGCACTCTTTCTAACCATGACTCATTAAAATCTCAAGAGCCCAACTCTTTAGAAAAACAAAACGATCCCAATAGAAGAATAAGACAGGGTGGTATTCATTATAAGTGCAAAGCAAGATTCCTGGCAGCCAAATCACTCAACTACAGTGAGGGGATTCTTTAGGTGACGGATGTCAAGACACAGCAGAAAAGGACCTCCCCCAAAGTCTCTGAAGACTAGACATTTATTGTAAATGAAGATTACACATCGATTTAGTTCAAAATATTTTAACATCTAGTTCAAAATATTTAAATACTTTAACATCATCAGTTCAAAATATTCACGGGAATTGAGATAGACAAACACTTGCTAAAAATATTTCCACTCTTGTAGTATTGATACCATGTCTGACTTTGGCCTCCACTGTTAAGGCACACTAGAGAAAAGCACAGAGAAAATAATAACCAAATTACGAAGAGATAAAATAAAGTGGTGCCTGTCGCACTTTAATGTGCTTAGGGTCTCCTGAAGATTTGGTTACAATGCAGATTTTGATTCTCTAGGTTTGGGGCGGGACCCAAGATTCTGCATTTCTAACCAGCTCCCAGGTAACGCCAGGGCTGCTGATCTGAGACCACACTTTGAGTAGCAAAGGAGTAAAGAACCTAAAAGAGAAAACATACCATTTAATTGATAGAAAAGAATAATAAGAGGGCTTAGTTGGGGAGTTATAAGGAGGATTACCCTGTAAGCCATCTGTTCTCCATCTCCATAGGGTAAATGAGCTCAAATTGCAAAAACAGCTTTGAATTGAAACACGAAGGAAAATTTCCAGGTGGAAAAGGTTCTAGAAGAGTTAACTGGAGAAGAATAAGAAAGCTCCGCCTCCAGGGCCCTGGAACAACACAGAGGATCTGGATGATTGCAGAGAGGACACTGGGGAAGATAACAAGAGTTACTGTAGATGTCCTTAAGAGACTCCACATTGATGGGTTTGTACCCTGTCTAGTGTTCAGGCCATCGGAGACAGAGACTGTTGGATTGGGAAAAGGGGGATGGAAACTGTGACCCAATACATTCCTATCTCTTTCAAAAATGACTGCTGATTACTTTGAGGTCTGGCAGTTTTGGTCAAGAGGAACTGAGTAGGGCCATGTGTGTTAGCTCACAGATGACAGAACCAAAATAAACGGGCATGACCCTAACTCAATGAAATGTATGCATCCTGCCCTCTGCTGTCTTTTACCAAATAAACCACAAGGCATAAATCAGAGGTTAATTCCCAACATTGCATCTTTATTATCTGAGGGGACCCACAGGTGCTAAAAGCCACCAAATTGCCTACTCAGATTTTATCTCAAATAAATGAGCAGAATCAACATAACAATGCAATGATTATAACCATCTACGGCACCTTTAACTTTGAAATATCAAAAGTACTAATATCAAAATATGCTTCCCATGAGTATTAATTCATCCTCTAAAATCTTTCTTAAGAACAAGGATGGGGTTCCCTGGTGGCACGGTGGTTAAGAATCCGCCTGCCAGTGCAGGGGACAGGGGTTCGAGCCCTGGTCCGGGAAGATCCCACGTGCCGCGGAGCAGCTAAGTTCATGCGCCACAACTACTGAGCCTGTGCTCTAGAGACCATGAGCCACAACTACTGAGCCCGTGTGCCAGAACTACTGAAGCCCATGTGCTCTCGAGCCCGTGCTCCGCAACAAGAGAAGCCACTGCAGTGGGAAGCCCATGCACCGCAACAGAGAGTAGCCCCCGCTTGCCACAACTAGAGAAAGCCTGCGCGCAGCAACAAAGACCCAACACAGCCAAAAATAAATAAATAAAATAAATTAAAAAAAAAAAAAAAAGAACAAGGATGGTTCCACATGCAGATATCTCACCCCAGAACCATCAATGTGTGCAGAGGAAGATCTAGAAGCAGCACATTGTGTAGTAACAGGGGAAGCTGCAAAGCCATCATGACTTAAAGGTATCAAAATTTGGAAAAGACCGAAAAATAAGCACAAAAAAGGTAGTCTGTGGGTGCTAATAATTTCCATTCAACTCAACAGGCGGTAGCAAACTGGTCCCAATCTCTAAAGGAAGGCAAACAGCCCCAAGTCGAGAGCGTGCCCATCAGTCTGATTTATCAGGAAGTCAGTTTACAAGATTCCATTTCCCCATCAATAAAGTTTCACAGGAGTGCAAAAGCCTTCATTATTAGATGGTAATTTCATTCACTGGGCAGGACCCTGTGCTCTGACCAGGAGGTACAAGTTTTTGGGTCTGGAACAGAAGCCCAGGCAAGACAAGCATACATTTCTAATGGCTTTAGGAAACAGCAGGAAAATGATGAGGTGGCCAGAGATACCCGCAAGAGCTAATTCCGAAATCACTGGCTGGGCAGTGCAATTCACACGCCGTGCCATTCCCATGAGTTGTTACCCTACCCAGGTGGGGCAGAGTGGGGACACATTTCACAAAGATCTCTGGGCTACAACAGGAAGTGAAACTGCCTGCAGGACACTCGCTGTTGGACCCATGTGGGCACCGCACAGTGGTAAAAGCTTAGCTCCCCCAGTGCCACTTACTGGGACTCAGGCACTTGATCAACCTCAATGAGCTGCAGTTCCTGGTAAAATGGCACTAAAAGTGCCTAACTCATTGGCCTGTATCAAGGATTAAAAGAGATGGTGACTGTAAAACACATGGCACATACCCTGACAATTGAGCCAACGCAGAACAATTCATTCATTCTACCCAGCAGCTAGAAGCCACCAGAAACCATAATGGGAGGGGCACAGAAGAGGAAAGAAAGGGGAAGGAAGGTACTTGACATTGAAGCTCTCTGCTCTCAGTCATGCCGCGGACACGTTTGCAGAGGGGAGTACCTCAAAAAATGTTGTCAAGGACTACCTAGAGGGCTGGGATAGGGAGGGTGGGAGGGGGGGAGACGCAAGAGGGAAGAGATATGGGGACATATATATATGTATAACTGATTCACTTTGTTATAAAGCAGAAACTAACACACCATTCATTGTAAAGCAATTATACTCCAATAAAGATGTTAAAAAAAAATGTTGTCAAGGAAACACCAGCAATTACACTCATTGTATGATACCACTGGTCTCAAATAAGGACTACTGCCTGAGTTACAATTGTTTTAACACTGGGTATGAAGGCGCTTCCTATTTTGCTTTGAACTTACAATTTTAAAAGTTGATCCATTATTAAAATGGATTGTCATTAGCAAGTATAAAGCACCCCTAACTCTTATAACCTGAATGTTTATACTTCACTAGCTGAAAGGAAAAACTATATCTAAGCGTGGTAGAATTACACCATACTCCACGTATGCCATGAAGTTTAATTTTCTGAGACTGTGAAAAGTTCCATTTCATTAATATCCTTTCCCCAATAGTTCTTGAGGTTTCTTCTCTGCAACTCTCTACTTGATGTATCAGTGTTTGGTATATAATTGGCTCTCAATAACTGTACTGTCTAAAAAAGTATCTACAGGAAAATCATATGTACTCACACACATATTCTAAGGTCTGTAAGACTTAATTAAGGGTAATTTCAGCCACAGAGAAACTGGGCTCTTAAGTTTTTGTGAGGTTTCCCTCACATTTGGCAGTGAGTAAAGCTGGGGGTTGTTAACCCTTTAAAAGTGTTATCCCCTTTTGCTAAAAAAAAAAAAAAAAACTCAACCCATTTTTTAATGCTACAAGTATGACTAAGAGAATACAGAAATTTTACTATTGATTATAACTGTTTTCAAACAATACAAGCAATACAAACTCTTGTCTTCTCCTCCCTCCCTAAATATTTCAGTAAACCATTCCTGGGGTGACGGTGTGGTGTATAAACTTACCAAACCCACTAACACATCACAGTCACTTAGCGTCTCCATCAACAACACAGCCAACATTTGTTCCATGTCAGGCCCTGTATTAGGGGTTTTAATTATGCATTATTTCATTTAGTCCTCACGACCATCCTGAGATTGTATTACTATCCCTGTTTAAAAATGAGGAAATTGAGGTTCAAAAAGGACGAACAAATTCCTCCAGATTTCAAAGCTAGTAAGTGGGGCAGTTGGGATTCAAAGCCATGCTCTTGACCACAAATGTATAGACAATGTTATAAAAAGCATGGGTGGAAGTGTTGTCAAACCTCTCATCTAAGTCAAGTCCACTGGAATATACAAAGTTGTTTTTATGAAAGGAAATGGGGGGTAAGCTTCATGTTTACAAAGGGTAATGAGAAATTACACAGTAAATGCCATTCTGATAAATCTAAACGAAATCAGCTAAAACAACATTTCACATTAATAGGGACCTGGATATCAGAAATGCATTCACTTAGGGAAAATAGTTTGCAAAAGAGATTGCCATCATAAAAGCACCTTTTTATACTTTAATTCGCGCCCTCCTGTAAAAACACTAAATATGAAATCTCTCATTCCTTGAAGACTCTAGACAGTGGTAGACACAGCAACTGGGTATGAGTAGTTGATTCTGATAAACAACACAAACAGAGCCCTAAGGTAAAAAGCAAGGCCTGACATTTATTGTCCCCATAAAATAGAAACGCTTTTTACCTAGGACTGTAGCTCTTCTGGCCCAATGCTTGTAGCTCAAGACCTAGTAGACGCAGCGCTATTTTTATCTGACAACTTTTCCTTCAGTCCTTCCATCCTTTATTTAGAAAACCAAAATAAAAACCAGAAAAAGTATACTTCCAGAGCCATAAGCCATACACTAGAATAGGTAAAGAGAGGTCTTTGACATTAGAAGCCACGAGAGAAGAGAAAGAAGATTAAAAAGTAAATCGTAAACAGCTGCATCTCCCCTCCCAATTGTTTACATTCTTAGACATCCACTTTTAAAAAATATTCCCTGTGTAGATCAAAACAGCCTGTACTTTGAGAAGGGGCAAACAATGACGTTAGCTTTAAGATATTACACAGCTTACATATAAACAGACCTGAGTTTGTGCACATGATTCTGGTTGGAGAGAACAGATCTGAAGGGCTCAAATGGAGAGCTATCATTGTGTTAATTATCTGTCTACAGAAAACTCTAAAATATATATGTGACCTTTAAAATGCTATCTAGCTTGAGTGTATGTTCCCCATTGTACGGTAGAGGATACTACTGGTTTCACTAATCAAAATAATCCAAAAAACTTTTTTAGTTGAACTTGGATGGCACGAGGCCTGGATGACACTGGATGCAGTTACTGGGGGCACTCGGTCCCTTCATCCTTTCCACTTTCCTCCCTCCTCCTCCCAACATTTTTTCCCCCTTTCCCCTAACACCTTCTCCCTATCACTCAGTGCCACCCATATACACTTGTCAGCATTGCTATTGATATTCATTGCTGTTGATACTATTGCCCCATACCAATAACCATTGTTTAAATTCTTGCCTTTGAGCATTACAACACTAATGCCTTAAGAGCATGGATCTCCCCCTCCCATCATCACGTATGTACCCAGGAGAGAAAAAGGAGTCGAATCTCTAAAATTCTAGTTAGTTACATTTCAAGACATCAGTAGTGGGCAGAACGGCTTTACAACACGACGTCCATTCACAGATCTCATGGCATTTACTTTCAGTTGTCCATATCAAGAGAGAGACTTCACGTTCTGGTTTTAACTTAACATAAGCCCCCTTCCATCAGAAGCAGCCAATTAACATCAATGGTAAGAGAGCCAATAAACTCAGGGAGATAAAAGATTTGGCCCCCCTGAACTATCATTAAGAAATCACTTATCCTATACCCAAGTGTCTGAGGTGCAAGCCAAGGTGAATCACCAGCTTCATCCTTCTGAGAAAGTGCTGATGTTAAAATCTGGCATCGATGACCTTGCTGAAATCAAAACATATGCTCCATGGAAGGTGGTGAAACAGCCCTGGATATCCCTGTCATTCACCACTGGCATCCCTGTGGTGAATCACTGTTGCCCAAAGGTTTCCAACGACTGTTTGTAAACATTAACCCTACAAGAGGTCAATGTCTTGACATCCAAAAAGGGGGCACTGAGTGTTTCACACCCAAAGGTTTAATGATGAAACAATATATTCTACCTTTAGAATATTAATAGGAAAGGTAGTTTTGAAATCAGATGACTCACTGATCAATTATATCCTTATCGATGCATTACAATAGCAATGTGAATTCAGACTCAATGGTCCAAACCACAATTCAGATAGAATTATAGGGAAGCACTGAATTGTCTCCTTTAAGATGTGATGGTTCCAAGAAGGCTTTTTATTCATCTTTGCTGCCCAGGTTCATTATTAAAAGGGTTGGTTTACGTGTGTAAGTTTGCTAGGGAGGGAAGCGAAAACATCTGCAGAACCATGCAATGCCCTGGAATGAAATTCTTCTAATAAAAGATTTATCATTTAACAACAAAAAAAAGATATAATGGTTCCTCTCCTTAATAGCCTTCAGAGAAGGCAGCCCCAAGTAGCCAAAGAGAGGTCTAGATGCTTGTGTGCTTGCTTTCAATGATGAAAGGCAGGTGTAAGAAGTACAAATTTGATTAGTTATAAAGTGCTGCAATTAATGGGTCATGACAATGACTCCAAGTCATATGACATTTGGGGGACCTATAATATACAGAGTAAGAAGCAGTAGTACAGGATGGCTGGAGCCACTTCTGCAGACCCAGTCCTGGGCATGCAATAAGCCCACAGTTCCAAGATGTGTTCTATAGAACAGGAGCTCCAGGAGCTCCAGGAGAAAGAAGGTTCTGTGGCCAATGACATTTAGGCAATATCTCCCTCTAGACATTAGAGCCTTCACATTTTGTTTAACCATGTGTTTCCTAAACTTCTGATCAGAAAATATGTAGATTTTATTTCATACTAACGACTCTTAACATCCTGTGAAACATACTTTGGAAAAGACTGTTAAAAATTTTCCCCCCAAAAAGCATTTTCCCCTGAACTCTGCTATTCAAAAAGTATTCTGATAAAATATTAGACAAAATAATATATAGGCATAAACAAAAGAAACATTTTTGGATGGAAAAGTTGATCAAAATTCACTGAACACAGAAAATATACTTTGCAAATACTGTATTTGTTTTTTATTCCTAAAGTTCTAATATGATTTGTAGTTAATAATGCATCCATCCTTTATAATTTGGCATATCATATGTCGAAAGTATTATTTGCTGCTTTGATTTTGAAAGAAAATAAATACATATAGAGAGATAAAATGAATTGGAGAGTGGAGAGAGCAAACTTCCTTCCCTAATTATTCATAGACTTGATTTGACTTCAGAAAACCATCCTTCGGTTTTCATGACTCATGTATGAAAGGAGCTTTATATTTACCTTCATGGCATTGCTGGATGAATGTCATATAAATGAAATGGTTTATTACTGCACAAATAATTTTAAATAACACTTGAAGAAATACAGACAAAAGTAAAAATATTTTATATTGCTAGAAAAACCAATTCTACCACTAGTCTACCACTATGACCAAACACGCATGATGAATACTTTCATAAAAAACATCATAAATGAAAAACACCATACTTTTTTTCAAAATAGTAAACAGTCTTATTTTAGCCTAAATATTTTCTCAGTATACAGTTGTATATATTGGAAAAATGTGAAGTTTGAACATCTGTGAATATTTAGACTTGGACAGAAATTATATCTTATGGGGTTAAATTTTGATTAATATAGCAATAATTACAATGAATCAGGCTATTACTTTGATCCCTTTCTTGGCTACCAAAGGGCTGTGATGATATGCATCTTTTCTAAGATATTTTATGTGTACAAATTATATACTCCCAGAAATATGGAAATGAAACAGAAAGAGCATAGTGTTTTTGTTTTTGTTTTATATTTTATTTATTTATTTATTTTTCATCTTTATTGGAGTATAATTGCTTTACAATGTTGTGTCAGTTTCTGCTGTATAACAAAGTGAATCAGCTATATGTATACATTTATCCCCATATCCCCTCCTTCTTGCGTCTCCCTCCCACCCTCCCTATCCCTCCCCTCTGGGTCCTCACAGAGCATGGAGAAGATCTCCCTGTGGAGCATAGTGTTTTACAGGAGTAAAGCAAAGAGGAAATGGTGGCAGGGGAGGGAAAGTTAAATTACCATATGCAAATGGTAACAAGCCCACAATTAGCCAGATAGGACATAGTCCAATCTAAGATGCCTAAAATGTCCAAGGAAGTGGAATTTTTGAAACTCTTCAGATAGACTCAGGGATTATCTTGAAGACGTTTTTGTAAATTCCTTTAGCAAAAATGCTCAGTGCATATTACAAATTATTGTATCCTATAATTGTGGAATAAGAGAGGCTGTGCAATTATATATTTGCTTCTGTTTGTGCCCAGAAGATGACTCATAGAGGCCCAATGGGGGATCATGAAAAAAATAAGCCTTAATATCCAAAACTGCCTGTTTCATCAGGGGCAAAAAAATATTACACAACGCTCAAGGCACAAAAAAAAGTCACAACTAGCAAGTAATATTCATTAGGCATCCATGTGGTTTTGAAAGCCAAATCCAAATGCTTATTCATAAACACGAGATAAATAATTGCTGTATTTTTACAACACAATGTTGGTAAATGGAAAAGTTCTTTCCACAAAGCAAAACACCTTGTCCAGAGCAAACTTTTACGGAGGACTGGAACAAATGAACTTCTAAACATGGTACCTGCATTTAATAAAGGGGAAAGTAAGCACTGGGTTCTTGAGTCTGAAGTTACAAAGGTTTTGACATCGCCAGCAAACCATGGCAGCTGGCAAACATCCTGAACCATTAACCACCAAACAGCAGCTGAAGCAAAGTCACATTCCAAAACTCAGCAGCATTTCCTATAATGTAACAAAACGTTGATGTGCAGGGAAATTTATTTCCTTCACTAAGTCTGAATGAAGATCATGTGAGCAGAGAAGAGCTCATTATGATCGAAGCAGATAGAAGTTTTCAAATGTACTTAAAAAGTGAATGAAAAACAATACAGCAACTTATTATTTTCAAAATTCATGCAAAGGCAAATAAAAATCATTTTCTTAATATAATTTAAAACATGCCACTTTCTTTACGCTAGCGAAAACTCGAGAGAATCAAATGTCACAATAAAATGTAAATATGCCACAAATCACGAAAACACATTGAAATGTTTTGTCTCCTAGAACTCTGTTAGAACATATACACAGGCTTAGATGAGAGAAAAGTCACTTGCAGAACAAGCCCACCCTCCAAACAAAAAGCCTTTAATTTATGTGCATAAATTAAATTTGGGTTGGTTTTGTTTGGGTGGTATGTTTTTTTTGTATTGTTTGTTTTGTTGTTTTTTGCCCTAAGACAAGATTAAAAGTTAACTTTAAAACCAAGATTTGATAAGTGGCTTTACTAAAAGGTTATCTGAAATATTAATTCAACAAAAGGTAGCATTAAGAATCTCCTCTCTATTCCTTGGAGGGAGTTGAAATACCCAGTTAGTTTATAAAATGTCAATAGAAGAGGATCTCATGAACAGTAAATCTAATGGTGTCCGGTCCACACTTCCCTACTAAGATAAGCAGTCATCCTTTTTCTTTGCCCTCTTAATCTGCTGTGGCTCCATTAGTAAGCCCCTAAAAATGTAACCTGGCATTTACACTCTTGTCCATCTGGAATGTCCCTACGTCAGAGGAAAACCCTCACCCCGCTGTGGAAGATGAACAAGTACACAGCTGGCAGAGATCTGGGCACGTAGGAAGGAACCCAATTAAGTGCGTACATCCACATGGCTCAACGGTTAATCCCTCCTACACCCTCTTCTTCCCACTTTCGGATGAAGCTAGCGAGGAAATGTGTGTTTTTATCACTGAATTCTGTACTATTATCAGACACCAAACAATTCCTTGTTGAAAAGGTATTGCAAGAACAAAGCTTGAAAACTCGCCATCAAAGCTGTCTGAAGTCCAAGGTGCTGTCTTTTACCGTCACTAGAAGCCTTGGAAGCAAACGCGCACAAGGCTGAGGCCAGTCTTGTGAAAGTAGCATTGTGAAATCTAACCCTGCACCTCTGCCCCCGTCCCAGTGGCAGACTCACATATTTGCATTGCAGTGGAGATTCGGGAATTGCTGAGGTTTTCCATGCCACTTCCATGAAAACCAACACTTCTAGGTTTCACTGCTGGCTCGTGATGTGAAGCTAAACTTAGAAATAAAGCTGGGCTCTATATCAAGCTGCATCACCTCACTAGCTGTGGGCAGGAATGTGAACATACAGACAATTCCAATCCTAAACTATTGGTTTTAATGAGCAAAGGGCAATCAAACCCAACTCTCCAGATAATTTAACTACAACAACAGCGTAATTGCTTTGGAATGTTTTTGGTATTAAATTTGGCTTTTGTTGAAACTGAGGTTTTGAGACTGTAACCATGGGGGGTGCTATTTACACCATCATCTGTAGGAAACAGTCCTGAGTTGTGCTCAGCTGGTTGTGAGTTTTATTAAGTCTACCAAGAGCTATACCACAAAGGGTTGGAAATTATCCATTTTATCTCTGATACTTCTTATATAATACACATACTTCTTATGTGACTTGCTCCATGCTGGTCAACTGTCATTCACAGTGACAAAGTTTTGCTTCTTATCGAAATTTACACTGAATAAAGAATGGTTGAGATTTCAAAGAGCTTCCTTCTTTCCACAAAGAATCCTAAATTGCAGATGATACAGGTTCTAAAATTTGAACAGAACTAAGATTTTATAGGTACTTCAATAAATCTGAAATTCTCCAAAGCCAAGGAATCTGCCCAAGGAAGAGGTGTTTGACCTAGCGAAGCTCCAAATTGTCAGCCTCAAAACTTAAATGACTGTTTCGTTAATGTAATTTGGAAATCATGACACAGCCATAAGCATGGTCACGAATAACAGAGGTTGCCAAGTGACATTGCTTTCCTTCGTAAACTAAAGAAATATTAAAGTTTCTCATTATTTTTAGCAAAGACCCCTAGTTACCGGCTTGTACAGGCACCTCATTCTGATTATCCAAAAAGCATGTAGGCAGGGCAAAAATGACTATTCTATACAAAGGGCTGATCTGTAGCCCTACATCAATACAATCCTTGCTTACTATAGAAGCACTCTCAACACAAATCAGAAGGCTACCTAAGGCTCACTTTTTCCCAGCAACTGGCAATCATTATTTTCCAGAACAACACAGATTTGACTTTGGTTTGATTCATTAATTTAGTGAAGGTTTCAAAACCCTTGCTCTTTGTGAATATAAAAATGCACGATCACCATCTCAATGTGGCATCCTGACTCAGAATCAATGAATTCTTTGGGAAGCCATTACATATGTCATATTGCACTAACAATTAAAGACACATAACTCATGCCTGCTGTGATATAACCATCCAAAATGCCATGAGACCACAGAAATGTAAAAAAGAGATAAGGAGCAAAAAATCACAATATAAGTTTTACCTACCATATCTACCTATAATTTCTGTTGCAAGAACTCAACTCTGCTGTTATAGCCGGAAAGCAGCCGCAGATAATACATAAGGAAAGGGGTATAGCTGTGCCGCCCCCCCCCCAAAACTACAGAAACAGATGATGGCCAGATTTTGGCCAATAAGGCTAATTTGTTGACTCCTGATCTAGTGTAAAGTCAGCAAAACCACATATTCCACTGTAAATCAGGAATAAGAATACAGGGACCCTGGTGGTCCAGTGGTTAAGACCCCATTCTTCCACTGCAGCGGCTACGGATTTGGTCCCTGGTCAGGGAAGATCCCACATGCCGTGGGGTGTAACCAAAAAATTAAAAAATTAAAAATTAAAAAAAAAAATTCTTTTTAAAGTAATGAGAATACAAAGGGACTGCACACAGAAACCAAATCAGGGGTGGGGGTGCCAAATCAGGGGTGGGGTGATGGGGGAGGGATGGAGTGGGAGTTTGGGATTAGTAGATGTAAACTAGTATATACAGAATGGATAAACAACAAGGTCCTGCTGTATAGCACGGGCACTATATTCAATATCCTGTGATAAACCATAATGGAAAAGATATAAAACAGAATGTATACATATATGTATATATATACTGAATCACTTTGCTATACAGTAGAAATTAACACAGCATTGTCAATCAACTATTCTTCAATAAAATAAATTTAAAAAGAAAAACAAATCAGCTCAGAGTAACAACTTTACAAACAGAAAACACCTTTCTAATGCAAGGAATCAGGTAAGGAAAATAGTTAAAAAGAGGCCTGCCCAAGTATAAATAGGTATTTGTTATTCTTACAAAATACTGTAATACTATTTTGATCACCCAGAGGAGAAAAAGACTACTTTCAGAACATTCTGGGTCTTAATCTTCCTTTAAATGCTTTTGTAGTAAAGAAGACACAGAAATTTTCTGAATGGAAAGATAAAAGGAGAAAAGAGACAATACTTTGAAAGGCAAGGGAAGAAGATAATTAGCATATGGAATAAAGGACCTGCAGAGACTCCCTGGCTGAGGGGCTTACACTGGAGGGTCTTGTTAGTTTTAAATTCACCATTCCCTAAACATTCCCCATACCATCCTATTTTCGGCTTCTTTTTATTCAAATTACTACATTTTTGGGGTTTTTCTTTTTATACCATATTGTGGTTTCTTCAGTCCTCAAATTATGCAAGGTTCTGTATTAAGACTCTCTGGGAAGGCTACTATGCACATTTATGACAAAAATATTACAAACAAAATCCACAAAAAGTGCCATAGATGCCACATTTCAGATCCTGGTGGTTTTTCCCCTTTGAATGCCAACAGGACAATGAAATGAGCCATTCAGAGAGCATGACTTTCAAAAGATGCCATCTGCTTTCCAAAGGCAAAACAGCAGTAGAAATAGTTCTCTCCTTCTCTAGCACCAGCAATCCAAAACATTAGATCATAGTGCATTTGATTTCCAGTGGCCAAGGTATCAACATTTTTGTGGTCTTTCTTGGTTTCTAGAAGTTTTATCTCATCTGGAATTATTCATTATTCTCACAATAAGTCCGAATCAACTTTAAATGCCATCAAAAAAAAAAAGACCCTACATAAATCCCGCATTCACAAAAAACTTTGACTTCTGAATTGAATTTCTCTTTAGCAATACCCAAACTACTCTTTTCTTCATTAGCAATACCAACAATGAACCTCAGGGTATTAACATATCCTACTTATACCCTACTTAATATGGTAATCTTTGGGCCAGTCACTTAGTAGTCAGGGCTTCAGAACACATTTGTATCCATGTTGTACAGTAAATGAACTCTAAATACTAATACTAAAATGAAAATCCCTAGACATAACTCTGTAGAGGGAGCATGGGTAACCTTTAACAGCACACAATCTAGTATCATTTCTATTCCATTTGAAAATGAGTTTTATGATTTCTCCCCATACCAGATTTTCTAAATAATATTTTGCTTTTGCTTTTACTGCACTAATAAAAGTGTGTGCTCCTTTGGCAATAACAAGGGATCACTAAAGGAATGTGACAAAATAAACAGATTTTAAAATATGGAGTTTTTAAATTGCTATGGAAAGTACTCCATAAACCTGACACATGAAGACCAGGAAAAAAGAGAGAGAATGAATGAGGATAATGTTATGAATCCAGAAAGATGTTGAAGCAGATCACGGTGGTGGCATCACAGCATCATCTCTGTACAAGAATGATCTACAGTCTAACTTTGGTGTTGGAGTTGTCAAGGTCTTATGCTCATCTATATGTGAGCAGATCAGAACTGGGTCAACTGCCTAACTGGTTTTCTTACAAGATTACATCCCACACACCACTAATGAAGTGCTCCCTAAAAATCTAAAAAAATACAACAAACTAGTGAATATAACAAAAATGAAGCAGACTCACAGATCTAGAGAACAAACTAGTGGTTACCAGTGGGGAGGGGGAGGGACAATACAGGGGTAGGGGAGTAAGAGGTACAAACTATTAGGTAGAAAATAAGCTACAAGGATATATTATACCACATGGAGAATACAGCCAATATTTTATAATAACTATAAATGGAGTGTAACCTTTAAAAGTTATGAGTCACAGGACTTCCCTGGTGGTCCAGTGGTTAAGAATCCGCCTTCCAATGCATAGGACGGGGGTGCGATCCCTGGTCTGGGAACTAAGATCCCACATGCTGCGGGGCAACTAAGCCCACGCACCACAACTACAGAGAAGCCCGAGCACCGCAACAAAACATCCCATATGCCGCAACTAAGACCTTGACACAGCCAAAAATAAAAGATAAGTAAATATTTAAAAAAATTTTAGGGCCTCCCTGGTGGCGCAGTGGTTGAGAGTCCGCCTGCCGATGCAGGGGATGCGGGTTCGTGCCCCGGTCCGGGAGGATCCCATATGCCGCGGAGCGGCTGGGCCCGTGAGCCATGGCCGCTGGGCCTGCGTGTCCGGAGCCTGTGCTCCGCAAAGGGAGAGGCCACAAGAGCGAGAGGCCCGCGTACCGCAAAAAAAAAAAAAAAAAAAATTTAATATAAAAGTTATGAGTCACTATATTGTACATCTGTAACATATAATATTATATAGCAACCATACTTCAACAAAAATAATTAATTAAAAAAAATAAAGACCAGCAGTGCACAATCACACTGATATGGTGGTTATAGAAATGCCATCAGTATAGTACTCAGAACTCTATTGCCGAAACTTTGTTTCTTGGTAATTCTCTTCAAAGCCAAGAAAATCTGCTTCTATTTCCATTTCCTTCCTCTTGGATTATATCCTTATCTATCCCAGTCTCGCACTAGCACTTCATCAATTCATATTTCTTTCTTAGAAAAAAAATCTGCTCAAACTCACCTCCTTCAGGAAACACAGTGGAGCCGACATGGGAATTAGACACGAGATAATCCCCTTAATATCTAAAATGTTATTGACTAGCAAGTAGCAAGCCCTTTATGAATAGCTATTTGTTGTCAGACAAACTTTTTTGGAGGGTCCTCTTGATGCAGCTGTCTTCATAACTGGTCCATATCCAGTTCTAAGGGCCAGGAAGAATTTTTATGGGGGTCCTGTGAGGAATCGATATCTTGTGTTTACTACAAAGTTGGCCAGCATCACTCTGTTCCAGTGAGTTCTTGAAAACAACCCATGAGCACTAATGGTCTTTCTTGGGTTCACAGGAGTGAAACATCCCTGGAGTTTTGCCACCTGCCTGCTTAACAACTGGCCTCACAGCTTTGGAACAATGAGAAACTCCAAGTTCTACTTAGCAAAATTTGGGGAGCAAAAGAAAAGGGCTTCCCATGACTGTCTTCTGCCACATCCCTAAAAGAAGTATGCAGGATGCCTTTATCAGCTGAACATAAATGGTAGCAGAAAAAGGTCATTTTAACAAGTAAACTCTAGGGACTTCTCTGGCAGTCCAGTGGTTAGGACTCTGCGCTTCCACTGCAGGGGGTGCAGGTTTAATCCCTGGTTGGGGAACTAAGATCTGCATGCCACGCAGAGCAGCCAAAAAAAAAAAAAGAAACATACAAAAATAAAAAGTAAAGTCTATTTAACACCGGCACTTGATTTTCACAGTAAAAAAAGGGGGAGGGTTTGAATGGAATTTTATACTGGAAAACTAAAATGTTGGACATATTGAAACTAAAATATATGGGGAAAAGCTCTTTCACCCTATTTTAACAAAATAGTCTCAGATGCATCTACTGGCAAAGTCTCAGAATGAACAGAGTGTGATTGAGTGTTCATTTTTTGGATTATTTTTCCATCATGTTTCATCTTTGACTTGTTTGGTTTTTATAGAACAATCACATGAAGGATCATTTCTATAGAAATATTCAAAGGCTTTACCAATTTCCCCAAGGGCCTCTCTTAATCCTATATTTTTACCACGTGCATTAGAAGTACTAAGAGAGTCATTATCTTTGATTTGTTTCTTCAACATGTGACTCCTCTAATTCTGCTAGACCTTTACTTGTCATTGACTACTTGTGAATCCCAGACCTTCTTTGACATCACTTTCATTGACTTCGTGAAATCCTGCATCTTTTGCAAAATGCACATTTTCAATGTCAAATTAAACCGATGGAGGCACGGTCCTTGGTATTAAGGATAGTACGATAATAAGCAAGGAGAGAGTTTTAGAGTGGTTCATTCATTAGTGAGTATTTTTACAGCTTCTACTTCCCAACTAAACCCTTCTAATTGCAGGAACTCGGATCATGAAGATCACTCTCCCACCACCAGCCACCCCAGCCACCACCCTATTGAGGAATTCATCAACCCACTAGCATGGCCCCATGAAACCACTAGAGCTGGCTGTCCGAGACAAGAATGGTCACAGAATTGACACCTTAAAGCACATGGCATATCCAAACATAATGAAAGTTAACTCGGCCAACATCTTCCAGGAGACAGGTAAAATCCAGTTTAAAAAAAGCAATAAAAGTCCAAGCTAACTCACTCCACCTGACTGATGCCATATGTTTCCATGATGGGTTTTAAATGTCACAGAAAGAATGCTCTGAAATGTAGGTGTTGGAGCAGATTAGCATCTAGCATACAGAAGAGTAAAGGATTAAAATGAACTAATACTGTACTTCCTAAAACATACAGACTTCCACGCAGTCAACTGGCAGCCAAGTGATATCAGCAAGTTTAAATTTGGATCTCATAACCTAAAAACCAGTTAAGATACAAAGAGCGCTGAAATAAGTACAAGTAGTAATAGGGCCAATATGTGAACAGGTCATGTCAGGTGACATGGATTCCAAAACAAAAATGACCAAATCAAGGTATATAAAAACAGAGTTAAATTATTTACAGTTAGTAAGCTTAAATCAGTGCTCCTACCCCAGCAGGAAGGGCCTTTGCCATTCTTTACGAAGAACTGGGATCTGGCTTTAAAGAAACCAGATTAGGTGTGTCTTGCAAGGAATGTGTCAACGATCACCAGGTAGGTGGCCAAGCATCCAGACAGTCCTGGAACTAGGACCAAACTGTAGTCATAATATTCAAAGGGCCCAGTTTGGCCAATGGGCATCCCAGGGGCCTGAACAGTAGGCTGCTGTGGCAAGACTAAAGAGGAAATCTGCTGAATGCACCTCTGGGTGATGCTGGGAACACATGTAGGAAAATCTAGGTCACAGGTGGCTTTAGTTCCTATCTAAGCGGTCCCAGCTGATTGGCTCAATCAAAAGAAGAACTCCATACAGCAGAACTCCATGTCTCTCCAATAGGAAACTTGGTAGGCATGTTGGGTGGTCCTGGCATATATGCTAACCTTCTTCATGGGCTTCCTATCACACTTAGAATGAATCCAAATGACTCATCACAGTCTATCAAGCCCTCCAGGATCTGGCCCTAACCTACTATTCCAGTCGCATCCCCCGCCCCTCTCTCTGCTGCTACGGATGTGTGGGAACATGCTGGAATTATTCCCAGTGTAGGACTCCATCTGCTGCTGCCTTTCCTGAGAACAGTCTTCACCAGCACACACTTGCCATAACTTTATCCTTCACCTCATTCAGGTGTTTGCTCAAACACTGCCTACTTTTCTGACTACCCTTGTCAAAATCAGCCCACGCTACCTTTCATCTCTATCACTTTACGCTACTTGATATTCTCTGTAATGCTTACTCCCTGAAATTACATTACTTTTGTTTGCTTGCTTATCATTTGTCTCTTCCACTGCAATAATATATACTCCATGAGGACAAAAACCTATTACTCTGCCTGAGTCACTATAGAGAATCTCCATTTTCCAAAAACATGTCTGGGCACAGAGTACGGACTCAACAAGTAATTGGACATATACTTGTTGCATTGATATAAATACATTTTATGAAATAATAATGAAAATAAGCAAATAATCAACCAGAGGGCAGACAGCAGAAGCAAGAAGAACTAAAATTTTGCATCCTGAGGAACAAAAACCACATTCACAGAAAGACAGATAAAATGAAAAGGCAAAGGACTATGTACCAGATGAAGGAACAAGATAAAACCCAAGAAAAACAACTCAATGAAGTGGAGATAGGCAACCTTCCAGAAAAAGAATTCAGAATAATGATAGCGAAGATGATCTAGGACCTCGGAAAAAGAACGGAGGCAAAGATCGAGAAGATGAAAGAAATGTTTAACAAAGACCCAGAAGAATTAAAGAACTAACACCTAGAAGAATTAAAGAACAAAAAAACAGAGATGAACAATACAATAACTGAAATGAAAAATGCACTAGAAGGAATCAATAGCAGAGTAACTGAGGCAGAAGAACAGATAAGTGACCTGGAAGACAGAATGGTGGAATTCACTGCAGCAGAACAGAATAAAGAAAAAAGAATGAAAAGAAATGAAGACAGCCTAAAAGACCTCTGAGGCAACATTAAAAACAGCAACATTCGCATTATAGGGATCCCAGAAGGAGGAGAGAGAGAGAAAGGACCCAAGAAAATATTTGAAGAGATCATAGATGAAAACTTCCCTAACACGGGAAAGGAAATAGCCACCCAAGTCCAGGAAGCACAGAGAGTCCCACGCAGGATAAACCCAAGGAGAAACACACCAAGACACATAGTAATCAAATTGACAAAAATTAAAGACAAAGAAGAATTATTGAAAGCAACAAAGGAAAAAAGACAAATAACATACAAGGGAACTCCCATAAGGTTAACAGCTGATTTCTCAGCAGAAACTCTACAAGCCAGAGGGAGTGGCACAATATATTTAAACTGATGAAAGGGAAGAACGTACAACCAAGATTACGCTACCTAGCAAGGATCTCATTCACATTCAATGGAATAATCAAAAACTTTACAGACAAGCAAAAGCTAAGAGAATTCATCACCACCAAACCAGCTCTACAAGAAATACTAAAGGAACTTCTCTAAGTGAGAAACACAAGAGAAGAAAAGGACCTACAGAAACAAACCCATAACAATTAAGAAAATGGTAATAGGAACATACATATTGATAAGTACCTTAAATGTGAATGGATTAAATGTTCCAACCAAAAGACACAGGCTCACGGAATGGATACAAAAACAAGACCCATCTATATGCTGTCTACAAGAGACCCACTTCAGACCTAGGGACACATACAGACTGAAAGTGAGGGGATGGAAAAAGATAATCCATGCAAATGGAAATCAAAAGAAAGCTGGAGTAGCAATACTCATAAAGATAAAATCGACTTTAAAATAAATAATGTTATAAGAGACAAGGAAGGACACTACATAATGATCAAGGGATCAATCCAAGTAAAAGATATAACAATTATAAACATATATGCATCCAACATAGGAGCACCTCCATATATAAGGCAAATGCTAACAGCTATAAAAGAGGAAATCAACAGTAACACAATAATAGTGGGGGACTTTAACACCTCGCTTACACCAATGGACAGATCATCCAGAGAGAAAATTAATAAGGAAACACAAGCTTTACATGACACAAGAGACCAGATAGATTTAATTGATATTTATAGGACATTCCATCTGAAAACAGCAGATTACACGTTCTTCTCAAGTGCACATGGAACATTCTCCAGGATAGACCACATCTTGGGCCACAAATTAAGCCTCAGTAAATTTAAGAAAATTGAAATCATATCAAGTATCTTTTCTGACCACAACGCTATGAGATTAGAAATAAATTACAGGGAAAAAAACACAAACACATGGAGGCTAAACAATATGTTACTAAATAACCAAGAGATCACGAAGAAATCAAAGAGGAAATCAAAAAATACCTAGAGACAAATGACAACAAAAAACCTGACGATCCAAAACCTATGGGATGCAGCAAAAGCAGCTCTAAGAGGGGAGTTTATAGCAATAAAATCCTACCTCAAGGAACAAGAAAAATCTCAAATAAAAATTCTAACCTTACACCTAAAGGAACCAGAGAAAGAAGAACAAACAAAACCTGAAGTTAGCAGAAGGAGAGAAATAAAAAAGATCAGAGCAGAATTAAATGAAATAATAATATAATGTTTATTATATTAATAAACATAATATAAATAAATAAAATAAATAAAATAAATGTAAGACTGGACACTATAAACTCTTAGTGGAAAACACAGGAAGAACACTCTTTGACATAAATCACAGTAAGATCTTTTTTGACTCATCCCCTAGAGTAATGGAAATTAAAATTTCCATTATATTAATAAAAATAAAAATTTCCAATAAAAATTGTTTATTTTTGTAAACAAATGGGATCTAATGAAACTTCAAAGCTTTTGCACAGCAAAGGAAACTACAAACAAGATGAAAAGACAACCCTCAGAATGGGAGAAAATAATTGCAAACGAATCAATGGACAAAGGATTAATCTCCAAAATATATAAACAGCTCATGCAGTTCAATATTAAAAAAACCAACAACCCAATCCAAAAATGGGCAGAAGACCTAAATAGACATCTCTCCAAAGAAGACATACAGGTGGCCAAGAGGCACTTGAAAAGCTGCTCTACATCACTAATTATTAAATAAATGCAAATCAAAACTACAATGAGGCATCACCTCACACCGGTTAGAATGGGCATCATCAGAAAATCTACAAACAACATATGTTGAAGCGGGTGTGGAGAAAAGGGAACCCTCTTGCACTGTTGATGGGAATGTAAATTGATACAGCCACTATGGAGAACAGTATGGAGGTTCCTTAAAAGACTAAAAATAGAATTACCATATGTCCCAGCAATCCCACTACTGGGCATATACCCAGAGAAAACCATAATTCAAATAGACACATGGACCCCAATGTTCATTGTAGCACTATTTACAATAGTCATGGAAGCAGTCTAAATGCCCATCAACAGACAAATGGATAAAGAAGATGTGGTACATATATACAATGGAGTAGTAGCCACAAAAAGGAACAAAATTGGGTCATTTGTAGAGACGTGGATGGACCTAGAGACTGTCATACAGTGTGAAGTAAGTCAGAAAGAGAAAAACAAATATTCTATACTAACGCATATATGTGGGATCTAGAAAAATGGTACCAATTTGCAAGGCAGAAATAGAGACACAGATGCAGAGAACAAACGTATGGTCACCAAGGGGGCAAAGCCGGGGGAAGTGGTGGTGGTGGTGGGATGAATTGGGAGACTGGGATTGACATATATACACTAATATGTATAAAACAGATAACTAATAAGAACCTGCTGTATAAAAAAATAAAATAAAATTTAAAAAAACTGAAGGAAAAAAAGCAAATAATCATTGATAAGATGAAAACAAACCGAACCACAGCCAAAGGGCTAATCAAAGGCATAAGTGTTTGTGTACTACATAATATGCCAAGAGTTGATTGGCAAGACTGTCTTGAGCACTCTTCTGTACTTGCTGACCTTAAAATCCATTGGAAACTAGACCGTGGCTATAACCAACTTGTTTATTTATTTATTTATTATTATTATTTTTTATTCAAGTATTGTTGATTTACAATCTTGTACCAGTCTCTGCTGTGCAGCAAAGTGACTCAGTTACACACATATAGACATTCTTTTTTTTACATTCTTTTCCATTATGGTTTATCACAGGATATTGAATATAGTTCCCTGTGCCATAAAGTAGGGCCTTGTTATTTGGCTATTACCGTTTTGGATGCCCTCAGAAGTTCACTAAGATCTTGGTTCTTCTTGAAAGTCATCAGAGCTGACGGAGGCAGGATAGCTGGTACCTTCTGTGACTCATTCTCCAACAGCGTTGTAATAGTTGTTTGCATAACAGGACCACTCATATTCTACATATTTTATGAAACTCTATTCTATATATTTCAATACTGTTTATGCAACTGAAGAGATGATCAGAACCTAAAAACTGGTACTAGAATTCTCCTAATCCAAGGCTGCCAAATCGCTCTATGACTGCAAGAATGCTCTTAAAGCATTGAAGACGTGCCGAAGATTGCAGTAAACTGTACAGAGTCAGAAAAGAGTTATAAACAAACAATGAAACTGAAGACAACTAAGGACACCAGCCCTTGCCCAGCTAAGGATGGACACTGGCAATGCAGAACATGGACATTAAAATCAGGCCAGTTCAGGTTCATATGATCAGTGACTAACAAGGAAAAGGAAGCTCAATCAAGACTGTCCAGGGTGTCTTCAGGAAGTTCAAACATTAGACCAAAGTACTGCAGGCCTCCAGCACCCCATGGAACCACAGAGCCACTTCTGGGCCTGGCCATCCAGCCAACCAGTCAATGCACAGAAGACCTAGACAGGCAGGACGTGTCATTTCAGGCTTCCTAAGAGTTTCACAGGAGGCTAGAGACTTACCTTCCATTTGAAAAGCAACAACTTATCAACCCATCATTATAACAACAAAGTACTTTAATAAAGTGATCCTTTTATTGGAAAAGGGGGAGATAATAGGGAGGGATTCCTGGTTATTCTCTCTAGAAAACTTTGCATCTATGACTCTGGGAAAACAGGTGCATAAAAAAAGTCATAAGCCAATGAAACAGTCTTCCAACTTTTCTGAATGAACTCCGGGTTACACTGATAACAAGCATACATTTATCTTAGTTAAGACATATCATCCATTGATTGCCTTACTCTTACGTAAGATATACCCTTTCAAGTTGTGTAAAATATAGCATCACAGTTTTCACTGCTCTTCTATATGAGAAGCCTAGGCACTAGAAAACATACTCCTCTCCCAGAAGGAAACAGGAGGTTGAAAAAAGAGCACTAATAAAATCCTAGTAGTCATAAATGCATTTTTAAAACTTTACGGTAACGGTTGACTAAATCATAGATACAGGCAGTTAATTACCAGTGTTCATAAATTATTTTCAAGCAGGGCTAATAATCAAACACTCTACATATAAAAGAGGAAACTTCATTTAACGAGCAATCTTTTAAATCCTTTAATTATTCTCATAAATTACAATTTTTCCCAACATATCTTTGAAACTTTGAATGCTTCCTGCCCAATAGAATTTTTCAAAACAACCCTCAAAAATAATAAATTAAAACTAAATCTGAGTGTGGTCCACTTAGCTTCTTTGATAACTTCATGATCATATACTTTGCCCACCAACTCCTCTCCTCTGCTTGGTTTCTTCCTAAGAGTACTTACCACTATTTGAAATAACTTTATCTGTTTACTGTCTGTTTGTCTCACTAGAATATAAACTCCATGAGGACATAAACGAAATCTTATTCCCCAGCAATATTCCCAGAACCCAAAACAGTGCCTGGCATTAAAAATACGTGAGGAACAAATGAACGAACAATTAAATCTGTAACACACACACACACAGAGCCCACATATAAAGGTGAATATGCAACATATGCGTAATATATTTTAATATGTATGTAAATTAAAATAGACAAAGCATTATACACACACACATCTGTATGGAGTATAGCGTGGGGAAAAGCATCAAGCTGGAGATGATACATTGGAGGTCTTGGCTGATGCTACCACAAAACAGCTGTGTCATCTTGAGCAAGTTACTCAACTCTTCTGGGCCTGAGTTTATCTATAAAATGAACATTTTCAGCTTTATCATCTTTAAGGACACTTAACAGCCCTAATATTTTTCTTAATAAATTCTAGAGACTCATACAACAGTTTACATAATCCACTCTACATAGAAAACAAAATAGCAAAATAACTAAAATTCTAACTCCTGACCCCTGGTTAGTTATAAATCATGAACTAACTATGGCCAATGACTAGCTCCAAAAGTGTCATACAATTTTACATCTCCTCCAACTTACCCCTTTGTTCTCATTTTTTCTCTATTTCCTTTTTCCTTGACCAATGGAGCCACATGCTCTGAACTTTGGACTACAAATGAGCCTACTGAGCCCCTGAAATCATTGTTCTGGATAGCTAACTAATGCTTTGCACTTGAGCAGTGGAAAGGGCACCGTGCAGGAAACTCCTCTACAGCTATGTGTACCCTATTGCCATTATCCTTCCACAAAACCCGTGACCTTGACAAATGCAAGTCAGGACCAAGAATGAACTCACACCTGAATACTCGCTCTCCCCTGTGGCAGGGGTTGGGGGAAAGGGGGTACTTTCAAAATCACAACACAGCCAACACCACCAAAGCCATTTTATCCTATCAAGAGTAAAATAGCACTCTTTCAGCTATTGGAGCTTTCACTCTCCAAAGCTTCCTTTCTTTAGCACTGGTAAACTGTACCATTGAGATTCTAAGACCAACCTTAAAGAGCTTATCTAGTTCCCTAGCTAAGTGGGTGAGTCATTCTTTCCTTTCCCTATCACTTCAAGATGGTCACCCTTCTGCCCAGCACAGCAAGGAACACCAGGTCTCTCTGGCAAAGGGTGCTGAGACTCCAGAGTAGAGATATTTGTCAACAAGAATTTTGTGGAAGAAAACATTTATCACCACCCAGTAATACTTTTATTTTCCATATTTAGTATATAATTAAATCCACAGGAACTATAAAATGCATGCACATACCTCCTTTTAAAATTTAATAAATACATTTCAGTCTTTAATCCTGATTTATACTTTCAGCTTATAAAATAATTTGGCCCACGTGTAGAACTTTATTTTTTCTATGCCCAGCTAATAAATGCAACCCAGTTTCCTAGAATTTCACTGTACAACACACTCAAGCTTCATGAAACAAATATCTGAACTAGAGAGTCAGAGTCGATGCATCTTTTCAGGCACTCAATCACAATATACCCGTCCAGCCAAGATGTCTAAGAAGCTCACTGAATTTGAAAAATATTTTTAATAAGGAAAGAACATAAACCAAAAGCACCCTTGTGTTCTAAGGGTGAAAGGGGAGTGGTGGGATTTAAACTCAAACCACTGCAAACCTTAGGTTCGAAAGGCAATTCATAGTTTACAACTGCACTTTTACTTGATCCAAACAAAACTGTAAGATAGATTGGGGAAATTATCACTGCATCCAATTTTATGGACCAGAAAATTAGGTCAAAGAATCCTGGATCCCAGGAAGTGGCCGAATCTGGAATAAAATATACATCTCCTCTTTTCCTGCCCATGCTGGTTCTGTCATATCATTCAACCTTTCATGTATGATAGGCAACCTAGCCTTGCATTACAATATATACAGAAGCAATCCTATAGGCATAAACACAGTAGATGAGCCAATGGGATGAGTGAACCATAGTACACGGTTCTTCTCTTAGCAGAGTAAATACCATTGAGTGGTAGGAAGTGAAAGAGTCTTATCAAGACAGGAAAAATGATGCTGGTAAATTCTCTCCGGACTCCTGACCCCCCCCACCCGTCCCCCCCGCCTTTTTAATCCTCTTATAGAAGCTGATTACAGGAAAAGAAATCAGGAAAGCAGAACTGAAACCAAAAGCTTATCAGACTGATAAGGATACTTATACAGGATGCAGTAAATTACCATTGCTTCCTGTTTTAAGTATTCTTATCTGTAGGACACTAAATTTTTTTTCACCACAGAACCTCACATTTAGGACACGTCCCAAAATAGAATCTTCTGATCTTCAGCTGTCAGCTGAAGTTGTTTCATAAATAGCCCAGCATATGTACTCTGGAGGCTTGCTAACACTCTAAATGCAAATATAGTCCAGTCACACCAATTCCTCTTAGGCTTTGGTGGCAATCGAGAACGTGCAAAATCCAGCAGCCCCAGGAATTCTATGGAGGATCCCATGAATGTCCCTAGTCAATGACCTATAGCACTCTATTTGGATATTTCTGGAAATTTTGAAACAAAAGCCATTAGCAGATATAGATCCCTATTTTTAATATATAGTTCACAAAAGAACATAAGATTTATTTCAGGTCAGTTAATTTTTAAACAGTCTTAAAAATAGCTTTTGTTCAGAGAGTCATTTTGGTGAAAAGGACGTGTTTCAAGAAACCCCTAGGTCTTTTAAACAACTCTTCCAGGGGCTTTCATAGTCAACAAGTACAGACAACAAAACTGATTATACGGGAATGTGTTTGAAAAATTACTCATGTAACCCAAGGATAAAATACATGGAGACACACACATGCACACAGGTATAAAAGACACCTAGCTATAATCTTTATGATCTAGTATGTCAGGAATTCTATTGCCAGAATCACACAACAAGCTGAGACCATTTCAGAGAAAGAGAGAAAAAAAATCAACGTCTGTTGACTATGTGGAATGGGACTATGGCACAGAACATAAACGATAAACGGCCTGGGATTTTATGGTATTTGAACAAAACTTCTGTGCCTTTATGGCCCTCTTATCACTCCCTCCTCTAGTTACCTGCCCCAGGGCATATCCACCCCAGCTGGGTAAGAAGGGGTTTTACCTTGGTCAATGGAAGTCACCCTAGGAGAGTAGCCTTAAGGTTGACTTCACCTTGAATTATAGTAAATGCTCAAAAATTTTTGTTAAGTATTGAAAGATTCTATAAATAGGCTCTTCATGCCCCTTTTAGCCAATTGCTAAGTAGCTGCCTTTTTTCACACCAGGGTGATAAGCACTGATTCTCACAGAGTGGCCCCTTTATGAGCCAGGAACAATTCTGCAGTCCAGGAAGGAAAGCCCTATCCCCAGACTACAAGTCCAGACAGCGATGAACCTGGTGGCTGCCTTGTGTGAACCACCCAGAAACCAGATCAGACGGGAATGCCTGGTCAGTTCCAGATTCCTACTGGATGTCCAGAATCGATGATGACCAAGCTCACATGAAGTGGATTAACTTGATCCCCTGAGACCTGGGAAAAAATTACTGTAGGAGAAAAATGGATTTTGTAAATATCTATAGTGAGGCAATATTATAAAATATTTTTTAGAAGACTACTAGTAGAAGGATTCATGTAACTGTTTAAAAAATTCCAACTAGCTAGGTCCTTGAAGCAAGAAAGCTTAAGAAGGTGATCACAGGGGCTCCAACGTGATACAAAACATTCTGCTGCCACTGAACAAATAAACACTGACACAAGCAGATTAAAATGGGGGAGAACTGGAGAAATCAGAAAGCAAATCTCCAACTGTACCCTGGGTTGGTCTGAAACACTCTACTCCAGAATGTTGGCCAATTCTGGGCAGGAAAAAGATGCAGAATATTTTATAGGTTTTGGAAAGAACCACAGAACTGACTGAAGGTTTGAGAAATCAGAATGCCAACTAAAACTTAATGATGGTGAATATGAAGGGAAAACTGAGAGATGACTTCACAAAGGTCTTCAAACACATGTAGGAAAACATCCCATAAAAGGTCAATGGTCTGGATAAACAAACTGTGGTACATCCATCCAATGGAATATTATTCCCCAATAAAAAGAAATGAAACTGTCAAGCCATAAAAAAGGACATGGATGAATCTTAGGAGCATACTGCTACGTATAAGAAGCCAGTCTGGTAAATGTACGCACTGTGTGATTCCAGTTATATAACATTCTGGAAAAGGCAAAACTACAGAGATGATAAACAGATCAGTGGTTTATCCCCAGAGGCTGGGGAGAGGGAGGAGGTTTAAACAGGGAAGCACAGGTAATTTTTAGGATAGTGAAACTATTCTGCATGATACTGTAATGGTAAACACAAGACATTAAGCATTTGTCAAAACTTAGAACTTGATAGCAAAAAGAGTAAGCCTTAAGTGTATGCAAAAATTTTTTTTTTAATTTGAGAGATCAGTGATTACGGGTAGAATGTAGAATGTGACTGAAGCATCTAGATGTATTACGGATGCATGAAGCAACCTCACTGAAGTATGTGGAGATTATCAGGTGCTGACCTAGGTAACTGGAAATGAGGCAAATCTACAAAACTAAAGGCAAAAGAAACTGCACTCTAGCTGATAAAGTCATTTCCTCCGGGGCATGGGTTGACAATTCTGACACTTCTATGTACATATATGTAGTGGAATATATGTACATATATGTAGTGGAAACAAACAAGTAAATGGATGAAGGATGGTGACAGCCAAGTTTCTCACTTTTGGGGTGGGAGGTGCAGATAAGCAAGGGAAGGAGGCTAGAATCATCCATACAGAAATTTATTAGAGTTTATACATTAGTATGAACGCATGCTTAGCTTAGTATAGTTATAGATGGTTACATGCAGAAATGTTTATAGATATGTGTATATATATATGGGTTAGTATACACACATACATTTCCTTACTCTGACAGCTGAGAGGGCAAAAAAGAAATAACATCCCAGTAGGAACAAACACATCTAGTGCCAAGATCTTGGTTTCTAATACAGTTCTCCAATAAAAGGAATCAGGGCTCCTTGGAGAAACTGATGATTCTAGGACTGGGGCAGGAAACAAATAAGATGATCATGGAGTATCTTATAGTAACAGAAAGTAAGGAAATGCTTAAAAAAATACTACTGAGTTAAAAATGAGCAATAAAACAAGTTTAGTTAATTATAAAAATATTCATGTATTCTGCTCTCTAAATGGTTTTCAAACACCTTTAAATTTCCTGGACACTTTAAAGAACCCCAAATTGTAAACTGTATTTGATATAATTATTGATTTTTTTATAGAAAAGTTAGATGATGCAAAATTTCTTTCAGAGGCAACTGGCTCTACAATTAAATTTCAGCAATTAAATATTGATATATATTATATTTGAAACACAGGTTATATTCAGTTTCATGAGCACTGTCCAATCACTTATGAAATATTTTATGTTTATGGCCTATTTTCTTCTACGAATTTCTGTTTAAATTCATTTCCAGTCTTATTTCCTCTTTTAGCAAACTGATTAATAACAGTACCAATGTTGTTATGATTTCTTGTTTTATCTTCTGCACGTTTAGATGTATTCATTGTTTTATCTTTAATTTGTTTTCAGAACCTTATTGTACCTCACAGAAGTTTTTTTTTAACTACATAAATTTAAATCTCCTGATAAAAATATAATTTATATATTCAATTTACAAAAAAAAAGGACAAGGGTCATCACTTGTCACCACTACTATCAGAATGAGGGAAATAATCTCAGATTTTGTCACCATAAAAGCTGGTAACCACTAGAAAAGTTACCTCAAAATGGTGGAATTTACTCTCGTGATGTATGGATGTAACAGGAACATACCTGAAGATCCTTATTAGTAAATTAGGCAGTAATAGCAAAATAAAAGCACCTTTTAAAGAGTAGTTTCAAGGTATTGGTCTTTCCTCACATTTTGTATAAGGAATAAATGTAGAGAAAAGCAAACATATTAAATAATTGTCCAACAGAATTTTCAACCAAAACTTCAGAAAAGAATTGGTATGACAAATTACCAGTTTTGCATAATAGTCTTCAAAAGAAACCTCTTAATATTCAGTGAAAACTATCAATACTACCATCCAAAACTACGACATAAGCTGTGGTTCATGACACCAGCACACACATGTGGCCCAACACACAGTGGTGGCCACAGCTGTGGCCAGTCTTTTCCAGGGCCTCCTAGAGACATCACACACCTCGCACACCCTTCCCATGGTGTCATCTGTTCTAGATCTTGCCTTTCATGTAAGACAATCTTCTCTAAAGCAGACACATACCAATTTCAAGTCTTACTTCCCTCTCTTTCAAATCCTGCCCTTTGACGTTAGGAAAATCTGACTTTGCTTCACTTGTGAGTCACAAGGCAACCTTAATCATGACTGAAAAACCCCAAGGAGTACAAATGACGTACTTAGATCCAGGCAAAAGGACGTGATGAGTTTTAAAGTACAAGTACATGAACAAATCAATGTCAACCCCTCAAGTCCAGAAAAAGGGCCAGTAGTCCCTATTCCTTCTCTCAGTGGATGTTATTTGTCCCCCGAGAAGGCCGATCCTTTCTAGCCTCTCCCTCAACCAGTCCTCATTAAAAAAAGCTCTATGAGGGTCTGAATTTTCATGTGTTTTCTTTACAGTTGTAACTCAAAAACTTAGGGATATGCCTGACACTAAGTAGTATCTCACTAACTCCTTGTTGCATTAATTAACCAGAACTACAAACATTTGAGTCTTTGGCGATTCCCCAAAACTATCTTCAAGACCAGTTATGATTTCTTCAAACTTCCAGGTTCAGTAATTACAACAGTTTAATTATGGAATGAATGGAAACATGTAAGACAAGAAGTACCACCAAGTGTCAGACAGTGGTAACGTAGCTAAGAAAAACTCTCTGTCCTCATGAATAGAATAGGATTCTGCTCTCCAGATAAATGAGGTGTTGGCACCTTTCCCATACTGTGGTTTAAAAACATATGGTCCCACATTCATTCATTCAGTATCTACAACAAATAGTGTCAACCAAATGCCAGACACATTGCACTAAGCATGTAAACCCAGTCAACCACCTTGGCAGAGAGAAAAATAGCCTAGCTCAATACCCGACACATACCCGCTGGAAACACTTTCAAATTTTAGAAAGTAGCCTGAATGCCAATGTGACTGTGCAGGACCAAGAAAACTGAAGTCCTATTTAAAATAAAATAGAACACATTTATGTTACAGATCCTGGGGACTTGTGGAGTTTTATCTGAAAGGATGACCAATGTTTTGCTATATGTAAAATTGTTTGGATGCTAATTGTTAGCATAATACTTAAAATTTCAAGCAATGTTTAAAAAGAATTGCTATAATAGCTGAATAGCTAGTTTAGAACATACATTCTACTCCTTTGGTCATCAAACTAGCCCAGCCGTAATCAAGAGCGGAAACAAGGGAAAAGTCTCATATCCTGGCAATTAGGGTCAACTGCTGAGACCAAGGTAACTTTTTAGCAGAGTAGTAAGAAGTACCACACTTGCAAAATGGACTCATTTACATTTAATTCTTTTTCCCAGACCTTACCTATATTTTAGTAGGAGGGCTAATTAGCAACAATATACTCGAGTGGAAGAAAAAGAATGAGCATAGGGACAAATCAGAAGGCTACTCTATGAATCAAATACTTAACAACTGGCCTCTTTTTAAAAATAGACGTAACTATGATACAGTAATTATTTTTCAAATACTTTTCTCATTGCTTTTGATATCTTAAACCTCAGTGAAAATGCTATGCTCTGACCTAGATCAGTAGGCTACAATTAACATCAGAAGAACTCTATTAGCAGAATAAAAGTTGATGAACTACTGTTGGAAGCAAAGAAATAAATCTTGTCAAAACAAAGCAAAGTTTCTGTCAATCTTTAAAAGAATGGTTTGGGGGAACAGAGGAAGTTTCCAAGGATTTCAGACACAGCAATGAGGCAGCTGAAATTAATTTTCCCCAAGTTTTCATATCCGGTCATATCAGATTGCAAAGACTCCTGTAATTTTGTTTGACTATTTTTTTAAATATATTGCTAAATCTGAGTATGATTTTTAAAATATTTGGCAAATGAAATGGCTTGAGGTACTCAAAATATATCCACAGTATTGTTTTTGTTTGGGATTTTTCTAAAGCCGTCTTCTCCTTGGTTCAACAACTCTCTCTAGAACTGTTTGTTGATATACAAATTTTTAACTTGGCAAGCATTTTGTGTGCACCTCCACAGATACTGGAGTCATGAAACAATTAGTGACACTACTCTCAAACAGCTTACAATTTTTAGTAGGAAGGAATAGCATTAAACCAGTAATTAGAGCCAGGACAGGGGTTTCCAGCATCTCGCAGAAAGGGTTAAGCTTTCTAAAAGAAAGGAAAGAGACTGGGTGCTAGGTACACTGGAACCCAGCAAATTGAATACTCTAAATGTTTTCTTTGATCATTTAAATGTATTGATTTTACATTGCAAATGCAATTTTACAGATGGTGAAATCCATTCTGAACTCATCAGAGCTCAGAACTCTTTATTTATGTCCCTAAATACCTCCTGTCACTATTTTTTAAAATAATATTCCCCAAGCCAAAAAAAAAAAAGCCTGAAGTTTCTTTATCTCATGAGTAACTATAAATCATCTCAGTTGGGGTAGTGAGGAAGCCATAGAATGGGGTTCTATTCTTAGAGAAGAGACATTCATTTAAAATCCACCAAAAAGTAGTGAATTAGATCGAATTGGGTGGCAAGGGTTTTTTCTGTTGTTGTTGTTTTTGTTTTTACACACACACACACTGTATTTTATTTTTACAAGAGATAAATCAACTGACACCAAGCATTCTAAATGGATGACCACAACAAAAGCAACAATGACTGCAATTACCAAACACGAAACACACTCATACTATGTCATAATATTAACATTCAGTCCAGTATGTGGCATGGGTTTTTGTTGAGGACTTCATCCTGCAAAGATGCTTTCCAAGAGCCCTGGGGGTTGGGAAGCAGGCTCTGAAGGGACAATAACATTCCTCCAGCGAGTTTCAAGCTGGAGGCTAAAAGCACCAACCACTCATTTTTCCGTCTTGAGACACATTCCTCACCCGGTTCAAAGGCCCGAGAAACAACAAGCCCGCACACTTTCTGAAGGTCGTCCCTTGCAGGGACTTGCGAGGGACCAAGGCTCAGGCTGCAAGATACCTTTAAAGACCTAGTTTTAGGAGTAGAACCCTTTTTACTGGACTGTAGTTTCCATATGCTAACCCTCTGCCCCCCCACTCCCCCCCACACGCACACACACGCGTGCGCGCACACACACACGCGCAGTAAAGTTTAGGCAAAAGGGAAAGTTTTAACTATAATCCCAATAACGTCCAGGGTACCCTACTAGTGGAGGTAAAATGTTTTCAGAAATTAACTCATTACCCATTCTTTAAAAAAAAAATGTAATATTTATATTCCTTAATCTAACCACAGGGATGGGATCAACTTTGAAAGAAAATTATTGTTTAGCTGTGGTTTAAAGCATGCACTGGAATTGGGAAAGGGGGCAAAAACGGCCGTCAAGGTAGGAGTTGAGCGGGGTAGGTAGGACTTGCCAAGACTAGGCTATAAATACCCTCACTCAGCCAGCCCCTCAAAACACTTTAGGGATTTCCCTCTCCTCCCTCTACCATGACATACTTTATACAGTGGCCCCATTTTGTTTTGTTCTGTAACCTCAGGAACATTTAAGACACTGGGGATTCTGGTAAAAGAAACAAGTAAGTAAGGCCTGGTAGAAGATCTGGGGCAAAGAGTTCAAAGTCCTGCTTTGGCTTTGAGTGGGATGTTGCCAACCCTTTGGGTTTGCTTTCCAATAATTAGCAACTCTGCATTACCCAGATCTGGGCTTGTGCTCAGGTGGGAAAACCTCTTTCGACCCATTTAAAAGTCTTTGACTCCATTTCAGTCATTGCTCCTCATCTCTCCCCACTCAAGTTGAAGTTCTCATCTGGTCCAGCTTCCTGTGTCCATGGGAAAAGGGCAGTCTTGGTGAACAGGCAGAGGGATCGTTCAAGATGCCTCAGGTCCTCCGGCTCTGGGTGCCCTTCCAGGACATTTCATTTCCAGTCCTGTGTGAGCCACCTGAGGACTGTTAGAAAGTATAATTCTCTCCTCTAGGAAAAGAGCATGAATATTTTCACCAACCACCAATGGCATTAAATAAAAATATAGACAACAGCCTCTGGTACTAGAAGCTCCAAGCAGTCACTTTTTATGTTTTTCTCAGAGGTGAACTTCTAGCTCTCAGTCATCCAGCAAGAGGCATTAATTCATTTGAACTCTCAAAACTATGAGACCCTAGTGTCCAGAAAGTCTTCACAAAGATCCTTAACCTTTATACTTAATCCTACTGCACTATATTAAGAACTAGTTATTCATTCAGTCTTGGGGTGGGGGGCTAAGGGGGTTGGGTGCCGAATACTTGAGTAATACCATGAAAATTTGAAAATTTAGACACCTTCTCCTTCTCCATCAATTAGCACAAACACCTCAAAGTTAGAAAAGGTGACCATTTCTTAACTAATGCTTTTCCTCCTTTGTGGGTTATGTACTTCTTTTAACCCGAGTATTCAAAAGAGGCATGGAAAATAAAGAGTACTTTTCTTTTTCCCTTTAACAAAAACAAAGCAGTGAGTCTATTGTAAGAGGTATATTGTCTGCTGTGATCCTTCCGTGCAGAAATGTGGGGTCTGAGTGTGTTCTTCCATGGAAGACTCTGAGCTGTTGGGCATTTACCCAACTTTCTATTACTAAGCTTCAAATTTTATGAGCAGCTCATCTCTGGAAAGATAAACAAAAAACAAGCATTGGTGGTGGCTTCTGAGAAGAGAAGCTGGGGAACTGGAGTGGGAGGAAGGCTTAATTTTCACTCTATATCTTTAAAAAAATGTTTAAATCACTTGAAACTTACAGCACATGCATGCATTGCCTATACCAAAATATTAAAGAAAAAAATAGTGTGAATAGATACAGCAAACTATCATAAGACTTGGTGGTCTTTAAAAAAATGCTTTTTAATGTTTCTGGAAGAAACTACGATAAGCTTAAAAACAAGTATGACTGCACACCATCAAAACAAATAGAGAGAGAGAGAGAGAGCTTAAAAAAGAAAAATGGCAAAATCTCAAAGAAGATTATACTTCCCGCCAGAAGCAAGCACAGGAACCAGAAGTCAGAGGCTTAGAGGTTTTCACTACTAAAAATAAAAACCACCTACCCAAAGGGGGAGAAAAAGTCCTTGAATAATAGAGCTTCTAAGACCAAAAGAAAAGATTTTACAATTCCTTTTGCAGCCCTCATCTTCACCCCATGTTTCCTAACACTGACCAACCCGTGACAAGTACTCACAGAACTCCTGCACATTTAACACCTGGACCCCTCTCCTGGCTGCTTCATTTAGACCAAAGATATCTTTTTCTTGTTTCTTGTAAATATTATGTTTGCTAGCAGAATGGCCGAAAATGCACCATTCTCCCAAAGGAGAGTTTCAACAGCCTTATAAACTATTTAAGTATGCTTTGTGTTATGGTGAGGCAGGAAGCCATGGTTAGATGCCTGCAAAACTTTAAGACAGATGGGCACTTTAGCCCTGAAAGTATAGGAAAAATGCAGATTTTCATGGACTGCACCTTCTGAATCTCAATTTTTCCCCCCAAGTAAGCTGTGCCATAAGAAACTTGGTAATTACTTGGATGAATCCTCCTCCCTCCCATTTTTGTCCCCGTTTCCATGTCTTCATCCCCATCCTCTTAACAAAGTACGTGTTGTTTGGAATACCACAGGTGCTCAATGGTGTTTATTGAGGCAAAGTGGGGGAGGGGAATCATAGTTTAGGGCCTATCTGGCCAAAGGCAGATCAGTTATTTTGAGGTTGGGAGGTGGGTGGCCTCCATTATTGTAATAATGGAGATGGAAAGTTCTTCTGATTATTCCCAGAATCCCTAAAATTCAAGGCTAAGTATGATTATGTTTCATATCCCACAGAGCCCTTTTAATAATCTTTAACAGGGAGATCATCATTGGAGAATATTGAATAGTAGTTAAATACATAGTAATTACTGAATATTTCAGAGACCTTCAACTGCTCTATTTTTAGCAAATGTCTTTTTTTTTTAATTTTGCCTGTCTCATTTAGATCATAACCTTCCTAAAAGAATCACAACTTTCTGTGTAAAATATAACTTGTTTGCCACACTAGATATATGAAGGAAAACAACAACAACCAAAAGAATGCCTCTTTGATCATTTCAACAAACATAACACAACTATCAATTTCTCAAGAAACTGATACTGTCCAGTACCATGACCTAAATATGTCAGGGAGGATCAGAGAACTCACATCAAAGTATTTTTTGGTCAACAGAAAAAAAAGGGGGGAGGGAAGTTTATCAACGTCTTTTTTCTTTACTACAACTTGGGTTATACTGGCATTTTCTTCAGTCCGACCAATTAGCAACCAGTGTATATGGGTTTGGCTCCAACAGGGACAGGGGTGATGGTGGACAGTGTGACACAGACTGGAAAACAGCAACAACAAAAACAGGGAATGGCAAAGGAAGACAATGAAGGCAACACAGCTTAATAAAATATTCAAGGTAGGGTAATAAAACCACAAAAATCTTCTCTCTGCTTGAAGATAAACACAATTAAAATTATTTTCTGACCCACGTATTTAATTCCACCGCTATCATTCATGAAAATGCAGAAAGGGGGTCGAAAAAGAAAAGCAGCCTTTTCAACCTAAATACATCATTTGTAAAAGCTCTGTTACTCAAAGATCACTGACTCACTGAAGAAGCACATATAACATTTAACCAACCAAATCTGTTTTAGCAAATAGATTATAGTAGAGCCTGCAGCAAGATTATTAAAATGGAAAACTTTCCTCTTCCCATAGATGACAGTACCTTATATTTATCTGATCTATCTTCCACCTATTCCCATAAATTAAGAATGGGAGGGCTTCCCTGGTGGCGCAGTGGTTGAGAGTCCGCCTGCCGATGCAGGGGACACGGGTTCGTGCCCCCGGTCCGGGAAGATCCCACATGCCGCGGAGCGGCTGGGCCCGTGAGCCATGGCTGCTGAGCCTGCGCGTCCGGAGCCTGTGCTCCACAACGGGAGAGGCCACAACAGTGAGAGGCCCGCGTACCGCAAAAAAAAAAAAAAAAAAAAAAAGAATGGGAGAAAATACTACCATTTCTATACTGGAAGATAAGAATAGAACCAAAAAGATGATATTTACTAGTCTATCATTTTAAAAAGCTTTACAACAACTCTTTTTGCAACATTTCACAATAGTTTGAAATGAGTATACAATTATACCATACCAACATCAAAATTTAATTCTGTTAAGTTAAAATTCAATGTGATTACAACTTCTGAGCCTGTTTCAATAACATTTTTAAAAGAACTTTTAAAGTTTGCCATACAGCTATGGACTCACAAGGTAATAAAATAATAAGTCAATTACATAATTATAAATGTGGTAGAGTATCTATTATTTTAAACACAAGAAAAGTATTAGGGGACTTCCCTGGTGGCGCAGTGGTTAAGAATCCACCCGCCAATGCAGGGGAAACGGGTTCGATCCCTAGTCCGGGAAGATCCCACATGCCGCGGAGCGGCTAAGCCCGTGCGCCACAACTACTGAGCCTGAGCTCTAGAGCCCACGAGCCTCAACTACTGAAGTCCGCGTGCCTAGAACCCGTGCTCCGCAACAAGAGAAGCCACTGCAATGAGAAGCCCGCGCACCGCAACGAAGAGTAGCCCCCGCTCACCACAACTAGAGGAAGCCCATGCATAGCAATGAAGACCCAACGCAGCCAAAAAAAAAAAAAAAAAAAAGTATTAGTATGAAAAAAAGTTACAGAATGTTTAGCGTGAAACCGACTTCAAACTAATCCACAAGAAGCTATTTTCCTTGAATACAATTTCCAGTAACTCCGTAACATGAGGAAATAATTGAGGAAATGGATTTCTTTAAAACAAAGCAAAACAAAACCTTAAAATTGTGAAACGTTCCATTATACTAAAACTACCAGCTCACCAAAATAAAAGGAACCATTCATATACTATACAGCTAAGAAATATATATGATTATAGCAGGAGGATTGGAAAAGCACTAGGTTAATGAAGTTTTGATTGAAAGTCAATAAACTATTCTAATGATTTATGAAACACACATGGAGGTGCCCAAAGGGTAGGAACCTCTGACTACATTGGCAACTGGACAGTCAGGATTACACTGGGTCAGCAAAGCACTGTACAGCTCAAACGACCAATCAAAAATCCTGAAGCACAAAGTAGAACAACACTGATTTCTGCCAGCAAGAACTTTTTCACCCGTCTAACAGAGAAAAATAAAACTAAACAAAAAATTGTGCACAAATTCCTATAGTTCTCAATTGCCCTCTCAGATTTCCTCTCTATTCACTCAAGTGGATACCTCACTGAAGAATTCTGATGGAACAAATGAGAAACACTGTCCATAAACAGACCACCAGCGCAAGAAGGGGTGATTTCCAACATAATAAACAGAATAATGTCATAGACATGGATTGGTTAAAGCCGGACCTATACTGTCAGGTGGGGAGGGATGCTTCCAACAGCTGACCTTAGGGAGGAGGGAGAGGAACCGAATCCAGTCTAGAGAAGGTTCCAAAAATTTAGACTGGTGTAGTCAGGAAGGTTTGTCTTAAGGTCTGTTAAAACCTGAAAATGCCCCCTCCAAACAAGAAAGGTTAAAAATCAGTCCTGAATCAAACCATAAAGAGTGATCCAGAAGTTAGAACAGGACAGAACAGTATATTCAAATGCACTTCATTACACCCCATCAATAGCTTCCTCAGAAAGAATCCTCATTACAACTGACCCATTAAAGAATATCAGTCATTTTCTCCAAAATATCCCTACGTTTAGAGCTGCAAAGGAAGTTAGAATAATTTAGAACAAAATTCTCCAGTTACTGATGAGGAAATAGTACAGAGAAATTAAGTGACTTTCTCAAGGTCGCTCAGCTTAGTGAAGGGAACAGGCTGTGCTACAAAGCAAGATCTCTAGCTCCCAGAAGCTGTTTTTTCCATTGTATCACTCAAGATAGCATTAAACTACTTTCCGGGAATTCTGATAAACAAACAAAAAAAAAAAAAAAAAAAGGAGGGGGGAGGGAAGTATGCCCTTTTGGATTCCAAGTCTCTTACTCTTAAGACAATCTTGGAGATAGTGTGTTTATCTGGGGGGCAATCAGATAAATGACTCCAGTATATGAAATTTTGTTATGGATTTATTTTTAACACAAAAAGCTACCCAAACAATTGCAGAAATTAAGAGGATTGTTAGATGCTCAAAGTTTTCTGGAACAGCAGAGAAGCTCACTCCCACCTGCTCAGAAGCAGTATTGGGGCATAGAATTACTCAGGGGCATAGAATTACTTCCTTACATTTTCACCTGCGATGTTTCAATCAACACCTAAGTAAAAATGCTGCCTTTGGGGCTTATGATTCAGTGATTGTAACAGGGATTGCTGGTTGGTGAGAAATGCTTATTTGAGAGGGATGGGGAGAAGAAAATACTTCCATGGTATTTCTCTTTGTTATTTCCCCTCTTTATTGTACAAAAGACAAATCTGAACAAATTTCCGATCTCATCTGGTACTACATTTCACACAATTTTGGTTATGTGAGGGAGCACAACACAAATCTAGCAAGCTTTCAACATCAGTTCGCCCAGCCTGCCCTGATGAGCTGCCACTAGGGCTGTCACTGGTCAAAAGACAAATCTGTTTTTGAGAAGCAAGCAGCATTACCTCCAAGCTCAGTAAGGAACCCTACCCAAGCCCTTGTAACGAATATCTAGATTCTCACGATTTGCAAGCAAGCTACATCAGACGTTTTCATTTCTCAGTTGAGCTCCCATCGGCCGAGGATGGTCAGTTTTTGTTGATCTTATCTAGCTTGGTGCTTTGCAAACTGCAAGCACTCAATAAGCGGTTGAGCCTAACGTAATTTCAAGCCAAATGTGTTTTCCGAATGATCCCCACACGGTGCCAGCCACAGCACTTGTATTTCCTACTCCGTTTTTTTCTCTCCTCCCTACCAATAGTAAGAGAAGTAAATGTAAAAATCTTGAGCCAACCCAATCAATCCTACAACCACGTGCTGTAGAGCTCCCTCCTGCTTGCAGATTTCAAGACAGGAAGGTGAAGGAACAGGAACGTGGTGTAGTAGTAAACCGTAGTAAAGAGAGGAGGGAAACAAAATGGGGCACGTCACATGGTCACGGCCTGGATTTTTCTCAATTAAATATAAGAGGAAGCGTGTGTTTCCGGCCTCTGTCAGTGGGCTGGTTGGACTTTCTCATTCTTAGGATTCTGGTCTAGATGGACAAGAATAAGGCCGAGTGCATAACATCCTCTGGGAGGGGGGTGGAGGGGGCGTGTACTTCGCTCAGTTCTGTGTGCTCCAGAGGGAAGGGGTGGAGGGAGAGGGGTGGGCGACGGATGCCCGGCCCGCCGCCACCCCCGGACTCCGGACCAAGGCCCCCTATCAACCCTCGCCCGAGGCCCCTCCCCACCCCTGCTGCGGCTCGGCCTACGCTCGCGCTGATTGGCTCTGCCGGGGCCAATCAGAGCCCGGATGCCCCGCCCGCTCAGGGCCAGATTCTGCACTGCTGTGCAGGGGCCGCGGCTCGCCCGCCACCGCCGTCAGCCACCGCCACCTCACACCACGCGCCGGGGAAGGGACCCGGCCGACCCCGCGCCCCCAGGCGACCGGAGGAGGGCCAGACTGGAGTCTTCTTAGGGTGGCCTCAGCCTCGCTGCAGATCCCCCGACCCCAGGCCAAAGGGGGCTTTGCAGGAGGCAGGGGGAGCCAAGCCCCAAATAAATAGGGAGGAATGCAGGAAGCAGAGGTGACCGAGGAAACGGGAAAGGGCCAGAGCCCAGAGGGTGTGCGCCAGACAAAAAGGCCACACAGCGAGGGGACAGGAGGGAGGGAGAGGGAAGGAGAGATGGGAGGTAGTCGTGGAGGTAGGCATCCTGGAAATCACAACTAGGAAATGCAGTGAAAGGAAGAAAAATGGCCCATTTTGTTTTTCAAGGGGACGTAACAAAATGACCGAAAAAAAAAGGAACCTTAAAGCAATGGCTGGAGTCTGTGTCTTTGCCAAAGCCTGCTCTATCTGCCCAGCTGCACTTACAAAACTAACACACAAATTTGCGGTAAATGCTGGTTGAAGGTAGCTGGGCTGCCATGCCCTTTCTGCCCTCCCTTTCGGGCTCTCAATGTACTACTCTCTGCGGAGAGTAGGCCACAAGTACTGCGAAATTATGAAATGGAGCCCGAAAGAAAAAAAAAGACAATGGCAGGAACATGAAATAAGAGGTGGGAAACAAGGGGCATAGGAGAGGGGGATAAAACAACCCAGCAGGTCAGAACCCAGAGGAGACACGGATGGCCAAGAGAGAGAAGAGAAACAGAAAAGGGGGTCAGACAGAAGGTGAATCAAGGGCAACCAGCAGTCCTGGGCACCTGCACTAAATACCTCAGAAATGTTCCAGTGAAAAATATTCAACAAGAAGAGCTGTTTAAAATGAGGGGTTAGGAGAAAGAGCACACATCTCTGAGCCCCTCATTCCTTTCCTATTTCAGGTTTTACCTGAGAAACACGGAAAGATAGGCAAAGATAGCAATTGCTGAGGAAGTTAGGAAAACAAGGTTTTCACAGTCTAACACACTCATTCCCAGACAAAGTGGTTTGCCACAGACAGGTTTGATTTCTTTTTGTTTCAGATGATAGTTGCCTATCACATCACATCTTTAAACTCAACAGGGCAAAGGCAGACAAGCAGAATTCAGGATGTAAATGTGCCAAGTAGCATTTGGTACCTCACTTAAAACACACACACACACACACACACACACACACACCCTCATCTCTCTCCATTTACATCTTACAAATACACATTTTAGAATTTTTATTGCATGGTGCTATCAAAGCATGGTCTATTGCTACTCCAGGATTATTAAGGATATGCTTATATGGTTGTTCCAGAATATTATATTTTCCCTCAGAAAGCTAAGAATAGAAGATTGTTTTGTTTTGGTTGGTTCGTTTTTAGTGTATCCTCCATATGAGGAGGATTTTATTTTAAAGCCCTTTTGAAAAACAAAAACTTTATTTGGTCATCAATTTCCTTCAGAACAAAATATTATTTATTCTACTCTCTTAAAAAAAAAAACCTGTTCAAATTAAGAAAACAGGTGAGGAAAACTTATTGTTTGTTAGCCTCATCTTTCGTCTCCTTTAAAAGCAAAATCTTAGTTCTGCTGGGTTTTTTTCCCTTCAAATTCTCATTCCTTTATAAATGAAACACTTTGCAACACAAACAGTTAAAGTGTTAGAGAGATTCACATTTCCAAAAACATCATTTGAAATAACCAAAATTTTTACTGTTGAGGTACACAAGTAAATCTCTCTTCTAGAGGACGAATCATGAAAATAAATCTTGAATACTAATCAAATAAATGCTTTGTGTAATATATCGTATCACCTAAAATCTTAGTTTGAATGTCTGTATACCTGTACCTTGTTCTATGAAACAGAAGATGATACGGGTCAAATATTAGAAACTGTTAGAATCAAGGAGACTGTGACCACATAATAAAAAAATACCTATCAATAGGAACCCAATACACACATGAATTTCTTATGAATGGACACACATTAAGAAGAAAAAATGCTTTTAAAAGCTCATTCGGTGAAGCATATATAAAAAGACTATCACAAGATAATCAGTTTGTCAGAATAAAGTGTTTCCAAATGCTGGAAATTTCTACATTGCCAACTCATCTCATTATTTGCAAACTATACTCCTCTCCTCCTCCCACAATCATGACCACCAGAAAACAGTCTCAACAGAACCAAGGGCAGGCTAATTTCCTATTACAAATGTTTCTCGTTTTCAATACAGCCTTAGCCGCAGACCACCTGAAGCCAACTTTCAACATTTACTGAGGCATCTACTCTTGAACTTAAAAGGCAAACAATAAATATCTTACAAACGAAGAGTACAAGGGTTAGCCCTTACATTCAGTGCAGATGAAAACCAGACTCTTCCCATTCCCCTGACTTAACATTCCTTCTTTTCAATGTAAAAATGTTAAGTAATTTTACAGAAGATGTACAGTAGCCCCAATATGACCTGTGTGGTGTCTCTGTGCGGGTCTTTGCAAGAAAAGACAATTGTAAGGCACACAAGCTGAGATGAATTTTCGTAACTCTTAACTCAGTAATGGGTCCCAGACGCACGCAAGACTTCACTGTATAAAAGCAGCCACGCCTGTGAGGTTGTGGGTCAGTGTGTGAGTAATATTTCATAAATCTTCATGCAGGTAGGAACAAAAAAAAATATCACCAATAATTACGTTCTAAAGAGAGTCACAGACAGGTATTTCTTTAAATACATAAGCCTAAGCAAGCTCTTACTTCTGAATCTTTTTAGGGCAACAGGACTAAAAATTGAAGCTTCCCACTGCTATTTATGTTGCCTTGGTATCGTGAAATCACAGAACCAAAGTACACAGAGCAACTTGATAAAATCACCCTTAAGAGCTCTGAGAAATTACCATTCCATGAAGGGCTTAGCCCCTGTATTAATAAATATTTTTATAGAACTGTCCCTTCCAGAGACTGACCTAATTGCATAGTCAAAAGAAAACTTCGATAAAGAGATCAAGGTTCTTATACATGAACTTCACACACCTCAGAACTGGTATTGTAGGATATATGTCTTGGAAATACCAAAGTACTTCACTTGGGAACCTCAAAGGAAAAAGCCCTCCTGTGGCTGCTCCTACAGATTTATCGGGCCATCAGCCAGGTGTCATCTCCTGTGCCCTGACCCCTCCCTCCTAGGAGTGCACTCCCTTAAGAAGCCGTGGGGAGGACAGGGAAGGAGGGGCGGGGGCAGGGGAAGAGAATTCGAGCACAAGGTTAAAAGCAATTTTGTCTTCTGACTTTTGTCACCATGAAACGCACCTGCTGTGATGTCCAGTTGAGCTACTGGAGGTCCTCTGGCGGCTTCTGGAAACTGATGCTGGCATAGGCGCTTAAATCCTCGCTGGAGCGGCTGGTGGAGCCGCTCTCGCTGCGTCCCAGAGACTGATGAGGGGGCGGGGGAGGAGGAGGCTGCGGCTGAGCGGGGCGCTCTTGAGGGCTCTGGTTGAAGTCCTTGACCAAATCCAGGTCTATGTAGTTAAGTCCATTCTCCAAACCCCCGGCGGCCCCGCACACTTGGGCCAGCTCCTTGGGGGCTCCCCCGAGCTCCCCAGGCCGCAGCCACACGTTCTCAAAGGAAGCAGAGCTGTGGCGTTTCACGTCCTCCGTGCTGCTGCTGCCACCACCGCCGCCCCCGGCTGCAGCCCCCCCTCCGAAGGGCACCGTGTTGCCTGCCCGGGTGGCACTGGGCGTCGAGGAGAAGGTCTCGGAGCTGTGCCGCCTCCTGCACCCTTGCGGGTCGGCACGGATCACTTTGGCACTCTGGTTGCGGTTGGGGCTGAGGTTCACCCGCGTGAAGGCACTCGGGCCCCCGGGTCCCTGCGGGCCCCCCAGCAGGGAAGGGCGGGCCGCCAGCTCCTCTGCTCCTTGAGGCGCGGCGGGGGAAGCAGAGGCCGTCGAGGATGAGGAGGGCGTGGCCGCGGCGGCCCCAGGCAGGCTGGCCTCCTCCACGACGACACCGCCGCCGCCGGTGCGCATGTCCGCATAGCTGATGGGGGCGACTGGCGAGGTGTCCACGTAGCTCTGCCGGGGACAGCCCATCTGCATGGTCATGTAGTCACCCCGGCCGCTGGGCACTGCCCTGGTGGGCCTGCACACGCTAGCAGCTCCAGGGGGCGCCGGGCCCATTCTGCCCGGCTGGACCCCGGTGCTCTCCCGCCAGGCGGCCCTCCGGCCCGGCCCCAGGTCCATGTTCATGTACTCTTCCGCGCCCGTCTCCTCCTCTCTGGGAGGCGGCTGGAGCTGGGATGGACACCGGACAGAAGGCGAGCTGTGGGACACCCCGGGGCCTGATAAGTAGCCCGGCTGATCGCTCCCAAATTCAATATTCACATATTCCCCTGGGCTCTTGGGCTCCGGAGGGGGCAGCAGGGGTGGTGGCGGCTGCGGCTGCGGCTGCTCTCGGGCCCGGGGTAAGGTGCTGGCCTTGGGATCCCCCAGGGACAGCCTCGTGGGCCGGGCCAGGCGGCTGTTGGTCTGGGCAGCTGTGTCCACCTTTCGAGGCAGATGGGGCTGCAGGACCTGATGGTGGAGATGCGGGAGGCCAGGCTCGGGCCTAGCCGCGCAGTATCCCCCGCCCAGGCTGTCGCTGCTGGTGGACGAGGAGGAATCTTCCGTCGCCGCAGCATAGAGGAGTCGACCCGAGCTGGAGGAAAGGCGGAGGTGCTGGTGCCGGGCACCCTCCTCCAGCTCCCCGGGGCGCTGGGTGTGCTTAAAGGACCTTGGCAACGAGTAGTAGGAGAGGACTGGCTTGTGCTGGGGGTCCTCAGGGCCATAGTAGCAGTCGGAAGGGCTGCTGGTGTTGGAGTCCCCCACTGGCGACATGTTCATGTAGTCACCCGTACAAGACAACAGCTTGCCGCTACTGCTCTCCACAGGGAGTTTGGGGTGTGGCAGGGCATGAGAGTGGTGGCCCCCTACCCCATTCGTCCAGAGCTTGCCATAGCTGCTCCCAGAAGGGGCGGCACCGCTGCTGCCGCCGCTGCTGGGCCCGCCTCCAATGTCAGGAGAGCAGCTGCCGCCTGGGGACATCATCATGTAGCCATTGGGGTCCACTCTCTGGGGATGGCGTCTAATGGGGTTGATGATCTGCTGAGGGGCAGACACGCTCTTGGGGCTCATGGGCATGTAGTCCCCACTGCCCTTTCGGCTCCCGGGCACTGGGGCCACCCCTGGGGACATGGGCATGTAGCCATCATCGGTGTGGAGGTTGGAGGCGTCTGGGCGGTGGTGGCCCACACGCCGCTCCAAGGGGTGTATTCCCAGACCCTCCTCTGGGTAGGAGTGGGTGGGCACGAAGGCGGAGTGCCGGTAGCTGGGCACTCGGCCTCCACTGCCACCTCCTGGTGGGTAGGCAGGCATCATCTCGGTATATTCCTCAATGGAGGCCACAGAGGACTGGGATGGGGTCTTCTGGTGGGAAATGGTAGGCGACGTGCCAGCAGAGTGAGTCCGCTTTCGGAACCGATTGTCCAGATCTGCAGCACTGGCTGCTTCATCCCCTGTCAGGGCTGGGCTCGTGCCCAAGCCAGCTGCCGGGATGTAGCGGTGACCGTTGCCACTCCGAGGCAAAATGTAGTGACCATTGGGGGCCGTGAGGGTGGAGGCCCCCTTGCCTCCCATGCAGATATAGTTGCTCAGCTCCTCCTCACCGCGGGCCGGCGGGGTGTGGCCCAGGGAATCCGGGGTGACACTGCGGAAGGAACTTCGGAAATCGCAGGGACTGGAGCCATACTCATCAGAGGAGATGAAACCGCCATCACTGGGGGAACCGGACACGGAAGCACTAGACCTCCGCGGGAAGAGACAGTCCGAGGTGGAGCCGTGGCCACTGGTGCTACTGGACGACAGACTGACCGGGCTGGTGGCGGAAGGCGAGCAGCGAGAAGAAGGCATGGGGATGGAGCGGCTGTGGTTGAGAGGTGGGTGCAGCCGGGAACTGCCTCGATGCCGGTGGGCATGGGTCCTGTTGGTGCTGGGACTCACAGGACTGCCGTCCACAGAGGCAGGGCGAGACATGGTGCCTTCGCCATCACTAGAGGCACGGACCCGGAAGGAGCCCTGCTTCCCGCCTACCAAGCTGGCCGGGGAGGTCGCAGTGATGCTCTCTGTGCGTGAGCGGCGGGTCAGCCCCACCTGGCTGGGTGGAGGGTTGTTGAGGTGATGCCTGCGCAGGGGGACACTGATGGGGTTAGAGCAGTTGGAGGAGGACTGGCTCTTGCTTCGAGGGCGGAACTCATCGCTCATGGCCCGCATGGCTTCCAGGATTGTCTCGTGCATGTTCTGGGCCACCACAGAGTCATCCACCTGCATCCAGAACTCCCCAGGCCCCGTCACTGCGGAACGGCCCACTTCGATGAAGAAGAAGTTCTCTGAGTGGCCACAGCGCCTGATGTTCATCAGCTGCAGCACCACCGCGGCAGCCTCCGAGTTCAGCTTCACGAAGCTGATGGTCTTGCTGGTGAGGCAGAGGCGGTAGATGCCAATCAGGTTCTTTGTCTGACCCAGGCCCTTGGGTTTCAGGATCACCTGCCAGACTTCCTTGAAGGCGGGTCCTGGGGGAACGTCCCCGTAGCTCAAGTCCTCCCCGGCCTCGCCAAGGCCGGAGCTGCCACTGCAGCTGCCCCCGCCGCCTCCCGCCCCGGGGGCCGCGGCCCCGTCGTGGTGGCCCTTGGCACGGTTGTGCAGCTGCAGGAGGGCCTGGTACCAGCTGTCCTGCTCGGCCTCGCTGTCCGCCGCGATGGCAAAGTGCTCGTCCCGGGTATAGAGGGCCACCAGGTGCTTGTTCTTGGAGTCGGCCCGCTTGTTGATGTTAAAGCAGCTCTCCAGGGGGATCGAGCGTTTGGGGGCGCTCGACTTGTGCCGCCACTTCTTCTCGTTCTCGTAGTACTCGAGGCGCGCCGGGCCCCCAGCCTCGCTGGCCGCCCGCAGCACGAAGAATCGCTTGTGCATGCTCTTGGGCTTGCGCAGGTAGCCCACCTTGCGCACGTCGGAGAAGCCGTCGGTCTCCGGAGGGCTCGCCATGCTGCCGCCGCCGCCACCGCGCGGAGGGAGGCGCCGAAAAACAACCGGGCGGGGGGCGGAGGCTCCTCGCCGCGGCCCCGCACATGCAAACAGGGCTGGAGGCGGCAGAAACCCTGACTCCGAAATCCACGCCGCCCTCCGCGCCGGGGAGGGGCAGTAGAGGAGCACGCAGCAGCTGCGCCAAGGAGATAGCCCCGACCGGAGTTTACTGGCGTTTCATGCCCTGCGGGGAGGTTGCGCGTCCGGCGCGAGTGCAGCCCGGATACCCAGAGAGCCAAGTCTCCTTTCAGCCGCTGCGGCCGGGAAGAAGCATCTCTCGCCGCCGGGGCCAGAGTCCGGCGCAAGCAGGCGGCGGCCGGGGGTCCTGGCGTTGCCCCTCCAGACGCGCGCGCCTTCCCTCCTGAGTTCCCCTCTGGAAGTAACGATTCCCGAGGCAAATTAAATATCCTTGGGCAGGGGGAGGCGAGCTGCCAAGTCCCAACGTTGCACGGGGTTCTCCCTCCTCCTCCTCCTCCTTCGCCTCTTCCTCCGCCTCCTCCCACCCCCCCAACCGTCCCCGCCGCCACCAGCCGCCCAAATACCAGCTCAATCGCAGAGACCGCGGCGCTGCGGCCGTTGCTGCTGCTGCTGCTGCCGCCGCCCGCGGACGCGTCCTCTGCAGCCCCCGTTCGGGCCCATCTCGGCAGGCGGAGAAAGTGGCTTTTCCACGCGAAACGCTACTAGGCAGCCTGGGGAGCTGGGGACGCGCCAGAGGGACAGGCTCATCCCTGCCCCTCGCCCCAGTCGGCAGGGGAGGAGGGGGGAGGACGAGGGCGGGAGACGAAACGGGGGGTGGCTGGGGAAGGAGTCGGGGAAGACGTCTCTTCCCCGGGAGGCGCTGCCGCTGCAGTTACTTCTCCCCTCCTCCCTCCTCCTCGGAGAGTTGCCGAGAGCCCCAACCAAAACAAGCGGCGGCGTCTGGCTCTGCGCGCCGGCCCCCTCCGACCGCGCCGCCGTCTCACTCGGAGGAGAAAAACACGTGACGGAGCCTCTGCGCTCCGCAGCCTGGCCGCCGCCGCCGCCGCCGCCGCCGGGAGGCTCCCGCCCGGGTCTCTACATTCCCGGCCGAGCCCGCCCCGCGCCCGCCCCTCTCCGCCCCGCGGCCGTGCCGCAGCGGCGCCCGCGCCCGGCCTCTGCGCAGCGCTCGGGCAGCGCCCCTACGCGGCCGCCCGCCCTGGCGCAGAGCCTTCCTCCTCGCGCGCCACCCAGGGCGCCCCCGGCCCGCAGGAATCCCCGCCGCGGGCGCGGGCGGGGGTGTTTGGGTGGCTACCCGAAGGCACGAGGGGAGTCTGGGAAAACGCGGGGGGGGGGGCGGGCGAACTCAGGAAGACGCAGGAGCGAGGGTGGGGGGCGACGGGGGGGCACTGCGGCTTCAGAGCCCAGCGTAGGAGGGCCCGGGGAGGAGGGGGCGCGAGAGCTGAGCTGGATCTTACCTAACAGGTAAGATCAACCCCTCCGGAGGGAGGTTCCTAGTCAAGGCTTTTTCTCCCTGGAAATATAAAGGCTGGATTTCAGTTTCAGGGTGATAGGCCATGGTGAGATCTGTATTTTGTGTGAGGTTTTCTAAAGGACTTCTGGGCCAGCCTTCCACCTTGGAATCCCTGCATTTGATACAATGAAGTACCACGAAAAAGCGGAGGGACGCCCAAGGGCAGTGATTGGAGGGGGTTATGGTCACTCCAAAACAAGAAGAGGGATCCCTGGGAAGCGTCGTATGTCTGGCGCGGTGGGGTTAGCTGCTGAGGAACTGAGGGAGAAAATGGCAATATCACTGCTCCCCCCCCCCGCCCCATCCTAGAGAGAGGGCGGGGATTCACACCTTGGGATGAAGGCTTGGGGAGAAAATGAGACGCCTGGCCCTTACCATATTCTGAAATCTATTTGTGATTTTAAAAAGATGTTACGGACCTACAGAGGGTTCACAAGGCCAGAACTCGACTGTGTAAATACCGGCTGAAGTGTTTGTGTCACACACAGCTTCCACACCCATTGAACCACCCCATACAATTTTTACCCTTGACCACAAGGATAATCGGGAAAAAACAAGGATGGTGCCAGCTCAACTGTACAGGAAAAGGCCCCACTTCATGAGTAGAACAGGTCAGCAGCTTGGGTCTACTTGCAGAGACTCTTACACTGTTAGCTTGCGGTCTCAGTGTCACCACAAGCAAATGCTCCCCAAAGTTTTTGTTTGTTAAACTGACCTGTAAACAAGCAGTTTGTCCCCTGCTGGTCCAGGTGGCATTAAGGACCCTTAATAAAATGACGCTTGTCACTCTTTTTAACGCTATCTTATTTTCCCACCCCATTGCTGGCCCGTTTTGGGGTCGCCAGCTCTCAAGCACTGCAAGACGGTCGCCGGGAAACGCAGCAGTGGAGGCGCCGGGCATGCTCAGTGACGGGACCCGCTGGGCCGCCGAGGAGCGCGCCTGGGCCTAATACCGGGCTGAGGGACGGGGGGAGTTTCTTGGGGAAGCCTGCTGATTGGTGGGGCTGCCTGTCTTTCAAGCCTTGCATTGCAGGAGGGAGGTGGGGAGAGAGGGTGAGGGTACCAAGGTAGGTTGCAAAGCGTAGTTAAAAAAGAAGAACCAAAGGCGCCATTCAGCAGCGTGTGATACGTGAATTGGGGGAGCCGGTATCTGCAAGGCGGCTACTCTCCACCGAAGCCTGGGAGCTTCTCATTTCTTCCCTCACCTTCTTATCCCGTGCCATCGTGCAGCTTCATCTCAACCTGGTTAATCTATAATTTCTGTACTCGCTGTTGAATTGAAAGCGCGCCCTTCTCCACTTCTGACAGCTTGGTGATGTGGGCACACGTGCCCACTACAGCAAAGCTATAAATAGCAGATATAATCTGGTAACAAGGCGGCAGTAACAGTGACCGGGATTCTGGGGGAATAGCGTGCTTTACGGGGAGCAGAGGAAGGAGATGCGAAGCAGGGGAGTCTGAAGTTAGTAGTAAAGTAATTGTGGGGTTTTACCCTTGGAGAGGATAAAAATAAAAGGTAAAAGTGTTGTTTACCAGTAACAATGTAAACTAAGGCCAAAGGGCTTTTTAGAAGTTGGATGTTTAGCGCGGGGCGGGGGTGGAGAATATTTCAAATTTTGTAGGAAAAACAATCCCTATCCATTTACTTTTGAAATGATCCCCCCCCCAAAAAAAAGCTAAATAAAAAAAATACACCTATATGGAAAACAAAATACTCTTTTCTAGAAGAAAGAGTCGTCTGGAAGATCAACTTAATTTGCAACTATTCTAGAATAATCATCACAGAAAGGTTAGAATTGTGATATAAAACTATTATAAAAGCTTTTAAAAAAAATCTCAGCGGGAAAGGATTTCTGCTTTAAAAACACAACTTCAGTGGCTAATATATTCATTAGAAATCATGAAATAAGCCAGATTGCTGTGACATTTTGTTCCAAACCAATGGATTTCACGTGGTAGATAATCACTGATCATTGGATGTTCTTGCCCTTTCTTCCTACTTGCTGATGTTTTACTACCAACGTTAAAGGTGGTTAATATTTAATTATAATTATACTATAGTAATTTCATATTTTCTCTACTTTTTTATTAATGGGTTGAGACAACTCTGGAAATCTGGTTCACATACAGAATAGAAAGAGATGCTTTTGTGGAAACTAACTGAAGTAACTTTGAGCAGGTACACGTATTACCTTGCCACCGTATGCTAAATTAGTCTTGCGGTGTACTGTAATGAAATATGCCGTATGAAAAATTCACTCCCAACTGAAAATTCACAGAAACCAAAAAAGCAATCTTACCAAATATATTGCTCAACGCTGCCATCTATAGGAGTTAGAGATGATTTACTAACAGGCTAAAGTGCGTTTTAAATCTACAAGAGCTGAAATAATAATACATCAAAACACTGGGACAGCTATGTTGATGTTGACAAATGCAGTGATGATTCCAGGAGTTAAAACTTTACATGCCATGGGTGCACTATAGGTCAATATGTCTACAATTAGCTTTAAAATGGAAATATCCCACTGTGTGTGACACTCTCAGGGACATCATACAAACTTTATAAATTATTACATAATTTCCCTAAAGTGATCTCTAGCTATAAATTTATTTTAGTTATGAATTAATGTTATAAATTAAACATTTTATATATGCTCAACATAGAGAAGTATAAGTTACTGGCATAAATAACAGAAATGAGAATTGAGTTGGCTGAAGGGACAACCAACCATTTGAAAATTAGAAAGTATTTCTTATATCAAAGTACGTGTTTTACTTAAGTTAAATAGGTCAAAACTGGAGGAGCTGTTTAAATATTGTCAACTCTAGAATTAATTTTGACAATTTAGAATGATGCTTGAAGGAAAATGAAAACTTGTAGATTTTCTCACTTTAGTGTTTTTTTAAAATTTTAATAGAGCTCTCAGTAGTAAGCAATATTTGAATGCCTACTCTGCAAGGCAGTATGAAAAGTATAAAAAGAAGCAGCTTCTTACAGCTTTTGTAGGGTAATAAGAGAGAAAATAAAGATAACTGATAACTAAAGTCGTGTGTGTGTTAAATGTCAAATAAGTGGTATTTACTTAGAGCAGGTGGATGGTAGGTGAAATATCCAAAGAAATCTTCTGGAGGAATGGAGCCTTAAGCTTGAACTTGAAGAGTGGATATAACTCGTAAGCAACTGGCAATTTTTTCCCAGCCAGGCGTTTTGGAGCACCTCCTTGGGTTAGGCATTAGGCTAGCCACTGAAGATATAAATATCTCAGACATTATCCTGCCCATAGGAAGCTTACAGTGAAGATGAGAGACGAATACAATTACAAGGTACTGGGATCTCAGAGCACTGTGATCTCAGATACCATAAAAACCAACTGCCTTCTGATTTAAAAATCATCAATCACAGACATAATTTGGGACCCTCCAGATGTCTCTCTCCTTAATAACCTTATTTTCTCTTGTAATTAAACTCTTTCATCCTTTTGGATTGAAAATGTGAAGTAGTGAAATTAAAATAGTGAGCTGAAAAGTCACATTTAGCTGGAGAGTCTGCTAGATCAATGCATCTCAAACCTAAGGATCTTGTTAAAATGTAGGTTCTGATTTAGAAGGTCTAGAGCAGGCTGGGGTCTGCATTTTTGTCACACTCCAGGGGGCGCTGATTCTGCTGGGTGGGTGGGTGTGGGCACCACCCTTTCAGTAGCACAGTTGTAGGTGACTGATGATTAGTTTAAAGGCACAGTAATATGGTGCTGTGAAAGGCAAGGGGGATACTTACATTTTTGGATTGTATACATACCAAGAACTACAGCAATAAAAACTCTGCTTCACTGAGACATTATGGCATTGAGGTTTCTCTCTTTTCAATCACAAGTATTAAATTTTCTGACAAGTGTGAAGAGTTATTCTCTCTCAAACATTTGTGTTAGTGTTTTTCCAAAGTGTGATGAAAAATGCAGAGTTCTGGCTATATCCAAATCCTATTGAACCAGGATCTCTCAGAGAATGCTGGACCCCCCGCCAAAGGCATTCTAAGAAGTATTACAAGAGAATGTTATTTATGCTAAAATTTAAGAATCACTGGTTTAGGCACACAGGAAAATTAATTAAATACCTTGGGAACAGGATTTCAGAAAGACACTAATACTTTCAAAAGACAATTTCAAAACAGTTGTTGGTTTTGGTTAAATAAAGCATGAAATAAACAGATGGATAAGGTTGAAGGACAGGGAGAAGGCGAAAACTCTATGCCACTATTTAATTTTTCCATTCCAGAAATTTTACTGATTGGTGACTTTTTTAGATTAGTCCCTAATAACTGTCACTTATCTAAGAGACTTGCTTTTTCTTTTTAAAAATTTTCTTGATTTCTTTAATTATATTTTCATTTTCTTTTGCATTCTTTGATGAGGATTGGGGGTTTGTCAGTCAAGTTAAATGAGACATTACTGCATTGAGGTTTCTCTCTTTTCAATCACAAGTGTCAAATCTTTCTGACAGGTGTGAAGAGTTATTCCCTCTCAAATATTTGTGTTAGTGTTTTCAGTGGTGATCTGCCTGCTCCCCTAGGTGACCTTGTTTATGCATGTGGACATTTGCATAGATGACAATACTTCCCACAAATTTGCTTACTCTCTTTCAGTTTGGCCAAGGTTAACTGTGGTTTCTTTGATAGTAACAAAATTGACAAAACAAAAATATTTTCTTTCTCCCTAACAGCTTCTTCAATTTCTCTACTCCCTATTTCCCCTCCAATCACATTTCACCTGATTCTAAAGGGGAGCACTGTTCAGGACCACCGACGGGTGGTTCAGGACCACGGAGAGCGTGAGAAAGGGGCACTTCCAAAATATTCTAGTCATGCAGGTGGGGGAAAAGATGACCCTGGAATTGTTGCTGCACAACCTTCACTTAAAGAAGAGCAGTGGAATTATGATTCTCTGATATTTGGGAGGAATTATTTTTTGGAACATTAAAATGTTCCATCAGTGTTTTCTAAACTTCTTTATCGAATTCTATCTAATGACAGATGAGAAGACACCAAAAGTAGGCAGAGCTAGAAGCTGCCAGTGCAAAACGTCTTTTGAAGTTTCAAGTTTATGATGTGCTACCTTTTATGTAAATTTTCACATTTTTTCAGTTATGAGACCCACCCGTCTACCATAGAAGAGAATGCAAATCATTCAGAGATAAATGAAGTTGGAAATGGATAATTAGAGGAGTGTGTGAGGGCTCCAGTCCTAGGTTTCTAGAACTGCCCTGGGAACTTGCAGCTCATCTTTCAGTTCTGTGAACTACCTAGAATCCTTTCAGTAGTTTTCTTCCCCTCTACTTTTAATTTTACTTAAGCTAGTTTCATTTGAGTTTTGTTACTTGCAACTGAGTGTGTCCTACTAATGCAGATAGGTAGGATTTAGATAGACAAATGAGAAGAAAGGTAATTCTAAGCTAGCAGCAAAACAAGATCACAGACAAGGAGGCAGGAGTGTAACTTGGGGTTTTCTGGGACAGTGAGAAAATTGGCTTAAGAAAATTGGAGTGGTTTATAAGCAATATATTTAAATAACTTCTCTGTACTACAACTGAGTAGGAATATAAGTTCTTTCAGCCTCTTCAGAAGGCAGTTGAACAAGAGCTATAAAAATTTCAAATGCATATGCCATTTGATCCGGCAATTCCACTTACAGAAATGAATTTTATGGAAATCATCATACAAGGATTCATTGAAATTTATCTTGTAATAGAAAATGACTGAAAGCAACATACATGTCCATCAATAGAGAACTTATTAAGTAAGTTATTCCATATTTACTTGTTGAAATCCTGCATGGTCATTAAAAATAATTTAGTAAACTTATTTGTGTCACTGTGGAACAATCCTTACAGGAGAAAAAAGGCAAAGTCCAAAACTGTATTAAAAGTGCTATCATTTATGTTTTTTTAAAAAAGCACAAGTATATTTTTAAATACATAGAAAAAAATCTAGAAGGGCAAATAAGAAATCTTAGCAATGGTTTTCTCTGGGAAAGGGATTCTTTTTTCCCATATTCTCTTATAGTGCTTGTTTGTTTTTTCAACTACATTCCTGTACTACTACTTGAATTAAACTACTATAATTATATATAACAAGTACAGAACAATGAAACCTTTAATGATGTGTAATAGTTATCACTTGCTTAGGAATTTCTATGTAGCCATTGTTTTAAAACCCTCTTATATATTGGGTTGGCCAAAAAGTTCGTTCGGTTTTAAGTAAAAATAAAAGACATTTTTCATTTTCACGAAGAACTTTACTGAACAATGTATTCACTAACCGAACGAACTTTTTGGCTAACCCAGTATTTTCTCGTTCAGTCCTCACAGCAACCCTATGAGAAAGATGCTATCCTCAAATTGCACTTGAGGCTGCTGCAAATAAGGCTCAAAGAGTCAGTGTCACAATTCCCAACTCTGACTCCAAAGCTTCTGTCTTTAACCATTCCACCCTTTTGACTCCATGAGTTGCTCCTGACTTTGCTGCGATACCACCAAGGACAGATTTCTGTGGATAAAAACTAAATTTCCTTGCAGACAGTCAATGACATCCAATAAGGAGTCTCTTCATAATGGCTAACAAAACAAAACAAACGTGTCCTTCTGTACCAGGTGCTTAGATTTGGTGCAGAGGTTTTCTTAAACTGGTAGTTAAGGTACACACCACCTTGTCAATTTCATTAGCAAGCAATGAATAATAATAGTTTCTCTCTCCAGCAGTGAGAGCCATTAAATTGTTTAATTAGGATAACAACAAAGTTGGCCTTTCATGTTGGATAAATCAGACTTGGAGTTTTCGAGGATGGATTTAGAAGACAGAAGGTTGGAGGCAGAGAGGTAATCGACATGGAAATTCACTGGGCATCTACCCAGATATCACCTTCTCCATCTTTTCCCCAGAGCACCCTGATACCCTGTGAATTAATTCATGGAAGGTGACTGAGGCCTCAGAACTGAATCGTCTTGGTTCAATGGGCTCTGCCGCTTACCATCATTGTAAATATTGATGACTTATCTAACCCACCTCATGTCTCAAGTATTAATAACATGGGAATAATGATAGTATCTCACTGGATCATTGTGAGATTTTAAACAGATAGTTCTTGTGTTATCAGTGCTCAATAAATATTAGCCATCATCATTATTGTTGTTGTCTTTAACCACGTCTTGAATGGGATTAGTCCCACCACTCCTCATCTCTCCCACCTTCAATCCCTCACCCCATGCAGAATAGGGCCTACGATGTAGTGGTGAGGTCACAGAAATCTTGTTGTAAAAGAAGTGGCAAGAGTTTGCCAGGTTGACTCTCGCCTTAACTTACTTTATTTTTTCTTAAGTATCACCAGTTATATGTGTTAAATATATCACCAGACAAATATGTGTTAAATAAAGATGGCTGAAAGAAGCACTCCAGGTATGGGACTCTCTGAACAATGGTGGGAAAGTTATGAAGAAAAGCAGGCATCCTGTGTGGACTGGAAGAGAAGGAACACACGGCCTGTCTATAAATGAGATCATGCATGTAAGGGATTAAGCACCTGGTAACCATCATAGTTCCATTATAAGAAGTGGAGACTACAAATTCTTTGAGGAGTCCTCTTCATTTGAGAATCATTCATAGCAGGCACTCAATACTCCATTGTAGGATTGAATATGATTACATTAACCTTGAGGGCCCACACAGATGACTTTGAATGCAGATCAAAGAGCTTGGAATTATTTGGCAAATAATAAGGAGCACTTGGTATGATAAACAGGAGAAGTAACATGAGCAGATCTGAAAAACAGAATAAAATGGAAATCTTGGGCAGGGCAGGCTAGTTAGAAGCCTGTTTCAAAAGAAGAAATGAGATAATGAGGGTCTGGGTTAGGTTTGTGGTGGTGGAAATGAGGAGGAAGGAACATGTGTAAGAGAAAATTCAGAGGTGGGGAACGACAGGGTTTAAAAACAGATTGACTGGGACAGTCGTAAGAGAGAAGTCAAAGATGACTGGGATTTTAATCCTGAGCAATTGGGAGGATGGTGGGACATCTGACCACCTTTTTTTTTTTCAAGAAATGAAAGAGTATATTATGCACAGAAATAGTAGTCAGAAGTCAGCATGTTTGTGCCAGTTCCCAATCCCCCTAAGTCCACCAGGGTGACACAGTTGGCCGATACGAATTTGTACAGAGAGTGGAGAGGAGTTCAGGGCCACAGGCCTCACAAGCAGCAAACAAGCCACCCTCCATCCTTGCCATCCCCCAGGACGTGGGCAGTTACCGGCAGGCACTGTGTGCACCTTGACCTATTTTGTTGCCTATATGACTAGTTACAGAAACTGCTCTGCCTCAGAAGACAGATCCACCTACAGGCTGGCCACTCAGCAAGAATTTTAAAGACTGCTTTGGACCCACTGAGGTCCTTGCCCCTCCCAACGCCATTTTTTTGAAGTGCACGCATATGATCAATTTTAGTTTTATTTTTTTGAATTGTATTTTATTTTTTACACAGCAGGTTCTTATTAGTTATTTTGTACATATTAGTGTATGTATGCCAATCCCAATCTCCCAATTCATCACACCACCTGCCCTCACCCGCAGCTTTCCCCCCTTGGTGTCCATACGTTTTTTCTCTACATCTGTGTCTCTATTTTTGCCTTGCAAATCGGCTCATCTGTACCATTTTTCTAGATTCCACATGTATGCATTAATATAGGATATTTGTTTTTCTCTTTCTTACTTCACTCTGTATGACAGTCTCTAGGTCCATCCACGTCTCTACAAATGACCCAATTTCGTTCCTTTTTATGGCTGGGTAATACTCCATTGTATACATGTACCACATCTTCTTTATCCATTCGTCTGTCGATAGGCATTTAGGTTGCTTCCATGACCTGGCTATTGTAAACAGTGCTGCAATGAACATTGGGGTGCGTGTGTCTTTTTGAATTATGGTTTTCTCTGGGTATATGCCCAGTGGTGGGATTGCTGGGACATATGGTAATTGTATTTTTCGTTTTTTAAGGAACCTCCATACTGTTCTCCATACTGGCTGTATCAATTTGCATTCCCACTAACAGAGCAAGAGGGTTTCCTTTTCTCCACACCCTCTACAGCATTTGTTGTTTGTACATTTTCTGATGATGCCCATTCTAACCGGTGTGAGGTGATACTTCCTTGTAGTTTTGATTTGTATTTCTCTAATAATTAGTGATGTAGAGCAGCTTTCCATGTGCCCCTTGGCCATCTGGATGTTTTCTTTGGAGAAATGTCTCTTTAGGTCTTCTGACCATTTTTTTTATAGTAAATATTAAATAAGATACATGTACTTATTTGAATTATAATAGCATACACAAGAAAATTCATTCTCAATTCTACAGCTATGAATATTCCTATTTGAAAATCACAATGCACTCTGGGGCTCCATTCCATTTTGAGAAACTTCTAAGAGCCAAAAAAGAGTTTTTTTCAACATTTTTTGGTACATTTCTCAAACATAGGATTATTAGTTTTTTTAAAAAATAGTCATTGAAATATATTTCACATACCATAATATCCATCCACTTAAAGTGTATAGTTCAGCCATTTTTAGTATATTCACTGAGTTTTGCAACAAAAAACTAATTTTAGAGAATTTCCACTGCTTCAGAAAGAAACCCTGTATCCTTTAGCCTTCACTCCCCATTCCTTCCTCTAAGTTATCTAATTAATTGGCTTATAACTGCTAATAGTATTCTTTTTTTTTGCTTTATAACAAATTTAATCAGTTATACATATACATATGTACCCATATCCCCTCCCTTTTGCGTCTCCCTCCCACCCTCCCTATCCCACCCCTCCAGGCGGTCACAAAGCACCGAGCTGTTCTCCCTGTGCTATGCGGCTGCTTCCCACTAGCTATCTACCTTACGTTTGGTAGTGTATATATGTCCATGCCGCTCTTTCACTTTGTCACAGCTTACCCTTCCCCCTCCCCATATCCTCAACTCCATTCTCAAGTAGGTCTGTGTCTTTATTCCTGTCTTACCCCTATGTTCTTCATGACATTTTTTTTCTTAAATTCCATATATATGTGTCAGCATACAGCATTTGTCTTTCTCTTTCTGACTTACTTCACTCTGTATGACAGACTCTAGGTCCATCCACCTCATTACAAATAGCTCAATTTCATTTCTTTTTATGGCTGAGTAATATTCCATTGTATATATGTGCCACATCTTCTTTACCCATTCATCCAATGATGGACACTTAGGTTGTTTCCATCTCCGGGCTATTGTAAATAGGGCTGCTATGAACATTTTGGTACATGTCTCTTTTTGAATTATGGTTTTCTCAGCGTATATGCCCAGTAGTGGGATTGCTGGGTCATATGGTAGTTCTATTTGTAGTTTTTTAAGGAACCTCCATACCATTCTCCATAGTGGCTGTACCAATTCACATTCCCACAAGCAGTGCAAGAGTGTCCCCTTTTTTCCACACCCTCTCCAGCATTGTTTCTAGATTTTTTGATGATGGCCATTCTGACTGGTGTGAGATGATATCTCATTGTAGTTTTGATTTGCATTTCTCTAATGAGTAAAGATGTTGAGCATCCTTTCATGTGTTTGTTGGCAGTCTGTATATCTTCTGTGGAGAAATGTCTATTTAGGTCTTCTGCCCATTTTTGGATTGGGTTGTTTGTTTTTTTGTTATTGAGCTGCATGAGCTGCTTATAAATTTTGGAGATTAATCCTTTGTCAGTTGTTTCATTTGCAAATATTTTCTCCCATTCTGAGGGTTGTCTTTTCGTCTTGTTTATGGTTTCCTTTGCTGTGCAAAAGCTTTGAAGTTTCATTAGGTCCCATGTGTTTATTTTTGTCTTTATTTCCATTTCTCTAGGAGGTGGGTCAAAAAGGATCTTACTGTGATTTATGTCATAGAGTGTTCTGCCTATGTTTTCCTCTAAGAGTTTGATAGTGTCTGGCCTCACATTTAGGTCTTTAATCCATTTTGAGCTTATTTTTGTGTATGGTGTTAGGGAGTGATCTAATCTCATACTTTTACATGTCCCTATCCAGTTCTCCCAGCACCACTTATTGAAGAGACTGTCCTTTCTCCACTGTACATTCCTGCCTCCTTTATCAAAGATAAGTTGACCATATGTCCGTGGGTTTATCTCTGGGCTTTCTATCATGTTCCATTGATCTATCTTTCTGTTTTTGTGCCAGTACCATACTGTCTTGATTACTGTAGCTTTGTAGTATAGTCTGAAGTCAGGGAGCCTGATTCCTCCAGCTCCATTTTTCGTTCTCAAGATTGCTTTGGCTATTCGGGGTCTTTTGTGTTTCCATACAAATTGTGAAATTTTTTGCTCTAGTTCTGTGAAAAATGCCACTGGTAGTTTGATAGGGATTGCATTGAATCTGTAGATTGCTTTCGGTAGTAGAGTCATTTTCACAATGTTGATTCTTCCAATCCAAGAACATGGTACATCTCTCCATCTATTTGTATCATCTTTAATTTCTTTCATCAGTGTCTTATAATTTTCTGCATACAGGTCTTTTGTCTCCTTAGGTAGGTTTATTCCTAGATATTTTATTCTTTTTGTTGCAATGGTAAATGGGAGTGTTTCCTTGATTTCACTTTCAGATTTTTCTTCATTAGGATATAGGAATGCCAGAGATATCTGTGCATTAATTTTGTATCCTGCAACTTTACCAAATTCATTGATTAGCTCTAGTAGTTTTCTGGTAGCATCTTTAGGATTCTCTATGTATAGTATCATGTCATCTGCAAACAGTGACAGCTTTACTTCTTCTTTTCCGATTTGGATTCCTTTTATTTCCTTTTCTTCTCTGATTGCTGTGGCTAAAACTTCCAAAACTATGATGAATAAGAGTGGTGAGAGTGGGCAACCTTGTCTTGTTCCTGATCTTAGCGGAAATGGTTTGTTTTTCACCATTGAGGATGATGCTGGCTGTGGGTTTGTCATATATGGCCTTTATTATGTTGAGGAAAGTTCCCTCTATGCCTACTTTCTGCAGGGTTTTTATCATAAATGGGTGTTGAATTTTGTCGAAAGCTTTCTCTGCATCTATTGAGATGATCATATGGTTTTTCTCCTTCAGTTTGTTAATATGGTGTATCACGTTGATTGATTTGCATATATTGAAGAATCCTTGCATTCCTGGAATAAACCCCACTTGATCATGGTGTATGATCCTTTTAATGTGCTGTTGGATTCTGTTTGCTAGTATTTTGTTGAGGATTTTTGCATCTATGTTCATCAGTGATATTGGCCTGTAGTTTTCTTTCTTTGTGACATCCTTGTCTGATTTTGGTATCAAGGTGATGGTGGCCTCATAGAATGAGTTTGGGAGTGTTCCTCCCTCTGCTATATTTTGGAAGAGTTTCACAAGGATAGGTGTTAGCTCTTCTCTAAATGCTTGATAGAATTCGCCTGTGAAGCCATCTGGTCCTGGGCTTTTGTTTGTTGGAAGATTTTTTATCACAGTTTCAATTTCAGTGCTTGTGATTGGTCTGTTCATATTTTCTATTTCTTCCTGATTCAGTCTTGGCAGGTTGTGCATTTCTAAGAATTTGTCCATTTCTTCCAGGTTGTCCATTTTATTGGCATAGAGTTGCTTATAGTAATCTCTCATGATCTTTTTTGTATTTCTGCAGTGTCAGTTGTTACTTCTCCTTTTTCATTTCTAATTCTATTGATTTGAGTCTTCTCCCTTTTTTTCTTGATGAGTCTGGCTAATGGTTTGTCAATTTTGTTTATCTTCTCAAAGAACCAGCTTTTAGTGTTATTGATCTTTGCTATCATTTCCTTCATTTCTTTTTCATTTATTTCTGATCTGATCTTTATTATTTCTTTCCTTCTGCTAACTTTGGGGGATTTTGTTCTTCTTTCTCTCATTGCTTTAGGTGCAGGGTCAGGTTGTTTACTCGAGATGTTTCCTGTTTCTTAAGGTGGGATTGTATTGCTATAAACTTCCCCCTTAGAACTGCTTTTGCTGTGTCCCATAGGTTTTGGGTCGTCGTGTCTCCATTGTCATTTGTTTCTAGGTATTTTTTAATTTCCTCTTTGATTTCTTCAGTGATCACTTCGTTATTAAGTAGTGTATTGTTTAGCCTCCATGTGTTTGTATGTTTTACTGATCTTTTCCTGTAATTGATGTCTAGTCTCATAGCATTGTGGTCGGAAAAGATACTTGATACAATTTCAATTTTCTTAAATTTACCAAGGCTTGATTTGTGACCCAAGATATGATCTATCCTGGAGAATGTCCCATGAGCACTTGAGAAAAAATGTGTATTCTGTTGTTTTTGGATGGAATGACCTATAAATATCAATTAAGTCCATCTTGTTTAATGTATCATTTAAAGCTTGTGTTTCCTTATTTATTTTCATTTTGGATGATCTGTCCATTGGTGAAAGCAGGGTGTTAAAGTCCCCTACTATGATTGTGTTACTGTCGATTTCCCCTTTTATGGCTGTTAGTATTTGCCTTATGTATTGAGGTGCTCCTATGTTGGGTGCATAAATATTTACAATTGTTATATCTTCTTCTTGGATCAATCCCTTGATCATTATGTAGTGTCCTTCTTTGTCCTTTCTAATAGTCTTTATTTTAAAGTCTATTTTGTCTGATATGAGAATTGCTACTCCAGCTTTCTTTTGGTTTCCATTTGCATGGGATATCTTTTTCCATCCCCTTACTTTCAGTCTGTATGTGTCTCTAGGTCTGAAGTGGGTCTCTTGTAGACAGCATATATATGGGTCTTCTTTTTGTATCCATTCAGCCAATCTGTGTCTTTTGGTGGGAGCATTTAGTCCATTTACATTTAAGGTAATTATTGATATGTATGTTCCTATTCCCATTTTCTTAATTGTTTTGGGTTCGTTATTGTAGGTCTTTTCCTTCTGTTGTGTTTCTTGCCTAGAGAAGTTCCTTTAGCATTTGTTGTAAAGCTGGTTTGGTGGTGCTGAACTCTCTCAGCTTTTGCTTGTCTGTAAACGGTTTAATTTCTCCATCAAATCTGAATGAGATCCTTGCTGGGTAGAGTAATCTTGGTTGCAGGTTTTTCTCCTTCATCACTTTAATTATGTCCGGCGACTCCCTTCTGGCTTGTAGAGTTTCTGCTGAGAGATCAGCTGTTAACCTGATAGGGATTCCCTTGTGTGTTATTTGTTGTTTTTGCCTTGCTGCTTTTAATATGATTTCTTTGTGTTTAATTTTTGACAGTTTGATTAATATGTGTCTTGGCGTATTTCTCCTTGGATTTATTCTGTATGGGACTCTCTGTGCCTCCTGGACTTGATTAACTATTTCCTTTCCCATATTAGGGAAGTTTTCAACTATAATCTCTTCAAATATTTTCTCAGTCCCTTTCTTTTTCTCTTCTTCTTCTGGAACCCCGATAATTCGAACGTTGGTGCATTTAATGTTGTCCCAGAGGTCTCTGAGACTGTCCTCTGTTCTTTTCATTCTTTTTTCTTTTCTTTTTTTTTTCTAAGACAGGTAAGCAACAAGGATTTACTGTGTAGCATAGGGAATTATACCCGATATCTTGTAATAACCTATATGGAATATGGAAAGAAAGAAAAAAAGACACACACGCAAAATCCCCAAAAAACGGATCACTAGGCTATACCCTTGAAACTAACACAATATTGTAAACCAGCTATACTTTAATTTACAAAAAAGAACCTACCCTTTCACCTTGTGTCCTCTTCGCCACATTTCCACCACATGGAGTTTCTGTGACAGTTGTGAAGCCACCTGACAGCGCTGGCAGATGCTAGTGGAGCCCCTGGACTGCTGCGCGGGGAGGGCACTGCCTTCAGCTGGCTCCTCAGACAAGTTCCAGTGGTCACCAGCAGGTGGCAGCAGCAGCCCAACATCTCCGTTTCCTGCTGGTTCATCTGGGTCTCCAGATGTCTGTAGCTCGCTGTTTATCCACGTTTAAGGTTGAGATCAACAAAAGCTTGCTGGGGTGGGGAGGGACTTGGCCACAAAGATGATGATAAAGTGACAACATTTTCTGAGCACTTGCAATGTGCCACGCTGCTCTCCATACTTCATACATATTAACTCTTGGTTTCACAACAGCCCTAAGAACGTATGTCCAATTAATATACCCATTTCATGTATGAGGAAACCAAGGCACAAGGAAGTAAAATAATTTCTGCAGGTTGGAAGCTAGTAAGTGGATCTGTTGGCTTCCCAACTCAGGCTGTCCAGCCTCAAAGCCCTCCCCCTTGACAGTTCTTTCTAGGGATGGGGTTTGCTTTGGGGTGGGCAGCTAGCATGATGCTGATGCAAAATTTCTTTTCTGGGAACATCACTTTTTAAGAGAAAACCCCTCAGGCCTGTTGCCACTATAGATGAAGGAAGATCCCCAGCTGCCCCACAGTGTGAGCAGCGGGGCGGGGGGAGGGGGGTGTCTCTTGCTCCATTCACAGACTTCAAGGAGTTCCCTATTTTCACTTTCATGTCCCATTCTGGGCCATTTCCAAGTCCAAGGGCAAGTGGATCCCTCCTGGTTTCAGTCCCCTCCCTCCTCTCTGCCCACTTCTTTGTCAGTCACAACTCTGCCTTTGATTGATTCATTGATTCATTCAGTATTTGTTAAGCACCTGCTATGTGCCAGGCACCATGCTAGGCTCTGAGACTGAGTAGTGGATAAAACAGACAAAATCCCTGTGCTAGTGGGACAGACAGTAAATATGATAAGCAAGTAAAAGACATATGTTAAAAGCACAATAAATGTAATGGAAAATAATAAAACTAGGTCTGTGGGGTGCTGCAGTTTTGAGTAAGGAGACTAGGGTGGGTCCCATTGCAAAGGTGACATTGGAGCAGACTTGACTCTGCTTATCTTCCATTCATGTGTTGATGCTTCTTGACTGCAGGTGACCCCCTGAACCATCCCCTTCATTGTGGAGAGTTTATATGCCTTTCTCCTTTGCTCTTGGCGTCATGATCTCCCTGGAGGGGAAGTACACGCGCTCACTCTGCCATCACCCACGGAAGGCCCGTTCTGGGTTTTTTTTTTTGTTTTTTTTCGGCCAGAGCCCCATCCCCCCGCCCCTGGCCTGGCATCAGCCAGTGCCCCAGGTGTCCCCTACCCCTACTCCCCGGCCCAGAGCTGTGTGTGCTGGAGAGAGAGCTGAGCTGCTTCCATGGGGAGCCTGGGGCCCACGGGGTGCCTGGAACCTGTGGCCTCCTTGAGGATGTGAAAACCACAGCACATCTTGACCCAAGCGTCTCCAGGGTGATGGTGAGGGCTGCTCACACCTGCAGGAGCTGTGGTTTCACACTTGGGCTCCCATCCGAGCCTCACACCTTGATCCCAGGTTAACAGTCCCACTATTAAGACCATCAGTGTTCTAGAACTTTCAGAACCAAGGAATCCCGTGTTCTCAGTGACTTCTTCCAACCATCCCCTTTTACAGAAGAGTCACAGAGAAACTATCAGCAGGATCGACAGCTGAGCCCTCGTCCAAAAGCAGAGACAAGCCAGAGCTTCAGGCATTGCCCTGCATGCAGCCTGGCCTTTGGGGAGGACCACAGGCCAGGCAGGTCCAGGCCAGGGTAGGGATTCCCCTCAGGGCTCTGAGAGCCGGCGGCTGAATCAGACTCTACTACTTTAACCTTGCTTCATGGCCTTGAAAAAGCTGCCTCTAAAGGTGAGCACCCTTAGGAGGAAAATGATCTCTTTTCTTTCTTTTTTTTTTTTTTTAAAGTATGAGTTGTATGCAATATGCAGCACCAATAGCGAGCTCCTGTCCAAAGCTGATGTTCAATAAGGTGCCTTCCAAACGTCACAAAGAAGTATTTTCTTAGCATCCTAAATTCACATTTCAGCAGTTTCTCCGACAAATCATCAAAAAGAACTTGACTGGGCTTCCCTGGTGGCGCAGTGGTTGAGAGTCCGCCTGCCGATGCAGGGGACATGGGTTCGTGCCCCGGGTCCGGGAAGATCCCACATGCCGCAGAGTGGCCGGGCCCGCGAGCCATGGCCGCTGAGCCTGCGCGTCCGCAGCCTGTGCTCCACAACGGGAGAGGCCACAACAGTGAGAGGCCCGTGTACCGCAAAAAAAAAAAAAAAAAAAGAACTTGACTTCCTCCAATTCCCCAGGACAAGCAAGTAAGATGCCAGGGGATCAGGGCCGTGTCATTACTGCCAAGTCCGGCCTGCGGCCCTCCCCAATGTGAGTGCCAAGGGGAGCGTCCTTTCGCTGTATCCCAGCACCTGCATGTACTCAGTAAATGTGCTCAGTATTTCTGGGGTGCATAAAGGGAGCAACAAAATGGGCAGCAGGAGCCAGAAAAAGAAATCTTGGTTGGTGAGGGGCTGATTCTAAGAAACTAAGCTGATTTTAAACCTGGAATCCCCCAAGTGCCCCTCTGCAGGGTGGGACAGCCCGCAGATACCTGGGCTGTGTCTGGTTTCTCACTCCCACCCACCTCTAGCACAAGCCTTGGTCCTGGCCGCAGAAGGAAGGAAGCTGACGTTTACTGAGAGTCTGGGCTGCACACGGTACATGGGTGACCTCTCCAATTTCTCCCCAGGGTACGTCAGGCCGCCCCCATTATTAAGAGAGGAAACTCCAGCCCAGAGAGGGGAAGTGACTCACCCAACGTGGCACAGCCAGGAGGTGTCAGAGCCAGGATTCAGACCCAGGTCCACTGGCTTCCCCCAAAATCTTCCCACCCCCAGGGTCACTGTGGGCACACTTGGTCCCCTTCCCCTCCCCCTGAAAGGCGATAAGGAACAGTTTGGACTTTGTGTGACTCTGCAGGCAGAACCTGGGGGGCTGGGCTCGGTGTCTGTCCCAGGCAGTGTCCTGGTCCCAGCAGGCCCGGTGGGCAGCACTGGACCAGCCTCTCAGCACGTGACCCGGGGGTCACCCACGTGCCTCAGAGGGAGGGAGGCTGTCATCTTGGGCCCACAGACACGCGTGCCGCTCACATTCGCGCACACAGGAAGCTCACGTCGGCACAGACACACGAGTGGCCTTGGGAATATGGCAGAACCACGGGCGAGCTCCATGTCCACAGGCACGCAGGCTACTCACACGCGCAGCCACGCCAGTGGGCACCTGAGCCCCAGACACGCACTGTAAACACCAGGCTCAGGGGTCCCAGCCAGGAGACCAAGGGCTGCAGGCCTCTTTACACCTCGGCCCAGGTGACCCTGTCCGTGGCTCGTGGCTCAGTGGCATGGTCAGCTCTGGACGGCCACTCAGCCTCACTAGCTGGCCTGGGGCCCAGGCCCTGCAGATGGAGGGGCCATGACCACCCACTGGTGGAGGTAGCTCCTGGGGGGCCCTTCGTCCCTGGCGCTACTGAAGTCATGCTCCACGGGGCCGCCACAGTCAGAGTCCACGAAGCCACTGTCAAACGTGTCCATGTCCAGGCCAGCTGGGGGCGAACCTACCTCGCTGTCCGACACCCCTCGGGGTGACCCGCCATCCCAGGGCAGCCCGGGGGCCCAACCCTCCTCATCCTTGAGGTGCAGCTTTATCCTGTCAAGGAGGCTGCCCAGGGGGCCCCCCGGCCTGGCAGGGCCACTGGCTGAGACGCAGCCACAGGATAAGACCGTGGCCCCCGTGCCCAGGAGCGAGTCCTCCATGCCCGGGCCAGGCTCCAGGCCGGTGTCCAGGTTCAGGGCTGGGTAGCTGTCATCCCCGCAGGTGCAAGGCCAGGTGCACAGCTCCTCTGCATCCACCACAGTCACCGTGTTGATGGATAGCAGCCCATACGGCTGGTCCCTCTCCTGGCTGTGAGCTGAGCTGCCCAAGCTGCCGGCGGTGGAGGGGGCTGGGCCCCAGGAGCCCTGCTCAAGCACCCCGTCAGCTTCCACCAGGTCTGGGGGCTCCGGCAGCTCTATAGGTACCAGCCCCTTGGCTGCAGTCTGCGGTGGGCACTGGCTGTGCATCTCCAGGGACAAGGGCACCCCTGGGTTCCAGGATCTCAGCTCCAGGCTGGAGGCAGTGAAGGGGGTGCCCACCCATTTCTTTTTTTTTTTTTTTTTTTTTTTTTTTTTTTTTTTTTGTGGTATGCGGGCCTCTCACTGCTGTGGCCTCCCCCGCTGCGGAGCACAGGCTCCGGACGCGCAGGCCCAGCGGCCATGGCTCACGGGCCCAGCCGCTCCGCGGCATATGGGATCCTCCCAGACCGGGGCACGAACCCGTATCCCCTGCATCGGCAGGCGGACTCTCAACCACTGCGCCACCAGGGAGGCCCCCACCCATTTCTTGAAGTCTCCGCTGTGGCCCATGTACAGGGGCTGGAAGAAGGGCTCTGGGCTGGGCACCTGCACCCACGCCTTTTTCCATAGCCTCCAAAGCAGGTGGGTCTTCAGGCCTAAGAAGACAAGGATGGGGCATATGAGGACCAGGATGGGAAGCAGTTGAGGGTACAAGTCTCCCTTTATCTCTTCTGGCTGGGTGTGAAAGACGACTGGGTCACTCCACTCGCTCCAGGTCCCCTGGAAGGAGGAGCCAGGCTGGGGCCCTGCCCGCACCTGCAGCTCGTAGCTTGAGCCTTTGTGGAACTCCAAGGGGAGGAGAGAGACGCTTCTCGAATCCACAGAGATCAGCTTTCTCTCTGGACTCAGAGCCCAGGGGTCTCCGAGCTTCCTGTACCGCAGCTCATACTGAAGTTTGCCCTGCAACGCGTAGAAATTGTAATTGGAGCTCCAGGAGATGTTATAATGTCCAGAGCAGGTCACGGTCACGTTGAAAGGGGGAGATGGCTTGATGCTTTTAGCCAGGACAAAGCTGCCGCACTCCTGGGAGTGGTTGCCTGAATGGTCTGTCATGTTGACACTGAAAACGTCGTCGGCCATGAATTGGAGCACATCCATGTGGCACGTGTACTCTGCATGCGTGGCGTTGTGGGTGGACCAGCGGAGGCTGCAGGAGGTGACCTCGTCCTCCAGTTCTCCATATGAGTCTTGCTTATTTATTTTTGGCTGCGTTAGGTCTTTGTTTCTGCGCGCGGGCTTTCTCTAGTTGTGGTGAGAGGGGGCTCTCTTTGTTGCGGTGTGCAGGCTTCTCATCGCAGTGGCTTCTCTTGTTGCGGAGCACGGGCTCTAGGTGCATAGGCTTCAGTAGTTTTGGCACATGGGCTCAGTAGTTGTGGCTCAGAGGCTCTAGAGCGCAGGCTCAGTAGTTGTTGCACACGGGCTTCGTTGCTCCATGGCATGCGGGATCTTCCCGGACCAGTGCTCAAAACTGTGTCCCCAGGTGAGGGTGAGCATGTCAGGGTGCGGGGCCCATGTCTCCAGGATGCAGGTGACCGTCTGGATGTAATCGGTGTAGCAGACGAGGTCTGAGCAGCCCCAGGCCCTCTGGAGCATCAGCAGGAGCACAGGGGCAGTCCAGCCGCAGAGCATGCTGCCTGCCAGAGCCTGCTATCCTACTTCTTTCTCAGAAATCCATTATCTCTGTGCTTCGGGCAATCCGGTGGTGGGCTCCCAGGGGATGGCAGCTGGGCTTGGCGTGAGGGATGGGTGTCTGGAAGAACAGGCAGGGGACTGGGGTGGGAAGCTATAACCTGCCCCAAGTCACCGACCAGACAGCACAAGACCTGTCACCCAGACGGATGGCAGCTGGGCTCCGGGCAGGCGGGCCACGCAGAGGCAAAGGCAACCATCAGTCACGTCCCAAAGAGGTCACACGCGGACAGAAGACAGAGGTTGTTGGGCAGGGACCGATCACCTGCATGGGGGATGGACTGACAGCAGCCGAGGGCTGGCCCGTCAGTCAGACAGGAGAAGGCAAGCAAAGAGGTAGCTGGTCACCCAGGCAGACAGACAGACAGGCAGACAGGCAGGCAGGCACACAGACAGACAGCCGTGTGTCTGTCAGTCACGCGCAGGGAGAAGCAGGCAGGCAGTCGAACCCCGAGCCCTTCGGTCACTCAGCAGAGAGACGCCAGTGGCTCCGCCAGAGGCGGTGCCTGCCATCCCAGCCCCACCGCGTGCTCAGGGCAGGGAGGAAGGGGAGGATGTGGTCCATTCTTTTTTCTTTATTTTGCTCTGCAGCAGTTATTTCCACTATTTTATCTTCCACCTCACTTATCCATTTTTCTGCTTCAGTTATTCTGCTATTGATCCCATCTAGAGTATTTTTTATTTCATTTATTATGTTTTTAATCGATGCTTGATTCATCTTTAGTTCTTCTAGGTCCTTGTTAACTGTTTCTTGCATTTTGTCTATTTCCAAGATTTTGGATCTTGGAAATAGAATCTTGGATCATCTTTACCATCATTATTCTGAATTCTTTTTCAGGTATACTGCCTATTACCTCTTCATTTGTTAGGTCTGGTGGGTTTTTATCTTGCTCCTTCTCCTGCTGTGTGTTTTTCTGTCTTCTCATTTTGCTTATGTTACTGTGTTTGGGGTCTCCTTTTTGCAGGCTGCAGGTTCGTAGTTCCCGTTGTTTTTGGTGTCTGTCCCCAGTGGCTAAGGTTGGTTTAGTGGGTTGTGTAGGCTTCCTGGTGGTGGGGACTAGTGCCTGTGTTCTGGTGGATGAAGCTGGATCTTGTCTTTCTGGTGGGCAGGTCCACGTCTGGTGGTGTGTTTTGGGGTGTCTGCAGACTTTTTATGATTTTAGGCCACCTCTCTGCTAATGGGTGGCGTTGTGTTCCTGTCTTTTTTTTTTTTTTTTTTTTTTTTTTTGTATTTTAATTTTTTTTTTATTTTACAAATTTAATCAGTTATACATATACATATGTTCCCATATCCCCTCCCTTTTGCGTCTCCCTCCCACCCTCCCTATCCCACCCCTCCAGGCGGTCACAAAGAACCGAGCTGATCTCCCTGTGCTATGCGGCTGCTTCCCACTAGCTATCTACCTTACGTTTGGTAGTGTATATATGTCCATGCCGCTCTTTCACTTTGTCACAGCTTACCCTTCCCCCTCCCCATATCCTCAAGTCCATGCTCTAGTAGGTCTGTGTCTTTATTCCTGTCTTACCCCTATGTTCTTGATGACATTTTTTTCTTAAATTCCATATATATGTGTCAGCATACAGTATTTGTCTTTCTCTTTCTGACTTACTTCACTCTGTATGACAGACTCTAGGTCCATCCACCTCATTACAAATAGCTCAATTTCATTTCTTTTTATGGCTGAGTAATATTCCATTGTATATATGTGCCACATCTTCTTTATCCATTCATCCGATGATGGACACTTAGGTTGTTTCCATCTCCGGGCTATTGTAAATAGGGCTGCTATGAACATTTTGGTACATGTCTCTTTTTGAATTATGGTTTTCTCAGGGTATATGCCCAGTAGTGGGATTGCTGGGTCATATGGTAGTTCTATTTGTAGTTTTTTAAGGAACCTCCATACCGTTCTCCATAGTGGCTGTACCAATTCACATTCCCACCAGCAGTGCAAGAGTGTTCCCTTTTTTCCACACCCTCTCCAGCATTTATTGTTTCTAGATTTTTTGATGATGGCCATTCTGACTGGTGTGAGATGATATCTCATTGTAGTTTTGATTTGCATTTCTCTAATGAGTAAAGATGTTGAGCATCCTTTCATGTGTTTGTTGGCTGTCTGTATATCTTCTGTGGAAAAATGTCTATTTAGGTCTTCTGCCCATTTTTGGATTGGGTTGTTTGTTTTTTTGCTATTGAGCTGCATGAGCTGCTTATAAATTTTGGAGATTAATCCTTTGTCAGTTGCTTCATTTGCAAATATTTTCTCCCATTCTGAGGGTTGTCTTTTGGTCTTGTTTATGGTTTCCTTTGCTGTGCAAAAGCTTTGAAGTTTCATTAGGTCCCATGTGTTTATTTTTGTCTTTATTTCCATTTCTCTAGGAGGTGGGTCAAAAAGGATCTTGCTGTGATTTATGTCATAGAGTGTTCTGCCTATGTTTTCCTCTAGGAGTTTGATAGTGTCTGGCCTTACATTTAGGTCTTTAATCCATTTTGAGCTAATTTTTGTGTATGGTGTTAGGGAGTGATCTAATCTCATACTTTTACATGTCCCTGTCCAGTTTTCCCAGCACCACTTATTGAAGAGACTGTCCTTTCTCCACTGTACATTCCTGCCTCCTTTATCAAAGATAAGGTGACCATATGTCCGTGGGTTTATCTCTGGGCTTTCTATCCTGTTCCATTGATCTATCTTTCTGTTTTTGTGCCAGTACCATACTGTCTTAATTACTGTAGCTTTGTAGTATAGTCTGAAGTCAGGGAGCCTGATTCCTCCAGCTCCGTTTTTCGTTCTCAAGATTGCTTTGGCTATTCGGGGTCTTTTGTGTTTCCATACAAATTGTGAAATTTTTTGTTCTAGTTCTGTGAAAAATGCCAGTGGTAGTTTGATAGGTATTGCATTGAATCTGTAGATTGCTTTGGGTAGTAGAGTCATTTTCACAATGTTGATTCTTCCAATCCAAGAACATGGTACATCTCTCCATCTATTTGTATCATCTTTAATTTCTTTCATCAGTGTCTTATAATTTTCTGCATACAGGTCTTTTGTCTCCTTAGGTAGGTTTATTCCTAGATATTTTATTCTTTTTGTTGCAATGGTAAATGGGAGTGTTTCCTTGATTTCACTTTCAGATTTTTCATCATTAGTATATAGGAATGCCAGAGATTTCTGTGCATTAATTTTGTATCCTGCAACTTTACCAAATTCATTGATTAGCTCTAGTAGTTTTCTGGTAGCATCTTTAGGATTCTCTATGTATAGTATCATGTCATCTGCAAACAGTGACAGCTTTACTTCTTCTTTTCCCATTTGGATTCCTTTTATTTCCTTTTCTTCTCTGATTGCTGTGGCTAAAACTTCCAAAACTATGTTGAATAAGAGTGGTGAGAGTGGGCAACCTTGTCTTGTTCCTGATCTTAGTGGAAATGGTTTCAGTTTTTCACCATTGAGGACGATGCTGGCTGTGGGTTTGTCATATATGGCCTTTATTATGTTGAGGAAAGTTCCCTCTATGCCTACTTTCTGCAGGGTTTTTATCATAAATGGGTGTTGAATTTTGTCAAAAGCTTTCTCTGCATCTATTGAGATGATCATATGGTTTTTCTCCTTCAATTTGTTAATATGGTGTATCACATTGATTGATTTGCGTATATTGAAGAATCCTTGCATTCCTGGAATAAACCCCACTTGATCATGGTGTATGATCCTTTTAATGTGCTGTTGGATTCTGTTTGCTAGTATTTTGTTGAGGATTTTTGCATCTATGTTCATCAGTGATATTGGCCTGTAGTTTTCTTTCTTTGTGACATCCTTGTCTGGTTTTGGTATCAAGGTGATGGTGGCCTCGTAGAATGAGTTTGGGAGTGTTCCTCCCTCTGCTATATTTTGGAAGAGTTTGAGAAGGATAGGTGTTAGCTCTTCTCTAAATGCTTGATAGAATTCGCCTGTGAAGCCATCTGGTCCTGGGCTTTTGTTTGTTGGAAGATTTTTAATCACAGTTTCAATTTCAGTGCTTGTGATTGGTCTGTTCATATTTTCTATTTCTTCCTGATTCAGTCTTGGCAGGTTGTGCATTTCTAAGAATTTGTCCATTTCTTCCAGGTTGTCCATTTTATTGGCATAGAGTTGCTTATAGTAATCTCTCATGATCTTTTGTATTTCTGCAGTGTCAGTTGTTACTTCTCCTTTTTCATTTCTAATTCTATTGATTTGAGTCTTCTCCCTTTTTTTCTTGATGAGTCTGGCTAATGGTTTATCAATTTTGTTTATCTTCTCAAAGAACCAGCTTTTAGTTTTATTGATCTTTGCTATCGTTTCCTTCACTTCTTTTTCATTTATTTCTGATCTGATTTTTATGATTTCTTTCCTTCTGCTAACTTTGGGATGTTTTTGTTCTTCTTTCTCTAATTGCTTTAGGTGCAAGGTTAGGTTGTTTATTCGAGATGTTTCCTGTTTCTTAAGGTGGGATTGTATTGCCATAAACGTCCCTCTTAGAACTGCTTTTGCTGCATCCCATAGGTTTTGGGTCGTCGTGTCTCCATTGTCATTTGTTTCTAGGTATTTTTTAATTTCCTCTTTGATTTCTTCAGTGATCACTTCGTTATTAAGTAGTGTATTGTTTAGCCTCCATGTGTTTGTATGTTTTACAGCTCTTTTCCTGTAATTGATATCTAGTCTCATAGCATTGTGGTCGGAAAAGATACTTGATACAATTTCAATTTTCTTAAATTTACCAAGGCTTGATTTGTGACCCAAGATATGATCTATCCTGGAGAATGTTCCATGAGCACTTGAGAAAAATGTGTATTCTGTTGTTTTTGGATGGAATGTCCTATAAATATCAATTAAGTCCATCTTGTTTAATGTATCATTTAAAGCTTGTGTTTCCTTATTTATTTTCATTTTGGATGACCTGTCCATTGGTGAAAGTGGGGTGTTAAAGTCCCCTACTATGATTGTGTTACTGTCGATTTCTCCTTTTATGGCTGTTAATATTTCCCTTATGTATTGAGGTGCTCCTATGTTTGGTGCATAAATATTTACAATTGTTATATCTTCTTCTTGGATTGATCCCTTGATCATTATGTAGTGTCCTTCTTTGTCTCTTCTAGTAGTCTTTATTTTAAAGTCTATTTTGTCTGATATGAGAATTGCTACTCCAGCTTTCTTTTGGTTTCCATTTGCATGGAATATCTTTTTCCATCCCCTTACTTTCAGTCTGTATGTGTCTCTAGGTCTGAAGTGGGTCTCTTGTAGACAGCATATATATGGGTCTTGTTTTTGTATCCATTCAGCCAGTCTGTGTCTTTTGGTGGGAGCATTTAGTCCATTTACATTTAAGGTAATTATTGATATGTATGTTCCTATTCCCATTTTCTTAATTGTTTTGGGTTCGTTATTGTAGTTCTTTTCCTTCTGTTGTGTTTCTTGCCTAGAGAAGTTCCTTTAGCATTTGTTGTAAAGCTGGTTTGGTGGTGCTGAACTCTCTCAGCTTTTGCTTGTCTGTAAAGGTTTTAATTTCTCCATCAAATCTGAATGAGATCCTTGCTGGGTAGAGTAATCTTGGTTGCAGGTTTTTCTCCTTCATCACTTTAAGTATGTCCTGCCACTCCCTTCTGGCTTGTAGAGTTTCTGCTGAGAGATCAGCTGTTATCCTGATGGGGATTCCCTTGTGTGTTATTTGTTGTTTTTGCCTTGCTGCTTTTAATATGATTTCTTTGTGTTTAATTTTTGACAGTTTGATTAATATGTGTCTTGGTGTATTTCTCCTTGGATTTATTCTGTATGGGACTCTCTGTGCCTCCTGGACTTGATTAACTATTTCCTTTCCCATATTAGGGAAGTTTTCAACTATAATCTCTTCAAATATTTTCTCAGTCCCTTTCTTTTTCTCTTCTTCTTCTGGAACCCCTATAATTCGAATGTTGGTGCGTTTAATGTTGTCCCAGAGGTCTCTGAGACTGTCCTCTGTTCTTTTCATTCTTTTTTCTTTATTTTGCTGTGCAGCAGTTATTTCCACTATTTTATCTTCCACCTCACTTATCCGTTCTTCTGCCTCAGTTATTCTGCTATTGATCCCATCTAGAGTATTTTTTATTTCATTTATTGTGTTTTTAATCGATGCTTGATTCGTCTTTAGTTCTTCTAGGTCCTTGTTAACTGTTTCTTGCATTTTGTCTATTCTATTTCCAAGATTTTGGATCATCTTTACCATCATTATTCTGAATTCTTTTTCAGATAGACTGCCTATTACCTCTTCATTTGTTAGGTCTGGTGGGTTTTTATCTTGCTCCTTCTCCTGCTGTGTGTTTTTCTGTCTTCTCATTTTGCTTATGTTACTGTGTTTGGGGTCTCCTTTTTGCAGGCTGCAGGTTCGTAGTTCCCGTTGTTTTTGGTGTCTGTCCCCAGTGGCTAAGGTTGGTTTAGTGGGTTGTGTAGGCTTCTTGGTGGAGGGGAGTACTGCCTGTGTTCTGGTGGATGAGGCTGGATCTTGTCTTTCTGGTGGGCAGGTCCACGTCTGGTGGTGTGTTTTGGGGTGTTTGCGGACTTTTTATGATTTGAGGCAGCCTCTCTGCTAATGGGTGGCGTTGTGTTCCTGTCTTGCTAGTTGTTTGGCATAGGGTGTCCAGCACTGTAGCTTGCTGGTCGTTGAGTGAAGCTGGGTGCTGCCGTTGAGATGGAGATCTCTGGAAGATTTTCGCCGTTTGATATTATGTGGAGCTGGGAGGTCTCTTGTGGACCAGTGTCCTGAAGTTCGCTCTCCCACCTCAGAGGCTCAGCACTGACTCCTGGCTCCTCAATTTGGGATGATTTGTTGTCTATTCATGTATTCCACAGATGCAGGGTACATGAAGTTGATTGTGGAGCTTTAATCCGCTGCTTTTGAGGCTGCTGGGAGAGGTTTCCCTTTCTCTTCTTAGTTCTCAGAGCTTCTGGGTCTCAGCTTTGGATTTGGCCCCGCCTCTGCATGTAGGTCGCCGGAGGGCGTCTGTTCTTCGCTCAGACAGGACAGGGTTAAAGGAGTAGCCTCTTCGGGGACTCTGGCTCACTCAGGCCGGGCGGGAGGGAGGGGCACGGAGTGCGGGGCGAGCCTGCAGCGGCAGAGGTCGGCGTGACGTTGCACCAGCCCGAGGCGCGCCGTGCGTTCTCCCAGGGAAGCCGCCCCTGGATCCCGGGACCCCGGCAGTGGCAAGCTGCACAGGCTCCCGGAAGGGCGGTGCGGACAGTGACCTGCGCTCGCACACAGGCTTCTTGGCGGTGGCAGCAGCAGCCCCAGCCCGTCACTGGGCTCCGCGCTTTCAGCCGCAACTCGCGCCCGTCTGTGGAGCCCCTTTAAGCAGCGCTCTTAATCCCCTCTCCTCGTGCACCAGGAAACCAAGAGGGAAGAAAAAGTCTCTTGCCTCTTCGGCAGCTCCAGAGTTTTCCCGGACTCCCTGCCGGCTAGCTGTGGCACATTAGCCCCCTTCAGGCTGAGTTCTCGCTGCCAGCCCCAGTCCTCTCCCTGCGCTCTGACCGAAGCCCGAGCCTCAGCTTCCAGCGCCGCCCGCCCCGGCGGGCGAGCAGACAAGCCTCTCGGCCTGGTGAGTGCCACTCGGCACCGATCCTCTGTGTGGGGATCTCTCCGCTTTGCCCTAGCCAGGTATGTGGGGAGTTTCTTGCCTTTTGGGAGGTGTGGGTTCTTCTGCCAGCATTCATTAGGTGTTCTGTAGGAGTTGTTCCACGTGTAGCTGTATTTCTGGTGTATCCGTGGGGAGGAAGGTGATCTCCGTGTCTTACTCTTCCGCCATCTTACCCCGCTAATCCTGACCATTTTTTTGATTGGATTGTTTGTTTTTTAAATGTTGAACTTAATGAGCTGTTTATATATTTTGGAGATTAATCCTTTGTCCATTGATTCATTTGCAAATATTTTCTCCCATTCCGAGGGCCGTCTTTTTGTCTTGTTTATGGTTTACTTTGCTGTGCAAAAGATTTTAAGTTTCATTAGGTCCCAATTGTTTAGTTTTGTTTTTATTTCCATTACTCTAGGAGGTAGGCAAAAAAAGATATTGCTGTGATTTATGTCAAAGAGTGTTCTTCCTATGTTTTCCTCCAAGAGTTTTATAGTCTCCTGTCTTACATTTAGGTCTTTAATCCATTTTCAGCTTATTTTTGTGTATAGTGTTAGGGAGTGTTTTAATTTCATTCTTTTACATGTAGCTGTCCAGTTTTCCCAGCACCACTTATTGAAGAGACTGTCTTTTCTCCATTGTATATTCTTGCCTCCTCTGTCATAGATTAGTTGACTATAGGTGCATGGGTTTATCTCTGGGCTTTCTATCCTGTTCCATTGATCTATATTTCTGTTTTTCTGCCAGTACCATATTGTCTTAATTACTGTAGCTCTGTAGTATAGTCTGAGGTCAGGGAGTCTGATTCCTCCAGCTCTATTTTCTTCCCTCAGTACTGTTTTGGCTATTCTGGGTCTTTTGTGTCTCCATAGAAATTTGAAGATTTTTTGTTCTAGCTCTGTAAAATATGCCACTGGTAATTTGGTAGGGATTGCATTCAATCTGTAGATTGCTTTGGGTAGTATCGTCATTTTCACAATATTGATTCTTCCAATCCAAGAACATGATATATCTCTCCATCTGTTGGTATCATCTTTAATTTCTTTCATTAGTGTCTTATTATAGTTTTCTGAGTACAGGTCTTTTACCTCCTTAGGTAGGTTTATTCCTAGGTATTTTATTCTTTTTGCTGCAATGGTGAATGGGACTGTTGCCTTAATTTCTCTTTCTGATCTTTTGTTGTTAGTGTATAGGAATGCAAGAGATTTCTGTGTATTAATTTTGTATCCTGCAACATTACCAAATTCATTGATTAGCTCTAGTAGTTTTCTGGTTGCATCTTTAGGATTTTCTGTTTACAGTATTATGTCAGCTACAAACAGTGACAGTTTTACTTCTTCTTTTCCAGTTTGTATTCCTTTTATTTCTTTTCCTTCTCTGATTGCTGTTGGCTAGGACTTCCAAAACTATGTTGAATAATAGTGGTGAGAGTGGACATCCTTGTCTTATTCCTGATCTTAGAGGAAATGCTTTCAGTTCTTCACCACTGAGAATGATGTTTGCCGTGGATTTGTCATACATGGCCATTATTATGTTGAGGTAGGTTCCCTCTATGCCACTTTCTGGAGAGTTTTTATCATAAATGGGTGTTGAATTTTGTCAAAAGCTTTTTCTGCATCTACTGAGATGATCGTATGGTTTTTATACTTCAGTTTGTTAATATGGTGTATCACATTGATTGATTTGTGTATACTGAAGAATCCTTGCATCCCTGGGATAAATCCCACTTGACCATGGTGTATGATCCTTTTAATGTGTTGTTGGATACCATTTGCTAGCATACTGTTGAGGATTTTTGCATCTATATTCATCAGTAATATTGGTCTGTAATTTTATTTTTTTGTAGTATCTTTGTCTGGTCTTGGTATCAGGGTGATGGTGGCCTCGTAGAAGGAGTTTGGAGTGTTTCTTCCTCTGCAATTTTTTTGGAAGAGTTTGAGAAGCATGGGTGTTAGCTCTTCTATAAATGTTTGGTAGCATTCACCTGTGAAGCCATCTGGTCCTCGACTTTTGTTTGTTGGAAGATTTTTAATCCCAGTTTCAATTTCATTACTTGTGATTGGTCTGTTCATGCTTTCTATTTCTTCCTGGTTCAGGCTTGGAAGGTTATACCTTTCTAAGAATTTGTCCATTTCTTCCAGGTTGTCCATTTTATTGGCATAGAGCTGCTTGTAGTAGTCTCTTATGATGCTTTGTATTTCTGCGGTGCCTGTTTTAACTTCTTCTTTTTCATTTCTAATTTTATTGATTTGAGTCCTCTCCCTCTTTTTTGTGATGAGTCTGGCTAAAGATAAAGATTTATCAATTTTGTTTATCTTCACGAAGAACCAGCTTTTAGTTTTATTGATCTTTGCTATTGTTTTGTTTCTATTTCATTTATTTATGCTCTGATTTTTATGATTTCTTTCCTTCTACTAACTTTGGGTTTTGTTTGTTCTTCTTTCTCTGGTTCCTTTAGGTGTAAGGTTAGAATTTTTATTTGAGATTTTTCTGGTTCCTTGAGGTAGGATTTTATTGCTATAAACTCCCCTCTTAGAACTGCTTTTGTTGCATACCATAGGTTTTGGATCGTTGGGTTTTTGGTTGTCATTTTTCTCTAGGTATTTTTTGATTTCCTCTTTGATTTCTTCAGTGATCTCTTGGTTATTTAGTAACATATTGTTTAGCCTCCATGTGTTTGTGTTTTTTACGTTTTTTTCCCTGTAATTTATTTCTAATCTCATAGCGTTGTGGTCGGAAAAGATACTTGATATGATTTCAAATTTCTTAAATTTACCGAGACTTGATTTGTGACCCAAGATGTGATCTATCCTGGAGAATGTTCCGTGTGCACTTGAGAAGAACGTGTAATCTACTGTTTTCAGATGGAATGTCCTATAAATATCAATTAAATCTATCTGGTCTATTGTGTCATTTAAAGCTTGTGTTTCCTTATTAATTTTCTCTCTGGATGATCTGTCCATTGGTGTAAGCGAGGTGTTAAAGTCCCCCACTATTATTGTGTTACTGTAGATTTTCTCTTTTATAGCTGTTAGCATTTGCCTTATGTATTGAGGTGCTCCTATGTTGTATGCATATATGTTTATAACTGTTATATCTTCTACTTGGGTTGATCCCTTGATTATTATGTAGTGTCCTTCCTTGTCTCTTGTAACATTTTTTATTTTAAAGTCAATTTTTTGTGATATGAGTATTGCTACTCCAGCTTTCTTTTGATTTCCATTTGCACGGAATATCTTTTTCCATCCCCTCACTTTCAGTCTGTATGTGTCCCTAGGTCTGAAGTGGGTCTCTTGTAGACAGCATATAGGTGGGTCTTGTTTTTGTGTCCATTCAACAAGCCTGTGTCTTTTGGCTGGGGCATTTAATCCACTCATGTAAGGTAATTATTGATATGTATGTTCCTATTACCATTTTCTTAATTGTTATGGGTTTGTTTCTGTACTTTCTTTTCTCCTCTTGTGTTTCTCACTTAGAGAAGTTCCTTTAGCATTTTTTGTAGAGCTGGTTTGGTGGTGCTGAGTTCTTTTAGCTTTTGCTTTTCTGCAAAGCTTTTGATTTGTCTGTTAACTCTGAATGAGATCCTTGCTGGGTAGATCATCTTGGTTGTAGGTTCTTCCCTTTCATCACATTAAATATATCATGCCTCTCCCTTTTGGCATGTAGAATTTCTTCTGAGAAATCAGTGGTTAACTTTATGCGAGTTCCCTTGTATGTTATTTGTCATTTTTCTCGTTATTTCTAATAATTTTTCTTAGTCTTTAATTTTTGTCAATTTGATTACTATGTGTCTCTGCATGTTTCTCCTTGGGTTTATCCTGCCTGGGACTCTCTGAGCTTCCTGGACTTGGGTGGCTATTTCCTTTCCCATGTTAGGGAAGTTTTGGACTATAATCTCTTCAAATATTTTCTCGGGTCCTTTCTCTGTCTTCTCTTTCTGGGACCCTTATAATGTGAATGTTGTTGCACTTAATGTTGTCCCAGAGGTCTTTCAGGCTGTCTTCATTTCTTTTCATTCTTTTTTCTTTTATTCTGTTCCATGGCAATGAATTCCACCATTCTGTCTTCCAGGTCACTTATCCATTCTTCTGCCTCAGTTACTCTGCTTTTGATTCCTTCTAGTGCATTTTTCATTTCAGTTATTGTATTGTTCATCTCTGCTTGTTTGTTTTTCAATGCTTCTAGGTGTTTGTTCTTTAATTCTTCTAGGTCTTTGTTAAACACTTCTTGCATCTTCTCAATCTTTGCCTCCATTCTTCTTCTGAGGTCCTGGATCATCTTTGCTATCATTACTCTGAATTCTTTTTCTGGAAGGTCACCTACCTCCACGTCATTTAGTTGTTTTTCTGGGGTTTTATTTTTTCCTTCATCTGGTACATAATCCTCTCTGCCTTTTCATTTTTTCTGTCTTTCTGTGAATGTGGTTTTCCTTCCACAGGCTGCAGGATTGTAGTTCTTCTTGCTTCCTTGTCAATTTTAGGTATAACTAGCTTGATGTTGTTTTCCTTTCTTTGCCCAAACGTAACCTTTTTAAGTTTTCTTCTCTTAATCTTTATTCATTAACTCTGTTGGTAACTGACATTGTCATCATGAAATTTCCCATCAGTAATTATATAAGCTAATTTCTGCAATACGAATAGTTGAAATTATTTTTCTAAGTTCTAAAATAATATTTCTTCATAAACAATTCCCTAGAGTCTGCCTTTTGGAATCCCTCTTCCCACCTAGTTTGGAGATTCATTTCTAAAATAGGGATCATGAATTATTTGTAGTGAGGTGGATGGACCTAGAAACTGTCATACAGAGTGAAGTCAGAAAGAGAAAAACAAATACCGTATGCTAAGACGTATATATGTAATCTAAAAAAAAAAATGTCTCTTAAGTACCTAGGGGCAGGACAGGTATAAAGACGCAGATGTAGAGAATGGACTTGAGGACATGGGGAAGGGGAAGGGTAAGCTGGGACGAAGTAAGAGAGTGGCATGGACATATATACACTACAAAACGTAAAGTAGACAGCTATTGGGAAGCAGCCGCATAGCACAGGGAGATCAGCTTGGTGCTTTGTGACCACCTAGAGGGGTGGGATAGGGAGGGTGTGAGGGAGACGCAAGAGGGAGGAGATATGGGGATATATGTATATGTATATCTGATTGACTTTGTTATAAAGCAGAAACTAACACACTATTGTAAAGCAATCATATTCCAATAAAGATGTTTAAAAAATAAAAAATTAAAAAATAAAAATTAAACCACGCCCACAGTTGCTTTAGGAAAAAAATAAATAAAATAAAATAGGGATCAGCACATCAGATAATACAGTTACTATACATTTCACCCAAGCTTTAAAAATGCATTGAATAGGATAGAGAAGATGTGATACATATATACAATGGAATATTACTCAGCCATAAAAAGGAACACAATTGGATCATTTGTAGAGACATGGATGGACCTAGAGACTGTCATACAGAGTGAAGTAAATCAGAAAGAGAAAAACAAATACTGTATATTAACGCATATATGTGCGATCTAGAAAAATGACAGATGATCTTATTTGCAAAGCAGAAATAGAGACACAAACATAGAGAACAAACATGTGGATACCAAGGGGGAAAGGGGGTGGTGGTGTGGGATGAATTGGGAGATTGAGATTGACATGTATACACTATTGATACTATGTATAAAATAGATAACTAATGAGAATCTACTGTATAGCTCAGGGAACTCTACTCAGTGCTCTGTGGTGACCTAAATGGGAAGGAAATCCAAAAAAGAGGGGATATATATATACATATAGCTGATTCACTTTGCTGTACAGTAGAAATTAACACAACAGTGTATAGCAACTATACTCCAATAAAAATTAATTTTAAAAAATTCATTGAATATTTTACTGCTTAAATCCTCTAGGTAATATAGAAATCTTTGGGGAATTTTTATATTGTATTAATTGAAGCATATCAAGGTTGATTGATTCTAAAGACCATGAATTCTACCTACATAACAGGAGGCAAAAGTAAAAATTAGTAATTGCAATTTCTATTCCACTTCATTAATTCTAGTTTAAGCTACTTTTGGTGTGTTCTATGGAGGAAAAGGGTTATTTGAAGAGTTGTCACTATATTTGTCTCTAGCAAAACTAAAGTTTGTTTGTTTGTTTTTTTTTATTCCAGTTGCTCACCAATTGGAAGACTGAGTTTTCCAGGAATTCTTCAAAGTATAATTTTCAGGACTCTGGCTACCAAAGGCTAATTCTTATCTTTCTCTAAGTTATAGCACATTCATGGGTTCTTCAGACATTAAAATAAAGGCCAACCCTTTAGGGTGAACGGAGTAGAAAATAAGAGGCCATTTATAGCTTTAAGTTCTTTCTTTATAAAAAGAACTGCTCTGTGTGCCTGGTTTGTGAGGTGATGCTGACGGCCCATCTCTCAGTGGGCAGGTGGAGCCACCTTTGTCACCGTGTCTGGCTTCAGCTAGGACGTGGATTCAATAACATTATGCTGACTAGCAAGCTACAAAGCCTCTGACGCAGGGTCATCACATCTAAAGCTTGATTTTATGTCAGTAGCTGACCTTCTTTTCACCTTCTTCCCCATGGACTTCTTAACTTAGTGTTTCTAAAGATATTATACAGTGCCACCTTGCTGACTTAGACGAGGCAGTGACAAATTTAATGTTACTTCACCTCTGCAAGGGAGAATTTAAGGCCCATCACTGTGTCCAGAACTCAAGTAGCATATTTGAATATTCTGAACGCAAAACTGGTTGCATTAACTAGACTGGAATGGAAATGATGAAAAAAGACAAGCTGTGCAAGGAATTATTAGTTTATCTTCTGGAGAAGGTTATCTCAGAGGTCAAACATTTCTTTTGTCTAACAATGCTTGGAATAAAGAAACACCCCTACTTATAGTCAAGGCTAAGGGATGAATAATCTCTTAAACTGTGCCCCATATCCAAGATGCTGTTATTTAGAGGGTGTGAGCACAAGATAGAAAACACAGGTCTAATGCCTTTTCCTGATCTCAATGTTTTTAAAAGGAAATTTGCATTTTGGTTCACTTTTCACTGAAGCAAAATGACAATTTACATTTCAATTGTGGTTTTCCCTAGGCACTGTGTAGTTCACTGAACATGTCAGTCTATCAGCATTTTCTACAGCTAATGTTTCGGTGTCTAAAATGGTGTGACAATACCACTTTCATGATACTATTTTTCTCCTGTGTAAGAGTGCATAATGAGTTATATACCCCTAATAATATGTTTGCCCCCTGAATGTAAAAGCAGGCAAGGTCAGAAGTTACATTAATCATTTGGTGATGGGCTCATTTGGTCAAATGTCATCAAATAATTTTCTGAGAGCTAAAAATTAGTCAAATTCTTGGCTTAACTAAAATGCCTAGTGGGTTAAAGTAAATGATTATTCAGTTCAGTCACAGACAGTTGATCTGGTAGGCCTAGATGATGATGTTCTAATTAATGCATTATAATATCAATCAAAAATTACTTACTGGGCACCGATCAGGTACATTACACTGATATTCAGTAGGGAGCCACGAGGAAATAACCCACTAAGACATTAGCTAAATGAAGACATATACTGAGCAACCATAAACTGCAAGCTAATGGGGTAGACATGTGTCATTATGAAGTATCAACCTGTAACTATGGGATTGAATGACCTGAAAGCACAGATGTCCTCTGGATTACCCAACCAAGCAGGGATCCAAAGGATCCAAAATTTAACCCTCTTTAAATCACAGCTGTCTCTGCCTGGGAGAATAGAGAAGTTACAGAAGTTAAGGCTGGCAGTAAAATGACCACATAGCCTGCAAATTCTCAAAGGGAGGAACTCCATTACTAACTATTAGAATCATCTGGGGATTGGGATGTTTGTACAAAGTCAGACTGCTAGAAGCCACCTGAGACATAATTAATGCAAATCCAGCATGCACGTTTTAAATAAGTTCTTTAGTTAATTGTAAAGTAGGTGGTATATAGTTCACATATTGAGAAATACACTTTATGGTTTCACATAGAACCCTAGGTCCATACCATCGTTCCCATTTGTTTTGGGAAGGTACAACTTAAGTGTATTTTTAATGTATATAAAGTCTAGTATACGGGTATAAGAATTCAGAACCATGATAACATTTTCAGGTATTATTTCTATTACTATTTGTCTTATTTCCTTAAATCTGAATTTGCAAACTGGCAGCCTACTGGCCAGATGTGGTCCATAGGTAGTTTTTTAAATTGGCCCAAATAGCATTTTTAAAATTAATTTTCAACATTACAGCTTAGAAGATGATACATCAAAACTTGAAATTCTAATTAATCTCTTTAAAAATCAGATGATCTGAGAGCATTGGCCCTTGATTCCCAAATGGCCTCAGTCAGCCAAAACTGAAAAGCAGCTGCCCCTTTTGATGGCCCGTCTGCCATAATCTCATGGCTCCAGATCATCTCCCTGACACCATGGCCAAGTGTAAGGTGCCATTTGTCACCACGATATTTCAGATGCTGTCTTCCACCCCGCCCACTTGATTCATTTATATCACCTGCCTACCTCCTCAAGGCACTGGAGTTTGTGACCCTGTCTTAAGGGTACTTCAAAACCAATTGCTTTTGAACAGTATTTGATGATAAAGACAGATATTCCATGTTCAGACTTGTTCGACTGTATCCCCCTGGGATGCCCGTACTATGCTCCTAGGCAGAATCTGGGCTAATTCGTTTAAAGAATGCCCATTAATCAAAAGAAGGTCCAATCTAACTCAAGCCTTTCTAAGAGGCTACACAATTTGCTATGTCTAATTGATGTGCATATTTTATTTTGTGAGTTTTCTTTTTTTTTTTTAACAGCAAAAGGAAAGATACTGCTATAGAGACTGTCATTTTACAGAAAACACAGTTGGTTACAGTATTTTACCAAAAATAGAAATAATGTTTTTTAAAAAACACTCTAAAAACTCACCTTAAATCAATCACATGTGATTAATAACTCAAGAATATTCAATGGGCAATTCATGTCCTACGTTTCTTTCATTCCATAAAAAAAAATAGTTAAAATATTTTAAATTATTTCTCAGAAGGACCTTGAAAATCAAACATGTTGCCTTTTCCCAAGACCAAATATAACCTGGCAATGGAAAAATAAGCATTTTCCTTCGTTATTTTTACTCCCTTGATTATGTTCACTGAAAATAACTCTCAAGAAAATTCGAGGTAAAAATCTGTTAATGAAATATTGCCTGGGTTTAAGTTTGAAAATTGCATGTCATGACATTATTTCTCTCCTGCAGTTCAGGTCTCCCTTTTACCTAGGGCAGCAGAAGCTCTGTGGATTAATTCATGGTGATTTAGGTTTGGGTTCCAAGTCTCTCATTTTTTGTCTCTGTGAACTTAATACTACTTATTTTGCTTCTGTAAAATGCGATAATAATCCTACTTCATAGACTCATTAGGAGGATAAATGTACTTTGATTAATAAAGTACATGGCACAGGTTCAATAAGTGAGAGCCTTAATCAGTGAGGGTGACTCTTTTTCTGATACTTACTAAAGAATATTTTATAGGACCTAAGAAAAACTCCTGAAAAAGTAAGTAGTAAACCCTTGTTTCAATTTTCCTTTTAAAGAGATTTGTTCACCCAACAAAAGAAAAGGCAAATGAATATGTTATTCATGACAAAGCACTGTTTAGGCTAATAGCTAGTCATCACTCCTACCTAAGACTCTTTCTCAGTCTCTAAAAATTAAAGTCTACAGAAAAGTAAATGTTTCTTTTAAAAATTAACTTTTATTTTTGAAAATAAGATCAGAAGAGCTATTAACACAGATCCAAAAGGGAGTTACTAGAAAGTCAGCTGGTCTTCCAAAGAATCACGCTGAAGAAATGGGGCCTCTTAACTGGCCCAGGAAGGTGGGCAAGCAGCACCCCCAGAGCATCAGTCAGACCTTTTCTGCTCTTCCTCTAGACCTCTGGTACCCTCATCCTCTTTTATCCCTGCTACTCAAGCTCTTGTTTTTCCTCCTCAAAGCGGAAGATCGAATATGAATGATGGAAAGGTTGATATGACAGTTAACATCTTTTTGAACCCTTACTACGTGTCATTCACTAAGATATACATTTTATACGTATATATCAATCAATCCTGACAAGAAGCCACAGAGGAAGGAATTATTGCTCCATTTAAGAGGTTGGCCAGGGCTTCCCTGGTGGCGCAGTGGTTGAGAGTCCGCCTGCCGATGCAGGGGACATGGGTTAGTGCCCCGGTCTGGGAAGATTCCACATGCTGCGGAGTGGCTGGGCCCGTGAGCCATGGCTGCTGAGCCTGCGCGTCTGGAGCCTGTGCTCCGCAATGGGAGAGGCCACAACAGTGAGAGGCCCGCGTACCGCAAAAAAAAAATAATAATAAATAAATAAATAATAAAAATAAAAAAAGAGGTTGGCCAGATCACACAGTCTCTAGGTTGTCCTGGGACACAAGCCTGGTTTGCCTAAATTCAAGCCAGTTATAAATGCAATAATGATTAGTAGTGTTTTCTATATTTTTTTAAAAAGCAGTGAATTAATATTTATATTTTTTCTATTAAATTTAAAATTAGCAACATATTCTTTGCTTGAGTTTGTTCCAGAGTTGCTGACTTTGTTTATATTTTTTTCTTTGTTTTTTTCCTACAACTTACTGGCTCTCAGTAGATAGAAAGTTTTAAACTTAAGTTGTTTTTTGAGTCATGCATTATTTTATAATTTAGGAATTTTCTTTGTATAAAGCTGTAATTGCCTCTCATGGACATCACAGCACAGGACATATTTATTAAGTAACTGTCAACTATATGTAGTTTATTGACTACTTCTTGATTCTATTTTCTTCATTCCAAAATATAACAAAACTGTATATTCTCTCCATTTTTCTATACCATCAAAGTTTTACTTCAACTTAAGTGAATTTTTAAATGTTAAAAATTATGGTGATTCTTTATATCTCAAAAATTTATCTTCCCTTTGGCTCAGCAACTCTTCTAGTCACATTTTAATATCTTATTGTCTTTGGTTTTTTTCTAATGTGCCATTTATTTTTTTCTTCTAGATCTTGGAATCTTAAAATGCTTAAGCTGAAGGAGACCTTGGAAATAATTTCATGTGATTCTCTCATCTTGCAGTTGAGAAAATTAAGTTTCGGAGGGTTTGAATGGCTTACTCAAGACCACATAGCTAGTGCTACAGCTGAAAATCACATTCTGTGCACTTTCCAAGTCTCTTATGCTTTCCTGCTCATTGTAAGTAAAAAACATTAGAAACAAAAACCTCTCTTAGCCTCCGCAAATTGCTTGAAAGTTCTGTGTGACAATAATTTCTACCATAGCCTATTAGACCCATCCTCTCATCCTGACCTTGTCTCCTTGAAATCTTCTTCTTTTATAGCTTACATTATTTTATTCAATCAGTTAATTTTAAGGTTCTGGGCTATTATTTAGTCAAGTGAATTTAATTTCATTGGGATGCTTGTTCTTTGGTGCACATGAAGAGAGAAATATTTAAGAGTCATGTTAGCAGTTCAGCTCAATGGGTCATTTGCATTTTATTTTTTTAAAACAAGTTTGTGCTCTACTTAATATTTGGATGTATGGTCTTGAATAGATGTCAACATTTTCTCACAGCTGAGCCCAATGGCACTTGGATGTCAGCAACGTAAAATGGGGAGAATAGTGTACTAGATTTACCCTGGAAATTGTGAAATAAAATTCATATTTTATGGCAAGACAAAAAAACTTAAACAATTTTCTCTGCCCTTTGGCCTCCTCTCTCCCCTCTACTGTGTATTATATATGTCCATTATGTGCCAACTAAACCTCCCTTATTGGGAGAAATACCTGCTCAACCATAAAGAGCAACATTCTACTAGCACCAAGACAACTCCTTAAAAGATAACATTCCTTCTTGACTTTGTAAGGGGTCATGATGGCCCATCACTTTGTACTTACAGATCTGGATTGTGCAAACTGTCTATGTCACTTAATGCACAGCTCTCTGTCTCAAAAACCTATGTAACTATGCATTGATCTCTAACAGGCAGAATAGTTCTTGGAGCTTTCTGAGAGGCTATTCCTGGGTCATAATCCGCAATTTGGCCTGAATACAATTTTCCATTTCTTTCTTAGACTGACTGATTAATTTTTTTTGGACAAAATTTAAGGTTAATAACCTTTTTCTTAAAAAAACATTTTTTTTTTTGTTCTTTTAGAAAATGCATACTGAAGCTCAACACCCACCAAGAGGCAACCCCAGTTTTTGGGTAACAACACCATCCTGTTACCTCACCACTGACCAGTCAGAGGAAGGTCACACACCCTACAGACCATCCCCTACTCCCCCTGAAATTTTGCCTATAAAAACGTTTCCCTGAAAATCATCAGGGAGTTGGAGTCTTTTGAGCATGAGCCACCTATTCTCTTTGCATGGCCCTTGCAATAAACTTTTCTCTGCTCCAAACTCTGATGTTTCGGTTTGTTTGGCCTCACCGTGCGTCAGGCACACAAACTTGGGTTTGACAACAGTATGATTCAGAAAAATGGTGTGTGTATATATATAATATATATCAATTAATAAATTAATATAACATACATATATAAAGAAAGGGAGAGAGAAAGAGAAACAAATGTTAACATTTAGGATATTTTGTGAATATGCAGAAATTCTCTGTACTATTTTTGCAACTTTTCTATAAAGTCTGCAATTATTTCAAAATAAATTAAAAACATAATTGGCAGCATGAAAACTTATATGATATGCCATTCACTTAAGACTGGCATTCTGATAACTTAAGAAAAATAAACAGTGAACTGTAAAAAACCTCTTTCACTGATACATACTTAACATTCTCAGATAAATGGCAGCCTTTACTTATATAGTTAGCTCTTGAATAACAAATCCCCTGGGAAAGGGATGCTGTTGTTAGAAGTCAGCTGTGTTAAATTAAAACGGAAAAAGAAAAATATAAATTATGTGAAGTGGAGCTATCTGTGATTATAGTTGATGTCAAAAATTCCCACCTCTTCTGCTCTGCCCATAGCTTCTATTTTTCCTAGTCCTATTGTAGTAAACTGGGCAAAACCTTAGCAATAATTTTGCATATTTTTCTACTGTGTCTTTTGTCCCAGTTTCTCTCCCTCCACTCAAGATCCCTCTGCCTCTGGTTCCCTCTAGTCAGGACTGCCACATGCTGGGAGACAGGTGGATTCATTGACCTTTAATAAATTCATTCTCTCCTAAGTGTTCCCTCAACAGCTCTACATTTTAAACATGTTATGTCTAATTGTGGATGGAAGGGCATTTTTGAAGAGATTTTAACTCTTAGCAAACCGTGGTGGAGATACAGCTGTGTGTATGTGTGTGTGGATATGCTCCCATGAGCCCAAAGAAGGTCTTAAAATCACCGTGGACCACTTGCAGACAGGAGAGGTAGCCAGAATGCCGGCATCATCTACTGCTACTGTCATCACAGCCTCATTTCCCATATTTTTTTTTTTTTTTTTTTTTTTTTTTTTTGTGCTACGCGGGCCTCTCACTGTTGTGGCCTCTCCCATTGCGGAGCACAGGCTCCGGACGCGCAGCCTCAGCGGCCATGGCTCACGGGCCTAGGCGCTCCATGGCATGTGGGATCTTCCCGGACCGGGGCACGAACCCGTGTCTCCTGCATCGGCAGGCAGACTCTCAACCACTGTGCCACCAGGGAAGCCCTCATTTCCCATATTTTGATTCAAGTTCCTTTTTGAATATTTTTTCCTAGCAAGAACATCCACAGATCTTCCTTTGCTAAGAATTCATGATCTGAATTGTTTTTTCATAAAAGACATATACAGTCTTCATGATATATTCCGCCAGATTTGAGGAGATGTGGTTTAGGAAGGCTCCTGTGAGGTCTCATATGGCACATAGAAAATGTGACATGGCAGTTTGGAGTGAAATTATTCATTGTGGTCATAGAAGCATCAGAATTTTAATTGATATGAAAACAGAAGTGGCAGTCACAGATGTAAAAGAAAAATGCTGCTAAAGGATGATTATTAAAATAAGCTGCTTATTTAGGATTTATTATTTGAATGAAAAAGGAACTCTCACACAATATTCTACTATTATCCTGTAAACATAAGAACAAAGGGATATCTGTAAACCCAATTTAATTTTTAGATAAAAATCATGATGAGTCAAAATAAGATTAAGGAAGATTTATCCAAAACACTCAATAGGAAAAAAGACTTCCTAAAACAGAAAAATGTAGAAAATTGAAAGACACACATTCAAAATAATTCTGAAATGGATAGTAAGTTGTCATTTTCACTTTTTATAGTTTAGATAATTAATGAAACAATGAAAACTTTACGTAAACATGTACATGAATAAAAACAAAATTACCTTTTATGTGGACAATGATGCATCCAATGACAAGCAGCACTAGACATTTAACATTCAGAAGTAGAAATAGTGGGGGCTTCCCTGGTGGTCCAGTTGATGAGACTCTGTGCTTCTGATGCAGGGGGGCCAGGGTTTGATCCCTGGTCAGGGAACTAGGATCCCACATGCTGTGAGGCCAAAAACAAAACAAAACAAAACCAAGAAGTAGAAATAGTGTATTAGAAAGTTTGAACCATTAATCCCTCTGTCCACTAGCTTTGTGAGCTTTGCTAAATTACTTAGACTCTCTGACCCCATTTCCTCACTTACAAAATGGAGGTGAAGTGCCTGGCACATAGTAGACACTCAACAAATGGTGGCTAATAGTAGTTATAGAAACAGTTGATTTGTATTGAGTGTTTATTGTGTTCCAGGCACTTTGATAGGAGGTCTCAATGCATTACCTTACTTATCAAGTAGAGGTCACAGTAGTGGTAACAGTGAGATCTCACAGGATGTTAGAGGACTGAGAAAACAATTTTAAAATTTACTAAAATGATACTTAGTTGTAAGAAAATAAAATCTGTATCTGAAGGTCTTAGCAGTAGAGGGTCAAGGGTTGTGTTAAAGTTCAGGGAATCCTGAGATGGTCGAGCTAACACCCTTCCCCTCTATAAGAGCTTTGAGGGGTACTCAGCCTCCAGCTCTCCCACTGAAGCACCATCATTTCTGATGTTGAGATGACTATGGCCTCACCTTCTCCAGATCCTCCCAAGAATCCAAGTCCCAAGAGAGAGCCTTTGACTGACAGCTTCCTACTTATATTTCTGCTCCATTAGATTGACTGAGAGTTGATTAGTGACAATTGATATGCAATTATAATAATGGCCAAAATAATGTCAGGATAATTAACCATCACAGGTCTACTGCAAGTGCATTGCTCCTATTTGTAGTTTTAGTAATACCTTATTACTTCCAGGACTTCTATTGGCTGTAGAAGGAACTCAGTCATGATAGATTCTTAATTCTATATTCTTCATTTAAACCAATGAAAAGCCACTGAAGTTCTAAAGCACACATTTCCATATAAAGACTCAAAGACAAGATCATTGTAAGAATTTCTAAAACATGTTAATTGATTGCACTTTTATTATTAATTTGTTTCAAGTGGTATTTAGTATTCTCTATATTTTACATCCATAATCTATGGCTAAGCTTACCCACTATTCTTCTAAAACTTTTTCCCATTCCTTTTAGTCCAGTATCTATATTATAATGCTCATACACCAAGAATATTGGACATAATGGCATACCATATTCACTCCTTATTCTTGATCAAAATAATTACTCTGTTCATATGCTACGCAAAACATAAATCACCCTAATGATTGATTCCTCATAATACTGTTCTCACTTCACTATTTTTTTGGTTTTTGTTTTTTTTGGTCTGGAATTCTCTTCCATTCACCTCAGTAGGTCCAATCCCACTTATACCTCAAGGAAACTATTCAAATTTCAATTCCACAAAGCACTCAGTCATGTCTCCAGTTCCGGTCAATATTATCTTCCTTTAAAGTCTCAAGTTAATTTAACTAAAACTCATTAGAGCAGTTAGCTCTTTCTATCTGGTTTCACTGAAATTTATGTAGATCCCTCCACTCCAATACAAGACTAGAAGTTCCTAGAGTATGGCATCCATAAACAACTTTGAGGTAGAATTTACATACCATAAAGTTCACCCAATGTCTGTGTATAGTGTGTCTTTGTGATTTTTAATGAATTTATAGAGCTGGGTAACCATCTTCACAAACCAGTTTTAAACATTTCTATCAGCCTCAAAAGTTTTCTCATGTCCATTTACAGTTAACTCGGCTTTCACCCCCAGTTCCAAGCAAACACTGATCTGTTTCCTGCCTCTATAGATTTGCATTTCCTGGACGCTTCATATGATTGGAATTATGCAACATGCAGTCTTTTGGGTCTGGTTTCTCTCAATTAGCATACTGTTTTTTTTTTTTTTTTTTTTTTTTTTTTTTTTTTTTTTTTTTTTTGCGGTACATGGGCCTCTCACTGTTGTGGCCTCTCCTGTTGCGGAGCACAGGCTCCGGACGTGCAGGCTCAGCGTCCATGGCTCACGTGCCCAGCCACTCCGCGGCATGTGGGATCTTCCCAGACCGGGGCACGAACCCGCGTCCCCCACATCGGCAGGCAGACTATCAACCACTGCACCACCAGGGAAGCCCTAGCACACTGTTTTTGAGGTTCATCCATGTCATAGGATTAATCAGTAGTTTGTGTCTTTCTTATTATCTATTCAACACTTGATAAGCATTTGGATTGTTTGCAGTTTGGGGCTATTATAAATAATACTGCTCTGAAATTGGCACACAAGTCTTTTATGGACATGTGTTTTATTTCTCTTGGGTAGATTCCTAGGAGTGGAATTGCTGGGTTGTATCATATGTTTAACTTTTTTAAAAAGCCACCTATTTTCCAAAGTGGCCACACCATTTTACATCTCCACCAGTAATTCGTTTCTCCACATTCTTGCTGTTACTCAGTGTTCTTTATTATAGTCACTGGGGGTGGGGGAGGGGTGGTGTGTATCTCATTTTGGTTTTAATTGGAATCTTCCTAATGACTAATGATGTTGGTGATATTTTAAATGTTTATTAGTTATTCATATATCTTCTTTGGTGAAGTTTCTACTCAACTCTTTTGCCCACTTTTTAATTGAATAGTTTATCTTTTTCTTGAGTTGTAAGAGTACTTTAAATATCCCAGATACAAATCCTATATCAAACATAAAATTTGCAAATATTTTCCTCCAATCTGTGGCTTGATCCTTAGTGATGTTTCTAAAAAAGTAAATGTTTTTTTAATTTTGAGAAGGTCCAATTTATCATTTTTCTTTTGTGCCAGAGCTAAGAAGCCTTTGACTAATCTGACAAAGATTTTCTCTTGTGTCTTCTAGAAGTTTTATAGCTTTAGCTGTTATATTTAGGCCTATGTTCCATTTGGAGTTAATGTTTGTGTATTGTGTGAAATATGAGTCCAAATTAATAGTCTTTTTTCATATAGATGTCCAATTTTCCCAGCATTATTTGTTGAAAAGACTATCTTTTGCCTTGGCAATTTTGTTGAAAATCAACTGACCATATATAGGTTTATTTAAATTCCATTCCATTGATTTCTATGCCTACTCTCACACCAGTAATAACCTGTCTTGATTTTTGTAACTTTATAGTACATTTTGAAATTGAGTAGTGTCATTCCTCCAATTTTATTCTTTTTCAAAATTGTTTTGGCTATTATACACCTTTTAATCTAAGTTACAAAAATCAGCTTGTCTATTTCTATCAAAAAAAATCCTGCTAAGATTTTGAGAGAGATTGTGTTGAATCCATAGATCAATTTAGGAGAACGGCCATCTTAACAATATTGAGCCTTCCAGTCCATGAACATGGAGGGTCAATTTCTCTCAGCCATTTTAAGTAGTTTTCAGTGTATGAGTCTTGCACCTCTTTTGTTACATGTATTTCCAAGCATCTTACTCTTTGTGATGCTATTTGGAATGAAATTATATTTTTAATGCTATTTTTGGAATTTTAATTTGTAGTATATATACATTTTTAAAATTTTGATCTTGTACTCAAAGACTGTGCTACCTCATTTATTAATTCTAGTAGTGTTTGTGTGTTTTCTTCAAGATTTTTACACACATCATCAGGTCATCTGTGAATAAAAACCATCTTACTTCTTCATATTCAATTTGATGCCTTTTATTTCTTTTGTTCCTTTACTGCACTGGCTAAAACTTTGAGTAACATTTTTATTTTTTTTTGTCTGAGTTGGGTCTTCATTGCTGTGCATGGGCTTTCTCTAGTTGCGGCTAGCAGGGGCTACTCCTCATTCCAGTGCACAGGCTTCTCATTGCCGTGGCTTCTCGTTGCAGAGCACGGGCTCTAGGCATGCGGGCTTCAGCAGTTGTGGCTCACAGGATTAGTTGCTCCGCGGCATGTCGGATCTTCCCAGACCAGGGCTCGAACCCGTGTCCCCTGCATTGGCAGGCGGACTCTTAACCATGGCGCCACCAGGGAGGTCCCACTTCTATAGTTTTTAATATATTCACAGAGTTGTGCAACCGTCACCACAATAAATTTTAGAATATAAGTGGTGAGAACAGACATCCTTCTCTTGCTCTTGATCTTAAGGGGAAAGCATTCACTGTTTTACCACTAAGTATGATGTCAGCTGTAGGTTTTTTACAGATGCCCTTTATTAGGAAGGAAGTTCTTTTTTTTTTTTTTTTTTTACTTTTATTTGCATTTATTTTTTGCAGCATTTATTCCCGGGCCATAAGCTTTTGTTTCTTCAATTTCTTCTGGGATATCTTTTTCTTCTGGGCAACCTCCTCTTCTGGTTTAGGAACAATCTGTTCTTTTTCAGTAAGGATCATCTCAATGTGGCACGGAGAGCTCATGTATGGGTTGATCCGACCATGAGCTCTATAAGTCCTGCGCTGCATCTTGGGGGCTTTGTTCACCTGGATATGCTCAATGACCAGAGAATCTACATCTAACCCCTTAAGTTCAGCATTACTCTCTGCATTTTTGAGCATGTGCAGTAAAAATTCAGCACTCTTTTTGGGCCACCGACCCTGCGTCCAGCCCCACTGTTTGGCCTGGGCACACCTACCAACTCCACCATTGTAACGACGGAATGGCACACACTGCTTCTTTAAAGTGACATCCTTCAGATACTTGGTGGCTTTTCGGATATGCATACCCTTAATGGCCTGGGCTGTTTCACGAGTGTTCTTAAAGTGAACACAAAGATTTGAACCTCTCGACTTGCAAGATTTTGTGGGATTTTCTGGGTCAAGTGAATAGCGAACCATTTTTAGAGGTCACCTCAGGCCGCTGACCGGAAAAGCAGGAAGTTCTTTTTTGAGAGTTTTTAATCATAAATGTGTTTCATTTTATCAAATGCTTCTTTGATGAGTTTCATACATCTTTCTGTACAGTGTTGGGTATAATAAATACTTGCTCCATTACAAGGAATTAGATACCAAACAAGCTCCTCTTTAAAATAATACTCCAGTTGTGTTACTTGCTCATGGTGTTGTTGACTCATGTTTTCCCACCTTCAGTCCAGGTTTTGAAAGCTGCGAATGATACTCACCTGCCTTTCTGCCAGTTCCAACACTAGATTTATGAAATGTACAAAGATTTTTTTACCACAACTCCTCTGTACTCAGGAATCACATTTTAGGAACACTCATTTAAATCAGATGGCTTAATCTCAGGTATTTTTGCTCTCCTGCAAAAAAACTTTGATAAAAATAGAAAATTGTCCAGACCATTACACAGGTCTCAAATATCATACATCGTGTGCATAATCCTGTTTTTCTCTCACAATAAAGATACAAGAGTACTTTTGAGCTTTTAGGAATCATTATCTTACAAGGTAATTTAAAAATTGCATAACTTTTGTGTTAAAGGACTTCTTCAGGCATTGATTTTTTTGGTATGTTGAAGCCTTGCCCCAGTAAAAGGATCTTGCTAATTGCCACATATGTTAATGTTTAAGATATACAATTATTATCCAAGTGATCTGTTTGTCAATTTAAATGGGGATTGAGTATGATACATGTTGATTTCAATAGGCTTAAAAAAATTCTTGTCTGATCAATGAATCATATAGGACAAAAAAGGTCATTTTTTAAACTTTAGACTTTTTCTTTCCTCTTAAATGGCTATGAAATTTTTCACTGATAATGTCTGAAATTGAATAAAATTGCCTACGTATACTCTTAATCCCCATATATAAAGACATTTTTATGAGATTACTGTATTGAGACTTCTTGATTTGTGGCTCCCTTAAAATCACGTCTGTATTTGATATATTCATATAAGGACAAGAAAAATGATGCAATTATAGAAAGGTGTAAATGGTGTTAGAGAATGGAAGATAAGGATTAGCATTAATTAAACTGATGCATAATATCATGGATCAGGATAAAAGGGAATCCCTTCTTTTTGAGAAATTACTTTTATTTTTTCTAGGGAAACACACAAAATACTTCTATTGGCAATTCACCTCCACCCTTCAGTTGAATTTCTATTTCCAGAAATGCAGTTTCTCATTGTCAGCCAAACTTTCTGATTGGCGTATTGTTTTCAGAAGAAAGGGATAACTTGTAAGGCTCAAGGAACACAGTTGCAAATTGCTAAGATTCTTCTTTATCACTTGAACGTCTGTTATATACCCTGCACGTGAGCCAAATCTTCACTTAAATTCCAAACTCCATAATAAACATTTCCATGAAGAATTCTTGCAATACACAATAACAAAAGATAGTCAAAACTCTTCTGATTTAGGCAGTTTTTGTTTAAGTAGACTATCTAAACACAGCTGTCACAACTTCCAATAAATACAGAGCAGCATAAAACCACCTGCACTTGATTTTATCCTTGGAAAAGACGCATCTTCCCCCTAGTTATTAGAAAATTCCATACCAAATAAGATAGTTTTCTCATATGGCATGAAATACAGCATTTAACTTAACCTGACTCCTACAACCCAACATAAAACCTGTTCCAGAGCAGAAAGAGACCCATAATTAAAATTGCATCAAATGATAGGTTAACAGAAATACTTAACACCTATAGCCTTAAATGGACAGACAGACATAGAAATGCAGCCTCAGACTGAGACTTTGGGTTGTGAAATGTACACCCACGACCTTGTTTTGCTGGCCTGCTTTGTAACCGCGGGTTCCGCCCTGAGATAGGTGATGGCCCGCTCTCCAGCCGTCTGATAACTCATGAAGATTTCTGTCTCTTCCGCCATCCACTTCACAGGTAGTATGTGACTCCTGCACGCAGCAGGTCCTGAGGCTGCGGCAGGGCTGGGGCCCGGTAGGGCACTTTCTCAGTCGCCACGGGGCCCAGTCGCCGCATCTCCAGCCCGCGTCCGGTCCCTCGAATGTAGGCCAGGCCTTGCTTTACCCGTGGTGGGCAGCCAATAGTTACTTATGGCAGAAGTAATATTATTATCTAGGTGTCACTCGGAGCTTGGAGGACGAGTAGAAAGTACAAGCCCTCCACACCGCGCTCGGCCGCGGTCCCTTCCCCGTCGAGCCTCCTCCAAGCCACTGCCACCGCACGCGGTCCTAGAGGCCAGCCCGCAGGGAAAAAAAAGCGAGGACGCGCGCAACTGAGCATGCGCCGCCGCCCGCCCGCCCCGCTTTACGGCCCTCCCCACGCCCGACGGGGGCCGTGAGAGCTGCGTCGCGAAATCAACCACGCTCTCACCCCGCCCCTCAAGCCGCTGGGACCTGGAGCGTCCGGGGGCGGGCGCCCGTGCGTGATGACGCACGTGGTCGCGAAGACGTGGGGACGCAGGCGGGCCGTATAGAGCGTGAGTTTCCGCGTCTGTTCGGCGCCGCTGCCGTTGTCCGTTGTGCGCCGCGTCTCTCGCCTGTTCTCAGGGCCGCTGGCGCTGGCGGCGGTGGCGGCGGCGGCGGCGGCGGCGGGGGCTGCGGGAGGCCGTGGGCTTCCTTGGGGTCGGGCGGGGGCGGGGTTGGAGGCGCAGCCTCCGCTTCGTGGGAGCTCTCAACAGGTCCGAGAACGGGGAGGGAGTTTCCCGGAGGGAGTCTAAAGGGGGTCTCTTCATCTTCACTCCCGTCTCTGCTTGAGGCCGATCGCACAGGGAACGACGTGTCCAGGCCCTGGGTGGATGGCGTTGGCCCTGGGAGGCGCGGTGTGTTGGTTTAAAGGAACGTTGCATCAGCGACAGCTTGCAGTTTCAGTTTCTCTTGGAAGAGTAACTCTGTTTCTCAATAACAAGTGTGTGGCAAACACAGTCCTAATCCTAATCTAAGTAGTGGTATTTCTCCTAATACGAGACAGGAAATACACTAAGTGTATTTAATGCTTTTCTGTCCAGGCCTTAAAAACCTTTTCAAAAACGGATCACATGCTTATATGATTTTCCAAACCGAGCATAAACTCAGTGTTACTGTCAAAATAAATTATTGCATAGTCATGACTGAGTCATCGAGATGGGTTGGTCCCTTTGCAGTGACAGCTGGACTTTGCTCTTTTTTTTTTTCCTTTGGAATTGCTCCTTAAAAATCTGTCTTATGTCTCACATTTATATGCCACTTTTTGCTGTTCTAATAACCTTTAAATCTAGAAACTTCTAATTTGCTGCTGGTGTGGCAGGGCTTGGGAAAGCACATAATCTTAGAAGAAGGCAGTGCATTGGGTTCCCAAATTTTCCCAGGACTACCAGCATCAACGTCAGCGGGGAACTTGTTGGAAATGCAAATTTAGGAGTCTTACCCCAGATTTAGTGAATCAGAAATCTATTTTAACAAGACTTCGAATTAATCCCAAGGCACCTGTGTGCTAAAGCTTGAGAATTACTGGCCATAGTGATAAAGAACAGCCATTGTGAAGTCACAGAATGGAATGTGAATCCAGGTGAAGCCTTTCTTAGGTGTAGGACCTGGGACAAGTTAGTTAAAGGTTACTTCATAGGGCTGAAGTGTAAAAATGCAGGAAAAGAGTTTAATACAGGTGGAAAACAAAGATGAGATGTTATTAAGGAACTTGTTAGAACTGTCTAAAATAAGTACATAGATTGTGCTGAAAAGATTCTTCCTTGATTTAGATGTGAGTTGTAGTGCACAAATATTGTGCCTCTCTGCTGCTTAGAGGGCAGTTTATTTTTATGGATTCTCATTATATTGTATACGATTGAGGCTGTCGAATGTAGGATATTCAGTTAATACCAATGCTGTAGTATTTTTAAGAACCGCAGTAGTCATTGTGTTTAAGAGCAGTTTTTAATTCTTTGGCCTTTTGGTTTTTTCAGCTTCATTGTACCTCCTTTTGACCCAGAATTTGGTAAAGAAAGTAGAGTGGATAACTGATCAGAGATCAGCCTTAGCTGTAGAGTTGAGAAGTATTATAGAGCAGTGACTTGGAAACGAGAGACAAGACTGAAGATGTTTCTGTCCTTTTTTTCCCATGTGTCGTACAGCTCCATGATAGCAAAGAAGTTCTCATCATATCTACTTACCTCTGTTTTCTGGAAGTATCACAGGTATTAAGTTAGATGTGCCCTCCATCTGCTGTTTTTACAGAATGTCAGCTGCAGCGTTACAGCTTTTTCCTTCCCCTTTTCAGGTGGTCGGTTTTGGGGGGATAAAGAGAAATATTCGGGATTTGAAGCAGCTGACCTAAAGCCTAGACTCATTGTGATGTTGAGAAGAGTCTGTAGCACCATGGCTGAAACAACAGGTCACTTTGATTAGAGTCCACTGCTCCCGAGGCCACACCGTGGCTCCTGGGTATTGTGGGTGAGTTTTCAGATAACTATGAGTCAGTTTAGATATCTGCCCCTATAAATAATTTTGTTAATGCTAAATTAACACTGTCCCATCATGAAGTATTCACTTTTCAAAGGCCCCATTTTTCTTGTTCTCTGTGTCAGAGAGGCTGATCTTTAGCGGTGGTTTTGGGTCAGGCAGACCCTGCTTTGAACCCCACCTCTGCTACATACTGATTGTGTCCAGTAGACAAGTTAACACCCTCCCAGCCTGAACTTCCTCTCCTACAGAGTAGGACTCGTGGTGTGTTACTACCTCAGGACAGTGAATAAAATGAAATCAAGTGGAAAGCATGTCTGTTACGCCGAGAGGCTCAGTAACTGGTACATGTTGGACAGGGGAGAAAAGGTAGTTATTACCTCAAACCTAGCTTGATCTCATTCATTTCCTCATAATATTTTTATAAATGAGGTAATTTTATTAATTACTTGACTGTGCTGCTTTTCTTTTTAAGCAAAATGCTGAAGAGCTTTCACAGTATTGTGAATGAGAGAAAGCAATCACTTTGGAGAAAGTTAAAACTCTAAACCTGGTAGAAAGACACCATTTTCAGTTCTATCAGCATAACAGAGCAACTTTCATAAATTGTTTTTGAGTGTTTACTGGAAGGTCAAGGTCAGCGGGTGATTACTGTTTAAGTATCTACAGTTAGTTAATGGGGACAGTCAGCCACAGAAGGGGGCACTTTGTTACAGGAGATGAGACATCACTGAAGACATGCACCAAAGAATAAGAAAATGCTATTATAGCTCTGAAATCATTATTTTTCAATATGGACGCTTAATGATAGGAAAGTGAAGAGTTTTATGTTCCATTTTAAAAAATGATAAAAAAAATCTCATGTATTTCTGTATATAGTGCGTATGAATATGTGAGCATGGAAACTACTTGAAAGGTGCCATACTAGGTCATAATTTCGTTTACTTGGCAATGTATTATACTATGGAGGTAGGGATAAATAATCTATACATTTAAGTAAAATTAGGTAAATGCATGTGTATGTAAAAATTCTTTTAAAAAACCATTACAAAGATAGAAATTCCTTAGAAAGATAGATTGCCTTTTATGCTGTAGCTCTAGTCATCTAAGCAGGGGGCCTCAGATTTTTTAGCAGGGGACCCTCTTTAGCAGCATCTTACCTGTAAAGCTCAGGAGCTGAGAGGTTTTAAGAGAAGAGGGGTTGAAGGGCATAGGCCCTGCCTGCTGGTGCTCATCCTGAGCCTCCTGCAGTGACACTTCAAGGAGTCCGTGTGACAGGGTGTGAAACCCTTCATCTGTGGGGTAGAAATCCTCAGGTGACGAGCTGTACCTAAAAAGTCAGATGTTGAGAATTCCTGAGTGGGATCCACAAACTTATTCTGAAGACAACTCCCAGGGTTATTAGCAGTGTCAGACATATGTATAGTTTCTCATGTAGAGAAGTGAGAGATTATTTTTTTTTTAAAAATCCAGCCTTCAATCTGACCCATATTATATAAAAATAGGGAGGAATCTATCCACATTTTTTGAGAAATCATCTAAGTTTTTTTTTTTTTTTAATCCCTCTAAGCTGTGACAGCTGTTACCACGGTTAAAACTTTAATATTTTAACTGGCTGTTGTTTAGCATTACAAATGACTCAAGGAAAAAGAAACAAGGAGTCAATGGAAATATATTACTTGTGTTTACTGTCCTTTAGTATTTTGTTGTATGAAAGCAGCTGGTTTGCATTTATATGGTAAAGGGTTTTTCTTAAAGAGTTAATTTTTAGTTAATAGTGAGCTTTCATAAGAAAAACAATTTCAAATGCTAAGTATTTGCTAGATTGTTTTTAATAGCGATAGTAGTAATATCACATTGTCCTTTTTCACACATTGAGGGTTTCCTGGTGACAGCTGGGGCATGGGGGAGGGGGAGTCACTTTCAATCAACCAGCTGCTCTGTGTAACATCATGATGGTGATATTTCAAAGCCCATGGATAATTCTGGCTGCATTCAGAAGAGAAAATGTATCAAATTTCTGGGAAGCAATAGATAGTGTTCAAGAGCCCTTTGGGATCAAGCTGGTAGCCAACTAACAATGTGTACATTTAGGTTTGCATGTTGGTATTATTTACCATCTTGTTTCTTGGACATTGTTACATGAGCATCATAATTATAAAGCAATAAAGTCTAGTTCCATGGGGGCAAAAGGCTCATTAGTTTATGGAGTGGAAGGGAGAATGGAAAACAAACTTTGGGGATGTGCTGTGTGCTTTTACATAATATGCTATTTCATTTATTCTTCCCGATGACTCCAGGAAGTAAGTGGAGTTTTCATCATCCATGGATAAGGAAACCAAAGCTCAGCAGGATTGATTATGGGATTTGCCCAAGACCACGTACTAGTAAGCGATGGCATCCAGACTTGACCCCATATCTAGCTTCAGATCCAGGAATGTTGTCATTACACCAACAGCTGTTTCTCCACAGTGTTCACTTGCTTATGCATTTTTTTTTTCTTCTTTGCGGTACGCGGGCCTCTCACTGCTGTGGCCTCTCCCGTTGCGGAGCACAGACTCCGGGCGCGCGGGCTCAGCGGCCATGGCTCACGGGCCCAGCCGCTCCGCGGCATGTGGGATCTTCCCGGACCGGGGCACGAACGCGTGTCCCCTGCATCGGCAGGCGGACTCTCAACCACTGCGCCACCAGGGAAGCCCGCTTATGCATTTTTAATCCAAAGTCACAATATCAGGATAGTATGAATGAAATTTAGATACATATTACAATGACTTCAGTTTTATATAAATAATATATAAGGGTGTGTGTGTGTGTGTGTGTGTGTGTGTGAGTGAGTGAGTGTGTGTGTTGGCAGCCACTTCTAATTTTGGAATTTTTTCCCTCGAGGAAAGTCCCTTGGGCAACACTGTTAAAGAAATTTTGCTATGTTTTTTTATATTACAGATACCAGAAATTTTCAGGGATGTGTATTTTAATGAGTCAGTTGTGATGCTGAGTTTGAACAGATGTAGGAATAAATATTGTGTGTGCTGCCCGTGTAGTAGAAGTTCCTTCACACGGAAGTATTCAGGGCTTCCTCTTTCTCTTTCCAAGGAATGTTAATTTTGTATTAATAAGGGACCTTTTTGCTTTCTAGATGTTCAGCCTGTGGCAGACCTTTGAGATGCTGTTCGTATACCCTCCACGTTTTGGTTCTCCTATTAGCTAGAGTGTTGTATGTACTCTGAAAAATGAGAGTTGATGATGCTTGAAATAAACTAGGATCTGCTGCCAGCCCTTGGCAAATTCCCTAGTATCTGTGTAGGGTTCTTTGACTACAAACAACAGAAATTAAGTTAACTAAGTTATCCAGATAACTTATTCAAGAACAAGAGGTTTATTGGAAGTATATGGATAAGCTCAGAAAATCTACAGAAAAACCAAACCACACAGGACTGCAGCTAGGTGAGCTCTTGAGGCTTGGGTAGACTTTGATAGATCTGGAAAATTCTTTAAGTTAATGTTCTGAGTATCAGATCCAGAAGTTGTTGGTCTTTGTGTCTCTGCAAAAGTGTTAGATTCCAGGAAGAGAGTTATTATTCCAGTCTTGGTCACTGTTACCCTTGAATCAGTGTAGGAAAGGCATCCTGGATTTCTGGTCGCCCCCCACCAGGACCACATCCAATGGTAGTGAGAGGTGTCTCTTACCTGTTACTGAAAGAATGAGGTGTTAATGCTGGGCAGAGAAAAAGAAAGAAAACAAACCCCAAGCTGTCTCCACCACCTGGTAATTAGTGGACGTCCTGTGCGCTTGTGGAACGTGAACAGCTCTGAAGTCTGGCTTGCTTCTCCCCTCTTTAGCTCTTGTGTTGGGAGGATTTCAAGTTACATAAATAGTTCACTAACATTTCTTACATGAGTTAATTTAAATGAGGTTATGGCTATCACTTTTTCATTGACTTTAGGTAGACAAACAGAAATCTGGTGTGGAGCGAACCTGAGAATAGAATCACTTAAATCTTCTTGAAGAGAGTGATGGTGGGATGCTGGCCTTACTGCTCCCTATGTGCCTCCTGGTTTAAGCGCCTACGTCTGCAGGGCTGTCAGTTGGAGAACTTTAATGAGCCCTCGTTAAACTAAAACTTGTAGTCCATGAGAGAAGGAACCAGCTTATGATTGATATTGGAAATCATAAGCAGTGATGGATCAGAATTGGAGTTGGCACTAATTCACCTCACTGTGGAGCAAAAGTCAAGATTATATACAAAATCCAGTATTTCATTTTTCACGTATAAAGATAATCTAATCATTTCTGTTAAGACTATAACCCTTTAAAAAGGAGGGAAGATAAAAAATTTTTCCATCTGACATATAGTTTTTTTAATCCTAAAACGGAGGCTCATTAAATTCTCAAATGTAATGGTAATTTAAAGATAATGTTGACAAAAACTCTGATTTGAGATTTTATTGCAAAATTTGTCTTAGTTAAAAAAATCGTTTCTATTTTCATGTGCCTTCCACTGTTCCAATGCCCATCATACTGGTTTTTTAAATGTATGTGTAATTGAATCACATGATGCAATTTAAAAATGTAGGATCATAGCCCAGAAAAATGCTAATTGGTTACTAAGTTATAAAGACACTTTAAAGCTATTTAAATTTTTTAATCTTAAGCCTTATTTTAATTTATGTATCGATATGCATTAAAACAGTATCATTTCCCAATTTATGATTTTATATATATAATCTCATTTAATCCTCACAACACCAAATATGGCCGCATTATCTCCTTGTACAGGTGAGGAACCAGTAGTTAAATAACTTTCCTAAGGTCACATGGCTGGCGTATTGTGGAGCTCTTACCAAAGTCCATGACCTTGATTACTGTCCTCTACTGCAAACGTTAATATTGCTAGCCCTGTGTATCATTTTGACAAAAAGCACTGTGATGTTTCTTTTTCCAGAATCTGTCTGTTTACCCCAAGTTCCCTGACAACTTCTTTATGTTTGGAAACTGTTCAAATGTGTTGTGTTATCCATCATCTCATGCTTCTGTTTGCTGTGAGTATGGCAGTAGCTCCTATATTGCACAGTGTGCCCTGTGAAGCCTTTTGTCCTTTATGTCTTAGAGCAGTCTGACAGCCTCTCATGTTGAATTCAGCCAGGTTGCTTTTCATTTAACAAAGCTAAGTGTTGCTTTCTAGGTGAAAAATAATTAAATGCTTTTAAAGATGTATTTGATTAACAGGAGGCTGATCTGTGTAAATTAATTATAACTGTAATGATGTCATAGCCTTGTCTTTTGTTATTAACCAGGTAATTGACCAGAAGTTTGAAAGCTTATTGTAACTGACAGCACTTTGACCTTGTATGCTGTCTAGAAGTGAAACATGCACAATGCATGTAAATGCAGTTGGTTTACTGAGCTTCATGTGTTGTCCGAGCATCTGATCTTGGGTCCTTACTTCATTCTTCCCTTACTTCTTTGCTGAAATTGTTACACTCGAACTGAATATTGTACTGATATCTCTTACTAAAAGCATCTGACCAAACACAGATGTTGTCTGTGTCCTTGAATAACTATAACCAGACACGAAACCTTGGCACATTTAGGACATACAGTCAAGTAAACAAATGCCAAAATTATATGAACATTGGTTTTAAATTCCATGTGAAGGAAGGTAAAACAACTTTTAGTAGAGAAGACATAAAGGGAAAAATAGTGGGCATATTTGCTAGGTTGAAAGAGAATTTTTCCCTTTTATTCTCATTTACCCAAGAAAGTTCAGAGAATGTAGTGTCTAAATATTTGAGTGATGAGAGCCTCTAACTTGGGTGATTTTGGTTAAAGAATGGGATGGTAGGAATAAAGCACAAAGTGGATGTGGGATAACAATGGCTAATGAGCAGCAATCCCTGGGTTCAGGCTGTCCTCCCTCCCACATGCTTTAGACTATAGGAAGAGTCAGCTCTGCCAGAAGTGACATAGGCATTCCTAAAATCACCATACTATGCAAAATCACACAATAAAAACCATAGAGCTTGTGGTGCAAAGGGTGTTAGGAGCAAAACACTCAAAAACGTTGTCAGTGACACATTACAAAAAAAAAGATAGGAACCTAATAAAATGGCAACAAGATTTTACACCTGTTAAATGATTAAGAAATGCAGAAGTACATAAGAAATATGACACTTCACCTTCAAAAAGTCCTGAACTTTGCTTTCAGAAGCGATTGTCAAAAGGATTACAGCTTGTGAATTATTGTCAAGTGGTGGAAGAAGGGTTATCCAGATTGGATGTCAAGTCATGATTGCAGATGTGGATGGGTGTAACTCATAAAATACTCAGCGAACTGAGGTAGCTGGTAGATGTTTGAGGTGTGCAAATGTGTACATTTGGTGAATTTCTATGCAGCTTACTTTAGCTGGGTGCACTTTCCCGCCTTCACCTAGGGCTTGTTGCTGATGAAATTGCACACAATCAGGTGCAAAATTTGCATCGTGCTCAAATTGTTCCTTGATATATATTGGTTGCATTTGAACAAATTTGCTTGTTTCAAAACAAGCACTATAGCAGAACTGATCGGCCTAATGAACTTAAACTTCCCTAAGCATATTTCACATATTTCCTATCTCTGTGCTAGCAGCACATGCATGCTATTTCCTCTCTTTAAAATACGTTTCCTCCTTTTAATTACTTTCTTTGAAAGTCTGGTGCAGGTGAGGAAGCTTCTCTGAATTGAATTAACTTAACATTTTTTATATTGGCACATATTTGTACATTATTTGCCCATTTCCAGGTAGTGTCGGTTCTAGAAATGACTTAAGACAGAAGTTAGTAGTAAAGGGGGAAAAATTAGCAACCAAATGGCTGAGTAGCTCTCAACAGAAGAAAGCATACGTGTTTATTAGGTGAAATTAAGTTTTTCTAGCGCTGATGGGATTTTGCACAAGGAACAGTAAGTCGGAACAGTGTTTTACAGCAGTGTGAAAATGATTACCCTGTGGCAGTCCCTTGGCTGAGTGAGACCTATGTCAAGGCCTCGGATAATATGAAGGTGCGTTTCTGCAAAAGTCATTCTTCAAAGGCAAAGTGACGTGATCTGACCATGCAGCATTTGGAGATTTGGCAAAACACAGGGCTAAAAGTTGGGAAAGTGTTCCTTTATACCAGTAATTCTTAAAAGGTAGAAAAGATGTTTTTGCCTCTCTGTGGCTTCCTTCTCAGATTAAACCTTACTTTGCAGGATAGGGCCTGGGGGTGAAAGCATGCCAAGCAGGGCACACTTCACATCCCCCAGCCACATCCCTTTCTTTCCAGAGTTCTTGCCAGGCAGATGCCTGGTCCTGGTGGGAAAAAGTCAGAGAACGAAAGGGGCTTTTGTTCCTCAGCTTCTCTATTTGTATAGGTTATATCCCCAAATGAGAAAAGTGACATTTGGATTATTGTTACTTTTTTTGTTTTTAATTTGATTTTAAAAACAGATTTTTGTTGTTGTTTTTTAAGCTATGACTGTGATAACAGTTACCAAAAGAAGCTGGGTATTTGAACATTACTTTGTACTACTCTCTTAAATATAGATCTACAAGTTAAATTGTATCAAGAAACAATTACATTTGGTAGAGTAAAAGTTTTATGGGGCTTCCCTGGTGGCGCAGTGGTTGAGAGTCCACCTGCTGATGCAGGGGACACGGGTTTGTGCCCCGGTCCGGGAAGATCCCACATGCCACGGAGCGACTAGGCCCGTGGGCCATGGCCGCTGAGCCTGCGTGTCCGGAGCCTGTGCTCCACAATGGGAGAGGCCACAAGAGTGAGAGGCCTGCGTACCACAAAAAAAAAAAAGTTTTATGTTCTGAGATTTTCTACATTTGAAATATTTCAAAATGCATATACATTTTGGTGTGTTTAATGGAAGTCACCAACTGCACTTTCTTAGGAAAGACAATTCTTTATGCTCAAATAATGTCTTTCCTAATTCTTCTGGTGGTTGAAGTGTCATATCTCTTATTAAAAGACCGAAGGAGTGACTTCCTGTTTCACCTCTGACATGTAAAGAGCCTGGAGGTCATCACCCCTGTCCTCACAACAAGAAGAACCCTGAACAAACTGAAAATCAGTGACTTTTCTTAGATCCATCAGAGAATTGAGGTCACAGGGCAAACTATTACACCCAAATCTGGAGATACAGACTCATTTTGAGAATCACAGCCCAGGATCGTGCACACAGTGCCCAGTGATGAGTAACTCAAAGAGATGGTTAGAACTTGGACTTATATAGCATCTTAACAAAAGAACAATACTTTTTTTTTTTTGGCTGTGTTGGGTCTTCGTTGCTCCACACAGACCTGCTCTAGTTGTGGTGAGCGGGGGCTGCTCTTCATTGCAGTGCGCGGGCTTCTCATTGCGGTGGCTTCTCTTGTTTCGGAGCACAGGCTCTAAGCGCACGGGCTTCAGCAGTTGTGGCACATAGGCTCAGTAGTTGTGGCTTGCGGATTCTAGAGCACGGGCTCTAGAGCACAGGCTCAGTAGTTGTGGCACATGGGCTTAGCTGCTCCACGGCATGTGGGATATTCCTGGACCAGGGCTCGAACCCGTGTCCCCTGCATTGGCAGGCAGATTCTTAACCACTGAGCCACCAGGGAAGCCTGAACAATACATTTTTAGAGAAGTGACAAGGCAAAGGAAAAGGACTTTGAGTTTCTAGGGCAGCAAATGGTAGGAAGGCAACTAAGTGGGGGAACTAATGGAAGATTAGGGCTAGTTAGTAAAGTTTGTTGTGTAGATGTTTTTGGAGCCAGTTGTAAGGTTATCTCTGGTGATTAACTTTTGTCATACCTGGTAGGGGGAGGGGGGAACACCTTCACAAATTCATGTCCTGCTTTTAAGCGGATGGGGGGAAGCAGAGAGCTTTAGTTGTATCTGCTTTTTCTTAATTGCATTCAGCTCAAGGTAATCCTTATGCCAAGTGGCATATTTGGTGTTGCACATTCTGCTACCCTACAGTCAGCTTAGCTGGAACTGAACCACTGACGGCAGTAACTCGTTGGAACACTTTAACAGTAGTTTTGACAAACGACTGGAGTATGAGCGTAGGCTGTCTTGAGAGTTGAAAACTCACAGCTTTTCTGCAGACAGACCTGACTCACAACTTCATTTTAAGAACAAGGCTACAGATTCAATGCAATCCCTATCAAACTACCACTGGCATTTTTCACAGAACTAGAACAAAAAATTTCAAATTTTGTTTGGAAAAACAAAAGACCCTGAATAGCCAAAGCATTCTTGAGAACGAAAAACGGAGCTGGAGGAATCAGGCTCCCTGACTTCAGACTATACTACAAAGCTACAGTAATCAAGACAGTGTGGTACTGGCACAAAAACAGAAAGATAGATCAATGGAACAGGATAGAAAGCCCAGAGATAAACCCACGCACATATGGTCAACTTATCTTTGATAAAGGAGGCAGGAATGTACAGTGGAGAAAGGACAGCCTCTTCAATAAGTGGTGCTGGGAAAACTGGACAGGGACATGTAAAAGTATGAGATTAGATCATTCCCTAACACCATACACAAAAATAAGCTCAAAATGGATTAAAGACCTAAATGTAAGGCCAGAAGCTATCAAACTCTTAGAGGAAAACATAGGCAGAACACTCTATGACATAAATCACAGCAAGATCCTTTTGGACCCACCTCCTAGAGAAATGGAAATAAAAACAAAGATAAACAAATGGGACCTAATGAAACTTCAAAGCTTTTGCACAGCAAAGGAAACCATAAACAAGACCAAAAGACAACCCTCAGAATGGGAGAAAATATTTGCAAATGAAGCAACTGACAAAGGATTAATCTCCAAAATTTATAAACAGCTCATGCAGCTCAATAGCAAAAAAACAAACAACCCAATCCAAAAATGGGCAGAAGACTTAAATAGGCATTTCTCCAAAGAAAATATACAGACTGCCAACAAACACATGAAAGAATGCTCAACATCATTAATCATTAGAGAAATGCAAATCAAAACTACAATGAGATATCATCTCACACCAGTCAGAATGGCCATCATCAAGAAATCTAGAAACAATAAATGCTGGAGAGGGTGTGGAGAAAAGGGAACACTCTTGCACTGCTGGTGGGAATGTGAATTGGTACAGCCACTATGGAGAACAGTATGGAGGTTCCTTAAAAAACTAAAAATAGAACTACCATATGACCCAGCAATCCCACTACTAGGCATATACCCTGAGAAAACCATAATTCAAAAAGAGACATGTACTAAAATGTTCATTGCAGCTCTATTCACAATAGCCCGGAGCTGGAAACAACCTAAGTGTCCATCATCGGATGAATGGATAAAGAAGGTGTGGCACATATATACAATGGAATATTACTCAGCCATAAAAAGAAACGAAATTGAGCTATTTGTAATGAGGTGGATAGACCTAGAGTCTGTCATACAGAGTGAAGTAAGTCAGAAAGAGAAAGACAAATACCATATGCTAACACATATATATGGAATTAAAAAAAAATGTCATGAAGAACCTAGGGGTAAAAGGGGAATAAAGACACAGACCTACTTGAGAATGGACTTGAGGATATGGGGAGGGGGAAGGATAAGCTGTGACAAAGCGAAAGAGAGGCATGGACATATATACACTACCAAACGTAAGGTAGATAGATAGTGGGAAGCAGCCGCAGAGCACAGGGAGATCAGCTCGGTGCTTTGTGACTGCCTGGAGGGGTGGGATGGGGAGGGTGGGAGGGAGGGAGATGCATGAGGGAAGGGATGTGGGAACAGATGTACATGTATGACTGATTCACTTTGTTATAAAGCAGAAACTAAAAAAAAAAAAAAAAAAAAAAAAAAAGAACAAGGGCTCCGGAGCCAGATTATCTTGGTTAAAATCCCCACTCATCTGTAAAATGAGGAAATAATACCTGCCTCATGAAGTTCAGAGGATTGAATGGGATATGCCAGATGACAAAACTAAAACGATTTAGTAATGAGTTTGATATCCTTTATTCAAAGGAAAGCAGTCCATAGATTGGGGAAGCAGAGCGCCTCACAAGCAGTGGAGCATTCTTCCCAGGGGATTTTGGGCCAGAGTGAGTTTTATAGAATGTTAGAAAAGGCAACGGACAAAACAGGGTGTGGTTGGCTAGGGGGTGGGGGGTTTCCTTTTGAGGCCAGCAGGTCCTCCTTTCCAGGGTAAGCTGAGCTGGAGGATGGTGATTGGCGTTAGGTTTCCTGGACAGTGAGGCAGTTCCCATAAAGGCAGGCTGACTTAGGGTTAGACTTGTGACATGGGCTGGACCACTGGGACGGCCTTCATTGTGTGGGTCCCCATATATGAATTAACTTTGTCAGCTAATGGCACACGTGTAAAGTTTGAGAACAGTACTACCAAAGATGAACTAGTACTATATAAGTGTGTAACTTTAGCCAATGATTTGACTTTTTTATTTCACCTGTATTGAGGAAAACTTTAAATCAGTAGCAAATGAGTATTTCTGTTTCATTAAAACAATAGCTGAGATTTAATGTGTTTACTGTGTGCTTGGCATTATTCTAAGCACTTGGTGTTTTTTGTTTGTTTGTTTTAAATTTATTATATTTTGGCTGTGTTGGGTCTTTGTTGCTGTGTTGGGTCTAGTTGCAGCGAGTAGGGGCTACTCTTTTTTGTGGTGCATGGACTTCTCATTGCCGTGGCTTCTCTTGTTGCGGAGCACGGGCTCTAGGCACGCGGGCTTCAGTAGTTGTGGTTCGCAGGCTCTAGAGCGCAGGCTCAGTAGTTGTGGTGCACAGGCTTAGTTGCTCCATGACGTGTGGGATCTTCCTAGACCAAGAGCTGAACCCGTGTCCCCTACATTGGCAGGTTGATTCTTAACCACTGCGTCACCAGGGAAGCCCCTCACTTGGTGTTTTCAGTCATTTAATCCTTACAAGAATTCTAAGATCAGATTTAGCTATTATTACTATTCCATTTTCATAGCAGGAAACTGAGGCTTAGGTTAAGTGACTTGCACAAGTTAACACAGCTCTTAACGCTAAAGCCAGTCATTGGGACAAGTTTAGACTCCAGAGCATGTGCTCTCAAACCCCAAGGTACCCAGAAAACACAGTTTGGTAGAGATGATAGAAGGCCTCTGGTGACATCCTGTTGGCACTGGTGGACAGTACATGTGGAAGGCATTGTGGAGGTCGATGAGCAGGGATGTGGTCAGGGAACCCGACATTAAGGCTGCAAGTCAGGAGCTGGCCTTTGAAGGTTGGGGAGAAAGTGAATGGGTTGGGAGGACGAGGAGGGAGTGTGTCTCGGGTCAGGGAGTGATGCTGGCGGTGCTGTCAGGACGCTGTCCGCATCCCCATGTCCTTAAGTGTGCCCTGGTGGACTCCCAGCCTCCAGCCCCTGCGGTTCTTCACCTGAGTGTTTTCTCTGACCCCCTGATGCTCACTTTTCCTGCTGTGGCAAGTCACACGTGACAGGGAGTTAAGGCAGACCCCGGCCCTTTGGCAGTTAATGCTGAGGCATATCTAGGCAAGCTCCCAGAGTTCCCAGTGAGATTAAGCCTGTCTCCCATAGAGATAGCTCACTTGATAATGCATGCATTTTAGTGGTTCTCATTATTGCCCAAAGCAATCCCTAACTTAAAATGTGTGGCTCTACCTTATCTCTTTGGTAAGATGTTATTTTTCATAAAAGGTGGCGCAGTGGTTGAGAGTCCGCCTGCTGATGCAGGGGACACGGGTTCGTGCCCCGGTCCGGAAAGATCCCACATGCTGCGGAGCGGCTGGGCCCGTGAGCCATGGCCTCTGAGCCTGCGTATCTGGAGCCTGTGCTCCGCAACCGGAGAGGCCACAGCAGTGAGAGGCCCGTGTACCGCAAAAAAAAAAAAAAAAAAAAAAAAAAAAAAAGGAAGCCTTTCTAAATGAAAAGTGTTGAAATCATCACCCTTTTAATCACTTTTTCTCTCATGTTATTACTTAAAATAGTTCTAATTAAATTTTACACCATATAAGTAGACGTTGAACTAAAAATGAAACATTGTTTTGATCTTTTCTTAGTACTTGAAAAAAATTCTCTTAATCTTGAGTTTACCCACCAAGAAGCAGTTATGTGAAAGAAAACTAGCAGACATCTTGTTTAAGGGTTTCTACTGAGTTAAAAAGGATTGGCTGTGAACCAGAAGTTTGAACTATTTCCTGGTCTGCCTCTAGATCACAGCCTAGAATTTCAAAAGATTTTTATTCAACCCCTTATAGACAATCAAGGAATTTGTTATGTGCTGTGGAAGTGTGGACGTTTGCTTCTTGAGTGATGGACAGGCAGGGCCATGGAGGCCTCTCAAAGGTATAGACAGTAGCAGCAAGGCTTGCATTTGTGAGAGGCAGAAGCCTGAAGGGCTTGCTAGAGAAGCAGCACCATCTGGTGGGAAGCGCTGGATTTGAGTCCTGATAGTCCAGTTTAAGAGCATTGTCATCTTGGGTTCTTTATATCAGAAAAGAAATGGAATTTCTATCTCTCTTCGGTGGTTTCACACCAAAATTGCTGAAAGGATTTCCATTAAATTGGGCGGTTATGTTTGGAATGGTCAGACTTAAAATAAAAGCTATGGGATGCATGTGAAATTCACTTTGGTGACCTCTGGTGGTGAGAGAGCCCCATGGGACTGCCCATCTGTGGAGATAGCCACACTTATTTAGCACCTTGGACAGAGAAATTTCACATGCCCAGAAAGTCTCAAGTCTTCACTGAGCTCCTTCTTACCTGGACAGCTCTACAGAGCAGGCTTCAGAATGGCTAAAAGGACAGTAAAGTGATTTTTTTGGTAAGTGCTGGGTAGACCAGCTAGTAGGTAACATGGAACTAACTTTGTCTTCACCAGATTGTGAAAATTAAGTGAAATGAAGCAAGTATACTTAACTACTTTGTAAACTATAAATAACTGTATAAATATTAGTTATTATTGGGAAAGGTATATAAATATTACAAGACTAAAGTATAGGCTGAAATGCTTGAAGTTGATCAGATGATGATTTTATATCAGTTAATACCTATAAAGTCCTTATTATGTTTCAGGCATTTTTCTATGTGTTTTACATATACTAACTCATCAACAACTCTACGAGGCCTGTCTTATTATTGGTAGTGTCTGTTTTATAAGTGGGGAAACTTAGGTAAGCTTACATTGATTACGAAATTGCCCAAGGTCCTACAGTTCCAAGCAGCTGAGCCAGGATTTGAACCCAAGCCTTCGAAGTCCGTTCTGTTCACTGTGATACTACTCAGTCTTCCAATGATGAAGTACAGAAGGCTGATCTAGGTAAGAAAGCATGGTGGGTTGGGGCTGGGGATAATATGATGAGATTGGATTTTAAGCAAACCAAGTCAGGTGTTATATAAGTAAGACTGGGGGAAATGTGTCAGGTGATAAGGGTCTGACCTTTGGTTAGGTCTGTCACCACATAACATGTGACCTTATTGATGGCTGCTTACTTGTCTTGAAAATTCTTTAGCATCTTAGGTTGTTTTAGTGGTCTTAAATCCTAACTCCCTAGAGGTCAGGTATTTTGCCTTCCACGTGGATGGCATTGATACTTAAGACAAGCCTTGTAAAAGACAGTCGGCCATTGTTCCACTAAGGTATGGGAAATTTTGTATTTGTTTTCATTTTGAGAGATGGTATATGAGGGGAAAAAGGGAAGGAGGAGCTCCTGTGTGTTAAAAGCTAGGTCTTGTGTGTTTAAGCTAGGTCTGGTGGCTTAAGATGAGAAAAATTTAGCCCATTGGTATTTGAGAGAGAATTTAACGGTTGTCTCTAGCTGGGTAAGACAATTTCTTATATGGTTATGATGATGACGTCTGTGAGGTTGGAGAACCATTGTATAAATGGAGATCTCAGCAGCCTTCAAAGGGGGAAGTGCTCTCAATTCCCAATTTCTTCTGGAACAGAGTCCAAGTTGTAGATATTTCCATGAATAGATACTGGAATGTAATTACTGAGTTGTCACAATATTCATGAGGACTAGATTCCCATTAGCTTCTGAATATAATTTGATTTCAGTTTTCATTTTTTATTCATGAAGTCAGTTTTCATTCGATTGACCTCATTTCTTTGTATCTCTCTGCCTTTAATGTGAAATAAGAAAACAGAATCCTATGCCGATTCTCTTTGATTTTTATCATTAATGTAGCTCATGAAGCCATGTAACAGATTTCAATGGCCAGAAAAAATTTGTCATTTATGTGCAACTTGTCATTAAATGAAGATGGTGCTCTGACACAGATTTCATACTGGACCTCCAGAGCTCCCCATTTACTGATCAACTCAGGTAGATGATGCATTCTGGTGAATTGAATAGGGTGCAGTGGTGTGAAGCCAGACCATCTGCTATTACATTTAATATTTAAATACTAAGTTTTAAAAGTATAATTCACGTTATTGATATAACTGTGTATTGCATTTAACAACTGTGATCACATTGAAGCTATGTAAGCTCTTTGAAATGCATTCATATATTTGAAAAGAGGAACAAATTACTTCACAAGCATTCAGTTAGTAAATTCTTGTTTTCCACTAAATGCAAATACATATTATACTGTACCATTTTCTTATTTTCAAAAATATCTTGAAAATCTGCATTTTGTAATTGGGTTTTCTTGGGGCCTAAGGAAGCTAATGCCTTTTAGGAAAAATAAAATTATGCTAAGATATGTTATTGGAAGAACAAAGGATTTTATTATTGTGCTAGACTAAAACGTTCTCATCTATTGGCCCTATAGTAACAGGTGGTGAAAACAGTCTCTTATGTTTGGATTAAAAAAGCCATGAATGAAAAGATTCCTGAGAGAGTTACAGGAGTGAGAAGAAATGATCCAGTTCATTTCACTCCTAAAGAAGGTAGACAGTACTAAAACAGTAAGAGAGAGAAACAAATGCATCTAGTTGTTTTGTGAATATTTTGCCCAAGTCAATGTGGTATTTATGATGTTCTAATTTGTTGTTCAGCTCTTGTAATTTAAAAAGCAGAGGAAGTTTTCATGTTTAGCATATCCAATCTGCTTTTTCCGTAGCTTTTTTGCTTTGTTTGAAGCGATAAATCATACTAACCCTCTGCGTCTTTCAAAAAGATTTTACAGGGTTTAGAGTCAAATGTGTTGGCCTAAGCCCTGCCCCTGCTACTGAAGTACATTCACATTCACTTTTAACCCATCACAGTGCAAGGGGATGGTAGTGCTAAAATCCTGGCTGTTTAACCAGGGTGCTTTCTTCATGGTTTCATCTTTCTTTCTGAAGCTTTCTTCTGAAGAGCTTGTTAAACTATTTCTTGGAGGGGGATGGCGTGGGGAGGTTGCGAGAAGGGACATGTTTGTCTGTATGGTTACGTGTACCTATGAACATGCATATTTATATTTTAAGCAATGAAAATTTAAGCATTTGCTCAACATCATTAGTCACTAGGGAAGTGCAAATCAGTACCGCTTCACACCCATTAAGATGTTTATAATAAAAAAGATGGATAAAAGCAAGTATTGTTGAGTATATATGAGTATGGAGAAATTGAAACCCTCATACACTGCTGGAGGAAATGAAAAATGGACAAAAATTTGGAAAACAGTTTAGTAGTTCCTCACAAAGTTAAGCATAGAGTTACTGTATGACCCAGCGATTCTATTCCTAGGTATATGTCCAAGAGAACTGAAAACATATGTTTCTACAAAGAAATTGTACATGAATATTCATAGCAGCATTACTCATTATAGCCAAAAAAGTGGGAACAACCCAAGTGTCTATCAACTGATAAATGGATAAAAACACAGTGTGGTATATCTATATAATAAAATATTATTGGACCATAAAAAGGAACTAAGTATGGATACTTCCTACGATGTGGATGAACCTTGAAAACAGTATTCAGTGAAAGAAGCCAGACACAAAAGGCCACATATCGTATGATTCCATTTAGATGAAATGTTCAGAATAGGCAAATTCGTTGAGATGAAAGGTAGATTGGTGGTTGCCAGGCATTGGGCAGGATGGGGAGATAAGTGGGGAGAGTTTCATTTGGGGGTAATGAAGATGTTCTGGAATTAGATGGTGGTGCTGATTGTGCAGCCTTGTGAATATACAAAAACCACCAAATTGTGTAGTTTAAGACAGTGAGTTTTATGGTGTGTGAATTATATCTCAATTTAAAAAAACCAATGCTTAAGCATCTGGAAAGTCAGGCATTAGCAAAATATTCAACCTGAGTGATAGCAGGCCTCTGATAAATACTTGCCAAGTGACTTGAACAAACCTACATTCTCCTCTATGATTCTCTCTTTTTTTTAGAGAATATGCTTAAAATATATGGAACGTAAATGAAATTTTCCAAAGGCATGAAAATACTAATAATGACATATCATTAATCTACCTCATATAAGTATTGATAAACCTTTTCTTGATTCTTAACTAAAAATCTCACACAATTTTAAAGGATCTCAATGAATAATTTTAAGATTTGTTGCACTTTTAGTGACCTGGAAGGCTGTTTTCAGAAAAGCGTTCGATTACCCCTATTAAGACTGTAGTTTCTTTCTTTCATGTGAAATTAATTTGGTTACTGTCAGATGCCAGACTGGGACTATAATTTATAACTGGTACATATTCTTGCAGTTTAATGGCCTGAGTTCTTCTTGAACATTTAAACTGAAAATTGATATATAATGTCACCCTGGTAAATGATAATGATGAAATATTTCCTGCTTTGTAAGTAGAACTGAAAATCATCATAGTAAGTTTCTTTTCCCTTTTGGTAAAATTCCTTTCTTTACTCCGTGAGACACGTTGGCTTCCCAAGTTATGAATTCAGTTTCTTTTGTTTGTTCTAGCCACTTAGTTTTCCTTATTACAACCTGTTTAATTTCTCATTAAAAGTAAATATGGCTAATTTTCCTATCCATATTTCAAGAGGTCTTCCATTTCTCTCTGTCACAACCTTGATATAGCACTGTCTGGTATGTATTACTACATAATTAAAATGCCATGTTTTTTTTGTTTTTTCTTCCTTATAAACAGAGCACTTCCAGGACAAGGTAACTGTTTAACAAACCACTACAATACAAATTTCAAGAAGTTTGGTTTCTTTCTTTTTCTCATCACCCTGCTCTTCCCTCTCTTTTACTTGCTCTCTCCACGTTTTCAGAAGAGCAGTCTTTGGTAAAGATTTTAACCGACAGCCAGATCTTCTAGGTAGTTCTAATCCTTGTGGCTTGCACTGCAGGTAACACTGAAACTTGTAAATTGCCGTGAACCTTGTAGTGTTCATGGAACCTACTGACACCAGAGTGACAACGCCGTGGAAGCTCTTATCAACAGAGCCCTTGTGGAAGTAGAAGTCAAAACAGTTGTCCGGTCAGGGTTTAAATGCCATGTTTTTTTAATCAAATAGTTCTGGCGAAGCAACCTATTAATACGTTTTAAATGGATCAGAGGTTTATTCCGGTAAAGTTGAGATAAATGTTACAACACTTTTCTGGAACTAAATGATAAGTGGAATAATATGTACAGTGCTATGGGGAAGGTTGCTGCAATTGTAGGAAAAATACTTAGGGATGATGAATGTATCATAGACCTTTTCAGTCAGTCTCGTTTATTTTATAATGTAGATATATTCAGCATGCTCATCCTGAGTCATTGGACAAACACTTATTAAGCACTGACTGTATACGAGTCACTATGCTAGGCTCTGGGTATTCAGTGGTGATCAGAATAGATAGTTCTGCCCTCAGCATTTATGCTATAATCGTGGAGCTCCCGGTGTGGGAGCAACCCGGGTGGTTGGATCATAGTGACCAAGGCAGAGACCAATGTGAGGTGAGACCAGAGGGGTAGGCAGGACAGTGGTAATCACGAGTGTGTAGTTACCGTTAAGAGTTTGGACTTCATTCCAACTGTAATGATAAGTCATTGAAGGCTTACTGCAGGGGAATCTAACTTTAGTTTTATAAAAATTACCCTGAGCAGTAGTGAAAAATGGTTATTGGGTAGAAGAGGAGAAGCAGAGTTTGTTGTAATCCAGGCAATCCATCTAAGCCAACGGTGGCTTAGACTAGAGCAAGTTATAATGGTGGCTTAGACTAGAGTAGTGGCTCTAGAGCTAGAAAGAGATAGATGATACAAATAGTTTGGAAGAGTTAGCCAAGTGTGGTGGATGGGATTTGGGGGAAGCAGAGTGAAGAGGGAGAAGCATGTGTCGAGGATGGTGTCTGTATCTCCAACCTGAACAGCTGGGTAGCTGGAGATTCTGTGTCCTGAGATCTGGCACATGGGAGCAGTGCTAGACTTGGACGGGACTGTCCAGTGTTCAGTTTGGGGCATGTTGAGTGTGAGGGGGAGGATATGTTTACAAGGCGGGGGGTGGGGATGGAGTGCAAGGACCAGCCTACTCTTCCTCGTGCTGGTGTAACTGGTTATGGGCTGAGTACAGGTTAGAATAAACAAGTCATTTTCAAAACCAAACACATTGCACTGGTTTCCAGCTTATGAATCATGCCTCTATGCTCTCTGCTACAGCTCAGCTCTCTAAAAATATCTATGTAATTATGGGCAGGATGAAACAATATTCATCTTACAGTAAGATGTGTGCCTGCCTGGCCCACAAAGTCAGGTTACAGATTGGATCTTCACATGAACCAGTTAGATTTTCTGTTATCTTGTTACAAACAGGCTACATCCCTCACCTTGGATGGCTGACTTGATTACTTATTAGGAAGGAAACTGGGCCATAGAGCTGGTTTGAAATGGTGTCGATGTATCTTCGCTACTTAAAACTATGGTCTAGTGGCCTTTTGGAAAACAGAGCCCAACATATATTATGCACTTCTCACATTGGTTATGGTTCTATCTGCCTTTACATTAAGCATACCACATCATTTTATTCATCTTGTGATTTTCTGCAGCCAGTATTTTTATTTCCTTCAACAAATAGAAATGATAGAAATGGGCCATTTAGGGGCCGGGATTGCAAGTGTTTGGGTCTTTGCTGTACCTCTAATGCCTGGCACAGGGACTGGCATGCATTTGGCACTTGATATTTATTTTAAAAACTAAGTGATCGAGGAATGGCTGAATAGTCATTCTGTAAGAAGGAGGGCTAATTCAGTTTTGGGAAATCAAGAGATCAGGTGGGCTATGTTCTTCCTACAAGGTTATGTCCCTGAAATCTGAGAAATCAAAGCTGTAAAATATAAATTTGGGAACCATCCTGATAAAACGAATTATAGAAACCATGAGAGTGGAATTCCATAAGTGTACGCAGAATAGTGTAGAATAAGAATAGAGCGAAACTGAAAAGCAGACGAAGAGGAGTTGGGAGGAGGCAGGAACCTGCAGGAGAGCACAGAGTCCCAGGGAAGAAGGAGCAATCAGCACTGGAGAGATAGAGCCCAGAGGTGAGAAGGGATGCGAGCAAAAAGGGGCCTTTGGGTTTGGGCAGGAGTCAAGCAAGTTAATGTGAGCCTGGGTGCACAGTGTGTGATAAGCTCGGGGAAATTCCACCGTCCTTTTGTTTATACTCTCTACCACTAATGATTCCGATCGAGAGGGCACTTTTTCTTAAGCAAAGACATAATTATTTTTGGTTTTCTGCTGTGCATAGCCTGCCATAATAGGACACTGTACTGATATTGAAGGGTTTCTTTTGTGATTTCTTATAAGCTGGTTACTTAATGATCAGGCCCGTATTTTTCCATTGCTCCTGTTACAGGTAATGATGTTTGATATATATAATTATCTAGGGGAATTGAAAACATGTCACAGTAGTTGGAGATCTGAAAATCAACCTGAACATCAATGTGAAAAATATAGACTATTTCTCCAAAATTATCTGGGAGCGTTTCAGTTGAAATTTTATTAAATTCTCTAGTTCATTAGAATGCTACAAAGCTATAAAAATAAGCCCTGGCAATAAAGAAACTTGGGGTTGTGCTAATAATAGGGGTACACCCATAACACATACGTATATATAATTTTCTCTTGGGCGTTTCTTTTGGGTGTGAAGTTGGTAAGAATCCCTGTGTAGAGAGGGATGGGGAGTACATTTGTGTCTTATTAGGATGCTACCGTTGCAAAGGCTTTTTCTCCTAAGTGAGATTACTTTATAGTAATGAAAAAAGTAGCTACCATTTATTCAGTACCTACTTTGTTCCAGACATGTTACAGTAATCCTGAGAAGGAGGTATTATTTCTAATTTAAAGTGAAGAAATTGAAGTTTAAGTAATTTACCGTAGATCTCAGGGCTAGTAAGTAGGAATCTAGCCGTTTTTTACTCTAAAGCCCGTGCGCTTTCCAATGTGCTGTCTGAATGAGAACCTTATATATTTGATTGGAGCCCAGATAGCTCCACAGGGAAATCAGAAAGCCATTAGATGAGAACTTTTTCAGCATCCTGTCCCCTAATCTGCCTATTTACCCATATCTGCACCTGAAATTATTCTTCTTCCTTCCTGTTATGATGGACAAGGCTATTCCCTCTAAGGACTTGATTCTTTTTATCTCTTGCATCTTTAGTCTGTGTCTCTTTGTTTACTAGCTTCTTCCCATAAGCATAACCTAGACCTTTACTGAAGCAAATACCTTCTGTATTGGTTAGTACTTGCTGTATAACAAACCACTCTAACATTTGATGAAGTTAATTTAAAATATCATTTATTTAGCTCACTGTTCTGTGGGTCAACAAATTAGTCTGGGCTCAGCTGGATTTACTTATGCATTTGTGGTCAGCTGCTGGTCAGCTAGACCGCTTTGCTTCTGAGGCATTAGCTGGTCAGTGGCCAGGGCCATCAGGGTGACTAGAGCATGTGTCTTCCATCATCCAGTAGGCCAGCCCGGACTTGTCCACATGGTTGCCTAGGAGGATTTCAAGAGAGAGCAGAAGCCTGCAAATCATCTTGAGGCCTAGATTCAGAACTAGTGTTGCTTGCTTTTCATTCTGTCAACCAAAGCAGGTCACAAGGCCAGCGCAGGGCATGGAGAAGTAGACCCGTGAGCATGGCACTCTTCCTCGTGGGTAAATCCAATCTACCCTTCAAGACCACCGCAGCCTGAGTTGTGTGCCTTGGGTCTGGGCTTCCTCTGTCCCTGCATTTAGAACATTGTGTGGCAGTTGTTGGTTTACTTCTTAGTAGAAAATGAGCTCCTTAAAGACAGTGACTGTGTTTTAATCCAGGATTTGGTTCATAGTAGGTAACTTTTAAAAGTGGAAATTTTTCTGAAAATAAAGCAGTCTAGCAGTTGACATCTGGCAATATGGAATAGAAGATAATATATGCTTGCATTTTAAGACTTGCTTGCTAATGTTGAAGAATGTTTGGAGCAGACTCTATTTAATATATCAAAATCGAATATTTCTTTAAAAAAGTGAAGGAGTGAAGAATTCTCTCCAGCATTCTGAGAAGAAATAATTATTAAATATTTGTGCACTATCTTTGTATGTTTTTTGGTTAGGTTATTATAAGTTCGTTTATAAGGAAGACAAGTTACATTTTCATGGCATATTTGTCAGAAAAAGCATACCCATCCATTAACTGGCCCACTGGGATCTGGGATGACATTTCTCCTTTAGGATGTAAAATGAGGAGGGACATCAGCCAGTGTCCTGGGCGTTACTCTGGAAGACACAGAAAATAATGCTTCTGTTAGATGGGAGATGAGATATACATAATGTGAGCCCATCTTTAAGTGAGCACGTCTTGTCACTGTCCTAATTCTTAATTGACGGATTTTCATGTGCATTTTATTTTACATCTTAGGCTCAGCTGCCTCCGTATCTTCCCAGATTCCTCACGTCTGACCACATTTTCCCGTCACAGGCCTGATACCTAACCATGCAGCGGAGGTCAAGAGGAATTAATATTGGGCTGCTTCTGCTCCTTTCTCAAATCTTCCACGTTGGGATCAACAATATTCCACCTGTCACCCTAGCAACTTTGGCTCTCAACATCTGGTTCTTCTTGAATCCTCTGAAGCCGCTGCTTAGCTCCTGCCTTAGCGTGGAGAAGTGTTACCAGCAAAACGACTGGCAGCGCTTACTGCTTTCCCCTCTTCACCACGTGGATGACTGGCACTTGTATTTCAATATGGCATCCATGCTCTGGAAAGGAATTCATCTGGAGAGAAGACTAGGAAGTCGATGGTTTGCCTACGTCATCACCACGTTCTCCCTACTCACTGGGGTGGTGTACCTGTTCTTGGAATTTGCTCTGGCAGAACTTATGGATGAACCTGACTTCAGAAGGAACTGTGCTGTAGGTTTCTCAGGTAAGGCAGATGCGTTTCTAAGGTAGCCCACATGAGAACAGTTAGGGAGGTCCAGCTGTTGTCATTTTTTGAAGCAGGGGCCCCAGTTAGTGAGGGAACTGAATTCTGAGTGGCTAAGCACTGCTGGGGCTTGGATTTTGGTGAATAGGCTGATTGGAGCACAGGAGAGACATAGATTTTGCTATTTCCCATTATGCCGCATCATTCACTCTTGGACGGTTGAGACTAGGGTCTGCCCAAAGGTAGTTTTTGTAGGAGACATGGTTCTGGAAATATGCACTGGCTTCATTATGGTGGGACGAGGGAGAGAGGCACTGGTGCACTGTGGGAGTTCTCTAAAAAGATGGGTATGCATCTCAATAACGCCATTAAAATAAATGCACCACACCCTACAATGGCATGCTCACTGTGTTTTCAGAGCCCTGATAGTCTTTATACATAATTCATGCTGTTTAATTAATGTAACAGGTCCTTAGGGAGGTAGCCTTGTCTTGATTTTGTAGATGAGGAAGCTAAGGCCCAGAGAAGTCAGGTAACTTGCTCAAGGTTACACACCTCATAAGTGATGGAGCTGGGATTTGAACCCCGTCTTCATGACTTTAAACACGTATTGGGCTTCCCTGGTGGCGCAGTGGTTGAGAGTCCACCTGCCGATGCAGGGGACATGGGTTCCTGCCCCAGTCCGGGAAGATCCCACATGCCGCGGAGCGGCTGGGCCCGTGAGCCATGGCTGCTGAGCCTGCGTGTCTGGAGCCTGTGCTCCGCAACAGGAGAGGCCACAACAGTGAGAGGCCTGCATACCGCAAAAAAACAAAACAAAACAAAACAAAAACACGTATTTCATTGCCTCTCACGGTCCCCCTCACTAGTTCTTTTTTTACATTTTTCTCATAGGACTAAATTGCCATCAGGACTTAAAATAGGTATTCTGAAAATTAGCATGTGAAGGGTAGGAGGGAAATAATCCTGAAACCAAAGGAGATCAAACCCTTCCCTCTATTTTCCCTGCCGTCCTTACCCCTTCCCTCCAAGGTGCATCCTCATGCATCTGATTGTGTGAGAAGAAAGGAAATAAGCCCTGCCTTCAATATGTCTTTCCATAGGAGTTAGAAAAATACACGTTAAGGATATTTTTAAAATTGAGTTAAAAATCACATAAAATGAATGATTTTGAAGTTTACAATTCAGTGGCATTTAGTATTGCACCATTGTGGGTGTCTTATTCCCATTTTATGTGTTGTATATTTAGTAGCATACTCAAAGTCAGTATGAATTTCCATGTTAAGAAACATCAAAGGAATCATTGCCTTGAAGACTGTCTTTCTACCGAATGCTGGGTTGACTTGTTGGAAGGAATAGAGTATGTTTCGAAGCAAAAAGTTGGATGTAATGGAATAATCATTTTCACTTTCAGTTAGTTTTCTTTGTAAATGTTAATCATTTCCACATTGGGATTGTTGATGTTTGTATGCTCTTTATCCTCTTTTAGGAGTTTTGTTTGCTTTGAAAGTTCTTAACAACCATTATTGCCCTGGAGGCTTTGTCAACGTTTTGGGCTTTCCTGTACCCAGCAAATTTGCTTGTTGGGCAGAACTTTTGGCCATTCATTTCATCTCGCCAGGGTAAGTGTTTACTCTTAGAGAATACAAATGAAGAACTTGATGTTCCGTAGAGAAAGAATTATAGTCATAATGAGGTAATCAATTGTCTTTTACAGTGAAGTTTGTTCTTTAACTAAAAGGACAGAATCCAGCTTAATGGTTTTAATGTCAGATATTCCTGTGTTTGAATCTCGTCAGCTACTGAGCTGAGTGATTTTGATGTATTTGTCTTATCTGAGTTTCCATTTCCTCATCTTTTAAGTTGAACCTGAGACACAGATTTGGGGATTAATATTAACCAGCCTGTCAATTAATTAATTCTAATAACAATAATCCAAAGAGGTACATAGAAACCACATAATTAGAAAGATACGAAATCAAAAGGTATGTTGGTCCAATGCTTTTAAGCCATTTTAGTTGTGAATTTTCTTGGTGGTAGAACCTTTAAACAAAAGACTTTACTCACAATTTTGATATAGAAAACGGGTCAACTCTGAACTGTTTTGGGTGGAGAGGAAGCACAGGGCTCCACTCCCTTTGCCTTACCCCTGTGTCACTGGCTGCCTTAAGAGGCACCTCCGCAGAACCCTAGAGCTCCAGGGAACACAGTTTGGGAATCACTGATGTCTGCGAATTTCCTTTACGGATGAGGACAAGGAAATTGAGAAGGTTTAGGGACTCATCAAGCAGTGTCGTGGTAGACACTAGACTAGTTAGGATTCAGGCCTCTGGACTCCTGGTCTGGGTGTTCTCGGGGTGGGGGGACGGGGGTGAGGTGGGACGTGCTTTTCCACTTTGGTTCTTTTCTCTACTTTCTGTTCAGAAAAAAGAGAGTGAATTGTGTTATTTTCCCACCTCTTCCACCAGCTGCACTTCTCTTAATCTGTATAATGCACCTGGAAGCCCATGGTTTGCTCATTTATTTTTACTTCGGGGACCTGGATGCTGTTTGGAGAAGGGAGAGATTCAGGAAGATTCAGAAAGAAGTAAGGAGGATATTTTTTTGCTGCTGTTCTTTTCAGACAGGAGCTTTTTTTCTCAGCTTTCGGTGTGTGTGACCGCGTTGGGTGTCGTACTTTATTTGAGAGTATTCTCCTTGCGCTGTGTGTCAGCCCAGTAACCTCGAGTCCTTCTTTAATGCTAATTTCCCATCATGGGCAGCCATTGCCAGCTGGTCTGTAAAAGGCAGTGATGTGGCCACTGAACACCACTCATTTGCAACTGTATTGTTATCTTGTGACAGTTCCACGAAGAAAGCCTAACAAAATCTTCAAAGTTTTCTTTGAAAAAGGGTCCAGTAATGTCTGTCCCTTATCTGAACAGCCCTCTCTATACCTTGTCACTCACAGCTCCCTGACTTGCTTGATGTGACTCGGTTCTCTGTGTAGACCAGAGACTCTTGTGTGTGAGGGCAACACCCAACATTCATATGAAAATCACTCTCTCTGGTACTTGAACTTTTATTCTATAATGAATCCATTGAACAGCAGTGCCTTTAATAGTCTCATGCAACTATTTCTGAAGACTCCATCATGCATTTTATTTTTTTAGGGTCCCCCCCTTTCCATAGATAAGGGATGGTTGCATTTTTATGTAATATGCTTATTCTGCGTGGAGGGACCTGATATTCTGAGCTTGGGAATTAAATGGAATTTCCTTTGAAGTTTGAAAGACTAATAAATCTTTTGGTTTTTAAGATTTGACTACTTTGAATGATAAACTTCTGATATCCAGGCATCTACTTATGCATGTGTCCATTAAAGACGGAGCTGAACACTGGTCCAGGAAACCTAAGAGGGGCATGCATCTTGAGATGAATCTTGGAAGAATGGGGGAAACCAGGGCTTTCTCTGCTCTGCATTGTTATTCCCCTGGTGGTTGTCAATTAGAGTTTTCATTGGGAAAACACTGTAAATCTTTACAACAAAGCCTGCTTTATCGAGGGACTTAATGAGCTGCCCTTTGGGAGAAAAAAAAACCTGCCAAGCAAACATTTGGTGGACCTCTGTGTTTTATGAAAGCCACAGAATTAGTAATTTCCCCAGTTAGGGAGTTTTATGGAGGGAAGCCACTCCAAACAGCCAGCTGTTCGTTCAGCACTGTGAGAGGTATGGACTTGACCAGCAGAGTGAAGTAATCGCACTCCTTTGCTGGAGCTTTTGCTTTTACAGTTCTCGTGTGTCCCTTGTTTCAGTGACATCTTTGCCTCACATGGTCTTTTACTTTCCCTGCATGTCCTGGGGCCCTGGTAGGTGGTTGTGTTTAAAGAAGTGACCCTGCTCCCAAGGTGGCACAGTGGGGAGGTGATTCCGAAATTCTAATTTTCACCTTAAAGCTCAAATTTTATCATTGACAATAAATATCACTACTTGTTTTTTTCTGAAGGCTCACTCACATTGTTCATTTTTGAGAAAACGTGTGCCATTTTCCATTTATTTAACCATGGTCTGTCAGTTTTTCTTTCAAGCAGGCATGGCGGGGGAGGGTCCTCGAAAAGTGGATAGTTCATCTCACAGCTCAAACAAGCACACTAGTGCTTCGTCTGGAGACAAGCATCTCACTTGGATATGGAGTTGAGGTGCTTTATGCAAATTTCCATTTTGTATATAGCATATGAAAAAGATGTATACTACTATTGATATTTTAAACATTAAAATTTTACTGTTTATCAAGGTATTCTTAAGTAGAACTTTCTTTTTTTTTTTTTTTTGCGGTACGCGGGCCTTTCACTGTCGTGGCCTCTCCGATTGTGGAGCACAGGCTCCGGACGCGCAGGCTCAGCGGCCATGGCTCACGGGCCCAGCCGCTCTGCGGCATGTGGGATCTTCCCGGACCGGGGCACGAACCCGTGTCCCCTGCATCGGCAGGCGGACTCTCAACCACCGCGCCACCAGGGAAACCCTCTTTTTTCTTTTTAAATGTGCATGTGTGACTGTGAAAAATACAGCGGCTACTGGTACTGTTTGGAGTCACCGCCTTGATTCATTTGATTCAAGCGGCCAAAGCACAAGCAGTTGGACCCACCATTGCTTTTAGACCACTAGTGCAAACATCAACACGTGGAAAAGGGCACATGATGCCTCAGTATAATTATGAAAATAGTTCTGACTTCATGAACTGCTGGAAGGGCCTCTGGGACCTCCAGTGGCCCATGGAGCACACTTTGAGAATCGCTGCTCCCAGCTCTCATGCTGCCTCTCTAGCACTACTGTTGACCGTTTCTTAGCTTGTATGAAAGGAAAGATGGGGAGCTTCATGCAGTCAGGGATGGCAGAGAAAGGGAAGCAGTGAAGTATGTGAGAACATAGACTGTATAACCACTGAAATTGCTAATTATCAGTTGCTAATTAGCACAGACTGTTAACACTTTGTCTGAAGGAGAATGGCCACTTGTCACTCTCATTACAGGGACTGACTATAAGATCTGCCTGTGTTCCACGCAGGACAGAATTCCTTAGATGCAGGGAACTCCCGTCCTACTTTCAGTTCTCTTCTTGCGTCTGCTTACATTTTGTGCTAGGGTGCTTCTGGCATATTCATCTAAAATGCAACATACAGTTCTTTCTTCCCCAGTAGTACTGAGATAGGGAATCTAAAAGGAAAGTGCATTAGGCTGGCATACACTGTGTTTGAGTATCAGTTGACACCCCTATGGATCTAGCTACGTAGTAGTCTATTGGACTTTTGCCTTGGGAATTAGAACTGAGGTTGGGGAATAACAATTTGGAAGACGACGGTAACACCATCTCCTGTCCCACGTGTTCGTTTAGAACTTTGCCACTCTACCTAGAGGTGGGGTCCAGTGCACCTCCCCCTGAATTGGGTGGATTTGTGACGCAGTGTAATCAGTAGATGGCGGCAAAAGTGCTGTTAATTCCGAGGCAAGAAGTTGCTTGCCTTGTGAGCTGGAACACTTGCCCGTGGAGCCCATGTTCCCTGATTCCACCATGCTACGAGGAAGTGGTGCGTGACGTGTGAGTGAGTGGCCATTAGATACAGCCATGAGTCACCTCAGCCTCAACCTTGTGGAGCAGAGACCCATCACCCCCTGTGCTTTCTGAATTCCTGACCCACAGAATCTGTGAGTGGAAGAAAACAAGTGTTGTTTTATATCACTACATTTGGGGAGATTTGTTCTACGTAATGTCAACGAGTTGAATGAAAAAAAAGGGAGGGAAACTAGAATGAAAAGCAAAGGAGTACAAAAGGCAGTGTTTGGGCAGTGGGGGAGAGAGTGGAGTGAAAGAAGAGAGCCAAGGATGGAGGCCTGGGGAGGAATCCATGCTGAGATGCTGTGGTACCACGAGTCATAACATCACCACCCATCAAGTAGCAGGGCTTTAAAGCAGTGGTTGGCAACTGTGGGTTCTAATCCTTTAAAACGTTCTGAAATCAATGTATTGGGTCACAACCAGCGTTTGAAAGAAAGAGAGAGAGAGGGAGGGAGGAAGGAAGGAAGGAAGGAAGAGGGGAGTGGGAGGGAAGGAAGGAAAGAGAAAGATGGATTAGTGTTGAATGTGGTAAGGGTATTATTTCAAGGAACTTTTGTTTTAGCTCTATGTGTGTGTGTGCTATATTTCTAAAAATGTATTTTTATTGTGGGACACAGTACAAAAATTTTGGGAGGTGTTGCTTTAAAGCAGCTACTAGTTGCTTAAACTAGAGTTAAATACATTTATAGGATCAGAAACATTTATTGCCTTCAGCGAAAGAGGATTAGATTGCCAGGTCTTTGGTGGCAATGAGACGAACAGGCTGTGACTCCAGATTTCTACTAATTTATTGTCTTTCTTTAGAATAAGTGTTAGTTTACAAGGCTTATCAATGACCGAGTGAGCTCTCAAGATAGCTGTCTGTATATGGAGATGCATGCTAACAGATTTAGACTTCACCTAAACCAGAAATGCTAGTAACAGTTGTTCAGTTATAAACAAAGTTATTCGTAAAAATCCTTTGAGAATTCAAGAGAAAGGGGTTATCTAGAGCAAAGGAGACTATGAAGTGTAAAAGTTACCACATTTTCCCAAAAAGTATAGTATTCCTCTCCAAGCCTTTTAAATGTAGACGTATTCAATAACTTAGTAGAAAATAAAACAAAACCTGAATGGATGTAGGGTTAAAATATACATTGGGAGTTTGTGTAAGCAAGCAAGTGGCAAATAGGTAAATCCAATGATACTCAATTGTGCTTTGGAGAGAATGCTCCTTTGACAAAAAAGGCCTGATGGATGAGAGCTAAGCAGGAACTGTGGTCTTCTCAGGGCTGGGGCTGCGTTATGGCGGCTCATGGAGAGGAGAGAGGGCTGCTGTCTGAGATTCCTGTTTTTCAAGGGTGGGTTAAGTTGTTTTTCAAGAAGTTATATTACACAATTACATCTTTTGTTTTGTATCTACTGGGACAGTTGCATTTTTCTACTAAACTTGGATGACAAATGTTGCATATATAGAATTGATACTCACCCTCTGTTTTATTTCACGGAAACATGTTTTCACAGCCTGTTAAAGAGTTCAGTTTGAATCAACGTCCCAGGACACTCCTGAGCAGATTTTTCTTCTGCATTCCTTGGATGTCCATTGATATATTTCCTCCCTTTTCCCTTTACAGACTCCGGTAAAGGAAGGTTATATGAGTTATATAAAGGAGTTAGTTAATTTGTCTGTCTCCAGGAGGGCTTCCAGTTGAACAGAACTCAAGGTGAGAGCAGTACTTAACCAAAGCAATGATTCCCTTGAGTTAGGTTTTACGAGATGAGAATGAGAAATTTCGAGGCAGAGAACTTTCCCTCCCACTAGAATTGGAACTCTTCCAGGCAAAGGGAGTGTGTAAATCATCTCTGTAGCTCTGGAGTCCAAGTCTGTGGCAAGAGAGAAGACCCAGCCTTGTCCTGAGCCCATCCCTGACCACCGTAGGAAGAGCTTCAAGCTAAGTAGGAGGTGCATTAAGAACAGAAAAGAATTGTATCTGACTACTAAGTTTCTTCTTTCTTTTATAAGATATTTAATGTAACAATTTCTTTTAAAAACTGGTTATATTACATAAAGAATTAAACTGAAAAGAAAGCAGTAGCTGAATGAGAGTGTAACCTAATTTCTCAGCTCCTAATTGAAAGAACAATATATTCATTGTAGAAAAGTTAAAGATATATAAAGTATGATAAAGAAAACAAATTGCCCATAGTCTCCTTCCCAGAGAAAACTACTTTTAGCATTCTGCCATCACACACCCCTTCCCTTATATGCAATTATATTTCCTGTTTTCTCATTTAACTTGTTATAAGCACCAGCTCTTCAAAAAGCCTCAGTTTTAATGGTGTATAATGATTCCTGTTGTGGTTCCTTTATTTTCTCATTCACTAATTTTACATGCTAATTTTATTACCTAATCGTCCAAATTATAAGTGAGGATGTCTAATAAGCATTATTTGCTAGTCTTCGCTCCCAGATCTGAATATGTCCTTAGAGTAGATTTCTGGAATTAGAATAATGGATTTGAACTATTTTCATGGCACTTTTTTTTTTTTTTAAAGAAGATGTTGGGGGTAGGAGGTTTTTTTAGTAATTTATTTATTTATTTTTGCTGTGTTGGGTCTTCGTTTCTGCGCGAGGGCTTTCTCCAGTTGTGGCAAGTGGGGGCCACTCTTCATCGCGGTGCGCGGGCCTCTGACTATCGTGGCCTCTCTTGTTGTGGAGCGCAGGCTCCAGACACGCAGGCTCAGTAGTTGTGGCTCACAGGCCTAGTTGCTCCGCGGCATGTGGGATCCTGCCAGACCAGGGCTCAAACCTGTGTCCCCTGCATTAGCAGGCAGACTCTCAACCACTGCGCCACCAGGGAAGCCCCTCATGGCACTTTTTTACATTTTACCAACTTGATTTCTATAAGTTTGTTCTAGTTTATAGCCTACCAACAGCATATGAAAGTGTCTGCTTCCCCACTTCTTGGCCTGCCTGAATATTTGCTGTAAGATTTTTGGAAATCTGATATGTAACAAAAATTATTCTCTTGCTGTTATTTACACTTCTATTGTTAGTGAAATGGGACAACTTTTTATTTCCTTTTTAGTAAGTTATATTTCCTTGTCTGTGATTTGTCTTTGTGTCCTCTACATATTTTCAGGACACTATAATTGTTCATTGTTAGAGTGATGATACTGAATTTCAAGGGGTTCTTATTAGATTATGTATACTAAGAAACCTTAAGTACACAGTACAATTTTAAGTTCTATAAATAATAACTTAGACAATGTCTATGGGGATTTTTTTGGCTGATATGAATGGATAAAGATTTATTCTAAACTATAGCTAAGAACAGAAAGTCTTTTACACTGAAAATAAAGAAATGATCTGATAGGTTGTTTTGGGAGTAGATTGAAGACAGGTTTTATTTATTTATATGTTTTAAGTAAATTTTATTTTTTAGAATGGCTTTATAGATTTAAAGAAAAACTGTGAAGAGATACAGAAAGCTGCCACATAACCTGCACCCAGTTTCACCTAATTTTGACATCTTAATGTTAATATGGTATATTTGTTACAGTTGATAAGCCAATATGACACGTTATTGTTAACTAAACTGCTTTATTCACATTTCCCCAGTTTTTATGTGATGTCCTTTTTCTGTTCTAGGTTCTTATCTGGAATACCACATGACATTTCATGTATCCTTAGGCTCCTGTGTTAGTCAGCTTGGGCTGCCATAACAAAATACCATAGATTGGCTGGCTGAAACAACAGAATTTTATTTTCTCACAGTTCTAGAGGCTAGAAGTCCAAGATTAAGGTGCCAACATGGTTGGAGTCTGGCAAGGACTCTCTTCCTGGCTTGTAGATGGATGCCTTCTTACTGTGTCTTCACATGACAGGGGGAGAGACAGATAGAGAGAGAGAGAGAGAGAGAGAGAGAGAGTGAGCGAGCATGAGAGCGTGCCATCATGAGAATCCCACCCTCATGACCTCATCTAAACCTATTATCTCCCAAAGGCTCCATCTCCAAATATCATCACATTGGGGGTTAGGGCTTCAACATATGAATTTGGGTAGAGACAAAATTCAGTCCATAGCAGCTCCTCTTGGCGGTGACAATTGGTTTTATTTTTAATGAAGAGTTGTAAGATATCACTCCTGAATGTTCATGTGTATAAGCATTAACTTCCTTTTATTTGCCCTCTGGTAACCCAGAAGTAGTGTTCAGTTAGCCATGTAGCATGGTTTCTAAGCAAGTTTTAATTTAGGTGTATGAGCACATCTTGTCTTCTCTTAAATGGAACTGCTGTGGCTCCACTGTAAAATGTGCACGTCATACACAGAGGTAGATATGAGAAACTTCCATCCCTACTAGAGCATACCAGAATGGAGGACTCCTGCTGTGTGTAAATTACTCAGACCTTGTTTCAGGCCTGCTTCACCCAATTGGCTGGCTCAGAACAGCAGAGAAGAACAGTAGGTAGAAATAAGGAAGCAGCTGTTTTTCCAGTTGAACACAGAGTTGTCTGGAATAAGGTTCACTACTCAGGTTGAAACTAATTGGCCATCATGCTGTGATGTAATTGTGGGTGTGTGGATGATAGCACTTACCCAATCTGTACTTAACTAACTAGGCTTGTTAATGGTCAATTCTGGTGACTTAGTGACAGGTGCAAGACTTGTATTGGATGTCTCAGGTAATGATGACTGGAGGTTATTTTTAAAAGACAGAATTTTTTAAAAATCAAAGAAAAGTCATACGCCCTAAGTTAAAAGGTGATATCAATAAGTACATCTTATTAAATTAAAGAGTTCTGTATAATGTGTGTTACAGGAAAAAGGGTGTTTTTTAATCTGAGAAGCTAATTACCAATTGTAGCAATTATTTTGAGTTGACTTTTTTCCTTACTAATTTTTTTTTAATTAAAAAAAAACAACCCTGTGAAGCACATTTATTTCCCTTTGGAGTATTTAGAATATGCACTTTTGTCTGTTTGGAATTTTTTTTTTCAGGAGACACTATTGGAGATAAATGTTACACAACTTTCACTCTCAATTAATAAGATGATAAATTACATCTCTGGAACTTTCTGATGTATTTACTTAATTCTTCCCATTTCAGTATAAGGAAGAATGTTTTTAAATAGAAAGTTCTTTATATTTGTTAATTTCCCCCTTCCTCTTCTGCAGTATTAAGTGATTTTTAGTTAAAAGTCTTGGGAGTTAAATAGTCAAGAGGACTGTTTTCCATTTACATTCAGGTTTGGTTCAAATTATACAAAATGAAGACAGTCGGTGCTATGAATTGAAATCATTAGTACATCAGTTATTGTGATAACCAGCTGAGAACAGGCTGTAGACTACTTAAATGCTCCTTCCATTTACAGTTGGCTTCTCATTAGCTTATATGAGAGATGAAATAATTTGATTCTAATTTATCTCTCTTTAAATGAACATTGTTCCCCTCTGAATTCAAGAGGAGAACATTTTAATTTTGTAATCATTTATAACACACAGGTCAAATAAATAACAAGTTTTATTTCTAGCAATATATCTCTTCCATTATTTATATTACTATAGTTCCTTGATTCTAAGACACACTTTTTTCCCCCTACATCTTTTTAGGGCAAAATAGGCCACAAACATAATAAAGGTAACATCATAAATCAGTGGGGGAAAATAAGGGTTATTTAGCAAATGGTATTTGAAGAATAGTTTAACCATTTGGAAGAAATTAAACTTATAGCTTTAACTCACTGTACTCCAAAACAAATTTCATATAGATTATGTTCAGAAGATTTAAAAAACAGCATCTGAAAAATGTCTAGGAGTGTGTGAGGGAAATTTTTCAGTTCTTGAATTGGGAGGGAATTTCTAAACCTAAAAACCATGAATATAACCTCAAATAAAGTCAAAAGCAACACTTTTTTTCCAGGTCCAAATACATTATACATTAAAATGAAAGGCAAAAAAGTTAGAAATATATGTGGAAAAAGAGGATCATATCTTTGCAATGAACAGTACTAACTGCAAGAAAGAAGTCCATCAATAGACAATGTTCAGAAAAAAATTAATCGGTAACTAATAAATGTAAAACATAAAAATTCATTGTTGACCAAATACAGAAAATTAAAATAATAAGCTATTTTACTTATTAAACCAACAAGATTAGAAAATTATTACTGTTGTTAAGAGTTTGGTGAAATGGGAGTTTATATAAACTTCTGATGGGACTGTATCTTGGTACAGACTTTCTGAAAAGTAATTTGATGATCTGTATCAAGAGCTGTAAAAAGTTTATACCCTTTAGTTTGGTAATTACCTTTCTAGGAAATTGTACAAATTATAACTGTAAATACAAAAAAATTTTTTTGACGCAAGTATATTTATTGTCATGAAGTATTGGAAAATTGGAAACCACTTAAATATCTAGTAGTAGGTAAGTGGTTTAATAAATCATGTTGTGATAGAATATTATATAGCCATTAAAATGCTATTTTCAGAGATTATTTTAATGGAATTGGAAGATCATCAAGATAAGGATAGAGGGAGTTCCCTAGCAGTCCAGTGGTTAGGACTCCACGCTTTCACTGCCGTGGGCCTGAGTTCAATCCCTGGTCAAGGAACTAAGATCCTGCAAGCTGAGCACAGCAGGCCAAAAAAAAAAAGATAAGGGTAGAAAGTAGAATACAAAATATTACATATGATGTGGTTTCAGTTTTTTTCCAAAGCAAGAATAGTCACCAAAAGGACTAAGAAAAGCACATAAAAATATTAGTAGTTGTTAACATTATGGAATTATTTATTGTTTTTATTCAACTTTTTTTGGCCAAATCCTCTATGGTGAGCATGCATTATTTACAGTGGAAAAATTGAGTTATTAAAATATTAACAGTGGCGTATTTTCATGAGTCTTAACTTACCTGTGCCTCCTAAGTTCCAGGAGGGCAGAGCTGTAGTCTGTTCTGTTCGCTGTGTATTCCCAGTGTCTAAAACAGTGCTTGGCCCATCACAGTTACTCAGAAGTGTACGTTTGTTGAATAAAGACAGTTTGGGGTAGCTGGCCCAACTAAAGATAATAGGCAAAGTGTAAATTGTTGAGTTACTGACCCGAGTTCAGAAGTCTAGAGAGGAAAGAAGTCAGATGCAAAACCTGAGTGCTGAGTTAGAAGGCAGAGTCAATTCAAATGGACAAAAAAGAAAACAACACTCAGGAAGCTTGAGAGGCAGCTCAACAAGGGGGCTAGAATGGTTGAAGTACCCCTTGGGGCCCAGCAGTACCTGGCCCCGTCAGCCCAGCCTCATCCTACACAGAGACCACACATTCCTACATGAGATAATAAGATAAACAGGGACTGTGTACCAGGCTACAAAGGCAGCTTCAATCACCTCTAAAAATAGAGATTTTATAGGCCGTATTCTCTGATCACAGAATAATAATAAAGACTTTAAAAACTAAATATGAGTAAAAGGAAAAAAAACCCAATTCCAATAATCATTCATAATCACTTGGAAATTTAAATAACTCCATGATTAAGAGGAAACTAAAAAAAAAACCTTTAGAAATGAACAATGAGAACACTCCATGTCAAACTCTTAAGTGCTTTTTATAATATAGCAAGGAAGTTTTAAAAGTAAATAAATGACGTCCTCAATTTAAGAAGCTAGAAAAGGAATAAATACAAGATTAGAGGATGAAGAAATTGATAATGATAAAAGCAAAATTTAATAAACTAAAAAGGAAAAAATGATAGATAATTGGAGGGCCGTATCTTTAAAAAGACTAATCAAAGGGACAAGTCTATGGCAGGTTTAATTAAGAAAATTAGAAGGAAAACTTGAAACAGTAGATATGAAAAAACAGATGTAAGTAGGTATGGAGGAAGCTAAATCAACTTCTAAAAGGATGTATATTTTCATAAAAATTTTTTTTCTGGGGCTTCCCTGGTGGTGCAGTGGTTAAGAATCTGCCTGCCAAAGCAGGGGACACGGGTTCGATCCCTGGTCCGGGAAGATCCCACATGCCACAGAGCACCTAAGCCCGTGCACCACAACTACTGAGACTGTGCTTTAGAGCCCACAAGCCACAACTCCTGAGCCTACGCGCCACAACTACTGAAGCCCGTGTGCCTAGAGCCCGTGCTCCGCAACAAGAGAAGCCACTGCAATGAGAAGTTTGTGCCCCGCAGCAGAGTAGCCCCCGCTCGCCGCAACTAGAGAAAGCCCGCACACAGCAACAAAGACCCAATGCAGCCAAAAGTAAACAAATAAATTTATTAAAAAAATTTTTTTTTCTGTTTTAAGAGATCACTTTTTTTATTATTAAAGTTTTGGACTAATATTGTTAAACCCAAAAATTCTTTTTAAAAGAAAACATTATAGAGATTTTATGATCCAAACAATATTGATATATAATCTTTAAAAGGTCTTTGAGTTTCTAAGGTGTATTCCAACATCAGTATTGCATCCAAAGTTGTAGAATTTATTTGATGAGGTCTTACTGAGTCAGTTTGTGAGGGCTTAGATCCTGTAACTTTTGAGGGAAGATGTCCCAGTGTAACTGACATTGTGCAGATTTTGGTGAAGCAGTTAATTTTACTTTGAGGGTGATATAAATTCATTGTATGATATAAACCAAGTAACTTGAACTCTGAACAAAGGCTCACATTACTTCCTATTCCTCTGAAGTGGTTTTGTGAAGTGTGATGCACCAGTGGGTAAAAATACTTCAGGACTTGCTAATGAAAGACAGAGTGTACAGAATCTGCTTTTCTAGCACATATTTTTATAGATGTTGCAAACGGTGTTGTCAAACGATATTTTAAAAGCTGTCAGGTGTGTGTGTTTTTCAAATGAGTTTTAAATAATTCAGTACCATGCAGGCGGCAGAAAAATGGCCTTATAAACTTGCAATGCTCTTTTATACTGAATATACAAGTAGAGTCTATGAATTAGAAATGAACACTATCCGATACATCTTTTTACTAATAACCAGTATTGTGTTGATGGAAATTCTCTGTTACTAATGTTTCTTTTTTTGTTTGTTTTTTTGCATTTCCCCATTAGAGAATTGCCTTAAAGTCGTTTCAGCACAGGTACCACATGTGTACTTCTGTTAGGTTTCTAATAGGAGCCGTGTCTGGTTTATCTAACCTGATCACTGACTCATGGCAGCCTCCTCCCCTTTGCTTCCCTCTTGTGTGCTGCTGAGTGAGGGATGAGGGGAGAGTGCACGTGGAAGACAGTTCACTTTGAATAAGTGTGAGATTCCTAAGAGCTTGACTGCCTGGATAGGTGGTGGCCAAATAACCTTGTGGAATATTAAGTCTCCTCCTTAATTCAGGAGTCTAATTGGGAGTGAAAAAATAAGGATCATAGATTATGATGAGACTTCGCCACATTTCTCATTGACTCATTGCTCCTCTCGTATTTCTCCTGATCTTATCCAGGATAACTTGTTTATGAGGAAAAGCTAAGTGGCATGTGTGGTCCTCTGTACAGTTCTTCCTCCTGCCAATAAAGAATTGTGGTTTTTCTGAAAGCGGAAGAATTTTCTCCTTCATCATGGTCATTATTATGGTTCGTATTTGGTTTTGTTTTCCTCAGGTATTTTACACTAATAATAGCGGTCTTAGTCATGTTCTGGAGTTATCAGATCTCTAATCTGAGAATCTCAGAGTTAGGCATTAAATGGCTTTCATGGCAAAAGATTTAAGGTGTGTTTGCAGGGATTGAGAAATGGCTCAAGTCACAACCACAGTGATTGGAGGGTTATAGCTAGACCCAGGAAGGGTGAAAACACCTGTCTTTAAGCTTTTTGCATTGTAGCAGTAATTTTAAAGATCTGCCCTAGGAAGCAGTAAACGTTCGTTTAAAATTCATAAATTCCACTCCCGTGTCTCTCTGAGTACACCACATATGACTGCTATCCATGTCTTGAGCATACTGATGATACACTATTTAACGCACATTGTTTGTAACGATGTTTCAAATGATGCAGGATTGACTCATTCTGAGTACAGTAGGCCCCCCTTCTCCTCCGAGGATACATTCCAAGACCCCCAGTGGATGCCTGAAATCATGGATAGTGCTGAAACCTATATGTATGTTTTTCCTCTACATACATACCTATGATAAAGCTTAATTTATAAATTAGGTACAGAAAAAAATGAACAACAGCAATAATAAGAGAGACCAATTATAACAATATACTGTAGTAAACGTTATGTGCATGTGGTCTCTCTCTCTCAAAATATCTTATTGTACAAATTGTACAAATGCCTTTTTCATCTTAACTAAGCCGTTACCATACATTATGATAGCCAAACGTTTGCAGTTTGAGGTGTGACAGCAATACTAGCACAAATTTCTTTTTCCTTCTTCACAATTTGATGGATAGAAGATTCATTCTTTTTTTTTTTTTTTGCGGTACGTGGGCCTCTCACTGTTGTGGCCTCTTCCGTTGCGGAGCACAGGCTCTGGACGTGCAGGCCCAGGGGTCATGGCTCACGGGCCCAGCTGCTCCGTGGCATGTGGGATCTTCCCGGACCGGGGCACGAACCTGCGTCCCCTGCATCGGCAGGCGGACCCTCAACCACTGCGCCACCAGGGAAGCCCAGAAGATTCATTCTTATCGTAGATTTTAGCAACCTCATCATACAGTTTTTCCTCTTTATTAAGTTGAGAACTGTCACCTTTTCACTTAAAGGAAGCACTTTATGGCTTCCCTTTGGCAGATCCAAATTGCCAGCATTACTACCCTCGCACTTTGGGGCCATTATTAAGTAAAATAAGAGTGACTTGAACACAAGCCCTGTGATACCATGACAGTCGGTCTGATAACCCAGATGGCTACTCAGTGTCTAACAGGCATACATGCTGGACAAAGGGATGATTCACACCCCAGGCATGACAGAGCAGGACAGTGACAGGTTTCATCAAGGTACTCAGAACAGCACACAATTTAAAACTTATGAATTGTTTATTTCTGGAATTTTCCATTTGACATTTTTGGACCACAGTTGACCTTGGGTAACTGAAACCTTGGAATGCAAAATCATGGACCAGGGGGCACTACTGTATTCAGTCTGAAAAGACTCATGAGAGCTGTTGTTCCCTGTCAGGTAGAGGTGGACTGCCCAACTAATGAGAGAGGTGTTCTTCCTGTGGTCCATATTATTCTAAGATCCTCCTCAGAGGTCTTCGTTTTTAATGATGGCTTGAGGTCCCCTTTAGATCTGGATTTCATAGATTTTTGCATGTCAGTTTCAGTTGAGTTTTCTTAAGGTTCAGTGCAGAATCAACAATAAAAAAAAAAAGATTGGATGGGGAACAGGAGGCAGAAGTTCTTATAAAATAGTAAAGAAGATTAAAATCACCTGGTGAAACAAATTTTTCAGTAGATTTGAAAAAGGCACACATTGTTTCTGGAAAAAGTTTGTTGAGAGGTGCAAATTAGAAATCAGAGTAGATTAATTCATTTTTGGAAGTGTTTTGTGGGTAAAACATGATCCATTATATTGTTAGACTTGTGTTACGTGAACAATTATATGGCTCCTGGTTATATATGTGGAGTCTTGTTCTCATGTTCCTCATTGCAGATTATACATCCTACTTATGCTCTCCTAGACGCACAGAAGCTGAGCAAAGGCGGGCAGAAAGTGTATCCATCAGTGAGGGGGTACTGGGGATGGATCCATTACTCAATTCTCCTTTCAACACACACTTATTGAGTGCCACTTCTACTGTTCCTCATCAGTTAAGTGGGGCCAGTAACAGTACCCATCTCATGGGTTTGTTGGGAGGACTAAAAATACAACACAGGAAGGTCCTGAAATCAGTGTCTGGCTCCTTGGAAGAGCTGCCACCACTTCAGTGCCCCTGAGCTGTCTTCTGTGGGTACGAGAAGAAGGGTTGATGAAGCTCACACAAGTCTGAGCACATCAGAGTCCCTGAGAATAAAACCCAACTGGATAAAATTATCTATGGATTTCAAAGAGCTCTTGAGTAGAGATAGTAAATGAGTAATCACAAATTGTGTTTTTCAGTTTAAAAAAGTGAGGTGGGTGGATTTTGACTCACAATTTTGTTTAATACCTACAATGTATTAGGCATTATATGGGACACTTTTATGTGTATTTTCTCTTTTAATTCTTGCAATATTATTTTTATTTCTCCCACACGTGATGAATGGAGCTGTATCTAGTTCAAGGGTGTAGGTTCTGGAAATTCATAGTGACTTGAACATCTGGGTTAATATTTCTTTAGTGTGGTAACATCCTTTCTGACAGTTTTATTAGAATATTCAAGCCCTCCATTCCACCTGGAGTCTTGGCCAACACGGGAACTGAAATAGTGTAGAGCAGAATTCTCTTTGAGACTTTGAGATCTGTTGGTTCTACATTGCCTCTGTCATCTTTGGACACTTTAATCGAGGTTCTTTTAGTTACAGTTTAAAGAAACCCAGTTCAAACTAACTTGATCAAAGAAAAGGACCTATATTGGCTTACATAATTAAAATTTCCAGTGGTGCATTTCAGGGTTTCAGAGACATCAGATGTGCTGGGATTCAGCTCAAGCAATGTCGTCAGGATTCTATCTCTATCTTCTGGCTCTGTTTTTTGTTTTTCCCTGTGTTGGCTTCTGTATTAGTTATATATTGCCATGTAACAAGTTATAGTAAACGTAGTGGCTTAAAACAGACATTTATTATCTCATGGTGTGTGGGGGTCAGGAGGCTGGGCATGGCTTATCTGGGTCTTTTGCTCCAGGTTTTCTCGCGAGACGGCAACAGAGGTGTCAGTCAGCACTGAGGTCTCATCTGAAATGAAGGCTTGACTGAGGAAGGATCTGCTTCCAAGCTTATGTAGATTTTGAAAGAACTCAATTCCTTGTGGGTTGTTGGACTGAGAGCTGTCTGCTGTCAGCCAGAGTCTCAGTTCCTTGACACTTGAACCTCTCCATAGGGCAGCTTCCTTCATCAAAGCCAGCAAGGAAGAGTCTGCTAGCGAGGCAGAAATTAGTCTTATGCAACATAATCATGGAAGTGGCATGCTCTGTTCTGTTGGTTAGAAGCAAGTTGTAGTCCCATTCATGCTCAGGGAGAAAGGATTTATGAAGGGCGAGAATACCAGGAATCAGGTATCACCAGACCCATCTTAGAATGTGTACACCACAGCTTCATTCTCAGGAAAGCTCTCTCCACATGGTGACGGAGTTGACCAACAGCTCCTGTCTTACATCAGCATAAGGCTAGCAATTCTGGAGATGATAGAGCCACATATCTCCTCGGCATCCATATATGTACCTGTTCCTTACCAATCGGGATTCTTGATTGAAAACAGAAATTAACTCTGGCATATTTAACCACAAAAGGACTTATTAGAAGGATACCAAGCCGCTTCTAGAATTGTTGAGAATTCTGAAGTTTGAGGCTGGAAAAAAAAACCTGTGAGAACTGGATGGACACTTGTACCATTGCCACTGCTTCCTTGGACTCTCATCACCATATTCTCAAGATTAGGAATGAGGTGTATCTCATTGGCCAAGTATCAGTCCCACAGTTGTGCTCTAGCTGACAGGAAGGGAGATGAGGGGACACCTGCCCTGCTTGGGCCTCCATCAGAGGTGGAATTGTGTATCTTTAACTGGGACAGTGTTCCTCAGATGAGCCCATATGGGTTTCGTGGCTTCACGGGGGTTACTTTGTCTATAGATGTTCAGCCTAGCATGTTGTCTTGCATAAACGAATGTGGGCGGTTTTCAGAACTTTGCAGCTGGTGGTTCTGTGCTCTTGTTCAACATTAACTGTGCCTTACAGGCATACCAGTAAAGCTGCTACAGGAGCAGTATGTGATATGCATGGCATGCCCAGGTCTCTTGAGTCATATAATAGGTGGGGCATTCATAGTTAGAATTTTGATTCAGACCAGATTTAACCACAAGTAGTATTTACGTTTTCTGAAATTATAGGCTAGCTTTATGATCCAGTTTTGTTTCCCAGTCTTTCTGTTGGATTGAGGGATTGAGGGGTTACCTTAGCTCTTACTGTCTTCATCTTTGACTGTGTGTATATGACTGTCTTGAATATGTGGGTACATTAGCTAAATTATCATGTTTTTATAAGAACAAAGAACTTGTAAATCTTTTGAAGTAAGTTCATATGTTTCCTTGCATGTATTTTCAAAGCTATACCTACTTCTCTTGCAGCATTTCAGAATATATTAAGACCAACTTCCCAAGGAGGGAAACAGATGTCACTTCTGTGGGGTACTTTGTAGGGTGAAGAGTCTTGCCAATACTCAAAATGTTTTCCCTATTGGCGTACTATGCCAGCCGAAATCTCATTAGAATTTGAATTTTGGCTTAAGATCAGTGGTCCTCAACCTCAACACATTAAAATCACCTGGGGAATTAAAAACAACATAATCAAAAAGTACCCCAACAAACACAACCGTGTCAGGGTCTCGCTCAAGAGCAATTCTGCAGAATTTCTGTTAGTGGAGTCCAGGGGGCTGTAACTCTGAGAATCTCTTTAAGAGATTCTGTTGTGTAGCCAGGATTGAGAGCCAGTGGATTAAGCTCACCCCCTGGCAAGGGCATCCCGTCCATTTGTGTTCTGGTGTACAAACACAGTGTAGTAGTTCCTGCCACAGTTCACAGTCGAGACTGTTCCTTGCCATCCTCTCTTCCTTGTGTACCCCATGATAAACTCACATTAATCGGGGTCACCTAAGCCAGTCTCTTCCTGCAACCTCAAAGAGCCCAGCTACCATAGGGCCGTAGGATTTCCAGTTATGACACGGCTTCTGAAAATACCTCCAAAAGGCCGATTTGTGTCATAACAGTAGCATATGTTAAAATCAGGCTATAAACAATCCAACTTCTCTTTCATTTTACATTTACTTTCTGGAGGTGATGTGCACATAATCATTCATGTGGTATCCAGAAATATTTTCGTCTGTAGTAATAGCAGATGGCAGAATGGTTTCATGTGCCAGGCTGCATTTATTCTGCCACAGCACAGTGTGGAAGTGATCACGGCCTCTTCCAAACAGTCTCGCTCCCCACGTGCGTGTCAGTTGTGGTGGGAAGTTCTCTTGCGTATCAGTTCAATATGTTGTAAATTTACTTGGAATCCTTGGAATTTGTGCATGATGTGGTCACGTGAGACGTACTTCGAAAAGAAATATTTTTGAGTCCTAATGATTAAAGGTCATCAATTCCACAAACATTTAATAAGCATTTGCTGTGTGCTAAGCTAGTGGTTTTCCACTGGGATAGGTCACATGGTCCCCAGGAAGGATCTTGGACATTTACAGGGCTGTTTGTAGGTGTCATGATGATTAGTGGAGGTGCTACTGGCACTTGGTGTGTGAGGACCAGAGGTTCTAGCTGCCCTGCAGCGCGCAGGACCGTCCCCTTCAACAACAGTGTCCTGCACACCCCACACCCCAGTCTGTTGAAAGGACTTTTCTGTAGGTAAAAAACCTGTTCATGATTATCCGAGCCTAAAACCTGATTGTGTTTTTCATATAAACACAAAGATTTTTTTTTCTTTGGCATAGATTTAATATACAGTGACTTTTCTAGGAAAATTGTAAATTGAATTGTAAATGTAACTGAAGGGAAAATTGTATTATACTTTGCTTTATTTGGAGTCAAAAGTTAGTTACCCTCACGTAAGATCACGTGGCCAGTGGAACCCTGCCTTTGGTGTTTGAGTCACAGAAAGCCCATCTGTACCTCCCTGCATTTTTTAACCTTACCTTCGTGCAGATTCCGTACATAGGGGCAAGCAGAGGACGACATTTTATGTCTTCTGGTGGTGTTCTGCCTCAACGTTTATAATTCAAAGTATTTTACTATGTGAATTAAAATTTTCTTTCTTAATTTTTACAACTGGGGTATTGAGTTGAGATTGCACGTGTTTGTTGTGTCTGTGTTTTTAAAAGTATGTGTGTAGGTAAGTTATTTATAAATTCCATTACAAGGAAATAGAAAAAGCATTAAAGAATATTTGGGTTTAAGGGGGCATTGGGTGTGATAGGGTTGGTAGCCAGTAGCTTAAGCAGCAGGGCAATGGCAGAAAAGTCAGCAAACAGGGGAGGTCCTTAAGTGCTAGAGGAACTCAGACTACAGTGCAGGAGCCCAGAAGCAGCCCCTTTCTTGTCCTGAGGGAAGGCAGACCAGGAAGGCTGTTTTGCTAGGGCTTATCTAGGCAAAGGGAAGAGTGCATACAAAGTTGTGAAGAGTGGAAGCATGGCTTTTGCAAATGGCTCAAGCTTGGGGTGGGGCAGGACTGGGGGTGGTGGGGGGGGCGGTGCAGAGCAGATGGAGAGATTTTGGGCAATTGGAATCTACTCAGCAGTGATATGGAAGATACAGGAAAGGGGACTCTAGGAGGTGTCTAGTTATGTGAAGAGTTTGGTGAGGAGAAGAACACCGGCCTCACGTACGGAATTACACTGACTCTTTAACATCTGTCCTCCAATTAAGTGTACTGGGTTATTCCTTGATTTTGCATGTAATTTCACTTACTTGTTTCTTTCATTTAATTGGGCACAACTTCTCATTCTGCTTTGAAGGAGATTGGAATAACAACACGGTTCCTAAAGAAACTTATTAATACCACAAAGCTAGTGATCATGATTTTCATCTGGAGTTCGGTTTAAAAGCACTAGCACGTGCCCCATGGGGGAAAGCTTTCTTGATGATTTACCCCAACAGCAATGAAAATGTTTAGATGTATCTGCCACAATGATGAGAGAAATGGGAGCCTGTTTTTCAAATGGGAGCCTTGCTCAGTTACGGTTCCCTTTATATTTCAAAAAAAATAATGAAATCACTAAAACACTATTATAAGAAATTTGGAACAAAGAAAGGGGGATGTATTTTCCCCATATTATCTGTTGCTGTTTTTATGTATTTCCTTTAAATCTTGTTTTTAGATATTATACATATAATTGCATGTGTATAATGCATTATACGTCATATACTTAAAGATATAATATCATGGTCCTATTGTATACAAATGGTCTAGAAGTCAAATAAAATGAAGTATGTGAGCAATATTTTGTATCATTCTTCCTCTCAGTTTCCAACTTGGTATCCAGCTACCTACTGAACACTGCCCTAGATATTGCCATTTGATTGTCCTGCAGGCATCTCGGAGTAAACACAACAAAACTGAGCACTTGGGCTCTCCCCACACCCTCCCCCTTTTCTCCCATCTTCCCCATCTCAGTAAGTGGTTCCCTCGTGCATCTCCTTGCACAAGCCAAAAGCCTAGCTTTCTCCCTTTCCCTCACCCCCGACACTGAATCCGTCAAGTCCTTTTATCTCCGCCACCAAAACAGACCCCAAGCCACTCACTGCTGCCCACTCTTACTGCCGCCACCCTCTCCCAAGCTGCCACCATTTCTCACCTGAGCTACATCGGCCTCCTTCCTCATCTGCTTACCCTGGCCATTCTTGCCTCTCTGGAGTCTGTTCTCTCAGCAGAGAGGATAGATCACTCTTAAGAATTCTCCTGTTTAAGCTTCTCCAGTGGCCTCCCAGTGTACTTATCAAACAGCCCAAATTCCTCCGCATGGCACATAAGGCCTATAGGACCTGACTTTTACCTGTTTTTCTAAATTCACCTCATGCTGTACCCCATGTCCTTACACTGCCTCACTATGCTCAGCCGCCTGATAGCCACTCAGTGCTTTTAAAACACCAAGTTCTTCCCTGCCTCACAGCTCTTCCATATGTGCTTTTCCCTGCCAGAAGCAGCCATCCTCACCTTGTGACCTGCGAGCTACAAATCCTGTGGGTGTCACTTTAAATGCCACTTACAGAGCCATCCCAGACCACTCTAGGGAAAGGAGACTCACTTTCCTACACTTCCCACAATTTGCAGTTATTGTGTCTGTCTGTGTCTGTTACCCCCCCAAATCGTAAGATCTGTGAGGCAGTGACTGTGTTTGTCTTATTTATGTAGTAGTCAGTCAATGAATATTTGATGGATGGATGAATGAATGACTGAATGAATGCTACATCCTTGAACCAGCTCATGGAATTCTCTTCCTGCCCGGCTGAGAGACATGGGCTTGAGAGCCAAGGAATTGCCGGGCATCATCTATTATATTGGAAGCTCTTTTGTAAAAGAGGCTTCTCCCACCTTTGTAATGCTTGTTTTTGTCCAGGTCATGTTTGTCCGGGACTGAAGTAAATGTCAGCAGTTAGCTCCCAACCCTATGTCTGAGGTTGGAGCCATGTTTATTAAACCAGCAAGAGTAGTAGAGGTTGCATTGCCTTTGGGAGGATGTAATATTGGAAGGTGACGAGTTTTTACTTCTGAAGCCAAAGGTGGCTGGGTGGGGCGGGAGGGGGGCGGAATGAGGGAGGTATGGTAAGAGAAACAAAGCGGACGTACAGACCACGTCTCTCCCAGATTGCCGTTGCCAAAAACACAGGCTGGTGTGGTTGAAGACAGCATCACAGATAGAAACAGATGGCTTAAGAATAGTTTATCTTGGGAAGAAGCAATACGATCAGGATTTTTTGTAGTGGCATTCATTAAACCTGAAAAAATTCTTGCTACATCTTGTTGCTCTAATGCCAATCTGGGACCTTTTATTAAGATCCCCAAACCCCAGAGCTTCTGATCAGCTCAGTCCCTATCTGGTAATAGTAACTGCTTTTACAGGAGGAAATTCTGGAACGTACAGTACAAGAGGCCACTTCTAGCTGACTGCCTTTTACCTTGCCTTATTATCTTACCTTGTCCAACCCTCTGTCTCCATCGAGTTACGCCCTTAATGAGGTCATTTGCTCTGCATACATGGGAGATTATGTCTTAGAGTAATTCATTTTCTTCTTTCTGAGCTGTGCCTGAGAGGGCAGCCTCTTCAACTGTGGGAAGAAGTTGCCATTTAACAGAGGACCTGTATAGCTTATCCCAGATTTCAATCATAGCTTTAGTTTTTGAGTCTTCAGCAGTGCACATGACAGCAGGAACATTTGCATAAGCACGTAAGGTAGCTCAGCCTTACAAATAGCCTGTTTAAGGAGTGAGGATCGGCCAATGCTGGCTTAGTAGGAAAGAACACTGTGTGCTGGTGTTAATAACATCCGCATATAGTTTGTGTAACTAAAATCCACACTAATACCTTTTTTTCAGCTTTATTGAGATATAACTGACATATAATCGACTAGAGTATCTTAATCTTACTTTTGCTCCCAAATTATCTTTCCACCGTCACTGTCCCTTATAAGTAATATGTAGCAACATTGATTTGATATTTGCTTTTCATCTTTTTTCTTTTTTTTTTTATAGTTTTTTCTATAAACATGTATTGAGCTCCCACTCTGCGTCAGGAAATACACAAGTGCTGTATATCTAGAGGTCCATAGGACAAAAAACAATGGCTGAAGATTTTTCAGAATTACAGAAAGACATGAGACCTCAGATTGAAAAAACACAGAAAATCTCAAGGAGGGTAAATTAAACAAATCTACACCTGGAATGATTGTTCTATAATGATAGTAAATCCAACACAAAGGGAAAAATCTCAAAGGCTGAGAGAAAAGACATTACCTGCAGAAAAATGACTGTCCAATCGACAGTGCATTTCATAGCAGCAGTAGTAGATCACTACACCTATCAACAAAACAGGATGCAGAAATAAAGACCTTCTCGAACATACAAAGACTAGCAGAACTTTTTAGTCTCAGACTTTAACTGAAATAATTACTGAAATTTGGATTTTAGAAAGAAATAAATTGAACCCAGCTGTAGATTCCACGATTAGAGAGCCGTGGGCCAATAAAAAAATTGGACATGTTCATAAACTTAAGTAATTTAAGTAAATGGCTGCCTCTGTGTTAGAATTTGAATATAAACAAAATGTTTTTCCAATTGAGTATATAACTGCTTAGACTTGGTGCTGATGTTCAAAATTCTTCTGTTTGTGATGAATTGTTTTTAGGCAAGGATTTTTAGTGAGAGGTCCATGGATAGGATGCAAGCCATCTATGAACTTCTTAAAATTATAAATGACATATTTTGTGTATGTGTAGTCTTTCTGCAGACAGGATTCATAGCTTTTATCAGATATTTAAAGGGGTTTAGAACCTGGACAAGTTTAAGAACTACTGGATTATGGTATTGTCCCCTATTAAGATGAAATTACATCAGTACTTAACTTGCACTGATGTTGAGATAGAATGATATGAATTTGAATGCTGGATCTGTCACTTTGTGGAACTGTTGAGACCCTGGACAGATGATTTGCCTTCTCACAGTAGCGTGTACAGTGTACGACCTGTGTAACCACACACAGCAGCAGTGTATCTGGCTCTTGTGACCTCTTCGCACCATCACAATCAGTGTTTGATTATAGCTGTTATGATTTTCTAAAGGGAGCCACTATTGAGCTATCAGACGAAGTGAAGCTTCTAAGTGATCAATTTTAAGCTATAATAATAGGCTTAGTGCTGTTGTTCTGTTAATTGAGCACATGTTTTGTGTAATACCTTGTCCAAGTGTGCACAGGGGAGGGAGGGGAGGAGGTGTTGTGTTCAATCATTAGCTCTCCCAGTGAAATTTGGTACAAAAACAGCTATTAACTGGTGACCGGTGTGACTTGTGTTTTTAGAATACAGTTGTAATGTACGTTAGATATGTGCATTTTATGTGTTATTTTAATTCCACTTCTCCACTCATTCAGTAGTTGTTTACTGAGTGTTAGTGTCAGGCCATTTACTATACCAGGTGTGATCATGGATGTAGCATTGAATATGGTGGTTCTGTTCCTGAGGAATTACCTTAAATTAGGATGTGAGGAGGCAGGTCATCACCAAATCCTCATTCCCAGCCTAAGACCTGCTTAGGTCAAGAATAAGCTGTTCCGGGCTTCCCTGGTGGCGCAGTGGTTGAGAGTCTGCCTGCCGATGCAGGGGACATGGGTTTGTGTCCCAGTCCAGGAAGATCCCACATGCCGCAGAGCGGCTGGGCCCGTGAGCCATGGCCACTGGGCCTGCGCGTCTGGAGCCTGTGCTCTGCAGCGGGAGAGGCTACAACAGTGAGAGGCCCGCGTACCACAAAAAAAAAAAAAAAAAAAAAAAGAGAGAATAAGCTGTTCCTAAGAGCAGGGTTTTCCCAGCCTGCCCCTTGGGCTGTCAGCCTGAAGGTATAACTAAGAACAGAGGAGAGTGTATGCCTTCCAGGAGGGCTTCTGTGGAGCCACGGGCATGCTCAGACACCACAAATGTTGAAACATGTTTAGCATGTATAATTATGATCACAATAACACAGTCTGTTTCTAAAGCTGTTACATTTGAAGGTAGTTCCCAGCCACTGATCAGCACCCAGATGTGTCTTCATCCCCCAAAGCCCAGGGCCTCCTTGTGGCTTCACAGCACCCGCCGGGGGTGGGGATAAAGCACCCTAATCCTAGGACTGGGGTGCCCCATCCTGCTGGGGAGAAGGTGGCTCCCAGCTCCATTTCCTATCTGCAGGTCTGTTTCCTCTCTCAGGACATGGGTATCTCTTAGGGGGCCAAGAGAGGTAGTTGGTCACATGGTTACCTACGGCATGGAGCAAGTTAACATACGTCTTGAAACAAGCATATGATTCCTTTTTCATTGACGGTATCCTCCCCTTTTTGTGTGTAATGTTGAGAGGGTCTCAGTTTTGACTGAATAAGATCATTAACTCTTCTTGTTTTTTATTTTAAAAGAAGCACACTAATATAGAGCTTGAAGAAAATGGTAAGGACAGCAAGAGTGTCGAGTTGGGACTTTTGTGGAAAATGCTGCATGTTGGCAGATAATGCTGTGTGGTCTCTGGTCTGCCAGCCTCCCTTTCCTAGTTATTTGCAATTAGGTTATAACTCAGACTTCTACAAACCCATTTAGAGAGCGAAAAAATTCATTTAACTCTATTAGACTCTAACTTGTAAATGAGATTCAAGTTTGATTAATAGGTTGGGATTGAAAATTGAAAATTTTCTTCCTTGTCATTTTATATCTATATGATTCACCATAAAGATTGGCTTAATAAGTTTCAAAAATATTGATGTACTTTATTCTTTTCAGTTAAATTGAGGTTACTGTTTTTAAAAAACTGATTCTGGCCTCTTCTTTGTTTCCCTCAAACTACCACTTTCTTTGCCATTCCTAGAACTAGTTGGAGAGTTTATTTAGCCTAAAAATAGAATAAAATAAATACAATTTTGGTTTTTTTGGGAAAAGCTAAAGGAAAGCACAGTTGATATTATTCTTCCCTGAAAATGGGAAAACTGAGTATCTGATCCCATGTTTTTATTATCAGGTTAAACATACTGTGAGGTAGATATATTTGATGAAAATAATAGCTGTCCTGAAGGGATAATTGTGTGTGTGTGTGTGTGTGTGTGCACGCACGCACAAATGGTGTGACTTTCGGTGTGTGTAGATGTACGCAGGACCTTGTTTGGGCAATAGTGTGATCGGCTTGGCTGTTGGGAACAAGAGGCAGTGCTGTCCTGTCTACAGAAAGCTTCCTTTAGTCTTTTTCTCTGAAGTGTTCCCTTGCCTGTTCCTTTCCTGAGAACCAGCAAGTCTTTCCCTGGCTCTGAGCTAATGCCAGTCACTTGTGGCTGCCTTGCTTGTGGCATTTAGGGCCTCTTTCCCCTGTCCTCTGTGGCCGTGGTCACAAGGTGTATTGGATTTGATTCTAGGTTTTGCGTGGGTGACAACGTCAGCGCCATGGTTCGGTCACTGCCATGGCACAGCCAGCGCTCTGAGGTTGAAGATGCAGTGGTTTTAACCTGCCTCCTGGTGCTCTTGGTGAAACCATCCTGGGACACTGGAATCACGCATTCAACACATATTTGAGTGTCTGTCCTGTGCCAGGCACAGTCCTAGGTGTATGAAATACATATGTGAAAACCACAGAAGTCACTGTTCTCTTGGAGTTCACATCCGGCTCCTTGGTAACTTTCAGTTGCCAGGCAGCAGAAGGAAAGAGCAACTCTTCAACTGGGACGTGATGTTTTACGAGAGGGGTGCTCTTCCTCCTAGCCTTGTGGTCAACAGTGAGCCCTTGGGGGGGTTCTGTGGGGATGGGTTTAGCAGGTGAGGGTGGAAGGAGGAGGTGGGCAGGGCCAGGTGTTGGGAGGCCTTGACTGCAGGCTAGAGCGTCCTGTCAACGGAGAAGATGGCGATCCCCACAGCATGGCAGTGACATACATGACCTCACCTCTGTTCCGGGAGAATCACTGATGGCAGGGTATGGGCTGCATTGAGAGGAAGAGCTGGGGGGCGGCAGAGAGCCCCGGTGGATGATCTTCTTTCATTTACTCTTTTACTCATTCAGCATATACTTAGCTGAGGCTTGCCTTGTATTTATATTTAGAAGTGATTGCCAATCTTAGATGCTATTTTAAGAAGAGTGGAACCAATTTAATGCTCTATCTCATCTTTCAAGCTTGAAGTTTACATTTTTGGGTTTTCTTGGCTGAGCGACTGAAAGATGCATATTTGTAGCGGGGCTAGGGGGGCCCAGCGTGGACATCTCTTCTGCCGAGTTTCTCTTGCTCTCCGCCTCACTAGTCAGGGGTGGGTAAAAACGTAGTGGTCTGCTGTGTGGTGAACACAGATAGCTCCCATCCCTCACAGTGGCTAGCTAATTCAAGATTTAATTCAGAGAAAATGCATTTCATTTATGTTTTGTGATAAGAGCTACAGAGAAAAAACTGGAAGAAGTGTAATGGGTTGTCTTAACAAAATGCGTCTGCTACTCTGAAGGAGCCAGCCCACTTTTCTTGGTTAAGGAGGGATATTGCCTTTTAAACATGTCATGGTTGTTATTCATTGTACTTTTTATTTTTGGTAAGATAGGAAATGTTGTTCTTGGGACTAAGTTAAATGCTGCTCAGCATGAAACACGTGATGTGGAAGAGAGCCTGCAGACTGTGACTAATTGACGCGCCCTGGGCTGATGAGAAGACAGTCGCTAGTCTGCAGCAGAGCAAATACTCACGAAGGCTTTCCTTCTCCCCTAGGACTTCCTTCGCCGGGCATCTGGCCGGGATCCTTGTTGGACTAATGTACACCTGTGGACCTCTGAAGAAGATCATGGAAACGTGCTCAGGTACAGAACAGAACACTTTTGGCGTGACAGGTTGGAAGTTCATCTTCATTTTAATGGGAACAGAAGCATCTTCATTTTAACGGGAATCTTCATTTAACGGGAACAGTTCCCTGTGGTTCAACTTAGGAACTCCCTAATAGGCTCTTTTTAAACCAAGAGGTAAACCAGCTGGTGCTGGTCCTCACACTGCTCCGAAGAAGAGGCTGCAAACCCTAAATTTAAACCTGAGGCTTTCTTAGGGGACAAATAGCATTGCACACTTATACCCACAGCATTATTGCTACTCACCAAAAACCATGATTTCCTTGAAATTTGGAGATTTAAAGCGGGTTTAAAATATGCTTTCTTCTGTAATATTCCATGAATTCAAAGTACAAGGAAAAGTTAAAAAAAGAAAGACAAATCTGTACTGAAGTGCAAGACCAGTATTTTAAAGAATTCAGAATGACCACTAGGTCCTTGGCGGGTGAGACATATATTCATGCATGGCCAAACCAAGTCTGTTATTGCTTGAAGCGTGGCTTCTGCTTTTTAATTAAAAAATTTTTTTTTCATCTATTTGATGCTCAATGAAAATACTTTATTTTATTTAGAAACCTATGAATTTTTTGGATCTCTTAATTGAAAATGCTATACTGGTCTTGACTTAGAAGGAAACTATTGATATTTTGCAAACACTTGTTCTATAGACCATATGAGTTCCAATATTTCATCTTTTTTAAAAAAATAAATTTATTTATTTATTTATTTATTTTTTGCCGTGTTGGCTCTTTGTTGCTGCGCACGGGCTTACTCTAGTTGCAGAGAGCAGGGGCTACTCTTCGTTGTGGTGCGTGGGCTTCTCATTGCGGTGGCTTCTCTTGTTTTGGAGCACAGGCTCTAGGCGTGCGGGCTCGGTAGTTGTGGCTTGCGGGCTCAGTAGTTGTGGCACGTGGACTCTAGAGTGAAGGCTCTGTAGTTGTGGCACGTGGGCTTCAGTAGTTGTGGCATGGAGGCTCAGTAGTTGTGGCTCATGGGCTCTAGAGTGCAGACTCAGTAGGTGTGGCACGTGGGCTTCAGTAGTTGTGGCACAGAGTCTCAGTAGTTGTGGCTCGCGGGCTCTAGAGCGCAGGCTCAGTAGTTGTGGTGAACAGGCTTAGTTGCTTCGCAACATGTGGGATCTTCCTGGACCAGGGCTCGAACCCGTGTCTCCTGCATTGGCAGGCAGATTCTTAACCACTGCGCCACCAGGGAAGTCCCCAGTATTTCATCTTTTATTCATGGGAAATCTCCTGAGACTATTTTACCTTTTCTTGAGCCATAAATAATTTATTTTCACAGTTTATGCCAGTGACTGGTATTCTTGAGAACCATATGATATTCATGATATTAGAAAGCTTTCCAAGCATTGTGCTGTTGCTTTTATTAGCTGGTTGTATTCACTTTCTGGTGATTTTTACAGATTGTGTTGCATCTATGCAGATTTTTATTTTCCTATGTTTGCCTATTACTGTGTTTCTAGTGTGTGTGCTTGGAAGAGGCAGCAGGAGCTTCCTTTATTGAAAATGTCCAGTTTTATTGTATTTTTGATACAACTTAATTATGGAAATCTAGTAATGAGCTTTGTTGCCCAAATGCTCTCAGTGCTGACAAAGGAAAAGAAATGATTCTCAGGCGTCTAATGTTTTGTTTCCTTTTTCTTTGTGTGTCTGAGGATTAAGTGGTTAGTAAAGCTTTCTACAGACATATTATGAAATTTAGGCAAGTATTTTGGTTTTAAAGAGGATTTCCCCCCACAATTATAACATTTAAACTCTTAGTTTCCTTCTTAAAACCTTGTCTATTTTCTAAGGAGACTTACTTTTATATCATTCTATTTTCAGTGTAATACAGTAGAAAATTAAATGCTAAAAGTTGAAACATTCAGTGCTATTTACAAATGGCCTGCAATCTCTCTGCCATTTTTTCCGGTGAAGCCAGAGAAAGATCTAGAGTGATCTGAGAATTGAGGTGACACGGGAGCCCTGTGGAAAATAATCAAGTACGTGAAAGCTGCTGTCTGATAACTCCTGGGAGAGGAGCATCACACTGAAGGTGTCCCCTGTTACTCCTCCCTCTCTCCTTTCCTTCAGCAGTACTGAGTCATCTGTCCTACTGCTTTCTTAGGGATAAGAAACGGGAAAGTCCCTTAGGAGGGGTAAGAATGTGGCTCACCTAGCACCTTTGTTGTGGGGCAGCTTCTCTCAATAGCCAGAGCATCTCTACTTGTCAGAGGCCTCAAAGACCAAGCTTGGTCCCTTGGAAGGCAAAGACCATCTTAGGTTGTTAGGAACCTTAAGGAACTTCAGAGAGCATAAGTTAGGGTTTCATTGTCCCCACCACATTCTGTTCCCTGTAGGGCTAACCTCAAACAAAATAGAGCTTATTTTAACAATTGTTTAGAAATCATTTATAATGGCTTTGAGCTTTGTTACAAAGAATCTCTTAATTGTTGGAAAGGTTAGTAGTTACAGCCTTATGGCTGTTGTGTTCTATCAGATGTGTCTGTTTTTATGCTACTACCATACTGTTTTGTTTACTATAACTTTATAATATAGATGGCAATCAGGAAATGTTAAGATGGCTATTATCAAAAAGACAAGAGATAACAAGTATTGATGAAGATGTTGGTGGGAATGTAAATTGGTGCAGCCACTATGGAAAACAGCATGGAAGTTCCTCAAGAAATAAAAAGAACTACCATATGATCCAGCAATCCCACTTCTGTGTGTATATCCAAAGAAAATGAAATCAGTATCTTGAAGAGATATCTGCACCCCCATGTTCATTACAGCATTATTCACAATAGCCAAGATAGGGAAACAACCTAATGGATGAAGAAAATGTGGTATTGGGCTTCCCTGGTGGCACAGTGGTTGAGAATCTGCCTGCTAATGCAGGGGACACGGGTTCGAGCCCTGGTCTGGGAGGATCCCACATGCCACGGAACAACTAGGCCCGTGCACCACAACTACTGAGCCTGTGTGTCTGGAGCCTGTGCTCCACAACAAGAGAGGCTGCGAAAGTGAGAGGCTCGTGCACTGCGATGAAGAGTGGCCCCCGCTTGCCACAACTAGAGAAAGCCCTCGCACAGAAACAAAGACCCAACACAGCAAAAAAAATTTATTAATTAATAAACTCCTACCCCCAACATCTTCAGAAAAAAGAAAATGTGGTATTTATATGTGTATAATGGAATATTATCAGCCATAAAAAAGAAAGAAATCCTGTTATTTTTGACAAAACGGGTGAACCTGAAGGACATTATGCTAAGTGAAATAAGCCAGAGAAAGATAAATACTGTATGATCTCACTTATTTGTGAAATCTAAAAAAGTTTAACTCATAGAACCAGAGAGTAGAACAGTGGTTTCCAGGGGTTGGCGGGTGGGGTAAATGCAGAGATGTTGGTTAAAGGGTACAAACTTTAAGTTGTAAGATGAGTAAGTTCTGGGGATGTAATATACAGCATGGTGACTATTGTTAATAATACTGTATTACATACTTGAAATTTACTAAGAGAATATATCTTACGTGTTCTCACATATATACCCACACAATGGTAAGTATATAAAGTGATGGGTGTGTTAATGAACTTGATTCTGGAAATCATTTCATAACATATGTATATTAACTCATCACATTGTACACCTTAAAAAATCACGTTACCCAACTTAAACATGTACAATTTTTATTTGTCAGTCACACCTCAGTAAAGCTGGCAGGGGTGGTGGGGGAAGCCTACCCCCGCAATTAAAATGTTTGTTTCCTTCATATTTAGGCATTTTTCCCTCCAATATTGATTATCCAGGACAGCAGTACGACTTTAATAGTTTAGGTACGTACTTTGTTTCATTTAATACATTTAAACTTATATTTTAAAATGGTAGTGTTTGCTACTGTAGAGCTACTTTAAAATAATACTTTATGCTTTTGGAGAGTACTTCACACATTATATACTTGTGCCTCTAACATGCATGGAAGCTAGATGGAGGGGTCACCCGGGGAGCATATGTGGGCACGTTGTTAGGGAAGGCTAGGGAAGGAGGGAACTCTGGTGTGAAAATACTGTATGATTGGTTTGAGGTCTCTCAGACATGGTTAGAGTCATACTAGATCCAGGTCCCTTGATTCTCAGCCTAAGAGACCATTCTGCTGGCTAAGTGTTAGAAGTTAGTTTCAGATATACAGTTCTCCACGGTCCACGCCACCTACATATTCAGAAAGAATCATGCTTGCCCTAAGAGGCTAATATAGGCATTCCTCTAATAGTTAATACCATGTGACTTAAAGAGGAGAATGTATTTTTTCTAGATATCTTTGTAAATAGGTAGAAAGGACTTCCTGTTGAAGCATATGACCTGTTTTAGGCTAAAGTTCTTACATTCCAGCCTGGGGAAGCTGCACTGCAATATCCTGGATCAATACCAGCAGATAGGTGTCAAAGAAGCCATAGGCTCTGGAAGCAGTGGGTGGCTTTATTGTCCTGCCCATCGAGAATTGCTGCAGCTTAAATCTGGGGTCAGCAGCCTTTCCTGTAAAGGGCCAGATAGCTACTGTTTGAGATTCTAAAGGCGTTGTTGACCATATGATCTCTGTCTCAACTAGTCAACCTGTGTCGTAGCATGAAAGCAGCCATAGACTATTCATAAGCAAATGTGCATGTTTGTGTTCCAATAAGACCTTATTTACAAAAACAGGCAATGGGTTGTATTTGGACTACAAGTTGTAGCTTTTTGACCCCTGGCTTAAATCATATAAGTACAAAGAATTATATAATTTTATATATATATATATAGTGCTTTTGCTTTATTTTTCCGTACAGGTTCTTAGCCTCAGCCTGGTTTATGCAGTAGCACTTTGTAAGTGGTCCATTGTGCCCGTGTCAGACTAACCACTGTGGGAGAGAGAGAAAGAAATAGCTATAGTCCCTGTCTCAGTATTTAACCAGGAGTGAGAATGTAGGTGCCATACATTTAAAAAGGTGAAACAGTAGAAATGAAAAGGACTAACTAGGGTATAGAAAGTAGAATGGTGAACTGTGGAGTGGGGTGGTACACAATAAGGCAATGATAGCTAATAATGACATTTGTTGAGTTTTTACGAAAATGTCTCGTTCCAGTAACTACCCCCTTCACTGTTCTGGTTTCATTTCTGTCACCATAGATTAGTTAGCCTGAGCCTGAACTTCATATAAATCTACTCATTTACTAAGTACTCTTTTGTATCCGGCTTTTGTTATTCAACCTCATTTTTTTTTTTTTTTTTTTTGTGGTATGCGGGCCTCTCACTGTTGTGGCCTCCCCCGTTGCGGAGCACAGGCTCCGGACGCGCAGGCTCCGGACGCGCAGGCTCAGCGGCCATGGCTCACGGGCCCAGCCGCTCCGCGGCATATGGGATCCTCCCAGACCGGGGCACGAACCCGTATCCCCTGCATCGGCAGGCGGACTCTCAACCACTTGCGCCACCAGGGAGGCCCCAACCTCATTTTTTATGATCCATATATGTTGTTGTATGTGTCAGTAGTTATTCTTTTTTACTGCTGAATGGTATTTTATTGTTTCAATATGCCACAGATTTTCTGGATACCATTTTGTTAATAATTTCTAATTTATTTCTCCTGTTGTTAGGGAACACACTCAGTGTAGTTTAATCCTTTTACTTTAATGAGACTTTCTTTTGGCCCAGTGTATGGTCTATCCCGGTGAATGTACCATGTGCCCTTGAAAAGAATGTGTGTTCTGCCATTGTTGAAAGTAGTACTCTACACATATCAATTAAGTTAAGGCAGTTTACAGTCTTGTTTATATTTTCTGGGTCTTTACTGGGTTTTGTATCTAATTTTTTATCATGTATTTTGTCTTTCACTAAATTTGGAAGGGTTTCAGGTACAATTTCTATAAGTATTTTTTTCTTCACCAATCTGCTTCTCCTCTCAAGACTTTAATGACATGAATTTTAGACATTTTAATAATGTCCCTCAAGCTCCTCAGGCTCTTATTTATTTCTTTCGATCTTTTTCCCTCTATGTTCTTCATATTGGATAGCTTTTATTGATTTATCTTCAAGTTCACTGCCTCCTTTCTCTGTCATCTCCATTCTGCTACTGAACCTAACGAACCTATCCAGTGACTTTTTTTTTAATAATGTAATTTTAGTTCTAAAATTTCCATTTGGTTCTTTTTTTAGTTTCTGTGTCTCTGATGAAAACTCTGTCTCTCCATTTCAGGAGTGCACCTTTATCTCATAGAGCATAGTTATTGTATATCTTTAAAATCTGTCTAATAATTCCAACATCTGAGTCCTGTTTTGTGGCTGGCACCTGCTGATTGTCTTTTTCTCCTGAGAATTGGTCACATTCTTCTGTTTTGTTTTGGTTTTGTATGCCTGGTAAATTTCTCTTATATCTGAACGTTTTGACCTTTATTGTGAGATTTTAGATTCTGTTAAAATCCTCTTCAGAATGTTGATTTTTGTTTGTTTGACCAAGCAGTCAACCTGGTTAGGTTTAGAGCACAAATTCTGTTTTTCTTTCTGTGGGTGGTGGGTTCCAATGTCAGTTCAGTTTTCAAATCCTTTACTGTACTATTTGGGCCTATCCCATTCATGTACCACTCATGAGGTGATCTGATACTTGTGTAGTTAAGTTATGTGGTAGTTCAGTTTTCCAAGTCTTTGCTTCTTTTATTCCCTTGGGTCTGTTCACTGCATGCATAGCTCAGGGATGGGCCCAGGGCTTGTGTCAGTTGATCTGCAGAAATAGAAGTTTCTTCTGTGCAGATCCAAATTTCCAGGTAGTATCATTTTTTTCCTGCCTCGAGAACTACCTTAACCATTTCCTCTAGCGCAGGTCTCCTGGTAATCAATTCTTCTAGCTTTTGTCTTACTAAAGAACTAAAGAATATCCGCTCCCATCTGATTTTCACCTACACCAATGTTAGACTACTTCATGTTGTCCCACAAGTCTCTTGAGACTCTGTTTATGTTGTTTGGTGTGTGTGGGCTTCACTTTGGATAGTGTCTGTGCCTGTGTGTTCAAGCTCTATGATCTTTCTTCCACAATGTTGAATTTGCTGTCAATCCCATCTAGTGAATTTTTCCTCTCAGATACTCTCTTTTTTAGTTCTGGAAGTTCCATTTAGTTCCTTTTTACATCCTCCATTTATCTTCTCATTCATTTCTCTTCCCATTCATGTTTTTATTTATTTAAATCATGGGCATAGTTATAATGGCTATCCTAAAGTCCTTGACTGCTAATTCTGTCTTATCTATATATTTTTTGCATCTGCTTCATTAGACTGATTTTTTTTCCTGGTCACAGTTTTTTTTTTTTTTTTTTATCTTGTGAGTTTTGATTGGATGCTAGACATTGTGTGTTTTGTGGTATTGAGTGCTAGAGTCTCTTGTCTTTTAAAGAAATCTGGACTTTGTTCTGGCACACAGTTAAGTTTCCTGATGATTAGTTTGATCCTTCTGGGTCTTATTTTTTAATTCTTGAGGGTGGGTCTAAAGTAACTTTTATTCTAGGGTTAATTCTGTGCTGTGGCTGAGATGTTACTTTTGTGGGATCTCTGCTGAATGCCCTTTGTTCAGCAGGGACTCTACTCTGGCTGGTTGGAACGCAAAGGTCTCCCAGCCCTGCCTGAGCTCTGGGAATTGTTCAGTTTATAGCTCTCAGGCATCCTTTGCCTGGTCTCATGGAATTTCACCTACACACCCATGGCTTAATATTCAACAACATCTCCAGGCGACCCCATGAAGATTTCTGGAGGTTTTGCTATACACATAGTTTTCTCCTTTGCTGTACTCTGCCCTGCAAATTCCAGCTTACCTCAGGGAGGCTGCTGCATCTGATTGTGTTCCTGCTCCCTGCACCACAGTCTGGAAAGTGCCTCCAGGCTCATTTCCTTTATTTCCTTTCTCTCAAGATTCAAAATCTTGTACTGCCAATTGTACAATGTCTAAAAACATTGGTTTCATATATTTTCTCCAGTCCTCTACTTAAGATTAAGTAGAAGGGCTAGTCCAGTCCCAGTTACTCCTTCCTGGCAGAGGTAGAAGTTCAACTCAGCGGTATTAAGGCAGTGCAGTCGGTGTTCAGCCTGGAAGGAAGGAGCACGGCTGTAGTCACTGGAGGTTTTACCCAGAAGAAGTGGGGCGCTGTGTCTTGATGCGTAAGTACAAGTTAAGGAAAGCGATGGAAGGAAAGGGCTCTGCAGTCGTTTATGAAAAAGTCTGTCCGGGATTATCCAGAATGTACTGGAGTGCCACTGAACAATTTATTCAGTAGAGTGACCCTGTGGGAGTTATAGTGAAGATATGTTTTTGATGTAGTTCTAAAGGCTCGGAGCATGATTATCCATCTGGCTGTTTTGTATGAATCACCTGAGGCGCTTTTACAACATGTCCATGCCTTGAATTCAACCCACACCAATTAAGTTAGAATAGGGATAGAGACAGGGACTTGGACTTTTTTTTTTTTTTTTTTTTTTTGCGGTACGCGGGCCTCTCACTGTTGTGGCCTCTCCCGTTGCGGAGCACAGGCTCCGGACGCGCAGGCTCGGCGGCCATGGCTTACGGGCCCAGCCACGCCTCGGCATGTGGGATCTTCCCGGACCGGGGCACGAACCCGTATCCCCTGCATCGTCAGGCGGACTCTCAACCACTGTGCCACCAGGAAAGCCAGGACGTTTTTTTTTTTTTAAGCTTCCCAGGTGATTCTAATGGGTTCAGGAATGAAAATCATAGGCTTAGGTGATTGGCTTGGGGGCTACCGAGATGAATACTGTTGCTGCCCAAAGAAGAGGCTTTACTCTGAGGCTTTCACTGTTGATGATCTGTATGCTTAAAATCCTAGAAACGTGGACTTGGTGTAGGAGAGGAACGGTTGCTGGACAATGCAGGCTCACCTACTTCTATCTGTGGACTCACCTGAGGAGAGGAGGTGTGATGATTAGCTGTCAACAAAGCTGATGTAGTCATTTGGAAGAGCGCTGGGTTCTTTTGGTTGTTTGTTATGGAGGCCAGTTTACACTAACTTAAGTATAAGAAGAGGTTTCTCGGCCTATGTGACTAGGAAGAGGTGAATTGTACAGGGAGACCATTTTGGTTCTGTTTCCCATCGTGATTTCTCTCTTCCTGTTGACCTTATTCTCTCCAGTAGGCAGAGGACATGGCTCCTAATACCTCAGAGTTGCCAAAGGAAAAGGAGCTTGTCTCCTGGTTCATTTTTTAAATCTCCAAAAGAAACAGGAATGTTCCTCTGGATGAAAAGAATAATGATAACATACTTGTGCACAGACATGACTTGAACTATCATAGATTACCTAGTCCTAATATCTTGTGTGACAGCTGGGAATTGAGGTTTAGAAATGTTAAGTAATTTGGCTAAAGGCATACAGGTAGTTAGTTATAGAACTAGGACTAAAAATGCAAGTCACTGATTCCTAGCCACTGCTTTTTCTATTGTACAGGGATATGAGATGGACATTCTACTGATTTAACCTTACAAATTAGGGAAGTTTCCCGTATTGACTTTTCTGTCATCTTTTTTGAAATTATTAAAAAAAAAAGGAAAAACGGAAACCTGCAAAAAGCCTCCTTCATATGAAAGAGGCATAAGCACAGCAGACACACAGGCCAGAGAGTTAAAGGCAAAAATAAAAGCCCCTTTCACCTTTCTTTCTTATCCCCTGTAAGATTACCATATTTATATTTCTTCCGCTGACGTGATTGGATTTCTTCAAAGGCAGAGCTACATAAGGCCCGGTGGCCATGCTAATGGTCATCTAGGGAACTTTTATGAGAGCATATGTATCTCTTACAAGTAATGATTTATTCTTAATATGGCCATCCTTAGCTGGAAAAGTCTTTATAGGTCAGAGAACCTCATGAATGTTTAAAAAGCTGTTACCAATTTTTCTAATCTCGGTGGTGTTTCTTGATCTCTTTTGCTGTGAAATTCTGGTATCTGTATAAGGAACAGATGGAGTAGTTTATAGAATAATGATAACCAGAATTTCTTTTATTATGGAGCCAAAGTATATAACTACAAAAAAGTATTAAACTAGTATTCGTTGCAGGATATAATTTAAACATTTTTATCTTAAGTGTTTGATTGTTAGGTTTTTCCAGCCATGTTTATTATGAAGATTTAAAAATATCTGATTGGGCCAGTGGAACAGCTGTAGAAAATTTTTGGTCCTAGGAGACCTGTTCTCATTATAATAGATATTGATGGGATTTTCGGTCCTGTTGATGATTTATGACTGATGATATAGAACCTTTAACCACACTAGTCTTTTTGACTTAAGGCATTAAAACTTTCCCTTTCTCTCTCCCCATGTTTTGTCTGACAAGTACCAAATTAGATTTTATAATATTCAGATGTTTAGAGTTGTAGGCTTTATTTTGTTAAGGCACTGCTTGGTTGTATTTTAAAAGAAATACACGAAGAAAGATGTTTTTCTCTATCAAGAAAATGTTGCCTCAAATCGTAGCAAATTTACCTGCCAGTTGAAACTCTATAGACGTATGTCGTGTTTCTGGTATCTGCATAGATAGCTATTCAGAGCTTTGGGGTTATTTTGGATTTTGAATGAGCTGAATTTTTTTGAGGGTAGAAAGGTAGAAATGCTGCTTAGACCTTCTGTAACAAAATGACTTTCCACAGGGATTTGAAAGTGGTAATGAGCCATATGGGAAAGTGCCCAATGTGCTTTTTGTGTTGCAATAAAATAATTGGCACTCTTAGGGAATTGGGCAGTCTCTCTATTCAGGCATTGCTGAAGCATCCTGTGGTATTCAGCGACTTATCCATAAATATTCTATTATGTTTTGGAATGGTTGCCCCTTTCTTTTATTCTTTGTGAAGTAGATACATTTATTGTGTTTTGACCATTTGCCCTTATAGAAAAGGTTTTTTTGGGGGGAGTTATTTTTTATTTGTTTTTTGGCTTTTTTGGTAAGCAGCATAGAAAGCAAGATTTGTAGCAGTGCCACAGTCTGCTTTATCTCAGGATATGGACCTTGCTGGTGGGTGTTCCCCAGCACAGTAGTGGGAGCTGAATTTTTCTGATTGTTCTATTGCATAGAGACCAATTTGAGGAAGAGTGTCCTTGTTAAAAATTGTGTCCAGATCCCATTTCAGTCCTAAATCATTCAATATACTTATATCCTTATCCTGATTCAAATATCATAATGTTTATATTCTGACATGGGAGACGTGAGAGAGAATGTGGAAGTTGCATTATAGGAGGTATTTAGTAAATGCCTACTAATTTTTACTACATTAGAAGAAAGGATTAGTCCCCGAAATCCTGAAAAATTTTATTTAATGTTTGTTTAAATCATTCATGTCTGTGACTTTCAAGGACATTAAATAAAATAGTACCAACATAGAAGATTTTGTAATAGATGATAAATAGAAGAGTATTGTAATAATCAGTAAGAGTGAGCAAAGGCTCTGAATAGACTGTTCTCCAAAGCAGATATACAAATGGTTAATAAGCACATGAAGAGATGCTCAACATCATTAGTCATCAAAAACCACAGTGAGATACCACTTCACACCCATTAGGATGGCTATAATTAAAAAGACAGATAATAACAAGTGTTGGTGAAGATGTGAAGAAATATGAACCCATATATGTTGCTTGTGTGAATAAAAATTGTGTAACCGCTTTGGAAAACATTCTGGTGGTTCCAAATGGTTAAATATAGAATTACCATATGACTCAGCAATTCCACTCTTAGGTATGTACCCAAGAAAAATGAAAACATACGTCCAAATAACTACTTGTATGCAGATGTTTATAGCAACATTATTCACAATAGTCAAAAGGCAGAAATAACCCAAATGTCATCAGTTGATGAGTGAATAAACAAAATGTGATATATTTCTACAATGGAATATTACTTGGCCATGAAAAAGAATGAAATACTGATTCGTGCTACAACATAGATGAACCATGAAAACATTATGCTGAATGAAATAAGCCATACACAAAACACCACATATTATATGATTCCGTTTATAAAATTGTCCAGAATGGGCATAGCTATGGAGACAGAAAGTAGATTAGTGGTTATTTAGGGCTAGGAAGGTCAGAGGGTGATAGCTAAAAGGGTACAGATTTCTTTTGGGGGCGATAGATATGTTCTAAAATTGATTATGGTATTGATGGCACAACTCTTACGAATATACTAAAAGCCATTGAGTTATATGCTTTAAATTGATGAATTATATAGTATGTCAGTTATATCTCATGAAAGTTGTAAAAACATACCAATAGACACAAACACTTTATATGACAAATATTTATGTAAACACATATAATTATATTATCAGCTGAAACTAGTGTATTTTATTGTCATTTCACTTTTTATTTGAAAATAAAGACTTTTAGAGTGCCTGAAAGCTTTTTATGGGAAATTAACTTTTCATTTTAATCTCATATATTAGGAAAGCATTTTTTATAACCAACACCAAAGTAAATTTTAAAATAGGCTCAAGACCAATTATCAAAAATTCTGAATATGAAATTTCAATTAACCAGGTTCTACCCTACAGTGTTCCCCTTGTTGGCTTGATTTTTTTTTTCTTTAGTCTTATTAAAGCAATAAGAAGCTTAAACTCAGGCATGCTATGGTGGGTGATATGGAGACATATGACATAAGACATATGAAGGGTAGGAATTTTCATCAACAATAAGAAGCACATTAAACATTTGAAACATCATCTTCAAAGGGTGTGATAATGGAAGGAGAGAAGGGAAAAAAAATTAAACATACTTCTCTCTCATTATACCAGAATTAGATTGGTAATCGTCTGTGGGGAAAAATAATATCTTCCAAACAAATTCCATAAAAGTGGTGATTAAAGAAAAATGTAAGGAATAAACTCAAACGGACTTGAAAAGCTTGATGGAAGTACCTTGCAAAAATCAACTTTGCCCTTTATTAATGGTATGTCGAAGTTTGATTCTTAAAGCATTATTTAATGACCAGGTTGTCTCTTCTCTCATTTAATCTTGCAACCAGTTTCTCGGAAGTGCTAGTAATAGAAACTATGATCTCTGACATAGAATTCTAATTAGAGAGACATTGGCTTGTATTTCTCAATGTAGTTATCAGCATCTGAAGTATCATCCCTAGCACAGAAGCCCGGCAGAATGTGTGTTAAATATTGGTCTGCCTCTCATTGTCTGGAGCCACCAGACAGTAAGGCTTTATCAGCTATCATTTCAACCATTCCCTTGACTCCAGCCAGGACTTCACTGAAAATACTCCAAGTATTAAGTAGCTCTAAACTGAAAGAATCCACTCCATATGTCTATAGCCCATTCCAGTCCCCTCTCCAGTACTGCTCATGTCTTCAAAATATCTTCTTATATAAAATAGGTAACTAATAAGAACCTACTGTACAGCACAGGGAACTCTACTCAATACTCTGTAATAACCTAATGGAAAAAGAATCTAAAAAAGAGTGGATATGTATATATGTATAACTGATTCACTTTACTGTGCACCTGAAACTAACACAACGTTGTAAATCAACTAGACTCCAATAAAAATTGATTTAAAAAAATAAACATCTTCTTCGTCTTCAGCACATAAGGACTCATTCATATCCAGTCCCATGTTCGGCCTTGTGGATACAACAGTGACAGGACAGTCATCGCCCACCTTCGTGGAGGCATTCTCCATCCATCGGTCATCTTTTCTTATTTTGAGGATTATCATTGTAATCAAAAGAATGACATAAATTATTTTATTGTCTTTGCTAACAAAATAGGAAGTATGAAAAGAATAGTCCATGGCAGCATTCCATAACTTTTTCATTGTGCCTGTAGGCTACTTTGGATATCAGGATTATTACCCACGTGGCAGGCCAGGTTACTATGAAGAAGTACCCAGGAACTTTGACACGTATACAGCGGGACTGAGTGAAGAGGAACAGCTGGAGAGAGCGTTAAGAGCCAGCCTCCGGGACCAAGGTAGGAGTTTTGCACCCTTCACTTTATTTTAAAGTACATACCTCACGTGGTGAGATGTTTGAAAAAGGACTATTTGTAGCAAATTAAACTTTAAATAGTTTATAAAAAGGATATGTAGATGAAAAAATGTGTGCAGATTGTGATTACAAAGAATGGGGTGTGATGCCATATTCCTAGCAACCTAAGCTAATAAGGTGCCAGACTATGTATGTATTGTTAAAGTGATTCTTTTTATAGGTCTGCTGCACTCAGTGCTTTGTCATTAAAGTCAAGGAACTTAAAAAAAAAATTCTTAGGTGCATGAAAGAAGGGGTTTACTTTGAAATTCATATCTGTAAAGTAGGCTATATATCGCTGTGTATCAAACTGTTGGCCACAAGCCTTCCTCAAAATCACATGAATAGCTTGATAAGAATTCAAACTCAGGGTTCCACTGCAGGCCTGCTGAACCAGTCTTCCTGTGGGCAGAGCCTAGGAATTTGTATTTTTAACCAACTTTCCAGAAGATTGTTTTACAAACTGATATATGAAAACCGCTGTATTTATTTTGCCATCTTTGTTCTGGGGTTTGGCTTATGAGTTTGGGTATTACCATTTTTAAAAAGCAGCAAAAATCATCTATTCATTCAATAAACATTTATTAAGGCCTTACTGTGTTTCATGTACTGTGATAAAGAATACAGGAAGGGGCCTCCCTGGTGGCGCAGTGGTTGAGAGTCCGCCTGCCGATGCAGGGGACACGGGTTCGTGCCCCGATCCCGGAGGATCCCACATGCCGCGGAGCGGCTGGGCCCGCGAGCCATGGCCGCGGAGCCTGTGTGTCCGGAGCCTGTGCTCCGCGACGGGAGAGGCCACAGCAGTGAGAAGCCCGCGTACAGCAAAAAAAAAAAAAAAAAAAAAAAAAAAGAATACAGGAAGGTTAAAAAATGGAATCTCCCCCCACCACCCAAAGTTCACAATCTCTGGTAGGGGAAATGCATGCTAGATGCCATAAGTAACCATAATGTCAGGTACCTAGGAGAGGCTTAGGCCAATTGCTAGAGGCAGTGAGAAGGGGTGAGCTTTTCCTTAACTAGATCTATCAGAATTTCGCAGAATAGGCGGCATTCGAGTTGGGCCTTCAAGAATGTGTAGGGTTTGCAGAGATGTGGAAGGTCCTTCCAGGCAGGAATCAGTATCTGCTCAGACACAGAAGCAAGCGGTGTGGTCATCCCACCTTCACTTTCGAATGGAGCATTAAGAAAAGGGGAAGAAGGGTGGACAGCTAGGCTGGGGCCTGATCACAGGGGTCCTAGAATTAAATAGGCCACGTGGAAAATGGATCTGGCATATGATGTAAATGCCAGTAAGAGTTCTGCACAGGGGAGCGATGCGACCAGACCTGTGTATGTGAATCCGGCAGCAGTCATTTCACGAACAAGGATTGAGCACCTCCGGTGTTGGGGGTGGGTACCAGGCATCACACCAGATGATGGGAATACATAAATTGTGACTACTTGGTTTCTGAATTGAGGGAATATGGTCTTAGCAGCAGCAGTATGCGTGGAGGGGGTGACCTAGGAAATGGGGGGGAAGAGATAAATTAGTACTTCTCAGGTGAAGAGTATCAGAACTGTGGTCTATCAGTTGTCTATTACTGGTTAAAATCACCCTGCCACACATGGCTTAAAACAGTACACATTTCTTCTTGTTCCTGTGTGTACGGGTCCACTGGGCCAGGCTTCCATGACCTCGGCCGGTGTGCTGAGGTGTCTGCAGTGGTCATCTGGTGCTGGCTGCTCTAGCGTGACCTCCTTCACATGCCTGACTGACTGTGGTCTGATGCGATGGTGGAGACTGGGCCGTACGTGACTTATCATCCAGCAGGCCAGCCCAGGCTCATTCACAAGGCCTCAACATGGGGGTTCCAAGGGAGAGTGTGGAAACAAGTGAGACTTACGCTGATGCATTGTCAGTTCCGCTGTATTTTGTTACTGAAGCAAGTCATGAGACCAGACAAGATTCATGGGATAGGGAAATAGACTCCATCTCTTCATGGGAGGAGCTGCAGAGTCACACTGCAAAGGGGATGCACAGAAGGAGAGGTGGATAACTGGGGCCATTCTTGTAATCACTAGATTCAGTATCACAATCACTGAAAGCATGCCTTAGCCTTGGAATCCTAACCTCTGTGGGCAGGGCCCCAGAGGCTGTATTTTAACAAATTCTCAAGGTTAGTCCTGTGCACACAGCTGCTTAATCACTCCCAGGTGAGACATGAAATATTACTGGAGGTAAGGATATTATGTATTTAATTTAATTTGGAACAAGCCATAATCTTAACAGAACTGTGGTCTGATTTGTTATCTTGGATTGTCCATTGCATGTAAATACGATATGCTCTCTTGGATGTAAATCTTAGAAATACAGTAAAATATGTAAATCTTAGAAATACATTAGGAATATTATCATTGATAAAAATATTAATCCCAGTCTACCACACACACAAAAAAAAGTTAAGTAAGTCAGGGCAAACCTACTAAGCATGGACTTTGTACAAAACTTTATTTAGTACCACAAAGGGACAACAGGAGGGAATGTTTTGGAGTGATGGAATTATTCTGTATCTTGGTTGTTGTGATGGATACACAACTCTTTGCATTTGTCAAAACTCACCTAACTATATCCCACAAAGAGTACATTTTCCTAAAAAGGAATTTTAAAAGAAGTAAATAAAAATTAACAAGAAACCAATGAAATAACTGGTAGCCTTGCAAAGATCATCAAGCACTGTAAACCATTAGTTAAAAGGTTGTTTAGAAACCAGACATTGTATAACTGATTCACTTTGCTGTACACCTGAAGCTAACACAACATTGTAAATCAACTATACTCCAATAAAAATTAAAAAAAGAAACGGGACATTCACATGGTGATAAAGTATCACCTCATAGAGGACATGCTAATAGGAGCGGGAAACAGAGATTTGACAATCACCACCTGAATCCAGCGATCAGACATGGCGGCATTGTTGGTGGGAGGGCCTGATATTGTGTGTCTCCTGATATGATGCCATATGAGGAACACAGCACCGTCTATGACATATTCTTACTAAAAATGTTTAGCCTGACTCTAATTAAGTCTTCCAATGTAAGGGGTCCATATACAGGAAATATATGGAATAGAGGAATAAGTTGAGAAATCAGATAAAACGTGAGGTTTCTACAATTCAGTGAGACTGGTCTCCTGGAGCGGGGGGTGGGGGAACAGTATCATAAAAAAAAGCAGGATGTGATTTTATATTAAAAGGAAATAACAAGTAAATATAACATGAGAACCTTGAAAAACTGGTTCTTATAAAAGAAAAATTTTGAGGAAACAGGAGAATTTTGTATCTGGACTAGATATTAGATGTTATTTGGGAAATTAACTTTCTTTGGTATTATGGATAAGTAGCAGAAGGTCCCTGATTCTTGGGAGATACCCACTGAAGTATTTAGAAGCAAAATAATAGGTCTGCAACTTATTTTCAATTTTTAGCCGAAACAACTCTCTCTGCTCTCTCCTTTCCTGTCTATCTCATTCTTTCACTCGCTCACTCCCCACCTTCATAAGTTCTACATTCACATAAGTTTGGGAAACTGCAAACTATACCCCCTTGAAGATTCAGAATGGCACTATTATACTGACGATTGTAATTAGTTCTACAATTAAGAAACCAATTTATTAAATTAATGTTTTCCAAACTTATTTGACCACAGAATTTCATTTTCAGTGGATGTTTTAAGAGCATATGGAACTAGTTCCAATGAAACTGATCTGAAGAGACTCCTTGAAGTGCATTATACAGTAACGGGTGACAGCAAAGGAAATAGCTTTGCAAATTGTTTATATTAATTTCAATTTTATTTTCCTTAAAATACTTAATGACTGTCTTATTAAGAGTGAGAAACCAAGGAGACATTTTTTTAAATGGCCTTTATTACTTTTTAGCCTTTTTTTCCAGTGGAAAAATATTTGGTTTGAGTTTATTTTATAAAAGTTGACCATATGATATGTACTATTTTGAACCTTACTTTTTTTCATTCAGTATTATGTTGTAATCATTTTTTCACACCACTAAAATTTTTTGAACATACAGTTCCTCCATATATTTATATATTTTCTTAAACTTATACCTAAGTCTGTCTCTTTCTTTCTTTCTTTCTTTCTTTCTTTCTGCAGGGGGAGGTATGCTCTTAAAAATAGTATTTTTTATTCTATATTTGTAGAGATTATTATTATTATTTTATTTTTTTTTCTTTTTGCGGTATGCGGGCCTCTCACTGTTGTGGCCTCTCCCGTTGCGGAGCACAGGCTCTGGATGCGCAGGCCCAGCGGCCATGGCTCACGGGCCCAGCCGCTCCGCGGCATATGGGATCCTCCCAGATCGGGGCACGAACCCGTATCCCCTGCATCGGCAGGCGGACTCTCAACCACTGCGCCACCAGGGAGGCCCTGTAGAGATTATTATATACTTTTTCTTCTTTAGTCCATTGACATACTAAATTATTTTGATTTTCAAACTTGAAGCAGGTTTGTATTCTCAGGATAAATTTCACCTGGTTGTGATATTTTATGGCCCATCCTGGTGAAAATACCATGTGCACCTGAAAAGAATGTGTGTTCTGCTCTAGTTGGGTGAAGTATTTTACAAATGTTAGTTAGATTAATTGAGTTGATAGTGTTGCCCAGATCTTCTAATCCCTGTGGATTATCTGTCTACTTGTTCTATTGAGCACTGTGAGTATTTTGAATTATATAGAATTACTGTGAGTAATACTGAGTAGGTACTGTATGGTCCCCTCAGTGCATCAGAGACTTTGAGTTCCTCTAATGTTACCTTGTTTTTAGGGTGGGGGCTGATTTGCCAGAGTGCCTCTCAATGTCTACTTGAACTTCAGTTGTAAGTCTTTGTGCTGCAACTGGGATAGGTACTCAATCTCCTCCGTCGCCCCTCCCCTGGTGGCACACTGCTATTACATGTTAGTCTGTACTTTTTAGTTTGGTGGTGGAGACCAGTGCCAGGGGTGCTCTGATTAAGCCATAGTCCACGCAGTCACTGTGTCCCTCGGTTTGGAGGTGTGGCCTTCTTAGTATCCCTGCCCCTCTCCCCAGTTTAGAGTTTGTTTTTTTTTTTTTTTCCTCCTGTTCCCTTCTCTAAGCTGCAGGAGGTTTTCACCATTTCCTTGAGGGAAACTTGGCTTTTGCCTTTCTCCCAGACATTTAAGTCTTTTGTTCCTTAGGGACGATAGGGAAGAAGGATCTAGGCAGCCTTTCCTGGAGACCTTTCCTGCAGTGGCTGCTGTTCTTTCTCTCAGGACTATGCCAGGAATGACAGAGGACAAAGGACACTTTCTCTGGGCTCACATATGTCTTTTGCAAGGGCCACATGAGGTCCTGAGAAGAGCCTGAAAGTGGGTGTGAATTCCTTTGTACTGCATCTCCCAATATGTTCCGTGTTATATAGTCTATGAATAGAACCTTGCTAGCTCACACTCAGCCTTTAGCAGTTTCACAGTTTGGGCTGACTTCTTTTTATTAGTGTCCAGCAGAGTCTGTCCTAGGTAAGCAAGTGTTCCTGTGCTGTTTTAGACTTCTGTGTAGTTGGCTGCCCTACTGCTTCAGCTTTCTGTTGGGTTCAGGAAAAGGTATTGATTTGCAGGTTGTCCAGCATTCATGTTTATTATAAGGATAGTAGTGATGCTTCTTCTAGTTTTCTACATCCCCAGTTTGAATCTGTCATTTACTAGACATAATCTGTCTGGTAATTTATTTATTGGCTTTTTTTAAAAAAATGTGACCATTCCCTCATGAAGTTGGTAGAATCTATAGTCCTTTTTTTAAAAGGCTAGGTAAATGCTTAATTCTTTCTCTTTGATTCCCAGTTTTCAGAGTAAGAAGTTAGTGTAATAGTCATCAATAATACTGAGATTTGAAAGAGCCAACTAATAGAAATTCATTTGGTAGAATGCCAGTCCAGCAAGAGACATCCAGCACCAATTAGTTTCTTTAGTTCAATATATTGGAAGAGTAAATTAAAGAATCAAGGTAACAACTTTTTTAACCTCAGAATTTGCTGTTGTCATATTTCTTAATAGTACCTGGCCATAATTATAAGTCCTAAAGCTCATGCCAGGGATAATAATACCAAAGTAGCCTTTGTAGAAGAAATATCGAAATTCCTATTATTTCAAGAAGCTTGCACATTTACTACCATTAACAGAAATCTTGTCTTGTTCTGTTGGCAGTCTCAGTTCTTATAAACGAATCCAAGAGGCAGCTGATACCACAATAATAGAAAAATTTTGGACGAGAGCCATCTCCTTTCTTTGAGTCAAAAGGCAGATGCCAGCTAGGAACATTAGCTCATTGCATTTTCCTCTCCCCTCTCCCCCACGTCCTTCCATGTATAATTTGTGCCCTTTTTTTTTTTTTTTAAATAGCCTGCCACCAAGTTCATTGGGTGGCTGGGTACAAAGCTGTGTCCTTTTCAACTTCTATCTTCCAGTCCGGAGCATGTGTACTGGTTAAAACTGGAAATCCTCATGACATGTGGAGTAACGTGTGCTTCTTTTCTTAGACTCTTCTGAAAGGCAAATGGCCACAATCACACTTTGGCTCTCTTGTGAAAATCAAGCAGAGTTGTCACCCACTCCCCACATTGTACAGTTGGGGTTGCTGGCTAGCCATATGTGAAGCTGTGGTGGGACATATGACAAAGGTCTTGGCTTCAGAATGAAACTGGTTGCTGCTTTGTCTCTAAGTCCTTACATGTAAAATTACCAGGAGAGCCATATTGGAAAAGAGTATCTGGGTTCCGAATTAATATCTAAGGCTTTTGTTATTAAAAGATCACTTGACAATATCTTTGAATCCTGTTTACAGGCATATATGTTCATAGGGGCCAGTTCAGATACATTTTAAATAAAAAGCAAAAAGAATTTATTTTAACTGCGTTGTATATTTTGCTTTTTATTGAGGCTACACCAAGGTAAATAAAAATGACATCTGTCTTGTTTCTTTATTGTTGCATGAAAAATTTTGGAAAAAATGGAATAAATTATGTACACGTTCTTTTAATCTTTCATCGTGTGGTACAAAGAGAAAAGGATGGGAATTCAGTGGTCTGAGCTTCAGTCCTGGAATATCAGTGAACTAACTTTACTTGAGGTGTGAGTCACTGAATCTGATCAGACCTTTGTTTTATTATTATTTTTTATAATAAGAGAGTTGAACTGGGTCCTCTTCAAAGTTTCTTCCTTTTCCATTCTGTGATAATGGACTGAGCAGAACGGGCATAGCTAGAAAGAGATGCGGATACTGAGAAATGTCAGGAATATTGGCGAGTGTCTGTCATATAGGTCTCAGGGCTGACGGATGAAAGATCATTTCTGGAAGATAAATTCACACAACTGTCTAAGGCAGATCTAAATTGATAAATACATGCATTTGATGGTGGTATCTGCTTCAGTTGCATGATTATTTGAGCCTTCACTGGCCCAGTGCAGGCATAATGCAGTTGGCGATTTTTAACATATGCAAATGATCACGGCTGGCCTGCTTGGCTTTGCAGGCATGTTGCAGGCCAGGACAGAGATGTACAGCTCATTCCGTGTGACCACTTCTTTTTTTAAAGTAATTTGGTGTGTTTTCCCCCAGGAAAACTTTCTCTGTAATGAAAAAGCGCCATCTGCCAGATTTCCTAAAAGCAGTTTCATTGCAGAACACTTCCTTTGGATTATAGGTTCCTACTCCCTTCTCTCTACGTTGGAGATATTCATTTCAGTGAGTAAAGTTTGATATTTGAGACTGTATCTAGATGTGAAATTGTGCATATAAAGAAATGTAAATACAAGATGTTTCAAACCTGCAAAATAACATGTGAATATATCCCAGCCAGGAAAAGAAGTAATAAAGTAAGTGGACCAGAGTTCTGTTTAGGTCCCTGTTGGGAAGGAGCAGGCTTCTGTTGAGGTTTTATACTTAAAAAGATTAACTGTAGCTCAGCTGTTGCTAAAATAATAAAGATAATGATACATGAAATTGAAACATATTTGAGAAATTAACATTAATAGTTCTATGTGAATTTATAATTTTTCCTCTGCTACCTAACCCCACAATCACCATTTATTGAAAGGGATCATTCAGATGCTAATGAGTAGATTTAGCAATAAAAGTATACACAAACCTCTAATGAATTAATTCCATCTACCCATGTCCCCGTCATCTTCCCCCACACGTGGACCCTGTTTTGTGGGCTACCAAGTCTTGATGGTTTCGGAAATATTACCTTGCACACTCATCATGTTGCTCTGGATCATTATTCATTCTGTTCCTCAGCAAATCCCAGTTGGAGCCCCTCGTTTGTGTATGGTGCTGTTAAGTACTGCAGGGTACGGAAATGAGTAAATCTTATTCTTTGCTATCAAACCAAAAACACTGTTCTTTCTGCTGAACGACGGGAGATTTTAGTGACTGACTCAGCTACCCAATATATTAGATTTAGGAAAGAGATACAGTAACTTTTGAAATGAGCTGATCACTTTACTTACCCATCTATGAACTCTGCTTCGGCAACTATGATTCCCTAAGTTATGTAAGAATTTTACAGAATATCAAATTTACTAATATGATGATTTGGATACTCAAGTTATCTATACAGTTTTTAATCTCGAAGTTATTGAGGTGTATATTCAGTGTTTCATAAGATCAAACTTGATTGGAGAAAACTATTAATATAGGTGTGATTAAGAAACTCATCATTTCATAAAATGTTTTAATTAGGAAGAGAGATGTCAAATAGTGCTTTAAAATTATAGTGGATTTTACATTCTTATTAATCAAACAATTGAGGGTGTGAAGAAGTTTCTAATTCTCTGTGTCTGTACTAAAATATGAAACCAAACAAAACAGTATCTATTTTCTTTTTTGAGCTGAAGGCCCAGACTTTGAGACTTTATTTCATAGACTCAGTAGTTGATATTTTCAGTGAATAAAATTTTATTCTTTTTTATTTGAACCTTTCTAATTCCTTTCTAAGCATTTTAAGTACAGATAACATACATATACCACCTAATTCTAGCATATAATTTTAAGCACATAACTGCATAACTGCATTTTAAGCACATAACTGCATTTTACCTGCATAACTTGGGGAGGGACCTATTGTTTCGATCCTTTGCTTAATTTACTTAAATTACTTTTTAAAGTAGATAATGGAGAATGAGACAAGGCTGAACCATTTTCAAACATAATTGGCACTGAGAGTGACCTTAGAGGTCAGCATATCTGACACCTGATCTTACTCAATGAGGAAACAGACTCGGACAAGTCAAGAGACTTAATATCCCATCATTTATATCTATGGCCCAATTACTGTGGATGGTGTCCTGCCCGGGGGATGCTGTTGTGACGTAGGTTGGGTTCCCCAGGCATGAAGAGCCTGGGGGTCAGGACCTTCCTGGAAGGTGCTAGATTGGATCCACATTTCCTTGGGCTCCTGTGTGTCCACCCTGGAGCAGAGCTGAACCCCTGAATTAGCTTCCACATCCGCCTTCCAGGCTGGCTGCAAATGGACTCTCAGCTTTCTCCTACCGCAGGGACAGAGTCCCCCTGGCCTTCAGAAGGAGGGGAGGCAGGTGATGACGTGTGTGAGACTGCTCTGATGTGTGTGTGCTAACACCTGTTAGATGTGTGCTGTGATTGCCGCGTGATTCTGCTTTTGTTTTGCCATGGGAATAGGCAGCACTCAGCTCCTTTGCTGGAAGTCCTCACTGAATTCCAGATGTCCCGGGGTGGATGGTGCTGAGGGCCTGAGACAGGTGATGATGGGTCCCTGAACTCGGTTATTATGGTCTTCTAGAATCTGGATAAGCATTTGTCCTGCTGGTTATAAAAGCAGAACATATGCACGGTGGAAAATAATCAATACAAGTCACCAAAAAGAAGACAGAAAGTGATCCGTAACCCCACCACCCAGAGAAAAACCACATCACATTTGAGGTGTATCCTTGCAGCTACCCATAATACAGGCACCCAGAAGAAACCACTGTAGATGTTTTGGTGAATTCTTTCCAGGTCAACAAGCAGTACCTCTTCCCTCGTGGTTACTGTGCTAGGAAGGTTCACATCCCCACACAGAACCCTACGAAATAAGCATTTGTAATTATAGCCATTGTTTTAGATTGGGAAATAGAAGCACAGAGAAATTAAATGGCTGGCCCGGGGTCACATTCTGAGTGGTAAACACCAGGCAAGACGGCCAGACTTCTCTATTCCTAGTTGGGGGCCTCTTCAGAAAAAGCACTTCTAGGCTGTCGTGAGTTGTCAGTTATGGAAGAGACCAGCATGATCCTGTGTGTAGCCTTCCACATAGTCAGCCCACATGGCCGAGCTGGAGTTATGTTTGTGTTTTGGGAGGTGGATTGGCCATTGCGATCATCCTGAAATCAGAACACTGAAAACTCTTTGGTAGGTGTGGTCACTATAGAACAGTCTTAGCTACATTTAAAAAAACAGTATTACTTGTAGAATGACAATGACATCTCTCTTACTGTTGTCCTCACATGATTGGCTAAGTTCTTTTGTTTGGTTGGGTTGTCTTTTTTTTTTAAGCAAAAAATCCTGACATTAATTAAAAATTGTGACATAAATAGTTTGTTTAGGGAAAGAATGCCCTTCTTACACAAGAAACTTGCATCTCAGGTGCCTAATAGAACACACACCAAAAAAATGCTTCCTATAGACAATCATAAATAATCTGCTGGGCAGTGATTTGTTTCTACCAAAAATCATAGCATATGAGTTTGAAAATACTGTTTTTACTAGGGACAATTAGTGACATTTGAATTAAGGATATTTGCATTGTTCATTTAAATAGGACTCAATTTTTCTTCAGTGGCTTTCTTTTTAGAAAAGAAGATTCATAACAAAAAAATAAATAAATGTGCTTGCACTAAGTGTGCTTTAAGACAGAATTTTATGTTGAGCCACCTGTTAATATTACACGTGAATCATTCACGTGAGAATTTTCACTGTCGTTTACTCAGCCTCTTGAATCTCACTCAGAGGTGCACGTGTTCATCCGTTTTGTTGTGTTGTTTTACTAGTGAGAAAAATCAAGTCATATGTTGGTTTCCATTTATTATAGAATCACAAATAGCTTTCAGAGTGGTCTAGTTTCATCACATGGCAGTTCTCCAAGGATTCAAAACTATTTATAATTCTGTTGAACTTCGTTATGGAGAGCCAGATGTGAGAGTCATGCATAATATATATTTATATATCTTCAAGCATCTCAATTAGGGACCAGCAATCTTCCTGTGTCACATCTGTGTTTTTTAAATCTACTTTTGTTGCAAGACAGGACCAAAATTGCACAGCATTATTAAGATTACTATAAATATTAAGCTGATTAAAATTACATTGTAATCATCTGCTTTGGAAAACTCGCAAATGGCCTAATCATGCCCCAACAGGAAATAGGTGAAATAAATCATGATCTAGAATAATACTTAGCCACTAAAAATAGAAGCAGGTTCCCAGTGAGTCAAATGAGCAGGATATAGCAGGAGTCTTAGTAGAAACTCATTTATTTTTGTAAGACCTAGTAAGTGTACTATAAAAAAGATTGGAATAATATTTAGCAAAATGCCACTCATCCTTATTTCTCAGAAATAAGATCATGGTGACTTACTTTCTTGTTTTGGCTTGACTCCATTTTCTAAAATGTCTGCAAAATCACGGAGAACCTTTATTAAGAAAAAATAGGAAAACCTATGCATTGCTAAAAATATTTAATATTGACCTTCCTCTTCTTTGATATTCTCCACAGTGCCATCCCATTAAAGGCATCAGGTCATTTTTTGTAGAGAAATGCAGAGAAAACTACACCTCACACCTTCACCTCCAGCTTCTGTGGGCTACTTATGGTCTGTCAGAGTGTTGAGGGAGATTGCGCAGAGCTGAGCATACAAACCAGGATCTCGGCATCCTGTCTCCACTTTTCCTCTTTGCTCGTTTCCTTCTTTCCCTTCTCATCGCGACTCCAACCTTCCAGGCTAAAGGTATCCATACACTTTGGACAAGAAGACCAGTGGTTCCTGTGACTGGTAGCTAGCTCTCCCCTGGCTGCTACAATGATTTCTTTCTTAAGGGTTCCAGAACACACTGGATCCTGTCTTAGTTTGAGGCTGCTTTAGTGCCATGGCACTAGGCATTTCCATTTGACTTTACAGTTTACAAAAGTTAAAGCAGCATACGTTTTATCGAGTGCAGTCCTTTCAGATCTGTTCTGCTTCCTCTCACTGGAAGGTGTGAGGTGACTGGCCCTCAGAGGTTTGGGTCGCCAAGGAAAGGGGGAGTCTGGCCTACTTTCTGGGGAGTTGCTTTCGTTGTCACCAGAAAGCAATGGGAGTTGACTCTAGAATCATCGTGTTCAGGATTCCCTGCAAATCAACCAAAACAACCCAAAACCTGGTTGTTTTTAATTTTCAGCTCAGTAAGACTAAAGGGAAACAGTTTGCTTTTGGCTCGGGTGATGCTGAAATAAAATGCAGCTTAGCCCACCGAGATTAAGGGAGAATTAAGTGTTTCGAATAGGTGTCTTCTAAAAGAAGAGACATCTGTATGGAACACCTGCTGTCTTCATTATAACTTTAAATAAGCTGCGTCTCTGGGGGTTAGCAGGGCCCTTCTTTTGTCACACTGTGCTGTGACAAAGATAAACTTTAAGCCCCAAGTAGTTTACCATTGTGTAGAGGATGCTTTTTGGCGAGACACACGGGGGTGAGGAGGGAAATGAGCTCCTGGCTTAGACAACTCAGGGCCAGCGAGGCCCATTTTGAGCAGAGCTTTGACACTATGACACTTGTCAGGTTATGACAGTGTTTCCTTACCCCTTGGCAGCCCTAATTATTTGCTAATTATTATCATCTTAATGTTTTATATATCAGGGAAGCATGGAGACAGTGCTTCTTGGTAAGTGGGTATAGCTGTTTCCTGGAATTCTGGGTTTCTTTGTATGCTTTGAGGAAGGGATCTGAATAGTCACTGTGCAGGCCTGTGTTGATGGCTTGTTTCTTCTTATGCTCTTGCTTATTATCACAGGACCAGATGGTCTTGCATGTAGGGACAAGGGTGGGTAGAGGGAAAGAGCACCAAGGAATGCCTTTCTCGGAGAGCCTTTCAAACCAGTTGCCATTTTGGCAGTTTACAGTCCAACCAAGAATGGTTTCCATAAGCGGTAGCCGTGAAAAAAACCTTGTGGCCCCAGAAAATAATATTTAATCAGCGATGTGGTTCCTCTTATTAGCCTGAAGGGAAAATAACTCACCACCAAATTCTACCATATTATAGATGGGATTGTTTGAAACCCGTATCAGAACATCTGCTGTTTTTTAACTGTGCAAACCTAATGCTTTGTCCCCCTAAAGCAGCAGCAGTTGTACAGCTGCTGTGTACCCTGTATCTCTTAGACCTTGACACCAGACAAGGGGACATCTTCAGAGTTAATGAGCAATTAGGATGTTCTTTCCTGTCAATTAACTGGCAGAATAATGAGATCAAATGAGCACTGTCCTTAAAAACACCCAGACTTGTGTTTTCTAAAAAGGGTGTCTTTCTCTGCTGTTTTAGTTACATGAATAGACCAACAACTATTTAACATGGAAATAAATTAAATATTGCACCTACAGCAAACAGAAGAGAGAGGTATACAGACAGGATACTATTTATTCTAAACTCAGAATTCACAGGTTTTCCTCTTGAGTGGCTTTAATGACGTCATAACACCTGCTATCACCTTCATTATCTTACAGATTGGCAGGCACATATTTAGGGAGTGAGCGTCCTTTCTCATATGAATGAATGTATCATATCTAAGTTTGGGGCAATCAAGGTATTGATCCTAAATTTGAATTAGTGGGCTCCAGACCATGCGCCACCTAAGGATTTTGGTTTTTCCCTGAATGTGATGAGAAGTTAGTGAAGGGTGTGAACAAAGGGGCAAGGGAAGCAGAGAAAATGGGTAAAGGCCCTGAGATGAGAGGGTGGCCCACTGTAGGTACTGCGATAGTAGTGGCTGCAATATATTTTTCATTGTCGGACCAGAGCGGCAAGATGGGTGGGTATCAGGTTGTGAAAGTCCCGGTATGTTGTGTTTAAGGGTTTTGTACTTGACCCTGGAAACAGGGGAAACCATTGAGACTTTTAAGTAGGGAGGGCAATAAGGTGAAATCTGGATTTTAAGCTCACTCTGCTATATATGGGGATTGGGTTGCAGGGAGAGAGATGGAATTTGAGTGAGTTCCAGCACACCAGGCACCATTATAAGTGACGTGTATGCATGTTTAGTGTGTGTGCATGTGCATGCACATGAGTGTGTATGCGCATGTGTGTTCACTCAATCCAGCAACCACCAATTCAGTGTTACTGTTTACCCGTTTCAGAGAAGAGACTAAACCGAAGGAAGGCAAACTGAGGTCCCATAGCTAATAAGTGACAGAGCTGAGATCTGAGCACAAGGAGTCTTGGTTCCAGAGTCTATGTACTTATTACCCATGACATCATTTTGCCTTTCATATTGTATTGGTATGATCATCATCATAACAACTTATTTAATAATTAATATTAATAATCAAAATGCTATTAGTATTTTACTAGCTTAGTGAACTTTTTTTGTATTCATACTCATTCCTATTGGAATGAAATTAGAAATTTTAGTGAGTTAGAGTTTTCTGTAAAATATTTATCAAAAAGTTTCAAATTAAGTTTTTCAAATAGAGGTTATTAATGTCTTCTTGGTCAACTTTAAACTTCCTATGGGAATTTCTACTGCAGATTTCATGGTTGAGTGTTTTCAGGGCCTTCAGTGGAGACCTGTGAAAGTCTAGGGAACATGAAATCCCCAGCTGTTTTCCAAGCCACAGGTAACACTCAGCTAACTATAGACAGAATATTCCAATTCAATGGAAAGTTAGAAAAGACCATATTAAATGAAGGAGAGTGGACTTTTATGAAAGCTGCAGCTCACTGACATCAAGGAGAATTAAATGTATTCGAGCAGTGACCTCACTTGATTTCTGAAAAAAGAATAACCATGTGTTTCAGTAAATGAATGGTGGGTGCATCCAAGGCCTGTAAGACAATGAAAGGCCAAGCATATAGTTAACTAGCATTTGTTAAGTAACTAGAGGAGGGGTTTCAGAGATTTTGGTAGTTCTCAATCCTGGCTTCCTGTTACAATCACCTGGGGAGCTTTTAAAAATGATCAGTGCCGCTTTTTCCCTCCGAGAAGGTGGCGGAGGCTGACTCTACAGTCATGGCCAAGATTAAGGCTCGAGACCTTCGCGGCAAGAAGAAGGAGCTGCTGAAACAGCTGGAGGACCTGAAAGTGGAGCTGTCCCAGCTACGCGTGGCTAAAGTACCAGGCGGCACGGCTTCCAAACTCGCCAAGATCCGAGTTGTTCGCAAATCCATCGCCCGTGTACTCACCATCATAAACCAGACTCAGAAAGAGAACCTCAGGAAATTCTATAAGGGCAAGAAGCATAAGCCCCTGCATCTGCGGCCCAAGAAAACGCGTGCCACACGCTGCCAGCCCAACAAACACGAAGAGAACCTGAAGACCAAGAAGCAGCAGCGAAGGAGTGGCTGTACCCACTCCGGAAGTACGCGGTCAAGGCCTGAGCATCCAGGTGTCAACAAAACAAACATACTGGCCAAAAAAAAAAAAAAAAAAAAAAAAGATCAGTGCCTTGGCCCCCAAATAAATCAGAATATACAGCTGGTGGGGCAGGGGTGAGGGCAGGTGCACAAAGATAGCAGCGCGGGCCCAGGTACTGGGATTGCTTTATAAGTTCCCCTGGTGATTCTCGCAGGGCTTTAGGTCTTTAGGTGGGGAGTTCCTTGAGGGCCACGGAGAGAAGTTCCCATTTCTCTCTGCGTCGCTCTTAAGAAGCTCTAGCAGAAGACAATGGGTACTTTTTTTTTTTTTACCGTACGCGGGCCTCTCACTGTTGTGGCCTCTCCCGTTGCGGAGCACAGGCTCTGGACGCGCAGTCTCGGCGGCCATGGCTCACGGGCCCAGCCGCTCCGCGCCATGTGGGATCCTCCCGGACCGGGGCATGAACCCACGTCCCCTGCATCGGCAGGCGGACTCCCAACCACTGCGCCACCAGGGAAGCCCTACTTTTTTTTTTTTAATTGAAGGTACAGATAGTACCATCCATTTTAGTAGTTACCTAGATTTCTAAATTCTTTCTATGTAATTTTTAGAATATTTGGAAAACCCATATTATGCCACATATGAGCAAGGTAGCCATCTCTCTTCCCCAAAAATGAAGAGAAACAAAAACCAAATTCTCTGCCTTCAGGGAACTTAGTCAAGTGGAAGAGAGAGTGAGGAAAGGTGGAGGGAGGGAACTAGGAAGGCATCAACCAAAATAGCTATTATCTGGGTGAAACTGTTGCTAATCAAAGAGAAGGGTGCCTGATGGTTGGGAATATTTAAGGATGGGATGGATGGATGGAAAGAAGGAAGGAAAGGCTGTGGATGGTTTCCTGATATGTTTCGATGACAAGAAAAGAAACCATTAAGACCGACTTATTTCACATACGAATTCTTATTGGAAATCATGCAATTAAGAAATCATAAAATAGCATGTTTGTTTTTTGTCTATTCTGTTCTCTAGGCTTTTCTTTACTGATGAGGAATGTTAACATAAACATAAAGCAGTGAGTTTTAATGATTATTGCTCATAGTGTGCTTTCTTTTTTAATTATTTTGCCTTTTAACACGTTTCTTATTACAGAGGAATGAGATTCCTTTTCAGGCCTTCTAGTGGTTAGGAAATTTGCAATTCACGAAAGCACCAATTAGAGACGATTATAACCTGACAGCACAACTGCCATTTGAGGAGAGCTCAGCTGACACTTTCAGCAACTGTGCAAAAAACCTTAGCCTAAGAGCCCTGTGGCAGCGGTTTGGCCGTATAAGAATTACACAGAGCTCTTGTTAATATAGTTATTCTTAGATTATAACTCTGTAAGAGCCTTAGAAACGGCCTGGTCCTAACCACCTTGGCACACTGCACCCTAGAAAGACAGGGTGTTGGCTAGAGCCACACGGCTTAACCGTCCCTGAGCTAGTGCTGGAATCTACATCATCGTACTCCCCATTCAGAGCTGTTTTTACCATATCCCCCAAGTTCATTTTTAAGAACAATATGCAATCAAAAAAATAAATGGGGTTATTCGAAGAGTAATAATGCACATTCTGACCATTACTACTACATATCCCCCACTACCTGTCAGTAACATCCTTTGGTACCTGCATTTGCTTCGAGAACTATCTAGTGAGTAACTAGAGTAGAGGGGGGAAGGTCTGTCCTTTAAAGTAAGTTTTAAGGGGCTCCAGGGAGCAGCTTGGAGCAGCTTGCTTTCTAACATGACATTGGGAACTCCAGCAGATTTACTGGCGTCTTGCATTTAACCGAGCTTTCTTGTGAATGGATCCAGAACATCCTACAACTAGATTTTCTTTTTATGCACTGATTATTTTGATGCTATGGAGTTTTGGCCAGATTGATCTTTAAGGTATCGCATAATTTTTAAGACAAAATTAGGAGTCATCAACTTACAGTTTATTAGTCTAGTTTTATAACATTTGTACAGAAATGGGTTTTTAATTGAAATCAACTTTAGCATCGACATCTTGCTGCATGCAGAAGCATTGGCTTTTTGAATTGGGAGGGACCCTAGGAGATGCTTCTCATTCTTTCCCCAAATGCTCCCTGCAGCCTCCATGAGTGGGGCCATCTTCACACTGTCAGAAATGTGTGTCTCTGGAAGACAAAGCATAAAACGAGAATAATTCTCTCTTTTGTGGACCGTTGCCAAGTTGGTACTTAACAGGATTAAAAAATTGATTAACCGGCCTTAATTTAAAATTGTCTTACGGTAGTTATTTTATGGCAGTTATCAGGTAAAGTTTACCTAGCCAGTCGGAACAAGCTTTGCCTATCAAGAATTTGATGACTGTGTTTTTAAATATATGTAAAAGTGGGGGGAAGGAAAAAAGTAGGAAGAGCTTAGAGTCTGTTTCCCCGGCAGTCTGTGATGAAGCCCTTTGCAGCCTGGCTTTCACGCCTTGACGCAGTGTGGGCTTCGCAGCCATTCAGGCCCCAGTTGGAATCCCAGCTGTCTTTCCTTCACCAGTGAACAAAGTAATTAGGGGATTTAGGGGGATTCTGTGGCTGGGGAGTTAAACCCTCCTCTTGGGGCTGTGGTGACGGCCGCTTGAGACAGGGGATGAGGACACCCTTCCCAGAGAAGGCCCTCGATAGATCCTCTTCATTTCCCTTTCTCCTCTTTCACATGTGCTCTCTCCACTTACCTTAGTTCACTTACTAAAATTTTTCTTTTGGCATTTACTTCAATGTCTCAGAGATTCCTCCAAAAAGATAATAATAGTAATGAATGCTTAAGCACTAATATTTAGCAAGCCTCTTTTTTTTTTTTTTTGCGGTACGCGGGCCTCTCACTGCTGTGGCCTCTCCCGTTGCGGAGCACAGGCTCCGGACGCGCAGGCTCAGCGGCCATGGCTCACGGGCCCAGCCGCTCCGCGGCATGTGGGATCTTCCCGGACCGGGACACGAACCCGTGTCCCCTGCATCAGCAGGCGGACTCTCAACCATTGCGCCACCAGGGAAGCCCTAGCAAACCTCTTTTATGTACCAAGCACAGCAAGTACCTTTCATGCATTTTTAAAAATTTACTTTTTACAAGGACTCATGAGGTAGGGCACAATTGAAGCTTAAAAATTAAATGTAATAGGCCTGGATTCATACCTCGACTCTATCTGACTCCAAAGCACTGCATCCTGCTCCAAGGATCTCATTCTTGGAGCTCGAAATTCTGTTTCTACTGCCATCCCAGGTGATGATTATGAAAACAGTAGCAGCCAGCACGCAGCTTGTGCTGGGCACTGCTCTAAGCCCTTTATATATGTTGACATTTAAGGCTCACCACAGCCCTCCACAAGTTCTATTGCTGTCCCCATTTTTCAGATGAGCAAACCAAGGCACAGAGAGGCTTAGTAACTTGTCCACTTACCCAAGGTCACATAGAGTTAAAACTGGGTCTCAGGGCTTCCCTGGTGGCACAGTGGTTGAGAGTCCACCTGCCGATGCAGGGGACACAGGTTTGTGCCCCGGTCCGGGAAGATCCCACATGCCGCGGAGCGGCTGGGCCCGTTAGCCATGGCCGCTGAGCCTTTGCGTCCGGAGCTTGTGCTCCGCAACGGGAGAGGCCACAGCAGTGAGAGGCCCGTGTACCACAAAAAAAAAAAAAAAACTGGGTCTCAAACTCTAGTTCTTAATCCCCCAGCTGTCCTTCCCGTTTCACTTAAGCAGTTCTTAAAACTTGTTTTACACTAGATCTCAGACTAATCAAAGACGAGACAGGAACTCTCTCTTGCTCACCTTAACCATCCCTGCTACTCTACTTTTCCAGTAACTTGCAGAATTTTTTCCTTATTCTTGCTACAGTCCTTCTAAAGTAGTGATATATTGAATATTTCGTCCAAACACTAAACCAAGACTAATGCCTAAGCAAGGAAGAACAAATTCATTAACTAGGAATCCATTTACAGTCAATCCCCAAGGCTCATTTGTGCAGTCAGTGCTTCTGCATCGTTTAGAGTTGCTAATAAATGAAAGTCTTTGCATCTTTCCAAGTGTCTTCATATTTACCAGTCTCGTATTTTACCATAGGAAGCGGCTTCAACAAGCATATTCATGTGTTGACAGTTCTAATTAATACAAGTAATTAGTCCTGACAGTAGAACTGTGAAAAGAAGACCCATTCATAAATTTGCTAATTATGTCACTCTGCTCAGAATTTAATCGCAGTCTAGTCTTTAATCATTTCTGTATATGGGCAAAAGGCCAGCTAACTAAATTCTTCAGACTTTCACTTTTACTTCCGATAAAGGAATTTTGTCAAAGTTAATTTATCATTGGAATTTAATATTCCAGTATGCAGGAATTGGTGAAGAACAGAGCTCCTTCTGGAGAGAAATAAACAGGAGAATGGGAAAAACCAGGCAAGGAAGGAAGGAGGTAGGAAGAAGTCATCAAGGGCATCCATGTGCTTTCTTACATATCTATGTCTAGAAGGTTTTGTGTACTAATATATTGATGTTTTTCTAAAAACTAAGGTAGTTTTATTTAGTCTGTTGGTATATTTATGGTACAGAAAATTTGAAGACAGTTTGTTACTTGAATCCCAAGTTGAGCCCTCCTCTCTCTGATGTAAATAGTGTACATTTGCAAGCATGTTTGTTCTGGAGCAGGGTTTTTCAACCTGAGCACTATTGACATTTGGGGCTGAATAATTCCTCGTTGGGGTGGAGCTGTCCCGTGCATTGTGGGATGTTGAATAGCATCTGGCCTCTACCCACCAGATGCTTGTGCACCCTTCCTCCCAGTTGTGACGGCCAAAAATATCTACAGACATTTCCAGTTCTCCTTTAGGGGGCAAAATCTGTTGAGAACCACTGCACCAGAGGGTAAGTTTAGATGATAAAGAATCAGGTAAACTTGTGTATAGGACACTTACATAGAATCAGTTATAGCAAAATCAATAAAATAAAGCACATCACTTGGAAGTGATTTAGTGGTATGAAATCCAGATTTGGAATGATATTCCTTGAATTTCAGTAACTCCTTCTTACCTTTTCAATGTAAAGGTCCCTCTGGTTCTCTTTGATTGCAAGTAGGGTGGCACTTGGTACCCTGGTGGTAGAGTGGTTGTATCTAAAACTCCTTTACTTCTTGTGTTAAATACAGTGGGCTCTTAGCTTTCATGGACTTAGTATGTAGTGTTTCGACCACTTTTAGGTGACCTTAAAGTTCTGGGTACTCAGCTGCAGGTGTTCTTGGTTCCCCTTTCCAGTCCATTAATTCCTTCCCTTCTTGTCTTACTTGCCTACATCCAGTGCTTAGATTTCCAGTCCTTTGTTGCAGTTACTCTCTTACAGATACCTTCCGTGCCTTGATGCTCAGTCCTTCATCCACCTATATGGAAAAATTCCACAGACTTAGATGAGCCCAGCCACTAGGCTTCTCGGACCCTGCACCTGGCAGCTGAGCCCAATTGGAGACTGTGCCCCAACAGAGTAAACTGAATCTATTATAAATGATATCAACATCTCACCTGTCCTCGACTTCACCCCAAAAATAGAATCCACCTGTAGGTAATGCCCTCAGCATCCCATGATGAAAACTACAAACTTACCTGTATCCACCCCCATGCTTAACTTGTCCCTCCTAACCGCTGGGCAGGGAAGTCTCTTTCCTCTTACCAAAAGCTAATCCTTTACCTGTCCTAACTTCTCAGGAAAAGCTGTTGTTCCTGATTATCCCCCTTTCCCTCTGTCTTCAGCTTTTGAGTCTTCCTGTCAATAATGAAACCTACTCGAGTCTCTTTCCACACTCATCCCCAAGGAGAGAGAGACCAATGGCACAACTGCCTTTCATTTACCACCTTTCCTTTCCACTTACGGTCTGCAGCGTCTCCACTTCTTCCGTCGTGCTGCTGCCCGCCTTTACTCTCGTGGAACAGTTCTAGCCAAGTTCTCCAGCGTCCTCAATGTTGCTAAGGCCCGGAGACACTTCTCTTCCCCAGATTTGCTTAACATAACTGTCCACTCCTTGAAACCCTCCTCTTTTCCTCCCTTTTCCCCCCTGATGCCTACCCTCCTGGCTTTCCCACTTCTGCTCTGACCTCTTTCCTTGGTCTCCTTTGCAGGCTCACCCCCCTCTACTCCACCTCAGAATATCCGTTTTGCTAATGACTTCATTCTTGGGCCTCTTTTCTTAAGGCTTTATAGTTACGATCTATACTTCAAATTGATCTTCTCAGCCCAGATCTCTTTCTGAAATTACGTCAATATATAAATGAACTCAAGGACATCTCAAATGCAGCATGTACATACCTTTTCCACCTCCCCAACTTGTTCCTCGTCAGGTGTTACCTCCTGGGTGTTGTCAGTAACCAGGTGATCTTGATGCTAAGTCAAAACGTGTCGCAAATCCACATCCACTAGTCTGGGCCACTGTTACGACTGGATAGTAGGCGGTGAGGACAGAGAGGTATAAGAGCCAGATCACATAGGGCCTTTTAGGCCAGCAGAAGGACTTTGGTTTTTCTCTAAGTGAGATGGGAGCCATTAGAGGGTTTTGAGCACAGAGTATCATAACTTAACTTAATTTCTTAAAGGCTCACTGGGGCTACTGTGTTGAGAATAGTCTGTGGGGCAGCATAGTGGGGTGAATGCTAACCCCCAAAAGAGCTATGCCCCCAGAGCCTTAGAATGCAACTGTATTTGGAGTAAGAGGCTTTGCAGGTCTAATGAAAGTAACACTGGCAAGGTGAGATCATCCTGATGAGGGTAGGCCCTAAACCCAATGATACATGTGCTGATAAGAGAGAGAAAAGGAGAAGACAGACACAGAGGGATAGGCCATGTGAAGACAGAGGCAGAGGGTAGCAGCCGGAAGACCAGTTAGGAGCCTGTTGCAGTAACCCGGGCAAGGGAGGACCACAGCTCCCACTCGGATGGCAGCCGTGGAGGAGGTGCATAGCGGTTAGCTTCTGGATACATTTCAAAGGTAGAGCAGAAGGATTCTTTGACAGAATGGTGGTGATTGTGAGGGAAAGAGAATTGAAGGGGGAATAAAGTTTTGGGCTGAGGGCACTGGAAAGTTGGAGTTTCCATTAACCTGAACATGCAGATAGAGCAGGTTTGCAGGGGAAAAAATGGAGTTCGGTCTTGGACCTGGAGAGAGTGACAAGTTTATGAGAGTTCCATGTGGGGATGGAGTAGGTAGTTCTGTATGAGAGCAGATTACAGGTAGGGTCTGGAAATAAAAATTTGGTAGTCATCGGCATGATATAAATGGTATTTAACTTCATGGAAGTGGGTGGAATCGCCAAGGGAGAGTGAGTAAAGATGGAGAAGAGGGTCAAAGCCTGAGCGCTGGGGTCTCCAACATAACGAGGTCAGAGGGAAAAAGAGGTACCAGCAAAGGAGAGGGAGAAGAAGGAACCAGTGAAGCAGGGTGGAAAACCAGAGGAAAAGAGAGCCGGTGGTCCTAGAAGACAAGAATCTTTTTCTGGGAGGAAAGAGTATCCATCTGTGCCAAATGCCCCAGTGTTCCCAGGCAGATGAGGACTTGAGAGATGATCCGTGGATTTAGCAACACAGAGGTTAGCAGTAGCCTTGCCAGGAGCTGTCTCAGGAAGTGAACAGTTGATGGTGCGATATAGACCCTGCTTTTGTCCTTTGTTTCACCAGCGTTAAAGCAGAGGCCCTGAGCTTCTAAAGGCTTTGAGCTTCTTAATCCCCACCCCCACCCCTGTGAAAGAAGAAAAAGAAGGATTCTGATGACTCACGTAGCCTGTGCTACTGCTGCTGGGCTCCCCAGCCTTAACTAGTGTTAAATAAATAAATCCCTGATGCCACTCATCCTAAGCTACAGTCCTAAGCTACAGAGAATTGCCCACGTGAGAAGCAGCCTAATCACAAAGGGACATTTGCCTTTGATTTGGACCATCTGGCCTTGTGCTTTTTCAGTGTAAGGCTAATAATGGAAATTACTATTTTCCCTGCCTGTAGTACCTGACGTATGTTTGGAGGGGTTTCTCCTGGGGGTCCCTCTCAGGGGCTCTAGAGCAGCACCATCCTATAGAACTTTCTGCAGTGATGGACCTGGTCTTTATCTTCAGTGTCCAGCATGGTAGCCACTAGCCACATGTGCTAAGCACTTGGAATGTAGTTAGTGCAATGGAGGCACTGCTTTTTTAGTTTAATTTTAATTCATTTACATGTAAACAGCCATGTGTCCTGGGTGAGACCCAACAGTCTTTAGTTCAACTAAAGCTCTGCGGGTGATTCTCTTACACACTAAACAGAACGGTTTCCTGTGTTGAGAGCTGGGTGCCACCCCCAGAGTTCCTGACTTAATGGGTTTGGGGATGGGGTGTGAGAATTTGACTGGTTAACAGGCTCCCAGGTGATGCTCTGATGCTGGTCTGGGAATCGCTTTGAGAACCTGATGTAGAAAATGGACCACCTCTTTGTGAGGTGACCCCAGATTCCCAAGAGTGAATTCAATAAATGTCACATAAGAGATATTTTAAGTCAAGATATCCCAAATGTGCCCTATGAACTTCATGAAAAGCTTGCTGTTTTCTCATGATCCAGTAACAAGCAGTGCCTGACTCATTGAGGAGCTCACAACTGTGGGAGCTGAACCAGCAAGTCTGAAGTCTGTAGGGCAGGCCTTCGGGAAGGGTGGGCTGCAACTCTGGGACATGTGCTGAAGTTGCAGTTCATCAGTGGAATTTCTTCTTTGTTGAGGAAGCTTCAGCTTTGCTCTTAGGGGGTTTTCAGCTAATTAAATCAGGCCTACCTAGATTAACTAGGATAATCTCCCTTGAAGTCAACTGATTAGAGACTTAATCACATCTACCACATGCTTTCAGAGCGACACCCCAATTAGTGTTTGACTGAATAATCGGTAACTGTAGCCTAGCCCAGTTGATACATAAAAAAGATCATCCTGCTTGGAGAATTAGTGTTCAAGGATCACATCTTGAAAGGTGTGGTATATGTTCTGGTCCTTGAAGAACGGGAGATTCTAGTCAGTGGAGATAAAGGGAATAGGTATTCTAGAGAACATGACTATTAAAAATTATCAAAATAAACAATAAAAGATGCCAAGACAGGAAAGTACAGTTGGTATTTGAAGAATGGCTAGTTGTTGCTATATGACCTTTCTCCGAACCTCAGTTTCCTCATCTAAAAATGGGTTAAATACTTGTCATGACTATCCCCCAGAATGGAATGAGGTGATGTGTGAGGGTGCATTTTGGAAACAGTAAACACTGTGAATGCTAAGGTTATATTATAGCAATGTTAGTGGTGGTAGTATTCGTGTGTGAACTTTGTGTGGTGAAAGAAACCAAAAAGTTTGGGCAGGTAAAACAGAGCCTGATTGTTGTGGGCTCTGTCTAAAATGTGTGTCTTTAATTTGGGGGGAAAAAGTATTTAGTTCCAAATGGATTAATAGGAAATAAAAACATCCCTATACATGCAGTCATACCTGATTGCCGCAAAGATGCGGTAGCCATTTGCTCTCTGCCTAAGATGGTTCAACATTTTTTACAGAAGTGGACCTTAGACCATGATTTTTGATGCTTGAGATAGTCGAGGTTAGGGAGAGTCATTTATTATAAAGTTATTGAATACTTTGCCTAAATAGGGAAAGCGAGTTAAACGATTTCCAAGAAAGTTGTTCCTAGGCAATGGCCACTGTAGCCAGTTGACTTGGTCATCAAAGAAAGCACCAGAGAAGGGATGCCAAAGCGAGTGCCGTCTGACAAACTTCTTTTCTTTTTTTCCCCAGAGCTCTGCTCTACAAACAAAGCTAATTTTGCCAAGCAAGTTTCTGCTTGATTTTTAAAGCCCTATGCATTCTGAAGGAAATTTAATCCATATGTTCCTGAGTCACTTATGCCCAAGTCATGAAAATGTTATTTGTAAATGTGATTTCATGTTTGAAGCCATTGTAAAGTATTTTTAGTAGATTTTCATTCTTCATCATGCAGAATTTTTCTTGGTTTGTTTTCTTGTTTTATTTAAACACGTTGTATGTCATCCTAACACACATCCCGTGGTGAGACACAAAGGAAATCTTGAAGCCAGAAGGAGGGTCTAGTCGTACACATTTGAAGTGGCCAGGTTCTATTTGCAGAAGCTTATAACTGCTATCCCTCTTCCGTTTATGATGTTGTGTCCTGGGCTTCTTTTAACCTGGTCATACCCTGCCCCAGCCCCATCCCAGCCCGCTCCCTAAAAGGGAGCCCATGAAGAAGAATAGGAAAAAGGACAAATAATAGAACCAGACTGCCTCCTAGGATATATTTCTGTGTTATACCACATGATCCTTTCTTTCCAAAACTGAGTTCATTTTCCTCTTTTACCTACTAATGTTGCCAGCTGGGAAGATTAAGGTATTTCATAAAATGTCTACAAAAGAGAGAAGTAAAATTGACTTTAGGAGGAGTCCACAGCTTTGCATTCTTAGGGCAAAATAGATGGTGGTGTCTGCTTAGGGCTGAGCTAATTGAAAAATGGTTTCATTTTTACCAGTGTAAGTGGGAGGGGTTGATTTTTTGTTTTTCTTTCTTTTTTTTTTAACCTCTGTCTCTTTGGAATCTCACGATACAGACCAAGTTTTATCTTTACATGAAGCGTCCTGGTTTACGTGTGTCTGTCCATCAGAGACATCTGTGGGCTGCAGAAGGGCACCAGAGCAGCCTTATGTTTAGGGTATGGTAGAGATTTGTCTCTGGTCTGAGCAGCAGTTCCCAGGTAAGCGGCAGGTGTAGCATCCGACATAGTAAGAAGCATTTACTACCAGGAGGGGCAAAGACCAAAGGGGTTAAAAGTTTACTTCTCATCACTCTGAGCTTATGAAATACTTTCCCATCTTTTTTCTTTTTTTAACTTGGACCTCAGAACTGCCCCCGAAGGCCATGGTTTCTGGTTTTCAGTAGGTTATTTTTTCATGAAGAAAATGAGGCTCAGAGGGGTAACTTCCTTAGATATTTCACAAGGTGATTGTGGCTACTGGCGTGTGCCTCTGTCTCCACTACACTGTAAACTCCAGGAGAGCACAGATGTCCTGTCCATCCTGTGGGGACTTTTGAGGACTTCTGTGGGCTTTTAATTTTAGAAACCCCACCCCGACCCCGTGTCATTTCACGTGTTGAAACATGTGACAGCCCATCCGTAGTATATAAATATATATTTAAATAAATGACTATAAATATATATGTCATATTTATGAGTTGAGATATCAATGATTGATATGGTACATTTCATAGGCATTTAATCAAATACTTACTACCTTTCGGTTTTATAGATTTTTTTTTTTCACTGAGGGAGCCACTTAATTACTTTGAGATCTCAGATGTTTTCACAGGCTTAGTCCCTGAGCTCTGTTTCTACAGTGGATAAAGCCATCCCCCTGCTCTTATTCACTCCTGTGCACCCCACACCTATCACAGACCCCCCCGGGAAAGTGCTTAATAAATGTTTGTTGGATGAATGATCACCTAGTAAGAGAAAGAGTGAAAGAATGAACAAACGAATCAATAGTAAGTGGTAAAGTCTGGTACTATATTAAAGCCCATGTCAGCCCTGGATGGCTTATTTCTTTTACACGGCCGTCATGGTGGACGTCCACCAAACTGTGCATTCAACACGTAGTCCTTGTCTTTCTCTCGTTGTTCTTTTCCAAGCCAGTTTTCTCCTCTGTTACAGCTAAGGCACAAGAAGGAACAGGCTACAGGTTATTTGCATTTTGGTAGCTCTTAAGAAGGAGTAGCCACTTTAGGGTGATCATTCTTTTCTCTGTTTAATTGCTATGGTTTATTTGCTTTGCCTTACAAGTGTGGGATAAATGTGGATATTATTAACATTCAAATACTCAAATAAGTTTCTTGACAAAACCAAAGAAGTGTTTTTTGCCTGTCTTTTTTGTTTTGTTTTGTTTCGAACTCTAAGTGTTTTCTCTCAGGTATTTCTCATTGTGATGTCTGTGTTTTCACGAGATGTGACTTTTTTTTAATCCAAGGGTGAATCTTCGTGGTCTGTCTTCAGAGTTCTCGGATTTGGTAGCTATTGAACATGTTGGAAAGCTAGAGAGCCCCCTTCTTATGAAAGAAAGAAATGCAAAGGGACTACATGAGAGGGGAGAGAGAGATGAAGATTGTATAAGAGCCATCCTTTTCTTCCTCAGCCCTGATTTCACCCCTAGAAAAGTGGATCCTCATTTTTCTTATGTAAATGGACACCAGGAGCAATTTCTCCTGTCAGCTTATCTGGATCCCCAGGGTCTCTAGATGGATCTCACTGCTCCAGGGCAGACTAGGGCTAAACCAAAAACCGGCAGCGCCCCTGGATGGCTGAGTTTGTGGGTCAAGGCAGGAGCTGGAAACGATGGGACTTAACCCTCCATCCATGAAAACTCTTTGGGATTCAGTCATTCAACAAATTCTGATTGGCCACCTGCCTTCGGAATACCACTATGACCAGGCAGACTTGTCTCTGGAGTCCAGACGCTCGATCAAGCTCTTGCTTGAGGTATATTTGAAATGGCTTTGGTTTTTTATTTCTCTTTTTTTGGCTGGATTTGGTTGTGTGTGCACAAGTGTCCTTGTGTATTCAAAAGACTGAAGCCTTCAGTTTATAAACTGAAGTTAGAGGGGGGAAGGAAGCCTATAACATAAAAATTGGAGATGCTATATTCCACTGCTATATTCTTTTTATGTATTTCTTTTAAGATCTCCTGATGGACCTGGACTTCAAAATAGAGGGATGCAGGACCCTTCTTGAGTTTGTGTTGCCTCCCTGGTACTATCCTTCCTCATGGGCTTCCTACCTGGACTTCCAACCTAGGCACTCTCGTTCACGTTTGGTATTTTCTTTTTCCAGTGTGTGTGTGTGTGTGTGTGTGTGTATAAATTTTTTGATTGTCCTTAAATGATCTCTCTCTAAACTCATCTAGACCATTTAATTTGTGGCAGGAATCCCGAAGTATATTCTCCCCAGAGAAAGAACAAGATTTTCCTGGCATCAGTTTAGGGAAATAATTACTCAAGAAAATTGTGTGAGATGTTTTCTTGCACTGGAGATGCTCATGACTACGAAGTGGTTGCCTGACGGGGGGGACCTCAGGCCTAGTTTTGTCTAAAGAAGTTGGGAAAGTGGTGTTTTCTTTTTTTTTTAAATCGAAATATAGTTGATTTTCTGCTGTACAGCAAAGTGATTCAGTTATATATATATATATATATATATATATATATATATATATATATACATTTTTAATATTCTTTCCCATTGTGGTTTATCACAGGATATTGGGTATAGTTCTCTGTGCTACACAGTAGGACCTCGTTGTTTATCCATTCTACATATAATAGCTTACATCTGCTGACCCCAGCCTCCCACTCCATCCCTCCCCCAACCCCCTCCCCCTTGGCAACCACCAGTCTGTTCTCTGTGTCCGTGATTCTGTTTCATAGAAAGGTTCATTTGTGTCATATTTTAGATTCCACATATAAGTGATAGCATATGGTATTTGTTGGGAAGGTAGTATTTTCATATTCCCTTTGCTACTCAGCTTCCTCATGCTTTGCCATTTACCCAAAACTATCCCCCTTTGAAGACTGGTATTTCTTTATTTGGAGCAAAGTCCATTGCCTTGGGAGTGTTTCCAAAAACAATTCCTAGATATGGCCTCTCACTTTCCCTGCCCAGTCCCCCCCCCCCAAACCCTTTTTCTTTTTCCCGGCTGTGCCGCATGGCTTGTGGGATCTTAGTTCCTCGACCAGGGATCGAACCCACGCCCCCAGCAGTGAGAGTGCAGAATCCTAACCACTGGACCGCCAGGGAATTTCCTATTATTTTCTCTTAAGGAGTGATAACCAGAGAAGAACCTTGATGTGCTTCATTCACTGACAAAATCACAGCTGGTCATAACTCCCTGGTAACATGTCTGTGAGCCTTAGCACAACTCTAGGGCCAATAAATAAGAGTATTCTGTCGTAAAACTGTAATCCTGACCGTTGCCCTCCTAGCTGCCCCCTCCTGAGTGTCCCCTTTTGTTCACGTGAACTAGTTGGTGGCAGAATGGCTGCCTCGCCCACGGTAGACGCGAGGGTTTGGGGGAGGAGGCCCACGCTGCCTCACAGGCTTTCCACAAGCTTGACATATGGACAGCCGGTGTGTTTCTCATCCAGGATGCCTTTTGTGCAGCGCTGGGTGTCATAATTTAAGTAAATAGTTAGAATTCTGACCCTTCTATGCCAAACACTCAAAGTTCTAAGCATACTTTGTTGTCAAATTTAAGTCTTAAATTCGGTTTGCCATTAACTGGGCCATTTGCTTGCTCTTGAACCAGGTGGGAGGAGAAGTCAGTCGAGGGACACAGAATTCTTTGGCAGGAGGTTAACAGCCTACCAACTGCACGTTGGATTGTCTGTGGCCTGGATTCAAAGAGAAGCCACGGTTCTAACACAGTCCAGTGTTGTGTGACCTGTGTGGCCGGCTGAGCTGCCAGGTGACCCCTTGTGCTTGGAATCTTGCTGGAGCACCTCTGGCTCCTCTAGGACATTCATTTCCCTGAGAGGAAGTGGAAAGAAACCAGGCTGAATTCATATATCAGGTTGCTGTCCCGGGGCAGGGAGAGAGGAGAAGGGAGGGTTAAGAGGGCACCCCCTGGTGCCTTGGTGTTGCTTCCAACTCTGCAGCAAGTCCTGTGACTGCGGCCTGCTGTGGGCATCTAGCGTGATCACTGTACTGTTCTTGTGATTGTTTTTTTGCGCTTGATCATATTGCATATACAAAACTTGTGCTTTATTTATTCTGCCCCTTGCCCTTTAAAGAGGCATCATCTTTTTCTAAGAGGCCCCAAACCAACAGGGCAGTGGTGAGAAGCTGTGTGTTTGGTACAAGACACAGGTTTCTAGTGCTGACAAATCAGACTTGGAAAACAGGTCACTGCCCCCCAGAGGCTCCTATCTTCATGGAAAAGGGACCTTTGTGGTCATTTTGTTCTGTGCCTTTGTTTTCAAAAGGAGGAACTTGAGGCCCAGGGAGACAAGGGCCATCACTAGACCTTTTGCCTCTTTGATTTCCCAGTTTGGACTTTTGTCTACCCTTCAGCTCCTACTCTGTTTTGTTTTGCATTCCCTATGGCCTTGCCTTCGTGACTGCCTCCTCTTTTTCTCTGTAAACATTCATGTGAAGTATATTTGATTTGCTTTTCAGCCTTGCCCGCCCCGTGTGTGTCCAAAATAGCCACCGGAATTCATGAGAACGTTATGTCTTCAGATGTTTATAATCCAAAAGAATCCCTTATGGTTTTTTATAATAAAACTACTTGGATGTCGGTATTTTATGTTGGGAAAGCGAGCCAAGTTCACAATGCAGCAATTACAACGCAATGCATTATGTATAATTTGTCGTGCGCCCCAGGAGCAATGGTAAACCGTGAAATGCCGTCCCAGCTCCACGGCACAATTAGCAGGATCAAACGCTGCCCAGAGAGGAGCACAATGGTTGTCATCCGAGGTCAATAAAAGTAAGGAAAAGTTCCGATAAAAGCAGTACACCCCAAATTGTATAAAAAGCAGCCCCTATACCAGGCTGCAAATATGTCAAAACCTTCATTGCTAATTGAGGAAACCTTTTGAGGTTTAACAACTCATAAATTTGCGCTGGGAATGCCCCATTGTTCTGAGGTTATAAGTCTTGTCTTTGAAACTTAGCAGTTGTACTTTTATATTATTCCTCCAAGTGCACCATTGTAAACATGAAGGGTTTGCATTTTAACATAAATTTGAACAATGTGGTTTGAAAAGAGCTCGCCACATCAAAGGGAGACTGTTTGGGCATGTTTCATAAATGCTTTTTTCTATAGTATTTTAAGCTACAAATGACTCATGGAAGTGTGTTCCATTTAGATCAGTCATCCTGGTGTAGCAACCTCGCTGGGGCTTTTACCGCCCTTGTTTTTCCTTGCCTAGGAGTACCTGTGTCGGAAAACAGGTCTAAGCCTTTGGCCAAGTCACTTGCCCTTAATCTAGAATCTTCAGATCCATAGAGACAATTCTGGAAATGTTGTTCCATCTGGTCTAAATAGCAACAAATCTTGTAGCTTTGGATGGTCTATTTTTTTTTTTTAAACTCAAAATCTCCCTGTTATTAACTTGCAATTTCTGCTTTTTTCCATGTGACAATTATAGTCCCCGCCCCCCATGCCCTCAGAGCCTCCTATTTTTTTTTTTTTTAAAGAACCCACTATTTTTTTGCTGAGCCACTGGCTACTGTGAAGAAAGGTTGGATGGTAAAGGAGAAATGTGGGAGCTGGTTTCTGAAGCAGCATGGTGGGTGGTGTGTGAGGACCACCGCGCTTCCATCCAGTTCCTGGGGGCCCTGACCTCGGGAAGTCACACGCCTTCCTCGAGCCTCAGTCTGGCCATCTGTAAAATGAGAACAGTAGTTACTCCTCCACATCTCCCTCCCACCCATTCCTGCTGGTTTGTTTATTTATTCATCCCTGGGGAGAAGGTGAACACAAACCCTCAGCCCACAGAGCTCACCACCTAAGGAGGATGCACTTGACTGGGATCATCAGAGTCCCATGTAACTACTAACTGTGGCATCATGTGCTTTGGAGAAAGAGGACATGATCCTGGGAGAACTTAGGGCAAAGGGGGACGCGGCCACTCTCCTGAGAGCTTGGGGAGGCAGGGAAGGGTCCCTGGGAGCTGGAGGTGAGAGAGGGCAGGCTTACTGGGCTGTGTACGAAGTTTGATATTTGTCCTTGAATGAAAGGAAACTCCTGGAGGGCTTTAGGCAGAGGATAAAGTGGATGAGATGCGTGTTCTGGCAAAGCTCTCCAGCTCCCCTTTGGAGAGTGGCTGGTTGGAAGACCAGAGCAAGGGCAGGACTTCATCTAGGGGCTCAGGCACCAGTATCGGCTCACGAAGCAGGTGGCTCAGGCAGGGCTGGCGACATGGCAGGTGCAGGGAAGGGGGGACGAGTTAGGGGAAGGTTCAGGTTACAGTGACAGGATTTGGTGGTGGGTTGAAGTGGGCACATGAGGATGTGGAAGCTGTCTAGGATGACTGGGGTCTGGGTGTGTGGGACTAACGGGATGGATGGTGGGGACGTTCCCGGGGTGGGGAAGCCTGGAAGGGGTTATTCGCGTAGTAGCAGGAACCACTGACCCCCGATCACTTTGAGCCAGGTGCTGGCATCCTTTAGTTCCTTCCATTCAGAGCAATCCAGGGATAGGTTCCTGCATCACACAGATAAGAAAAGTGAGGGTCGGTGAGGAAAGTGACTTGTCCAGGAGCACAGAGGAAGGAGCAGGGCCCGTATTCAAGCGCAGCTCAGTCTGGCAGCAGAGCCCGTTCCCTTCCCGTGCTGCCCACAGAGCCGGGGAGCAGAAGGCGCTTGTATAAAACACCGACGTCCACTCCGGACTTGAAAGGGAGGTTTGGATTCTTCAGGATGAAATGGCTAAAAGGGAAAACAATGAAGTCTGGTGACATGACCAGAGCACTGAGAGACCTGGGTTCTGATTCTGCCCCATTAGCTGTGCAAAACGGGAGACCCGTTTACCCTCTCTGGGCTTCTGTTTCTGGGCTCTGAACTGAGCAGATTGGATTCCATCATCCCAAGTCCTCCCCCACCCCACTCTGAAAATCCATGATTTTTTTTTTTTTTTTGGCTGCACCGTGAGGCATGTGGAACTTCCCTGGTCAGGGATCGAACCCGCGCCCCCTGCAGTGGAAGCGCAGCATCTTAACCACTGGACCGCCAGGGAAGTCCTGAAAATCCGTGATTTTAAGATGCGCTGGATGCATCTCACACAGAATCTCCTTTCCACACTTGACACAGTCTTTAAAGCTTCTTTCTTAAAACTATAGGTAGGCCTAGGATGGACATATATACACTACCATGCATCAAATAGATAGCTAGTGGGAACATGCTATAAAGCACAGGAAGCTCAGCTCGGTGCTCTGTGACGACCTAGATGGGTGGGATGGGGGGCTGGGAGGGAGGTCCAAGAGGGAGGGGATATATGTATACATACAGCTGATTCGCTTCGTTGTATGGCAGAAACTAACACAACATTGTAAAGCAATTATACTCCAATAAAGAAAAAAAAAAAACTGTAGGTAGGCCTTGTAGTACTCGCTTTTTCTCTGGATACAGCAAACACTTAGATGAAACATCTGTTTCCAGAGATGCTCAGAGAACAACATATTCCTCTCCACTTATCTAAATCATCAGTTATCCAAGGTAAGCCTCGCTCTAGATTCCCAACTTGGAATTCAAAGTTCAAAAAATTTCATTCTGTGGTCTCTCTTTCTGTTCATAACATAAGTTTTGTTTTACTAGAAATTATTTAACAGACATGTAAGAATAAGCCATTCTTGTTACTGAGTCTCTCTCCCTAGCACAGTCCACCTTAGAATCACTTCTGAGCCATTCTAGGTTAGTTAGAGGCAGGCTGTTTCAAGACTGTGTGCCAGCAGTCTGAGAAAGCCCCCGGCTCTTCCTGGGAGGGCTTGTTTATGGGAGAAGTTTCAGTCGCAAGGCGTGTCTGTAACGCACATACTCGAGCCCACACACAAGGATGCATGTACACACACAAACACACATACTGCCTCTCACTAGTGGATCAGACCTTGGCGTGGGTGGGAGTGGGTTAATCAGACCTAAAAGAACAAAAAGTGGCAGTTCAGCTCAGGGTTAGGTTACACACCATCAGAGCAATTTTTTTTTTTGCGTTTTTTTTTTTTTTTTTTTTTTTGGTTTAGTTTTGTTTTGTTTTGTTTTCTCGGCCGCTCCACAGGGCTTGTGGGGTCTTAGTTCCCTGACCAGGGATCGAACCCAGGCCCTTGGCAGTGAAAGCATGGAGTGCTAACCACTGGACCGCCAGGTAACTGGTTAAATACCACCGAATACAAAAACAAGCGTGTTTTTAAGATGACTGTCCTACTTCCGGGATAGTTTATAGCATCCCAGAACTTCACAGCCATCCCACTTCTAGGCCGACTCTGACCCACAGGAAGCATTTCTCAGCTTCTGGTGCAGAGAGCAAGGCTCCTGCCTATTGGCGTTTCTGCAGATGCTCTCACCCTGCTGCTTATCTCATTCAGAGCTGCTCCGCTCTGAAGGGATACACTTGTGTCGTCCTTACCTCCCAGCTTATCTAGGCCTTTGCCGAGGGGCCCACCCTGGTTTTCTAAACCACCAACCATTCAAAATTCGTGGGGCTCGGACCGCTGACAAGGATGTCGTTCTTCTTCCAGTTACTTTCCCTCTTGGGTCTCCCTCCCCCTCCCTCTCCTGCCATTTTTTTTTTTTTTTTTTAAACCCAGCAAGTGTATCTGCCGAGGCCCTTGCACTGCTGTTTCCTTGTGGGGTTGGGCTGGTGGCTCTCGGGGTGCCCGCCCCACCTTCACCCTGAGATTCCTGCACCTTTGAGACCAGCTGTGATGCACTCTCATCGCAGGCTTTTCCCAGAAGAGTTCGTCTTCCTCTGTTTCCACCTGAGAGAGGAGCATGCCAGCATCTTCCAGCTTTTGTGAGAGCTTCGAACCATGACGTTCTCCTTGGCTCCTCAACATCTCAGGGACAGTTTCTTAGGTCAGGGATTGTTTTCATAATTATGCGTTGATATCGGTATCTCTTGATGTGTACTTATGCACCAGTCAGGCTTATGATATCTGAAAAATAGAAATAATTTGAATGTTTACAGCATTCAACATGGATGTACGTAGCACATCTCATATCTTGGCCTACTTCTGGATACTGAAGTTCTCTAATGTAACGGAACCCCAGAGCCCAGGCCAACTTCATGCATTTGTTAGAGGAAACAAATAGACTGAATTGTATTCTGAAGCCTCCTGTCACCTGTTCTCACCCACTTATGTCTCAGGGTTTGAAAGCTGGTTGTTGGCTGAGGCCAGAAACCAAGACTCTTGGGCCTTGAGATTCCCTACCTGCCACCATTTACCCACATCTCGCTCACAGTCCTCTAGCCCTGTTGGCCTGGCCTGGGCCCCTGGTTCCTGGCCCCCTCTCTGCTCAGCCCTGATAGCATATTAGTTGCTTTTTTGTTCATTCACCAAACATTTATGACGTGCCCACCAGGTCCCAGGCACCTGGGATCCAGAGGTGAGTGGCTTTGCTCCTACGACTGGGTGAGTGGCCAGTTTCGTCCACTCTCATGTTATAACTAATAGAATCTTCCGGAGAGCTGGGTGGCATTGGTGTCTTACTTTTAGAATTCACATCGTCCGGGATTGAGCACAGCACAACCTGGGAAACCACCAGAGCTTCTGGCTCAGGGAAGATGTAACAGAAGACCTGTGTGTACAAAACCAAATGCCGTGCTGGTGCTGATCGTTAGTTACAACCAAACAAAACCCCAGAATGTGGTACGGCATCCCTCAGATCCAAGTTTCTCAGAGTGGGGCTGGGAGCATCAGACTCACTCGAGGTGCTTCTGAAAAATGCAGATTCTTGGGTCTCACCACAGCCGTTGATCTGGGATCTCCCAAGTTAGAACCTAGAATCTGCCTCTTACCGTGCTCACCCACATGAAAGTTTGGAAATTACTCTTCTAGATCCAGTATCTAGTCTCTAGAGCTTTGACATGCTGCGTGTTTCGCAGGACGGTGACATGCAAGCAGTGGGTAAGTGTAGGGCCTGTCACGTGGATCATTTTATTTGCTGCCAGTCAGTCCGGCCACCAAGCCTAGGCTCAGCTGTCCCAAACCCCTTCCCTCCCAGGCTCCACATCCTTGTTTCTCCTGAGGAACAGTCACTGGCAACAGTTGTCCAGTGTGACCTGGACGTGACCCCTCAGTGGTTGGTCTCGGCAGAAGTTCCCCATCTAAGTTTCTTTGTCCCTTTCCAGAGTTCTCCTCCTGACCCTCCATCTTTCTTCTTTCTTATTCTTTGATTTCTTGGGATGATATTTACTTACATTTTTCTATGCCCAAAGGTTAAAAGGTATTTTCAGAAGATTGAGGTTTCTGTGGGAAATATGGGCCAATTCCAAATGGGCTATGATTTTAAAAGTCAGTGAAAACATTACCTTGGGCTGTTGCTTAAAAAGCTGGCCATTGGGCTGTCTCTGATTTGAAACTCAAGTTGAAGGGAGTGAGAAAAAAAATGAAACAGGTCTAAATGTCATCAACAGTGCTTCTCTCTGCCTCTGTCTGAGAATGTGGGCAAAAAGCAAGCACGTTGGGGATTGTGTTGTTTCTGAGTGGGGGACCTGCCCCCGTTCGTGAAAGAGGGGCACCATCAACTGGCGTTTTATCCCTTGGAGGGAGGGAGCCGCTGTGCCAGGCAGTTACGAACCCACTGCTTACAGCAGGACCTCATCCACCAGGAAGTACGTCTGTGCGCCCCTCAGGTGACTGAGGGTCTGTCCAGCACGGAGACAGCCAGAATCTGCTGAACCACCCGTCACCAAGCTGCCCACCTCAGAGACACCTTCACGGCCTCTCTGATCCCGGGCTGACCAGCACAGCAGCCGCTGAGTGCCTGGGATCACAGGCTAAGGAATTGAAAACATTCTCTACGGAGGAACCATTGGTGCTTGGAGGCCTTGGCAGATTTCCAGGACTCGTACAATACTCCATTTGTAAGTCCTGGTCCTGCCCACTGTGAACCAGTGCATCAGGCACAGTCAAGGTGAGCGCTCGCTGGCCTTCCTTGCCCTTGCTTCCTCCCTGCTGAGGTCAGCTGGGGTAGCCCAGGAGAGGGGCAAGTGTAAGTGGGCGTGTGGGTAAAAGTGTAAACCAGGAAACAGAACCGCTTCGATTAGGGTTAAGGTAAAGCAGTTTTAGAATTATTGCATCCCGGATTCCTTGTCTTATCATCACAGATTGTATCTATTTGGATATGTGTGTATCCAAATGTATCTATTGTATCTACTCTTCTGATTTGGAGTTAAAGCGATCCTGATCATTCCAGGAAGATGCACTCAGCTGTGCAAGGCAGTATGCAACGTAGCAGGAGTAAATTCTGAGTTCAGAGCTGGTTAAAATATCTGTATCCACATCCATATCCATAACCACATCTGTCTCCCAGGGTCTTGTCAGTCTCCTTTGCTCTGGAAGAAACCTGACATCACACAGAAACTGCTAGGTGCTGGCAAATAGTCCCCGGGTTTCAGACCATCTAGACAATAAACAACTGCATAATATTCAGTGCAACGGCTTCTGTAGAGCCCATCTGTTTCAAAATAACCCTAATTCTGCTTACAGTGCGGAATGCTTTGTTGACTGGAATTTGTCCTAGTTTTCTTCAGTGGATTGAGTCATAAGCCTCTGGCTCCACCTGCTGGCAAGTGTAAATACTGGCATGAAACCCAGGGTGGATATTTTCAGTTGAAAAAAAAAAATCTGAGCTGATTCTAAAAAGCTTGTGTAGCTCTGAATCACCTGGGAACTCATTAAAATTCGGTAGCCTGGGCTCCATGCCAAGCCTGCCAAATTGGAAGCTCTCAAAGAGCTCTCCTGGTGATTCATACACTAACGTCTGTGTTAGAGAACCTGAATTCAGTGAAGGTCGGGGATGACCCCACTGTATCCTACTCATCCTCAGGCAGGGAAAGTGACAAAGCCTGCTTGAGGTACCCACTTCTACATATTCCAGTTTATCCTGGTAACTCTTGGTGATGAGAGTTAAAGCTTTATTCCCTTGGAGCTCATGAGAAAATTTTAAAAGTGGAAGAACCTGGCAAATACTCCGTAGCCCAGTGCTCAAGGTTACATCACCAGTGATAAATCGTATGATCGGATGGGAAGGGCACTTCTCCTCTGTGGTCTTCTTCCCAAAACCTTAACCCCAGAATAATGATGAGGAAAAGCATCAGACAAGCCAAATTGAGGGACATTCTACAGGCTGGCGCTGCTCAAGATTGTCAAGGTCACAGGAAACAAGGAAAGACTGAGAGAGCACCACAGACCTGAAGAAACTAAGGAGACCTGACAACTAAATGGACTATTGGCTTTAGTTGGGAAATTAGTGGAAAAGCTGGTGAAACAGAGAAGGGAACAGAGAAGGGAAATTAGTGGAAAAACTGGTGAAATCCAAGTGGAGTCTGGAATTTCATTAATAGTAACGCACCCATCCCTGTAAGTGGTTGATTTTGACAACTAGACCACGATAATGTAAGATGTTTGGCTGTATTACCTTTGTCACTTTCTTTAAATCTAAAATTATTCCAAAATAAGTTTATTACAAATTAAAACATTGGCGCATGGGGAGGGACACTGAATTAGACCAAATTAGTTGGAGGAAGTTGCCAAGAAGCACAGCATGGCCAGTTCTCAGCCTAGCTGTCAGAAGTCACGGCCAGGCTGGCTGACAGGGCAGGCAGCGTAGCTGCCCAGACTGCAGACAGTGGAGGACGCAGGTTGCTGGTGTGGCCCATCTGCACTCTGCCTTCTTAGGCCAGCCAACCCTGATGGCTCACTGAGAACCAAACAGCTGCGGGATCTTGCACGTCTGTGCGGAGGTCTAAAATTTCTAGTCCAGAACGCCTCATTGCACAGATGAGGAGCCCGAGGCCCAGGGAGAAGAAGTGCCTTGTCCAAGGTCCTCGTGGAGGCAGATGCAAACCCACATCCAGCGAAGTATGTTCTTTTTCCCCAGTGATTCTCAGTGAGCTGATACATTGTCTGCAGCAGAAACGCTGCCAGGGTGGGTTTTCATTAAAATGCACCTTCCTGCTCTCCAACCAGTTGATGCGTAAGAGTCTCTGGCTGTAGGATCTAGTAAATCTGCATTTTTAACAAGTTCTCCATTATTGTGTACATGAAAGTTTAGGAATCACAGCAGCAAACCAGACAGCTGTCCCGTTCATAGAGTCTTCAAGACTTCCTGGCTTTGCCCAAACCTCTTACATTTGAGCTACTGAAAACTGGGCGCCTAGCTCCGACTCCTGCCTTCACCGGCTAGTTTGTTGCTGTTCTATGGAAACTATGCTCATGGGACGGGGCTGCTAAAGGCCAGCAAGGGGAGAATTCAGCCTCAGCCACTCTTTTACGATGATGCCATAGCAAGTGGCAAGCAGCAGGGCTGGAACCCAATGGGTCTTGGGAAGACGCAATTTTACATCTCTTTGAGCTCAATTTATTATAGTTTAAATAATCTCTTACTCACTTCCCTCTCCTAAAAAAAAAATTAAATTAAAACTTACTCAAAGATAACCCCATGATCAAGAAGCAAGAGGAGGGGTGGTATCCAGGCTCTGAGGAGACCGCTAGAAGTTCCATCCTGCTTGTCCTTCCCCTGCCACCGTGGCCCCATCTTAACATCATCAGGAAGTCCGGCCATAAAAAGGTAGTGGAAGGCCTCCTCTGTCTAAGAGATGACGATCAGAGGCTCAGAGCTGATAGAAGGCCAGGAGCCGGAGGGGTCAGAGATTTGAGCAGGTAGCCATTTGGACCTCGGGAATCCTTTAAGGTTGGAGGGTCCAAGTCCAACAAAGATGCAGGCCAGGCGGGAGGTACAGGGCAGCAGCCCTCCCTGGGGGGGCATCCTGCTAGGGCCCTGTTTGCGGGCAGGTATGGGATCTCTATCAGAAACATCAGGAGAGGCCCCAGGCCGCAGCTGCCCGTCCTGGGCAAGTCAGGCACATTGGCCCTGGAGCTTCAGAGAGGAGTGTGGGATTTTAATAGTCCAAAGGGTCTTCATCTTTTTTCTAGCATTGTCCGTACTCGTGTGTGTGTGTGTGTGTGTGTGTGTGTGTGTGTGTGTGTGTTTTCCATCAGAACTCCCTGCACACAAAAGACTTCCTCATTCTACTTTCAGTTTTCTTTTTTCTGTTGTAAAATATGTTCTCAAATCTCTCCCTCCAGGCAGGGCCCTTGTCTGGTTTCTCTCTGCTGTCCCAGCCAGGCACGTAGGCCCTCGTGGGTACTAGGCAATGAGAATATGGAAGCAAAGGGAGCCCCGCATCTAGTTTTCCAAGAATTTTCTTATATCTGTCCAGTAGATATCCATAGGTGATTTTGAATTAAAAACAAACAAACAAAAAAGGTACAGTCCCAAATTATATGGAACTGGGAAGGCTGTTCCTCCAGAGGAGATAGCCAACCTCTTCTCAGTTTCCAGAATCAGCTGATGTGATTGGGTAAACTCCATCTGAGGCTTCAGATTGCTGGCCAAAAGGCATGCTGTTTTAGATCAAAGAAAATTTGAAACATCCTAAAGCCATTAAATATATATAAAAGGTGCTTGAAAATCATTCCTAATCTCCTTTAAATCCCTCTTGATAAAGGGTTATTGTGGTGACAGAATTGTGAAAGGATTTAAGACAGATTGATTTTTAAAAATGGAAAATCCCTTTAGTATTAAAATTTGCATCCGGACTTCCCTGGTGGCACAGTGGTTAAAAATCCGCCTGCCAATGCAGGGGACACGGGTTCCATCCCTGCTCCGGGAAGATCCCACGTGCCGTGGAGCAACTAAGCCCATGCGCCACAACTACTGAGCCCATGTGCTGCAACTACTGAAGCCTGTGCGCCTAGTGCCCGTGGTCTGCCACCAGAGAAGCCACCACGAAGAGAAGCCCACACGCAACAACAAAGATGCAACACAGCCATAGATAGATAGATAGATAGATAGATAAAATCTGCATCTATTTGTTTAAAGAAATATGTGCTTCATGTTACAGTGGTTCCTAATGGGAGACCCTCTTCTCCTCAGCCTCTCTTTTTGCTGCCCGTCCAGCCCATTGAAAGTTGTTTCGGTAAGAATTTATAAGCTGTTCTCTGTTTAGAAAATACATGATACAGTTAATCACCAAGGCTGACTTTTGCAACTGGGCCTCTTGCTAAAACCTTGTCAAGGGAGATCCTAATTCTAGACAGTTTGTTATCCAGAAAATCTTACTGTTTGCAGTGAAGCTTATCTAAAGCAGAAGGTAAAATTTCCTGCTGCTTTTTAAACAGATGCTGCTTCCAAATCAAGTTTAAAGGAATAGTACTGTTCGGGTTTACAGATTCTGGTTTCGTGGTTAAGGAAGACAACTAACACACCACATGTCTGGAGCAGAGGACAAAGGGATCTAGGTGTGACTCTTGCCTCCGTCCCTGACCAGCTGTGTGGCCTTGGCAAGTTCCTTGAAATCTTTAAGCCTCCATTCTTCTTTCTATAAAACAGACAAGGAAATTCTACCCAGAAGGATAAGTAGAATAGAAACCACATACGGCAATATGGTGAGTCTCACAAACATAATGTAAAATGAAGCAACTCACAAAAGGTACATATTATATGAATCCATTTATGGACAAAAATAGACAAAATGAATCTCTGCTGTAAGAAATCAATGGACCACTTCTGGAAGGGAGCCCATGGAGGCTTGTGAGTGCTGGAAATACTGTATTTTGGTCTGGATGTTGGTCCCATATGTTCAGTACATGGAAATTAATAAAGTTGTACACTTTTTAAAAGGAAGGGAGAGTAAAGTAGGGTGAGCATGTAGCAATTGCCCAGAAAACATTTATTGTCTCCCCCCGGACTTTCTCTTTTTGTTCTAGAGGTCATACCATGTGTTCTCTATATTGCAAAAAAAATCTCTAGATCTGACAGAGTGGACCCAATATTTTAGGTTACTCGAATTGCTAACTGGATTATTAAGTTGATTATAATTATCAACTTAACTTGATTATGAAGCCTGTTGATTTGAAGTCAGTTGTGTCCATTAACGGTTCCCCAAATTAACCAACTAGAACAGAGAGAAAAGTACAACAGGGAAAGTAGCAACTGAGTTGATTTCCATTCAGAGCTTCTCATTCGGGGATTCCAGATACTGTTTCAGAACTAAGAGATCCCACTGCTGTTGATTTGATCAGTTGAGGAGTGGAGATGTAAATTTTTCTCTCTCAAATCGCATCTAAATATTACTTTTATTGTAAACCATAATGAAATTTCCATCTGTATGAAAGTTATGAGATTTTTAGGTGAATTTCAAACTCTTTTTAAAGCGATGGACGGATGGATAGATAGATCATTATAATTAGTGACTCAAAAAGGAAAGTGCTCTTATTGTCCTTGGGCACCTCGTACTTTAAAAGAATATCTTGGGCTTCCCTGGTGGCGCAGTGGTTGAGAGTCCGCCTGCCGATGCAGGGGACACGGGTTCGTGCCCCGGTCTGGGAAGATCCCACATGCCGTGGAGCGGCTGGGCCCGTGAGCCATGGCTGCTGAGCCTGTGCATCCGGAGCCTGTGCTCCGCAACGGGAGAGGCCACAACAGTGAGAGGCCCGCGCACCACCAAAAAAAAAAAAAAAAAATAGAATATCTTGCTAATTGTTGGACTTGGGGTTCCTTCCAGGCCTTTTTGGTCATAGTAAATGACTTAGCAACTGTCCTGTCAAAAGACATTTTGGAAGCTTTAGAATTCATGGAATTCTAATAAAGTAACATTTTTGAAAGAGAGAATATGGGTCCCATGCTGTTGCCCTCATTTGACAAAAGCAATCTCAGAGAATACAGGAATATTTAGAGGTTTCTTGATTTAAAAAAAAATTTTTTTTAAGTGATTGCCTCCATAGGTCCCCAATTTAAGGGAAAGATAAGCCATCTTGAGACTTCACTTTAGTATAATTTCACTGAATGGCATAGAGGGCTCATCAGATCACGGGCAGGATCTATGAATACAGCAAATTAAACATCTCTATTTACAGGGATGGCGAACAGTAGGGAAAATGGCCATCAACTCATGGCATTCTTTTTAGCAATTCTTAAGTGGATGAAATTGCTTCTCCTCCCTTAGATGTAAAATGCAGAGGTTACTGCATTATACATAAGGGTAGAGAACTGAAAATTTTTCCATCAAGAACCACAAATCAATAAATCTTATGATCTCACTGCTGGTGCTATAATTGAGCTAAATCTTCTTAAACTGGGCACTGCTCCTGAGGTTCTTTGAAGCATGCTCACGGTTTCTTTGAGTAAAATTGAGGGCTGACCTCCATTTACAGGACCATAGAAGCAAGGCTCATAAATACTAATGTTCTGTACCAAGTTCATCAGAGCAAGGCTGTTTCACCCAGACCTGTAAATGTTCAATGCATGATTTAACTCAGCGGAGAAAAGAGGTCTCAGCTGGGCTCTCCAGTTTTCCCAGTGCCCGAAAGTCACAAAAGTGTGCTGGCACGTGGAGGTTGTGAATTACCTTTTTCGTATCTGTCACTTAGAGGACAAGCATTTAGTAAGTAGTGACTCCACACTTCCTACAAAACACTGCCAACTGGTCCTCAAACAGAATTGGGCTCTATCTTTTAAGAAGTCTTTGGTCATTTTATTTGGTATCTGTCTTTTAGCCAGTGATATTAACAGGTAGACATTTAACCCATATGATTCTCAGTGATGTTAGAGGTTAGACGTCCTAACATCCAATGCTCATCAGGCGTTAACTGCACTGCTGGCACTCAGCTAAGCATTTTATATGCATCCTCTCTTATTCTCTCAACAGTCCAGCAAAGGAGCTACTGTTACTATTTGCAATTTATAGATAAGGAAACTAAGGCCGCGTGAAGGTAACCTACTTGCTCAAGGATGTGTAGCTGTAAGTGGAAGAGTCAGGATTTTATCCCAGTCATCAGACTCCAGAGTCACGGCAAGGACCCTGGCAGCCACCTTGTTCTGCACCCTGTCCCCTGACAAGTGAACCAACCAGAGCCTGCCAGAATGAAGACTTGCCTGGGGTGTCCTCTCTAGTTCCAGGCAGGGCCGGAAGCATCTCCCATTTTCCTACCAACACTTTTTCCAGTATACCCGTGGGAACCTCTTCTCCTTTTACCGTCTAGATGAGGCCCATCCAGGTCCTTTTCTGTGTGCTTCATAAATATAGGTAGATGTGGAAAGCGCATTTCTTAGACCCTTTGAGAAATGCCTGCAGAGGGTCCTGGAGGCTAAGGAGAGAAATAATAGGTCATGTGACACAAGCCGAAAATATAGAAATGGTTTAAAAATAAATGAAAAGGTGGAGGATGGGAAGACAGAGCTTAGCTGAGACGGAGAGGAGCAGCTGGAGGCCTGGTCCCCAGTGCGGCACTGACCCAGAGCTCAGATGTGACGAGCAGGGTTGTGGGGTTGGCTGACTGACATCAAATACATAACTGCCTTCAACATATCACAGGTTAATTTAGTCTTGAAAACTTTCCAAGAAAACTACCTACCAGCAAGAAGAATGCAGTTCAAAGCCTGAAATGAAGCAGTTAAGTCATTCTGCAGACAGTCGGGTGGCTTTGATGTTAACAGAAACACTGAGTTTGAAGGATTTAAAATACCCATAAAACATCCACATCAGGCATTGTCATTATTGTTGTTTTGTTGCTATACACAAGGCCTTTCCAGGGGTCCTAAAAACCCGAACCACTCTAGTAGTCAGTAGAATTTAAGGGGACCCAGTGCGGGAACTTTGTAGTCACATCTGTGATGACAGCACAGCCCCATCGACTTGAGAGCTTAGGCTGGATCTTCTTCTTTTTCTATTTTCAGATAACAGTGAGCTCCCTGCATATCCGTGAAGGAAAGGGACTCTCTGGGTTCTGGCAGGAGGATAAGGCATAGCGAAGGGATGTGATAACATACTCGGTGTGTTAGTAGGATCGGCGGTGCGGGGCTGTGGAAGAGGAGGAGGAGAGCTAGAACTGCAGCCAGAAGACCTATAGGTGCAAGTTTTTGCTTCCCTTCACGCTAGCTTTGTGACCTTAGGTGTGTCCCCAACACTCCCTGAGCCTCAGTTTTTTTCATCTGTAAAATTGGTATCATGAAATTGGGAGTAAAAGCTAATTCAAATTGGATACCTTAAAAGGCTCTTGTGGGGCTTCCCTGGTGGCGCAGTGGTTGGGAGTCCGCCTGCCGATGCAGGGGACACGGGTTCGTGCCCTGGTCCGGGAGGATCCCACATGCCGCGGAGCTGCTGGGCCCGTGAGCCATGGCTGCTGAGCCTGCGCGTCCGGAGCCTGTGCTCCACAATGGGAGAGGCCTCAACGGTGAGAGGCCCGCGTACCGCAAAAAAAAAAAAAAAAAAAAAGGCTCTTGTGAAAGAGTGATTATTGTTCCTCTCTTGATGTGAGTTTTCTACTTCAGCACGTGGCATTTCTTCTGTTGGCTCAGCCGTGGTTCTCCTTAAGTGCCCCGAGCATGGGTCCAGAGAGCATTTGTGCTGGCTGGCCATTTTGAGAGCTGAACCCCCAGAAACTTCACAGTCTGCCCCCTCTGATTCCTCCCTGCATTTCCCTTCATGGAACAGGCTTTTCCTCTTGGACACTGTGATTCCCTTTGGGAGTCTGAGCATCTTTCAGCATCTATGGGCTCGTGCCCTGTGGCCTGGAGTCAAGATGCCACGTTGAGCTTGCTTCTAACTCCGCCCACAGCCAGGCCTCCTGGTTCCCTGCCCAGCTGGAATGGGCTGTCACACACTGGCCCGCGCTCATAAGTGCAATTAAGAATGGATTTGTTAAAAACAACCGTTAAAAGGAAAGCAGGAGTTGGATCTCATTGTATAAAGCACTTTTAAGCAATAAACTGATGGTAACTGGATTCATGAGTTCCTCTGTAATTTCAAAGTGTTTACCACTTTGAACAGAGAGAAATTCCTTTACGAATGTATGTGGTGAAAACCATATCCAGTAAAGCTTTTAATCTTACAGTATTCATAAAATCTTTATGGTAAAAGCCTTACACGTTTGAACAGCATCTTTAGTGAAAGTTCGTAAAACGACATATACTTCACTTATCAAAAAACCTCGAAGTGGAGTTTATCCAGCGGGAGTGAGTGCCGGGCTTGGCCCACCTGGATCACTTTTGGGTGGGCTAGTCAGGAAATGTTACAAGGGGTCCAGCAGGGGTAATTCCCTCACGTCTCAAAAGGAAAGGAGAATCAGACATGGGTACGTGTTGGGGTCTCTATCACAGTGGGGGGAAAAAATGTAAAAAGGGGTTCCTTTTGACTGCCTTTCTAGAAATTTCTTTGACAACTGAAATTCTAGTGGTGGCTTAGCAAACTGACTCTTAGTTTCACACTGCTTTCTCTAACATCTTTTCATCATTGTCTTAACAACCACCATGTTGATATATTACCTGTCAACGTCTCCGACAAGGTACCACGCTTGGAGCAAGAGCCGGGGTGGGGGGGTCAACTGTTCACTTGTTTTCCCTCCTGGCTCTGACCCTCTTGCCCATCCACCCTTCCCAGCGAGGCCAGGGTTTCCAGAGTCAGTTGTTTCAGAACCTCAGAGGGCAACGTTGAATGTGGTGGTCTGGCCGTAACATATACCTTTGGAAGTCATAGGCATGTGCCACTGAGTCAGGCCCATGTGTTTCTTGAACAGCTTCTGTGTGTGCGGGGCTGTACCAGGCACTGGGGAGCAGAGAGAAGCGTCAGAAATGTTCCCTGCCATTTAAGAGCTTATGATTCCAGTAGGAGAGAGCAGCGGTATGCACAGTGGCTGCCCTGTCTGGTGGGATGTGGCGACTGTTGCATGAGGACCGCCGAGAGGAAGGTGCTGGAAGCTGAGGAACTTGGGAGAGAGCTCTTCCACTGGGGGTGGCCAGAGGGCAGTGCGATTTGGATGGGCCGTTGGAAAACGAGTAGGACTTCTGAGGGAGGGAGGTGACGGGAGTGGGCCTTTCAGAGTGAGTTTACAAGGTTAGCAGAGGCTCAGAAGGGGAAAGGTGCAACCTTTCTGGTCCGCGTGCTTAGACGTGAACCTACTGTTTGCGTGTATCCATCAGTGACGCCCTGCATGGCTGCCTCACGGAGGATATTGAAGCTCTTTCATTAGATTTAGGTTTCTGGGTCCTTGAGGTCAAGGACTGTCTATTGTTATTCCTTTATTATCCCCCTACAGTGCTTGGAAGAGTGGTTTTTTTGTGTGCAGTGATTGAAATGCTTGTATCACTGCAAATTATATGTTCTGTTTGTAGCCCCGAGAAACCCTTTTCAGTAATGATTTCCATGGTCCTTCATATGATCTTCAAATATTATGCCTGCATTTTTGTCTGCCTGCCCAGATATTGGTCATTATGGTAACACAGCCCCTGCTCTATGGGCCGTGATGCCCTGTGGGTGCTTGTGAGTTTCAGGCAGGTGTGATTCCCACCAGCTGGGGAAGTACAGGAGGCAGCAGGTTAGAGGGAGGAAAAGGGCCCAACAGGAGAAACCTACGAGCACACTGGGTGAGGGTGTTACGGACAGTGACAGTTATTTCTGGGCATTAAAAAAATAAAGTAAGCCCTTGAGACATTTTGGAAATTAAATGATGCAAATTGTGGAACATGATGGAAAAGAATATAGAAATGGGAGGATTGTCAAGAAGTTTCAAAATGAGTCAAATTAGTTTCATGGACTGGACCTTGCTAAAAATGTTTACTTTGTGTTGAAATGTAGTATTGACATCTGAAATTGAAATATGCTTGTTACATTTCTGTTTCATGCTAATATAAAGATGACACCCAAGCCATCTTTTTTTCCCCCCTTGGGAATCCTAGGATGCAGTGCCCTGTAAATGTCAGAACAATGGATGGGCAGTGCTTGATTTTGTGCTTTCTCTCTACAGGAAATCGCAGAAATAGCTCCCCGGCCTATGGGTTCCGCTTCACACCAGAAGAAGAAGTGAGGAGAAAGCGGCTTCACAGATTTGACAGCCAGTGAGGTGACCCAGCCATGTGAACAAATGTGATCCAGCTGTGTTATCACTGCCCCCAAGCCCCCACTTAGTTTTGAACAAAAGCAGAGGGCACTATGACCGTCCCAACTGCTCACATCTGCCATGGCCCTTCGTCCTATGGCCTCTGTGAGTCTAATTTGCAAGCAGATTGACATCTTGAGACCAGGCTTGTTGGGTGCAGCTCACAGCTCTCTGGGAGTGGCCCACCTCCTGGCCTTGTCTTCCTGCAGACAGAAAGTCAGTGTCTCCACATAGGGACCAGTTTCCACACTCATTTCTCTCACTGCTGACTCAGCCTCGTTTTGTCTTTGAAGACCGTGACCTTCGCCAGGAGGTTTGTGTTCACTAGCCCAGAAGATCAGGCCCTCATCCTGCTCAGTGCTTGACTTGGCAGGAAGCAGGGAGCCATCCCTCATCCTCCTGGCATGTTGCCATGGTGACTTTCCAGGAACAGGACGTGGCTACCATCACAGGCTGTTGTTCCGTTCTCCCTTGCCCAAGTGCCTTGGCTCCTTGGGCCACCATATCTGGATAGTGGTTGCAGTGAACCTGCTTTGCTATGCTATCACTCTGCCTTCACGGGATGTGTAACTGGAAAAGCGTAAGTAAGACCTCAGATGGGAAACCACTTACACACTCCATGACACAGCAGGCGCCATCCGCAGTTGGGCTCCCAGCAGCCTCTCCAGTGGTGATGTACCATCCCGGAGATGCAACTTGTATTGAACTAACCAGCAAAGCAGCAGCACATGCCACGTGCAGGGTAGTGACCAGTGGGTTGGTCACTGAGAAATCCCTCATGGCGAAGTATTTTTTTCTCATAAAAGTGCCTTTTAATTGAACACTGTAACAGCCGCTTGTCGTACTCACCTGTCCAAGACACTCTCCAAACCCACAGACTGCAAGTCACTTAAGGTGTTTCCTGGTGCTTGTGTTTCATGAATAAAAGGAAAAAGTCAAATATCACTGATGTCTTATTTCACTGAGATATTTATGTTTAAAGGGAGTTAGAAGCAGAAAAGGATCTTCCTATTTTGCTTTATCTAGCATTTATATAGTTTTCTGATTATGAAAGTAATATATATACTTTGTATATGCATAAAGCAAACATCTGGCAGGAAATGTACCCACATGTTAACAGAGGTTATTTTGGAAGATGGAGTGCATAGGAGTTTGCTTTCTGTTTCTTATGATTTTGTATTGCTGTCTTTTAAAAATGTGTGTATACGTATGTTATGTGTCCTACTTTTGCGGTAGGAAAACTGATTTATATGGTAATAATAAATCAAGAAATATATAATCAGGAAAATGGACTCAATAATAAGTATTGTGCATCCGTTGATAAAATTTACAATATAAACAGAAATACAAAAAAATACATGTGAGATTTTAAAAAATCACCTGTATCCCCACCACTCAGAGGTACCCAGGGTTAACATTTGGGGGATATTGCTTTCTCAGTCTTTGTATACATTTGACAAATTTGGAGCATACCAACTATGCAGTTTTTGTATCCGGTTCCTAATCTGAATTGACCTGGGAGAGGCTTTGCCACTTGCATGTACATGAGCTAAGAAAATCACGTGAGACCTGGGAGCACTTTGACCTGCCAGCTGGCACCGTGTTACCTGAGCTCCCTGGGTTAATTTATGATTGATATAAAGCTACGCACAGCATGTTTATAGTATGAATTGTATCTCTGAGTCTTGTAGCTTCAAACATTTTAAAATTTAAATGTTCAAGCTAAATGTCATTCCTCTTTTCTCCCAAACTCTTCGAATTTGTTTCCCATGACCTCTGTTGGGAGTAAGCTCATTTTTTTTTTTTTTTTTTTTTTTGCGGTACGCGGGCCTCTCACTGTTGTGGCCTCTCCCATTGCAGAGCACAGGCTCCGGACACGCAGGCTCAGCGGCCATGGCTCACGGGCCCAGCCGTTCCGCGGCATGTGGGATCTTCCCAGACCGGGGCACGAACCCGTGTCCCCTGCATCAGCTGGCGGACTCTCAACCACTGCGCCACCAGGGAAGCCCGGAGTAAACTCGTTCTTAACATGCCATCTTCTCATAGCACATTGTAAAGATAATTCTGTTATAACACTTATACCTTGCCCTATGACTTTTTGTGCACAACTGTAGAAAGATGTGCCTTCTGCATGGGAGCACGGGTTATGAATGGCTCTGGGATGAGGCCTGTGTCTTGTCAACTCTACACTTCTGCCTCAACCCTGCCACCAAAGGCTGGCCCCTGGCTCCCAGTAGGGGCTTATTAAATGTTAGCTTCCCCAAAGTGTTTTTTCAATGCATTAAAAGTCCAACCACTATATATGGAAGTATATATATATATATTTTTGCTGCTGTTGAATCCAATAATAGTAGCTCCTTGCTCTGTTTCACTTGTCAGATATAAAGACACCAGAACTGAATTTCAGGTGTGTAACTGTAACATGCACACCTTCTTTATTTACGGAGTAGAACATTACTAAACTTTACAGATGTGGGAAAGGTCATTTTTGTCACAAATATAAACCGGTTATCTTAGCACAACAGTAAAGGTGTTTGGGAAATTACTATAATTACTTTGTTCAGTTAATAGGCTTGCTTGTAACCAGTGCTTATGATTTTCAATATCCATCTTATTTTTTTCCCTACAAGAAGGAATCTCCAAAGTTATGCCAAAAAAACTGGAATTGGATTGAGAAAGACAAAAGCCAGTGCATTCGACTGTCTCTAATAGGAAATAAGCATTTAGAGCTGGTTTTCAATTTGGTTTCTTTGCTTTTAATAGTAATTTCCTGATTGTTAAACATCCCCACACTTTGGTTGTGGTTAGTCAACTTATGACACCTCTTAATTCAGAATCTTTCCTTGGTTCTCAAGATGAGGGAGCAGTTAAATTGCTTCCTCTTCGTGACCTTGAAAGTAGTTAGTGCCCGTGATTCCAAAGTTGTACATGATTGTTCAAGGCTCCTCTGGCCTTTTAAGCTGTCTGTTGTTGAGGCCCAGGCAGTAAATGGCTGGTTTTTGTAGAATCGGGGCCAGTCTACATATTGGTCACACATTCTGCCGCCTGGGGAGTAAGTTAAAGGGCTGAGACCCACCACCAAACAAGGACAGTAAAACAGAGAGGGTGTGGCCAACTTGGCCACCGACCTCCCAGTCCCACTTCATCTTGGGAGAGTCAATCAAATGGTCATTAAAACAAAACAAACCTATCATCTCTTCCTTTCCCTTCCCATGGATTATTGCAGTCATTTCCTTTTTTTTTGCCCCTAGTCTTTCATTTCAGAGTCACAGACTCCCTGCTTAGAAGGACCTTGAAATCTCTCAGAACATTGCTCAATACTTAAAATACCTCTTCACTCGGTTCTACACAGCGCTGCCAGCTGTCTTCCAAAACCTACTTCTGCGACGCCACTCACCATCTCAGTACCTCCTATTGTCTCTCTGTTGCCAAAGGATAAAGGTCAAACTCATTTGCCTCAACCTCGGGGCTCCAGCCAGCCCTTCAGCCTCATCCCCCCTTATCCATAACAGAGTCTGTGCTCCTAACTGGTCTCGCCGTCCAAGCTGTGAGCTTTCCTGACCCTGTGACTTAACTGAAGCAACCTTTGCCTCTCCCTCTGCCCATCCAGAGTCTCCCCGTCCTGCCGTCAGACACCACAACCCAGAATGATCCGCTCTTATAGAGTGTCCGTCACAGTTACCACAGACCACTTAGAATTGCTCGTTATCCTTCAGTGAGAGGACTCTCTCTCTAGATTGTAAACTTCACAAGGGCAGGAGCCCTGAGTGTGTTACTGTGTATCTCTTCACAGTACCTGAAACAATGCTTTGTCTGGAGTGTCAAAACCAATAAACGTCTGTGGATTGAAACAGAAGCTCATTTATACCATCGCCAGTGGCACACATGAAAAGAGGTGCCTGTTGCTGCTTGATATTGTTGAGGGTTTGTGTGTGTGTGTGTGTTTTCTTGAATCACAGGAAAGAATCACTTGAAAGAAAGCTTTTGTCCATAGAAATAGAAAAATCCAGACCTTTCCCAACACTTTGTAAGACAGCATGCTCACCAGATGGTGGGGAGAGGTCTCCATCCCCCTGTGTCAGTCTGAGGCATGCCCCACGTCACAAATGCTGCGACCTAGTGCACAAAACTCAAGATTCCAGGACATTCAGAGAGTATTACTAGGGAGTCCCTGTGGGTACCACCAAATCTGGCCACTGTACTTTTGCAGGTGTGTTTGATGTGTCTGTGCTAACTTTTTTTTTTTTTGTAATATTTAGGGGCAAGGAGAGAGTGATCTTGACATCTTGTTTAGATCTTCAGATGAACTGGTAGATTGGAACATACGATTTATACTTTATCAAGGAAAACTGAAACATTGCTAGTAGAAATCATTGAATTTGGCAGTAATTCATATTGCTGCTTGGGAAGAGAATTATGTAATGAAATCAATAGTATGGGAGGCAATGGTGTGGGTAAAATACAATCTTTAGCGACTGATGGACCAGGGTTCAAGTTCTACTGGGTGCTGACCGTGTGACCCTGAGCAAGTTAGTCATTCTCTCCAAACCTCGTTTCCTCGTCTGTAAAATAGGATAGTTGAGAGGTTGAGGGGAGAGCCTATAACAGGGTTCATACAGTTTCTGTCACATAGTAGGTGCTCAAGACATGTTAATTAAACAGCATTATTTTTCTGTTGAGAAGTTGGACCAAATACCACTGAAGTTCCCTCCTACTTAAAAAGAGTTACTTCATGAAATAGGTGAATATTACCTGTGAATTATCGGCACTAAAGCCATCCCTGTGCTCAGCAGTGCATGGGCTATAAAAATATAATCATCACAGACCCCTAACTTCCAGTTACTCTGGTCATCAGTAACAGTACCTTACATTTTATATCTCTTTGTAGTTACATCTCTTACTCTTAACCCTTACAGCAACCTTGTGAAACAGGTGGTTCAACTAATGGGACAGCTGAGACCCGTGGGGTCTCTGCCCCATGCTGGAGGGTGCATGCAACTCAGCAGAGGTTGCTGCAGGACCCCTCGGGCCCTGAGGCCTGGTTTCATGTCTACCCCACCCCATCACTGTGTACAGGACAGTGCTTCCAGGAGCTTCAGAATCCCACGCTTTCCCAAGCCAAGGGGGGTCACTTTCCACACTCTACTCATGCTCTTCCCATCTGCAGATCACACCTCTACCATGTGTAACCTTTCCTGTTTTCCCTACTGAGCCAGACCCAAGGTAGGCTGTATTACAAGGTAGGTTAAGTAGTAAACTCACTTTGGCTTGAAAGAAAATTAATGCACCAGATAAAACACAGTTGTTTTTGGAGGTCATCACAGAATTTTTATACATAATAAGTGATATTATAAATTGTAATACAAGATTTCAATGTCAGTAGCAGGTCAGGCATCTTGCAAAGTTTACATGTTGAAAGTCTTTACAACCCTAGGTTAGACAAAGGGATGCAACTTATCAGACACATTTCACATTTTTTCCTATGAATCATTAAATATTTAAGCACCATAAAATTCAAGCATTTCACACAGATGTGGCAGCCAGCCTTGGTGGTCGAAAATGCATTAGGCAGAGTCTCTGGCAGATAATAACAGTGACAGTTGCAGAGTACTGATTTTTAATGTCAATTGTTTTGTTCCCTGCAGAACTTCCTGATAATGACCCTGCAGGAAATTCTGAGTTTTGTGTGTGTGGTACAATAACTTTGAGAATTGAAATAAAATAGCATTCCCAAAGACATTAAGAATTGGCCTGGTATAAATAATTCTAGACAGTAATTTATATGCCCTGTGAGAATCCTTATGTTAATTCTACTATGTAAAGAATCCCAAGAAATATTTTTCACATTAAACGGCTTGTTTTAAATAGAAGATGTGACCATAATAAATATACAAGGTCTGCTATGTGCTGGACATAGAATCTAACTTAATTTTCAGTGCAAGAGTAGGTGTTATGTCCCACTTTGTAAATGTGGAAAATGAGGCTCAGGGAGTTGGTGTAACTCACCCAGGGTAACACCTCTGGAGAGTGACAGAGCTGGATTGAAACTTGGATTCAACCAACTCTAAAGGCACGTCTTTCCACTATTCTTGCAGCCACACCAAATAAAAGTAACTATTATCATATTAGTCTGGTGAGCTGGGAGAAGCACAAATCTAATGTAAGTTCCTGGAAAACAGAACGATTTGCTTTATTATCAGCTCTAAGAGGCTCAAAATAAAATCCTTGATAAAATCCAGTTTTAGTGGACCACTCTGTTCCTCTTTTCCCAAGCACCAATAACATGTACACAACTCTGTAGAGGTGATTTTATACTAGGACGCTTTGACAATCATGAGGGAATACAGATTATAGCATGAGTTAAGTCCTATCACATTTCCATGAAGAGTCTTCTCTCATTGTCACATCTCTCAATTCTTATTTCTGAAATTTCAGTTCATGGAAAAGTAAGCTATTTTTCAGGAGGGGGCGATGGTTAAAGTTTATCAGTCGGCTTTCCGTCAATAACTGTAAGAGGAGATTGTGGGTGTGCAGATAGGTTGTCACACTAAAATATTTTGAAATAAGAAATGGTTTATACTTGTAACCATTTTGGTGATGAGAACCCTATACCCAGAGCTGAACATCTAATGCCTAATGCTGCAATTGTCAGTGAAGAAAGAACTAAGGGTCAATAACATGCTCGGCTCTGTGTAGGCCCAGGGCATACAACGATGAGTAAAGCATACTGCCTGCCCTGTGGGCTTACATTTTAGCTAGAGAAGGAAGGCAGCAGGATGAGACATCACAGGAGCAGTGGGGAAAGCAGGAGAGAGTGAGCAGACCCGCGAACTGTACTGGGAGCTGCAGAAAGGAGGCCAAGTCGTCCTGGAGAAATTCACACACTCCTCCCCACCAGCTAATTCAGTCCAAAGATAAGGAGTCGTCTGCCAGGTAAACTTATCTGCAGGGGACATCACTGGGGGAAGGAGCAGGAGTGAAGTCACAGAGATAGGAGCGTACCTCTGCGAGGAGCAGAGAGGTAAGCTGCGGACAGTTCCTACAGGCCCTTCACCTCACAGGAAGTCATTTGGACTTCGTAGGCAGTGGGCTCATTGAAGGATTTTAAGCCAAGGAATAACAAAATCAAATTTGCAACTTAGAGAAATGACCACGGGAACTTGAAACCGGAGGCAGCAGCTGGAAGAGGTCTACTACAAGAGTAGAGGTGAAAGACAAAGGCTATGTTTAGACAGGTGCAGAGAGGCCGGAGAGGAAGGTAGCAACCCACGGGAAGTGGCGACTGAAGTTGAGGTCTGGGGAATCTGAGAAGGGACGGAATATGGGGAATACGAATGGGTCCCCCCAGCTGGCAGCATGGATTGGGCTCCACTCACTGAGGATAAGAACCCAGAAGGAAACATCTAGTCCCTCAGCTCACGACCCAGAGCAACCCTCTTTGGGCCTTCCAACCAACCCGCTGGGGGAGGGGCTTCTGGGGAAGGAGATATTGATAAGGATGATCACCAGTAATGGATTAGGAGAATAACTTTAAAGCTTTCTTCATCCTTCAGAGAGAAAGGATAGTCCAAAGTACAGTGATATGTAACCAGGTAAAGAAAATGATGGCTTAAAATAACAGGATCTTCTAATCCAAGATAGTATTTTTTCCATTGTTTTGCTTTTTCAACCATTTAAAATAATTTTTCGAAAGCAGCAGGTGGCATTTGTGCTGCATTTAGAGAGGGCTCTTGTGATATCAGTATTTTGAAATCAGTCTCCTACACTATCCCGGACTCACTGTGGAGGAACGTGCCCACTTAATTCAGGCTGTTTTTTTCAAAATTTATTTGACCAGCTTATTAAGATAATTCTAATACCAAAGTTAAGGTGTTTAAAATAGCAAGCAAGATATGTTTCCTATGGTCCATCGATCACCCTTACCTCTTCCCAGAAAATGTTCTTGGACCAATTTCATGAATGAACATGATGAATTTTTAGAAGGCTTGAATTTTGGTAATATATGATAAAACTTTTGGAAACAAAACTGTAATTATAAACAAGGTTGAAATTGGGTTCAATATCAAATATTTAGCATGCCATAGGAGAGTTTCAAAAAATTAATAAATGGGTCAAATGAACTAGGAAACATTCTGGTACATCAAGACAATATTTCCTCTTAAAATGTATATTTTTTCTTCTTACCAGGAAGTAGCCTTAAAATAAATTGCCATCCGGGGGACACCCCAGAGCAAAATTCATTTGAAATATATTCTGCATGTAAGTGCACACTCCCAATCAACGTTTGCCAAGAAAAGTATTTCTCATAAACAAAGTTTTAATTGAGTTTTTCTTAATTATTAAGTGCATTGAAAATGAGCACTGAAATGAATGTCACTTTCTCATGAGAAATTTCTTCAGTTTTCTCTAGAATAAACATTTCTTTAAATAAGGAAGGCACGTTTCCTAAAAATCTTTTCCAATAAGCCTTCTAATTTTTAGGATTAGACCACTGAATTCCCTGCAAAATAGAAAACCTATCCTTTGCTATACAGAAAAGTACTCACTATAAAGTGACCTATTTTCTAAGCTTTTTCAGAAAATATTAATGCCAAATATCAAACTGCTGCTTTGCTCTAATACTGACTGATATAAAATATAAGAATGTTTTTAAGATTAGAAAAGCAGGATACTCCTGTAAAAACCAATAACAGGAACATAAAATTCGAGTTGTAGGTTGTCTTTGTTTCATTTAAAAGAGTGCTAGGTCTTTTGGGGGCATGGGGTGATGATGACTTAAATGAATCTTCTTACCTAAGTTTAATTCAGTCGGCCCTTAATTTTCTCCCAAGTGCATAATGATAGCTCTGTCACTTCCCCACATGAGATGCCATTATGTGGATGGAGGGAAAGTGTCCGTTGCGGGCACTCTCTGTGAGGCAGGTCTGCAGGCGCCCCCAGGGAGGGGAACAGGATGCTTTATGTGAACATGGCCCCATGTGGCTCCAGTCCCATTAGCACGCACACTGGAAGACAAGCCAGACCCCAACTGGGCAAAAGCGGTCTGTTTGGAAGTTCACGGCAGTGGGGGGTCAATTCTTGTGAATCGCTGCCTTAATATTCATTAATAGCTTTTCGGCTCTTAATCCCTTACTGGACATACTTTTTTCCATAATTGCTACTTTTCCAAAGGGTTGCCAAAGCAGGCATTTCTGTTCTCTGAAAAATGCAGAAGAGAACCTAATGTTTTATGTTCATCTGTGATGTGTTTTATGCTAATGTCGCATCTCTGGAATACAGCGACCGTGGTCCTTCCTGGCATAATGATTCATTCTGCTTTGAAATGAACTCTTCAGGCTGGCTGTGTGGATTTTTGTTTAATCTCCGTGGGTCATAGTTTTACAATTAAAGTGCATGGAAAAATAGATTACAGAGGAAATCATTTTGAAATGTAGGAAATCTCTATTTTCTAGTTTCATTTGTTGGCCTATTTATTTTTTCCTGTAAAATCCATCCAGAAGCCCACTGTATTATCGAGGAATTGACTTCAATTGTTTGAGTTGCTATTAACCAATGAATGACGTTTTCAGTAATGTAATTTGCAATCTGGCCTTTATCATCTATTTGCCTTCCCCTGAATTAGCATACTTTTAAATACAGCGAGCTAAGAATATCTGGGTTTCATATAGGTTAGTAGGTCCAAACAAATCCATACATGTAGCGTTTGCTGAAGCTGTCCCAAAGAGAGGAAGGGATTACAGTACTGCGGGAATAACCACATCGAAACAGAAGGAACAGCTAAACCAGGAGTCCAAGATGAGCACCACTGAATCTCTTAGCACAGCCTAGGATGCCTTAGCCTCCTAGCAAGTTTCTCTTGGTGACCTGATGACAAGCGGTGGGTCCTCTAGCTATGCTTCACACAGACCTGGCACCTGCTGATTCTCTGGCGCTGGGCTTGGCTTTCTTTCAAGGTGGCCGGTGAGGGTGCTGAGGAAAACTGCAGGTCAGGTCTCACAGTTGTCAGCCAGAAGCTATATTCATTTGCAAAAAAGTGGCAAGTTCCCTGCCGTCCTTGGCATTCAAGGAACGGTGCAGCTCTGAAATCCTCCAGGCAGCTGCCAGGTGACATGAGGGCCTGGCCGCCTCCTTGGTCCCCAGCACCTGTGTGCTACCCGGACAACAAGAGAGAATTAGGGCTCAGACATCTGCAGACAACCCCCTACCCATCCAGTGACACGCCGAGGTCTGGGCCTGATTTACATTTTCCCTGAAAATCATCCCAGGAGGGAGAAACTACAATCTGCTGAGGAAAGGAGGCGTGGGAGACGTGATGGGTGTGCACACATTAAGCCACTTTCGCTGAGGGCTGATGCAAACCTACCTTCCAAATTCTACCAAAGTAATAAAAAAAATTTTTTTTTTAAATCATGGACAGTAAGAGAAAAGAGTGGCCCTGCATCTCCTCAGGCCATAGTCTGTGGTGGCCTTCGTGACCCCGTGTCCTACTGCCGTCCGGTCTGCACAGGATTCTCAGAATTACGGTCCAGTCCGGACGGATGGGGGCTTAGGGACGGCGGGCGCGCAGGGGCTCACCATCAGGAAAGAGTACCCAATCCAGAGGCTCCTCCAGGCCCGCGGACACGGCGGGATGGACTGGTCCTGACTGTGCACGGCCACAGCCTGCGCGGGGGCCTCGCACACGGCGCAGCGGCTGATGTATGGGCGGATCTCCTCCTCCGAGAGCGGCGTCATGGGCAACGGAGCGGTGCTCGCCAGCCAATAGGACCTGTCGTTCCTCCGGGCGTACTGGCACACTTGGTGGATATTGCAGTGGGCGAAGGGCATTGTGCTGAACATGGGGAGACAGGAGCCCGCCAGACCTTGGGAGGGAAGGCAGCAGCGTGGTGTGCGGGGCATAGGCGCGGCCTCCCCGACATGGCCCATCTGTGCGCACACGGTCTGGCGTCGGGAGGCTCTGGCCAAAGCCTGCTGCTTTGGCGGCGAGAGCAGGGCGTGCCCCCGGCCACTTGGGCCGCCTCCGCGGTCTCAGGGGCCAGCCCGCGTTCCCTCGGCCACGCATCACTCTCTCGGGAGCCAAGCAGTAGGCCGGGTGCTGGAGGGAGAGGGGAGCACAGCTCTTCCCCGAGAGCTTCAAGAAGCTCCTAGCCCGGCGTGATGGGGGAACGGGAGGGGCAGGCGGGCCCTGGGAACACAGCAGCTGCACAAGCCCGGAGAAGTGCAGGCACTGGGGCTTACAGGAAGGATGGCTGTAAGAAGTGACTCTACGCTAGGACCTGAATTATGAAAAAGATCTGGCCGGGTCTGGAGATGGTGGTGACCCTTCAAAGGCAAGGCCTATTTATACAGCAGCAACGAGGGCCGCGGGTAGTAGGAGGGCATGGAGCTCAAAGAACTCAAAGAAGTTCACTGGGGGGAAGGTGGGGAGAGCGGGTCTGGGTCTGTTTCAAGGGCGTCCCAAGGTAAATGAGACCAGAGGATGCGGGCTCTGTCCATCTTGTTAAGGAGCCTGGATTTTATTCCCAAAGCTCTGCAGAGCGAGGCCATGGTGGTGGCTCTGGCTAGACCAGGGCAGGGGAGGTGACCCGTGGTACACACGTAAGTAGCTGCCCCTCTAGGCCTGCACCCATTCACCAGCCTTACAGACGGGGGTGGGGTGTCACAGCCCAATGAGAGCCGTGACGAGACTCACCTCAACACCAGCTGTCCCTGTGGGCACAGCCCTCCTGCACCCACCACTCCAGCCACCACTATCTCGGGGAGACCACGAGTGCCAGCACCCAGGGGGTGGGGGGACTCAACCCTCGGCTTAAAAATCAGTTCGTAGGGCTTCCCTGGTGGCGCGGTGGTTGAGAGTCCGCCTGCCGATGCAGGGGACACGGGTTCGTGCCCCGATCCCGGAAGATCCCACATGCCGCGGAGCGGCTGGGCCCGCGAGCCATGGCCGCGGAGCCTGTGTGTCCGGAGCCTGTGCTCCGCAACGGGAGAGGCCACAGCAGTGAGAGGCCCGCGTACAGCAAAAAAAAAAAAAAAAAAAAAAAATCAGTTCATGCGGCTCACAAATCCACTCTTGAAAACTGATAAGTAGTGCCAAGGATAACTCCCTGAATAAAGTTCTGATGTTGCTTAAGGGTACAAATTTGCAACTAGTAGATAAATGAGTCCTAGTGACCTAATGCACAGCGGAATGAACATAGACAGCAATGTTGTATCCTAATCATCAAATCGACTAAGGATTAGATCTTAATTATTCCCACCACAAAAAAGAAATGAGGGCTTCCCTGGCGGTGCAGTGGTTGAGAGTCCGCCTGCCGATGCAGGGGACGCAGGTTCGTGCCCCGGTCTGGGAAGATCCCACGTGCCGTGGAGCCGCTGGGCCCGTGAGCCATGGCCGCTGAGCCTGCACGTCCAGAGCCTGTGCTCCGCAATGGGAGAGGCCACAGCAGTGAGAGGCCCGCGTACCGCAAAAAAAAAAAAAAAAAAAAAAATTGGCGTAGGTTGAGGAGTTGATGCTGGCTAATGCCACACCATGTAACCACCAGGGTACCATTTTACATCTAAATGCAGGAACCAACCATATCCTGATCAAATCATTCACACTGAGAAATAAAAATTGCACTTTATATCAGAGTTACCCTTAACTTATGGAGGAAGAATTATTTTTTTAACTAATAATAAGTAGTCAGATAATAATAACTATAGCCAGAATGAGCTTCTTTGGCACCTCTCAGGATCATAGGTTTAACAGAATTAGTTGAGAATTAGCATGGTAGTTGAAAAAGAAAAAAAATCCCACAGATGAGTGATCATTTAAGATGTTGATGAATCCATACAACTAACCCAAAAGTTTTGCTCTTAAGCCATGAACCTGCGTGACCACATGCCAGCTACGTACCAAGGTCTTGATTGTGAGCTTTCTCCTGTCCTTCCAGGTATAACAGACTATACCCGGTCCAGAGCCTGGGCATGCCTGCGGGGCAGGTGGGTTCTCCATCTGTCTGACTGTGGAGAACCAGGAGGAAGCCACTGAGGTATCCAGGGCCAAACCCTTTGGGCCCAGGATCCCCCACGGGCCCAGGAGGGCCTGGAGGAATAAAGAAACACAAATAAATAAAGGCCATTTAGCGAGTTCAGTTTAACAAGCATTCTTAGCACCACCCCTGTCTGCTGCTGTGCTAAGTACTCAGGGAGCAGAAAGAAATGTCCCCCTCACACAACTGCAATGTACACCAACAACTCATTCAGCAAGGACCTGTTCCAAGCAAATTCTAGCTGCTTGTCTTACATTAGCATAAAAACAGATGAAAATCCCCGGCCTCCTAGAGCTTACGTTTTACTCAAAGAAGAGAAATGACAATAAGCGTAATCGAAAGGTAAATTGTGAAATGCTTAATAAATGATAAGTGCTGAGAAGAAAAGAACTAGAATGACACACCCCACGTAGGATCTCCCAGACCCCTCCGACTAGACTGGGAGCCTGCTCTCTGAAAAGGTGAATCTCCAAGTTAGTCTTTCTTACACCTCCCAGACCTGTCCCACTGTTCTGCCGTATCGTCAGTTCCATTCTAAAGGACAAGGGCTTGGAATCCATATGTTTGGCTTTGTAGCTCTTCTTTTATGAGGGAGGGAGGCGGAAGGAGGGCCGAATTCTAGAACTCTAAGTGGCTGGTGGGAGATGAACGGTTGTACAGAATGTGGGCAGAAGCCTCTCCTTCGGCATCTCTAAAGGGCTGACCCATGGAAGAAGGCCCGTGGCTACTTCTAATTGCCAAAAGCAAAAGGTGAAGTTAGACTTTGAAATCAAAAGGTGTTTTTAAAAAGACTGGCAGCTCTTCTCATCTGTAAACCAGAAGTTACAAACTGGTAGCTTGTGGACTGCATCCTGCTCACGTGTTTTGTTTGACTTACCAAGATTTGATGAGTTAAGATTTCCGGCTAGAAAAGCAGAGTGGAGGGAACTTTGAACCTGCATTTCTACATGGCAACAGTTTCTACAGAGCAGAAGCTGAGCTGCTGCTTTTGGTCTGCAGCTTCCGTTTTCTTGCAGGGCCCCGTCCTCAGCCCCTCTCCCACCCCTTCACCTGCTTCTCATCAGTAACCCGGTACTGCCACATAGATACTCTCCAAAGATGAGAGGGTACCTGGGAGTCTTTGGGCCCTAACATATTGCCTAGTGTGTTAGAGTTCAAATTTATATTCTGTAGAGTCTCTCTTCTCATCCAAGGCCCACTCTCAAATATTTTTCTTAAGGAATAGCCTTGTATTCTATATAGGTTGATTGATGGCTGTATGCTAAGATGAATGAACTCAGAAAACCAGAGGCCAAGTGATTCAGTCCGTTGTAGATGTGAGACCACCCCCGCTGTCCCTAAGATCTTCAGCACAGCCTCTCAGTGGCAGTCACACAGCCAATGCCGGGCTTACCTCGGGAAAGTGAACAGTGGAAATGGCAGAGCCTTTTAGGTTAATGTACAGTGTTTTGGGAAAATAATGGACACAGGGCCTTGACCTGTTTTTATGATGGTCGAGTATCAGTTACAGTGTGGAGGACACAGCCTGTTCTGTTCTTGTTGCTTTGTCTCCCTAAAGCCTGGTGATATCTAAGGCAAATGCTTAAGAGGCCAGGGGATCTTGTAAACAGTCTCAGATCCACTGTGCCAGGGAAAAGAAGAGAAACCGAAACTCCTTACCTGGTACTCCTGGGCAGCCCGCTTCTCCCATGTCACCTTTGTGTCCTGGAGGCCCAGGGGACCCTGGAAGGCCATCCTTGCCTCTCCTGCCATCCAGCCCAGGTCCTCCTTTGCACCCTGCAGGAAAGTTCACAATGGTGGTGATGACAACAGTGTGACCCCCACTGGGCTAGCATTTTACTGCATGAATTCCTCATGTCAGCCCCGGGCCTCCCATGTGGACCAACCTGCATTGGCTCATTTCATCCCTGCAGCTACCTGAAGTTGGGGTTCTACTGTCTCCACTTGGCAGTGGGGGTAATTGAGGCTCTAAGAGATCAAGTAACTTGATCAGTTAAGGCCAATGAATCATTAATGGGCAGAGTCAGGCTCTGAAGCCAGAGCAGCGAGGTGTTGAGTGAGACATTTTCACATTTTCTTCATAGTCTTGTATATTTGACCGGATTGGGTTTTTTTGTTTGTTTTTTGTTGTTGTTGTTTTTAACACTGAACATATCTGGCTTTTGTAATTAAATATTTTCCTTAAGAATAATTTTTTGGAATCCTGAATGGAGGAATGAATAAAACTTAATAGCATTTAGTTGAGAGTCAGGTTAAATATAAAGCAAGGGCAGCATTTTTTTTTTTTTTTTTTTTTTTTTTTTTTTTTTTTTTTCAGTACGTGGGCCTCTCACTGTTGTGGCCTCTCCCGTTGTGGAGCACAGGCTCTGGACGCGCAGGCTCAGCGGCCATGGCTCACGGGCCCAGCCACTCTGCGGCACGTGGGATCCTCCCAGACCGGGGCACGAACCCGTGTACCCTGCATCGACAGGCGGACTCTCAACCACTGCACCACCAGGGAAGCCCAGGGCATCAATTTTTAAAAACAGATCTTTGTTGAGGGTTACAAGGTGCTACCCCTTTATGTGAATGATCCAACTCAGTCTTCACAGGAGCCACGTGACGAGGTGCTCCCACATGCCAGGCTACCAGTGGGGAGACAGAGGCTAAGAAAGGCCATGGTGCTGACCACGTGTAGTGAGGAAACAGGCCTGGCAGGCCGAGGGCAGAGGCTGCGCCATCCATCTCCAGACCCTGCTTGGTGACCAGGGCTCAGGCGTGTTCCCTGGGGCCTTGGCAGCCAGCCGTCACACTGAGACTCGAGCGGTTCCTTAAGTGTTTGGCTCCTTTTGGCCCAAGACATAAGTTCATTAGCCACAATCTCCTTTGGTCTGGGTAGCAGATTTGGTCCCTGCCTGCGGGGGACTTTGCAGCCCTTCCCCTAATTACCTGAATCAGTAGTCCCTCAAGGCTGCCGTTCTCTACCTCTATTCTCTCTCCCTCTCTCCCTTTCTCGATCATTCTTCTCTGTCCAATCCCTCTCTCTGCCACAAATTAGCCTAAAACCAACCATTAAGTCCAAGAGGGCTCACTTCAGTAGCTGCCCCTCTTTTCCACGCCGGGACGTGTTCCTCAAGGCAGCGGGGGCCACCCGAGGATGTGGCGCAGGGGCTGCCGTACTCAGGGGACCAGACGTCTCACTCGACTCCGCTCTCACACAGGCACCCTTAAAGCCATCTGAAGTGCACGCCCCCCAAACGTCACTGCCTTTACATTTTGTCCTAACATCACCTGCCTGAGCGGCCCCCACAAACCTCCTCTTTTCATCCCACATCCAGCAGCCACCGCCACCCTACACCCGACGCTGGTCGCACTACTTCCAGTGTGGGTGTCGGGGGTGCTCCTGGCTTTCGGGGTGCTTTGATGTCACTCTGTCTCCTCTTGGATCATAAACAAATTCTCTCAGAATGTCCTGCAGTGCCTGGACTACGTTCTTACATGGTCACCATTCAGTAAGTGAGAAAGGAAACCTCTCCTCCCCTGGAGGGGAGGGACGCCCTCCCCTAACTGGGCAGAAGCCTCTTCCTGGATGGCGCTACGGTACGTGAGTTGGTGCATCTCTTTCCACCAGCTTCAAAGAGAATATCCGTTATCTCGGAAGGAACCTAGGGCCGCACGGTGAGCTCAGAGCGCTCTTTTGTCTCCCACCCAATGAGATGATTCCAACACGTGGCCACTGTGCGATCCTGGAAAGGGCTGCCCAGGGCTAATGAGACAGCGAAGCAATGCACACATCACAGACAAGGCAGCAGACATTCCTTCCCAAGTATGGACATGTGACAAGCTCACTGCCCCGTCTGGGAAAGAGTTCCCTGCCAGATGTTACAATAGAGGCTTTGCTCCCTTTAGGGGAAGACAAAGGGAAATTGTCAGCAAATGACGTTTCTGCTTTGTGACCACCTAGAGGGGTGGGATAGGGAGGGTGGGAGGGAGACGCAAAAGGGAGGGAATATGGGAACATATGTATATGTATAACTGATTAAATTTGTTATAAAGCAAAAAAAAAAAATAAAGATGGGGAAAAAAAAGATTTTTCATTGCTAGTATATAGAAATACAATTGATTTTTGCTTGTTGAAAAAAAAAAAATGACGTTTCTGAGAGCCAGGAAGGAAGGCTTTTGTTAACTCGAGTTGTGTGCCCAGAGCTTTCTACTTGGAACTTGTTTCACAGAACAGACCTACGTCTAAAAGCCCAGCAATGTCGGATGGAGTCCCTCCTCTGAGAGAGTCACGTGCTGACTAGAAGATAAACGCTCCCAACAGGACATGGGGACATCCATTAGGCAGTGACAGTTCAAACCAGAATGGAAACCACTTCTGTGTTCATCACAGGAAGTCTCAGCCTTTGAGGGCCACCCAGGAAGGAAAAGTTGTAGATCAAAGAGATGTGTGGGGCTTCCCTGGTGGCGCAGTGGTTGAGAGTCCGCCTGCTGATGCAGAGGACACGGGTTCGTGCCCCGGTCCGGGAAGATCCCACATGCCATGGAGCGGCTGGGCCCGTGAGCCATGGCCGCTGAGCCTGCGCGTCCGGAGCCTGTGCTCCACAACGGGAGAGGCCACAACAGTGAGAGGCCCGCGTACGGCAAAAAAAAAAGAGATGTGTGAGTAGAAAAGCATTAGACCTTCTGTGATCGAGAGCTCTTAACAGACTCAAGTTTTACTTAGTGTGGCCAGTACCCACTCATACTGGGTAGGAAAGAATCAGAACTTCGTTTTTCTCTATGTAGATTTCAGCGGCAGCCCTTGGATACAAAATCAGCTTAGCAATGAAAGGTTTTGAGGGAAAACAGGAAGAAAACCACAATGTCACTTTAAGTGGAGGTGGTACTTCTCAGGGGCAGCTGATCCTTCACAACCAAACTTGGGGTGGTCTTTACAGCCCCACACACCCTGCTGAAAGAGTCACCTTCAGAAAAGGACAGATGACGCAAGCCCATCACGGCTGGGCCACTTTAAACCCTTAGAATATACCTGTCACTTTTCAGTAACTGGATAGCACGGCCAACGCGTCTAGGGTGGCCAGTGGGAGCAGACAGGGAGAGGGGAGCAAGGAATACACTGCTGGCAAAGAGGGTTCTTTACAACAGGATCCGGGTTGGGGGCTGTATCAGAGAAGAGGGGGCCCTGTAGAAAGCAGTGGGTTGGGAGTGGGTACACAGCAGGGCCAAAAGGAGCTCCAGGGAAGCTGGACCACAGAGGAGTGCAGCCCACACTGTTAGATGGTTTGGGGAAAGTGGGTGATGCTTCCTGGGAAGGACTGTGTACTTTTTTTTTAACATAACAATCACATTCTGTGGCACAACGGTGGCCTCGGGGTGTACCCACTGCCAGCAGGCAGGGTCAGTGACATCAGTAAGGAGAGGGCACAGGAAACCAGAGACGGCCGTTCTGTGGCCACCTGTGGCTGGATAAGCCCAGCCAACCCCAAGTCAGGAGGAATTCGAGATGACAGGTGATCACACCTGGACCACAGACAGTCAGCCCTCTTTCAGAAGCTCACAATCTATGCAGAGAGAATCTTGTATGTGCCCAAGACAACTACTAAGTTAAAGTGTGCAGAATTTGCCCATTTGATTTTTTTTCTTTGTCACTTTCTTTGGTTATTTTCCAAAGCCACCACAGTGGGTGAACCCAACCACCTATCTGGTCTTGACTGATACTGGGGTGAAGCAATGGGTCTCAGCCCTGGAGGCCTGCCACAGTCATCCGGGCAGCTTTCTCAAAACACTGATGCTTGGGGCCCTGTCTCCCTCTGAGTTTTGCTGGTCTGGCTGGGATGAGGCCTGGACATCAATACTTTTTCAAGCCCCTCCAGGTGACTTTAACCTAGAGCTAGGACTGAGTCACTCAAGAAGGCATCCCTCTTAGCTGACTCTTTTGAGGACAGCATTCATATAATAGAGTTAGGGTTTCTCCAACTTGAATGGATATACAAATATTCTGGGGATCTTGTTAAAATGCAGATTCTAATTAGATGGGTCTGGGGGGTGGCATCAGTTGCTACTGGTCCTCAGACCACATTTTGAGCAGCAAAGATGTAGCCGGTTCTCAGTTTCTGGATTATTAGGCCAACCTGCCCCAAATGTCCTCCTGCCATCTCCCTGCTAGACAATTCTGGTTCCTCAAAGTGCAATCTCTCCTTACAAGCTCTGCTCAAATGCCAGCTCCTGCTGGGGTCTTAGGAGTCCCGCAATCCTCCAGGCAGGAATTACCTCTCCCCATCTCGTTTTCCTAAAGCCTTTTGCTTGAAACTCCTTCAAAACACGAATTATAATTTCCCATTATTTAGAATTACTTATGATCTGCCAGCTATGTCTACCATGAGGCTGTGAGACCCACATCTCATTCACATCTGTCTTGCCCACAACACCTAGTACTGCATTTTATAAAGAGCAGAGGGGGACTTCCCTGGTGGCGCAGTGGTTAAGAATCCGCCTGCCAGTGCAGGGGGACATGGTTCGAGCCCTGGCCTGGGAAGACCCCACATGCCGTGGAGCAACTAAGCCTGTGCGCCACAACTGCTGAGCCTGTGCTCTAGAGCCCGCGAGCCACAAATACTGAGCCCACGAGCCACAACTACTGAAGCCCGTGCGGCTAGAGCCCATGCTCCGCAACAAGAGTAGCCACTGCAATGAGAAGCCCATGCACCACAGTGAAGAGTAGCCCCCGCGCTCTGCAAATAGAGAAAACCCGAGCGCAGCAATGAAGACCCAATGCAGCCAAAAATAAATTAATAAATTAAAAAAAAAAGAGTAGCGGGGGTCTGGAAGTATTCTCTGAAATGAATTTGCAGAAACCCATTACAGGCCACATCTTCTACTTGAAAGTTAATTTTTTAAAGGGGGGATGAGACCAGCCCTCAATATTGGAGATATATACACAACAAGGCAGCTTGGTTTTAAAATAAGGTTGAGTGACGAGTTTATTGACTGACTAAGGGGTTGTTTTTTATTTTATTTTATTTTTTTTGCGGTACGCGGGCCTCTCACTGTTGTGGCCTCGCCCGTCGCGGAGCACAGACTCCGGACGCGCAGGCTCAGCGGCCATGGCTCACGGGTCCAGCCGCTCTGCGGCATGTGGGATCTTCCTGGACCGGGGCACGAACCCACGTCCCCTGCATCGGCAGGCGGACTCCCAACCACTGCTCCACCAGGGAAGCCCTGACTAAGGGTTTATTCATGCAAAGAGTGCCAAAAAAAAAAAAAAAAGTAACTACTCTCAATTCCCAGCGCCCATGGGCTGTTAAAGGAAGTTGCTCCCATCCACACTCAATTAACTGACTGCACAAACGCAGATGCAATGCAGCAAATACAAACAACAAAACCCCATACTAACATAAACAAGGCTCCAGAGCTGTTCTGGATGCTACCCAAGAACTACACAGACTCCAGCGGACTGGGACATCTCTTGGGTCCTTAGCTACTTGGGTTTGGGGAAACACAAGGAAAACAGGTGGTGCAAAATTCGGTTTTACTTCCAATTTCTTTGGCCCTGAACCAAAAGAAGCCAAAGCCACAGCTGGGCAGTGGGAAAGCCAGGAAGAGGAATGGTTTCATGCCTCTTAGGCTAGTTTGCACATTTGTTTCTAGAATGTGGTATCTAGAATCACAGGCACTGCCACTGGTCTAAAAAGATAAGTTATCTCCAGATGACCAGCCTGAACTCTCTAATCTCTTTGTAAATTACCCAATGAGATGGGGATATATGAAGAGAAAATAAACCATTTGGAGGGCACCTTTTAAAGGAATGGTTTGGTCTAAATACTTACATACGAATCCTGCCACCCTGCCAATGACTGAGCAATGCTCAGACCCGTTAGATGAACAACGCCATCTTTGCCATAATTTAACGTGACCCTCCCCCTCTTCCCTTTTCCTTTTCCAAGTGATATGCTTCCTTCTCCCTTCCTGTAGGCTGTTCTGCTCCACTGGGTCCCAATTCAATTGTTTTTAACTCAAGGTCAAATCAACACCTAATAATGACTACTCACAGAGCATCTACTCTGTGGTGCTAAGAGGTTTCAAAACCTCATGACTTAGGCCCGTGTACCGCAAACACACACACACACACACACACACACACAAAACCTCATGCCCAAAAGCTGCCCAAGAGTAAATGATTAAAGTAGGAGTTCCCCATCACAATAGAAGGGATATGTCGATCCTATTACTACATGATTAAACTTTTGGACAGATGTAGAGAAAATGTTTAAGGGGAAGGAGGTTTCCACTGCTTCATCCCCACTAGTTGTTTAGGCTCCACACCAAAAAACTACGTAGCAAACACCCAGATTTTCGTTTCAGCAATCTATGCTGCCAGTAACGAACAATCAGTGTGAGGCTCATACCTGGTCCTGGGGGGCCTCTCATTCCGGGGAGCCCCATGGCGCCTTCTGGTCCTCTTGGGCCTGGTACCCCAGGAAGCCCCGGGATTCGGGGGCAAGCATCCACGTCTGCAGGGGGCCCAGGTTCACCTGAAATTAGAATCACCACCTGTGTGAGGGATTCAAATGCTTAGGAACCAGGTCCTTCTGCCATCTCGAGCTGGATGACCTTCTGACACTACGCTGAAATGTTATGGAGCGTGTTCAAGCGTCCAATGTCAGCTCCGTGAAGACGGGACTTTGTCTTGTTCACTGTGAAAACTTCTAGAATGCTTTTTGGTAATGACTGAATGCCTGAATGAGTGAGTGAATGGGATCTCAGAGGAAGCAAAATAAGTATGAAATAGTGAAAATGGGCCGTGACAGCGATCATTTGGTGACCTTCACAGGATTCGCAATCTTTGGGCCATTTCTTACTAGGAGCTGGCCACAGGTGGCATGCGGAGAGGTCCTGGTGTGTTCCTCACACTCAGCTTAACATCACACTAATTCATCAGTCTACACTGCAGCCAGCTGGGTTTCCAGAGTGTCTGCTACTCAAGGGGACAATTTCAGGATTGCTAGAGGTACTGAGGCAGTGACTTTCAACCTTGAGTGCACGTTGGAATTATCCAGGCGAGTTATAAAAATACTGATTTCTGGGTCCCACTCCAGAAATACTGGTTTCATTGGTATAGGATGTGGCCCGGGCAGTGCCCTCAAGCTTGATTTTACAATAAACCCATCTGCAGAGATTTTCAAACATACTGCTGCCAGCACCCCATCTAGATAATTAAAAAGGAATCTCTGGGGGGTGGAACCCGGGCATTACTAATTTTTTAAACTCTCCAGATGATTCCAATGTTAGCCAGGACTAAGAAGCACCACTGGAAAGCTGCAGTTCTGACGTTAGCATATCACAATCATCTGTCAGGCTTGTTAGAGCCCAGAGTTTCTGAGTCAGTAGGTCTGGGGGTGTGGGGCAACATTTTACATATCTAACATGTGCCCAGGTAAAGCTGATGGTGCTGACATGGGGAATCTCACTTAGAGAACCACTGCCCTAAAGGTTTAATATTTTTTTTCTTCTTGGGCACATTCACAGCTCTAAAAACTGTTTTGTTTTGGTTTTTTTGCTAAATCTTCATTCAGTCACCCTGCAAACATTCCACAAGGAAAAAGAAATAATAACACTAAGCCAAAATGATAACAGCTAACACTTACTGGATGCTTTATCATGCATCAGCCCTCGTGCTAAGTGCTTTATGATTGAATGTTCCCACCCAGCCTGTGTGTGTGTGCTGCTGTCATTAGAAGGTTACAGGGAAGAAAACTCAGGCTCAGGTAAATAAGCAACATACCTAAGGTCACGAAGCTACTATGTGGCACAGTCTAGATAAAAATCCAAGACATCCTGGCTCCAAAACTGCACTCTTCACCCACACCCCATAATGCCTTCCCTAAGAACTCTGAACACCTACGTGGTGAATTCTAAGAAATGCAACATATTGTAAAACACATCATTTATTAGTTATGGTCTTCTTAACATTCATACAAATGTGCAAAATAATTTTAAGAACAATGATAAAGCAGTGAGAAAATCCTAGAAAACCTGGCCACAATGACAACGTAGTCTACACGGTAGTTACTGTGCCTGTGGGAAAATGAACTTGAACCCTATAAGCTGTTTGGAATTTAAACTCCTCGAAAATATTGTATGAAACCACAAGTGCCACCAAGTTAGAGACCTTTTAACAGTACATACAGTTTAATGTAAAACTTGGCTTTTTTGCTCTGAGTGACTTGAGAGAGATGCATGTAGGTATTTCCTACTTTCCCTGGATAATCTGGTGCATTATGGTGGGAATTCACCAGTGAGGGTAGAGAGAGGAAGCAAGTAAGTGGAGGATGGGTGGGCATTTGGCTGGTACTTCACATTTAGGATGTTGATGTTATATTCCAGTGAGTTTATATATACAGTCAAGAGAGACACTAAAAGGACTGAAGTGAAACTCATTAAATATACAATAGTAATTTTAAAATATAAACATTTAAAATAGCAGGATTTCTTAAAATTCTGATTTTGCATTTCTTTAGTTTTTGACAAACCAGAAGCTGAAAGAAAGGGGCCGAGGCATCTCTTGTAAGGGCCCTAAAAATAATAAATGGCGTCTGTATTCAGGGCAACATTCCTTAGGGTTAATAAACGAGGCCTGGAAAGAACAAATGCACACTTTCACGATTTTTCTTTTCTTCTTTTGAGAAACTCTTTTTATTCTCTTTAAACATGCCAGACACAAAATCATAGGTTGCTTTCGCATTGTGGAGGATTGAGTGAACACTTCGTTGAAAAGAATATTGGCATTTTCATGTTAACACACAAAGAAACTTGTTCCTTGACAGTGGACTTTGGGTGTGATGGGAAAGGCTCGTCACAGCCCCTTACTGGGTAGTAAGGACCCAGCTTTTCATGTTGTTGATTCTACTTATTTTAGGGACGCTCTCTGTATTTGTATTGTAGAATTTAGAAAGGAAAGCTGCGTTGGTATGTACTGTAGCATTTCACAGAGAAAGCACTCATACTCTGTGCCTGAATTGAAATTCTATAAGCTGAGTCTCTATGCTGCCTTGACAACCTGTAATGAGGCTCAGCATTGGGGCACTCTAATATGGGGTTACCATATCTGTAACGAGGAAGCAAAGGCATTAAAACCTAATATAATTACAGCACCCCATCTGAAAAATGTAACAAAGTTGCACTCACACATACAGTGAAAAAGGCAAGTACGGAAATGACTGCAAATGAGATGTAGAGGAAATTATTCATCTTATAGCAATGCTTACCTCTGGAACCTGGAGAGATCCAAAGCCCGAAAAATGAGGCCACACAACGATTTTCATATGGCAGAAAGAGATTATAAATGTGTGAATTAGGACAAAAGTGAAATGACAAGTAGAATGATAGCATCTTATTTACATAAAAAGTCCACATCAATGTTACTGACAAAAACATCTATGATTAATGGAGTTTTCACATCTAGAAAGACCTGAAGTGAAACTCCCTTGCACAATATAAAATTCGAGTTGATTTCTTATGGCAGATACACCCCAATTTAATGTATGTAGAAATTCCGTCCATTCGAAGGCTTCTGAAAATTCCATATTAATTTGCCAAGTTTTGTAGATTATGCACAGAAAGGAAATAAGAGATGAATCATAGTATAAGTTCTTTGTCATGTTGTTCTGTGATCCATCAAAAAGCAGTGCAGTTTACTTATTCTTTGGACTAGAGTGCTAATTTACGAGATTGCAAAATATTCTGAACTGACACCATACTGCCATACTATTGATTTAGGATCTTCAAAGGTATTACTTCTGCCAATCTACTTCTGCCAATCTCAAATACACGTATGTTTGCCCTTCCAACCCTTCCTTTGCTTATTTTGACTCTCTGATGAAAACCTGTTGTCTACAGAGCTTAAATCGAATAGCCTTTTATCTAGCAACTAATGTACTTTACAGGAAAAGTTTACTAAAACATCTAGGAGAATTGATAGGAGGGAATTTGGGGGCAGGTATTGAATATACAGTCTTCACATACAATAATCAAATCAGTCTTTGCCTCTTGTGTGAGGGAACACAGATTTATGGATATTTACCTTAGAAATAGTACATGTAAAATCAACTCCTAACTTTCAAACTTACTTGCTCTGATAATAAATAAGTTTAATAAACCTGAGACTTTGTTGTGCAGCCTGAGATAAACATAATCATTATCAGAAAGAGCTTAACTTATTAGAACTTGCTGGTAATTTCAGAATAATTACCTTCTGAAAGATGACCCTCATCGTAAATATTTCAACAAAACACTGTATGTAGGCTGCTGGGTGGAGATGACTAGGCATTAGAAGCTTACCTGGAGGACCCAAGGGCCCCTGTCTGCCTGGAGGTCCAGGTAAACCCTTCTCTCCAGGTGGCCCAGGAGTTCCAGGCGGCCCCTGCAGCCCCGGGAATCCCATTGGTCCTAAAAGAAACATATGAAAAGGAGGGCACTAGAAGGAAGCAATATAAAGATAATGTCAACTCAATGGACTGAATTCAGAGGTTCACTCCAGCAAAATGCAGGGCAAAGCCAGCCTTAGAGTGCAGAATAGACCCCAACTTTCTTCTGCGAGGTCGAGAAGAGCGGCCTCTGTCTGAAGGAAACATAACTATCCATCAACTGGACTAAGGAAAATTGTTCCATGACCAAGACAAAACTAAATAAGAATGAAAAGCTCAGTCATCTTGAACTTTCTCTGGAGACAGTCAAAGGATCGCAACAGAAAGGAAAAATAAGGAAAGATGCTCCACTGTCTGGAGACCACCCGGCCCTGAGTTCCCACCCGTTCTTCCTCACTCTCTGTTTCAGCCACACCAGCCACTCAGTGCCTCGCACATACTGTTCCTTCCCCCCATCCAGCAAGTGCCCTCATTCTGTAGTGTGCAGATCACGCCAGGGAAGCCCTTCCTGGAATCCCAACCCAAGTCCACTTGCTTTTTGATAAGCACTTGGAGAAGTGTGCTCCACCACTCAGAGCTTTTACCTCAGTTAATACAGATGGATCCTGAAATGGGAACGTCTGTCTTCCCGGGTGAAACCCTATGTTTAATTTAATTAGTGGGGACTCTATTTTAATTCGTTCACTACTGTATTTCTATAGATTCTTAATAATTTATGGAATATGGGCTTCCCTGGTGGCGCAGTGGTTGAGAGTCCGCCTGCCGATGCAGGGGACACGGGTTCGTGCCCCAGTCTGGGAAGATCCCACATGCCGCGGAGCAGCTGGGCCCGTGAGCCATGGCCACTGGGCCTGCACATCTGGAGCCTGTGCTCTGCAACGGGAGAGGCCACAACAGTGAGAGGCCCGTGTACCGCAAAAAAAAAAAAAAAAAAAAAAAAAAAAAAAATTTATGGAATAGATCAAATATTTCTTACTGTGTAAGTCTAGCAAGGTAAACTGAGGAAATTCCCTCATCCTTTTAACAGTTAAGCACTCTTTGACCCTTATGCCCACTGGAATGGGAGTTAAGAAGCATCGTTAGTAGCTCCACCAATATTTCTAACTCTTTGTATATCCTTTTGTATGTTGCTGTTATTTATAAGGCTTGCTCTTTCCCTAACCCTGAAGTATATTTCCAGGTGATTCTCTAGGGTAGCCATTGGGGAGGAGGAGTATCTTATTAGGAAGAGGAACAAGGTTGTACAGCCAAACCCCCTCCTCCTTCCTCTTGTGTGAATAGAGTGCTAGACGCATCTGTCCAATTCTGGGGTTTAATAACTGGAAGCCCAAATACCTGCAGATATACTCCACAAGTTCTAAAACTGATTTTATTGCTAATAAAAGTGAAGAGGAATGCTGTGTACTATTGTATATGTTGTGCACTGCACAATCTCAGGGATGCCATTTGCATTCTAGCCATGGTGGCCTCATGGTGGTTTTTTTTTTTTTTTTTTCGGTACGCGGGCCTGTCACTGTTGTGGCCTCTCCCGTTGCGGAGCACAGGCTCCGGACACGCAGGCTCAGAGGCCGTGGCTCACGGGTCCAGCCACTCAGTGGCATGTGGGATCTTCCCGGACCAGGGCACGAACCCGTGTCCCCTGCATCGGCAGGCGGATTCTCAACCACTGCGCCACCAGGGAAGCCCAACATTTGCTTCTCTGGTATCAGGCTTCCTTATTTATGACAGAAGGGAGGTAAAATGGATAAGCTTTATTGGTCTCTTCTCAACAAAATGTCCTATGAACCTCATAATTCTCTAAAATTCTCGTAACCAAAAACTAAGGTCCCCAACTATTAGCAGTTAGGTAAAAATTAGTTAAAATAAATATTTTAGCCTTAAATACTGGGGGAATTCAGTAATGGAGACTCTTTTGTGATTATAAAAAGACAAAGTCAGCAGTCTAAAACAGAAGCAGTCTAATACAGAAGCCACTAAACACATGTGGCTACTGAACACTTGAAATTGGCCAAGTCCAAGCTGTGTTGTGCCATAAGTGTAAAATACACAACAGATTTCAACATCAGAAAGGAGTGTCTTGTTTGGGATAAAAACTAGGTTTGTACAGCCAGACCTAATTATCCCTTTGATAACTCATATCAATTTTATGTGAAAATAATATTTGAATATATTATGTTAAATAAAATAAAGTATGAAAATTTCTTTTGTTTCTTTTTACTTTGAAAATGTGGCTACTATATCTTTTAATTACATACGTAGCTTGCATTAAATTTCTATTGTTTAGTTGTTGTCTAGAAGATTATCAAGTATGTTATTAGGGGCTAAAGATGAACTTATGTTTCTTCTTCTTACTTGTCCAACTATTACCCAAATTTTAGGACTCTGGGAAAGTCAGGATATTTTGGAAATGTAGTCACTATTTCCACAGGAAATGAGAAATACCCCATAGTGCTGCATACCCCAGACCCTTAAGGGCTAAATAATAAAAGTCATCCAGTACTACGTAAAGAACTACTTGCATTCATACCTTTCTGGCCATCTTTTCCATCACATCCTGGGAAGCCTTTGCGTCCTGGAGGGCCTGGTGGGCCTGGGGGACCTGGAGGCCCCGGCAGACCACAGTCACCTGGTTCACCTTTCATAAGTTCAACACTCCCAGGGGGCCCTGGAGGCCCGGGTATTCCTGACCACAGGGAGTAGGCAAAAAGATTCTTTCAGTCAAACATGCATGCTGGCTGCCTAAGAGCTTCTTAAGGAAAGGAAGTTAATGGCTTACAAAGCAAGGGATGCAAGGAATTAGAGTAAGTAAGTCAGTAGTATCAGAGGTGAAACAGTATGTCTAATGGAGCCCAAGCTGAGAAATGGTGTGAATAGTCTGTTAGTAACTTAAACAAAATGAGCTAAGCAAAGCCTTCCTTCTCTTCAGAGCCACTCCTTTTGGCAGTTATCAGTTTATGATTTTGTTTTGCATTGCCATCCTGCTGCTTTCACACGATGGATGGATGGATGGGTGGATGGATGGGTAAATGGATAGATGGGTAGATGAATGTATGGGTAGATGGATGGGTGGACAGAGAGAGAGATAATAGGCTTTTAAGAAAATCTGGCTGATGAAAAAGGAATATCCGCTCAATTAAATTTAAAATCCTATTTGAAAACCAGAGTCTACACATGGGAATTGAGCCCAAATTCAATTCCTACTTAGCTTCTAAACTTCTCAGCATATTTTTTAGCATTTTTATTTTTCTCAGTGTAAAAGAGAACTATATATTTTATCCTACCCTTACTAAAATTCTGAAGATGTTAAGGTTTCTGTCTCTCTGGAAGAGTTCTGTGAGCTAGCAGGAATGTGATCGCCTGCATTTGGCAAAAAATTGCACTGAGCCACACTCTTTTTCCAACCCCCTGACCATCTCTGATCCAGTCTTACTTTGTTAAATATTGACTGGCTAGAGTTTGTCCCAGTGAAGTGACGCGAGGAATAACATGTAATATTAGCAGCACATGAGGAGACTGTTTCTGTGTGTGAGTCAGGCCTGGGTCCTGTCACCCTGGGCCAGAAGCAGTGCTCTCTGCGAGGACACTGAGACCCACGAGGAGGATGAGATGGCCTCCTGCTCGTCACTTGTGCACCCTCCTGCTCAGCGTCGAGCCGACAATGGGAAAGGCTTGGTCTGAGTCAGAGGTGGTCCGATGGAGTTGAAACAGAAGCGTGAGGAGCCTAGGCACCGGTCCTGAGAACCCGCCACTGCCCACACTCCCCCTGTTTCCATCTGCCAAATCGATGGGGCTGCTAAGGCGTTTCTACTCGGCCATTCTCTGCTCCTCCATCCCCACAGAGCTGGCAGCATCTAAGGAAAGGAGCATCACCATCCTTTGCCATGATTCTTCTCATACCTCTTGGACCATCGGGGCCAGGAGGTCCCTGATCTCCAGGCAGCCCCGGGTCCGGAATGTCACCCTCAAGAGCTCTTCCTGGGGCACCTGCAGGACCAGGCGGTCCAGGTATCCCTGAGAAGGGACATGTTCAGTTGTTAGTCTCATTACATTTGGAAGGCTTGGATTTAGTTACTGAGAGAAGGGCAAAGCATGCTGCTTCTTACCTGGGGGACCTGGGGGACCTTTGTCTCCGAAAAGTCCTGGAGGAGAAGTTCCTGGGCTCCCAGGGTCTCCTGTCTCGCCTTTTGGCCCGGGCATTCCCACTGGACCAGGTGGGCCCATTTTATGGGCACCTTAACGAGGAAAACAGCATTAGCACTGCATCTTCTCCTGGTGTGTCCCTGCTGTGGGGCCTGGAAAGGAACTGCTTCCAAATAGGCATGTGACAGGGATGCTGCCGGTCCTGCTGAGGCTCAACAGTGGCTCTAACGGTGACCCAGATGGCCGCACACTCTTCCTGGGTCGCCGTCTCCTGTCTTATGACCCGTCGCACTTGTCCAGCGTAGCTTTGATTTATTTTATGGTTATTTCCCAGATTCAAAAACACAACAGCTTAGTGACAATACTGACCCTTCAACCTCTACAAGGGAAAGAGTGAAACGAATGAGATCCGACGATAAGTGATTGTGAATAAACTGGTTTGAAATTTAAGGTAGAAACCGGCAAATCAATAGAAGGAATGTGCAGTTTCACGATGAAAAGGCAGAACTTCACTGGTTTCTTGGGGAGGGCACACATTTTACCAGGCTATTTGGAAGAGCCGCTAACTGAATCCTAAGTGAGGTAAATTAATTCTTGACCTTCCAAACTGTATCAAGGTTTTGCCCCTCCTCAACAATAGCTTCAAACCATGCAGCACAGCAATCCAACCCTTTTCCAACAGTCCCCCAAATCTGCATGTCTGATTCCAGCTACTTTGTCTGATTGTGAGTTCTTTTCCTGAGAAACGAATGCCACCAATGTGCATTCTATCCAAATAATGGAACAAGCTAAGATGTTGATGATTAGCCTATTTGTGGTATCAAAAATAACAGCAATTTGTTCAGGTAATTTGTTTTAGCAGCAGGCTATTGAAGGATGCTAGGAGTACTAATTAGACCCACCTGGTTGTACTTGGCATGACTATACATAAAACAAAACAATACCCCAAATTCCTGATTATTGGTTCTTTGTAACATTTTGAAAGCTAGCTCCACCTAAGCGATTATTCAGAGTATTTTTTAATAGACAGTCACAAGCAGTAGCAACAAAAGGCACTGTTAACCAACCATTCCTGCTTAAATTGGGTTTTCTCGAGTGTCTTTTTTATGTCATCACCAGCACTAAAAACAGTTCCAACATTGGGAATCTAAGCTAAACCACTGCCCTAGTTTCGCATCCGAATTTTGTGAAGGGAGGAAATACCAGCGGACTCTCAGGGTCCCCTGCCTGCTGTTCAGCCTCTTGCAAAGGGTTTGCTCTTACCTGAAGTGCCTTTGCTGCCTTTCTGACCCTTTAAACCGTGCAAGCCGTTCAGGCCGGGAGACCCGGAGGGACCTGAAACACATCACAGGTCTGTGACACAAAGTACACAAAGTACATCCTCTGGCTGTATTTTGCAGGCACAGTCCAGGGGAGGGTTAGCTGACGGGGACCCACAGATTCTCCAGGCAGGAACCAGGAGACCTCACCTTCATTTTTTTTTTTTTGCGGTACGCGGGCCTCTCACTGTTGTGGCCTCTCCCGCCGCGGAGCACAGGCTCTGGACGCGCAGGCTCAGAGGCCATGGCTCATGGGCCCAGCCGCTCCGCGGCATGTGGGATCTTCCCGGACCGGGGCACGAACCCGTGTCCCCTGCATCGGCAGGTGGACTCTCAACCACTGCGCCACCAGGGAAGCCCGAGACATCACCTTCTGAACATCACTATCAAAGCAGAATCCATGCCAGTGGTCATCACTAAATACGTTCATTTGATGGATGTTTTCTGTTAAGATGGCTTAACACATATTTTTCTTTATATATACACATATATATATTCTTTTCCATTCTGGTTTATCAGAGTATGTTGAGTATAGTTCCCTGTGCTGTACAGTAGGACCTTGTGGTTTATCCATTCTCTATATAATAGCTTACATCTGCTCACCCCAAACTCCCACGCCATCCCTCAACCGGGCATATATCCTATCACATAACTTGCTTTGGTTTTAACACAGGGCTGTTGGTTTATGACCATATCATGAAGCTCTCGCTCTCTCTTCCTTTCGCTCTCTTTCTAATCAGACATAGTCTAGAATTACTGAATCTTGGAATAGGAAAGGACCTCCAATTTTACAACAATAAAATGATCCTAGACAAGGAAAGGGATTGGCTGGGAGCAAACGCCCTCTTCCTTCCTCCCAGGCCCAGGATCTTCCCGTTCCACCACAGTCTGCAGATCCTAGTGTCTTCAGAATCCATCTGGATAAAGGTAGTAAGACAGTTAAGGACAGGTGGGGACGGTGGCACACTGGGGAATACACACCCTACTGATTTTTTTGAGCACCGTGTTACTCAGAAAGAACAGGCCTGCAGGTCAGGAGTGGCTGCAGCTGTTCCTTTGCCACCCCTTCTTTCAAAGAGAACCACTCTGATAGATCAATGGAACAGGATAGAAAGCCCAGAGATAAACCCACGGACATATGGTCACCTTATCTTTGATAAAGGAGGCAGGAATGTACAGTGGAGAAAGGACAGTCTCTTCAATAAGTGGTGCTGGGAAAACTGGACAGGGACATGTAAAAGTATGAGATTAGATCACTCCCTAACACCATACACAAAAATAAGCTCAAAATGGATTAAAGACCTAAATGTAAGGCCAGACACTATCAAACTCCTAGAGGAAAACATAGGCAGAACACTCTATGACATAAATCACAGCAAGATCCTTTTTGACCCACCTCCTAGAGAAATGGAAATAAAGACAAAAATAAACACATGGGACCTAATGAAACTTCAAAGCTTTTGCACAGCAAAGGAAACCATAAACAAGACCAAAAGACAACCCTCAGAATGGGAGAAAATATTTGCAAATGAAGCAAGTGACAAAGGATTAATCTCCAAAATTTATAAGCAGCTCATGCAGCTCAATAGCAAAAAAACACACAACCCAATCCAAAAGTGGGCAGAAGACCTAAATAGACATTTCTCCACAGAAGATATACAGACAGCCAACAAACACATGAAAGGATGCTCAACATCTTTACTCATTAGAGAAATGCAAATCAAAACTACAATGAGATATCATCTCACACCAGTCAGAATGGCCATCATCAAAAAATCTAGAAACAATAAATGCTGGAGAGGGTGTGGAAAAAAGGGAACACTCTTGCACTGCTGGTGGGAATGTGAATTGGTACAGCCACTATGGAGAACGGTATGGAGGTTCCTTAAAAAAATACAAATAGAACTACCATATGACCCAGCAATCCCACTACTGGGCATATACCCTGAGAAAACCATAATTCAAAAAGAGACATGTACCAAAATGTTCATAGCAGCCCTATTTACAATAGCCCGGAGATGGAAACAACCTAAGTGTCCATCATCGGATGAATGGATAAAGAAGATGTGGCACATATATACAATGGAATATTACTCAGCCATAAAAAGAAATGAAATTGAGCTATTTGTAATGAGGTGGATGGACCTAGAGTCTGTCATAGAGAGTGAAGTAAGTCAGAAAGAGAAAGACAAATACTGTATGCTGACACATATATATGGAATTTAAGAAAAAAATGTCATCAAGAACATAGGGGTAAGACAGGAATAAAGACACAGACCTACTAGAGCATGGACTTGAGGATATGGGGAGGGGGAAGGGTAAGCTGTGACAAAGTGAAAGAGCGGCATGGACATATATACACTACCAAACGTAAGGTAGATAGCTAGTGGGAAGCAGCCGCATAGCACAGGGAGATCAGCTCGGTTCTTTGTGACCGCCTGGAGGGGTGGGATAGGGAGGGTGGGAGGGAGACGCAAAAGGGAGGGGATATGGGAACATATGTATATGTATAACTGATTAAATTTGTAAAAAAAAAAAAAAAAAAAAAAGAAAAGTAGTAAATCAATGCTTGTAGTTAGCATAAATTTCAAACACTGAGTTAAATACTCCTTCCACTTTCCTGTAGTCTATACTGAATCCACTTATCCTGTTACAATTTAAATTGATGTCTCAATGCATTTACTTCCGTTTCTTGGTTGGTGCTACATAACTGAGCTACATGAGAATTTTTTAGCAAAAGGGTGGGTTTTGTTTTTGTTTTTGTTTGTTTTTTCTTCTTTTCAGGCTCCAGAAATCACCCTGCAGATTGCTTCTCGTCTTCCTGCCATGGAAGCCTCAGACAATGCCTTCCAAGGTTCCTTTTTCTATCAGAGTGCTGAAAACACATGGTTTGTTAGGCGAGAGTGTCTGGCATCAGTGGGAAGTTTCATTCTGCTGTTGATCCACTGCCTGGCCCACGTCGCTGTCGATGACGTCCAACAGGACTCCAACCCCACCTTTCTGAGGTCATTTTACAAGTATATTAGGAAAAACAAAGATCTTCTCCTTTTTACCAACATGGAACACTTCCTGAAAAGCATCCTCGCTGCAGAGCAACAAATCCCAAGAAAACCAAGAGATCAGCTTGGGGATGAAGATAAGATCTAGAAAGAAAATGGTGGCCTCATTTCAAGTCTGCATTATTAAAAGGTGTTAAATAAAAAAAAAAAAAAGAGAACCACTCTGATGCCTCTTGGAAACTAGTAAATTTATTTCATGATGATCATGAAAACTCCATTCTCTGTGATTAGACAGGATCTCGCTGATGCCTGCATCTTCTTCCAGAACCTTCTGTCAGGTGTCAATATAGTTCTCTAAGGAGCCATCTACTAATCTGACTTTACATAAGTTGTCACTGAAAGCCGAACACCTATAAATCTATAGATTGATAAATATATATTTATATTTACATTTATATAATACATATAGCATATATATAATACGTTATATATATTTGCCATATATAAATATATAGATTTGTAGGCAACAAGTAAAGGGAAGGAGGGAGAGAGGGGGTAAGAGGCAGATAACTAACAGATATAGAACATCTCCTAGCTGCTGAGCTTCTGCCAAGTGCTCCACCCACGTCCCACTGATTGGTGGGGGAGAAAGAATCTTCTCCTCAGCCCCTGGCCAAGCCTGGTAACCTTCCTATTTCATTAATGGATCTTCCATCCAGAAACGGTTCTTTCTCATCTGAGGCTAAAAGCCCCTCAGAACACAGCCAGCCATTCATTCAGTTAAGGGTCCCAGCCCTCGAATTTGTGATAATCACACCCTCAGCTTATGATGAACACAGAGAAGCGCCCCTCATCTACCCCCATGACACCTATGTAGAGGTCCCTCAGTGCCCTTCTGCCAGGCCCATCCTACTCTGTACAACAGTCCTGTCTGCGGTGGCTGGTTTACATTGGATGAATTAACTGAGCGTGATCAGGTCTTATTAGTTGTTCTATCCCACCACTTAGCATAACTCCTGACACACAGTAGGTGCTCAATAAATGTTTGTTGAATGAATGAGTGAGTGAATGAATGAATCAGTGAATGACCAAGTGTGGAACAGGGAGGGTGAGGGATTGAACAGGTGGAGAGAAAGCTATAAAGGGTAGATTGCAATCTCTATTTGCATGTCACATCTTTCATTGATAGATTTATCGGATGAGTAAGATTTGGGGAAGTTAGTACTATCCATTTGCATATAAAGAATTCAAGTGCTAATTATTATCTCTTCATTAAAGCAAGTCCCCTGTACACCTCTTACTGGATGATGGAACAGTTAGTTGGTTCCATTTTATTTTTTATCAGTACCAGAAACAGAGTTATTCTATTTTTAAAATCTAAACGTTAGATTGGTAGGAATAAGCCATACTGTCTTGCACCAAAAAAAAAAAAAGCAGGGGGTGGGAATGCACCCTTTTTTTCCCTAAAGCTCTTATTTCCTAACCACTTTTATCAGTTCTGGCTGAGCTTATTTTCCAATTCTCTTTCCTATTTATGAGCAAATGTTTCAAGTTTGCACCAAAAGAACACACAGACCTTCTTCATCGGCCAAATCTGGATATTTATTGCCATCTATCTGAAATGATGAGACATTTTTTGAGACTACGCTGCTGTTTCACTGTGTTTTGATCTCCAGCTTAAGCTACCAAGATTGATGGCTTGGGGACTTGGCTGGGGGTGGCACGTCTCAGCTCCTGCCGACCCTCCATTGTCACATCGACACGTCCAGGTCCTGCACTGTCACAGCCTGAGCCTCTCGCCATGGTTGACTCTGATCTGACGCACTGTTATCTCTCTACATTGAATGCAGCTCCATCTGGGTAGGGTTTTAAGGGCAATTTTTCCTTTTTACTGAAAGCTTTTTTATCCATCCCATCTCTAAATCAAAAAGTTGTTCATGCATAAAATATATACCAGGCAGAGGAGAGGCAATTAGTCTCACAAAGCACATTCCTTGGTAATGAGCGTTTTCTATTCACCTCTCTGGTCATCCTCGGCCTTAACAACCATCATTTAAGGCCAGATCTTGCTGCACTCACAGGCCAGGGTGCCCCCACTCTAGTCAGAGAATCTACTCTCCCACCCCAGCCATAATCATAATAGCAGCTTCTAGCTATGTGAGCCAGTTGACTCTTCGTGACTGGATTCCCTCTCTGAGGTTTTCTTTGGTTCTAAAGCCTGAAAATGCTACTCTATCCCCAGGGACCTTTAACAGGTGAACACTTTTACTAGGGTGACCAACTCGTCCCTGACTGCCGGTGACTTTCTTATACTTCTAGCGCTAGAAGTTCTGTGTCCTGAGCAGCCCCTCCGTCCCAGGCAAAACGGGACAGCTGGTCACCCTAACTTGAAAGCCAAAGGGAAAGAGAGACCTTTCTTTGTGACTACAGGTAAAGGTTGAACGAAGTGGAAAACGTTATCAAAACAGATTCTGAAATAAGATTGAATTCTTTTTTGATTCAAAAAATACACGAGTGCCTACCAAGGGTGTCCCCTTGGTAGAGCCTAAGACATGGTCCCCTAACAGCGAAGTTTCAGTCCCCAAATGCACTTAGTGACAGGAGCTGACCAGACAATGGGAGCAAGAGAGAAACAATCCCTGACTTGACAGAACAAACAGGCAATTACCTCAAGAGTGGTAAGTGCCGTGGAGGCGGGAGAGGGAGGACACTAGTTGCAGAAAAGGAGGGAGGATATTTCTGTGGTTTTCACAGCTGTAAGGTGCCCGGCATTTCTATGTTGATAAAAAGACATTTCTAGGTGCTTTTTTCTTATGAAATAGTTTACCTGCTACCCACCAAAATAACCCAGTCCACATTCTTTACACATTCTCATGCTAAAGCTTATCATTCTAGGTTTCCATTATTACATTCTTTTAAAAAAATTTTTATTTTATTTATTTATTTTTGGCTGCATTGGGTCTTTGTTGCTGCGTGCAGGTTTTCTCTAGTTGCGGTGAGCGGGGGCTACTCTTTGTTGTGGTGCACGGGCTTCTCATTGCAGTGGCTTCCCTTGTTGCGGAGCACGGCCTCTAGGCATGTGGGTTTCAGTAGTTGTGGCACGTGGGCTCAGTAGTTGTGGTTCATGGGCTCTAGAGTGCAGGCTCAGTAGTTGTGGGGCACGGGCTTAGTTGCTCCGTGGCATGTGGGATCTTCCCGGACCAGGGCTGGAACCCGTGTCCCCTGCATTGGCAGGTAGATTCTTAACCATTGAGCCACCAGGGAAGCCCTCCATTATTACATTCTTATATGAATGCCTAACTAGGAAATCGAGCATCTTCTTTTTAGAGGCATAGGTACTGGAAAATTTAAGTCTAGGCATCAAGCCATTTTTATATATGTTGAAGTTAAAGTTTAAATCTGATTGAACACAAGCAAGACTCAAGAGTCCATATGGCTTGTTCCAGTGGAGCAAACAACTTTGAGTTCAGCAGCTGGTTTGTTCAAACAAGATAATCAGTCCCTTTGACTTATTTAGAACATACTTCAAATATTTAGTTTCTCAGTTCAAAGTGTTTCTGCCCGAGTGTGGTTCATTTTTCTATCAGCATGATAAACTGCAACAATGGATTTATATTGGAGATGTTTTCATTTCCTAGGAATGTATTTCACTGTTTTGTGGGGTTTTTTTTAAAGACTGTGCTGTTCACTGAGCTGTTTGCAGGGAAACAGTGTCCCTGCATGGTCAGGAAGCATCACTGCAGCAACCGTCTGTGCACTGGTATGAATATTTGGGTTGATATATTCATTTTCTCACCTTCTCTTCTTAACAAACTTATTATTTCATAGCATCGAATTATGATGTAATTGGAGATAATTTTGTTGTTCGGTCAAATTCATTAACTGTTAGTTTTTAAATAACATATCATACTGAAGTTATGTGATAAATGCGAACTAATTCAAGGGGAGGAAGAATCAACAATAGCAACATGAACCTCGTCATTTTAGTCAAACTGAGAGCATAAAATGGCACCAGGACACTTGAAAATCCTTGCCATTTCACTAAACTAGGAGGGGAGGAAGAAGTGGAGATGCAGTAGAAGTAAAGTAATGGAAAATGTTTTCTTTTGCTTCTTTATCAATTTTGTCCTCCAGACACTCAAAAGAGCATCAAAGAATATCCCGCCAGGGCTACAGGGATTGCCAGAGACAGGAAACAGCCACAATAACCAGTGAAACTCTTAAAAATACAAAATTATTTTGCTTGGAACCCTAAATTTATCACCAATCACTATACTTCACATTACTAAAAATGCCAGTGGAGAGGAAGAGGAACAGTACAAAGATATCTTGTGGTGGGAGCTTTTCCCGTCTAGCTATTTGGCTGCATAGAAGTTCGCAAGTGTACCAACTCTTCAAACTAAATGGTTTCCCTCTCTACAGAGGCACTAGGTAATACTTACCACCACACTACTACTTGCTGGAAAACTGGAGTTATTTGAAATCTAGCTGATGAGTGAAGAGGTGAGTGTATGGAGAAACATTACTTGGATTTTCAAAACAATAGACTGACTAAGCCCCTAAGAAGGGATTTCCAATTCTTTTGAGAGGAAGTACTTTTTATTTTACCAAAAGTTAGTGTATGTATGGGCCAACAAGCAGAAGGTAAGTGGGAGGAAAAAGGAGGAAGGAGATAGAGGGGTCTCAGTTATAGAAATCTACCAAGTAAGGCTGGACCCTTCAACTATTGATCGAAGTGAGGACAGACTCTCAACCGCATAGCTATTTGTTCAGTTGTTCATTCTCTATTTTTCCATTAATTAATTAATTGTATTTATTTATAAAAATAAATTTATAAAATTATAATTTTTTTAAAATTTATAAATATATTTAAATTTTTATGTATTTCTATAAATAAATAAATACTTACAATAACCAACCAACAGACTTACTAGGAATATACTGGTACCAAGGATACAAAAAATAGTTCTTAAAACTAAAAATAGAGCTACCATATGATCCTGTAATCCCACTCCTGGGCATATATCCAGAGAAAACCATAATTCAAAAAAGATACATGAACCCCAACATTCACTGCAGCACTATTTACAATAGCCAAGACATGGAAGCAACCTAAATGTCCACTGACAGATGAATGGATAAAGAAGTTGTGGTAACATACACACAGAGGAATATTACTCAGCCATAAAAAAGAATGAAATAATGCCATTTGCAGCAACAAGGATGGACCTAGAGATTATCATACTAAGTGAAGTAAGCCAGAAAATGAAAGACAAATATGATATGCTGTTGTTTATATGTTGAATCTAAAAAAAAATTGGTACAAATGAACTTATATTCAAAATAGAAATAGACACACAGACATAGAAAACAAACTTATGATTACCAAAGGGGAAAGGGGTGGAGGGATAAATTAGGAGTTTGGGATTAGCATATACACACTACTACACATAAAATAGATAATCAACAAGGACCTGCTATCTAGAACAGGGAACTAAAATCAATATTTTTAAATAACCTATAAGGGAAAAGAATCTGAAAAATATATGTATATATGTATGTATAACTGAATCACTTTGCTGTACACCTGAAACTAACACAACATTGTAAATCAACCATACTTCAATTTTAAAAAATGATTCTTGCTTTTTAAAAAAGACCTCTAAACAAACAAATATGATACAACGTAAGTGTTATCCTAGAGGTATACACAAGGTACCCATGGGAAAAAAAAATTCTAAAATGAAAGAAATGGACTGAAAAGGAATAAGTACCAGGGCTGTATGGAGGGGCATGAATATTTGTTAATAACAAATTATTCTATTCTATTCTATTCTATTCTATTCTATTCTATTCTATTCTATCCCACCAGACCTATATTATTACCAGTCTATTATACTTTTCAAGGGAAAAAAGTTAACCAGGAAAAAAATGTTTCTCTATCAAACAAAGATAATAAAAATTAATTCCTCTTTCTCCATAGCATCTTACTCTTTTCCTTTTCCTTTGCACAAATGACAAAAATACATTTAATATGTCTCCCCTACTAAACTGTGAGCTCTGTGAAGGCAGGAACCATGTCTATTTTCTTCAAAATTGTGTGCTTAGTATCGCACAATTAATTGTGTCCTAGAATCTAGGACACAACAGGAGCTTGACTACGTGAGGAAAGAATAAATGAAAAGGCTGGAACATCATGGAAAACAATAGGGGAAATGCAGCCCATAGCACAGGGAGATCAGCTCGGTGCTTTGTGTCCACCTAGAGGGGCGGGATAGGGAGGGTGGGAGGGAGACGCAAGAGGGAGGAGATATGGGGTATATATGTATACATATAGCTGATTCACTTTGTTTTACAGCAGAAACTAACACAACATTGTAAAGCAATTATACCCCCAATAAAGATGTTAAAAAAAAATGAGTGGGCAGCAGCATCATTTTGGTAGAGCGGGTCAAGAGACCAGGCAAGTGCTGCCCAAGTAAGAAAGAACAGGAGGCGGCAACAGGCACCCTTGGGAAGAGCCAGGACCCAGTGTGTGTCATTAGGGTGCTAGAAAGGCACTGTGAACTTGTGGGAGCATCATTGGCTGGAGCTTTCTGATGGGTCGGGCCTCCTTTTGACTTACCTTTTATTCCCGGAAGACCTGGTGCCCCTGGATCCCCCACGAGGCCTCTTGGCCCAGGATCCCCCATTTCTCCTGGATGTCCCTGCAGCCCAGGCAGCCCTGGATTACCTGAGGACGACAGGGAGGTTTTGCAGACACCCAGATGATATGAGTTTCGTGAAATGGGAAGGTCATCTATGTTCTTAATCTATGGGTAACTGGGATACTGTTTTATTACTTTTTCTTTCTAGACCTCCTAACTTAATCTCAAGAGGAGAAAATACACTTGAGTGATTAAAGTTGCCAATTATGCTTCGAAATGCTCACTTGATTCTGAATTGGCAAGAGGGGGAGCTGTTAAAATGTTGTGTTGAATGTGTGCTGTTTGGCTTAAGTCTAAAGGAGGAAAGGAGACCAGCCTCCTGAATGGTAGGTGCATGAGGGAAGGTTGGAAAGGAGCTTTCCTCTGTCAGACCATCACTTCGTGCCTGGTGTCTTCCTAGGTGCATGACAGGTGCTGTCTTCGTTTACTCCCAGACCAACTCAGTGATATTGATCTATCTCCAAATTACAGGTGAAGAATAGTACATTTAAGTGACTTGTCCAAAGTCACAGGTCGGGGAAATGGCAGAGTCAGCTTCTTCCCCTACACCAAGAGATAGATGAGTGCCCGGGAACTCTCCAGGCTCCTTTCGAGGTACCTGGACACCCCGCTGGTCCAGAGGAGCCAGGCGGTCCTGGCCTTCCGGGTGGTCCTCCAGGTCCTTGAACACCGGGCAAGCCCTGCTCTCCAGGTTCTCCCAAATGTCCTAAAGGAAGAAGGACCAAACATCTGAGTAGCTGTAGTTGCTCTTCAAGGTGGTGAATCTATAAAACCTCCAACTTCAGCTCTTTCTTTTCTATTCTTACTTATTTACATGTACAATTTTTCTGTTGAAAAGATAACATTAAGGAAAAATGGAAAACAAAACACCTGTAATCCCACCAATTTAACACAGTGTTTCATATGTATAACAAATGTGCAAATAAGGCCTACAATTTTATATTCTGATTTTTTAATTAGCTAGCATTGTATCATAAGTAGTTTTCCAAGTTTGATATCATTTTCCTAATTACTGTTTTTAAATAACTGGCTGATAGCTTATTGAGTTAACCCTAATTAAATGAATTAATCTAATGTTCTCTACTGTTGGCCATCCATGTTATTTCTAACTCTTGCTGTTATGCATAATGATCTTTATACATCTTTAATCCATTTTTTCTCCTATTAAATTATTTCCTCAGGAAAAACTCCTAAGAGTAGACTTTTTAGGTAACACAGTCTGATATTTTTGTTCTTTTTAATGCATTTTTAAATGCTCAAGGATTTTAAAGTAAATCACAGACATCGTGGAATTTCATCCCTAAATATTTCAGGAGGTAAGTCTGAAAAATAAGAACATTTTCCTATGTGGCCAAAGTAACATGATCACAGTCAAGAAAATTAATAATGGTCCTTAATATCATATAATCCTCCTTCCATATTTGAGTTTTCTCCATCGTCCCCTTAATGTCCTTCACAGCTGGTTAGTCCACACCAGGTCCCATTCCAGAACCACACATTACATCTGGTGGATACATCTATTAGGTTAAAAAACACCTACTACAGTCCCCTTCTCAGGACAGTGACGTGCTGAAGAGAAAGGCCCAACTGTTCTTAAGTCTTCTAGAACAGACCATTCAGCATTTGGTTCTTGACAGAGGTTGCCAAATGGTTTGGATAAATGCTCTACCAGCTCACAGCCCCACATGTCACCCACACACAGCCCCAAGACCATAATTCCATGTGCTCACTGAGGACTTTTTAATTTGTTGATTTGTTTTCTTGATAATTTAGTAAGGATGAAATGATATTTCAGACTTACTTTAAATTACATTTCTTTGATTACTAGAGAAGATGACTTCCCCATGTGTTTATTTATAATGTATGACTTTAATATCAATACAATTTATCTTTGTAGGATAAACCATTAGTCTGTGCTGAAAATGACCAGTTGAATCTGCAAATAAAATATATGGTTCTGTATTTACAAACCCATGGAGGTCATAGTCACTATTTATTAAAACACACAAGAGAAATAAGCCTATGTTAGTCTACACTTGTTCCCAATCAAATTTAAGATCTATGAGCTTCACTGTGTATTGTTTTCTTCATCCTGAAAATATTCCTGCGGTAAAGGTAAGGCAGCCTTTTCCCACCTCCAAATGAAAAAACTGAAATATTAAAGCCTTGCCTCTCCAATCATCACATTTATATTAAGAACAGAACCTGTGAGTTAATCTGTACTGTATTTTCTCTCTGAAATAGAGAAAAGGGAGGTAGAACTGAACCCAATACAATCATATAAAATCCCCTGAGACAGGCTGCAGATTTACGCCTTCTTGACAGGCTTGTTCAAATTCAATGCAGCTTTTTTCAAGGCAATGGAAATTGCATGTTTAGGTAAACTCTATGAATAACATACGATGTAATTTTAAAATTTTAAGCAAAAGCCATAGCATTTGGGAAAGGGAACCATTTAAACGGTGACAACCACAGGAGACCAGAGAAATTACACCAAGGCAAATTTTCTTGAAAAAGTTAGCCTACATATAAAATAACTCAGTTCTATGATGTTTAACTTACAATATTAGGTAATATCAAAGGTTTCCATTTTGGACTCCTTTTAGCTTATAAAATCTTACTATCTTAAAGGTTTACATAAAAATACCAGTAAGTGTGGAAAAATCTCTTCATGTTTTGCTGACTGATGGTGACAATGATGAATTACACGTTACATTTGTGTAGCAATTTTTAGTTTATAAATTGCTTTCAAGGAATCTCATTTGATCCTCAGAACAACCTGTAATATGCATAGAGCCAGTTTACAGGTGAGGAAATAGCTCAAAGATGATAAGCAACTTGCCCAAGACCATATGCTCAGTGGTAAAGGAGGCTGACTTTGAACCAGTGGTTTTCCTTTCTGAGACCTCCCTCTGGGACTTTTTATGAGCTTCCACAATGCTAACCTCAAAGCTATTTTCCCCTCCAAATGTACACGTAAGCTGTACATTTCAGTTAAAATATTATATTATCTAAATCTATTTGACCATGCCAGAGGTAAAAGACCTGTATGAAAGGGAGAGGGAAAGGAAGTTTTTGCCAGTGCAATAGCTTGTTTTTCTGTTAGACTTCCATTTTAGCAATCTTATGGTATAAAAACAAAGATTAATTCATTCTCCTGATTTTAAATGTTCCTTCCCAGTGTCCATAATTTACTGAATTGTGGATATTTATAGAGTGTAAAGACAACTCAAACTCTATAAAATTTCTGAAGTTAAAAATAATAAAAAATTTGATTTATTCTTTAAAGTAAGTAAGTAAATAAATAAAAACAAAGAAATAAAATTTCCCATAATAGTTCTGCTCAGATATTCTTTCTGTTGTATGGAATGAAACATGGCCATTGCCGAAGAGAATTTTAAGGTAATACACAAAACTATTAATATGAGATATTTTAATTTAAAGTGGACCCATCTAAATACAAGCCTGGCTTCTAACCTGTCCACTATCAGCTGAATGACACTGGGCATCACTTATTGAATCAATCATCTGTGGAGAAACAAATTCTTTCCAGGCAGTGGATATCCCTGTGCACAGAGCTTTGTACATTTGTCTTATTATTGACTTAAGATATATTCTTACATGTGGAATTACTAAGTAAAAGCATGTGTATGTTTTGTCAGCTGTGGGTCGTCTACTGTAACGAGCCACAACCTCTACCGGAGAGCAGAAACTCACTGGAACATCACAATCTGTTCTGAGGAATTACACATCTATTGTTGCTGATAAATGAAGTGCTGTTTTGAAAGATGGAGATTTGTTGTTGATGATGAGGCTTTACGTTTTTTTGGTTTGGTTTTCAGTAAATTAGATACTTAGTAAATGAGGTATTCAATCATATCTCAGCAACTGCACTCCTCAGAGCATTCATCTATGCTTTTCTTTTTTCTTTGGCCACACCGTGAGGCTTGTGGGATCTTAGTTCCTTGACCAGGAGTCGAACCCGTGCGCCCTGCAGGGAAGTGCAGACTCCTAACCACTGGACCCCCAGGGAAGTCCCTCGCCTATGCTTTTCCGAGTAGGAAAGAAAGGGCTGGAATGACAACCTGCAGCTGTAGTCAGCTGAGTGGTTATTGTTAATGTATCATTTTTAGTTATAGATTTGCAAAACAGTCCAAATTTTAATTGCTTGCAATAATCATTTTTGACCCTGCCAAAATGTGGACATGCCTAGGGACGTGTGTTGTTAACATCCTAGGTCATGGGAGCCATGGTGGAGAAAAGATGGTGAGTTGCTGGTGTATAATCCTGGTGTCCTCCTAGGCCAGTGCTTATACATAATCCTTCTGATAGGTATCTTAAAGAGTGAAGGGAGAATATAATACTGATACAACCATTGCTAGCTAGGAAGATAAAGTAATTGTACTATTTTTCAAACCAAACTTACTCTTTTTTGTTTTAATAAGAAAAGTATGTAGCTATACCTGGATATCCAAGGCTACCTGGCTCACCCTTTGGACCAGGTAGGCCAAACTGAATTGCAGGTTCCCCTTTGTATCCTGTAAGTGATAAAATGCACATAACATTATTTAAGAGTTTAATTTTGTTCCTACAAGTGACTTAATAACTTTCATGATACTTCCCTTTATAGTCTATCCTCAATGTTCCAGGAGAGGATTTTTGAAACAATGCTTTTTTTTTTTCTTACGTAACAAATAGACACATAGATGCAAGCTGTGATTTAAACACACACACACACACACACACACACACTATTTTATAGTTCATAACAGTCATAAGAGACTATAGATCTTAATAAGTTTAAAATTTTAAATTTTCTAAAATAATTTCAAATTTAGGTATCTATTTAAGAAATTACTTGGCACTGAGTATCCTTATGTTGTTTTTTAGAAACAGAAAGCAGAAACTGTCACTGTTTCAGCTGCTGCAATCACATTTCAAGCTCTCTTCAAGGAAGCTCAACTCAGTGTCCTTGTAAAAAAACGAAATCACAAGTCATCTTATTGATGACTTCACAAGAGATGGCACTTTGTAGGCCATTGTAGGCAGTTGTAGGCCATTGTAGGCAGTGACCCCTACAGTCCCACAGAGCTGTTCCACACTGCTGCTGCATCCTTCCAGACACAAGGACTTACATTATAGCTGGGAGCCAATTACAAATGGAGGACTCAAAATGGTATGGTAGGGAAGGTCAAGAAATTGATGGGATTACAAGAGAAGAAGAGAGCTAATTAGGCACATTTTAAAGCACCTACACATGAACACCCCTTTTAAGGGGTCCCACCCACACCTATGGTAGGTTCTCTTCCACCTGACCCTACTCATAATTGTGGTTAATTGTTTGAAGGGTATGAATCTGGTCCATCCCAGGTAAGCCAGTCTTTCCTTTAGGAATTGTAATAAAAAGTAAGAACTTGAGGCCCTTGCCTATTGAGGCAGAAATCAAAAGCATTTTCACGATGTCCTAATATAGAGCATGATCAAGTGCAATCCAAACACATCCAGAAAGGATACTGAAAAGAGAGTGATAAAGCCAATTGGTAGGCAGGTAAGTAAAAAACAGACCATGGAGAAAAGTCTCAAGAGAAAAATCCATGGATTTCCCAAGGGCTAGGTTCCTTCAGACTATGGTCCTGCAGAACTATCTTATCTGCGGGCTCCATGAGACAGCTTTTACTCCAAGTACCTTCATTGCATTTCGTTTCCTTGCAAACACGGCCAAATACAAGTAGGAAGGAAACAAGAAGAAATAGAAATTGAGTTATTTGTAGTGAGGTGGATGGACCTAGAGTCTGTCATACAGAGTGAAGTAAGTCAGAAAGCGAAAGACAAATATCGTATGCTAACACATATATATATGGAATTTAAGAAAAAAAATGTCATGAAGAACCTAGGGGTAAGACAGGAATAAAGACACAGACCTACTTGAGAATGGACTTGAGGATATGGGGAGGAGGAAGGGTCTGTGACAAAACGAGAGAGTGGCATGGACATATACACAGTACCAAATGTAAGGTAGATAGCTAGTGGGAAGCAGCCGCATAGCACAGGGAGATCAGCTCGGTGCTTTGTGACCACCTAGAGGGGTGGGATAGGGAGGGTGGGAGGGAGGGAGACGCAAGAGGGAAGAGATATGGGAACATATGTATATGTATAACTGATTCACTTTGTTATAAAGCATAAACTAACACACCAGTGTAAAAAAAAAAAAAAGAAGAAATAGGTTTGTTCTTTGCGAGAGGCCAAGGGTCTATAATAAATGGACAGATGAGTAGAAGAGGACTGAGTTCTGAACACTGAAGCTATAAAATGTCAAAATAAAATATGAAAACTTCCCTATTTGTAACTATTTCTGAAGAGAAGATCTAAGTTATTCTTTCTGAATAAATACATGTTCACAGTTCATTTTTTTCTTACAGCAATTATCAAGTTATTTATGGAGTGTCTCTCAAAGCATAAAGCATGTTTCACTGGTAGTAAGGGAGAAGATTTTTAGGTGGTTCACTAATTACTGTTTCTTATTTTAAAGTTATTTATTTTAATCTGTATTAAAATAAAATATAACTGTACCACAAGCCTATGAATTCACAGATAGTGAGGTTAAGGCTAAGGTTAAAAAGGTGAGTCATTTTAAAGTAGATTTAAAGAAAAATATTAATCCAATGGTACACAAAAATAGTAAAAATATTAAAGCTTTTGTGTAAATGCTGCAATTTAAGATACCCTGAATTTGTTTGTTTTGTTTGTCTGGATAAAGGGTTAATGAAACCTCTCTTTCTCTGAGGACATTTTTTACCTTGGGCTAACTTCCTGTTCCTATTTCTCTGGAAACCTGATAAAGGTAGAATGCAAGTTGTGTTACAAGGCAAGACTGTCTTTGGCACAAATTAAACTAAGGCCTGTGAGGCCAAATTCAGCCTGCAGCCTGTTGCAAAGAAAGTTTTATTGGAACACAGCTACACCCCTTTGTTTGCATATTGTCTATGGCTGCTTTCATGCTGTGTGTGCTTTCATGCACAGCTGTTATAGCAGAGACCACACAGCTGAAGATATTTATGATCTGGCCCTTTGAGAAAAACACATTTGCTGACCCTTGGCTTATGGTAAAAATAACTCAATTGTAAATTATGTGTGGCCCAGGAATTCTTAAGTAAACTATTAGCACTTGGTGGGAAGTCATGGCTTTGGCCTTCTCTGTGTACCATGACTCTTGTAACTGGGTCCCCAAAAGCTGTACCTATGGAGTCCTTAGAAGAGATACTGGCTCCTGTGGGGCACGGGGACATGGACCACCAATGCGGATGTGTCTCCTGGAACCTGAGCTGTCACTTACAGAGCTGCAGTCACTAGAAGGACAGCTGAGAGTACTCCCACCAAGGAGGAAATTATGCTATGCCTGCAGGCATGCTGTTTTCTATATGGTACCCTTGGATCTGAATGACAAATATAGATGATTTAGGTCTTGTTTGACTATCTAGTAGAGTCTAAAAAGAACTCTTTGAATGTTGCAGTTTGTTTGATATACTTTACTTTTCATGCCAGAGGTACTTGCTCACAATGCTACAAATACCCAGGACTATGAGCTTGATGGATGGCTGCTGTATCTCCAAACCATACCTTTAGGTCCTCTTGTACCATCAATTCCTGAAAGTCCAGGGGGCCCTGGAGAACCTGGCTCACCCTGATAGTTTAATGAAACAGAAATAAGATTGTAATTGAATTTCAAATACAAATGACACATGCTTGACATGATCCAGTTATAATTTTCTAGAACTAACTTGGTTTTTATAATTTGCAGTGGTAAAGAAAATTGGAAATGCATTGCAAGCATACTACTACATGCATCTAGGTTTTAAAAGTTGACGAAACTCTTCCAGAATTAGTGATACCAACTGGGGGCACCCGAATCTCAATACTTGACTGCAAAAGAGTAACTGCATCACATCACTTGAACTTTAAGTTTTGAATGAACAAATTGATATGAAATAAACTGTTATAATTTATACCCAAAACTTTAAAAATCTATTTTATTCCAAAAGATGGGTAGCAAAGTATATTATACATTTTCCAGGAATTATGATGTAGGCTACTACCTTTGTACTTCCTGGGCTCTCAAGGGGTATTTTGCTCATGATTTTAAAGATAAAGTATATGTACAGCAAAATCTATGATGCCTGCAATTGGATAGGAAGGCTTAGTAACTAGAATTTGGGTCATTTTTCAGATGACTCTTTGCTCTGGTAAACCAGCAGTCCTCAGGCAAGTCTCTATGGAGCTGTTTAAACAAGGCTGGGGGTAGAATGTGGAGTAAGTGACTTGATCATTTATGTCACTGGAACCAGGCATAAGCACTGGCCAGAATTACAGTTACATCATGGCCTTCTAGAAGTTTCCATTCTTCCCTTGACCAACTCCTTAGGTTCTAAAAGCCAGTGAAGGACTGTGATGTACACTGGCAAAGTAAGATGACTTTCGGGCATCCCGAGAGCAGAAAACTCTTATTATTTCTTTCCTTCCAAAACAGCAGTTGCTTACCTGGTCACCTGGAAATCCCGGAAAGCCAATGAGCCCTCTTAGCCCAGGTGAGCCTGGAGGGCCTGGGGGTCCAGGAAGGCCTGGCTGCCCCTTCCTCCCGGGCTCCCCTCTGTGAAATCCAGGTGGTCCACAGCTTCCCGGCTCTCCTTTCTTCCCTTGTAGCCCAGGATGGCCTTTATCACCTGATGGGGTTGGAAGTGTTACAGACCTCTTGGAGGAAATCTCTTGAACTTTAAGGGATAGTTAAACTATTGTGACAGGCGATAGTTAGGCTGTGGGTCTTGGTCCTACTTATAGGAGACGAAGCCATCTCCCAGGAACTGGGAGTCCTAATTCCTGCCCTAAGCTTCATCACAATGGGTTTCTGGCTTCCGTGACCTCACTGTAAAAGGAGCCGCCCATGAAAAGACTCAAGGCTATCCCGGGGGGAATGAGCAGCATCACCTGCTTTATTTTAACATGCTCATTTTACAAATGAGGAAGGACCTACCCAGAGAACTTAAAACATTTATTCCCTAACAACTAGTTAAGGAGAGGGCCAACAAAAGAACCCAGGTCCCATGCAAATTAAGTCTAAACTGGGAAAAGAAAACACAAACATGGTTGTCAAAATCCTTGCTCTGGGGTGTTTCTGAGGACCAGCAGGCATCGAGGGGCTTGTTAGAAAGTCAGAGGCAGACGGGCCCAGACCTGCTGATTGAGTATCTGCGTTTTAACAAGGGCCCCAAGGGATGCACACGAAGGCTGAGTAGCACCCACTGAAATGAGTTGGACAGTCATTGTGCTCCTCATTTTAAGATCAGCCAGCGAAACCAGGAATACTTTAAACCTGGTACCAATATTTCATGGATCTGTCTGGACTGATCCTAGTTTGGAATATCCAAATCTATAAACACATATGAACTACAGCTAAGTTTTAGCATGGAAAGAAAAGTACCAGGAGGTTCTGTAGTGTATATTTTTATTTTTATCTAAAGAATGACCTTTCCTAATCTCCGAATTACAGTTTTCTTGGGAAAGTTGTCTAATATGCATGCTTGTTTGAATGACCTGTAAAGAAGTCAACTTATTTGATATGGTTAAAAAAAACATAAGCATTTACCTTCTTCTCCTGGGAATCCACCATCTCCAGGAGGTCCAGGTTCCCCGGCTTCCCCCTTTTTAGAAATAATATCCATTTCTCCTTCATATCCTGGGGGTCCTCTTGCTCCTTTGGATATTAATTATATAAGAGCAAAACAAAAGGAAGCACCACACACGTGATTATTCTGTTAGAGCTCCTCACTCCCAGTTTGCAAATCCCCATTTAACCTACTACACTGTATTTATGTTCATAGATTGCACGGTATCAACATTGTTGATTGACTTCCTAAAGGAAGGGCCATGCCTTTTACATTCCTTTCCCAACTTGTCCAGCAAAGGGGACTGGTGTACACTGAAGGCTCACTGAATGTTTGCTAAATTCAACCAAACTCGTCTCAGAGTCTTCAGTAAAAAGAGACGGGCTTGAAAAGTTCCAGGTCAAAAATACATCTCTTTGTCACAGCTTACCCTTCCCCCTCCCCATATCCTCAAGTCCATGCTCTAGTAGGTCTGTGTCTTTATTCCTGTCTTACCCCTATGTTCTTGATGACATTTTTTTCTTAAATTCCATATATATGTGTCAGCATACAGTATTTGTCTTTCTCTTTCTGACTTACTTCACTCTGTATGACAGACTCTAGGTCCATCCACCTCATTACAAATAGCTCAATTTCATTTCTTTTTATGGCTGAGTAATATTCCATTGTATATATGTGCCACATCTTCTTTATCCATTCATCCAATGATGGACACTTAGGTTGTTTCCATCTCCGGGCTATTGTAAATAGGGCTGCTATGAACATTTTGGTACATGTCTCTTTTTGAATTATCGTTTTCTCAGGGTATATGCCCAGTAGTGGGATTGCTGGGTCATATGGTAGTTCTAGTGAAAGAGCGGCATGGACATATATACACTACCAAACGTAAGGTAGATAGCTAGTGGGAAGCAGCCGCATAGCACAGGGAGATCAGCTCAGTTCTTTGTGACCGCCTGGAGGGGTGGGATAGGGAGGGTGGGAGGGAGACGCAAAAGGGAGGGGATATGGGAACATATGTATATGTATAACTGATTAAATTTGTAAAATAAAAAAAATAAATAAATAAATACAAAAAAAAAGAAAAAATAAAAATAAAAATAAAGGAGAACCCTAAAAAAAATAAATAAATAAAGTTATCCAGTTGTTCCAGCAAAAAAAAAAAAAAAAAAAAATACATCTCTTTGTGGTACATATATAAAATGGAATATTACTCAGCCATTAAAAAGAATGAAATAACGCCATTTTGCAGCAATATGGATGGACCTAGAGATCATACAAAGCAAGGTAAGTCGGAAAGAGAAAGAAAAATACCATATGATAATCACTTATATGTGGAATCTAAAATACAAGACTAATGAACGTATCTATGAAATAGAAACAGACTCACAAACATAGAGAACAGACTTGCAGTTGCCAAGGGGAAGGGTGGCGGGGGAAGGATTGGGAGTTTGGGGTCAGCAGATGCAAACTGATATATATAGAATGGATAAACAGCGGGGTCCTACCATATAGCACAGGGAACTATATTCAATATCCTGTGATAAAGCATAATGGAAAAGAATATGAAAAAGAATATATATATATATATATGTATAACTGAGTCACTTTGCTGTACAGCAGAAATGAACACATTATAAATCAACTATACTTCAATAAAATTTTTTAAAAATACATCTCTTTATCCTGTAAATTTTGAATTGTCCATCTCATATTTTCCAGTTCCTTATCTTCCCCTTCCTAACCAGCCTCCAATATTTTCCTTACATTAAAAGAACAGACACTTAACTTGGTTCTCCACATAGAGAATTCTAAGAGGTAGGAAGGGTATACAGTATTTCTCCTGATTTCTGCAAACACTATCCAGTTGTAGATGTGGGCTGGAGTGAGCTCATCTCAGCTTGATGAGAGCCACTTACTAACAAGTCAAGAATTTTGTAAACTAGTTGTTAAACCATCGGTAGTTTTAAATCAGTCATGTTGAGCGTATTTATGGTGGGAGTATTTACACCCTGGCAATCAGCAAACTGTAGTGTAGTAATCAGGGCACTTTTTTAAAAACTTTATTTTAGAGAGCCAGCTTACCAGAACATCACTGGCATTAACCCAATTTTAAATATTTTTAGTGGGATAATTATATAGAAGCACAATAGCACAGCAAACATCACTTATCTAAGCTAACAGAGAATGACTCTGATTCCTTGATTCTACATAAATAATTTACAGGCTAGTAAAACAAAAAATAATAGTAGAATCAATCATCTAAAAATAATTTGAATTAAATATGAGGCTATTTTCCCAAAGGGCTTTAAAGACAAAAACCTTGTTTCTAGAAATTGTCAAGCATTCATTCTTAACACTGGAAATGAAATCTTACCTTCACTCACCACAGCCTCATGGCTAAGAGATCAAAGTAAATATTTAACAGGGATGGGCACAGAACATTGACACCAGTGGTCTTGAAACTTTTTTTTAAATAGTAACAGAAACTTTTCTTTAAATGAAGCTTGAGAGAGATGCAATTCATGGCCCCGATGAAAGCGGACTCGTCCAGTTCAGTGGTCAGCAGACTACAGCCCACGAGCCAAATCCCACCTGCTGCCAGTTTTTATACAATCCATGAGCTGTGAATGACTTTCACACTTCTAAATCACTGGGGGAGGGGACTCAAAATAAGAATAATACTTTATGACATGTGAAGTTAAGTGAAGTTCAAGTTTCAGTGTCCATAAATAAAATTTTACCAGAACACAGCTATGTTTGTTTGTTTACGTGTTGTCTCAGGCTGCTTTTGTGCTACAAATGCTGAGTTGTGTAATTTCGACAGAGACCATATGGCCTTAACAAAAAAAAATGCTTTTTTCATTTAAAAAAATTGAAGGAGGGTTTGGGGACCAGGAGTCCTGCCTGCACCCCCTTCCCAAAAGGTGAGAAGGTTTTCTGAAACCCAAAAGCTATAAATCAAAGTCCTTGTTAATTTTTTTCTATTAATAGAGCAATTCATTTGCCATAGTTATATGGGATAAGATTGGGAGGAAAGGAAAATACATTTTGTTTAAAATCCTAAAACAAACACCATAGATTCAAAAAGCAGCAGAATCCAAGCTGCAGGATAGTTCTATTTTATTTTTTCAGGGATCATACTTATAGGTTCTGGTCAAACACTAAAAACAATCTATGCTGCATCGCTGTGCCATTAGCTGCGTTTACCTTTGTCACCTTTCACTCCTCGGTCTCCCAGGGAGCCGGGCCAACCCTTTTCTCCATGTTCTCCCTTTCTGCCAGGGTGTCCATCTGGGCCAGGTTTTCCTCTCTCTCCCGGAAAACCCAGGAAGCCGGGCAGCCCCTGGGGTCCTGAGAAGTAACATGAATTTTTAGGGAAAAGTTTTATAGGCTAGTACGGTACCTAGATTCGCGTTCCTTGCCGTCCACGTGGAGACGCGAACTCCCCCTAACTCTGAGCTTGTGCTGAAGGGAACAGTCACTACCAGCCTCTCGCCTGTAAGAGACATTCTGTCCCATCCAAGCCTCAGTTTTCCCCCCCACAGATCTGAACTGCAGGCCTTTATGCTTCTGAGTCCAGATCCCACAAAACTTTAAGAGAACTGGGCTTCTCTGGTGGCTCAGTGGTTAAGAGTCCACCGGCCAATGCAGGGGACACGGGTTCGAGCCCTGGTCCGGGAAGATCCCACATGCCGCAGAGCAGCTAGGCCCATGTGCCACAGCTGTTGAGCCTGCGCTCTGGAGCCTGTGCTCCGCAGCGGGAAGCCACTGTAATGAGAAGCCTGCACACCACAATGAAGGGCAGTCCCCGCCCTCCGCAACCAGAGAGGGCCCACGTGCAGCAACAGGGACCCAATGCAGCCAAAGATAAATAAATAAAATAAATAAATTTAAAAAAGAAAGCAGAAGTTCAAAGATGCTGGTCTGGGCCTTGGCACACAGATAGTGCCTAAAAAAAAGAAAAAGAAAAAGACAACTGGGTATTGGGGAGGGAGGAGGGGAAGGAAGGGGGGAGGAAGGGGGAGGGAGGGGGAGGGGGAGGGAGGGGGGAGGAAGGGGGAGGGAGGGGGAGGGGGAGGGAGGGTGGGAGGGGGAGGGGGATGGAGGGAGGGAGCACAGCAGCCCTGACCTCCCCCCTCCATCAGTACCACCCAGTCCTTTGGGCAGAAGTGTGTGGGGGTTCTGTGGACCTAACCCCTCCCCCCAACACTTCCATTTACCTCAACCAGAACACTGTGCCCCTGGAAATTACAATACAGAAGACAAGAAGAAGGGAGAAGTCACACAGGAAAGGACCAAGTCAGGTTAATATACCAGTAAACTCTACAGTATGGTCACATGTAATTGTCTTCACCTGGCAGTGGATTTCAGGTTTATAAAATGGCGGGAGGGGGGGAATAATGGAAAAGTAATACCCACCCTTTGGGCCTGGAAGACCAGGTAGCGCATCATCGCCAGTGGGGCCTGGGACTCCCGGGGGCCCTGGGGGTCCATCTGCCCCCGGCCGTCCTGGGACTCCGGGGAGGCCCTTCATTCCAGCGGGTCCAGGAGGCCCCATGTCCCCTTGTTGTCCTTTCCAACCTGGGGCACCTGTGACAAACCGCAGTAACAACAGTGTAAGAAGACTGAGAACTGGCTTCACACGCGGGCAGGAAAAAAATCCATGGTAGCTTAAATCGTGTATCTGTGGCCCAGTAAACAATATTTATCAGCTAAAATCACAGTAGTGACTCTCCATCAGTCTAAGTATATATTCTTCTGGCTGCTATAAAAAGAAAGGCAGATTACTTGAATAAATATTTCCCAGTTGAGATGCATTATAAAGTCTTTAAAATGGAAAATGGATAAGGGTAAAGAATTTATATTTACTCTTGGGTGGGGAGAGGGTGGGAACTAATAGAAGAAAACATTCCAGGTGCTTCTTAACGCTACAGCCAAGTGAATTTTGGTCAAGCTGTTCACTGTGTAATGAGAGAATTATAGGAATCAGCAACGTCATCTAGAATTGTTGGTGATTAAAAACAAAGTTGTAGTGGCAGGGTTTGCTCCAATCTCGTTTTGATCCTTTGAGAGGGTGTATTCTTGGATTTGGATAAACACAGTAGAATTTAAATAACAGGTGACACTCTGGATGGTGAAATAAAGATCATATTGGAAAGAGCCCCCCAGCACCTTGTGTTGAGAGACACTTTCTCATGGGTCTCTTTGATGTCTTGCTGGGTATTCCAAGAACAGAGGGTCCTGACCCATCCTCACTCGGGCTATTTCTCAAGGTTGTGTTGGCAGCAAGCAGCCTGACAGATATAGTGCCTCCCCCAGTAAGAAAAGCAAGCTGTCTTGCAGGTTAATGTACAGCTGTTGTATCTCAGGCTCAGAAACGGCAACGCATCATGTGTGCGGCATCCACTAGCCCCTCTTATATCACCGCCGAGACACTTGGGTGACAGAAGGAAATGACACAAACCAACATGAAACTCACGCTACTTGCGGTGCCATAAATAATCAAATCCTTTGTTTCTGACCCAAGAATCTTGCTTCTGCCAGCATCCGTAAAAGAGCAACAGGTGAGCTTATTCCTCTGTAGGTAGGGTAAACCCCACACCTGTCACAGTTCTTGACACCTGCCGACACTTACCTGGACTTCCTGGAGCTCCAGGGAGCCCTGGTGGCCCTGGTCTCCCTGGAGCGCCTCTTTCACAGGAATGGCCGTGTGGACCTGGGATCCCTGGAAATCCGGCACTTCCCTCTCTCCCTTTGGGACCTTTGAGACCCGGGAATCCAGGCATGCCAGCTGGCCCTGAAATGATACAGTTCATCTGTGACACTGAGGGCATAACACTACATAGACGGCCTACAGTGGTATTCATGTATATCAATACTGGAGGTAAACATTTTGATCCTGGCTCTGGGCTCCAATGTGTTAAGCCTCTGAATGGATTTTCTTATCACAGATGGTAGTGAGCTCCAAGTGCACGGTAGAAGCATGCATTGCTAAAAGAATTACTTGATAAGGTTATGTAGACAATATAGAAGTTGCTTATGCAAATTAAAAATCCATGCAGTTCTTCCTGATTTTCATTAACCTCTAACGTTGCGGCAGGCTTTACACCACAATGCTTGCACGCCCAGTTTGTACTGTCTGAATTTGCATTCTGTAAACGATCTCATCACTCCAACTCTCAAAATTTGTATTTATTGGAAAGATAGCATCATGATCTTCAGGGGGAAAAAAGTCTTCCATAATTCTAACACCCTAACCTAAAAAGCTGTTTTATTGTTTAATGTTTTCATTGTATTTTGGTTCATATGTTTGCATTTTTAAAATAGTAATTCCAGTGCACTTTCAATTGTTGGGTTATTTCATATTGCATGTTAATATGCAAATGTTTTCCATTTTATTGTAATCTTTGCAAATATAATTTTAATTGTTAATAGCTGAATAGTATTCCTTTGAGTGTGGTGTGTGAGTGTGTGTATGTACATATTACTTAACTCTCTTTACTGTTTTCAATTGTTCCTCTACTGTGAATAATATAATAATAATAATAATAATAATAATAATAATAATATTTTCATACTAACCATCTCCTGTTGAACTCTTCCCTTAAATACATTTCACAAGTGAGATAGTGGGATTACTGGGACAAAATTATTTTCATTGACTCACATAATGTATTATCTTGTTACCTTCCAATTAAGTGGGTTTTTGTATATGAATGCTTCTGACTTACAAACTATTGGATAAGCTCTCTGAGGACAAAGAATGTGGCTTATTTCCCCGCCTTCTATTTTCCCTGTACTATTGTACTATCATGGGTCCTAATAAACACTGGCCCATCCATCATTAGAAAAGAACCAGAACACTGTTTGTAAAAGTCTGATCTGGGGTTCACTTTTCGTCACCATCCCCCAGGGGTTAAAGTTCAGACTGGACTGCTGGGCTCCGCCCAGTTCTGATGTAATGAATCACAATTTCTGAGATTGGGGCCCAGAACATGGTGATGCTAATGACCCCCACCTCTACCCCTGTTTTTTGGGGGGCGTGGTATTTTTAAGTACATTAAAATCTGAAAACCTCTGCTGGGGATCCTGAAGAATCCATAGCGATTTCAGGAAAGAATGTGAATCAGTGCCAGGGCCATCTCCCCATCTTAAGTTTCACTGCCCTGCCTGCTACCCCTGCTGGAATGAAAGTCCCTCTATCCTGTCACCTGTCCAAAGAACACAGCGTCTGCCAGGACTCAGCTCGTGCCTAGCTCTCCCCCAGAGCTTTCCTTTGAATGCCAGCCCACCCTACTTTGCCCCACGGAGCTGCTCTTCTCTGACAGCCTGTCCTGCCCTCCTTCAGCCTGGCAATGGCAGTGGGCGGGTCATCCAGTCCCTGCCCCTCAAAGCTAACATACTGTCCTGGAGTCCAAAGCAGGCAGATGTCTGGTAGCTGCTGAATCAAACTGAACAGACTGAGCCACGGTGAGCTGGGTTTGCAAACAACCAACAAAATGCAAAGGCAACACTGCTGATGTAGGTTATTAGAAATGTAACCACTGCCCATGTATGAAGGAAGATGCTTGACTGAAAATTTTACATTCTAGATTTTTAAGGCAAGATAGTCTAGACACTCTTCAGGGACCTGTTCCAGAACCGAGCTGGCTTTATGGACCACAGGAAGAGCACAGCCCTCATACCTGCAGCCCCTGGTCGCCCAGGATCACCTCTGAGTCCTTTTGACCCTGGTACTCCTAAAAGACCCCTCTTTCCTGGAGGTCCTGGGTAGCCAATAGCAGAGTCTCCCGGAGGTCCTTTCTGACCATTCATTCCAGGTGAACCTGGAGAGCCTGGGGGCCCGACAGGGGAGGACCCCTTTTCACCTCCAAAACCTGGATCTCCCATATCACCATGAAAACCTAATGAACAAAAAATTGTTTAAATTGTTACATGTACAGATATAGAACCAACACACATATAAGACTACTACTTTGATAAAAACACATTGTTTTAAAATACAGGGATACCCACTAAAATTAAGAGTAACTTAAGAGGCAATACTGTTTTTTGCCACCTTTTGTCAGAAAATGAATTGTAACTCTGTGTTTCCTATAAGCCAATGGCGTTTCCCTAATTGCTTTCATTTACTGGCAAACAGTCTGTCTAGACTGAGCAGTTCCTACAACATAATATAATATAATAGCCTATAACTCATGCTCCAGGTTTAAGGAGCCCTGAGACATCAGTATCATAACCTAGAAGTTATCGAAACATAGCTAAGAGCTTACTATATCAAGAAAAACCATTCCCCCACCATCTAGGGATCCCTGGGCCATTTGCTAAGATCATGAGACATTCCTAAATGAAAAGCATTTATTTACCAGGTGGACCAGGTATTTCTGAGATTCCTGGTTTGCCACGTTGACCCTTTTCCCCATCCAAACACCTCAACCCAGGAGCTCCCCGACGACCTGGAAATCCCTTTGGACCTAAACAAAAACAACAAAACACAGACACAATAAAACACAAATCAAATGAGGACAAAATAAGATAATTTTTAAAATAAAATCAATGTTAAGTCTTTCTTAGGGTATTTCTACTTTATGGAAGTATAGGTGGTGCCTAGCCTGGTTTTTATAAGTCTTGTGCTCCAAAGAAGCTTTTCATAGAGATTGTGTTAAGGTACTTTCTCAGAAGCCATACTGTAAAGAATTCTTTCTGAAAGCCTTTGGGACGTACACCACCATTCAGATGAATCTTTTGATACCTTCCCATGCTGAGTCTCAAACACAAATATGTGAGGATAGCCTTCCTTGTAAGAGGACAGAGGTGGTGGCCAGTGTGTGGCTTGATGAGAAAGCACCAGAATAAAGAGCAAGTCTAATTCCCTGCATCTTACTGCATTTGCCCTTAAATGAAGTACAGGCAAAAAGCACCTGCAAGGGCTTCCCTGGTGGCGTAGTGGTTGAGAGTCCGCCTGCCGATGCAGGGGACACGGGTTCATGCCCCAGTCTGGGAGGATCCCACATGCCGTGGAGCGGCTAGGCCCATGAGCCATGGCCGCTGAGCCTGAGCGTCCGGAGCCTGTGCTCCTCAACGGGAGAGGCCACAGCAGTGAGAGGCCCACATACCACAAAACAAAACAAAACAAAAAAAAGCACCTGTAAAAGGAATTGAGATTTTTTTAAAACCTTCTGTGTTTTCCTACAAGGAGTTATCTAAGCTAAAATAACTTATAAATCATGAACTTCAAAGGAGATGCAACTGCTAGCTGAAACTTTGAGTGTTCACTTCCCTTGAGGCTGAAGCTGTTGAAAGTGATCATACGTGTTTTTTACCCATCCATGACAAGGTACCAGCAAATGTGAAGATGAACGTACAATCAGTCAACCAACCATTCTTCACTCCGCTGATATAGAATTATATTTCCACACCCGTGCCACTGTCTTGTGGTGGGTGGCCCGTATTTCCCACACTTTGATCCGGGGCTTGGCCATGTGACTTGCTTTGGCCAATAGGATAGTAACACCATGAAGTAATGAGAGGTGTGAACAGTGCCAGTGAAGCTGGGCCCCACCCTCTGGCATTTCTGCAACCACAGGAGCAGAGTACACCCTGGCCTCACAATGAGATGCCTGTTGCAGACCTGACCTGGCCCAGGGTCAGGCACGAAGCCGATAGAGACCATCTTAGATCAGCTGAACCCCAGCCAACGACAGACCCATAGAGAGAAAATAAATATTATTTGTTAAAGCCCACTGCAATTTGGAGGTTGTCACACAACACTATTGTGAAAGCTAGTGGTTATAGAGGGCAATAGAGAGTCATTCATCATTCAACGCTTAAGTACTTTTTGTATTGATAGTTACGTAGAACAAGAAAGGTGACCTTTAGTGGCCATGCTAGTACTTAACAGGTCAATTTAAGTGAACTCTAAATAAATAAAAAAGAATTAGACAAAATCCCTTATATAGATCTAGGGTTTAATTCGGCTCTAAATATGTGACTGAGTCAAGTGCAGTGGTTGTATGAAAGTGTAATCAGGGGTGTAGATGCATGGGCATTTTTCAGAATGTTTCTGGTCAGATATTTGGGTCTCTTGGAAGGCAGAATAGAGTAAAACTTATAATCAGTAAGCAAGTGATCAATTTTCACTCTCAGGGCACAAGTAAAGAAAGAAGATATAGTTTTAAAATGCTCAAAAGGCAATCATTTTTGCTGATATGTGATCAAATCAAGGTACATTTTGTTGCACAGAAATATTATTCAGAGTGTGTTTGGTGGACTGGGGACCCAAGGGGAATGGCTACAAATGCTGTTTTCCCACAGTCCCTCAAAACTTTATAATCAGGGTAGAAATATCCTAAATAGTTCCCTGAGGATTTGCTATTGGTTTCTCTGTCTTGTCAGTTCTTCTAGTTGGGAATGTGTATGACAGTAACTTCTCCTTGATCGTACCTGGAGGTCCATCAAAACCTGGCGGGCCTGGCCTCCCAGGGTAGGTTACATTACAAGGAATTGTATCACCTGGAATGAAAAAAAAATTGGCATTCACATAATTGATAGTCCAATGCAACATGAATCTCAATGACAACTCGATCAAGATACTTCTTCATACAGCATATGTGGAATTCAAAGGAAAAGAAGACTCTCGAGTCTCATTAGGTCACTTGAACTACGTTTATTTTGAATTTCTAGAAGATCTGTCCTGAAATCTGAACTTCAACTGTCAGACAGTAATAGACAGAAGGGGAATAAGAAAAATATTGATTCCAAGAAATATCAGTTTAATAACCTACAAAAAATAATGGATGTATAGATCCATGGATGTCCAATACAATGGAATCAGAAGCTTTGATAAATCATGAAATAGCAGCAAGCATCCAACACTGAGTTCCCAAGATTTGACTCCTAGCTTGGATGTGGGGGAATTGTGCAAATGAAGAGACTGGGAGAGATACTAATAACAGCTTCCGTTTACTGAGGGCCTGCCATGGGTCAGGTGCTTCAAATATATTGTCTCTGGGGGCTTCCCTGGTGGCTCAGTGGTTGGGAATCCGTCTGCCAATGCAGGGGACGTGGGCCTGAGCCCTGGTCGGGGAAGATCCCACATGCCGTGGAGTAACTAAGCCCATGTGCCACAACTACTGAGCCTGTTCTCTGGAGCCTGCGAGCCACAACTACTGAGCCCATGTGCCACAACTACAGAAGCCCATGCGCCTAAAGTCCGTGCTCCGCAACAAGAGAAGCTACCGCAATGAGAAGCCTGCGCACCACAACAAAGAGTAGGCCCCGCTCACTGCAACTAGAGAAAGCCTGCGTGCAGCAATGAAGACAAAACACAGCCAAAAATAAAATAAATAAATTTATTAAAAATATATATGTATACTGGCTCTTGTTTTTCTAATGACTTTGCAATACGGTTTTGTCATCCTTCATTTCACTTGGTAAAGAAAATAAAATTTCAAAGTCGTGCTCTGAGTTTTCTTCTCCTTTAAAATGGAATGTTTCCCTTTTATAACAGAAATTACATCTCATAATGTATTACACCATAAGCTCTAAAATTAAAAATGTACCATATAAATAAAAATAATGTTATATTTTGATGGTTCCAGACCATGATCTTAAACCATATCAAATTCCAAGGTATTTGTCTTTCTATGTTGTCAAAGCAAGAACCAAACAATTATATTATAAAATTTCACAAGTAGCTATGTAACTCAAGTCATATGCACATATTACAAAAGAGAAAATCTTAAATCAATATTTTTCCAACCTTTTTAAAAGTTTTCAGCTATAAAACTACAAGTCACTTTATTGTTTGAAATCCAAATAACTGTCAAATATATTTAAAATCCCTCCTTTTTTTCTCCCTAGAATGCCTACAAATGGGTTTTCATGGAAAATGCTGTATTTTTAAAATGAAATATTAGTGTTTTTATTCAAATAAAATGCATAATCTCAAAAGATAGTAAAAAAAGAGATTTTGAATATATACATGTATGTAATTTTGAGTCAGACTGTCCACATTGATACTGAGAAATGAATGAAAGGCAATTTGCCAAACCAGTAAAACAGCAAAGACATCTTAGCATTTTAAAGATTTGTTTTAAGTATTGATTGTGCTGTAATGTTTTTATTGGTTTGACAACATTCAAGGTTTGAACAGTGAATTGTGGGAATTTTATTTTAGAGGTTCTACCATAACTGTAATAACTTTGCCCAGAAGAGAGGCTTACTTTAGTTTCCATGATTTCACTTGACATTCTGCCACAAAAACATTCAAAATTACCTTTCTGACCCTTCCAGCCATCAGGGCCCCTCTTGCCTGGGCAGCCTGGAGCTCCTGGTTGCCCTCTCTCTCCTGGTGGACCAGGAAATCCCAGTCCCGGAGGCCCCCTAGGTCCTGCTCTGCCCGGGGGGCCTGGTGGTCCAGGAGGCCCTTTATCACCTGGGGCTGCATCTTCATGATCTCCCTGAGAACATTTGCATCAAGAGTCAATTACCAACCTTTGAAAGGCCATGAACTCAAAGCAATCATTGTCACTGTAGGCTACAAAAATGCATGCAGAAAGCCAGTTAATTCTAGAAGTTACTTAATAGCAAACATAATTGTAAATGATTAACAAAGATTCTTCTTAATGTTTTACATACATATTTACAGACATATATATGCTCTTGATGTGTGTTTTATGACTCAAAAACAGAAAATTATATGTGTTATGTCTTAAATACAGAATAAGAAATTTTATTTAGAACCACTCTGTGACAGCAAATACAATAAAATATAGAAATGCATAAATTAAGGGAAGTAGTGGGCTTACAAACTAAATAAATTCTTATCTATTAGAAATATTTTTTCTGCATTATTGTAAGACACAGGGATGGACTTTATCACCCTCCACCTCTGTGGGCCAAGGGCTGACAAATCCTTTCTCCTCCTGCCTAAGAATTTGACCTTTGGTTAAGGGTCTAGTTCTGCTCTTCAGGAATCTGCATAAAAATGGATGTCAGCTGCCGTTACTAGACCACATTGTTTATGGTAAAATTAATCCCTGGCTGCAAAACTTGCATCTGGTCTGGAAGAACTATAAAGACCTGTGTGGAGCCTTTGTCAGGGCTTCCTTAAGAGGTGGCTCCTGTAACTGGCAAGTTCCTTGTGGGGTCCCCGCAAGCTAGCTCTGCAGTGGAGATAACACTCCCGTGGAGAAGGAGGCTTTCAAGTCCAGGCTGCTCACACTTCTGCATATGAGAATCTCATTGCCTTCACCCCAACTGAATGAAAAGCCGCAAGGACTCTTGTGTATGGGGAATGCCTGACACTGCCCTGCAGGCAAGTTGAGGGTCACGCCTTCTAGCCTTCTGAGCGGCCTGGTCCCAAATGTGGTCTATGAGTCTGAATTGTTTCAGACTCAGTCTGAAACTCTAGAGAGATTCCCCCATCCCTAGCGGGTGTTACAGAAATTCCTCTCCCAAATTTGATCTGTAAATACACTTCGGTTTTTCACAGTTAGGTTAGTATATGATGACACTTATCACTCAGTGACGTTGGTTTCTAAATACAGCAGTCCCCTGCTTATTCACGGTTTCACTTTCCAAGGTTTCAGTTATGCACGGTCTGAAAATATTAAATGGAAAATTCCAGACGTAAACAATTCACAAGTTTTAAACTGTGCTCGTTCTGAGTAGCATGATGAAGCCGTCTTGCTCCATCTCACTAGGGACGTGAATCAACCCTTTCTCCAGCATATCCTTCAGTTAGTCACTTAGTAGCGTCTGGTTATCAGATTGACTGCAGTGGTATCACAGTGCTTGTGTGCAAGTCACCCTTATTTTACTTAATAACAGCCCCAAAGCACAAGAGTAGTGATGCTGATCATTCAGATATGCCAAAGAGAAGTTGTAAAGTGCTTCCTTTAAGTGAAAAGGTGCAAGTTCTCAATTTAATAAGGAAAGAAAAAAGAATCGTACGCTGAGGTTGCTAAGATCTATGGTAAGAATGACTTTTACATCCATGAAATTGTGAAGAAGGAAAATGAAATTGGTGCTAGTTTTGCTGTCACACCGCAACCTGCAGAAGTCATGGCACAGTGCTTGCTAAGTGCTTAGTTAAGATGGAAAGGCATTAAATTTGTACAATAAGATATTTTGAGAGAGAGAGAGACACTACAGTCACATAAATTTTATTACAGTATATTGTTAATAATTGTTTTATTTTATTATTAGTTGTTAATCTCTTACAGTGCCTAATTCATAAATTAAACTTTATCATAGGTGTGTATCATAGGTATGTATGGGCTCGGGTACTATCCATGATTTCAGGCATCCACTTGGGGTCTTGCACCACATCTCCTGTGGATAAGGGGGGGGGGACCACTGTAGTTTCTTAAGTGGAAGAATGAATGAAACAGGGATTACCAAATCTAAAGCAGAGAAGATTATTTATATACTCAATATCCGCTGAAAGACCAGAAAGCTATAAATACCATCTAACCCAACTTCCAAACTTCCATCTCTTATTCACATGTATTTTATCAGATAGGATTCCTATAAAATCAGAATGTGGTCCTTCCTTTTAAAACACCCTCAATGTCAGGCTGAATGATCTGGTGGAAACAGCATGTACTTGAAATAAGAAAGACTGGGTTTTCCCTCCTGTTTAGCCTACTTGATAGATTGTTGACCTTGAGTACCACACCCTAAGCCTCCATCTCCTTACTGTAAACCCTCAAAGATAATTGTTCCTCAGAAGACAACAGTTACGAGCAAAACATCTAGCTCAGTTTGTGTGGCATTGCAAGCATTCAAAAGTACCTCATATGCCAAGATATTTTAAGTTCCTGATTATGTCTCATAGTCTTTTCTTATGAACTTCATCAGCTACATGTGGTCTCCACCCAAAACATGTTTGAAAAATGCAGAATTATCATTTGTCAGTGGGACCTTCCATCAGCCAATACGTCTATCCAGTGGATCTGCACTAGTTCATCCTTTCTTGCTTGCCACTTCCCCTCATGTGCTTCTTCACCAGAGAACAGAACTGAAGGTAATTATCAGGACCTGTGTGCTATCCTCCACCCTACAGAGTCAAATGAACAGACCTGAAACCAGTGGGGGCTTTGTAGAGACAAGGGCCCCAGAAGGAAATAAGCACCACAAGAATAATATAAAGACTAGGGACAGAAAGTCTTGCTATGATGAGCTGCCACTCAGGATTTTAGACCATCTGCAATAAGCCATACCTTTTATAACAGCCATCTTTTTGTGGCAGTGAATCAAAGGTGACTCTGATTTACAGCACGTTGACACTTTAGTGTTCAGCTTTTTTAAACTGAGAAGGGGAAAACAGATGCTGTGTGACCATGTAAGAGAGTGAAACTCTATAGCAGTAGAAGAATTATACACACCAGCGGTCCTGGGTCCCCTTTTTCTCCAGCATATCCATCTTGACCGTGTTGTCCCTGCTGCCCTGGAAATCCTGGGGGCCCATCAGGACCTCTTTCTCCTTTGTGCCCTGGTAACAAAGGCCAAAAGAGTCAAGCCCTTCTCAGCAATGGATGAAGTAGAAGGAAACAAAGGACTACAGATAAAGGCAATGACCATGACCCTGGGCTGGTAGAGGTTCCTCTGAGTGTCTCAGTTGACTAAAGTCACACGAAGACCATCATGCAAAGGTCAAAGGGGAGACTGGCAATTGCCAAACCCATTGAATCTCTTATTTGGGAAATGTTTCTTTTCCTTTTCTGACAAGGATGTTGTGTGTGGAGGTGCCAATCCCTACAGCATCTTTCTCTGCTTGTGTGACACCAAACACGGTATGCCATCCCCTGGCCAAAGTGAGTGGGGGAATGGTCCATGGTCAGGCCCATGCCCCAGGCTAATCCAGGCCTTCCTGGACCTTTTTTATTCTAACTGGAGCAGAAAGAGGTAGAGCTCTCTTTCACCTCTGGCTGTAAGAACTTGGAGCTACCTGGGAGCATGTACCCATAGCCCAGAGAAAACCAGACAGGGAAAAAATGCAGATGGTGCAAAGAAAGATGCAAGACGCCAAGACAGCCTCCTCATGCAGTCGTCCCAGTGCAAACCATACACCTAACCTTTCAAATTTTGTTTAAGTCAATAAATTACTTCTCTAAAAACACTACTTCAAGCTGGGTTTTTGTCGCTTACAATCAAAATATTCTTGATTAATACAGGATACTATAATGCAGTGAATAAATGCTAGGCAAATCAAAGGAGGTCTTGTTTCAAACCCAATTCACAACAATGAGGATTTGAGCATAGGATTTAGGCTCAACATTCACACGACTCCGAAGGGCAGGGAGTATTTTTTTTAAGCAATCTCAACAATCCCAAATCTTATTATAGAATTCATCTGCAGTCACAGGAGAAATTAATGCAAGAGAATGGTTCATACATCATTCATAAAATGGCAGGGAGCTAAGTGACTGATTATGCTCACCTTTCACTCTTGATACAACCAGGTCACCTTTTTCTCCTTTGCTGCCAGGTGGTCCTGAGGTGCCAGGTTTTCCCTTGGTAAAAAAATACGAGGAAAAAATCAGTTTAACTGTGATGGGTCAAAAGTTATTTGTATACATCTAACCTCTCTCTTCTTTCTTTCTAAATCACCTGTTCTAGATTCTAGTTTGGTACTGTTGGTGTCATTCTCTTCCCCACCTTCCACGGCGGGTCCTGCCTTACAAAACTGAGGTTCTTGAACTGCATGTGAAAGCTGGTGGCATCTGAATAATGACTGTGCCTGAGTCAACAGAAATGTATCACTGTCAGTTTCTTGGTTTTGGCAATGCACTACGGTTCTGTAAGATATTCATTGGGGGAAGCCAGGTGAAGTGTACATGGGACCTCTGGGTATGACTGTGCAACTTCTTGTGAGTAATAACATAAAAATTTATCTCGAAATAATTTACAATTAAAAAATTTAACTATCTTGATGCTGTAATGTAGAATTGGGAGGAAAGGAGGGGAGAGATTAACCACAACAGCTGGCACTAGAGCAGAACACAGAGGTTTAGGAATGAATGTGATGAAAAACACTGTGATACTGTAGGACATTGATGAGCAAGGAAAGGCAATCTTTCTGTAATCAATGTATTTCCTCTGTATGGCAAGTAAACAACTAATTTTGGCCAATGGGCTCATCATCTTTTAACTTCAACACTGCCCTGAGACTGTACTATTTCGGTCACAGTTTTGTGTTACATATTACTAAATAGTAAGCCATATCAAAAATCTGTCATCCTACCTTTGGTATATTAGAATGACCAAGCATTATGGTAAATACAGTTATAGAAGCACTGTACATAGCTTAAGGTCACTTATCTGGTGACCTCAATGATCAAGAAACAGACAAGAATTTGGAAGGAGGTAAAAATGACTGAGCAGACCACTTGCTTTGCTTACATAGATGCCACTTTGTGTTTTCTTCATACAATCTTAACAGCATGATCAAGCAAGCTTAATTATCTTTTTAACTGGCCTCTATTAGTTCATGAGCAGTGAACTACAAAGGGGGGTAGAGGTACAAGTAGAGAAAGGACAATGGCAGCATCAAACAGTAAGAGCAAAGAAAAAGCCTAAAATGTATACAACAGGTATCAAAACTAAAGTGGACAAAATAGTTGGGAGCCATTTAATGTAGAGAAAATACAGCTCCACATACTACTCAATACTCCCATTCAGAGCACCACCTAAACGAGCTCCAGAGACGGGCACGAGCTTCGGCTATCAGCGCGGACACCAGAGATGGGCATGAGATGCTAAGGCTGCTGCTGCCGCCACCAAGAGGCCTGTGTGCAAGCACAGGTCACTATCCACACCTCCTCTCCTGGGAGCCTGTGCAGCCCACCACTGCCGGGGTCCCGTGATCCAGGGACAACTTCCCCAGGAGAACGCACGGCGCGCCTCAGGCTGGTGCAACGTCACGCCGGCCTCTGCCGCTGCAGGCTTGCCCCGAACTCCGTACCCCTCCCTCCCCCTGGCCTGAGTGAGCAAAGCCCCCAAATCAGCTGCTCCTTTAACCCCCTCCTGTCTGGGCGGGAAACAGAAGCCAGAGGGCAACCTACACGCAGAGGAAGGGCAAAATCCAAAGCTGAACCCCGGGAGCTGTGCAAACAAAGAAGAGAAAGGGAAATCTCTCCCAGCAGCCTCAGGAGCAGCAGATTAAATCTCCACAATCATCGCTGGAATACCTGAATAGCCAACGAATCAACCCAAAATTGAAGTGGTGGACTTTGGGAGCAACTGTAGACTTGGGGTTTTTTTCTGCACCTAATTTGTTTCTGGCTTTATGTTTATCTTAGTTTAGTATTTAGAGCTTATTATCATTGGTAGATTTGTTTATTGATTTGGTTGCTCTCTTCCTTTTTTAATTAATATATATATATATATATATTTTTTTCCCTTTCTCTCTTTTTGTGAGGGTATAAGTGTGTGCCTCTTTGTGTGATTTTGTCTGTATAGATTTGCTTTTACCATTTGTCCTAGGGTTCTGTCAGTCCATTTTTTTTTAATAGTTTTGAGCACTTGTTATCACTGGTGGATTTGTTTCTTAGTTTGGTTGCTCTATTCTTTCTTTCTTTCTTTCTTTTTTATTACTTCTTTATTTTTTTATTTAAATAAGTTTTTTATGTTTTATTTTAATAACTTTATTTATTTATTATTTTATTTTATTTATGTTTTCTCACATTTCTTCTGAGCTGTGTGGCTGACAGAGTCTTGGTGCTCCAACCAGGTGTCAGGCTCTGAGCCTCTGAGGTGGGAGAGCCGAGTTCAGGACACTGGTCCACCAGAGGACTCCCAGCTCCACGTAATATCAAACAGTAAAAGCTCTCACAGAGATCTCCATCCCAACACTAAGACCCAACTCCACTGAGCGACCAGCAAGCAACAGTACTGGACACCCTATGCCAAACAACTAGCAAGATAGGAACACAACCCCACCTATTAGCAGAGAGGTTGCCTAAAATCATAATAAGTTCACAGACACCACAAAACACACCACCAGATGCGGTCCTGCCCACCAGAAAGACAAGATCCAGCCTCATCCACCAGAACACAGGCACCAGTCCCCTCCGCTAGGAAGCCTACACAACCCACTGAACCAACCTTAGCCACTGGGGACAGACACCAAAAACAATGGGAACTAAGAACCTGCAGCCTGCAAAAGGAGACCTCAAACACAGTAAGTTAAGCAAAATGAGAAGACAGAGAAACACACAGCAGATGAAGAAGCAAGGTAAAAACGCACCAGACCAAACAAATGAAGAGGAAATAGGCAGTCTACCTGAAAAAGAATTCAGAGTAATGATAGTAAAGATATCAAAATTCTTGGAAATAGAATGGAGAAGATACAAGAAATGTTTAACAAGGACATAGAAGAACTAAAGAGCAAACAAACAATGATGAACAACACAATAAATGAAATTAAAAATTCTCTAGAAGGGATCAATAGCAGAATAATTGAGGCAGAAGAACGGATAAGTGACCTGGAAGATAAAATAGTGGAAATAACTACTGCAGAGAAGAATAAAGAAAAAAGAATGAAAAGAATTGAGGACAGTCACAGAGACCTCTGGGACAACATTAAACACACCAACATTTGAATTATAGGGGTCCCAGAAGAAGAAGAGAAAAAAAGGGACTGAGAAAATATTTGAAGAGATTATAGTTGAAAACTTCCCTAATATGGGAAAGGAAATAGTCAATCAAGTCCAGGAAGTGCAGAGAGTCCCATACAGGATAAATTCAAGGAGAAACATACCAAGACACATATTAACCAAACTATCAAAAATTAAACACAAAGAAAAAATATTAAAAGCAGCAAGGGAAAAGAAACAAATAACATACAAGGGAATCCCCATAAGATTAACAGCTGATCTTTCAGCAGGAGCACTGCAAGCCAGAAGGGAGTGTCAGGACATATTTAAAGTCATGAAAGGGAAAAACCTACAACCAAGATTACTCTACCCAGCAAGGATCTCATTCAGATTCAATGGAGAAATTAAAAGCTTTACAGACAAGCAAAAGATAAGAGAATTCAGCACCACCAAACCAGCTTTACAACAAATGCTAAAGGAACTTCTCTAGGCAGGAAACACGAGAGAAGGAAAAGACCTACAATAACAAACCCAAAACAATTAAGGAACGTACATATCGAAAACTACCTTAAATTTAAATGGATTAAATGATCCAACCAAAAGACATAGACTGGCTGAATGGATACAAAAACAAGACCCATATATATGCTGTCTACAAGAGACCCACTTCAGACCTAGCCACACATACACACTGAAAGTGAGGGGATGGAAAAAGATATTCCATGCAAATGGAAATCAAAAGAAAGCTGGAGTAGCAATTCTCATATCAGATAAAATAGACTTTAAAATAAAGACTATTACAAGAGACAAAGAAGGACACTACATAGTGATCAAGGAAGGGATCCATCCAAGAAGAAGATATAAAAATTGTAAATATTCATGCACCCAACATAGGAGCACCTTAATACATAAGGCAAATGCTAGCAGCCATAAAAGGGGAAATCGACAGTAACACAGTCATAGTAGGGGACTTTAACACCCCACTTTCACCATTGGACAGATCATCCAAAATGAAAATACATAAGGAAACACACGCTTTAAAGGATACATTAAAAAAGATGGACTTAATTGATATTTATAGGACATTCCATCCCAAAACAACAGAATACACTTTCTTCTCAAGTGCACATGGAACATTCTCCAGTATAGATAATATCTTGGGTAACAAATCAAGCCTTGGTAAATTTAACAAAATTGAAATCATATCAAGTATCATTTCCAACCACAACATTATGAGACTAGATATCAATTACAGGAAAAAATCTCTAAAAAATACAAACACATGAAGGTTAAACAATACACTACTAAATAACCAAGAGATCACTGAAGAAATCAAAGAAGAAATTAAAAAATACCTAGAAACAAATGACATTCAAAACACGATGACCCAAAACCCATGGGATGCAGCAAAAGCAGTTCTAAGAGGGAAGTTTATAGCAATAGAATGCTACCTCAAGAAACAAGAAACATCTCAAATAAACAAACTAACCTTACACCTAAAGCAATTAGAGGAAGAAGAACAAAATATCCCCAAAATAAGCAGAAGGAAAGAAATCATAAAGATCAGATCAGAAATAAATGAAAAAGAAATGAAGGAAACAACAGGAAAAATCAATAAAACTAAAAGCTGGTTCTTTGAGAAGATAAAATTGATAAACCATTAGCCAGACTCATCAAGAGAAAAAGGGAGAAGGCTCAAATCAGTAAAATTAGAAAGGAAAAAGGAGAAGTAATAACTGACACTGCAGAAATACAAACGATCGTGAGATATTACTACAAGCAACGATATGCCAATAAAATGCACAACCTGGAAGAAATGGACAAATTCTTAGAAAAGCACAACCTTCCAAGACTGAACCAGGAAGAAATAGAAAATATAAACAGACCAATCACAAGCGCTGAAATTGAAACCATGATTACAAATCTTCCAACAAACAAAAGGCCAGGACCAGATGGGGTCACAGGTGAATTCTATCAAACATTTAGAGAAGAGCTAACACCTATCCTTTTCAAACTCTTCCAAAATATAGCAGAGGGAGGAACACCACCAAACTCATTCTACGAGGCCACCATCACCTTGATACCAAAACCAGGCAAGGATGTCACAAAGAAAGAAAACTACAGGCCAATATCACTGATGAACATAGATGCAAAAATCCTCAACAAAATGCTAGCAAACAGAATCCAACAGCACATTAGAAGGATCATACACCATGATCAAGTGGGGTTTATCCCAAGAATGCAAGGAATCTTCAATATACGCAAATCAATCAATGTGATACACCATATTAACAAATTGAAGGAGAAAAGCCATATGATCATCTCAATAGATGCAGAAAAAACTTTTGACAAAATTCAACACCCATTTATGATAAAAACCCTCCAGAATACAGACATAGAGGGAACTTACCTCAACATAATAAAGGCCATAGATGACAAACCCACAGCCAACATCTTTCTCAGTGGTGAAAAACTGAAACCATTTCCTCTAAGATCAGGAACAAGACAAGGTTACCCACTCTCATCACTATTATTCAACATAGTTTTGGAAGTTTTAGACACAGAAATCAGAGAAGAAAAAGAAATAAAAGGAATCCAAGTCGGAAAAGAAGTAAAGTGTCACTGTTTGCAGATGACATGATACTATACATAATGACCCTACCAGAAAACTACTAGAGCTAATCAATGAATTTGGTAAAGTAGCAGGATACAAAATTATGCACAGAAATGTCTTGCATTCCTATACACTAATGATGAAAAATCTGACAGAGAAATTAAGGAAACACTCCCATTTACCATTGCAACAAAAAGAATAAAATACCTAGGAATAAACCTACCTAAGAAGACAAAAGGCCTTTATGCAGAAAACTACAAGACACTGATGAAAGAAATTAAAGATGATACCAACAGATGGAGAGATATACCATGTTCTTGGATTGGAAGAATCAACATTGTGAAAATGACTATACTACCCAAAGCAATCTACAGATTCAATGCAATGCCTATCAAACTACCAATGGCATTTTTCACAGAACTAGAACAAAAATTTCACAATTTGTAGGGAAACACAAAAGACCCCAAATAGCCAAAGCAATCTTGAGAAAGAAAACCAGAGCTGGAGGAATCAGGCTCTCAGACATCAGACTATACTACAAAGCTACACTAATCAAGACAGTATGGTACTGGCACAAAAACAGAAATATAGATCAATGGAACAGGATAGAAATCCCAGAGATAAACCCACGCACATATGGTCACCCTATCTTTGATAAAGGAGGCAAGAATATACAATAGAGAAAAGACAGCCTCTTCAATAAGTGGTGCTGGGAAAACTGGACAGCTACATGTAAAAGAATGAAATTAGAACACTCCCTAACACCATGTACAAAAATAAACTCAAAATGGATTAAAGACCTAAATGTAAGGCTAGACACTATAAAACTCTTAGAGGAAAACATAAGCAGAACACTCTATGACATAAATCACAGCAAGATCCTTTTTGTCCCACCTCCTAGAGAAATGGAAATAAAAACAAAAATAAACAAATGAGACCTAACGAAACTTAAAAGATTTTGCACAGCAAAGGAAAACATAAACAAGATGAAAAGACAACCCTCAGAATGGGAGAAAATATTTGCAAATGAAGCAACTGACAAAGGATTAATCTCCAAAATATAAAAGCAGCTCATGCAGCTCAATATCAAAAAAACAACCCAATCTAAAAATGGGCAGAAGACCTAAATAGACATTTCTCCAAAGAAGATATACAGATTGCCAACAAACACATGAAAGGATGCTCAACATCACTAATCATTAGAGAAAGGCAAATCAAAACTACAATGAGGTATCACCTCACACCAGTCAGAATGGCCATCATCAAAAAATCTACAAACAATAAATGCTGGAGAGGGTGTGGAGAAAAGGGAACACTCTTGCACTGTTGGTGGAAATGTAAATTGATACAGCCACTATGTAGAACAGTATGGAGGTTCCTTAAAAAACTAAAAATAAAACTACCATATGACCCAGCAATCCCACTACTGGGCATATACCCTGAGAAAACCATAATTCAAAAAGAGTCATGTACCACAATGTTCACTGCAATTCTATTTACAATAGCCAAGACATGGAAGCAGTCTAAGTGTCCATCAAAAGATGAATGGATAAAGAAGATGTGGCACATATATACTATGGAATATTACTCATCCATAAAAAGAAACCAAATTGAGTTATTTGTAGTTAGGTGGATGGACCTAGAGACTGTCATACAGAGTGAAGTAAGTCAGAAAGAGAAAAACAAATACCATATGCTAACACATATATATCGAATCTAAAAAAAAAAAAAAGTTTCTGAAGAACCTAGGGGGAGGACAGGAATAAAAAGGCAGAGGTAGATAATGGACTTGAGGCTATGGGGAGGGGGAAGGGTAAGCTGGGACAAAGTGAGCGAGTGGCATGGACATATATATACTACCAAATGTAAAATAGATAGCTAGTGGGAAGCAGCCACATAGCACAGGGAGATCCACTCGGTGCTTTGTGTCCAGCTAGAGGGGTGGGATAAGGAGGGTGAGAGGGAGATGCAAGAGGGAGGAGATATGGGGATATACATATACATATAGCTGATTCACTTTGTTATACAGCAGAAACTAACACAGCATTGTCAAGCAATTATACTCCAATAAAGAGGTGAAAGAAAAAAACACAACAACAAAATCACAGCAGCCACAAGAAGTCCTCTCTGCCGGGCATGTACTAGTTATTTTATACACAGTCTAGATCAGGGACTTCAACCGTAGATGCCCAATGGGGGGCCATGCTCTTCCAAAAAGCAGGCGAGAGGGCATGGTGGAGACTCGAGCCCCCAGACCTCCTCACCTTCCAGCAGTGGTGGGGATCCAGTGACCTGTGCTAATGAGCTTCCAATTTCTCAAGGGCAGCCATAAACATATTAATAGTATAAAAACGAACACTGTGAGGACAGAATGAAACATGCTGGAGGTTCAGATTTAGTCCATGGCAGGTTGTGACCTTTGGTTTGCGCTGCAACTCCTCAGGGGCAGCGACGCTGGTCATCTGGTTCACTGGTGTGTACCTTGTAGCTCTCAGAATATACTGTTGAACTGAATTCTTACCAACAAACTTGTAGGACAGGTGTTGTTATATCCATCTTACAGGAACACCACATTGGTGACAATGTCAGAGTTGGGATTTGAAGCTTGGTCCATGTGCTCCTAAGCCCTATGCCTTCCAATAGAGCACCATGGTGGCAAACCCCCATCCTGGGAACTGCTCTCAGGCTAATAAAGCAATGAATACAAGGTTTTGGTCCAACCACAGAAAAAATTGCAAAGAACTTAAACCTACTTTTCTGCTTTCTACTTTCCCACAAATCTGTGGCTTCTAGAGCCAGGGACCAGCAGAGGAGAGAGAGATGTACGGCAGAGTGAGAGCACCCAAGAATGCTTGTCTATGGGTCCTTCAAGCTCCCTCTTTCTGTCCATCCCTCCCTCCCTCCTGTCCTTTCCTGTGCCCCATAGTATGAACTTGGTCCCTAACTGTGATCACAGTGAGATGAATTTAGTACAGAGAAGTCATATGGACAGAATCATACACAGAACAGAGACATCAGAAATACGGCCAGTTTAATGCAACATTGTAAATCAACTACACTTTAATTTAAAATAATTTTTTTAAAATTACGAGGTAAGCCCTGGAGCAACTGAATTACATAAACCTCCGCCAGGATAACCCTGGCTGAATTAGTAATCCGCACTCCAAGATGTTAGCTCTGAGAAGCGACTCAATGTGAAGGAAGAAAAATATTTTAGAGTCAATAAAACCTTCATTAAGAAGATTAAGTAACAACATAAAAAAATAACTATGGGACTTCCCTGGTGGTGCAGTGGTTAAGAATCCGCCTGCCAATGCAGGGGACACAGGTTTGAGCCCTGGTCTGGGAAGATCCCACATGCCGCAGAGCAACTAAGCCTGTGTGCCACAACTGCTGAGCCTGTGCTCTAGAGCCCATGAGCCACAACTACTGAGCCTGCGTGCTGCATCTACTGAAGCCCACATGCTTAGAGCCCATGCTCCACAACAAGAGATGCCACCACAACGAGAAGCCCGTGCACCGCAACAAAGAGTAGCCCCTGATCGCCACAACTAGAGAAGCCCCGTGCACAGCAATGAAGACCCAACACAGCCAAAAATAAATTTTAAAAAAGATCGTTTTAAAAAATTAAGAATTGACTATAAAAAGTTGAATTAAAGAAGCAGACAATAAAATGCAGCCTACTTAATATTGATAATTACAATTATGCTTATTCAACATACGCATATTAAGGACCTAACTTCTCGTTGAGTTGACAAGGTTGGTGCAGGAAAAGCTTAACCATCACCCTCACTTAAGGCTCTCAGACTGGAACCTTACTTTCATGAGATTTCCTGGGGAAAATGGAAAAGAGTGCACAGGGGCTGACGGTTAGGCTCCTGGACACCCCAGGATTAAACCCCTGTAATAAGGGCTGTCTCCAGCCTCCAGGGGAGGGCCCCGGGGGCCGTGATTTTATTCTGAGGGACCACTCTGCCTCAGCCTGAGTCCCTTGGAATAGAAGTCACCGCGAGAACTCATGCATCCTCTGGCACGAAATATCACGTAAACTCTGACAAAGCCAGTATCTACAGCTCCACCCGATCTCTCATCTGGACCCCTCACTTGAATATCATCCCACAGCCTACTTGAGACCTCCACCTGCTTGTCTAATCGGCACCCCAAACTTAAGATGTCCCCAACAGTGCTGCTTCCTTTCCTACCCCCCACGCCGGCTCCTCACATTGTCTGCCCATCTTGGCTCCATCCTTTATTTCTCTGCTTTTCATATCCCACATCCAGCCTCACAGCCAGTCTGCTGGCTCTATGGTCAAAATATACCCAGAATCTGACCACTTCCCGTCACACCCAACAGTAATAGGTACACCTGTCTGCCATCATATTTCACCAGGATTTCTGCAGCAATAGCCCAGCTAAATCTCCCTACTCCTTCCCTTGTCTCCTCTGGTCTGTTCTTAACAAAGCTTCCTGAGTGATCCAATTAAAACTACTGTCAGACTCCTCTCTCCTTAAAACTCTCCACTGGCTGCTCCATGTCATCCAGAGTACAAGCTCGAAGCCAACACACCTACAACGATTCATGCTCTCCAACCCCTCCTAACCTCCAGCCATTTGACTTCAGGTCTGCTCTGTCCCTCACTCTCTCCACGCAAGCCATACCAGATGGTGATGGCCTTTATTGCCATCGGCCATACTCTATATTCACCCATCTATCTGTTATATGGTGTATGTCCTCCCAACAAAGTAGAGGCCCCCAGAGGGCAGAGATAGTGTTCTGGTCCCTGTTGTATGCCCAGCACCTGGAATAGTACCTGGAACATAGTAGGTGCTCAATAAGTATTAGTTGACTGAACAAATGAATGAATGATGAATGAAAGGATAGAGATGATTTTTTGTCATGAATATACTTACAGATTCAAAACATACAATATATATATCACTATAAATTGGAGAGAGGTACAAGTGAATTCTATCTCTATCAGTCTCTTTTAACTAGAAAGATTGATACTGGAGAGAGTTACTCACGGGTGGCCCTGGAGATCCTCTGGCACCAGGAAGGCCTGGGTAACCTTTTTCTCCAAGCCGCCCAGGGAGTCCCAAGTCTCCTTTACTCCCTTGCCTCCCAGGAAGTCCTGGAGGGCCGGGTGGGCCTGAGGGACCAGGCTGGCAGGCACAGAGCCCTGTGCTTCCTAGACAGAGGATAAAAGGCAGCTTTGTCAAATTTCCTGAACGAAATCCCAATAAAGTCTTTACTATACAAAACCAATAGGGCGAATAAGAACAAAAAGGGTCTGATGTGCACAATTCTTATCACAGACAACTGATAACATGTGATGTGCAGAGCACGGGGCATGACCTGGGGGTAGCTATGGTCTATGTGGGTGGACATATCATTTCCAGACAAATGGGGTGTTCTGTCTTAATAAACACAAACTGACAAAATCTAGGGGAAAAGCTGATGTCTGATTCTATGGAAGAAACTTTGAAAATAAGAAAGTTTCTTATTTTTAAAAGTTTAGAAGTCTCTTATTTGGTTCCTAATAAAAAAAAGGCTCTTGATTTGGTTCTTGCTGAAAAAACAACAACAACAACAAAACTGGTTAGAGCATAACCTCTGGGCATTTAAAGAGTCCAAGTCATATGTTAAGAGGGATTATTGATTGTATTGCATGTTCCAGCTAATAATTCACTACAGTGCATTTTCTAATCATCAGGACCTTTAGTTTAAAAAATGCCTTTAGGATGGTCAAACTCCTCAGCTCTCATACCCACCTGACTCAGTTGGTCAAAAAGGCACCAAACAATTTAGGGTGTAGAAACATAGAGCTATAGGTATTTGATGAGTCTGGGAAAGATGGGACCCACAGAGAGAAACCAAAATTAAAGATCAATACTGTCCTATCTCTGCTTTTTTCAAGGAATTGAGAGGATCCTGTGGAAAAAGTCATCACTTTGATGCAAATTTCATGGCAGGTAAGTGTCTCCTTTATGCTGTAAGATATAGATTTGACTTTTTGGTAAGTTCTAATCACATCACAAGCACACGGTGAGTTAAGTACTCACAGGGGTAACTAAGGTGAGTGAAAAATCTAAATGAAATCCACACTGTACATTTCATAATGCCTCCCGATCCTCCATATGTTGTTTTCTAGAAATTCTACTTTGATGCATACTTGCCTTTTTCTCCTTTTGAGCCTCTTCTTCCTGGAGGACCCACTTTGCCTTTTATTCCTTGTGGTCCACGAGGCCCAGCACTACAATATACAACTTTCCAGTGGGAAAGGGGGTGGGCAGAGAGAATCACACAATTTTTGTGAACATCTGATATAGAACATCTGATATAGATCTGATATAGAACAAGTAGAGCTTGGTGTGTTCACATTCACACCATCCCCTCAACACCATTCTTTCTTCCATTCCTTTCTTATGATTCTTTCTCTCTGCTATAAGAATATGTATACAAATAGACCATACAATTGTCACAGCAAGCTTCTGCTACCATAACCATTGATAACCCTATCCCTAATCTCAGCCCTAATTTAATGGATTGCAGAGCAAAGTAGTGGATAATAAAACAAACAAATATACCAAAACAAAACAAATTTAAAAAAAGCCAAAAGTAAGTATATGGCAAATATATTTTCCCCCTTAATTATCAATAATTACCTAATAAAGAAAGCATAAAGCAGAGTTTGTAAAAGCAAAAATTCAGAGACATCTGATTAAAAATGTTACATAAAATGCAAACAATAAGTTCCTTGTCTCCCCAAATATCAGTAAGATAACAGACAGTAAAAGAATATTATAAAAAGGTTTAATCTTTCAAGACAAAGAAGAAGAGAAACAAAAGCAAAAAAAAAAAAAGTGAAAAGATTTAGCAGACCTTAAAAAGCTGAATTCCAAGCAGGCTGTGGGGAAAGCAGAAAAAGAACACAATTTACCTAGGAAATATCTTCCAAAGTGCAAGAATTGGTACCTCTGAAGTAGAATGACAGTGAGACCCCAAACAGGATGATTGGTCAAAGAAGCAGCTAAATAGTAAGAACACCTTCTCAAAAACTGCAGCAGGAAAAAACAAACCCCCTCAAAACTGGAGGAAACAGACATGAAGTAAGAAGAAATCTTTAAAATAAACTATATAGTTTAGAAAGCAGACAAGGGAAGGCATTTCACTCCCAAAACAGAAACAGGCTGCTGCAAAAAGAAACATTAAAAGGGAACAACAACAAAGAGAGAGAGAGAGAGAGAGAGAGAGAGAGAGAGAGAGAGAGAGAAAACAACAGCAACGACAAAATCCTCAGAAATTTTTAAAAAAATGGTTATGAAAGCAGAAATTTAAAAATTCAGGAGCAGACTTGGAAGATGGAGTTGAGGAAGTCTACCAGAAAGTGTTACAGAAAAATAAAAAGGTGAAGAATAATAGAGTGAAGATTTGAAAAACAGACATGTAGGATTGATTCTCTAACAGACAAATATATTGAGTCCAGAAACAGAAAACAGAGGGAAAAAAAGAAGGACAAAGTATCTTCAAAGAAATACTTCAAGGGCTTCCTTGGTGGCGCAGTGGTTAAGAATCCGCCTGCCAATGCGGGGGACACGGGTTCGAGCCCTGGTCTGGGAAGATCCCACATGCTGTGGAGCAACTAAGCTTGTGCACCACAACTACTGAGCCTGAGCTCTAGAGTCCATGAGCCACAACTACTGAGCCCACGAGGCACAACTACTGAGCCCATGTGCCACAACTACTGAAGCCCACATGCCTAGAGCCCGTGATCCAAAACAAGAGAAGCCACCTCAATGAGAAGCCCGCGCACTGCAATGAAGAGTAGCCCCCGCTCACTGCAACTAGAGAAATAGCCCCCGCTCACTGCAACTAGAGAAAGTCCGCATGCAGCAACGAAGACGCAACGCAGCCCAAAATAAATAAATAGAATAAATACATTAAAAAAAAGAAATACTTCAAGAAATTTTTCCAGAAATGAAGGATTTGTGTTAAATTGCTCCTAGTGCCTACAAATGCACCCACACTGAGGTAAATCACAGTGAAATTTAAGGAAAACAAAGGAGAATTCCTATAATCTTTCAATAAGAAAAGGGGTTTTAAACAAAGAATCAAGTATCTAAAGGTTACCGGACTTCTCAGTAACAACACTAAAAAGCAATGGAAAATGCCTTCAAAAACCTAGAGGAAAAATTATTCCAATCTAGAATTTTATATTCAACCAAACTATCAATCAAATTCCACAGTAGAATAAAGGTACTTCAAACAGTGAAGATTCCACAAATATATACATTTTCTCACAAAGTATAATGAGTATAATGAGTAAACCATTAGAAGAAATAGGTGAGTTGTGGAAACAAAGGGACCCAGAGAGACAGAGACAGACAGAGACTTCCTAGGATAATGGTGAAGGAAGATCTCCAGGCAGTGTCGCAGCATCAGCTTCTAAAATTGCAACCTGACCTAACTTAAACAGGTCAAAAAGTTCCAGATGAGATTTATTCAAAGAGATAATACTAGTAATGAGTTAAATGTATGATTAAGAGATGTATACAATTCCAGACGGTTTGAGGTTGAACTAGCAATAAGTATATTGAAAACCAAGCAAACACACAAAGATATGACAATTATTACCAAACTGTTATGCTAGGAAAGTAGTATCATATATTATTATATGGCTAAACTGGTGAATAGCATTTATATAACCCTTCTGTGTAAACACTGTATATTTATTTAACTAAAATTATGACGATAACTATATTGATAGGTTGTAGGAGTGGAAAATGGCACGTGTGTGGTGGGTGGGGAAAGAGGTGAATTCACCCGCTACAGAGGAAAGTCAATAGATAATGCGCAAACTGAAAAATTAAGAAATAGCAACACAAGTATGTTGAATGGCAATACAGAGGCAAATACCAAGAGATCCAGCTAATTGTGGGGAAAATATTGCCCCTGGGGAGGAGAGAATAGGAGAAGGGGTTGCCTGGGATGGCAGTTTTTTCACAAAAGGCTTTGTAGAGCTGTTTGACTCAAGCCAGGTCCATACATAACTCTATAAAAATGACAACTACATTTAAAAAATAAAAATTGTGTTAATTTACAACATTCTATCAACATACTTAAATTCCCATCCAAATATTTTCACATAATTTAAGTGATGTGGTAGTCCAACATCAGTTTACTTTTTTGTATTATTAATACTACTAACTTGGCTTATGAAATATTAGATAACTTTTTTAAACTTTGGAAAGTCACATTTTCTGAATGATACTGCAAATATCAAATGCAACATAAATGCTAGTGAATGTGAATGAAGAGCACTTTACCATCTGATCCTGGAGGTCCCGGCAACCCTGGTACTCCAGGCAACCCAGGTGGTCCCTGGTTGCCTGGTTTTCCTGGAGCAGAATCAGCTCTCCCAGGAATACCAGCTGCCCCTGGAAATCCTGGATGACCAGAAAACCCTCGTGGCCCAGGGGGTCCCATCATGCCTCCAAGAGAAATCAAGAATGAAAACCACACATACTCTCATATTACATTTTTCTGTAGAAGAAATCAAAATCAGTACATTCTTCCTAGGCTGTGGAATGTTTTTAAGGAAAAAAATGTAGTTAAAAAATAACTATGCCTCACCTCTTTTGAAACAAGCACACAAGTGGTCATAAAGGTTTAGGGAATCAGATTTTCTTACCTTTTTGTCTATTCTTTAGGGTTATTGGAAAAGAAATATATATTGTTTAATTAAAGTTATTTTTTAAAATTTCCACTTTGATAACTTGATAAAAAATAACCTGAATAAACACATTAGCACATATAGTGAATTAAAATATGGACTCACAGAAAGACAAATACTGTATGATATCACTTACATGTGGAATTTTAAAGATACAACAACTAGTGAAAATAACAAAAAAGAAGCACATTCACAGATATAGAGAACAAACTAGTGGTTACTAGTGGGGAGAGAGAAGGGGGAGGGGCAAAATAAGGGTAGGAGATTAAGAGGTACAAACTATCACATATGAAATAAGCTATAAGGACATACTGTAAAACATGTGGAGTATAGTCAATATTTTATAATAACTATAAATGGAGCATAACCTTTAAAAATTGTGAATCACTATATTGTACACCTGTAACACATAATACTGTACATCAACTAAAGTTCAATAAAAAATTTAAAAAATTAGAAAAAACTAAATAAGGTAATACATTAAATCATGTAGATAGGTACCTGGCATATAATTTTAAGCTGTTTGTTTTTATAATTATCACTGACTAGTAGAATTTAATGAGAAAACTGGTGTTGCCTTTTAGATACTAAAATGTAATATTTGGATATGCTTGAGATATGCTTACGTGGAGACAGTCTTCTAATCTTTTACCCCAAAATTAATTAGCACAGCCAAAAAAAAATGGGACTCACATAATTATCTATGTAGATGTAAAACACTATAACCACTTAGGTTTGTGAAAAAGCAAAGAGGTGCTAGATTTGAACCTGGCCTCTCCCTCTCCAGCCACAGGTACTTAAGTAGGTTATTTAACTTATTTAATCCTCTATATCTTCCTCAGAGGCTTGTAATGAAGATTAAATAAAATAATCCACATAAGGAGCTTACTGCAATATCTGGTATGTTTTCAGTGAACGACTGGATGTTCAGTGTGTTTAGAGGAGGTCAAAGTAATGCTGCAGCAGCAGCTAAATCCTGCTTCCCCTTGACATGCTACTTCCCCTTCGCTGGTGGCTTTGGCTCAAAGACAGCTGGAAGCCTTGGTGTAAGAATGACCATTACTCCTAGCTGCTTCTTCCTAAGCATGCCTGACTCCAGGATCTCTCTGTGGAAGACTGACATGATCAAAGATGGCGCCACGGTAGCTCTAGTCCCTCTTCACGCTCCCCTAGCAAGAGGTGGAATGTTCCCCGTCCTTTCAATGTACCAGCCTTTTGTGGTTGTTTGGACTACTGAAGTATGGCGGGAGTGACACGATATGGTTTCTGAGGCCAGATTATTAAAGAAGATTCAGCTTCTTCCTTGTGAGCGAAATGCTCGGACTGGAGTCCTGAGGCACCACGGAAGCAACATCACGGCTCGGAAGCCACCATGCTGTAAGGAAGCCTAAATTAAGTACAGAGTCACACAGAGAGACTTGAGACTATATGAGAAATGAAGGAGAGAGATGCCTGGCCATTCCTCATGTTTCAGTTCCAGCCACTATGGCTGCAACCAGATGAAAATCCCTGCTCCAGGATCGCTCAGCTCAGCCCTTCCTGAATTCTTGAACCACAGAAAGAGTGAAGGGGAATATACTGAATGTTGCTGTCTTAAACCACTAGGTTTGGGGTTATGTGTTCAGCAATAGACAACTGAAACCCTGTCCGTCATCAGTAATGAAGCATGCAAGTTAAATTGATAGCTTTCGTTATTGGGTGCATATGTGCTGGGGCTTTACGTGTATTTTCAAACATTATCTTTACTCCTTCAACAACCTTGAAAAGTTCGTACCTTATAGATAAGGCACAGAAAATTTAGGCCAAATATGAATACTAATAATCGTAGCTAACACAGTGAGTTTTTACTATATCCCCAGTTGTATTCTAAGAACTGTATACATATTATTTCTTTCAACTGTAACAAGAACTCCATTTTGCAGACAGGAAAACTCAGGCACAGAGAAGTTTAATAAATGCCCAAGAGCACACAGCTTGTAAGTACTAGAACCTGGAATGTTTTTAGTCCATTGTGTAAACACATAACTATTTCACTATACTATACTGATTGGGAAGGCTGGGATTCAATCACAGGTGTCTGACTCCAAAACCCAACTCATCTCATGGTAAATACTATAGATGACTATAAAATAAAATATGTATAATAAAGGCTACATACAATGGTATGTTTAAAACAAAATGAACATGTACTCCTGTGGACTTGGCTACCATCTTGTCTTCTTAACAGTCCTAAGACCTGACTCAGAATCTCCACAATCAGTCACTGGATGGTCCCAGATGCTGCCTGCTATCTTGTCCCAGTACCAGGGAGAATGCTCAACCAGCTTCCAACAGGCAGAATGGGTTACAGTGTATGGCATATTGCAGCCGCAACCACCAACTGATAGGACATGAAATCAATTCAGTTCTGGCCAGCATTAAAAACTTTTTATTTTCAAAAGAAAAGAATGGAATAGAAAATAGAGTGCATCAGATACCCCAGAGATATTATTTTGTGAAATTTGTGTTTCAACCATATGTATGTATGTATGCACATATGTGTGTAATGTAATGTAAATGCTACACAATATAAAATTATTTCTTACTATAGGTTGGAGCCAAAATATGGATTCTTTTAAAAAAGATTTTTGGAATTAAGAAGCTTCCTGTTATACTTGGTTTGGATGTGCTAGAGACAGGTGTTACTTACTCCCACTGGTTTTGATTTCAATCTGCTGGAGGTAGTATTTTATTATAAACAAGCCCGAAAGGAGAAATGTAAGAGCAGAGTCTAGTGCCTACCAACCAACAGAGTATTCTGTATGATTTATATAGGTCTGGGTCAATTAAGCCATGGCTGCGATATCGAAAGAGTAAATGAACTAAACAAAGCTTTATTTACTGCCTTTGTGGCCATCAGATCCTACAAAGTGAAAGCTAGCTTCGTGAAACATTAAACAAGAACTTTGTAGTTCACAGCTGAATATATCAGGAAACTTCTAACTCCTCAGGAGCTATAACATGAAACAGACCGGATAAAATTACATTTATACCAGACTTTTCTCCCCACATGTTTAATCAGTCTTCCTGGGTTCACAGAATGCAAATATTCCCTAAACTTCCATTCTTAATCTCACTGGGAATATTAGCTAAGACAGCACTTGAAGGAGTTCAAAGTCCTTGTGTGAACAGGATTATTTCTCAGGCCTTTCATCAAACACTACCATGAGCCACAGGGGTTTTTTTGTGGGCGAGAGGGCTGTTGTTTTTTGTTTATTTTTTAACTAAGTCCGAATTAAAATTTTATTTTTTAATTTGCAATTTTGTATTTCCACATTTCATGCAGAAGATTTAAGTTGGGGCCTAGGTGGATGAACTAAATTTTAACAAGTAGATGTCCATAGAGAGAGCCTTCCAAGAAAGTGGGAAAGACCTAAAGACACACTCTAACCCTAGCAGCAGTTTCCACATCTTAACTGCATCTGGTCATCTTGTGGGAAGCCTGTTTTACATACATATTTCTTATCACACCCCTGAGATAGTGATTGAATATTTCTGAGGTGCAGTCCAGGAGCCTGGATTTCTTCCAATTAAATGATTAATTGGTTTGAGCTCTGTGCTTCTTAATCCTGGCTGTGCATTAGAATTAAGCAGGGGTTGGGGGTGGGTGGTGGGTACTTCCCTGGTGGTCCAGTGGTTAGGACTCCATGCTTCCAATGCAGGGGGCATGGGTTCGATCCCTGGTCAGGGAAATAAGATCCCACATGCCGCGCAGTGCGGCCAAAAATAAAGAAGTATGGGGACACTTTTATAATAGTAGATGCCTTGGTCCATCCATCCCTCAGAGAGTCCAACATTCCTGATCTGGGGTACGCACAGCCATCAGTATTTTTGAAACAATGCTAAGGTGATTTTAATATCAGCTAGAGTGGAGAGCCCCTGGTGTGGAAGAGGATGCAGCAAACCTGGCATGTAAAAGCCATACCTGCACAGACTTCCCCTGGTCTACCAGGGGGACCAGGGGGACCAGGTGGTCCAACAGCCCCCGTTTCTCCATAGCGGCCAGGGTGCCCTGGATCCCCTGGAGGCCCTGCCAAAAATAATGGCATAATGTATATAGTAAACATATATATATACATTTAAAGGCTCACACACAATCACTTTTTGTGAGCCTTGTTAAAGTACAACAGGAGATTGTTTTGCAGTTTCTCATCACGTTTCAAGTGCAATATCTTAGACCCTCCTCTGCAGACACATGAAGTAGTGCTGAATTTGTCATCGATCTAGGCTGCTTTCTTCCTGGAGGCAGCATCTTGGCAGGTCTTAGTCAAATGGTTTCACACATTTCTAGCGATTAAAAAACCTACTTTCTGAAAGGTAACATAATAAAAATCCCAGCATGCAGTTCACCCACTAAAATAAAATTTGGTGTCTTATGGCTGATAGAGACAAACCAAGGTGCACATCTCTACTTGCACTAGTATAATTCTAATTCATGGTAAAAGTTCGTATATTTAGCCTGCCGAGTGTGTAAACTACAGAAGGACTAGGCCGAACTCTTCTTTTGGGGACTACGCAAATCCCATTTCAGCATAATTTATAGAGAAATCGAATGGAACACAAACCTTTGAGTGGAAGAGCTGGAGTTGCCAAAACCCCTGGTGGTCCTGGGTGCCCGCGGTCTCCAGGATCTCCCTGAAATCATTCATTCATTCACTTTTCTTAGAAATATTAATCTTTTTCTCATGTTTCCTGGCACTACGTAAATATTAGCATCACCAAGAGGGCATTCATAGAGGAAACAAAGCCTATAGGCTGACGAGAGAAATAAATAGCTCATGGTGGTCTAAGAGGAGCAAAAGTATGAGACCTCCCACCTACAAACAGAAGTTAACAGCCAACTGGGAAAGTTCTCCCAAAAGAAAAAAAATTCAAACTCCAAAAATGCTTCCATGTGCATCAACTAGATACCTCTGAAGCCATGAAGTTTCTTAGATCTATTATGAGCATTAATGTCTAACTTGCACTCTAGAACAAATAGTTTATTTGCCTATAGGATCTGAACCTACATTTTATTTTAGCAGCAGATATTGTCCCCCTTAATTGTGTCACCTTAATGCCACCATGGCTTGACCTGCACAAGTGCTGAAGGTGAGGTCACATAAAAAGGAAAGAAAAAAATGCAGTGGTGTTCAAAGCAAAGGACTCTCCACGGTTGCCTCTGTTTTTAATCATGCTACTGTATAATCCCTAGGGAATTTTTGAATCTCTCATTATTATTCACCTTCAAAAGGATCATTGCTCAAATGTAAAATGTAATCATTACCACATGCATTAAAATAATATAAGCAAAATGAACCCAATTTTGAATGATTCTTTGAAATATTTTAAAAAATAAATTAGATAACATAAGGGATAGAGGATGTTATCAGACTGTACTCAAGTAGGCTCACTTTTTTACCTTTGGACCAAGAAATCCAAATGGCCCAGGATCTCCAAAAACTCCTGGTTCCCCCTACAAATAACCAAAAACATGCCTTTTTTAATTTTTATTTTTTAAGCATATATAAAGCATTTATTTTTATGCACATATTTACCTACAAAATTTACAGGAAATAAAACAATGCATAACATATACAGTGTTGTTTTCATGAGGATCAAACAATGAAGGTAATTGCAGAACATCAGGGATGAAACATGCCTTTTTTAAAAAATGTGATTGGGTGACAAATTATCTCATTCTCATTTAATCTGAATGACACATGCTCACTGAGATCCTGTACAGAATCTTAACACTGCCTTGGGGTTGCATCAGACAGTTTTGTGCTTTAGTTTTTGTACCCACGGTGAAATCATGTAACTTATAAAATAAATGTGTTTCCTTTCTCATTACTGTGTGTGAGTCTACAGGCCCTGGTACAACTTTTGAATGATACTGAATTGCATTTACTAATGAATATGTATTTATCCTCTCTATAATCGTGTTCATTTACCTTTAATCCTGGAAAACCTGGAGATCCATAGGAGCCAGGGTCCCCCTAATAAATTCACAAAAATCAACACAAGCAGAATTAAAACAAAATACATAAACCAGTCCAGTGAATCATTTTTCACCTTATGAGATTGTTCTGTTGGTATTTAATCTTGTCTGCAAAGGTAGCTGAATAAAGGAAATAAATATAAGAGATTCCATTTCTTTGTAACATTTGCTATTTTAATTGATCTTTAATCTTATTCAAAAAAATTAATGTCCTTCACAGTGCTTTAAATTAAGAACAGTTTTGTTGTTTTTGCTGCTCTTCCATTTCAATTTATTGAATTTAATGCTTGAACTGGGCTAAATATCTTTGAATCATCGCAATATAATTTGTCTAGAGATTAACAGTTGCTCTATGCATTATCAGCAACAAAAATTACTATGGAAGTCAATATTGTCTCGTTAAGTACTAAATCTGAGTCAAATAAACTCAATGCCCATGCTCACCAAGGTCTGGCCTTCATAGTGACTCTATGAATGGGGATCCCATCAGTGACATGTGTGGAGATGTTTGAGGCCTAATGCTATAGTTGTTTTCTAGCTACTGCCCCTAGATCAGTACCTTCTTTTATCAAATAGGCTTAAATGAACAATTCCAAGCTACTATCACACTGACACTGAGCCAGTAGGAAAATGCCATGATCCCATTACTTCCTGCCAATTCTCCCATCTTCTGCTTGCCTGTTTTATCCAAATAATGTCCATGAAAGGGATGCTCTGGGGCACTTAGCTATCACACAATTCTTGCTGACCAAAATATAGCATTCCTCCTAGAGATAATCTCCACTTCTGAACTCTCAGAAATATTGATCTAGTCTTATAAAAATGTGAGAGAGAAATGCCTCCAAACTCACTGAAGTTAAGGACGCCAAGAATGATCCTTACCCGAGGTCCTGGAAACCCAGGAATACCTTTCTCTCCTTTTGTCCCAATACCGGGTTCCCCCTTAAAGAGATGACACTTTTAGAGGAGTTCAAGCAACAGTATTTCAGCAATACGAATGCAAAAACAGAACGAGAAATAAAAATTATTGCCAGCAGCTTAAAGAAAACAGCTACTTTGGAAATAGTCTTCCTCCAGAATTATGATGAAATATTGAAAAGTTCTAGTAACATATCAGCATTTAAAGCATTTAAAGTGATAATAACCATGTAAAAATTTTTAAATTAAGATAGCACATCATACAATTTTTTAAGTTCTTTAAATAAATTACCTTGGGTCCTGGTGGTCCGGGAGGTCCAATGATCCCAGGCGTTCCTTTAATACCCTAAAAATCACAATGAATATAATCTGGCTTACCGGCTTTATTCAACATACTGAGTTCCATCTCTTTAAGAAATTACCTCTTTCAACAGCCATTCTCCTAATTTTTTAATACGGGGTTACTCTTCAACTGTCGGTAATAAGCAACTAAGATCCAAGCGCACCTTTGAACCTGACACTCTTCAGGAAGCCAGTTCTGTGTAAGAGGTGTAGCGTTGTGCGGTGTGGGATAGCAGAGCGGTGGGGGGAGCCACCATGGAACCAGGGCGGCAGATGCAAGCTGGGAATGCGGCCACTGAGGGGAGAGGCTCATTTTGAAACTGAATCCAGTAATTGAAAACTGACAAGAGAATGTGCGCATGGCATCAGTAACATCAGTGCTGGAGGGTGACAAAGGAATTAATATTTGCCAAGAGTCTATTACATGCTCAGTTCTATGCATCTGTCACCTTTCAATTATCAAAGCATCAGATCCATATGTAACATCTAAAGGACAGCTGGATTTCCAGTGGTATTTTCAGCGACCCTATCAAAGACATGAATGGGGGACTACATCCTGCAGGACATGTCACAGTTTAGCAGCCCAAGCTAGGTCTGCCACTCAACAGCTGGGTAAACTTGAGAACACTGGTAACCTTTCCAAGTCTCACTTTTTCAACTCTGTATAATGGAGCTAATAATAGTACCAACCTGTAAAGTTTACCTTGGGGTCAAGGCAGCATTGCATGTAGGTGCTCAGCTCTTCGCTGGCACGGGATCATGTTCAGAAAATGTTGGCTATGACTACTTTACCAAAGTAACATATGGATTGAGAATTACCTTTTCTCCTTTATAGAGACCAGAATCAGGTGGCTGCACCAGAAGGGTGGGTCCTGGAGAACCCTGTTGGCCAACCTCACCCTTTAAAAAAAATCAAGATAATAAGAATTTCATATTAACTTTATTTTGAAATAAAAATTGAAACTAAGAAGACTTTCACCCATATATTGTGGTATAATGCTTACAAGCCTGTATGTCATGGATTTAAAATAAAAATCATGGCAAATACATAATGTAATTTTAAATGTTTATTGTCTTTCATAAATAATACATACTTACTGTTAAAAATGAATTGAAAAAATAAAAGTGATCCATAATCCTACCATCCAGAGATAATCTCTATTAAAACTTTGGTACAGTTCTTTGTGGTGTGTGTGTGCTTGTATGTATGTGTGGGTATATAACTGTGTATACACACATGTATACATATACATATGTCTACATATACACATATGTGCATAATATGCATGTGTGCATACATGTATATGTGACTAAATGGTGTGTTAAACATAATTTGAAACTCTAATAGAAGACTCTTATTCAAAAAGACACATACACCCCAACGTTCATTGCAGCACTATTTACAATAGGCAGGTCACGGAAGCAACCTAAAGGCCCATCATCAACAGATGAATGGATAAAGAAGATGTGGTACATGTACACAATGGAATATTACTCAGCCATAAAAAGGAATGATATTGGGTCATTTGCAGAGACGTGGATGGACCTAGAGACTGTCATACAGAGTGAAGTAAGTCAGAAAGAGAAAAACAAATACCATACATTAACGCATATATGTGGAATCTAGAAAAATGGTACAGATGAACCTGTCTGCAAGGCAGAAATAGAGACACAGATGTGGAGAACAAATGTATGGACACCAAGTGGGGAAAAGGGGGGTGGGATGAATTGGGAGTTTGGAATTGACATATATAAACTAATATGTATAAAATAGATAACTACGGGCTTCCCTGGTGGCGCAGTGGTTGAGAGTCCACCTGCCGATGCAGGGGACACGGGTTCGTGCCCAGATCCCGGAAGATCCCACATGCCGCGGAGCGGCTGGGCCCGCGAGCCATGGCCGCGGAGCCTGTGTGTCCGGAGCCTGTGCTCCGCAACGGGAGAGACCACAGCAGTGAGAGGCCCGCGTACAGCAAAAAAAAAAAAAAAATAGATAACTAATGAGAACCTGCTATATAGCACGGGGAATTCTACTCAGTGCTCTGCGGTGACCTAAATGGGAAGGAAATCCAAAAAAGAGGTAATATATGTATACCTATAGCTGATTCATTTTGCTGTACAGCAGAAACTAACACAACATTGTAAAGCAACTATACCCCAATAAAAAATATATATATAATGAAAGTAACACTATATAATAATAAACATAATTTAAATGTAGAATATAGTTTATATTTTTATATTTTATTAAAATTTTAAATCATTTAATATATTTTACAACACTATTTTTTGCCCATTTTCCTATCATATTGGGTGGGCCAAAAGGTTCGTTCATTTTTTTCCAGAAGATGGCTCTAGTAGCACTTAGTTGTCTTTAACTTCATTCGAGACAATTTTGTTAGATTGTATGTGACAGGTGTCATATCAGTGTCATTTAAAAAAGACATCAAAATTGGTGAATTTTTGTGTAGCCATTTTAATATTGAAGATGGAAGAAAAAAAGTAACATTTTCGGCATATTATGCTTTAAAAGGTAAAAACGCAACTGAAACACACAAAAAGATTCGTGCAGTATATGGAGAAGGTGCTGTGACTGATTGAACGTGTCGAAAGTGGTTTGCAAAGTTTCGTGCTGGAGATTTCTCACTGGATGATGCTCCATGGTCGGGTAGACCAACTGAAGTTGATACGATCAAATTAAAACAATAATTGAGAACTATCAACATTATACCACGCCGGAGATGGCCGACATACTCAAAATATCCACATCAAGCATCGAAAATCATTTGCACCAGTCTTGGTTATGTGAATCGCTTTGATGTTTGGGTTCCACGTAAGCGAAAAAAACCTTCTTGACCATATTTCCACATGCTATTCCCTATTGAAACATAATGAAATAGTTCTGTTTTTAAAACAAATTGTGACAGGCCATGAAAAGTGGATACCGTACAACAATGTGGAATGGAAGAACTCATGGGGCAAGCGAAATGAACCACCACCAACCACACCAAAGGCCGGTCTTCATCCAGAGAAGGTGATGTTGTGTATATGGTGGGATTGGAAGGGAGTCCACTATTATGAGCTCCTTCCAGAAAACCAAACGGTTAATTCCAACAAGTACTGCTCCCAATTAGACCAACTGAAAGTGGCACTCGACGAAGAGCGTCCAGAAGTAGTCAACAGAAAATGCATAATCTTCCATCAGGATAATGCAAGACCGCATGTTTCTTTGATGACCAGGCAAAAACTGTTACAGCTTGGCCGGGAAGTTCTGATTCACCCGTCGTATTCAGCAGGCATTGCACCTTTGGATTTCCATTTATTTCAGTCTTTACAAAATTCTCTTAATGGAAAAAATTTCAATTCCCTGGAAGACTGTAAAAGGCACCTGGAACAGTTCTTTGCTCAAAAAGATAAAATGTTTTGAGAAGATGGAATGATGAAGTTGCCTGAAAAATGGCAGAAGGTAGTGGTACAAAAGGGTGAATACGTTGTTCAATAAAGTTCTTGGTGAAAATGAAAAATGTGTCTTTTATTTTTACTTAAAACCGAAGGCACTTTTTGGCCAACCCAGTAAGTACTAGAACCTGGAATTTCCCCACATCATGACGTCTTCCAGTATATTTTTGGCAAGCGTGTTAAATGGCGGTACCATAAATTTCCCAACCACACTGGAACTCCATGAGAGCGGAGATCAGATCTGTCTCGCTAAATCCCCAAACCAAGCACCAATCCTAGCCTGGCACAGGGTAGATGCTCAATATCTATTTACCCACAGTTGTTGAAAGAGCCCCTTACCAACTCTTAAGCATTCAGATTGTTTCCAGATGAGCTGCCACCTTAAAGCACTTTTCTAAAGTTTATCCTTACTTAGTTTTGTGTTTCAGCAGAAAGGACTATGGGTGTGAGGGGTGGATGGTGTGTTGCTCAATGCTTTGGGTCACAGTTCTTCATACTTTTATTTATGTGTGAAGTTTAGGACTCTGATGAAATTTGGCAAGTTAAGCTAAACAAATCCGTAATTAAACAAATTGTTACCCCGGATATATTATCAGAAATAGTCCATGTCTTTGGGCTAGGGGGAAGCGTGTTATATAAATTAAATTGAATTTACTGTTAGGTTTTGTCAGAACTGTGATTTTATAGTCAAGGGTAATGGTGTCATAATAATTCAGCAAAGACAAATTCTCAGCCATAAAGCTGGACAGTGACGAGAGAATGAACACAAGTTAAGTGGTAATCAGAACGGTCTCCTCGACCCGGGTAGCCCATACATTTTAACATCTGCTCCTCCATGCAAAAGGGAGTTCTTACCGGGTCTCCCATTTGCCCCTTTACTCCCACGCCAGGATTACCCTGGAAAAGAAAAGAAAAAGGAAACTAATTGCTTTGGAATATTAAAAAGTAATTACAAGTAATAAGACTTCTGGTTAAGCAATTTGTTGAAGGGTATTTATTAAATAGCTCGGGAATTCTAAAAAGAGGGAAGACATGATTCTGACAAATATTAGTGGTCACTTATCTCATGGTACATGGACTTCATTTGTGTATCTTATTCATGGCCGCCTACCTTCAAACCTGGACTCCCAGGAGGGCCTGGAGGTCCCTAAATCAACAGCAAAAACACACAAATCAGTTATCAGTGATGGAGATCAGACTGTGCCCTTATTGGATGTCCCAAGCTCCTCTTTAGGAAGCACTTCATTTTGAAACACACATGATGGACTTCCTCCCATGGCTGGGCTGCTTGTCCCTCCCACCCCGCTCCTGCCCCCCACCTCCAGGGACCCGTGCTTCAGGAGGGAGTCACGTTCATAATGGTGGGTGTTGGCTGATTCATCAGGTGATAATCTCGAAAAGAACTCATCTCTGCCTGAATTGCCCAAGACTGCAATTCTGCTTTCTTTTGCTTGATTTAAATATCAAGTCAGGGCTTTTAGAGAGATAGAATCAGCAGTGCTGTACTTACTGCTAACCCTGACTCTCCTGGATATCCCATTGGGCCTGCTGGTCCTCTCGCTCCCCTTGAGCCCTAAACATGAGAAAAATCAGTAAATTCGTTACCAAAAACCATAATCATCGTCCATGGGAGAGCTGCATGTAATCCCAGGCAGATAAAGACCTCCGGAGAAATCACAGTCCCGGCCACACCTGCCCTGCTGCGTCATCTTGGACAGTAGCTTTGACACAGCTGGGAAAAGGGCACAGAGCTGGCAGGCAGTAGCACTCTGGTGGGTGTGACTAACTCCTACATTTGGGATTAAGACCCAGAGATCAATCTACTTATTCATAAATAAATCTTGTAGTAGCAAAAGTAGAGAACAAAGAAACCTTGTTACTTCTAAATTCCATATATGTTATAAATTTAATATACATCAAAATGCTTTTACAATATTAATATTACTTAGCATTAAATAAATTAAAATATTAATGTAGTTATACTCTAATATATCCTTTCAACGTGCCCTGTAAGATCCATTTGAATAGAAATGTCCCCAATACAAGATCAAGGCAATTCAGCCATAAACAATTTTCCACAACATGTTAAGTTACAGCATAATAACACACAAATTCACAAGGAAAGGTTATAGTTGGGCAGTTCTAGAAGTATGGAGAAAGGGGCTCTGTTCTCCCAATCACCCTGCCCATGTCAAATGATTTGAGAGTGTGCAATGGCATTACTCTCTCCTAGAGAATGAATTGGTATTTATTTTAACAGTGACACCAAGGTATCTCATTGATAACGTAAAACTGAGCTTCCAGAGTAGTAAGGAAAAACCAACCTGGGAAAGTAATCCTGTCAACAGCCAGAAGTTACCAAACAAAATTACAGGTGAATCATTAGGAGGCAAAATTGCTTTCAGTTATAATCTTGTGAATATGGATGAATTGGAAAGACAAATATAATCATTGAATCACAAATTCCAGGAACATGAAGATAGGCAAAATATTAAACATAATACACAATTACTGATTCAGCAAGCAAAATCATTTTCACTGGACATATATTATTTAGGTAGTTTCTAAGCGGAATTATCTTCCTAAATATTAAGCGACTATAGCTACCCAAGCAATACCAAATGATCATTGCAAGATAGAAGAGAAAGGTAAGCCGGAGCTTGCTGAGATTCAAGGGCGGCTCTGTGGGCCCGGGACCTGTGCAGTCACATAGGGCCTCATGCTTGATTTAATGCTCTGCTGTCACCATCTTAAAATTTGTAATAATTTTTGAACAAGAGACCTACATTTTCATTTTGCACCAGGTGGGCCCTGCAAATTAGGTAGCTGGTCCTGCTGAGATGCAAACTAGTGGAGACCATAGGCTATTTGAGGAGCAAACAGAAGCGCACGACCTGCCCAGGAGACTTACTGGTAAGCCGGGAGGTCCTGGGTCCCCTCTGTCACCCTGCAATAGTATCAGTACACTGCATTAGAAGAGCAACACCATTTCCCTAAAACACACAACATAAAAGTAAAAACACACACACAGGACTTATTTGGACTGTCTGTGCAGTTTGTTCAGTTTTTCAGTGTTGAAAAGACAGCTGTGGAAGGGCTCTATGGAGGTGCTTTTCTGTCTCCATTCTTAAGCCCTGAATTCTACTTCTACTCAGCTGAAACCAGGGAAAGATTGTTGGAGTCGTGAGGACATGGAATCAAGATGAGATTTCTTCTTTCAGTTTAAAATGTTCTAAAGAAAAAAACAAAGCTCTAAATTCTCGATCCAGTGGTCCCATTTCATCAGTTTAACTGTCTGTCATCTGATTGGCAGACCTTTCCTCCCTTAATTAGCACCTTGTTATCACCCAGGAGCAGATGTAAAGGGAATTCCTGTGGAAACCCTCTCTGCCACTGTGCACATCTACCGCTTTGTGACTCGACTCTACCCTGAGAGTCTACTCACTTTAAAGGATCAAGGGGTGTATATTCTCTGGAATACAGACTCTTTCTTTTTTTTTCCAAAATGTAAAATATACCGCAAAATATACATATGATAAAATTTAACATTTTAACCTTTTTTAAATGTACAGTTCTGTGGCATTAAATACATTCATCATGTTGTGCAACCATGTTGCGCTTCCATTGTCCAAACTTTTTCATTTCCTCATGGAAACCCTGTATCCATTGAATACTAGCCCTCCATTCCCCCTTCCCCAGCCCCTGGCAAGCACCACCTACTTTCTGTCTCTATGAATTTGACTACTCTAGGGACCTCATCTAAGTGGAATCACACATTTTCTGTCCTTTTGTGACCAGCTTATTACACTCAGCATAATGACCTCAGGGCTCAACCATGTTGTAGCATGCTTTAGAATTCCCTGACTTTTTAAGGCTGAATAATATTGTGTTGTATGTGCGTATGTACTACACTCTGTTCACCCATTCATCAGTAGGTAGACACTTGGGTTGCTTCCACCTTTTGGCTATTGTGAATAGGCTGCTATGAATATGGGTGTACAGATATCTGTTTGAGTCCCTGCCTTCATTTTTGGGAGAACATATCTAGAAGTAGAATAGCTGGGTCATAGGGTAATTCCACATTTAAGTTTTTGAGCAATCACCCTACCATTTTCCAGAGCAGCTACACCATTTTACATTCCCGCCAGCAATGCACAAGGGTCCCAACTCTTCCACATAATTACTAACACATTATTTTGTTTTTCTTTTTCTTTTTTTTAATAATAATCATCCAGGGCCTCCCTGGTGGCGCAAGTGGTTGAGAGTCCGCCTGCCGATGCAGGGGATACGGGTTCGTGCCCCGGTCTGGGAGGATCCCATATGCCGCGGAGCGGCTGGGCCCGTGAGCCATGGCCGCTGAGCCTGTGCGTCCGGAGCCTGCGCGTCCGGAGCCTGTGCTCCGCAACGGGGGAGGCCACAACAGTGAGAGGCCCGCATACCGCAAAAAAAAAAAAAAAAAAAAAAATAATAATCATCCAAATGGGTATGAAGTGGATATAGGCTCTAAAAACCATTGTTTCTCCAAGGTTATTGATCTGCATGCCACTTTCATTAGGGATCCTCTGTTTCTCTTTAAGATGAGGAATTCTCTATATTCATCTCCCTTTCTGTCTCGTCTGTTCTTTCTTGCACAATTACCAAAAAATACCCACCATAACTAATATTGTACTGTACATTATACTTTACAATACATGGCAGTATAAACTATTATAACAGATCATCAGCAGTGAGGGGAAGGCAGGGTAGATACTAATCTCCTTTCACAAATAAGGAAAATGAGGCTCAGAGAGGTTGAGGGGGTTGCTTAAAGTCACAGTAGTAGGTAAGGGTCAGTTCACTTCTTCCAATACATCATACTGGTTCCTAGAATGACCCTGTTTTTGATGCTAAGTTTATGAATGTATCATTTAAGAAGCTATAAATAGAAGCATAGTGCTTGCTGTCTAACAAGTAAGAATAGGCACAGAGGCTATAAACAAATATTGTAAGCTCACTTAAGGGATCACCACTCAGGTGTGGCCACTCCAGGTGGCACAGAACTTGGAATCTGACAGAGGCAATCTAGGACTACTTTTATCTAATTATTGTAGAATATCTTTCCTTAAGAGAAATGACCATGTCTTGAAAATGTACTGTATGTATCTCTCCTCTTGAGTTTATTATATCTAGTGATCTCCTTCTGCTCATCCATGGCTACTCAGATTAGAGAGATGCAGTGGTCATTCAAGAGTTTACTTCTGAATATTTGTACATCATTCTCTGTGAAAAACACAAAAGCATTTCATTTGCTTAGGATAGTGCTATCAGGTTTCTACAATTTTCAAGTTCAACAGTGGTGACTTCTATCATCATCAATGGTAAGTATTAATATCACAATATTTTAACTACAAAGTAATTAATGATTCTCAGCTGGAAGTGATTTTTCCCCCAGGAGACATCTGGTAATGTCTGGAGATATTGTTTGGGTGTGGGGGTGGTCAGGGGGGTGTTACTGGCATCTAATGGGTAGACGCCAGGGAAACTGTTCAACACCCTACAATACACAGGTCAGCCTCCATGACAAATGATTAACTGGCCCAAAATATCAATAGTGCCGAGGCTGAAAAACCCTGAAATAAATTTATTCATTGCAACTCTGCGAGAATCATAGGGAGGGAGGGGAATTTTGCAGCCAGAGAAGCTAAAGCCAAGTGCCTTCACACAAGAAGTATGCGTCATCCCAGAGGGTCAGGGTAATGATCAAAACCAGTGTCCTCAGAGACATTTTAAAGGAAATCTCAGTCCATGTGTTTTCTGCATGGGTTTACTTATACAGAAAAAAAAATTGTTTTTTTTTCCTTTTTTTTTATTAGTTTCTGCTTTATAACAAAGTGAATCCGTCATACATATACATCTGTTCCCACATCCCTTCCCTCCTGCGTCTCCCTCCCTCCCACCCTCCCCATCCCACCCCTCCAGGTGGTCATAAAGCACCGAGCCGATCTCCCTGTGCTAGCGGCTGCTTCCCACTATCTATCTACCCTACGTTTGGTACTGTATATATGTCCATGCCTCTCTTTTGCTTCGTCACAGCTTACCCTTCCCCCTCCCCATATCCTCAAGTCCATTCTCAAGTAGGTCTGTGTCTTTATTCCTGTTTTACTCCTAGGTTCTTCATGACATTTTTTTTCTTAAATTCCATATATATGTGTTAGCATACGGTATTTGTCTTTCTCTTTCTGACTTACTTCACTCTGTATGACAGACTCTAGGTCTATCCACCTCATTACAAATAGCTCAGTTTTGTTTCTTTTTATGGCTGAGTAATATTCCATTGTATATATGTGCCACATCTTCTTTATCCATTCATCCGATGATGGACACTTAGGTTGTTTCCATCTCCGGGCTATTGTGAATAGAGTTGCTATGAACATTTTGGTACATGTCTCTTTTTGAATTATGGTTTTCTCAGGGTATATGCCTAGTAGTGGGATTGCTGGGTCATATGGTAGTTCTATTTGTAGTTTTTTAAGGAACCTCCATACTGTTCTCCATAGTGGCTGTACCAATTCACATTCCCACCAGCAGTGCAAGAGTGTTCCCTTTTCTCCACACCCTCTCCAGCATTTATTGTAAAAAAATTGTTTTAAACCCACCCTGATTGTAAAGCTTACCTGAATACCTTTAATGACACCTACAATGAACACTGAATTTCCTTTTTCTCCTTTTTTCCCAAGAAGGCCCTGAAAATAAAATATTCACTTTAAGAGAGGAAAAGTGCATATCACTATTTCTGTATTTTCTTTTGCAAGTAAAATATTACTCACCAATAAAATTACCATTATAATCATATTTCACTAGTGGAGATTTCTTTATTCTCATTTTTATTATCATCCTAAAGTTGTCATATATACTTATTTAATATTTGGTTAAGATCTACTGAAGAATCTCCTAAGACAGAATATCTACTAATATATTTATAAATATATTACATATTTATATATATTATAAATATGTAATATATTTATATAGGTTATATATAATACTAATACATTTATAGCTGTTTACTAATTATTCAGCAGGAAAATTGCACTTTTCTTCACAATATAATGCACATAATACTTGTATTATACTTATAAGTAAACAATTTTGCACTTGTCAGTTAATAATTTATGCCCTAGAAACGGCAAAAAAATTATTTTATCCATTTAAGTATTTGTATTCAAAACAGGGCCTAGTTATCCGTTGTAAGATTAACTTTAAAAAAAACATAACATGTTCCTTTTAGAAGGTTTTTATACACAGCTGCAAGTTTGTTTACTTAGAGTAATTTTTAAAAGTGAATGAAATACCTCAATGTACTTTCTCCCCAAAGTTTTCCTACTTAATATCTTAATACATCTTAACTTGGTTACCATATGAAAATTCTACCATCTTCATGTATCAGGTTCCTGTGAAGGACATGCAGATTTCAAAGTTAATCTGTCTTAGGAGCGTGCTTGACTTTGCTTCCAATGGGAGATACTAAACAGTTTTGTGGTAAATTACATCAACGCTTTCCTTGAGAAATGAGATTTGCCTACACAAGCAACTGTTGCTTTGCACAGTCCCAATACGTGTGAGTTTCAGTTCCACAAATAAATTACATCACACCAGTCCTCCAACCAACTGGTTCAAATTTCAGTTACTGCTGTGTATTAATTAACTGAGTCACTGCATAAAGCACAAACGTCACTGCTGGCTCACTGGTCCACAGATCACTACATAAGTAATATGTGACTCATGATCACCAACTGATCATATCACTCCTTTCAAAGTCTATCAGTGACTGGTCACTAACATCTGTTAGTTCACACACAGACAACGAAGTATGTAGCCGTGTTGCCCCTTGTCTCCCAGTGATAAACCCAAAGGACATTTCATAAAAACAAATCACTGAAAGAGAGGATTGCCAAGAAAGATGAAAATTAAGTGAGGAAGTGAAAACTGCTAATAGTGGAGGTGAAATTCAAATAGAATGTTAAGTGGAATTAGGGAAGGAACAGATATTGTGGGAATGTTGTCACTGCTCTCATTCAAGCCAGAGGGACTTAGGAAGGCAAACTTATCAACATAAAAGAGGGAAGTGGTTGTGACCAAAAGGATGAAGATGTGCCAGAGGGAGTGACACAGGCAGAAGAACTTCACGTTAAAGAAACTCTCAGAGATATTTCACCACACTGGACGCTGGTCCAAGCTTAGAGAAGAGTATGACATTCACCAAAGCATAGAAAACACATTCACTTCATGTCCTAAGTTATGGGACCAGAAGACAGCAAACACAGTTCAAACTACCTTGATAAGTTTTTACAAAGAAAGAAAACCCTTTAATTTTCAATGTTCCTAATGCTTTAGATTACAACGTACTAAATAAATATTAGTTTAATTTTTTTCTACATATATTTATGATGTTTTAACAAAATATCTTAAAGGTCATGGAACGATAGTAATTTTCCCATTGGATGTAAAGGCTGCTTTGTGTGCCTTCAGATTGCATGCCATTCTTAACATCTCACACTGTGTGCAAAGTGAGCACTGCCCATATAAGAAACCGGTCAAGGGAAAGAAAATTGCTTTGCAAAGAGATCATTATGACAAACTTCAGTACTGTGGTCAGTACTACATGCTGTGTTCAAGCTAAAATCGAGAACCCTGCTCTCCTGAATGTTCATGGATGCTCAGTAGAATAAGGCATGATCCAATTTGAAGATCTTAAGAGACGTGCATTCACCAGACTGCACTTGAGCCTTCAAGGGGGCTGAGTCTGAAAATAAAGAGTGGTTGAGAAGCTTAACAATGGGAGTTGGTTGTTACTGGGTACCACAAGAAAAATGTGAATATGGAAATTCTTTTTTGAGTTTTGTGTTCAGATCGATCATTTCTACTACGATCTGGAACAAAAGAAAAACTCACAGAAGAAAGCAAGATGATTGTGGTGGTGATGAGAAAACCTTTTAGAAGGAATCTCAGGAAATGATATTTAATTAAAGAAATGGAAAGGCTGAAAAACAGTCACAGAAAATCAGCTTTGAAAGGGTAAATTATCTCTAGTCTTTATTTAAGTGAGAAAAGAGGAAAAGAAAGAGAAAGGAGATATAAGTAGTAGAGGAAAGGGCAGTTCTTGCTGAAGTTATGTTTAAATAAAAGTCCAAATTTTTGAAGGAAAAATAAAAAAACTAAGAGCTGTAAAGTTAAGTGTTGGATATTGTCAGCTGTTTCTGGACCTCCATTCCAAATCTCTTCCTTTTATCTTTTTTGCATTACAGGAGCTAGAAAGCTAAAAACTACATTTCCCAGACTGCTTTGCAGCTGGGTGTGAAGTAGGTTCCACCTGGGAGATGTACTTATGAGATTTGGGAGGCAGAATTGAGGAAGACATCCCCTTCGGGTACTGCTGATGCTGCCAAGCAGGAAGTTAGAAACTTGAGTGTTTGCTGGTGTCTCGACATTCAGAAGAGCGGCCAGTGGCTGAGGTGCAATAGAAGCTTCTGATGTCTGAATCTCAGCTAAGTGTGAGCCCTTGAAATCAGTAGTCCCATAGTGACCCTGGAGTTTCAATCCTCCAACCATAATAATAAGTGCCAAATTCCTGCTATTAAATTCCTCTCGGGCTTCCCTGGTGGCGCAGTGGTTGAGAGTCTGCCTGCCGATGCAGGAGACACGGGTTCGTGCCCCGGTCCGGGAAGATCCCACATGCCGCGGAGCGGCTGGGCCCGTGAACCATGGCGGCTGAGCCTGCACGTCCGGAGCCTGTGCTCCGCAACGGGAGAGGCCACAACAGTGAGAGGCCCGCGTACCACAAAAACAAAACAAACAAAAACAAAAAACAAAAAAACAATTCCTCTCGGCTTGAAATACCTAGAGGGGTTTATGTATCTGCAGTGAACCCTGAATGATAAACAACCTAAGCTCTGCTAAGTGGCCTCCCTTCCCCTATCATCCATTCTCTGTATGGCAGCCAGGAGCATCTTGATAGAACGTCAGTCAGATCATATTTCTTCCTTCCTTAAAACCATCCAGTGCATTCCCATGGCATGGAAAAGAAAACCCAGCTTCCTTCCATAGTCCACAAGGCCCCGTGTCTTCTAAGTCCTGCCCAACTCTCTGTCCTCATCCTCCAGTCACCCGCATTTGTTCACCAAGCTCCCAGTACACTTGTAATAACTCTGTTTCTCGAACACATCCAGCCTGCTCCCACTGGAGGGCCTTTTCACTTAAGATTCCCACTAGGCTGAACTGTGGCTGTCTTACTGGGGAGCCCTGTGGGCCAGGAGCTCCTCTTTCTCCTGGAAAGCCTGGAGCACCTCTTGAGCCGTTGTAGCCATCTATGCCAGATTTGCCTCTGGATCCAGGAGGCCCTGGGTGCCCCTACAAGAAACAAAATGATAGGTGAAGCATTTTTGCAAGAATACCATAACAAAAAGGTTCTGCAATACGGGTCCCCAAATTATGGCAATTGTGACTCACATGTCGTTCAGTTTTGTGAAACTTCCTTCCCCACCCACAAGAACTATGTAGCATAGTAAAAATAAATAAACTATTTTCATATACCCCAATTTAAATTAATTTAGTCTGGAGTATTTTCAGAGATTAGGGAGGAAATCTTCCTTGAAGTCCTTAGAAAGACTCTAATGAATTATAAACCCTGCCAAATACCTTCTCCTTCTTTCCTCTAGTTTTCATATCAGCAATGAGAGGTTTAAGCCCACTTCCACCATTAGGACTCACCAGCAAATAAAAACTTTTGTAATGAGTATAAATTTATTTCCAGAACATTGTACTTGACCTGACAAGTATACTAGCTCATATTTTGGAATGCTTTTCTCCAATCTTTTTGAAAATCTTGTTCTTCAAGTAAAATGTTTTGGTCTCAGAGTTATTACACAAAATTGAAATGCAAGCACCCTTCCGTTTACTAAAATAAGAAAATAAAGAAGAGTTTGCCATATATATTATGCACAATATATATCATATAAATATATTTTATATATATACAAAACATGTGATTTTAAGGGCTTTGATCAGTGTCTCTCCCTTCTTTAAAAAAATGGAGAAAATTTAAGGATACTTACAGGTATCCCATCCAAACCTGGGAATCCAGGAACACCGGTTGGACCCTAAAATCCCAGAAAATAAAATGAAGATATAAAAGCTACTAAATTATTAGATTAACAGGTTAATTTACTTAAAAACATTAATAATTAATAACTTGTTTAAAAAAATCTTATCAGTCATTGTCATCTATTTTTACATTAAGGAGCTCAAATGCCAACATTTGGAAATCAACCATTTGTGCTTTTCTTTTTGTACTTAGGAAGCCAACATGGCAATATTAGTTCAAAGAATACATTCAATGCCCTATAACTGGAAATTCAACTTCTCAGGCTCTATTTATCCTAGAGAAACAAACTCTTAAATGTAAACACAGGTAATTTACAGGACTGTTTTTGCACACTTGCATTACACGAAGTTGGACTAGGATCTCAAATTCTCATCAACAGGGAATAGACTATAGTTTTATCCATATTATGGCATATCATAGAGTGTTTTTAAAGGAGTAAATTCAATCTACATAAACTGATATGGAATGATCTCCAAGCCATATGGTTGAGTAAAAAAAAAAAGGCTCTGCATGATACATATAGTATCAGTTAGGTTGTTTTAAAAAGCCATAAAGAAAACCACTCCTCACTGGGTAAACTCATGTATTTAAGCGCCTAGAAAAGGTCCAGAAAGGCATGCTCCTCTGGAAAGGGGTTAGGAATGAGGACTGAATACTGAAGAGGAGTTTAGACTTGATTTTTCTAAGGTTCAGATACATACTACTTGTGATTATTAAAAAATCTGGCATAGCAATTCTGGTGAGTGTTTAATACGAATCTTTCACTTAAGAAGAGGCTTACCTTATCACCTTTGTCACCTGCTGCTCCAGGAAGGCCACTGTCACCTCTCATCCCTTTCTCTCCTGGAATTCCAATGGGTCCTGGTGGCCCCAGTGGTCCAATAGGACCCTGTGGCCCTGGTGGTCCTGGTTGACCCTAAGAAGCAAGATTAAAAAGGCAGGGGGATGGATGATTCTTAAGTAATGTTTTCTAACAAAAAAATATGGTGACTTGGGTTTACAGAAGACTGGAAAATTAAAGATGGAGCAAACTCTAATAATAGAAGCATGAACGATCAATTAATTATAAAAAAAGAAAATGTTGCCTTTTTCAATCTGAATCAAAGCTGTACAATAAATTTGAATTACTGCATGTACACACACATCGATAAACTGATTGTAGTTCTCTTACTATTTTCATTCTGTCATTGAAATTTATAAATCTTGAGCTGTTTAGTGAAGTAAGTAATTTTTAAAAATCAAAGTCTCATTAACATTATGTAAGTGACACAAGTTAAGAGTGAGGAAAAACTGCCAGATCTTTTATTTACTTCAAATGGCTCATAATTTGTCTGTCCTTTTAGGGGGAAACATTTCTTTTTTAGCTGCTTTTATCTAATTTCTTATCCATAATTTGGAATCAGGCTCTCCATGTCACATTATTTTTATGCAATCCAACTTTCTTTCCATGAATGAAAACATCACCTTTTATTTTAGGCAAAGAAGTTTCAGGAACTCAGTTCTCCCCCTAAACCCACAGTGGGAACATCTCTGGGACAAAGATGAGGAACTCCTTGCTCCCTTTAAGCCTGTTCTCCGTTGCATTTAGATGCACTGATGCAGTGAATGAATGTTCAGTTACGACAGGGAGTCTCACAGCTCTTTCTAGGAGTAGGAAGGTTGGTATGTCTCAGCATCAGTTTCTCTAACTTCCGGATGATCATATCTAGCTGCCTCTTTGTTTGACATTTTGAATACTATGGTACCCTCAGCTTAAAAAAATCCAAAATGGAACTTTTGATTTTACCCCCAAATTTGATTCTCCATCCACCGTCCCTATCTACCCAGAATCCAGCCCCAGAATCCTGGGATTCATCCCAGATATTCCTCTTTCTGCCACACCTACATTTAACCCATGATCAATTCCTAGCATTTCACTCCCGAAATGGGTCTGAAACTCACCCACCTCACTGTCTGCCTTGCTGTGACCCTGCAGGTCAGCATCAGTGAGACCAGTGTTCCAGGCTCCCAAATGGCTTTCCAGCTTCCTCTAACCCTCCTCCCTGCCCCTCTTCAAGTGACATTGAAACAGAAATCAGAGGCACTTCCCTGGTGGTGCAGTGGTTAAGAGTCTGCCTGCCAATACAGGGGACACGGGTTCGTGCCCCGGTCCAGGAAGATCCCACATGCCACGGAGCGGCTGGGCTCGTGAGCCACAACTACTGAGCCTGCACGCCTGGAGCTGGTGCTCTACAACAGAAGAGGCCACCGCAGTGAGAAGCCCACACACAGCAACGCAACTAGAGAAAGTCCGCGCGCAGCAGCTAAGACCCAATGCAGCCAAAAATAAATAAATAAATAAATTTATTAAAAAAACAAAACCAGAAATCAGACCATGGCATGGCCCTGCTTTTTAAACTTTCCTTGTCTTCCCACTACATGTAGAATAAACCTCATGCTCCTCACTTTCCAGGCCTTATAGGGTGTGGCCCCAGATTCCCTTGCACTCCGTGCTGTGTCCGCCCCACACTCACTAAGTCCCAGCCACGCTGCTCTTTTCTGTCTCCGGGCCTCGTTGTGAGCATTCTCTCTGGATGGCTCTTTCTCTAGATCTGCACATAACGTGGATCGCTCCTAAACTGCCACCAGTGAAGTAGGATCTCCAATTCATCCTCACCCCCATTAGTCTCCATCAGGGTATCCTGTCCACTTCCTTCTTAGCATCTTAGCATTTCACATTTTTTAAATTATGTGTTTGCCCATCAGTTTGTTGTCTGCTCTCCGACTAGACACTAGCACCATGAGGGCAGGGATATCTGCTCACCAGTTAAGTCTTCCAACTACCATCTACCGTGGCCTTTGGCTCAGGAATGAATGAATGAATGAGGGATAGATGTGGCAGTGACTACGCTCACAGGCTTAGTGGTCCAGCCTGACCACCCATCCGCTCCAGACACACTCTACAAGGGCCCTGTATGATTGGGAAAGTGATTTTTGAATGTTGCAAAAAGCTATTCTATCAAATCTAATCTTTATGACATACAGATTGATTTTACACATTCAAACTTACTTTTTATGAAATAATCAACTCATGGGAACAATGAGGCTCTTCAAATGAATTTAAGAATCTAAAATCAGGGTTTCTAAATGATACTTCCAGCCTCAGCATTCAATCTCTGTCTATAATTTGATGTGAGCAGAAAGTATCTTAGATTCATATGTTTTTTTAAATAACTCGCTTTGCATTCTTAAGATAATACTCTTAGATTAGGTAAAGAGAAGCTTTATAATGAGACGTTTATAACAAGGCTTTCGCCAATGCAGGGTGATCTGGTCACATGACACCATGCCCTGTGGTGGCTAATGCGTCCAGCTGTGTTGTCTAACACATGTCAAAATCCATGCTTTATTTCACTACAGTTTGAAAACACTCTGTATTCATCTGAAGTCAGGTTGTCACCTGCAATTATTTTATGCTTTTTAAAAATTTTCCAAAGATTTAAGAAAAAATCATTTAATATCCCCTTTCCCGACCCAAACAACACGGATAACTGTATTCAAAGAGCAAGTAAGTCTTGATATGTGGAGAGAAAAGCTGAGTGGATTTCAGGAGATATCTGCTTAGAACTTTTAAACCTCTGGGCCATTTCAACCTTAGTGCTCAGCTCTAACCGTGCACGGGACCCTGTATAAGAATGTAGGGCTATCCTTTGGGTGTATGGGGCCCTGGGAAAAATATGTTTTGGAGAGTCCCACCTACATAAAAATTTGAGTCACCTGAAATCAGTGTATCAGTGTCATTCTGGTGATCCAATCTCAGTAATTCCATGAACGAAGAACAAAATCCCACAAGCGGGCAAGTGAGACTGTCCTATTAGGCGGCCACCCTCTGGATAGCAGGGCCCGGCCATGGGGCCCCAGCCCAGCCCAAGAGCATGAGCCCCAGAGCTCCTCATGTGGTCAACTCCCACTGGATAAAGGGTCAGAGAGTGTCCTGTTGAAATGACTTTTAAGCCCAAGATGGCACCACTGCTGCCTGGGTGCCACTTCAGCAAACTTATGTCACTTCTGTGCCCCTGTAAATGCTCCTCATAAACAGAAGTGGAATCCATCCAGGCAGCTAATTGCCAGATGCCAAGCCAACTTTGGGCTCTACGCGTACTTCCTTGTTCCTTATTCTTTATCCCATAAAGGCTTCTTGACTTCTCCCCATTTTGCAGTCCTCCGGATCCTTGGGAACAGAGGTTGCCCACTTCATGAGGTGTTAAATAAAATTTGTTTGTAAACTGTCTTGAGTTTTAACAACCTTGAAGGGAAGAAACAGATGCTGGGACCCATCGGTCCTGGTCCCCAGTTGGGATGCCATCTTGGACAGTGCTGCTGGCCTCGGTCAGGCCCAGACACAGGAGAGAGGCAGGGCCTGGGGTCAGGAGCCCTGCTTGTCCTGGTCTAAGGACAATAATGCAAGAATATTCACCACATCATCTTTGGTAATATCAAGAAAAACTGGAAATTGCAAATGAGACTGATTGAATAAATTATGGTATCTTCATACAAGGAAATACCGCACAGGCTGTCTTAGTCTGGGTGCCCCAGAAGCAAATGTAGGACACGGCATCAATGCAAACGGTTTATTTGAGAATAAAGGAGACATGGTGACAAGGAGACGGGGTGAAGGAGCAGGGATGTGACACAGAGAAGGAAAGGCAGCCCACAAGGCTGTGGTATCAAGCCAGTTACCACCGTGGGTTACTGGAGCTTAACCCAGAGAGGAAACTCTGCATGTCAAGGTAGATCACACACCTCAGAGTTATCCGGCCCGGGGTGAGGGAGTTAGGGTATTTATCTCCCTGGTGGAGGGCCACTGATGGTGAGTGGGAAGTGTCTGCTCCTGGGGCTTTGAGAAAGCCCACAGACAAAGAGATGAAGAGAGTGGCAGCTGGAGACCCCCCTTAACTCCCCTCCAAAACAGGAGCACTGAAGTAATAGGCCTCAGGGAAATGCACAGGGCCCAGACACTAAAGGGCAAAGTAGGTCTCTCTGGATGGATACAGAACAGCCTTGTGATGCTCATGAGGAAGAAACAGAGTGACTGAGCTCCAGGCTCTGCAGTCAGCGCCTGTGTCTGAAGCCCAGGCCCACACTTACTAGCTGTGTGACCTTGGGCATGTTTCTTAACCCCTCTGTTCCTCAGCTTCTTTATCTGTCAGTGGCTTGTGGACATGAAAAGAACAGTGCGGGCTTCCCTGGTGGCGCAGTGGTTGAGAGTCCGCCTGCCAATGCAGGGGACACGGGTTCGTGCCCCAGTCCGGGAAGATCCCACATGCCGCGGAGCGGCTGGGCCCGTGAGCCATGGCCGCTGAGCCTGCGCGTCTGGAGCCTGTGCTCCGCAACGGGAGAGACCACAACAGTGAGAGGCCCATGTACCACAAAAAAAAAAAAAAAGAACAATGCATGTAAAGTGTTTAGCATAGTGCCTGCACAGTAATGCTAGTTATTGTTATTATACATGATTGTTATTATAAATAGTTCATTGTTAAGTGGGGAAAAAAAGCAGTGCATCATATGATCCCACCGGTAGAGAAACAAATGGACATACATTTTCTTAAAATATATGTTTATAAACGAACATTTCTAGATGGATATACAAGAAATGGCACGTTACTACATCTCAAGAGTGAGAAATGCAAACCAGAGCAATGATAAAGTCTGTTTTGTGAGCATCTTACCGTCAGCAAATGTGACTTTTATAATAAAGATTAATTATGATTTCTTTCATCATTAAGTCATTGACCTTACTGACATTACTGACAAACTTTAACATCTGCCTAAATTTTATAAATCAAAATCATACTTTGTTTGAACTTTCCCTTCTCTTCATGCTTTTTCATCATCATTATAATAGCTACTACTTCTTGAGTATCCATAAAAATACTAAAAGCTCAGCACTTTCAAGGAAGCTTAAATATATAAATATGTGTTACAGAAAAGACAACAATAATATATAAGATCAATTCTATGGGCACAAACCATCTGGGGGCACTTTGAGGGCATATTACTTTTCTCTAAGTATTATACAGTTTTTAAACTACAATCTAGAAGTAAGAATAAATAATGAATTCAGCTGACCTTTTCTACCTGTTTTAATTAATCTTACTTGGTTTAGATTAATTACCATAAGTGAAAAGCTCCCATTTTTCCTAAATTAAAGGCTCAGGAAATAACTGCTTTTTCATTAAGTTTGGAAATTATCTTTGTGTCTTACATATATAATTTACACAAACTCCTAAATTATCTTTTGTGAATGCTGTACTTCACAATAACGTATTATTTAAAAACAACAAAATGCATGTTTGAACATAAAGGGTAACAGAGAGGACAGCCAATTCACTGGCTATAATTCTCTTTAATGTATTTCATTTTAGACACGCGATGCCGGATCCAGGGAGCTAATGGAACTTTGGGGAGAAAACAAAAAGGAGTGGAAATATTCAGCACAGGGGCAAGAATGATAAAACTGCATTCGACATAGAAACGTGTCCTGGTTTGAGAAAGTGCCATCTAAAGCACTCACAAAGAGAAGTACAACTAGAGATGGTAATTTGCATTATTAAATTCTTCCTCCCTCTCTCCCCCCTCCTCCCCCAGCCCTGATGGGTCACACTGACATCCTTGCCGTTTCTCAACAAGCTCTGTTCTTTCACAGACTTCGGTGTCTTGTCCCTGAAGTGTCCCTCCCATGCCCTTCATGTCATCTCTCAATCCCCGCCCCGAAAGACTCCACTGATCTCCTGCCCTGGTCCCAAACCCTTCAGAATTAAATGTCTCTCCAAGCCACCTCTATAATAACACTTCTCACTGGCTCCTGTGATCACCTCTTTGTCTGTGAGTTCCCAGGCCTACATCCACCGGACTGTGAGCTCCTGGAAGACAGAGTCTAGGTGCCCAAGGCCACGATGTTAAGACAGGCAGAGAACAATAAATACTTAATAAAATAATGTTAATAAAATCTTAATAATTAATCTTTAAAAAATAATTTAAAATTAATAATAATTAATAAAATAATTTTAAAATTAATTTAAAATCTTAATAAAATAATTAATAAATACTTAATAAAATAATGTCAGACCCACCCACCCAACCCAAAGGAAGACTGTAAAGGAGGAAAAGGATCTTTCTCCTGTCTCTAAATGGACATCCCTGGAAGTCTGGCTGAGAATAGCTATGCAGATCTGAGATGATTCCACGCTGGGGCGAGCAGAGCAGTGGCCTTGAACACAGTAACGTCTGGTGTCTGCTGCTGTTGAGATATGACACAGGTGTCCTCCGTCTTCTTTTCAACCATGCTAAATGGCAAAACACAACCCCTACCTTGAAAAGTGAACAAACTAACAGAAAGCACTAAATGCCTACTTTTTTACGGGGCAGACTGTGGTTTGTTTTCTATGCAGTGCTGTTTTTTCCTCTTAATAGGTTTTTTTTTTTTTTTTTTCTTTTTGCGGTATGTGGGCCTCTCACTGTTGTGGCCTCTCCCGTTGCGGTGCACAGGCTCCGGATGTGCAGGCCCAGCGGCCATGGCTCACGGGCCCAGCCGCTCCGCGGCATATGGGATCCTCCCAGACCGGGGCACGAACCCGTATCCCCTGCATCGGCAGGCGGACTCTCAACCACTGCGCCACCAGGGAGGCCCAATAGGTATTTTATTATAGGATAAATGTAAAAAAATACTCTAAGCCTTGTATAACAGTATTAAATCTGTCAGAAAGCTGTTCACAAAAACTTCCCAAACACCAATCTTTGAATGAGTCATTGTTAGTTCACCCAATGTGAGTAAATAATTTATCCACAGTGATGGAGAGAACAATTCCACTTTCATGAAGTTATTTCATGTAAAAGAAGGAGTCAGTAAAAGAAAAAAAGACTATGTTTAAAAGTAAATAGTTGAGCTCACTAATTTCTCAGACGACACCAGAATTAACTTCAGGATGAAGGGGCGTAAATAACAAGCCCAGAAAAGACATTTCTATAACTACAGAATCATTAAACAATCACAGGAATTTTGCATCTTTAAAATAAACATTTTTAAAGAAATCGTCCACTCCTGCCCATGCACCCTCCACCCACGATAGGCAATGGACCACTGCACTGAAGTCACCATAGCAAAAAGAAAAAATGCCCAGGGGAATGGCTGGCTTCCAGATGTGGGATCTCTGAATTTCTTTTTTTTTTTTTTGCATGGAATTGCCTCTGTGGTTTCCGACTTTCCGTGAGAGACAGTGAAGTCAGAAAACGGATTCACTAAATCCAGAAATGCCAATTGGTTTGACAGCTGAGGAAGCTCCGGCATGCCATGGGAAGCCACCAGGCCATCGTCTTCTACCCAAAGGCCAGGCTGGCACCGTGTCATCAGACGTGTTATACGCGCCTCCCCACTGTGGCTACAGGCTCACTGGGCTCTCGGGCCAGCTGTACAAATAAAGGATGCAGGCAATCGGAGTGGACATGGAATCCTACACCTGCCTGGCTCTCTGAAGCTGGAACATTCCTCTAGGATTCTCCCTTGTTAATCGTCTGTGTCAGGCACACTTCTTGAGCTGGGCTAAGATCAAACTATTTTTATTTCACAACACTTGGTCGACGAGACCAACAGATAAGAGGATATGTACATTTTAAAAACCCAAATCTCCACAACTGCCTTTTGGGCTGCCACTGATCTGCTTGCCTCCAGGGCCCAAACCCTATGGGGAATGACAAAAATCTAAGAAATCCTTTGTCATTTTAGCAGTATGAGGATTGGGAGAAATAGCTACAGATATACAATGACAAATGTATGTACACACTTTTTGTGCAACTATTTCTTGCTCTTTTTTAACCAGAGAATCAGTGCAAGGAAGTATAAATGAATGAATGAATGAACGAACGAACAAATGAGTAAGAAAGATGCTTTTATTATACTAGTTACACATAAATTTCCAAATTACCCTTGGTCAATAAGATCATGACATTGATCATCAAAAGTGTCACAGGAAGGGGAAGGTATTTCTTTATTAAGCTTGGTTATGTACCTCCCAGTGTCCATACCTTTCCTCACTTAATCCAACCAGCAACACTGAGATTTTTATCCCTGTAGAAATGAGGAAAGCCTAGGGGGCTATAGCTTACTCAAACTGAGGTGCCTAGTGAGCTTGAGTTCATACCTCAGTTTCTCAGAGGATCAGTCAGTTTCTCTCCAAACCTCACCTCCTTCCACGGCGTCATCCTGGCACCATGGAGGGTCCCTGCACTAAACCACACTCACGCTCTGCCAACCGTGACATTTCAACTGCTTCCAGCCTTATCTTATTTGTAAACATTTAAAAAATTTTATCATGATGCATTTTATTTTCTCTTAAGAAGTTTTTTTTTGGGGAGGGAAACAATAGTATTCATCAAATGAGTTAAAGACCTCCATTTTTGTGGCTCTCAAATCTAATTTTCTAGTCCCATCCTCTCTCTGTTTTCTAGAAACTTCCTTGAATCTTCTTCCCTGTAAATTTACACTCATCATATCAGAGGTGAGCTCATCATCCCAGACTAGTTTCCCTGCCTTTTTCTTCCCCGACTCAGCAGACGGCAACTTGGTTCCTTCCATCATTTAAACTCCCCACGCAGCTGTCAGCTTTGGTGATCCCCCTTTCCCTCCTTATCCATTCCGTCCCAAGACCAAGCCTATCACATCTTTCTTTGAATTAAATCTCAGGTGCCTGTCTTTCTTTCATCCCACCGTGGAGACCTGGGTCGTGGTCTGGTCATCTCAGGTGGGGGACACAAGCACCAGCCTCCCCAGCTTCTCTAACTCCAGTCTCCTCCCCATTTCCACATGTAACTCTCAACTGACCTTCAGTCTTCCCTTTGCTGTGTTATTGCTTCCATCAACACCTGCAATGAGCACAGTCTACCTTCCTCCACCCCAGCCAACCCTAGTCCCTGTGTGTCCACACCTACACCCTCTGCTCCAATTACACTTGCGCCTTCTGTTTGCCTGAGGCAAAAGCAGCCTTTGTCCATCTGTAACTCAAATTCAACCTTCCTCCAACCAAAACTATGATGACAGCAATGATGAAAATGATGGTGACGATGTTAGCGTACCCTTCACTGAGCACTTACTCCATTCTGAGCACTGACACAGCACTGTGCATTCTTCTCATGGAATCCTTACATCCTTAAAGCAAAAAGTCATCCTGTATCTACTTTTTCATTCTGAAATGAGGAAGCTGAGGCTCAGAGAGATGAAGCAAGTGACCCAAGGCCACTTGGCTACCACCTGGGGAAGCAGAGTCATACATGCTTCCCGTTTCACCCTAGTCCTTATCAATCTCACTCTGGTACAAACTCTCATGTCCACCTTCAAACAATTAACATAATACCTAAATAGGCTCAGCACCTATATTTCATTATTGTTTTGTGCATGTTACTTTAGTATCTGCTTGGGGTGATGTCGTCCAGTAAGATTTTTGAGGCCAGGAATACGTGTAAATTTTTATTACCACCTCAGCACCTTGGCTACTGCCTTACACAGTATAAATTCTAAACATATACTCGTGGCCTTTTATTATTAAAATCAACAAAGAAGCCTTCGGCAGCACCCCTCTGCCTTTTTGACACTTGACTGTAATTCAATCATTCAGCCCCTAGGTGGCACTATAACATCACTTAAACCCTCAAACGGGAATCAATGCACAGCTAAAGAGCTGGTGCCTCCAGGGTCCTCCTGTATCACAGATGTAATAAGGACTGCTGGAGATCTAGAAGGATCATAAAATAAATAACAGAAAGATTTTACTCAAAGAGTAGACAATCCACGGAGACCGGACTGAAATGGCAGAGTATTTTCTTGTACCTTAAGTTCACCTCACTCAATGAGGGCATAAATTTGTCAGTTTAGCCTGTAGTAACGCTGACTCAGGATCTTCAGCTGTGTGCTTTTTTTTTTTTAATGGATGTAAAATGAATACTATTTTTTTTCATAAACAGCAGGACAATAATTTGGTCTTCCAAACCAGTCAGGTAAAACTCACATATTAATATCTTTTTATTTGATTAATAAGCTATATTTTCTGTATCTTTTTTTTTCTTCCAGGTTCTTTTTTTTTTTTTTTGGCCGTGCCACACGGCTTGTGGGATTTTAATTCCCCGACCAGGGACTGAACCGGCCCTCAGAACTCAAAGCGTGGAGCCCTAACCACTGGATCACCAGGGAATTCCCTATGCTGTACATCTTAAACTTATACAGTGGTGTATCAATTATATCTCAGTAAAACACTGGGAATTCCTGAGTTCCAGGTTTGATCCCTGGTCGGGGAACTAAGACCCTGCAAGCCGCACGGTGTAGCAAACAAGCAAACAAAAAAGATAAAAAAGATGTACAGCGGGCTTCCCTGGTGGCGCAGTGGTTGAGAGTCTGCCTGCCGATGCAGGGTACACGAGTTCGTGCCCCGGTCCGGGAAGATCCCACATGCCGCGGAGCGGCTGGGCCCATGAGCCATGGCCGCTGAGCCTGCGCGTCTGGAGCCTGTGCTCAGCAACGGGAGAGGCCACAACAGTGAGAGGCCGGCATACCAAAAAAAAAAAAAAAGATGTACAGCATAATGATTTAACTCACATCACAAAATGACTATCACAATAAGCGGAGTGAACATCCATCATCTCCTATGATATAGATACAAAATATAAGAAAAAGATCAGCTGTTTTCTTAAGAGGCAGCTTGATGCAGTGGGAAAAAAACACTGCACTGAGAACTAGAAGACACGGCTTTGCCACCAAACAATAAATAAGGTCCCCCACCTACTGTACAGCACAGGGAACTATATTCAATATCTTGTAATAGTCTAAAAGACTAATAATCTTTAGGAAGATAATCTTTAAAAGAATATGTGTGTGTGTGTATAAAACTGAATCACTTTGCTGTACACCTGAAACATTGTAAATCAACCATATTTCAATAAAAAAAAATAAGGTCACCCCTTGAGCCAGGTCGTGGAAGAGTGGTTTTCGCATTTTTAGAAACGGCGTAACATCAGCCCAGCATCGCACACCTGCTGTGGGAACGGAACAGGCAGCGCCGAGAGCTCCTGGTCGGCGCCTAAGAAGCTTGACCCCAGGCGTCTCTCCCTCCTTCTCCCTTGCTCTGGTGTCTCTGCTCTCCTGGTGTCCCTGCCCCTGGCCCTGGCCGTGTTCTTCTCCTTCCTGTGTCTCCCGTGCTGGCTCCTCTTCCTCTGGGGGCAGGCGGGCTGGGTGGGATTGCCCCTGCAACTCCACTGGGCTGCCCTGCCCTCCTCTCGCTTTCTCTTGGGCAAACTTGTCCATCTCCATGGGGTCAATGACATCCAACTCTGAGCACCCCCTCTATTTCCCTTGCTCACCCGGACGCCCTTCAGGAGCCCTGGCCACACGTCCGCCACACGTCCACATGCAAAGCTGGACTCAGGATCATCCCCCAAAACGTGTTCCTCGGTCGCAGGCCGCCACCCACACAGCTGCTCTCATGCCCCTGGGTGTCCTGGGCGCCTCTAACCCTAATCCCCAACCTCCCCGCATGGAGCCTCCTTCGCCCGACCAAACTGCCTCCCAAACATCCCGATAGCCATCCTCTCCCCCCAAGCCCACGCCCACGCCACGCCCATGCCTACGTTCACGCCCTTGCTAAGGCACCGTGACCTCCACCGGGGCGGCGACAGTGGCCTCCTGACATCCTTCCTAATGTTGCTCCCACCCCGCACCACCATCACTGTATTCTCCAAAGAGCGGCCAGAACGGTCTTCCTACAACGTAAATTCAACCTGTTTCTACTCCTCCTAAAATCTTTCGAATCCTCTGCTTACTCTTCAGCATAAACTGTATCTCCGCTTTTTCAACTGCATCCCTTACCACTTGCTCCCTCACCTGCAGGATCAAACCTTTCTGGTCACCTTTTGGTCCACCAAACATACCACCCCGTCTCCTTCTCAATTCAGGGCCTCAGTAGGGGCTGTTCCCTCTGCCCAAACACTTGCAGTGGTTTGAAGGGTGGCCACAAAAAGCTATGTCCACACCCTAACCCCAGAACCCGTGGGTATCACCTTAGGTGGCAAACGATGTGATAAAGTTAAGGATTTTGAGATGAGGATTTTTGTCCTGCGTTATCTAGGTATAAATGCCATTATATGTATCCTTATAAGAGGGATATGGAGGAAGATATGAAACAGACACACAGAGGAGAAGCTGAAGTGAAGACGGAAGCAGAGATGAGAGTGATGCAGCCACAAGCCAAGGAACGCCAGCAGCCACCAGAGGCTGGAAGAGGCAGGGAATGGGGGTCTCTCCCCTATTGCCTATGGAGAGCGTACGGCAATGGTGAGCCCCTGCTGGTGGACTTCTGGCCTCTAGAACTTGTGAGAGAATAAATTTCTGTTGTCTAAAGCCACCAGATATGTGGTCATTATTACAGCAGCCCTAGGAATGAACACACCATGCTTCCACCAGGCCATTGCTAGTTGACCGCCGGTTCCACCAGGTCTAAGCTTCCCTGGCACTGTCTACCACACACACAGGCTCCAGTGCAAAATCAAGTTAGGGCACCAAATATCCACCTGGGGAGGGCACAAGGATCTTCGTCTGTTCTTTTCCCTGATGCATCCCAAGCACCTAGACCACCCCATGCCTGGCACTCATCAGGCACCCAGAAATAATGGCTAGGAGGTGAACCTGTCTCTCCTGCTGGAAACCGAGCTCCAGGCCACAGGGACTGTCCTCTTTATCCCCGAGGCCTCACAGCCTCGTCAGATGCCTGGCGCATGGTGAATGCTCAATGGCTGTTTGCTGAATGAATGGAATGAATGAATGTTATTTGCTGAGTGAATTGCAAGTTCCTTTATGTATGACAGAGGAGTGGAAAAAGAGCCCCTTGGAGACATAGCTGTTTCCCTGTGGATTTCTTGGCAACTTATTGAAAATGGTATTTGAAAGGAGAAATACACTGTTCTTTCCTAAAAACTTTGTAATTCAGCATTTTAACTAGTTTAGTCGGATGCTACCTTTGCACTAGAGAGGTATTCTCAGAATCACAAACACCACTTCCTGTGTGCCTACGTGGAATACGCCCTGCTTTGAGATGCACCTTATTTCTCACCAACAACAAAGGCTGACTCCACTTTGGTAATGACCTTGATCCTCTCAAGTTCAGCCTAGCCCCACATTTGCTGAGCTCTGCGCCCGCCTGGCCACGGTTCACACTGGGTCGCAGAGCTCAGCAATCATCGTTGCTATGGGATTGAACTCCACACAGGAGACCAAGGGTTCAGGCTGCAAATCACTGCTCGTTTAATGAGGTAACTGACTGGGGCAGAGATGCCAAAATCTACCTTCAGACCCCCTCTGCAACAAGGATTCCTCAGTGAGGTTTTGTACACTTGGCCTGTGTGGTAAATAATACTGGCAAATTATTTAATAAAAGTAGCAGGCAAATATGAGCTTGTTTTCTCTCCTTTTTCAAGCACAAATGTTGGATCTAAAGAGAGAGATTGTCAAGCATGCTGAAAGCCATGTTAATTAGTTGGAGTTATTCCTCTGTATAGATATCAGCTATTAGTGACAGCTAATAGGCCAAATAATATAAAATGATAGGCATGTATTCCCCCTCTACCCCCCGGGTCTCCCATACCCTGTTCAGAAATACTTCCTCATGCACTGACATAAAAGATTCATTCTTTTAACTTCTGCAAGTTTTCCATTCTTCAAAATTTAAGCTTAATATTCATGACAAGGAGAACACTTTAACAAGCTAAACCAGTTACAAGCTGGCACGTGGTGGGTTGAATTCTACCAGGAAATTTGTTTAATTGTTAGGCACCATGTTTGTTTGTTTTTTGTTTTTGTTTTTTTGCGATACGCGGGCCTCACTGTTGTGGCCTCTCCCGTTGCGGAGCACAGGCTCCGGACGCGCAGGCTCAGCGGCCATGGCTCATGGGCCCAGCCGCTCCGCGGCATGTGGGATCTTCCCGGACCGGGGCACGAATCCGTGTCCCCTGCATCGGCAGGCGGACTCTCAATCCCTGCGCCACCAGGGAAGCCCGTTTGTTTTTTTAATTCAGAACTCTGATGCCTTTACATGACAAGCACACTGCTCTTCTCCTCATATAGTCCCCAAGGCTGAGGCCCCTTCCCAGGGCCCCTCACTCAGGTCACCTGCTGTCCCCTGAAGGCAGCTGAGTGTGTCAGCATCTATCAGAGAATTCTCCAGTAGAGACACAATGAGCTAGGGAGTTGGTGCTTGGAGGAGAAAGCAGCAAGAAAAAGAAGAAATCAGAACCAAAACACAAAGGGGTGGTGACAGACCAAATTTGCCAACTTCTCCATTGTCACTGCAACTTGCTTCTATCAAAATGTAACATAATTGACTTATGCAAACTTTGGGACATGAAAATAATTTCTCTGAACCATTTATCAGGCTACAGTTATAGAGTGTACTAGAATGCAGCTGTGTGAGTGATAAAGAGGTTGAATTCTAGAACTTTGTGTGCAGATAATTTAATGATATGAAAAATGTTAACAACAGTTAAAACTACCCAAGGAAATTCCATTTTTATAGTGGAATGCAAGCTCTTAGGAGTGTGAGGGACAAGTGAGTGAAATTGCAGGAAAGATACTTGTATATACTTCAGTGATTTAAAAGTCCCAAAGGAAAGACTGGTTTGCTAATGTGTGATTTTGGTTTTCAAACCAAAAAAACCTAAGAGAGGCCTTGAGTTTTAAGCCATTTGACCTTCTTGTGTATGAAATTACCAAATTGTAAAGTTCTATTGACTTAACAGTTACTAGACTCCCTTGAATGGAAAACAATACAAATATATTTTATTCTGGAAAAAAGTATAGAAGGTGTCTTTATTATCAAACTAGTTACTAAAGCAGAACTTACAAAAGGTCCCATCCTAGTCTATGAAGACATGTAATTTTCCCTACAAGAAGACCTCCATCAAAGAAACAGAGATTCTTCCCTTGGAACAGATAAAGAATAATTTAAAATCCTGCCCAAGTCCACCTCATTCATATCCTTAAAGAGGGACCATAATTAGGTTTGGGTAAACGTTAGGCAGAGTCACAAAGTATTTTGGAAGCCATTAAATCGCTGTCACATGTGAAAAGTCATGGCGCACATCACAGAACCATAGGGTATTAGGGCTGGGAGGGACAGGACCCGCCCTCCCGTACAAACCCTTATTTCCCAGGTGAGGGCTCTGAAAACCAAAAGGACCAAAGGGGTAATCCCCAGTGTCCCACACTGAGAATGCAGGATGCTACTGAACCTTTAAAAGGTCTGAGTACAGCAATGGTCATGCTCCTTTCTGTGGCTCCAAGTGTTTATTTCTGGCCCTACCTGAAATTCCAAGAAAATCTGAACTCTGTGAGATGGTCACTTACTACCAGGTTTACATGTTGTGTGTGGGGAAAAAAGACTCGGGGGAGATACTTCCCACTAATTCCATTCCCGTTTCCCTTGGACTTGGCGGGTGCCCCACATACATGCTGCATGTGGCCACCAGCTCAAGCTCCCAAATCCTATCCAGGCTGAACTCTGAATTTTAAGTTATTGATTTATGTGTATTAACCACCTATTAGGTGCCACCTACTGTGATCACCTCAAAGAAATACCAAAAAAGGACCCCCATCTCTCAAAGAGGAGAAACAAACATAGGCAACTTCTATTTCTAGAGCATCCACGATGGGCCGGGAACCAGCATAAACATTCCGCACATGTCCACACAGCCCCCCTTTAAGGAGCATGGGCTGACAATCTAATCAAGAGGGTCAGACATATCCACACTCAAACCCAAGCAGAGCTCCATGTCAGGGTACGAGAAGCATCACGGAAGGGAAACAGGTTCACACGGAGGGGACCCATCCACACCGGCTGGGACAGGCAGGAGGCCTTATGGGGGTAGTGTCTCTTCTGAGCTCCTTTGAGGAGGGCAGGAAAGATGGAGGCCGAGTGGAAGTGGCAAGGCTTTCCAGAAAAGGGTAGAGGTGGTATGTCAAAAAATTAATAAATATTGAGTGATTGCTTCCTGGTAGTGAATCCATGGATGACTTATTTTGTGCCTTCTAGTTTTCCAGTATTATCTAAATGGTCTATAATAAGCATATAGGAATATTACAATAAAAACTACTATAATTATTCTTTAAAAAAATAAAAAGGTAGAGGAGTGGGAATATTTAGATTATGTTCAAGGGAGAGTGAGTGGCCCAGCTGATGCAGCAGGAGATGGTCCAATGGGAGGTAACAGTGATTAATGATGAGAACGCGTGTTGAGGCTGGGCTGTGCGCCTCCAGCGGTACAGTGGTGAGATGAAGGAGGCCCCCTTGGATCCTGCCCTTTGATGCATCCCAACTCCCTCTCAAACCCCAGCTTCCATCTCCAGCTGAAACCCTCACCCAGCCTGGCACCCAACCCTCGCTGCAGACACAGCAGTTTTGATTTGGGGCTGAACAAACTACTCACTCAGCCATTCAACCATACGAGAGGAATCATTTTCTTCTTAGGAAGGCCTGGCAGTTCCACTCACGGGCTAGGCCGCCTCGGGCAGAGCCTCAACCCTTGGAATTCGGTACGTTCCTATCTTTATAGTGCACCTTGAGCTGTCACTGTGGCTCGAGAGATGATGTGCAAGTTGGCTGGTCGCCTCCAAACCACCTGCCGGGTATGCACAAGCCACGCTCCCAAATTCCTAGCTGGAAAACATCACCAGCAACTTGTGCCGTCACAAAGGACCCATCTGTGCCAGGAAGGGCAGAGGTTGGCGGTGCTCCGCACACAGATCTCCCTGACCACCCAGGAGCAGGGATGCAGACAGCGGGGCGGGGCGCAGCCCACCCCTGTGGGCCCTCCTGACCCACGGCGCTGAAGACTGTGTGATGGGAGAGACAGAGCATCCTCTACACGTGCAAATGCTTGCGATGGTTTTACGGCCCAAGGACACAGAAGACAAAGCACCAAGCAGGTAAGTATGAGAAAACTGGGCAGAGGAAACTGCCAGGCTTGGGCAGATTCAAGCCGACACTAGGGCTCCCAAAAGTTAAGGCTAAAACTGGTGTTTGAACCTGAGTGTAATCCTCTTCTCATTGATCATGGGGCAAACTTGGGGGCTGACACCAAATACCAGGAGGTGGTTCCTGCCTCTTCCACATACTAGCAAGTTATTTAAATTCTTGGAAATCCAGATTCCTTGTATTGACCAAGGGAAATATTGGTAATAATCCTACTGGCCTCGCAGAGTTGCTGTAGGATTAAAGCAGGGTTTCTCAACCTCGGCACTACTGGCGTTTGAGGATGGCTAGTTCTTTCAGTTCTTTCATGTGGGGCTGTCCTGTGCATTGCAGACACTGAAGAGCATCCATGGCCTGTGATTCACTAGAACCAGTAGCACCCCCCTCCATCCAGCTGTGACAGCAAAAAAAAAAAAAATGTCTCGACATCAGTAAATCAGAGGACCACACCTAGCCGGTTTCATCAAAACAACTGTCCCTCTTTGTTTTGTGGTGTCTCCATCCCATTCCTGCCACGGAGCTGATCACTACATTTTTCTTGGGCCTCAAGCTCAAAGGGTCTTAAAATCTTGGCACATTTATATGGACAACCTCACACAAACACCAGGCTTTTTTCCTGAGTATTGTGTCCATTGACATGAAAAAAGCTAAAGCACTTCTGCTCTTTTTTAGGGTCCTAACTTTGTTTCCTGGAAATGCAGTTTTTAAATTATATCATGAAAGTGGCTGGAAAAAGCTCGAGATAAATTCTGATCACCAACATTTTATTGAAGAAGAAACAAATCCATTTAAGCAGAAAGCGATCTGCCATAACTTCAGCTCAACAAGGTAGCTGCTTACAGCAAGAACACAACAAAGGACCTGCACATGTATCACACAACTCGTGTGACGATAAAGCAATGCTGTGGGAGAAAAAAATGGTCCTTTCTCTCAGAAAGGTAACATTTCACCTCCTTGTTGACTCATCTTTACTGATTTGTGTTTTTTGAGTGTCACACACAGCCCTGTGGGATCGATTTGGACATGTTTCAAAACAATCACTGATCTGACTCAAAAACTGTCCAAAACTTCTGAACCATACTCTTTTTTTGTAAGACTGTGGGAGTATTTTTAATCAAAAGGATGGTTTGATCTAATACTCCAGCACAGAGGAGTTAGTGCCTGCCAACTGCTGCTGTCAGAATATATGAGAGAGGTTCATAAATAAATGTGTAAGAGACCCTATATACTGTAAGGGTTACTGTGCATCTCAGGGCAGAGAATTGGGTGTAGTCATCAAGAGCACCATCCTGGGTGGACTTGAGCAAGATGCTCAATTGCCCTGTGCTGAAGTCTTCGACACTGCAAAGATGGTACCATAAAATGGCAAGACAGTTGTTGTGAGGGCTCAGTGAGCTAAAGCATTTTGAGCACATAGGACAGTGCCTGGCACATAAGAAGCACATGATAAATGCAGCTCTCACTTCGATTACAGATCGCTATTCCACGGGATTTTAATAGGTGTTGTCCAAAAAAGAGTCATGTGGTCAAATGTCTGGAAACACTATTTTAAACAAAGTTAAGTAGGTTTTTTTTTTTAACTCACTGCAGAACTTCTCAGACAGAGCCTTTAAAATGTTGATGTACAACATGAATATCAATAATGGCGACCCGGCATGGACCATTTGCACCAGGATCCTTTCTGTACAAGGTGATTCTACAAAATTTTAAGTGAACAAAACGTTATTGATGAGAGTGGGTAGAACGTTGGATGGAAGATATCTAGAACTTATTCATCTTGCATAACTGAAGCTTTATGCCCTTTGATTAGTAATTTCCCATTTCCCGCTCCCATTTCCCATGCTGATTTTTACATCACTTACCCGAGACCCCTTTTCAGGAAAGCACTGGCAAAGAGAGCAATCTCTTCCCCCGCAGGGACCAATAAACTTCTTTCCACCCTAGAAAGTGAAGAATCTGCTTTAGTTTACCAGTATTCATCACCTCGATGGGTATATGGTATATACCTTATAACAAGCACTGTTGGTTTACCTAACTCATGAGAATGTCACAGTATAATTTTATCTCTGAAACTGTGAAAAGACTAATATTGATATGTAAAAAGGCAAAAAACTTACATTGTGGATTGATAATAAAAGAGTTGATGGTTATGTGAGCAGGATAAAAGTTTATGTGAGCCAGGATTTAAAAAAAAAAACAAACCTCCTTCTGAAGCTACTCTGCTTTAATCAGAATCTTCTGCAATCTCTCTCTCGGTAAGACTTCGTTTACCAAGTTGTGAACAATCTTAGAATGTTAACTATGTAGTTGTGTACACAACTAGACACCGCAGTGGTGTCTAGTTTAAATTATAAGCTTGGCTTTTTTACAATAAGACCCTCTTACTTTATCTCCAAGATCAGCTAGGGCATGTGTCCCACAGGGAGGCCCTCCTGGGTCAGAACCGCAGTCATAGCCTTGGACTCGGATTAAAATTATTCTTCCTACAATTTGCCAATACTCCAAGATGGCTCCCTCTAATGTGTGTCTCAACCAGAAAGCTCTTGGACTTGAATAATTTGAGCACTTTCTCCACTTTTAGCTAGCTTTTCTTCAACTCTCTTTAGAGAGTGACCCCACAGTCGCATCTTGTCTTAACTTTAACACACACACACACACACACACACAAACACATGCATGCTCCATGGGAAGAATCAGCCCCTTTTTCTCACAAATTCTATGTATATGGCGAGTCATCAGTCACTTCAATACAGAAGTATAGTCCAAGAGGAACTGTTTCCATAAGTAGATCCTTAATGACAGCCAGCATCATGCACCTGCACTGAGCATTTGTTCACAGACAGGGGTGCATGTTGAGAGGGAGGATGTGGTAAAGCAGCTCTCAGTGCTAGGAGCCGAGGGTGTGGACAGGACCACACGTTTCTATAACTGATAGATCTCTTAAAACTAACAACACTGTAGACTTTAGCATTTAGACCAACATATAACGGGGAAACATAAAACAACTGAACCAATATGTACAGTTCTGACAGAAGATATATACACATAAATATAGAAACATATTTATGTACATAAATATACATGAATATACATGTGTACACATGAAATATACAAATGTATATGTATATGTATATGTGATGGGAGGGAAAGGAGTCTAAACAGCATGCATTTTTCTTTTCAATCATACAATTAAGACCTCTTTTTTCTTGAAAAGTATGTGCGGACACAATAAAAAATCTTTAAATTAAGCATTAATAAAAAAGACATCTTTATAAACATAACGCTTATGGGTATATAAACATTCGAACCTTGACAAGAGCCAAGCAATTAGCTAATTTAAGTTTAAAAAAATGTATTTGAAGTTTCAGAAATATATGCCTCTCGAGTTTTGAGGAACCCTGTTATCTATAAATGCAGAAACAATAAGTTCAAAACCCTGATTAGGTAAAAACAATTTTTTAAATGCTCAAGGCCAGGTCAGGACAGCATGAAAGCACTTAAAATAACTAGGCTGAACATTTGGGTTCATTTAAGGTTGGGATTCATTACTATGTGTTCAGTGAAATATCAAAATAACCAGAGAAAAAAGAAGGTCAGTTGATTAGATGGCTTGAAAATAAAGGCAAGTTTGTTTTTTTTTAACTTAATTGTGCCAAGCATCACTGAGATGTTTGTAGCAAAATTAAATTTCAGACAAGAATCAGTTTAAAGTAGATTAGCAGAATTCTAATAAAGGAACACATGTAAAGCTTTGACTTGGACCAATAAAAGAAAAAAGCGAGGTGATTTTAGTCCCTACAAAGTTCTTCTACATCAGACATATCCCCAAAAACATCACTTTAAAGGGGGGGAGCGTTTATAGAGGAAGAAACTGCACCTCAGAAACAGACTATATAATCCCATTAAAAAGAGATCAAGACAATATCTCAGACAAGTCAACATCCAAAATATAAACCACATTCACTGGGAATACAGTGGCATTCTCAAAAATCAGTGCTATTCTTCTTCAAAGAGAAGAAAAGTCACTATGTATTTTACCTCAGATATTTTTAAACAAATATTTGTTGCACAGAAAGTTAAAGAAAATATTTTACTAACTTCCAGATTAGTAATCAGTCTTGCAATTTTTACTTTTATTGGGTTTTTTTTGGCAAAACAAATAACATATGCACATGATAATTCAAACAGTACAAAATAGTGTAATGGAAAAAGACATTTTATCTTCCAACTCTGGCCCCCAGTTCCCTCCCCTAAAGGTAATCGCTCTCTTCAAATCTGTGTCTGGGCATTTATGAGCATATTTACACAATGATCACACACACACACACACACACACACACACACACACACACACTTTTGGTGATTTTTGTCCTTGTTTTATTCTTACCCAAATGGTATGTTTCTTTGTACCTTGCTTTTCTCACTTAATCGTTCTGAATTAATACATATGACTATCCACCAAACAAAGTACTATAACTTGTTTAATCAGTCCTTACTGATGGTCATTTCATTATCTCCCTTTTTTGCTACCAAACACTACCTTTAAACTAATATTCCTGTGCATATACCTTTATGCATAAGTCAGAATAAACATGTATGATAAATTCCAAAAAGGGAAAATGCTATGTCAATAGGCATGTGCATTTAAAATCCTGATAGATAATGCCAAATTGCCTTCCATAGAGATTGCATCAATTTACTTCTCTACCTTTAAAACCCACCTACAGTATAGCCACTCTCTGTGTGAAATCTCTAGAATCTTCACGTACCAGAATATGGTAGGAAGGTCCAGGATAGAATAATCTTTGGTTCAGGAGTTATATGCACTTATATGAGACATAAATAACAAAGGAAGTAAAATTTAGTGCTCTGTAGAGTTTTGTAATAGAAAAAAAAGAATGTAATACAAAAGGAACTTAGAAAAGTCAGATAAGAGAAAAAATAATTCACACACAAATATTTCAGTATGTTTCTGTTCATTATTTGAGGTGATGCTCTGAAATGCCTGTGAAGTAAGTTGGGCAAATGTTATCATGCCCACTTCCCACAGTAGAAAACTGAGTCTTGAATAGGTTAAGAGATGAATCAATGGCAAAGCCAAGAACCTAGGGCGTCTTATTCTTTAATGCATGTGCTTTTGACCGTGACTAAAAGTGAAAGGAGAATGCATGGCAACTTTCTATTTTGATTCACTCTGCAAAGACCTATGATAATTTGAAATCACAGAAGTTGGATCGGGTGGGTCCAAGCTAGCGGATGGATAGACAGACGTGTGTTCACTAGCGTGACTTAAACCAGTCTGGCTTTCTCAACATGAACCTGACTAAAGGCTGCCTCTAGTAGGATTTCCTAGAAATGTCTGAAGTTGGGTTTAATAACTTAGATTCTCTAGAGAGGAGGCAGAAGAAAGAGGGCTTATTACGGAATGTTCTAGGCTTATCCTTCTCCAGAATTAAAACGTTCAAATTTAATCTTATACTTCTTGATGTAATCCTATAATGGCCCAGCTGCTTCCTGCCCACTCTGAAAAACGTTTTGAAGAAAGGGTTATATTATAAAACAAAAAAAATCTCTAATACCTATGCAATTTGGTAATCAGTCTTCACTGTAGAATATAAAGGAAACCTTACAGTTCATCTAATCTAACACTTCATTTTTACAGATGAGAGAATAATCCCAGAGAGTGAATTGTTTAAAAGTATAATAAAGAAAGAAGAATGAACAAAACCCAAAGGTTTTAATCATAAAGGAAGGAAATAAATCATAAAGATCAGAGCAGAAATAAATGAAATAGAGACTAGAACACAAGAGAAAAGATCAATGAAACTAAAAGCTTATTTTCTGTAAAGGTAAACAAAATTGATAAACCTTTCGCCAGACTCATCAAAAAAAACAAGGGAGAGGGATCAAATCAATAAATCAGAAATGAAAAAGGAGAAGTTAAACTGACACTGCAGAAATACAGAGGATCATAAGAGACTGCTACAAGCAACTATATGCCAATAAAATGGACAATCTATAAGAGATGAACAAATTCTTAGAAAGGTACAATCTCCCAAGACTGAACCAGGAAGAAATAGAAAATATGAACAGACTAATTACCAGTACTGAAATTGCATGTGTGATTTAAAAACTCCCAACAAACAAAAGTCCAGGACCAGATGGCTTCACAGGCCAATTCTCCCAAACATTTAGAGATGAGTTGACACCTAACTTTCTGAAACTTTTCCAAAAAATTGTAGAGGAAGGAACACTTCTGAACTCATTCTATAAGGTCACCATCACCCTGATACCAAAACCAGACAAAGATACCACAAAACAAGAAAATTATAGGCCAATATCACTGATGAACACAGAGGCAAAAATCCTCAACAAAATACCAGCAAACCAACTCCAACAATACATTAAAAGGATCATATACCATGATCAAGTGGGATTTATCCCAGGGATGCAAGGATTTTTCAATATCTGCAAATCAATCAATGTGATATACCACATTTACAAACTGAAGAATAAAAACCATATGATCATCTCAATAGAGGCAGAAAAAGCCTTTGATAAAATTCAACATCCATTTATGATAAAAAAAACTCTATAGAAAGTGGGCATAGAGGGAACATACCTCAACATAATAAAGGCCACATATGACAAACCCACAGCTAACATCATACTCAATGATGAAAACTGAAAGTATTTCCTCTAAGATCAGGAACAAGACAAGGATGTCCACTCTCACCACTTACACTCAACATAGTTCTGAAAGTCCTAGCAATCAGAGAAGAAAAAGAAATGAAAGGAATCCAAGTAGGAAAAGAAGTAAAACTGTCACTGTTTGCAGAGATGACATGATACTATACATAGTAAATCCTAAAGATGCTGCCAGAAAACTACTAGAGCTCATCAATGAACCTGGTAAAGTCGCAGGATACAAAATTAATGCACAGAAATCTCTTGCATTCCTATACACTAACAATGAAATATCAGAAAGGGAAATTAAGGAAACAACCCCATTTACCATAACATCAAAAAGAAAAAAAATACCTATGAATAAACCTACCTAAGGAGGCAAAAGACCTGTACTCTGAAAACTATAAGACACTGATGAAAGAAATCAAAGATGACACAAACAGATGGAAAAGATATATACTATGTATTTGGATTGAAAGAATCGATGTTGTCAAAATAACTATACTACCCAAGGAAATCTACAGATTCAATGCAATCACTATCAATTTACCAATTGCATTTTTCACAGAACTAGAACAAAAAATTTTTTAATTTGTATGGAAACACAAAAGACCCCAAATAGCCAAAACAATCTTGAGAAGAATGGAACTGGAGGAAACACGCTCCCTGAATTAAGGTTATACTACAAAGCTACAATAATCAAAACAGTATGGTACTGGCACAAAAACAGACATAAACATCAATGGAACAGGATAGAAAGCCCAGAAATAAAACCATGTACTATGGTCAATTACTCTACAACAAAAGAGGCAAGAATATACAGTAGAGAAGAGACAGTTTCTTTGATAAGTGGTGCTGGGTAAACTGGATAGCTACATGTAAAAGAATGAAATTAGAACATTCTCTAACACCATATACAAAGATAAGCTCAAAATGGATTAATGACCTAAATGTAAGATAGGATACTATAAAAAACTCCCAGAGGAAAACATAGGCAAAACACCCTTTGACATAAATCGCAGCAATATTTTTTTGGATCTGTCTCCTAGGGTAATGGAAATAAAAACAAAAATAAACAAATGAGACGTAATTAAACTTAAAATCTTTTGCAAAGCAAAAGAAACCATAAACAAAACAAAAAGACAACTTATGGACTGGGAGAAAATATTTGCAAATGATGCTACTGATAAGGGATTAATTTCCAAAATACACAAACAGCTCATACAGCTTAATATTAAAAAAACCCAAACAACCAAATAAAAAATGGGTAGAAGACCTAAATAGACATTTCTCCAAAGAAGACATACAGATGGCCAAGAGGCACATGAAAAGATGCTCAATATTGCTAAGTATTAGAGAAATGCAAATCAAAACTACAATGAGGTATCACCTCACACCAGTCAGAATGTCCATCATCAAAAAGTCTACAAATAATAAATGCTGGAGAAGGTGTGGAGAAAAGGGAGCCCTCCTACACTGCTGGTGGGAATGTAAATTGGTTCAGGCACTATGAGGGACAGTATGGAGGTTCCTTAAAAAACTGAAAATAGAGTTCCCATGTGATCCTGCAATCCCACTTCTGGGCATTTATCCAGAGAAAACTCTAATTTGAAAAAATACATGCACCCCAATGTTCATAGCAGCACTATTTACAATAGCCAAGACATGGAAGCAACTTAAATGTCCATCGACAGATGAATGGATAAAGAAGATGTGGTAAATATATATATACACACACACACACACACACACACACACACACACACACACACACACACATATATATATAAAATGGTATATTAGCCATAAAAAAGAATGAAATAATGCCATTTGCAGCAATATGGATGGATCTAGAAATTATCATATTAAGTGAAATAAGCCAGAGAAGGACAAATATATGATATCGCTTATATGTGGAATCTAAAAAAAAGATACAAATGATTTACAAAACAGAAATAGACTCACAGACACAGAAAACAAACTTATGATTACCAAAGGGGAAAGGTGGGGAGGGAGGGATAAATTAGGAGTTTGGGATTAACATATACACACTACTATATATAAAATAGATAAACAAGAGGACCTACTGTATAGCACAGGGAACTATATTAAATATCTTGTAATAACCTATAATGGAAAAGAATCAAGATATAGATAGATATATAGAGAGATAGATAGACAGATAAACAGAATCACTTTGCTGTACACCTGAAACTAACACAATATTGTAAATTAACTATACTTGCATTTTTAAAAATGGTTTAAAAAGTATAATAAAAATGATTCATTCAATAAAGTGAATTTTCAACATGCAATCAGAGCTCATTAATGGACTTACCCCGTACGCATGTTGTACAGAAAAGAGAATAAGTATGAGCGACCTACGAAAAAGCAAAAACGCAGATTAATTTAAACTGCTGGTTTTAATGCAAAACAAACTAAAAAGAAAAAGAACACAAGAATTAACTCCAGAAACCTTTTTTTTTAGTTTCCAATAAGGCTACTGTTGCCAGTTGATTGTCACAAGATAAATGTTATCCTCTCTCTGGATGTCATCACTATATTTCCTCCTTTTAATCAGTCAAGTACTCACACCCTTTGGTGTGGTCCTCATTGTGCTGGGCACGGTGGGGACACTTGGAAGGTGAGACCTGGATGGACGGATGAGTGGAGGGAGACGACTCTCAGAATGAAAACTAGAGGAGAGCTGGAAGGAGGCAGCTTTGTCCAGGAACTGCTGCAAAGACTAGTGTATCCTGGATGCTGTTAAGTGCAACCAGCCGGAAGGAGGGAGGATGGAAGAAACCTAACTGGGCTGGGGAGACGGTTTGGGAAACAATACGAACAAGTCAGGGGAGAGTTGGGTAGTTCAGGGTCTTATAAGTGAGGCAGAAATCCAACGGGGGTAACATCATTATTATAGAGAAATTTTAACAGGAAAGATGCAACCAAAAAAAGACTGAATGTGTGTGTCCTCCCCCAATTCATATGTTGAAATCCTAACCCCCGTGTGATAGTATTAGAAGTTGGGGCCTTTGGGAGTATTAGGTCATGAGGGTGCTTGTGAATGGGATTATTCCCCTTCTAAAAGGACCTGGAGAGCGCTCTCTCAGTCCTTCTACCATGTGAGGATACGATGAGAAGCCAGCAGTCTGAAACCCAGGAGAGCGTCCTCACAAAAACCTGCCCATGCTGATACCTGGATCTCAGACTGTCAGCCTCCAGAACTGGGAGAAATAAATTTGCATTGCTCATAAGCCCCCCAGTCGATGGTATTTGTCACAGCAGCCTGGAGTGACTAGGACAACCACTCAAAACTGCGTATGTCTGCCTCGGGCTTAATGATTGTCCAAGAGCTTCCACATCCATCATCGCACTGAATCCTTAAAACAGAGCTTGGATGGGAGAACTGGGGCCCAGACTCGGGCTGTGATTTCTCTGCCACCCTTATCCCTTTTTTCGTGTAGAGCCTTCTCCTCTCTGAAACCTCCTGTCCAAAGGAGCCTTATTTCTCCATCCTTGGCTCCTTCTTCTTACGCTGAGATGCTGATAAGCATTACAGAAATCTACAGAGCCATGCCTCTGCGTGAGACCCAGGCTAGGAGATGGGAGACTGGGGGTGGGTCCGGTCCACACTCACTGTCCTCCACACTGAAGTCCCCCTTCTCCGCAACCCTTCTCTTGGAATTCATGACAATTCCAGTAAAGGCCAGGGTGGCATTTCAGTGTAGTAATGGAGTAAATCAGAAAAGAAAAAGGGGATAGAGGGAATAAACTGTTTTAAATCAAATTAAAGTATTTACAACAACTGCTGTTTAAGCAGGTCATTATCACTTTGGACATTTGTAAATAAGGACAGGTTACATCTTATAGCAATTTTGGCCTCCGTATGTAGAGTCTCATTAAAATTGTAGGCAGGGTAGGTTTTTCCACATTTTACATCAGAGCAAACTGACTCAGAAATGTTGGATAACGTGCCCAAAAGGCTGTAGGCAGAGTGGCTCGGAGGTGGCATGTCGGACAGATCGGAATCCCTGTGACTATCCCTTCTACCCCCACCCCATCCCCCATTTGTTCCTCCAGTTGCTTAATATATTTAAAAATAAGGCAATTCCTTCTTTTTTTTTTAATACAGCAGGTTTTTAAAAAAAATAAGGCAATTCTTTTTTTATGTTTTTTTTAAATTAAAGTATAGTTGATTTACAATGCTGTGTTAGTTTTAGGTCTACAGTAAACTGATTCAGATATATATATATATACACACATTCTTTTTCAGATTCTTTTCCAATATATATTACAAGATACTGAATATAGTTCCCTGTGCTACACAGTAAGTCCTTGTTGATTATCTGTTTTATATATAGTAGTGTGCATCTGTTAATCCCAATGTCCTAATTTATCCTTCCCCTCTCTTTCCCCTTTGGTAACCATACGTTTGTTTTCTATGTCTGTGAGTCTGTTTCTGTCTTGTAAATAAGTTCATTTGTATCATTTTTTTAGATTCCACATATAAGCGATATCACATGATATTTGTTTTTCTCTGTTTGACTTCACTCAGTATGATCATTTCTAGTTGCATCCATGCTGCCACAAATGGCATTATTTTATACTTTTTCATGGCTGAGTAATATTCCATTGTATATATCTACACCGTATCTTCTTTATCTATTCATCTGTCCACGGACACTTAGGTTGTTCTATGTCTTGACTATTGTAAATAGTGCTGCAATGAACACAGGGGTGCATGTTACCTTTTCAAATTAGAATTTTCATCTTTTCCAGATATACGCTTAGGAGTGGGGTTGCTTTTTTTTTTCTTTAAAGAACAATACAAAATTAAGAGTACTTTGCAGTTTCCTTCACATTCGCTCCAAATAAATAAGACTTGGCTGCATTTCTGAAAGAATTGAGTCCTCCTTCCCATCCCCCTCTCTCCCTTCACTGCCCATCAATACATGTTCATCAGCTCCAAAACTTCTCACATTTTTCACTATTTAACATTTCCCTGTCTTAATTCCCAATATTTTTTTTAGTCACCTCGAATAATCTCATATTAGTTTCCTACTGCTGCTGTAACACATGACCACAAACTCAGTGGCTGAAAACAATACAAATTTATTCTCTTATGGTTCTGGAGGTCATAAGTCTGAAGTAGGTCTCACCGGCAAAAGATCAAGGTTCTGGAAGGGCTGTGTTCCTTCTGGAAGCTCCAAGGGAGACTCAGTTTCCTTGCTTTTTCCATTTTCTAAAGGCTGCCTGCATTCCCTGGCTCATGGTCCCTTCCACCTTCAAAGCCAGCGGTGACCAGCTGAGTCTGTCCCTTGCTGCCACCCTCTGACCTCTGCTCTTTACATCACACCTCCTTCTCGACTCTCACTCTCCTGCCTCCCTTTCGTTTCTAGGGACCCTTTTAATTATACTGGGCCCACCCAGATAATCCAGGATAATTTCCCCATGGCAAGGTCAGCTGATTAGCAACCTTAATTTCATCTACAACCATAATTCCCCCTTGCTACATAGCAGAGCACGTTCAGAGGCTCTGGGGATTAGGATGTGGACATCTCTGGGGGTCATTATTCTGCTTACCCCACTCATGAAGTGCATTGTCCTAACTCTCCTAGTTATAGGGACCCTGCTGCTCTGAACATATGAGAAGGTTTTTGCTATTCAAACCCAGTGAATAGAAGAGCAAGAATCTGTGGCCTTGTGCATCCTCCCATTGGGTGATCATGTGGGTGCAACTGGTGGAGAGGAGAGAGGACTGCTGTTTAATAATAAAAATGAATCGCAGAATGGCAGCAGGCATAATCCATAGATTTCTGGAATAATTGGGCTTTTTGACATGTGAAGCATTCAGATAATTTACACCTGCAGAACCAACCTTTAGGGGAAATTATTAGATAAAAACCAGTGATCGTACTTGAGGACACTCACCAGGAATCTGTGGCCAAGGGCTTGATCCACCTGAAAGAGCGCCTTACCAATGCCATGTGCACGAATTACTTCATAGTCAAATCTTGGTACTTAAAAAAAATTCTGCCACTCTTCTCTTCCAGAAGACTCTCATCTACAAGTGAGGTTCTATGTCCTGGGTTTAAAGTCTGTATATGTTAAATATAAATAAATCTCTTAAAACAGAGTATGCATTATAATGTTGAAAATAATTACTTTCATCATTCAGAGTTAGTGATGGAAATATTTTCTAAAGGGGAACTTCAACAGTGTTTTGACATAACAATCTTTTCTTAGCAATGATTAAACTGAATACTCAATTTGTAATTCTTAGAAGTAAAAATATTCTCAAATTCTTTACGGCATAAATATATTTTTGAGAAATGAAAAGATATATGTCTAATGCTTGTACAAAAAATATTGCTTCATTTTGCTAAGGGGAATTTTCTTCTATTTAATCTTTTCTCTTAAAAATCCAAGCTACAGTTCTTTCAAGTGCTTTTTTTATTTTTTGAAACTAAAAAGGAATCCCCTAGTATAGAAATACACATTTTGCCTACATACAGCAAATACATATAAACATGTTTTTATGTAAAATGGTACAACATTCTGGCAGGTCGGCAAAAAGTTAAACATAGAGTTACCATATGACCCAGCAATTTCATTCTTAGGTATATACCCGAGAGAACTGACAACATATGTTCACACATAAACTGGTACATGAATATTTACAGCAGAATTATTTGTAATAGCCAAAAAATGGGAACGACTCACTTCAACTGATGAATAGATAAGCAAAACGTGCTACATCCATACAATGGAATACTACTCGACCATAAAAAGGAATGAAGCACCAATCCGTGCTACAACATGGATGAACCTTGAAAACATCATCCCAAGTGAAAGAAGTCACAAACTGTATAATTCCATGTATATGGAATGTCCAGAATAGGCAACTCCATAGAGATAGAAAATAGATTAGTAATTATCAGGGGTTGGAGAAGGGGAGAGTTGGGGTGATGGAAATGTTCTGGAACTGGATAGTGGTGATGGTTGCACAACATTCTAAGAACACTAAAAACCACTGAATTATAAACTTTAAAAGAGTAAAGATGGTGTGTTTTATTTTGTGAACTTTATCTCAATTTTAAAAAAGAAAAAATATTTTGACTCAAAGAACTGTATGCTTTGATAAAAGATCTCTTTGGCTGAACGAACTGAAACGTCTCATCTTTAAAACTTTGGCTTCTCTGAAGACCTGTATCTGTAAGAATTGGGTAGAGAGAAGGAAGCTGGGAGTGTAGAATGTTACAAACTATTTTTAAACTTCTGGATAAAATCTGGATAAACTAACTCAGTGTTGCATTTATGAGAGACTAGTTTTCCAAGTAAGTGGTGGAACAACATTCCATGATAGTTTCATAACCAAGTAGAAACAGAATCACTTTGAGTACCTAGATCTTCTACCATCCCTAAATCCATCATTTTAAATATTTTTTTACTTGCATTCCAGAAGCAAGTCTCAGTAAAACAAATAATTGTTTTATGAGGAATACACAAATTGGTTTGAATCATTCAAAATGTATTTGATATTTTAAACAAACAGGAAACAGTCAAAAATTAAAGAAAACCAGAGGTATTTGCATTTTAACCAAAAAATAGATACATCATGCAATTAGTCTCCAGACGTATTGTGATAGAGCATGCATCAAGGGGATTTTGTTAAAATAGTGTGTTGCTGTGGTCACCTTTCAGAGGAAGAATGTCTGATGGTGGCCCTAACACCTAGGAGTGTCTCAGTACATTTTAATTGAAAAGATGGCTGGGTGGATAGATGAATGAATGGATGAATGGACAGCTGAACCAACCTGCAGGAACCTAACTGGTCTCCCATTAGTCAGTGGGGCTGAATGTGAAAGGACATTAAGTAACAGTGAGAGGACACTGCTATGCTGGGAGTAGCCAATGCATTCCCATCACCATGCACTTAGTTACTATATAAGCTCTATGACAATAGGGATTTCATCTTTTTTTATTCACAGGTTTACCCCCAGTGCCGTAATAGTCTCTGAAATATAATAAGTACCCAATGTATATCTGTTGGATGAATGGACTTATAGAAGACACTCTGGGACCTTTCAAATGTGAATCAAATATATTTAATAGGGGATGTAAGATGAGGCTAATTTTGAATATACAAGAGGGTAGAAGAAGGGAGAATGAAGGAGATGGAGAGAAAAATCATAATGGCATTGGAAGAAGTAATGAGAAACCAACACTTACTGATTATACGTAGGACCCTCTGCCTAGAGTGTTGCCCACAATCAAGTCACCTCTTTTCACCACAGTTTAGTAAGAAAAGTATTATTTTCATTGCGTAAGAAAAGCAAACTGGGGAATTCCCTGGCAGCCGTCCAGTGGTTAAGAACTCCGCACTCTCAATGCCATGGGCCAGGGTTCAATCCCTGTCAGGGAACTAAAATCCTACAAGCCCTGCAGCACAACCAAAAAAAAAAAAAGGACACTGGATCAGTTTAATTAATTGTGCAAAGTTGTGGAGCTAATAAATGGCAGAATCTGGATTTCTGGACTCCAACATATGTTCCTTCTCCCAACTGACACCCCAGCCTTCAGACTTTTCTGCTCTCAAACTCCCATTAGAATTTTGAAAAACCTATTTGAACCCTCTATTCCTTTTTTAAAGTTGACATATAAAATCTTTAATCTTTGTATTGCAAGGAGTATAATTTGGAACACTGTAAATGGTTACCTATAAAATAAAACTGTTGCAGCACTATTTTAGCTGTAGCCAGTACATCACAATGCCAGGCAATCTGATTTTCACCATCATCAGTATAAAATATATGTACACGGTTTTTAACATCATTTTTCTGCATGATTTTGTATTTCCATTCCACTCCCCCACATATATCCTTGTGCAATATAATTTTATATTTGAAAATCATATTGATCACCCCACACTACTTCTCTGCAACAAAAATATATATAAATTCGATATTTTAAAAATTTCTTATGATCACAAATCTCTGAATCTTAAAAAAGATTTTTCTCCCAGATTGACTTGTTATGATTAGTAGTATATGATTCATCAAAAACATAAATAAATCTTTTTTTTTTTTGCTGTACGCGGGCCTCTCACTGCTGTGGCCTCTCCCGTTGCGGAGCACAGGCTCCGGACACACAGGCTCCGCGGCCATGGCTCGCGGGCCCAGCCGCTCCGCGGCATGTGGGATCCTCCGGGATCGGGGCACGAACCCGTGTCCCCTGCATCGGCAGGCGGACTCTCAACCACTGCGCCACCAGGGAGGCCCTAAATAAATCTTTATAAACAATTACTAAACATTAAAAGTGAAATTATATTGGAAATGTCATTGGCAATGAAAGAAGTGGGCTCTTTTGTTTCTCAATTAGTTTATTTAGCCCTAGAGTAATAATACTTCTTACTGGAATGAGACAGGTTCAGCAACAATGTTACTTCCATTTTAATTTTTAAAGCTGTAAAGCCTAGTAAAACTTATTCACAAAGTTCAGAAGTTGTGAATGGAAGGAATTTGTAACACAAATGTCACTCAATTCTGAGAACTTCTCTTGAGTTGTATATCAAAAGCAATATACAATTTATCCTCAGGAATCATTTTGAAAGATCTACCAGTTGATAGAGTCTTCCTTCAATCGTGATGAAAACAGAAAGTGGGAAACCAACTGGCCCAAGGGATGTGCAGCCCAGAAGGTAGATGCTTTCTGTTCTCAATACCCTTCATCCGGCCCCACAAACAGTCTGGACAAAGCAGGCTGGTAACATTTGGGATGGATGGGGCAGAGAGATGGGGTGGAGGTATGCCTTTCTTTTGAAAAGGACAGTTGTGAAAGGGGTGGTGAGAACCTAGTCCAAAGGCCCATTTTCAGACAGAACAATCCTAAGAAAGAATATCTGTCACAGTTGAGAAATTAATTCCTTTAATTACTTGTCCAAGCTGCTTGCATAACTTTTAAGAATCTTTTGGTCTCCCAAGGAAGGGCACATGTACCTCAGTTTGGGGCTCTCTGCTTTAGACGAGCTGCAAAAAGGAAAACCACTGCCTTGTTCACTGTTTGACCTAGAGCAAGCCTAACATGACTACTTGCTCATCCCACGCATCTGTCTAGCCTGAAAACAAAGCTACAGAGGAGTCGCAGAGACTTTAGGACTGTTCTCCAGCCTAGGGTGCAGCTCCTAGGTCACAGCTAAGTAAAGGCCCATCTGGCTGTCAGCTGGACACCGTGAACAGCGGTGTGTACAGCACTCTACAGTTCCCAAAAGGCTGTCACACATGGTACCCACAACAGTCTATGAGGATTTCCTTTGTTGCAACTGCCTGTGTTAAGAGCAAAAAACCTTTGGTCTCAACCATGCTTTTGATGACACCAAATAAAAACACCCCATCACTCAGAAGAGCATCCCTCTAACCTATCTTCTCATAAATAAAAGGCTGTCATCACATAGGAGTGGCCAAGACAGTAGGTTTCTAATTGGAGTCTATCAAAAAAAAAAAAAAAAAAAAAAAAAAAGCCTAAACAACCCAAATGCAATGCCACTAAAACATATAGAAACAACAGCTTGGGAGAATGCCTACCTTGGAAAGTTTTTCAAAACTTCTGTACCTTTCAAAGGGTATGCTTTATTCTGCCAACTGTTATTCTCAAGAAGGGAGTGTTGAGTGCTATGGAGTGCTGTAGCAGAGCCCCCTAAGTCCCCACCTTTGGCTCTTAATTGGGGGGATGACCAGGTTTTCATCACCTGATTCCATCTCCCCAGGCACACGGAAAGCTGGGGAATAACCAAAGCTTGACCCAACCCAGAGCTTGGCTTGGTAACACAGAACTCTGGGCCACAGCATGGTACAAAAACATCTTCTGAACCAGTCCTCTGAAATTAGGACACTGAGAGAAGAAAGGGAGATGAGGGAGGAAGGAGGCATCCAGTACCTCCTGAAGTACAGCCAGGCGTTAGAAAACTGGGACAAGTCAAGGTCAAGTGCAAGCCTGAGTTTAGAGGAAACAGATAAGCTAAGTAATCAGAAAAAGCTGTTTCCAAGAGAGGAAAATGCAAAAAGAGAAAGACAGATGGTCTCCTGAGAGGATGAAAAAACCAGTTCCTTCCCGAGAGCCCCCCCAATTCCTGACGCAGTCTTGCAGTCAATTCCCTTTTCTTGAGCGAATTGACCTCTCGAGCAGCTGAGTCCGATAAAAAGCACTGTCCTCATCACAGCTGCTCCCAAGGCTGCGACATACCTCAGGGGAACTCATTTGAAGCCACCTACCCCCAACAGGGAAGCTGAACGTCCGTGCCCTGGGCCTTTGACATCCGTCTCCCTCACTGACCAAGTCCATAGGCTCTTGCCCAGCAGTGTATTTATATCAGTAATTTCTAGCATGCATATTCAGCAGATATCATTGTGTTCTCTTCCTCCAACTCCCTGGGATTTTTTTTTTCTTCACTTCTTTATGAAAATTCCTGGACTCCAATTCCCCTGGGACTCCTTAGGAGTCTGTGCCCAAAATTTTCCAAAGGCTAGGTCTGGTAACAGGATCTGAGATCTTCCAAATCATTCTCTGTACCATGGGGAATTTGTTTTCTCTGCAACTCAATCTTGAATAGAAATACACCGTGCTGGAGTTCTCATCAATTGGGGGATGGGCAGGGGGCACTGGCCAAGATTGGAGGACCAGATAAACAGGAGACTGAGGAGTGGAATCTTCCAGTCACAAAAGGTAGCAGAAATATAATGTCTTTTCTTTTCCCAAGTAACATTAAGTCTCTGAGCTCTTTTTAACAATATTTGTTCTTTCAGGGAAATCATTTCTTATTAACTCAATGACTACATGGTCTTTCCTTTGACTTTCTGACACTGAGCTATCTGAAGACTCTCTTTCCAAGCCTAACTATTTTGGATGGTCTGAACACCTATTTTTATATACCTTTATCTTTCCAAAATAGAATTCCTAAAGGCTCAGCTTTTGTAAAGATATAAGCAAGGGGCCTCAGGGGTTAGAAAAATGCTCCCAGAAAAAGAATGGCATGCCTGGTGGCTGGATATCTACTTTGAGGCTTACGCTTTCCCTGTTAAGAGATCACCTGACCTTTTCCCAACATCCAAGTTGGTTACTTTCTAAAACCCCGTATCTTTGGGTTGACTCTACCTGCAGACTTTCAAAGCCTTCAGGTTGATTTCAGCTTTTTAGTGAAAACAGTCAATCCTGTCAAACATCACAAGGTTTTTAAAGCAAGTCACGAATTTGTGTGGTCCATGGACTACTGGAACGTGGCTGGAGCGTCATGTTCCCTAAGAAGGAACCGGGAAAAATTTGAGAACTACTCAAGTAAATTCTTGCGAATATCTCTAAGTTCCAACGTGAGCTCCAATCCAGAATGTTGCTGGATTCCGGCCAGGCTTGCCCCTGCCTTGCCTTCCCTCTAAGTTCAGCTGAATTGTTTGAGAGTGCTGCACAGTCCTCAGTTGACCTTGGAGTTGACTTTGCTAGTCCAGGGCCAAATGGACCATATCTCAGCTAATCCACCATTCTGCCAATATAGGCTTTTATTATCATTTTTCTCCATGAGGTCTCCTCCCAAAACCAACAGAACATTTGACCACAATCTTAATAATGCCACCACGTGGGAAACACATGGAGGTGATATAGGTTCCACAAATACACAACTGATTTTCAAAACCAGATGCTCCCTTTACCTCCAAGTTAAGAATGACATTCTTAACTCAGAATGCTAGATGTCTCTTCTCAAAAGCACTACTCCCCCAGGTTATTCTTGGTCTGTGATTTTACCTGCAGGGCAGGGGTGGAGTGACTCTGGATTCCCTAGACCTTTCAGACCTCTGAGAGCTGCCTTTGGAGTAAGCTCTGGCAGTAACAGCCCTTGATTCCACTGGGAAGTGCCCACCCCCAACCAATGTACTGAAAGGCTGGCATTTGCTTCTGATGACTTCTTCCCTCCTCCCTAGAGACCCGCTGCCTTCTTCTCCTGGTACCTTGTGGTCTCGTGGTGAGGGATTGAAAGCAGGACTGTAGAGTTACAAAGACTTGTGTTCAGATCTTGATCACTTACCAGTATAACCCTGAGCAAGTCTGTACCCACCCTGAGCTCTTGATTTCTCAGTATGTAAAATGAATGCTTGAGAGAATTACATGAGTCACAATCCGTGCCCAGCACAGTCTCTGGCATGTGGTAGCAGCTCGATAAATGTTTATTTCCTTCCTAATTTGCCATGCAGGCAAAACGAGCTCCTGATAAATTAGAGAAGGGCTAGAAAACTGGGAACTGGGGCAAGCCTGGCAGACCTCAGGATGGGGGCAACACTTGATCTGGGAAGGAAGATCTGGGCAAATGGGAAGGAGAAATAAGCTGTGACAGTCTCTCCTAAAGTACCTTTTATAACGTCAGGAGAAGTTATCGAGAGGGATGGCTCTTCAGTTAGTGTAGAAGAAGGTATACAGGAGGACAAGTCTAGTCAGAATCAGAGTTAACTGGACTCTGAGAGGACACTTAGGAAAAGGTCAGTATCTGGTTTTATCAACCTGAGAGCTAGCTCCTTCCGCTGTGACCAGCACCGCTGCTGCTGCTCCCTTCCCCTCCCCGCCCGCCCCCTCCTCCTCCTCTTCTCCATCACCATCATCATCTTCCTCACCATAAGAAATTATAATAAGCAGCATTTTCAGCAGGCAACTTGTATGCTAAGCCCTGTGCTAAAGGTTTAACACAGCTCTTCAATCTTCACAATAACCCCATAAGGTAAGTAATAGGACTGTGTCCTTTTACAAATAATGACGGTTAGTATGGGACATTTCCAGGGCTCAAACTCTAAAGCTTCCCTTATTAACCACTACACTGCACAGCTTCAAAGTTCATGAAAATTCATGGGTAAGTTTCGGGGAATTCATCTCCGGAAAGAACAACTTTAGCCTTCAATATAGTAGTAGCAGGGAAAGTCATTTATAAATGCAACAGTGCACTGTGATACATAGACATTCAGTTTCCTGTGAATCCCAGAAAACTAGACCTTCTCCTGTGAAGGTCTTTATGTTTGGAATTTCAACTCTAGAAACTCCTATAGGACAGTTGGAGATCTTAAGGCACCATTTCTAACTAGATTATAGGAAAGTTAAGGCATTTCAGGCAGCTATGTAAGCCAAAAAAAAAAAAAAGAGAGAGAGAGAGAGAGAGATTTCACAAAAGTGTTCAAATGAACTTTTAAGGTTAAACAGAAATACTGGGGCAGGTGTCCAATTGGTTCCAAGAGAAGAGAAAAGCTTTGTCTTGGTGGGGAAGGAGCACTACATTGGTGTGAATCTTGGGCCCTTTCTAAGGAGAGCTTAATCACCTTCTTGTCCTCATGGTTGCATCCTGTCCTGTGCCCACCCCGGTTTGCCTTGCTTCCAGCAGGAGTTGGTTCTAGAGACTGAGTCTCCTAGTGGCTTCCTCCCTATAGGACAAGACCTGGAGCTAGACTCCTCTAGGAATGCTTCTGCCACTCTGGAACCTAATAAAAGATTCAAGGGCATCCCTCAAACCTGGGCTTCAGAACTGTGCCATCCCATAGTCTGCTACAGACCATAAAACACAGTCAGTGTTTCAGTGTCAAATTTACACATCGGAAAATAACTGAGCAAAGCCAAGAGAATGTGCTGTGTACTGGATACAGATGTCATGTGGGCAGAATGGCCAAGACAATCCGTGGTTGGAAGTTTCACAGAACCATAAAGAATTCCATTATTAAAGTAAGATTACTTCCCCACTAAAATTTGAAAATGAGAAATTTTTGAAACTTCAGAAATTAAGGATAAGAAGAGGTCTATGTTAAATTTTTACAACTACAACTTTACACATATGGGAATGAAACAAAATAATACATAGAATCTTAACTACATAAGAAAATTACAGGATTTGTAAATTCAAATCCACTAAATATGTAATATTTAAATATTTAAATATGTAAAATTTAAAGTGATTTTCTATTAACTAGCCTGGCATTAACCAAAAGAAAAATGTTTTTTGGAATCATCTCCATATAACTTTGATACAACATAAAAAACACCTATGATTATTATTCATTCAAGAAATATCTGTCAATATATGTCAGTTTCCCATTTTGTATCAAATGCCATGCTAGGCACTAGGCACTGTGGATACAAAAGTGAATTTGATTTACCTGAACTCAATATTCGGTAAATCAGATTTTCAACTTACTGAATATTGAATTCAATTTGAATTCAACTGAATTCAAAAATTCAATATTATTTTCAAGTAGATTGGGTAAAGTTAAAGATGCATATTATAATCACTAAAGTAACCACTAACAACAATGCAGAGAGATATAACTAGAAGTCACAAAAAATGTAAATGGAACACTAAAAAATATTTGATGAACACAACACAATGCTAGGAAGAAGAAAAGGAACAAAAAACAGACGAGATAGATAAAAAGTAAATCGAGAGATGGCAGACCTAAAAACAACTATAGCAACGACATGAAAATGCACTAAAAACTCCTATTTAAAGGCAAGATATTGGATTTAAAATAGAAAAAAGAAAAATCCAAGTATATGCTGCCTACAAGATACACAATTTAAATTAAAAGACACAAATAGATTGAAAAGAAAAGGCTGAAAAAAAGATACACCACACAAACCATAAGCATAAGGAAAGCAGGTGAGCTATATATATATATTTAAGCCACACTCCACAGAGTGTGGGCCATCTCAGAAGGTGGACGAGCTATATTAATAGCACATAAAAGAGACCTCAAGATGGAAAGTGACAATAATGATCCAAAAGGTAATATATCAGAAATCTATAAATATTACAAACATGTGGGCTTAAGAACAGAATTGCAAACTACGTGAAGCAAAAACTGAAAAATTAAAGGGAGAAATAAATAAATTCTCAAACATAGTTGGAGAGTAACTCTTCTCTTGGTAATTGATCGAACAAGGTAGAAAATATCAGTCAAGACACAGAAGATCTGAACAACACTATCAACTACCTTGCCCTAATTTATTTATATATAACACTACACCCAACAACCACAGAGTATATATCTTTTTCAAGTAGATATGGTATGTTCACCAAGATAAACTAATTATATAATAAAACATAAAACAAGTCTCAACAGATTTCAAAAGACTAAAATCTTACAGAGAATTAAATTAGAACTCAACAATAAAACATATAGGAAAGTTCAAAATATTTAGAAATTAATCCACCCCAAGTAACCCATGGGCCAAAGAAGAAAATATTTTGAACTAAATGATAATGAAAATAACATATCAAAACTTATGGGATGCAACCTACCCAGAGCAGAGAAAGAAACTAGATCCATAAATGTGTACATTAGGAAAAGAGAAAAGTCTAAAATCAATTATAAGTTCCTATCTTAGGAAACTAAGAGAAGAAGAGCAAATTAAACCTAAAGTAAAAGGTAGGAAATAATAAAGATAGAAGAGGAAATCAATAAAAGAGAAAATACTCAAGCAATAGAGAGAAATCAATAAAACCCAAAGTGGTTCTTTGTTTTTTTTTGAAAAGGTAAATAAAATAGATTAACTTGACAAATTACCAACGTCATAAATGACAAAGAGGAAACCACTACAGATATATAGACAAATAAACTTGGCAATGTATAAGAAATGAACACATTTCATGAAAGATGCTAATTATCAAAACTGGCACAAGAAGCAATACAAAATCTGAATAACCCTATAACAGTTAAATTCATAACTAATTAAATTTGTAGTTAAAAAACTTCCCCAAGGAAAACTCCGGGACCAGTTGGCTTCACTGGTGAATTCTATCAAGTATTTAAGATGGAAATAATACCAATTCGTCACACACTCTTTCAGAAAATAGAAGAGAGAACATTGGTCAACTCATTTTATGAGCTCAGGTACCAAACAGACAAGGATATTACAAGAAAACTACAGACCAATATCTTTAATGAACATAAATACAACACTCCTTTTCACAATATTAGCAAAGCAAATTACATATTTATGTAAATACAAATGAACAAGGATAGCATTAGCTATTTTTAAAAAGAGCAATAAAGTTGGAGGACTTATATTACCTGAGTCCAAGATCTGCTATAAAGCTATAGTAATAAGAACAATATGGTATTGGTAAAAAAAAAAAAAAAAAGAGAGAGATGTGTAGATCAATAGAACAAAAAGGCCCAAACAGAGATGATCAAATGATTTTCCATGATGGTGACAAGGCAATTTAATAGAAAAAGTCGACAAATAGTGTTGGAACAACCCGATATCCATACAGAAAAAAATGTTAGAAAATAGATCCTTACCTAACGCCATACTCCCAAATTAACTCAAAATGGATCATGGATCTAAATGTAAAAATACTATAAAAGAAGGAAACATAGAAGAAACCTTTGCAACGTTAGCATAGGTGAAGATTTCTCAGAAAAGCACAAACCATAACGAAAAGATTGATAAATTGAGCTTCATCAAAATAAAAACATTTGCTCTTCAAAAGACACCAATAAGGAAATGAAAAGAAAAGCCACAGAATGGAGAAATATTCAAAATATATACATCTGGCAAAGATCTTGTATCCAAAATATATAAGTAGCTATTATGACTCAACAGTAAGAACAACAACCAATTTTTTAAATGGGGAACAGAGCTGAGCAGACACTTCACAAAACTTCTCTGAATGGTTAATAAGTACATGAAAAGATGTTCAACATCTTTAGTTATTAGAGAAATCAAAAGCACATTAAGTGCCACTGTGTAACCATTTGAATAGCTAAAATTTAAAAAGCTGGCAATACCAAAAGAAGGCACTAAAAATACATGGAGCAATTGGAACTCTCATACATTGCTGATGAGAATGAAGATACAGCTACTTTGGAAAACTCTTTCCTTTATGATTAAATATACATCTACCCTATGGTCCATCCATTTCGCTCCTAGGTATTTATTTATTCGAGAGAAGTGGAAACGCATGTCCACACAAAGCCTTGTACAAAAATAGTCATAGTAGCTGTATTCTAGTAGCCCCAAACTGGAAACAATTCAAATGTCCAACAGGTAAATGGATCTTTAAAAAAGTGATGTCCATACAATGGAATTTTACTCGGCTATAGAACAGAACTGCTGATACACATAACATGGATCAATCTCAGTATTGTTCTGTTGAGCCAAAGAACCCAGACACCAAAGGGTACACACTGTATGACTCCATTTACATAAAATTCTAGAAAATGCCAACCAACCTACAGTGACAGGAAACAGATCAGTGGTTGCCTCGGAATGGACAGGGAGTGAGAGATGGACTGAAACGGGACAGGAGGAAACTTCGGGGAGTGATCGAAAAGCTCTGTATCAGGGTCATGCTATTGATTTCACAGGGTGTATGCATCTGTGAAACTCCATGAATTGTGTACTTTAACTAGGTACAGATTTGGGTACATAAATTAAACCTCAATAAATTTATTTTTAAATGCCGCAGTTGCTATATTAAAAAAAATTAATCTCTGTACCTGCCCTCAAAGGCCTTGTAGTGCGGAAGAGTAAAATACATGACACTGTTTCTGTGATATATAATAAAGGTCTGGACAAAGGTCTTCACAGAGACCATGATCTTTGACCTTTGATCTAGGTCTCAAAATGCAAGGGTTGCACCAGACAGACCAAAAGGGAGGTCCCTCAAGGTGGAGGGAATGGCACGTACAGAAGCGTGAGGTAAAGAAGGCCGTACAGTGAACTTGAGAAGTACAGGGTGACACAGGAGGTTTTTCAAAAGTTGACTTTGGACCACTCTATTCTATCCTAAGAAGTGTGAAATAAGCTGTAAAGAAAAAGAGGAGCTTCTGGAAGTTTTAAAATAAGCGAGTTACACGATGTATGTGATGAGCATTACTAACATTCATCAAATATTTCCAGAGCTCTTTCAGGCATGCGGTAGATTATTTCCCCATCACTTTCAAAATGAAGTGACCACTTTGGTCAATGAGATGTGAAGCAGATGTATCGAGTGTCACACCCAGGGGGCAGCTGTTAGAGCAGTTTCTGATTTGCCACATTCTCTTCCCCTTTGGAGGAGATCAGAGAAAACTACGTTGAGTGGGAATTTCCACGAGGTTCCTGAGTAGTTATGATAAGCAGAGCCCCCTCCCCCTTTCTCACCTCCCCACACCCTGTGATGAATACCCAGTGTAAATGGAGAAGAAAAATCTTGTTATGCAAGCCTCTGAAATTCGGGGGTTGTTTGTAACTGCCCCCAAAGTAACCTGTTCTTTCTGATATAATGTGCACTTTTATTCTGACAATAACATAGAAGGTGGATTTCCAAGGAAAGAATCTGCAGGGGACTAGCTAGAAGGCTACCATAATCCACAGATGATAAGTGCAGGCGCTGGGACAGGGGCCATGATCTTAGAAAAGAGGAGAAAGAATCTGGAGATGTAATGGCGAGAGTTGAAAATGACTCTGAGATTGTAAAAGAACCCGAGTCTAATTGTTTTAGAGGTGATGAAAAGAGAAGGCTCTTGAAAGAAGAGAGATGACTAAGTGGGGAGATGAAGTTAAAAAAAAGATTAATTTAAAATGTAATTAAGATTAAATTTAATCTTTTAAAAAGATTAAAGGAGAAGCTACAGGCAGCCTGGCAAAGTACATCACATCAAAAGCTGAGGCACATCCCTACACAGGGAAGGCTATAGCAAGATCATAAACTTTGGAAGAAATCAGACCTGGGTGTGAATCCTGAGTGAATCTGTCAAGTCATCCAGCTTCATTCGTTCAGCAAATAATAAACAACTTCATTCATTCATTCAATAACATTAAAGAACACCAAAAAATCCACTGTCCTATTGGAGTTAGCTTTCAAAAGTAGGGAAGCAAACACTACACATTTAAGCACTGTGCGAAAAACAGACATGATATTGTGATTGTGAAAAGGGGGCAAAAACAATAAGACAGGGCTTGTCAAAGGCCATTACCATTTCCCTTTGTTCAAAACCCTTATCTGGCACCAAATCAAAAGCAGAGATTTGTGTGTCCTTTGTACTTACAAAAAGAGAACCATCCTCACTTTCCTTTAGTTTTATCACATTTCAAGAACCAGCTGGGAAACTCTCTTGACTCTAAGACAGTTTTTTAAAAATCAAAAATTCTGGTTAATTAACACCTAGTGAGCATACTGACCTTGTACTAAAGCAGAGTGTATATATGTGGGGAGGTGAGGAATGAGCTTGGTTAAACCTGGCTCACAGGCAAGCCACTTCTCAACGTTTAACCACCTGGAGAGCTTGGTGAAAAAAGACCCACTCTAATTCAGTGGGTCTGGGGTGGTGCCTGAGATTCCTTCTGCATTTCTAACCAGCTCTCCAGGATGCCAAACTTGCGGCTCCCAGGGATGCCAAGCAGCAAGGTTCTAGATGCCTTAGGAGTCTGTTGACCTCAAGGGAGCTGGTGGAGCATGCTTGACTCTTGCCACTTTACTGCTGAGCTGAGAAAAGCATCTCTACCCTGTGCCACTATTTCTCAGCTTCCTTTGTTTTCCTTTACAAAACTGGAGAATCAGATTCCAGTATGTGACTGTTTTATGAAGACCCTGGACAAAGGACTTCTAATGGATTACTGAATTAGATTCCTACAGTTCTTTGAGGTGGGTACCCTGATTATGCCGGCTTTATAGAAGAGAAGACCCCAAGCCACATTAGTAAGTGTGGAAAAGATTCACGATCTAGAGTCTAGAGACCATACTCTTAACCACTGCTTCCTCCTTGCCGTGGTTACCTCACAAGCTTCTTTCCTGCTCTTTTGCAGGGTTGGAAGTGACTTGCAGTTGAGTGCTGCCTCCCCTTTCGAAAGTCGATAAAGCCAAGTCTGGACTTCTGTCAAAATGACTTGGTTTCATTTCAAAGGCAATTGAAATCCAAATTAAAAAATCTTCTGGACGTCAGCAAAAAGAAGGAGAATTTAACTCTAGCATTGAGGGTTGTTTTTTCTCTGTCCAGGAAGTAATGTCAGTTCATACAAGATTGTCATATGCCTCAGAATTCTTGGACACTGTTATTTTATCAACAAAGCACCTGATGTCCCATCTAACAAGGGTGGCAGGAGAAGGTTCCACAAGAACCCTCCCTATCAATGGTGAGAAGCTACTATATACCACACAGCAACATCTGTGGTCTGGGCACTCATAGGACTTAATAAAGAGTTTAATACATGTCCTTTTTATTATTCTATGAAGAAGAGTCCCTGATTCAATGCAACTAACTGAACTATGCATGGAAAACAGTGGCTCTCAAATTTGGTTGCACATGGGAATCTCCAGAGAGCTTTAAATACAGAGACCTGAGTCCTACTGCTGGGGAGTCCAGTGTAACTGACTTGGGATGTTTCAGGATTTTTAGAGGCTCCTTAGGAGATTCTAATACACAGCCAGAGTTGACAATCACTGGCATAAAAAAACAGGGGGAAGGGGCTTCCCTGGTGTCGCACTGGTTAAGAATCCGCCTGCCAATGCAGGGGAAACGGGTTCAAGCCCTGGTCCGGGAAGATCCCACATGCAGCGGAGCAACTAAGCCCTTGAGCCACAGCTACTGAGCCTGCGCTCTAGAGCCCGTGCTCTGCAACAAGAGAAGCCACAACGATGAGAAGCCCGCGCACCGCAATGAAGAGCAGCCCCTGCTTGCTGCAACTAGAGAAAGCCCGTGCACAGCAACGAAAACCCAACGCAGCCAAAAATAAATAAATAAATAAATATATATATATATATATATATATATATATATATATATAGACAGAGGGAAGTGTATAATGTTCACTCTACAACCAAAAAGGGGGGTGTGCGTCTCCATTCACTCACTGTCAGGGTTTCGCCTACCTACATAACTACATAGGTCTAATACACATTCTAATTGCAAGCAAATGGTTCTCCACAATCAGTGACCAAACCACATATTTCACACTGTGTGTTTGATGACCGACTACAGCAGCAACGCTGATCCAAAGTAGGGGTTCTTAACCTGGAGATGGAATTCAGGTGGTCTGTGAACTTAGATGGGAACAAAAATATTACATCTCTACTTTCACTAAACTCTCCTGGAAGTTCAGCATTTCCTTCAGTTATGAAAATAGCTAACAAACCACAACAGTATTAGCAGTTCTTGAGAGTTTGCACCCACTGGTATTTTCACGTCACATTTCAGTTTTGCAGTCATCAGTACTTTGAGATTACAGTTGTTTAATAGATCTGCTGTTAGATCTAGGTATTTAGTGCAATAATAATGATGCACCTATGTTACTATATCATGACTTTAATACTTTGATAATTTATTCAAAGTTAAACTGATTCTGATAACTGAACTATTCTAAGAAGGCTCTAAATGTTTCATCAGATCCAATGTGGTCAGTGGCACAAGAAAAGGGCACGAGCCCTGCTCTGAGGACGGTGCCCTAACAAGCCAGATATTGTACGTTTGCGTCCAAGGCCACCTCCGAGAAGGGCCCTCTCAGGAGGGAGACACCCCGACAAGGTTGGCTCTTGGCTTTCCCTGCATTTCCGCAGATAAGATTTAACGTGAAAAAGCCAGTTCAACGCGGCAGAAAATAGAATGGATGGGCTTTCTCTTTACCCTCAGCTGCCTCTTGCTCTTGGCATTTCGGAGTGCCCAGACTGCCAGGCTGGTAACTCGAGCCTCCAAATTAATCAAAACACACAGCGCCCAGTTCAAGCCCAGGCAGACAAGGCGGGAGCCAGACAAGCTCTCGTCTGGTGACCCCCAGCCCAGCTCCCCCGCCCCGCCCGCCAGCCCGCGCGCCCCACCCTGGGATGCCACGCTCCCTCCACCGCCCGCGCTCCCAGGCGGGTGGCCCGGGCCCTGGGGCTGCCATCCATCGCCCAGACCGGGTCGGGGGCGCCTTACCTCGTGGGGACGCCCGCCGCCCCGGGAGCCAAGTCTGCGCCCGCCCGCGCGGCGCGCACCTACCGCCGCGCCCAATTCCACGGGCGACTCGGCTGCGTCTTCCCCCCGCGCTCACCGCCGGGTCCGGCGGCTGCCGGATTGGAGACGCGTTGAGAAGGGGAAAGAGGCGAGACGGCAGCGGCCGGGAGCCGGAGCGAGCGGGGCCGCGCGAGTGCAGACGCCCGGCGCGCCTCCCGCTTAATCTGAGCAGGGCCGCTGGCCACTCCCTCCCCCGTGCTCCGCCGCCTCCACGTCGCTCACCCACCAAATCCCCCACCTCCGACTCGCAGCCCCTTGCCCCGCCTAGGCCCCTGAACCTTGGGAGCGTCACCTCTTTAACCCCTGACCCTGGCCCCGCGCCCACCTGCCCCGCAGGCGCGCAGCCCTTTCTCGAAGCCTCCTGGCACGCTTCCTGGGTCGGAGGGACATCTCCCGGTGAGTTGGCGGGGAGGGGGGACGGGGGCGGGACCTAAGCCACTTCTGCCCTCCCTTGAAGCCTCGGTGGGGAGGCTGAGCCCTACAAAAGCCTCCCCGGGCGGGCGGGCGGGCCAGGCTAGCTTCACAGCCGGGCCCCTCAACCCGCGCCGCGCAGGGCACGCGGCGGCCCGAGAGCCTGCGGGCCCCTGGACACGCCGGGGCTCCTAGCGGACGCCCACGATGCGCCTTGGGACGGCGCCGAGGCCGCCGGCGCTGCTGCTTCTGCTTCAGCTGGTGCTCCTGGTGGCCGCGCCCACTGACGGCAAGGTGAGTACGCGGCGATGCGACCCCCACCCCGCGTCCCCCGACAGGCCGGCCCCGCCCGCGGGGGCGCTACCCTTCACCCTCTGCTGGTGCGTGCGGTGATTGCGGGCGCCAAGCAGACACCTGGGGGGGCAGCGTGGGGACGGGGGCAAGCGGGGATGCACGGGAACAGGTGGAATGCGCGGAGCTGGAGGGAGGGGCGAGGAGGAGGCTTGGAGGGCTCCCTAGGGGTCAGGGATGGAGAAGGCCCTCCAGAGGTAGATAGGTAAGTAGGTAGGTAGAGGGGTGATAGATGATAGATAGATAGATATGCAGGCAGGTAGATACAGAGATGTGGAAAGAGATAATCGCCAGGGATGAGCGCTTGAGAGCACGGGATATACAGACACGCGATGTCACGCCGGTGAATCAGAGCAGGCAGCATGGCGTGGCAGAGGGGACAGCCCTGCCACTTCCTAGATGTCACCTCACACTGAACTCTGACCACGCTGGGGCTTGTTTTTCCTCCTTGTCAATGCCTGCCCTCAAGTGTTCCATCAGTTTTGTTGAGAAAAGCAAATGCCATCACTGAAAAATTAATAGCACCTTAGAAATATATCTCATGTTAGGATAAATTAAACAATCTGTCGCTGTGATTTCTATTCAACATTTGAGAGATCCTGGATTCATTTAGATCCACCCGTATATTTCTTATTCTTTGCGAAGAAAAATCAGTGTCCTCAAAACTGTTATGCCTCCTAGAGTTGACTTACTTGATTTTAACTGGTGAAAGTGCAATTTAACTTTTCAGCCGCCTTCTGTGACTTTTACGCAGAAAACTTAATTTGGGATGACAACGCAGTGTAAGTTTCGTTTCCCAGAATGATCAGATGTTTTTCAAATTTCATGATTAAGATTGTGATTGGAAATTAATAGTCACATAAATATGTGTTAACGTGAAAATATTTTTCGAACCTTCAGTCACAAGAAATCCAAGTATTTTCCATTTAAGTTAAATTTTAAATTATGACATTACAGGTGAAGCTAAAACCCCCTTTGATCACCTCCATACCTTATCCCACCCCGTCTAAAGAAATATATCCACTCTCACCACTTTGTGTTTCTTTTCAGACATTTTTCTATGCATTTACATATTCATATATGGACCCACAAACAATATGTGTTTTTTGTTTGTATTTTTTAACATAATCAGTACCATATACCTATGCTGTATATATCCTTTTGCATCCTACAGTTCTCCTCATGACAGTATTTGAGATAGATCTACCTCTTTTCTTTTTGCCTTATTGCATTACTGTATAGTTTTCCACGATATGAGTATGCCAAAGTTAATTGAGCCATTCCCCTATCAATTTACATTTAGGCTATTTAGTGTTTTATGTTCTAAAGGATTTTGTAATCCATGTAATCTCTTCATGTAGTTGTAGTTCTAACAAAAATGTGCTTTGCATAGACTAAGAATGCCCAACCCAGGTAGCTCAGTACTTCTGGGCATGATGGTTAGAACTCATCTAAGTCAGTATTGAATGTCTACAAGCATTAATCCAGGAACAAATCCAACAACTAAAAAAAACTAAAGGAAGTGTATGTATGTCGTGGGAAGTGCTGGGGAAGAGTTCCAGAGCAGGGTTTGCACATTCTTCTAGAGTTCAAAGAAGAGGGGAGATTAGGGACGGGTGGAGAAAGAGGGGAAGAATTACACACGGGTAAAGATCAGCCTGCAAAAGTGATCCACTGTAATCATTCAACCTCTAGTCGTACCAATTTTCAATTATACTGTCATATTCCCTTATTATTTTTTACATAAGAATTTTTCTGTCTTGAGTTTGGCCAAATCTTGGAGGCTTCCTGCTGATTCTACAATTAATCCATTCATATTATTATTATTATTATTATTTTTTTTTTTTTTGCTGTACGCGGGCCTCTCACTGCTGTGGCCTCTCCCGTTGCGGAGCACAGGCTCCGGACACACAGGCTCCGCGGCCATGGCTCGCGGGCCCAGCCGCTCCGCGGCATGTGGGATCTTCCGGGATCGGGGCACGAACCCGTGTCCCCTGCATCGGCAGGCGGACTCTCAACCACTGCGCCACCAGGGAAGCCCCATTCATATTATTTTTAACAGCACTTGAAGTAAGTCTCTGTTAAAACTTTGCTCAGTTACACAGACGATGTCATTAGAAATGATGAAATGTACCCTCATCGTGTAGAAAAATGGAATCACAGCAAATTAACTGTTAACTGGTCGGCACAGTGCCAGCATGCCTCCCTCCACGGGGTGGCTCTGATGCTGGGCAAGCCTCTTGACCTCTCTGAGCCTCAGTCTTCTCATTTGTAAAATGAGGGAGTTGAAACCCCTCATGGGGCCAGTAGGTAAGGTTAATGGAGTGAGGCTTTGAGGTAGGGGGGCAGTCTTCAGGGCCAGTTAATTGTTGACATTCTAGAATTCAGACTCAGTAATACCAGAATCCAGCGTTTTCAGAAAAGAAGCTGATAATCTAGTTTCCATGAGAAATCTCTCAATTTCTAAATGTTAGGGAAAAAATTAAAACTTTACAGAAGGAACAAACTCTGTATAAGTGAGAGCTAAATGTAGTCTTTGGGACATCATATTTATCATCTTTGTGCTGCATAGGTACGGACATATTTTGCTCTAAATTCCTGTGATTTTATGTTAGCATTTCTCAAAGAAATAGTAGTGCTGTTCACCCCTTATTCTGAGTTCAGGCGGGGTGGAACTGTCCACCCACACAATTTGCTCTGAAGAGCCCTGAGTAAAATCCCTCTGCTGCTTGCCTGCAGGCATTTAGTTCCAGGCCTGGCTGTTCAGCACATCCCCAGATTTTATAGCTATTACCAGGCCCAGCTCATCAACTTGAAACTGGGAGGCACCCTGCTGTTGCTTCAGGCAGCAGGTCTTGGAGAAGAGTGAGAGGGAAAGCTCCTCTGATATCTAGAGAAGGTGAGATTCATGGTTTGAGATATCATGGTTTATCCTTCCTCTTTTTGCCTTAAAATTCCAGACAAGGCAGAAATCAAGTATCAGGAGCTGAATAACAGCTGCATTTAGGGAGGAGGCTTCTCAACTGATTTGGTTTTTAAATCTAAAAAAAAAATTAAGTTGAATTAAGAAACATTTCAAACAAACAGAAAGTAATGTAACAGACTCCAATTTATCCACCCCTGAGATTAAGCAAGTATTAATAAGTTTTGACCTGTTTGTTCTCACATCTCTCCCCTTAGGAAAATAACAGATAAATACAGAAAGTCCTAAACACATCCTTTGCCTCCTCTTCCATGCATGGTTTTATATTTATACTCCATGGATATGTGTGTTCATGTGTGTGTGTGTGTGTGTGTGTGTGTGTTAGTAACCATAAAAAATAAATATTATTGTTTTGTGGTCCTTCAAATGTAATAAATGGTTTCACATGATACATTCATATTGGAGCTTGGTTGTATCAGTCAGTATGATGTTTTTGGATTTTATTCATGTTGGTACATAGAGATGTGATTTGTTTATATACATATAGATGTGAGAGCTGCCACATAGTATCCAGTTACATAAATAAAGCAGTTTATTTTTCCATCTGCCTAAACGCAGCGAGTTTGTTTCCATGCTTTCATCTTACAAAGCTGGAATTTATATCTTTGTATATGTACCATTGTGACAACTAGATTTTGAATTCCTACATGGAATTCGAAGAGGGTTATAAGAGAAAGAGTATTTTAAATTTTTTAGGAATTGTCAAATTGACTCCAAAAGTATTGTACCAACATCGTGCCAGAGTACCTGTTTCCCTATATCCTCAGCAAAATTTGGTGTGCTTAGATGTTAATGGGTGTGAAATAGGATCTTGTTTTGACTAGTGAGTTTAGGAATCTTAGCATATTTTGACTGACAGTCTATAGTTCTCTCCGAGTGAATTGCATGAACAAGTCTTTGCGTATTTATCGTTTGTGGCCTTTGCCTTTTTGTTGCTAATTAATTAGAAGCTATTTATGTATTTGGGTACTGAAATTTTGCTATTTAAATGTGCAGCAAATATTTCATTCCAATCTTTGGTTTATCTTTGTTTGTTTTTTGGTTTTTGCGGTACGCGGGCCTCTCACTGCTGTGGCCTCTCCCGTTGTGGAGCACAGGCTCCGGACGCGCAGGCTCAGCGGCCATGGCTCACGGGCCCAGCCGCTCCACGGCATGTGGGACCCTCCCAGACCGGGACACGAACCCGTGTCCCCTGCATCGGCAGGCGGACTCTCAACCACTGCGCCACCAGGGAAGCCCTGGTTTATCTTTTCATTTAGTTATTGGTACCTTAATATATAATTTTTTTCACTATAATCTCAAACTTTTTCATCATTTCCTTGATTTCCTTGATTTTGTGTTTTGTGTCTTGTTGAAGAGATCCTTTCCTTCCCTGGGACTGTAAAAATGTTCTCCTACGTTTAAAAAAAATTACAGTTTAATTCTTTTACATTTAAGACTCATAATCCTGGAATTGTTTTCTACTTCTAGGATTATAATTTTATCTTTTTCCATATAGAAAGTGAATTGTCCCAACATTATTTATTGAATAGTCCATCCTTTCTCTCACTGTTTTTCAGTGTTACATCTGCAAACATGTGTACCAAGAACTCATTCATATATGATCTGTTTGTATTCTTACATGAGTCTGTTTATTTAGGGCCTTGATTTCTCCCAGTGTTTTAGAGTTTTCTGGTTTTTTGATTTCTAAGTATTTGACATTTTTTAATGCCATTATATTAGAAATGGTATATACTTTTTAAATTTTATAGTTTAACTGGTAAAGATACAGCAAAACATAGTTGAATTTTATGTTTTGACTTTGATCAAGCAACTTTGAATAGTTCAAATGCATTTAAGGCTAAAAAGTTTCCCCCAAAACACTGTATTAGTTGCATCATACAAATTTTAATATCATTAAGTTCAAAATCTTTTCTAATTTTTTCCTTTGTCTTAGTGGTTATTTAACTTAGTGGTTTATTTCTTAATTTCCAAACATACAGAAATTTTCTAGTTATTTTTTTCACCGAATTGTGGTAGAGATGATATTTTGACTTCAAAGATTTCTACGTATGTCAATTAGGTCAAGATTTTTTATCATGTTATTAAAATTGTGATACAGGTGCACATCTGTTTCTTATATATCCTACTCAGTGGATATTTAACCTGAGATTCTCTCTTTTTCATCAAATCTTGAACATTCTCAGACATTTCTTTTTTATGTTTCTCCTTCCTCACTCTGTCTCTACTCCTGGCATTCTCAGGATGCTAGCTGGGCCTTCTCATCTTTTCCTCCAGTTCTCCTTCCTTCTTATGTCAGATAAGCTTTCCTGTGCCACTCAGCTCCTCTTGGCCTCTCCTTGCTCCTGAGCTCTGGGCACTTTCTCCCCCAGTGGCCAGCTTGGCCACAGACTTCACACAGATACAGCCTCGTGTTCCTTGAGACTCTCTTCCAAGTCTTCCTGTTGCACCCTGAAGTGCAGGGCATTAGCACCTGCAGGGCAAATCTCTGACCAGTGGGAGATAGACGCCATTGGATAAATTCTTCTCTTCTGCCCCCAGAAGAATGGTCCTAAAGTGCAGAGGTTCTCACAGCCTCTCCAGGAGACCCATCATCAGTTGTATTTGAGACCAAATTGTAATGTATTGAGCTTTTGTTTCACGTGCTGCTCCCTCCGTGCTGTATCCTGTGACGTGTCCTCAACATCCATCTTTCAAAGTTTAATTCTCTCTCCTGCTGTTTATAAAGTTCAGTAGATTTTCAATCTACTGTAACTTTCCATAATGAAAAAGAACTCTGGAATCATTCAACAATGGCTATAACCCCAGATCTATTAACTACCAGCTTTTTAAAAATTTTTTTCTCAGTTTCCTCATCTTAAAATGGAAGTAAGAGACCCACCTCAGGATTTTATGAGGATCAAATGATTTAGCACATACGGCACACACTTTACCATGCCTGTCACATAGTAATCATCCAATAAATGTGAAATATGATTATTTTTATTCATTAAATTTTAATTTCAATGACTATTCGTATTTCTAGATGTTCTTTTTGGAGTCTAAGTCTGTCTGGGGTTTTCTGACTTGTTAGGGTTTGGTTTTTTTGGTCTTTTTTGTAGGGGTTTTTCCCTCTTTGTTATGACTTTAGTCATTTTGCACTTATTTGTATTACCTTTCTGATTCTTTTTGTATGATTTCAAGATTTGGGAGTCTATCTTGTTTCTTCAGTCTGTTGACTGACTCTCATCCATGGGAAGACTATGTACATGAGAGATTTGGGGAAAATAAGCCTTCACTGTCATCACAGCTTGCTCCCAGATTGGAGCTGTCCTGCCCTGGAAGAAAAAGGAGCAAAATAATTCTGAGGCTTCCAGGGGATTTTCCCCACTAAGACAGACTTATGTAGTAATGATCTGGGGGGAGGGGTGCAGCAAAGGTGTTTCCTTTCCTGTTCTCAGGGTCACCCTCCTCCAGTCCCCTCCTACTACCCACTTCCTCCAAACATGCTAGACTCATATTTGATGAGGTGGGGCAGGGTCAAGACCGCACAGCAAAGCCACCAGCTTTGTCTCTCTAACCAGACTAAGGGTCTTCCTCCTTTAGTATTTCTCTGGGGCTCCAGTCCTTGGTATGTTTTCAGGCATTTAAGGCTAAAAAGTTTCCCCCAAAACACTGTATTAGCTGCATCATACAAATTTTAATATCATTAAGTTCAAAATCTTTTCTAATTTTTTCCATTGTCCATGGAAAAACTGTGAATTAAATGCAATTTGTCTTTGTATTTCCCTTATCATGATGGCCGTGTTACCCAGAACAAAGTAATAACTGCCTAGTGTTACCTATGACTAAGGTTAACTTTGTTAAATATTACAATTGATTAAGACCCTCAAACCTATAAGTGTATGAGTCTGACAGCCTGGCTGTCTGGTCTGCCTACGCCCTGTGGTCCTTCAGCCATGTACAGTTAACCACACTCATGTCATGGCCTTCAGCCAAAAGGCAGCCATCCACCACAGAGTCAAAGATTTTTCAAACACATGGTGCTCAGAGCACTTTTTTTCTACAAAGTTTATATCCAGCCTCAGTCTAAACTTTTAAATCATAACAGACTTTCACCATAGGTCATTTATTTCACCTCTGTTTTCAGCTTGAGAAAATAAGGAAACCAAAATTATATCAACTTCTTAACAGAATAGACGTGTTCCGTTATCAGCCCTACCACCACCACGGCCTTGAACTTAACCTCTCCGAGTTGTCCTCATCTCTAAAAATCTGATAAGAAAACATCTTACTCCAAGTTCTACTTCATCTCACAAGATCTAATCACTGGCTCTTGTCTTCCCTAAACACCCGTGTCAGTCTTCCCGTTCCTCCTGGGATTCTTTCGGTAACTGCCAATTAAGACCTCTGGCTTCAGGTACATTTTCTAGCCAAGACTGAATTAAATTATATCAGCTTTATAATTTTCCACTTAACTCACTTTCATAAGTTCAGATAAACAAATATCTATGTCCATGTCATCCAATAGAAATATACTGTGAGCCATAACTAGGACCCACATATGTAATTTTAAGTTTTCCAGTAGACACATTAAAAAAGAAAAAGCAACAGGTGAAATTAACTTTAACAGATTTTATTTATCCTAAAGATCCATAACAGTATTGTTGCAACATGTAATCACTATTAAAAACATTAATGGATATTTACAATCCTTTTTTCATATTAAGTTTGCAAAATCTGGTGCCTATCTTGCATTTTTAGAACCTTTCAATCTAACTACATTTCAAGTGTCTATAGCCACATGTGGCCACCATTCTGGACAGCAAAGATCTAGGTAAATGGCATCCAGATAGGAGAGAGGGTTACAGTCCATAAGGACTTACCTCTGGATGGAACACATTTTGCTTATTTACCATAAGAAATAAACATGTGGCAAAATGATAAACTTTAATTAAAGAAAATAAATCAGCATGGGTTGTGCCTAAATATCCATGCAACTTTTTCTCCAGAAAATTAAGATAGTTGGCCTTGACTTAAAGTAATACAAATTACCACTCATACAAATTTAATTATAGTGATCCATTATTAAAATATGAGTAAGTTATGTGCATAAAGAATTGAAGAAACATCACAAAAACAGCAAACACTTGGCCAAAGGAATAGAGAAGATGAGAAATATATTGAAAACCATCATGCCACACCTAGCCTTTCGCCTAAACTAAATTATCACTAGACTTCAGCCAGGTAACGGGGTGTTACCCTGAACAAATTGCTTCCAAAAGAAAACTAGGTTTCCTATCTGAAAATGATGGTACTGTATCTATTACAGGTAAAGTGCTCAGTACAGTTCTTAGTACAAAGTAAGTACCCAGCTTTTATATTCTAGCTACAGTCAATTTATTATCATTAATAAAAGCAGGAAGGAGAGAATAGGACAGAGACACGGGCACATGGCAAGGTGCTGGGGATAAATCAAACAGCCTGACTCCCTGGCCATGATGGATTTGAGATTCTAGTGGAATAGGTGAGAGAAACAAGAGCTCAGTAAACAAATGTGCAACTATGGATTTTGGTACCTGCTGGGAGACAATGGGATGTGGTGATGGAGAAGAAGAGGTTCTACTGTAGCTAGTGGTGGTCAGGACCCACCTTTCTGAGGGAGCAGCATACAGGCTAAGGCCTAAGGAAACAGCATGGAGAGTGCCTTGGGAAGCATTGAGGAATATGGTCCAGGACTTCTGGACAGTGAGGAGAGGTGAGACACTTCCAATGTTATGGCTCCTGGGTGGTCAGAGAATAAAACCAAGACCAAGAGAACTTTTTTTTTTAAGGGAGAAAAAAAAGCTGAGTTTATTTACTCACCACCAAGCGAACACATGTGCCTGACGGAATATGCTGAGTACTTTGTTAGAGGTGGACAAGGGATGGGAAGCAGGGAATCAGGGGCCCCAGAGAGGGCCAGCTCATGATGGTCCTGCTAATTAAGGATGGAAAATCGCTTACTGAATAGGGTGGGATAAGTCCACAGGCCTGTATGTAGTTGATCATGGTATGATTTTAGGGTCTGCACTTAACAAATTTGTATTTTAACAAAAAAGACACAATGCATGTGTTTACGCTACTCGCAAGACAGTTGTCACATTAGTAATGGATGAGTAACAAATTCACACTGTGGCTTGGTAATGGGCCCACATGTAAAGTGGTGTGATGAAAGCCTTCTTCTGCTCATGTCTCTTCATCTTCTTCTCAGCCTCAGTGGGACGGGTCTAAATTTGCCAGATGTGGCTGTGAGGAGGTAAAGCTGAGCCGAAGATCCCCTGTCTCAGCTGACATAGGCCCAAGCCAGGGAAAGCTCTATGCCAGGAAAGGATGAAACCCAGTTAAGGACCTGGAGACCTCCTCAATCAAATGACCAGTAACACCAGCCTCCCCTGGGTGTGGGTTAGGAAGACAGAATGTCATGTCGGGCTCCACCCCAGACCTCCCCAACTGGAATCCGCATTTTAACCAATCCAAGGGATTCCTGGGCATATTATTGTCTGAGAACTGTACTGGCCTTGATAAGGACACTGGAGGGTCCTTCAAACTGTGGTGTGATTGGTGCTGGAGTGTTTCAGAAGGATGGTGACATGACCCCAATTTTAAAGATCTATATGGCTGACCCCTGGAGAAGGTTGACTGTTCTGTCCTTGGGAACTCAGCTTATGTAAAGGTGAAGTAACCAAGCAGGAAACAAGTCTTGTTGGTGCTTTCTCTTTGGATTCTGGTGCTTTGAAAATCAGAAAGAAAGGAAGGGAGGAGAACCAGTCTAGACCAGTATAGCAGTCGCTCAGTCTGTCCCTGTTAATTGTGCAGTTCATTTGATAATTATTTATGTACAAACAGAGGAAGGTTAAAAATCCAGTTCATGAAAAAAATCCAGTCCATGGTGTAATGCTCTGTATATACAAGATCAGACTATCCAAAAATATTTCCACATATCATGGTAGGTATTATGTATGTCTGTATGTGTGTGTACATATAAATATACACACAAATATATTTAGAGAGTAGCTTATATTTTCAGAATTTTTATGTTAATTGTTGTAGGGAGATAATGGCCCCCCCAAAAGTGTAATTTTCAGGGAGACGCAAGAGGGAGGAGATATGGGGATACATGTATATGTATAGCTGATTCACTTTGTTATAAAGCAGAAACTAACACACTATTGTAAAGCAATTATACTCCAATAAAGATGTGAAAAAAATATATATATATATATTTTGAACATACATAAAATAGAAATGAAGTTGAGATTTGAATAGTTTTTTAAAAAGTGTAATTTTCAGAGATATTTAAAATTTAACCATATAAAAATATTTTATTTTTCTGACAGTAGTTTTGGGGTAAGTTAGGAATTTTCCATTTTTAATCTTTAAGATTGATGTTTGTTAATTAGATTGTCTCTCTAAATCGGTTTCTTAGAGAAGTGATCCCCATATTTAAAAATAAGTTCAAGTTATTTAGAAACCTTGGGGGGTTTATCATTATGTAGACAAAACAGTCAGGTCACTGGATTTTTTTCCCACTAGTATATTTTGCTGTTACATGAACTTTTCAAAGAAAAAGTTCTACAAATGGAAAGTTGAGAAATCTTCAATATTATCCCTTTGAATCAAATGACAAAGTATGTCTGGGAAGAGTCAACAAGGCTAATATTCATTTTCTTTGTTTAACCAGATGATAGGATAATTTTATGCTGTTTATTTATGTATGAAATTGGGAAAGTTGAAGAGTTCACATGCTGGCTTTAAAAATTAGAAGTTGTATGGGTAGTACAAAATTTGGAAAGTGTTTGAAAGTACAAAAAGAAATATAAAAATAAAAATTATCCATAATCATATTGCCTATAGATAATTACTGTTAACATTTTGGTCTATTTCCTTCCAGACTTTTTTTTGTATTCTACTTTTTTTTTCATCTAAGAATAGACTGGAAAAAGTTTTCTGAGTCATTAATTATTGCAAATATCATTTTTAAATATCTACAGAGTACTTCATTATAGGTGGTACCGTAACTTATTTAAGTAATGCCCTTCTACTGAATATTTTGGTTATTTCCAATTCTTTAGAAATAATGCTACAGTGGAACTCCTTGAAGATAAACATTCACTAAAATTATATTTTAAATAATTTTGTGTGTAGATGGTTTCTTATCAAGTGTCTGATTTTGTGCTTTTCTGAGAGTTAGATGACAAGGTGATATCATTTCTGATTTACAGATGAGGGTCTGACCGAAGAGCTTTCATCAAGTCAGTGGAGGGAGTGGATTTAGCATTGGGAGTTATGCTTATTAGGGCTCTTCAGTAGGGCTTTTTACTACCAAAAACATCACAGATAATGGAAAAAGAGTGTCAGATGCCACTTTATCCATCATTTAAATAACTAAGTACTATTTGAGAAAAGATTGATTTTTTTATATTTTATTTAGTTATTTATTTTTTGGCCACACCGCATGGCATGAGGGATCTCAGTTCCCCAACGAGTTATCGAACTCATGCCCCCTGCATTGGGAGCATGGAGTCTTAAACACTGGACCACCAGGGAAGTCCCAAGATGGATTTTTTAAATGCCTCAGTTATCCAGAATGAAAGATTCCTGACACTGCTATCCTTTTACAATCAAAACACCAACAGAATACCTTTATTTACTGAAGTATTAATTATCTTGCCAATCTAGAAAGGATTTAACCTATTTCCATGTCGCTTTCCCTACTGGACTTCTTGCAGACAGGTGTCTTACCCATCTTTGTGATTCCAGCTCTTGACAACACACTTGGTATTACTGGTCCTCAATGAATGTTTATAGAATTGGATGTACATTTTATTAAACACTAAAACAAAAAGGTTGACAAAGAATTAACAGATCTTTTAATCCTTTGGCATAAGAATAAAAATAAAGCATTATTTTTCATATGAAATATTTTTTAAGATTATAGTCCATTTATAGATATTATAACATATTGGCTATATTCCCTTGATGTACAATATATCCTTGTAGCTTATTTATTTTATACCTAATAGTTTGCACCTTGCAATTCCCTACCCCTAACATACCCTTCTCCCCTGCCCTCTCCCCACTAGTAACCACTAGTTTATTCTCTATATCTGTGAATCTGTTTATTTTTTGTTATAGTCAATGTTTGCTTTATTTTTTAGATTCCATATATAAATGATAACATACAGTATTTTGTCTTTCTCTGTCTGACTTATTTCAATAAGCTTAATATCTTCCAGGTCCATCCATGTTATTGCAAATGGCAAAGTTTCATTCTTTTTTATGGCTGAGTAGTATTCCATTGTGTTTATATATACCACATCTTCTTTATTCATTCATTTGTTGATGGATTCTTAGGTTGCTTCCATATCTTGGGTATTGTAAACAATGCTGCTATGCACATTGGGATGCATGTATCTTTTCCAATTAATGTTTTCATTTTCTTTGTCTATATACCCAGGAGCGGAATTGCTGGATCATATAGTGGTTCTATTTTTAGTTTTTTGAGGCACCTGTTTTCCATAGTGGCTGTACCAATATACATCCCACCAACAGTGTACAAGGGTTCCCTTTTCTCCACATCCTTGCCAACACTCATTTGTGGTTCAAGAGAAATATTGAATGCTTCATTCATTAAGTCAGCAAGATGATGGGAACAAAGATAAAACCAACACAGCCCCTCCTCCCTTTATGGAATATGTCACCAAGTTAGGGGTTTAGATAAGTATGCAGGCAATAGCAATAAAATTGTACATGCTGTAACAGGGCAAATATGCAAAAGCGAAATTTAAGTGGAGTTGTGAAGGAAGAATAAAGGTCCACAAATGTACAAAACATCAAACATACAGGCTGTATATAAAGCAAGTGTGTGATGGCAATGGAGCCAGAACATAGTAAGATTTCGGTGGCTTAAAAACATATCTTCTCCTCAAAGTAGAGTACTAAAAATAAGGTTGGAATGAGTGCAGAAAGCAGCTCATAGAGTTACCAGTGGTATTTTCACCTTCTTCTAGCCTCTGCCTCAGCTGGAGCTCTTGTCAGCATTCCGCAGCTGTGCCCGCAAGGTTTACGCACATGGACTGGATTCTCCTTATTTTGCTCTCTTAGGCAAAAGCAGATTCCACAGTCCCTTCCAAAAAGTGAGAAAAACTAAGAACAGGGACTTCCCTGGCAGTCCAGTGGTTGAGACTATGCCTTCCAGCGCAGGGGGGTAAGGGTTTGATCCCTGGTTGGGGAGCTAAGATCCCACGTGCCTCGTGGCCAAAAAACCAAAACATAAAACAGAAGCAATATTGTAACAAATTCAATAAGACTTTAAAAATGATCCACATTAAAAAAATCTTTTAAAAAAATCTAAGAACAATACTATATCTGAAATCTCCTGAGATAAGGTTCCTACTGATTGGAAGCCAGACTATGTGCCCCTGAAGATGCCAACGCTCTCTAGTTGCTGCAGATAAGGCTGGAGAAAGCCAAGGGATTGATTTATCTGGTCCTGCATGTGCCTGGGGCTGTGCCCACAGAACTAGTCAGAGTTTCTGCTCACTGAGACCTGCTGAGACCTCTTGGAGATGAAGCATTCAGAGCCCATGGGACTGGAACAAGCAACATCTCCAGACCCTAAGAGGGCAGTCTTGCAGGTAAGGACGTCTGAGGCTCCCTGCCATCCAATGAGGCAACACTGGGCAGCAGTAAGAGCCCCTCATCTCATGCCAGCAGGAAGACACTGTTGTGACAGTCTGGGGCAAATCACTTGAATTCCAAGACTCTTCATTTCCTCAATCATAAAATGTGGTAATAAAATCTCTCTCTCCTAGCTCCAGAAATAATACAATGGAACACATTTTGCACACAGTAAAAGCATGCTACAAATGCCAAGTAGTATTGAGACAAGAATGAGTTTCAATATCAAGAAAACAGTAGTCCAAATATGTTTCTTATACTCATTTAATTCTCCTATTATGTTGTGACCTAGTATCAACTTCCTGGAATGTATTAAGGAGTTTCTTATTTTCAAAAATATTATTCAGTGCATTCTTTGCTCCTGGTATTTTCTAATAACATTATTTGGAAACATCAGCAGAAATGGCATCCTCCCTTAGCACTGTCTCCACCAAAAAATGAACAGTTTATTGACTTTACATCCCATGTAAATACTAATGCTAAAACTCCAGCGATGATTTCATCGCTTTTCTGGTGACTTTTCAAATACCTCAACTAAAATACCTGTTAATTATAGAGATAGTCCTGGATAACATTTCATATTAATAATTTGTTCCTTTCTTATCTTTAAAATATAGGCTTTGGGGCCTGTATTTAAAAGAAAAGCCATGTAACCAGCTTTGACACACAGCCTCCCTCAAATTCTGTTAATGAGTAATCAGCTGCAACAGGGTAGAAAGTGTAAATTCATTTTATGCACATTCACTGAGCACCTTAGATGCAATGTATTGTGCTAAGGAAACTCTTGGACTATCTTTCAAACAGAGGATTGATCCTTGAGGAGTTTCAAGATGAAGTTGCTAGAACCAATTATCAGACCTACAAAAATATTTTTTCTATGTTGCTTTTTTTCCTAACAGTAAAAGTACTATATGTGCCCATTTGTGAACATTCAAGATATATAAGTATAAAAACAAAGCAAAACAAAAAGTACTCCTAACATAAGAACCTAGAGGTAGCCAATGTTAATATTTTGGTATATTTGTATAAAAATAAGGTCATACAGCATATGGCATTTTGTATCCTGCTTTCTTGACATTATATTATATTGCTAGTATTTTCTCACATCGATAAATATCTTTTAAAAATTAATGCATACCATTACATCATGTTTATATGCCACAATTTAACCTAATTTTTTGATGTTATAAACAAAACTATGAAGAATTCTTGACTCTTTATAATTTCTTTTTATAACAGACTCATATATTGATAGAATTATTAATTAGATCAACTGGCATAATGTTTTTCTTTTTTTATACAAGTTCTACTTGTCCAACAATAGACATAGTTTAAATACTAAGCAAAAAGAAAACAAAGTTATGCCAAATTCTATCATGTAAATGTAACTAGAGTAAACATTTTGATATAAGTTCTATCTTATTTTTTAATTTAATCCAAAATATTTGGTGTATGATGTGAGCAAAGGATATAAATTTTAAAAATTTCTCCAAACTAGCCAGTTTTCCCAACATCATTTCTGCAATAATCTACCAATCTCCCACTGAATTCTAGTGATCTCAGTTCTGCCCAAAAATGAATATCTTGAATAGAGTCAGGATTTTCTTAGAACACAGATCTGAGAATGAGATACACAGCTAATGGCCACAGATTAAATATGGGGTTTACCAGTTATTCTCCTTGTTAGGGAATAGACCTGGAGTCAGCCTAGTGTTAGATAGATTTAAAGATGCTCACCTCAATCAGCCCACCACTTCTCAGTGACCTCCACCCTCGCCCTCAGCTATAAACCTAGAATGAGGTTAGACTCAAAGAACCCCATTAACCCTCCCTATAGCACATCCCATTGGTTTTACATCATTCTAAGCATTTGGAGAGAATGAGCTATTTCCAATCAATATCAATGAAATTTTTTTTCCTCTCAATTTCACTCTACCTACCCTATCTCCTCATGCCTCTCTCATGCATTTTTATGACCTCCCAGCAGGTGACATTTGGGTCAAGAATCCATTAGATTTTTTTAGGTGTCTTGAAGGCCAGTCAGGTTTAAACCATGCATCTAAATTAGAACTAAGTTGATTTCCTTATATCAAGTTGAGCAGTAACTTGATAAACATTATAGTACATTATAACCCCAGGAGTAGATTATATAATGATTGCATTATAATCTCATATGCAAATAACAGTGCAGAGAAAAACAGAATGGAAATAAAAGACCTGAAAACTCACGATTTTGTAAAAGAGGAAAATGGAAATTTTGACCTGTACCTACTGAAACACAGTATCAATCAGACCCCTCTTGAATCATCACACATAGGATTCAAGAAATTTTCTTTAAGCAAGTTAACATGAATGCAATGTATTTAGCATTTTCTGATGTAAAACCAGGAGACTAATACCAATTACTCTCAACATCCACCCACTAACATACTGTAAATGATTTACTTGGGAGTCTATTTCAATAAAGTTCACTTTCAGAAATTAGTAGTCAGAAAAACTTTGCTAAAGCCAGACTTGTTTTTACATGTGAAAATGCTGTGCTTTCTCATTTGAATAAATCACTGAATTGGTCTAAATAGAGTTGGTTCTTCAATGTTCTTATAAGCTTTTCTTGGTCTAGAGCTTTCCTGTTTATTCACTATGAAGAAGGATGGTGCTTTTTGTTTCTAAAATTGGAGTGGTGGTTCTAACAATCAGCAAATTGAAGAAGATCATGTTCCGGGTTCGTGCCCCGGTCTGGGAAGATCCCACATGCCGCGGAGTGGCTGGGCCCGTGAGCCATGACTGCTGAGCCTGCACGTCCGGAGCCTGTGCTACACAACGGGAGAGGCCACAACAGTGAGAGGCCCGCGTACTGCAAAACAAAAACAAAAACAAAAAAAACACCACAGTGAACCACGACCCCAGGAGATGATCTCCAACTGTCCATCTGTGGGGCCTTGTAGAGAAATACAAGCATTCATAGCTATGCGTTAGAATAAAATTAAGAGACTGTTAATTCCAATCACAGTTTCTCCCTCAACACTGAATTCATCATTTTTAATCGGAGGCCCCTTTTCTCATGTAAAACTTTTTCACAGACCCAAACTTGTTTGAGATGATAGAAACTCAATCATTATATAACTCAGTCCACCAACAACTAGTTGTCTGGCCTTGGCTGAGTTGTTGAGCTTTATTTTCCTCATCTGTAAAGTGGGAATAATAATACAAACCTATAGGTTCCTATATATGATGATGACTAAATAAGACAAAGTCTATAAATGTTTAACACTGTGGCTGGCATGTTGGGAGCTCAGTACATGTTCATGGCAGTGGGCGGTGGTATTGGGCAGTCTTCGACCAAATCAGCATCTGGTTTTTACTTACTAGAACCGAGCAGTCAAACTCCTTTGGTTTACTTTACGATCTCTTGTGGCATACTGAGACGACTGTTGAGCTGCTCATTTTTAAAAATGAGATCCTGGTTATATCACAAGGTATTTGTTTCAATTTTTAAATTTCAGTTTACCAAGAGGAATAAAAATAAATTAAATTAGAATTGTTCCTAATGACATTGTACTCACAGGCAATGGATTTATGAAAGATTTGACTTTCAAACAGACGTAAAGTAATTTCTAAGTAAATAGATTCTTAAGGGTTATGCATTTCCAAAGGGAGGAGAGTGGTTTGGTTTACTTGCTTGTTTTGCCATTTTTAAAAAATTTGGAATTGTATAGATAAACATCTTGAATTTTTCTCCTTAAAATAAGCATTTGGGGCAAATGAGCCCAGAATAACAGTGACCAGCATAAGGACAGGGTGAATCTGGGGAATTTCTCAGAAGCCAGAGACCAGAAATATCTGAATGTTCCAACCAGAGACCAGAGCAAAGTAGTTCGTGGGAATGAGGGAGATGTAAATCAGAGGGCTGTTTAATTAGGTCAAACCAGGTAGAAGATTGACTCAAACTTGGTGGTTATCAACCTTGGCCAGAAGGACCCAAACTTAGAGCAGACAGTATGTCCAAAGCCAACAGACAGACAGATGGAAATCAGGCAACACCCAAAAACAGAGTGCAGTGGACATCTGCTCGTTTTTCCTGACCACTCTCCTTTCTTCCTTCTGGTGGTGCTGCGTTGATTTTACTTTAGGGAACTATCCTCCCTTCGTTGCTTGACAGTCCCTGAGCGAGGGGTTGGCACATGACCTGGGCTGAGCCAGTCAAGTGCCCTCTCCCAGGAATTTGAATCTTCAACTGAAAGGGCAGAGAGCTTATTCATCCTGACAGCAGCGCCCAGAAAAACTTTCCATTCGTTTTTGTACCTTGATCCTCACCACAGCCCTGAGGCTGGTCTTTTCTGAGGCCTGTTTATTTAACTTTTCTTCAACTTCTGTGTGCTGCCCCATGTCATTCCAGCAAATTCCTCTTTTATCATTGAGTTAGCCTAAATAATTTCTGTTGCTTGCCACCAAAGAGCTCAGGAATCCAGACAACAGTCTGGCCAGCAGAACTGGTGGGTCAGCAACCTTCTACCCCAGTCAAGGAGCCTCTTATATTAACATATGAGGAGAGAGTTACCCTCAGCAGCAACAAATTCAGGCCAGCAAGTGCACATGGATGAACTTTTGCTAGGCAACTGATCTGGCAGTTACCCAGGATGGACTGGGAAATGTGAGAACTGAGTTACTGATTAATCATTGCTTATCACCGAATTATGAAGCACTGTTTTGTATGCATCTAGTATGAGAGCCAGCCCAGGTAAAATCAAGATTGATTCAATCAATCGATAAAAGAAATGGTAACTATTGAAGTATTACCTCTTCCCAAAAGATGTAACTTGGAATAACTACTTGACTTAGCACATTCATCGAGGTAACCTTGTTTGCCAGCTTGCTTTCAGCCCTCAAGAAGTTATGGTCCTTGATTTTTGTAACAAGAAGGACCTGGTCAAAATTTTTGCTGCACTGCTATATTTTGGTAATCATTTCAAAGTCTGTTTTCATTAAATGTATCCTTTTACTTTGTAAGGCTTCCCTTTTCTTCTCCACCAGCAATAATTTTTTAACTGCTTTAAATAACTTAATGTGAACGTGTTTAAAGTTCATACTCAGAACCAAACAAACCGAATAGAGCATTTTTACTATATAAAAAGTCTAATCTCTTTTTTTCATTATGCACATTTTGGAAAAATTCTCTCTAAACTTGTGTACACATTCTTGACCCTTACTTTGCATAGCTGACTTGTTTGACTCTTGACATTAGGCTGATTTTTTTAAAGAGTGGATTCAGTCAACCAAATTGTAAAAAATAAAAAGCTTCTGGCCAAGTGCAAGACTTAGTTGATGATTGATGAAATGAAGGATGGGTGGCTTGAGCTGATTTGCCACAAGGCTGTCAGCAATTACCCCAGGTAGATAACTAGTGCATGGTGCTGCCAGTCAGACACCAAGAACAGATCAAGTCTCCAGGCGGACTGGTTAACTTCTAGCTCTCTGAGAAAAAGAACAACCTGACAAGCTGTTCTTGCTCTTGACTCTCAGGCAAAGCCATCATTACTCCTGGAAAAGGAATGCAAAATGTAGGTTTAAAGTTCATCTTCAACTATAAAAGGAATATATTTCATTTAATTTGTTATACACTGGATTTTTAACACACATAGCAGGAAAATTAAATAACACATTAACACTAACAATACAGAGTCAAAATGTAGAGAAAATGAAGGAAATTTAGTTCTTGACAGTATCATAAACTTAGGTGCTTCTCAAGGGGATGGAAAATTCTACCTGGAACGACTAGTTAGAAACTACTTGGAGCCACTCCTCTCATTGGTGGTGGTCTCTTCACTTACTAGACATTTTCACTACACATGGCAAAACTGCAGGTGCCTAGCAGTGCGTTTCTTCTATCCTTGTAATCAACTGACATATTGTCTTTAAAAGTTCAGAGCGCCTGACTCAGGATAATGGAATAATTCTCCATCTTCTTCAGGAATCAGGGATCCCAGCAACCTTTCGGATGTTGACTTACTAAGTTGCTGAATGGGTTCTTCTGCCAACTGAGAAAATTAGAGGTAGGGTGAGAGTGAGGATGGGGGAATGATGGTGATCACACTCCTCTAATTGGGCTGAGACTGGTACATCTGGCAATGCTTTTGCAAAAACGGGCTTTGAATGGTGTGACCATGGCAAGGGAAAAATATGGCAGAAGGGAGGCACCCTGTACAACCCAAATGAGTCTGCATGCTGCTTTGGATATATAGATACATAGGTAGGTAGATAGATAGATAGATAGAGATATATATGCATATATACATATATGTGGATGATGCTTTTTTGATGAGGAACAGAGATTCTCCCAGTATCTCAAGAAATTGTTCTCTGTAAATATATACACTGAACAATAAGAAAAACAGGAATGTAGATTCCTCTTTTCTTTGGCGGGGGGGGGAACTTTCTTTTTTTATTTTTTAATTAATTAATTAATTTATTTATTGGAGTCTAGTTGCTTTACAATGTTGTGTTAGTTTCTACTGTACAGCAAAGTGAATCATCTATACGTATACATACATCCCCTCTTTGTTGGATTTCCTTCCCATTTAGGTCACCACAGAGAGGGATCTAAATCTTGAGGCAGGTCTCATGGATAGTGGAAGATGTTTTAGGAATGTGCACTTTTAGTGACCAAGTCACCTCACTGTCCCTTGAACAGTAGGAATTATAGCAACTCCGTAGAAGCATCTTCTTCTGTTGTTCCTGCCCCAGCTAACTAACCACTTCATCGTCTTCCCTGTGTGTGTTCCAGCTCCTGATTTCTGCTTACTCAGCTTCCACCTCATGTTTTCCGCTCATTCACATCTTCTCCTGCCAGACTTTCTCCCTTCTGCCTTCTGTGTGCTGTTCTGGGCTTCTGTTCCCATCACCAAGCACCTAATTCCCCACTCCAAGGAGAATCTGATTGGTCCAGCTAATCATTTCATCTTTGCCTTGACATAGCTTTTGGGTCAGGGCAGATCATAGGACAGTGGATTCACCCACCTTGGTCCAACCAGCTGTGCCCAAGGACGCGGTCCGTAATAAACTCTCAAACAACAATCCCTATTATTTTGCGTTTATGGGGTCTTATGAGAACAATGTCTCAAAATTACTTCCTTTTAAAAATTAAAGTAAATGTTAGTAACACAGGATATTTATCTGATTGTTCTGCTCCAATAAAAAGTATTTTAAGCCCAAATCTAACAACCTTTCTTTATAGGAATCCTGGCTTCTTTCTCACTAAGTTGTTAAAGGACTTCCGTCTTCTAAACTCACTTTTAGTATTAGCACTGGATTTTTTTTAAGTATCTGGAGTTAAAAAGTGATAACTATTTGGACATTGTACCCTTTCTCTAGGAGATTTTTAGTCTGATTCTGTTGATAAGCAGATATTTAACACTGAAAAAAGGATCCCAAATAGCCTTTCTAAAGCTCAGCGATCCATTGTGAGACATTGGCTTAACACAAAATACTTTTACATAACCCAAGCCACCAAGAGGGATATCCGGTCAGCTATTTTTAAAGCCTTCTCCCCAACACCATCTCATGTAACAGAGTTACAGCAGTTCACTTAGAAAATTGGCACAGGTTCTGTGATTCATGAAATGAAAACCCAAATGAAATGTTTTTCACTTGTTTAAAGCTGGAACCATTTTCACTTAAATGTGCTACAATACCTGAGAAATAACTTTCTGGATTAGACACAAATATATGTACACAGAATGTAGTTTTTTTGCGTTACTAGATACCTATGGTATTATGTACTGGGTTTACCAGATGAATAATTTTCTAATTAATTAACTCATTCAACAAGTATTTCTAAAGCACTTATTGTGTCCCAGGTGCTGTGTTACAGCTGGGGGCACGAGACTGAGAAAGGTGGACCGGCCCTCACAGAGCTTCCAGTCCAGTAGGAGTTAGGCAATTGCAGTGTCATATGATAGGGGGGCAGTGTGGTGGTAGAGGATGCCTGCACACAGAAGAGTGTCCAAGAAGGCTTCCCAAAGAAAGTGACACACACATTGAGACCCGAAAGATGAGGAAAAGGCAGCCAGGAAGGATGGGAGGGAAGAAGCTTCCAGTAGAGAGAGCAGTCCATGCTGGACTAGGGCTTCCTGTTGGAGGCCCCGAGAGAAGATTAAATTGCCTGGATATAGAGAGGTAGAGTGAGGAAGGAAGGAGGCTGGAGAGGTGGGCAGGGGTCCGTCATCCAGGGTCATGTTAAAGAGTTTGAACTTGATCGTGAGAGTAACGGGGAACACAGAAACCAGAGGTATGATCAGATTTATGCTTTGGAAAGAGCGCCCTGGCTGTGGTGTGGAAAAAGAATCAGAGGCATGGTAGTGATCCAGATGAGAGATGGAGGTGGTCCTAGGGAGGGTAAGGTCAAGAGCGTGGAGAGAAGCAGGCAGGTCTATGAGTTTTTTATATCTAATCAATAGAACTTGATGATAGATGGATGTCTTCAGATCTACCCCAAGTCATCATAAAAGCAGTGACCTCAAATAAGGACTTGTGCTACACTCATTTTCAAATTAGTGTCAGTGAAGAGTTTGTCTATTTTACTATGTTAGTATGCATTCCTTTTATCAAGTAAGAATTAAATAACCCAGAGTTCCAGTTAGCAGCCTTGTAATTGTAAGTAACCTAAAACTCTATTCAAAATGATGTAAACAAGAAAAAGAATTTTTTGTTCCCATAACTTAAAAATCCAGTGTCAGGAGTGTTTCGGGTGAGGCTGGGTCGTGTTTCAGTATCATGAAAGACCTGGTTTCTTGGGCCCCTGCTTTTTCTATGATGTCTGCTTCATCCTAAGGTTGCTTTCTGTCATGGTCTCAACAGCATACTTCCCTCTTGTGTTATGTCCACAAAGAAGAGGAATCATCTCCACCAGTTATTCCTCCCCTCCAACCCCCAAATCAGGAAGTTTCATTTCCCAAAAATCTTCCGGGAAATGTTTTGGAGTCCTATGCTCTAAAGCAGTCACAGTTGCCAGGGAGAAGGATGGAAGGGAAAAGAGGAAGGAAAGGGGAAAAAAAGCAAATATCCACGACATTCAGCATCTTTCCCTTTGCATCTTAACTGCCGTCACTGCTGTAAATGAGTAGAAATATTCACCAAAGAGATTTTGAAATAAATTCTCATCTTTTAGGGCAAAGTATATGCATTTCCCTCCAGAGCTGGAGGTGTACTCGACGGACCCATGCTTCTGCCTCACTGCCACCCTTGTCCACATGCCCCACGACTCTCTTACTTTCTCTGCTGGTTGTACAAACATGCCTTGAATATCATCTTTTGCAGATTCTGATACTCTTTGAAAGCATGGACATAAAATGATGCTTCTCACAGTAGTCTGTTATTCCTGAATAACTAAAATCAAAATACTGCTGCAGTCTAAGTCAAACACATAAATAGATAAAGGTATTTAACATATTATCTAGAAACATACATAGTTTCTTCTTTCAGGTCCAAACATCTTATGGATGAGGGACCTTGTATATTCTCTATATTGAGGCTGAGATATAGTGAATAGTTAGAAATAAAATGTATTGATGATTTTCTATTATGAAAGTAACATATGCTAATGAAAGAAAATGTGCAAAATTCTGAAGATTTAAAAAGAAAAAAGTCAATCATAATTTCACTACTTAAAGTCAATATCATTACTGTTTTTAGTATTTTCCTCTAGCATTTTTATTATGTATAGAATTTTAAAAAATATAGATGCTGGGCTTCCCTGGTGGCGCAGTGGTTGAGAGTCCGCCTGCCGATGCAGGGGACACGGGTTCATGCTCCGGTCTGGGAAGATCCCACATGCCGCAGAGCGGCTAGGCCTGTGAGCCATGGCCGCTGAGCCTGCGCGTCCGGAGCCTGTGCTCCACTAGGGGAGAGGCCACAACAGTGAGAGGCCCGCCTACCGCAAAAAAAAAAAAAATTTAAAAAGAAATAAATAAAAGAGAAATAAATAAAAATATAGATGTAAAGATATTGTGAGTACAATTCTATGCCCCTTTTTCTCTTGCAAAAATAGACTCCATAAATAATATTTACATTGTACTGAAAACATTTTTTTAACATTCATGCTTTCTTGACTACTTCTCTCTTAGCAGATTTAGAACCTTTCACATTTTTTAAAATTAATTAATTTATTTATTTTTGGCTGCATTGGGTCTTCATTGCTGCGCATGGGTTTTCTCTGGTTGCAGCGAGTGGGGGCTACTCTTTGTTGCAGTGCATGGGATCCTCATTGTGGTGGCTTCTCTTGTTGAGGAGCATGGGCTCTAGGCATGCTGGCTTCAGTAGTTGTGGCACTCAGCCTCAGTAGTTGTGGCTCACGGGCTCTAGAGCGCAGGCTCAGTAATTGTGGCGCACAGTCTTATTTGCTCCGCAGCACGTGGGATCCTCCCGGACCAGGGCTCAAACCCGTGTCCCCCGCATTGGCAGGCAGACTCTTAACCACTGCTCTACTAGGGAAGTCCCCTCACATTTTTTATTACTGTAAATAATGCTGCATGTAATCATACTTGTATATAAAACTCTGCTTCAGATTTTGGATTATATTTTCTGTATAAGTTCCCAGAAATGGAATTCCGGTATGAAAGGGTGTGAAAGTTTAAAATTCTTGATGTATACAAAGACCCATTTTTTGAATTTGGACTTTATTCCAAAAAAAAAAAAAGGGAGTGAGAAAGCAGGAAATATAATCAGCTTTAGAAAAGTGTTTTGAAAAGCAGTCCACAAAATCACTCTGCATCAGCAATATAAAAATGTTGAATGGTTCCATCTAAGAAGCATTTATGGAGCCCCACTGGTGGCCAGGCCCCATATCAAGGATGCCAAGGGGTTGCAATAGAAGATTACAGTGACTCAGCAAAACAGAGTTATCAGATTTCAAAGTCAGCCCAATAACTCATCTTGGAGGCCGAAGTGGCTATAATTTTACACTATTGCCTTCAACTTCAAGAAATTTCAGTGTAATTCTAATAGAAATAGATTGTGAACTTTTAATGCAAACCATTTTCTTATTTTAGTCATTGAAAAGACTTTAAAGACTTTAAGAATCTTTAAAAATAAAGATTCTTTTCATAATTCATTTCTGGGACACTAATAATAGTGAGAAATTAAGAGTATTACAAATGCTCTTGTAAAGCACAGAGACTTTGGAATAAATTTGATAATTTCTTCAAAGGCAGTGTCCTTATCAAAACAGGCTAAGGGGCTTCCCTGGTGGTGCAGTGGTTGAGAGTCCGCCTGCCGATGCAGGGGACACGGGTTCGTGCCCCAGTCTGGGAAGATCCCACATGCCGCGGAGCGGCTGGGCCCGTGAGCCATGGCTGCTGAGCCTGCACGTCCGGAGCCTGTGCGCCACAACAGGAGAGACCACAACAGTGAGAGGCCCGTGTAACGCAAAAAAAAAAAAAACAAAAAAAAAACAAAAAAAAAACAACAACAGGCTAAGGATAATCATGAAGAATAAAAAAACAAAACCAAAAAAAAAACCCCAATGATTGAAGGAAGAAAGAAATTTATATTTGCTTAAATTTACCTAACTGTGAATGTAGCACTGTTAATTTCTTCATTCTCTAAAGCACGCCTTTTAGAAGAAAGAATTTGCTCTAAATTATTCATTTTTGTCACTCTGGTTATAGGCTGAAAAACAAGACATGCCTTTACCATTCAGATGCAAAATGTATTTGAAAAACGGATGGTTAATTTATCCCAGACAAGTGTGGCTCCAGGTGCTGATATCATATTTCATCTTGAATAGCTTGTCCAAACCTAGTTATATAGGGTTGTGAAGAAGGCTAGGTTTGTGTCTGGTTTTTATCTTTCCCCTATCATTTTATTTCATTTCTTTATGTGCACAAAATGCTTTAAAACATTAAATGTGATTTAGTGTACACTATCTCATTTGACTTGCTCATTTCATTTTCTCCAGAACCTAAGGAGGGGGTAATAAAGTCAAAAGAACAAGATAAATACCAACCCAACCCCTAGGCTTCAGTTTTCTCATCCACTCTTATTACATCTCAGCTCAGTGTGGGGATCAAATGGTGTCCTACATATAAACATGATCCTCTTGTCCCGGGAGGGGTGCTGAGGTGTGGATGCCCCAAATCCTCAATCTCTGAACGTGTCCCTTTTTTCTGGAACTTTGCTCTGTGTGTGTGTGTGTGTGTGTGTGTGTGTGTGTGTGTGTGTGTGTGGTGGAGAGCTGGGTGGGTTAGAAGTGGCCTGGAAGGCAGAGAGAGGTGTTATGTATCCTCTGTGTAACAGTAATGAACAGTGAATAAAAGATCCTTGATCAACCAATTTAACCGAAGTAAATAAGAGTTTAGAGCAATGTTTCTCAATCTTTCTATGGTAAAGGGACAGTTTTGTTTTGGCTTTTACTTTCCATTCTATCGTGGACCAATACTTGTGTAAAATTTAATGAATATGAAGGATAAGAAAGTAGAATAGGGGCTTCCCTGGTGCACAGTGGTTAAGAATCCACCTGCCAATGCAGGGGACATGGGTTCAAGCCCTGGTCTGGGAAGATCCCACACACCACGGAGCAACTAAGCCCATGTGCCACAACTACTGAGCCCACGTGCCACAACTACTGAAGCCCGTACGCCTAGAGCACGTGCTCCTCAACAAGAGAAGCCACCGCAATGAGAAGCCCGCGCACCGCAACAAAGAGTAGCCCCCGCTCATCACAACCAGAGAAAAGCCCGCTCACAGCAACAAAGACCCAACACAGCAAAAAATAAAATAAATTTTTTTAAAAAGTAGAATAAAGAAGATATAAAATATAAGCCCAACTATTTTATTTTAGATTCAACCATCATGAAATTGCTCTGTCAAGTTGCTCTAAACTTTCTAAATGCTTACTCTCAAGGTCTGATATTATTTTGTCATGTTCAGATGAGAAACTGAGACCCATGCTTTGAATTGCACTGTATTAGAGAAACTGAATAATGCAATTAGTAATTAACCTGATATGTCAAACTCTTATCTCCTGCATCCAAGGATGTATCTTTTCCAGTGTTCATAGAATATTTATAAAAATCAAACATAATTTGACCACAAAGAATAACTGAAAGAATCCCACAAATTTTACAAATAAAGTAAGAATCAAAATCTGTTTACAATGCAATAAAATTACAAACAAATCAAATTAGAAGAAAACAACAACAAGAAGCTTACCTGTACACTTTAAATCTTCCTCCTAAATGACTCTTAGCTTTAGGAGGAAGTCAAGATCACAATGGCAGGATATTTAAATAAATATTGATAATGAGAAGATGAGGAATGAAATTATATGGGATGTATTCAATAGTGTCCTCCGAGGAAAATACATAGCCGTTGTGTCAGTCAGGGTCCCAATAAGAAACACGTGGCACATTCAAAATCAGATACTTTGAGCAGAGTTTATTTATGGAGTCACTGTTTACAAGGATGAGGTCCAGGGAAGCCATCAGAGATAGTACAGCAGGCAAACTGTTTCCAGTTCTGTCTGCTTCCTCTCCCAGGACCCTGAAATACAGTGGTACCAAGTTGACCACTGTTTTGAGGGGTTCCGGGGTCATAGGTAGAGGGACCCAGGAGTTTGAGGCAACCCAGAAGACAGGGAACCAAGAGAATAAAGACCCTGACTTCATCTGCTCTCCCCCCCACCTCTCCTTTCCTCCATCTCCGGCCAGAAGCCAGACAACTCAGAAGCTCCTCACTGTGTGAGCTCCTCTCCTTGGACCTCACAATCAGCCTCCCAAGACAGAGGGCAGGCCTGGAGGAGGACTGGAAATTACCTGCCTCTGCTGCCAGCCACATTCTTATCAAAATAAAGAAGATAAATATAGGAAACAATCAACTCAAAAAGTTTCTTAATAAATGCAAATAGAGAAAATTAAACCAGAAGGAGAAAATTCAGTAAATACTCCAGGAAATAGTTACGCTTCAGGCTATTAAACAGTTCCATGCATAGAGAAAAATAATAGGTGTCCTGATATTTTGTTTTCATTTTTGTTATTTTACAAATCATCATAAATCAATTGCAAACTTGAGCAAAATAGCACAGGACAATAAAATCATAATATCATGTAAATATCCTGATGAAAAAGTCCAGAATAAAACATCAGCAAAACAAAATAAAATAATAAAAATACAGCATATTTTCACCAAGACCAAGCAGTATCATTCCAGAAATGCAAAGTTGTTTAATGCTTTTATGTATAAAATTGACCATGTTTGTAAGTCAAAAGAGAAAAACATAACCGTATTCCTATAGAAAGCATTTGAAAAATTTCCAGTCGTTTCTCACAATACACACACACACACACACACACACACCCCTTGGAAAAGAAGCAGCAGTTGGAAAATTACAATAGCTAATACTTACTGAGCCCACCTACTGTGGGCCAGCATGCCAACTTGGTGGCAAGCTTTTTATGGGTATTAATTAGAATGTTCCAGCACTCCCATGAGATAGGTTACAATTATTATCCCATTTGACTAATGAGGGAATGACAGCATGAGGTATCCCATTTTACTAATGAGGTAAAAGTGCAGGGTCACAAGCTTGATGAGCAGTGGAGCTGGGATCTTAGCCTGGCAATCTGGCTCTAGAACTCTGGGTATCATCACTCCAGTTTATTGCCTTTCCCATGTCCTTTGTGAATTGTGGAAATCATATTTATGCCCAGGTGAAGAAAAGGCAAAATGCCAAATCTCTTGGAAATAGCCCCCCTTTGACTCTTACCTGAGTCGCTGGCCCAGCTTGTTGGCTTGTTGTTCTAAGGATTGTTGCATTTTTCTCTTGGTCAGAATAGATTTAATTCAGTTCTTGGCTATCTATGTGGATCATCTTCTGTAAGTGATAGCAGGGCAGTTATCTTTATTTTGTAACCACTCATGGCATTGAAACCAAAGTCTGGAAATGAGATGTTTGTTTCCTGCATCCAGGTTTTATCAGGCAAACTTGGATTTGTGAATGGCCATCATAGTCTGACTAGAAGTAGGTTCTTAACCTCAAACTTGGATTTTTTAAATTATCACAATTACTGTTTAAAACTTCAAATATAATGTATCATGTATGAAGAACATAAACTATCTTATCAATCAAGTATTACTTATGCTTCAAATGAACCAAGTAAAATTGAATACTTTGTTACAAATATATTATTCGTATTTATAGTATTATTACTTCAAATGAAGCACATGAGTTATATACATCATTTTTTGAGATAATTAAATAATTATTTCATTCTTTTTTTAAAATGCATTCATTTAATGAACACTCGAGGCCATGTACTGGGAATATGAAGATGAATGAAAAAATAATCCCTGACCTCAAGGAGTTCCCATCACAGTGGTAGATGGAAAAGTTTCCAAACTACTTGTGAAACTATAAAAATGACATAAGAATTAAAAGATGGGAGAGAACAGCCTCTAGCAGCCTTGGCTGGAGGTCAGAGTTCTTGTACAGAGGTGGAGGGAGAGGGAGAAAGAGAAAGAAAGGGGAGAGGAAGAGGGAGATATACTCTATATTTATGAAAGCCCCTCTTTTTTTCCAATGTAAAAGCATTTCAATTTTATATTGAAGGCAAGGTAGGGTTTTTAGCAGGGAATCAACATAGATTTACATTTTCAAGACAGTGTGACGTTATAAAGGATGGCTGGAAAGGAAATTGAATGACTTGGAAATAGCAGGAAGTAGGATGGTCTTTCTGAATCAAATGAATCAAAGCAAGGAGCCTGGGACTTATACCCCACCCTGTCCTACCACAGCATCGTGGCGTGCAGTCCGAACCACAGAGGGGGTGTGACTTTGGACAAGGGACTCCCCTCTGCAAAAGTTTAGGAATGTTCACAGAAGATCCAAAATAGTGCTCACGGTAGGCGTGGGGGAGTGGGAGGTACTTAGTATTGGGTGCAACATGGGCTCAAGGATGCATTTTGCAACACGGGGAATATAGCCAACATTTTGTAATAACTAATAACTATAATTGTATAAAAACAAAACAAAATAGTGCTCACAATACTTGAAAATAAGATGACTAAATCGAAGGGCTACCTTAATATTTTCCATGTATCTAAAACTTTTCCTCTGCTGGTTTAACCCTGGAGAGTACCAGCTGTAGTCTTAACCAAGGACACACCAGAGAAAAATGACTTAAGGAATGAAAATTCAGGTGAGGCACAAAGAAGCACATTACCAGTAAGTGAAGACTGGTAAGCATAGCAAAGGGGCATCTCAAAAGCAAACATCTTGAGATGTTTATCGCAAGAAGAATTCCATGTTCCTCTGGAGGATTTACCTGGGTAATTGCAAACTCTGTAGTTTTAGAGCAGAGTTAGTTACTAATTTCCTTGTCTATCCTCCCCCTCCCCACTACGCCTTGGGTTGTTTCTATCACTGACACCGCTTGGACAGTTTTGCCTCTGGAAGTTTTTGCCCCTGGCACACCATCATTCTAGAAAAGAAGTATGTAAGAGATTTAAATATAACTGTGTAATCAATGTCCCCTTTGTAGTTTATTTTGCCTCAGCCTACAACCATGACTGGATCAAAACATCTAAGGGATTTATCTCTAATCTGAAGCATTCCAAAGAGATTGATTTGAAACTTTCCTAAAGTCTCTGAAAGTACTCAGCTGGAGAAATGACTCAGGGTCAGGCTGAATCCCCTGCTTCAGTGTTCCAAGACAACAACCATGGCATCAACATCACCTGGGGGAACTTCTTAAATATACAACTTCCCAGACTTAAGCTGAATCAGAATGAAGACTGGTTGTAGGAAACAGAAGTCCAGAAGGGGTTGTGCTTTTACCAAGCTCCCTGGGTAATTCCTGTGCACATAAAAATGTTAGAAAACTAGTATGAAGGATGGGTCATGCCTTCGATGATTTTTAAGAAAATTGGAAGGTTGAGGCAAGTGCTTATCTTTATATTTTATATTTTATATGTTAATTCATAAATTATTCTGCATGTTTACTCACAGCCTTGAAGGTACCACATTTCATAGGCATGAGAATAGTTTGACCTCATAATAGCATGCTAGAAGTAGAAGGAACCATAGAGATGGCCTTGACCAATCTAAGGAAGCTGAGCATCAGAAAGACTGAAGTCTTTAACACATGCTCATGGCTAAATGCTGGCAGAGCCAGACTGTGGGCTGAGCCTAGTCTGTCACCTTACCATCTTCAGACATTACTTTTTGTCATCTGGATAGTCATTGGAAGAAAAAGAGCAGAAACAAATTTTGTGTCTTTACATAGTGTATATATGTATATCTAGTTCTAAGCAAGGGCTTTTTTTTTTTCAGTCTAAAGCTACGTTCCATTAGAATATTGGATTCAAGTGTTCACAAAGTCCTTCCTGGGTGCCAGCAGCCCAAGGCACCCAACCGTTCTCCATTTCTCAAATAGTACTGGTTCCACATAGGGTTTCAACCCTTCTTTGTTCTCTCATTGGTTCTCATCCTCTTCTCTTCTAAATCCTTGACTCCTTTAGGGCTGGCCCACTATGGAATTTTTTTCATAGTTCCAAACACAGCTACTGCACATAGTTGGTGCATAAAGAATGCATGTAGATTTAAAAGTTACCCAATTTTAGAAAACCAGAAAGATGATGGTGGATGTTTCTAGTATACACTAGAGCTAGGACTCAAAACTGCTCAGACTCACAAAACCATTCATAGTAGACCCTTTGGCAGTGTAAGGGAGGAAAATCTTTTCCTCTGCCCTCCTATGTGTGTACCTGAGGCTTTTGAATTAAACTGACATAAGCCAGATTAACAGAAGAAAAGCATACAACTTTTATTTGATGTTGATTTTTTTACATGCATGGAGGCTTCACAGAAAAGAAGTGAAAAATAAGTGAAAAATGAAAAAGTGGTTAGACTTGGGGGCTTATATACTATTTTAACAAAGGGCAATAAATTGTGGAGAAGTGACTAGACAGAAAAAAGGGGTTTGGGGGTTTCTACAAATAGTAAACATATGGGAGAAACTAATGGTAGATAAAGGTTACTTGTCAAGGTTATGCAGACTCATCTTGGTGCTTTGTCTCTGGTGATAAGGGAAGTTATCTTTTTTCTGGAATGGGAGAGGGGAGAGCTCCTTCCCAAGGGAAATAAAGCCCTGTGTTGAGGCAGATGGGGGAGGGCAGATGGCACTTCCTATATCCATTCCCATTTGCCTTCAGCTCAAAATAATCCTTAGACCAAAGTAGAATTTTTTGAGGTGACGTATTCTGATCCCCTTCAGCAGCTCAAACAGAGCTAAAATGTGCTGGGGTCTAGATTCTAGAAACCTATGCACACATTCCCAAAGCAGAGTTCTCTAAGAAAACATTTTAGTTCTCTGTGCTTTGCATTTGTAAACTTGTCTCTATAATCAGTTACATGATGTTAATTACAATTAATTTTATGATTTCAATGTTCAACTAAAGTGGTCAAATCTCTGCTTTTTCTGGGGGGGGTTGTTTTGTTTTTTTTCTAAAATTTTATTATAAAAATTTTTAAACATTCAGAAAATTTGAAAGACTTTTTCCTTTTAATTTACTGTTAAAAATTACATTTTTTACATTTCATTTTAATGTAAAAATCATGAAATATCTCAAATGTTTTTTAAAATAGTTTTGCTTAGGGCTTCCCTGGTGGCGCAGTGGTTGAGAGTCCGCCTGCCGATGCAGGGGACACGGGTTCGTGCCCTGGTCTGGGAGGATCCCACATGCCGCGGAGCGGCTGGGCCCATGAGCCATGGCCGCTGAGCCTGCGTGTCTGGAGCCTGTGCTCCACAATGGGAGATGCCACAGCAGTGAGAGGCCCGCATACCACAAAAAAAAAAAAAAAAAAAAAAAAAAAAAAGTTTTGCTTGAACAAATACATCTATGTTAATTAGATTGAAATGTTACCCTGGTGAATCTCTGTTCTAGAGCCAGTCAGCCCCAAGAAAGAACCAAGAAGGTAAAAGTTGAACAATATTGACTTCACATCTGTATAAAGAGCAAGGAAATATTTTATATATATATATACATATATATATATATATATGTATATATATACATATATATATGTATATATATATATATAAATCCTCTTATTTACAACTTCATGAGTAGTTTTAAGACATGAAACTTTTCCACTGAGGAGGAAAAAAATTTCCCCTTTTGGTAAAATTTTAACAGTAGTTTAATAAGAGGGACACAGTTAAGTGGGTTCAAAAAGCAAAATCCAAAATAAGAAAAATGAAAGAACGAAAATCCAACATATTTTGGGTTGGAAAAGCAAATTTGTCACATCCAGGCTTACACTGTATTTGGGGGCTATCCTCTCAGTCAGTGGTTTTACTTGAACTCTGAAGGCAAAAAAGAAGAATGGAAGCAGAGGATTAGTTTCCAGTTGACCTCGATTTCAATAGACTGTGAAATCCAAGGTGTGTGGGGTCGTGTGTTTAAAGAAACAAATAGTTCATTCTAAATACTGAGAAATACCTGATGTTACTACAGACAGCAGTCAAAATAGAAATAGAAAATAGAAAGGATTCTGTAAAATAGAAAGGATTCTGAATGGTACCAGAGATTTAAAACCATCTATGGAACTCAAGCATTCCAGTTGTATGTAGTGATATTTCTCCTATTGAAATTAATGACTCCTATCTATTGGAAGTGGATAACCAGATTCATTTTGTCCTAAACACCCCCTAATCCCAAATAAGGTATTGGTCTAGTTTGCCATTACTTGTTTTGACCCATTCTTCAGACACCAAAGGATGATGTATTATTAACTAAAGTACTAAAGGAAACTATAGTATACTTTAAATACCAACCCTTAACCATTAACCTGAATGCTGGTTTAAAAAAAAAAAAAGACTTCAAGATTTGCCAGTGCACTAAGCCCTATTTAATAGTTTGATTTCAGGGTTGGTTAGCAGAATGAAAATCCATGTGCAGAATTCCTTTCCAGAATTATTGTGTTACTATGTTCTATTACAGGTTCATTGAATTTGATGTTTTGAATACAGCACGTATTCAACATGATGTAACATTGTAGGTGTCAATATCAAGGCATCACAGGTTCTAGCTTGCCTGCAGTATGTAATTCACCTGTGTTCAGACAGCTAAGTAATTTATACTTGTCTGCATTTGTGACTATTCCCATGTATTTTTTTCATGTTTAATTATCCTTCCATTCAAACGTTGCCATTTGTTACATACTATATGTATTTCTTGAAGCCTTAATTTCTATAACTATGGCCATCTTTCTTTGGCACCCCAAGTTTACTGTCTGTTTTGGACTAATGATGCTGGTATGCTGCTGTTTAAAGAAGAAGCCGTATATCACAGGAGCAAAGTCCATTTTTATCTCCAGCAGTAATATTCCACAAATATTTATCACATATCAAGCACATTCGCTTAGAATATAGCTTCTTGAAGGTGGGATGTTCACAGCTGGATCTCCGGCACCATTCATCGCTAGGCACATAGTAAGGGGTGAATAAATATTCATTGACTCACAGTCTTAAATAGAACCTGGGAATACAGTAGTGGAAAATGTTAAGATCCTTGACAGTATGGAGGTTACCTTCTTCATGAGAAGAGCAATTTGCAGCACGAATATCATTGGGTGGCATCTTCACACAGCAGATCTAGACTGTCTGAACTCAGATCCAAGATTCATTATTTCCTAGCTGGGTGACCTTGGGAAAATTACTTAGTTTCTCTGTGCCTCAGGTTTTTTAATCTGTTATATGTTGTAAGGATTAAATGAATTAATAGAAATAGCATATTTACACTAAGATCAGGAACAAGACAAGGTTGCCCACTCTCACCACTCTTATTCAACATAGTTTTGGGAGTTTTAGCCACAGCAATCAGAGAAGAAAAGGAAATAAAAGGAATCCAAATCGGAAAAGAAGAAGTAAAGCTGTCACTGTTTGCAGATGACATGATACTATACATAGAGAATCCTAAAGATGCTACCAGAAAACTACTAGAGCTAATCAATGAATTTGATAAAGTAGCAGGATACAAAATTAATGCACAGAAATCTCTGGCATTCCTATATACTAATGATGAAAAATCTGAAAGTGAAATCAAGAAAACACTCCCATTTACCATTGCAACAAAAAGAATAAAATATCTAGGAATAAACCTACCTAAGGAGACAAAAGACCTGTATGCAGAAAACTATAAGACACTGATGAAAGAAATTAAAGATGATACAAATAGATGGAGAGATGTACCATGTTCTTGGATTGGAAGAATCAACATTGTGAAAATGACTCTACTACCCAAAGCAATCTACAGATTCAATGCAATCCCTATCAAACTACCACTGGCATTTTTCACAGAACTAGAACAAAAAAATTCACAATTTGTATGGAAACACAAAAGACCCCGAATAGCCAAAGCAATCTTGAGAACGAAAAATGGAGCTGGAGGAATCAGGCTCCCTGACTTCAGACTATACTACAAAGCTACAATAATCAAGACAGTATGGTACTGGCACAAAAACAGAAAGATAGATCAATGGAACAGGATAGAAAGCTCAGAGATAAACCCACGCACATATGGTCACCTTATCTTTGATAAAGGAGGCAGGAATGTACAGTGGAGAAAGGACAGTCTCTTCAATAAGTGGTGCTGGGAAAACTGGACAGGGACATGTAAAACTATGAGATTAGATCACTCCCTAACACCATACACAAAAATAAGCTCAAAATGGATTAAAGACCTAAATGTAAGGCCAGACACTATCAAACTCTTAGAGGAAAACATAGGCAGAACACTCCATGACATAAATCACAGCAAGATCCTTTTGGACCCACCTCCTAGAGAAATGGAAATAAAGACAAAAATAAACACATGGGACCTAATGAAACTTCAAAGCTTTTGCACAGCAAAGGAAACCATAAACAAGACCAAAAGACAACCCTCAGAATGGGAGAAAATATTTGCAAATGAAGCAACTGACAAAGGATTAATCTCCAAAATTTATAAGCAGCTCATGCAGCTCAATAACAAAAAAACAAACAACCCAATCCAAAAATGGGCAGAAGACCTAAATAGACATTTCTCCAAAGAAGATATACAGACTGCCAACAAACACATGAAAGGATGCTCAACATCTTTACTCATTAGAGAAATGCAAATCAAAACTACAATGAGATATCATCTCACACCAGTCAGAATGGCCATCATCAAAAAATCTAGAAACAATCAATGCTGGAGAGGGTGTGGAGAAAAGGGAACCCTCTTGCACTGCTGGTGGGAATGTGAATTGGTACAGCCACTATGGAGAACGGTATGGAGGTTCCTTAAAAAACTACAAATAGAACTACCATATGACCCAGCAATCCCACTACTGGGCATATACCCTGAGAAAACCATAATTCAAAAAGAGTCATGTACCAAAATGTTCATAGAAGCCCTATTTACAATAGCCCGGAGATTGAAACAACCTAAGTGTCCATCATTGGATGAATGGATAAAGAAGATGTGGCACATATATACAATGGAATATTACTCAGCCATAAAAAGAAACGAAATTGAGCTATTTGTAATGAGGTGGATGGACCTAGAGTCTGTCATACAGAGTGAAGTAAGTCAGAAAGAGAAAGACAGATACTGTATGCTGACACATATATATGGAATTTAAGAAAAAAAAATGTCATGAAGAACATAGGGGTAAGACAGGAATAAAGACACAGACCTACTAGAGAATGGACTTGAGGATATGGGGAGGGGAAAGGGTAAGCTGTGACAAAGCGAAAGAGCGGCATGGACATATATACACTACCAAACGTAAGGTAGATAGCTAGTGGGAAGCAGCCACATAGCACAAGGAGATCAGCTCGGCGCTTTGTGACCGCCTGGAGGAGTGGGATAGGGAGGGTGGGAGGGAGACGCAAAAGGGAGGGGATATGGGAACATATGAAAAAAAAAAGAAAAAAAAATGTAAGAACCATTTCCTTCTAATCCGTTTAATCTGACAATGCTGTACCATTTATTAATGCAATACCATATCAATGAGAAAAATGTAGATAACAATTTAAAATCAATTAAAAAAAAACAAAACAAAAGGCAGATTGTTTTAGCAGCATAAGGTAAAATTGCCTTACAATGTATTTTCTTGTAAATACAAGTAATCTCTGTACATTGCAGGAGATTACTGAAAAATACAATGGACTTGCTTTTTAATAAATTCTCTGGAAACATTTTGCAAGCAAGTTTCGTAGATTTATAGGATATGTTTTCCATTCTGAATTTTTCTGGCTCCAACCCAGTTACTATCATGGCCGTTCGGGACCAGACCCTTCCTCACCTCCTCAAGTCTCCTTTTACTTCTTTCTCGTCAAATCCTATAGTCCAGCCATATCAGATCACTTGTAGTTCCCACATTTAAAGTGCTGTTTGACACCCCTCTGCCTTTATATACACTACTCCCAGTTCGTTGAATGCTCATATTCTAGTATTTTAAAGCTTAGCTATTATCTTCTTTACCCTAGATATTTACAGTTCCTTTCCCGGCATCTTCTCTTAACCTGAATCTGTTTGGGTACATTTTTTTTCTTGTTCCCAAACCACATGATTACTTCTTTCATAAGACTTAATCACATTTTAAATTATCTGTTATTTATCCATCTCTATGACTTCTCTAAACTGGAAGGTGTGAAATGCATCTTTTGTTTTTTCTTCTGATTTCTCAAAACCTAGCATAGTACCTTAAAGGCTGTGTCATCACATGCATAGTTAGTTCCCAGAATATGACTTTTTAATATGTATTTTAAAGCCACAGTTCTTCACAAAGGGAGACAGACCAAATATTTACTCTTTGACAAGATATTTATAATTATTGAACATATGTGAAGATTGCCATCATAAGCCATAGCCTTTTTAAAAACATTAACTTTTGGCACTAATCTAACCCATTTAGGAATCCAACAAATAGGATTTTTAGAATTTATACATGTACATTTTATTTTCCCTAAGATTTTTTCTTAAAGCAGATTTTTTAGGGCCAATACATTTCCAATACATTTTTATGTGAGATAGCTTGGGGTGTCATGTCAACATGCTCACTTTGGATTATACTTTAGTCATTGGAGACAGGATTTGAGGTTCAGATCACAGTCTGAAGTTGGAGGAGAGTTAGCCAATAATAGTATGCATTTTGCCAAAGCCAATAATAGTATGCATTTTGCTAAAGCACTGCTTAGTTGGGTCATCAGCAATCAAACAGCTTACTGGCAACTGCTGGCAACAATGTTAGATTAGTCTAAAGTACCAATAATACAAATTCCACATAAGAAAAAGTAAAACGTCTTCTCTTCCAGCAAGCTGTATTCTGACATGTCAACCAAAAGCATTTCTGCTCCTTCTGTCCAGGCTTTCACAATTTTTGTCATCTTGTAGCCTTACATCTCAAATCACTGGCACTTGCATAGGCTGATGATAGAAGCAGATTCACTTTTTGAAAGCTGCTAACTTCCTCCATGGTGGCCTCACCCTAGAGCAGGAGAAACATGTAATACAGAGGGTGATATTGTCAAGCTGACAGTTAACTTTCTAAGGTCTGCTAGTTAAGCAATCTAAGATTTTGGCAAATGAGCCCCCCAGTACTGGTTGTTTGAGCTGCGGCTCTGGGATTGAGTACAAGTTCTGCCACTTAGACCCAGAGAGGTAATGTTATTTGGGAGAGGTCTTAAAGGTTCTGTCTTCTCATGTGCATAATATGGATAATGAAAGAACATAACAATTATTGAATAATGAAGTAACTTTGTTCACAAAAAATTCTATTATCTCCATTTCATTGACGTGAAAACAGACTCAGTTTAACTTATTCATAGTTACATAGTTACTGAGCAACGTGGCTGGGATTTAAATCAATATAACACTATGCTTAACAGCAAAGGAAACCATAAACAAGACCAAAAGACAACCCTCACAATGGGAGAAAATATTTTCAAATGAAGCAACTGACAAAAGATTAATCTCCAAAATTTATAAGCAGCTCATGCAACTCGATAGCAAAAAAACAAACAACCTAATCCAAAAATGGGCAGAAGACCTAAATAGACATTTCTCCAAAGAAGATATACAGACTGCCAACAAACACATGAAAGAATGCTCAACATCATTAATCATTAGAGAAATGCAAATCAAAACTACAATGAGATATCATCTCACACCAGTCAGAATGGCTATCATCAAAAAATCTAGAAACAATCAATGCTGGAGAGGGTGTGGAGAAAAGGGAACACTCTTGCACTGCTGGTGGGAATGTGAATTGGTACAGCCACTATGGAGAACAGTATGGAGGTTCCTTAAAAAACTACAAATAGGGCTTCCCTGGTGGCGCAGTGGTTGAGAGTCCGCCTGCCGATGCAGGGGACTAGGGTTCGTGCCCCGATCCCGGAAGATCCCACATGCCGTGGAGCGGCTGGGCCCGCGAGCCATGGCCGCGGAGCCTGTGTGTCCGGAGCCTGTGCTCCGCAACGGGAGAGGCCACAGCAGTGAGAGGCCCGCGTACAGCAAAAAAAAAAAAAAAAAAAAAACTACAAATAGAACTACCATATGACCCAGCAATCCCACTACTGGGCATATACCCTGAGAAAACCATAATTCAAAAAGTGTCATGTACCAAAATGTTCATTGCAGCTCTATTTACAATAACCCGGAGATGGAAACAACCTAAGTGTACATCATCGGATGAATGGATAAAGAAGATGTGGTACATATATACAATGGAATATTACTCAGCCATGAAAGGAAACAAAATTGAGCTATTTGTAAGGAGGTGGATAGACCTAGAGTCTGTCATACAGAGTGAAGTAAGTCAGAAAGAGAAAGACAAATACCGTATGCTAACACATATATATGGAATTTAAGGAAAAAAATGTCATGAAGAACCTAGGGCTAAAACAGGAATAAAGACACAGACCCACTTGAGAATGGACTTGAGGATATGGGGAGAGGGAAGGGTAAGATGTGACAAAGCGAGAGAGAGGCATGGACATATATACACTACCAAACGTAAGGTAGATAGCTAGTGGGAAGCAGCCGCATAGCACAGGGAGATCAGCTCTGGGCTTTGTGACGGCCTGGAGGGATGGGATAGGGAGGGTGGGAGGGAGGGAGACGCAAAAGGGAAGGGATATGGGAACAGATGTATATGTATAACTGATTCACTTTGTTATAAAGCAGAAACTAATTTTAAAAAGTTATTTAAAAAAAAAGAAAGAAAAAAATAGCATATTTAGAACAATGCCCAAAACAGAAATAGACTCACATAGAAAAATTTATGGTTACCAAAAGGGAAAGGATGGGAGGGAGAGATAAATTAGGAGTTTGGGATTAACATATACATGGTACTATATATAAAATAGATAAACAGCAAGGACCTACTGTATAGCACAAGGAACTGTATTCAATATCTTGTAATAACCTGTAATGGAAAACAATCTGAAAAAGAACATATATATATATGTGTGTGAGTCACTTTGCTGTATACATGAAACTAATACAACATTGTAATCAACTATACTTCAATTTTACAGGTTTTGGTGGTTTTTTTTTGCCACACCGCATGGCATATAGGGTCTTAGTTCCCAGACCAGGGATCAAACCTGCACCCCCTGCAATGGAAGCATGGAGTCTTAACCACTGGACTGCCAGGGATGTCCCTATATGTCAATAAAAAGAAAACCAAAAATTGATGCCTGGCACATGAATGTTCAATAACTCTAAGCTATTACTTTTAGGTATAACTCGATACTACCTTTAATTGATCTTTTCTTCCTTTGTTTCTATCTTTTTCTCTCTCTCCTTCTTTCCTTCTACCTCACTTTTTTCTTCTCCCTTTACCCTTCCCCCTTCTCCTTTACTATAATCCTGGCAGGGACTCTCACAAACATTACTAAAACCATCACACATGAAGGGGGCCTATGGAAATGCTGGCGAGTCAACCGTATGTCTGGGGACATTGGGAGCAGCTCAGCTGAGGCTCTAGGGCAGTGGCTCTCACCTGGGTCTCACCAATGAAAATCACTGCGCAACTTTTGAAAATACTGATGCCTGAGTTCAGCCTCCGGGGATCCGATTCATGAGGTCTGGGGTGTAGCCTGGGACTTTGGAGGGTTTTAAGAGTTCCCCAGGTGATTCTGATGTGCCAACAATCAGTATGGTTCTGAAGAATGGATAAGATTTTGATAGACTGGGATGGGGACTAGGGAGAGGGCAGGAAGAAAAGGATGAGAGCCAGGAGGTCAACAAAAGTGAGTTATTGTGGGAACAACAGGAGAAGAAGGAATTGGCTGAATTCTTCTGCTCAAAGTGTGACTGGCGGACACATGCCCTGGGTTTCACCTGGGAATTTATTAGAAATGCAGACCACCCCCCCCCCAGACTTACTGCATCAGAATCTGCATTTTCAGAAACCCCCCAGGTGATTTATACTCACAGTAAGGTTTGAGAATCCCAGGCTAGATCACAGGACAACAACAATGATGGCAACCGCTGAGGTTTGTACATTGGTGTGGAACTTTACATGTTATCATCTCAGCTAAGCCTCCTATCAACCCAGAAGGAAGTATTCTTTATCATTGTCCATTTTTGAAATGAAAAACTGAAACTAAGGTGGGTTTGGTAGTTTGCTCAGCCAGAAAGTAGTGGAGCAGGGATTTGAACCCAAGACTCCTAACTCCAAAGCTCTTGCCCATATTCATATAACATGTCACCACCTCTGTGGTCTGAAGGGGGTCTATGGGACACCCTGGAGGAGGAGGGCTTTGAGATATCCCCAAGTGAAAGCCTAAGCCCTGGACTAGGAACAGCAGGCCTGTGAAAGCGCAAGAACCTCCCCCCACCCTTGCCAGAGCCCTAGGGGGGCACCCCCAGGGGGCTTGCTTTCTTGTCACCCCTGGGCTTTCACTCCAGGTTTCTAATTAGTTAGAAGAACTTCTTAGAGGAAAAGTTCTAGGAAAATGACAACAACAAAAGATAATACCCCCATACAAATGGAATGCCTAGTCACTCAGACTTAAAATAAAAATCAAACACACACTAAAAGGACATGCATATTAGTATAACACAAATGTCTTCCAGATATTTCCCTCTCTTCACTGCTTATTTACTTTTTTATCTCTTCCCTCCTCTCTCTGACACACACAGTTGCACATATAGAGATTACCTTGACACAGGATTCTAGAAAGAGGAGCAAGATGCAAAATAAAATCAAATTAGCAAAAAGAGAAAGAATAGGAAGCATGCAAAAAGTAAAAGAACCTGTGTTATATCAAATATTTCTAATACATTAAAATTGTTTTACCTAAAGTTTTCATGAAATCATTTTTACTTAAAACAAAAATGATGAGGGAAGGAAGGAAAGGGAAGAGGATAAGAGTTGAGGAATTCCCAAAGGAAAGCAGAGGGGGAGGAGGGCACTAAAAGTAAACTTAAAAAATAACCTAAGTTTTGGCCTAAGCCAGCTATTTTTGAACAATGCAAAATATGGCTTGAGAAAAAGCAGCTCTGCTAACCATGGTCATATGTCACCGACGTGGTATAAGTCACCAGCACAATGCTAGGTCCTGTTACATGCTGGGGTACTTGGAAGGTTATCCGAGGATAATCCTGGGAGGTTCCCTAGGAATGCATGGTCCAGGCTGCATCCAGCTGTGTCAGGGTGCTCGATTCTGATGTCAGTTGTCTGGAAGTCTAACCTGCTTTTTCAGTGGACCAACTAGGCCTTCCCTTCCTGCTGTCCTCACTGTAGCCAGTGGGGTCCAATAGCATGAAGTCCTCAATATGCCTTGTATTTTTTCACCTCTAGCCTTTGCTTATTATTCTTCCTTCCTGATATATCTTCCCCAATAGATCCCTTCTTTTGAATCCTACAGTCTTTATAAGCCAGCTATAGCTCCACCTCTTCTGTGGAGCCTCTGTAACTCTAATCTTATGTGATCTTCACTTCCTATGAATTAGGACAAGTAGATGAGACTCTTACCTACCCTGGCCCCTTTGTCATCCTTTTATTTCTTTTTTAATTTTTACTGGAGTATAATTGATTTACAGTGTTGTGTTAGTTTCTGCTGTACAGCACAGTGAATCAGTTATACATACATATATATCTCCACTCTTTTTTAGATTCTTTTTCCATATAGGCCATTACAGAGTATTAAGTAGAGTTCCCTGTGCTATACAGTAGGTCCTTATTAGTTATCTAATTTATATATATAGTAGTGTGGATATGTCAATCCCCATCTTCCAATTTATCCCTCCCTGGTAACCATAAGTTTGTTTTCTACCTCTGTAACTCTGTTTCTGTTTTGTAGATAAGTTCATTTGTACCCTTTTTTATATTCCACATATAAATGGGTATGTCCTGACCAACCCTCAGGTGCTTGATGGGTTATTTAATGTCATCTGCCTCAGTCTTCTTGTCTGTAAATTGGGAATAATACTATATTCTCAAAAGGTTGTTGTAAGGATCTAATGAGTTACTGGAAGAAAAGTGCTTCATACATTGCGATGCACCCCGTAAAAGCTGCGTAAGTGTTATCCATGAATCTGACTACCTTTGCTGAAACAAACCCAAACTGACGTTAGCTGTTGTTGCAGAATTGGGACAAAGGTTCCAAAGTATCCTTGTAAGTCTATAACAAGCAGTGCATTATCAAATGCAGCATACATATAAAAGACTGTGTATATTGCATACTCACAGTGTAAAGAGGACACAGTAAACACACAGGCAAGTGCATGCACACACACACACACATCCACCTTAAGATACAGAACTTCACCCGTGCATTTAAAACTCCAGTGGGATCGACCACAACTATGTTCCCTTCCCACAGTCTCCTCACCACCAAATGCAATCCGGAATTTTATGTTTATCATTTCCTTATTTTTCTCTATAGGTTTGTTCTACACAGTTATTTCTAAACAAACAAATGTATGTGTGTATATATATATATACATTTATACATATATTAGTTTTGCCTATTTTTGAACTCCGTGTAAACGGAATCTTACTGTATGAATTTGCTGTGACTTGCTTTTTTCACTCTACATGTGGGTTTTTTGTTTTGTTTTGTTTTTTTGTGGCGGTGCGGGCCTCTCACTGCTGTGGCCTCTCCCGTTGCGGAGCCCAGGCTCCGGACGCGCAGGCTCAGCGGCCATGGCTCACGGGCCCAGCCGCTCCGCGGCATGTGGGATCTTCCCAGACCGGGGCACGAACCCGCCTCCCCTGCATCGGCAGGCGGACTCTCAACCACTGCGCCACCAGGGAAGCCCACGTGTGTTTTTTTAAGTCATCCTTATTAATTGTAAAGCTGTAGTCTCTTCATTTTCATTACTGTATGATATCCCATCGTAATGTAATAAAATTTATTTTTCCATCCTGCCTTGAAGTATATGTGGGGATCTTCAGTTTTTACTATTAGAAACAATACTGCTGTGACTATATGTTTGTACAGTTGTCCTGGTACACATGTGTCAGGGCCCCTGTAGGGAGTATCCTAGGCATGGAATTGTCGTGGCTGTGCATGTTTATCTTGATTAGGAAGTGCTAACATTGCCAACATTCACATTGGAAAACAGTTTATGTTCTCTCCAGCAGGTTATGAGAGTTTGGGTTTCTCCTCATCTTCACCAACATTTGATGCTGTCAGACTTAATTGTTGCTGGTCTGGGACCCACTTTTAGTTTTGCCAAAATGGTTCATGTGGAGTCATACCTGAATTTGGATTAATAATTCTTTCTGATTAATAATGGTGTTGGACATGTTTGTGCATGTTTATGGACTGTTTATGTTCCCTCTTCTGTGAAATGACTGGTCATATCTGTTGTTTATTCTTTTGTCTTTTTCTTTTTGATTCTCAAGGTACTAATTCTCTGTTAGTTTTGTGTGTTGCACATATCATATTACGGTTTATGACTTATCTCTTCATTCTCTTTACGGTATCTATGGGAAAGAGAAAATTTTCATTTGAATATGGTAGAATATATCAACTTTTTCACGTATAATCTGTGCTGTTGCATCTTGTTTAAGCTAGCCTTCCCTACTAAGGTCATAAAGATACACTCTTAAATTTTCTTCTAAAATTTAAAAATTGTGTCTTGTTCCTTTGAGTCCTTAGTGCATTTGGCACTGATCCTTTATAAGGCATGAGATGGAGAAACTTTGCATTATTTTCTATATGAATGTGACCAATTGACTCAGCACTATTGATTGAATAGACCGTCCTTTCCCCAGGGCTCTACAATGCTGTCTCTGTCATATACAAGGTTTCCATATCTGCAGGTCTAGTCTAGGTTCTTTGTTGTTCCATTGGCCTGTTGTCCATCCCTGTACCAACAACACAGTGCTTCATTACTATAGCTTTATATCGTATTTCTTGAAATCTACACCAGCATGTTCCCTCCCTGGTCCTTTTTTTTTTTTTTTTTGGATTTTTAGAATTTTATTTATTTTTTTTATACAGCAGGTTCTTATTAGTCCTTAGTCCCTGGTCCTTTTATTCAGATCTGTTTTCGCTACTGTGGGCTTATTACACCTCCATGTACATTTTAGAATGGTGCTTCTCACTTACTGTAGTTCTTGGTCATCCCTGGTGTGTATTGCTTCTGTCTTACCGCTAAAAGCACATTCTCAGCTCTCACTCCCAGGCCTCAAATGTCAGGCCATAGTGTGGGGTGAACATCCACGATTTGTAGGGTCCTGGTGAAAGTCATTGAGAGGTTTCAGAGTCAAGACACAGCATTGCCCCTGTTGTCTATTTGAAGACTATAAACCTGTTTAAAGTAAAACTCAAGACCCTTGCACTAGAGATGGTTCTTGACTCAATCAGTATTGCCTCGGCCATTCATAAACAACCTGTTTCCGTCAAACTTTTTGGTTTGACGTTTAGAAACTTGTAAACACCATAATTACTTCCTTTCATCTTGACCCAGCTTGGCTTCCTCCAAAGCAAATTGAGGTCACAGTGCTATTCTCTGGGTGCTGTGCAAATTAAGTTTGTTAGAATTTCTTAAATAGCTACAGTGTTGTTGGAAACACAAACTAGAATTAAATTAAAAGAGACCATATGTTATAGGAATATGGAAACCCAGAGAAGGTCTTTAGCCAGCCCAAAATCACACAGTCTGAAAAATAACTCAAGTCTTCTTGCTCTCTGTTTAGTTCCAATCCTTTCTACTTTATACCAGGGCCAAAAAACTCTTTTTGGAGAGTCAGAAAGTAAATATTTTAAGCAACTGCTCTCCTGGAAAAGCTGATAATGTCTTTACATCTTTAGATTCTTAGCTCGAGGGTCATACAAAAACAGGTGGTAGACCCGGTTTGCCCTGCAGGCTGTATTTCTACTCCTGCTCTAAACCACACCTATGAGATGTAAATTCTTGTTTCAGTCTTTTGGTGATAAGAGGCATATGAAAATAAAGTTAGAGCCCCAATGGAACAAGAGTCTGGTTGCATTTTACAAGCAACCACAGATGAAAATATGCTCCTGGAAAGAATCTAACTCTATATTATTTGAGAATCAGTTCTGAAGATGACTTGAGTAAATTGGATTCTGGTTCATTATACCTTCCACATTTTGAGAAATCTGTATGCTTTGGGGACTCTTAGGTACCAAACCACAAAATCAAGAATGGTAATTGGTGTGAAAATTCTTGATAACCTAGTAAAACACAATGTCTTAGTATTATAATCCCTTAAATATGCACACTTGGAAAGCATATCAGACATACCATTAATATTTCCAATGTTCTAGCAGAGAAGGCTTCTTCGATGGGGATTTTGTCATTCGCATCTTCTCTGGTTTAGACATATGCTGTTTGTCTCATACATTTTTTTTTTTTCGGCAAGCGGGCCTCTCACTGTTGTGGCCTCTCCCGTTGAGGAGCACAGGCTCCGGACGCGCAGGCCCAGCGGGCATGGCTCACAGGCCCAGCTGCTCCGCAGCATATGGGATCCTCCCGGACCGGGGCACGAACCCGCGTCCCCTGCATCAGCAGGCGGACTCTCAACCACTGCGCCACCAGGGAAGCCCTGTCTCATACATTTTAAAGGAAGTTGCATTTTCATGACAGCTTAGCATCCAAACCTTTTTTCTCTGTTTCTTGCTCTAAAGCCAGGTGACTATAGAGTGTGTTCAGAATTGTGTCTTTTTTCAGTTTTTATTCCGTAAGCCAGAGCCTGTAAAACACATTACAATCCTAAAGCTAGATCCTGGTATACGACTGGCTTTCCATTCTTCAAATGCCTATTCATTACGAATTATAGGCACTGGCTGTGTAAAGTGGAAAACGTGGCAAACATCTGTGTGTAGAGAACTTGAGAGTCACTGCCGAGCCCTCTGAAACATGGTCATGGCCATTGTTAGCTTCCTTCTCATTATGTAGCGCCCCATATTCTGAAGAGCTTTCTTGTAAACCCATAGAGTTCTGCAGTCTGGGCGTCTGCTTTAAGAACCTCTTATCACATCATTACCCAAGGGCACTATTTACCCACTCCACAAAAATGAAAAGCGTGCGTGAAAATACTTGTTTTCAGACTGACTCATTCTTGAATGTATGAAACTTGTATTCGAATTTTTGGGTTTGTTGTTGTTGTTTAGTTGTCTTAGAATGTAGGACTGAAATGAGAAATTAACATAAGCTAAACCTAAAACATAGACATTTCTCAGCAATGAATTTTTTTATATTTGTGGATAAGTCAACAGCCTACCATTCCCTCATAATCATCATTATTTCTTTTTTTTTTAAAAAAAAAGGAAAATTGTTATTATTGTTTCTTTTCCAGATTAGGAAGTAATGTACATGCATAAGTTTTAAAACAATTAAAGAAAGTAAAAAGTCAAATATGAAAGGCATATTTGAAAGGCATATCCCACCCCCAGTGATAATCATTTTTAACCATTTCATGTATATACTTCCAAAATTTCTACACATATACATATATGCTTCATACAAAAATGTGAAATATGACCATGCTGTTTAGCAATTTATTTTCTTCACTTAATGTCATATCTTCTCTCCGAGGTAATACATATGGATCTGCCTTGTCTTTTTATGTGTCTCCATAATACTCCACTGTACTGATACGCTGTAATGTATGTAACCAACCCCTTTTGAAATCTTGTGTCTTTTATGGGCAGATTTATACTCCCTCAGTTTTTCCTAGCTTCATGTAGGCAGGTATGCATTTTGTGACCTTGGCTTTCAATGACAGATGTTTGTACTACTCTTCTGATATTAAAATTTTAATTATGATAAAGCAAATAAGAGAGTGTTTACATGTTACAACATGGATGAACCTTGAGGACATTATGCTAAATGAAATAAGTCAGTCACCAAGAGACAAGTCATTTGTGCGTCCACTTATATGGGGTCCCTAGAGTTGTCAAATTCATAGTGACAGAAAAAATGATGGCTGTCAGGGGCTGGGGTGGGGGGACAGGGAGCTGTTGTTTGATGGGTATAGCATTCCACCTTCGCAAGATAAAAAGAATTCTGGAGATTGATTGCTCTATGTGAATGCACTTAATGCTACTGAACTGACACTTAAAAATGGTTAAAATGGGGGCTTCCCTGGTGGTGCAGTGGTTGAGAGTCCACCTGCCGATGCAGGGGACACAGGTTCGTGCCCCAGTCCGGGAAGATCCCCCATGCTGCGGAGCAGCTGGGCCCGTGAGCCATGGCCGCTGAGCCTGAGCTTCCGGAGCCTGTGCAAAAAAAAAATTGGTTAAAATGGTAAATTTTATGTTATGTATATTGTACCACAACCAAACATTTTTAGAAATAAGAGGATATGTAAAATATGATTGTATATATTTTATTTAATAAAAATGTAACATTTACTTATTAGTTACATAAACACCACCCTTACCTAGCAATTTCAATTATCTAGAAGATAATAAACAACCTGGACAAGACTACAAATCTCCTGAACTTTGTTTACAGCTGAGGCCTTCAGACTTTACCCAGAGTCTTTTTATTCTGAATTTGTAAGCAATTCTACCAAACTCTAGTTACCTGATTTCTTAATAACACATATGAAACAATTAGAAATGCAGCAAGAAATACAGACAGCTACAGGCAGCAAACCAACAGCAGAAAGAAGGAAAGGCAGAATGCCAATACCACACAAAAAAATCCTTCCTTAAAAAAAAAAAAGGATATTTAACAACTGAAGCCATATACTATGTTGTAGTCAAATGATATAGATGCAAATCTCTCTCTACATGTAATACCATCAATCAACAAATATTTCTTAATTATCAGTGACTTGCCAAGAATCCATTAGGATATGAAAATGTTGACAGTGACAGCAACAGTGTTTAGAGAAGGAAGATTATGCTACTTAAAATCTATTTACAAAGGCAGAGGAGTGTGTAATACAATGACAGGTGATCAAGGTTGGGAACTTTGAGGCATAAACTCCAGTTATCTAGAAATTAGACTTAGAACATTTCATGTTTCCCAATAACCCTGGGTCAAAATAAGACTTTTTTCAATCATCATATATGGATTAGTGACGTGACTTGCTACCTCACCCACTTTGCTCCTTTTGTAACGGAGCAATTCGTAAACATGGTACTCACCAAGCAGCCCGTGTGCAGGTTATAAAGGCATAGTTGCTAGTTTTAAACATTTGCAACAGGGTGTCTTGATTTTAACCACATTGTTTTGGCTATAGCCCTGTTGTATTTGGGTATTTGTGCCAAGAACCAAAGTTTATAGATTTGGGCTGTAGAAAATGCTGATATCAGACAGAAAAAAAATAATACTGTTGTACACTACAACACTACATGACGGTGAATTCTGGGGCTTTCCTCCCTTTTTCCAGGGAAGCTGTAAATTGTGAAAAATTATCAATATGTCATCTAGCAGTGTATTTACCATGTGAAGATTCAGAAATGAAACTTGTGGTTTCAGCAACTGAATTCAATAGCAGAGATCATTGTTCAAGAAAAGTGTGCTTGTATAAAAGACTTGATCAGTGCAGTCTCTGATGGGACCTCAGTATTTTTCTTTAGAGATGAAGTATTAAAATTTGGAGGCCTGGGGACTTCCCTGGCGGTCCAGTGGTTGGGACTTCACCTTCCAATTCCGGGGGTGAGGGTTTGATCCCTGGTCAGGGAGCTAAGATCCCACATGCCTCACGGCCAAAAGGCCAAAACAAAACAGAAGCAGTATTGTAACAAATTTAATAAAAACTTTAAAAATGGTCCACATCAAAAAATATGTTTAAAAAATATTTGGAGGCCTTCGAGTTAAACATTATTTTGGACATTACTGGCTTTGCTTGTTCCGTTGGGCAGCGTGTTTCTGCAAACAAGACTGTGCTTGCCGGAGGGCAGGAGATGCTCTCAGGGCTGCTGTGATAGCCACATTCATCCATTAAAATACACATTCAAACTCCCAGAGTAAATGACTTTTGAAAAACCTGAATGTGACTGAATAGCAACATTGTATAATGACTATAGCACAGCCCATGACAGTGCAGCTCTAATGAACCCTGACTCCCAAAGTCCTATTTACAGACAGCCACACCATTTTACTTGTCTGCATATATATATATATACATACATGCTGTATATAAATTGTGTGTGTATATATATATACATTATATACATAATTATTTTGAATTTGCCAGAATAGCTAAACCCCTTTTAGGGTTCTCTAAATGCAATCACACATTTGAAAAGATGTCATTTAAAAACACTGCCTTTCTTATTAGGATGTGATACTGATTATATCTCTGTCCTAAGAAAACTAATTTAAATGCACTTTTGTTGTTCTTTCTGTAGTCTTCATTCCAAAACTAACAATGAAGCAAGCTATCTAGATGCCTGCTCTGAACAAGCAAACTTTATTTCAGCAACAACACAAAGATATTTTTAATAGTATGAGAAAAGCAAAGCAAACATTAGGAATTCCTGGTGTGCAAATAGAATCATCTCAGAGAGCTCAAAAACATATCTGATGCTTAACAGTTAGAAATTTAGTGATCCGAATTTCAATTGTTTGCATTCTAAATTACGTTATTTTTGCCTACTTGTATTTTTTATTCTGAAATACAGAATTAACTTTAAAAATCCGTTTATCATATCCTTCTGTATTCCTGCAAAACAGATATCACCATTATAAAGAATTTCTCATCTTCTAATCAAAAATGAAATAGCATAGAATGAAATCTCTATCCTCTGACCCAGCTTTTCTCTCGTCTTTGCCTTTTCCTCTTACTCTGCTTTCCAGCTCATGCATTTATTCTTCTCTTAGTGCCCCTCCTATTTATAATACTACATTCTGCCAGCTAATGGATTTTTTTTCACCAGTGCTAATCCTAAGGACTCTGGTTAATTCTCCCATGGCTTTCTCATTTATCTGCTCCTAAGATTTTATTTACTTGGCATTAGTCATGTGGATGAGAAGAGATATTCAGTCAATCATTAAAATGTCTAAAATATCCACGTTTGTTTTTCCAGAGACATAGCTTACACTTTCTTATTTTTGTAGGATGTCTCACTCTAGCTGCTTATTCCCCTGCTTATCTCTCCATGGTCTGTTTTCAGAGCTGTGAAACATTGTATTACTCTTGATATTTGCCCAGTTTCATTTTTAACCTTCCTTCATCACTATAATTATAGTTATATATTTTATATAGTTATATAAATTACCCCTACCACCAATTTTATGTACCATCTTTATGTATTTAGCAACCTGTAATCTGCCTTTCATCTAGTCGACATATATTGAGCATCTACTGTTTGCAATTGTAGCCCCAGAGCTATCTAGGAGTACCCTATCCTTTGAGGTTTAAAACCACTTGAAATTCTTTGAATGCCATCTCAAATCCATGGGAAGTCCAAGTTCTGCCCAAGACTTCTGCAAATTCTGCATTTTCTTGGTAGCTTCTTCTTCTGATTTCCTGTACTTGCTAAAGACTGAATCTCCCAAGCATCTCAGTTTCCACTGTTCTCGTTCCATTCGTGGATCAGAGCAGGACAGAGAGCCACTTGTTCAATTTTCCCCAGAATAAGACAGTTTCATAGAACAAACTTAATTGAGGATTCAGAGACAGCAAAGGGGACTCCAACTGTATTCGTAGTATGGTATTTCTTACTCTGGGTGGTAGGCAAAGGGGTGTTTGTTACATTACTCTTTTTACCTTTCCATACATATGGACCACTCCCACCATTCTGGTGTGTCTAGAGGGCCTCGTTTATAAGCAGAGGGGCCCCTTATGTCATGTGCCACAGCTAAGGAGACAATTTCTCCCCTGGGAGAACTGCTCCTCCCCCCCAGACCTGCCCTGGGAACTGTCCCCACTGCCATAAACACAGAGACGAGTAAAGTGTGGCTTCCTATGAGAAGGTTTGTCAGGTGATAGAGGAAGACATGTAAACAAATACCTACAATGCAATTAGACATGTAATATGAGAGCAGTTATGCACAAAACAGAGGAGAGAGCCACTAACTACCTAGAGGATTTAGGGAAATCGTCTTCCAGAAAGAAGTAAACTTTGAACTGCTCCCGAATGAGCAAAGCTTAGCCAAGCAGGGTAAGGGGTGGTGAGAAGTGCGCATTCAGGCCAAAGAAGGACCATGTGGAAAAGCACAGGAATGGGAATGAGAGCGAGGGTGAGTGGTGGCCTCTGAGGCTGGGGAAATAGAGGGACCAGAATACAAAGAGCCTCATACATCTTGCTGATGGGCATCGTGCTGAGGAACAAATAATTTTAATAGAGGAAGTGATGTAATGCAATTTGGGGTATCTATTTAGGGTTGGTAATTAATCCCAACCATCTTCTATTTTAAAAATAAATGCTGTTTTCATTATTTCATAAATAGCACAGAGATTAGTATAATAGTTTTCCAGATGAGTCTTAGTTCCTGCTTCACGCTTGATATGCTGAGGAGATTCTCAAAGTGTGGTCTGGGGAACCCAGTCTTCTGGGCTGCTTGTTTCAAATGCAGATGCTAGGCCCTCAGACTTACTCGTGAGGAAGGGATCCTGGGAAAAGCATGCCTACCTGGAGCTCCAGGTAATTTATAGATACTAAAAGTTGAGAGCTGTTTTCCTAAATTTTAGTTGTAGTGCCATGAAACAAAAGAGAGAGATTTTTCTGAATCACAATTAGATTTGAATTGGTGCTATCACATAAGGATGCTAATCACAACAAATGCAACAAACCATCCAAAAGATTTATATTATACGTCTTCAAAAGCAAAATCAGGGTATCAGATTCTCTTCTTATGCTTTATAGAAAGTTATATTCATGACTTTTTGGCTTGTGTCCAACCCTAATCAAAATGTTAATTGGACAGCATCTACTATCCACTGTTATGGAGAAGACATTTTCAGAGGGGTGACCAACCTAAGCCAGGAATTGTGCCCGAGTGCAATTCAGCCATAAAGAATTCTCCTTCTCTATGGTGAGCTTACAGGTTTGTGGGCAGGAGAGCTTGTGTGCAGCACCATCTCTGTGCATGAAGTTTGCAGTCTCTCCAAAAGGCAGTCAGCTCCTCTAGCCAAGGGAAAATTAGAAGTTCCGGGCTCTAGATAAAATCTGGACCAACCTCAGAATCGGTATGAGATGGATAACCCTAAGGCCTCTTGCAGTCTTAATATTCCATGATTTATAACAAGGGAGAACGTAGGTCTCCACTACCAGCAACTGAGCTCTCAGGCAACCTCCAGATTTATTTTTGTCTCAGAGAATTGTCAGCTTGAGGTTTCTTCATCATGTGTCTGAATCATTTTTCTTAAAATTTTCCTGTGTTTATTCTGACCGGGTTTTTTTTTTCCACTGGGAAGTCAGAACTAAATTGGTAGTTTTCCAAATTGAAGGAAAACATCACTTAATATGAACTTAGAATGCTTCTTTGTTTGAGAATACAATAAATTATAGAACCTTAAATGTAAAGGAACAGGAAATTTTCTGTTTTTGAGGTGAACTTTCTTTTTTATTGTTCTGGGTGAACTTTATTTTTTTACTATTAATTTTTAGCAACATAAAGTATGCAGATAGTAAAAAATAATAGTGATAATGATAAAATACTTGTAATATGAAAGACAGAACAAAAACAAAGTCCCTCTTCCGGTTACCCTCTCCCATGTTCCCCTCCACAGAGGCCACCACTTTCAATTATTGTGTCGATTTCTTCCATTTATTCACCTCCATGTTTCTGAAAAACGGTCTTATAGAGTTACTTCTCAGTGTGCCACTTTTGACATTATCTATTGACTTGCAGTTTGGTAGGGGAGGACTCTCCCATGACCCACCTCCCTCCTTTTCCTCAAATCTTCTCAACACGCTTGTATCGTAACTTTTGATTAAATCAGTAGTGCATGATTTTGGAAATTTTGTCCACGGCTGAGCCACTACTTTTCATGTTTGTAGACTTTCTTGGACAAACTTTTGTTTTTCCCAAAGTCTTCAAATTTCCTACTGTCTTACTTGTCAGACAATTTTCTTGTTTCCTCGGTGTCCCCTTGGGGCCCCAATCTGGGTCAGGTGTACCATCTGGTTCCAATCTGGGTCAGGTGTACCATCATCATCTGAGACTGTCATTCTGAGTTAGGTCCCTCTCCTGGATCCCATATCTTTCCCTTTTCCTGACCTAATTCTCTTTTTTGGTGGAGCACATCTTCCTGTAGTTTACTATGAAAGTGTGCCTGGAAGGTAATATTTTTGTTCATTACACATCTGAAAATGTCTGTCTTCTCAAACTTATGTATCATTTGGTGAGTATAAAGTGTGGGTTGCAAATCAATTTCCCGCAGAATTCTGAAGGCCTCAAGCCATATGTCCCTCGTGGCCTTGCTGTTGACACATCCAATGCCTTTTGGACTTCAAGGTCTTTGTATGCGACTGTTTCTTGTTGCCTGTTTACTCCTAGGATCTTGGTTCCCAGCGTTCTGTGTTGTTATGATAATGTGCCTCAGATGTGTGTGTTTGTGAGAAGAAGACATTTCGTAGGCCCTATCAATCTGAAAATTTATTTTTTTCACTCGAGAAAATTGTTTCTTGTCATTATTTTTTTAATAATTTCCTCCTTTCTATCTTCTCTCTTTTACCTTTCCGAAACTCCTGTTGGACAGACACTGGACATCCTGGATTGATCTTCAAACCTTAGCTTTTTTCTTACTATTCACCTCTCTTCCTTTTGTCCTATTTTCTAGGAAGATTTCCTGAATTTCTCCTTCATCATTTCCATCAAACTTGCAATTTTACTTCAGCCCCCTGTATTATTTATTGCTGCCTAAAAAGTCATCCTACAATATTGCACTTTAAGGCATCAAACACTGGTTATCTCATACGTTTTCTGAGGGTCAGGGATCTGGGAGCAGCTTAGCGGGTTGGTACTGACTCAGAGTCTCCCATGGAACTGCAGTCAAGCTATAGACTGGAGCAGTAGTCATCTAAGGCTTGACAGAGTTGGAAGAGAAGCTTGAAAATAGGTCATTCACAGGATCGTTCCTCAATATATGGGCCTCTTCCTAAGGCTCCTTGACTTATCAAGGCAACTGGCTTCCCAAGGCAAGTAATCCAAGAGAGAGAGCAGACGGCACAATGTCTTTTTATGACTTATTCTCAGAAGTGACATAACATCCCATCTGCCTTATTCTATTTGGTTATACAGACCAACCTTGGTTCAGTGTGGGAGGGGACCACACAAGAGCACAGACACCAGGACGAGGTATCGCTGGGGCCATTTTGGAGGCTGGCTACCACAGCTCTGTTCCAACTTTTGTTGTTTCTTTTCTCTTTCTCCTCTGTGTGTGCCAAGCTTTTGAGGGCTGCCTTTCTTGGGAGTCCTCCAGGACCCCAATCCAAATAGTGTTAAAATGGTGTTTCTTGGTTCATGCTCCCTTTTCTGTACAGGAGCCAGTCTCCCAGGTACCACAGGAGGCTTCAGACTCAGTCCAGCCACCTAAGGCTTCAGCCTCTCCCACTGCTGTATGTTGCCATGCCATTTTGCTCAACGGAAACATGCATCTTGTTTTTTGAGTTTGTCTGTTTTATTTTCTATTTTTATATCTTATCTTTTATTGGAACAGAGACTATGTGCCAATGTATTCATAAGTGTACCATCCCACTTGACTTGAAGATTGCACTCACCTCCATCTTCCAAAAATTAATTGACACTTTCTTAATCTTGTTTTGTCTTCTCACCTATTTTACTTGTCTTGCGGGTTGATACTTTTAAAATTCTTTATCCATCATCTTATTCTGGTGTTCAAAAGGAGAGGACACATACGAAGTTATTTAAGCAACTGTCTTTCTGGATTAACTCTCATATGAGTGAGCCTGTTTTTCCTGCTTTTTTTCAGAATAGTATTGCTACTCAAGCAGTGTCCGTATTTCCAGATAATGTGACATCGGAATCTTCCCTAGAATCCAAAGGCGGCTTCCATTTGGAAAAGTGGCCTTGTCTTATGGGTGACCCTCAGCTTCTTCTTTCTTTCATACTTTTAAGTTCACGGATACAGCTTCTTCTTTCTTTCATACTTTTAAGTTCACGGATACAAAATAGATTTTTCCTTAAAATGTCTTACATTTCTGTGATTAAGTACCAGGTTTCTAAGAACTCTTAACAACCCTCCCAGAACCAAAATGGAAAAATGTAAAACTTTTAAATGCACTTTAGATTCGCCATTGACAATTGGTGTAGTTAGCCAAGTAACAGCTTGTGGAAGTGGTGGAAGGCATGTGGTCATTCTCCACATGGACAAGGGCTAAGGGCAGCTTCTCCCAGGAGATTTACTCCCATCTGAAGCAGCACATGCTGGAAAGATCAACCAGAACCCTGAAGTGCCTGGTTCAATTGTCAGTTAACAGGTAAAATCCTATTAAGTGCTTATTCACTGATTATCAAATGAAAATGGGAGAACTGAGTTTTGTATACAAGCTACATTTTATTTTTTTTAAACAGTATTATCAAAGATATTATCTGAAAGACCTGGTCCTATGCCCAGGCAAACCAGGCATGCAAACTAAGGGACCCCATCTCCCAACATGTGTCTCCACCTGTGGGTCTGAAGTTGGAACTTTCTACCATTTGTGGCATTTGTGGCAGGGGTTTGTGTGTTTGTGTGTGTGTTAAAAGACATTGGTTCTTGAAAGATGCATCAGATTTTTAAAAATTAATTCATTAGCATGCCTTATGCAGTATGAAATTAACTTGCTGTCACCTCTCAAACAGAAAACCATGCTGCAATACGTCACTAAGCAAATAGTGGCCAGCCAGAGGGGATGGGGGCAGAGAGAGGGGGCAGTCATGCCTAGTTTAGCGCTTCACAGAGTCATATCTGTGTAGACTTTCATCAGACTAAGGCAAATGAAAAAAATAAGAACAGTGTAGAGATTTTTTATGAAGAAAAAGTTATTTGTTTTCATTTTAAAAGAGCATCTTGTACTCTGTGAGCATTTCCTTGCTTCCTTCATAGTTTTTTAAGTAATTCATTTATTTTTACAGAATGACGACAGTGGTAGATGACAGATTGGTGAATGAGAGGGTAGATTTGTTTGTTTGTGTTTGTAGGTGGCCATTGCCCTTACAGAGCAAATTATAAATAGCTCAGTCCTAGGTTTGTGTCCATTAAAAAATATATATTTTATTTTACATCTCTGTAAATTCCAAAGCACTAGGAACTTTTGGATTAGATGATCTTCAGGGTTCTTCCAGTCCCAAAATTGCATTATCTTGGGCTTAAGTGTGATGGGGGGAAAAGCAAAAAAGGGAGGGATGGGAGGAAAAGAGACAAATTCCTGTCTGACATTTGGAGGCAGAAAAACCATCTCTTACCAGAGCTCAGAGCTGATAAATTCCTTAGCTTCTCTTTTAATGTTTTTATGTAACTTTTGTACTGCCACAAAACATATAATCAAGATAATTTACACCAGGGGTTAACAAGCTTTTTCCATAAAGGGTCAAGAGGCAAAATCAAGGATATTATGTTGATACCTACATAACAAGACAGACAACAAATACCCACAAATATTTTAGTGATGATACACCAAACTTTATTTACAAACACCAAAATTTGACATTCACATAATTTTCATGATACAAACTATTATTTTTCTTTTGATTTTTGTTTTCAATTATTTGAAAATATGAAAAACATTCTTAGCTCACAGGCTATACAGAAAAAGAGGGCAGACTGGATTTGACCTGTGGACTGCACTATGCCAACCCAGCTGATTTCATGAACAACCATGTTATGCTTATTGCTGGGATTTTATTACATCCTTGCAATGCAGTGACGAGATGAGGGCAGGAGATGTGCATTCTCTCTCCCCCAATGTCTCGGTAGCCCACAGAGCCGGTCAATAATGACACAGGGCATAGGGTTGAGAATATGGCATGGGTCAACCGCCCTGGGTTCAGATTCCCCAGCTCTGTTCCTTACAACCTGTAGCCTCTTAATCTCCCAGTTGTCTTATCTGGAAGAAGGGACTAATAATAGCATCTGCTTCACAGAACTGTTATCACATATCAATCGGATCACGCACTAGGCAGTGCGCCCTGAGCAGCGCTCACAGAATGCTGCCTCCTGGTATCATTAGAGTCCTGATCGAAGTTCAGTTTCTCCACAGCATCCTTTACATAGGATACTGTAGAGTCTATTAATCTTACATGAATGGCAACGGCCTCATAGCCTTACTGAACTCAAAACATTTTAGGGCAAGAAAAATAAACATATATGGGCTTCCCTGGTGGCGCAGTGGTTGAGAGTCTGCCTGCCGATGCAGGGGACGCGGGTTCGTGCCCCAGTCCGGGAAGATCCCACATGCCGCGGAGCGGCTGGGCCCGTGAGCCATGGCCGCTGAGCCTGCACTTCCGGAGCCTGTGCTCCGCAACGGGAGAGGCCACAACAGTGAGAGGCCCGCGTACCACAAAAAAAGAAAAAGAAAAACCTGGGAGTTAATGATTATAGGTATAAAGGCCACTCACGGCTTTATGTGAGTTTATTCCCCAGTGGACCAAGATATGTCTGATTGCCACCTTCTTAGTCAGAGCCAGTAATCTGTACGTTTGCTGTCATCCAGAAAATCAAAAACGGTGGCTGGTTTACAAGTCTAGACTGGCGTTGTCTCTTAGGAAGTAGCAGTCGCAGTGAGATCCCTGTGATACACAAGTGCGGGGACAGTGGCTCCTGGGCTGGGAAGAAGGGGACACTGCAGAAAGCAGCACATGGATGTCGGCCTCGGTCACTGGAGGGCAGGCTGCCAAGGCTCACATTTGGTTGCTTAAGGCAGACGCGGATGTAGGGACCCTGCAAAGAACAGAACTGGAGTCTGTCTGGCACCGCCAGGCCCGCAGTCTGTCAGCTCTTCTTTTCACACACAGAAACTTTGGCCTCAGGCTATTGGCTGGGCAGGGGGGTCAATAATCATAATGCAAAATCAACAGAGCTGCTCAGTAGAGTGTTAACCAGCTTTGAACGCTGCCAACTTCCCCTTCTGCTAACCAGGCTGGGCTGCGTGGTAGGGAGGGGAGCCTGGAGGGAGGGCTGGGAAGGCCACGTCTGTTGCACAGGGATGCACAGAAACTGGGCCTGCGATGCTTTGAGAGTAGAAAGGGGAAACATCCAAGCTCATTTGGAAATTGTGTCCTGGCTTATTCATGAACAATTTTTTTTTCTTTTTTTTTTTTTTTCCGGGAACGCGGGCCTCTCACTGTTGTGGCCTCTACCGTTGCGGAGCACAGGCTCCGGACACGCAGGCTCAGCGGCCATGGCTTCATGGGCCCAACCGCTCCACGGCATGTGGGATCTTCCCAGACCGGGGCACGAACCCGTGTCCCCTGCATTGGCAGGCGGACTCTCAACCACTGCGCCACCAGGGAAGCCCTCATGAACAAGTTTTAAAATGTATGTGCATAATTAGATCCTTTATTAGCTTTAAGAGTAAAAATTAGGTAATTTTTTTACTGCCTGCCAGTGCTGAAGGGATGTAAAGATTGTGAGACCCAGTTCCTACTTGCAGACTAGTAAATGTAATAAGCCCTCAGCTCATGGGCATTTAAGTAGCAATGTTAAGTTAATATATTAGTAATAGCCCACCTTATGGATAGCCCTCTGTAACAGCTGTAAGGGAGGAAAAAGTTTTCCTAGACCCTCTTAGGGTTCCTAGCTGGGTCTGAAAATTAAACCGACAAAAACAGATTAACAGGAGAAAAGCATACACATTTTTTTAAAATTTTTTACATGTGCATGGGAGCCTTTGCAACAGAATGAAGATCCAAGGAAGTGACCAGAGGAGGAAGCACTTAGACCTTTCAGGCAAAGAAACAGTAAATTTGTGAAGAATTGATAAGACAAAGAGGTTTGGGCTAGAGGTAGTAAATGGTGAAGGAGTAACTAGGAGATAAGGGCTAGTTTAATGAGGTTTATATGCAGATTCCTCTAGTGCTATCTCTGGGCTAAGATTCTGTCTTTATTAAAAGGAGAATTTATTTCCTGAATTTAGGCACAAAAGAGGGGAGCTTTTTCTTCATTTAGTGTTTCTTAATTATCTTCAATTCAAAATAATATTTGTATATCAAAGAGGCAAATTTGGGGGTGACACATTCTGGTTTCCTTCACAGCCCTCAGTAGGCATCCTATGTACCCTTCTAAGTGCTTTACCAGTGTTAACCTATTTGACCCCATTTTACAGATGTGGAAACTGAGGCACCAGAGATCACCTAAAGTCACACAGGTGGCTTGGCAGAGCTGGCATTTAGACCCAGGAAATCTGCCCTGGAGCCAGTGCCCTTTACCTTTCTGCCACACTGCCCCCGAACAGAAGGCAGTGTGCAGGTGATACACGGGCAATACATGGTCACGATGGGAGTTGAAACAGAGAGAAAAGTGTGAGAGCTGATTGATTAGCGTTCCCAGAAGTGCTTGCTGCTTTTGTAATATATTTGATCTGCCACCTTTCATTTTTAAGCATCAAATACAATTGATGTTTCAAACCTCAATATTTATTTTATTAAACAAATAAAACATTGTTTCTGTGCTCAGGTACAAATCATAATTGGTTAATCAGCTAATATAGTCAGTAAACTCTAAGAGGACTATTAACAAATACTACTTAATCCATTTGCAGTTTAACAAAAATACTTTTTAATCTCTCTGACAATTGCTTAGGACCCATTATTTGGCACTGGACAAACGACTTCAGGAGGAAATGTCTGGGAAGGCGGTGGCTAGTTTGGAAAAAAAAATATCAGAAATTAGCATGTATGTCCTTTGGCACAGGATTGTGCAGCCAAAAAGGAGAGTAGCAGCCCCCAGTGACTGAATCTGCTACTGAATGCAGGACACTCTGCTGGCACCGTATTGACCTATAGAGATTATACTGGGTTGGCCAAAAAGTTCGTTCCGGTTTTTCCGCAAGATGTTATGGAAAAACCGGAACGAACTTTTTGGCCAACCCAATTGCTTCCTTTACAGGTGAGGTAACTTGGAAGGATTAAGTAATTTGTCCAAAGCTCCAGAGAGTAACTGGCAAATCTGGAAATAGATCCCATACAGATCTGGCAGAAGGCATGTAATTTCTGGACTTCATAGGCTTTTAAGATTCTCTACCACCAAAGTTTATTTTGCATCCTAAGTGAGGTCATAAAAAAATGAATGTGATTATTAAATGAATGGCTCTCACAAGTTCAACTGTTTAATATGCAATGGTGCTAAAACGTCATGTAATCCTGGATCACTTCCTGATGTGTTAATGGTTAGCAGGGGGAGAAAAGCCATAAAATCATTATTAAGAGCTTTCTGCTCGTGACAAATGATTTCTCACTTCATTAAGTTACATGGAAACTAAGAGGTACTTTATTGTTGGAAGAGGAAAAATCATTAAAATGTTGCTTAAGAAATATCTATCATTATGCTTTCTTAAGAGTTCATAGCATTTGGCCATACTGGTTTTCAAGTGATTTAGCATTTGAGTAGTAATTAATGGGTTATATTCCATTAATATAATCATGGTGTTTTAAAAGGGAGTCCAAAAAAGTGGATCAAACTCAACAAAAATGAAAATATGGCCACTATTATCTTCTAGTCAAATAACCTATCTGAATTATTGAATTATTAAAACACATTTGCAAAGTTAAAAATTTATTTCAAGAAAAGCAGCACAATTAAGAGAAATGGATCTCTTGAGTCTGGGGCTGCTGTCATCATCACCCAAAAAAAGGGAAGTGCTTTATTTCACATGGCCCTCTGCTCAGCTGTCTGCAGCACTTGCTTCTAGAGAAGCAGCTGAACATCTGCCAGAGAGCTGCCCAGACCATAATTTTGTGTTTATTCAATCAGGTGGAGCATCCACATGTCAGCAAAATTGTCACAGCCTCTGAAATCCTAGTCAGTTCCATTGTGCAGATATATAGGCAGGCGATGCCTTGCCAGTTTCACTGAAAATTAAAGTTGGAAAAATTTTGGAGAAGTTCTGCTCACCTGGGCACAGAAACACAGCCCTAGACCTGGCTCTGGAGTCTTGCCAACAGGGCTGAACATCTACACCATGGATGACACTGCAAATGAGTAGATAATACAGTAGACCCTCTCTCAATGACTCTCCTTTTAACTTTCAGCAACTGACCAGAACTCTCCATACCTTCTATACGATAGACCAGTTGATGCCCACTGTCTGCTTCCCCCTTGACACCCATAGGCTTCCCTAACACACTGACATATGCCCCCTCCATGGTGGAGCTTTATGATTGCCAAGAGTTAGCTGCTTCTGCCAGTTGTACTTATTATTATAACAAAGTCATCTAATTAAATATTAAATAACAAATTGGTTAAATACAAATGCATAAAAAAGACATGTTTCTCTCAAACTTACGGTTACCGGGGGGATGGGTGTGGGGAGGGACAGATTGGAAGTTTGGGATTGACAGGTACACACTGCTATATTTAAAAAGTAAATTAATAAGAAAATTCTTAAAGACATGTTTCTGTAAAAACTAGGTTGGAAGATTTGAAAAGATAAAATTGATAGAAAACTGCTATTCAATTAAGTGTGTCTGAGAAAACATTTTAAAAGTTAGAGGGAGGGACTTCTCTGGTGGCGCGGTGGTTAAGAATCTGCCTGCCAATGCAGGGGACACGGGTTCGAGCCCTGGTCCAGGAAGATCCCACATGCCACAGAGCAACTAAGCCAGTGTGCCACAACTACTGAAGCCTGTGCGCCTAGACCCCTGTGCTCCACAAAAAGAGAAGCTTCCACAATGAGAAGCCTGCGCACCCCAACAAAGAGTAGCCCCTGCTCACCACAACTAGAAAAAGCCTGTGCGCAGCAAGGACGACCCAACACAGGCAAAAATAAATAAATAAATTTATTTTTTTAAAAAAGTTAGAGGGAAACATGGATTCGTATCTAGAAGGACTCTATACTCAGATTGCTCCACAAGCATCTTTAAGCAATTGGCCTGTTTCAAAGAAACTCAAACTGGAAATGTCGGTGCTGCATTATGCATGTGACTTAGCAAGAGATGCCCTACACCTCTCAATAGCAGACCCATTCCCAAAGAAAAGACCTGGGCCCTATTTCACAACATTGAATTGTTGTGCATTTATATGTTTTAAGTTAAAATAAAATGCTTGGGCTTCCCTGGTGGCGCAGTGGTTGAGAGTCCGCCTGCCGGTGCAGGGGACACGGGTTTGTGCCCCGGTCCAGGAAGATCCCACATGCCGCGGAGCGGCTGGGCCCGTGAGCCATGGCCACTGAGCCTGCGTATCCGGAGCCTGTGCTCCACAACAGCAGAGGCCACAACAGTGAGAGGCCCGCATACTGCTAAAAAACTAAAAATAAAAAAATAAAAATAAATAAAATGCTTAACGTGTTCACGTTTCTTTTGTTAGTTTGTTTTTGATTCCTCACTTTCACTAACTTTTTCAACTAACCGACCAGCTGGCTCCAAACCATTAAATAAGGCTTCCACCTTTGTGTGAAAACAATGAAACCAAATACAAACAAAAGCTAAATATGTCACCCCTGAAGATTCAAGCAAACTCAAGGGCAATAACGTAAAAATTCAGGTGCCATGGTTTTGATGACAAAGAACAAGGATCAAAGTTGCTGTCGGTGTTGATGGGCGACCAGTCCCCAGGCAAGAGGGAATTCAAAGGAGCAAGGGCTGACACGCAGAGTCCCATGCCTGACCTCTGGGTGCAGCCGTGTTGGCTCTAAAGCTTCTTGGATCTGTGACAGTCACTTGTTAAGATCAGACCTCATGTATTGATTCTATGTGAAATCATTGATTAAGACCAAATCTCTGGTATGAAATAAAAGATTTGTGGGACTTCCCTGGTGGTCCAGTGGTAAAGAATCCACCTTCCAATGCAGGGGACGTGAGTACGATCCCTGGTCAGGGACCTAAGATCCCATATGCCACAGAGCAACTAAGCCTGCACGCCACAACTATTGAGCTCGCGCGCCTCAGCGAGAGAGAAGGCAGCGCCCGCAATGAAAGATCCTGTGTGCTGCAACTAAGACCCGACACAGCCAAAAATAAATAAATAAATAAATAAAATAAGTAAATATAAAGTAAAAAAAGATTTGTTAAAAATTAAATAGCTTTTCATTTTCTAATGGTCATCAAGGGCCTTGTAAAGCTGAAGATCTTGTTTAAAAACTAGTAACTCTAAGTTATTTTATGAATGTTGCTTCCTTAGGTTTGGAAATAATGTTGTAATTGGCTAAGAATATACTCTTGTTTTGGGGAGATGCATGCAGAAGTATTAGGGGTAAAGTGTCATGGTGTCTACAGTCTACTTTTGAATGGTTTGGCAAGGAAGTGTGTGTGTGTGGCGGGGGGGGAGAGAGAGAGAGAGAGAAAGTGAGAGCTGTAAAGGCTGGGAAGGCATGTTAACAGTTGGGAAACCTAGATGAGAAGATACATAGGTGTTCATTGTACTGTTTTTCAATCTTCTGAAGATTTAAATTTTTTCCAGAAAAAAATTTATATCCAAGCAAGTAACAACTAATTAGCCTTGTGTTAATTTTAACATGTGTTAAAATAGCCAAAGCTGCTAGTTTCATTCTCTCCCACTTCAATCACAGTTGTTCAGAATTCATACATATAGAATCTATATACATTTATATAGGAAATATCTTAGTCATGGCAGCCCAACAACAGCCATAGACATCACATGCATTGAAATTCCAGGGCCAAACTGGATGTAAACAAATTACCAGCACTCCATCCATTCACTTATCCATTCAGTCAATCCACAAGCATTTGTTCAGGACATATTATATGCCCCAGTTGCCATTGTGAACAAGACTGGACAATTCCTCCTCTCCTGGGGCTTAGGGTCATCAAGGAAAATATACATTAAACATATAACTGCAAGTGGCCCAGAGGAGCATATAAGAAGGGGGACCTGACCTAGTTTGGAGGAGTTCAGCAAACATTTATTTGTTCAAGCTAAGGTTGAAAGATTCCCAGTAGTACAGAGTGACTATGACTTACTCTAAGAAATAAAATTAAGATGACCTCCATGCATCTTCTTTGGAGTTAGAGGCCTGCCCAGTTGCCTCCTCTTACCTGTGGTCCAGAGATGCGTGGAATCCAGGTGTTGTGTGGTGTCTGGGAGGCAGAAGAATCAGAGATGCTCATGGTCTCTGACCATGTAAAACAGTGGCCACACTGCTGTGTAAACTTGAGCCCCAGCTCCTTGCCCAGGTTGAACTTCCTCGCCCCAGTATCTGGTCCCCTTGGGTGTAGCACTTGGACTTTCCTTCCCGAGGCTCTGCTGCCTCTTCCAGACACCATGTGGGAGCATCTTGCTGGTCCTTCCACTCTTGGGTCCAACGGTCAACAGGTCCCTACACTCCAGAAACAGAAGCTAGGAGAAATCTTGTCTTCAGGCAGCTTTTGCTTTCAGTCCAGTGACAAAAGCACCCCTAAAGTGAGGGGCATACAAGCCTGCCTACTTTCCTGGGATGAGAGAAAAAATGGCATCATAAGCAAAAAGCGGATGTGCAAATGAGTGTCTCAAATGGCATAGTGTTCAGAAATCTTCAGAGAATTAGCTCTACCTTACAGACTGAGATTTTAGCTATTGGTTTAGATTGGTAGCATCAGCATCACCCAGGGGACCTATTTTGATTACTGAGACCAACACCAGGATTATTGATTCAGTGCATCTAGGGTAGGGCCGAGAATTTGCATTTCTGAGAAGTTTCCAGATAATGCGGATGCTGCTGGTCTGGAAATCCACACTTTGAGAACTACTGCTTTAGTAGATATTAGCATACTAGTAAACTAAATTAGTATACTAGATTTAGTATATACTTAGTATACTTAAATATGTGACTGAAATGAACACTAAAGTTTAAAAACCTAGAAAGACAAGATTAAAATAATTAAGCTAGGTATGACTTAATAACCCCAAGCATCTGGGAGGAAAAGAGGAAACATTGAGTCTTCTAAAAAAAACCAAATAGCCAACCCTTGGGGAAAATATAGACTTTCCTTTTCAGTTAATTACTTTCCATTCATATAAATTGAGATGCGTGTAAATGTGGTGAGGATCAATGATGAGTGTATGAAAATTACTATGGACTCCCCTTTCTTGAATAACAGCATAGCCTACTGCCCTCAGCTCAGAAAATATATTCAATTAAAGATGTTTGTGTATTCTTATTTTGATTGCACAAACAGGGTCCCCACTTTGGGAATATCTGAGGCAATTTCTTTTTCTTTTTCCTACCAGCCAGCACATCTCCTAGCCTTGCACTGCCTCTGCTGTCAATTAATATTTTTTCCTGGGGAAAATAAACTGACTTCCAGTCAATATTAACACCGCCCCCCAAAAGATAAATATATAGCTATAGAAGGTGTGTCAAAAAATTTTTAAAATCCACTGTTTGAATCTATTTCTCTTTGTTCCTCTGCTGGCAGAGAGGAATTTTAAAATTGACCTTCATTAGAGTCGGCGTGTGCAGAGATGTGAAAGCTGGGCCTGTAAGTGTGTCAAAGTGACTAGTTAGATGGGTAAGAGTTCCCAAGTTCACAGCTAAATTTTTGGGTTTGTTTTTTAATAAGAAAAAGCATTTTGATATTAGCTTCAGTGAATTAGTTTGTTCTTTAAAATACGTGATGGGTACTGATAATCTTTTCTCAGTATTGAACATTATTTCAGGAAAAGAAAACCTTAGAATTACCTATAGAAGATATCACCAATTAATATACACAAATACATATATGTTAATTTTGCTGAACCCAAGAAATTTGCAAACATTAGACCACTTTCTGCCTACAACAATGGAAATTTCATATGGTTCAACTATATATATATATATATATATATATATTTATTTTATTTTATTTATTTATTTAACCATTGTTTAATTGAAGTATAGTTCATTTACAATGTTGTGTTAGTTTCAGGTGTACGGCAAAGTGATTCAGTCATATATATGTTTTCTTTTTCAGATTCTTTTCCATTTTAGGTTATTACAAGATATTGAATATAGTTCCCTGTGCTATACAGTAGGTCTTTGGTTCAACTATATATTGTTCTGAAAAAAAGGAGAGTTAACTTGGTTTCTTGCATAAATAAATTACTTGAAATTCCTAAATACAATAAAAATGATGTACTCTCAACAGTTCTATATACATCTCACTTTTCTACTCTTTCTATTGATAAATTGCTACAGTATCACAGGGCTCCTGCTAAATAGTGTTTGATGCTCAAAGAACAGAAAAATATGTTTGCTTTTGTTCTGTCAGTTGGGCTCTATTAAGCCATTTTTAAACAAAACCCTTTCTCTTTCCCTCTTCCTAGGGCTGTGTCTGTAAAGACAAAGGCCAGTGCTTCTGTGATGGGACCAAAGGGGAGAAGGTAAACACAAAACCTTCATTCTGCTCCTTTTCTCCAGAGACCTCATTAAAGGATTCACACTCTTCTTTCATTCCTAGCAAAAAGATCAGCAGTATGATATTCCATTCTCCAAATCCAATTTTAAAGTAACTGTATATAAACATGAACCTGGGGTGGTAGAAAAAGGCCTTGGAGGGAAACTTCAGATAACTTGTATAAATACCGGCAGTTACTGTAACTCTCTTGATCCGTAAAGAAAAAAAGAGTAAGTTAAAGAACAACAAAATTTATAAGAATGCCTCCATGTGTATACCCTATTTACATTGTTGCTAAACGCGAGAGAACAACTGAAAACGACTTGATTGCCTCGCTTTGACAGAAACATTGAAACCTGCAGATTTTGTCCTGCAGCATTGGTGTGAGGGCGCCCCCTGGTGAAAGAATCTTGCAGCAGCACTCTAGCTGAGGCAAAAATTCGGTGAAGGAAAGCATCTCCATTGTAGAATTGGAGTGAAAAATGAGTGCCGTGAAATCTCATTAATTCGCTCCATTAACTTTCAATTTGTGATAATTAAGACAGAGGCAGAACTAAAGTTTTTCCTTTGTTTACAAAACCCTTTTCTCAGATATGCTAATGAATTGCTTAACAATATTGAAAGATGACTGCTTAAAAATATTTTGAAAAGAACATATTTTAAGCTCTTTAGACAAAATAATAAAAATTACCATATTTATTTGAAAGTATTCTATAATCCATGTGTAGTTTGATTTAGGGTATTTCCTGAAGCTATGAGAGTAGTATATTCAGATCCATGTTGGAAAGCTATGATTCATTCTCGCATTCAAGAAGCATTTATGGACTCCCTACTCTGGGTGAGATGGTGTTCAAGGTGTGTGAAGGTAACAGAGTATTAAGAGGGGTCTAGCACATTCTTTTATTTCTTTTTTTATTAGGTGTCTATGCACACACACAGTGTGAAATCGCTGACTTGATCACTCTGTTTTAAAAATCAAATTTGTTAATTGTGTAACTGGATTGACTGAATCAACCTGTGGCCTTTACTATTAAAGAGTAACCATAGGATCTATGTCCACGGGAAGATTATTTGTGGCAGAAACATGTCCCTCATTGGGCCTAAATTACTAAATTACTCATTTATCCCTGAGGGCTTTCCCGTAATATCATCTCTTAACTATTTAGCTCACACTTTTTGCTTTGCCACTCAATATCTCTCCTGCATCTCCTCCACAAACAGCAGATTGAACTCCTAATCCCTGTGTAATCAAGAAGGGACTAAAACTCATAGCCTGTGGGTTGTTCTTTCAAGCTACATAGCAATTATGCACACTCTCAAGACATTCTTGTGCCTGATTTTCACTCTCTCTCCATCCCCCAGAAAACACACTCCACCAACCTCCATCTTTCTAACTGGGTTGTCCCCTCAGTTCTTGATTCATGCTCCCTTCATCTCTGCTCTGGGTAGCTCTACCATTTGGGTCAATGTAGAGTTTCCAGGAGACCAAAGACAAACACTTTCAAGCCTACAGACAAATATTAACAGCTGAAAGTTTAGAGTTACTCTTGTACTTACTGTTGAGGGCTATTTTTTTTTTAATCCAAGGAAAAAATATGCAAAATATTATCATTACATCATAAAGAAAAGAAAATGATGGTTTTGGGTGTGTTTATTCCTGGGAATTGCTGTTCTGTGTGTTTATTGTCTTGTTTTGATTTTAACAGGGGGAGAAAGGCTTTCCAGGACCCCCTGGGCCTCCCGGCCAGAAAGGATACCCAGGTCCGGAAGGCCTGCCTGGAACACAGGGACCCAAGGTATGCCAGTCTGTGAGTTCAGAAAATCCCCAGTCCACTTAACCTTCTTTATGCTGACCCCAGGGCTGCTGAGAACCTGAAGAGAATTCCACATCGCAGCCAGCTGATGGACGCTCTGGTAATTTCCTGCTCCAGTCTTAGCTGGGCCTTCCGAACTGAATCTTATTCCAAGAAGATTCAAATGATTATCATTATCTTCAAGCTCCCTGCTCCACCTCCTCCCCCTCCCTGAGCTACAGTCTCCCTACCTGCATCGGCCCCTCCCTTCTTTCGTCCCACATGAAAGGATGAGTTCTTTCTGCCTGCCATTCAGGACCTATCCCTCTACCGGTATCCTGGTCACTGGGATTCCTACTAGAACCGTGTTCTGATGGTGTGTCCTCTTTCTCAGCCATTTCATTTTTCCTTTTGATGCTGGTTTTTCTCTTTCCATCCTTAAGCATGTAAATATAAAACCCGTACTAATATAAACTTCCTCTAGATCGTTCAGGTCCTGTAACCAAAGGATTGCCATCCTTTCCCTGTCATTCCTATCTCAGTCAAGCTTCTTTGAAAAAAATAAAATAACTAACCACACTGGCTGTGGTTCATCTCCTATTCACTCCTCAGCCAGCAACAATTTGCCTCCTGCCCACCGCCCTGAAAACCCATGACCTCCAGATCACCCATGACCTCCAAAAGGCCAATGCAGAAGGATACTCTGTGTCTTTATCTGACCTGGACCCCTCTGCTTTGTTTCCAACTGTGTGGATCACTCTCTTCTCCTTGAAACACATGTCTTTGTTTCTGGAATCCTTCTTTCTTTGCTTTCCTCTTTTGCAGCTGGTCCCTTACACATCAGGCATCCTTTCTTTGCTTTCCTCTTTCTCAGCTGGTCCCTTACACGTCAGGCATCCTTTCTTTGCTTTCCTCTTTCTCAGCTGATCCCTTACACGTCAGGCATCCTTTCTTTGCTTTCCTCTTTCTCAGCTGGTCCCTTACACGTCAGGCATCCTTTCTTTGCTTTCCTCTTTCTCAGCTGGTCCCTTACACGTCAGGCATCCTTTCTTTGCTTTCCTCTTTCTCAGCTGGTCCCTTACACATCAGGCATCCTTTCTTTGCTTTCCTCTTTCTCAGCTGGTCCCTTGCACATCAGGCATCCTTTCTTTGCTTTCCTCTTTCTCAGCTGGTCCCTTACATGTCAGGCATCCTAAGGTTCCTACCAGAGCCTACTGCCCTTCACACTCATCACAGATTTTTATCCTAAAGTCTGTGATACAACAAAGGGCTTTGTTTAAATAAATGCCCTAGAGGATTTGCTAAATAACTGTATAACCACTAGATCTGCTGATGGCTCTTTCCTGCTGTGGACTTAAGCCTGGGCTCTCACGCATCCACTGGGTCATTCCCCTGACTGCTGGTTTCCAGGAAGCTGTGAACTAACTAATAAATTATGAAAATGCAATGATAATTGATCCACACAGAGTCTTTTTAAATTTCATATGTATAGAATATTTAGGCAACATTTTCTGCTAATTTATTCTGAGCCAGGAATTGGGACATTGATTCTTGACTGGATCTCATTTATTCCTCACATTGATCCCATCCATCATGACTATAGTTACATATTATTATCTCCATCTTAGAGATGAGGAAACTGATTCTCAGAGCACTTAAGTAATTTGTCCTGGATTACATAGCTAATAGGTGGCAAAATCACAGTTCAAATCCAGTATTATATGACGCCAGAATCAAACTCCTACAGCCAAAGAAACTAAACCCACACCTACAGTTTCCAAGTAAAACTGCAAAGTTTATTATTTCCCAGGAATTCTTCTTTATTGTATTTTTGTGTGCTTTTTGTTTCTTCATTTCTCCTTCCTCTGATCCTAATTTTGAAAAAGTCATTCAGATTCTGGTCATTTGGTGTCTGATTTCAGACATGTTTAGTGTCTGAACATTCCGCTGCGTTCCTTCAGGGTGTGGCCTCAGATTTCCCTCCATTTTCCTGGTAGAATGAATTTGTCACTTCAACCCTGGACTTAGGATCAGCTTAATGCCAACTCCTTCCTTTTTATTTTGCCCTCTGCACCGCACTCTGCTGGTTTCCTTAGCATTTCTTTAGAGAAGCCAGCAATAAATTAAAATTATAGTTGTAAATACATGGTGCTTAGTATAGGTTGCATGATGTGCAGGTATTTCATAAAGTTCATCCAGAAACTTATGTTGTCATGAGTTCATATGTTAAAGTATAGCTCAGAGATGTAGCCACAGATGATAATCTGATCAAAGGCAGACAATCAGAGAATATTAAAACCTGACCAAAAAGATTTTTCAGGTTTATAAATGTCTCAATTTTAAATATTTTCTACATATTCTCATATAGAAAATATGAGAAAATTTATAATGGGGATGTGAAACCTGCAAGTCACGCTTCTGCCTTTGCAGATTACACACAGCATCCTGCAGAGGAGGGGGCCATGGTCACACACCCAGGAATTCTACCTCAGACAGGAAAGGCTGACTTTGGCCTTGACAGTCCAGTCTCAGAAGGCTCTGTAACAACCTTTTCCTCAAATAATCAGAAATACCAAAACATATGGAAACTCTCAGGAATGACGAAAAACTTTTGGATAATGGAACTTTCACACCAAGTGGCCTCGTTAAAACAGTTTTGTTTGTGGCTATTCTCTAAGAAACAGGACCTCCAAATGTATTCATTGTGTTCTTGAAGCAAATTTATCTCTGGTTCAGGCAGTCCTTAGTTTGCTATTTATTTATTTGTGCCCACCAGGGACATTTTGCTAATAAAGTGTTTCTCATGCACAGAAATATTGGCTGCCATTCTCATCCACTGTTGTAATCGTGTCATTCATCCTTATCAGCCCTCGGCAGCTGTCTGGCTAATGTGGGGCTTTTCCAGCAACACTTCTCAGACACTAATGTGAACAAGAATTATCATCACATCTTGTTGAAATGCAAATTCTGAATCAATAGGTCTGGGAGGTGAGGGAACTGCATTTCTAACAAGCTCCCCGATGAGGCTACTGTTGGATCCCGCACCTTGAGTAGCAAGGGTATGAATGGATTTTTGTTTGTCCTTTCGGATAAATACTATAGCGCCAATGAAACAACAAGCAATTGAACCATGTTAACAATGAAATAATCGCAAGAGCAAAACTCTTTGGCGTGTGAATAAAACTGGGACCTTTCATTTATGGGCTTATTAGTGCCAAATAATTGTCACAGTGCTTACCTTTTGTTTTCTCCTTTGGATCTAGGGCTCTCCAGGACTTCCAGGACTCACTGGTCCCAAAGGCATGAGGGTTAGTAGTCCAACCAGTCTAGCCTGACTGTTTGATGAAAATTCTTTTTTTTAAAAAAAGAACTCTGCACTGTAAACGTTATACAGATGTCACAAAGGAGTACGTTGTGTGTAATACACTTCTATAGATGAAGTTCAGGAACAGGTAAAAGCAGTCTATAATGGTAGAAGTCAAAATAGTCCTTACTTTGTTGAGGGTAGGTGTTAACTGACTTTGAGAGGGCATGAGGGAACCATCTGGGGTGTTGTAGATGTTCTATGCCTGGATGGGGTGACGGTATCACCAATATGTGCATATGCACATATATAAACATTCCTCAATCTGTTTGTGGAAGACTGGAGCACTTTACTCTATGCAAATTAAACCTTAAATAATCTGCCCAAGAAAGGTCAAAAACAATCTTAATCATCTCTTTTTAAAAGTTATATAAATGGAAGATTTACAAAGTTTGTCAAGCCTTTTTTTGTTTTTCAAATAGTTTTTAGTGTTCCCAATTATAGTTGCAGAACGGGGTTATTGGCATGGTAAATCATTTTTTGTTTATAGGTTGAACATCTTTAAAGAGTTTTTTTCTTGCCACCCTTTCCGTTTTCTATGTCTTTAGGGAACAACTGGATTACCAGGATTTTCAGGTCCTCCTGGACTTCCAGTAAGTAATGAGAAAAATGTGTAAATGGAATAATAAGAAGTAAGCTCATTTTAATAAAGATGTTAAAGCAATAGCACAAGAAAATGAGAACTGAAACATTTGCTACATGATGAAAATATCAGAATCACATAGTGTATTAGAGTGTGGATTTACAAGACATACAAGTCAAATTATATTTCCTGAATACAAACAGATGCAGCAGGATGGGATGGAATGGGATGGAATGGGATGGGATGGGATGGGGTGGGATGGGATGGGATGAGATAGAATAGAATAGAATAGAATGAACTCTGCTTGATAGCACAGGATAATAAAATAGTTACCTCTATGCACACTTCCCTCTTCTCTTTCCTTTACGCCAGCTTAACACAGCGTGCTAATGGACTTATTTTATATAGAAAGACCTTTTGTTTTATCTTAAATATCTGTATCTCACTGGATAATTTTTGGTTTTATTTAGCCTATTTTATTTGCTATGATTTTTATTTAAATTATTATCTAAAATAACTAATTTACTACTTTATTTAAATAACCATTTATACTTAAAGAACTATCTAAATTAGCCCATCTTTTCCCACCATGGTTTCTGCACTGTTTCCACCTGGTCCCGGGGTCTGATTATCTCTCCTTTTTGAGACTTGCTCTATTGTTTAGGGCATCCCAGGCCATCCTGGACCGTATGGACCTGTCGGTTTGCCAGGATGCAATGGTTCTAAGGTATGTATGCCTCACACAGGAGATGGTTAGTTAATGTTTTGCTAAATGAATAAATCAAGGTGAAGTAGTAATGAGACAGGCTAGGCTTTCCTTGAAATATTCTTTTAGCCAGAACCAATGGTATGTGTCTTCAGGGCAGACATATGATGGTTTTCTTTCTTATGCCTTTTTCTTTACTTTCTTCCAGTTTTATTGAGATATAATTGACATACAGCAATACATAAGTTCAAAGTGTACAGCATAATGATTTCACTTACATACACCATGAAATGATCATCACAATAGTTTAGTGAACCCACCATCTCTTACAGATACAAAATTAAAGAAAGAAAAAAAATTGTGTGTGTGATGAGAACTTTTAGGATTTATGCTATCAACGTTCATGTGTAACATACAGCAGTGTTAATTAGATTTATCATGTTGTGCATTCCCTCCCTAGTACTTATTTATCTTATAACTGGAAGTTTGGAGTACCATTTGAGTGTCTGCATCCAATTCCCCTCCCCTCCCCCACCTTGCTTTACGCGGGCCTCTCACTGTTGTGGCCTCTCCTGTTGCGGAGCACAGGCTCCGGATGCGCAGGCCCAGCGGCCATGGCTCACGGGCCCAGCTGCTCCGCAGCATGTGGGATCTTCCCGGACCGGGGCACGAACCCGTGTCCCCTGCATCGGCAGGCGGACTCTCAACCACTGTGCCACCAGGGAAGCCCCTGCTTTCTTTTTTTTCAAAAATTTATATATTTATTTATTTTTGGCTGCCTTGGGTCTTCCTTGCTGTGTGCGGGCTTTCTCTAGTTCTGGCGACCGGGGGCTACTCTTCCTTGCGGTGCGCAAGCTTCTCATTGTGGTGTTTTCTCTTGCTGCGGAGCAGGGGCTCTAGGTGTGCAGGCTTCAATAGTTGTGGCACGCAGGCTCAGTAGTTGTGGCTCACGGGCTCTAGAGCGCAGGCTGAGTAGTTGTGGCGCACGGGCTTAGTTACTCCACGGCATGTGGGATCTTCCCAGACCAGGGCTCAAAACCCATGTCCCCTGCATTGGCAGGCAGATTCTTAACCACTGCATCACCAAGGAAGTCCCCCCCACCTTGCTTTCTGATTGCTTTTTAAGGAAGTTCTCTGATGTTCTCCCACCGAAAGATAACTGGGGGCTCAAATGGTTATTTGCATCTGAGGTTGTGAGTGTATATAAATCAGGAACTAAGACTTGGAATGCAAAATTGGTCTTTGGAATAGAATGACTGAGCTTTTCGATGTTCACTCGTCTCCTTTGTTTCCTGACTGCACTCTCCTTTTCCCCAGAACGGTGGCCATGAAAGGAGTAATTACTAAAGTTTCAAGGAAGCAGCAATTGAAAAGTTCTTGGCACAATTAGCCTTTTGCCATTTATGCACAATTTGAGAAACAGTAGATTCTAATCCTGTTTTCAATTAAGATAATGGTTTCCTGGCCTTCAGCCTCATGACCCAGTAGCAGTAAGGAATTTGGGTTACTTTGTCTAGATTTACCACTGCAGGGTTGGAAGAGAGAAACAGGGAAATTATCTCAATAGGCTGCTCTAGAACAACTAAGAAGAATGACAAGCTCTGTATGTCTTCCAGGGTGAGCAAGGGTTTCCAGGACTTCGGGGGACACCAGGCTACCCAGGCATCCCAGTACGTTTATATTTCTAACTCCCCATCCAAGACATAAAGTACAATTACAAGGAGTTTCCTTTGGAATGACCATATACAGAAATCTGTCATGACCTTGGGGAAGTCTGAGGCAGTCGACAGTAGACATTCAACTAATAGTTGAGAAATGAATGAATAAATGCACTTTGAGACTTTGTTTTGCTTTTGAGACACTGAAGGGGAGATGTGAACTAGGCAGTGGGAGAGCCCTGGATTGTGGTGACTCAAGGATGGAAGAGAGGAGAAAAGCGCCCTGGAACTGGGACTTAGAGAGCTCCAGCATGTAATGTGAGATCAAGGACAATAAGCCTGTAAAGGAGGAAGGGCCCTCAAGGTAGAAGAAAACAAGGAGGAGTGTATTCTGGAAGCCCAGGAAAGATGTTGCTAAATAACAAAAATTTGACCAAGTAAATCTAACCATTTAATATTGGCCTTAGTGGATGATTCATGAATCCGGCAGCATCCCATCTAGCAAGGAGAGAGTTGCTGCATCCAACCATAGATAGGAAAGGTTTTTAAAGCCAGAGAGGGAATGGAAAAAATGACATGATTAGCAAAGAATGTATTGTTTTATTAACAAAGAAGGCATTGTCTTAGGCAAAGCTACCTCTTAAGGGGAATGGAAGGTGCTATTGGGTGGAATATCTTATTAGTGCAGACCAGGAGTTTCCAGGTTGGCGGGTTGAAGGTCATATTCCTAGGGTAGGTTAAAACTGTAGTCAGGTTAGGTATTAAGTCTTGATTTACTGCTGTGGACCTAACAGGAGTGATTCCATCTTGGACCCCTCTCCTTTTTAACAATTTCCAGTAAAGCGGAGTGACAGACAGCTACCTAGTGCTGTTGAGAAATCCAGTAAGGCAGGAACTAATGTGTTGTCGTTGGTTTCAGTAACATCAAAGTCACCGCAGATTTTAACTTCCATGACAGATGGAGGGAGGACGTAGGTGTGAGTGTAAGAAATATGTGAGAGATGAGGAGAGTGGGAAGTTTGCAGATGACATGAAAGATAGACAAGGCGGTATGGGGAGGGTGGATTTAGGGGGAGAATTTGTTTAAATGAGAAAGACTTGAGCATGTTTAAAAGCCAGTGGGAGCAGATGTATATGTATAACTGATTCACTTTGTTATAAAGCAGAAACTAATTAAAAAACAAGACACCTTATTAAATATATATTTCTTACAAAAAAAAAAAAAAAAAAGCCAGTGGGAGGTATACAGCAGGGAGAGAAGGTGGAATAGCAGAGAGGACCAAGCAGGGATGCTGTGTATTTGATTTGCCTCTGGTTGCTAATATGCTTCTCCTTTTTCTAGGGTGCTGTTGGTTTGAAAGGAGAGAAAGTAAGTTATTTGTGTCATGTTATTATTGAAAAATCTCTAATTGTACATATGAAAGGGACTTCTATTAAACAATAAGACATAAGTAATTACAAATCAGATCTCATGATTAATTCAGAAATCATAGTAATTAGGACATGATATTTATTCCTATTGAACAACTTCTACTTCTTGTCATAAATATGTCTTCAGAAATACAAGTTTTGTATTCTTCTTTAGGAAAATAAGGTCTGGGAAAAGAGAGCTGAACTTATGCTCAGGGCCCCAAATTCTAGATAAGGAATTGCCACTCATTTTGGTGTCTTGGGAAATGGTCTATTATTCTTGTGTCTTTCTTCCCTCCACAGTAAATGGTCAATTTTAGAAAATACGAAAATGCTTTAAATTCTTCAAAATGGAATAACTAAATAATCCTAAAGCATTTCTCTAAGTATATATCCTGAAAGCGCTTTTATCCTTGAAGCAGTATGACCTTGAATAACCATTTAAAGGAGTTTTGAAGATACAACATTGCTTATGTTTGATGAACTTCTTCATTTTCAAGGGGGCTCCTGCTGAAGGAGAAGATGTAGCCCTTGATGGAAAAGGTGACCCTGGGTTGCCAGGAGCTCCAGGATTCCAGGTACGCACTTCAGAGAAGGTCCCTATCATTCTCAATCTCTTTCTCTCTGTCTCTCTCTTTCCACCTCTCTTTTCTTCTTCTTCTTCTCTCTCTCTCTTCTTCTCCTTCTCTCTCTCTCTTCTTCTCCCTCTATCTCTTTCTCACTCTCTTAAAAATATTTTCCATAGATATTCATATCTCTTCTATTTACATATTTACCTCATTTTATTCTAACACATTCACCTCATTATAAGAAACTACATTTAGCTCATATAAAAAAGGTGATTTTGTATATATGTCTTTTAGCCTCTTCTTAAGTCTCAATCACCCAAGCTTTACTAAATCTAAGAAGGAGGCTTCAAGGAATGGTTGTGTTCCACTTACTTTGTATTTGTTGAAATCCAGGGTAAGATTGTATTACACATTGAATACAATTTAAAATTGTAATATTATGTAACAGTCCTATTGTAAAGTTTGCATGATAGTAATATTTTATTTAACTGCACCTTTCTCCTGTTGAACAGTTTGCTTTCTGATCTCTATGTATGTAGCTGGAGGGTGATCCAGAATAGATACAAGGAAACAGCTATTTGGTGGCTGTGTGTACTTTACTCTGTGATTCAAAAGGATCTTTTGATAATAAATTATTTGATTGGTATATGTTTTTGAAGGCCCTCAAAAAGCTTTCTTGCTGTAAAGAAGTAGGAAAAAATAAACACGACTTAGCCAAAAAAGGGGAGGGATCTTTTGACACTAACTTTGAGGTTAATTAATCAGAAATATTTTAACTTAATTCAGAAGTATATGTGGAAATTCCTGGGCAGAGATAGGAATTTGCCTAAGTGAGTCAAAGAGTTTGAGTTAAGGTTGTTGAACATCTATATGGGGAGCCATGGCAGCTAATGATGGGCTGCAAAACTAAAGAATGACACAGTTAGGAGCCATATAAGCTTTTGAGAAAAGATGCAGAATATGATGGCTCTTGTTTTTTTGCTTAGGAAACATTTAGGGAGCCAGATGCTGAGGGCAGGACATCTAGTAAGAGGAGATAGTAGCAATCTGGGGCACGGATGTATCCCTTCAATGTGTATTGAGTGTTGGCCATGTACCACATTGTGCTACTGCTGAAAGTATAGCAGTGGGGCCTTCAGTCATACAAGAAATCCTTATTACATGCCAAGTAGATTCCAGGGGCTATTTAGGTTCTGGGGATACCACAGTGCACAAATCTCCAAAAATAGTTTAACAAAAATGTTTGCCCTCATGGCACATTCTAGAAGGAAAAAATATTTAAAAATGTAAAGTATTAAGTATATGTTGTATTAAATAGTAATAAATGCCAAGGAGAAAAATAATGCAGGTTTGGGGGATAGGAAGTGTCCAGATTAGAAGGAAGGTTGTGGCCTTAGATCAGATGGGCAGGAAGGCCCCATGGAAAGGATAACATTTGAATAAAGATAAAAAAAAGGGAGAGAAAGTGAGTTATAGAGATATCTGGGGAAAGAGGATTCTAGGCAGAGGCAGAGCAGGTGGAAGGGCCCAGAGGTAAGAGCGTGCTTGGAGAGGGGGAGAGAGAGAGAGAGGAAACATTTCTAAAAATTGTAAAACTCTTCTAAAGTAAAGCAACTGCTCTGGTCATTTTCCTGGAAATAGTACCATCAGGATGATTCTGGTAGCCTGTTATCCATGGCAACACATGTTACACATGGCCTTTATTGAAATTAATTGCAGCCATACATAGGAAACATTAGGCTCTGATTTCTCTAAAATAGTTTAATGCATTTAACTAATGGACATCGTTCTTCAGTAAGAAGTAAATTTAAACTTATTCTAATTCTTCTCTTAATTTAAAGGGTTTGCCAGGCCTCCCAGGTTTTCCTGGACCTATTGGTCCACCTGGCCCTCCAGGATTCTTTGTGAGTATGAAGCCACCATTGCTGTAGACATCTTGACTAATAAAAGAATTATAGCCTAACATTTTAAACAGAGTTTCTGGCTTGATTCATTACCTGCTGTAATTTTAACTGGTGGATTTTTCTAGGGCTTTCCAGGAACCATGGGACCTCCAGGACCTAAGGTAGATGACAATTCATATGTTGTGTCAGCCAGAATATCCTAACCGATCTAAAAGCCAAACTCAGTCTGATTCCACATGTGGGTCACTGCTGAGCACCCCTCTGGAACTCACAAGGATTCCCAGCAGGGAAGTGAGCATGGCTAGCAGCTCGGCACCTCCTACTTCCCTTCTCCCTGCACTTCAGGAACTGGATCTCTGATACAAAGCGTCTTAATCCAATTATAAGGAGCTCCTCATCAGGAAAAGGGCAAGGATTCCTACTCTTTAGGTTTCCTGCAACACTTTACCTTCTATATTTTTTTACTGGGCTGCTTCCCAAAGCCAACCTGTTTATATACTAGTAAATAAAAATGACTATTCATGGACTCATTAAGCACGGTCCTGCATTTCTTTCTATTACAAAGGCCAACTGTTAGTATGGGGGAGGAAAAAAACTTTTTCTTCTATCTTCTTAGGTTCAGTAAGTGGGTTAACTGTAAGAAGAAAGTTTGATTTCATAGGCATGTGGAGACCTCACAGAAATGAAATGAAAACCCCAAAGAGGCAGTCAGATCCAGAGGCTTGTATACCATTTTAACAAAGGGTGATAAATTTGTGGAGGAGTGACAGGACAAAGGAACAGGCTTTTGAGCTTCAAGGGGCAGTAGATTGTGGAAAGGTCAATATATGGGGGAAACTAATGGAAGATAAGTGTTATTTCAGTAAAGTTTGTTTATGCAGACTTAAGTTCGTGTTGTCTCCAATGATGAGTTGTCTTCTCTTCCTGGTACAGGAGAGGGGAGGGTGACACCTTCACAAAGGGAAATTTATGCCCTGTCTTGAGGCAGATGGGGGAGAGCAAGGAACTTTTTTCTTCATTTGCTGTTTCTCACGTGCCTTCAGCTCAAAATAATTCTTCTGCCAAAGTGGTATATATTTTGGGGTGGTGTATTCTGATCCCCTTCATTATTTTAAGTAAGAAAATGTTGAGCAAGGCTGAGCCCCACCAGGAAATTACTTACTATCAGATAGCCTTTGTGTGTAGGGTACTTCCCAAGGTGCTTTCACATTTATTATTTCATTGATGTGTGTACACACACACATACACACACACACATGCACGCACATACATACCCTGTGAGATGAATAGTAATTGGCAGAGCTGAGGTTTAAAGTCTTCTGACTCCTCATCTTGAGCTTTTCTCTACAGCTTGTGGCCTAATTGGGGGAAAATCTGCAAACTCAAGAGCAGAAAAGCAAAGACACATTGGTTGAAATGATAGATTACTGAAGAGAGGTGATTCACATTAGACTTATCTCATGTCACTAACTTACTAGTGAAGTCAGGTTGCTTGAATTCTATTCTTAGTTCTCTATTAAGTTTCGAATTTCAGAATCCTGAAGATCAGCTATACATCCCTCTTATTTTTAAGATGGGGAAACTAGGGCATCAGGAAGTTACCAGCCAGAGGAAGCAAAATTGGCTGGTGGCTGAGCCAGAAAAATGTCCTCCGAGCTGGGTTCCTTCCCCTGCCCCACACCATCTCATGTTATCACTTGCCCTATTAAGTAAATCCCTTAAGCTTTCTGTGCTTCAAGATCTCTACTTTTAAAAGAAACATGTTGCCACTCCACTCCAAGAAATAGCTAAAATAACTTTTACAATACTAACATTACAGTTAAAATATAAATGTTCAGTTATAAACATTGAACCTTAATGGGTTTAGACTCTACATTCATGTTCATTTTTAAAAAAATAATTTGGTTTTGTCTTTTCTTACAGGGTCACATGGGTGACAACGTGATAGGACAAAAAGGAGAGCGGGTAATTTAAATTCTGTGGATTATTTGTGGGCAAGATATTTTAAGTTCCCTAGCAATCAACTTACACAATTTATTCACTAAGTCACACTGAAACGAAAGTATTTCCTGTGTCTCAGGTTTCATTTGCTTTATCTTCTTAGGTAAGAACTAAAGAGGAAATATAGATCTCTCAAGCTTAGTTTTTTATTCCTGAGTGTATTTGTCTCTAGGGTATGAAAGGATTAACAGGACCGCCCGGACCACCAGGAACAGTTATCGTGACACTAACCGGCCTGGTTAACAGAACGGTAACTCTTCAATTTTATTATTGGGGTTGCGCCTTCCCCTTTCTGGGATGAGGTCCTTTGATCCCTTACCTCTTCTATAAGCTCTGTCACCTAAGCCCAGCTCAGCCAACCTGGGCCTCTGGATTTTATTCCTTCTCCATATTTTACTCGAGAACTAGAAAACATGAAATGGGGAAGACACAAGGCAAGCCACTCCCACCATTCTTGAAGGAAGAGCCTAGATCAAGTTTTGCTCACCCAGTATCCCCATCCCTCTCCTTGTTGCTAACATAGCGTGGGTATATGGTGAGTATTTTTGAATAAACAGTAGCAAAATGGTGTGTGGCTCTGATGCAGTTGGATAGCAATGACCTAAAGATAAGGGTAGAGCAATATCATAATCAAATGGGACATTTTTACCCTGCCATCATAACCCCAAGGCGGTGTGGCCCCCACTCCTCTTCAAGGACACTGTGACTCGTTATTTTGACATAATCACGTGCTTTTTGCTCCTACATTGGGGTAGCTAGAAGGACCAGAGGATGGAATTGAATCAAATGCTCAGAAGAAGTACATCACAACATCATACACCACCAATCCTAGACACCAGGTTGATCCGGGAATGTCTGGGAAGGGGAATGGGGAGTGAAGGGGAAGCTAACAATTTTCTTGTGGATTAACTGAGAAATAAACATAAATCATCCTCCTTTAAACTTATGATTAATAGTTTCTAATAATAGCTTGATTGCAATATAATTCACATACCATAATTTTCACCCTTTTAAAGAATAAAATTCATGGGTTTTAATTATAATTAACTTTTAACAGCATTATTGAGATATAATTCACATGCCATAAAATTCACTTATATAGTGTACAATTCAGTGGCTATTAGTATATTCATAGAGCTGTGCAGCTATAACCATGTGCAATTTTAGAACATTTTCATCACCCCCAAAAGAAATCCCTTTATCATCTCTTTCCAATATAATTAATTTTTAATGATAGAAATTATCAAAACAAAACTAGAAGAGGTAAAACAGAACATGGTGAAGTTTTATATGGCCAAAATAATAACTCTCATTGAAGACTGGAAAAAAAATTGGCTGAGGAGAATAGCTGAACTTTTCAGAATTAATCAACAAAAGTATATTTAATAAAGTCTAAAGCTTTATTGGCTGAAAATTGATGGGAAAAAATCTTATTTTGACAAAAGCAAGATCTGGAAGATTTGACCCAGGGGACAAAATTGAGTTATTTATAAAAATGATGCCCTCAGGAGGACACTCGCATTGGGAAAAAATTGTTTTTGAAAATTATATTTTCACAATATGTGAATAAAATGTGATAAGGGCAAAACAAACCTAATTAATGAATTCAATCCTCATTGTAACATTTACTCAGAAAATAGTTGATCTCAGTGAAAATAATTTCAGTATATTAAAAATGAAAGTAAACTACATTAGAAATGATCTAATTGTGCTTATAGAAAACTGATTCAAGAATTAAATTAGTTTAATAGAGTTTGATCTAAAGGATACTTTCATTTTTTTTAAAAAAAAGAAAAGATTGTAAAAAGGATATATTGTACAGCACAGGGAATAGAGCCGATATTTTATAGTAACTATAAAAGGAGTATAATTATAAAAATCTTGAATCACTATATTGTACTCCTGAAACTAATATAATATTGTAAATCAACTATACATCTGTTTAAAAAATAAATAAAATATAGCACACAAAATGTTTGTATATTGTTTCAGGGTGTTCCCAGGTACAAAATTCAAAATGTGAAAATTGATAATGTGGTGTGTAAACAGGAGGTATATAAGTAGCTTGAAAATCCAATCCATTGAACAAATAGAGGACTTTTCCAAATATAGTCAATAATATCTTGTTTGATCTGTTGGTAATGACCTTAACTTGTTTTTGTGACAGGACCTCAAGGGGGAGAAGGGAGACCAGGGAGCCGTGGGCCGGTCTGGACGCCCTGGACCCTCAGTAGGTCACTAAGAATCATGTTGTTCCCTTGAAACAAAAAGTAGAACCTTAGAGCATATTTTGATATATGATCTACCTTTAAATCTTAATATTAGCTAAAGCACAATAGTATTTTACTGCAGAGATCGTAAATACTAGAATTATTTTATGGCCACTTCTAGCTGAAATCCCTGCACTGTTTTACATGTACCCAATGGCACCCATCTTATGAGTTATCTTCAGCATCTGTTTTTAAATTAATATTCGTAAATAAGATGTCCTTCTTAGATAACCCACCATTTCAAAAATTTTAACAGAAGGGAAAAGTTAATAAAAATCAATGTAAGTCAAAAATCAATAATTTACAAAACTTGACCTAACTCTCATAAATACAGGGGCCACCTGGAGAATCTTACGGATCAGAAAAAGGTGCTCCTGGAGAACCAGGCCCGCAGGTGAGTTTGGAAATTCAGTGTCATGTGCAACCTAAATTAGTAAGTACTCAGGACTCTTGAGGTCGTGAATATAAGGTGCTTAAGTCAAACTAGCTTAGATTTTTTAAACTTTCTAAAAAATTTTGGGAGATAGAATTTTTTTGTTCAAGTATCTGAGAAGTTCAAGGCTAAAACAAGCTTCAAGGACTTCTGAACCTGAAATGAAATGGGCAGGACTCTGTCCATTTCACTTCTGCTGCTCTCTGTGTATCAGCCTCATCCTCTTCTTTGACAAACGATCTTCATCCATATAGGGGGTGATGGGTAAAAAAAGAGGAGCATGTAGAAGCAACAGAGGCTCACTCTCCCACCCAGCTCTATTTTGCAAAGATTTAAATACATATATTGTTTAAAAACTCTAAAAACTATACACTGGGAAAAGCATATTTTTTTCTAAGAAAAAATATTCAACTAATATGATTTTTAATTTTATCATGGAGGGTAAACACCATAATAGTTAATCCCAAAAGCCCTGTCTGTTTGAATGCTGCAAAATACCTTTTATACATACATTTAAATATAGGCACATCTGGAGTTCAGGGAATTGCCAACATCGCAAATGAATAGACTGTGAACGCCTCCCTCTTTCTGGATTTTCCTGTTCGATTCTCTGCTCAGTGCTTCCTTGATTTTCCTTCTAAGCTTTGATGGGTGGTGTTAACTCTAGTTTAAGCTTAGCTCTTAATATCCTCTCCTTTTTCCAGTGACCCTCCCTAATTTCCCATTCTGACTGGCTTCTGCCTTCCCTAGCAAGAGAAGGTCATCACCTGTTCTGTGGTTAATAGTTTTTCCTTTTAATAAGTGGGGGAAACCTCAGTCAGGCTTTCTTGCCTAAGGTCAAGAGATGATCATATCATTTAAGTTTTTCATGTTTATTGAAATTACCCATGTTTATTAAGTTACGTGTTTTTGTTTTGTTTTTGTTTTAGGGAAAGCCTGGAAAAGATGGTGCCCCCGGTTTCCCTGGCACTGAGGTAAAGACGTGACTTGGCCCATTAATATAGTGAAAGTGTCAGTCCTATTAGACAAAGAAGGGTTTTTGAGAGTCACTAAGTAGTTTTAAGCAAACAAAAAGCATATAGCTTTTAAAAATTATGTTTGAGAATCATAGTGTTACACCCTCACTGTGGAGAGAGGTCATCTGAGCACATTTTTTTTTCCCCGAAAGGAGTTTAAAGCATTTTGCTTCCTACAGAAGAAATTGATTATCAATGTGTCTTCTGACCTACACTTTGCTGTTCTCCGCAGGGAGCCAAAGGCAGCAAGGGTTTCCCTGGGTTAAGGGGCGAAGATGGCATCAAGGTAATTCCCTTCCTAACATCTATCTTCAGCTTTTTTAATTGGTTGGGTTTGGTCACCCTTTCCCCACACGTCCTGAAACTCGGTACAAGGAATTGGAATGAGAGCTCACTAAAACATCTTAGCATATTTGTTAAGAAGAAACAAGAGATGTGGCAACTGTATTTGAACACTTGAAGGGGAAAGATGTTCCACCTGTCCTGTGTAGTAGAAGCTGACTTAGGACGAGTGAGATTTCAGGTCCCCACGAGGAAGAAGCTGGAAAGGACTTGCGATTGGAGGAAGCTTCAGGTCATCAGAGGTCAAGGGTAGGCTGGTCCCCGTGAGTCTCAACCTGGGTCACAATGTACTGAAAGGTCATCATCAGTTGACTGTGGACCATATTCCACATCAGTGTTTCTGACAACACGTCACAGATATTTTCAAATAGTTTTCATATGTAGGTATATATGCAGATTCAAGATTTTTATCCTGTGTTAATATCGCTTCCAGTAGAATTCTGGAATGCCCTCTTGAGTAGGTAAGAAAGGAGGTTGATTATAGCTGGGACACCGGAAATTGCCTACAACCCACAGCCTGGTTTCCCTGTGCCTCTAGTCTGGGTGGGAACAGAGGAGCATGCAATGATGCAAACATCCTTTGAAGGCAGTGATATGGAAGAAACCTAGAGAACAGCAGCCACTTCTTCCAGACCTTATAGATAAGATTCTTGACTCAGATATGGCCCTCCAGGAAGATAATCAAAAGTAGTATCCCTTTCATGTTAACTTGGTTTGTACATTTCATAGAAATAACATCAATTTTAGCATAGATTTGTTTAACTGTGCATTTTGGTTTCTAAGTATACTTAACATGTAAATACTTCTGATTAATGTGCTCATAATTTGTAACTGTCTTTCAACATAGGGGTGGAAAGGAGACATGGGCCCTCCAGGATTTCATGGTCCAGTAAGTGTAATTAAAGACCATTTTAATGTCATGTTTGATCAAGTCTTTCAAAATATCAAGGAAATTTTGAATCAGTGTCTCTTATTGACTGCTATGATAGAGATTACAGTATTTACTTTTTTATCAAACCGGGGCAAAAAAAATAGCTGTTGTCATTATTTGTCCATTTGATAATGGACAAGTATTTTTCTCTCGTCCTACTTGGTCCCTGGAATGCACTGGCAATGCCCATCCTGGGCTGTAGAGGAGAAAACCTTTGTCTAATCAGGCCTGGCCCAAGGTAAGTAATCCCTTGCCCTTAGGTAGGGTAGGAAGGCAGCAGAGGAGGACAGCTTGGGCAGCGGGGTGGCCTTCTCCAGCTGGGCCCCATTAAGACAGCCCTGCACTGTGAGACAGCAGAAGCTCAGCCCTGGGTTTAATACAGGGTCAGCAAAAACCAATGACCCCAGCCCAAGCTCCTTAGTGGCAGGCTGTTTCCCCTCCCCGGCGTGGACATGGATTTGATGTCTGTCAGCTCCTGACTGCAGGGTGGCTACATTTTATACAGTGACTGTAGCTTAAGGAGATGAGTGAAAAAGACCCAGGCTCTGAGTTCTGGCATCTTCCTTTCCTGCCTCAAAAGACAGTGGTTCTCACATTCAGTGTGACTGTGCAGGTGTGACAGAAATCTCCTCCATGGTGGCAAAGGAGTCCCTGGGGGAGTGTGTGTGTGTGTGTTATTACAAACGCAGTTCTCAGACCCTTCAGGCTAAGTAAGTCAACTCAGTAATCGGAGGAGGGTCCCAGAAATCAGCCTCTTTACACTACAAGCAAATGATTCAGATGGCAAGTAATCCCAAGATACTTTTGAGGGGTTGCTGGGAAACTAAAAGAGGCTATTTTGTGAAAGTACTTACTTGGAAGGTACTCACATGTCTTTATGGATTTTATGATGGAGGAGATTATTACATTATTAGTACTATTATTAGTAGTAATTTTTTGTTTTTACAAGCCTGCATCTGACATTAATTTATTTATTATTTATTTTTGCTGTGTTGGGTCCTCGTTTCTGCGCGAGGGCTTTCTCTAGTTGTGGCAAGCGGGGACGACTCTTCATCGCGGTGTGCTGGCCTCTCACTATCGCCGCCTCTCTTGTTGCGGAGCACAGGCTCCAGACGCGCAGGCTCAGTAGTTGTGGCTCACGGGCCCAGTTGCTCCGCGGCATGTGGGATCCTCCCAGACCAGGGCTCGAACCCGTGTCCCCTGCATTGGCAGGCTGATTCTCAACCACTTCGCCACTAGGGAAGCCCAGTAGTAATTCTTTTTTGTGATTTTATACTTGCTTAACCACAAAGCTCTAGTTACCTATTCTTTAAACAAGTCAGTGAACTAATTGGCCCCATGCAGTGTATGAAAAAACTAAGTTTTTAAAAAGCTTTTGTTTTTCCATCTTCTTTCTATCTTCTTTTCTCATGCTCAATTCCACATAACTCTACGGCTTCTGCTAACTTCAGAGGAAGTTCTGCTTTGGAAGTAGATGGTTAAGGAGACCAGCAGTAGGTCCACTGATCTCTTCAGAAATACGTAATAGTCCTGAGTCCTTGGACTGAGGAAACCTTTGTCTGAAGGCCAACAGTGTCCTGAAATTTAAAGAAACAATCAGTAAAGTATTTTTGATGTGTAGGTCCCAATATACTTTGAAATAAATTTAGTCCTCAGGACAAGCATTTTTAAAAAGTGAAATAGAATAGAATAAAAAATATCAGAGTTGATCATATGTTGTAAGAAGTCACTATTTTGTGAAACTTTAATTTCTGTATACATATTCACACATATATAGATATGTATATGTATATTTAAATGTGTGTGGGCCACATCATAAAATGTATTTCTAATTGAAAGCCCATGAAATATATGATATCATGATACCAGGTTAACTTTTATTTTTAAATGTATCCATCCCATATACTTAACTGCCATATCCTTCTAACACATAAACCAAAAAAGTTTAGCCAAAAAAAAAGTTTAGCCAAAAAAGAAGAAATTGAAGTAATTGCATTTGGCGAGCTGTCCATAAATAGCTGCCTTTTTTCTTTATTAATTTCTTTTTCCTTTAAGACAGAATATTATGATGCATACCAGGAAAAGGGAGATGAAGGAATTCCAGGCCCACCAGGGCCCAAGGGAGCTCCTGGCCCACAGGGTGAGAATAAATTTCTTCCTAAAGCATTTGCTGATCATTCCATGTCTTTCTTTCAAGGCAAACTGTATAGCATGTGTTTACAGACCCAGAATTGGCAAGAGGAGAAGGAAGGTCTCCTAATGTTCATAAGTGGTGATATTTTTTCGTGTTTCCTAATTTTCATAAGAAAATTCCATAGGTGGTATACAGTAGAAGGTAAATGAATTATCTTTATGTAGGAAAGCATAACATTCAAGTCTGGTAGGAAGACACAAACATGGCTGGAGAGAAGGAGGAGGGAGTGTCCGAAACCAGCAATCTCAGTGGGATACAAAAGAGAAAATGGAGTCCCTGAAGAGCTATAATTTGAGCAAATCCACACAAATAGTGACAAGAAGGAACTGAAGTCCTGGTTTTCTGACTTCCAGCATCATGAATTAAAGTCACATTTACTTATGTTCTATCCCTTTTGATAGATTGCAAAGATCTTGGCTAATAGCTCTTATCTCTTACTACACATTAAAATCCCAGGAACTGCTAAATAAGAACCATGTCCAGGTCCCATCCCTGTGATTCTGATTTAATTGCCTGGAGGAGGGCCTGGATACTGGCAGATCGTTAAAGCTCCCCAGATTAAGTCTAATGTGCAACAGGATTAAGAACCACTGATCTAGGAAAATTATTGATATAAATAAGATTTCAAAGAAGAATTTTACTTAAGAGAGGTAAAAGTCTCAGCGTACTTAAACAAATGGACAGATAAGTATTAGACATAGATTTTTAAAAATCTGATATGCTTACTATAAATCACTCATAAACATCAAAGAATTAGAGCCTTACGCAGTGTTACAGCTATAAGCGATCTGAGATGGATCCAGACCAAACCCATATTCTTGACAATTCCAGCTATTTGATATTCTGGCATCTGAATCATCCCAGCAAAACACCAAACACAGAGCAGACTCTTAGGAAGTGTCTTGTTGAATTATTTGAAGATGATAAAGTAGCATGATTTACTTTTTTTAAAAAATTGAAGTATAGTTGATTTACAATATTATATTGGTTTCAGGTGTACAACATAGTGATTCAATATTTTTGTAGATTATACTCCATGTAAAGTTATTACAAAAAATGGCTATATTTCTCTCTGCTGTACCATATATCCTTGCTGCTTATTTATTTTATACATAGTAGCTCATGTCCCTTATCCCCTACCCCTGTCTCTCTTCCCTCCCCCATTTTGAGTGCTAGGCATCTAAGATGAACTTAGTTTCTTCTTTACAGTTTATTTAAATGAGTGAAGTTTTCTCATATTTACCTATGTGAGAGTGGAGAAAAAGTATGAAAAATGTATTATTATGTTATTATTATATTGTCATCCAAGATTTCAATAACCGGGGGGAGGGAATATTTACATCTTTGTAAACAATTAATTGCTATTATGTATTCACAGGCCCCAGTGGTCCCCCTGGAGCCCCTGGAAGTCCTGGTATGTACATGTTTCTCAGGATACCAATACAAACGCTATTAAATGGAAAACACACTGCTCTCTAGTGAGTCTACAGTATTTACATAAGACAAATGTTTCATTAATTGATATACAAGTGTTTCCAACTTCTTAATCGTAAACTTTGTGACCTGCAGGGGAAAAGGGAGTGGAAACTGGGAAACTGACACAAAGTCATAGAGAAATGCTCTTTTTTACTTCTCAGTAGTTTTAACTAAGTGTAAGATGGTAACTTCAGTGTCAGGAGTAGAAGGCTTGAAACTCAGACGAGGCACAGAGCTAGGAAAACAATAATTTTATGGCAACTAGGCTGCTTAAAATGATAGTTTTCATAGTGTATCACAAGTTGCCTAAAGACACATAGATGACAGCTTTTGTATAAAGTTTTAATTTTTAATATATATTGTTTGTGGTACATAGACAATTCTGTGAAGTGGAAAAATATCCATGAGTCATTAGAGTGGTTGCCTCTTGAGAGAGGAAGAAGAATAGGATCAAGGATGGTTAAAGATTAACCACAGTAGCCTCAGTTATAACTGTCGTACTGTAATGTGTCATTTTGTAAAGGCAACAAAACTAAGAACAAAATAGCAAAGATTTGGTAAGCCCTGCCATTGATTATATTTTTCTCTGTACTATGCTGTATATTTAAACTGTTTCATAATTTTGAAAATGAATTAAAATTAAACAGACCGAAGAACTACATGTATATTATAATCCTATTGCAAAAGAAAAAGATAAATGGATAAATATTATGTGTTCTTGCATATGCGTGGAAAAATATATACCAAACTCTTAACAGCAGGTATTTCTTGAAGTTGAAATGATGCAAAAGGGGATTTTAAAGGTCTGACCAAATATTAAGAAAGACTTCCTTCCAAGTAATGAATAGGACGGTTTAAAAAGCCAGCAAGTGAAAATTAAAAAGCTCTCAAACAGATGTCAATCCGAAGGATTATTAGCCTTTAGGCCAAAATCTTCATGCTCAATAATCAGAAATAATCGGATATTACCCCCACTGGTTTCTCAGCAGAGATTCTTAACTATGAGGCAGAGATTTGAGACAGCCCTTCTCACATCCGGGTCATTTTAGGAGGGACAGAGGAAGGGGGTTTTGTATCACCTGGCATGGCTTCTCCCCCAGGAGATGCCTGCCTCCCCCAGGGTACCCTTTAATATAACTAAGACGATTGGCAAGAATAAAGTCCAATTACAGTTTTCCCTCTTTCTCATTTGAGACACTGAAAGATAGGCATTTTCTAGTCTCTAATAAAAAAAATTTATAAAATAACATATACTGAAGAATTTCTCCTGAAGTCCTTTTGAATCAAGAGACTACAGTGCATCCCAACCTCTGTTTCAGCCCCTTGTAGTAAGTCACATAAATTACCTTCTTGGAATGGAACGGTCTCAGCTCTGCTGTATTGTGATAGTTTAACAAGGCCACAGATAAGGGGCATCAGATAATTCACTTTTATATGCTCTATATACTTTTCAACTGTATAACTTTTATAAGAATATATCACTTTTTGCAATTGAAAAACAAATGTATATTAATCAGGGAAACATCTAAAAAACAATAAATGATTATTTTCTCCAAGGGTCATCAAGGCCTGGCCTCCAAGGAGCCCCTGGAGTACCAGGAGTAAAAGGAAGTAAAGGGGAGCGAGGACCCCCAGGAAAGAGCACAGCGGGGCTTCCCGGGTCCCCTGGCTATCCTGGTTCACCAGGCCCTACAGGGTTGCCAGGACCTCCAGGACCACCAGGTAAAGATGCCCTTTTGCGTACGTTGCCCGGTGACAGAGATGTGCCCATCGGGGGTGATGAACCTTACATGCAGCTTGGCCATCAGTGTGGACCATAAGAGTTATGTTTCCACTGGAGTTTCATTTTATTAGCTATCTGTGGAAGCAGCTATGGTGGCAGGGCTACTTTGCAAGCACAGCCCAGTGTCAGCCTGAGTTCCCACAGAGGGTGGAGCAGGAAACAGGGACAAGGGGAGAGAAGCAGGGGAGGAATGACCATTATCAAGTTGGCCTAGGCCAAGTGCAACTGCTCATTCAGTCCCTGGAGACTATCTTCCAAGAAGCTGTATAACTTTGTCTCAGGATAATCTTTCCTGGGGGGACAAAGAGGCAAGAATTTCCCCACCAGCCCCTATTTCACATGGGTCAAAGTTGTGCCCCACAGGATGGGACTAACACCCTACCATCCCCACCCACATCCCCCCACAGACACACACTTCCAGGCTGTGTTGGCATGGCTCCTGGGGCATCCCGTGGCTTGTCATCAGCAGGAAAGCCCCAGGACAGGAGGCTAGAGGTGTGCAACATGGACCAAGGCAGGATGCTGCCAGGCAAAGTGGGTCAGAAACCACAGAGCTGCAGCCCAGAGGCTCTGAAGCAGTACCTGGAAGTTCTGATGAAGTTATCCTTTTCTCTCCATCCCCTGATAGAGCCACTTAGCATTCCATGTGTGGCTGATAGGTATATAGAACCTCAGGAACATACAGATCGCTCTATATATTTTAAAATGCCTTTCCTAGTAGGTTCCTGGGAGGTCTTGTGTTTTATACCCAACCCTCCTACTAGCCTTAAGAATCTTCCATGCGTCAGTGATCTTTTCAAGAAAGGAAGAAACATTATTTACAGACAATATAATTATAAACATAGAAAATTAAAAAGAATAATCTGGAAAACTCTTAGTATTAATAAAATAATTCAGTTAAGTGTCTAGTTATATGAGCAATATTAAAAATAGAGGGAGTTCCCTGGTGTTCTAGTAGTTAGGATTCGGCACTTTCACTGCCATGGCCGGGGTTCAATCCCTGGTCGGGGAACTAAGATCCCAGAAGCAGCGCATCATGGCCTAAATAAATAAATAAATAAATAAAAGCTTTCCTTTAGGCTAACAACAATGTAAGAAATTATCCTGTTAATAGAAGACAATGTCTAAGAACAAGCTGTTAAGCTAAGGAGTGGATCTATGTGGAAAACTAAGCAAAGCAAAACTCAACAAAAGTACTTTACTGTATAACAGGGATTTGAACAACTTCTAGCCCTCCAAGTCTTTTTCCAGTTGTAGGTTTTGTGTCCTCATTTTATTGATGACAAACCTGATATGCACAGCTCACGAAGCTCAGGAATGTTCAAATCAGGATCTGACCCCCAGGGCACCTGCAGTAGAACAGCTCCCTCTCCAAAGGCACCATGCTCCCTCGCCCTTCAGAGACTGTTCTTGTTTCTTACCCTTTCTTTTCTAAGCAACACCTATCTGTCCTTCCTGTTGGGGCTTCAAAGTCCTGCAGAAAGTTTTCACTGAGCCCACCTACCTCTTATAACACTCAAGTTTATCCTGATCATAGAATTTTCCACATTGCTTGTCTGAGTCAGTTTCCCCTATAAGACTCAAAGCTCTTTGAGGTCAGGGAGTGTCTCATTTACTCTGTGAAGCCCAGCTTACAGCATGGGGGCTGGGACATTGTAGGTACTCAAATATTTGTTGAATTAAATATGAAATGAATATGAAAATATATAAGTATGTACAAATGTATAAATGTATACATGAGTCTACGTTAAGTATAAAAGCTCCATAATTTACTTTTTTTTCTATTTTTTAAATTCAGTTTGTTTTATTGAAGTATAATTGATGTACAACATTATATTAGTTTCAGGGGTACAACATATTGTTTCAATATTTGTATATATTATGAAATGATCATCACAGTGTCTAGTTAGTGTCTGTCACCATACGTAGTTAAAGTTTTTCTCTTGTGATGAGAACTTCTAAGACCTATTCTCTTAGCAACTTTCAAATATGCAATACAGTATTATTAACTATAGTCACCATGCTGTATATTTCATCCCTATGATGTATTTGCTTTATAAGTGGAAGTAGATTTTACTGTTCAGAGATAACTACCCATTCAACTTAAAGACACAGATAACTGGATCACAAAATAAGCATTCTTTTCAAAATGGGACAGACATAATATAACACATACATATTCCATCCAAATTAAACGTTTCCACTGTTACCTGTTGCTCTGAAATTTGGGGAAGCTATAGGTACTGTTTGTACATATTTAGTTTCATCAGCATTGCCTTCAACCTGTATTGGAAATGGCAAGACCAAAAATTAGATCATGGAACACAACAGTTTGAGAGAATTAACTATTGACTGTACCATTGTAATAGCAGATGTATGTGGAAGACTGGGAACAGCTTTCTTGAAAAGCTGCTTTAAGAATGACAAACTCAGGCTTCCCTGGTGGCGCAGTGGTTGAGAGTCCGCCTGCTGATTCAGGGGACACGGGTTCGTGCCCTGGTCCGGGAAGATCCCACATACCGTGGAGCGGCTGGGCCTGCGCCTCCGGAGCCTGTGCTCCACAACGGGAGAGGCCACAACAGTGAGAGGCCCATGTACCGCAAAAAAAAAGAATGACAAACTCTACCATATAATCCAATAATTCCACTCCTGGGCATATATCCAGGAAAGATGAAAACTCTAATTTGAAAAGATATATGCACCCCAATGTTCATAGCAGCCCTATTTACAATAGCCAAGACAAGGAAGCAACCTAAATGTCCATTGACAAATGAATGGATAAAGAAGATATGGGGTGTGTGTGTGTGTATATATATATATATATATATATATATATATATATATATATATAATGGAATATTACCCAGCCATGAAAAAATAATTCAATGATGCCATTTGCAGCGATATGGATGGACCTAGAGATTATCATAGAGGTGAAGTAAGTCAGACAGAGAAAGATAAATATCATACGATATCACTTATATGTGGAATCTAAAAATCATGATACAAATGAACTTATTTATAAAACAGAAATAGACTCACAGACATAGAAAACAAACTTACAGTTACCAAAGGGGAAAGGAGGGGGTGAGGGATGAATTGGGAATTTGGGATTCACAGATACACACACTACTATATATAAGACAGATAAACAACAAGGACCTCCTGTATAGCACAGGGAACTGTATTCAATATCTTGTAATAACTTATAATGGAAAAGAATCTGAAGAATATGTATATATATATATACATATATATGTAAAACTGAATCACTTTGCTATACACCTGAAACATTGTAAATCACCTATACTTCAATAAAAAAAATTTTTTTTTAAAAATGACAAACTCTGTTGATGTGAATAAGCAATGAGGAGAAAACAGATGATGCCCAAGTCAGAATCCATTTTTGCACTCGGTATAGATGAAACATCTACAGTCTGTCAGGAAAATACAGTGTATCGGAGATACACAGAAGAATGAGATCTGGCCTTTTGCCTAAAGATGCTAAAGGGATAGTCTTGGAATAATTGAAAACAACTGAATAAGATAGCCTGGGTTGATCATGTGCCAATAAATACCATCTACTGAGCTTTCAAAGAACCACTGCTTCCTTATTAAAAATATCACATGTGTAATGTGAAAGGAAAAGCTGGTCAGTCTTTTCAGTTGCGGACAACCTTCACAAGACTCAGCTTCCAAAACAGAGCTGGGGAAATGCATATAAAATAAAGACGTTACTAAAACACTTGCTAATTGAAGAAAATACTTCAAGAAATAACAAACTAGCTTTGGTGTTTTCTCTTTGTAGGTGGTATTGTTTTTCGCAGAGGTCCACCTGGAGACGGTGGACTTCCAGGCCATACAGGGTCTCCAGGAATCCCAGGAGTCGATGGGCCCAAAGGTTGGTTCCATCAGTGATGTTTCTCAACTAGAATAAGCCATTCTCATCATCTTTATTATCACTGATTTTATAGTTCCCTGAGACAACAATGACCCCAAAATAGCAGACAGTCAGAGATGGCTTCTTTTCCAAAAGGATTATCTAATGGTATTTATTTATCTGGAAACGGATCATTTATTTAGCAATAAATTATCATTGGCTCTTCCTAGAATGTGGGTTGTAGCCTGCACTCAAGGAGAGAAACACTGAAATAGTAAATATTTAATACTAGGCTCTTGGGATTTCCTCTCTCAGAATGCAAAAAATAAGCTCAGATAAAGTAAGCAGGTATAATAGATGAATGATGTTTTTATTAATATGTACAATGTCCTAAATGATTTTCACTACATGAAAAATAATTTTAGACATAACAAATGATTGTGTGCTTGGAAAATATCTGTCCTTTCTAAGGACTCGGCATGGGTTTGTGAGTGACGCAAGTGTGTTCTCATTGCAGGGGAGCCAGGCCTTTTGTGCACACAGTGTCCTTATGTCCCGGGGCCTCCAGGCCCCCCAGGATTGCCGGGGTTAGATGGCGTAAAAGGATTCCCAGGTACAGACAACTTGCACACACGTATCTTTTCAAGTACCGAAAGGGTCGATTCACTGGGCAGGAAAAAAAGGCATCATACTGCTAGATGTCAGGATATGGTTTATATGAATTTGGAGGGAGACTTTCAAAAACACACTGTGTTAACATAAAGTAAGCCAAAAATCCCATAAAAGCTGGCATTTCCCCTTATTCCGTCTTAGTTGCTGAACTCTAGCAAACCACTGTGTTATCCAGGAATTGTAAACTCACTTTTCTGCAGGGAACTAGCTGGTAACTTGGAGGAGTGAAGCAGCCATACCAAACACACACCACTTTTTTCTTCCATAAAGAAATAAGCCCCCCAGGCTTCCCTGGTGGCGCAGTGGTTGAGAGTCTGCCTGCCGATGCAGGGGACACAGGTTCGTGCCCCGGTCTGGGAAGATCCCACATGCTGCGGAGAGGCTGGGCCCGTGAGCCATGGCCGCTGAGCCTGAGCGTCCGGAGCCTGTGCTCCTCAACGGGAGAGGCCACAACAGTGAGAGGCCCGCGTACTGCAAAAAAAAAAAAAAAGTGAAATAAGCCCCTGGGACTTCCCTGGCAGTCCAGTGGTTAAGACTCTGGGCTTCCACTGCAGGGGGTGAGGGTTCGATCCCTGGTTGGGGAATTAAGATCCTGCAGGCTGAGAGATGTGGCCAAAAAAAAAAAAAAAAAAAAAAAGAAAGAAACCGTCTCCCATTGTTTTTTTCAAGAGACATGACCCTTCTCAGTCTAATTTCTCATGTCCCCCCTTTTGATATCGTCATGGGCTATTTCATGCACTGTTTCACATTATTCTTAACCGTACAAGCACGATAACAAAGTCCACCAATGGCCCCAGTGCCGGGGAAGATAAGGAGTGGTGAGGACTGCAGTAAACTGAAGGGGCTATGCAGTAAGTGGGAAGGTGCCATCAGGCACTCAACTCTGGCCTGTTGTTACTTGGCAGCCTTTTAGGCTCTGTGCTAATAAATCTTCCAATTTTTCATGGGAAGAATAAAATTGGGATTTTTTATCTGAAATCTCATGTTTTAAAAAAATATTAGCTGTCAGCTTTTGAAGGAAAAAACATTTCATAGGCCAATATCCTGAGAGCTAAATAAAGCATATGTCGCTTCCCTTGTCGACCTCTGTGCCAGACCAGAACTCTGCACCTCAGCACTGTTGCTCCAGGCTGTCTCTGCCTCTGCTCTCCTACCTTCCCCTTCCCTGGTCATAGAAAGGACCATGGACAAAGCCTTGAAGTAGAAAACGTTTCTATTTTATTCCTCTGCCCCTGTGCCACTCTGCTGGCTCCCCAGGGCCTTCACGTGGTATCACACACCATCTAGGTTCTGCCATTAGCACCTTGGTCTATAGACACCATCCTCAAATGATTTCTCATTAACTAATAAGAGCTCTCAAGTTACAGAGCCCTTGCTCAGTGCCCTGGGCATGGTTCTAGATGTCTTCTGTGCCTCCATCCCTTATTCCTCATGTCAACCCTAGAGCTAAGTGTTACATTAACCCCATTTAACAGATGAGGAAGCTGAGGCATCAGACGACATAGTGAATAAATGGTAGAGCCTGACTCCAATCCAGACACTCTCCTCTAGAGACATGTTCCCGCCTTCTACACTGGCACCCCTTAATTGCTGTACCAGGCACTGCCCTTTGAGCCAAGTTAATCCAAAGCTCTACCTTTGGAGCTAAGAGCTAAAAGCTCTACCTTTGGAGATAAGAGCATGTTTGCAGTAGACATTTGCATTGACACAGGGTCTTCGGGGAGGCTTGGTCTCCGTCCAAAGCAGAAAGGCTTATGGTGGCAGCTACGAGCACTGTGGCCAGCCAGTAGAGGACATGCATTAGGGCAGGGATCCTCTGTCACCCTCAAATCCTACCCACTTCTTCATGAAGGCCTTGGTTACTTTGCAGTCACTGCCCCCTGACTCCCTGAGGCAAGCCTGACAGGAAAGGATGGGGCAAAGAACAGGGGGAAGTGTTTTTCCTACAGCTCCTATTTGACGCCCAAGTCTCTGGGGGAAATGTTAAAACAAAAACTAAAAGGAAGGGAGGAAGGTAAAGAACAAAAGGAAAGCCATCATAATTTTCCTACATCCCCAGAGTGATCTCTGGCCCAAGGCTAGTGATGCAGGCGGGCAGCTCACTGCTGTTAACCAACCAGTCGCATTGCTGTATTTTCCTTGGTTTTCCTACATTTGAGGTACTACAGGTATAGCTCAAAGAGATACATAAGCAGTAAAACTGTTTGGATTACTATACAAAAAATTCTCCTGGCTGAAATCTTGCAAAAAAAATCTGAATAAACATTTGTTAATAAACTGACCTGAGATCCATCCAAAATATCCTCTAAAGGGATCCTCTTTACAGAGATATTTAAATAGAGGAAATATAAAATAATACAGTAAAATGCAATTTGGCAACTGATATACAAAGCCTCAGAAAGATTTGTACCTGTTTGGACCTGCAGTTACACTTTTAGCAATTTATTGTAAAGGAAATCTTTGGATAAATTTGCAGAACTAGGGCTTCCCTGGTGGCGCAGTGGTTGGGAGTCCGCCTGCCGATGCAGGGGACACGGGTTCATGCCCCGGTCCGGGTAGATCCCACATGCTGCGGAGTGGCTGGGCCCGTGAGTCATGGCCGCTGAGCCTGCGCGTCCGGAGCCTGTGCTCCGCAACGGGAGAGGCCACAACAGTGAGAGGCCCACATACCGAAAAAAAAAAAATGTGCAGAACTAAATATCCAGAGGTATTTATCATAGCATTGTTTACAACAACTAAAGTTGAATAAGACAATCTAAATATCTAAAAATAGCTGTTAGCTGAATGAATGATGGTTCACATATACAATAGGCTACCATGCAGCCATTTAAAGGGAAGCTATAAGTCCATATTTATTGACATATGTACACTTTGATTCCAAAAATGTGTATTATGAGTCCTATGCATTTATGGATATAAAATTTTATGAGTAATGCACATGAAAATTTTGGCAAATATTGTCTTCTGGTGGTAGATTTATGCGTGATTTTTTTTAATTTAATTTAATTTTATTTTTATACAGCAGGTTCTTATTAGTTATCTATTTTATACATATTAGTGTATATATGTCAATTCCAGTCTCCCAATTCATCACACCACCACCGCCCCCATATGTGTGATTTTTATTCTTTTCTTTCTGTATAATTTTTTTTACAATGAACACCCATTACTTTTATCATTAGAAGAAATAAGTGTGTCTCCTTAAAATTATAAAGACAAGAATTTTATGAAGCTGAAGTTTAAGAGTTCTTGTTTTGAATGTTATCTCTTATTCCAGTTATTTACTCCCATTCTTACCTTGCACTGTGTGTTTTAATAAAGAAATTTTCTTTCTTCAGAAGAAAACATCCTATTTTCTTCACATACTGCATTACCCTGGCTATTCAGAGTTTGTCTTCAATGTATACTTAATAATTTACTGCTTTCAGGAAGACAGGGGGCAGCTGGCATTAAAGGAATCCCAGGGTCCCCAGGAAGCGCTGGTCTTCCAGGATTTCCGGTAAGATTTCATGGTTTTAAAGCTTTATTTAGTTTCAGTTTGGAAAATGGAGCACTCTGGAAATATGGTTGCACCCCATATAGGTTGTCATTTTGGTGCCTGGCAAGGAGCACTTAATAGTAAAGCACTTAGTAGATACTTGTTGATTGAATGAATAAATGAATGATGTGCGAAAGAATAAGTGAATGAATTAATGAATTTATAATCATTTCAAATGGTATCAGAGACAGAAAGCTGATCAGTGGCTGCCTGGGGCTGAGGCTGGGAACAGGGATGGACTGAAAATAGATTTGAGGGAATTTGGAGGAGTGGTGGAAACGTCTTAACACTGGATTGTGGGGATCGTGGCATGAATGTGTAAATTTACTAAAAATCATTGAATTGTATTCTTACAAAAGATTCATTTTATAATATGTAAATTATCCATCAATAAAGTTGTTAAAAATTTAAATCAGAAAGTTATACTTGGATAAATATATTTAAATCAAATTATCCATAGATGCATATTGAAATTTACCAAGATTCTAACATAATCTGAATTATGATGAAGGTTGTATCATATTGAATTATATTATTGTATATATATTGCATTGAATTACACTAACTGAATTTTTTTTATAGTTTTGGAAGAAAAAATAAAGCCAAAAAGCTTGAAATTTTACTTATGGGCCAAAGAAAGGGTCTGGAAAAAAATTCGTGTTCATTAAAATTGAAAAGTTCGTATTGACATTTTTTAATATTGACACAAGAACTGTACCCAAATGCAAGGTAGACTCATTTTTGTACCACCCTAGGGATTCCCGGGTGCTCAGGGTCATCCAGGACTTAAAGGAGAAAAAGGTGAAGCACCTCAGCCAGAGAGACAAGTGGGTGCCACAGGGGATCCAGGGCTCCGAGGACGTCCTGGAAGAAAGGGCTTGGATGGAATTCCTGGAACTCCGGGAGTAAAAGGATTACCAGGACCTAAGGGAGAACCGGTTGGTATCTAGCAACTTTTTTCAAATTACCCTCCCTCTGATGAAGGGCTCTAAAGTTAAGACATCAGATGATGTCTTTTCAAAAAATTGTTGGCCATTCAGCACAGTTCATCCCTCTAACAGCAGGATGAGGCATCTTCAAATGAGCAGTAATAACCCGAACAAATATTTATAGTATTTTGACAAAATAAATAGCACTCCATGGTTTTTTTAGCCCATAGAAAATTCTACATTGATAATGACCTTGTTTCATACACAAGTTACAATTCCACATTTGTATCAAATGAGTTTATAGGGAAGTTCAGAAAATGATTAATAATGGAAAGTTTTAGTCAACATTTTGGGGACAATGTTCATTCTTTTAAGTAAAAATAAATGCATAAGAGGACAAAATATTTAGGGTTTTGTCATTTGGGTAAATGTTTTGTCATTTACCATATTTAATTTTATATAATTCTGTCTCTTCATGGGATGGAATCTCTCACACGTTGAAGTGAGAGGTTCCTACCAGGATCTTTTTTTTTTTTTTAACATCTTTATTGGAGTATAATTGCTTTACAATGGTGTGTTAGTTTCTGCTGTATAAGAAAGTGAATCAGTTATACATATACATATACATATGTCCCCATATCTCCTCCCTCTTGTGTCTCCCTCCCACCCTCCCTATCCCACCCCTCCATGTGGTCACAAAGCACCGAGCTGATCTCCCTGTGCTATGCGGCTGCTTCCCACTAGCTACCTAGTTTACATTTGGTAGTATATATAAATCCATGCCACTCTCTCACTTCGTCCCCAGAATCTGTTTTTAAGTGTCATAGAGGCAGAGGCTGAGAACCTATCGCATGTATCTGAGAAGTTTGCAAGGCATGCTGCCCAGCCTGTTTTATGAAATCCCAGTTTCTCCCAGGGTTAATCAGTGTCGTCCAATACAAAGGGTTCCACCTCAAGCAGAGAAACTTGTCAAACAAATTTAAAGATTCACTCACAGACTCTTTAATATGAGAATATGAATAGTGACTCCCCAGGTTGTGGATATGATATGCAGACTTTCCTAAACCTTTTAACTACAAAACGCTTTTTGAGTGGAAGCAGCTAGCAGGGCCATTGTTTCAGACTCTCTTTGGCAAACTGTCAGCTGCCCCTCCAGAGTGGCAGTTATCCTTAAAGAGGGCTGGAGTCGGGAACTCTTTTGGTCTAATATCAAGACAGTTCATGTGATGCTTCCATTTGCATCACCCTAATTTTTTTTATTAGTTCTAGTAAAGAAGTCCCAGAAAGTAAGAGAAAATCAAGGAACTGATTTGAGTCTTACACCCTGCAATTATAAAAGAAGGATTACTCAGTCCTGCATTGACACTAAACAATTAAAAATCCAGTAAACAATAAAAAATAAATCAAATTTATTATTCGGGGCCATGTTGGAGAAGAAGGGGAACTTTGATTATTTTGTCAAATTCAACTTCTTTAAAATAAACAACGCATTTTCAAAGTGACAGACTATGGAATTAACAACAAAAAAAACACTTTATAAGAAAAAAAATACTATAGATAGAATATCTCCTTTATAATGAAAATACCTGGTGAAAAACCAATCAAATTAAAGTTTGCTGTACTGATTTTATTTTAGAAATGTGCCAGTAACATGAATGTCACCTCTAATGCCATTTGAGTTGTTGACCAATTTGAGCTAAGTTTTGGGGGCTGTTGTCATATGTGGCATCCCATTGTAGGACACCTTAAGTGGGACTCAAGAGAGTTAATGAAATGTTGCTGGATTCCAAAGGGCAAAACATCAGACATCATTCAGTGCTCTTATTTTAGGAACAACGCCCTTCAGGTAACAACTGCTTTTTAATTCAAGATCTTCTCCGTGACAACCTAACTGGTATTCGTATTCATGGTGAGGTTAGCCTGTGTAAAGGGATACTGGATGAATCACTATCCAAACATATTTCTATTGTTACAGGCCCTGAGTGGGGAGAAGGGGGACCAGGGTCTTCCAGGGGGTCCTGGCATCCCTGGGTCCCCAGGACCTGTAGGACCGGCTGGACCATCAGACTATGGACCTTGGGGAGAGCCTGGTCCAAAGGGCTCCCAAGGACTTCCTGGAGCCCCTGGACTACCTGGAGAAGCCGGTTGGTTAGTTTTCTTTCCAGTCCTGTTTTCCTGTGGAGTGGGTTGGTGGTTCCTAGCACTAGTGAAACTCCCTCAAGACTAATGAATGTATAGAAACATGCTTCTAGTAAATAGACGATGTCAACTTGTAGACACTGGGAAATAACATGTAGGATATGGTAGAGATAATCCTCTTTTTCCTTGTTACTGAGCAGTACAGCTGAAATTTCTGAGGAATAGTCTATATCCATTACTGATATAAATACACGCAGTGAATAGATCCTAAGAGGTGAGTGGAAGTTAGCTACAATAAACAAAGGGAAGGCAAAAACCTATAGGGCTGATCTTGAGAAGCCTCTTCCTGGGCCCAGGGCCCACTCATGTTATTGCAAATTTGTTCTTTTTGATTCATAACCTCATAAATGATTTCTAAATAAAACTTCAAAGTATCTAAGACAAATGAAGAAAAATTGTCTTGATAATAAAGTCCCATTAATTTTGGGATCCACGTATACTGAACGTACTTGCGGGATTCAGGGGGGATTTGATCCTCAATGTTTATCCGTGGTGGAGAACATGGCGAAAGATGAGAATTTCACATTACTGACGGTGTTAAGCAAATAATGCTACCATGGTCGTGTTTTACTTCTAAAACCACTTTAGAGACCCAAAAAACCACTGGTCTCCAAATCTTTTTATAGCATCCCTCACCAGGAATAAAATTTTGAGTGCAGTATCCCCAGTAGTATTCACATACAGGTGACCCTCAGATAACGTGGGAGTTAGGACGGGCAACCCTCTACGTGTATAGCTTAGGGTCAGCCCTCCTATGTGTGGTTCCTCCGTATCTGTAGTTCATGTAATACTCTAGTATTTACTATTGAAAAAATCAGTGAATGAGTGAACCCTCATGGTTCAAACTCGTGTTGTTCAAGGGTCACTAGTATATTATAAATTGTATGCCTGCACTTCTGTCCACACACATATGTAAAGCTTATTTTGTGATTATTCATAAATGTGTATTTTTTTCTACACCTTACCTTTGAGGCTGCTGTTCTAATCCAGGGATTGGCAAACCATGGCAGACCGCAGTCTCAATCCAGCCCATCTCCCACTCATGTATAGTTCCCAAGCTAAGAATGGTTTTTATATTTTTAAATGATTGGAAAAAAAAACTTTTGAATAATATTTTGTGACATGTAAAAATTATATAAAATTCAAGTTTCATTGTCTATATAGTTGTATTGGCACACAGCTATGCTCATTTATTTACAGATTGTTCCTGGCTACTCTCACACTAGGATAACAGAGTTGAGTAATTGCAACAGAGAACCACCTGGGCCATAAAGTCTAAATTATTTACTATCTGGTCCTTTACTAAAAATGTTTACTCAGCCCTCTTCTAATCCATCTTCAAATCTTCTTCTGTTCTTTCTAAATGTGAATTTTTAGTGAAGGACTCCACTGTCATGAAATATATTATTACCAAATTTTCCCCATCACATTACTGTAAACTTATCCTTTCTATAAATATATGAATATATGGACAATACTGATCACTAGCATGTTTTTAATATTGGCCACTGTGGTCAGAATGTTATCTCAAATCTTTACCAGTGGCACAGGCATTATTTTCTCAACACATGAGGAACTTATGTTAAAAAACATGCCCAAGCTCACAGACCTTACAAAGAGCAGGGCCAAGATTCAAGCCCAGATCAACTTCTTAGGCCTCACTTCATGTTTTGTCCAATAAACCATACTGCCTTCCTGTGAAAACTAGTCACCCAATAAATAAATATCCTACTAGTATTCGCCAGCAGTTAGGCTGAATTCCATATTATCAATATTTTTAAAAATAGGCTCTCGGGATTTCCCTGGTGGTCCAGTGGGTAAGACTTCGGGCTCCCAATGCAGGGGGCCCGGGTTCAATGCCTGGTTGGGGAACTAGATCCCACATGCATGCCGTAACTAAAGATCCCACATGCCGAAATGAGTGAAGATCCTGCGTGCCACAACTAAGACCCGGTGCAGCCAAAAAAAATAAAATAAATAAATAATCGATCAATAAATAAATACATATTAAAAAAAATAGGCTCTCTTTTAATAGACCAGCATATTGGGCTCTTAATTTTAAAAAGGCTTAGACAATAGACAGTAGATGCTTACCTATATTTGTCAGTGGAATTTCTATGAGCTGGTCATCTTTAAGCCAGTTTTGAAGCCTATGGAAGCAGATTATTTTTTATATTCCTTAGGGTATGTTTATGAAACCCTTATAATTGTGTTTTTCCCTTCTGAAGAAAGAAAAGCTTCAATACACATGCCAATCTTATGATGCAAATTTTCTTAAGGTCCTAAGGGAGAAATCGGTGTTTTGACACCAGTTCCAGGGCCCCCAGGACCTCCTGGGGCCCCAGGCCGTGCTGGCCCCCAAGGTCCACCTGGTGAGTATCCCTTTGCCACATCCGGTACATGGCATCAGATGGCACCCTGACTCTCCTAGTTATAACTCTCCCATTCTAAGGAAAGCATATAGTCACTGGCTCCAAAAAAACAGTGCAGGCCAGAAGGGACAAGCCAACAGACAGGAGACTTGCTGTTGTCCTTTGAGGTTATCCAGATTATTCCTGTTAGTGCTTCTGATTCCAAAACAGAATCTCTACAATTACTTAAGAGGAATTGGAATGCAGAACAATCTTCATGGATTTCTGGTGGAGAAGCAAGGAATGTGGGCTGGTGTTTAATCAGGACAGTTCCCACAGCTTCTTCATTTGAAAACTTAACTTCTTTGCCAACATCATCTAAAACTTAACTTTGCATTGATGGAGGGAGGCATATCATTCAAGATATCAAGACTATTTCTTTTTAGGAGTTAAATTATATTTTCAAAATTATTTGCACCTCCTAATGATTAGCTCATTGCATAGAAATGGGGAGGAAGGTGGGGTTATTATTTCTTAATTTCCAAAAAGATCTGGGATGACCCAGAAACAAACATTTTGTTTTAAGGCAAGATAAAGGGAAGGTGCTGATGTATATGTATGCATGTTTTTAAGGTATCCCTGGATCCACAGGAAAATGTGATCTGGGTCTTCCTGGGCCTGATGGTGAACCAGGAATTCCAGGAATCGGATTCCCTGGGCCTCCTGGACCTAAGGGTAAGTTTTAAAAGATTTCTAAACATAAGGTTCTTTGTGGATATTTATAAAATATAAATGCATATAATGAATAATATAGGAAGTATCCATTAAATCCTTTAAAATCATGTTTTCCACCAGTCTTAAATGGGAAAAAATCCTTACTATAATTTTAGCGAAAAAGGGAGAATTCACATTGATTTATGCAATCTCATCGCAGTCATATTTTTTAAAGTACATAGAAAAAAAGTAAGGAAATTCACTAAAATGGTAATAGTGATTCTTCTTGATTGTGGGATTATGAGGAATTTATTCTTCTTAATAAACGCCTGTACTTTGTACATTTACCCATTTCTTCGCCTTATACATTTCTTTTATAATAAAAAAAACTGTTAAATCACAGATAGCTGATCTCCCTATATACTCCCAAATAAATTATAGAAGTTATTTTCCTTTAGGGAAAAATGCTGTTTCTCATCAAAGTGGGAAAACACTCCAAAGAAATCCAGATGCTAAGAACTCAAACAGTAACCTGAGGCTCCCTGCTGACAAATACATCAAAGTCCTGTCCAGGATGACATATGAGTAATCTCAGTCCCTGGGATGTCCCATAGAACTTCAGATTTTATGATAATTTCATGTTTGTTTCAATATTGTTTAAAGTGCTTATCCAAATATAATCCATTTTTTGGTGCTTCATCTCTTACATTAATATGTCAGCAATGTTTATCACACATCAGTTCTGCCCAAATAGAGGAATATTGATCTCAATTTGTGAGTATTTGAAATAGAAAACATAATCACATTTCTCACATGGTCCCAAGAATGACTTTGACTCCAGTTTCTTAGATTTCTTCCCAGTGATCTTGAAGTAATGCAACCTGGCCCATGTTTTAGCCAAGTGCTTCGTGGACCCTGCCTTGAGACATTGCATCCTAGTTTGTAACCCTATGGATTTGCCTTCTGGAAGGAAACTGTAAACTATGGGAAACAGAACTAGCATAAAGGCTTCTTGAAAGTGGAGATTCAGAATTTCCCAGTTGAACCTAATGAATCCCATGAAATAACTGTGAATTTAAAATTGGTCAAATTAGGGACTTCCCTGGTCGTCCAGTGGGTAAGACTCTGTGCTTCCAATGCAGGGGGCCCGGGTTCTATCCCTTGTCAGGGAACTAGATCCCACATGCATGCCACATCTAAGAAGCCCACATGCCACAACTATGAGCCCACATGCCACAAAGAAGATCCCATGTGCCACAACTAAGACCCGACACAGCTAAAATAAATAAATAAATGAAATTGGTCAAATTAGGGCACAAAGGAACTCTCTGAACGCAGCCTTGCTCTACCAGGCTTTCCTCTTTTGAACCACAGACCAGAGGAAAAGATGTGTGTTAACTCCTTTCTCAACTCTCCTATTATAAATGCGTAAAAGAGAAGTTAATGATCAGTGGCTATTATAGAGCTTTAGGAAGTAATTCTCTTGAGCAACCCATGTTAAGAAAGGCTACCTGGATGCTGGAAATGCTTTACATCTCAATCTGGGTCATGCTTGCATAGATATATAGACACATTTAAAAATTCATTTGGCTGTACACAGTACGCAAAATATACTTTTTAAAAAAGGCACCCAAATGGTCAATCGGTATCAGTGGTTTAAAGAATTGCTCAATCAGACTTTAGTGGTGCTAAACAACAAGAGTGGAGAAGGTAATTTTTTAAACTGGGAACCAATGTAATCTGATTTGGAATTGACTTTTTTTAAGTGCTAATTTAGCAGTTGGCATTCTCATCATTTAAACTTTCATAAAAATATCTAAGAGCTACTGTTCAGAATCTTTTAAGACCTGTCTTACAACCTTGTTATTTTTTCTCTGTAGGAGACCAAGGTTTTCCAGGAACAAAAGGATCACCAGGCTGTCCTGGAGAAATGGGAAAGCCAGGGTTACCTGGAAAGCCAGGCCTCCCAGGAGTCAAGGTCTTTGAGAATTAAAATTCAGACTGATATAGGGGAGGGGAGGGGAGGGGCAGTTACAGTCAGCCAGTTAGGATGCTTTGTGTGTAGAAATTGTCAATATATTTGTAGATGATGAAGATGCCGACTTTTTAAAAAATTTCTCTGAACCATCACTCCCCTTTAGAAAGGAGAATAGAAGGTGTAAGAAGACCACTTTGCCTCTCTATTTCTTCCTTAACCTTCAGAAACATTCAGAGTACTTAAAATGGGAAAACTCTAGAAACAGATGTGGCTATCTATGAGAAAAACTATCAAAAGGAGAGACATCTAGACTGTTTATAGAAAATTCCACAGTCTTCTTAAAAAGTGGAGGCTATGAAGAATTACTAAGCACAGTTTTATTTAAAAAGTCAGCAACTACAATTGAGAAAGGAAAGTGGATGGAATGTTGGTGACTGTGCAAAAGGGACATAGAACCTCCATCACAGAAACGTTATTTTCAAGTAAATAGCCCTAAAGACCGGTCAATAGTCAATAAGGATTTGAAAGCATGATACAGTAAAAGTAACGTAATTTCTGTGCTATAGGGAGAACCAGGACTAGCCATGCCTGGAGAACCAGGAGCACCAGGTTTGCCAGGAGAAAGAGGCAACTCTGGGGAAAATGGAGAAATTGGACTCCCTGGACTTCCAGGTCTCCCTGGAGTTCCAGGAACTGGAGGGCTTGATGGACCACGAGGTAAAATAGCAAGTGTGATTACTTTTCACCACTGTGAACTCAGCTAAAATGCTGCACATTGAATGGGTAGGTGCTCTAGGGGTCAAGAACTCTTCTCAAACTTCTAGCTCAATAAATTGAACGTGCGAGGCTTAATTAACTTTCCATTCAAATTTCCATTCCATTGCTGCCCTACCTTTGTCCCCTCTTTCTTCCTTTCTTCCTTCTTTCCTTTTTAATGAGTGTCCTCTCTATAAGACATATCAATGGTATTAACTATAAGTTCGATTCAGGGGGGAAAGTTATAAGAGAATGACTGGGATAGCAATACTAGGACCTTGGGTTTTGGCACCCGATTGTATTCTTGGACTCTATTTTGCAGGGGATCCAGGGCAGCCTGGACCACCTGGAGAAAGAGGCCCCCCAGGAAGGTGCAAAGAAAGTCTCCGTGGAACTCAAGGACTTCCAGGCTTAAATGGATTGAAAGGGCAACAAGGTAGGGGGAGGCCCTTGAAACCAGTCACCAGGTGGGCAGATGACATGGGACTCCTGCCCTGAGTTTTGCTGCTTAACATGAGAACGATCCGGTAACAAGTCCTGACCACTGTTCAATGGGAAAAGTGATTTCAGAAACAAAAACCTGTTGTCATGAACTTGTTACAGTGAATACCAACTATAGAGTAAGAGACCTGAAGTTACTACAGTAAAATTGGTTTGTGTCTTGTATGCAAGAAAATATGAACAATGAAGATATATACAGATGTATACTTACATATATATATATACATATAAACTCTCAAATAAGTTTTATCTTTAATACTTTCATAGGTGTATTAAAGTGGTAAATGTATCCTTATTATTGAAACAGAGTGAATGTATGCAAAGATGTATGTTCACAAGTTACAAACTAAAATACACAGTTGGTTGCTTTACAAGCAACATAAAAGAAAGGGTATGAAAATAAATCTAAAGTATGAAGGCTAGGCGGTCATGGGAAACTTACTATCTTTTTCGCTCCTCTCAACCAGATCTGTGAACTGTTTCTGGGGGAAAAAATCCTTTAGAACTCGCCTATTATACTTCTTATATGTTCACAAACAAAATTTTGGCCAAGAAGTTAATTGTTGTAGTGGTGCTGTTATTGTTTCTAGAAGCATCTGGTGGCTTGCCGCCACGTGAGTGGCTCTGTATGAATTCTGCCGGTTAAAGACTGCGCCACGGTCAGAAAGTGCATTCCCAAGATGTGCCTGCAGGACTAGAAAATAAATCTAAATTCTACACTATCATTACTTCATGAATCATTGAAACAGAATGTTAAATCCAGAAGGGATCTTAGAATTTTACAAAAGGGGACCTAAATCTATCAATTAGAAAAGTGTGTGGTTTGCCCACAATCACAGAGCTAAATATTTACAGCCATAAAATATATCTGGAGTTGGTGTGGAAAGCAATCGTGCATTCATTCATTCATTCATTCATTCATATATAGGCAGAAGAGGCGAAACGGGGCCAAAGGGAGACCCAGGTATTCCAGGCTTGGATAGGTCAGGATTTCCTGGAGAACCTGGACCACCAGGAATGCCGGGTCATCGAGGGGAGATAGGACCACCTGGTACAAAAGGATATCCAGGAAATCCAGGATTTTTAGGGCCACCAGGTACCCTTTATGTGCTTTTGTTTTTCTTCTTCTCTGTTCTTCCACATATTCCTTTTAAGGTAGCTGTGTAAACTAGAGACAGGCATAGGCTTTTGACTCTAAGCTTCTCTTTCATTTAGTATAAGTTTTTCTTCTGAGTTATTTGCAAGGAGCCAGAGGGCTGGGAACTGGTGGTAGTGGGATGGTCAAATTTCACAATTACCCACAATATGACTATTTTTGCTGTGTAATCTTGTTAATATATTACTAGTGAAATATATTTGCTAGTACTTTGTTGAAATTTTTTGCATCCATATTTATAAGGGATACTTACTGGTCTGTTTTCTTGTGATGTCTTTGTCTGGTTTTGGTATCAGGGCAATGCTATCTTATTGAACAAGATAGGAAGTGTTTCCTCCTCTTGTGTTTTCTAGAAGAGTTTGTGAAGAATTGATATTCTTTAAATATTTGATAGAGTTCACCAGTGAAGTCACCTGGGGCTGGGCTTTTCTTTGAGAGAAGATTTAAAATTACTAATTCAATCTCTTTGCTTCTTATAGATCTATTCAGATTTTCTATTTCTTCTTGAGTCAATTTTGGTAATCTGTGCCTCTTCTAAGAATTTGATTTTCTGGCCTGTCATTGTTCATAGTATCCCCTTATAATTCTTTTTATTTCATTACTTTTTATGGTTTATATGTTTGGGGGAGAATATTTCAATAGTCTTCTCATGGCATAAGGACCTCACTGATCTCTCCTCCAGAGAAGAGTCCAGAATAAGAACTTAATCTGCTAATTAACCTTTCATTGATATTATTGAGCTACTATCATATGTCATCACTGTTCCAGGCCCTAGAGACACATTGGTGGATAAGACTCCACCTCGAACAATGGGGAACACAATAACAAACACATTTAAGAACTGAGTTCATCTAGCGACAAATGCTGTGAAGAAAGTAAAATAAGGGAATATAACAAAGTTATTGATCAAGGGTTGGGAGGAGGGAATGCTCCAGAACTTCAGCATATTTTCTCCTCATCCACAAGTGTGATTTGCTACCAACTTCCACATCCATGATGTAAAAAAAGACCATTTACTGACCCATCTCCTAGACAAGTGCGATTATTTTCCTGTTTACAGAAACCATTTTTTCAACACTCTTTCTCTCCTTCTAAGTATAATTCATTTTATTTTATGGAGTATTTCGCTTTTCTCATTCTTTACAGCATGTGCTGCCTTGTGTTAATTTGTTTCCATAGGTGAAAAAGGAATGATTGGGATAATGGGGGTACCTGGAAACGTTGGCCCTCCAGGGCCTCCTGGGAAGCCAGGCACCCTGGGACAGAGGGGTAAGTGATAGAATATCTTTCCAGCTATCAGGAGGCATGAACAATGTTCATTTAATTAGCAGAAAAATAAATTTTATTCTTTGAGGAGAAAGTAGTTCTGAGAAAAACTTATATTTGATTTTGCAGTTTTCTGTATTCCTTTGTCCCTTTGGAATAGTCATATTTTCTCCCTACAGGCTTAGACCACTATCCTCATGTGGCTGCCTGTTTGGGGGCAACTATTTATCAAGTTCTCAGCCCTGTTAACCTTTTTTGGTTTATCTGTCTTGTTTTGTTTTATGGAAAGCACTGTTAACTTTTGAATCCTCATGAACTTTTAAAGAATTAAGGAACTGATGTTGTTACACCTGTTTCTTAGGGACCTTTGGAATTCCAGGAGTAAAAGGCGAGAGAGGATCCCCAGGTGCCAAAGGGGAACAAGGAGATAAAGGAACTCCAGGGCCTCCTGGGATATTCCGCTTAGTCGGGGACAAAGGGGAACCAGGACTCAAAGGTACAAACGTTCTTACGTTTAGAATCAGAACATCAGAGCTGATTCTGGGACTAAGAAATTATCCAGGAAAATCCCTTTAGTTGACATATGAGGACAGTGAGGACCAGGATTTAATTTCCTGCCCAAGCTTACAAAGCCAGTTGGTGACTGAGTTGGACTAGAACTGGGTTTTGTGTGCCTTGAACAGTAATATGTTGCCTCCTTAAATCGTAACTTTTTATTTCTAAGTTAATTCTGCATTTTGGTCTGCTGTCTTTAAATTTTCACTAGCCAATCTTTAAATTCTAAGCTTCAAAGGCCCCTTTTGCCAAGTATGGTGAAAATTAAACCTTTAGAAAATTCAACATAAAAAACTTCCCTGGCTGGAATAGAAACCTCCACCCCAAATTCAACTCTATTCTATCAGCTGCCAGGGTGAATTTTTCTGATTGCATCTAAAAACTGCTTCTTATACTCAGAATCCTTTGGAGAATAATTACTAAAGAGAAAATATGTTTTGATTACAAATCAATGCCTTAAAATGCTGCTATTTGTTAGCTATAGCTGTTAAGCTCAAATTCAAACCCATTCAAATTATTTCAAGTTATTTAAGCACTTTGTATGACAGGTTTTTTTTATATGATCAATACAGCCAATATCAAATCAAAATTTAAGAAGGTTTGCCTTGCAGTCTTCCTGATCCAGTCTAACCCCAAGTAACTTTAATAAAACAAAGGATTTCTGGGTAAAATTAAATGTTTGCAGGTCAAACTTATATAGCAGGGAAGAATAAAAGAAAAATGTGTTTGTAGTTGCAAAACCATATCAAGTTTTGAATAATTTGTAATCAACTTTGAGAAGTTAGATTGTAAGATTTGCTTTAAAAGTTCTGGATAGAGTTCTGTAGACCAGGCTGGCAAGACTGAATAGCTGTCTCTCCCAGAATTAGGAAGGACTTCACAGAGGTGACATTGGACCAGGGTTCTGGAGAGTGATTGAATCCAACTAATTTGCTAACTTAAAAAAGGATAATCAGGGACTTCCCTGGTGGTCCAGTGGTTAAGAATCCAATCTGCCTTCCAACGCAGGGGATGCGGGTTTGATCCCTGGTTGGGGAACTAAGATTCCTCATGCTGAGTGGCAACTAAGCCCGCGTGCCACAACTAGAGAGAAGCTTATGAGCCACAACAAAGATCCCGCGTGCCACAGCTAAAACCCAATGCAGCCAAATAAATAAATAAATAAATATTTTTAAAAAAATAAATAAAAATAAAATAGCCATCTGGCCTTTTGCTATTCCTCAAATGGGCCAAGCTTTAAAAATAAATAAATAAAAGGATAATCATTGGGGAAAGAATCAGATTTTTTTCTATAAAGGAAAATTAGCAAGTAAAGGCCTTTTGGGTAGTCCCCTTTAATCTGCTGTCAAGGGGATGGTTTAGTTCTGGGTGCAAACAGAAGACTGCATTACATTTTAAACAACAGAATAGAAAGTAGTATGAATTTTATAAAATTCTGCTAGAACTGGTCTAAGCCAAGATGTAAAAAAAAAAAATACTGGCACAAGTGTCCAGTCTTCATAAACTGTCAGACACCACTTCACTGGATTATTCTAGATGATTTAGGTAGTGTTGCAAACATTTTGAAAAAAAATATGAATAGCATATCTATGCCTACATAAACTAAAATTTGGCTCTAACATCATGAATGCACAATGGGTACTAATTTACAATTAAAGAATTGTTTCTGTAAAATATATAGGGACACATGCTATTTTTATGCTTCTAGCAAAGTACAAGGTGCATGGAAGCTGTCCTACATGTTTCCTTTTGGTTTTTCAAACCCACAACCAAGGAGCAGAAATAGAACCACAACAACAACAAAAGATTATACTATCTAGGCCTCTCTAATTTCTATATGATTCATTTTTCGTCTGAGTTTCTGACTTAAAGACATCCACTGCAAATGTGGAAGAGCTACTGAAGGTATGAAAAGCACAGTCGTCCTCTCCTCAAGGAGTCTGCATGGAAGATTTAGGCATATGTACAAAAAGGTAAAGAACAATACAAAAGAACTGTTATGCTATTTTAGCAAAGACCTGTGAAGCCCTTCCCACAGGCAGGTACTGTTCCAAGCTTTACAAATATTGACTCATTTAATTCTCACAACAACCCTAGGAGTAGGTTATTGCTGTCATCCCATTTTATAGATGGGAAATGGAAAGGTCAAATTACTCAGTGTCACTCTGATAGGAAGTGCAGAGATGGACCTCACACTGATGTTGTTGGTTCCAGAGTCCATACTCAGCCTTCTCACTATGCTGCCAGCTGGGTACCACTGGCAGTGAGCCTTGTGGGAGATGAGCAAAGCAGAAAACACCTCAACCAGGGTAGTCAAAGAAGCCTCCATGAGCACAGGGAGCTATATTCAGTATCCTGTAATAAACTATAATGGAAAATAATATGAAAAAGAATTTATACATGTATAACTAAATCACTTTGCTGTACAACAGAAATAACACAACATTGTAAGTCAACTATACTTCAATAAAATAAATTTTTAAAAAAAGAAGCCTCCATGAAGAAGGATTTAAATTGTGAGTAGGTTTCAGATGAGCAAGGAATACTCTTGGCTTAAAATCTTTCCAAGTCTCCCCTTGCTTTAAGAATTCAGGTTTCTTTGACTGGCATCCAGGTTTCTTTATCACTTGCCCTTTGCCTACTTCTCCAGCCACATGACATTTATTTACTTAGCAATTATTTTTTAGTACCTACTGATTAGGCATTTTTACTATGTCCTGAAGACACAGAGGTGAACAAAGCAGAGGTAGTATTCTGGTCATGAGGAAACTTACAGCTTAGTAAGGGAAAGAAACAATAATGTCTCTGTAAACAATTTATATCCAGGGCCTGGTAGTAAATATCTTAGGCTTTGTGGACCACATATGACACCTGTTGCATATTCTTCTTTTGTGTGTGTTTGTCTGTTTACAGCCCATTAAAAATATGAAAACATCCTTAGCTCTCCAGCCATGCAACATCAAGCCAAATTTGGCCCACAGGCAGTTGTTTGCCACCCCTTAAAAACCAAAGCAAATGAATAAACTAAGTGATTTATATTTTTAGGTTATGATAAAGGATATAAATGGGAAAAAAAACAAAAGTTACAAAAGAAAATATTCTAACTCCCTGCTACTCACCACTCCTTTGCACATGTTATTTTCTTGCCTAGAAATTCTGTCCCATTCCATGCTTTCTCCACCCAGCTAGCTCCCACTTGCTCTTCAAGACTGAGCTTAAAAAGATCCCCTCTTTTCGGGCTTCCCTGGTGGCGCAGTGGTTGAGAGTCCGCCTGCCGATGCAGGGGATACGGGTTCATGCCCCGGTCCGGGAAGATCCCACATGCTGCGGAGCGGCTGGACCCGTGAGCCATGGCCGCTGAGCCTGCGCGTCCGGAGCCTGTGCTTCGCAACAGGAGAGGCCACAGCAGTGAGAGGCCCGCATACCACACACACACACACACACACACAAAAAAATATATATATATATATATATATACATATATATATATATATCCCCTCTTTTTCAGGAACCTCCATACTGTTCTCCATAGTGGCTGTATCAATTTCCATTCCCAGAAACAGTGCAAGAGGGTTCCCTTTTCTCTATACCCTCTCCAGCATTTACTGTTTGTAGATTTTTTGACGATGGCCATTCTGACCGGTGTGAGGTGATACCTCATTGCAGTTTTAATTTGCATTTCTCTAATAATTAGTGATGTAGGAATAGAAACGGAGAGGTAGAGAACTGACGTGTGGACACAGTCGGGGAAGGGGAGGGTGGGATGAATTGGGAGATTAGGTTTGACATAAATACACTACCATGTGTAAAATAGATAGCTAGTGGGAACTTGCTGTATAGCACAGGGAGCTCAGCTCAGTGCTCTGTGATGACCTAGATGGGTGGGATGGGGGGCGAGGTCCAGGTGGGAAGGGATATATGTATACCTATAGCTGATTCACTTCACTGTACAGCAGAAACTAACACAATATTGTAAAGCAATCACACTACAATTAAAACAAAAATCCCCTCTTCTCAAAATTCTTCCCGGTAGCCTATTGTGCCCAACTCTGTTACAGAAACTATCACACTGGGTGGTAATTTTTTACTTGGTTGTCTCCCCAGTTAAACACTAAAAACTTGGGAAAAGAGAACTTGATTTTTCTATGTCTCCAGCACTTAGAACAAGACCTGTCTATTAATTAGGTACTCAGCGCGTATGTGAATGAATGAATATGTAAGCAGGGAAACAGCCAAGGGAAGTGAATCTGCTTGAGAAAAGGCACAAGCTGCAGCCATGGATAGATTGTAGAATGTTTCAAGTGCCAGTGAAAGGAGTCTGTCATTTACTCTGTAGGCAAAAGAGATTCAATGAATATTTTTGAGCAGGGGAATGTGGTCAAAGCCATGTTCTAGGGAAGGTAGGATAGTGTTGTGGGAAACTTATGAGGCTTCTAGCCTACAGAACTGGATTCAAATCCCAGCATTACCACTAACTGATGGTGTGACTCTATATTATTTCACTGACTTCTTAAAGAGTCTCAATTTTCTCATCTCTACACCCTATCTGGAAAGGCTCAAGAATACACTGAGGTTTCCTGAAGATTAAATAAGATAAAAGAAAATAATGTCTTCCATAAACCAGTTACTTAATAAATAATAGTTGTAATAAATGGATTAAGAATGAAATAGTCCAGACAAGAATAGTAGTAGATAATCCTCTGTCATTATTTAAACAAAAAAAGAAGCTGTATTTAGGCCACTAGTTCTTAAAATGTTGGTTCAAGGTGTAAATGTTATGAAATTTGCTAGAGTTCTTTGAGAACTAACTCGTGCCAGGCACTGTGCTAATGCTTTTCATGTATTACCTCTTTTAATCTTCTTTTTAAATAAAATATAGGCCCAAATCTGCCCATACTCTTAACAAATATGCTATGTTGTATTTCAATAATAGCTAAAAAATTTTAATCAGGATGTGGATAAGCCTGATAAAATTCTAACCTGTATTTTTAATACATAGTTTTTAACTTTAGGACTTGCAGGGAAGCCTGGTGAGAAAGGAAACAGGGGCATTCCAGGGTTACCAGGTTTCAAAGGACTCCAAGGGCCACCTGGACCACCAGGATCACCAGGTATAGCTGATTCTCTAATAGAAATATCAGGTGTTAAGTTTTCCTAGATCTAAATGTAACAAAAATGTGTTTCTAGAATATGAATTCTGCCCCAACAGTGTTCCAACAGAAATTTGCTTCTTATAATTTAACCAAATTATATTTCTTATAATTTAACCAAATTGTAGTCAGCCTTTATTAACTAAAAAATGTTAACCTACATGAAGTTCTGTTTTGCACTCAAAATTTTATTTTGAAATAGCTGATATGTATTCTAAACTATAATTTATTACAACTCATATATCCTAGAAGAAAGTAAGATAATGCTTTAGAGGTTTTCAAATTTTCCTCTTTCTATTTTAACAAGTTATCGAGTTTGCAAAGTAATTTTTTAAACAAATAATGTAGCCCCCTATTCCCCGTGACCACATCTGTGATGAAATTTATTGCATTGTAATAAAATTTCCATATTGCATTTGAAAATCTGTTACTATATTGTCACAGGAGTCCCTCTTTCCTGCTGGCTTTGGTCTTAGGATGATTCTGATGTTTGAAATCCAGGCCTGCTGACAAAAATCTAACTTTCTCTAATTTTACATTTTCTGAGTCACCAGTCCCTTCCTTATTTGAAGGCATAAATGCAGCTAAACAAGTACCTAAACCAGATGGTCTGGCTGCGCTGGATTCATTCATTTGTGCAAGCAACAAGTGTTTATTGAGCATCTACTATATCCAGGAACTACACAGAGCGTATGACTATTTATTTGTTCTCAAGACTCCAGAGGAGATCCAGGCAGCATTGGGAATCCTGGTGAGCCAGGGCCACGTGGTGTGCCAGGAAGCATGGGAAACATGGGGGTGCCAGGTAATGCATAATGTCCTGTTACAAGCCTACAACCTCAAGATGGGTCCTAATTCTAGATTTTCTGTGTTGTCATTTTGGTTTTCCACTTGGTAGAAAGTTGGTGTAAAACAACTAGATTTGCTTCTAGACAAATGTACTGTATGCAACCAGAACATGAGTGAGAACAAAATAAATATTTACATTGTGTAAAAATCATCCATTAAGACTACCTGTTTTTAGTTTTTTAAGGAACCTCCATACTGTTCTCCATAGTGGGATGTATCAAGTTACATTCCCACCAACAGTGCAAGAGGGTTCCCTTTTCTCCATATCCTCTCCAGCATTTTTTGTTTGTAGATCTTTTTGATGATGGCCATTCTGACGGGTGTGAGGTCATACCTCATTTTAGTTTTGATTTGCATTTCTCTAATAAGCGGGATGGGGGCGTGGGAGGGAGGTCCAAGAGGGAGGGGATATATGTATACATATAGCTGATTCACTTCATTGTACAACAGAAACTGACACAACATTGTAAAGCAATTATACTCTGATTTTTAAAAAATTGAAAAAAAAAGAAAAAGACTACCTGACACATCAGTGCTTCTGAAAAACCAGCTTCTTGAGAGAAAGGTGGTTTGTGCAAAGGTGAGAAGTAGAACCCTTCAAGATCTCTGCCTTTACCAATTTACCTGATTTCTTTCCTAATTTCAGGTACTAAAGGAATGAAGGGAACTATGGGATTCCCAGGTCTAGCTGGAAGACCAGGCCTCCCAGGTACTCATGGTCTCCCAGGAGATAAGGGAGAGCCAGGTTATTCAGAAGGTACAAGGCCAGGACCACCGGGACCAAAGGTATATAGGCCACTGAAGTATTTATGTTTTGGTGGTGGAATGAGCCCCTTTAAATATCAACAAGTATCTGGATTCATTGTGGGCAAAGAAAATTGAAAATACTACTGTATTTTCAGACAGTTGTTTGAGGTTTTCTCCCCTCTCTCTATAACTAAGGATGCCTATCACACAACTTCAATTTCTGAGTTTATTCCCTCCAGTTTCAACCCCGAAGGAATTTTTCATAACTGACCCTGCAATTTAAGTGTGCTACCAGGAGGAGGCAGTGATCACAAGGCCATACAAGTTGCCAGGGCAGTGTTTGTTTTTCTTGTGCTAAAAGTGGCCAGTCTCTGCTATAGACTCATCTCACGCAGCCTTACAAAAATAAATGTTCCAACTTTGTAATAAAAAATACTTGTCTTCTTAAACACAATAAAAGGGCCTCCCTGGTGGCGCAAGTGGTTGAGAGTCTGCCTGCCGATGCAGGGGATACGGGTTCGTGCCCCGGTCTGGGAGGATCCCATATGCCGCGGAGCAGCTGGGCCCGTGAGCCATGGCCGCTGAGCCTGCGCGTCCGGGGCCTGCGCGTCCGGAGCCTGTGCTCCGCAACGGGGGAGGCCACAACAGTGAGAGGCCCGCATACCGAAAAAAAAAAAAAAACCACAATAAAAGATGTAAAATAAAATAAATTTAGAGCATTATTAAAAAGCAAAACCCAAAAAAATCCTAAGATATATACATTTATCTTTCTTAATTGTTTTAAAAGTTTATTGTCATTGCAATACACAGAAGATTTTCTATCTTGTCACAGTGTTCTCAGCACTTGTGCTCTGTCACCTAGAGACTGGATGCCAAAGCCCTCCCTTGTATGTGGTGTCATGCAGCAACCAAAGGTTTCAGTGTGGCTCAGCTGTTCTTTTAGGTTTATCTTCTTCCATCCTTTCTGCATATAGCAGTTACACAAGAGCCAGAGCTAGAGCAATAGAGAATAATTAATAGAAGTTCCCACAAGCAGGGGTTCTTCACATGGGATTCCATGGATCCCTGGGGAAGCCTATTGATCCAAAGAAGCCCACTAATCTCCTGAAATCGAATGAAAATTGTTTGGATACAGTTTTTCTGTTTTTTTTTTTTAGAAGGAGTCTGTTATTTTTCATCAGACTTCCAAAAAATATAAAAATCGTTACTTAGGAGACTTTCTCCCTGACTCTCTTTTGAGCCAATAAAACACCACCTTTCCTAAAGATTTCCTCCAGCTGTAAAACAACAAGAAAGAAAACTTTTAGAAACCACAAAGACCCGAGAAAGTAACCCTTTACTACTTGGAGTTCAAACAAATTTCCTTTGCCCTTTATTTTTAACAAGGTCCTCAGAAAACCAAAAAGAGCTCCTTCCACTGAGATTTTTCCTGAGTGAGGAATCATATTTGACTTAATTCACATTCAATTAATGAATAGTTTCATTTAAAGTTTTCATAGGTAACCACAGAAGAAATTTTTTAAACTATGCGTTGAACACAAAATGTGCTGGTTTTATCATGCTGGCAAATCTTAGTAACAGAATAATGAATCTTAGTCAGCTACCATCGAGATTTTGTAAGTTACTATCAAATCCATATGCTCTGGCTTATCATAAAAGTGAAGTACAGATTTAATGAATATTAAGCCATGGGAAGTTTGTGTTTTTGTTTGTTTCTTTTCTTTTTTTTTTTTTTTTTTTTTTTTGCGGTACGCGGGACTCTCGCTGTTGTAGCCTCTCCCGTTGCGGAGCACAGGCTCCGGATGCACAGGCTCAGCGGCCATGGCTCATGGGCCTAGCCGCTCCGCGGCACGTGGGATCCTCCCGGACCAGGGCATGAACCCACGTCCCCTGCATCAAGCTGGCAGACTCCCAACCACTGCACCACCAGGGAAGCCCTGTTTGTTTCTTTTTTTTACATGTGGTTGACATACATTTATCTGCATGCAGAGTATATGAAGATCACACATCCATTTGTTCTATTTCTTTCTGAACTCTGAGTTAATCATCACAATTTGAAATTATCTGTGTGTGTGATTATTTAGTGTCTATCTCCCACTGGTCTCTAAAGCTCCATGAAGGCAGGGACTGTATCCATCACATATTCGTACATGGTTACTATTATATTCCTGGCTTCTTGGGCACAGGACTCGTGTAGCCACAGAGGTCCCATGCTGACAAGGACTCCATGTTTGGTTTAATGCTCTGCCATTTCTGTCTTCAATTACTTTTTAAAAGTTCTTTTAAAGAGAGCTGCATTTTCGGGCTTCCCTGGTGGCGCAGTGGTTGAGAGTCCGCCTGCCGATTCAGGGGACACGGGTTCGTGCCCCAGTCCGGGAAGATCCCACATGCCGTGGAGTGGTTGGGCCCGTGAGCCATGGCTGCTGAGCCTGTGCATCTGGAGCCTGTGCTCTGCAACGGGAGAGGCCACAACAGTGAGAGGCCCCCGTACAGCAAGGAAAAAAAAAAAAAAAAAAAGAGCTGCATTGTCATTTTGCACTGCACCCCACAAATTATGTAGCCATCCTGTCCCCAGCAGCTATCAGGGTGGTAGCACACAGTAGACACTTATCATGAATTGCTAAATAAATAAATACATAAATACAAACCAACGTAGTTTATACATAATTCTGATCACGTATCCTGCTTATATGAGAATTTTAAAGGTGTTTGACTGAATTTAAGGGAGATCCAGGATTGCCAGGTGACATGGGAAAGAAAGGAGATAGAGGGCCACCTGGCACACCTGGACGTCCAGGCCCTGCTGCACCAGAGGGAGTTCCTGGGAATCCCGGAAGCCCTGGCCACCCAGGTGAGCTCTGGGTTTGCAACCCGAAAGCTGCAAGCAAGGAGTGTGGTATGGCCCTTGCCTCCTAGAATAGTAAATGGAAAGCAGTTTAGGCTTTTGTACTACAATTGATTTTATTCAAACCTGATCTTCAAATTCGAAGACACTAAGAAATAGCAAATGAATCACAAGGAGCCCATTTCGGTCGAGTTTGGTGACCTGAAATCTAAAAACCTCCTCCTGTAAACAAAACTTCAGGGGCACTGCCTCAACAAATTCAGCCTAAAGACCTGAAATGTTAGCTTGTTGTCCAACTTCTTATTTGTATTAGTTTTCCAGGGCTTCCAAAGCAAATACCACAGATTGGCTAACTTAGAAATTAATTTTCTCCCAGTTCTGGAGACTGGGAGTCTGAGATCCAGGTGTCGGCAGGGTTGATTTCTTCTGAGGCCTCTCTCGTTAGCTTGTAGGTGGCCACCTTCTCCAGGTGACTTTCCTCTGTGTGTCTGTGTCCCAATCTTTTCTTATAAGGATATCAGTCATATTGTGTTAGGTACTGCCTTGGTGACCTCATGTTAACTTAATTGCTTCTTTAAAGACCCTACCTGGGAATTCCCTGGTGGTCCAGTGGTTAGGATTCCTCCGGGGGCCTGGGTTCAATCCCTGATCAAAGAACTAAGATCCCATAAGCCGTGTGGCATGGCCAAAAAGAAAGAAAGAAAAAAAAAGACAATAAAGACCTACCTCCAAATACAGTGATATTCTGAAATACTAGGGAGTTAGGACTTCATCATATGCATTTGGGAGCAACCCAATTTAACCCATAGCACTGTTGTTCTGAGAGTTTTGTTGTTGCTGTTTCCAGTTTAAACATTGGCTTGCTTTCTTATTTGTTTGTTATTTGGGTTGAAGTTTTCACTTTGATCAAAAACAACTGCTAAGCCACTGGTTTGCAGCTTCAGGTCTTACCTAAAGACAATATTTAAACTATCTTTTCAAACACGGAAAGGTCCAATGGCTTTGCTGCTAACTCCCAATTAAAGTAATAAATCAGATATTGAGCGGTCCAAGGGGCTGGGGTATGCACACCTCTGAAAATGATTGGTCATGTCTCTTCTGTGCTTCTCTGGGCAAATAACAGCCTGAAGTGACTGGTCGCAGGAGTGCCCCTTGAAGGCCAGCTTGAACACAGTTGACTGTAAGAACTGACTGTTTCAGCCATTGCTGGAAGCATTTATCTTTTGGTTTTCTTTTTTTCCTTCCCCTCTCTCTTCATTTATAGGAAAGCCCGGTTCTGATGGTGATTTGGGGTCTAAAGGAATCAAAGGTTTCCCTGGCTCTTCGGGAATAAAAGGCCCTCCAGGTTCCATTTTTGTACTTTGTCTAGTTCCCTTTTGTGAGGGAAGCATATTTTCTTCTGAGGCTGGAATCTCTGTTTACCGGTAGCTCTGACCCATGGCTGCTCCTTAGAAGGTAGCTCCCAGTTACCCAGTCTCCAGACGACAATGCAGAAAAGTGAGGTTAGGTATTTATACGGATCTAATTCAAAGATCAGCTGACCTACACATTCCAAAGTGAAAAATCCTCATGATAGCACTAACCTGTCCATGGTTTTCACTGTGAATTTAGCTTCATATAACTACAGTTCTGAAAAATGAACACATTTTGCAGAATTCCACACATCTGGGGTTCACATTAGGCCACTGATAGGAAGTAGGTCCTCTCTTTGAATGGCTTCTTTTTTCCAGGCCCTCCAGGATTCCCAGGAAATCCTGGACCAGCGGGTGAGAGAGGTAATCAAGGACGTGATGGAATTCCTGGTCCAGCTGGAGAAAAAGGAGAAACAGGTACCGCTTGCTCATCATCTTGGATACACTAGTTTTATTTTTCATAGAATAATTAGTGTCACTGTAATTCTTCATGGCTCTAGAAATTCTTCCCTGACAGAACTGGGTATGTGAGAATTCTTTCTGTAACCAAAGTGAAATTGACCAAGTGGAATAAATTTTATATACATTGGTCAGTTTCACAATTTATATATAAATACCTATAAATATTTATATGTATATATAAATTAACTGTATGTATAGAATATTAAAGTGCCAAAATTTTCTCTTTCAGGTTTGCTGGGAGCACTTCCAGGCCCAAGAGGGAAACCTGGTCCTCAAGGTGAGCAGTTCTTCCTTCCTGAACCTGGTGATATACATGTTCAAGGACAGAATCTAATTTAATATGCCTGATAGATAAAATAAACTTAGCATACTGAATTAAAGAAGTCCCAGTGGTAACATAGGATATGTATATTCTTAGTGTTCAAGTAAAAATGCTTCATTATTTCCATCACCGCGAAATGAACAAACTAGGCACTGTGATCCAATTTTGGAATTTCCTTCCATGAAGGTCTTTAAACATGAAAAAGACTTCTGTATTTGCTTCCATGTCATTAGCATGGTTTAAATGTATCACCTCCTAAAAAGTTGGAGGTGGAATTGATAGCTTCTCAAGGAGTTTCCTCTCCCTGCTCTTCTGAGATGCAGTAATAACACTAATCCTTTCCCACCTTGTTATCTTCATAGGTCTGATTCCAACCCCCAGAGCCAGCTTGTGGCTCAGGTTACTGTTTAGTCAGGGATTCCCAGTAACTCTCTCAGCATCTCAGACACGGCAACTTACTGAATATGTCATTCAAAGAATATACAAGTTTTTGTCTGACAGACTGCCAGTCTGGATTTCTCATGCCAGTGTTTTATAAGATAAGCAGCTTCTTTTAACTTTTTCCATTTTGTATAGAAACCTGCCAGAAGAAATACTAGATTGTTTGCACCGTTTATTGACCCTTCTCAGCCATAGGTCCTGTAGGTAGGAGTATTTTATTAGCAAAGATGCCTAAGCCCAGTGACGGCCTCTGGTTATTAATGCTCAAGAGAACCAGCAAAGAGTAGCCTGATGCTACAGAGAAACTCCACAGGGCAAGAACTGCTCTGACCTACCAGCTCAACTGTGAAAGTAGACAAGAGCCGTTCTTTCCCGTTTCTGGATGATGCGATAGTCGTTTTGGTTGAGCTCAATGTCCGCACGTCTCTCAGACCCTTCCCTCCCTCGTGAACATAAAGGCTTTTCATAGCCTAGTTTTAGAATTATGGTCAAAAGGGGAGTTTCTGTTCATTTTCCTAGGCTAAGCTCACAGTTTAACCATGTGTAATGAGGACACTTTAGCATTTAATTGGAAATAAAATTTGATACCAAACAATCAAATCTTAAATTAAAAAGCCTTTAAAAACAACAAATAGCCTAATTATGAAAGTAAATGATTATGCACCTCAGTCCCTCTAGGATAAATAAATATGGAGACGAGGTCATTGATACTTGGAAGGTATGAATCCTTTTAATTAGTTTTAATTCTCCCAAATCCTAAAAAGAAATCATATTGTAAAACAAGGAAGCATTTTCATGGACGTGGAATATACAACTCAAGACAGCATCTTGGTGCCTCAGACCATTGCCAGACCCTGTTGTACAATTACAGCATTTCAGAGCTTGAAGAGAGCTGAAATCATCTAAATACTTTCTTTTAACAGTATAAATTGCAGGCATAAAAAAGCTAAAGAACATGGTAGACAAAGGGCTAGATATTCAATAGTCATCAGTTTTATTTTCATCATCCCCCTAAGGCTTCCCTGCATAATAAATAACTTCCCAAGCCCTTTCCTGTGCCACCAGCCTCCTCCTCACTTGTCCTTCTTCCTTCCCTCTGTCTCCCATTTTCATGCCATTTACCACTTCTAGAATAACACAAAGATGGGAGAGAAGAGGGAGAGATTATTTTCAATTCATACAACATCTTCCATTTATGAACATCAAAGCACAATTTCTTGAAAGTTCTCTGAGATGAAAAATATTAGTATTAAGTTGTGACCTTTTGCAAGGTCTTCTTTGGTAAATCCAAACCTCTCACCACACTTGTCCCTTCCAGACTATGTTTGTGTTATGGAGGAGAAGTAACCAGAGGACAGAATGGGGATGGCAACTTTGTCGTTCCTTTTTCTGGGTTTGTCTGGGCAACACTTTAAATGCACAAACCAGCCATGAAGTTTAGCTTTTTTTTTTAATGTATGTATGTATTTATTTATTTACTTTTGGCTGCTTGGGTCTTTGTTGCTGCACGCGGGCTTTCCCTAATTGCAGCGAGCGGGGGCTACTCTTCGTTGTGGTGCATGGGCTTCTCATGCAGTGACTTCTCTTGTTGCAGAGCACGGGCTCTAGGCGCGCAAGCTTCAGTAGTTGTGGCTTGCAGGCTCTGGATTAGTTGTTCCGCGGCATGTGGGATCTTCCCGGACCAGGGCTCGAACCCTTGTCCCCTGCGTTGGCAGGCGGATTCTTAACCACTGCGCCACCAGGGAAGTCCCGATGTTTAGCTTTTTAGTGCTCTATTGAATTATCAGTGATTGAATAATGTCATTGTAATTAGATATCACCAGGTAATAATGATTATGGCTTACATGGACAGAATACTTTGAAGCTTACACCATGCTTTTCCATCTGTGTATTCTCTCACTTGATATTTAAAACACTGAGTTAAGTCAGATATCACCTTCATTTTTTAAATAAGAAAACGGAGACTTGTAACAGTGAAGAGAATTTATCAGGATCAAACAGCTAGTTGGAGTCAGGACTGAGTCTAGTCTAGACCCAGTCCTTGTAGACCTGTATCTCTTTTGTCAGCCTCTTAAAAAAAATTATCTTGTGGAGCTTAACACCTTTCATCAAAGTGTCTACATTATTAGAGATAATCACAAACTATAACACCAAATATAGGGGCATTACAGAAACTTATCAGGTGTTTTTCTTTGCAGGAGCCAAAGGAGACAGGGGAGTCCCCGGCTTGCCGGGCCTCCCTGGCAGGAAAGGGCCAGTGGGAGATGCTGGGCCTCGAGGGCCCATGGGCATGACAGGACCTCAAGGGCCACCAGGCTTTCCTGGTTCAATCATCCCTGGCCAAAAAGGAGATCGAGGTCCACCTGGCAGAAGAGGAAACCCAGGTAGAGGATCTACTTCTAAATAAGATGAAAGAATGAAAGTAACATTTGATGTCTTTCAGTCTTCTCGTGACCATCTCACTTCTTTTCCCCTCTGGTCTTCTCTGTCTTGCCATGCCCACCTGTCCTCACATGGGGTGCAGTAAGGCTGTTGGTGTTGAGGCAGAGGGACCTGTTTGAAAAACTAGTACATACCAAATTAATGAGCCTGGAAGAGAGAGATGCATCCATTCATCAATATTTATTGAGCTCCTACTCTGTATAAGGTACTGGGTTAGACATAGACCCTGCTCTAACAGACCATCATCAGGGAGAAGCAGTTCCTGCCTTGTGCCAGGCACTTGGCTGGCATTATCTCATTCACAATCCTGTCACACCCCACGAGGCAAAGTATGTTCAGTGTAACGATAAAGTGCAGAGTTTGCTCTTCATTCAAAAGGGTAACTGACAGAACCTGCGAGGCCCCCGAGCGGCAATACTGACAGGCTTTTTGTGAATTCAGGTGAGCCTGGTCCCCCTGGATCTCAAGGGAGGCCTGTAGAAGGCATAAAAGGAGACAAGGGTTTTATGGGCCAGCCTGGCCCAAGAGGTCCGTCTGGAACTGTAGGAGACGTGGGACCACCAGGTCATCCGGTAAGTGTGGAAAATTATTTTGACGTCTTAGATTCTTCTAAATCGATTGCCAGAATCAGATGTAACTGGAGGCAACAAAAAGTTCCCACTTGTGGTGCTTCTGTGTAGTGCACCCCAAAAAAGATGGAGTCCACAAGGTTCAAAGAATCAAAGAATCTTAAGAGTTGGACAGATTTGGTCTCCAAGAGGCCTCTGAAAGTTTGGTCCATATGGGACCCTTCTCTATGTCATTCCCGACCTTTTCTTGTTTAGACTCTGAACAGTTCTAGATGACAACATAATTTTTCTCTATTAATATGCTCTCAAAATTATCTTTGCCGGGCTTCCCTGGTGGCGCAGCGGTTGAGAGTCCACCTGCTGATGCAGGGGACGTGGGTTCGTGCCCCGGTCCGGGAGGATCCCACATGCCACGGAGCGGCTGGGCCTGTGAGCCATGGCCACTGAGCCTACGCATCCGGAGCCTGTGCTCCACAACGGGAGAGGCCACAACAGTGAGAGGCCCGTGTATCGTGCAAAAAAAAAAAAAATTATCTTTGCCATCAAATGTCTATTTATTTTCTCCCCATGACATACCTTCCAGTATTTGTAAATACTGCCATTTTCTCTCCCAATAAATACATGTTTTTTTTTTCTCAAATTCAGTTTAAGATGTCATCAGCTCTGCCTCTATTCTGAATATATCTTAGTTTGTCAGTACCTTAAACGTGCAGCCCCTGGGACAAACACCTTACAGGAGTAAGAACTCAGTACCCCACGGAGTGGCTAGAGGATGGAAGAGTCTCACTATCCTGAACATTCTGTTTTATAATCCAACCTAAAATTCCACATGAGCTGTTTGGCAGCCTCAGTACCACACAGTCATCACACATTGAGCTTAGAGTCAGCGAAAGACCTTGTGCCTTTTCCTCATGAACTGCTACTAAGTTTTCTCCATTACTTTTATTTTTATTTTTATTTTTGGCTGCGTTGGGTCTTCCTTGCTGCACGCAGGCTTTCTCTAGTTGCAGCGAGTGGAGGCTACTCTACGTTGCGGTGCACGGGCTTCTCGTGGTGGCTTCTCTTGCTGCGGAGCACGGGCCCTAGGCACGCTGGCTTCAGTAGTTGTGGCACGTGGGCTCAGTAGTTGTGGCTCGCGTGCTCTACGGCACAGGCTCACTTGCTGTGGCTCAAGGGCTTAGTTGCTCCACGGCATGTGGGATCTTCCTGGACCAGGGCTGGAACCTGCATCACCTGCATTGGCAGGCGGATTCTTAACCACTGCGCCACCAGGAAAGCCCTCTCCATTACTTTTTGCCTTGTCTATTTGTGTACTTGTGACATAAGGGCAGAACTTTCACATTTACCTTTCTTAGTTATCATCTTGTTCCTTCAGGCTCATGTTTCAAGCCTATTAAGATCTCTCAATTTACAGCATCTCACTCAACACTATGGCCACCTTCCCTAGCTTTCTCTTAACAGCATATTTGAAAAACCTAATCCCTCTGTGTACATCAAATTCTTGGAAACTAATGAGGAAATCAGTTATGTCATAGATGTTCTGTGCTTCCTTGTGATGGGTAATGAGGTTCTTCGGCAGGGCTTCTTGTCAGGAAACATGTTACACTCTCTTAAGCTCTCTTGGTATTTGGTTTCCAGAATCTACCTTTTAAAAACTTTTTTTTAAGTGAGATGTTTGCCCAACTCCAGTCTTAGGTATTTCTCATGCTCTCCGTGATTCTTTGAAAGTGGCAAACACTAATCCTATGATCACACTGAAAGTCCTTCCAAGGACACTGGGATGTGGAAAGTCTGGTTTGGAAATGCGATCTCTCTTAAATCCCCTGTGCCTCCAAGGTTAGTCTAGGCTTCTGCATTTGCGCTTGAAAGAAAATTCTTCCTGATGGATATCTGAACTGACTCCTTGCCCTTAACTGCTCTCTCCTTTCAGGAAGCAGCTTCTTCTCCACCCTCGGGCAGGGCCTGGCACCAGAGCTTCCTCCGTGGTTATCTTTACCTCTGGAGAACAGGCCAGACTTCAGAAGCCTGAGACTCCTTGATCACATGGTTGTTTTCTCTCTCTCCTTTTTTTTTTTTTTTTTTTTGCGGTACACGGGCCTCTCACTGCTGTGGCCTCTCCCATTGCGGAGCACAGGCTCCGGACACGCAGGCTCAGCAGCCATGGCTCACGGGCCCAGCCCCTCCACGACATGTGGGATTCTCCCGGACCGGGGCACGAACCCGCGTCGCCTGCATTGGCAGGCGGACTCTCAACCACTGTGCCACCAGGGAAGCCCTCTCTCTCCTTTTTTAACCTCACACCACCTTATCTAAGAAGTAGGATTGTTCTTTCATTCATCTTCTAGCTCCAAAGACAGCAGGCTGAAAGACCAGTTTTGTTATTGTTGGCATTTTTCATGACCTTCAATTCATTGTTTTCAAGTAATAGCATTCTGTCTCATTCATATGGACAGTATAAGAGTAGATGCAATATACAGTGTGACATAGAACTCTTTTTTTTTTAAATAAATTTATTTATTTATTTTTGGCTCTGTTGGGTCTTCGTTTCTGTGCGAGGGCTTTCTCTAATTGTGGCGAGCGGGGGCCACTCTTCATCGCGGTGCGCGGGCCTTTCACTGTCGCAGCCTTCTCTTGTTGCAGAGCACAGGCTCCAGACGTGCAGGCTCAGTAGCTGTGGCACACGGGCTTAGTTGCTCTGCGGCATGTGGGATCTTCCCAGACCAGGGCTCGAACCCGTGTCCCCTGCATTGGCAGGCAGATTTTCAACCACTGCGCCACCAGGGAAGCCCTAGAACTCTTTTCAGAAGCCCTATTCCCTCCCCTCTCCTCCGATGGCCTTGCTTGAGCATCTCATGGTCACAACAGCAATTAGTCTGAGCCTCATAAGGAGGGAGCATCTCTGCCCAGTCAGATCACTGCATCTTTGCCAAACGTGCATGTCAAAACTCCCCTGTCAACCCCTCCATGCTCCCATCCCTGGAACCTTTACTTCTATCACTCTGATCAGAGTAAGTTATAACTCTGATGGCTTAGTTAGAATGATGGTGGGTGCTACAATTCAACAGCAACTCTGTTGCCTTTGCAAGAATTACAAATACAAATTATAATTTTCAGCCTGGCAATCTGGTACCTATTCTTCCTGAAAGATCTTCAAATACTGAGCAGTTCACTTTAGAATACAGAATATCCAATTGTACCCAATACTCACACCAACATACATTAACATGAGAAGTTATGTTGGCTCTTGGGCTTAAGGGTAGTTTTTACTTCTTTCTTATTGAAAATGATAGTCGTAAGGTAAGGTAGTTGGCACAGGAGTTACAGGAGGTGAAATACTGGATTGGAATGTAAAAATGATGTCTGACAACTTTAACTCATTCTGACCCAACATAGTATATATCCTATATGCTTTAAAAAAAAAACTGTACTGAGTATTGTGATTTTAAAAATATGTCTGTGGTTCTGCTCTTTCTTACTTAAAATATAGGGAGCACCAGGTGCCCCAGGTCTGCCAGGGGTCAGAGGTGATCCTGGATTCTATGGATTTCCAGGCATAAAAGGTACTGTTTTTGTGCACTACTCTTTGGATGCAAAGACAATGACCATGATTCATATTTTAGGGTACACAGATGTTTACTGAACCCCTATGGTCACCTCAGACAGTTGGGGTACAAATAGGACCTCAGTATGAACGAAGAAGGAAGACTCCACCAGCACACAACCCCAGGGGCCTTAAAAATTAAACCATACCTTAAGGATGGAAACTATAGAAAAACTCAAAACAGAAACAGTTTAAAGTGGTTACCTTTGAGAGTACTGATGTGTGTCGGGCTGGGGGATAAGGAACTACGTCAGTAGCAACAGTATTGCTTTGAATGGTTTATTTTACTTTGTGCATGTGTGATAATTTTAAGAAGCTGAAAATCGAAAAGAATATTCACCAAGCTGATAATGGGGGAGGGTAAGTAAATTTTTATATGCAGACTCAAGCACTTGTTTTTTTATGGGGCACATGTATTATGTTTTTAATCAGAGAAGACATGTAATTTGGAGATTTTAAGTTTAAAATGTTCATACACATAAATTTAAACTTCAGGTTTCAGAAAATAATTCTCAAATCTTCCATAAGGGTGCTATGACCTCAAATGATATTTTGAATATTGGATTTGTTGTCTTAGCTGGTTAAATCCACTGGTATTGTTTTGTGTGTGCAGGGAATCTATTATCGTAGACTAAATAGATGCTACACAAGAATTTCAACCAAAGTGAACAAAACCATGTTTCTGTGAAAGACAAACTTTTCCAGGTCTGAGGGAGGACAAGCTGGAGTTTAAAGAGAGCCTTTTCAATGCTTTCAACCACTGGCTCTTCAAGGAGCAAAATAGCAAAGAAGAAATCAAAGCAAGTGATTCTGAGGAGTCTCCCTAGAGACTGGGTTGGTGAATACTGTCAGACAGCCTGGGGAAAAGGTGTGCACCTGCCACTGCCCCGAGTCTCAGAACAGGAGGAGCTAAGACTTGAAAACTTACAGAAAGGCCCTACCAGAAATATTCTGGTGGAATATTTACATGTATATAGAGGGAAGATTCGTAAAATCAGTTCTTTGGAACATGTTCCCTGAAACACATTCAATTAGTCTCTTAGATTCCAGAATAAGACTATCTGTCATCTGGCACTACCTATGAGTTTGCACTTCTTTATTTGGAAATTTTTAATCCCCAAAGGGAAAAATACTTAGGCCTCTTCTGGTAGACGTAAGCAAATGTTAACACTATCCTCAAGTTCTGATATCTAGTGGATAATTTATAGTGTAGTTGCCAGTTAGCTTTGGGTAATATAATTGTTTTATTATATTTCTGCTATGAATATCATGTTTAGTATTAAGTTCTTTCTAAGTAATCAGATGTAATGTCTACATTTTGTCAAGATTTTTTAAAAGAGAATATTTCTCCAAATCGATGGTTCTTGGTAACATTTCATTCATGTCAAAGACTGTTTGGGAGAGAAATCTTACCACTTAGATAGTTTACATCAAAGTAGATATTCTATATGAGCTCATGAGAGTTCCTAACATAACTAACTTTGGGCTACTAGTAAAGCTAGAGTAATAAGCTGAGAAAGTTGATAACTATTGACAACCAATATAATTCACTAGGAAGTGCTAAAATCGGTTTTAATGTCACTTCATATTTTACCTTAAATATTAAATTGAATTGGTTTCTGAACTTAAAAAGTGAACTCTTAGGAATGCTTCCCCTTCAATGCGAAAATACTAGCTCTTAATGCCTACTTCTAGAATATGTTTTTAATAGACATTAAACATGGCTAACTGGGTCCAAATAAAATTCCACAACCCACACGAATATAACTAAGTTGCAGCCATTGTCACAGAACTCATAACCTCTGGTCATGACTCCCATTATCTAGAGTCGACCATCAACCTAAAGAGCTAGGAAACCCGTTGTTCTATGTGGAATCACATTGCCTTTTTATTTTTTTTAAGGGGAGGAGGGTAATTCAGGATTTCTGGGACCAAGTGGACCTCCAGGACGAATCGGGCCAAAAGGACCACCTGGTAAATATTATTTCTTTAGTATTGCTGTCCATGAAGAAACAGTAACTCATCAGGAAAGCCATCATCTTCTTATATGTTCATGTCAATAGGTGTACGTGGAGACCCTGGCACAGTGAAGATCATCTCCCTTCCAGGAAGCCCAGGCCCACCTGGCCCAGCTGGAGAACCAGGGATGCAAGGAGAACCTGGGCCCCCGGGGCCACCGGGAAACTCAGGTGTGGAACTGGCAGCATTGACTGGGATCACTAGGAAGCAGTTGAACCAAAATACCTGTAAAGAGCTTTGGAAACAAATGATACAACTTCACAGAAAATGTTACACATTACAGTGTTTTTAATAATTAGCTTTAGCATTGAGCTCATTTTACTCTTGACCAGCAAATAAAACTCCTTTTGAATCTATTGAAAACTGTTGTGTATAGTATAAACTTGAACAAATACACTTTAGGAAACTCAGGATTTTTTTGGTTAAGGTAAAAGTATGAAATCTATCTTCTCTGACAACTGTCAGTCTTAGAGTTCTGACTATTTATAAATGATTGCCCAAATAAACCTGAGTTTCAGGTATTTATACTTTTCTAACACTTTGTACAGTACCTGGAAGTAGTAGTAAATGCAAATGTATGCTTAATATTATGAAATATTTTCAAAATATTGGTTCATGGAAATTGAACTAACCCTTTTTTATAGTCTTAGCATATTGTAGTAGACTTCTGAATGGAATTGTTGTGTTCTACGTTTGCCTGAATCACCTGGGATATAAGAGAGATATGATTTATTACTTTGATCAATACGAGGGCATAGTGAATTCTGGAGCAGCATAAATCAAAATGGTAGCACAATTTTAAACTGCTGTATTTCATGTACTCCTAGTTCATTTTTCAGGGTTTTTTTTTTCCCCCCCTGGGAAGTAGGGTGTAACATGTTGGATGACCAACTGTCCCAGTTTGCCCAGTCTGTTCTCTTTGCAGGACTTTTATTGCTGAAACTGTAGAAGTCTTGGGTAAACTGGGATGGTTGGCCAACCTGCTTTTTTTTCTATATGATCCATTCAATACAATGTTGGTTTTTTTGCCTAGGACCCTGTGGGCCAAGAGGTAAACCAGGCAAGGATGGACTACCAGGAACCCCTGGACCAACTGGAGAAAAAGGCAACAAAGGTTGTAAAGGAGAGCAAGGTAAACAGCTGGCTGTTCTCCTTCACTGAAGGAGAGCTATTACCCATATATATACAGGGAAAGGAGCCTTGTTCAAATTTGTGACTATAAGATCTAGATCTAGATCTTTCAATTTGTGTTGTGCAGATTAGACTAAAAGCCGGGGCGAAATGTTCTTTTGGAAGAAGACAGAAAATCAAGAGTTACTGGAATAAACCATTCTTCCTATCTGTTAACTGGGCAAATGTACTTCAGATTTTTAACCTGAGGACACATAGGCCTAATGGAACACCAATTCTATTTTCAGAAAAGCGGATACTGTGTACTTAGTTGATAATATCTACTTGTAAGAGTAGCACCTAAGTACATAGTTGGAAAAACATTACCTTGATATGAATAGAAGAGCAATTTAGTATCCCTATTTAGGAAAGCTGTCTTTTAACTTTGCCATTCTTGAATACTAACTCAACAACTCACGTGCGTGTCCCCAAAAGGGGCCTCTTTAAGTACTTTAGTCTGAACATAAACTTATGTGTGTCAATTTGATATGCCTGGGTCAAAACTTACCTTCTGCAAAAGTTTCAAAAGCACCTTTCTAGAAAATACTCAGCTCTCCAAATCTTATTTTTTAGGATTGCTGACTTTGTTAAAGTAAGAGAAAACTCTAAATGTGATTTCAAATTCATTGACATAGGCCCAGATCTACTAGAATACAACTGTAAAGACTAGAGATTTGTCTTTAAATATAATGCTAACTAATAATATTAATTGTAATATTAACTGCATAATCACTCATGACTTAGTATTGTCCTGAGTGCTTTAAAACATTATTAATCATTCGACTTTCCTTAAAAATGTGTTTTTCAAAATGGTAAAAAATAAAACTCTTATTAATAATCCCATAAATTTAAAAACTTTACTGACCAAGTCTGGGTTACAGAATGGAGCCAAAGCAAGAGCAAGGCTACTACAACACAAACTGTGCTGAGAATTATTCACTAGTAGACAGAGTTCATCTTGATGTCAGGCACCACAGGGCAATGCAAAGATGAAAACCTGACCTCAAAAGACTCATCATCAGATATACACAAATATCTATCGTAAGAGGCATTCGTAATAAAATAGTCAGCATTTAAGAATATTCTTTGGGGCCTCCCTGGTGGCGCAGTGGTTGGGAGTCCGCCTGCCGATGCAGGGGATACGGGTTCGTGCCCCGGTCTGGGAGGATCCCGTATGCCGCGGAGCGGCTGGGCCCGTGAGCCATGGCCGCTGGGCCTGCGCGTCCGGAGCCTGTGCTCCGCGGCGGGAGGGGCCACAGCAGTGAGAGGCCCGCATACCGCAAAAAGAAAAAATATATATATATATATTCTTTGGCCTTTTTTTTTTTTTTTTTGCGGTATGCGGGCCTCACTGTTGTGGCCTCTCCCGTTGCGGAGCACAGGCTCCAGACGCACAGGCTCAGTGGCCATGACTCATGGGCCCAGCCGCTCCGCAGCATATGGGATCTTCCCGGACCGGGGCACGAACCCGTGTCCCTTGCATCGGCAGCCAGACTCTCAACCACTGCGCCACCAGGGAAGCCCCTTTGGCCATTTTATAAACCATTATTCTTTCGGACTCCTTTCTGAATTTGAGGCTTAATAAATATATATAAACATTAAATTAGTATTTTGGAAAAACAAGTTTGAGGTTTCATTTGTGTTGCAATGTGTATAATGTGCTTTTTAAAGGACCGCCTGGATCCGATGGCCTGCCAGGCTTGAAGGGGAAACCTGGAGACACTGGACCACCTGCAAGGAGGACAATGATGAGGGGCTTTGTCTTCACCCGGCACAGCCAGACCACGGCGGTTCCCTCCTGTCCAGAAGGGACAGAACCACTCTATAGTGGGTTTTCTCTCCTCTTTGTACAAGGAAATGAACAATCCCATGGACAGGACCTGGGTAATGCCTTCGTTCTCATTTCTAGCTACTTTGTTCCACATGCAGACTCTACATTTTTATGGCATGGGGTACTTCCCTCTGAAGTTAAGTATAAACAACCTGAGTATCTCACAGCACTTTTTAAAGAGAGTAAATAAGACGTTGGCCTGTCTAATATTCATTCCGGAATGTAAGCTCTAGAAGGAGCCTGGCTCATGAATGTCAATCTAGTTCATCCTGTGCAACGCAAAGACTTTTTCACTAAAATCCCTGTCTGCTTTTTAATCTTCAAAGTAACATCTTTTCTAAAGCTTTGTCTGGTTATTGGCTAGCATATACATATGGAGAACTGGGAATACTTTGAAGCAGACATTTTTCTAAGCAACCTCTGCTAGTCCTCAAATTCTAGACTGATGAGAAACGGCCACGGGAAGCGTTCAAGGTGGAAGAACGAAGGATTGCTTTCCCTATTGGATCTTTAATTTCTATCAGTATTAAAACTTTTCAATCACACATTTTGTAAATAGCTCTTTTGTGTTGTCTTTCTCCAGTTTTTGCCATAGGTTGTGTTTTAATTAGCCTCTATCTAGTAATGATAATCAAAATAATTTGAAGTTACTGAAAGTGACACCCAGTCTGATGTTTTATTAGGAACTCTTGGCAGCTGCCTGCAAAGATTTACTACAATGCCATTCTTATTCTGCAATATCAATGATGTATGTAATTTCGCATCTCGAAATGATTATTCATACTGGCTGTCAACACCAGCTCTGATGCCCGTGGACATGGCTCCAATTACTGGCCGGGCCCTGGAGCCTTATATTAGCAGGTAAAATCCCAATCCCTTAGTTTTGTGATGGGAGCAGTTGAATCACTTCATTTGTAATGGAATGTAAGGCAGCACGTCATGGTGCAGAAAGTGGCGATGCCGCCATCTTCTTTGTTTCGTGTTACAGATGCACTGTCTGCGAAGGTCCTGCAATTGCCATAGCTGTTCACAGCCAAACTACTGATACCCCCTCATGTCCTCCTGGCTGGATTTCTCTCTGGAAAGGATTTTCTTTCATCATGGTAAGGAGAAAAGGAACAGTAAATTCATAGTAAAGATAATCTGTGGAATCTTACATTGGGCTGGATGAGATGTGGCCCCCAGGAATGATTTTGCTTGACATCAATATGCACAATCTGCTGTGGATATTTGCTTGAAAATCTGCAAATATACTTTTTTTTACTTCAAGTAAGTTGTTCTTTGGTAAATAATGGAGCATTTAAAAAAATAGACTTCTCAGAAAGAGACTACCCACAAATTCTAAGTAAGACATTTAAGTGAAGAGTAGCTACCATATTGGTAATAGAATGCCTTTTTAAAAAAATGTGGCAGCTGTTTTATATATCCTCCAAAAGCCTTCTGAAAACCCTGCAAGGTAGTTTCTATCATCTACAGTTTTACAAGTAAGAATGAAGTAAAGACATTTCCCCAGGGTCTCACAACTAGTAAGTGGTAAAACTGGGATTTGAATCTGAGCCTGTCTGCTCCAAAATCTTTGTGCCTTATACTGTGACCCTTTGAAGTACCTATGAAGATGGGAACTAAAAGAAACAGCCTTTTAAAGAAAAATTCCCGAGATGTAAGTACTAAATGAAGAAATCTAGGGATTAACATTTGTGATTCTGATACCTGCACAAACGTGGCTAGTGGTCATTCATATTCTGTGTAACATCATTTATGATATGCTATTCCCCCTTCTTTACTCACAGATGTCCATTCATTCAATCATTAATTCAACAAATATTTATTTAACACCTACTATGTGCCTTGACCATTCTAGGTACTAAGGATACTGGCAGTGAACCAAAGTTCCTGCTCTCATGGAGCTTATATCCTAGTGATAGACATAGAAGCAAGAAGACAAAATAACAATAATAGTAATGAGTTCAGGTGGTGAACAGTCAGTCCTAGGAAGGAAATAAGGCAAGATAAGGGGAGAGACTGATAGGGATGAAGTCAAGGAAATCTTTTTGGAGGTTATATTTAAGCAGACCCCTGAATGACAAGAAAGAACCAGTCAGACCTGGGGAAAAGAGCATTCCAGGCAAAATAAATAGCTTTTATTTTATTTTTGATGACTATCCTTCAACTTGGAAGGTAGCTGGAGTGTTAGTAAATTTGGGTAAAGAAGCACAAGAGGTTTAATTCATCCTTTCTGGGGTTTTTTCTTACTGTCTTCTATTACAAAAAAGAAAACTTTAGAGCATTGAAAATGTGAGCAGTATGCAAAGAATTCTTATTTGGATACTTTTATTATGATAGTTCACAAGTGCAGGTTCAGAGGGCGCTGGGCAGGCACTGGCATCCCCCGGCTCCTGCTTAGAAGAATTCCGAGCCAGTCCATTTATAGAATGTCATGGAAGAGGAACATGCAACTACTATTCAAATTCCTACAGTTTCTGGTTGGCTTCATTAGACCCCAAGAGAATGTTCAGGTAACTATTCAAAGTCAAGTTTAATCTGATGACTCAATTGCATAACTATTCAAAGGTTGCCTATGTTAGATTTTCATGCCCTGTGTGTTGATGTACTCACATCTAAAAAAATCTCCCCATGCCAATAAAATCCTGTCTAGCCTGTTTAAGCCAATAAAATCCAGTTTACAAGTGGTCTAGAGTCAACAAGTAGCCATGGTTTGTGCTACTGTACCAATAAAGACCAAAAAAAATGTGATTTTTTCATCACTAAATGTATTTAATATTTATATATGAATTTATAGACTACTGAACGAAACTATCAATACTAAATGATCTGCTAATCTTAATTTACTGTATTGGAAGACTTGTGAGTAATACAGAGTATTAAAAGGATAGGAGTAGTTTTTATTTCAGAAAAAAATGATCCGTAGGTTTGCACCTGCAAGTTGCTGCTAAATACAACTAAAATGCTGACATAGATACCTTTTCAGAAATATACCTCCCTATAATAAAGTTTAGATGAGCTACAATATTCATTAATAAAACTCGAACCCAGGAAGTATTTCCCTTTTATCTATAAATTGATGAAACTTTTTGTGGGCTTTTTTTTTTTTGGTTTTGTTTTGTTTTTTATTTCAGGAAACCTGTTCCATCAACTGTGAAAGCTGGGGAGTTAGAAAAGATAATAAGTCGCTGTCAGGTGTGCATGAAGAGGAGACATTGAAGAAATAAAGAAAAAATAGAACTGTGACTTTTCATCCTAAATAACCAAGTAATGATAAAGAACATGCAGTTATTTAAGTATTTTTCTCTAACTGAACAATATCGCCCTACGATGGCTTAGTACAAAGTTTCTATTTGTTTCCCCACACAACAAAGCATTCTTTTAAGTTAGTTCTGTGATACTGCTCTCTAAACCTGTACTGTGTCAAAGTTCCCTAACTCAAGGCAGTAGGCTTTTCACAAAATATCACTGAAATTGTATTCCATTTGTATCCAGTGCACTAAGTAAATGGTGACTGTATAAAGTTTGGTGCTACAAGTTAAGAGCTATTTGGTCTACTGGATTCCCAGGATTTGCCCCCCTTCTATTCCAGTCTTTGAGACTCAGGGAGGCTAAATCTGTTTTAGATTGCCCAACCACCCGCTTCCTAAAGCTTTAGACCCTGGGTAGGGAAGGGGATGGAGACAAGTGGAATACTAGACCATCATGAATAAACTGGACTTTCAAACCTGGTGAGTAACCTAAGGCCTAAGGGAACCGAATTGAACTGAGGTTCATGGATTTTTCTAGTGCTTTTTCAAACATACCCAAGACTATGGCCAAAAGGGGGTTGCTCTGAGTGGAATCATAATAACTTTGGAAATACTGTCTTTTTTTGGTTTACATTTTTTAAAAGATATTTTTGTCCATTGAATTCATTTCACTGCAGCAATATAGCTTGCTTATATTCAAATAGATACAATTTTTACCCTAGTGAATTAATTACATCCACACAAATAACAAGGACACTACTTCCTAGATGTGCACTTTATCCCTATCCCTATAAATCTTGGTGCATACCTTATAAAATAGTAGTTCAGCAATCCACGGAAGAACTTAAGTCATTTGTTAGCTAATCAGGCTCAGAATATTTTTCCTTTGCTCTAAATATTCCATTTAAACTGGGTGTTCAGAGATTTATTCCCTTGTTAACTATCTAATTCTTCCTTTGTAAAAACATGTTCTTGATATTATATATTCTTACAAACCATTGAAAGAGTCCATTGTGTAAAAATCTTAATGTACAAACTGTATAATTTGGCAGTTGTATGTCAAATATTCTTCCTGATCCACCTAGGTGGAGTTGGTGGTGCTGATATTTAAATTCAGGTTATTGCTTCAGCCTCAGTTGCTCTGTAAGTGAAGATGTGACCCCAGAGGACAGCACAGACTGTGACCATGATTGGCATCCTTCACTGCTCATGTGACTACTGTCAAGCCATTTTTACATTTAAACTGAGAAGTGCATTTTACTTAGATTATTTACTTAGACTCATTTTTTTTTAGACTCATCTTATACTAAGACTTCTTTTGCTCTAAAAATATCCTACTCTCTTAATTGTACTATCACGGCATAGGGCTAGCTGATCTCCACAAACCCTATGTAGGTCAGCAATTCTCAAAATGTGATCTCTAGAGCAGCAGCATCAGCAGTATCTGGGTACTTGCCATAAGTGCAAATTCAAGGGCTCACCCTAGACCTTTAGAATCAGAAACTCTGGGAGTAAGGCCCAGAAATCTGTGTTTTAACAAACCCTCCAGGTGATTTCTGATTGGGAAGAACTGCTCTAGGCAAACACTTCAGAAACAGTTCTACAGACAGTTACCAGGTACAGCTGGCTACTATTGCTCCATCCATGCCTCTCTTTAAAGTCCAAAATCACAAATGACCTTAAGGTCATCTAATTTTACTAATAAGTAAATGCCCTATACTGGTGCTAATGCCAAATGACTGGCCTCTGCTTGTCCCCAAGCCTCCATCTTTTCTTGCCCTCTTATCAGTGTTTAACTTCTGAGGAAGACAAGTGATGCTAAAACCTTAAATTCCAATGAAGCCATATTAACAGTTGCTCAGTCCCACTTCTAAGACTGAGCATTAAAACATAGTTCATGTGCATTCCTTTCCAGATACCTATCAGTAGTTTATAAGGTTATGAAGATTTAACTTTGTAGATAAATGTAAATAACTTGTTTCTTTTAAATTTTGGGCTTCAACTTTGGAATTTCACAGTGTGCTGAAATAGTGGATTTCTCAAAGGTCTTTTTGCAAGATAAACGTTATTAAGTAACTTATTTATAAAAGTATTACAATAATTCTAAATTTGAATTTTATTGCTAATTTAACTTACAAAGATTTTTCTATGCATACAATGTAACTTACTGCTACTAAATTTAATTTAATATTTAGTCTATAACCAGATGAAATATATTTAAAATATATTGAATATTTTATATTATATCTTGACAAAATTACAATGTTGTAATGTACTAATACTTCTGTAATTACAGCTTAAATATTATTTTATTGTATTGTCTAAGAATAAAATTGAAAAAATTATATCTGGTCTTATTTTTTTCAAAATGTAAACAAATTTTTTTGGATTGTAAGAACAGTATATGTTCACTGTAAAAACAACAGCAATTATGAAGAAGAATATAAAAATTGCCATGATCTAACCCTCACCCCCACTCAAGAAAATTAAGGTATTATCCTTCCAGACTTTTTTCTTGTAAATATATTTTTAAACAAAAATGGAATAAAAAGCATGCTGTCTTGAAACTAAATTTTTTAATCAAACTTAATACACTGTGGACATATTTTCACATCAATAGATAAGAACTAATCATTATTTACATGGATTTCCTACATAAATCAATGAATTGATGGACATTTATTTTAGTTTTATTATGGACATATTATACACATTTTATCTTACATTTGTCCAATTATTTACTCTGGATAAATCTCTAGGAGGAAAACTGCAGAATCAAAGGACTTGCAATCTTAGGCCTTTGAGAGAAAGAGAGAGAGAGAGAGAGATACACATATATATATGTATATATGTATATATATATATATATATGTATATATATATATGTACATGTATATATATATGTATACATATATATATAAATGTTCTCCAGGAACATTGCTAGAATTTCCAGTTGCATCAACACAATGTAATGAAAACACCCATCTCCTTATAATTTTATCAATACTGGATATTCTTTTGTAATTTTGCCTGTCTCATTTTAATTTACATTTTGCTCATTACCAGTGAGGCTGAATATTTATCACTTTAAATTAGTATCTGGGTTTTTAAATTTAGTATATTTAATTAATGCATGGTTTTTTGTGGGGTTTTTTTTACTGTGAAAGGCCTAATCATATCTTTATCATTTCCTATTGAGATATTTAAGTTTTTACAAATCAATAGGAAAACATACAGATTACAGAAGTTATGGGTCATATATTTTGATAAATGTTTCCCATTTATGATGCAAATACTCCTTATTCAAGGAAAAATATTTATAAAATTTCAAAGGTAGAAAATTGGTAAAGATGAATGCCTTTAATACACAAAATCTTAACTCTCATAGGTAAGAAATTTTGGGGCCGTGTTAAATGACAATAAAGATGTAATCAAAGGAAAAAACAGAATGAATGAATAGTGATGCTGGGTAATAATTCTAAGAAAGCCAAGAAAATTGTTGCTCAAATAAATATTTAGAAACACTCTCATAATTGGGACAAAAAAATCTAATTTGAAAACATTTTGAGTCAAAAAATATACTCATCTATTTTAATGAACTTATTTTTACTGCTGACAAGTAGAACAATGAGTGCTGTGTTTGAGTTCATTCTCTCTACTTATAAGCCTGTTTAAAAAGAAAAATCTTTTTTTTTTTTTGTGGTACGCGGGCCTCTCACTGTTGTGGCCTCTCCCATTGCGGAGCACAGGCTCCGGACGCGCAGGCTCAGCGGCCATGGCTCACGGGCCCAGCTGCTCCGCGGCATGTGGGATCTTCCCAGACCGGGGCACGAACCCATGTCCCCTGCATCGGCAGGCGGATTCTCAACCACTGCGCCACCAGGGAAGCCCAAAAAGAAAAATCTTGATCAGTCTCTAAGGGATTCTTTGCAACTTACTGACAGGGCACTTGCAGAACACTAAGAGTGCCTAATTCACCTCACCCTAATCCCAGCTCTGCTTACTGGAAACTAAGAGACAACCAAACACAGGAGGAAACGTAACTGATTTTGAATAACCAGGCTCAACTTAAACATTCAGATAAATATGACCCTCTCTAGGTTTTTGGAGGCTCTATGGTGTTTCTAAAAATGTTAACACTGCTCAAAACCTTTTTAGAACTATTGCTTTGGAATTATCTTTAATTCCAATTTATCAGTCAAACAGGGAAATAGATCTCATTACTTTAAACCCAAGACCTACAACATGCTCAATATGGCTGCTCCATGAAGATAGAGAGATGAGTGAGATAAAGACCTTGATCTCAAACATGGAACTTATCATCTGGTAAGGGAAAATAAGGCAAATACATAGATAATTATAATACTGAACAGAATATGACAAGTACTGTAAGAGTCAACAAACAGTGGTTCAAAAGTTGGAGGCCTCAGGAAATCATAAGAGAGAGGACATTTTAGGTGGTCCTTTAAGGGCAGTTAGGATTTCAAGAAACAGAAGGTGATCAGAGGCAGGATGGCATTCTAGGTGGCAGAAATAGCATAGATAAAAGTAAGTACTTAGGAAAGCATAAAGCAATCTCAGATAACAATTAATGGTCAAGAATATATGGAATATATACATATATATCATATACACACACAAAAACACACAAGGAGTGGTAAATAAAGTGGCATAGCAGGAGGTGAGGGCCATATTAGGGTTTAGAACACCAAGGTGAACTTGCACATCTTTGGTTGGCATTAGAGACCCACTGAAGATTTTGAGCCAAAGAGTAAAATGACCATACAAATGGTAACATGGAAGATCCAATATTTCATATACTATCCTCCCAGTTTCAAGTGTTTTTAAAAATTACTGTACTGCTGTACGGACATTTGAATTTGTGGAGAACTATAAGTCATCAATTTCTTTTTGTATTTGGGGCTTCAAATTTGGGATGTCTTTGTCACAAATTGTAAAAATAGGTTCTTTGTGGATCCAATATCCAGGAATAGTTAGAGAAAGAAAAATGTTGGAAATGGGGAGGCCAGTTAAAAGGGTAACAGTCCAGATGATTGGTAATGGTGTCATAGCGGGAAGAGAAATAACAGAGAAAGTGGACAGTTAGCCTCGAGGTGGGAGAATGTAAAGGATGGGGGACAGTGAAAGGTGATTTCAGAATCTTGAACCTTGGTGACTGGAAAGAATATCTTGCCATCAACTGAACAAGGAAATTCAGAAGTTATCTGGATTAGGAAGAGGGAGAAAATTTGAGTTGGAAACCCTGTTGGGAATCAAAGCTCCAATGGGACACTTACGAAGAAATGGCTAGAACTAGTGTAACAGGATGAGACAAAATGGTCTGTTAATTTTATTTAGATTTAAATACCACTTTTCCCACAAAAGATTTGAGGCAATTGTGGGTGAAAAGACAGTCAATGATGGATTGAATCATAAACAGGAATGCCCACATTAATGACGGAAGAGACAGAAGACCCAGCATGAAGCTTAATTACAAAAAACAAGGGAGCAGGGCTTCCCTGGTGGCGCAGTGCTTTTAAGAATCTGCCTGCCAATGCAGGGGACATGGGTTCGAGCCCTGGTCCAGAAAGATCCCACGTGCCGTGGAGCAACTAAGCCCGTGTGCCAGAACTGCAGAGCCTGCGCTCTAGAGCCTGCAAGCCACAACTACTGAAGTCCGAGCACCACAGCTACTGAAGCCCACACGCCACAACTACTGAAGCCCATGCACCTAGAGCCCGTGCTCCACAACAAGAGAAGCCACTGCAATGAGAAGCCCACGCACCGCAACGAAGAGTAGCCCCTGCTCGCCAAAACTAGAGAAAGCCCGTGCACAGCAATGAAGACCCAACGCAACCAAAAATAATAAGTAAATTAAATAACTAAATTTATTTTTTTTTAAAAAAGGAGCAGAGTTTCCAGGTAAGGGAGAGAAAGAGGCTTTTTTTTTTTCTTTTAGAATTTACTACCAGTTAGGTGTAACTGGTAGGTGCTTTCATGTATTGATACTACACTCTTGTCTAATTTAATTTAACAGAATCAACTGATGCAGGAAGATTATGGTTTATCAAGATTAAGGGAGAAGACTTGGATTTGTTAATTGGATCACAACCTCATTTGAAAGTGAATTCGATTTCCCTGGGGGTTAAGGGACAGGAGTAAAAACCAAACTGCAAGTAATTAAGATGAAGAAAGATATTAACACTAGTGGAGCAGGAAGACCCTTACTTCTAAAGATTTTGGTCATAGTGGGCTTATTCAGCTTGGTCTCTAAATTCTCCCCGAAAGTTTGGCTTGGTAATGGCTGATCACTCCTAAAATCAATCTATTCTTAAAGGATGAGTTGTCACTATTAAGAAGGGGCCCAAGAACGAAATTCTCAGAGGACTTCCTAAATGGGTTTAAAGAATGGTAACATCTCTGGAGTATCTTTAGACTCTAGAGAAGTACCTACTCGTGTGTATATCTTTGGCTGTTTGTTAACGTCGAGGCACACAAAGTATTCCCTGAATTGGCTTGTCCCTCCCATCGTTGATGAGCATGGTACTGACTTTCCCCCGGAAAGTCGGTGGGTAAGTGGTTAGATGCAGACAATTCTTGGAAGTTAAACAAGGCTGCTAACTACTGTGAAACCTAACTTCTCCTTTTCCGTGATTCTCATCTTTAAGGATCAGTGGAGCCAGTCAGGGAAGCGCTCACTGTTTAAGGAAGACATAGAGGGCTTGAAAAGTCGTCAAAATTGTACTATAGTGTTTAAGAATCACTTGCAGAACTGGCGAAATATGCAGATTCTTAGGCCTCACACCAGTCCTGATTTTGATGCAGACAGTCCTGAAAACTAGTTATTTAACTAGCTACTGAAGGTTTACCTTGTCAGGAGAAGCGGTTGGCGCACCTTGCCCATAACAAAGATGCCGCCTCATCGACGTCGTACTGCCCCCGCTCCTATGCGTGGGCCGTACTTCCGCCCTTCCTTGCGTCACATGACCACAAACCTGCCTCAACTACGGCTCCTGGGAGGGGCCAGTCCCGGAAGTTCTCGCGTCTTTCCCCGCCCGCTGCGGGCCTCTCTGGCCCGTGATTTGCCAGGGCGCCTCCGTGCGCTCGGCCAACGACCTCTGACAGCGCCCACCCGAGCGCCCCGGGAGCCGGCGGGCGGCGGTCCTCGCCAGGGACCTTCAGCGGGCCCAGGGGTGAGTACTGACGTCTTCCCGACCCGGGACCCGCGGCCCGAGCCGGCTGTCGGGCCTAGCGCCGCGGCCCTGACCCTCCGTCGATGGAGGGACCCGCTGCGGCCCCGGCCCGTTCGTGGTGTAGTCCTGGCCGGAGGCCCGACCCCAGAGCCTCTCGTCTTCAACCTGGGCTTTCCTCCTCCTTAGGGCGTCCTGAGAGCTTCAGGCGCGGTTTGGCTGGTAGTCTTCTCTTATCCTTCTCAGCCAGGGTCCTGGTACCTCTTAGTATGACCTTGAACCCGATGCCTGCCGTTTTTAAAAGTAGTTTTTGGTTTGTTTTGTCTTTACTTTGTGGAAAAGAACGTGTTCGAAAAGAAAGGCCTTGTTGGAAGCCCAGGTACCTTGGCGAGGCCCCTGGTCGGGCGATGTGTAAGCATCCTTGCTCGCAGGTGTGGATGCCCGGAGATGCTCCTAGATTTCATTCCAGGAGCTGGGAAATGGGGAAAGCTCGGATTCCCGTTCCGACAAGCCTCTGACCTTCGTCAGCAGGAGGAGTTCCGCTTATATGGTATTTAGAAGAAAACCCTCGGGTGCGTTCTACAACTTTAGAGCAAGGGGCATTCTCGAGGGAGGAGGATGCTTTCAAAAGTGGTGGCGTCTTTTAGTTGCAGAAGATAAAAGCTTTAGGGCTCTTGTTCCCAAATATAGAACCAGTTGTTTACAGGCCTCTCACCCCACTGAGAGACTTTAACTGAAGGATTTTACATGTTTTCTCTCCCTAAATGAAGAACATTTGTTTCAGTGTCTGAGATCCCAAAGGAAAAACCCTTAGGAAGATAGATTCAGAAACAATTAGAGCGATTTAGATGTACCTAGTAGTCTCTTGCCCTGTAATTAAATTGTGCGTGGGACCTGCTATCTATTTGGTTTCAAGCACTCGTGAGTTGGTTTTGCTGAGTTTTTCCAAAAGGAAATTGTGTTTTCTATCCCTTCCTGTCTGATAGGGCTGCCTTATTTTATGATTACAAAGTTTAGCTGTTACTGTCCTCCCTTCTTGTGTTGAAACTTGTTTTCTGTGGATTGATAACCTTATTTTAAAATTCGTTAATTTGTATTTTTCCAAGTTTTCAGTGATTTTTCTTTAAAAATTAAAATTAATCCTGGGTTACTACACTGTGATTTTCTAATACACCCATTCTTTAAGTATAGTTGCTTGAAAAGAGAACTGAAACAGGGTGACTGTGTAAAAGCCTTGAACTAGGTCCACATAAGCAACAAACAACCCAACATTTTTTTTTGGTAATTGGAGAATAAACCACAGTCAATTTGACCCAGGTTGTTTCTGTGACTTCCTGGGCTACTTCTTTGCATCCCAGTGTTCTAATATAGAAAATAAGAAAGTCAGGCTTGAATCATTGTGTCCCCAAATTGGGACACTTTCCATGAGTGGGATGTGACTTGACTTTAGGTAGTTTGCAGATGAGGGTTTTTGTAAGAGTTATGTTTTTGTTACGTGTCTTTATATATGTACATTAAGTCCATGGTTTAAAAAAGTAATGTAAGGGTATTCCCTAGTGGTCCAGTGGTTAGGACTCAGCACTTTCAAAGCCAGGGTCTTGGGTTCAATCCCTGGTTGCGGAATTAAGATCCCTCAAGCTGCATGGCCAAAAAATAAATAAATAAATAAAAGAAAATAGTAATGTAAAATTTCCTTTTAAAATACACTTAAGATTTTTAAAAATTGAGTTAAAGAAAAGATTGAGTATAGCTGAGTGTAAACGTACTGTGTGAGTATGGAAAAAAAAAAGCAGGAAGTTGGTAAGTTACTGATGGTTGGGAACCACCGGGCTTAGAAAGTAGAGATATAAGATCATCTATGATTCTGAGAGAGATTTTTGTCTCCTTAGTTATATCACAGAGACGCATGTACTTGTTGCCTAGTAGATTGTAAGTGACAAAATTGGAGTTAATATCTTAACTCCAAATGAGAAATTTATTTTCTTTATTGCCAAAAGATATTAACAAAAATGTCACAGTCTAATGAGGGAGAAAAAAATTAGATTTTGATCTGTTTTACCTAAGCAGAAAAGCCAGTAATTGGAACAGTACAATGTTAAATCTTAGTAGAAAAGTTCCATCTACTTTGTAAGTAGATCAGATTGACTACAGGAGAATTTGACTTTTTCCAGAAGTTATCTTTTCATTGTCCACCTTTGTGATCTAAGTCTGTGATACTTTGCAAACTCAGGGAGTCTTAGAAGATGTTGCTGTAAAATGAAATGTTGAGACCTGTGGGATGTACTAGTGGAAAGTTAATAAGGGTGAAATGTAGTAAATGGAATGCGGAGAATAGCACATTTCAGGGAGATAATGTTTTTCTAGCAGTTGCGTCCCTTGTTTATTATTATAAAGTTTCAGTTTATAATGTCCCAAGGCTATACTCCTTTTGAGGTATCTCTTTTCAGTGTTAGTTTTAACTATAAGCTTTTACTGTGCTTCAGATATATACGCACAAGTATAAGAAGAGTATCTCATTTAGAATGATGCACAGAAATTGATGAGAGATTGCCTATGGGGACCTAGGTGGTTATAGGATAGGATCTGGTGGGACACTTTATTTTCTTTGTGTGTTCTTTTCTTTTCTTTTCTTTCTTTCTTTTTTTTTAACATCTTTATTGAAGTATAATTGCTTTACAATGTTGTGTTAGTTTCTGCTGTATAAGAAAGTGAATCAGCTATACGTATACATATGTCCCCATGTCCCCTCCCTCTTGCATCTTCCTCCCACCCTCCCTATCCCACCCCTCTAGGTGGTCACAAAGCATGGAGCTGATCTCCCTGTGCTATGCGGCTGCTTCCCACTAGCTATTTATTTTACATATGATAGTGTATATATGTCCATGCCACTCTCTCACCTCGTCCCAGCTTACCCTTCCCCCTCCCCGTGCCCTCAAGTCCATTCTCTACGTCTGCATCTTTATTCCTGTCCTGGCCCTAGATTCTTTAGAACCATTTTTCTTTTTTAGATTCCATATACATGTGTTAGCATATGGTATTTGTTTTTCTTTTTCTGACTTCACTCTGTATGACAGACTCTAGGTCCATCCACCTCACTACGAATAACTCAACTTCATTTCTTTTTATGGCTGAGTAATATTCCATTGTTTATATGTGCCACATCTTCTTTATCCATTCATCTGTCGATGGACACTTAGGCTGCTTCCATGTCCTGGCTATTGTAAATAGTGCTGCAATGAACATTGTGGTACATGACTCTTTTTGAATTATGGTTTTCTCAGGGTATATGCCCAGTAGTGGGATTACTGGGTCATATGGTAGTTCTATTTTTAGTTTTTTAAGGAACCTCCATACTGTTCTCCATAATGGCTGTATCAGTTTACATTCCCACCAACAGTGCAAGAGGGTTCCCTTTTCTCCACACCCTCTCCAGCATTTATTGTTTCTAGATTTTTTGATGGTGGCCATTCTGACTGGTGTGAGGTGATACCTCATTGTAGTTTTGATTTGCATTTCTCTAATGATTAGTGATGTTGAGCATCCTTTCATATGTTTGTTGGCAATCTGTATATCTTCTTTGGAGAAATGTCTATTTAGGTCTTCTTCCCATTTTTGGATTGGGTTGTTTGTTTTTTTGATACTGAGCTGCATGAGCTGCTTGTAAATTTTCGAGATTAATCCTTTGTCGGTTGCTTCATTTGCAAATATTTTCTCCCACTATGAGGGTTGTCTTTTCATCTTGTTTATGGTTTCCTTTGCTGTGCAAAAGCTTTTAAGTTTCATTAGGTCCCATTTGTTTATTTTTGTTTTTATTTCCATTTCTCTAGGAGGTGGGTCAAAAAGGATCTTGCTGTGATTGATGTCATAGAGTGTTCTGCCTATGTTTTCCTGTAAGAGTTTTATAGTGTCTGGCCCTACACCTCTGTGTGTTCTTGTGTACTTTGTACCATGTGCGTGTGTTACTGGTTCAAATTAAATACCAAATTAAAGTTGGGAATGAAATGAAACAAATATGAAATTAAATACTGAATGAAAATAGCTGGATGAAAATTTAGCCAATGCATTTGCTCCTCCTTAATTTGTGTGTATATATATACACTTATATATACACTTATTTATATACATAAGTATTAAGATTCTTTAAACATAAGTATTTTTCATCAGGTTTGTTTTCCTTTGTTTCAAGTCAGAAGCAATGATTATCTTTTATCTTGCATTAACTAGTGAATGGCTGTAGGGTTCTGTCTCTAGGCCTAAAATTGGTGGTAAGCTTTTTCATTTTTTCTTTATTTATTTTACTGTTTTTTTTTTAAGGTAAGGTTGTGCGTCTTTAGTGGCTTTCATTATTTGGAGTATTTCCAGCAGTGAATCCCTGATGGGAGTACATCTAGTTTTTCAGTTAGCTCCTGTTTTTTCTCCCCCAGGGACAAAAGTGGCTCTAAATCCAGCACATGCATATTGAAGCAAGTTAAAGGATTTAATATGAAGCACAGAAACAGATAATGCCAAAAAGCAAGCAATAGTTGGTACACTTTTGTGAGTAAAAATTTTCTTCTGGCTCTATTTTCTTAGTCTTTAAACTATTTGCATGCAAATTCTTAAAATTCACACATTTTGGTAAAGAATAAAGGGTGCAAGTTAGCAGTCATAAGTAACCATTTGTCAGGGCTTAGCCCCTTAGCAACCTCTAAGAACTCTCCAAAGCATGTCAGTAAGGTAGAGTTTAAAATGTGTGATATATCTCTGACATGGAGTTTAAGAAATGTCCCAGCTATGGCTTACATTTATACTGTCTTTAATTTTTTATTGACCTGGATTTATATATAATATCTTCTGCTGAAAATGTAGTGTAATTTGGTTTTCAAAGTTGTTTCCTTTTAAAGAAACCATTACTTATACATCAAATATTAGGTTACTTCAAATACATTTTTCTGCCCTTTACATTATTTTCATATTTTTTTCATTTGTACCTAGGCTGAAAAAGAAAAGGATCTTTTCCCCCTTTAGAATATAATAATTAGAGGAGTTTTATGGCAAAATGTTTTCTTCTAATCTGACTTCACATTTGTATATATATTTGAGTAGCTTTTCTTTATCCCGTTTGCAAAATCATAATACAGTGACTATGCTTAAAACAGTCTTTATATTTTTTTGAGGTATAGAATAACTCTTCTTAGGAGAGATTTGAAAATTGATTTTGGTTGAAATCCAAAAATAATTTTAAGTAGATATTTACTTTTATTGATAGTTTTCTTATGAAATGAATTGTTGAAATACTGATTTTTATTCTTTCTTTTTTACAGCTGGAAAAGCAGTTTCCGTGTTGTTATGTACACCTCCAAAAAAATTCAGATCTGTAGGGGAATTGTTGTGTAAAGTAAAATGAACTACAGGGAGGCAGTATTTTAATAGCTATTATAAACGTGTATTTACTGTATTAAAAATGAGTAAAAGAACAAGCAATGACAGATCACTAGGAAGGTCAGTGACATTTTATTCAGTTGAGCTGGCATTATAGGTTTGAGACATAGTTGCTTTAAAGCTGATTACCCATAGGCTAATCATGTTCTTTTACACTTCTGTCAGCATTTTGTATCTTGGGGCAACTTCCTTTCTGCTGCATTTCCCTGGAGCATGGACCCTTCTCTGATTTAGGTTTCTCAGTGCATTTGTTCTGTCTTTCCGTTTAAAGGCATGCCATGTTTTTTAAAAATATACATGTAAATATGATACTGAATACAAATTAATAGTGTGAAACTTTCACACTATAGTCCCTCAAAATGAATGCAAACATTAAGGATTTTATTAGTATATATTCTGTATTTGGTATTCATTTCATCTCAGTCATCAGATATACATTCAGTAAGTTTTAATTTTTATTTTGTGAAATTCAGGAGGTTGCTTCTTTTTTAGTAAATTTAGAATTAACATTATTTACCTTATGAAGCTGATTTTCGTCATTAAAAGGTTTTATTTTTTCCATGCATGACACGAATTTCTAATTTCATTTTTATAAAGTTCTAGCAGCTTCCCTTCATATAATTCATTAGGAAATTTCTATTTAAGTTTTATTTTAGGCATATTTTGAGTTATGTAAGCAGCATGCATATCTATTTATGCAGAGAGGAAGAGAGTGTATGTGTGTGCACATTCGTCTTGTGGTTATACAATAATTTAAAAAATTTGCTCCTAAGCAATATCCTCAAGGTGCAGTTTCAACTAAGTGAGAAGGTATTATGTTGAGGAAAACATTTTCTTCAATCTTTTATTTTTCCTTTATATGTATTCAGTACTCACAAATGAGATGTCTGCTTTGCTCTTTCTAAAAGGTGTTCTAACTTCACTACATAAAAAAGACTGACATTTTAACACTCAGTCATCCCTGTCTTTAAATTTTTTGCCCGCAGGGTGAGTGGGGCAGCATTTCCTTCTCCCAGTGCTGCTGAGATGGCGGAAATTAGTCGAATTCAATATGAAATGGAATACACCGAAGGTATTAGTCAGCGAATGAGGGTCCCGGAAAAATTAAAGGTAGCACCACCAAATGCTGACCTGGAACAAGGATTCCAAGAAGGAGTTTCAAATGCTAGTGTGATTATGCAGGTTCCAGAGAGAATTGTTGTAGCAGGTATTTTATATTTGTTTATAAAGTTGCCTGATAAATGTATTTTATATATTTTTATGAAAACTTTTGGGATTTTTCAAAATATTACTTAGAAAAGGGGTTGGGAAATGCAACTTTACATTTTCTTCAAAAAGTTTACAAATTGCAATAGTCTGAAATTTCAAATAGTATTTTTTAATAATTCAACTAATTATTGAGATATAATTTACATACATAAAATAGTGTAATTTTAAAGTGTACAGCCTGATGAGTTTTGACAAATGTATACTCCTACGTAACCTCTCCCGCAGTCCAGATATAGAACATATTCATTACCCGCCAAAAGGTTTCTCATTCAGTTCCTACCCCTCAATTCCAGGCAACCATTATCTCCTTTTCATAACCAGAGATCACATTTGTCTTTCCCAGAGTTTCGTATGAATGGACTGATACACTATGTACTCTTGGGTCTGGCTTCTTTTGCTTAGTGGAATGTTTTTGAGATTCTTCCATATTGTTGCTATATCATTTGTTCATACCATTTTATTTCTAATATTCCAGTGTGTGGATAAACCACAATTTGTTTATACATTCACCTGTTGGTGGACATTTGGGTTGTTTCCTTTTTGGTGCTATTAGGAATAAAGCTGCTATGAAGACATGTGTTTTCATATCTCTTAGGAGTGGAATTGCTAGATCATATTATAAGTTATGACATTTAACTTTATGAAAAGCTGTCAAGCTCTTTTTGAAATTGGTTGTACCCTGTTATATTCCCATCAGTGACATATGAGAGTATCATTTTCACCACATCCTTGCCAACACTTTGTATTGTTAGTCTTTTTAATTTTAGCTATTGCTAGTGGGTGTGTAATGGCAAATACATTTTAATAAAACCTATGTCTTTTAAAAATCTCCCTCCTTTCCTTTTTTTTTTTTTTCCCCCTACACTTAGGAAATAATGAAGACATTGCATTTTCAAGACCAGCAGATCTTGACCTTATACAGTCAACTCCCTTCAAACCTCTGGCACTAAAAACACCACCTCGTGTACTTACACTAAGTGAAAGACCACTAGATTTTCTGGATTTAGAAAAACCTGCTCCATCCCCTCAAAATGAAGAAGTAAGTGCTAGAGTTTTAACATCATCTGTATTTGAAATAATAGAGACAGAAGCAAAAGTTAAAGAGGAGTTAAGAGGCTATAAATCACATCATTGGTAATATGTAATGGAATCCTTTTGCATGGAATGTTGATTACTATAAATTCCAGTTATAAATACCCCAAATAAGATACTATGCTGTTAGGTTTTTTAAATTTAAATATTATATTTCAGGAAAATGACAATTTTGTGGAAATCATTAACATTCATGTGGTCTTGAAGGATGAGCTTTTATGGCTGGGAGTTACACTTTAAGCAATACAGAAAAATTTGGGAAGTTTAGCATGGGAAAAAATTAATGCATCACTTTGTTATAAAAGCAGTCTGGCAAATGGCAAAGAAAGCTCTTTTTTCCCCTTGATACTACCTATTCTCCCTGCTTGCTGAAAAGTTTCTACTGAGTTAGTTACCGTATCATATAATGTTAATGGCCTTGTTGACCTAAATATGATAGTATATGGACTAATAAGGTGTTAGTCGCAAAGTTCAAATCTTGCCTTTGCTTTTTTTTTTTTTTTTTTCTTTTACAAATTTAATCAGTTATACATATACATATGTTCCCATATCCCCTCCCTTTTGCGTCTCCCTCCCACCCTCCCTATCCCACCCCTCCAGGCGGTCACAAAGAACCGAGCTGATCTCCCTGTGCTATGCGGCTGCTTCCCACTAGCTATCTACCTTACGTTTGGTAGTGTATATATGTCCATGCCGCTCTTTCACTTTGTCACAGCTTACCCTTCCCCCTCCCCATATCCTCAAGTCCATGCTCTAGTAGGTCTGTGTCTTTATTCCTGTCTTACCCCTATGTTCTTGATGACATTTTTTTCTTAAATTCCATATATATGTGTCAGCATACAGTATTTGTCTTTCTCTTTCTGACTTACTTCACTCTGTATGACAGACTCTAGGTCCATCCACCTCATTACAAATAGCTCAATTTCATTTCTTTTTATGGCTGAGTAATATTCCATTGTATATATGTGCCACATCTTCTTTATCCATTCATCCGATGATGGACACTTAGGTTGTTTCCATCTCCGGGCTATTGTAAATAAGGCTGCTATGAACATTTTGGTACATGTCTCTTTTTGAATTATGGTTTTCTCAGGGTATATGCCCAGTAGTGGGATTGCTGGGTCATATGGTAGTTCTATTTGTAGTTTTTTAAGGAACCTCCATACCGTTCTCCATAGTGGCTGTACCAATTCACATTCCCACCAGCAGTGCAAGAGTGTTCCCTTTTTTCCACACCCTCTCCAGCATTTATTGTTTCTAGATTTTTTGATGATGGCCATTCTGACTGGTGTGAGATGATATCTCATTGTAGTTTTGATTTGCATTTCTCTAATGAGTAAAGATGTTGAGCATCCTTTCATGTGTTTGTTGGCTGTCTGTATATCTTCTGTGGAGAAATGTCTATTTAGGTCTTCTGCCCATTTTTGGATTGGGTTGTTTGTTTTTTTGCTATTGAACTGCATGAGCTGCTTATAAATTTTGGAGATTAATCCTTTGTCACTTGCTTCATTTGCAAATATTTTCTCCCATTCTGAGGGTCGTCTTTTCGTCTTGTTTATGGTTTCCTTTGCTGTGCAAAAGCTTTGAAGTTTCATTAGGTCCCATGTGTTTATTTTTGTCTTTATTTCCATTTCTCTAGGAGGTGGGTCAAAAAGGATCTTGCTGTGATTTATGTCATAGAGTGTTCTGCCTATGTTTTCCTCTAGGAGTTTGATAGTGTCTGGCCTTACATTTAGGTCTTTAATCCATTTTGAGCTAATTTTTGTGTATGGTGTTAGGGAGTGATCTAATCTCATACTTTTACATGTCCCTGTCCAGTTTTCCCAGCACCACTTATTGAAGAGACTGTCCTTTCTCCACTGTACATTCCTGCCTCCTTTATCAAAGATAAGGTGACCATATGTCCGTGGGTTTATCTCTGGGCTTTCTATCCTGTTCCATTGATCTATCTTTCTGTTTTTGTGCCAGTACCATACTGTCTTGATTACTGTAGCTGCCTTTGCTATTGATTCAGGGCCCATCTTGTAAGACTCCTTCTCTGTCGTTTCTGTAGTTACAACTTTTTCATGATAACTTCTAAATTCCTGTGTTGTCATGATGCTAGTATAAAACAGTGTGCAAAGATATGTTTTTATTGATAAGGGAACTGCCCTTGTCTTTCATTTTTCATATAATCCTTTCCTAAGAGGGTAAATCACCCATATAACCTACGGGAGTGCAGTTTCCTAGTACTAGGTATGGCCTTTTCTTAGGTTGGAAGTTTCAGCTGAGGTGACTCAGATACTACACTCCTAGGTGCCAGTTTAGACATTCTAGGTATTTACTCGGTGAAAAGTACTAAATTTGAATGTTCACACAATCAGAAGCCACTAAGGGACTTGCAGAATTGTACTGATATTTATTTAACAGACATTTTTTGAGCTTTTGTGTAAGACACTGTGCAGTGAGACATGGTTCCTTCATAGTGGTCTGAGTGAGGGAAAGACCATTACGGCTGTGAATAATATTGTCTTGGAATGAGGATTCTGCCAGGAGAGAAACCCTTCCTTTGATATTCTTCAGGTTTTGTTTGTCTTCTGATCTTTATGCTCCCACCATTTTAGACACTTGTGCCTACTTGGTGTGAATAACCAACTGAAAACAAGATGAGTACTGTCTCTCAGTAGACCTAGGTTTTAAGCCCATGTGGGGTTTACTCCTGCTGTAATTGATATTTAGTCAAATGTGGTAAATGTCCAAAGTGTATAGCACTGGAGTGAAAAGCTGAGGCTGAGAATTAACCTAATTTTGAAGGCCTACTTTGCTACTTATTAACCACATAACTTTGGGCAAGTTATTTAACAATTCCAAGGCTCATCTCTAAAATAATGATAAGAATAATGCCAACTGCATACGATTATTGAGAGAATTAAATGTAATAATATGTGTAGTATGTTTAGCACATGTTCTAATTGATGTGAAAAGCTCAATAGGTACAAATATCATTGTTGTGAAAGCATCCTTGTGGCTGAAGATTTGGAGGCATCTTAAGTGTCTATCAAAAGATGAATGGATAAAGAAGATGTGACGTGCGCACACACACACACACACACACACACACACACACAATGGAATACTACTCAGCCATAAAAAAGAATCAAATTTTGCCATTTGCAACAACATGGATGGACTTGGAGGGTATTATGCTAAGTGAAGTAAGTCTGAGAATCTAAAAAATACAACTAGTGAGTATAACAAAAAAGAAACAGACTCACAGCTATAGAGAACTTAGTGGTTACCAGTGGGGAGGGGCAATAGAGGGGTAAGGGTTTAAGAGGTGCAAACTGTTATGTATAAAATAAGCTACAGGGATGTACTGTACAACACAGGGACTATAGCCAGTATTTTATAAAAACTATAAATGGAGTATGACCTTTAAAAATTGTGAATCACTATATTGTACACCTTTAATTTATGTAATATTGTATATCAACTATACTTCAATTAAAAAAAAAAAAAAAAAAAACCTTTGGCAGGAGCCAAATCCTGAGATGCAGGAGAGGAGTTTCCGATATTAGTACTAGTTGCCTATTAAGAGGAAAGCAAAGGTGATGATGTGTGCTTCAGTCCATAGAAGGGTCAGGTGACCCTTAAGAGGCAATCAACTAGTGAGCAGAGGAGAAAAGGGAAGGAACCAGAGTTCTGGTAGCTTCTACAAAATGGATTGAAATGGAAGGGTAGTAAGGCCCTGAGTGCTGATAGCATTGATGATTCATTTAGATGCTACTTAGAATATATCTAGTAAGATTCCCTAAATCATTTATTCTGTAATAATCATTTTACAGCATATGCCAAGGTTTCTCAACCTCAGCACTATGACATTTTAGACTAGATAGTTCTTTGTTGTGGTGAGGGCTGTCCTTTTGCACTGTAAAATATTTAACAGCATTCTTGAGCTCTATGTACGAGATGCCAATAGCATCCTTCAAGTCATGAAAATCAAAAATGTCTCAAATAACCAAGAGGTGGAAACACCCAAATGCCCTGCAACTGATGAATGGATGAGCAAAATGTGGGATATCCATACAGTGGAGTATTATTCAGCTGTAATAAGGAATGAAGTACTTATACATGCTCCAACATGGATGAACCTTGAAAACATGTTAAGTCAAAGAAGCCAGACAGAAGAGGCCATATATTGTATGATTCTGCTTACATGAAATATCCAGAATAGTAGTTGCCAGGGGTTTAGGGGAGAGAGTAATTGGGACTGACTGCTTAATCATGGGGTTTCCTTTTGGGGGGATGAAAATGTTCTGAAACTAGATAGTGGGGATGGTTGCACAACATTGTGAATGTTCTGGGTACCACTGAATTGTATACTGTATATACTTTAAAATGGTTAGAATGGTGAGTTTTGTGTTGTGTTTATTTTATCACAATAAAAGATGATCTGCATACATTGCCAAATGTCCCCTGGAGGGAAAAAATCACACCCAGTTGAGAACCACTGGCCTGCGGCAAGAAAGAAGAATACCTGAAGGTGACTTATGAGGAACACTATACAATTTTTGTTTAAAAGCCTGACTGATACAAGGAATAAATTTGCAGAAAATAACGTACTGACTTCTTAAACCGGCTTCAAGTATCCAAGTGAACCTATGAAGAGGCCTTAAAACAAGAAGCAGGTAATCCCCCTAGCTCAGAGAGGATTTATAGAATCTGGAGGTAGAGGAAACTGATGAACCTTTCAGTATGCCTAATCTCTGCTAATATTCAGAAAGACGGTTGCTTGGTGATTCTACCTACAGGGAACTAATAAAGCAGCTGTGCAATAAACCATCTGATCTGGGTGTGAACTGCAAAATACACAAATCGTGACAGCTCTCAGTGTTCTTAGACTAGGTTAGGCAGTGTGAATGAGGAGACAGAGGCTGTGATACTGACACTACCTCCAGATGGGAGCCAGTGGGAGAAGATCTTCCAGAGCACAAAAAGGAAGAGCTGTAAAGAGAAAGAGTTGGAGACTATGAGGACTTGACACAGCCCTGAAGCAGTGTGACCCAGTAAAAAATTTGGACTCCAGCAGTATATCCCATCACTCAAGCAGTGGTTTTCTTTGAAAAAATCAGTTACAATAAATGGCCAAGAGCTTTGTGAGAAGACCACTGAAGTGGGAAGAGAAAACAAATTGAACTAAAGACAGATTAGAAGAGCTTTTGCCTGAATTGGCAACTTCTACTTCAAAGAAGAGAAGGATGAGAAAGCCATTCATTTTTGCAATAAATCTGGAACAGCAGTGAACCCCAAATGTCCCAAGAATTGGGAAGATTGGGAAGGAGCACATCAATGGGTCTGTATAAACCCTGACCTGGTTTTAAAAAGAACAAAGGCAATGAATGTTTTCAGAAAAGGAAGTGTATCCAGGCCATGCAAGCCTTACACGGGATGCCAAATACTACAGCAACCATGTACCAAGTGTCTAGCTCAAGGGCTAGGAGGAAATATATCCAGCTAGAACTGACTGCTTTAAAGAATACACTTGGAAAGCAGCTGCTCTAGAAGCTGTCATTAAGGACAACACAAAGGCCATGGGTGTCTAACAGAGGGCTCTAGATCTGTAATCCAACAATCTGTAAGGACGTAGCAGGTGGTTATCAGTGCCGGGTTATGGTCCAGTTCAATTGCCATGACAACCTGGAGGATGTGAAGTGAAAGAACATAGTTGACCTGAAGTGTAATGAGTGACTCAGCCATATGGCACATCATAAAACAAATGTGGAATTGGGAGATTGGGATTGACATATATACACTACTATGTATAAAATAAATAACTAATGAGAACCTACCTTATAGCACAGGGAACTCTACTCAGTGCTTTGTGGTGACCTAAATGGGAAGGAAATCCAAAAGAGAGGGGATATATGTATACATATGGCTGATTCACTTTGCTGTACAACAGAAAGTGACACAACATTGTAAAGCAACAGTACTCCAATAAAAATTAAAAAACAGAAAAGAAATGTGGAAGGACTCCCGGACACTCAGAAGGACTTAAAAGGGTCCTGGCAGTAGCTCTGAAAATTGAGAAGCTGATGAATGTGGGTCGGATCACAATTTGGTGATGGTTTGTTTAGCTCCCTTTCCTTTCCCCTCCTGTGGAAAGAGGAGCTGGGGCTGTGATGAGTAGAATGGAGCAATAAGGGAGAGAAGAGGAAAAAGAACAGCTTAACTAATTGTATGTATGTATGCACGTTCATCCATGGAAGATTCAGAGATGTGCACTCACATCCTTTGTGCAGTTACTGTTTCATGGCCCTATCGCACGGGCATTGTATTCACTGCTGACACGTGTATTCCATGTTTCCTTCCCATTGGGTTCATTATTTTTCCAGGTAGTTTATTATTTTAAATTTTGGACAGTGAATATGTTTTGGGGGGTAAGAATGTTCACCCCGATTGTTTGGCCCACATTTTTAACTCTGCTTTACCTCTTCCAATAAAAGTCCCACAGCAATTCACAGATGAATGTCTCTGAACTATTATTTTTAAAAAGGGGATCAGTATCTGTTAATTTGCTGAATAATTCTATTCAATAGTTATATTTTTTTATTTCTTAACTGAAAAATGCAACTAACTTACATACTATTTGAGGATAACTCTCCATTTTTCACTGAGATTATACCAAATGGTAAAATGGAGGATTTCCCTTTCTCTCTCTGGACAGAATTAAAAGAAATCCTTTTCTTAAAAAAGTAACATTGTTTAAAAAATACTAAAAAGAATAAAAAACTGCCTAAATAAAAGGCATAACACAAACATTTCAGAAATCAGTTTTCAATCTTAGTTTTTGCTACAGATTTTCTGGGGGTTTAGTAATCACAGTGGTTATGAAGAACTAAGCTATGGTAGGATCTATGTGCTTGTAATACTTACTGGTTGTTTTAATATAATTACAGTTTTTTATTTTGTATGTGTTGAGAAGTAAAACAAGTGTCTTGTTAAAAAAGGGAGTGCAGGGGAATCAGTATATATATCCGAAAAAAAACAAAAACACCAATTCGAAAAAGATACATGCACCCCAGTGTTCATAGCAGCATTATTTACAGTTGCCAAGATACAGAAGCAACCTAAGTGTCATCAGTAGACGAATGGATAAAGAAGACATGCCATATATATATATATATATATATATATATATATATATATATATATATATATATAGACACACACACACACATACATACACATACTGGAATATCACTCAGCCATAAAAAAGAATGAAATTCTGCTGTTTGCAGCAACATGGATGGACTTGAAGGGCACTATGCTAAGTGAAATAAGCCAGACAAAGACAAATACTATATGGTATCACTTATGTGGAATCTAAAAATATAATAAACTAGTGAATATAACAAAAAATAAGTAGACTCACAGATACAGAGAACAAACTAGGGGTACCAGTTTGTGGGAGGGATATGAGGATGGGAGAGTGAGAGGTACAAACTATTGGGTGTAAGATAAGCTACAAGGATGTATTGTACAACATGGGGAATATAGACAATATTTTGTAGTAACTGTAAATGGAGTGTAACTTTTAAAAATTATATAAAAAAATAAAAACAGGGACCAGTATAGGGGAGAATACTGAGGCATCTTAACAGATTCTTGAAGGAGAGACAAGCTCTAGATAAATCTAGAGAACCAGTAAACAAAGACCTCGAGGACACTGCTTTGTCCGGCATTCTGTGAACGATCGAAAGTAACTCTAGAGTATAAGCACATTAGAGGAGAATTTTATGCCTATAATTAGACACAGAAGACCCTGTGACCTAACTTCCAGGAAGTTACCTGAAGCTTGGAAACTGTATTTCTCAGCCTAAGGAGTGCATGTAAGTTTTATAATGGGTAATCAATGCAGGATGGTTCTGAATGACATTTCAAAACCTTGAATTGTCAATTGGATCTCAATAATGTTGGGAACAAACGTAATTAATTTAAAAAAATCATTGAATTAAAAAAACAACCATCATGATTGTGAACTAAAGGGGAAAGTATTTAAAGATCACTGTGTTCCTTATCACCTCAGACAGTATCAAAGTTCTTTGTTATTACAGTATACAAGCTGGTCATATGAAGGCATAACAAATATATGCTTTTGTCTTATGTTGTCTTTTTCCCCAATATGTTAGTAATACTGAGCTTAACGTTCCTGTTAAGATATAATTTAAATCAGGTCTCAAATGGCGAAAATAATGGTAGACCTAGGATCCTCTACTTTGTCAGGTCATGTTGGAGTCATAGACTAATTTGTCTTGTCCTGTCTCTTCCTGTCTGCTGAATATTAGTTCTTACCACATAGCAAGAGGAACAGTTCTAATATAGTAGGAAATTCATCTTGATCCCTACAACGTGGAAGAACTGTTCTCTAGAAAAAGCAAGCACAACTGTGCAGTAGGTAGGAGGGCAAGCATCAGTGGGATTTTCACAAAGCACCCCAGCACTGCTCACTATTAGTGAAGTGTGTTTGACTGTGGAGGTGTTAGTTTTGATATATAAATGCCTTCAAGTAATTTTGATTTTTGGTTTAACTGTAAAGAACTCTTGCAGTAGGCTCTGAACCAACTCCTTTTCTGTTTTTAGATGTTTTTTTTCTTTTGTTTGGTTGGGTAAATGGTTTATAACCATAACCAAATCTGAACCAGTCTCTGAAATTGTGTGCTGCATAGTAGTTTTAAGTTTTGCTGGCATGAAGTACAGGATTTTTTCTGCTTTGATGGTGCTTATAACCTGATAATCTATTCCCAAGTCTTTGAGCATTAATAGATACTGGGTGTGCATTTTTGAAAGTCTTAATTATCAAGTCCATTGGTTCACACACCAGTTGTCCTTTACAGTAAAGTTCAAATTTTTCTTTAACTATTAAGTTGCCATGGGTGTTTGTAGTAAAAAAAAGAAAAAAAAATTCTAAAAAAGCAGTGAAGTTAATGATTACCATTGTTCTAGTTCTCTATTGCCCCTTAATAAGCCACCCTAAACTTAGTGGCTTGAAACAAAAATAATTTTGCTCATGGATTCTGCGGGTGAGGTATTTGCGTCAGGAATAATGGGGAAAGCTTATTTCTGTTGTATATTATCTGGGCCTAGGCTAGGAAGTATCAAAGGCTCTGGATGACTCACACAGCTTGAGGCTGCAGTCATCTAAAGGTTTACTCACTCACATGTCACTTGATATTACCTGTTGTGTGGACCTCAGCCAGGATTATTGGCTGGTGCACCTACACATGGCCTTTTGTGTGGCTGCTTGGGCTTCCTCACGTCATGGTGTCATTGTTCCAATCTCGAACAGCTCCCCTGGGGAAGGGGAAAAAGGCAGAAGCCTTATTGTTCATGACCTAACCTCAGAAGTCACGTTGTGTCATCTCTGCAGCAGTCACTAGAGTACCCAATTTCAAGGGAAGGGAACATAGATTCTATTCCTTAATGGAAAGAGGTCAGTGATAACATTTTGTAAGAAGAGCGTTTGAGATGGAAGATTGTGGCTACTTCTAGAATGCTAAAACCTTTAAGCTAGTAAAACTTTTTTTAAGTCTAGTTTTCAGATATCCAACCAAATCTGAATTTGTTTTAACCCCAGAAGCCAGGAACACTTATTTGAGTACAAATATATTCCATGTCCTATAGTGTTTGTGCCTTTAAAAACTATTGTAAATTGTTCTTAAATACTGTAAGTATATTGTATAAATTATGATAAATAAAAATATTAATAATTGTACCAAGTAAGATTGATACTTGAAACTAGAAGTAACTTTTTTTGTAAAGAAGATAAGCATTCCTAAGTTTATCTGCATTATAATAAGTAGGGTGTTCTTTTTTTTTTTTTTTTTTTTTTTTTGCGGTATGCGGGCCTCTCACTGTCGTGGCCTCCCCCGTTGCGGAGCACAGGCTCCGGACGCGCAGGCTCCGGACGCGCAGGCTCAGCGGCCATGGCTCACGGGCCCAGCCGCTCCGCGGCATATGGGATCCTCCCAGACCGGGGCACGAACCCGTATCCCCTGCATCGGCAGGCGGACTCTCAACCACTTGCGCCACCAGGGAGGCCCCTTTTTTTTTTTTTTTAACATGTCTACGTATAATACACATAGCTGGTAGCAGTTCTTGGCTAAGTTCTTTGTAAATTTTGTGGCTAGTCTTTGATAAAGGTCCTTTTGATGCTAAGCAGTTACTAGGCTATTAAGAATATTCTCTATTCCTTTCCCTTTCTTTGTGCCTAACAGATCCGTGCAGTTGGCAGGCTAAAAAGAGAGCGCTCTATGAGTGAAAATGCTGTTCGCCAAAATGGACAGCTGGTCAGGACTGACTCCATGTGAGTAGAACCACTAAGCATTGTATCTCCTTCATTAAGTTTTCTCCATATACTGTCTGTCCCATCCTTTTCTAAATAATTTACTTCCTTTTTTAAACTCTCAAATATTAAAAAAGAGGAGGAAGTGTATGTTTTATGCCTAAGAACCGGGAGAAAAAAAATAATTCTAATAGTGTTTGAAATCTGCTATACATTTACATCAACTTTATATTTTTGCAGTACTCTTTATAGCCTTAAAGTCTGACCATTTTGTTCGTGAGAATTTTTCAATACTGTTATCCTCTTCTGTGTGTATGATAGTCTTCTATAAATATGATTTGCTTATTTTGGAAATCTATAAAGTATACTTAAGAAAAATTGATAAAAGTAAGTGCTCAGTTCTATGTAGCCTTCAAAAATGCTTATCTAGCATGTAGGTTGTGGGGGGGGGATATAAAACACTTTATTAAAGAGGCATCTTTATTTTCAAGTTACTCAGTTTGTCATAAGATTGTCACAGGATTAGCCCTTTCCAGCTCTGCTCATGAGCCATGGTAAACAACGTAGTGTAAGCAAGTCGAATTTTTTTACTTTCCAAGATTAATTTTTAGCTTTCTGCCTACTGAGTCGTTGAATTCTTGGAGCCCTTTCATTTTCCAAAAATTTAAATACATTGACAGACTATTTGTGTAAACCTTTCTTGCTCATTTGGTTACGTTATACCCTGATCTTAAAGCTACCCCACTATAAGATGTTTTAAATTGGGCAAGTGCTTTTTGTTGTTTTATTAAAATTAATGGGTTTTTAAAAATAAAATATCCCTTTAAAAACTGGTCAGAATTTTAAATCTCAAAGCCATTGATGATTTAGATTGTTAATGTAAATTAATGTTTCTTCCTCATTAAATTTTCAGTCAGTTTTCATAAGCTCATTCACCATGAACCATATCTGATATCAAGCATCATGTTAGCTTTTCAAACTGACTTTTTTTTTTGGCCACACGGCACATGGGATTTTAGTTCTCTGAGCAGGGATCGAACCTGCACTCCCTGCTTTGGAAGTGTGGAGTCTTAACCACTGGACCACCAGGAAAGTCCATATTAGTTTCTCTGGGAACGGCCAAAGAATCAGATGATACGTCTCTCACAGAGCTTGCAAATCTAGCTAAAAGTAAAACATTTAAATTTACTTACAAAATAACTAGAGCACAGTGCAATTATACTATTTCTGTTAAACCATATCAAGTTCTAATTCAGACTTGACTAAAGAGTATAAGGATGCAGACGGGATTTTGAAGCGGGTAGAGTCTCTCTTTTTTTGTGTTAGGTGCAAAGGAGAACTATAACGGTTCTCATTTCTTGGGGAATCTTTAAATGTCTCCTAAAGTAGTTAGAGTTATTCTGAAGGGTTATATAGGAAGATAGTAAGTTTAAAAGAATATATGTCTCCTTCAGGGAAGGCCTATCTGAAAGGTTCAGCCATTATTAATATGAAGTTTTTATGATAACTGTATGTTTCCCTGAAGGTACCTGGCTTACAGTGATGTCAGCCAGTCCATGGAATCCATTTTTCTAGAATATATTCAATTATGTTACACAAATGGTGAAAAGACTATATAATTTATGGTGAAGTTAGCTTCTTGATATTTAGTACCCTCTCAGAATGATTAAACATACACCTGAGGGCTTTTGTTATTTTCTGTTTGTAATATTTTCTAAGGCACCAAAAGTTTCTAATGAATTTTCCTGTTATATAAAGATATGGCTTATTGTTTAGGTCCGTAATTACTTTGAAACTTCCCATTAGTGAAATAAAAACAGGACTGTTTTACTATAGCATCATTTTTGGGTTTTTCTCCCACAAAGTATATATTATTGATAGCTGAGTTCAGTTGAAGAGAAAGGAAACAGCTCTATTATATATAAAAACCAGCCTAGTGAAGTATGATTTACAGTAAATGATTAGTTCATAGATATTTTTGCAGTTACCTGTAATGTAAGTCCTCATAACAGAAAAGGTTACCAAAGTTAACTAATATTTGAATCCTTTTTTTCTTTAAGTTGCCTTAATGGCATTTTAAAATAAAACAGAATCTCATGTTTTAATTTTTGATAGTAAAAATAACATGAATATTTAACTACAATTTTTGCAATGAAATGCTTACATTACTCAACCATACTTTTTGTTTTGGTAGTTATTTATGTTACCGTTACATGGTAACATACTTAACCATCTTTTTGTTAATAATGTAACCTTGCCCTTTCTTCTCCTAACATTATTAATTATATAATTGTATTCATCTTTAAGAACCTACATTGAGTGAACTTTAGAATTTTTATATAATGAGCTCATTATGTATTTAATGTTGGCAGTGTGGTAAGGAAGAAGCTATTAATATAACACGGTTGTATTTTACCTCTACCAGAGCAATTATTAGACTCTCCCTGTCTTTACCTACTTTAGCCTTTTCTTTGTAATGTGAGATTATTTATGTGTCATTGTGCATGAACCATTGCCTGCCTCCACTTTATTTATTCCTTGGCTTTAAGAATAGAAGTCTATATGGGTATAAGAGCAGAAACACTGGCCTTTGTTGTCTTATTTACTTTCAAGAGACAATAGGATTATTGTCAGCTATTGACACAGAAACGATTGACCAGTAGAATCGTATTTAGCTTTCTGTTTGTGTTATAAAAGCTGAATATGTAAAAAGAAGCATAATTATTATTTAAGGTGGCACAGATCAGATTCTGCCCCAAGAAATAAAATTTCAAGGTTCCAGGCACCGATTTCTGCACCGGAGTACACGTAAGATTTTATCTGCTCTGCTTTTCACAAATAGGAGTTGTTTTAATTTTGCAGGCTTTTTGTTATACTAATATTTCACCAGGTAATTGGCATGTAATGCCCTAATTCTCTTACTGTTTGGCTTTTTAGTACCTCTGTTTCAGGATTTCTCAAGCTGTCATCATACACTTTGTTAAGAAAAAAAATAAATAGACCAAGGAAGTTATGTATGATTTTGGGTATAAGGGTGAAAGTAAAATGGAATAATTTACCCCAAGCATCCTTTTACATTTCCTTCATTTTGCTTTGGTTGGCATATTAGTCCTCTATAGATTCAGTTGAACGAGGTTCAGTGATCCCAATCTTTTTGAAAATTTTAGCATACTATCTTTTCTTGTTCATTTTCACCCAGAAGGACAAAGAGTCTGAGTGTAGTTTGTCATTAAGTTTTTTCTTTAATTCCATAGATTACAGTTATGCTTTGGAAGAGTATTTTGAGGTCACTAGACCCACTCTTTCTGTACGTGTGCTAGAACTAGGTGTGGGAATGACTGGCCTCCTAAGGGGAGGGGGCACTTTGGCGTGCAGTACAAGATTCAACAGCTAATGTAGTTCTTAAGTATCAGAAGCCACTCTGGCAACCAATGACTTTTCTCCTGTTCTTATTCTCTTGTTATGCTTCTAAGAACTAGTCAGTTACCTTAGTGGCAACAAATTAAGGCTTTCTCTCTATTTAAAATTTCAAAAGAAATGATACAGAATTTGTGTTTCAGTGAGAATTTTTTCTCCCCCTTTTTACTGTTTTACCTTTACTGTATTTTTGGAAGAGGCTGGACCCTCACTAAAGAGATTATTCTCACAGTTTGAGAAACACTGTTCCTATGACAACCCACACAGTAAGAGGTGTTTGACTTTGGACTTACCTTGTAATAATGACATAGTTATGCCAAGTAAATCTTTTCAATTTGAGTTCTGACATTGGCTAGTGTTATTTACTCAGCAGTTGTGTAGTAAGATTTCCTGTAAGCATGAGAGAGAGCTATTACTAATGAAATAGCATGGTAAATGTAAGTGCTTTCTTCAAAATTTCCTTATCTTTTATGAAAGAAAGGTAAAACAGATTTTGCTGTTTTGTAACATTACTAGGACCAATTTATCATCAACATGCATTTTTATTAAATTACTAATATTATACCATCTGCTTAAATAATCTCAGTGCCTTCGCAGTATGTTTACTTTTTAATTTTTCACAATAGTTCATGTGTCAAAACAAACAAAAAAACCCCCAAAAAGTCAGTCCACTTTGGTTGGGTGGATGAGTGGACAGAGATGAAACTCAACTCTGAACTGTTTCCTGTCACAGTTGATGCCAGTGCTGGACATCCCAGCTAGCGTCAGACCAGTTGCTAAAATGGGGCTTATTCTTTTTCGATCTTAAATTTTTTTTTGAATGTTTGAATTTTATTTTATTTATTTTTTTATACTGCAGGTTCTTATTAGTCATCCATTTTATACACATCAGTGTATACGCGTCAATCCCAATCTCCCAATTCATCACACCACCACCACCACCCCTGCCGCTTTCCCCGCGTGGTGTCCATACGTTTGTTCTCTACATCTGTGTCTCAATTTCTGCCCTGCAAACCGGTTCATCTGTACCATTTTTCTAGGTTCCACATATATGCGTTAATATGCGATATTTGTTTTTCTCTTTCTGACTTACTTCACTCTGTATGACAGTCTCTAGATCCATCCACGTCTCAACAAATGACCCAGTTTCGTTCCTTTTTATGGCTGAGTTTAAATTTTTTTTATTTGTAAAGAGACTTGCAAGACTGCTTAAAGCTTGAAGAAGAAAGAATTGCTAGACTGTTTCTTCTAATAAGGGTGAACTATGGTCATCTTATGATTTAATCATTCAGTTCATCTGTAGATAGAAATAAATATTAACAATCAAGGGCATTTAATCTATACATACACTGCCCAAAGTGTTGTATAAAATGCTTCCTACTCTGTTTTTGCTGTTTATGAAAGATTACCATATAAATTAATGAAAAGTCAGATTTCTTACTAATCTTTGAAACTAATTTCTTTTCAGAAACAACCTGAAGTCCAAATATGTTTTTGATATTAGTCTTTGATGAAATATCTTTACTAGTATTGATGAAGACTTAATTTAACTTTTATCCTTCTCCGTAAACATGTTTTCTTATTAAGTTACAATTATGGACCATGTAGGACTTTTTTCCATTTAATACCATATTCCAGTTTTATGTGATCATAGAATCTTAGAATTGAAAGTGATCTTATAGACTGTTTTTAAAACTCAGTCTTCTGTGCATTCCATGTTAAGAATTCCTTGCAATTAATCTGAAAATAATTTATGCTAGTTGACCTGATTTCCTGTGTAGGGACAGGAAAAACTTGTACTTTTAGAACTTAAATAAACAATTCCTACTGCTTATTTCTGACAAAATTAGTTCTATCAAAGGAAGCCTTCTTTCCTTTTAAATTTTAACGGGCAAAAATGCATCAAACTTTTTTCATGGATTTGGATTCAGTTTGTCAGCGTTTTTGCTCTAAGATTATAATTCTAAATATTGATCGTTATAGACTTTAATATGTATATGGCTAATTTATTTACTAGTACAAAGTGATATGTGAAGTGTTCAATTTAGCCCCAAAATACGAAGACAAACGCTTTAATTATATCAATAGATATTGTACTGATTAGTCTTTTAAAACTTGCTTAAGTATAAATTTATCCAGGTATGTTGGCACTGCTGTCAAGAAGAGTGTAAGATGGATTGCCTGTTTATGTTGACGCAGAACTGGCCACTTTATTCCTGCCTCTGGTGACACTTTTCTAACATGAATTCAGTCTGGTTTCTCACAAAGAGCAAGAGATTCAGGTTTTCTCCATGCTGCCTAAAGAGAATTATGAGTGCAAGGCTAGTACCTAGACTTTGAGTCCCAGATATACTGATTCTTTTACTCTTCTTGGATACCCAGTGTGGGTTTTGCCAAGTACCATGGGTCAGTTGATAAGATATATATATATATATATATATATATATATATATATATATATATATACTGTTGCTGATACGTTATATATATTACAGAAGATTCCTAGTCTGTGGACAGACGTTTAAGGTAACCATCCATGCATGAGCCTGCGTCTTAAAAATTGCATTTATCTTGACACGATTAGGCCTAATTCCTATGGTGAATCAGCCCTGACAGATTAATTTCTCAGTATGCCAAGATTTGGCTTAAATCTTTCCTTTTAAGTAGTCTTTGGACAGCATGGTTTTCATGTTTATTGTACTTCTCACTTTGGATCATCAAGACACTGAAAATTATTCACAAAATTGTGGAGAAGATTTTGTTTTTAATTTTCTGGGACTCTGGGAATAATACTAGACTACAGTTACCCCTTCAAACATTATTGCACTTATTTTGTGGTTCCCAAACAAATACATGTTAAGTTAGAAAAATATTGAGCCCACTTCCAATAGTCCTCTTGTAACAAAACCTCATACAACAAACCAGATGCCAAGTCCATATATCAGTTAAATACCTCATATGGCTGATCATGCTCTAACATTAGACAGGCCTCTGAAAATAAAGAGTTCAGGTTAGAATTGTAAAATTGCTTCATTCAGATGCTCTCAGCTTTTAGGAGGTGCTGTCAGGGGAGCCAAAGAAATTGTGAATCGCAACTCACGTGTGAAAGAATGGTTACGATCACTGTCACTGAGCAACCCAGAAGTAGCTGTTTAACATCCATCCTTACCTTTTCATTGTATTCACAGAATTGGGAGTAGTTTTATGTTTTAGTCATTTAGCTAGGGAGCATATGCTTTAATGTAATTAGGTAATCAAAATGCTTTTGTTAGCTTTCTGAAACTTTAATTCATCTTTAAATTTACTCGTCATAAGCTCAGATTGCTTCTTTGTCTTTGTGAAGTATCTGAAATGGCATTTTCATGGAATCACTTTGGATTCATGTGTGTAGACCTTGACGCCGATATACCAGAATTCTCTATCTGACTGTTCTGCCCATCCATAAGTTGCAGTGCAATGTTGTTTGTTAGAGGCTTGGTTGACTGAATTTGAATATACACACAAAGCAAAGAATGCAGCTTCTCCGAAGCTGGGGGTTGAATATACTCCTTGCCGTAGTTCTCTTCCCTCTTAAAGTTGTTCTTTCATATTCAGTTTGTTTAATTTGGTGTTTAAAGCTACAGTTACAGATGCTGCATGGTAGCTGGTTTTTTAAAACAATTTAATATGTTTATTAACTTCTTTGGCTTGACTCTTTTGGGGGAAAATGAAGGGTGGGAAAAAATGGGCAAGAAAACGGTAATTCTTAAAATATGAGGTTTTGGGGAAACTGCTGAGCTGAAGTTTTATACAAATCTGACTTGAGTGTTTTTCTCTTCATTTGCTGTGCTTGTGTAAACAGTGTGACACCATCGCCACAACAGGTTCGGGTTTGTCCTCCCCGTATGCTACCTGAAGATGGAGCTAATCCTTCCTCCGCTCGTGGCATTTTGTCGCTTATCCAGTCTTCCACTCGTAGGGCTTGCCAGCAGATCCTGGATGTGCTGGATGAAAGCCGCAGGTGATCGGCCCTCAGTGACTCGCGCCAACTTTACCGCCTGTCTTTCGGCTCCTCATGAGTGGACTGTGGTGTCTTCCTTTTATGTTCGCGCCTTTGTCTCTTTCTCAGATGCAGCGGTTTAAAACAGCTTGCTTTCCTTTCTTTTAATTTGAAATTATTGTCCAAAATTCACATTTCACAAGGTTTTGTTAGCTTCTCTTCAGTCAGGGAGGGAATTCAGTTAATAACTAATTATACACGGGAAGTATAATGGTTTTTTTCCCAAGACTTTGTTGACCTGTTTTAAGTACCTGATTCCATTTTGGGATATGCTGAGGGGTACTTTTGGATTGAGTGTGCGATGTTGGACTGAACTGTACTCATTTTCTTCAGTAAGTCTTTTGATTCACTCATTTATGTTACTAATGTGGTTGGATTAGGAAGCAAATCTGAGACGCTATCAGTGTAGCTGCCAGGACGTTTTTTTTCTTTCCTCTTAGCTAGGGATTTCCAGGCCTGTACTGAAAATCCCAGGTGCTTTTGTCTTTTTAATGCTGATTTTTTTCAGTATGGATAGTGTATCTAACTTTCGAACATCTCCAAGTAAAATCATTAGTAGTGTATACTTAGACTTGTTCATTCAAATAAATTTTTTGCCATTATTTCAAATACTTTTTTCTCCTTGCTTCATTACTAGATGATGTTTTAAAAAGATGGAATTTGGGAGCTTTTTTGGCATAGTATGAGAAAGGTACAGTCAGTTTCAACTCTAAACATTTTATGTAGTAAGTCTGTGAGTCAGTGTTTGAATTTTCATGATCATTTTTTTACACTGTTAATTTTGCATTTTGAAGAATTCCCAATAAATTTAGCTGGCCCTTCCAGTAAACCTTTTTTCTTACTTTAGGAACTGGTATGTCTTATGACTTGCTCTGAACAAACTTTTTCTTATTAAGTGCTTTTGACCCTCACATAAACCCCTGGTGTTTCACCTCCTGCTGCTCGACTAGTGTTTCTGACCCTTCGCAGGGCTCCCATACGTGTGGGTCCAAGGACTTAAAGCTGTACCAGAAAGAGCATAAAAGAGAAAACTCACGGCAGGGGGAAAATTATATATACATCTATGTATATATGTATTCCTGTATAGGTGTGTATGCATGTGTGGGTTTAAAACCCAAAGGTTTAGAGGCCCTCTTATCTCTTTGAAGCTTCAAGGACTATCTTAGAATATTTGGAGCCTGTAAGAAGCATCATGGTTCAGAAGAAAAAACATGGATCGAGGGAGGGGGTCAGATTTAATCTTGATCCACCCCACTGCACAGCTAGCTACATGATGGCCTTGGGCAAATTGCTTAGCTTCTCTGGGCCTCATTTTCTTCATCTATTTTTTAAAAAGAAGGGTAATACTAATATTAACCTAGTTTTCTGGATTCTTATGAGGAATCGTCCCCCTTCTCCTGCCTTTATTTAAGATATAGGGATAATGGACTCAAATTCTTTATTTAGTGTCATGGGAGATCCTTAAAAAGATATTGAATATAAAGTACCTGGCACCTGACTAATATTTCCAAAGCCCTGTTTTCTCCTCCCTCCTTAACATAGATTTATTCTTCACCAGGTATCCTCTTTAACTTTTTAATTAAAATAGGTCCTTAGAAGAGACTGGATTATTAGGTCAAATTATATCATATCAAATGCTATTATAGTGAAAATATCTGAATGAGAAAGATGTTTATAAATCCTATATAGATTAAATAATAGCTAGATGACAAAGCCCCAGTACGTTAAAATTATTTGTCCCATCCCCCTACATATACACAGTTCAGTGCAGTATATGGAAAAATAGTTGGATTTTTTTACTCCTTAATGGAAAAATTTTGCCTCAAGCTCACAAGTACAAAAATCTTACTAATTATAAAATTTACTTTGTATTATTTTATTTATAAAAAACTATTTTGAGCTTTAAGTGATTTTTTTTAATTGTAGTAAATTGATAACAAAAATTCCCTTTTCTGGGAAGGAAGTATCTTTTCTTATTCACTTAAATGAGATTTTTAAAATTCATAAAGTAGTTGTATTAATAATCCTTTGCTCCTGGATACACACCTTGGAGCCTGGAGGATTAGATTCTCATTAGTGTTATTGGATGCTTTCAGTTTTGAAAGTTTTTTTTTTCCCCCATTGCACTGAAATCTCTTATGATCAAATGTTCAGCAGGATTTAATCAGAGCTGTAAGTGCCAAATCAATTTTTATTTCTACTACGAGAACTGTCTAGCATGACTTACCAGATACAAGAAATAGGAATGTGAAATTTGGATAATGTTCTATTTGCATGACTATAACATAATGCTGCTTATAAAGTTTTAAGTGCTTTTATGTTCCTTGCTCTGTACATCATTTTTTTTTTCCTTTCTGCTTTTTATTCCTGGCTGTTACGCTAATGCAATATCTTATCTTTGGTCTTAAGCCATCACATTAGGTATAGTTAAATTAAGTTAGAACTGTTTGACAGAAAGAAAGAAAAAACCTGTCTGCCTGTTTTATTATCATAAAATAATGCATTTTCACAGTTGTTTGGCATAAGAACTGTTTTTAGTTTATACTTTGAGGGACACTGTTGAAAGGTTTATGTATTTTTGTTTTCTCATCTTGAGAACTTACATGATCGAAAACCAAGTTCATCTGAAAACAAAGTTAAATCCTAGGTATACATTAGAAAAGTTTATTTACATAGGTCAGTGCTGTGCATTTGGAAAACTGAGGTGTCAAAAATTTACCAGAACACCTGGGACAAGCACCAGGTGTGTTCTTTGTATTTAAAATGATGTTTAGTCCTTGCTAGTTATGAAATGCTCATGTCTTCTGACACCTGCTAGAGCTCCGTATCTCACTCGCCAATGCAAAATATTAACGTTTTTAAAAAGAAACTTAGTCCCTATGAAAGAACATTATTTAAGTATTGACAGATTAGTCATGTTCAGCATGCTTAAGTTTTACTTTCAGAAGGAGCTAGAGGGACTTCCCTGGCGGTCCAGTGGTTAAGACTCCACGCTTCCACTGCAGGGGGCGAGGGTTCGATCCCTGGTCAGGGAACTAAGATCCCACATGCTGCGTGGCATGACCCAAAAAAAAGGGGGGGGGTGATTATTTCTTTAACAGATTATACTAACTTTGAATGAAAAGATTAAGAAACCAGTATGTAAATAATTTATATTTTTTGCAGGTATCCATATAAATATATTACTAGGAAGACTTAGAAATTCAAAGTTGCAGTTGAAACAGTGTTTGTTACTTATCATTTTTAAATTTAAATTTTTAATTTTTAAAATATTCATATAATTCCTGATACATCCAAACTGTTTACTCACTGTAGAAGTTTCCAGTTTTTTTTAGCAAAGAAACATATTCTACTAAGTCAGACCATTTATTTACTCAAAAATGTCAGTATACAAGTTAATGCGGGAACTTGTAGAGCCTTGAATCTCATTCCCTTTTGCCACTTTAATTACAAAACATATTTTCAAACTTAAAAAGATTTTTTAATGTATTAAGTCATATTTACAGTAGAAAGTGATACTTGAAGTTTTAACTTTGCCAAATACCTCTCTAATTTACTTTTATATTATATGTGTCAATTGCCAGTGTGAGAAGACAAAATGAAATACGTTGTGAAAGGTAACTGTATTATTTTCTGGCTCTGCATTATAAAAGGGAAATCTCTGTGGTGGAATATGTTGAATATGGCAGATCCTTTTGAGCAGTGTATGATTTTTTTTAAAAAAGCTTTAGGTAACACAAAGCGCTGGCTTCATTTTTTACCTTTCTTATAGTGTAGGACTGTAGTTAAGTAAGTTTTCCTAATGTCACAGAATAAATTAATTAGTAGGATGGGATGAGTTAAAAACCTGTCTCAAGCATATGTAATTTTTCACTGTTCTTTAGCCAACAAAATAGAAGTCTAACATCTGACCCAAAAGTCTCTTATCCTGTAGGCTCTGGAAAATTTCTTTAAGCACCAGTAGTGCCTTTAGGAAACATACAAGCTAAACATTAAAATTTTCTTGTATAAATTGACCTGACATAAAATAGTGATTTGTGTTATAACCAAAATTGTACAGCTGTGCCAACTTGCAGGAAAAAAATAGTGCATTTGCTACTAAATGTTTACTGTAAGAATTGTCTTGATACTTAAATTCAGGCAAAACCTGATCAGTCTGTAGAGTAGGAGACATTCAAAATAGAATGTAATAATTCTTCAAATCCTTATATGGGTTCTATACCCCAGTCTCCTTTCTCTGGTTATAAATATTGCTGATTACTTTTTGGGGAATTGACCAGTGACCACATAGAGCTTTTGTTTTCTGATTTAAAAAAATAAACTAAAATTTATTGGAAAGGTTACTGCTTACCTAGGTAGAGAACTAATTGTCCTCTAGAATCAAAGTATGTACTCGGTGAAAATCCAGTGCACCTTAGTCTTCATTTCCAGCAGTCCTGTATGTCGCTTCTGGTTGTCTCTCAAGGTCAGACTCACATATTTGATTGCACTTCCTGTAATGTGCTGCAGTATGCCCCTCAAAGCATGTCCCTGATCTCCTTAGCTCCAGAACTGAGGCTTGCAGTTTTCCTCTTGAGAGCTGAGGGTTTGAATGAGACACAGCTATATTAAGGTATCAGGCACTAAGCAAAATTAATGAGGTGGGAGGCAAGGAATTGTGAGAAATGGGAGTTTCTTGAAATTTTTCGTTTTTGAGATAGAGCTTTGATATAAGATGAGCAACCATGATGATTCAGGTGCTACTAACCAGTTCTTGACATGCTTCTAAAGTTGCTGGTGATTTTTTTTCCAACTAGAAGAGAGAAATTACACATTTTGAACAGAGTTGTCCTCTGTCTTGAATTTCATAAATCAGAATATAAACACCAAAAAAATTATATGCTGGTGCTATTTTGTTATGAAAACGTAGGTTCCTTTGTTTTTTACCACATTGTAAGATATTAAACTTATAAAAATCATAAAATGGAGGACAGTGAGACAAAGATATTTGAAGTGTTTGAAATATATTGTATTGAAACATACAAACATATTTGACATTTATTTGTCTTATTTTTGTCTTATTTTTGCTTTTATCTTGTTACTCTCTGGTTCCTGATTCTGTCTTGTGCCTTCTCCCGCAAAAACCTGCCTTAGACCTGTGTTGCGTGGTGGGTCTGCTGCCGCCACCTCTAACCCTCATCATGACAACGCCAGGTAAACTTTGAGACTTTGTAATTACCAGGGTAAAGAGTTGACTGAACGTGTAGTTTGCAGGACGTAATGCATGTAGTAGCCACGCCTTTTTATTATAGCTTGAATCTCTACAGCTTTTCTCTATGAGTACATCCTGTTTTTCTCTGAGAACAGTGAGTCTGATCATTCATGACATTTGGCCAAAAGAGTATAAAGAAAAATAGTTGCGATACATGATCATGGGGACATCAGAGACAGGGAATTTAAACATGGTTTTAATAGCTTATAGGCGATCATGCTAAAACACAGAAAAAATAATCTTAAACCTTGTTTTATGTGCATCATTTTAATTGTTGCCTGAGGTTCTGTCCAGCATTTCCTTTTTAGTTGTTAATTGTCTAATGTCACTTTCAGTGTGTAGATAAATGTATCTGTAAAGCATCGTCTTAAATTGGGGGAAATCTGCATTGGTATGGTAACCTGAGAAGTTAAATGTTTAGAAAGAGAATTTAGTTTTAAGAATTTTTGTCATCTGTTGATTAAGCTTTTCTCTCTTATTTTTGTCCCTTTCACACTTTCAGATATGCTTAGCCTGAGTAGTTATTTCTTCCTGTCATGCACAAGGACAGATAAAATGGCACATACGAATACGAATACTTCAAGGTTCTCAGGTGCCAAAATCTCATTTCCCAACTTGTAGGGTTAAAAAAAAAAAAAAAAGATGGTTGGTATTTACAGATACCATTTCTGTAATTTTTTCAGAGCCAACTTTATTTATTTTAAGCAGAAATGGATTATCTGTAGCAGTAAATTTAAACTGGCAGCATTATTTCTATGATGAGAGGAAGCAAGCTGGCACGTTCATTTTTAGGCGGGAAAAGAGGGAAATATTGGTTTCTCATTAATACTAAATTCAGGTTAGAAAATTGAAAAGCATGTCCTTAGGGGTCCCTTTCCACTCTGCTGACTTGTTTCTTTTTACAATATTAACTCAGTCCGTTTTAAGTTTTTCCTTGTGTATTTCTTGTAAGTTTGTGATCCTTTTATTTTTCTGTGAAAGTATTTTCAGGCAGTGATCTGACTTAAATTTCTTACAGAGCTTTTAGCTCTGATCAATACAGGTTTTAGTTTTAAGTCAGATTACACAGGTAAAGTCTTTTGTCATATCCTTAGATTTCTTAGCAAATGAAGATTTCCTTTACAGATATTTAAAACCTTAGTTCAGGATCTAAATTGTGGGGAGTCCCTTTCAGTTATACTTCATCCTCTCTTTTCAGTCTGGGTCCCTTTACCTTTGAAGCAATTGCTTCTACTGTTTGATTTTTTTCCCCCCAATTATTTATCTCATGTATGACCTCACAGAAATAGGAGAGTTTTATTTTGAGGATAAAGTGTAGAGAATAAGAATCTTCAACCCTTATTTTTTCCACTAATTGTTTAAGAATTCTGCTTAATGTTCAAAGGAATAATTAACTCAGATGTTTGTAAAGCCATAGTTCTTAGCACCTACTAACTTAGTAGCTAACTTCTCTATCTGATGTCGTTAACCTCGGTATTCCAGTATATTTGCTCTGTTCCCATGAAGGAAGGGGCAGATTAGGAGAAAGCAAGTTAATTTAACCATAAAAAGAACATTTAGAGATTGTTCTAGATTATCTAAAGTCAGTACATACCATCTGTCATTGGAACTGCAACCTATGTAATTAAAATCAGTGTTCAGAAGGATGACACTGCAGGATTATACAATTAAAAATTGTTTTACATTATTTATTAAAGTATTTCTGAATTATTTTCAGTGGCATTTGTAACAAAAGGATTTTCTGGATAGACTTGTCTTTAACGTGTCTGGATGAAAAATATAATTCTCTTCATATACCTTTGTGTGGTAATATGCTTTTTATAATAGGGACTTGCTTGAAATATTAAAAATATCAATATTACGCTCCATGTGCCAACTCTGTAGATTACATAGGAGTAACTTTTAAATTCGGTTTATTTATAATCCACTCATTTGGAAAAGTTAATGTGTCATTTTACTGAAATAACCATACAGGGTTAAAATAGTAAGGATATAAATATACGAGGTGAATTATATGGTATGTGAATTGTATCTTAATTAAAATATATTTTAAAAGTGGAAATCTGGGCAAAGAGGAATAATAGCATTTGTGTGCATTTGTATCTCAGAAGTTTATTGTCATTCATTTAAAAATCAGTGTGCCTTTAGAAGTAACTGCATTTGAACAAGAAATACTTTTTAATGTTTCTCTAGGGTTTGTCTTAGTGGCTTTCCAGTATTATTTTATACACCGCTTCTTAATTATAGTATTTAAATTCTGGATCTGAATGTAGTGACAGGATGTATTCAGGTGATTTTATAATTGCTTCTGTGGAGACACAGTTGAGAATAAGTAATTGGAAATAAGAAGTGAAGAGTGGAAATGGCAAGAGACGAGACCCTGAGAGGAGGAGGAGAAATAAAGCAGGATCAGAGTCTTCCTTTTTCAGCTGGAGTTTGTTTACTTTGTGTTCCCTGCCGCGAGTCTCAGCAGGGACTTCTGAGGAACCACATACAGACATCAGATGGTGGGAGAATTGTATTTCGTTACATGCTAGCATAGCAGCTCTCAAATCTTTTCAGCCAGGTATCCTTTTTAACACTGCCAGTCCCTCTGAGTTGAAAAGTGTCTCCTTATTTATGTCTTTAGTCAGGGTTTCTTCTCTTTCTCAAACTTTCAGGACACCTTCCTAGTATTGTAGGTAGTTGTTACGCTAAGCTCTTTCCTTTCCTTTATTAGTACCCGTTCAGATTGGTAAATATTTTAGTAATTTGTACTGTTAGATACCGGTCTTTTTAACAGTTCTCTGAGCATTACACAATATATTACATGATTTGACTTGCCAGGTACTTTTAGTTCTATTCTAATATTAAATCATATTTTTATTTCTTGTCTGCTAGGTATGGCATTTCAAATATAGATACAACGACTGAAGGAACCTCAGATGACATGACTGTTGTAGATGCAGCTTCATTAAGACGACAGGTATTTAATGTACCAAATATCATATAATCCTAAATTATATTCATATAATACTCAAAGTGGTAGTTCCTAACATTTTATCATTTTCTGTCCAGTGGAACCCATGGATTAAAATATTTTATCTATCAAACTATTTATTAAACCATAATTGACTTTCCCATTTTGATTAAAGACATATTAAACCACTATTTACATGTTTTGATCAGCATAAAGCAGTATTAACCAAAATGGATTGATGTAATTCTAGCCAATAACACAGAATCCTAACATTTTAAGCAAACCAGTGCATCCATAAATTGCTCTGAAGCTGAGATGACCCTTCACAGTTGGAGCAAGGGGCCTGGGCCTTTTAACCCCATCACAGACCAGTCGGTGAATGCATGCTGCCTTCATAAGGGAGCATGAACTTGGGCAAGGCAGTTGTTCAGCCCAGGGCTATTCACAGTAGGGACCAACAGCCGAGGACAGTGCCATCAACCAGTGACACCCCTAACAGGTAGCGAAGTAGCCTTTTAGTCCTGAAGGGCATGGGTGGCAGGTCACAGGGCCCACTACAGCAGGTTAATTATTGGGATCCTTTTAGTAACTCAGAGAAGGCATAAAACAGTTAAAGCAGGTTAAAGATGAAAAACTGAAGCTGAGGGCTTCCCTGGTGGCGCAGTGGTTAAGAATCCACCTACCAATGCAGGGGATATGGGTTCGAGCCCTGGTCCAGGAAGATCCCACATGCCGCGGAGCAACTAAGCCCGTGCACCACAACTACTGAACCCACGTGCCACAACTACTGAAGCCCGTGTGCCTAGAGCCCGTGCTCCGCAACAAGAAAAGCCACCGCAATGAGAAGCCCGCTTGCAGCAACGAAGACCCAACACAGCCAAAAATAAATAAAATAAATAAATTTATTTTTAAAAAAAAACTGAAGCTGAGTGACAGAAGCTCATAAGAGAAGAGAATTTAAGTGAATTTAAGCTGTCGTGGGTAACATTTTTTCTATATATATGAAACTCTTCATGTTTGTAATAATTCTTTTTACAAATTAAACTACTTTATAAGAATCTGATTGCGTCATGCATTAAAGCTTCTGTTCATTTTTTGATGTTGTTTTTTACTTAGATAATCAAACTAAATAGACGTCTACAACTTCTGGAAGAGGAGAACAAAGAACGTGCTAAAAGAGAAATGGTCATGTATTCAATTACTGTAGCATTCTGGCTGCTTAATAGCTGGCTCTGGTTTCGCCGCTAGAGGTAACCTCAACTTTCAAAAATATTGTCTCAACAGCTGGAAATATAAAGAATTTGCAAACTTCTTTATTTCTGTCTTTGCATTGTATGCCGTTTTACAATCCCCACCCTGAAAATGTATTTCTCCCAGAAAGGATGGGGGAAAGACTTATATTTGCAGAAGTAAAGGTATATCCTGTCACTCGACTGTATTTAGTTTTAACCAGTTCTGCCGTAACACCTACTTAAAATTCTCCCTTTGCATGTTTTGTAAATAGGACCTAGTTTGTTTGTTGTTTTGTTTTGTTTTGTTTTTGCCTCATCAATCTGCACGGCTAAGTCGGTGAATGGGAGAGAAAAAAGTGTACAGAAAATGGATTTAGAGAAGTGTCTGTAAAGGAAAAATAATACTTTATATTGTCCTGTTTCTCAAACACTGTTAGATTAAACAGTTTAGTTAATAGACGTTTTTGCATACACATTTCAACATTAACACTACTGAAGTCATGGTCTGGTGTCAGATTTAATAAACACTAGTCACCTTATGTTTCAGGATCACCTTCAATAAAATAATTCCTAACATTTTCAGCAGTTTAAGATGTGGGCAAAATGTGCATTTTTATTTTTATTTTAGTTTTGCAGATGGTTTTCTATAAAGTACATTTTTACTAAGTCCATGTGTGAATGATTTAAAAAACTACAGAATAAGGTACAAATGTAGTGTATTTAATAAACTGTCAACCAAAGCTATATTTGTGTATCAAAAGATTTTATTTCATCATATTGTGCTGTGAGCTATATTCCATATTATGTTTCTTTATATGCACCTAAGTTTTCCTGGCTCTGGAGCAAGTAAAGCAATTAATGACTTGGCAGGTAGCAAGAACCCACTTGCTTCCTTTCAGATCTTCATCCTGGTAGTGGTAGGCGCTGGTTTTGTTACAGCTGTTTTTGTAATTTGTAGTGTCTATAAAGTGGTTCAGATAAAAATACCTTCAGTTGTGTTGCTTTTTCCATTGTATTTAGCTGATGTACTAAATCTGATGAGATTAAATGAATCAATGAAACCAAGTGCTGGGAGCCTTTAGTTCCCAAACTTTTTTTTTTCCTTTTTTTGTTTCAGAAATGGATAGAATTTTACTTAGGTGCAGTATTCTCCATCCATCTTCAGTATCTTTCTACCAAGGCAGTGAGTTTTGAGAAAGGCAATTAGGGGAAATTCCTTAGATGTAGTTATATTGAACTGTTCTATTCTTGCTTCTCTCCTGTCCTTCCAAAAAAAAAAAAAAAAAAAATACTTGGAGGAAGGATTCTTTTCTTTAATTCCTAGGGTTTATCATGAGTTTGGTGACAATTTTTTTTACCCATGCAAGTCTTCTGACTTTTATAATATCCTAATGATGTCATTAATTATATTCTATCTTTATATGTATATCTCAAGGTAATTTCTGTGAATAATTGAAACTACAAAAATGATTCAAAAAACAATGGATAAGGGCTTCCCTGGTGGCACAGTGGTTGAGAATCTACCTGCCAATGCAGGGGACACGGGTACAAGCCCTGGTCCGGGAAGATCCCACATGCCGTGTAACTAAGCCCGTGCGCCACCACTACTGAGCCTGGGCTCTAGAGCCCGTGAACCACAACTACTGAGCCCACAAGCCACAACTACTGAAACCCGCCCGCCTAGAGCCCGTGCTCTGCAACAAGAGAAGCCACTGCAATGAGAAGCCCACGCACTGCAACGAGGAGGAACCCCCACTCGCCGCAACTAGAGAAGGCGCGCGCGCAGCAACAAACACCCAATGCAGCCAAAAATAAATAAACTAAATTAAAAAAATATGTATAGTGGATATAGTTGACACCTCTTTTGTTGGGCAGGCATGAAAAGGATTGATTCCATAAAAGTCAAAAATGAACATGAGCAGGAATTCCAGGAGATAAGCACAAAAGCTATTTTTCTCCCTATTGACTTTTACCAAACACTGGAGACCTAGAACTTTCTCTCTTAATGGCTGTGCAGGGGTAGGAGATATAATTACATGTCTTCTTAGGCAGGCACTAGCTATAACGGGAGACTCCTGCATGAAACTCTAACCCAAAAAAACTACACCCTCAGTGAAAGGGTAAATGAGAAATCAACTTAGCATCCAAAAGGGGACAACAAAGAAACATGTCTTCACCTTGTCACAGATCTAAAAACAAAAGAGCTTGAGTCTCTCTAACTCCAAAATCAAGTCCAGCTACGCCAGCCTCCCTTCCCTAGAAGTCATTTTTCATCATTGTAAGAAAGTGGTTTAGGAGTTGAGAGGAACAGATTCACTCCTGGTCAGAATGGTCAGGAAATACTTCTTAGATACTTGAGCTGAACCTTGAAATAAATACATGATTTCAACAAGCAGAGAATGAAGAAAAGATTCCAGATGCAGGGAACAGTGGAAGAAAAGCATCCAGTCAGGGCCAGTGACAGAGTAATCAACCTACCATCCTCACTAGTGCCATACAACTAAGTAGCAAGTACAAGTGTAGCAAGTACATTGTGCCACTACTTTCGGAACTCTGTTTAAAGGTTGGGTGTTTTTCACTTCTAGGAATACTTGTTGAAGCATTTGCTGGTTATTGACACTTTAAGGGATAATATTATGAAAATATATTTGCAAGAGAGCTTTCCTTCTTTTCCTGCATGAATGTCTGTTATCCAGCTTCTTGATCATATTTGACACTGAAATTGAACTTTTTCTGGCCTCAAGTTTGGAAAAATGTAACTACCGTAACTTGTTCTTTTACTTACAATGTATTATCGTGTCAGTAAGTAGAGACTCGTGTGTGCACAGCACTGACCTCAGTAGTAAGCGGTTATAGCAGATGCACCACAAGCCCTGCTCTTAAGGAACTGACAGATTAATGGAGGAGGAGGGAAATAAGGCTTATTAAAGAATTGATTATAAAAATAATGTTATGAAGGAGAAGGTATTTGAGATATATGCCCAAGAACAGGGAGAGAGTGTTTCAGATGGTGGATGCAGTAAAAAAATAATAATAAAAGTATAGATTCCAAAGTGAGATTGAACATGGGAATGGAAGTCAGAAATAAAAAACAATGAGCTTTGTAAATGACTAGGTGCATGTTGTATGTGTGTGTGTGTGGGGGGGGGCGTGTATAGATGTGCATTTGTAAGTTTAGGTACCGGGATAGACATGGCATGTCCCCAAAAGCCACCTCACCACAAGTGGCCCGTCGGCTTTAGGCATTTAATCCAAGGCTGCAGTTTCCACAAGACCAAAGTTGCAAAGAACTAACTTGCCAGCTATTTCAGCTGATTGTGCTACTGCCAACCATCCTTTCTTTTGCCCTCTGAAATGAGAGGCTCACGTCTCTGTTCATGACCCTGTAGAAAACTGGGGTCATCTCTCACCCATTTCCAGGCTAATGAAGATTATATGCACTGACTTGTTCAGTCAAATACAGTGAGCTGTCGTGTTTATTTTGCTTGTGTTTTAATTTTGTGGCTCTTGGCAGTTTGACATTCATTTAGTAAGCGTTGAGTCTTGGCTGAAAGCTGAGTACTAAAGATAGGATTAATTCATTCAACAAAATATTCGTAGTGGCCCTACTTTGTATCGGGCACGGTACTTGGTACTGACTCTACCGGGAGTGAATAAAAGAAACATACCCCTGTACCCATGCAGCTTATGGTCTTATGGGGGAGAGTGAAATTTAAGAAACAAGTACACATTAAAATGCTATTGCCATTGTGATAAGTAGTGTAAATCAGCAGTCCCCAACCTTTTTGGCACCAGGGACCGGTTTCGTGGAAGACGTTTTTTCCACGGGGTAGTGGGGGATTGTTCAGGCGGAAATGAGAGCGATGGGGAGCAGAGGATTCTGAAGCTCTGCTCGCTTGCCCACTGCTCTCCTTCTGTGTGGCCCGGGTCCTAACAGGCTGTGGACCGCTGCCGGTCCGCAGCCCGGGGGTTGGGGACCCCTGCTGTAAATGAAAGAACTCTAAAGGAGAGAGTAAAGGGAAGCCTGCCTTCCATTAGGCTGTTAGGGAAAGCCTCTGGGAAAAAGTGATAACTTGTGCTGAAGTCTGAAAGGTGAAGAGGATTTAGCCAGAGCTTAGGTGGGAGTGGGAGGTGGGAGCTGGCCCGAGAAGAGGCCTCGCTGAGGACCTGAAGAAGGAAAGAGCTAATGAATAAATGGATGAGAAGGACATGGTCCCTGTTCTCTTAAATTGTCTTAAAGTGATGGATTTATAAACAAAAATATTTACGTTACATTGTGACAGGTATGATAATCGTGGTTTGGGTAAGTGCTAACTTAGTTTGTTGAAATCATGCACTCTGGGAAGGCTTTCTCAAGTAGTAGATTTTTAAGCTAGACCTTAAGGATAAATAGGTATTTATAGGAGCATAGGAAGAAGGTCTTTATACAGTAAATGGGTTCAGAAAAAAATGCCTATAAGTTCTTGATGTTACTGATTGGGGGGAGGGGGACAGCTATACTATATGTATTGTAAATTATTTCTAAAATCTTAAGCCCAGTGAATATAAATAATTGAAATAAAAAGCAGGAATGATCATATTCAGAAAATTGTAGATTTTGAGTTTTGTCTATTTTATAACATTTTAATATGGTAGATACACTGTTTCGTTTTCCTGTCTTAAAGTTTGGCATATATATAAGCCAGATTTCGAAAGACTGATTTTTTTCCCCTAGGTATTTATTATTTTTTAATTATTGTGAAAAATGCGAACATAGGAAAATTGAAGAGTGTAATGAATTGCCATATGCCTATCACCTAAATGTAACGTTTTTCAGTTGCTTCATTTTTTAGCTGAAATGTCTTAAAAACATGACATTTTCCCCCAAACACATAAATATGCATTTCTGAAAAATAAGGACATTTTCCTACATAGCCATAAAACCATCATCAGGCATAAAAAAACTAACAGTAAGCCCTTAATATTACCTAAACCAGTCCTTGTACAGGTTCCCCCAGTTATCCCCAACGAGGTTCACGTAATCTATTTGGTTGAATCATGTCTATCTCTTTGCTCTCTTAATCTAGAATAGTTCCCTCCACCCATCCAACCTTTTATTTTTCTTATACTACATTTTCTTGTTGAAAACAGGACTATTGTCTGTTTACTGTCCCACCTTTTGAATTTGTCTGAATAATGTCCTCTTCCCCTGGATTTTCTGTAAGCTGAATTAGGTCTAAAAACTTGATTGTATTTAGATTACTGTTCACACTTGAGTAACTCAGGGGTTAGGGGCGCCAACTTTCCACGCGGTCAGAAATCCACATGTAACTTTTGGTTGGCCCTCCATATCCTCGGTTTCTCTGTATCCAGGACTGCACCCACAGATTCAACCAGCTGCAGATCGTGTAGTACTCTAGTATTTACTCTTGGAAGAAATCTGCATTATAAGTGGACCTGCACGGTTCAAACCCGTGTTGTTCAAGGGTCAACTGTATATATTTAACCTTTTTTTAAGTATAAAGAAATGCAATATAAAGGTCCCGTACTTTGGCTTCCAGTATAACTTCTGTTCCTGCTTACCCTCCTCCCTCCCTTCCTTTCTCCACATACGAGAACATAGTTAGAAAATCCGAATAGTACAGAAGTACAGAAAGACACAAAACAAATTGAAAGCTTCTCTCCACTTTTCCCCAAAGTCAACCACTGATATTTTTCTTTCTATATGAAAATGTGCATTTACCAACATGCTTAAGTGTGAAAGCTTGACTTGTTTTTTAAGTACATCAAAGGTGACTTTAAAAACAACCTTTGGATTAAACTGACTCACCCACAGCTTTCTAGATAATGTTCCATTATTGAATTTCTAAAAGCATGTCTTTTAAATGTCATTCTGAAATGGTTCAAACTAGTATTTCCATTTTATTATTATTAAACTACACAATTCGGTTTCTTCGCTTAGAGACTCCTCCACACAGACAGCCAAGGAAGCCGATGAGTATCTGACTGAGCCCAAACAGGATCTCAAGAATGCCCACAAGCAGTAGACCTAAAAATACTGAGAAATGGATAATCCTATGTTTGTTTTCTGTAGAATTGAAGTGTAAGCTGTATGTTCTCCGGTTACTGGCTGTTGTGTTGTTGATGGAGGGGTTATTGAAATCCGTAGGAGAAACACAAGAGTCGTCAAAGAACCACTGCAGGTTGAAGGATTCTGGATGAATGGCACTGAACAAAATGAAAGAAATGATAAAGATAAGATATTCAGGAATACCACTGACCATCTAAAGAATGCAGCATTGTGCCTAGAAAAGGACATGTATAGTAAAACAAAGTGCTTTTGAAACATCGTGCCCAGAAACTATAGCTAAGATGAGGGTTTCTGAGCATGTGCTGTTGTACTCTTAACAGTTGTAAAACGTTGACATATATCTCATCACTCAACAAGCATCTACAGAGGATCTACTCTTAGATTGAACTGTATGAAATATTCTGTGTCTGAAAGGGTTGAATATTAACAGTTTCCTGTGGTCGCACCTATTCATGCAGGCGCTCTTCTACTGGCTAAAGAAACTAAAACGAGCTCCCCCGTTCTCGGAGCTCAGTTCTTAGTGCAAAACTGCTGTGTTGCGTCTGTTCTTAAACCAGATGTACAATTTTTACTCACAAAGGACATTTCAAATACGTCTGGTTAAAACCTTGTTGTAACAAGGTATGGAGAATGAGAAACTTTTAGCCCTAACACATCTGTCCTGACATGATTTATCTTTGGTTTTCTACAGTAGGACTAAGTATTCTTAGAGAGTTTGCATTTCTGGATACGAGCAACTGATGTGCAGCCTGGGAAGAACAGTATGTCAGCACGTGGGATATGAGTATGCTTTTTGCAGTTTGCAGCAAACGTAGGGTCACTCTTCTGTAACTGTTTACTCTCCGTAACTGTCTGTCTCCCCAACTAGAGTGGGAATACCTTGATGCTGTGACCTCCAGCTTGGCCTGGCGCCTGGTACATGGTGAGTAGCCATGCACTGAGGACTGAATGTGTATAGCGTGTGTGGTTGAAATCTCTAATTTTCTACTCCAGCTCTACCAGTAAAAGGAGTTCTTTGGATTTTGATCCACAACAACTGTGGTATGCAAATTTTGAGAGGTTTTTCTTTTTTAATGCAGCGAGATAAGGAAAAAGGAAAAAATTTTTTTCATGTAACTACAAAAGTGAATTCTAGTTATTTTCTGTACTGAACAATATATAGGTAATGAATGAATTAGGTTGTTCTTTTCTTCCAGTTTTACAAATTGTGCCTAGATTCAGGCACAGAACCATCTTACAAGACTGAAATGAGCCATTTCCATGTAACTCTTCAGCATTATTTGTTACTCTGTGAGTTAAACTTTTGATTCATTGTCATGCTGACTGTGTTTCTGTTATGTTTGCATGATTCCATTGGCTGCTGCTTTGTTTCTTTCTTAAGGCTTATAGGTAAGCCTCTAGATTTTTTTTACTTATTGTGTTTTTATTCAGTTTATCAAGTATAAAGGTAATATATGCTTAGAGCTTACAATTATTTTTTTAATATTTATTTATTTATTTTGGCTGCGCCAGGTCTTAGCTGCAGTGCACAGCATCTTCGTTGTGGCACGTGGGATCTTTAGTTGCGGCATGCAGACTTCTTAGTTGGGACATGCATGAGGGATCTAGTTCCCCGACCAGGGATCAAACCCGGGCCCCCAGCCTTGGGGGCACAGAGTCTTACCCACTGGACCACTGGGGAAGTCCCAGGGTTTACAAATTAAATTAGATCAGAAGTGGAGAAAGTCAGTGCTCCCTTCCCTCCCCAGGGCATCCTCCATTACCATTCTCCAAAGATGAAATTTAAGTTTTTGGTGTATATTTCCAGAAATTTTTTATATACATGCACGTATGCTGCCGTAGATTTTTAAAAGACAAGGATAATCCACCTAAGTCAACTACTCATTTTAGACAAGACCATACCCAAAGCATTCTGAGTGCAGTGATTCCTCCATTTCTCTGCGATTGGGATTAATGTGCTAAATCCCTAAGAATCTGTCCCACGCGAGATAACATGGCACTGGGTCGACACCACACTATTCTAACCTAACGAGCTGCAGCTGTGTAAGACAGCAAACGGTTACTCACGTTAAGTTTTCAAATGAAAATTCACAACTGGAAGTTCTGTTGCCTTGAGAGTTACAAATGAGAGGGCCCTCCGCAAGAGCCTGGATGGACACCGTCAGGCAGTATGCAGCTCCAATGACTGTGATCACATTCAGAAGTGATGAAAGAAACATCTGAAAAATAAAGTAGGTACATTTGCACATGTTGTTACATGTTCCCGGTCTGTTTCAAGTTTCAGCAGCATATGCAGTCTTTGTCATCAACTGCTGCCATTCTACTGACACCTTACAGTCCTAGATCTTAAGATCACAGTTTGATTAGGTGTGACTTTCACAAGAAGGCAGAGGGCAAAGTGCCTGCCATTTCATTAGACTTGCTAAAAGATCATTGGTCTTGCCACTGTTTCTGAAAAACCTGAACTCTTAGCTCTACGGGAACCTTGTCTATTTCAACGGACCACTACAGTGCGTCAGGAACAAAGATAGACTGTAAATAACTAGCAAAGTAACTATAATCCTATATAAATACCAAATGTCAGGAAAAGGTAATTTAAAAAATAAATCGAACTCATGGCTATAAATATGTACCCTTTTAAACAGTGGCTCTCACCCCTGGGAGCACATGAGAATCACTTAAGGTGCTTTTGAAAGATACTAATGCAGAATCTCAGGGGGGCCACCAGGCATTGGTATTTTTAAGATTTTCCCCAGGTGATTCTATTGTTCCCATCAGGCTGAGAACCATTGCTTTAAAACCTCAAGCTCAGTCAGGAATATTTACTGTGATTTCTTATTTATTGATCTACCTGCTTCCTTAAAGAATTATGAGAGCCCTCAGTGTTACTTCATAACAATGTTCATGGCATAAATAGTCTGAAGACTGGGAATTTTGGAGTCTGATGGATTTGGATACAAACCTACCTAGTAACTGTGCTACACTGGCAGGTTATATGCTTTCTCTGAGGATCAATTTCTCAGTCAATAAAACAGATCATAAAATGTATGGGTTTTCAGAAAAATAAGGTAGCGCATTTGAAAATGTTCTGAGTATAGTGAGAGAAGGTTAATAAATATGAATTTCCTTTACTTTTAACATAGTTACAGTTTTATACATACCAAATGTTTGAAAAAATAAGTGCTGTCTCCTTTAACTTAACTGGATAAGGACAATTAACGTTCTGCTCCTAGTAGTAAACCAGTCTTTCACATGCATAAGAGAACTGAGGATACTTTTTCCCTAAGTATTTTATACACACCACAAAAGTAACAAGTATATGAGTATTATGAAATTGATTACAGCCCTGAGTGCAGACTTATAAATCTTTCTTTGAAAACTTTTAGACTGAAACCGAAGGTTGAGGAGAGGTCTGAAAGCTCGCTCCAAAACTAAATTTTTATGGGAAAACAAAAAGAGAAACTTGACACTTTCAGCATTATCATATAAATTATTCTAAATAACATGTTTCTAGGACCAGCCCTGCCACTGGAGCCACACGGTGATTCAGGAGATGCTGACGCCTCGGCGGCTTTGCTGAGATGCCGGTAACTGCTTATGCACCAGACCAGCTGTGCTGTGCTCACCCCGGTTTTGTTATTGCAGCATGCTCTTTTCCTCGCTGCTAAGGACATTGTTGTTGCTGGAATGACCTGGAAATTACATCAACAGGAACAAAGAATATTATTACTTCTCATCAGATGATAAAGCAATAATCTTCACTTTCTACTTGCCAGCAGTTGTGGGAAGCCAAGAGGCTTAAGAGAATAAAAAGGAGATGTGGCAGTGTCCTTCATCTTGTGACCCTTATGATCCCCATTTGGACCATAAAGATTAAAAAGGGGGAAAGGATGGGGGATTTCAGTATAGCAATTTCAAACTCTTCCATCTACATTTTTACTTTGAGTCCTCATTAGAGAGACTTGGATTTTAAATAGAGTAAGTTATTTATTCATTATTTTGGAAGGAATGTTTCTGAAGGAATGGTTGCATCATCCAAAATTCACTTTTTTTTTTTTTTTTTTTTACTATAATCTGCAACCACTTACCCAATTTCCCCAAAATAGTGTGAATTAATCTGGCAAGCATTCAGAAAGGAAATTGATGGTTTTGTCTGCCTGGCAGTTGGGAACTAAGAATTCTGTCACCACCCTTCTCCCACTTCCCTAACTTTCCTCTCACTCCCAGGGTCACCACCAGCTCAGTAGTTTCCAAAACTTATGATTTGAGAATTACTTTTAGTTCTACATTCTCCTTTCTACTCCTGTATCCATGGTATGGAATGATCTCACTTCACACTGATGTTTAGAAATCCTGTATTACATTCTGTGTCAAGGGAACACATATGGCTGGGGAAAGCTGTAAGAAATGATGCCATGTTCTCAGAACTTAGGTTAAAATTTCTACTAATAACTAGTCAGCAGCTATAACTAGAAATTCTTCATGAAAGAAGTTTTGTATCGTTGAAGGGTTGAATGTCGATTACTTCCTTACACTTAATATATTTTAGCCATAAGTTTTTTGCCATCTCAGCGCAGCTGCCCTTGAGTAGTTCTCTTTCTGTCTCCTCCCACTCTTGTTTTCTAACATTTTACTGAGTTCTGACAACATACCAGGCACTGTTACAGGTGCTATACGTGTTTTAGTTCATTCACAGCCTCGTAAAAATCCTATGAGGTAGGTGCCAATTATCCCCATTTTACTGGGTTGGAAAACTGAGGCACAGAAAGCTTGAGTAACTTGCCTAAGAAAGTGGAAGAGTTGGGAGTCAAAGTTGGGCATTAGGGTTCCAGAGCCCAGACTCAACCACTATTCCAATCACACTGGCCAATTCTAGCAATTCTCTGTTCCTTCATAGAGCTTGCTCATTCTCATCTTCCCCACCACCATCACCCCCCTCACTCATCTCATTGTCCTCCTCCTAACTGCTCCTTCCCCAGTCCATTTTTCCAAGACCATGTCCACCTTTGTCCTTTCAGAGCAGGTCTCGGATTGAGCAGCCTTACAAGGCAGCTTTCCTGACAAACTTCACCCCACTCTGACCATGTGCTGACTCCATGTCATGTATGGAAAACACTTTGTACTGTTATCAAGCTTTGCTTACATACTGCCTAGCCATTCAAGGCATAGCTGAGAGCCCAGAAGAAAAGGGAAAAGAAATTTACCCAAATAGGTGTCAGTGTTCATGGGCTAAATTTCTTGTGTTATAAGTGATACTGCCTTCTGAGCTTAAGGAACAAATCATTTAGAACAGGAACTGGCAAACTGGCCCACTCCCTCTTTTTTATAAACTTTTATGAAAACAGGCATGCCCATTCACTTATTATCCATGCTGCTTTGGCACACCAGCAGTAGAGTTGAATTGTGAGAGAGACTGGCTCACAGAGCCTAAAATATTCACTACCTGGCTTTTCACAGAAAAAAACGTGTTAACCCCTGATTTAGAAAATTAATTAATCTGTTAAAGTTAGAGCAACATTAAATTATAATTAAAATGGATAAATCATTCCATTTTCCTTATTCATGTAAATTAAACTCTGCTAACTTTCTTGAAGATTAATTTATTTCAGAGATGCTGAAAGAGATACTTTCATAGTTCCCTTCTCTTGCAAAGGGATTTTATAAAGTAATAATAGCTTATCATGTATGAATCCTCACCTGGTTGACTTCATGGCATGTTGACACATCTTTGTTACATCATTATGGGTAACTTGATAACTCTGTATTTTAACCATTTTGCCCATTCAGAGCTTTGGAAATTAGAGGGGCTCTTTATAGGATGAACATTAAAATGTGAAAGTGTGTGTGTGTGTGTGTGTGTGTGTGACTGAATTATAAGTCTTCCAGATAATCTGCACAAATAAGTAATCTTGAGAATAATCTTTCTCTTCAATTCCTAAGCACATTTGAATGCATAAGAGTTTTTGTGGAACTTTTTCTTGATAGTCGTTTATTTTTATAAAGAAAAGAAGTAGCACTGTTTATTTTTCCTTAGAGAAACCCATATTTTCATCCAGTTTTAGAAATAAGGCATATGATTTCATAAGTGAAGTACAGTAGAGCTTTAGACCATTACAACTCTGATAGAATTCAAACTTTTAGGATTCCTCTAAGTACTTGAACATGAAAGTAACAATCAAAACAATGGCTCATTATATAAAATCTATTTTGAAAATTTTTGTTAGGCCTAATATTTTCTAATGTAACGTTCAACAATTTCTTCTCTGTTAAGATTTTAATAATTGGTGAATTATTACACAATAAGTGAACTCAGTAAATAGGCATGATTAATATTAGGCTTACAACTAATCTATAAAATAAAATGGCCTTTATTTTTTAGAGGAAACATTTCAAGGAAACGTTTCAAGTCGTTTTTTCAGGACTTGGAAAAAGAATGTGTATTGATTTTTCCACTTAGCAGATAATAGGTGAAGGTAATTACATAACATTTTTACTCTTAGTCATGGTTTCAAAGATGAAAAGGTTCACCTCTGTTTTGGGTAAATCATAAAACCATAAAATAACTGTATTTTATGAAGTAATCAGTAATGAATTCCATAGTTTTTATTGTTAACTACTTCCTGCAAAATTCCCTGTTTTTGAAACAATACTAATTTAAAATGCTACAGATTAGAAAGATTTCAAGAACTGTGACAAAAATGCTTATCACGACAGTGATTTCTTCTTCATTAACTTTTCTGTGTATTTACAAGTATATTGAGAGTTCAGTGTTTTGAACTAAGTCAGTATTTTGATAGATGTAAAGGACACAATTTCCTTTGAAAAAAGATATTCTTCCACATTCTATATATAGCCAAGGATCAAGAAAATAACCTTTCTATCACCCACCTATTTGCTTGTGAGCCTAGTCTAGAGTTTGAGGCTCTATCTATAAAATGTCTATTGAAGTTTTCAAAGAGTTGTTTGATACTTTGAAGATATTCCACAATACCGAGTAATAGTAATGTGCCGTGATACCAGCACATTGTTAATATTTATTGAGGTGATAAAGCAAACTTAATCCTGGAACAAGAAAGTCCGGGCTTCCCTGGTGGTGCAGTGGTTGAGAGTCCGCCTGCCGATGCAGGGGACACGGGTTCGTGCCCCGGTCCGGGAAGATCCCACATGCCACGGAGCAGCTGGGCCCGTGAGCCATGGCCGCTGAGCCTGTGCGTCCGGAGCCTGTGCTCCGCAACAGGAGAGGCCACAACAGTGAGTGGCCCGCGTACAGCAAAAAAGTCCAGATTCTCAGAAACGATTTCATATTTATATAAATTTTCCATGCTTCAGTTTCCTGGTCACAAGTTTATGGGTTAAGTTATAGATCTTGTCTTTCCCCTTTGTCAGCCTGAGACAGGTGATGAGGATTATGGTGCTAATACTGGTGGAAAACAGCTTTGGAGTCAGATAAATCTGTAATTGGGTTTCACACCTACTGTGTGACCTTGTTAACATTCTTAACCTTCTGTTTGATGGTCTGTTAAAATAATGTTAATAACTATTCAGCCAGATTATTATAGCATTTAAATAAGATAGTGTAATGTATGAACCCAGAGGTTAGCACTTAACAGTAGTCTCTCTGTTTCATATATAATGACCCACGAGTGTTTTCATGTTAAGTCTGGAGATGAGACTAGAGTAAGACTAGAAGCAATAACTGATCATCATTGTAACACATATACACACACACACATACATCCAAACAAAGGCGCATTTCTCCGGCATTAATGAGACCGCAAGTGGGTGTTATAGCACCCAAGTGGTATAACAAAAACAAGGCTCTTGAATGCTGAGTTTTCAAACTTCAATTACATCCCCATTTGACTGATATGGAAACAAAATCACAGGATAAATGATTTGCTAACAGTAGTATATTGGAGACACAACCAGAATATCTCAATATTCTGTCATGTCTGAAAACAGGATTTATTGCTCTACACAATGGGTACCACCCAGGCCTACTGCATCAGAATTCCCAGGAGAAGGTCTGTGAATCTACATGTATTACAAGTGCCTCGGGTGACTTATGATCAAGTGCATTGGGGAGTTCTGTCTTACACTGCTCTGCTGCAGATTTCGACAAAGATAGACCTATTAATAATTATCGCACATTAAACAAGCACCGTGATGTATGGGTTGTAAATAAGATCTGAGTCAAAACGTCCCTGAGGTCAGAAAGCCAGGGTTTCAAGTCCCAAACCTCTTGGGCCAACTCCCCCCGGTGCAGGCAATGCCATATTCATGCCTCACAATTAGCATCCAGGAGACTCATCGGGCATGGAATATTTCTTCCCCTTCCTATTGAGAACTGCCCACTTTTGCTGTATTCCCTGTGAATACTTAGAGCTGGTTTTGGCAAAGGAAAGCTGAGGGAATAAATTCAAGAAGTCCCGAACGCTAACTATGAAGCTTGGAAGAGCAGCCTTATATGTGAAGAAGTATGATATGTAATTACCCAACCAACTTCTATCAATATCTTATTATTTTTTGCCCAAGCTCCCTAGCCTGTACCACAGTTCATTTAAATTGTTGTTCTTCACTGATGCCAATAGAAATTAATACCATACCCACTGATCCTCACTATATCCTAAGCCAAGACATAGCTCACGGCAAGGCTGCAAGATGGTCTTTAGACCATCCTCAGTAAAATAGCTCCAAATCAAGTCAAATAAATTTCACTCACCATCAGACCTGCTCCAATAATCCCAGGGAACCACCATTCAAAGCAAGAGATGGGGTTTTTAAAAGTTTGGTCTTCCTCCACTAAGTTGACAATTAGAGGTATTGCATTGAGAGTTACTCCCAACAGAAGTAGAACCAGCAGGCTGAATCCATTGCAGGCTGTCCATCCTTCACAGCAGGTCATGGTCACCCCCTGGTTCAAGGAGAAACCCTGTCAGGGTGGCTGTTTTGTGGCACTGTGTTGCCTTTTATCCTGAGCTTTCTAGTTAAAGCTCAGCACTTATAAAAAAAAATTACAGAAATCAGTTCAGAGTCCAGTAGGGCAGGACATTATTATGAGGAGTATTGCAGGAAGTAAGGATGATTTTACATTACCATGGCGTGGGGAAGGTAGGTGGTAAAAAAAATCTATGGTTGCTACTAGATATATTTATGCATGAAAATCGGCAGATAAAAACAAAAAAAATGGGTTTAAGATACACTCTTCTAACATATTTTACATTATACCAGTATGCCATATAAAAAGTAAAAACAAGAATATCCAGTTAAGATAGCCTATTTTTCTTGTTGTATTGATATTATTACCAGCTGTGGAAGTTCCTTATTTTGAAATTGTTCAACAAGAAAATGAATATATATGAGATTGGAAGAAAACATTTTCTCTGCTGCAAATGTTCTTGATTAGTCAAAATGTTAGGGTTCAGTTTCAGGCTGTATGCTCACACACACAAAACAGGCTTTCTACTTCCTGGTCTCTACCCTATGAAGACTGACTGCTGGTCCTGTGTTTGTTTACTGTGAGATGCCTCTATATTCTCATAATAAATTACCCCCCTGTTAGTACTTTAAATGGGTTTCTTTTTTCTTTTTTTTGAAAACAAAACCAAAGTTACTGAAACCAAGGATAGAAAAGTATACAAATAACTTGCCATACTAAAATAGCAAAAGGAGTCAAGAAAACAGAAGGTTTCTATCAAGATGGGCAAAGAAGCAGGATTCCTCTCGGCTTTGGAAGATGGCTAGAATTTGACACAAAAAGATGGTCAGAAAGCTATTTCATGTACCACTGTCAGTTGCAGAAAACCCAAACTCTTCTAGCTATGCTAAGCTGGAAGAAGGGTAATTGGGGAATCGTGTACAAAACTGTTGGGAAGGCTGGAGGGGCAGTCTCCAGGAATGCCTTCCAGGACATGACTGCTGAATGGCCCCAGGGGACCTTCTGCCTCTGCAGTCCTCACAAAGGCAGGGAAATCAAGAAGCCACCTCTGGAATGCATACACCATGGCAGCTGAAGTCCAGGAGCCCACCGCCACTGCTGCTGCCACTGCCCCTCCACACCCTCAAGGGTAGACAGGACCCTGGAATGCTGAATTTGACTTCTGCTGCCGCTGCAACTTCTTCTTAGCTTTCGTGAAAGTAGTATCTGGACCCGGGAACATTGCGGCCGTGCAGAAAACTCAAAACCCCTGCTCCCTCATCTTCCTTCACAGCCACAGACAGAAGCAGCAGAAAGAGGACCTCTACCTCCTTGCTGTCTTCCATGTTGTTACTGAAAGTGGCATATGGCTGCTCGCCACTCAGAAGCCAATAAAGAGGCACGTTGGTGGAAAGGAAAATTTGCCGAGGGGAGGACGGACTCCTGTCCAAAGGCCGACTCCCCACCCCACTGACAATCAGTGGGCAAGAGCTTTTATAGACGGAAGGAGGGGGCTACATGCAGAAACAGCACAGTCAGCTCTGAGAGTCATCTTGAAGTTGGTCATGCAGTGGTCTGACCAGGGTCATCTTGATTGTTTTAAGTACAGTTAATCTTCAGTTCCAGGGTCGGTTTGTTCCCATTGCCTTGAGGTCTGTTCTCGGAATTGTGGCAGCTTAGTCGTGGCTACAGTCTGGTCATCATGTAGTTCACTTCTTCCACCTGGTGGGGCTTTCAGTATCTATAACACAGCTCACAGGATACGGCTCAGCATATTATCTATAGCCCCTGAGGAGGAACTAAACGTCCTTGACTTTGCTTAATGACCAAACTATTATTATTTGGTCTCCTTTGACTCTTTTCCTTTGTTTCTGCATGTTGTCACTTCTCTGATTAAACTTACTCTTTGGCTAAAGTTTTTCTACAGACAAAATGCAGGCTGAGGACATGGGGTGGGGGGCAGGCAAGGACTGCAGGGTCCTGCTCCGTTTCAATATCGCTCAAGGATTGATCTAATTATTGCAATATCCAGACTTAGATGTAGAGTATTCTGGAAAATGTAGTTTTGCCACCCATGTGGGATCTTAATTCCCCAACCAGGGATCAAACCCGTGCCCGCTGCATTGGGAGTGTGGAGTCTTAACCACTGGACCACCAGGGAAGTCCCTGGAAAATGTAGTTTGTAATCATTCCAGTCTCTACTGTACCAAAAGCTATACAAGAATGACATTGAAATGAACATTGAGCAAGACAATTCACCAGGGTGATTTCATTTAAATTATATGGAAAAAACTTTCTCTAGAGTAGCTGGGATTGCCATTACTATGTACCATTTTAAGTGATTTCAATCATGTTTTTGTTTCTTCCATGTCTTAGATGTCTAGAATGTCTAGATATATTTACATGTCTAGGATGACATGTAACATTTTAAAAATGAGTTAAAACTACCGTTTAATTCAAATGAGAACACATCTCAAGAAAACATATTAGAAAAATATGTTTCTTCGAGGGATAGGACTTAATATATGAGAGAGAATGGAGTCACAGCCAAGTCATATTTGTGCCACTGGTGAAAACAAGAGGTAAAGCAAAAGCACTTTGTTTTGTCCTCCCCCTCGACCCAATGCTTCTTCTTCTAGCCCACTGCACACCACGGACCTAGGAGCAGTAAGGATTGTAGTCAAACACTAGGGACCACATTTCCTGAAATTCTCTAGCTTTTACTGTCTTCTGCTCACCCCATCTTCTGATCACTCCATGGTTGGAGTTAAGTAGCTCCAACCATACACTGAGTATGCCTGACAGTACTACCCTAGGAGGAATTCATGTGATATGAATGGGTATTAAACACTCACCCATGTTATGTCAGGCATTCTCTTCTAAACACACTTCAGTCAAATCAGTTGAGGCTGATTTGACTAAAAAACTTGGGCTTTATACACAGATATGGCTAACTGTCCACTAACATTTGTGTTTTTACATTTCATGTAGAGTGGTTGAGAAGTGTCCACCCAGCCACGGACTCCTTTTCCCAGTTACCCATTCCTCTAGGGTGGGCCATGTAACTATTTCTAACCACTGGGAAGTTATTTTCATCTAAGGAGATTACAGAGTGATGGAGGTCATCCATTTTCTTCTTTTCCATCTATAGTTTGGAGACAACCAAGCTACTCTGGAAGTCATGTGCTGAAAATATCAGCTTCCACGGACCTAAATCTGTACCAGCTAGAGGCCCCAACCCCTGCCTCTTCTGCCCACCTAGGACTGCTCAGGATAGTTGACATCAACAAGCAATAAATGTCTATTATGTTAAGTCATCGTATGTTTTTGTGTCAATGTTAGAGTAGCTAGCATTACCCCAATGAATTCAGTGTGTCCTTTGTCTTTCACCTTATAACCTTCCAGACCTTTGCAACATATTGCTGAAAGTCAACTCCATCATTCCCACTCTTCCTCAAAAACATCAAAAGAAATGAGAAGCCTGTGCACCGCAATGAAGAGTAGCCCCCACTCACCGCAACTAGAGAAAGCCAGCCAAAAATAAATAAAAAACAAATCAAAACAAGACACTGAGATACCATATTTTCCTAGAGTTTTATTCAGAAATTATAATTAGGAAGATTAGGGAACATTAGAAACTGTAAGAAATTTACTGCACTGGTTATATACTTACTGTATATAACCAATATAAGTAGAAATACAAGTGCAGAAGTTCCACAAACAGAAAAGTAAGTGTTTCAAAAGAATGAAATATATTTAAAAGTATCATTTCATTCCGCTGACCTCATTAGTGGGAATTTTTGCACCCTCAGAACTAAGCTGTGACCTATTTGTGTTGCAGGGCAGATTTTGACTGATGTATCATATTGGATTGAGAGTTGTTTATATATACATAAACAAATTTTAATGCCCACTGTAGCCAAAGTATATACAAGAGTCTGTGGGGTAGAGAACCTGCGAATTTAATTTTGAGAACTCAGTAGACTCCTGTGCTGCTAAAGCTGTAAAGGCTTGTAGAGATTCTCAGCTCAACCTTAGTATTTTATAGATGAGAAGTAAGACAGTCAGATTCAGGGAAGCTAAGGTGACTCACTCATGGTTAGGCTGGGACTTCTGACTTACAATCAGGTGTCTTTCTGTTCAATTATAAACTTGATATTTAGATGAACCAGCTGGTGGACAGAAACCAGGTGCAATCCCACAGCATGAATCAGATCCCGTAGACAGACCCACCTTTGGGCCTGTCAGCCCAGGTACGTGAAACACTCTCCTTCCAAGAGCATGGTGGCTCTCCACCCGGCCACATAAATAGGATGGCAGGAGTACCTAGAAAAACAGATTCAGTATAATTTTCTATTTGGCAAATTGAGTATGTGTTACCTTGGAAACACAGCAAAGTACCAGTAAATTTTGGTTTTAAGCTATGGGCCCTCAAGGAGACTGCAGCGGAGTGAGAGCTTATGTACAAACAAGCTATCTCAGTGCCACATGCTGAGTCCTGTTTTAGAGTCAAGTCCCAGTTGGTGGTCCCTCCTTCCCAGAGGAGGTCTCCATGGGGGTGATTCGTCAATAATCACAGGAGTTTTCCATGCACCCAGCAGCACCCTTAGATTTGGGCAAGAGGCCTGAGGCCCTGCATGTTAGGGTCCCACGTACCAAAAGCATATCGACATAAATCTATTAAAGAATACAAGGGCCCCTCTGCCACGTAGGATCCAGAACTTGTCCTGTAATCCTCAACATTCGCTGCTGTGAGATGACACACCATTCGGGCCCTAGGGAAATGGTGTCCACAGCCCTTGCCCTATGTCCTGGAAACGGGCTCACGACTGCGGTGGAGGTTTGTGGGCTGATTGCTTCTGAGAGCATGGAGGAGGATTTGTGGGATGGAAAGACATTTAGGCAAGAGAAGAGCCTGACTGACTTGTCAAATGCTTCCACAGAATATTCTTGTATCGTAAAGTATCATTTCCATAAGGAGTGGCAAGCATCCATTTTTTTGCATCTTCTTGTGTTCTAATTCCTTGTCCTGGAGATACTCACATGTCCCTGTGGTGTCCACAACGTTTGCATGTGGTTGCTGAGCAGTGTTTACAGTATTAAACAAGACATATTTTTTCCTACATTTGTTTACATGCATGAAATGGGCTATTGATTCTTTACTGTGGCACTACATGGACATTAAACACTAGACTTGTGAATGCTTTTACTCTCATAATGTATCTGCTAAAATTTAATTACATATTTTTGAAAGAAATATTTTAGTTTTACTTAAATAATTTTAATTTAAAATGTTCATTAATTATAATTTGATTTTTGTCTTTTAATTTTGTAGGTAATTTTGAAGATTTTTTCCAAGAAAGTTAAGTTTTAATCATGTGAAAAAAAACTTTAAATTTTTTACTTTTACACTTTCTATTTTTTTGATGAAAATATATTTAAATTTTGTACAGTTTGAATACTTTTACATTTCATTTTTAATCCTTTAGATCATTACTGTCAGTAGATTACAAGTTATTTTTTAATCTTTATTATTCCAAATAGTTAATAATTTGCTGAAATGAAGGTAAGGAAAGACACTCTGTAATAAACATATAATAATTTATGAATTATGTGTATCTGTATTTTATTACTCATCCAACATCCTGACCCATCAACGTAGTACCCAGACACAATGCAGTAGTGACTAAATTCAGTTGTCTGGTATTTTGCCAAAAGTCACACAGGTATACGTATTTTTTCATATGGTTTTTATGATGGTATATCTGACCAGGCAAAAGGATAGAGCACATCGTAACAGTCTGTTAGCATGATTTATTGCTTTATAGTATTGAGACTGTACAGTCTGCAATTCCATTTGTACCCAAGTCTCAGCCCTGCAAACATTAGGGCTGGGCTGCATGCAAACAAAAGTGGAGGGCATCCGAGCCAAAGTACAAAATAGGCACACGGAGAATGGGGCAGGCTTGGGGTCATCAGGGTGTGTGTGACTGGAGTCCAAGGAGAAGTGAGGGGCTGAGGTGGCAGGGGCCACAGTCCAGACAGGCCTGAAAGCCACTCTTAACTGTCTGTGCTTATCCTGTGGGAACTGGCGGCCCTGAAAGTTAGGCGTGGGAGGAGGAAGTCCCAGTAGTCCAGGGGATGGGTGAGATATTCTTCCTGCAGGGCAGTCAGTTAGGATGCTCAAAACCATGTCTTCTGGGAGGGAAACCCAAAGATGCCATTCAGTCGAAGGATGGGATGTAGGGTTTGGATAGGTTCACTGCAAATTTTGCGTTCATATGGAGTTGCCACCCCTGCCCTGTAAAGAAGTGGGGACTGATTACTGTTCTTCCCTACATCACCTGAGGCAAAAAAAAATATTAAGAGAAAAGAGAGTGTGTTCTTTCAAACAGAATATCTGGTCATGCCTTGTTTGTTCATGGGATGCTATTGGGTAGAACACCCTTCGGGGAAATGTTATGGAAGGTGGAATTGGAAGGAAGTCATGACGTAGCAGGAAAATGCACTGGTGGTGTGAGGTGGCCCCTCCAGATGTCTGGCTTAGGCAGGTCCCTCTGCTTCATGTGTCTTTCTCACAAACAATTTCTTCATGTCTTATGTTGCTATGATGTGGTGTATTTTCTCACGGAAAATAAACATTGTGTTTTTAAAAATTTTTATTGGAGTGTAGTTGATTTATAATGTGTTAGTTTCTGCTGTACAGCAAAGTGAATCAGTTATACATATACATATATCCACTTTTTTTAGATTCTGTTCCCATATAGGTCATTACAAAGTATTGAGTAGAGTTCCCTGTGCTATACAGTAGGTCCTTATCAGTTATCTATTTTACACACTATTATATATAAAATAGAAAGCTAAAATAAACATTGTTAATTTAATGGGATCTTGGTTTTAGTCCACAGTCACCATGAACCTTGACATTCAACTTCCTAAAATGCTCCACTCTGCCCATACGCACAACTTGAAGCAATAAAAATGAAGCAGACAAGAGCTTGCTTTCTCCACCTTCTTATACCAGAGGAAAGAGGAACATACCTCTGTATTAGAGTGAAGGGGAAAATGGGAATAAATGCATAACTCTTTTAGAGTCGTGTGCCTTCACTATGGCAGAGCAAAATGTAAAACCTCCAGGAAAAGATCTGAGAAGCAATTCTAATAGATTTGTTTATTATGTATCTGCAATAAATAATCACGAGCAAAATAACAGCGAGCTGTTTTGCCCATAGAGGTAGTTTTCCATACAGTTTCTAAACTAGCGTAGATTAGATGTAGAGGATTTGACTGTGGTTTTGTGTATGTAGAAGCATATATGATGATGTTTGTAGTATTCTTTAGAGTCATGAAGTGTATAAGTCATTGGGGAATTGGTTGAAGTATAACTCACTGCTTAATTCAATTCATCCAGCAAGTATTTACTTGAGAATCTACTATGTGGTAGGCTCTGTTGTAAGCACATGGGATACAGCAGTGAATAAACCCAACACAAATCCTTGCCACCTGACATTTCCATGCTCATGGGAGGAAACAGAAAATAAATATTAATGGATAAATATTGAGTACATTAGAATGTGCTAAGTTCAACAGAAAAGTAAAAGAAAATTAGAAATGTGGTGTGGTTTTGTAATTTCAAATTAAACCATAGCCATGATATATGCTATTATGCAGCTTTTAGAAAGTGAGATAAATGCATATAGTACACATTGAAAGATCTCTAAAACTAAGAGGAAAAAAGCAAATTACAGAACAATAGAAATTCGTTTAGACGTGTATGTGTGTGTGTCTGAAAAGATCTGAAGAGATATACACCAAAACACGCTTCTGCAAATCTCCCATCTACCCACCACCCAAACCTCAGCAGACACTAGATAGGTTTCTCTGTCCTGGGTGGGTTTTTTCCAAGCCCTCCTTTCACTGAGGGTGACACTTAGAGGGTCCACACTTCCCCCAGGGGTCTCTGCTTCAGTTCCCCTTTGCCCAGCCCAAGGATGCTACATGTCGAATTTGTAGCCCTCTTGCATTTCTTCCCCTGGGGGCTGCCTTTACTCTCCTGAGCCAACTCTACACTTAAAGGGGAGCTTGTTATATTTTGTGCAGAATCTCTAAATGTTTTGCAGAGACAGAGGCTTTTCAGGGTATCTAGCCTACCATATTGTCAGAAATGGAAATGATCAATAGAATTTTTAAAGAAGTTATAAAAAGTTTAAATTGAAGTTAAAAACAACAATTAATTTATTCATTCCCTATCTGTTCTTGAAAGGAATATATTGACAACAGGATGCCACATCAAGGGGAGGGAATTCTTTGCCTATCAAAATATTAGGAGAAATGCTTAGAGGAAATGATGGAGCCCTCCAGCATGTTGTCAGGAAAAATATGCCAAAACCCTGCAATCAAATCTGAGTTATTTGTCATTCTAGAAATGAGCACACAGTGGTAATTATAACGTATATTTTATTAACCGTAAAACAAAATAATTTATATTCATCATTTTTAGCCTCATTTTTAAAGATAGGGTTGCAATCAATCTTGTTACTAAATTATTTGCTGTGAAATTTTATTTCCTGTTTAAATAGATTCAAGTGTTTTCCCCCTATACCAGTTATCTCTGGATAATGAAGACCTCCAGTATTCCCATTTTAAAAAGGGGGGTATTGAGACTCAAAGAGGTCAAGTACTTTGCCTCACATCTCCCAAGTGGTGACTTAGAGCCGGGGTTCTAGGCCAGGTCTCAGTGATGTCAGGTTCAGGCTCTGTCCGTTCTGGGCGTGAAGCCAGGGAGGGGTGGCCGGCACCTGCGGCATTGCTCCAGCCCACCTGCTCTAGGACTTGTTCCCTTCCTGTTGCTCACCCTCTCTCCCAGACCTGTGCCTCCCACTCCATTTGGCCTCAGGATCCGGGGTCCAGTTTTAGGTCTGCTTTCCCGGCTTCTGCCTTCAGGGCAGAAACGCTCCGTCTCTCTCTCAAGCCCCACCCCTCCCAACTCCTGGTGGAGACCACTAGTCTGGTGGGACCTGATTCGAATGCGCCAGTCTCCCTCTGGGCCCAGAGCTGACAGATGATGGGTGTGTGAGGGGTGGATGTCATGTCCCATATTCTGTTCCTGTGACATCATCGTGATTAGCTTAAGGCTGTGACCTCAGCCGAGTGCCTGCGTCAGTGGGAGAGCTGACTGGTTATTGCTGACTGTGGCTACCTTGTTCCCTTGAGCTTTGCCTGCCTCTGGGTCCCAATACCCCATTACCTGGGTTCCTGCCACAGACCTATCACATGTTCAAGGTGCAATGACTGGTGATTTCTTATCACTGTTAACATGGTTCATAACATAGTCACGACAATGTTATAAGGTAATTTCCAGACTTTGTTTCCCTAACTTGAAGATTGTCTATTATGGAAGACTGAGGAACTAGCCTTTCTGAGCACACAGAGGGTAAGCCAACATACAGCGTTAGAATGAAGGCCAAATTTTCCAAGAGTGAATATAAACATGAGACCAAATGATCCATGATTGTGTGGATCCAATTGCTAGGGGCACGCAACAACTGTCTTCAAATTAGATTTCATCCAGCTAAAAATCACTAGTTGTCTATCTTATTTGTGCACATTCTCAAGAAAAGAGGGTATTCAACCTCTTTCTACAGTTGGGGATTTTTTTCCCGTGTCACTAACCTAAATGCTTCTATGGTTTGAGGCTGGCTGGCCTTCCTCTGTCTTTGGAATAGATGGAAAACATGGGGCAAATGTAAAAAATCAAAAAGAGCCCTTCAGATGTTGACAAATAATTACTAACGTACCTTTTAGTCACTTTTTTCTTTTCCAGGACATGTTATTCTGTCTCATTATTTTATTTATTTGTTTGTTTGTTTGTTTATTTATATTTCCTTTGTTCTGTTTCTTCAGTCTGGTTTTGCCCACTTCTCCCCTTTCCTCTTTAATTCCCTCCCTTGCCTTAATCCCCCAGTGCCTTTCCAGAGCTTCCAGAATAAAATCCAGACTTCTTAGAATGCTTCACGGGGCCCTTCTCTGGGTGGGTGTGAATTACCTCCGGCTTCTCCCCACTCCTGCATCATTTTCTCCTCCTCCAGCCCTGCCAGCCTCTCTCTCTCTGCACTACATGTGTTCCCACCTCAGGACTTTGCACTCACTGTGTTTGTCAGCTGGAATCGAATCAGGAAAAGAGAAGGCCCTCTAGCAATTGTTTTTGAAGGAGAGAAAGATGTCATTCAGAGGATTCGACAGGTCGGATGAAAGGATTGGAAGGGGATGGCTGCTCTTAGCTTTGCAGCCACAGCTGAGCATCAGGGTACCAGTGGGGGGTCGGGGAACCGCTGTTGATGGTCACAACTGCCAAGTGTGTGTGAGGCAGGGCGGACCGGCAGGAAAACTGAGCCACAACACATGCAAGGCCAAGCCCCGCATTTGCCAAAGCCCATGCGTTCCCCTTGCCCTGTAGAGGAAGCATATGGGCCTATCGTATACATACATATGTATATATACCCAGCAGTGATAGAGGACACCTCACAGCTGTAGACTCCTCATGCGCTTTAGATCGTGCACACAGTGTAGACCCTGAGCTCACTGTGTAGACCCAGTGCCCACAACAGTGCATGACATAGAGCAGAAACAGGATAAATAGTGCCCCTCCCAGCCCTGACTCAGAGCCACATCTGGAGGATTCTATAGGCAGTCCAAATAGTCAGAACCGACTTCTCCAAGATGAGCAGGCACAGTAGACTGAACTGTGCGAAGAGTGTGGATTTTGAGTGCCTCAGGCCATGTTCTCAGGAGTCCTTTGTTTGGATGGCTGCTTACAAGTGAGACTTCTGCCTGTGCTTGTGGTGGCTGAGAGCGCCACCGGATCATCTTTTATGGCCTGCTTCTCACAGCCTCATGGCGAGAGGAGCCTTGGAAGGTATAGGCCGGCACAGAGATGAGGTTTGAATCTGGTTTTTGTCTTTTCGGGTTATAGAACTTGGAGGAGTTGTTCTACATCTCTGAGCTCAGCTTCTTCATCTGAGACTCCTCCCAGGGCATCAAAAAGTGTGAAATGGCCCTGTCACCATTTCTCCTTACTCTAAAGAAAGGAAAAGCAAACTATGGACCTAGGCCAAATCTGTCCTTGGTCTGGTTTTGTACTGTCCCCAAGCTCAGAATAGTTTTTACATTGTTAAAGGGTTGTAAAAATAAGAAAAAATAAAAATATGCAGCAGAGATGGTAGATAGCCTAACTAATTTACTATGTGCCTCTTGACAGGAAAAGTTTGTGATGCTGCTCTAAAGGTCTAACTTTCCTTACACTGTTGTGTGGTTTACTTGATTGATTAGAATGAAACTTTTTTCTTAATTAAGAAAACATGATTATTGTTCTGGGAGACTTTCCAGAAACTGTTAAAACAGGGACGCGTGAGCCAGTCAAATAGGTCTTGAGACACTGATGTGGGAACGATACCGTATTCACCTGCGTCATCATCTGGGCTTTATTCCACCTGGGTGTGTCTGGGGACATATGAATCAGCTACATATATGCCTTAATAGCAGCTCTTCTGGACCACTGGATGGAGCTTCAGCTGACATTGATCTTGGGGAATTTCCGAGGTAATAATTACAGCTTTTGCTGTCTGACGAAAGCAGGGTACAGGCTGGAGTCCTCCCTGCCTGCACCTCCCTGCTGGCCACTTCTGCACCCGGCCGCCCCAGTTATCTTACTTCCTGTTCTGCCCTCCACCCCTCCCCCACCCTCCTCCACCAAGTCTGCCATGTGGACATTTGCAGGACGATGGTCAGCTAGAGCGGACATCCATCCCTCTAGAGTCTGTCTTGATCGTGTCAGCTCCTACAGACATTTCTCCTGCCACAGCTGTCCTCGTTACTTGGAAAAGACATTCTTTCTGGACTCAAGTTTAATAGGAGGTAAGTTACCCAGGGAGAAGTCTTTTACACAGACAAGTAGATCTGTTGATGCAGTCCTGGGTAAACAGAATGTTTTAATAGTGTGCTAACCCTGTTCTTCAAAGGGCTTTTCCAGTCACTCCACTTGGGCCCTCTCTGTACCCTTTGTCCCATGGCATCCACCCCTCCATCCCTCCTTGCTCCTGTTTCTGGATACCTCCGAGAAATCCAGCATTGTCATTGTTACTGTGTTAGGTAGAAGGTTTTAGTTTTCCCGTACACAGTCACAGTCAGACTCCTTAAGATGTCCAGCAGCGTCACAGGTTCTGCCCTCCTTGGAAGGCAGTTGTGGTTACAAAGAACGAAAGATATATTTTGGTTCCAATGGTGAGGGGTGCTGGGAAGGAGAGGCTTATAATAGAGGGATCTTAACCAAGTTTGTGGGTCAGGGGAGGTGCCCCTGGAAGAGACAGCTGCCGGCTGAAGTCTGAACAGGAGCTGGCCACCAACGTGTGGGAGTGAGAGCATTCCAGGCAAAGGCAAGAACAGGTTCAGAGACTCAGGTAGGAACATTCTGGAATTAGAGGATTTGAAAGAAAGCTGGAGGATGTGGATTGTGGAGAAATAAGGAGCAATTGTTTTTTTGTTTTTGGGGGGGTTTTTTTTGGCTGCATTGGGTCTTTGTTGCTGTGTGCAGGCTTTCTCTAGTTGTGGTGAGTGGGGCTACTCTTCACTGCAGTGTGCAGGCTTCTCATTGTGGTGGCTTCTCTTGTTGCGGAGCATGGTCTCTAGGCATGTGGGTTTCAGTAGTTGTGGCACGCGGGATTCAGTAGTTGTGGCTCTAGAGCACAGGCTCAGTAGTTATGGTGCACAGGCTTAGTTGCTCTGTGGCACGTGGGATCTTCCTGGGCCAGGGATCGAACCCGTGTCCCCTGCATTGGAAGGCAGACTCCTATCCATTGTGCCACCAGGGAAGTCCGAAGGGGCAATTGTTGTAATGAGACTGCAGGGGTAGAGTGGGGAGCAGGTCTTGCCCGGCACTGCAGGATCGGTGAGAATCCTGGTCTTTCTCCTGGGAGCAGCGGGTATGCTTTTAGCCTAGCAGTGAGTGGCCCCTTTGCTGCCATGTGGAGAATGGGATGGAAAATGGTGGAGATGGGGAGAAAGGAAGCCATTGCAATAGGCAGGCAGGTGGGATGGATTAGATTTAGGGGAGGGAATTGCTGTGGAAAGAAGTGAATGGGTTTAGTATATGTTTAGGAGGACACGTAAAGGGGGGAGGGGCAGGGTCAAGATTGCTCCAGGTTCTGAGTGACCAGGTGTGGGAAGACCGTTTCCTTGCTGGGGTTGTTTGGGGTGAGGGCAAGATTGTGACGTTCGGGCCAGTCGCGTAAGATTGGAAATACCTGTGCGTCATCTACATGACGATATCAAGCAGGCTGTGGGAAGGTCAGGCCTGGGACCAGAAGAGAAACAAAGAGGAGGAGCCACAGAAGGAGAGGCAGAGGGGTGGCAGGAAAACCTGGCAGGCAGGCTGCAAATGCCACAGAAAGAGAATGTCTTCAGGAGATGGTGAGCAACGCTGAGAGCACAGGGGTGCTCTAGCAACGTGGAGACAAGGAAAGAGCCATGGGATGCTGTGGTGGGCTTGATGAGTGTGGGCTGAAGAATGGAGACAAGTGGTATATTGAGGCTTCTCTTAGATTCTTCGCCCAAGAGCCCCCTCTCAAGCCTCAGAAAAGGGAACTGTCTTCAGGAATCACTTCGAAATGCCCATCAACCAATCCGATTGGGCACCCTAGACCTTATGAGCCAGCCTGGAGACGGAATTGTTGTTATGTTTTTAATCTAATCCCTTTTATAGAAGAAACCTATGAACCCAAGGGCCCTGCCCTTTACCATTAGCCTCAATTTACGCTAAAGAGAAATCAGAAAAAACAATTCCTGGAATAATTTAGCTCAGAGCAAACAATATTCCACTTATCCTAGGTACACTGGTGTGATCACTATTGCCTTTTGGAGCCCCTGGAAGGAAAGGTCAGATCTATTCTGCAACTGGTCCAACTGTTCTTTGATCAGTGAGACTGGGATAAGAGAATAAAAAGAGAGAGAGAGAGAGAGAGAGAGAGAGAGAGAGGCTTCTCTTCACAGAGATGACAAAGACAGGCATAGAAAGCCTGCTTAAAGGGCTATCAGAAATGTCATGCTACCCCAAATACCTTCCTTACCAGCTGGTCACCAGCAGAGCTTTGTTCCTCTGAGGTAAGGGATTGTGCCCTATTAGAAGCAGGGTGCACCTTGAAAGACAAAGGATGGGCAGAAGACCTAAATAGACATTTCACCAAAGAAGACATACAGATGGCCAAGAGGCTCATGAAAAATGCTCAACATCAATAATTATTCAAGAAAAGCAAATCAGAACTACAGTCAGGTATTGCCTCACATGGGTCAGAATAACCATCAACAAAAAATCTACAAACAGGGCTTCCCTGGTGGTGCAGTGGTTGAGAATCTGCCTGCCAATGCAGGGGACATGGCTTCGAGCCCTGGTCCAGGAAGATCCCACATGCCGCGGAGCCACTAAGCCCGTGCACCACAACTACTGAGTCTGCACTCTAGAGCCCGCGAGCCACAACTACTGAGCCCACATGCCACAACTACTGAAGACTGCACACCTAGAGCCTGTGCTCTGTTACAAGAGAAGCCACCGCAATGAGAGCCCGTGCACCTCCATGGAGAGTAGCCCCCGCTCGCCACAACTAGAGAAAGCCTGTGCACAGCAGTGAGGGCCTAGCACAGCCAAAAATAAATAAATAAAATAAATTTATTTTTAAAAATCTACAAACAATAAATGCTGGAAGAATGCGGAGAAAAGGGAACCTTCTTGCACTGTTGGTGGGAATGTAAATTGATACAGCTACTGTGGAGAACAGTATGGAGGTTCCTTAAAAAACTACAAATAGGGCTTCCCTGGTGGCACAGTGGTTGAGAGTCCCGCCTGCCGATGCAGGGGACACGGGTTCGTGCCCCGGTCTGGGAGGATCCCACATGCTGTGGAGCAGCTGGGCCCGTGAGCCATGACTGCTGAGCCTGCGCGTCCAGAGCCTGTGCTCCGCAATGGGAGAGGCCACAACAGTGAGAGGCCCGCGTACCGCAAAAAAAAAAAAAAAAAAAAAAACAAACTACAAATAGAATTACCATATGACCCAGCAATCCCACTACTGGGCATATTCCCTGAGAAAAACATAATTCAAAAAGAGTTATGTACCAAAATGTTCATTGCAGCTCTATTTACAATAGCCAGGACATAGAAGCAACCTAAATGTCCAACAACAGAGGAATGGATAAAGAAGATGTGGTGTATATATACAATGGAATATTACTCAGCCATAAAAAGGAATGAAATTGGGTCATTTGTAGAGACATGGATGGACCTAGAGTCTGTCATACAGAGTGAAGTAAGTCAGAAAGAGAAAAACAAATATTGTATATTAACGCATATATGTGGAATCTAAAAAAATGGTACGGATGAACCTATTTGCAGGGCAGGAATAGAGATGTGGAGAATGGACATGTGGATACGGGGGGTGGTGAAGGGGAGGGTGGGACAAGTTGGGAGATTAGGACTGACATATATACACCACCATGCATAAAATAGATAGCTAGTGGGAACCTGCTAGAAAGCACAGGAAGCTCAGCTCAGTGCTCTGTGACCACCTAGATGGGTGGGATGGGGGTGGTGGAAGGAGGTCCAAGAGGGAGGGGATATAGGTATACATATAGCTGATTCACTTCATCGTACAGAAGAAACTAACACAACATTGTAAAGCAGTTATACTCCAAAAAAAAAAGTAATGTACTACTTCCATTGAAGAAAATTCAGAAGGCAGAAAATGTATGCAATGAAAAAACCCTTCCATAATGTTAACACCAAGGGAATATTTCTATTGGCATTATATTTCCCTTTATTATTTTTTCTATGTATGTATAATTTACAAAATTGTCAGGTTGTATAGTCAGTTTTGAGTATTGTTAAGTGAAAAAGCAAGCTGCAGAAGAGAAGGTGAACGGCAGCATTTTTGTTATATTTATGTGTATATCATATGTTAGTACTCTCAGGTCTGGGAAATACATGTCATATTGTTGATATAAATAGATTCTCTCTGGAAGTGAAACACAGGAGACTTTTACTTTGTAAGCCCTACGTTACTATATTCCCTGAACTTTTTGGAAAAAGTATGGGTTTCCTTTGTAACCTAAATAAAGGTAAATAGTCAAAAAAGAAAAAAAAGACAAAGGATGGAGGAGGCATAATGATCGATAAGGAAAGACACAGTACTGGTGGGATGAGAATCCAAGAGGGGAGGTAGGAAAGCCCAGTCCTGACTTACTTCTTGAATTTTATGAGTAGTGAGCAAAACGGGGTTTTAAAGGCATAGTCTAAACATTCGTGTTCTTTTGTTAGAGAAGGTATTTTATCAGGGTTGCTTCATAAGGATGTTCAGGTTGTGCACTGCACACCTTCGGGGGCACTGTTTATTTCTCAGCCAGGGCCTCCTGCAGAGGCCCTAACTGCAATTTTCTGAAGGTGAGGTGCACCTGTATGAGGGGTGGAGCCATAGAATGCATATTCCTACAACACAAAGTGTGTCTTTTTTACTCTTTTTTTGCAGTATGTAACCCAGGACCACATACCATCGAGTGTTCAGAAGATGATTTTTATGTCAATGATGGAAGTGTCTTTCATTCTAGCCTCTACTTTAAAAACAAATAGAATAGAGGCTCAGTTCACCAGTCTCACCCAGACCACACTTGGGCAGTGAACATGCGCATTTCAGATTCAGGTGTTTGTTTGGCTGTGCCAGAAGCCCACCTTGCACCTGCTGAAAGGCTTGGAGTGAAGAGGACTGGCTGCAGTAGAGATCCAAGGTCCTATCTCCCCGAGACAAGGTGTGCGAGCAAGATGAACAGCCTTACACTGTGACTGAGAGTACGGACCCATTGAATGGGTATATTTGTACCCTCACACAGCTTACATATGTGAGTGTGTGTGTGTCTGTGTGTGGTGTGAATGGACAACACACACACACAATATATGTGGAAGATGGTTCAAAAGGCAATACATTGGAACATGAAGATGCTAAGAGTGCAGCTTCATGCTTCTACTTCATAGTCTAAGTTTCAGTTTATGGAAATGCCCAGTCCCGTTAGAAGGTAGAATTTTCTGTCTATGAGCTCTTGAATTTGAATTTTATCATGCCTGATTTTTGTTTTCATTTTCAAAGCTCTGAATTAGTATCAAATTAGTATTCAAAACTTTCTGTACTATTCTGGACATTCACAGGAACTGGGCATGTTTGTTCTCCCTCCCCCTTAATACTGAGGTCTTTCTGCGAAGAGCCATAAAAGGCTTCATTTGGCTGTGCTTTAGCGGCCCTTGGAAGCTATGTTGTCAAATGCATCATAGACACAAGAGGGCGGTGTGTTCTCAGGAGTCAACCTGGGCGAGCGTGAGCCATCCACCCTCCGCAGGAATGTCTGACTTAACTCCTGGACCTAGAAGGGACCCATAAAATACGTTTGCAAGGGGCAAGATTGGCCCCAGACCTAATCAAAGAGGCCTGAACATAAAGTCAGCATGAGGGGGCAGCCTGGAAGGAGCTGGGAGGAGTTCTCATCCTTGTGTTTGAAACCGTGGCCATCTGTGTAGCAATCTAGGATCATGATGGTTGTAATCAAGACACGGCCTCTGTGGGGATATTCAGAAAAGATAGACTTCACGACTGCAGAGAATCTGCCTCTGTCTTGATCCCCAGTCACAGAAAACTTATTCTGAGAAAGCCCCTCATTCATTTGAGGAAAACTTACCAAGCACGTGTTATGTGCCTGGCATGAGTCAAGGGGCTCAAATGCAGCCCTGAGTCAGACAGCGCCAGCCCTGTCCTCCTGAAGCTTACTTTCCAATAGGAGGGAGGGATGAGCAAACAAGGGCACAAATCAGTAACCTCAGTCACATAGCGTTCCCATCTTGTTGTTTCTTTTCTCTCTCAGCCGCTCCCAACCAGCGCTATCTACATTATCTGTTTTTGTCTTTTTAATTGAGGTATAGTCGATTTACAATATTATATAATTTTCAGGTGTACTGCAGAGTGATTCAATGCTTTTTGTTTTTTGGGTTTTTTTTTGCGGTACGTGGGCCTCTCACTGTTGTGGCCTCTCCCGTTGCGGAGCACAGGCTCCGGACACGCAGGCTCAGCAGCCATGGCTCACGGGCCCAGCCGCTCCACGGATGTGGGATCCTCCCGGACCGGGGCACGAACCTGTGTCCCCTGCATCGGCAGGCGGCCTATCAACCACTGCGTCACCAGGGAAGCCCTGATTCAATGCTTTTATAGGTTCTACTTCATTTATAAAATAATGGCTATATCCCTTGTGCTGTACAATATATACTTGTAGCTTATTTATTTTACACACAGTTTGTACCTCTTAATCCCCTCTCCCTATCTTGCCCTTCCCCATGGCCCCTCCCCTCCCCACTGATAACCATTAGTTTGTTCTCAATATGTGTGTCTGTTTCTTTTTTGTTATATTCACTAGTTTGTTTTGTTTTTTAGATTCCACATATAAGTGATAACATACAGTATTTGTCTTTCTTTGTCTGACACTAAGCATAATACCCTCCAAGTCCATCCATGTTGTTGAAAATGGCAAAATTTCATTCTCTTTTGGAATTCCATTGTGTGTGTGTCATACACACAGACACACACACAATGTGTGCTATACACACACCACATCTTCTTTATCCATTCATCTGTTGATGGACACAGGTTGCTTCCATATCTTGGCAATTATAAATAACACTTTTATGAACATTGGGGTGCGTGTGTCTTTTCAAATTAGTGTTTTAATTTTCTTCAGATATATACCCAGGAGTAGAATTGCTGGGTCATATGGTAACCCCGTTTATAGTTTTTTGAGGAGCTTCCATACTGTTTTCCACAGTGGCTGCACCAATTTACATTCCCACGAACAGTGCATAAGGGTCCCCTTTCCTCCACATCCTAGCCAACATTTGTTATCTGTGGTCTTTTTGATGGTGGCCATTCTGACAGGTGTTAGATGACACCTCCTTGTGGTTTTGATTTGCATTTCTCTGATAATTAGTGATTTTGAGCATCTTTTCATGTGCCTATTTGGCCATCTGTATGTCTTCTTTGGAAAAATGTCTCTTCAGGTCTTCTGCCCATTTTTTAATCTGGTTGTTTGTGTTTTTGATGTTGAGTTGTATAGCTGTTTACATATTTTGGATATTGATTCCTTATCGGTCATACCATTTGCAAAAGTTTTCTCCCATTCAGTAGGTTGTCTTTTCATTTTGTCGATGGATGGTTTCCTTTGCTGCACAGAAGTTTTAATTAGGTTACATTATGTATTCTTATTCTGAGAGAGAATGCAAGTCACACATTCAACTCCCAAGCATGGCTACAGGCCACATTTTTAGAGATACCATCTGGCTGCAGTTGATCTGACTGTTTAGTGGAGAGTGGGGATTGCAACAACCTTCTAGCAAATGAAAGGGGAGGATGGAAGCGTCAGTCTTTGCCATAGAGATGGTCTCTGGCCTCCCCTATTTGCATTCAAATGATTTGGGGGTTCACTCAACAAAGTGAACAATGCTTACTCCCTCTTGCATGGAGCTGTCCCTAACCTATTTATCCAGCAGCAAACTCTGACGCCTCACATCCCATACAACATGGAACTTTCGGGGGAGATCACGGCTATTTCAGAGCCCAGCCTGTAGCATCCTGTTTTATTACATTGCCAGCTTCTTCGTGTCCTAGAGTCTGCTCGGCCATTATCTCTTTGAAAAATTGGGATCTGAGGAAATGAGAAGTGTGCTACATCTCTTACATAAACCATCCCCCGTCTCTTACCCAGATAACACCCATTAGATGGTAATACCATGAACCCTCCCCATGAAAACCCTGTCATTGTACAGTGAATGGTGCAAGCACAAAGTCCATGGGGCCCTGTGATGCCCAGCACCTCGCTGTCTCTTCTGAGTTCAAGTTTGGAGTGTGCATGTTCAAGTTCGGGGTGTGTCATTGATAGCACGGGGCTCGCCTTCCAAAAAGGATCAAAGGGCACAGCAAAAACAGCACGTTAGCTGTGACCTAGTACATAAACCTTGCACATTTCTGCCAAACAGTCCTAGGAAAGTGCACCTCTCTCCTCCCACCACGTGTTACAACGGGCAGTTCTGCTGCTAATACTTTCCTCTACTTTCTGTCGCATTGCTCGATCTTCCAATTTTTGGGACAGTGGCGTTCACAGCTCACCCCTGGGGCACTGGGAACCACTGTGTGGTGAAAAATGCATCCCGACAGCACCAATGCATCCAACCAAAAATGGGACTCAACTTTTGTGTCCATCAGTTTGGAAGAAATGAAAAAAGACACAGTTAGTTGGATGAGGATGAAGACTAGGTGCCATGACCCAAAAGTGGGTTGGTTAGTTGAGTAAACTGACACTTAGAGGGACGATGTCATTCTAAACACGTGTCGCTTTCTGGCTCTAGCTCAGCTTCTGTGTATAGTCCAAATTCTGTCAGACGTGCTTTTCTTCGTCTGTCAGCACCGTGTCTGTTGCCAGGATTCTTCTTTCTCTCCATCAGGCATAATTTTCAGGCTTTGCCTTTTCTGTCAGAGAAAGTTTAATTCATCATTTTCCTCAGTCTTTGAGAGAATTTCTTTAGAGGAAAAGTGGTGGGAGAGTGACTTCATGACAAAAATAAATATATAGCTTTTTCTTCATGTGTAATACCTACTTTTGAGTAGGTAATCTGTATACATGGTACAAAATTCAAAAAGTTCAAATGTGAGTATGGGGGGAAACATCCACATTCCCATCGCCTGTTTCCCAGGAACCTGGTTCCTCTCAATAGAAGCAGAGTCTTAAGTCTTCCTAGAGATGATCTCTTTATAAATTAGCAGAGATATGTATGGCTTTTGAAAGTATCTTTTTCTAAATTCAGATTAATTCTGCAAGCAATGTATAAAAGATACATTAAAATACAATGTACATACCAAAATGGTTTGTCCAATGGAAGCCCTGAGGCTAGACCACATAATTTGTTTGGTTTTTGTTTTAATTGCTTTAACAGAAATGTGACTGAACTTGTAATCAGTCTGGAAATCTTTTAGGTACTCTGGAGTCTGATATGGCATTTTTCTATTTTTTTTAAATTTTATTGAAGTATAGTTGATTTATAATATTGTGTTAGTTTCAGGTGTACAGCAAAGTGATTCAGTTATATATATGTATAATATATATATTCTTTTTCAGATTCTTTTCTCTTATAGGTTATTACAAAATATTCAGTATTGTTCCCTGTGCTATACAGCAAGTCCTTGTTAATTATCCATTTTATATATAGTAGTGTGTATCTGTTAATCCCAAACTCCTAATTTATCCTCCCCACCCCTTTCCTCTTGATACAGCGTGTTTCTTATCCCTTAATATCCAATTCATCACTTCTTAGTTATGGCTATTAGTCATACCCCTTTGAAATGGAGGGAGGTGCCTCAATTCTCAAAAATAAGGGAATAGAGTTTTTAAGATGAGTTCTTTTGTTATTGAAACCTAGGGAAAAAGCTAGCTGGAGATCCACCTGACCGTACTCCTAGTGGGGACTCTTGGTCACTGGGGGCATATTAAGAGGGCCAGGAGGGCTTCCCTGGTGGCGCAGTGGTTGAGAGTCCGCCTGCCGATGCAGGGGACACAGGTTCGTGCCCCGGTCCGGGAATATCCCGCATGCCGCGGAGCAGCTGGGCCCGTGAGCTGTGGCCGCTGAGCCTGCACGTCCAGAGCCTGTGCTCCGCAATGGGAGAGGCCACAACAGTGAGAGGCCCGTGTACCGCAAAAAAAAAAAAAAAAAAATTACAGGAACAGTGACAAGAGGAAATGTGAAGGAGGTAGTTAGATTCATAGGCAGGAGCTCAGAGAAGGGGTGTGGGCTGGAGCTATATATTTGGAAGTCTTCCTCTTATAGAGGGTGATTGAAATTGGGGGTGTTGATGAGATCACCTTAGAAGAAATGATATAGCAAGAAGGGAACGAGCCCAGCACTGAGCTTTAAGACAGTCTGACACTGAGTGGCTGGAAAGAGGAGGAGGTGCCAGCAAAGCAGAGAAGGGCCAGCCAGAGAAATAAGAGGGAGTCCATGGAGTGTGGCCTCACTAGAGTCCAGGGAGGAAAGGCTCAATAGGAAGTCACCTGCGTGAACTGACACTGTTGAGGGACAAGAAAGCTGAGGCCATGGGTGACCTTAGGAGAGGCCTTAGATGGAGTGATGTGGGCGAGAGTCCCGTGAGAGCTGGCTAAGAGGGGGTGGGAAGGGAGGGAATGAAGCCAGTGGAGACCAGCCAACTGCAAACCTGGGTCCACAGGCCAAATCTGGCCGCAGGCCTGGTTCTGGAAAGTTTCACTGGAACACAGCCACCTACTCATCCACATACTGCTATCTTTTGTGGGCTGGATTGTGTGTGTATTCTCCCCCACCAAAATTCATATGTTGAAGTCTGAACCCCCAGTATCTCAGAATGTGACTGCATTGGGAGATAGGGCCCTTAAAGAGGTGATTAAGTTAAATGAGCTGATTAGTGTAGGCCCTGATCCAATAGGACTGGTGTTCTTATAAAAAAAGGAGATCAGGGCACAGACAACACAGACAGAGGGATGGACGGTCATGTGAAGACACAGCAAGGTGATGGCCATATACAAGCCACAGAGGGTGGCCTGAGAAGAAACCAACCCTGCCAACATCTTGCTCTTGGACTTCTAGCCTCCAGAATTGTAAGAAAACAAATTTCTGTGGTTTCAGCCACCCAACCTGTGGTACTTCATTACGGCAGCAGTAGCAGATTAATATATTATGTCTGGCTGTTCTGGGGCTACGATAATTGCTAAGAGTTGAGAAATTACAAAGGTTGGCAAAGTGGAAAATATTTACCAGCTGGCCCTTTACAGAAAATGTTGGCTGACCCCTGTCGTAGACAACAGTTTCAAGGTCACTGAACTGGTCCATTCCCAAGTCAGGGTTTGCACCCAGCTTGTCCCCCGTGAAGCCTGTACCCCGTCCCCCGGAGAGTGCTGTCTCTTCTCAGACAAGAGAGTGGAGTCAGCCGTTTCTTTCCTTTTCCTCAGTTCATGCTCTGTCCCGTGGACAGCTGCTGTGGGGAAATGCTGAGTCACAAATAATTCTTACATTAATGCCAAGGCAGCCAGAAGGGGAATGTCAGTAGGAAATGGTATTTCAAATAAGTGCAAATTTCATAATTCAGCCAATTTCTTAGACTATTTCTCATAGCAATTTGGCCTTAATTTGAGTGAGGGTGGAATGTTCAATGTGGAAGAAACTTACCTTCCTTTGGACCTTTGGCCCAGGTATAGATGTGATATAAAAATGAAGGCATTCTTCCTGCCATTTAGAACAGGTCAAATGGACCAGAGCAAAGAGAGGAGCCACTGGTCCTCTTTACAAAATTTGACGTTTGTGTCTTTAAATCACTCAATACACTTATGATCCTGTGACATCCTCTATTTGAGCTTATAATTGAAAGGCTCCAGGAAGCTTTGATTCCTACTAAACAGAATGGCTCATCGGTGTAATATTATCCTTTCAGGAATATATCACACATGTCTGCCCTCACCATCAGCTTCATTCCCTGGAAGGACCCTTCTGGATAGTGCCCAGAGAGGCAGGGGCGGCGGTGTGTGTGTGTGTGTGTGTGTGTGTGTGTGTGCAAATGCCAGCGTCCACAAGGCCAGGCTGCTGGGGTCAAGAACAAGGCCAGTCAGGTGAAAGCTCCCTCCCCCACTAGCACATGAGGCCCTGAGGAAACTCGGGCCAGCTCTTACCAGATCTGCTTTTTCACAAGAAGCCGGAAATCCAGATTTGATCTGAAATTTCCCAATCTCTAAATCTTGGCAATGTATTACAATTTTTTTTAAAAACCACTCAGGCCAGACTTTTTTTTTTGTCTATGGGCTTGATCCAACCATGGGCTCCCAGTTTGCGACTCCTGCCCTGGCCAGACTGCATTGCAAAGTTGAAGGTCAAAACTGCTCTGAACTCATATGTGCTCATCATTACCAATTTCAAAACCTTGCTTCTGGGTGGGGTCTGCACATGTGTGTTTTTGTGGCTGTATCTGACCCATCCAGCCTCATACCCAATTTCTCTCTCTCCCCTTTATTTCTGGAGACTGAAATTCTTGGGGTTCTCTAAGCTGCTGTTGTGCAGGAAATGTCAGCTTCTGAACTGCGTGTTCCCAAGCAAGAAATCAGGCTGAGCTAGGCCAGCAGGAAGGATGCGACTAGATTTTTTCTGTCACCCTGACAATGTTTTCTAAACCTGGAGTGAGGTTTCCTGACTCAATCTCTGTCGCTCTTCACATCAGAGTTGCCAAGGAACAGAAGAAAGGATACTAAAAATATAAGCTTTGTCATCTCTCTGTTCTTTTTTCTTCAAAGCTTTTCTCCACTAAATGCCTCTACTCAACTCTTGAATCTCCATTTGTTTTTCTTGTTTGTTCATTTATTCGGTCACTCAATAAACATTTATTAAGCAAGTGATATGTGCTGGTCACTATGTTAGGTGCTGGGAAAGCCAAGATAAATCAGACCTGACCTCTGCCATTGAAAGTCCTGTGGTGACATGGGTTCCCAGATGTCAAAAGCTAAAGTTTGTCTGGTGACCACAGCTCCTATATACATGACCCTTCTCCCTCGCCATTACCTCCTAGGTCTGATGAATGTGGCTTGGAAGGGTGGAGGTGAACAATAGACACTAAATTAAAAGGGAAACCATGTCTCCTCATGAAGGTGTGGCTTCCAATATGCAGCACTAAATAGACCTCACACCTTCCCATTTCAGTTTCTCTAAAACGCGTATACTTACTTATTTCATGGGAATTTAAAAAGCTTTATTCAAAGGGCATAAAAGGATAACTAACAATTTAAAAAGAAAAGAGAAACCATGGGGTTCCTTAGGAGAAAAATTAATCATGGTGGATACCTGTAAACCAAGAAATGATTTCAGCAAAGGCATTATTTTAATTTTTATTGGAGTATAGTTGATTTACAATGTTGTGTTAGTTTCTGCTGTGCAGCAAAGTGAATCAGCCATACATATGTATTTATTCACTCTTTTTTAGATTATCTTCCCATATAGGTCATTACAGAGTACTGAGTAGAGTTTCCTGTGCTATACAGTAGATTCCTTGTAGTTATCTCTCCTATATATAGTAGTGTACATATTGTCCATCCCAATCTCCCAATTTATCCCTCCCTAGACTTTATTTTTTTATTTTATATATATATATATATATATATATTTTACAACTTTATTGGAGTATAATTGCTTCACAATGGTGTGTTAGTTTCTGCTTTATAACAAAGTGAATCAGTTATACATATACATCTGTTCCCATATCCCTTCCCTCTTGCGTTTTTTAAGGCAGTTTTCTATTCACAGCAAAATTGAGCATATGGTACAGAGACTTCCCATATACCCCTGCCCCTGCATACACACAGCTTTCCCCACTATAAAAATCCCACACCATTTTGTTAATTTATTATAATCAATGAACTTGCACTGACACAGCATTATCACCAAAAGTCCATAGTTTACGTTAGGATTCACTTTTGGTGTTGTACATTCTATGATTTTTGGTAAATGTATAATGATATGTATCTACCATGATGGCATCATACAGAATAGTGTCACTGCCCTAAAAATCCTCTGTGCTCTGCCTATTGGCATTATCTTTTTAACTTTGAAATGGTTAAGAAGAGGCTCATTAAAATGTTTGTAGCCCAAGTAAAGAATGATTCGATCATTTTAGGAAGTGAACCAGTTGGCATCACATCAGAGTTCAGGGAGAAACTGCAGATTCTGATATAGGAACAAAGAAGATTTCCTCCAAAGGTTACTAAAATTATTGAATAGCATTAGGCAGTTAACCTTGATGAAACAGCTTGCAAGGGATTAGTGAAGCCGTGGAACTTCATGGAATTAGTACTTCCCCTCCAATCCCTTCTCCCAGCATTTACCATTCAAAATACTTGGAAGCCTTAGTGCTCAATATATTGACAATCCCATATTTTTTCAAGAAAGGTAATCCTAATTTGTAATTCAATTTGAAAGTCCTTGTTGCAGTGAGTAGCAGCTATATTTGCTGAGCAGATTTACCAGGAGAAAAAGGGATCTTCAGTCCTAAGTCCACTGGATTTATATTTTAGGAGATCTCAATTAAGAAAAATCTCCTCCAAAAACATTGGCCAAACAGCTTTTATATTAAATGTGTGGGTTCACATTCTCAACTGTTTACAAATGCATCAACTTGGATTTTATTTTATTGTCAAAATAAATGTCTATAGATTCATGGTTTGAATGGGCTTCCAGAAGTGGGATAGATAGTCAAGGTTTGACTTCAGCCTGTTCCATTTGTGACTATTACCCAGAAAGAAAGTAGGTCCTAAATCTGGAGTCACCTGTCCTTGAGCCTATACCTGACCCAGTCAGAAAATGGAGGTGTATCAATGGCCTGGGGAGGAAAGGACCTTATATAAAATTAAAAGAATAGTGTAGGGCTTCCCTGGTGACGCAGTGGTTGAGAGTCCGCCTGCCGATGCAGGGGACACGGGTTCGTGCCCCAGTCTGGGAAGATCCCACATGCCGCAGAGCAGCTGGGCCCGTGAGCCATGGCCGCTGAGCCTGCGTGTCCAGAGCCCGTGCTCTGCAGCGGGAGAGGCCACAGCAGTGAGAGGCCCGCGTACCGCAAAAAAAAAAAAAAAAAAAAAAAAAAAGAATAGTGTAGTTAACCATGTTACATCTTGGGTCCAAGTAACTCATTTCTGCTGCCTTAAATAAGGCAGCAGAACCCAGAAGAGGAGGAATGGCTCTGTAACGGGAGGAATGAGATGAGACTGGCCAGGATCATCATAACCCTGGTCATTGACCTGGAGACAAGGGCAGGGTTGAAATCTTCTGACAGTAGCTGAGACACGTCTAGAGACCCCCTGATACCAGAAGGGAGAGGAACCAAGAAATAAGGTTGATGCCCTGCATTGGCATGGGTAGGAAGGGGAAACTGAGGTAATGAAATGCTGTATTAACAATTACTGTGGGAATTCCCTGGCGGTCCAATGGTTAAGACAATGCACTTTCACTGTGGAGGGCCCAGGTTCGATCCCTGGCCAGGGAACTTCCCGCAAGCTGCACAGCATGCCCCACTCCCCCCCAAAAAAATTACTGCAAACTAATTTGTACCGAGGTGATCACTAAAGCTATCTTCTCTCAGCTGCAAACCCAACCTTCTCCATTCTGCTTTGTTATTCTGGGGCTAGGTATCTGCAAACCACATTTTTGCTTTGGAGGTGGCTCCCTGTAAAGCTGTGCCTATGGGGGGATTCTAGGGGGATACTGCAAGGAGGATGGAGAAGGTCATTCTCCCTCCTGACCACTTCCTGCTCCTGGGAGCAGCACCTTGGTGACGCTTCTTCACCCTGGCAGCAGCAATTCCTGCCCATGGCAACTGCCAAATCCAGTTTGCAGTATTTTCAACACTTACAGAGCTGGTCTCATCACATGCCCTCAGAGACATCAGCACCAGCCAGCTGGCATCCTTCATTGAGGGTTGGTTTGCAGCTCTGTGGGGCTTTTCCTCCAAGCATCTAAGTGTCGATCATTTCAGCCTCTTCTCTCCAAGTTCTCCAAGTTCTCCAAGCCCTAGGGGTCATAGCTGTTTCCTACAGTTGCTACTTCCCTGATAATTTGGTGCTATCTTTTTTGCCATTTCTGGTTTCTAGTCCACAAATTTGTACTTTGTTAACAATTAAGCCCTCTCAATTCAAATCTTTCTTAACTGGAACCTGACTGACTTACTCTTAAAGTTTGCTCTGTTCGTGTATTCATTCAACAAGCATGTAATCAGTTCCCACTGGATGCCAGGCACTGTGCTAAGTCCTGGGGATGCTGAGATGAATAACCCAGACAAGCTCCTTGGCTTCAGGGGGAGAGCGATAAATGCAATTAACAAGCATGGGGAATCCCTTAACGCACTTCCACTTACCGCAGGGAGAGATTTAAACTCTTCATTTCTAATGTAAATGGTTAATGCTCCTTTAGCTTCTCAATGAATTTATAAACTTGAAGTAGCCATTGCTTTCCACATCATCCTCAACCTCACTGATGGATGTCCTTGGCAGGTTGACAGCCATGACGCCAAACGCACCTGTGGAAGCCCACACTGACCCAGAGTCAGTTGTGTTTGCTCCCAATCCTGTGTCTGCCATTTTTATTTATATCTCTGATTACATTATTCAATGACATCATAGGTAAACCCATAAAACATAAGTGCTCAAAGGATGAGCATTATTTTATAAAAACTAAATTGAGTGAAGGTTACGAGCAATAGTGACGCAAGAAGGTATGATGTGTCTGAGAAGAGCATTTCATCTCTGTGTGTTCTTTCTAAAAATCCATAACTCCAGTCTAATCATGAGAAAAACATCCGATATTGGGAGACATTCTACAGTCTATTTTGTCTGATAATGAGAATTGCTACTCCAGGTTCCTTTTGATTTTCATTTGCATGGAATACCTTTTTCCATCCCCTCAGTTTCAGTCTGTATGTGTCTCCAGATCTAAAGTGGGTCTCTTTTTTTTTTTTTTTTTTGCAGTACGCGGGCCTCTCACTGTTGTGGCCTCTCCTGTTGCGGAGCTCAGTCTCCGGACGCGCAGGCTCAGCGGCCATGGCTCATGGGCCCAGCTGCTCCACGGAATGTGGGCTCTTCCCGGACCGGGGCACGAACCCGTGTCCCCTGCATCGGCAGGTGGACTCTCAACCACTGCGCCACCAGGGAAGCCCTAAAATCGGTCTCTTGTAGACAGCACATATACGGGTCTCGTTTTTTTATCCATTCAATCAGTCTATGTCTTTTGCTTGGAGCATTTAATCCATTTACACTTAATGTAATTATCAGTATGTATGTTCTTATTGCCGTTTGGTTAATTGTTTTGTTTTTCTTTTTGTAGGTATTTTTTTCTTCCTTTCCTCTTTTGTTCTCTTTTCTTGTGATCTGATGACTCTTTAGTGTTGTGTTTGGATTCCTTTTTCTTTGTTGTGTGTTTATCTATTATAGATTTTTTGGTTTGCTGTTACCATGAGGTTTTGATATAGCTGTCTATAAATAAACATGATTGTTTTAAGTTGCTGATCTCTTAATTTCAAATGAATTTCAAATATCCTGCATTTGTACTCTCTTCCTCACACAATTACTAGTTTAGATATCATATTTGTGTGGGAGACACTCTATAAATACCTGGCCAGTACTTCTCAAGACTGTCAGGGTCATGAAAAATAAGAAAAGAGTGGGATTTCCCTGGTGGCACAGAGGTTAAGAATCTGCCTGCCAATGCAGGGGACATGGGTTCGAGCCCTGGTCCGGGAAGATCCTACATGCCACGGAGCAACTAAGCCCGTGCGCCACAACTACGGAAGCCCGCGCACCTAGAGCCCATGCTCCGCAACAAGAGAAGCCACCGCAATGAGAAGCCCACGCACTGCAATGAAGAGTAGCCATCGCTCACTACAACTAGAGAAAGCCCACACACAGCAAAGAAGACCCAAAGCAGCCTAAATAAATAAATAAATTAATTAATTAAAAATAAAATAAAATAAGGAAAAACTTAGAAACTGTCATAGACCAGAGGAGACTGGGGAGACAAGACAACTGAATGCAATGTGGCACTCTGGATTGGACCCTGGAACAGAAAGAGACAATAGAAAAAGTGGTAAAATCCAAAGAAAGCCTGGAGTTTAGTTAATAATAATGTAGCAATGTTGGTTCCTTAGTTTTGACAAATGGAGATGGTAAAGACTGGGAGAACTGGGTGAGGGGTATTCAGGAACTCTCTGTACTATCTTTGCAACTTATCTGTAAATCTAAAATTACCCCAAAATAAAATGTTTGTTTAAAAAAATACCAAATTACACGCTTTGGAAGATTAGATAATGATGGGTTGCTTTTAAGCAATGCTGTTAAATTAGGCGTGGGCAAGACCTAATTGTAAAAGATATGGAAAAAAATTTTTTTCAGTCTTACTTTACAAGATTCCTTATGTTCATGCTCCACTTTAAAGAAACTGAAACTGGAAATTGTAGATAATGCTTTATGGATATAGTTTATGTAAGAAAGATGATGCTGAACTTGAATCAACAAACTCACATCCAGGATGATGGTCTTTTCTCTAGATTAAAACCGTGGCAAATGAATGTGCCTTTATTTATATTTTCACAAAAATATTTAACATACACATATGTCACTTTTTATGATTCCCCAACTTTAGTGTCTAACTTTTAATCAACTTACCAACTACTGGTGTCAATTGTGTCAAATAAAGCTGCTTCTACTAAAGACTAATAATCACAGGCTCTGAATGGCACTCTGAAAGATACAGGCAGGGTGTAAAGAGTGACGAGGTAGGGGTGGAGGGCTTCTTGGGGATGTCAGAGAAACTCTCTGAGGGAATGACATTTGAGCTGAGGTCAGAATATGGCTTACGGAATTTTGGTTGACAGAGTTTAATGAGGGAGAAAGTCATGCAAACAAATAAATGCAACAATGTCAGGAAGATAGATGCACTGACTGGAACGGGGATGCGGGAGGGGGACAGAGGGGGGGTGCTCAGCAGACGAGGCGTCATAGAAGAGGCTGCCACACAGCTATGCTTTGGGAGAGAAGGCGTTTCCAGGTAGATGCGGGAGGGAGCAGAGTGATTTCAGGCATGGAAGCAATATTAATAAAGCACAGAGGTGTGAAACAGCCTGTTACGTTTGGAGAACTATACATAGCTTTATACAGGGGAGTAATGCGGTCAGATTCACATTTTTGCAGGAGGGTTTAGCAGCCTGTTTCTTAAAGTGTGATCTGAGAACCACGAACATCAGCATTGCCGAGGTGCTTGTTAGAAATGCAGCATCTGAGGCCCCTCCCATACCTACTGAATCAGAATCTGCATTTTAATAAGGATCCCGATGACTCAGGCGCGCATGTAGTTTAAGAAGCATTGTCTAGAAGTTGGGTTGGAGGCGTGTGTCCCGAAGTCAAGAGAGGATTTCAGAAAGTATCATAATAGTCTGGGCAAGAGACAAAGATGCCCAGAGGTAAAAAACATTAGCACGGAGGAAGGAGAACAGATGTTACAGAGGTTTAGGGGATGGAATTACAGGACTTGGGGACCAATTTGATGGGCTGGCATGAGGGAGGTGGGGTGCTCACGTGACCTTTCAGCAGTGGCCTGCTGGAAGCAGCAGGTGATCCAATGGTAAGTTTACATTGCCGTCACTAAAAATTAAATTATATACATTTACAATAAAATTAATTTTATTAAAAGCAATGGTAACACATTCTCAGAAGTCATCACCTCATTTATTTTACTAGATTTTACTGTTCTCCAAGCTCTGGAGGTCATGTGCATCTACCATAACTGTCTGATGGACATACCATTTCATGGTGCATTTCTGCGTCTCTCTTCCTGACTCCATCACTGATGTCACCCTAGTAGCTTGAAATCTGCCATGGTGGGAATATATAAACACAGAAGTTGGTCAAAGCTACAAATTAGGGCTCAATTTGTTGTTTTGTTGATTTTGTAGCTCAGGGGTCACCAAACTTTTACTATGAAGGGCCAGATAGAAAATATTTTAGGCTTTCTGGGCTCCACAGTCCCTGTCATAACCATTCAGCTGTGCTGTTGTTGTGTGGAAGTGGCCATAGACAATCATAAAAGATAATCGTGATTGTGTTACAATCAATTTTTATTGATAAAAACAGGCAGAAGCAAGTTTTTTTGCCTTTTTTTTTTTTTTTTTTTTTTCAGTATGCAGGCCTCTCACTGTTGTGGCCTCTCCCGTTGCGGAGCACAGGCTCCGGACGCGCAGGCCCAGCAGCCGTGGCTCACGGGCCCAGCCACTCCACAGCATGTGGGATCTTCCCGGACCGGGGCATGAACCTGTGTCCCCTGCATCGGCAGGCGGACTCTCAACAACTGCGCCACCAGGGAAGCCCTTTGCTTTGTTTTTTTGCCCACAAACCATAGTTTGCCAACTCCTGCTCTAGACTAGAAAGTGATACAGAAAGTGTTAATAATGTAAGTTAAACTTTAAAGGGTTTTATGTCTGTAGCCATGACATAATAGTGTAAAAACTTGAAATATCTTTCCAGTGTTTAGATCTATTATCTGATTCAGCTAAGAAGTGAATTGCATCACTGATGAGCAAGTGAAGTTCACTATATGCCTTCTGCTTCATATTCACTGTTATAAACAAAAATATTAGCCAACATTTGTTTGGGGCTGTTACCAAATTAGGCCCCCAGCTCCATCACGAAGTTCTTTCCCTCTCAGGTTTGCAGTGCCAAGGATGAAACTGAGTTTGGTGCTAGCAAGACAGGCTTTTATTCAATGGCCAGAGGATAGAGAGGTGGAGCCCATGCTCTAGAAGCTCCTTCTCCCAAAAGGGATAGGAGTAGGGAATTTTTAGGGTTAGGAGGCAGACAGGTCATCAGGGCTCTAGGAAAGGGGCAAGCACAGCCTTCCACACTTCTTTGCAGACAACACAAATTGTGCCTAGCAGAGTGCAAATGCCCGTTTTGGGTGGAGATCTTAGCATGGTAATGAAGCAAAGGTAACTCTCAGACACCTCCAGCTTTCATCTGCACAGGTGCATTCTTGTGATCAAGTCAGATGTGGTTTGAGGCAGCTGACCATCCTATATCTCTCAAAGCATGTGTCTCTTAAAGTACAGCTGCAAAACACCTCTGCCAGACACCAGGTACTTTTGAATACATACAGAGAAATAAATCAGGGTAAGTGTCCCTTAGCTCTCAGGGGTTGGTATGGAAACACAGAGATAAATCAAGGCAAGGAAAGCAGGGACCTTTAGCCTACTTTGCACACCATCTTGGATCTAGCTGGTTCAACCTGGTTTTGTCGCAGGCCTTTGTGTCATCCTGTTGATAAAACACAACTAGCCTGTATGGTTAAAAAAAAACAACACCGTTTCTGCACCTGGGGCCTGGGCTGCATAACGTGGGTGACAAGGCCACACTCCTTCAGCAGTTGTACCATAGGAGGGCTGTGGTTCCAAGAAGCCAGGAAAAGTCAATGAAAGCATTTGGTAAGAATAGATAGACCACATGGAATCTACAGTAAAGACTATTGCGTGTTTTATTATATTTGTAAATTGTGTGCCACACATTCTTCCTATCAGTAAAACTTCTAACAGGTTGGGACTTCCCTGGTGGTCCAGTGGCTAAGACTCCATGCTCCCAATGCAGGGGGCCTGGGTTTGATCCCTGGTCAGGGAACTAGATCCCACATGCTGCAACTAAGAGCTTGCATGCCACAACTAAGACCCGGCACAGCCAAATAAATACATAAATAAAAATATTTAAAAAAACCCAAACTTCTGGGCCTCCCTGGTGGCGCAAGTGGTTGAGAGTCCGCCTGCCGATGCAGGGGATACGGGTTCGTGCCCCGGTCTGGGAGGATCCCATATGCCGCGGAGCGGCTGGGCCCGTGAGCCATGGCCGCTGAGCCTGCGCGTCCGGAGCCTGCGCGTCCGGAGCCTGCGCTCCGCAACGGGGGAGGCCACAACAGTGAGAGGCCCGCATACCGCAAAAAAAAAAAAAAAAAAAAACTTCTAACAGGTGTATATTATGTATAAGGACGTAGGTGAGCAGGGGGGCCAGGTGGGCTTGAGCGGAGGAGGAACAGAAGAAGCAATATTGCAAAGAAAATTGAGTTCAGTTTTCGACATATTCCCTGATTGTAATATATAACTTTCAAAAGGCTAAAAAAGCAGAACCCACTCAGGCCCAACCCCAAATTCCATGAGCAACCCTATTTTCTTACCAAATCTTGAGTGGGCTCTTCATCAGTAAAATGAACCCTGATGCTGGGTTTCCCAAAGTGTGTTCTGCAAAACAGGAAAGGGTTCTGAGGTCACTTAGGTTTGAAATTCTCCAAGTTAATGATAAAGTTAATTGTATTTTAATGAATACAGAACATCTCAGAGCATTGCATGGGCAGTGTGGATTGTGACTCTCCCATACTGGGTAGAGCATGCAGTATTTCTCTGCCTCCTTGACCTCAGAATCTTTTTCTCTGCACTTCTATCTTCCATGACTGTTGTTCTCAGGAAGATGCTTTGACAAACAGTGGCCCAGTGCAATCACAAAAGGAAGGAAAAGTGGCTTCTTCCATCAGTCTGGGCACATTTCTCTTCTTTAAGGTGAAAAATGTTTATTCTGATATTTTAGTCTAATACTCTAGCACTGTAGGGGAGGAAAAAAAATCTTTTCTTCCATCCATTTTAGGTTCTCCCACAGGGGCCTGGAAGTTAGACTGGCTGAAGAAAGATTAACACGAGACAACAAACAGAAATTTATTAGCGTGTGCATCACGCATATGCAGGGGAGCATCCAGTGATGAGTAACCCAAAGGGGTGATTAGAACTTGGGCTTACAAAGCTTTATAGGCCAAACCAAGAAAAAGAGGTCCTGGGCTTCTGGGCAGGGGAGACAAGTTATGGAGAGGCAAAAACAAGGGCTGTAACATTTATTATGGCGCCTTCTCCACTGATACAAGTTGAGTTCTCTTCTTCCTGGTGCGGGAGAGGGAAACATCTCTACAAATGGAAGTTTCCTTTGTAAATGTAAATTTCCTTTACAAAAGGAGGCTGTGTGCCCTGTTTTTCCTGCATCTGTGGTTCTTAAAATAAGCCACATGCCAAAGAGTCATATTTTGGGGTGGCAGATTTCAGTACCCTTCAACACTTTTCAGCTTCAAAAGCTGGTGCATATTTAAAGTAGCCATTTTCGCCATAAGGTAGAGCTGTGTGAAGTCTAAGCTGGAGCTTGAACTGGCCACTTACATTGCCTGGAGTGGTTTTTTCGATGCGTTTCTTGATTATATTCTAAGAATATCCCCACATTCAGCACCTCAATTTCAAATCCAGAATCTGTTAACTTGTAAATGATGATAAGAGAACCCATAGGCTCCTTCACATAGATAATATTACTACCAGCTGGTTAAGGTTATGCAACTACTGAGAAATTCCGGGAGATGCAAGTTAAGCAAACGTAAATTATTTCTATTTCTTAACTGTGTGTGTACCCATTTCTTAGCATGTCTGTACATGCTGTGGAGGGTTTTATGGATATTCCCAGGAATTAGTGGGAAAAAAACAAAGAGAGAAATATTTTCTATCTCCCAGTAAGCAAAAACCACAATGGAAACAATTTAAATGTTTCCCCTTATCCCAAGAATGTCCCAAGCAGCACTACAGACAATGAGCATGAACAGTGTTGTCAGGTTTGGTAAGCAAGGGGAGAAAAGAGGTGGAAGTTAGGAAGCAGAGAAAAGCCTCTGTGTTCCACATCGAAGATGCTGGGATTCAGAATCAAAGGATGTTCACTGTGAAGAACATTTGCTGCAGCCTTTCATCTTATAGATGAGGAAGCTGAGCCACAGACAGGGAACATGTTATAAGGACAGTCAGTTAATCTGGTAGAGCCAGGACAAAGGAAAGCCTTCACCTTTTCAGCTCACTTCTCATTAAGCTCTGGCCCTTGGAGGCAGGCTGCCTTGCTAATGTGGGTCAGGTCCAAATCCACGTGTCGGTCAGAATCGCTTCAACTTGTGCTAACGGTATTTCCCTCCTGAGGTTTGAGAGCCAGTTTCTGTGGTGTTTGCTGACCCTGGCTGTTCACCTTTCTTCAAGCCTTTGGTACTGCCATGTAAAGGCATCAGAATCTCTTCACAACAAGAAGCAGTCTGTTCTGCAATCCTCTTCCTAAGTTGAGTCAATAGCTAAGCTCCTGTGTCTATTATTTAATGATCAGAAATGGCCCCAATCCTAGTTTTCATTTCCTCTGAAGCAGCCAACATGCTTTTCTTCTTTTTTCACTTTTATAAAAAACAAAATAAAGGAATTGTTGTACGTTGGAGATATCTTTGATTGACAAGAAGACATGTTTTTAGATAGAAAATATTTGCAGCTCTTTAAAAAGGGAAGAAGGGCTTCCCTAGTGACGCAGTGGTTAAGAATCCGCCTGCCAATGCAGGGGACACGGGTTTGAGCCCTGGTCTGGGAAGATCCCACATGCTGCGGAGCAACTAAGCCTGCGAGCCACAACTACTGAGGTCCCCGTGCCACAACTACTGAGCCCAGGCCCATGCGCCTAGAGCCCGTGGTCCGCAACGAGAAGCCACGGCAATGAGAAGCCTGTGCACAGCAGTGAAGAGTAGCTCCCGCTCGCCGCAACTAGAGAAGGTCTGCGTGCAGCAACGAAGACCCAACACAGCCAAAAATAAATAAATAAATTAATTAATTAATTAAATAAAAAATAAAAAGCAAGCAAGATTTTTTTTTTTTTGCGGTACATGGGCCTCTCACTGCTGTGGCCTCTCCTGTTGCGGAGCACAGGCTCCGGACACGCAGGCTCAGTGGCCATGGCTCACAGGCCCAGCCACTCCACGGCATGTGGGATCTTCCCGGACCGGAGCACGAACCCGTGTCCCCTGCCTCGGCAGGCAGACTCTCAACCACTGTGCCACCAGGGAAGCCCCTAGCAAGCAAGATTTGAATGAGAACTTGCATGTGTAGTTGCAAACTACTTAAAATAGATCAGACAAAACGACATAATGGAGAGGATGGGCTTGTAAAAGTTCAGTGACAATCTTAGTGAATTTCATGCATCAGATTAGGCAACCAATCAATCAATCATTATGAAACCATACACATAAAAAACCAGAAACTTAGTTCACATGACTTATTACCTATATAACTACTTCACAAACAATATTATACAATATCAAAATGAACAGCAGTTTAACAAATCAGCTTTATTGAGATATGGTTACAAACAATAAAATTCATGCACTTAAGTTTGATGACCTTTGACAAATACATTCATGTAACCATTGTAATCACCACAGTCAAGATATGGAACTCTTTTGTCAGACAGAAAGTTTTCTTGTGCCCACCTAAGAGTAAATTTAGATATGATGACATTTTACTCCCTATTTTTACAAAATATTTGTTGGTAGTTCCTAAAAACATGGATTCTCTTGCATGACTATAGGATGATGATCAAAACCAGGAAATTAACAGTGAAACAATGCTATTATCTAATCTGCAGATTTTGTCAATTGTCCCTATAGTGTTTTTTATAGTAAAAACTATCCAAAATTTGAATTCAGTCATCTTGTCTCTTTGTCTCTTTTGGTCTCCTGGGATCGGATATGGTTTCCTGAGTCTTTCGCTCTTACAACATTGGCATTTTTGAAGAGTATAGTCCAGTTGTTTTGTAGACCATCCCTCAGTAGGTTTGTTGGTTGTTTCCTCATGACTAGATTCAGGTAATATACTTTGGATAAGAATCCCACAGGAGTGATACTGAGCTCTTAGAGTATCCTATTAGGAGACACATGCTGTACATTTGTTCCATGGCTGCAAGGTTATCTTTGGTCATTTGATTAAGGTGTTATCTTGCAGGTTTCCCCACTGTAAAGTTACTATTTTAGCCTTTATAATGAAAAAATATTGGAGGGAATATTCTTTGAGATCCAATACATTATTCAGCATCTTAACTCATGAGCTTTCTTCTCTGAAGACAGTAAAATCTCAGTTGGCCAGGGTCGATGAAGTGGAAGTTTTCCTTTGCCAAACTTTAGGTTTTGGACCCCTACACCCTGGTGAAAGGAGAGAACTTAATGCTTTAAAGCTGGTATTAGGAATTCATCTCTCCCGAAGGATTCTCTAGGATTCACCTGAGGTTCTGAGGGCTGGTCTTCAATCCTGGCATCTGCTGTACTCAGCCATCATCACAGATGTTTCAATATCTCAATCTTCAAGGGTTAACTGAACTGTGATAACTTTTCTGTGCTTAGAAAGTAAGGAAAGCTTATATATTTTAGAAAGAGTTTCAACAATAGATGTAAAAGTGCTAAAAAAAATTTCCCATTTCCTATTTAAATTTGAATGGGGGGCTTCCCTGGTGGCGCAGTGGTTGAGAGTCCGCCTGCCGATGCAGGGGACATGGGTTCGTGCCCCGGTCCGCGAAGATCCCACATGCCACAGAGCGGCTAGGCCCGTGAACCATGGCCGCTGAGCCTGCGTGCCCGGAGCCTGTGCTCCGCAACAGGAGAGGCCACAACAGTGAGAGGCCTGCATACCACAAAAAAAAAAAAAAATTGAATGGAAGCTTTCTGATTAATGGAGTTTCTCTAGCATGCACAGAAACCCTGTTTAATCTTTGACAAATATATTCCTAGTATTAATGTAACATTTATTCCATATTTAATTTTTTTATGCTTTTCCACATTCATGTGACATTGTATTAATGGACCATTAGATTTTTACCACAATAATTTTCCTTGTCACTTAAGCTTCTGGGTTAACTTTTTAAAATGAACATTCCTGGTGTCAAATCATGTGGTAATTAAAGGGCAGGAATTATATTCATTCTCTAAAATCATCTTCTGGAATATTTATTTATTTTGTTGTTTCTTTAAAAGAAGTGTGGGAAAATGTCCTACACACATTTCTCAAAGCTAGGCTGTTACCATTTACAAAAAAACCCCAACAAAATGACAAGATTCTAAATGCTTACTCATCACTGGGAAAGATTTTAGAACTTTACATTTACTGAAGCACTAGGTCTTCCAGTTTCAGATGCTTTCATTATATGTTTAGTTAAATAAGAAATGAAGATTTGAGAGGTTATACATCTGGGCATTAAGTATGTTTGAAAGTCTGTAGCTTCTTATTCCTTTTTTTTTTTTTTTTTTTTTTGCGGTATGCGGGCCTCTCACTGTTGTGGCCTCTCCCATTGCGGAGCACAGGCTCCGGACACACAGGCTTAGCGGCCATGGCTCACGGGCCCAGCCGCTCCGCAGCATGTGGGATCTTCCCGGACCAGGGCACGAACCCGTGTCTCCTGCATCGGCAGGCGGACTCTCAACCACTGCGCCACCAGGGAAGCCCTGTAACTTCTTATTCCTTTACATCCATGGACAGACCAATGGAAGTGGAGGAAAGTCCTCTTCCTTTCTTTCTCAAATGAAATCAGATGTGGAGAGCAGAGAAGCAGCAGTGAATTTGAGGGTGTCTGGATACTTATTTGGCATTCTCATCCTTCACATCCTCTCCCCACTCTCAAAATGGCCATGAACTGCTCTCTTGGTGGTTCTCCCCCAAGACTTTGACCAACCAACCCATTGTACTATGGCTGTGCTGTTGTCCACACTCAACTGGGGACTCTTCCTTATTCTTATTTGTATCTAGGGCACCTAGACAAGTTCCTGAGACACATCAGGCAGTTGACTGGACAATTGAATACTTCAGAGGTTTGATTAATATCCTATAGTATTTTATAGGTGGAAGAGACTTAAAGTAATCTAGCACAATGCAACTTTTTAAAGAAGAGGAAAACGATTCTGAGTAGTTAAATGACTTGCCAACATCACCAACTATTTAGCTGGTAAAATAGGACTAGAACTTATAGGGTACTTTTTCCAATGCAGTATGGATAAATAAATTTGATTTTTACAGGACTGGTAAAAAACAAATGAGAGAAAATGTAAAGACTAGTTCTCTCATGTTTTTTTACTTAATGTTGAAATAGCTGAGATCCCTGGAAGATTTCACCTTTTGAGAATAACAGCATTTAAGTTTAGAGTCAATGGCTTGTGATGGATAACCTCTGTCAACCTTCTTGTCAAAATGATGTTCCCCAGGGGATCATCTGAACCTGCTCCATTTAATGATATTTTTCATTGTAGAATCAAGTGCATAGATGGCTCCAAGGTCATATCAATTCTGAATCTTTGTTCCTAATAGCCCTACCACTTGGAATGCATTCTTCTGCATACTGGAATTTTTCCAAGACATAGGTAGGTCTGGATATAAAACAATGTTGTGTGAATAAGAATGTTGCAGAAAGATGACAACACTCACGTAAACTTTTTTCTTTACTTTTTAGTAACATATAGTAAAATTCACTCTTTTTTGGTATACAGTTCAGAGAGTTTTTTTGTGGTTTTGTTTTTTGGCTGTGCCATGCAGCATGCAGGATTTGGGATGTGGGATCCTAGCTCCCCAACCAGGGATCAAACCCATGCCCCCTGCCTTGGAAGTGCAAAGTCTTATCCACTGGACTGCCAGAAAAATCCCTACAATTCTGAGTTTTGACAAATGCATACAGTTATATCATTACAACGACAATCAAGATACAAAAGAGATTCATCACACACACACACACACACACACACACACACATTGCCTTGTGCTACCTCTTTTCTTTCTTTCTTTATTTTTGGCTGCGTTGGGTCTTCGTTTCTGCATGCGGGTTTTCTCTAGTTGCGGTGAGCAGGGGCTACTCTTCATTGCGGTGCGCGGGCTTCTCATTGCGGTGGCTTCTCTTGCTGTGGAGCACGGGTTGTAGGTGCGCGGGCTTCAGTAGTTGTAGAACACGGCCTCAGTAGTTGTAGTTCACGGGCTCAGTAGTCGTGGCTCACGGGCTGTAGAGCACAGGCTCAGTAGTTGTGGCGCATGGGCTTAGTTACTCCGCGGCATGTGGGATCTTCGTGGCCCAAGGATCGAAACTGTGTCCCCTGCATTGGCAAGCGGATTCTTAACCACGGTGCCACCAGGGAAGTCCCTGTGCTGTCTGTTGATAGTCAAACCTCATCCTGTTCCCACAGACTCCTCTAACTCTCTGGTAGCCACTGATTTGTAAAGTGTCACTGTAGCCTTCTCCAGCATGTCATATAAATGGAATCATAGGGAATATAAGCTTTTGAGACTGTTTTTTTTTTTTTTTTCATGCAACAGAATGTCCTTGCAATCCATCCAAGTCACTGAGTGTATCAAATGGTGGTTGTTGTTTTTTTTCATTGTTAAGCAGTATTCCTTTGGGTGGACAGACCTTGGTTTGTTTATCCAATCCTAAGTTGAGAGGTTTTAAGGTTATTTTCAGTTTTTGACAATGATAAATAAGCTGCTATAAACATTTGCATACAAGTTTTTGTGTGAACATACGTTTTCATTTCACTTAGGTAAAAACATAGAAGTGGGATAGCTGGGTCTTGTAGTAAACATGTTTCACTTTAGGAGAAACTGCCAAGTTTTCTATAGAGACCATGTGATAGTTCTAGTTGCTTCACCTCCTTACCAGTAAATGGCACGGTCAAGTTTTTGTTTTATTATAGTCATTTTAATAGGTATGTATTTCATTGTAGTTAGAATTTTTCTAATTACTAACATTTTGAACATCTTTCCATGTAATTATTTGCCATCAGTATATCTTCTCTGGTGAGGTATTTGTTCAAATCGTTTGTCTATTTTTAAAAACTGGATTATTTGTTGTCTTGTTGAATTTTGAGAGTTCTTTATATAGTCTATACAGAAATCCTTTGTTGGATATATGATTTGCAAGTATTTTCTCCAGTTTCTTTTTTCTTTTCATTCTCTTAAATGTGTCTTTCACAGGATAAAACCTTTTCATGTTGATGAAGTACAACTTACTAATTGTTTCTTATGTGGATGATTGCTCTTTGCATCAAGTCTAAGAACACTTTAACGTGGGTTGTCTTCAAATAGCTTTATAGGGCTTCCCTGGTGGCGCAGTGGTTAAGAATCTGCCTGCCAATGCAGGGGACATGTGTTCGAGCCCTGGTCCGGGAAGATCCCACGTGCCGTGGAGCAAGTAAGCCTGTGTGCCACAACTACTGAGCCAGTGCTCTAGAGCCCACGAGCCACAACAACTGAAGCTGTGAGCCACAGCTACTGAGCCTGTGAGCCACAACTACTAAAGCCCACATGCCTAGAGCCTGTGCTCCACAACAAGAGAAGTCACCACAATGAGAAGCCCACACACCACAACGAAGAGTAGCCCCTGCTCACCACAGCTAGAGAAAGCCCGTGAGCAGCAACAAAGACCCAACATAGCCAAAAATAAATAAATAAAATTTAAAAATTAAAAAAAAATTTATAAATTTATGTTTTACATTTAGGTCTATCATACATTTTGGATTCATTTTTGTGTAAGACATGACGTAAATTTTTAAACCATAAAAGTGCCACTCTATGAAAATAAAAACAAATATGATAGATACACGAAATAGGAGACAAGATCATAAGATTAAGTAAAATTTACAAAGAAGTGTCCAACAGGAACTATAACATTTTATTTCCCTAAAATTATCTTGGAGTTTGGGGTACATATAATTTCCCATATTCCCTTAGCTGGGTATAACTAAAAACCCTAGAAATTATATACAAAACAAGCAAAAGAAGACCCTAAAAGGTAGAGAGAAGGCAGACTGATAGGAATCTCAGGGCCCAAGGAATAATACCGTGGTAAGTTCTCTGGGTTTTCCTTCTGTTGCATACATATGGCAGACTTGGAACTGAAGTAGTTGGTAACCCAGAAATGCCAACAGGCACATACAAAAAAATTCCCAACAAAAGCCTTCTCACCCTAGCCAGAGGACCTGGAAACGGGCAGCCTAGGAGGACAGAAAACTTTTAGACAGTAACTGCTCTACCCCAGCCAAGCTCCATATAGAAAACTGTGTTCCCATCTCCACCAGGCAGCAAAGGTTGAGGTAGGAGCTTAGGCTTCCACCCTTGTGAGCCTGTAACGACATGCCCAGCACCCCACTGGGATGGTGTCAGAGAAGGCCAAGTAGGGAGTTGGGACTTACATACCAGTCAGTCAGTCATGAGCCATGCCCCCCCCCCGCCAATCCCTTGAAGTGTCAATGGAGACAAGTTGGGGAGCCAGAACTCCCCCCTCTGACCAGCAGTAACAAGGAACCCCCACTCAGGTGTCAATGGAAACCAAATGGGAAACCTGGACTGCTATCTCCACCCGGCACAATGAGGTGGCATCCCCCTGTCCCTTGCCATAACAGTATCGCAGAAAGCCTGCTAAAACAGAAGGTTTACATGAGATCCAGAGCCCCATAACAGAATACAAAATGTCTAATGAGAAACTCCTCATCATACCAAGCAACAACAAGCAATTACTAACACACTTGAAACGAATGAGAAAATAGAAAGCCTCAGGAAAGAAACAGACATTCTCAGAATTAGAAAAGATAAACTAGAGCCAAATAAAAGTTTTTTATTTTTTTAAAATGTTTTAAAATTTATTTTTGGCTGAGTTGGGTCTTCATTGCTGCACGCGGGCTTTCTCTAGTTGCAGCGAGCGGGGGCTACTCTTCATTGCAGTGCGTGGGCTTCTCATTGTGGTGGCCTCTTTTGTTGTGGAGCATGGGCCCTAGAGTGCGCAGGCTTCAGTAGTTGTAACGTGTGGACTCAGTAGTTGTGACGCGGGCTCTAGGGTGTGCGGGCTTCAGTAGTTGTGGTGCGCAGGCTCAGTAGTTGTGGCTCATGGGGCTCTAGAGAGCAGGCTCAGTAGTTGTGGCGCACGGGCTTGGTTGCTCCGTAGCATGTGGGATCTTCCTGGACCAGGGATTGAACCTGTGTCCCCTGCATTGGCAGGCAGATTCTTAACCACTATGCCACCCAGGAAGTCCCAAATAAAAGTTTTAGAAGGGAAAATTACAATAACTGAAAATGTAAAAACCCAAATGCATGGATTCAATCACAGAATGGGGGGATCAGAGGAAAAAATCAGTCAACTGGAAGATTGAACACCAAAATGACCAAATCTGAATAACAGAGACAAAATAGATTGAAAAAAAGAATGAACAGAGCCTAAGGACCCTTTAGAGCTATAACAAAAGTTTCTACATTCATGTCATTGCAGTCCTGGAAGGAGAGGAGAAAGAAGACAGGGCTGAAAAATACTTGAAGAAATAGTGGTTGAAAACTCCCTAAATTTGGCAAGAAGCATAAACCTACTGATTCAAGAAGGTGACTGAATCCCAAAGAAATCCTTTACATATTATAATTAAGATTTTGAAAATTAAGATGAAGAAAAAAATCTTGAAAGCAACCAGAGAAAAATGGCACATTACCTGTAGGGGATAGATAATTTGAAAGGCAGAATATTTGTCACCAGAAACCATGGAGGACAGAAGAAAAGGCACAATGTTTTTCAAGTGCTGAAAGAAAAGAACTGTCAACCCCAAGTCCTATATCCACCAAAAATATCCTTCAGGAATGAAGGGAAATCAATACATTCTCAGATGAAAGAAACTAAGAGACATGATTGTCAGCAGACCTACTCTAAAGGAATGACTAAAGGAAGGAAATGATAAAAGTAGGGACCTTGGAACTTAGGGAAGAAATAACATGGTAAATAAACTATGGGTGAATATAAGAGGCTTTCCTTCTCCTCTTGAGTTTTCTAAATTATGTTTTTCAAGTGAAACAAAAATTATAACACTGTCTAATATTTGCAATGTATGTAGAGAAAATATTTAAGATAATAACGTGAACGGCGAGTGAAATGGATGTAAAGGGAGGTTAGGGTTCTCCACCTTACTCAAACTGGTACGATGGCAACACCAGTAGACTGTGGTAAGTTACTATATATAATGCAACACCTAGAGAAACCTTTAAAAAGGCTAAGCAGAAAGATATACTCAAAAACATATGGAATTCTAAAAAAGGTTCGGGTAACCCATAGGAAGATAGGAAAAAGAAAACAAAAACAGATAGAACAAAGAGAAAATGACAACAAAATGCCAGATTTAAGCTCTAACATGTCAATAAATGATATAAATACACCAATGTAAAGACAGAGATTGGTAGATTGAATTAAGAAACATGACCCAACTATAGGCTCTTAGAAATATAATGATATAAGCATTGAAAATAAATGGATGGAAAAAATATGTCATGCAAACATTAGTCAAAGAAAAGCAGGAGTGGCTATAGCAATATCAGATGAAGTAGACTTCAGAGGAAAATCACCTGAGATAAAGAGGGCATTATATAATTAAAAGAAAGGGGGAGGCCAATTCACCAAGAAGACATAACAATCCTAAATGTATACACACCAAGCAAAAGAGCTGCAAAATATGTGAAGCAGAAAACATTAGAATTGAAAGAAGGAATGGACAAATCCACAATTATAGTTGGAGACTTCAACACTCTTCTCTCAACAATTGATAGAACAACTAAATAAAAAATCAGCAGTGATGTAGAACTCAACACGGATACCCAATAGGACCTAACAGACATTTATAGAACATTCCACCTAAAAACATCAGAATACACATTCTTTCCAAGTACCAGTGGAACACATACCAAGATAGATTATGTCCTGGCCACAAAACAGACCGCAAAAATTTAACAGAATCAAAATTATACAAAGTGTGTTTTCCAACCACAATGGAATCAAACTAGCAATCAAAAATAGAAAGATAATATGAAAATCTTGAAACTTTTGGAAACTAAACACTGCTAGATAATCCATGGGTTAAAGAAGTCTCTAAGGAAATTTAAAAAAACACTTTGATGTGAATGAAAATGGAAAAACAACATATCAAAATTTGCCCTCATGAAGACCATATGATTGTCTATGTAGAAAATTTCAGGGAAAAAACAAACAAAAAATACCTCCTAGAAGGGATTAGTGGATTTAGAAGGGTCATAGGATACAAGATAAACTCACAACAATCAATTGTATTTCCATATACTAGCAATGAACACATGGACACTGAGATTAAAATACAATACCATTCACAATAGATTAAAAAATATAAATTTAACAAAACATGTACAGTATTTGCATGTTGAAAAAACTGCTAATGAAAGAAAAATTTTAAAATCTAAAAAAAATGAGAGGCACGCTGTGTACATGAATTGGAATACTTAAGATAATAATGGGAAAGTCCCTCATGGTCCAGTGGTTAGGACTCTGCACATCCACTGCTGAGGGTCTGAGGTTCGATGCCTGGTCTGGGAACTAAGATCCCATAAGCTGCGTGGCACAGCCAAAAAAAAAAAAAAGATGATGATATCAATTCTCCCCAAATTTATATACTGTTTTAACACTATTCCTATCAAAATCCCAGTAAGATTTTTTTATAGATACAGGCAAGATTATTTTAAAATTTATATGGAAAGGAAAAGGAACCAGATTAGTTAAAACAATTTTTGAAAAAGAAGAATAAAGTAGGAGAAAGAAGCCTAACTGATATTAAAGCTGATCATATAGCTATAGTAATCAAGACTGTGTGGTATTGGTGAAAGTATATACACATAGATCAAGGTAACAGAAACAGACCCATGCAAATATGCCCAACTGATGTCTGACAAAAGTACAACGGGAGAAATATAGCCCTTGTGACCAATGATGCTGGAGCTCCAGATGTGCTGGAGCACATCTATAGCCCAAACTATGAAACCTAACGTAAGCCTCAAACTTTATAAAAAATTAACCCAAAATGGATCATGGACATAATGTTAAACATAAAGTTACAAAAATTTTTAAAGAAAACATATAGGAAAGTCTTCAAGTGCTAGGGCTAGGCAAAGCATTCTTAAATTTGACAACTAAAGCACAATCCCTGAAAAGAAAAATTGATAAATTGGACTTCATAAAATTAAAAACTTTTTCTCTGCAAAAGACCCTGTTAAGAGAATGAAAAGACAAACTACAGAATGAGGGAAAATATTCACAAACCATATATCTGACAAAGGACTGGTATATAGAATATGTAAAGAGCTCTCAAAACTCAAAAGTAAAACAAACACACAAGCAAAAAGCAATCCAATTAAAGAATAGGCAAAAGACAGGAGGAGACATTTCACAGAAGAGGATATACAGATGGCAAATAAGCATATGAAAAGATGTTCAACATCATTATTCATTAGTGAAATGCAAATCAAAACCACAATGAGAATTAGGAGTTTGGAATTAACATATACCTGCTACTATATATAAAACAGGTAAACAACAAGAACCTACTGTTATAGCAAAGGGAACTGTACTCAGTATCTTGTAATAACTTATAATGGATAAGAATCTGAAAAAGAATATATATACATGTATAACTGTATCACTTTGCCGTACACTTGAAACTAACACATTGTAAATTAACTATACTTCAATGAAAAAAGACACAATGAGATATCACTAAACACCTATTAGAATGGCTAAACTACAAAATAGTGACAACTCAAGGTGCTGGTATGAATGCAAAAAAACTTGATTACTCATCCACTACAGGTGGATATCTAGCATGGTACAGCCTCTCTAGAAAACAATTTGGCAGTTTCTTAAAAAATTAAACATGCAAGTACTATGACCTAGTAATTGCAGTCCTGGGCATTTTTCCCCAAAGAAATGAAGGCATGTTTACACAAAAACCTGTACATGAATATTTGTAGCAATAATAATAAAGTTTATTAGTAATAACCCAAAACTGGGAACAATCCAGATGTCCTTCAGTGGATGAATGGTTAAGCAAACTGTGGCACATCTGTACCATGGAATATGACTCAGCAATGAAAAGAAATAAACTACTAACACCCACAATAGCTTGGATGAATCTCCAGGGAATTATGCTGAGTGAAAATGCAAATCCCAAAGGTTGCATACTGTATGATTCCATCCATATAACATTTACGAAATGATAAAATTGTAGAAATGGAGAACAGACTAGTGGTTTCCAGGATTTAAGGAGAGGGTCCTAATAGGAGAGATATTAGTGTGGCTATAATAGGACACCAGGAGGGATCCTTGGGGGGATGGAAATGTTCTATATCTTGACTGTATCAATGTCAATGTCTTGGTTGTGGTAATGTATTACCTACATCTACAAGATGTTACCTAGACATTTCTCCAAAAAAGACATACAGATGGCCAAGAGGCACATGAAAAGATGCTCAATATCACTAATTATTAGAGAAATACAGATCAAAACTACAATGAGGTATCACCTCATACTGGTCAGAATGGCCATCATCAAAAAATCTGCAAACAATAAATGCTGGAGAGGGTGTGGAGATAAAGGGACCCTCTTGCCATGGGAATGTAAATTGATACAGCCACTACAGAAAACAGTATGGAGGCTCCTTAAAAAACTAAAAATAGAACCACTATATGACACAGCAATCCCACTACTGACGCAGATGTAGAGAATGGACACGTGGACATGGCGGGGTGGGGGTGGGGGTGGGATGAACTGGGTGATTGGGATTGACATACACACACTACCATGTGTAAAATAGATAGCTAGTGGGAACTTGCTGTAAAGCACAGGGAGCTCAGCTCAGTGCTCTGTGACCACCTAGATGGGTGGGATGGGGGGTGGGTGGGAGGGAGACCTAAGAGGGAGGGGATATATGTATACTTATAGCTGATTCACTTCATTGTGCAGCAGAAACTAACACAACATTGTAAAGCAACTATACCTCCCCCCGCCAAAAAAAAGATGTTACCATTGGGGGAGCTGAGGAAAGACTACAGGGGATCTCTTGGTATTATTATTATTTTTTAATTTGAATTTGTTTTATTTCTTATTAAAGGTATCACATAACTTTTAAAACAAGGCATCTTATAATTTCCAACAGTTTCCCTTTACATAGAGACAACCAACTGGGGAATTGGTATTCTTCGCCAATCTCCCTGGTCGTTAATAAAGCTTAACATGTAACTAACCCCATCAATCTCTGTATTATTTCTTACAACTGCATATGAATCTACAATTATCTCAAAATTTAAAAATTAATTTAAAAAACGAATCTAAAGCCAGAACAGCAATGTTAGTATTTATTTAAAAAAAAAATTATTGAGGACACAAGTGCTTAGTACGTAGTTCTCTTTATTTTTTATGTTTGAATTTCTTCTATGTGAAAAAAAAGCTTTAAGGCTCAGGTCAAATGTCACCTCTGCTCAAGGCTATTGTCAGTTAGAATTACATTAACTGCTCTTTCTCCATGATTCTTTGGGGATAGGACTAAAATGAGAACATCTTAAGTCTAGCACAACGTTATTTATCTTTCTTTATACCTCTTTCCATAACCCCTATATTTAGTCCAGTGCTTTAAATGCAATTATTATTCTTACTGATATTAATATATATATACATTTAGCTGTGTCCTATGGTTCTAAATTAGAAAGAAAGAAAGAAAAAAAAATCCACACAATTTGGGTCTTCATTTCATAAAGAAAACAAAACAAAACACAGCAGGCCAAAACAAATACATGTTATAGAAATTCAAAGAAACCATAAGGGTATTAAAAAGTACCCACAGTGTGCTTTTTTCCAAAGCAGTTACTTTGCCCAAGAGGACAAAATATGGTTTGTGGGGTAGAAATTCTGTTTTTTTTCCTTTGATGCTGGCTTCCCTATTTTTGTATCATTTAGAACACTTTTGGTGTCCGGTAACACATACTGAACTAACTGGCTTATACAATGAGAAACTGCCTTGGCTCCCACAACTGGAGCGTTGATAGGACATGGTCAGGGTTGACTGAATCCACAGGCTCTAGTTCCATTCCCTCGGGCTCTGCATTCCCCTGTGGGCTGAACTCATCTGTAGGCGAATATTGAGACGTTCCAGAGGAAGAGAAAGACCAGAACAGCAATGTTAGTATTAGTTTAGTTAGTATTTAGTTCCTCTCCCTTTCTCCTTAGAGCGAGAAGACTTTGCAGGATGCTGCAGGAAACCTCTCCTCTCACAAGCCCATCACTGAACCGACTGCTGGCGGAGGGGATGGGATTCCTGACAGACCAGCCAGGCCCTTCTCCCATCCTGGAGCCTCAGCTGCTCCCAAGGACCTGAGGGTTGTCCTGAGCAAAACTGGGGTTGTTCAGGAGGGGTGATGGGGGCTAATAATAAAATCCATCCTGATCTTCCTGTCAGTCCTCCCTCATGCTATGGCTTTTACTTATGCCTCTCTCTTTCTGCAAATTTATTGTTTGTTTGTTTGTTTTTTCTATTAATGGGCTGGTACCCGGGGTTTAAAATTCTGTGCTGGGACTTCCCTGGTGGCGAAGTGGTTAAGAATCTGCCTGCCAATGCAGGGGACATGTGTTCGATCCCTGGTCTGGGAAGATCCCACATGCTGTGGAGCAACTAAGCCTGTGCGCCACAACTACTGAGCCTGCCTGTGCTCTAGAGCCTGCGAGCCGCAGCTACTGAGCCCGCTGCGTGCTGCAACTACCGAAACCTGCGTGCCTAGAGCCCGTGCTCCTCAACGAAGAGTAGCCCCTGCTCGTTGCAACTAGAGAAAGCCCGTACACAGCAACGACGACCCAATGCAGCCAAAAATAAATAAATAAAATAAATAAATTTATTAAAAAAATATTCTGGGCTGACTTGGATTTAAGAAAAGCAAAGAGAAAAACTTTCTTGCACGTGTCTTCTGTCCACAACTAAAAGTACAGATGAGCCAGATGGGATATGTTACTGACTGAAATGTCACCAGGAGGAATGCGCAGGCCCGTGGGGAGATGACCCAGGGGCAGCTCCAATTCCAAGTGGATGGAAAGCCAGAGAGTGCCTCACAGGTAATAGGAAGACAGGGGCCTATCACCTAGTGGCAGCCCCTTAGTGGCTTGGGGGAAGTTGATGAGTTTCCCTAAAAGTAGTCTGGAGGCCAGAATGACCCCACAAAAAGGCTGGGGTCAAACCTAGATACAGTAGTGGTATGTGTTTTAAAAACATAAAAGTTTCAAGATATGTCCAGGGAGAACAGGAAATCGGCCAGGAAGACAGACCAGGGGCGTGATGCATTCCTGTTTCAGGATTTAATAAAAATAGTGAGAGTACAGCATCTTGAAGCAACAAGATATTCAAGGCTATCAGAGCACCACATTCAGGTCTGTGGGCCTGCTAATGAATACCCTATTTCCACACTGTCTCCATGGGTTTGCAGGATCAAACTAACCCATGTTAGTTTGTCTCCACTTAATTTCACTAAATGAAGCCCTTGGAGTAATGAAAGAAAACAGCTACAAAATTCAAAATGAACTTGGGGACTTGAATTAAAAAGCAGATAGGGGGCTTCCCTGGTGGCACAGTGGTTGAGAGTCTGCCTGCCAATGCAGGGGACATGGGTTCGTGCCCCAGTCCGGGAAGATCCCACATGCCGTGGAGCAGCTGGGCCCGTAAGCCATGGCCGCTGGGCCTGCGCGTCCGGAGCCTGTGCTCCGCGGCAGGAGAGGCCACAGCAGTGAGAGGCCCGTGTACCACAAAAAAAAAAAAAAAAAAAAAAGCAGATAAACAGAGAGAGAAACCATTGAAGGCTGGGGAAAATGTTATTTAATGTCTGCCACTAATATTAAGAAATTATTTTCTTTAATTAGCTCTCTAATTTATTTAGAATTGCCTGAGATATTTATGGGACTGACCTGGTAAAGATTTAGTGGTGATGTAAAGTATTGTGAGCTCTGAAAAAAAAAAAAGTTTAAAAATTAAAAAAAAGGAATTGGGGCACAGAAAAAGTTTTTTTTTCTCTATTCTTGTCTCTGAAAACTTCTAGGAGAACACATGAGGAACTATTAATAGTGCTTACTTCTGAGCAATGGGGCTGGAGGTTGGGCAGGTAGAGAAAGGAAATTTTGTTTTCACTACCATTCTGTATGGTAGACATTTTTTCATTTATCATGAGCTTATATGACTATTGTAATTTGTACAAGTTCAGTAAGATAAAAGGAAAGGAAAAGAGTTTATTAAATGTATTCCTGGTTTATAGAGAAAGTTAGGACTGGATTTATCAGTTCTGCTACGATCAGTGCTATCCCTGTGAAGAATTCGTGTTTGAGTTATCCTGGGCATGACTCATTCAGTAGGAGAGGAGTGTGGGTGACTGATTTTAATAACAAGAAAGAATGAAGATTCTACACTGTATGCTTTGTAAAGATGCTTCACATACTAAAGAGCACCATGAAGTCTCTGCTAAGCCTTAGTTGCACCATTCTCATAAATTCCCTAGGAAATGCAGGAAGATCAGACACGGTTCATTAGGAAATATAACAGAATTGTAACTGAACACAAGTGACAGATTTTAATTCAAGTTATCCTAATAGTGCAGAAAGGTTCAACCTTGATTCTGTTTGGGGAAGGGGAGGAGGATGAATGTCATAGTCAAGGCGCAGTTTCAAAAAAGGAATGACTCCATAATAGGCAAAGAGTAAATGGCTTTCATGTTTCAAATGCACAGGTGTCATTTTGCTATTGAAATCAATGAGCTAAACAAAGCCCATGTATTTAAAAAGGATTTTCAGTGGATCTGGCTTGCTTCTCACACTTTCAAAGCCTCTGAGCTAATCTGGAATTTGTAACAACTCCTTCGGTCTTTGAAAGTATGAACTCAAATTAGATTCTCAAAACTAGAAACTCAAAGCAAGCAAAAATATTACGACATGGGATAACCTTAAGCTGATATATTTGTAATACTGCTTACTTTTTCGATGCTAGCATTTCATTAACAATTCATAACTGTTTTAAATGTTTTATCCATTTCTTCCCTTTACAAACTTCCCTGATGTGCAATATTGAAATCCTCATTACAGGTAAGGCCAAGGCCAGTGCTACATCGCACAGAAAGTTGGGTGTTGATCAAGCCACCAGGAAGTTTCTGTCAGCCAAGGTCCATTTGAACCTGCAGAAACAAAACTTCGGTTTACCTCTCTCCTTTCCTTTCCTTACCTTGCCCTTATTCTATCCCTCCATTCTATCTTATATTCTCTTTCCCTTTCTTTACTTCCTAAAAAAGAATGAATAATGGATATGATTTAGGATAAGGGCAGGAGGGTATCTGTTGAGTACTCTGAGCTGTTTGTTTGTTATCAAAAGTTTTTCATCTAAGGTTTTGAGTTTAAAGATCTACTCTGCCTCTAAACATTTGAAGAATATGTAGAAACAAAAATATAAGCTTCTGATGAACAATAAGGCTCTAATGATTTAGGAAAGTATGATGGTTTCTTTTTCCTAAAGCGTGTAATGGTTCCTTTTCCTCAGCTCTCTAGAATGTTATTTACTGGATCTGGAGCCGTCTGAAATTCAACACAGTCTAACTCTTGAAATAACTAGAAAAGGTGCTTTTATTTTCTCCGTATGATTCTTGATACTTGCTTGCATTCTGAAGAAGAAGGAAGTAGTAGGGATGTTATTTGAAATAGTTTCAGAATAGTGTGTGCTCTTTGGTGCCACATAGTCAAGCAATCTGACTTGCTTGGAGCTGAGTGAATAGTTAAACTTCAGGAAAAAAGAGTTAGAAAAGGACCTAAACCAGGGTTTCTCAACCTGGGTACTATTGACAGTTGAGGCCGGATAATTCTTCATCATAGGGGGGCTGTCTTGTGCAATGTAGGAAGTTTAGCAGCAATCCTGGCCTCAACCCACTGGGTGCCGGTAGCAACCCCCTACCTGAGCTGTGACAACGGAAAAGGTCTCCAAATATCTCCTGCGGGCCACAGTTACCCCCACTTGAGAACCACTGACCTAAATTCAGCTTGAGCTGTTGTTTCAGTCTCTGGGAGTTATTTCAGAAACTTTCAAAAATTAAAAACTGTAGCAGGTAAAATTTTACATGCCTCTACATTCTCCTTGGTCATCTGCCTAAGATGTTATGTCACAGTCTCTCCCAGGAAACCTAGGCCCACTCCAGGAATGGACTTTGATGATCTAATAGATCTCTTTTCTGTCTCAGTATTCTGGCTAATGACAGCACAATGTGCTGATGCTGAGAAAACAGTGGGAACAGGGTCACATTCTCCTGAAGAAAGATTTTGGTTTTTTTAGTAGACTGAGCCAAACACAACATTTCAGTGTACATGTTTCATAAGGTAGAAAATGTTAGAGATTCAGGATGAAATTAAAAGTCATCCTTTTTATTGTAGTGAAGTCCAATACACATTTGTGTATAGATGGAGCTAAGATACAGTCACAAAAGGAGAATTCTTGAAATATGTTACCACGTGGCTTAAAATTCACAGCAAAATCTATATATTCAATTTGGCAGGAAAATACCTTCTTTCTTTTCTGGGAAAGACATCACACTAGGCTTCCTAGATTCAACTGAATTATGAAATGCAGAAATTGAGACTTGGAGATAAAAAGGAAACCAATTTTCTTTTCTCCTCTCTCCCTCTTTATTTCCTTCTTTCCTTCCTTCCCTTTTTTTTCTTATTACAGTGTTCACGCATATCAGAAAAGTTGATTCAACACATCTGGATTATGAAATCAAGCATGAGGCATGGATGTGTCAGTACAAGTATTGCACAGTGTTAATGTTCAATTGAACACTTAAAATTGAACAGCTGCCTTAGCAAGTTCTATAAAGAAGTGTGGATTTTACACGCTTCCTTGTACCTTGCAGGACTTTTCATATTGTACGAACCAAGGACAGGTACTTGGTTGTTAACTCTAAATATTATTCATGAAATGCTTCCTAGTGGGTGCCTGGCCCACTGGCTACTCCATCCATGTAGCTTTAAATGTGTGAAAAAATCTTCTTCTACTAGGATTGCTAAGAGAGGGTCAGACAAGTGACTGGGTAATTGAGAAGACTTTCACTTTATTGAAAGACAGCCTCATAATGCCTTCTAAGCCTTATTAACATTAATTACTGTTAAAAGAAGTTTGACTTTCAAGCATCCTACATCATGGACGAAGTAAATTCTCTGTTCTGGCTCTGCCTCTTATATTTCTTACTTTCAGCCTTAGCCCCAGTTGTTTCCTCTGCCTGGGATGTTTTTTCTTCCCAGGGCCACATGCCCTCCAAATCCTGCCCACCTCAACTGCCAACCCCTCCGTGAAGTCTCCTTTCCCTTCTCCCAGACTGAGGGAATCACACCTTCCTTTGAACTGTGTTACCACAGTAACTCACCGCTCTTGTGACACTTCACTTTCTGTCTTGCTTTGAGGTCATTTATGCTCCCTTCCTATTAACCAGAAAACCCTTTGAGAGGGAGGATCTGCCTCTAGTTCCTTGTTGTATTTCCTGTACCATGTGACTTAGGACTTTGTACACTGCATTCAGATCACACGTTAAGTAAATGACTTTTTAGATACAGAGTCCACGTCTGATATTTGTTCTACCCTGAGGAAGTCTTTCTGGACAGCAAGATAATGCAATCAAGCTCCTCTCCAGCTCCATCAAGTTGAAGAAAGACAAAGTCCAGTGATAGTTCAATTTCCTGGACTAATGTTGCAATCATTCCCTTTGCAAATGTGTGTCAGCATTTTTGCTTCCATTCTTTCTTTCTATGGTGAACAAACTCCCTAATAGATCCTGACTGCTTCTTTTTTATATATATATAAATTTATTTATCTTATTTATTTATTTTTGGCTGCATTGGGTCTTTGTTGCTGCACGTGGGCTTTCTCTAGTTGTGGCAAGTTGGGGCTACTCTTCATTGCGGTGAGCGGGCTTCTCCTTGCGGTGGCTTCTCTTGTTGCGGAGCACGGGCTCTTGGCGCGTGGGCTTCAGTAGTTGTGGCACGCGGGCTCAGTAGTTGTGGCGCACGGGCTTAGTTGCTCCGCGGCATGTGGGATCTTCCCGGACCAGGGCTTGAACCCGTGCCCCCTGCATTGACAGGCGGATTCCTAACCACTTCGCCACCAGGGAAGCCCCCTGGCTGCTTCTTGAAATGGGACACGTTACTAAAGACACAGCCGTTCTTTTTCTTTCACTGTTGTATAACACACCAACCTGTGCTTTCATATTTAGAAATATAAAAACAGTTACATCACCTAGCCCAACCTCTTTGTAAGGCTACCACTGCCAGGGACATGTTGAAATGACATGCCTGACCTTCCTGAAAGAAAAGGAAGAATGCTCCAGAACTGAATTCTTACAAATGAGAATGCTCAACATTCAGAGTTCCTAAAAACCTGCTGTCTTGTTACTTTATATAAATCCATAGTTAGATTAAAGGAGTTATTTGAGCTGACTATTTCTTCCCACAGAATGAGAATTAGATTTCTTGCATTTGGCCTGCCTCTGGGTTTATCTGCCTTCTTCCTTCTAAAGAACTGAACTTTGGCAAAACAGTTTCAGGTTTTCTGCTAATTTATGGTCATTGCCTCTTTTGCAGTATTTGAGATTCATATAAAGGTTCTTTTGCCTCCACGATATTGTGCCATTGGTTGGATTTTAGATGGGACTAGGGGGAAGGTAACGTTGCTCTAGTGGATGGCATATGGACAGACACCTGAATTGGAGTCCTTGCTCTGCCACAGCTGGCAGTTTGGTTTGAGGAAAGCCAATTAGCTTCCCAGTCTTCCACTTGAGAAATGGAGACGATACATAGCTTACAGAATTGTTGAGAGCCCTTAATGAGATAACGTATGTGAAAATGCACTGGAAAGCGTACAATGCTACGTTTGCTGTGTCTTTTTACTACATCACTAGACGCTGGTATCCAAACCATACATTCACTTCAAATCAACAATGCTTGGTGTTTATGAACCCCTTCTCCAAGTGAGGCACAGGATGTGGAAAGTTGAGTAAGAGATGCTGACTTTGCCTTCAGAGAGCATTTAATCTAGAAGTGAAGTTAAGGAGACACATCACGTTTAGTCACATTTGCTTTGTGCATCTGGAAAAGTAGCTTATCTTCTGTGAGGGTGGGTTTCCTCATCTGTAAAATGCAAGTAGTAATACATACTCTTCAAAAGCAAATAAGACAATACACATGAAGTGTTGAGCTCAGTACCTGACATATCTAGTTACCTAATAAGTGGTACCTTTCCAAGGGGATAAGAAAAGTGCCAACCTAGTATTACAAGGGTTCAAATAACTAAACAAGAACCATTACATCTGGTTGAAAAAATCTGGCAATGCTTCACAGAAGATTAAAATCGGGTCTGAGGCTTGAAGGATAAATCGATTTCTGCCTTTGAAGAAAATGGTAGCAAGTGGCTAGTATTGAAACCGAGCAGCATCCTGTGGGGCTCCTGGGCATGGAAGCCTTTCAACAGTTGCTAATCAGGGAAGGGAAGGGATACAGAGAAAAGGGAGGAGCAGTCAAGAAACAACAGTGCAGCCTTGGGGCAGAGTCCTGGTTCTGCCTCAAGGGACACACATAACAATATCTTTAAGCTCTGCTTCGGAACTAAAACCCCCGCCAAATGGAAGATGTTCCAGAGAGAAGGAATAGTTTGATAATTTTTTTTAAAATTTATTTTATTTTATTTTATTTATTTTTGGCTGCATTGGGTCTTCATTGCTGTGCGCGGGCTTTCTCTCGTTGTGGCGAGCGGGGGTACTCTTCGTTGCGGTGTACGGGCTTCTCATTGCAGTGGCTTCTCTTGTTGCGGAGCACGGGCTCTAGGCATGCGGGCTTCAGTAGTTGTGGCTCGAGGGCTCTAGAGCACAGGCTCAGTATTTGTGGCACACGGGCTTAAGTTGCTCCAAGGCATGTGGGATCTTCCCGGACCAGGGCTCGAAACCCTGTCCCCTGCATTGGCAGGCGGATTCTTAACCACTGCGCCACCACGATAATCTTGAGAAGCTCATTAGGAGACCACCTGAGGCCAGATTAAAGGAGTGCAGGCCCTGCACACACCCCGATCCTTATCAGCAGCCCCGAGCTTGAACCAGAGCTAGAAAACTCCTCACCAAATCCTCCCAGGTTGGGACATAGTTTTTCAGGGAATTAGCCCGCTGTGTCCCCCTTTGCTTGGCAAAGCAAAAAAACTCTTCTTTTCTACTTCACCTGTCTCTGAGAATCTGTCTGCGAGAATTGATTCGTCATTGGTCCACAGAGGCTGAGTTTTCGGCATTAGGTTTTCTTAGGAAGTTCTCTTGTCTAAGAAACCAAGGTTAATCCCTTCTCTGCCCACGAAATGCTGGTGACTTTTGACTTCAACCAGAGATTCATCTGAAAATCTTTCATTGGTGTGGCCTCTCATTAGGTGTTAGCGGTTAGGTGTACTTTTTTAAAAGGTTAGCCTTGCAATTTTTCTAAGCTCACACAGTAGAATGTCATTGTGTGCATGTTTAATTAATCATGTCGGCATCTAGATTGTGAAAAGCACTTCTGCAAAGTACATTGAAGGAAACAATAAACACCCTTTAGTCTTTAAAACCCAAATTGCCATAAAAATGCACATTTTCCTTCAGAAGCATACAGACTCAGGGTACATTTACTTTGTCATCTTATTTTGCATGATATTTCCTCTCCTCTCTCAAATTCAGAGTTTTATGGACACGGTTTCATTGGGCCTCAAGTGTCAACTTTCTTTTCAATAGAATCATGCTGTCTTTATCCAGCCCAGTATTGTTAGCATTTAGATTCAAGGTTGCTTCCTCTGTAAAAGTTAATTGGATGGGATGATGGTTATTTGATAATGATGCATTGCATTGCCTTGGTGTTACCCTTCGGCCTGTCATTTCATTAACAGTCCAGAAAGCATGTCTTACTAAGGCTTTTTGGTTCCTAGTGACATGAGCTCACCTCCACATGCAAAAATAGAGTCGCTAAAAGGTAGTTAGCATAAATTATTCCATCATTCAACCACAAAAGCATCTTTCTTTTGGCAAAATATTCATGCCTTTTAAGTAACTTCCTTGCACATGCATTTCTGCTTTCTGTGCAATGAAGGAAAACCTGAAGTGCTATTAGAGTAGTCCAGGCTACCATTTTTTTTTTTTTTTTTTTTTGCCAGAAAGAAAAACCTGAAGTGCTATTAGAGTAGTCCAGGCTACCATTTTTTTTTTTTTTTTTTTTTTTTTTTTTGCCAGAAAGACCCAGAGAACTGCTGCAGCCTTCTTTTATAAAATAAAATCAAATATTAAAATTACCGCTCTATAAAATAATTACTGTTAAAACTACCTGCTGGAAGTTGTGACAGTTTTGCTTCTATAAAAATAGGTCACCACCACCAGTGAGTATGTATTACGCAGAGAAATAAATGCTATCGATCATCAGTGTTCAGACTTTTCTACAATGTTGATTTCACCCCCACCCCTTCCTTACTCTAGAAACGCTGTTAGAGGTGATGTTTCTAGATGCTACTAATCGGCAGTCATCCCAGAACAAAGGCTTTATTCATTCATTTCTTTATTCTTTCAACCATTTATTTATCAACTATTAATTGAGCACCTAAGCTACCTAGCACAATTCAAGGCACCTAGAATACATTAGTGAAAAAGATAATTAGCGTAAAATATTCCTGCCCCCCTGCCCCCCTCCAGCTTACATTCTCATGGGAGATAGTTGATAATAAACAATAAATATGGTAAGTAAGAACAATATAGTATTTAGGAAGTTCATAAGTGCTCTGGAAAAAAATAAAATAAAATAAAATAAAAATAAAGGCGAGCAAGTTTAAGGAGATGGAGAACTGGGGTGTGTATGTGTGAGGCTGGTTGCCATATTAAATAGGGTCATCGAAACACACCCTGATGAGAAAGTGAGATAGAGAGAGATGAGGAGTTAGCCAAACAAACATCTGGCTTAAAGGAGAGGCAACAGCTAGAGGAAACGCCCCAGGCAGGAGCCTGCTGCCTTCCCCATGTGGCAAGGTCAGAACGGCTGGGCAGAGAGAGGAACAAGAGGAGCCTTGTAGAAGGGGAAGCCAGGCGTGGAGGCGGGCATTACAGGATTTTGAGTAGCAACATGACGTGGTAGAACTTATGGTTTTAAAAGGACACACCCCCCCGCCCCCACCACGTACTGGGTGGAGGATGGACAGTAGAGGAACATGAATGTGGAAGCAGGGGGATGAAAGGATTTCTCAAAGTCAACTCAGAAAATATTAAAAGCTTCTTGGTTTACATTAGACTTACAACTAGAAAACCAAACACAACACAACACGACCTCCTGTTCAGTCCCTCTCTTGCACAGAGAACTTGACCACCCTGCCATCACAGGTTGCAACATTCCTGGCACATGGCTTCTTCCAGTTTGGAGATATACGTTAACTTGGTTGTTCCCTTTGGGGGCAGTACTGCTGTGTTGCAGAAGACATCAAGTCAAGGGGCACTGAGGAAAACACAAGGTTGGAAAGTTCCGGAAGTAGTTCTGGAATGCTTGGTGATGCAAGCAAAGCAAAGAGGCAAGAAAGGGGCCCAGCACTGGGCTCTACCCTCTATGTATCTAATCAATGTCATGTATGCAGAGAGCTCCCTTTTAAAGTTCAGGGTGACAAGATGTCAAATCCTACACTGTACCTCACCCTGTCGTCTTTGAACTTCATGAGGCAGCTTAGATTTGTGTCAGTCTACTTGTCTCTTTTTCAAAATCTAACATAAGGGATGTAGTCGAGAGAGAGCAAGAGAGAGAGAGAGAGGGAGGGAGCACTGATACAAAAGAGGGTTCTGCAATCAAGACACAAGCTCTATGGGCAATAATAATATTGAACTTGAAACTTTTTTTTTTTTTTTTTTTTTTGCGGTACGCGGGCCCCTCACTGTTGCGGCCTCTCCCGTTGCGGAGCACAGGCTCCGGATGCGCAGGCTCAGCAGCCATGGCTCACGGGCCCAGCCGCTCCACGGCATGTGGGATCTTCCCAGACCGGGGCACAAACCCATGTCCCCTGCATCGGCAGGCGGACTCTCAACCACTGTGCCACCAGGGAAGCCCGAACTTAAAACTTTTAAAGAGCTGCCTTTGTAGTCTATGTAAACATAAGTTATAAGCAAGGATTCTTAGGGCTCTCTTAATTATTTCACATGACTGAGAATGTAGGAGTACAGCTATTAGAAGAAATCCTAGGGGAGATTACTGCCCTAGAAAGGGAGGTCCCTAGGCCTCTGCTGGACTGAGTAAAGCCATCAGAAAGTTTAAATGGAAATCCCTACAGGGAAATCCCTAACACAAGAGACTAGAAAGGACACTGGAAGGTCATTTAGCTACAGGATGGCATATAGGTTGCAGACCTTATTGCCAACTAGGAGGAAGTGAGTTGTGAAGGATTTCGAGGCCACACCTGGAGTTGGTTTAGAAATAGTACAATGAGGGTGAGTGATGTCTGCTCGGGGCTAAGGAGGTAGGAATGGTGTGCCCAGACAATGTATTTAACATTCCTGACCAGCCTCGTCTCCATACCTATCTACAGTCAAATCATCTTAGATACACGAGATGCTATTCTATTTTTGAGGCCTGCAGAGGACATCATATACATTTCTTTTAGAAATGGAAAGAGTCACTTAAAATAAAATGTCCTTGTGTGAGCTAAGGCCTTGCTGCTTTAATGTAAAGTTCTTTTCTTTTGTCTTGGCCTTGGTGGAAACTGGAAGAATGCCATGTCTGAGGAACCCATCTGTGTGCAGACCTTGAACTCTCTCTCCTGCTTCTGACCATTGGCTCCTTCAGTCAGGGTCTTCCTTCCCACAGTACCCTCTTCCCCACCTTTGTCCTATCTGCTGGCAAATGGGTCTTCTGACTGAAACATAGAGTCACAGGGAGATGGTAGGTCATGCAGAATCTGGGTTCTTATCCTGGTTCTGCCACCAGATCCCTCTGAGACCTTTTTTGCTTTATTTTTTCGGAGTCTGATTTTTCTCAACAGTAAATGAGGGGGACTTTTAACCTGGGCGCAAGGACTGGCCTGAGATTCTAGTTTATATGTTTGGTGCATAGTTCAGGGGAGGGGGTTGGCATCTTTATCAGATTTTTTTTTCTTTTTAAAAGATTTATTTATTTATTTATTTATTTATTTTATGCTTGTTTCGGGTCTTAGTTGCAGCATGCGGGATCTTCGTTGAGGCATGCAGGCTTCTCTCCAGTTGGGGCGCACAGGCTCCAGGGCACGTGGGCTCTGTAGTTTGCGGCCCTCGGGCTCTAGTTGAGACGCGCGAGCTCAGTAGTTGTGGCACGCAGGCTTAGTTGCCCAGCGGCATGTGGGATATTTGTTCCCTGACCAGGGATCCAACCCACGTCCCCTGCACTGGAAGGTGGATTCTTTACCACTGGACCACAGGGAAATCCCTATAGGATTCTTAAGCGTTAGGAGACTTTGAATATTCTTTTAACTTGAAACTTTGTACGTGAAGATCCCTTTTCATGTAATTGATAACTCTGTATCATGCTCACAGCTGAAGATATGGCAAAGCACTCTTCAAACGGCAACTTCCAGTTCTTACAGAGCACGGTCCCATATTAATATTAATGGACCCATATTAATCAGATCTGTAGAAGATGACTAAGGTAGACAAAAATGTAACCTGCATGAGAGGAAGTAGCGTTGTTAAAAATTTCCCTGAGAGCTCATGAGTTATGAAAGAGGAGACATTGTTCTAGAGAATTCCCTTGTCTTTTAATGATTATCAGCAGAGGCAATGCTCAGGGGAGACACAGGAGATGGTCCCTGTGGCCCCCTGGGAGAGGCAGCACGGCAGCAGTCCTCATCCTGAATGTGGTCCAGCCGCTCGGCTGCAATCAATGCTGCAGAATGTACTGAAAACGGTTAGCCACAGTTGCCAAATGTTGTTGCCAATTAGACAAAATATGTTGGCTATGTGTGTAAGGGCATGGGAAAAGGCCTGGAAAGGTAACAAAATGACACTGTGCTGGGAGAAGGGACGTGGATGGGGGCCATGTGCCGTGGACAGGAGAACGCTTGCTGTGCCGGCTGTATTCATTTCCTAGGGCTGCTGTAACAGATGTTCACAAGCTAGGTGGCTGAAAACACCAGGAACTTATTCTCTCACAGCTCTGGAGGCTAAAAGTCCGAAATGGTGGTGTCAGCAGGGCTAAGCTGCCTCCGAAGTCTCTACGGAAGGATCCTTCCTTGCTTCCTGGTGGTCCCAGGTATTCCTTGGCTTGTGCAGCATCACTTCAACCTCTGCCTCTGTTGTTACGTGGCTTTCTTCCCTGTGTGTCTGTGTGTGTCTCCTTGTCTTACAAGGACACCAGTCATTGGATTTAGGGCCCACTCTATTAAACTAGGATGATCCCATCTCGAGATCCTAAACTAATTACATCTTCAAAGACCTTATTTCTAAATAAGGTCACATCCTGAAGTTCTGGGTGAATGGGGGGACATTATTCAACCACTGTACCAGCAATGTTTGAAGTTCCTTTTTTTTAAAAAAAGAGGTTGTATCCATGTATTACTTAGGATATTCAAAATCAAAAGAAGGGTCTTCCCTGGTGGTCCAGTGGGTAAGACTCCGTGCTCCCAATGCAGGGGGCCCGGGTTCAATTCCTGGTCAGGGAACTAGATCCCGCATGCATGCCGCAACTGAGTTCACATTCCGCAAATAAGGAGTTGGCATGCCACAACTAAAAATCCCGCGTGCCGCAATGAAGGTGCCACGATGAAGATCCCGCGTGCTGCAATGAAGACCCAGCGCAGCCAAGATAAATAAACAAATACATAAATAAATAAAATTTAAAAAACAAAAGTAAACAACAACAGCAAAGTGTATTATAAGAAGCCACACACACACACACACACACACACACACACATTTGCTTGCTTACTCTGGCTGGATTGTAGCGGAGGTGTTTGATGGGAAGAGAGGGGAATATTATGATAACAGCTAACACTTATAGAGTGCTTACTATCTGCCAGACACTATTTTAGGTGCTTTTTATATACTAAATCACCTGATCTCATAGCAACCTTATGAAGTAGGTGATACAATCATTTCCATTTTACAGATGAGGAAACTGAGGCACAGAAGACTTAAGTTACTTGCCTAAACTCCCAGGGGAGATCCAGGATTGGAATCAAACAGTCTGACTCAGAAGCTGTGCTTATAACAGCCCTTGCTGTACTGTCTCTTCACTTGCAGACAGACACAGGAGACAGGGGTCTGATGAAAGAAACTTGTCACCTAAACACACACAGACCCACATCCTCCCCTCCTCCCTCCAAATACAAAAATAATAAAGGAACCTGTTTCTTCTATGGTTAGATGTGTTTGGAGCATTGCATCTGCAGAATCCATTGAACTAGACATTGTCAGATATTCACTTAGAACAAATAAAGACTAGTATGAACTGAATGAAACATAGTTGTTCATGAGCATCACTGACTGCCTTGCAGACCACTCGGACCACAGTGATTTCAACCAGTCAGAGTGCAATGTCACTCTGGTCAAAGTAGCCATGTACCCAAGAGGGGTTCACTTAAGGTTTTACAGTAGCTTCTAGCAAACTGCAGCTAAACTGCATTGCTTGTACATCACAAGCAATACTCACTGAGTGAAGGAAAGGGAATTAATAGGCATCTTTAAAATAAGAATGACTGTAGTACTTACATTAAAATGTCAGGTGCTGGGCTGACTATTTTTTCTCATTCAATCCTTACCAAAACCTTCTGAATCATCACTGGCCCCAGGTCTGGGAGGGTGACTGGTAATAAAGCTGTAGGTTTTCTTTATGGTAAAAATGACTATAGCCTTGTTCCTGTAAACCTGCTCCAGGGGCTCTCCCACCTCTGAAGTGGACTTTGCTCTGTGGCTGTCTGCACATTCTGTGAGGACGAATCTGCACTGCAACAACTACCTAAATGAGTATTTGGGACATTTTCACTGGGGGAAGCTTGGTGTGTATAACTTTCAGGTAATTTCCCTCATCTGAATAACTCCTTGAATGAAAATAGGTCCTTCAAGTGCACAGCCTGAAGCTCTGGGGGTGGGGTGGCATCCTCCCAAAGCAGAAACCTTGGGCTAAACCAGCCCGGTTGTATTCCAGGGAGTTTGAACCCCCGGAGGCCAGATCAAGACCAGGAAAGCACACACTCCTGCCTTTTCCTGCTCTCATGTAGGGCCAGGTTTGATTGACAAGAGCATCTAACAGATAGTGAAGTGCTGACTGTAGACATTAAATCCTGGGCTCTGAAGTCACCCCACTGACCTTCAAATCCCAGCTCCATCACTTCCCAGTGGTAGGACCTTGGCAAGGTCCTCCACTCGGCAGCCTTAGTTTCTTCATCTGTAAAATGGGCATAACTAATACAGCCTACTGCTGAAGGCTGGTGTGAGGATAAATGGAGTCACGCTACAGAGCGTACTTCGTATGGTGCCTGGTGCTTAGTCCCAGGAAATGTTCGTCATCGTTACTGGGCATCAACAGGGAATTCTGTGCGATCGCTTCCCTTCTCAGGGGCTGGGGTGTGACGGCAATGCCAGTCAGCTGGGCTCAAGAGAACCGCTCTGCGCTCAGATCACCCCTTGTCATAGGAGCCATCACCTGTCTGCTGGCATTTGGTGGAAAAGGAAAAGGAAAAAGATGAGTGCTTTTAGAGACCCACTTTTACAACATCTCCGTCTGACCCCTTCAAAATGGACGGCCGCTGCTAGGGTCCATTCTCCTCTTGGGAAGCCCTGCAAGCCCTGCTGGCGTTTCTTTTCTGAAGCCAGAGCAGGTTTCTCTCCCCACAGGAGCCCCATTCTTTACCCTGGGCCAGAAGGGAAGGTCCCCTTTCTCTTTTCAGTAATGGGCAAGAACAACGTTCCATTGACGCCGTGAATGGAACGTTTCTTACCCCAGACTCTCTTGCTGCTGCAGACGCAGGGACCTTTTTTCTCTCCCTTGGTTTCCGAAGACTCATATTCTCTATAGGTGACCCCCGGGAGGCCAGGATTCCTGATTCTGGCACAAACTGACAAAGGGAAGGGGGCTGCTCGGTTGCAGGGTCTCCACACCAGGCCCTTTGACTTGTGGTTTCCTTTTTTTTAAAAAATTAATTTTTATTGGAGTATAGTTGATTTACAATGTTGTGTTAGTTTCTGGTGTACAGCAGTGAATCAGGTATACATATACATACAGCTATTCTTTTATAGATTCTTTTCCCATATAGATCATTACAGAGTATTGAGTAGAGTTCCCTGTGCCACAGTAGGTTTTTATTAGTTATCTATTTTATATATAATAGTGTGTATATGTCAATCCCAATCTCCCACTTTATCCCTTCCCCCTCAATCCCCCTTGGTAATCATAAGTTTGTTTTCTATATCTGTGACTCTATTTGTTTTGTAAATAAGCTCATTTGTACCATTTTTTGGATTCCATATATAAGCGATATCATATGATATTTGTCCTGTGATTTCTGACAGGTGCACATCCTAGAATTTTCCCTGATTCACCAACCTTTGGGCCTGCCTGACCACCCGGCAGCATCCTCTCCTTTCACACCCTATTCCTTTCCCTTGCTTCACTTTGGGTTAGAGCACTTAACGTCACCTGGCCCATTTCTATTAACATGGATACTGTCTGGTCTCCGTCTCACAGGCAACACAAGCTCCAGAAGAGTAGCGACTCTGTCTTATTCATTGCTGAGTCCCCAGTGCCTGGCACACAGTAGGTGCTCAAGAAATATTAATTGAATGAATGAATGAATAAGTGAATGATGTCTGAAAACTGCCTCTGGTTTCTCTCTAACATCCAGAAAGTGCCTTTCTGATACATGGATAACTGAAGTCTAGTTGCAATTGTTCTGGGTTTCCAGAATGGCCTGAGATTAGAGCAGTCAACCAACTGGCACAGTCCTTCTGTGGCCCGGCAAACTAGGAACACAGAGCTTAGGACCTGCTGTATGGGCAGATGCCATTCAACTGGTGAGACAAAGCTTACAAAGGACAGAGTAAAATGAACTCAGGCAGAGGAACAGGGCTTTGATGGTGGTGGGGACAGCTGGGGGGCAGATCTGCCGGGAGGAGGAGGCCAGGTGACTGACTGCCTGTCAGCTCCACAGCATCGCCCTTCAGGTGCGTGGTTTCCCGGGGCTCTGTGCAGAGTGTACCCAGAAACCACGCCGATGTTTCCAGGAAGTATGCACCAGCTGCTTGTTCTCTGTAGGTTCTTTCCCTCTTCCCTTTCTATGTTGCTGTTTCTTGCAAGTTAAAAAGCAAGTCAGGAAGCAATGTAAAAATAATCAAACCACAGCTAAGGGAAGGCGGTATCAAAAGAAGAAAAGGGGGAAAAATTGAGTTGAGTATTATTCCACAGTGCTTTATACCCAGGCCCTGTGATTATTCACTCTGTGAAACCTGCTGCGGTCTGGGGGAGTTAATGGGCCGATGTGACTCTCCTTTGCCATTACTTAAATAGGCCATAAAACTTAGCATTGGCTCCTTGGTCACAAGCTGGAAAAAGTCACGCTCTGGAGAGGGAAGAATGTTAATAAAAGGGGAAGACCCAGAGCTCCAGTTTCCTACCTTGGATACGATCACAGCTGTCAGGTAACTCCTCTCCATAAAGAAAATCAGCTTCAGGCATCAAGGGATCCCGAGGGGAAGGAAGATCAGAAGACCCCAGGCATCAGGAAATGGGCCGCCTTGAGGGAGGACTGGGGAGCTTCTGAGGTTTGAGGCTGGGCAGAGCCGACTGAGGGTTTGGGGGCTTTGGAGAGAGAGGGGGCTCGCTTCAGGGAGGGTTCATGTCCGCTTCAAGTTTTTCAAAATTCCCAGTATATCAAAACATGGAAAGCTGTCAAAACAGGACCACAGGGCTTCCCTGGTGGCGCAGTGGTTGAGAGTCTGCCTGGCGATGCAGGGGACATGGGTTCATGCCCCGGTCCGGGAAGATCCCACGTGCCGCGGAGCGGCTGGGCCCGTGAGCCATGGCCGCTGAGCCTGCGCGTCCGGAGCCTGTGCTCCGCAACGGGAGAGGCCACAACAGTGAGAGGCCCGCGTACTGCAAAACAAACAAACAAACAAACAAAAAAAACAGGACCACAAAAACTGCGGCGTATTTTTAAATAATTACACACAACAGATTAGCACTTTTAGTATACAAGCAAACAAAGCAATTGTGTTATTCACAAGGTAAATCCAGGACTTATTAAAAGTATGAATTCAGAGTGCACTGCAGGTTGTAAAGAGGCACACAGGCCATGCGTGTGTCTCTGGCTACAGTTTCTTTCTATTCTGTCAGTGGATCTCCTCGACACTGTGTGTAACTCAGTTAGGTATATTGTCAGTAGTCTACACTTGAGTCCTTCACATAAAAATGGGGGGACTCTTCTCTCCTCACTCAAATACCCAGAGCGACCAAGCCACCGCTGTTCTGATACTTGTTATTGCTTGTCCTGCTTTGCTCCCAAGAAGACACAGAGGGGCCTCCTCTCTGGGCCTCGCCTACAGGCCCTGAGGGTGGGGCGGCCAAGGATGAGTTGGCAGCTCTATCGCTGGCTCCATGGGGCCTCTCCAAACACCAGGGTTTGTTCAGGACATTTTCTCTGAGTCACCCCTGGTGATAAGATAGGCGGGAGCCTCTAAGCAAGTCAGGGTTTAGATTCTTACCCTCAGAGGTTTGATTTCAGAATTTGCAAGTTCCTTAACAAAACTATTGTAGCTTTGGCAGAACTGCAGTCGTTCTGGGAGCCAAAGCAGCGAAGACGGCAATAAACAGAACGTGGAACCCACTGCATAAGACTGAGGGAAGCTTTAGCCTCTGACTCCCATTGCTGCATTTATTTGTTCGTTCAACCAATACGGACTTGAGCCCCTTCTAAGTGCCAGGCCCCATGCTAAGAGCTGGAGAAATAGTGGTGAGCAAACACAGACCGGGTCCGCATCCTGATGAAGCCCACAGTGTACTGGGGAGGGAGGGGGGCTAGGAACCCTACCTGAAAATCCCAAAGCAGTCACAGCAGCAAGCACTTTAAAGGAGAGGTACATGGTACTGAAACCGCACAACTCAGATGGGACTTGAACCCAGCTGAAACTCAGATTGGGACTTGAACCCACTGTCATTTTTTTTTTTTAATAAATTTATTTATTTATTTTTATTTATTTATTTTTGGCTGCACTGGGTCTTCGTTGCTGTGCGCAGGCTTTCTCTAGTTGTGGTGAGTGGGGGCTACTCTTTGTTGCGGTGCACAGGCTTCTCATTGCGGCGGCTTCTCTTGCTGCAGAGCAAGGGCTCTAGGCACATGGGCTTCAGTAGTTGTGGCATGCAGGCTCAGTAGTTGTGGAGCACGGGCTTAGTTGCTCCGTGGCATGTGGGATCTTCCTGGACCAGGGCTCAAACCTGTGTCCCCTGCATTGGCAGGCGGATTCTTAACCACTTCGCCACCAGGGAAGCCCAAACCAACCGTCTTTTAATTAAAATCGCACACCTAGCCTCAGGACTAAATGAAGCTCAGGTTCTTTATGTCTCAGCACAGAAAGAGTTCAGTGAGAGGCATAATGGTAGGTAAGAAGTGGATTTATTTAGAGAGATACACATTCCATAGAGAGAATGTAGTCTGTCTAAAAACGCAAGAGCGGTCCTGGGAGAAACACACTCCACAGACAGAGTGTGGGCCACTCAGAAGGCAAGAGGCCCCGAAATATGGGATGGTTAGTTTTTCTGGGCTGGGTAATTTCATAGGCTAACAAGAGGGAGGATTATTCCAACTGTTTTGGGGAAGGGCCGGAGATTTCCAGGAATTGGGCTACTGCCCACTTTTTGATCTTTTATGGTTAGCCTAGGAACTGTTATGGCACCTGTAGGCATGTAATTTAGATGCTAATGTATAGCAGTGAGCGCATAATGAGGCTCAAGGTCCACTGGAAGTGGAATCTTCTGCCATCTTGGACCTAGTGGGTTCTAAGCAGTTTATGTCGAATCCTCAAGGGCTATGTCATTCTTTTAGATGTTGTGCCCTGCCCCCTTCCCTCCTGTTTCAGTACCATGAGCACATATTATGGGGTCTGACTTGATTAGGCAGGACAGGGAAGGATCTCTGAAAAACAAATATTGAGCTGGATCTGAGAAATGAGAAGGGAAATAGGAGAGGGAAGGCTGTTTGGGGACTCATCAATGGCATTTGCAAAGGCCCTGCAGTGGGAGAGAAGAGAATATAAAAAACTCAGAAGGCAGAGGGGTTGTAGCAGACTGGTGGAGACTTAGGATGGAGCTGGGGCAGGGTCGGGGAGACCAGCATGGGTAGCAGGAAGGAGGCTGCCTGTGCAGGGCTGAAACCGAGCAAGACCTTGTGGGGCCCTACTGGGCACAAAAGCCTTTGCTTGTCCCCTATTCCTTGTTTGTAGGAAAAAGGTTTCAGCCTCCTAGACCTTTCCTGAGTTCCAAAGGGCAATTTCATGCTGTTACTAATTAGAGGCCTGAGGGAATGCAGAAACAAGGGAAAGGCAATCAAGAAAAAATACTGCAATGATAGGGCAGAGTCCTAGCTCCTCCTTAAGGGATATACACAACAATCTGATAGGAATCTCCGAGTTCTTCTACAGGAACTAAGGCTACCACCCACGTGGAGGATGATGGTAACTTCAGGCTGAACACAAGCACATGGACCCCAGACTGGTAGGAACCAGAAGGCTGACCATTGAGAGTTCTGGAACACCAGTGCATTACCTCTCCACCAACCAATCAGAGGTGGAACACCACTGCGTTACCTCTCCACCAACCAATCAGAGGAAGATCATGCACACTGCAGACCTCCCCCCAAATTTTGCCTATGAAAATTTTCCCTGTAAACAATTAGAGTTCAGGTCTTTGGGGCATGACCCACCCATTCTCCTTGCGTGGCCCTTGCAATAAACTTCTCTCTGCTCCAGACTTCAACGTTTCAGTTTGTTTGGCTTCACTGTGCATCGGGCACAGGAACTTGGGTTGGACCACAGGGCCTCTGGGTCTCCTAGGGTCTCTATCTTCCTATCAGCAATGGGAAGTCTCTGAAAGGCAGGGGGAGGAGACTGAGGATGCCTGAATCATATTTGCATTTGGAAAGATCACTCTGGCTACAGAGCTAACATCTCTGAAGGTAACTTCTGCTTTGCAAATACAATATGCAGGATCGGTATTCAGTTACTGGAAGAAGAAGTTGGCGCCTTGCAGCTGGATCTGGGTTTGAATTCCAGCTTCATGCTTCACTTATGGCGAGGCCTTGGGCAAGCCAGCATTTCAGAGCCTCAGCTTCCTCGTATATAAAATGGGGATAATAATACCTTCTTCTGCATTGTTGTGAGGGTTAAGAAAATTAAAGAAAATAAAAAGTTTTGCTTGACACGCTGCAAACTCTCCTTGGGATCTGAGAAAGTAGAAGCCTACTTTGATATTATATGGGGTATAAGAAAGCTAAAATTCAGCAGGTCATAACCACTTTCGGCTTTATTTGGAGAAAACATTTTGGACTTCACCTTCCTATAGAACGACAGTCTGGAAGTACCTTCTCCTGACTCTAAACAACAACACAATAATACAACAACCATGTATTAAACTGTTTGTACCCGGGCTACGGTCACGCCTTCTGATTTTGGCATTTATGACGATAGACCATGCACAGATGAACAAACAGAAAACATACAAATGACAAGTGAGCATTATAAACATAGAAACAAGTAAGCCATTGGCTGCGGGTTGAGTGCATTTGTTGGTGATGAATAACAGGCTGCTGGGTGTCACGTTTAGTCAGAGGGGGACTGAGTAAGCCTTGTTTTGATCAGTCCAGGATTGAACATTTCAGTACTCTCCTCTCCTAAACAGCCAGGGATCCTGCGGCAATGACACTCCAGTTGAACTTAACTCAAGGGTTTTGTCAAAAAGACTCGGGGAGTCAACTTTAAGAGGCTCCCCCTATCCGATGTTGAGACAATGCCAAGGATGTGAAATATATCAAATATGTTTTCAAATTCTTGAGTTTGTAACGACACTGTAAAAATATTGATCACCATTGCAAGGTGTTAGGAAACCAATATATTATTTTGAAAATTTGTGAATAAATGAAAGGAATCAAATATTCACCCTGCCTTTCTGATGTGAACTGTGCCAAAGAGCAGCTGAGGGAGCGTTTTTCTTTATAGGAAAACTTTTCTTTCAGCTGATAAATGAAGAAGGAACAACAGAGTTAGAATATCACCATTTTTGAACCCTTAATGAATTAATGAATCTAGACATTAATCATCAATGGCTGCCAATGTCATAAAAAGATAGAAAGATACCCCCCGCCCCCCGACCCCGTTATGCGACTCCTGATGGAAGAACACAAAGATAAAATTTGGCCAAAAAACAACAGCAAAAAAATCGAACTGGATACAAGTGGACTGGATCCAAGAACATATTCTTAGGAAACAGAAAGGACAGAGAAAAATGTTAAATGACATAGACTGTGGGAAATGACATGATGAAGGGTCCAGTTCCTAAAAAGAAGAATGAATTGCAAGGAAAAAGGAGACGGAGGGGCAACCATAGACTAAAAGAGATTTTAAGAGACATATTACCCATTTGCAAGGTGGGGATTCAAACAAACAGTAAAAACCTTTTTTAGACATTGATAATTGGAAACTTCAACTCTGATGGGATATTTGATGGTTTTAAGGAATTATTGTTCAGTTTTTAGGTGTGTTAATGGTATTGTGGTTAAGTTAAAAATCCACTGGCCAGGGCTTCCCTGGTGGCGCAGTGGTTAAGAATCTGCCTGCCAATGCAGCGAACACGGGTTCGAGCCCTGGTCTGGGAAGAGACCACATGCCGTGGAGCAACGAAGTCCATGTGCCACAACTACTGAGCCTGCATTCTAGAGCCCGTGAGCCACAACTACTGAAGCCCACGCGCCTAGAGCCCATGCTCTGCAACAAGAGAAGCCACCCCAATGAGAAGCCTGCACACCGCAACCAAGAGTAGCCCCCGCTAGCCGCAACTAGAGAAAGCCCGTGCACATCAATGAAGACCCAGTGCAGCCAAAAAAATAAATACATAAAATAATAAGTACAAAAAATAAATAAATGAAAATAAATTTAAAAAAATCCATTGGCCAATCCAAAATCTGTTGATCCCTTTCTTTTAATATTAAAAAGATTACTATTGTGCTTCCCTGGTGGTGCAGTGGTTGGGAGTCCGCCTGCCGATGCAGGGGACGCAGGTTCGTGCCCCGGTCCAGGAAGATCCCACGTGCCGTGGAACGGCTGGGCCCGTGAGCCATGGCCGCTGGGCCTGCGTGTCCGGAGCCTGTGCTCTGCAACGGGAGAGCCCACAACAGTGAGAGGTCCACATATCGCAAAAAAAAAAAAAAAAAAAAAAAAGATTATTATTAATAGTATTGTTGCCTCAAAAAAAAATTCACAACCTAAAAATTGAGAGTTATGTTTTATTCAGCGGGAATTTTTAGGACTTCAAGCCCCGGAGGCAGCATCTCAAGTAACCCTGAGAGAACTGCAAGGAGGTGAGGGGGGAAGCCAGGTTATATAGGAGTTTTGCAACAAAGGGCAGGTAGTCAGAACATCAAAAGATTATTGTTAAAGAAAACCAGGCATCTCAAGTTAAGGAATTTAGCTCTTTTCTATGTATGAGAAGATGCAAGAGTCTGGGCTCACTGAAATCATTCCTTTGACAGGCACCTCAGCTATCTGGGGCCAATATCCCATGTTGTCACATCCTGAGCTTCCTCAGGGCTCACCTTAGGGAGTGGCTGCCCTCTGATGGCTGTTGATGGCAGGTATTCTTTCCTTCTTGAGTTTCCTCAGGGGTCACCAGCCCACCATCGGCTGTCGCTGCAATCACTGATGACAGTGACATCCTTTGTTTACAAGATATGGCAGGGAATATTCCATTTCTCAGTATTATATTAATATGAAGTCTCATTTGGTTGATTTATACAGTCACTTTCATGGGAGATCTGGAGGCTGGCCTTGGCAATTAGGAAACCTGGATTCTAATCTTACTTTCAGTCATTCACCGGCTGAATGACTTTGGACTCACTGGGTCTCCCTGTATTCTTTTGGGAAATGAGCAGCAGGGATGATTTTTAACGTCCTGCTGGTTGTGGATTCTTGGAGTGATTAAGAGATTTGAGTCCGGCAGTCTGACTGTCTGGGCCAACCCACATGTATCCTAGGGTAAATTTACTTAATCCTCCGAGCTTTGGCTTCCAGATTTGTAAAAATGGAAAGAACAATAATGCTTACCTCGAAGAGATCTTGTTAAGATTAAATGAGATACTTAATGCATTCATTCCATAAATACTGAGCACCTAGCCTCCAGCCCTGGGAGGGGCAGAGGGTGGAGTAGTGAAGAAAACACTGGGGTGCAGGCTGTTTTTGGAGCCTAAAGGGAGATCCCAGATAAAACATAGTAAACACTAAAGAAGGAGTAGGATTTTAAACAGCTAGAACTATGAAGACAATACAACACAGCCATTTCATAGAGAGTGACTTTCCAGGAACATGGGAATATTCACATGGAAATATTGCACTTTCCAGGCTGCATGGATGCATGGATGCCGTGGCCTTCCACGTGTAGCAATGGTCCTCAGTCCCGTTGATTTCACTTCCCTCTATCATCGCTCCACATACAGCAATGTCAGGGGATATTTGGTTGCCACAGCTGTGGGAGGGGTGGGGAGGTCGTTCTGGCATCTAGTGGATAAAGGCCAGGGATGATGCTCAATATCCTAACACCGCACAGGATAGCCTCCACACCAAAAAATTAACTAGTCCAAAACGTCAACAGTGGCATGGTTGAGAAACCCCGCTACAGAGAGAACAGCAAGGGCAAGGGTCCTGAGTCAGGAGGGAGCTTGCTGTGTTCGGATACAAATGGAAATCGTGGCTGAATAAACCACGATGAAGTGAGAGAGGCATCCTGGGCTAGATGATGGAGCGCTGTTTAGGGCACACGGTGAGGAACTTGGAATTATCCCCAAAGCAGTGGGCAGCCCTTGGAGAGCTTTAGGCAGAGGGGAAAGGTAACCCAAGTAATGCGCTTAGCCCTGTAAGCGTGGCCGCAGTAACTCCTCCTGGCCAGCAGAGGGCGCCGGCCGACACTTGGCCTCCGGCCGCCCGGGGCGGGCTTCCTCTTGCCGTCCTCCTTCCTCGTCTTTTCCCCTCAGGAGAAGTCGGGAAGGTGGCGGAGGCGGAGGCGGAGGCGGCGGCGGCGGCGGCGGCCGGGGCGGTTGTCCCAGCTGGGTCGGTTGGTGTGGCCCGTCAGCCCGAGCTCTGCAGCGTCCGCGCCGCGCCCAGCCCAGTCGAGTCCCGCCGCGGCGGCCGGGTCCGGCGCGGGCGGCGCGCGCTGACGGAGGGCGGCGGCCGCGGCCAGGGCGGCCGGTGGGACCGCGGGTCCCCGGCGCAGCGCCGCCCGGCTCCCGGCCCTGCCGGCCTCCTCTCTCGGCGCCGCAGCCATGGCGGCCAGCGCGAAGCGGAAGCAGGAGGAGAAGCACCTGAAGATGCTGCGGGACATGACCGGCCTCCCGCACAACCGAAAGTGCTTCGACTGCGACCAGCGTGGCCCCACCTACGTGAACATGACGGTCGGCTCCTTCGTCTGTACCTCCTGTTCCGGCAGCCTGTGAGTGCGGGGCCGCCGGGCGGGCGGGGGGCCCTTCCCCGGGCGTGGGGAGCGGGCGGCTGGGTGGGGGTCCTGCGGCGGTCCGGCCGGCGGCGGCGGTAGGGGGGCGGGCTCGCGGGGCGGGGCGGTCGAGGCCAGGGGCCGGGATGCGCTGGGCCCTTGCCGCCGGGCTGGGGATGCGCTTTCGATTTCGCCGGGCGAGGGTCCAGGCCCGGGGCAGCCTTTATGGGTGGGGCGTGGGCGGGGTTGGGGTCCGGAGGGGGCGTCCGGCGTGAGCATCTCTGGTCCCCGCGGAGCCGGCGCCGCTTCCCTCGGGCCTCGGCTGTCCCGGGCGCTGACCCGACGGGACTGCAGGGGAAAGACGGGAGGAGGCTGGGGAGGGCCGTGCGGGTCCTTTGTGTGCCCCGCCTCTCCGCCGGGGCGCGGCGGTCCCGAGCAATACACCTGCCGGGCGCCGTTAGGGGGTGGGGGAGAACCTGGGGTGGGAGAGAGCAGGGACGCTTAGCTTGGGCTTTTTTTCCTCGGGTCGAGAGTACCTAGGTCTGTGCGAGCAAGCCGGCACTTAGGAATAGTAGCGGGATTAAAATGTCTTGATGGTAGAGATGTGATTCCCAAGGGAAAAGTTAGAGAAGATTAATTGCGGGAGAGGGAGGCAGAGAAAGACGTGAGGTTGCGGGGCTTTAGCTTTATGGTGCAGAGTCTTGAGGAGTTTGGGGGAAGTTTTAGAGGAAATAAGGTATTGACTCGGGGCTGTGTCATTGTAAATATGGTGGTGGTATCTGTAAGATTTCTCTGTTAATAGCTAAGTGTCCTGGCTGTGTACAGAAATGAGGAGAGATGGAAAGACAGCGTTGTTTCAGAAAAAGGGAGACCACCGTCTTGAATTACTGGGATGGTTTGTATTTCTTCCTCTTTGCTCCATTAAGCTGCGTTTTCATAAAACTTTCGTTACTGTGATTGAAGGTTTCTTTTGGAGAGTTTGCAGATGATTTTGGAACTGAATAAGTTGCTTTTATATGCTAAATTAATTTGTATTCAGTAAATTATTGACGAAGTGGTGGTTACTAAATGTTCGTATAACCTTTGGTCTACCAGACATCTACTTAAGTTCTTTCACTTGTACCATTCTTTGAAATAAAGTAATTTGGTACCCCACTTCTCCCCCAAAAAACTTTGTAAGAGTAATACTGAGGCAATGGATATATGAGAAAACTCATTCTTGGAAAATGCAAGGTATGCCCTGGTAGAGTAGGATTTGTTTATGTTTTGTTTCCTTCTTAAGTTGGGCAAAGAAGCATTATTACTCTTCCATGACTATTATTTCTTCAACAAACATTTATTGGGTGCCTATAGGTTCTTTGTAAAGCCTTGGGCTGTGCTGATGATTAGAGCAAAATCCTTGTTCTCTTGGTGCTTACATTCTAGTGGAGGAGATGGGAACACATAAGTAATCAAATGAGAAAAATGTCGGGCAAGTATGCACTAAAATACTATGATAGGAGAGACCTTCTCTGAGAGGTCACTTTTATATATATATTTTAAAAATTTATTTCATTTTATTTTTGACTGCGTTGGGTCTTCGTGGCTGCGCGCGGGCTTTCTTTAGTTGCGGCGAGCGGGGTCTACTCTTGGTTGCAGCTCCTGGGCTTCTCATTGCGGTGGCTTCTCTTGTTGCGGAGCACGGGCTCTAGGCGTGCGGGCTTCAGTAGTTGTGGCTCGAGGGCTCAGTATCTTCCTAGACCAGGGCTTGAACCTGTGTCTCCTGCATTGGCAGGCGGATTCTTAACCACTGCGCCACCAGGGAAGCCGGAGAGGTTACTTTTAGATTGTAGAGTCAAGAAAGCACTCTGAGAAGTTGATAATTAGTGTTGTTACTGAAGTACAACACAATCCCAGAGCTAGGTGGTATTTAGGAGATAGTCTGGTTCATTCTTTTCATTTACAAATAAAGACTTAGTTTGTGGGCAACTTTTGGTTTTAAAATGAAGCCAGTAGTCCAATTTGTTTTGAGTATACTTTTATTATGTGCATAATAAGTATGCCAGTGTTTTTACTAAACACAAGGTCTTTTGATACATGTAAAGTATTTAGTTTGAAAAGTATGTATATATTTACTCTTCTGGATTTCTGACATTTCTGTGTAGCCATTTGCAAGTATAAATTTACTTTATTGCAGGAAATGTGTAATATGAAAAATATTTACAAATTTCTTCCTAGAGGTTACATTTCCGAACAATTATATATGAAAGGATATCTCATTATACATGACAATTGTTTATTTTATTGGAATGTAACCTGTAACAGATAGGACTCCATATCTCTGTTTAGTGGTGATTCTACAAATATTTATTGCTCACTTGGCCTGTGTCATGTACTGTGGGAGGCACTGGTCCTCCTTGGATCCCACTATCCTTAAGGAGCTTGCATTCTAAGTATGTAAACATAGTTATGATACACTGTGATATTTCATATCTTTGAGCTGTCCCTGAAATATGTAAATGAATAGGGAAAGCTTCACAGAAGATTTGATGCCTGAGCAAAGACCTTTAAAGACAAGATCACATGGCAGGTGGCTTCATGTAGTTGAAAGAACAAATACTTATGAGCTAGATAAACCTGGTTTTGCATCCTGGCTCCACTTATTAACTGTGTGGTACTGAGAATGTCAGTCTCTTTGAGTTTGAAGTTTCTCATCTATGAAAAGGTGAGGATAAGGTTTACCTTATACATTTGGGATGTAGATTAGTTTTCAATATTAGAGATATTTTATGTATGACATCTCACATGATGCCTGAGATATGTAATATCAATAGCTCCCCAATATATGAGGGGCATTATTAACAAGGGGGATAGGATATTCCATGAGTAGGGAACAATATGTGAAAGATGCTGAAATGAGAAGCAGCTTTATAAAAAAATCTATCAGTTTGGATTCTTTAGATGTAACTCAAAACCTGACTCAAGTTGGTTTAAAAATATGAGCGGAGGGACTTCCCTGGTGGTCCAGTGGTTAAGACTTCGCCTTTCGGTGTAGGGGGTGCAGGTTCGATCGCTGCTCAGGGAGCTAAGATCCCACATGCCTCCAGGCCAAAAAACCAAAACATAAAGCGGAAGCAATATTGTAACAATTTCAATAAAGACTTTAAAAAGTGGTCCACATCAAAAAATCTTTGAAAATATGAGGGGAATTTATTGTGTGTTTTTAAATAAGACTTTATCCAGTGGTTAATGATGTTACCTCTATTTCCCTCATCCAAAGATGGCTGCTCCCAGCTCCTGGGGCTACATACTGCCTTAATTTATATCATTGTTAACAACTTTTCCAGAAGTTGTGATTCAGTCTGGGTTAGCTTAGGTCATATGGCTAAGTAGAACCAGTGCCCTCATTGGATGCGTTCTATGATGACGTTATTGGAACAACAAGGATCTCCAAAATAGAGTTCCCAAATCAGAAATCTGGGATCCTTGTGAAGGAAAGAATGGATCCTGAATCAAAGGTCTGCTGCAGAAATATTGAAAGGACAGTAATTCCTGAGGATTTATTTCTTTGGAAAGCAATAATATTGGAAAATACTTTAAGAATAATATAACTATTGAGTTTAATAATAATGTCTTTGCTATTTAGATGCCATGGTATAATTGAAAGAATATGAATTTTTTTTTTTTTTTTTTTTTTTGCGGTATGCGGGCCTCTCACTGTTGTGGCCTCCCCCGTTGCGGAGCACAGGCTCCGGACGCGCAGGCTCCGGACGCGCAGGCTCAGCGGCCATGGCTCACGGGCCCAGCCGCTCCGCGGCATATGGGATCCTCCCAGACCGGGGCACGAACCCGTATCCCCTGCATCGGCAGGCGGACTCTCAACCACTTGCGCCACCAGGGAGGCCCAGAATATGAATTTTGAAGTCAGATTTTGACACTGCCACTAGCCTTGTGACTTAGGGCAAAGTATTAAGGCCACTATGTGTAGGTTGGCCTGGACCCATCCCCTCAGCCTCAGTTTCTTTATTTGTGATAAAAGATGATAATATATAGCTTAAGGCTGTTCTGAGGATTAAATGGTACAATTCATTGAATATTTATGAACATATATTATTTTTGAGTATAGGGCCAAGCAGTGGATGTACATATATGAACTGAGTCATGTTAGCTGCTGGTCAGAAACCTTGATGTGCCTAAAAAATGCAGATACACAGTAAAGGGTATCTACTATCATGAATTTAAAAATTTAGGATAGTCACATGCCTTTTATCATATATTTAGCAGTATCTTTGTTTAGATAAATCGAACAAGTATCTTATTGTTAATATTACTAGACTCAGAGCTGATCTTTTATTTCCTGTTTTTTTTCCAGATGACTGCACTCTGTGCTTGTATGATGCTTATTTAGAATATGTAACTGAATTCCGATTGTGAAACTTTCAAATAGACTTGAGATAGATGTATTAAACTGTCACTGAGGTAGAATGGGGTTGTTCTAACAGATTGATTTGTCACTCTTTCTGCTTCTGTCTACAGAAATATGTAGAATTATGAATGGCATTCTATTACAGCCAACATAAAATATTACCTTCATGTTAAAGAACTTAGTTAATTTAAAGACTAGGTTTAGACCAAATTATTTATTTTGTGGAGAGTTTTAGCATTTGTGTAATCAGTAAATAATATGAGAATTGTTCTATCCTTTAAAAATGATTCATAAACTTTTCAGAGAGAATTTAGATAAAAATAAAAAATAACATTTGAGAAACACCGTGCCCCACTTAATACCAGCCCTTTTATGTGAACAGTGCCTTTAAACTCGGAATTTCACAGGAGGATAAATGTAGACAGATAGTAACTTATACTCTATTAATTTTGTGTGCATTTTGAGTCTTTTGGTGAATCTTATAAGAATTTTGACTTTAAAGTTGGACAGATGAAAAGAGGCATTTGTTTTTATACACTCATTAGCATTTGAGTGGCTTGCAATCAAATACCCTTTTGGAACTCTGTTTATAATATTCAGTACCACATGAGCTCACAGTTGGCGGTGATTTATATCCTTAATTCCCTTTTCACTTTTTTAGTACTCTAACATGGCTACATTCAGTGAGATATTTTGACAGTGTAGTACAACTTCAATTTAGTGTGAGTGGGAAAACTGATACTTTTTCAATTGTGAAGTGCAGAGGTTATTTTTCCTTTTTAAACAAATATTCATTAAGTCCAGGCACCAGTACATGTGTTGGGGATACAAAAATTAAAGAAATGAAAAATAAGATAATAATAACTACTAGTTAGAATTACTGAGTGCTCACTCTGTGTCAGGCACTATTCTGGTAACAATCATATAAGGAAAGTACTGTTACTCTCCACAACTTTAAATTGTAAAATGTGGCTTACACTCTTAATGCTTGCTGTAAATTGTTGTGAATTCTGTATCTGAGGGATTTAAATGGTGGATTTTACTTCATTGGATTTTAAAAGGCAGGACAGATAGTTTATGGATGTATCATCCATTTTTGTTTTATAGTTATGTCATGCTTTTCGTTAGACAATTTTAGTTAGCTTCAAATGTCTGTTCATTGACTTATTTAGAAACTGTTGTTGTGTATTGTGAGTGTAATGGGATATGGTGCTGACTGGTTCTGATACTGATTTTTTTGAGTTTGGCACATAGGTACCAAGGCATTTTTAACTTGCTACCAAGGCATTTTTATATCAAGTTCATATCTGTTCTTCTCTCATTTGTCTGTGAATTTGGGTCAGTGTGATTGTAAACACTTTGATCTTTAGTCAGTTTCAAAGTAGTGGTTGTACAATTTATCTAGATTAAATCTATATTAAAATTTTGTGAGTTGGATTACAAATAAGAAGAATTAAAACATTCTTTTAAGGAACTTGCTGATCTCTGGGCCTTAATTTAAAATTTATTGCCTCTTTAGAAACCTCTGTATCTAACTTCAGTACACTCTTTGGAAAATAAGCAAATCCCCAGACTGATAATTTTCAGTCTTCTCTTTGCAACATGCATAATACTTACATTCTTGAGAAGCTTCTGTGGAGATATTCAGGACTAGGTGCCATTACCCTTCCTGTTTTTTCCTCCACTCAGTAATGCGTTTCCCAATCCACATGATCAAATCGATGATTATCTAGGAATATAAACCTTGGGTTCTTCTAATGTATATTAAAAAAGTAAATCATTCATAACTTTGGGTACTTTGTTAATAGGTTCCTTGTGACATCCTTTACAGCCTCACACATTAGAGCTGTTGCCCTAAAGACACCTGATTGGACATGATTAGAATGAAATTTATTAACTTATAGGAGGGATGGGAACCTTATTTGAATTGTTCTATGTATGGGGAATGAGTTTTTGTTTGTTTTTAAGTTAGAACATATATTTCCACAGATTCCTGAGTAAGACATGGTCTCTTTTTGATTGGTACCATAACTGCTTTTTAGAGGGAGGGAAGTCATAGTTACACTTTGCTTTTATTCTAGTTGCTTACTTTAAGAGATGAATTAACAAACTGGAGCATGGTGTAAGGAAGTTGATTAGGATAAGGAGATTTGAAATTCTGTATGAGAGGAATATTTGCAGGGACAGAAGTGTTATTAGCTTAAAGAAGAAAAAACTAGAGAGTGAGGGTGGGGAGCTGTTCATGTAGTCACTGTCTTTGGGTAAATTAAGGCCTTTATGTGGAAGAGGTAATAGGTTTATTCTGTAGGGGGAGATAACAAGACCAGGTATGGAAGTTACAGAGAAACATACATGTTTAGAAAAGGAAGAGGAATTTTCCTTGTAGTGTCAGATTCTAAAAATTCTTTTCTTCCCGCACTTTTTGGTTAAATTTTGCAAGATCTTTGATGGGGGAAGTATGAAAATCAGCAGAACTAATAATGTGGGAAGATGTGAAAACTTCCTCATTTCTCTCTTCTAACCTTTATCTTACTCTGTGAATCTTGGTGGCTCTAACTTGCAACAGTTGTGTTCAGTAGGTGATTCTATAAAAAGATTGCTAGTGTCTAGTAAAGAGACTTGGTATTTTTGAAATAGGAGGGATTTAAAATTTAAAAAATTCCTCATGTTTTCTAGGAATGTTTTTTCATCAAAGAAACCAGCTTACGTATATGTCAGTTAAATTTGATTTTGAAGGGAAAGAACCATTTATTTTCCATTCTTTTTTATGTTTAGTTTTTAATTGAATTTTAATTTTTATCAGAAGAATATATGCACATAGTTTAAAAAGGCCAAGACTTAATAGCGAGCAGCAGCCGTCGTCTCTTCCCTTTCTCTGTTTCTGATTACCATAGACGGTTGGTTCTTTTCCTCTTTGCTTATCTTAGTATTTCTAGCTGGCATGCTTACAGCTATGTTTTTGATTCTTCAATTTTTGCTTTTATCTATTGACTTCTCTCCTGTACAAGAGGGAAGATGAGGCTTTGGCCTCTTAACACTCCTCTCACTCTCCACCTGTACTCTGCAGCTGCTCCTTCAATAGAACATCACAAGTTTTGCTTACATCACTATTTAGTATTTACCTTATTGCATTATGTACCTACTGTTCTCAGCTAAGTCATACAGTATATTACTACTACATTTCCTTTCTTGTACAACCTTTTCCCCCTGAAGTTTGTAATTGTCTAGGTTTCTTCACTTGCATTGTTTTCCATGTGTGTATCGTTAATATATCCCCAGATAAATTATCTCTGGCTGAGGTATATAACTGTTTTCAATATGACCAGGTATGTCAGGTACTTTTTCTTTTTTTCCTGGGTACTTCTGTCATCCTCTGATCTGGAAATGCTGCTCTCTAGGCCTGCTCCGCAGCTGTCATCCTGGGACTTTCTCCTGCCTTCCTTGTGGAAATTCCCTTCGTGCCTAACCTGTGTTGCAACCTCTTTTTCCAGGACCCCCGCATTTCCATTAGCCTCCTGATTCAAGGTTAATGGGAGAGCATTTTTGAGAGCTACATGGCTGAAAGTGTCTTATTCTGCCCTCACATTCACAAAGGTGAAAATACTTTACCCTTGGAATTTTTAAGGCATCGCTTAATTGTCTTTAATTAATTAATTAATTAATGTTTGGCTGCGTTGGGTCTTTGTTGCGGTGCGCAGGCTTCTCACTGCAGTGGCTTCTCTTGTTGTGGAGCACAGGCTGTAGAGCGCAGGCTCAGTAGTTGTGGCTCACGGGCTTAGTTGCTCCGCGGCATGTGGGATCTTCCCGGACCAGGGCTCGAACCTGTGTCCCCTGCACTGGCAGGCGGATTCTTAACCACTGCTCTTACCAGGGAAGTCCTGCTTAATTGTCTTTAATCCTTCAGTACTGCTATTGAGAAGTTTGATTCTATTCTTACTACTCATTCTTAGTGCCCTATTTTCCACTCCCTCTTTGGGAGTATATATGATCTTTTTATCCCTACTATTCTGAACCTATATTGAAGTATTTTGGTATAGGTCTTTTTGTTCAATGTTTTAGGCTTTATTTTGGACTTGTTGGATTGGAAACTTACGCTTGGCTAGTTTATAGATATTTTTTCTCCAGTCTTCTTACTGGGGAATAAAAAAAAACCTGGCTGTCATTCTTCTAGGCACAAGTTGAGGGAGGGAACTGGGGGCATAGAGCTCATTATCATTCAGTGTGTGGAGTCTCAGATAAGCCTCCATTTCTTAGCATAGTACCCAGTAGCGATCCTCAGCTGTGCCTGAGTCCAGAGTCTATTTGGTATAGCCTCTCCAGATCAGATTTTCCTTCAGACTTCTGCCTAGGACTTCTTAGGGGTAGTCTTATGGAAGTAGGGAAACTGGGAATCTATTTTTGACCCTATGTAAATCCCCCAACTTGTGGCTTGATTCCTTTCACGAATCTTCCAGGGGTTCTGTGGTGGGAATCATCTTTAGTTGGCTTCTCCCACCTCTACAGGAGCATCTGTTTTGGCTTTCTTTAGTCTACACAGTCAGTTACTGCTGGTAATTTTCTAGATTTTGGTATGCCTTTGGGTTCCTTCTTTGTTCTCTGTTCTTCTCTTTGTGGGTTAATGCTTTTTTATTCCTTTGCTATCATTTCAGTAGAGTTTAGAGAGGTAGTAAAGACATTCCTGGGTTTTGTCCACTTTTAGCAAGAATACCTTAATTAGGTTTAAATTGTTACTTGGATGTTATTTTTTAGTGCTTGCCCTAAATGTTACAAGGACCTTACAGTGTAGTGTTTCTGGCTTTCAAAAACAAAAACCCAAAATAACAATTATAGTTTGCACCATGAGTGTGTGTGTGTGTGTGTGTGTGTGTGTGTGTGTATGTATTTTCAGTGTTTTAAAGTTGTGTTCTGGATAAACTAATATTCTGGACTATATAATACATACATATCTTGGCATCAAAAGTCTGTAGATTTTTGATAACCTGTTAAAGGCATTTTCCATTTGTTGTAGATTTTAAATGTATAATTTTTATAATATGAAACATTGTATATAATATTTTTACTAAATAACTAAGATTGGAATAGATTTAAATGCCAGATTAGCTTTATTACTTTATGCCAGCATTAACAACCACTTAAATTTCCACAGCCTAGTAAAATATTTTAACCAGCTTTTCCCCCAGCAGGAGGAAAACAATTAATGAAACTAGCTAAATAAGCTTTCTTACTTATTTATCTAGCACACATTGTAATTTGAGTTGACAAATGGCTATTTGGAAGATTGTTTGAGGCGTAGTTAAGAGTAGCATACTGGTGGACATATGGAATGAGTCACACCATCTGGTTGCAGTCATACCTGGGTGGTGGTCGTTAAAACTAAAACTCCTGGGAATCTGCATATGACTTAATTATACTGCAGAAGCATGTTGGGCTCCACCAGTAGATGACTTTGGAACTTCTTGAAACCAATTAAGTGACAAACATGCTTTCAAAATATCAATACTGCTGTTATTAAATGAGTCATTAAAAAAATTTCTTTTGCACTGAAGTGGAGACTTAAAACGTGTATTTTAGGATCCAGAGTGGATGGAACTTCAACAATATTGGCACTGTGAAAATGATGTGGGTTACTTGCCTAATAACACTTTCATCCAATAGTTATGACTAATGTCATTACAGTAAAGTGTTTTATAAACACTGGATTCACATGATAGCTAAACTTGGCTTAGCAAAAAAGGGGAAGTGGCACCAGCTTCCAGGAATATATCTTGAAAATAACTAGATAAATGAATAATTCAGATTTGATTGAGGATTTCATTCATTTAAGTGATCAAATTTGGTAGATGGAGAAGGTAGTCTGCCAATGAAAAAATTTTAGTTTGTGTAAAAATTGTGGTTTCTATAAGATAGTAACATGGACTCTTAAGTTGACATACATTAAAATCAACTTTTTTGTTGTGTAATTTTAGGAGTCTTAACATCTGTATAGATTCATGTAACTACCACCACAATCAGAACATGGAATGGACCTGTTCAGTTACCCCTCAAGACTCTCTAACCCTTGTCTTTCCTTAACGCCTGGCCTCTACTGATCCATTCTCCAACAACTATAGTTTTTCTTTCTGAGAATGTCATTTATACAGTATATAACCTTTTTAGATTACCTTCTTCACTCAGCATAATACCTTTAAGATTAATTCAGGTTAGTTGTTATTGGATGGGCCAAAAGGTTTGTTCTGTTTTTTCCGTAAGATGGCTCTAGTAGAACTTAGTTGTCTTTAACTTCATTTGAAACAATTTTGTTAGATTGTATGTGGCAGCTATCATATCAGCATGCAGTTAAAAAGACTTATCAAAATTGGCCATTTTAATATTGAAAATGGAAGAAAAAAGTCAACATTTTCGGTATATTATGCTTTATTATTTCAAGAATGGTAAAAATGCAACTGAAACACACAAAAAGATTTGTTCAGTGTTGGAGAAGGTGCTGTGACTGATTGAACGTGTCAAAAGTGGTTTGCAAAGTTTTGTGCTGGAGAGTTCTCCATTGGACAATGCTCCATGGCCAGGTAGACCAGTTGAAGTTGATAGTGATCAAATCAAAACAATAATTGAGAACAGTCAACATACCACACAGGAGATGGCTGACATACTCAAAATATCCACATCAAGCGTTGAAAATCATATGCACCAGCTTGGTTACATGAATCACTTTGATGTTTTGGTTGCACATAAGTTAAGTGAAAAAAACCTTCTTGACCATATTTCCACATGCGATTCTCTACTGAAACGTAACGAAAACATTCCGTTTTTAAAACACATTGTGACTGGTGATGAAAATTGGATACTGTACAACAATGTGGAATGGAAGAGATCGTGGGGCAAGCGAAATGAACCACCACCAACCACACCAAAGGCCAGTCTTCATTCCAGAGAAGGTGACGTTGTGTATATGGTGGGATTGGAAAGGAGTCCTCTATTATGAGCTCCTTCTGGAAAACCAAACGGTTAATTCCAACAAGTACTGATCCCAGTTAGACCAACTGAAAGCGGCACTCGACAAAAAGCGTCCAGAATTAGTCAACAGAAAACGCCTAATCTTTCATCAGGATAATACAAGACTGCATGTTTCTTTGATGACCAGGCAAAAACTGTTACAGCTTGGCTGGGAAGTTCTGATTCATCCATCGTATTCAGCAGACATTGCACCTTCGGATTTCCATTTATTTCGGTCTTTACAGAATTCTCTTAATGGAAAAAAATTCAATTCCCTGGAAGACTGTAAAAGGCACTTGGAACAGTTCTTTGCTCAAAAAGATAAAAAGTTTTGGGCAGATGGAATTACAAACTTGCCTGAAAAATGACAGAAGGTAGTGGAACAAAAGGGTGAATACGTTGTTCAATAAAGTTCTTGGTGAAAATGAAAAATGTGTCTTTTATTTTTACTTAAAAAACCGAAGGCACTTTTTGGCACACCCAATACATATTCTAGTAGTCCATTTCTCCTTATTGCTGAGTAGTATTTCATTGCTTGGGAGTATACCCATTCCTCATTTGAGGGACACTTGGATTGTTTCCAGTTTTTGATACATATGAAACAATCCAGTTGTTTCATACAGTTATTTATATACAGATTTTTTGGTGAACACAAGTTTTCATTTCACCTGGGTAAATACCTAGGATTGGAATTGTTAGGTCTTATGGTAAGTGTATGTTTAATTTTTTTTAAAAAAGACAGTGTTTTTGGTTGTTTTGATTTGATTTCCCCCTTATACTGGTTAGGAAGCTGTAAATTCTGTTATTTTATGGTCACTGTTGAAATTTTATTATCCATCGTAACATTCTAGAGTTAATCAGTATTTTAACCTTCCCCTAATAATACAAAGTCTTTAAAAATACAAAGTACTCTCACTTAAGTGCTATTTTTGGTAAAATGTTAAATTTGCCCCCTCCCCTCCACCATACGTAGGATATTTTGAAATCAGATGCTATTTGTTTAGATTTGCCAATGTGTTTCCCAGTTTTTTTGCTCACCCCTTTGCATCGCATGACCTTCTTGGGGTTATTTTTCTTCTTAAAGTGTATACAGTCATCCCTTAGTATCCATGGGGGATTGGTTCCAGGATGCCCCACAGATACCAAAATCTGATGATGCTCAAGTCCCTTATATAAGATGCATATGACCTATACACATGCTCCTGTTTAGTTTAAATCATCTCTAATTACTTACAATACCTAATAAAATGTAAATGCTATGTAAATGATCATAAGTACAATGTAAATGCTATGTAAATAGGTGTGAATACAATGTGAATACTGTGTAAATAGTTGCTGGGCACATGGCAAATTCCAATTTTGCTTTTTGGAACTTTCTGGAATTTTTTTCCCCCAGTGTTTCTGACCGGCAGTTGGTTGAATTCCTGGATGTAGAGCCCAGGGACACAGAGAGCCAACTGGGGAAGATCTCCTGGGGGGTAAACTCTGTTTTTTGTTTATCTGGAAATGTCATTTTGATCTTAGACTTCAAAGATATTTTTGCGGAGTTCGCAACTTTTTTTTTTAACTACTTAAAGATAATATTCCACTATTTTCTGGTTTCCATTGAAAAGTCTTTCAGTCAGATTTTGTTTCCTTTGTCTTTTCTTTCTGAGTGCTTTTAAGATATTCTGTTTATCTTTGAAGTTTCACCCAAATGTTTCTAAGTGTGAATTTTATTTGTCCTGATTCTGATAAGCTGTGCTTCCTATATCTGTAGACGCATGACTTTCATTGGATTTCAAAAAATCTCAGGCGTTAGCTCTTCAAATATTGCCTCTCCTTCATTCTTTCAATTCTGTCTCTCAAAAGCAAGAAGAGCCCCCCACCCCCGTGTTTTTTCCTTTTCTGAAAACACTTGCTTTTTTCTGTCTCCTGAAGTATCTGTGCTGCCTTCTGGGTTATTTCTTATTTCTAATTCACCAAATCTCTCTTTTGGTGTGTCTCATCTGCTCTTTAACTAATTTGTTGAATTTTTAATTTCCACATTTATAATTTTTCATTTCTGAAAGTTCTGACTTTTAAATTTAACTGTTATTCTGATAATTACACATTTCCTGTTCATTTTTATTCCATCTTTTGTTTGTTTTAACATTTCCTACATGCTGTATTTACTTTGTATTTGATAAATCCAATGGCTAAAGTCTTGGGAAGAGGTGGCATAAAGCTTTTGTTTCTGCTGACTCAAGCTCAGTGGTTTGTTTTGTTGTTGTGTGATGATTTTTATTATAATCTCATCTTTTATTGAAATTAATATTTCCAAATGCTGATAGCATAATTTATAAATTAGAAATGATTTCTCTTTTTTTTTTTTCGTGGTATGTGGGCCTCTCACTGTTGTGGCCTCTCCCGTTGTGGAGCACAGGCTCTGGATGCGCAGGCTCAGTGGCCATGGCTCACGGGCCGCGCCGCTCCGCGGCATGTGGGATCTTCCCGGACCGGGGCATGAACCCATGTCCCCTGCATTGGCAGGAGGACTCTCAACCACTGTGCCACCAGGGGAGCCCAGAAATGCATTTCTCTTGAGAGGATTTGTATATTCTTCTCCTGCGATCTAGGGATACTACCATCCTGAAGCTACTTAATTCTCCATCCAGGGTCTTGGGTTTAACAGGGATATTTCAGGTTTACCTCTCATCTTGTCTTAGTTATTGTTGGTATTTGCCTTCTGAGCAACACTGAATTTTTTTGTATGACATGGGCCACTCTTCTGGTTTAGCTCACTCTTTTTTTTGGTCTTTTTTCTTCTTTGGGGAAGGGGGAATTCTTTGAGAGCCCCCTTACTTTCTAGAAATGTTAACAATTAGGGTTTTTTTCTTTTTTTAAATAATTTATGGGGTATCATATTTTAGCAGAGGAACCTTTCAAAATATCTAGTCTGCTATACTATTGTAAGTAGAAATTATTGAGATTAGATATGCAAAGTGCCAATCTAGGTTACTTTAAAAATATTAATTTTCTTCTTATTAAATTATATTTTACCTACCAATTTGTGTAAGTGTGCTTGACATCGTATGGTTACTTTTTGTGGACACTTTCCTTAATCTCTTCTAAGGGTTTCTATTTTCTGTTATTCTGGAAATAGTAAATTTATGGGAAAATTTAAGTTTTTTGTTGTATATGAGGTAAATGTGTATAATGTTCTGTAGAAGATTGAACCTAGGTAGAATTTATATCTCAGTAGTGATCCAAAGGAATTCTGCTTCTTTCTTCACTTGGTAGTTAACATATTTGGTATATTTAGAGCAGTGGTTCTCAAGTAGAAGGACTCTGCTGTCCCATCCCACACCTCTGAGGGACATTTATCAGTATCTTGAAACGTTTTTCATTATTCCTACTGGCTTGGGCATGCTTCTGGCATTTAGTGGGTAGAGGCCAGGGATGCTGCCCTACCTCCTACAGTGCACAGGACAGCCCCCTCACGGTAAAGAATTCTCTTGCCCAATATGTCGGTAGTGCCTGATTTAGAGAAATGAGGTAAAGATAAATTGTTGATGCTGGTGGCTATATTTGGGAGGAAAGTTTTCCAGGTTTTTTAGAAAAACTGAAAGAAAGCCTTAAGAACTGTTCTTTCATTTTCTCTCTGTAATTCTTCAGCACAGACATTCACATCCATAAAGCCAGGACTAAAAGTCCAAATTTTTTGACTACTACTAGTTAATTGAATTGTTTATTATTTCTTGCAATTTTTTTTCCTGTTACAGAATAAGTAACAAGTTTTCATTGTGGAAAACATGGAGAGAATAGAAAATTATAAATAGAAAAAAAATCATTCAGTTCCATAATCTATAAGCAAAGACTGTTAACATTTTGGGGTATTTAGTTTGTTTTCTTTGCAGATATTTTTAATATAGTTTTGAGAATACTATATAATTTTCATCTTTAAAAAAAACCAAGCATAAGTATGCATAGTTGTACAGTTTTATTGTCGCTTAATCACTTCCCCTTTGATAATGAAGTGTTTGTTATTATTATTATTTTTTTTTAGTATGAGTGATGTTTGATGAACATCTTGTACGCAGTTAAGTTTCAGATTCCTTCTTTAGAATAGATTCCTAAAAGTTTGTTACTGGGTCAAAACACATGAATAAGGTTATTCACAGGTTGGTGAATTTATCTTACTGTCGTCAGTGTATGAGACTACATTTTTTACTACAGCCTCATCAGTCTGCATTCTTCAGAAGAAATTGATAGAGTCAGCCTTCTATTTTTATTTATTTATTTATTTATTCATGCATGCATGCATGCATGCATGCATGCCGTACGCGGGCCTCTCACTGTTGTGGCCTCTCCCGTTGCGGAGCACAGGCTCTGGACGTGCAGGCTCAGCAGCCATGGCTCACGGGCCCAGCCACTCCGCGGCATGTGGGATCTTCCCGGACCAGGGCACTAATCCGCGTCCCCTGCATCGGCAGGCAGACTCAACCACTGCGCCACCAGGGAAGCCCAGCCTTCTATTTTTTTACCAAACTATTTTATAGTCATGTTATATCCACATACAAAGCTTTTGGAAGCTAAAAAAGGGAAAATTTTTGCACTGAAAATACAGTTAATCTACCAGAATTAATGAAATATAAAAGAGTAATTAGAGAAACCAATATGAACAAATGTAAAATTTCCTTGGAGTTACTCAATTTATGTAAGTAATCTGGCCTTGCAAAATTGTGTCTACCAGTTTTGTAAATTGAATCTTATTTTAAGTGCACTGAGAGAGTGCATTTAAAGAAGCTCTGTAATAGGTCTTCTTGTTAAGTGGGAAAATGTCCTGTCATATTGTGGTTATGAGTATGTTATGGTTTTGTTTGTTTCATAAGTGAGAAAATTTGTTCACTTATTTAAGTAATATGAATACCTTCTCTATGCAAAAATGAACATTGTGGTATGGTAGGGCCTTGAGATGTATGAGAGAGTAAGCTATACAGTGCAGTGCTTTCATGAGATTACATCTGCATGTAACTTTAAGAGTCAGGTGGTTCCCTCATTTGATGATTTGAGAAGTACAGGGATATAATTCATTGCTCCAAACTTGCTTATTCAAACATACACCCTTGTAGCAGTGTTTGACATTTCCTTGTTAGAAAGTTATTCCTTTGCTTTTTTTATTGAAAGGATAGTATAAGGGAGATGGAAGGGTAGAGGGTTGGCTGGAACGAGGAGGCAGTATGAGGGAATAAGGAGAGACAGAGATGCTAAATGTGAGGGAGGGAGCAGAGGAATCTGAGAGAACAGTAATAAGCTAATTCCTTTTTAAATTGTTTTGGAACAAGGTAGGACTTGTTAGGGTAAATATCATAAATGAATAAGCTGTGAATATGATGAATTTAGTCTTATTCTCATAATACAGATGAATTGGAAAACAAAATGTCCTGCTTTAAAATTTGCTAAATTTTCACTTTTGGAAATTTAGATGATATCGTTAAAGCCTTAATTTGTGATTGCTAGTTGTAAAGGTACTTGAAAGTAATTCATATGGTAGTTGTTTCTTTATAGTTAAGTTTGGAAGTTTTACTAGGATGAAATTGCTGTGTTCAGTTTCTCCTACTGTGCAATCTTCATATCTGTATTTTATGACTTACCAAGAGCTGGAAGGAAAGTAATTTATTAGTTTAAAACTTAAAGCAAAACAACAGAACCTAACTTAACGTTTCTCCACTTCGAAATGTGAAACAGATAACGTCCAAACCTGACATACCATTGTCACTTTCTCAGGAAATATGAAAATATTTAAATAATAACTTTGAATTCTTTACCATTGAGCCCGTCATATATATATTATTCTCCTTCCATCAGACATACACTAAAGCAATATTTGTGTTTCCATGAATCTCATGTGTTACAGGTACTGTTTGCTTCTAACTAGGTGGTTACTTGAATTTATCTTTAAATATATTATTTAGTGTGGGTCTGACTAAATTTACATTGACATATCTATTGTGGGGCTTAATAGTTTAAGATAACTTTTAAATATTTGTAGTTTATGGAATGAAAACACTGTTCCAAGTTTAAATGTGCTAATTAAAAATGTTTTGAGTTATCTGATACATAATTCTTAAAATACTATAGTTTGTAATAGTAAATCTGTAAAATATTTTATCTTTCAGGCGAGGGTTAAATCCACCACACAGGGTGAAATCCATCTCCATGACAACATTCACACAACAGGAAATTGAATTCCTTCAAAAACATGGGAATGAAGTAAGTGTTTTTTACAATTTTCAACTTTTTTGTTGGTAGTCGTTTTAATAAGATTTAATAAGTTGCTTAGAATGGTGAATTTTCACTGTCTAAAAAGTTATTTTTGTATTCTATATTTAGATGTTATAGAAAGTACTCATTAATAATGTGTTTAGAATTAATGTCTACTACATAAATACTTAACCTTAAACCTGAGATGAAACCTGTGTGTAAACTTTGTCAGTATTGAATGTAAAAGGCATTTTTGGAGGACATCTAGTATTGGAGTAACTGTTAGTTTTTGCTTTAAAAGACAAAATAAGAGAGGGAGAAAGGGAATTAACATTATGGTATTGTAGTAAACTTTTGTTAGGCTGTTGTGTGATCAGCTTTCACTTGAGGACCCCTCTTTCCTTTTTACGTTTTTAACTTTAGATGTATGTGTGATGTTTAATATTGAGCAGGTGCTCAGTAAGGAGGAGGTTAGTAGTTCTGAGGGGGCAGCCTTGCGTCATGAGGAACTCAGTAGAGTAAAGATTTCAGGGGAGCCTTTTCTTTCTACTCTGCTTTAATGGGCTTTCAGGAATTCCATTCTGTTTGTTTGCTTTCTTGTTTTAGTTCCATGTTTTTCTATTAGTAAAAGTGGTGGTCTACTGTTTTTTAAAAAAAACCTGTAAAATTAACAGCGAAAGCAAGAATGTTTTATAATTTGGGGGCAAGGATGAGCCAGTCAACCCAATTGATGAGTAATAGCCATTATTATTTAATAGACACTTGAATCACTTCCTAGAAAGGAAATATTACTTTAGTTGTACTACAGTGGTTGCGTGTTTTTGGGGTGGTTTTTTTTTTTTTGCATGTTTTTGATATGACACAGAAAAGAATTTAAGTCTTAAGATTTTATTAATTTCAATCTTCTTTTTCACCCTCAGAAGATACATGCAAGCATTTTGTACTCTGCCTCTTTTTTTTCCCTAACACTTTGATAGTAGCATCTTAAACTTGCTTGTCTACTTGTGATTCATGTGTGTATATGGTTCTAAAGTAGTAAAGAAGTGTAAATTTAAGATTGTGAAATATTTTTAAATACATGATTTAGAGAATTGAGCACACACTTTGAAGTTTCCAGATTTTGCCGATAAAAAATTATCTTGAGTAATCAAGTTCCAGACTGATGTAGGTACATTACAGGAAAATCTAAAGCAAGATGAAAAGGCAGAAGGTGTGTAATGACAGTAAGTGTAGAAATGTATTTTTGGATTAAAAGACAATTTGAACTATTTGTATAAAGTTTGGGATTAGCCTAGCAGTGCATATTTTAAATTACTTTCTTAGAATTTTGGCCTTCTATGCAAAATTTTGGACATCAGAATGGAGTCAGAAATGAAAAAATATCTGTTCTTAGATTAAAAATCAATTGACAGTAGATAAAGTCAGAGTAGTAGAACTGGAAAGGTAACAAACAATGCATTGGAGAAGTAAGTAAAAAACATTCAAACCTGTCAGTAGATAAGATTAGGTGGAGACTGGTTCCAAAATACTACGATTGAAGGACCTTTTTTTTCTGAAATTGTGCTAAGTACACTGGACATGAGACATACTGTCTTAAAAAATTTTTAAGTGTAAAATGTAGTATTAACTATAGGCAAAGTGTTGTAAATGGATCTTTAGAACTTACTCATCTTGCATAACTGAACTTTATACCCATTGAATAGCAACCACCATTCTATTTTCTGCTTCTGTGAGTTTGAGTGTTTTAGATGCCTCATTTAAGTGGAGTCATGTAGTACTGTTCTTCTTTGACCGGCTTATTTCACTTGGCATAATGTTCTCAAGGTTCAGCTGTGCTGTTGCGTATGACAGGATTTCTGAAGGAAGTTATTGACTGTAATATCAAAATAAATTTAGAATATATGAAAAGAAATTTTAGGTAACTCATTATATCAAATAATAGAAACAAAATACAAATAATAGAGATGATGGATGGACTTATGAATCTTAAATCCTAAAAAGAGTCATGCAAATTAATAAGCCATTTAAATTTAAAGCCCTCACCATGGCAGTCACTGTACTAGGTACTTGGATACAGTTATAGAAATGTCACATAGGCTTAGCTGACATAGAGCTCATGGTCCAGTTAGGGAGACAGGTATGTAACAGATAATTACAACAGTGTGTTAGATAATTAATGATAAAGAATAAGAAGTTTCAGAAGTAATGTGGAAGGAGGGACTCAATCTGTTGGTGAAAAGGAGAGGATTGGGAAGATCTCATAGAGGGGGCTGAATATTTGCTGGCTTTTGAGGGTGACTAGGACTTAGGCTGGCAGGAAAAGATATTGCAGGCAGACGAAACACAGTGCACAAAGAAAAGAGAAATTTGCAATGGTTCTTACTGCTGGAAAGTGTACCAACCATTTAATTGCTTGTTAAGGGAGAAAAACATACTTTCTTGTGTCCCTAAGGGCATCTGAGAACCAAAGTATTGGACTAGGTATATTTGATTCTTTACAATATTAGCAATATCTGTGTTCTTAAAATTTCAAGAGATGTATAGAAGGTGAGGATTGATATCATGAAATGCAGGATGATTGGTACAACTTAATAAAAACCTATAGACTTGAAGTGCAAGTACTTTATTATCAGTTTATCTTATTTAAACATTTAAATCTTAAGTATAACATGCATAGAGAAAAAATACAGATCTTTATTTTTTGTTTCAAATTATGTTGCTGTATTTGCACTGTGTGTTATCTCTCAGTAGTCTGGAAAGGACCATACTCAATCATATAAATTTTGGATTAAAAAGAAGGTACTGTCATACATCTTGTGCATGAATGGGTTCATGCCTGAAGTTAAAAGATCGAAAAGTATATTAACTGGCAGAAGTCTTGGATCTTCTACCCTTATGAGGATGTTTTAACGTTCTGAGGGGCATGTTTGGTTGTTACGATTAGGGAATGTTGCTGGCTTAAGCAGGCAAGCACCTTGGTTGCTGGATGATTCACAAGGTGTTGAATAGAGTTAACCTATATTCCACATGCTTTGGATGTTCTTCCAGACCTTTATAAGCGGGAAAAACCTTTTTACAGTCGGTCTGCATGTATAACTTAAATCTGTTTTATATGTTTTCATTAATAGTCGTGAACAACTTATTGCCAGAAGTCATGCTGCCAAGTCCAGAATCAAGTGTGGGAGGGGACTACCAAGTTACAGGGCAGAGGGCTTGGATACAGGAAGCCATGAATTGAGACCGTCGATGCAGTGACTTGACACATTTGTATATCTGGGAAAGATTTCACTTTTCATTGAGAACTTTACTAAGAATTGTTCACTGTTTTTGGCAAGTCACAGAACTGATGGCAGCACTACTCACGCCATTTGAGTCATTAATAAAGTCCATCTGAATTGGTCTGAGTTGGTAGCTGTGGTAATAAGCAGATGATGTTACTAGTATTTATAAATATGTATCACGGACACCCTTGATGTTTATAACATCATTAGTATCTACAGATATAGTTTACAAGTTACTTGAATATTACTTTAGAATGCTTAGGCTCCTACAGTGTGTTCATTGGAGGAGATATGTACATTATCAGGTTATAGAACATACTTGCCAGGTGTTAGTAAAATATTTTATAGCAAAGCACTATGTGTTTATTGGTGTTGACATTTTTTCCAAAAGTCAGATATTTCACAAAAAATTTCCACACATTTATCTTGTAATGCTTTCTTTTGTGTCATGATGTTACTTTAAAAAAATCGTTAGTGGTTTGCTCCATATGCCCTCTTTTATGATGTGGGTCAACCACGGTCCTCTAGTTGAAGGAATTTCACTATTGGGTTAACTTCTGATTATCAAACTTAATGGAAGGAAGGCTGGCTAACAGTGCTATAGATAATTCAGTAAAAGGAAAATGTAGAAGTAATTTTATTTTGAACCGTATAGTTTTTCTTTTCTAGTAATAAATTAATCTTCCTAATTATGTTTCAGGACTGAGAGTAAAAAGATTACTGCTTATGCTCCACAGGCATAAAATCTACATGTAGAAATAAAATCATGCATTGATTGACAGTATTTGATCATCTTTATGCTAGATTAAAAAAAATAACCCCCAACCCAGAAGCTAAAGCTTTAAAAAAATCCTTCTTAAACAGTAGACCCATAAGGTAAGGTGTGCTTTTCCCTGGTTAACATTCATGATTGATTAATTTTTCTTTTTTTTTAAATTAATTTATTTTTTATTTTTTATTTTTGTCTGTGTTGGGTCTTCGTTTCTGTGCGAGGGCTTTCTCTAGTTGCGGCGAGCGGGGGCCACTCTTCATCGCAGTGCGTGGGCCTCTCACTATCGCCGCCTCTCTTGTTGCGGAGCACAGGCTCCAGACGCGCAGACTCAGTAGTTGTGGCTCACTGGCCTAGTTGCTCCGCGGCTTGTGGGATCTTCCCGGACCAGGGTTTGAACCTGTGTACCCTGCATTGGCAGGCAGATTCTCAACCACTGCGCCACCAGGGAAGCCCCATTCTTCATTCTTGAAGCAGAGATTTGTTAATCATCTACCATGTGCCAGGGATTGTCCTTGGGTGCTAGGGATACTGTCCATGATTCGTGCCCTCAGGTAAAGCTTACAGTCTAGTAGGGGAGAGAGACAGTAAAAATCTTTTTTTTTTTCAGTTCCATTTTGGTATAAGAGTGAGAAAGGGCTTCAGTTTAGAGTTGTAAATGCTTGGGATTATGCAGACAGTTTTTTTCAAGAAGTTATACTTATGGCTTAAATAGGCTTTATTTTATGAGACAGCTCTTTAGGCCTTTTGAGTAGTTAAATTGCATCTTTGGGAAGATTGGAGCTATTTTATAATCAGAAACAAGCATTGCCACAAAGAAAAATATTTTGATATCTAAAAAATTTAAAATTCCAAATTCACATGCTGTGACAATTTTGCTGGAATATTCAGGTATCATTTTATGATATGTTATACTCAATCTATTATGCTGTTAAACAGGACACTAGTGGTTATTTCCTAAATCATCTTGTCTTATAAACTTATAATAAGTGATGGTCATTGTCAGTACAGAACAGTGGACTCTGTAAAGTAGAAGGCCAATATGAGAAAGAGCCCGTAGGCCATTATCATAGTAAAGACAATGAGCTTTTGAATTAATCCTGAATCAGGGCATGGAACTGTCAGGTAGTTTCAAAGTGTTGTATTCATTTCTTTTAAGTTTGATTAAAAATTAAACAGTCTAACCCAAACTGCAGCTCTGTAGGGAAATTGATAAAATATGGGCCGGGCCTATTAAAAGAGTACTTGAAGTGGTCTTGTGCAGAAAGGATTGGATTTGGACTTGGAAGGTTGAGAACGATGGACAAGATGCCTCTGAGCCTCAATTTCTACAAGTGTAAAATAATAACAGTATCTTAATATAGAAAGGCTAGAATAATTTGAGCTCAAGCAACCTGTGAAAGTTCCCAGCATATTTCTTATAGAATAATATAGATATTCAGATGTTTGTTGAATCAGAATCTAAGATAGTAGAAGGTATAGAAGGATTATCAATATTTTTTTTTTGACTTTTTGCTCAGAGTGGTTTCATTAGGGGAATTTTTCAGTTTTCTTAGAATACAGTAGCATCATTTACATTAATTTTAGGTTATATATTTAAACTCTTGGAGCATATTAATTTTATGCTGAGCTTAAATAATATTAGTAAAATTTGGGAGTTATTTTAGTAACAGCATATTAAATGTCATTATTGAGTGGCAGAGTTAAGTTACATAGTCATTACTCCAGGGTCTACAATTACCTTGCTGTCTGTACAGAGATTGGCAAAACTGTTTCTGTAAATGGCCAGATGGTAAATATTGAAGGCCACCTACATACAGTCTCTGTTGTATATTCTTGTTAGAAAAAATCTTAAAAAAGTAACCCTTTAAATATGCATAAACCAAATAATCAGGGGCAGTACAAAAATAGGCCAGTAACCCAAATTTGGTCTGCAGGTGGTTGATTATAGACTCCTGGTCTATGGAATTCCAAAGTTTTCAGTTCTCAATATAAATTCTTTTATAACCTTGCTTCTTTTCCTAGTTAATCTTTTTCTTGCTTCATTACCAATAGAAATGTTTGAACGCCAGTGGTTTCTGGTTTGTTTTCTATATATGCTGTCTGTATTCCACTTTTCTTGCCATTTTGCTCAAGCTGAATTATTTATCCTGAATCTGTTTTTCAAGACCTATCAAAGTTTTTACCCTTCCATCAAGTCTTTCAGGAGTATTTTAGCCCACAGGGACAACCCCCCCCCGCCCCCATACTTTAAGCTTTTTTTTTTTTTTAATATAGCACTGACTCTAAGATTTTACACAAATTTTTTTTATTGCTCTCATAGTTTCTTCTGTATTGGTCTTACATTATAGACATTTCCATGACATAATCTTATATACTTCTTCATTATACCTAGAGCAGTGAGAATGTATGAATGTGTGTGTTTGTGTGTGTTTGTACATATATGTAAATGTGTGTGTATTTTATTTTAAATTTTATTTTATTTTATTTTATTATTATTATATTTGTAAAAATTCCTGGGCTTTACTCCTCAGAGATTCTGACCCTGGGTGTGGGGTGAGGCAGAGGAGTGTCTGTCTGCATTTTCAGCCAGAAGCCCCATGTGATTCTGTTGCTGATGGCTACAGACCACCTTTTGAGAGAACCAGTATAGTAACTAAAGGCTCCATCCAGTCTAGACTCAATAATCTGTGGTCTAGTTTCGGCACCACTAATTGATAAGCCTTGTTACCTTGGGGAAACTACTTTTCCCAGAGCTTCATTTTCCCTTGTACACTATGGGAAGTACCTGTCCTGCCTATTTGATGAGGTTGATTTGAAGGTAGTACATGTGAAAACATTTTGAAAACTGATGTATTATGTAGATGTAAGATGTCAGTTTTAAGTGCAAATGTACTTTTTCATTGACTTCTAATTCTAAGCTCAGGGGGAAAAAAAGTATCATATAGGAAAATGGTGTGCTTTGAACTGAATTTAGTTTAGGGAGATTTTTGCAGAATTACAGTCAATATGATGGTATTAATCAGTATGAAAAGTTAATTCAATAATAATAGTAACATTTCAAAAATTTTTAACTAAAAATATGTAATTATTTGAGAGACTAGCTTCCTAGTGAGATATTTGAGGTTTAAAACCATCTAGCTAAAATATCGAAGCATGTTCTGTATTAAAGATGCTATTTGTTTAACTTCTGCATATTTATGAAGAAACACATATTTTAAAGTCTGGCCTCTATTTTGAAAGAAAGGTGAGGTTAAGAGTTTCTAAAAATTCTGCTGAATCAAATCAGTAATGACATAGTAATCTTTAAAATATTCAGAGTGCATTCTTTGATATTAGTTGTTGGCTTTCAGAGAAATATCTAATAATACTAATTAACAAAAAGAATGTTGGAAATGTTATCTTTGTTTTGTGCATATTGTAGCTTGTTGATCTTTCTGAATGATGACTGAAAACTCAAGAGTATTGTAGAAGGAGCTGGATGGTAGTTTGTAACTACTCTGAGCATTTATTTAACATTTTATTGCATTTTTATCCCAGGTCACATTATTTATTTCCTTCTAACTCTTTGCTTCAGCCATTCTAGCTTCCTTTCATCTCTCAGCTTTTGTTTCTTTCTTTCTTGCCATTAAGTATGTTATCTTTAAAAAAAAAATCTTACTTGAATCTAATTAAAAATAAAATTATTCATTCTTTTTGTTCTTTTTTAAGCTTTTTGTTGTGGAGCTGCTCATATATCTACACAGTAGACAGAATAATGTACCAAACTCCTGTCCCTTTTTTATTATGTGAAGCAGATCTGAGACATACAATTTTCCTCTGTAAATTCAGGAACTAGATGTTATCTCTAAAAAAGGACTTTAAAAGAATATATAACACCATATCGTTTTCATATCCATAGAAATTAATAGTAATCTAATTACATAGCCAGTGTTCAAGTTTCCTTTTATTTCATAAATTTCCTTTTTTCTCTTCCCTTAAGCATATGTTTGAATATAGAGATGCAAGTAAGGCTCACATGTTATGAGTGGTTAATATGGGTTTTGAAACTCTGACAAAGGAAAGGATTGGAGGCTAGATGGGTCAGACTTTGGCCTGCCTAGGCCTGGCTGGGACCAGGCAACTGCCTGGGGCCTGTACCACTTGGTCTGTGGGATAGAGTCAGGTTTGTGCTGGGACAGTGGGGGCCTCAGACCAGGTGGTTACTCTGGGGCTGGATACATTGTAACTGGGGGCACTGCCAGCTCAAGTTCCTGGGAAACATAGCAGTTGAGGTGAATTCCAAGCTTTGCAGTCAAACTCATAGTACAAGTTCTCCCGGTACATATCTGAGTTGTAGTCTTTCACATGTGTCTTCCATTGCTCCAGCATCACCTGCTACCAGGCTGCTGAAAATCAATGTTGGGTTCTTACTGTAGAGCAGGAATGCTAGTTGGTTGCTAGGACCAACCAGCAACCAACAACTGGCATTCATCTTGGCAACAGAAGATGCCATCTGGATGCAGGGTGCTTTATGAGCTGGTGAGAAGGAACTTAAGCTCTGGGGCCATAGATTTTTGAGGAATTGTTGATGACATCGAAGGTTTTTTGGTTCTGTTTCATGAAATTCAAGCCATCCTGCACAGGCAAGATCATCTTTGGGTAGTAGTAGCCATAGGCCATGCCCGGCAGGAACTTCTTAGATTTAGATGGTATCTTTTGTCAGTTTTCTCCTAGACCATGGGCTCCACCAGTTCCCCAGGGATGATCTCTTACTGGCCTGTGATGCTAGGATTTTCCCAACGATGGGGTGGCTGTGAGCAGTCATCTTCTGGCACCGGAACCTGTCCTGCTTTGTGCCACCTAACTGCAGTATGGTGCCATAAGTCTTACTGAAGGTGAGCAAGGTCTCCTGGTAGTGTGAGCGCTGTAGCTGCTCTGCTTGAGGGGGGCCTGGTTGGGTTGCCTGCTAAGTTGTCTCTCATACCCCCCTCTCATGGATGGCCATAGCAAGATCTTGTCCCCGGCAGAGGCTGCTCAAAGCCACAGCACAATGGCCATATTTGGCTGTCTTCTGCCCCCCAACTCTCAACATTTTATTATGAGAAATACATAAAACTTTAAAAATTATGCAGGCACATTAAACACGGTGCTGTATTTGCATTAGCAAATATCTGTGTGTGTCTCCATTAGGTCATCCACCTTATATTTTTCTTGCATTTCAAAGTAATTTGCAAACATTAGTTCATATCACCCATAAAATCTTTTGTATATTATTAATTAGAATTCGATATTTGTTAAGATTTTTTTGAGGTATAATTTATGCACAGTGAATGTAAAAGTCTTAAGTGCACCTTTGGAAGAGTTTTGATAAATATATCCAGTTTGGTAACCCAAAGTCCTATAAAGATATAGAACATGACCATCATTCCCCCAGAGTTCCCCTAACATCTCTTCCTGTTCAGTCCCTCCCCTTTCCAGAGGCAACCACTGTTTTGATTTTTATTCATACTCGTATAAAGAAAATAATTAAGAATGTGCTTTTTTTGTTCTACAAATAACAAATACTGGAAAGCGTATGGACAGAAGGGACCCCTCCTACACTCTTGGTAGAAAGGTAAATTGGTGCAGCTACTATGGAAAGCAGTATGGAGGTTCCTCAAAAAACTAAAAATAGAGTTGTCCTATGATCCAGCAATTCCTCTCCTCGACATATATCCAGACAAAACTATAATTCAGAAAGATAGATGCATCCCTATGTTCATAGAAGCACTATTCACAGTAGCCAAGACATGAAAACAACACGTGTCCATCAGCAGATGAATGAATAAAGATGTGGTACATATACACAATGGAATACTACTCAGCCATAAAAACGAATGAAATAATGCCATTTACAGCAAACCTGGGGGACCTAGAGATTATTGTACTACGTGAAGTAAGTCAGAAGACTTATCATATGATATCAAGTATGTGTGGAATCTAAAAACAATGTTACAAATGAACTTACTTACAAAGCAGAAACAGACTTAGAAAACAAATTTATGGTTACCAAAGGGGAAAGGTGAGGGGGAACGATAAATTAGGAGCTTGGGATTAACATATACACACTGCAATATATAAAATAGATAATCAACAAGGACCTACTGATTGCCTTTCTTTCGATTATGGATCACACTCTCTTGTGTATCTAGTGATTTTGGATTATATCTAGAGCATCGGCAAATGGTAGGTTGTAGAGCCTCTGGGTTCTGTCTTGTTTGTCCAGAAAGTATTGGTTTTGTTTGTTTTGTTCACTTTTTACTTTAGCAAACTCTGCCTCTCCTGGTGGGAGCCAGTTGAAATCTCTGTTCAGTTCTTTTAGTCCTTAATTGAACTGCTTTGAATTGTCCCTGTACATGCCTCGATCAAGGGTGAGCCAGAGATTTGTGCAAAGTTGTTATGCAGGTTTTGCAGCTCTCCCTTCTTGGACATACCCTTCACTTTCCAGTTGCTGTGGTTGTGAACTCTGTCTTTAAGCTTTTAGATTTGTGGATTTCTCCTTGAGTTTTGGCAGCTCTGCTTGGCAGAGGTCTGCTTTCAAATGATGATCTTTAAAAACAGAGTAGGTACTTAGTGCTGTTTCTTTCTTACAGGTGTTGACTCTTCTCCAGAATCTGTTTACCTGTGGTTGCTTTCTAGTGCCTTCTGATAATTCTTATAATGTGTGCTGAGTTTATAGTTGTTAATTTCTGGGAGCTGGGTTTTAATTTGAGCTACACTGATGTTACTGGAAGTGGAACCTGCTCTGCTTGTCTTTAAACCTTTTTTTTTATTCTATAAGTTTCCCTTCAGTTATTTACTCCTATTCTCTCTCCCCTCCCTTTTTCCCTTTCTCAGCTCAGTCATTTTTCGGTAGTCCCACTATCACGATTTTGCTGATTCTGTCCATGCAGTGTCAGTGTTCCTCTGTCATCTCAGTTCCCTATAAATTGATAGTCGTATCTAGTAGCTTCCTAAGATTCACATTTAATTGAGGGAAGAGGGAAGACTCAGTGTTACATAGGTTAGATGGTGTGTTCTTTTGTGGAGAAACACATTTTCGTGTTTTTGTCTGTGTTGAGAAGGGGTGGCTAATACTCTGCCTACATCCATTAGTAGGGATTGTCAAATGGTGATAACTTAGTCTGGGAACCTGTAAGGGGATCCTTGAGACCTTTACAGGGGTTCTCTGAGGTCAAACATTTTTTTAATAATAATTTTAAGACTTGATTTGCTGTATTTACTCCCAGTCTCATGAGTATACAATGGAGTTTTCCAGAAGCTACATAACATAACAATGCAGAAGCTAATCAGAAATCAGCTGTCTTCTATTTAAACAGGTATTAATGAAATTTGCAAAAAATGTAAAGCAGTGTCACTCTTCTTGCTAATTTTTGCTTTAGAAAATATAGCTATTTTTACAATTAAAAGTTAGTTACATTAACATACAATAGTTTTATTGCTGTTAAAAGTACATTAATATTGCCTAGGATGTGGGAGTAGGGGTAATGTAGAGCGACTGCTAATGGATATGGGATTTCTTTAGACGATAATAAAAATGTTCTAAAATTGAGCTGTGCTGGTGGCACAACTCTTGAATGTACTAAAAACATTAAATTGTACACTTTAAATAGGTGAATTATATGTTATACAAATTATATCTCAATAAAGCTTCTAAAAAGTAAAAAAAGTACATTAAAACTGTTTCTCATAAATATCACTAGATAGAGTGCACATAAACAAAGCCATTTATGGTCCTCAACATTTAACTGTTTCCAAAATGAGTTAGTTCTGTAGCATCTCCCACAGTGACCAATCAGGGTGTGTGTGTGTGTATACAATAAATTGGTCATATATATATCACTGTGAAATTGTTTATTTGACTTATTTTAGTCAGTAGCAGTTATTCTTGTTGATGTTCAGTTGTCCCCTTTGGACAGTTAGATAATCTGTTTTGGAAAGCTACTATAATTTACCACTTCTGCAAATCTCATTTTTACTTAGAAGAGCTTTCCCTAAATTTTCCTTTTCCTCTTTTTATATTAACCTGTGAGCCATCTGTCTATTTGCAAATATTCAAAGAAAACTAAATGTTTCTTTTTCTCATGATTGATTTATGTAGAATATGGTACGGATCACGTTTACTTCAGAGACTTGTTTTGCATTTGGGCCAGTTAATCTCTCTGTTCCTTTGCCAAGGGCTACATTCCCAACCTTAGTCAACTGCCTGGCAAATGCATGCTTTCAGTCACCAGGACAACCAGACAATAGAATGTCAGTCCAAATCAATCACTATTATTGAGCCTTAGATGAAGCTAAACAGTGGATGAGTAGTGTTCATGCTAGAGGTGTTGCTCTGGTGTTGATGCTATCCCTAAACCATTGATAATCCTTACATTGATAGTTCTTACTTCATATCAAGACAAGTAAATAAAACTTCTTAATATTCAGTTCTAAATGAAGTATCAGACCAACTTGCCCATTCTCCTCCCTTGCTCACCTCTGTGTTTATTCTTGTTATATTCTGAAAAACGTAAAAAAATCTCTCCCTGTAGGGAGAGAAACATAAACCTTTGGTAATTTTTCCTTCTTGGCAAGCTTGCTTATCAGTTTCATACTGTCTTAGGGAATGAGAATGCTTTGCTTTAAGAGACTTCACAAATTAAGTTTAGAACAAATGGAACCAAAACGTTGGTGGGAATTTTTTTTTAATACCATTTTAGAAAATGGTTCTAAAGTTTATCCAAAAGCTCAAAAAAAGTAAAACTAGCTGGAAAGAATTTATAAAGCAAGGAGTAAATAGGATTGGCTCTAGTAGATACTAAATGTGTGCCTGTGTTTATAGGCAGTAATTTGCAATGTAAACTTGAAGTAATTAATTACAGTAATCTGAAGCTAGTGCAGGGCCTAGTAGACTAGATCTGTAGACTAGAACCTGAGATATACTATAATCCTTATGTATATTAAATATGTATATGAAGTTATTATAAAATAAATTAAGTTCAGCAGTCTGCTGTGGAAGGAATTTGTTATTCAGTAAATGGAGAATCAATTAGAATGTTAACTGACATGGTACACCAAAATAAATTTAAGAAAAATTTTAGAGTTAGGAAGCCATAAAAATATAGAAAATAGTCTCAAAGTATTTCCCTACAAGATACTTATTAATCTTAAGGGGAAAAATAGTGACTTTACTGTGGAGAAATCTGGCCTATATTGTTATAACCAAGTGATTAAAGTTAACATCACCAGGAATGGGACAAACTGACATCATGTGCTTCCTGATATGATGCACTGGGAAGGATACAACATCACTTATGTGGTATTCCTTCCCAAAATGCATAACATAACTTTAATTATGAGGAACCTAAATTAAGGAACGTACTATAAAATAACTGACTTGTACTCTTCAGAGATGTCAAGGTCATTAAAGACAAAAACAGAGTAAGGAACGGTTCCCGATTAAAGGAGACAAGAGGGCTTCCCTGGTGGCGCAGTGGTTGAGAGTCCGCCTGCCGATGCAGGGGACACGGGTTCGTGCCCCGATCCCGGAGGATCCCACATGCCGCGGAGCGGCTGGGCCCGCGAGCCATGGCCGCGGAGCCTGTGTGTCCGGAGCCTGTGCTCCGCAACGGGAGAGGCCACAGCAGTGAGAGGCCCGCGTACAGCAAAAAAAAAAAAAAAAAAAAAAAAAGAGACAAGACAGTTATGGATACTGTACCAGGAGAACTTTTTCCATTTGCTGTTAAGGATACTGTTAAGATAATGGTTAGTCTGTGGATTAGATAGTAATAGTATAAAGTGTTAATTTCCTGATTTTGATAATTGTGTTACGGTTATAGGAAAATGTCCTCATTTTTAGGAGATACACATTTAGAGGTAAAAGGTTCATGTCTGTAATTTAAATGGTTCCAAAACTTTTTTTGGAGACAGAATGATAAAGCAAATGTTAATCTTAGAGACTCTAGGTAAAAGTTTCATGTCTGTAATTTAAATGGTTCCAAAACTTTTTTTGGAGAGAGAATGATAAAGCAAATGTTAATCTTAGAGACTCTAGGTAAACAATACATGGGACTTCTTTCCACTACAATTGCAACTTTTCTGTAAAACAGATTATTTCATAACTAAAAGGCAGGCAAAACTAAATGGTAATGTTTAAGGTTAGCTGACTACATATTTAACATTTAAACGTGTGGAGACTTTATAGACTAAAAGCAATGGAAGAAATCACAAAAGTAAAAATTGGCAAATTTAGCTAAAACATGGAAACTTACTAAAGACATAGAATACAAAATTGAAAGAGCAGTACAGGGTAATTTACATATGTCATCTTAGTTTGATAAAATAGGGCAGTTGATAATCTTTCTCCAAATTACTTGTCCCTTTGCTAATATACTAAATCTTACATTTATAAAGCTGTTTATAATTTATAAAGCACATTCATGAATAGATGTGTTTAGGAGGTGGGGGGCAGCTTAGCAAGCTCATACTCCTTACTGAAGAAAGGGGGGGGAAGACTCCCTCTCCTGGGAAAACCACAAAACACACACACAACACACAAAACACACAGCTGTTTGGACTAAGAATGGATGCCTAACCCTAGGGGCCAGGGACTAATCAGATCCTCTCTTACGAAATTGAATTAAGGTTCACAGAGGCTGGATTGAAAAGATGAATCACTTAACCAAAAAGGCAGTATGTAGTTGGGCCATGTGAAGTCTTAACAAGAAAACAGGGAAAAAGAAATTGTACTAAGATAAGCAAGAGCAGGGATTAGACATAGTATGAGAAGCAAAAGTGATAAACTATGTGTTTGCAGGGGGCGGGGTGTGGAGAAGGACTTTGGAAACAGGTAATCAGACTGCCTAGGTCCCAGATGGCTTCCTGTTTGCAGCGCAGGTTCCCATGTTTTAAGTGTTACTGTTCACTTTGCATAAACTTGTTTTATCTGATCAAATGTGGCTGAGTTTTGGTTCTTTGCAACCTACATGGAATGCAATTCTGACGTTAGAGACATTAAATAAAACAAGGCATGAGAGTGTGCTGTGAGTTGTATATACTGACTTTTACCATAGGTGTCTGAATTAGATCTGCTGGTCTCCTTCACAACTCACAAACACTTGCAGTTAAGGTTTATTGCTATTTCCACTTCATTTAATTTCTCTCTAGTATCCTAAATATTTTCTTCTTTTATCTTTTCTATTTCTTTGTAATTATCAGTTATTTTGAAAAGTGTTACTCTCTCCCTGAAACTTGAACTATGGTACTTTTCTCCTTCATTCTCAAGTGAATGGGTATGTATAATAAATTGGCCCTTAGGTAGTCCTCACTCTTGGAAAGTTCTTCCTGCAGGGAAAGGCTTCTTTCATTTTATGTTCATCTCTCTGTTGTTATTCCCCATGCACATTATAACACAGACTTCAAAAACAGGCTTTTATTTATTATACTATTTAAATCATTATTATTCTTGGATGCTGGGATGGTATCATAGTAAGTCCACGTTGCACGTAATTCAGGCATCGGCAAGCTTTTTCTATAAAGAGCCAGGTAGTAAATATTAGGCTTTTGTATCATACAGTCTCTGTTGCAACTACCTAGCAAAGCAGCCCTAGACAATAGATAAACAAGCAGACATCGCTGTGTTCCAGTGAAACTTCAGCTGTAAACACAGGCTGTAGGCCAGATTTAGCCTGGGAGGTGTAATTTGCTAACCTTTGGCCTAAATTTGATTTGAGAATTTGGATCAGTGAATTTATTACTTCTGCGTAAGTTGGTAAGCTGAATGTTCTAGGTCAGCATGTATATTTTAGATGGAACGAAGGGGAAAAAAAGATAATTTCTACTGTATATATATTTCAGGGCTGTTAGGAAGTTGCTTCCACCCATGCACCAGATATTTATTTAGTGTCTGCTCTATGTTTGGCAGGCACTGAGAATACAGATAGTGGGGAATCGGAGAGAAGGTTCCTGCCACGTGAAATTTACATTTAGAAGTTGTGAGATAAAGGTCTGTGAAAATAAATAATACATTGTGATAACATGTATATGAGTTTTGGTGTGGGGAATGTTACCCCTTTGGAATGGGTGGTCAGGAAAGACTTTATGAGGGGGCCTTTGTGGCTGGAAAGAGCGATGATGTAAGATGAGTTTGCAGAGTTAATCAGGCGTGAGATCCTATGGGGCCCAAACAGGTGGTGATGAAGGATTTGATTCTTAGGCTAAGGAAGCCATTATAAGGTAGTTCATGCTTAAATTAAAAAACAACAACAACAAACTAGGATTAAATAAATTGGATTTGATGTCTCATAAATCTGATATTCCCTCACATACCCAAATTATCTGTCTGGTTCACAAAGGCTCTGGTGTCTCGGTGACATACACATACAGCTTGTGCATGCCTGTTTTCAATGACTCAGTTGCATATGTTCTAATTCTTGCTAAAACATTTTTTAAAACCAAATTTTAAGATGGAATATACCATACAGTCTTCAAAAGATGTAAATAATTGCAGGACTATCTGTTTCTTTGCAAAAGGCATATGGATAGTGTTATTTCTTTAAGCACTATTAATGAGAATAAATCCTTTATAGATAGGTCATCACTGAGAAATACCTGTCAGCTGTTGACCTAGAAATACTAGCATAGTCGTGCTCATGTAGACTTGGGTGAGTGTAGAAAATTTTAATCATGTACTTGTTTTTTCAGTATTTAACTTAAATCATGACATATATATGAGATATTGTTTCTGATTGTTAATTTTTAGGACAAAATAAGGCAAAAACCCCCCCAAAAACCCTTGTTTTCCCTTTTAGGGAAAAATGTTATGTTGCTGATAGAATTTGTGTAGGTCTATCATAACTCTCCAGAGAGCTTCTAATGTTAATATTTATTTCTGCTAAATTTTTCTTTCTGCTTCCAAAAAGTGGATGTTAGTTACTTGCTCATGAATTTTTCAGTTCTTTAAGTTTCCTTCTTTTTTTTTTTTTCAGTACGTGGGCCTCTCACTGTTGTGGCCTCTCCTGTTGCGGAGCACAGGCTCCGGACGTGCAGGCTCAGCAGCCATGGCTCACGGGCCCAGCCGCTCCGCGGCATGTGGGATCTTCCCGGACGGGGACACGAACCCGTGTCCCCTGCATCGGCAGGCAGACTCTCAACCACTGTGCCACCAGGGAAGCCCTAAGTCTCCTATTTGTTCCTATATTTTATGGGCAGTACTGTTAACTGCTATAATTATATCTAACAGAAGAAGGCACTCCATCTCTCTACTAAGGAGAGAAAGGACAGAAAGGAGTCTGAACTCTAGTTGATGTGTATAGGTTGGCTTAATGAAAAAAGTTTCTCTACTTCCAGAGAATCTTTCTGTCCTTTCCTTATTTTTATATCTTTGGACCTAGAGGTTGCAAGCAGGGTCATGTCATATTGTTTATTCTTTGTATCTCTTTTGTGAAAATAAGGGGTTGTCTGAATCTTAAAGGTAAGTATCCATTCCAGCAAGTTTCCACTCTATTTTGTTGTCCCTGAGAGGATTATAAAAGTGTAACATGTTATCTCTATTCATATCTATTTGTCTGATGCAACACTGTTTTCTTACTCTTCTTTTTATATGTGAGTAATTGAGAATTAGTATGGATGTTCCCTATTCTGGTGTTCATAATTGAGTTTGTGAAACTGCCTGCACTGCATGTATTTACTATCATGATTTAGGTTCGGTGCTGCATAGCTTTCAGCTGCCCTTCTAGCTCTGTCTCCAAGCACCTGGTTTGTCTGGATACACAAATGGGTTTTCTTGCTTCCTGGCTTCTGGGGTGGTGGTGGGGGGCGTTCAGCTGATGGAGAACATTGTCAGCAGACCAAAGAAAGGAAGGAGGGAAAGGTTAAGATAAATTTACTTCCTTAACTTCTTTCATGTGGGATTTCTGTAGCCTGGCTGCCTCCTTTCATTGAAGGTCAAAACTCCCATCAAATAGCCCTCTTAGTTTTAAGGTTGCCAACCACTTCCTCTCCTCCTACCTTCACTGCCAGTGGGTGGTGGTAGGTCCTCCTGTTGCTAACCCTGGGACACTATACTCTCACTTGTGATTTCCTTACAGCCTACCTACACTTTAAACAGTCTCTATTAAACTTCTCAAATTACCCAAATTGAGTGTGCCATCTCTTTCCTAAGGCAACCCTGACTGATAAATATACTTTAAAGTATTTTAGATTCTGTCAGTGGTTATTGTGATTGCAATCCTAAGTGGATTAGCACTAGAATAAGGGAAAAAATTATTCTGACAGTTTCATGAACTTATTCTGTTGGTTGATGTGTGATTTTATTTTTAATTCCTCCATAAGATCTGGTTTTGGGTAGTATCGGCCTGGTTACTGAGCACTTAATATGGCACAACCCATTGTTTTAAGCATTGTGGGGAATTCAGAAGTAGGTGAGACACATGCTCAGTAATTCTAATAAAAAGGAGTTTGTGGTAAGTTTCATGTGAGAATTACAAGTGCTATAGTAGTTCAGAGAGGTTGATTGTTCCATTAAGACCACTTTGATTCCATCTGCAGCAGGACTGAAGAGAGACCTACAGTTTCCTGTGTTTCTGGTAAGGCCTGTATTTCCCAGTCCTTGCTTACTTCATCACCCCATAACACACCAATGCAAACCACATAAGATACCAGGCCCCAAAGTAAGAATAACTAATACTATTTAAAATTCACTTATATATACCTGTTCTGAGTAGACAACATATTAACTCATTTAACCCTTCCAACATCTCAGTGAAGCAGGTTCTCTTACCTGAGTTGGAATTCACATTAAGGCAGTCTGATTTCCTAGTCTAGGCTCATAACTACCATACCTACAATATTATTCTCTAATTAAAACTATCCACCTCTCCAGAGAGATCATCAAAACGAATCCATCATATATGCAGCCCTTTCAAATGATGACTTTTAGGTATCCTCGTTGCTCCTCAGTGATGTTTCAAGGCCTGCAGCCCTGTGTTCCTCTTGCCAGTAGCATTTATCACTTGCTCTGTCATCCTGTTGCAGTCATACCAGTTAGCCCCCCTCATTCAGTATAGATTTCAGCACTTCACGTAGTGAGTGTCTTTCTTCCACTAGTGTTAGTCATTTCTGCCAATCCCAGTGTCTACACAGATAACTCAGCCTCTGGAATTCTTTGACTTATTATGTCCAGTAATCCTTCCTTCTGTTTTAGACTTTATTTATCAGTAACTGTATTACTTCTCAGATTTCAAGTGTAAGCATCCTGTTCTCTGACCATCACTGCTTCTCTCTTCCCAGCTCATTTCCTCTAATTTCTTACTCCAGCAGTTCTGGGACAACCTTAAGAGACCTCCAGTCCACTGACGCTAAATTTCTTTGTTGTGTATCATCCTTACTGTGTTTTCATTTTTCTTAACCTAGCTTTTATTCTGTGGTCTGTTGTTAAAACCACTCACTTTAACTCCTGTTGTATTTTAAACAGGATTAAAGCCAATACTCTACCTACTTTGTACCTAAACAACCAGATGAGACTGGTGGAAAACACACCACTGTCTAGTTTCTGACTGACTAGTTTCACTTTAAATACTTATGACCTCAAAACCTTAGTGCTGCCTGCAGTTTTAGTTGGTTCACTCTCCCATTTTTCTTCAGCTCTGAAGAACCCTCCCTTTTCAGTTGATGGTGTTTATTATTTTACTTTAAAAGAAAAAAAAAAAACAAAACAAACATGGAGAAAGGAGAACTTTATACTTTCCTATCAGCAGATCTACAAACCTGAAAGAGCAGTTTCAGGAGAATGGTAGGAGCAGAAGCCAACTTTTCAGGGACTAAAATGTGAATGGATCCAAAGAGATAGAGGCTGTGACATTTTCCCAGATGTATCTCTGGAACACTGTCTTTATTTAATGACTCTTGCTCAAGAAAAGGTTTAGTGGCTAAGTAAACTTGAGAAGTGCTGAAAACTATATATAGTATTTATATGGAAAGGAAGTTTCCATTTGCTGGCCTAGATTTTACTAAAGCATTGGTTTTCAAACTTTGGCCTATTTCACAGTCACCTGAAGGGCTTGATTGATGGGTAGCACCTCCAGAGGTTCTGATTTCACAGGTCTTGGGTGGCTTCTAAAAAATTGCATTTACAACAAGGTTTTAGGTGACACTGATGCTGCCAGTCCAGGAAATTGGGGAATCCCATTTTGAGAGTCACTTCACTTGAGTAAGAATTCAGCTGCCAAGAGTGGCAGGTATAGTTAGGATTTTGAGCAATATAGCAAATAGCTATTGTGGGATAGCATAGTCAGAAGAAATAAGAGCTGACTAACAACATGATGGAACTTTGATAGTAAGATAGCAGGAATTTGTAGTGGACCCAAGCAGTGAGTTTTAATTATTTTCTCTAGCAGTTTGACCTGTCAGAGCGAAGGATCAGAACCACCAGTAGTTGGTACAGAATTTTGAGTGACTCCTACAGGCTGCTAATGGCAAATATCTATGAAATTTATCATCAAGCACTCCATCTTTGCTTTGTATTCCCATGTTGAGTGCCAAGACAATAACTTTATGATCTGTCTTTAACCCATCTCCTTTTTATGTTTGTATCAATACGTTTATTATTTACTATTCATTCATTGTTTTTAGTTAAAAAAATTGTATATGTTAGTTAATAGGGGTTTTGGAATACAAAGACTAAATGTCATGAAGTGAACTAAACTAATTCTGTCAATTACAGTTAGTAAGTCTTTGAGCAAATTTCTCTTGTTTTCTCACTTGGGAATTTTTAAAATAAAAGAATTAGAAACTACCAGTTCTCGCTTTACGAATGTAATTGTAAAGCCACAGAATCTTTTCCTGAGGAGAGTCTCATGTGGGTTTTTTTTTTAATATTTTAATTTTATTGGAGTATAATTGATTTACAACGTTGTGTTAGTTTCAGGTGTACAGCAAAGTGATTCAGTTATACATATGCGTATATTCATTCTTTTTTAGATTCTTTTCTCATATAGGTTATCATACAATATTGAGTAGAGTTCCCTGTGCCATACAGTAGGTCCTTGTTGGTTATCTATCTTATATATAGTAATGTGTGTCTGTTTATCCCAAGCTCCTGATTTATCCTCCCCCCTTAACCATTAGTTTGTTTTCAATATTTGTAAGTCTGTTTCTGTTTTGTAAATAACTTCATTTGCATATTTAAAAATTAGATTCCACATATGAGTGATATCACATATTTGTCTTTCTCCGTCTGACTTCACTTAGTATGATAATCTCTAGGTCCACCCATGTTGCTGCAAATGGCATTATTTCATTCTTTTTTATGGCTGAATAGTATTCCATTGTATATATATACCACATGTTCTTGATCCATTCCTCTGTTGATGGACATTTAGGTTGCTTCCATGTCTTGGCTGTTGTAAATAGTGCTGCAGTGAACATTGGGGTGCATGTTTCCTTTTGGATCATGTGGTTTTTTAAAAGTAGCTAAAAATCTATTGGAGAAGCTGGCCCTCTACAGGGTTTATATAGTATTTCTAGCGTAAGTTGCATTGCCATTCCTGGGTATCTGAACTTCTTGGGCTTTGCCACTGAAATGTTTTTATAATGAGATTGTGCCTTCACCTAGGCCTCACTTGTGTCAGTTGTACTGCCTTAATGACTTTGTAGTATCTGTACTGAGCCTAGAGTAGGAAGGAACCACAAGAAATTCTATTTTGAACATGCTTGGGGTACATAATAAAAGAGGAAAAGGGTGAATCCTTTTTTCCTGTCTTTATTTCTCTCTTACCCACTTCAGTGAGGAGGTAAGCTTGAGAAGGGCGCTACCTTTCTGTCTGATTTCTCAAATCTTTGTCAGGCTTTTGAAGTTAGATACTGCCTTCTTTTCAGTGTTACAACTGGTTATTCTTTAAAGTAATATAATTTTGGAAACTTGTGGATGTGTTTTTATAGCATTACTGAGGAATAATTAATTATAATAAATTGTGTATATTTAAAGTGTACAATTTGAGTTTTGACATATGTTAAACCATCATTACAGTAACAAGATAACATACATTTTCATCACCCCCAAGAGTTTTTTGTGCCCCTTTGTAATGCTTCTCCTGATCTGCTTTCCATCACCATAGATAAGTTTACATTTTCTAAGATTTTAAATGAATGGAATTACATAGTATGTACTTTGTAGGGGATGGTTCTGAGGTCTGTCAATCAGCATAATTGTCTTGAGGTTTATGCACGCAGTTTCTTGTGTCAATAATTTGTTCATTTTTATTGCTGGATAGTATCTTACTTGGATATTCCACAATTAATCCATTTACCTGTTGATAGACATTTGGGTTGTTTTCCATTTGGAGTTACTAGCAGTAAAGCTGCTGTGAACATTTGTGTACAAATCTCAGTATGGACACGTGCCTTTATATTTCTTGAATAAATACTTAGAAGTAGGATGGCTGGGTCATATCATAGGTATATGTTTAACTTTTAAGAAACTACCAACTGTCTTCCAAACTGGTTGTACCACTTTTACATTCTTGAGAGTTCTAGTTGTTCCACATTCTCACCAGCACATGATATGGTCAGTCTTTTTTTCTTTTCCTGGCTAGAACCGTTATTATTTCAGAAATAACCATCCAGTGTAACTTGAGGTGGTTAGAATAGTTATTTCTGGATGGCTGTAATAAATATTTGTCAAAACACCAAGTATCTCAATAATCATACACTTACTTCATAAGAACTTCCAAAAGTTCTTATGTATCAAAAAAAATTACAAATGGCACAAGAGAGTTAATGGTCTATAGAGGAGAGAAGGAAAATTATTCTAGGGGAAATTCTGATGAAGCATTTTCTCCAGTGCATTTTTGATTAACATAGTTCGTGAAAAAAGCCTTGCTTTGCCTTCCTTTAGTCTTTTTTGTTTTTGGCCATTCTAGTGGTATGTATGGGTGTCTGTGTAGTGGGGTCTCAAGTGTTTTTTAAATTTGCATTTTCTATATGACTAATGATGTTGGGATGCTTATTTGCCATTTGTATATCTTCTTTGGTGAAGTGGCCAACTTTTCTGCCCACTCTTAAAAAAATACTGATTTGGGGTCTGTTTTATCACTGAGTTTTAAGAATTCAAGGTTTTATACATTTTGTAACTACCTTTTTTCAGTTGGTGGCTTGCCTTTTCATTTAATTTTTTTGAAAAGCAACAGTTGTAAATTTTGATGAAGCCCACCTTATAAATTTTTTCTTTATAGTTCTCTTTATGCTTTGTGTCTTATTTGAGTTCTGCATCATTTCATTTCTTTGATTTTACTGAAAACTTAAATAATCTCAGATTCTCATTTTTTAGTCATTAGGGGAAAAAAGCATAGGAGGTAATTATAAAGCTAGAGTTGTATCTGCCTTGTATTTGTGTTATGTTTTACTTTAATAGCATATTACTTATGATTCTAGTACTTTTTATTTGTTCTTTTTGGTTGATTTTTAAACTTGTCAAGGATTCAGGAAATTGCCACTCACTGGTCTAATTCCTTTGTTTTACGGGGTGAAGGAACTGAGGTTCATAAAGATTACATGACTTTGCTAATTGTTTACAGTGTATGATTATTTTAAGACCAAACAATCTGAGGTCCTCTTAAATGCCATTTCACTGTTTGTTTCCCTGTGAGGAGCTGTTCTTTGTGACACTGTTGATAAGATTTTACTGCATGCTGTAACATTAAAATAAATTTAGTTCCTTCATTTGTTGCTTCTTCATTGATCATTGTGATAAATATCCTCATTGAAAGCAATATTATTAAAATTAAGTAGGTTATCTTTCTGAGAGAATCTTAATTATCTTAAAATTTCGTTAAGTTAAGATGTCGAATTTAACACTTTTGTTTTTTTAATTCTTTCCAAAGGTCTGTAAACAGATTTGGCTAGGATTATTTGATGATAGATCTTCAGCAATTCCAGACTTCAGGGATCCACAAAAAGTGAAAGAGTTCCTACAAGAAAAATATGAAAAGAAAAGATGGTGAGTGAATAGTTTGTGTTTAGAGCAAAGCCTCCCCAAATCACATTAATTATGGGTAAGATTAGTATAACAGGAAGGAAGGAAGGAAATAAGAAGGTAGGTAGGTAGGTAGGGAATAAGGAAATAGGTAGAACTCATTATACTTTAGCTTTTTATTGAATTTGATTTCCACAGACCTTTACGTCTGCTTTATCTTAACTCATCTGTGCCTAGCAGTAGCCTGTTTCTTATCACCAGGCCTCCTACCCTTTTTGGGGAAGTTAGGGATTCTTCCTTCTAAACCTTCTCTATCCCTGTTAGCTTCTCTAGACATTTTAGTCTTATAAAGCCTCCTTTCTTAAAATCTTCCTTCATTTAGCAAGTGTTTATTTACTATCTTTTATATACTAGGCACTATGCTAAAGCACTCATGAAGCAATCTATTCATTCACTTAATTGCATGTTGTAGTAATTCTTTGCTCAAAATATCACTCACTGCCCAACCAAGAAGTCATTTTACTCTACCTGTTTAAGAAGGAAGATTTTATACCTTTTTAACTAAATCTGTCAGATGTTAATTTTTAAAAAGGAATTAAAACAGGTATGTATTGGCTAGTAAGCCTTTTAAAGCAGAGGAGGGGGTATATTCGTAGAACTAGTAGTGTTCAATTACTTTGAGCTCTTCATTTTTACCTGTATGAGTACAATTTAAGTCAGTTTACTGAGACTCAATGATGAATTCTTGGTTGTTTCTTTATCAATATTCAGTAGTGTATATTTTCCTTCTTGGGACATTAAGAAGATGAGAGAGAGAGTCACAAATAGAAGGAATAGGTAATGAGGAAGTACATGGCCTCTTGTTTCCCTGAGGAGCTGTATTTGAACCCAGAGAATACCTTCAAGAGCTTGTTTTGGTTGAGGGAATACTTACCATGGTTATGAGTGAGATATCTCTACCTTCATTAGGTGAGCATAGTAGAAAGAAGTGGCTCTGATTTGTATGTTCTGTGAACTTTGTATTCTTACTGTTCCCTAGAGGAGACTAATTTTTGCCAGGGCTATATATTCAGCGTTACTAGAAACATTAAGTATGAATATAGAAGAAAACATATCAGTAAGATTTTAGTTCAGGAAAGAAAAAACTTAGAAGATGCGGTGATAGTAAAAACATGGTGCCATAAATGATTCTCTTAAAATGAAGTGTATAATTATCTTTTTATCATTTTAGTTCTTAATTTCTTAGACCTTTTCCTAGACCCTTTTCTGTAGTTAAGACATTTCTACTTGATAGCCTTGGCCTAATTTTTGATTTTCCCAACAGTTTTACTTTTATCAGCTCAGAGTTAGTTTGAATAGGACTTATCTGGGATTTCAGATAGTTTAGCTTCAACTAGTAAGAGAAAAGTGTGTGTGAATAAGGTTTATAGAATTAAAACCAGGAACCCCCCCACATTAATAATAACAACAACAAAATAAAAATAATTCATTCAAACAGTAAGCAAATAATTGTAAACCTCCAATAATTGTAAACCTTCAATAATTATAATTTGTGTTATCTTTTCTGTCCTGAGAAACAGGATAGTTAATAAGAGTAATACAAATACAAACTTCAGTTGGTGGGTAGGGGAGAGGGAGTGACCAACATTCAGCTAGGCTGGGACCTGTGCATTTTAAACTCACACTCCTGCATACCTGCATACCTGTGATGTGTAACTAGAGTGGTGCAGTGGTTTTTTGTTTTTTTTTTTTCCGGTATGCGGGCCTCCCACCACCGCGGCCTCTCCCGTAGCGGAGCACAGGCTCCGGATGCGCAGGCCCAGCAGCCATGGCCCAAGGGGCCAGCTGTGCCGCGGCATGTGGGATCCTCCCAAACCGGGGCACGAACCCGCGCCCCCTGCATCGGCAGGCGGACCCCCAACCACTGCGCCACCAGGGAAGCCCCTGGTGCAGTGGGTTTTTAACAGGACATAAGCACTATCCAACTGCAGTCTCCCTAAAAAGCCTCACTGGGCAACTATACTTAAAACATTGAGACTGTTGCTGTCATCTAAAGGGATTTTTTTTTTTTTTTTTTGGCGGTACGCGGGCCTCTCACTGTTGTGGCCTCTCCCGTTGCGAAGCACAGGCTCCGGACGCGCAGGCTCAGCGGCCATGGCTCACGGGCCCAGCCGCTCCGCGGCATGTGGGATCCTCCCGGACCGGGGCACGAACCCGTGTCCCCTGCACCCCTGCATTGGCAGGCGGACTCTCAACCACTGCGCCACCAGGGAAGCCCCCTAAAGGGATTTTGAAATTGTTCTTTTAACCAGTTTTCAGACTCAATTCCTGTGCTATACGTGCTTAGCTGTTCTACTTTTAGTTAAGCAAGCCTTTGAGCCAAAGACTATTATCTGATTTTATCCTTTAATAAGACTTGGCTATACTCAGAAATTGGCATTATCACTGATAGGCCAAATTATGGGAAAGTGTGACTTCCTGTTTTCTCCCATACGCTGGAAAAAACAAAGCAGTTTTATTGTTCGTGATTATTATATAATTTGATAATAGCCAACACTTGTGTAGCTAACACCTGTACCAGAAAACTGTTCTAAGTACTTCATAAATGTTAACTTGTTTATACCTCATAACAACCATATGTCAGTGTTTTAGAAGAAAATTTGGATGCACAGAGAGTTGAAGTAGTTTGCCCTATGTTTCATAGCTATCGAGTGATGGAGTTGGGATTTGAACTCAGATTCTAGAACAGAGTAGAAAAGCTCTGTTTTTCTACTTCTCCCACCTGTGTGATACGGGGAAGGAGGGTAGGTAGAACAAACCCCAGAAATACAGAGAGCAAAAGCTCGCACATAATCCCAGCTCTGGAGATTAGCGTTGCCAATATTTGGGCATTATATTCTTACTACCTCTCTTTCCTTCCTTTACTCCCTTGATCCCGTGAATTCTTACATGTCTGAGATCAAACGTGAAAGACCTGTAAAGTCTTACGGACATCTTTGCATGTCAAGACAGAGTAGCTATGTATTATTCTATTATATAGATGTTAGTATAATCCTTTTAAGCATTTTTCTCCTGGTGGATTTTGGTTTATTGTCCAATTTTTTGAAATTTTAAAGAGTGTTGTGATAACCTACGTATACATTTATGTGTATACAGTTAGTCAATTATTTCCTAAGGATAAGTTACTAGAAATGGTACTTCTGGGGCACAGTATACCTATTTATGTATTTTAATAGAGAGTAACACAGTTTGTAAAGTTTATACTCAGATCAAATGCGAATGTCATTTTAATTTACAGTTTTATTTGGTTACAAGTATTTTCATTTCTTTGTCTCCCTTGGTGAATTGCTTCTGTCCATTTAAAAGTTGGGTTGTTAATCTTATAGATTTGTAATAGACCTTTATATTTTGGGCTACTAACTGTAATATAATAAATGTTTCTCCTTCCTTCTGCTCTGTTTTCAAACGTTATTTATGAGCGTATGATACTTTGGTTTTTATTAACTATCATCATGATGAACTACGAGTCCTCTTTTTTTAAAAAAGCATTTATTTAATATATTGTATTTATTAGGAAAACTGTAAGTAAATAATCGAAACAAGTTTTGTGGTTAGTCTTTATTACCCTTTCTCTGAACATTTTAATTAAGTGTAGTCTTAAGCTATCAGTTCTAAGACAGTTTTGAAATAAGATTAATATCAAAACAGTCTTGTACAAAATTAGAATTAAGCTTATAATTTTGAGCTTAGTGTTCCCTACATCTTCCTTAGTTAACTGGCCGTTTAACTTTTCATATGTTTTAGGTATGTCCCACCAGAACAAGCCAAAGTGGTGGCATCAGTTCATGCATCTATTTCAGGGTCCTCTGCCAGTAGCACAAGCAGCACACCTGAGGTCAAACCACTGAAATCTCTTTTAGGAGATTCAGCACCAGCACTGCATTTAAATAAGGGCACACCTAGTCAGGTGAGTAGTTTTTAAGTCTTTGTAGAGGCTTCTACTTAAGGAGGATTGAGTACCATGAATTTGGGAATTCATTAAGACAGTTGCATAACCTTGTATACCAGTAACATTATGTCCTAATGGTTTATAATACATTAAAAGATACTTGGTTAAGTGGTTGGAATGTGTCTATGTTTGTTCTTTTTGCTATTGCGAATGCTATTGTGAATACGAGTTTGTAAAGCTGTACAGGAACATTGTTATAACTATCAACATATATGTATCATACATATCATATAACATACAGTGGTAAAACATGAATCTGTGGTGACCATCAGAGTTAGAACAGTATGGCCTCTGTGTTATTCTTTTACAGGAAAGGATTTCTCAAGCATAGAATTTTTTCTCCATCCTGATTGTGAAGCATGTTTATCATTGAAACGCAGGTGGCTTTGCATTACATAGCGTATTCAAAAAACTGAAGTCTTTTCAGCAGTTGGTGTCTAGAGTTTATGCTTCTGTACTTCATGATAGCGAGCTGTGACAGATCTGTTACTGTGTGGCATTATAATGTCTGTCCTACACAAGAATGATTCTGAAGCATGGTACTATTTGAATTAAATTCCACCTTTTTAAATAATGCATATACTAGGGCATCTAGATAAGTTGCTCCACTTTCATCAAAGGTTTGAGTAGAAAATGAGAGAAGGGTAAAGTCAGTATATTGTAACTCTTCCCATGGATAAAAGATTTGTTCTATGAAAGCCTTATCATCATACTATCTTAGCAGTAAGTCTGTCTCGTGTCATGAGGTGTAACAACTGTTGAAATTTCCACTTTCATCAAAGGTTTGAGTAGAAAATGAAGAGAAGGATAAAGTCAGTATATTGTAACTCTTCCCATGGATAAAAAATTTGTTCTATGAAAGCCTTGTCATCATACTGTCTTAGCAGTAAGTCTGTCTCGTGTCATGAGGTGTAACAACTGTTGTAATAATATTTCATTGCTTTTGATTCTGTACTTAACATTGAAAGATAATATGGGAATAGATGTTGAAAATTTGTGCTTTTGAAAAAACATCAAAGAACTCAAAACTCTACAAATAGAAGATTATGTAATCTTTAAACTGTGTTTTAAGCTTGGTGAATTGGAAGTAGTGGTATAAAAATTCAGCAAGTCTGACTGGAAGCTCTTTATAGTTAATATGTGGTTTATAGTCTCCTGTTGTAGGTCGCTCTCAAGGGCAGCAGCAGGAAAAGAAGCAGTTTGACCTTTTAAGTGATCTTGGCTCAGACATCTTTGCTGCTCCAGCACCTCAGTCAACAGCTACAGCCAATTTTGCAAACTTTGCACATTTCAACAGTCATGCAGGTAAGTTTTTTTTCCAGCAGCTTTTGCCAGAGTGATTGAATAATCATCAAATTAAATGTACACTAATTTAAGAATTGATTTGGTCATTTTGAAGCAGTTTTATTTGATAATTTGAAACTTTGCTTTATGTTTTTTGCGTGTATGTATTTCACTGTTTTTTAAGCATAACAGAAGCCACTGCTTACTGAATTGATTTCCTATTTGTACTTCGGGATTTATTTTACCTTCTTTTATTCACCTATGAAATTGTGATGCTATCCCACTTATTTTTTTTCCTTTCAATTTCATGTCCTGGCTTATAGTTGGATAATAATGGTACAAAGTGTGTCATGTATATATGCATCCAGAAATGTGCCTTTTGAGATAGTTTGGAAAATTATAGAAAACCTGCTCTTCAGCCATATTTCTTTCTATCAAGCATTGAAGGAATTTTTTGTTTTAAATACCAGTGGAAACATTTTCTAAGAATATGCTACAGAAGAAGTTGTGGTGCGATTTATGTATGTTTGTGTGTGTGTGTGTGTTTGCTTTTCAAAAGGGATTCTAGGATGAGAATTTCTTTCAGGAGGGATTGTACTGAGAAGGGTAAGAAATCGGGAGGCTCACGCTGTTAGGGCTGTGGTAGGTTTCCATCTGCTTTACATTGACTGAGCCCAGAAGTCCAGAAGGAGGCTGAGGAGACTCTTCCCTTCATACTATAGGTGGGAAACTAGTTCCCTCTCTGAGCAGACAGGAGCCCTAGCTTCTGTCCCCCCTCTTGCTTTCGAATGGTGGCCAAAAGAGTTGGTGGAAGAGTCAGTGAATAGAGAGTGACCCTTCTGTAATTTATGAGTATTCTGCATTTATCTCAGTTTTAGGTTTATGGAAATGTAATTTGAAATGATGGAAAAGTAACTGCCAAACTCTTTTGTAAATTTTCAGCTTATTTCATGACTTATTTCATGTTTCCCTTGTGTGTGTGTTTTTGTTTTGTGTTTTTGTCTCTAAACACAATTTGTGAATATTTGCAAGTCAGGGAATTGATGTTACACTTTTCTGTGTAATCATATTAGCCAAAAATAGACAAGACAGTGCAGCTCCACAGACTAATTTATACCGTGATTACCCTCATACTTTTAATAACTCCCTTAAAATGGTTTTTGAAAATAATTGTCATTATTTAATCGTAGAAAATGTTAAAAGAGAGAGAAATGTATGATTTTATCAGATTGATAGAAGGTAGTAAATCTTAACTATTTTGTCTCTTTTCCACATATGGCAAAAATGGTAGGACGGATGTGTCTGTGAGGAAGTAGTTGAATAACCATGTAGATTAGGTCAGGTTGCCTGAGAGTAATAGTTTTTTAGCCTGAAGTTCTTTTGTATTTACAGATGACTACTCAGATCACTTTTATTACTTCATTTGATTGATCCCAGGAGCATAAAATATATATGGATATTGCAAGAACAAGCTAATAAAATTACTCATTTATTTTCCCTTCTAGTATAGTTGATGCCATCTTTCACATTTTACCTTAAGTAAGTTTTAAATCGGTGTCACGATTCAATCTGAAATGTCTTTTTCCAGAGCCTTTGCAAGCACTCTGAATTTTACTTTTCCATACATGGTTCATAGATAACAAAGTCATTGATAGCTGAGTTTTTGCCCTGAAATTATCATTAAAAAAAAAAATACATTAGGTGAAAATTTTCTCCTGAACACATTGATGTGACAAATGGAACTTTTACTAGCAAACAGTAATTATTCAGATACGCCAATCTGGCCAGCATTGTTTTAAAGAGAAAACTGTGCTTTTGCAGATGGTTCAATGGGTTAAAAGCCAGAAGTCTTTACCCTTCTTTATTTGAACATTCTGGCTGAGTTGGCGTGTGTGTGGATATGTGTCAGTGGTGGGGTCAGTATTATGTTCAGGAAAAGTCATCTTCTACAGAAATAGGCATGCAGTTAGAAACATAATTTACTACAGCATGTAATAGTTATTTTGCCTGGTAATAAATGTATCACAAAACCTGTGAACTGTAAACTGTAATTGATTCTGGCCACACCTTATATGAGGGATGTCAAACTCAGTTGCCTTGCCACCCAGTTAACACAAATGAATAATATAATGCAGTGCCCCTTTAAAGGGGGGATGGTCTATAATCTCCTGTTGCCACATGAAAATACAGGCTTAGGATTACTAAATACGCTGAAAACTTGTTATGTAATGTGAAATGCTCTCTTTTTAAATGTTAGGAATTAATGAAAATAAACTATCATATAGGTGAAACAAAGTCTGTTGGTTAGCTGAATTTGATGAGGGTTGCCTGTTTCCATCCTTTGGTCTCTACATTTTTTTCCCCTTTCTCATGAGTATCTGTTGCTCACCGAAGAGTAAAGACAACTCTTGGCAAGATTCAGGCTCATTAACTTGGTGCCTTAAATTCTAAATTCTGAGTTGACTCCTTTGTACTTTTTGAATAAGACTGTGTAAAAAACATCTTTATTATTTTGTCACATTCTTTTTAGTTTGGATTTCTTTGTGTAGAGATTGTTTGAGGTTCCAGATAGTAATTTTTGTTTATTGAATTTATTAGTGTTTAATTTCCGAAGTTGTGCTTATCAGTTTCATTCTGCAACACTTTACAAATTTAAAAAGTTACTATAATCAGTTATTGAAGACAGTAGATTCAGTGTCTACAAATAAAAACGGATAGAAGTATTACAAAACCCTGTCTTGCTATAGTGAATAGGTATTTGATGAGTGTGTTTGGTGCTCTGGTTGGAAAACATTGGGAAAATATAAATGTGATAAAATAGGCTTGCCCAACAAAATGGATTGCATTGAACTGATTTTTTTTCCCCTGATGATGTTTGAAACATGTTAAATGTAAAATTTTCCCATATGATGTTCTCTAAATATAAGTTAAATGTAGAATATGTATTATTACAGGCTACAGATATGTTCGAGGTTATAAGCCACAAACTAGCTTAGGGACCCAGTTCTTGTTTCTACAAGGGACAGATGTTTCATTTTTTGTTCCCAGCTGTACAGCTAAGTGTTCAAAAAACTTGGAAACTTGCATTTTGGAATATAATCCACTCTAAATTTGAGAATTTCCTATATCGTGTTCTCTATTCATTTGGTTTATAGTTACATTATCTATTTATTATCTATTTTGGCCTTAATAAACTTATTTTGTCTTTTAGTAGAATTTTCTTCTCTTTGGCTTAGTATTTCAAAGCTCTTAAGAAATTTATTTCTGTTGTTTCATAAGTTGTAGAATCATAGTGTTTGTTGGTTTTGCTAGTAGAGACCATCTAGCAAATCTTCTCATTTTGTTAATGAGAATACTGGTAGAGCCAGAACAATTGAGGGACTTGTCCAGTGGTTTACAGTTACTTATGTTAGGATGGAGTTCCCTGATTCTTATCTTAGATTCCCTTTTCACTAAACTGTACTTGCTTACTGGTGTTCTCAGCAATGCTAAATGGTAACTGTGTTTAAACTTATATTTAAACTGGTATAGTTATTCCTTTCAAAATATTTTTTAGGAAATTAATTTTTTAAATTTATTATTTATCTATTAGCATTTCTTCCATTATATTTCTTTTGGGGAAAGTAAAATTTCAGCCTGTAAAGAAGTTGAATTTTATCATATTAAGTAAAAACAGACAAAATATTGTAGGGAGTCCAGAATACAGAATTTATATTGTTAAGCAGTAAGCAGCCTTTTAATTTAGATTCTAGTGTATAGTGCTTAAGGGCCAGGTCAAATGTGTTTCAAAAAGGTTTTCAAGAACGCAGTGTGAGCAGTGACATGTGGGGATAGCACTCCACTCGTCAGAAGTGGTAGGTGCGAAGACACTAGAAGGGAAGAGGCACAGGTGTGTAGGAAAGGGGGGTTACTCTAGGTACATTCCTCCCCCGCCCCCGTCATATCCATTTAGATAGATAAAACAGCAATTACATGAAATACTGTTAAGTTTTCCTGATTTTCTTCCTAGAATAATGTTTTACTTTGTTAATGGAAAATTTTTTTGCTTAGTGACTTCTTTTGGTTTGTTTACAAGTAGAGTACATATTCTTTGAAAAAGCTTGGCGAACTCAGGCAAACAAAGAAGGAAATGATACCTACCTGAAATCTCACTACTTTGATTTAACTAAAATGCAGATTTTCTATGCACATGATGCCATGTTTAACGAAATTAGCAGATGAAAATGTATCTGGAATTTATAACCTATTTATCTTATTTACTTTGCTGTAAGTATTTTTGTATAGGGCTAAATATTCTTTTACATGCATTTTTTAAATGGCTGCATTATATTCCATTGTATGATGTTCCATAATATATTTAAGTGATCTCTCGTCGGCCATTTGAGTTTCTCAGTTTTTCATTATTATAAAAAACACATTGTTTAGCTGTTAGATTCAGCCATGCTCATTTGCAGTATTCTCTCTTTACCAAAACTACCTAGAATTGCCTGCAAAGGGTTTAAGTGGTTCACTCACTTTGTTGGTGACATATAATCTTTCTCCATCTTTTGGACATGATTTTCGTTCTTACCACTTAGCATTCCCTTTCCTGCATACCAACCACTTCTTATTCTTATCTTATCCTCTATAAAAAATCTTATCCAGCATCTGTTTTGGCCTTAAAAAAAGTCTTTTGAGTTATTTCGTTTTACTTACATATTTTAACTTCAGGGAAGCCTAGAATTTTGCTCTTAGGTTGGTGACCAGTTGGGAAATACCAGTTGGTCTTTTTCACTGGGTATGAGGTGCATTTATGCTATGATTTTTACGTTTTTATCCTTTCTTAAGTTTTAATATTTTTTTAAATGGCAGCCTCCTAATAAAATATGAGTATCTTCAATGTATTTGGTGATCATGTCCTTCTTTTTATACACTCGAGTTTTCTTTTTATACACTCGAGTTTTCTTTTTTTAAATATGCTATGGTGTGACATCATTGTAAACTCAAAAAGCAACCAAAAGATTTAATGTAATTAAGCCATCTTTGTATCATTATTTTAGATTCACATAACTGATGAATTACTTATCACTATTTTAAATCTGAATTTTCCAAATGTATCCTGTATCCTGCATCTCTATCTGCTTTAACTAAATATTTAGTGCTCTTACTTCAGAGTTTCCTTTAATAGAGGCACTTTACAGTACTATTCCTGAGGTCACTCAAAGGCCATTGTGTACAAATTTATCATTGTACAAAGCGTTTTTGGAAATTCCTGGATACCCTTTAATTAATTGCTTGAAGTTCGGTGAAATAAACACTGGTAGAATTTAAAATCAGATTTCTAAATGAATTTTCTTTAAAGTAAGTTGTGAGACATAGAAAGTTTCATAAAATTCTTAAATTCATTTATCATATTTTTCATTTATAATTTTCATATTCATTAACATATATTGTTCCTTACCATTTACAGCTCAGAATTCTGCAAATGCAGATTTTGCAAACTTTGATGCATTTGGACAGTCTAGTGGTTCGAGTAATTTTGGAGGTTTCCCCACAGCAAGCCACTCTTCTTTTCAGCCCCAATCTACAGGTAGAGCTCTCCAGCATTATGCTTAAATGTTTACTTCAAAAAATAAAAAACTCTCTAGAGGTAGTTTTGGAAAATTACCCTAAACTTAAATTCTGTGATTATCTGGTTCTAAAATAGTTCTGTCTTACAAAGCTCTGGGGAAACCTGAAATCTTTATATTTTTATTTGTTCGTTTGTTTTTCTGAATGCTAGTATTTTGTCTAATTCACATCTATTCTCCTTTTCCTGCACATGAATCTTCCTTAAATTTCTTAAGCACAGAAGTATTAAAGTACTTAGTATTAGGTTCACAAAACACATTACGATTTAGGCTCTGAATAAAGGAAGCTAGTTGATTGCTTCCATAGAACTAAAAACGTTAAGTAATTTTCAGGGCAACAAGCTTCAGAAAATAAATATTAGTAGTTGAGTAGATTATTTAACAATCACTTTAATAAACTTTAAATAGTTTTCTGTGCAGGAATTGGTCTTTAAACATTCAGTACTCTCCCATAAACTGTATTGTTTTCAGAAACTTATTGAACCTTTGTTTAGATCTTTGGCTGATTATTTTTTGTTCAACTTTTAACTCTATTGTCTTAAAGCCTTTTCTTTCAATTTTCTTTCTTCTTTTTTTTTTTTCTTTAAATTTCATCATTTACATAATATCTGGCTGTCCAGCATTTAGAATGCTTTCATCTAGCTGCAGTTTTGGTGAATTTACTTCAGCTTTTCCTCTCCAGGCTTCCAACAGTAAGTTCTGTTGTCAAGTAGGCATCTTTTACTAATTTGTATGTTTTGTGCTATATTTTTTAGGTTTTTCAATTATAGAATGTTAATCATCTTTTAACGATAATCCTTCAGAAATTCTCACTTTTACTCTCTCCACTATTGCTAAACTCAGAGAACACAGTAGTATACCATAACAGAGTTAGTTGATTTAATAATTCAGTTTTTATTAATTTGAAATAACTTTCTTCATACAGATTTTGAAAGCTCAGTATGTACTTTGTTCATCAGCTCCTTGTAACAGATCACAGTCTTTTAAACACAAACATTACTTAGTTTTAATCGAAAACAACTAGAGTTTAATTCCTGAAAGAAATATATTTGTTTTAGAATGCATAAAAAACTGATTGATGGAAAGTGTTCGTGGTTTTTTAAAAAATAGGGTGTAACCTTTCTGTTTCTGAAATACCTATAAGTGTGCTTTGCTCTCACTTTAATATATAAATATCTATATCTATATCTACTATCTTGATTGCTGAGACTAATGTTTAGGCATAAAGAACCAACATCAAAAGTGTAGCACCAAAAGTGTAGAATGAATATATACTGGTTTTAGTATTTTAGTAGTACCTTAGGGAGTACTCTAGAATACAGAACAGTCTTTAAAATCTTAGCAGGATAAAGTTGATGTAATAATTTTTTCCTTGAACTATATATTAGGGCATACTTTTGCTGAAGACATTGTGGTGTCATGTGTACATTAAATTATTATGTGGAATTAAGTAATAGCTCTTCAAGTAAAATAAGTCTAAAGCTCAAAAACCACCTTTTAAGAAATTTGGATCAAAATAGTACATTGTAAACATTTTAAATTTCTACCCTGGGATTTGTTTCAGCCAGGTCTCCCTTGGAACTACAAAAACTTCTGTAGTGTAAGATATTTTACATCTTGCCTACAGAGTTTGTTTAGGGAGAATTGGTAAAAGGTCATAGTATACATAGCTGAATGTTCTATGAAGTAACTGAGTTTCAAATTAGGTAGCCTGGAGATACTCTCCTGTGAATTATTCTCTTCATTCCAGGGTAGAAAATTACACACAGAAACTTGTTGTCCTATATGTTGCCAGGGCCTTTGAAAATCTAGTTTTGTAAATTATGGAAAGTCACGTGTAGATAATTACAGTTGAATGCCATTTGCCAGTTTTTAATTTTAAGAATTTAGGATTGCTTATAGAACACTTAGTTTAGGAAGAAATGATCATATAATCTTTATCAAAGGATATTGAGAAAAGTCTAGCAATTTCAAGTTTTCTGTCTATTCTGTTACAGGTGGAAGTGCTGGATCAGTAAATGCTAATTTTGCTCATTTTGATAACTTCCCCAAATCCTCCAGTGCTGATTTTGGAAGCTTCAATACTTCCCAGAGTCATCAAACAGCATCAACTGTTAGTAAAGTTTCAGCGAACAAAGCTGGTCTACAGACTACAGACAAATATGCGGCACTTGCTAATTTAGACAATATCTTTAGTGCCGGGCAAGGTATCAAGCTTTAAACAAATGAATATAAATTTGTATATTAAACAGTCCTCTAAATTTGGTTGTATTTATTAAAATCTGAGGATGTGCTTTTCTTAGTTGTATAGACGTTTAGTTTACACTGAATGTTCATGGCTATTTGGCACATTTTGGATCTGAAATAACTACACAATGGAAGGCCTAGAAACTAATTTGTAAACGTCTAGATTTAAAAGAAAATAATTGACAAAAATTTAATTTTGTCTTAGAAAGCATGCTTTATTGTTCTAAGGCCATAAAGGGCCAAGAAATCCTATTAATAGAGATGACTAGAGGATTATTTGGTAGTTTCTGTGATATATTTGTTTTGAACTATGTTCTATTAATATTTTTGTATTTATTTAAAAAAACAAGATATTTACAGTGTATTTTATACCTAGTTTTGGTCTTAAGGCTAGTATTTTTGCCTCTCTTAAGTGCGTAGTGTAGTGGGGGAACAGCAGGGGTCTACTTTCAGACTGGATTCTGCATCCTGATCTCTGAGCCTGATTTCTCATCTACCCTCCGAAACGAGGGCAATAGTAATAGCATTGAACTTAACAAGTTGTATTATATGTGTTATTGCATGGGAGGCATTTAGAACAGTGCCTGGCACATCATGAGTGCTCTGTGAATGTTTTCTTTTACTACTATCTCTAATTTTTTCATGAACAACCCTGGGAAAATGATATTATTAATAGACTCTTCATATAGTTCAAGCATTTTATGAGTGTATATGTTCACTTGAATGAGATGTCTCCGTCTTGCAGATTTAATGTAGCACTTTGAGAATTTCTTCTTTATGTGTAATCTAGACATGTTATTGGTACTGGGTCTTAGTTTTTGTTACAGAAACAGTATGTTGTCTTTATCAGAGTGGTATGTATAGCACTAATCTTGTCCAATATTTTCTGTATTATTTATCGGATAAGACTCTAGAATCATGTCCATTTATTTGCTAAGCTCCAAATCGGTTTTGAATTTACATATGTTTCATGGCAAATGTGGTTGTAAGTTGAAAGTGTAAGTTAAGCATCAGTTAAAATTTTTGATGTAATATGTTTTTGTTTGTTCACAGGTGGTGATCAGGGTAGTGGGTTTGGGACCACAGGTAAAGCTCCTGTTGGTTCTGTGGTTTCAGTTCCCAGTCAGTCAAGTGCATCTTCAGACAAGTATGCAGCCCTAGCAGAACTGGACAGCGTTTTCAGCTCCGCGGCCACCTCCAGTAACGCATATTCTTCCACAAGTAATGCTAGCAGGTAGCTTGTCTTAGTCTGTGTTCCTGCTTTGTGTTTTATCTTTTAAACTTATTTTCACCTCTGAATAATAATGCTGTTAAGTAATGACCATTTGGGGCTTAAAGATTTCTGAATATTTTTGTAAGTTTGAGGAAACTGTGTTTAAATTTTCTAATTAAATTAGGATTAAATTAAATTAAATTAAATTAAAGGATTAAATTATAATCCTTGAGTTAAATGCCATAGTTTTATTTTTTTATTTAATTGAAGGCTTTGTTACTTTTTTCCCTTGAACACTAAAATGTAATTTAGAGTATATACACATCTTGAAATAGATAGTCATATACAAATTTAATTGTACTCAGCAGAGAATCCATTTACAGAATTATTTGCTTTTAATGTACAGTTCTCAGTCATGAAGATTAAACACTGAAAGTAGCATGTTATAGCCTTCGTTGTAAATAAGCAGTTTTAGAAATGTTTGCACCAGAACCCAAGACCAATTCTGTATCTCTTTTGTCATACTGGTATTTATAAATAGACATACGTGTTACTGTGTTCAGATATATCTGGTGTAAGAAATTCTTGGCAGCAGAAAGTCTACTGCATTTTAACAGTGTTCGGTCTTTAAAAACTCTTCTAGTTTTGACTTTTTCATCTTTGGGTCAAGGAAGCAGACCTAGAAGTACAGGTGACTTACCTGTACAGTGTCTTACCCATCTCTTAGTTTTCCATTCCTGCAGATTGTCTCTTCTTTTTTGTTACTCGAGTAGCTTTTTATTTCCCTTTAGCACCTTTTCCAGAGAGAAATGGTAGGATTGTAACATTAACTAGTTTGGCTCACTCTTCAGTAACGAATTTTCTGTATGGCAGATGGAAAAAATTGAATCCAAAGAATAAAATTCAGAGTATTTATATATTTTTTGCTTTATTAATGTTGTCTACATTACACGTATGTAGTAGTGGACTATAGCAAGGTGGTCGTAAAGTCTGGAAACATAGACAGGTATATGTAATGAAATGGTTTATTGGTATTACATTATAATCATAAGTGGTCCCCAGAGTGTAACCCATGGAATGTTTGAGGTACCTGAGACCCATTCAAAAGGTCTGTGAGGTTAAAACCTAAATTCATAATAATTCTGAGGGGTTATTTGTGTTTTCAGTAATTGACATTTGTATTGATGGTGCAAAAACTATGACAGGTAAAACTTCCTGGTGCCTTAGCATTGATTTACAGCTTTGGCACCAAGCCGTACAAATAGTCATCTAATAGTCATTATATTCCTTACCACCACACATTCAGTTTTACTTAGGAATATTTTTGATGCAGTTTTTATTATGAATATGCTGTATGAAGCAGTAAAGGAATTTAAGTCTTGACCTTTAAATATGTCTTCTTAATTTTCTGTGTGTTGAAGTAAGGTATGCATCAGGTAGTTCTGCTATATAGTGAAGTATAAAGCTGTCTTGAGTAAAATCAATTTGTGTGGTTGTTTGAGTTGTGGAATGAACCGGCCACTTGTTTTATGGAACACCATTTTTCCTTGAAAGTATGATTGATAGGTAAACCATGGTTATTCAGATTTCGATATTTGGTAGATATTTTCTCAAAAATGAAATTTTAAGTCTGTCACTTTAAGGAAAATAACTACTTAAAATACATACTCTCAAGCAAATAGTAGAATTTTGGAAAATTTAGGGGCCACCGTGGGCTTAAAATTAAGCTTCCCATTACTTTTCTGATGAGATGGATGGTGACATTAATGATTGTAATTTTTTTTTATTTTGCATAGGGAAATATGTTGACATTTTGAAGATTGGCATCAAGTATTTTCCAAATGATATAAAGTTAGTAAAATATTCATTTAAAGTGTAAGATAGACTAGTGGATGTTACTTTACATAAAAGTCCATTGATATGGTTTTAAATTCCATATTGCAACTAACCTTTAGGAAACTATCCCTGGCGTTTTTTGTATGATGTCAAGGAAAATATCCACAGTTATCTGGAAAAGGTGTTAAAATTCTCTTGTTTTGTTCAACTATGTTACCATGTGAGGCCAGTTTTTCTTCATATGCATCAGCCTAAACAACATATCACAACAGATTGATCATATATTAAGCCAGCCATTAAAGAGATTTGTAAAAATATGAAACAGTGTTACTCTTCTCATTAGGTTCCTTTTGTTTTAGAAAATATAGTCACTTATGAAAATGCTACTTAGCTTAGCATGTAAGGGCTTTATTGTTATTTTTAAATGAATAAAATTATTTAAATTTGTTTTAATTGATGTACAATATATATTGGTAAATATAGCAACTTAAAGTTCTTTGGGGTTCTCAATAATTTTTTAGAATGTGAATGAGTTCTGAGACTTAAAGTTTGAGAACTGATGTGATACATGATATGTTCAATATTATTTGTTCCATATTTTATGGCAACCTTGTAGAGAGATTACCGTTGCTTTTTTTTCCCCTCAAAACATGAACTCTTTCAATACTTGTTTTCAGTAATGTTTTTGGAACAGTGCCAGTGGGTGCTTCTGCACAGACACAGCCTGCTTCTTCAAGTGTGCCTGCTCCATTTGGAGGTACGTGTTTCTGGTATATATATACTGGTTTTTATAAAGAACCCTAATATATATTGTATCGCATTTTCTTAGGGATACCAGAAGACAGTCAAAGCACCAGTTTATTATCAGAAAGCTCTAGTTTTCTGTCTTCATAAATATATGAACAAATACTTTAAATAATTGAATACAAATGCATTAGGATTTTATAGTGTATTTTATAATTTTTTAAAGCTACACCTTCCACAAATCCATTTGTTGCTGCTGCTGGTCCTTCTGTGGCATCTTCTACAAACCCATTTCAGACCAATGCCAGAGGAGCAACAGGTAAGAAATAAATATAAATTATAGAACAGTAAGTTTTGGAAAAGGTATATATTGCAAAGACACCATGTGAAGAACATCAGAAAATAAGGTTCCTTTCTTACTGAAGTGACTGTAAAGTGGATTAGTTTTGTCCGTAAAGACATATAGTAGCTGAAAGTTTATAAAATCCTTGAATTTAATATTTGAAAATGGACCAGAGAAGTTATCTAGCACCCACCACTCAAAGCTTTCGTTTTTCAGGTGTGGAAGCCCAAGCGTGGAGATGAGAGTTAAAGCCTTAAAGTGCACAGCCAATATATGACAGAGATGGTACTTGAACGTTGTAATTCTGACTTATTTGTTGGTCTGGTTTCACAATTATTGGTTATAACTCAATCTTAATAGAAAAAATGTGTAAGTTTTTTTGCTTTTTTCCTTTTCATGGGATTGCAAGGAATAGATGGGTATTATTACATGAGATCTTAAAAATGAGGTCTTTTTCTAGTACATATTTCTTTTATGTGTTCACATTTTTTTAGGTTGTGGGAAACTGGTTTAATTTGTGGTATAACATTTAAATATTTTCCGGTAATTTTTAAAAAATCCTCTTTATCGCTCCCCCTTTATTTGGTACATATTTCTTGTATTGTACCTCTTTGATTTTTGTCTTATTACCCTGAACACCAGAGTTATTTGCCAGTACCTTGGAATATTAGCAAGTGCATGTGGTATGGCCCAATACCCATTAAACTGAATTTGTCAGTTCTGTTTTTAGATTTAGATAGTTTTAGAACTAAACTTTGAACTTCAGTTATAGCCTTTGTTGATGTGATATTTTGAGGGATTAAGGTGTTTGTTACATCACAGTAAATTTGCACCATTAAGAATTGGCAATTACTAGCATATCTTTTTGTCATTGGCAAGGTTGAGAATATGTGATATTGGGAGTTTGAACCATAACTTTCCTTTTCATATAAATGTCTTCAGTCATAATCTGTTGATATCTCACATAGTAGATGTTTAATAACTATTTGAATTTTGTACATAATTTGATTTTTAAAAATGGTTTATTTTAATTCAAATATACATAATCAGTGATTGTTTCAAATTTCTGTTGTGTTTTGGACAAAATATTTATACATCACTTGTGATATATGTAATATTTCTGTTTCTAAGCATATTTTTTTGACTTCGTGGAATGAATTTATAACATGTCTCATGACACAGGGTTTTCTACATTTTCTCATTTAGTCCTCTTAACTCTCATCAAATAAATGTTTTAATCACTCTTTGACAGCTGAGGTAACTGAGGCTCAGAAAAGTTAAGTGCGTATATTTTGGGTACAGCCAGATTTGTGTTCAAATCCTGATTTAGATTTACTTGCTAGGTAATCCTAAAAATGCTTTCTGTATATTATTTTTTTAATGAATGGAGGAAAAGTGATAGGAAGGTATATTATTTGCAAGATACCGTTGAGATGTTTATAGCTATTATAACCCCATTTGACAACTGAAGGATGGAAACTCAAGTTATACCTTGACCAAGGTTATGTTGATGTAACTCCTCAGAACCTTATTGTTGTCCTTTTCTGTAAAATGTGAACACTATTCTCTGGCAGGGATGTTGTGAGAATTAGGTTATGTAAATCACCATGCATGGTCATTGCATTATTGTGTATACTTGGTAAATCATTCCTATTATTTTCCTTTCATGACTGTACCTCCAGACTGGTTCTGTTATTAGAGCTAAGGGCCCACCCCCCCACCCCAATTATTTGGAGTATGAAAGTCCTTTAAAGTTAAGGTTCTACATGGGATGTGAAATAATATAAAGTGTACAAAGTATGTTCAGATGATATAAAGTAATTTTAATATTAGCCTAAGCAAAATTTATTGAAAGGTAAACTACTATGTCCACAAATTTTTATTTCAAGGTAAAAAATTTTTTCCCCTTATAAACCATTTTGATTTATCACATTGATCATCTTTACTAGGTTATTATTGAATTGACTAAGTCAAAGTAAATGTTAACTATATAACATGTTTCTGCTGAAGCTGAAATATAAACAACACTTTGACAAATACACTGTGCTTAGGTATTTCCAGTGTTTTTATTACCATCAAAATTAATATTAGTTCTTTAGGAAATATTTTGTGTTCTTCTCAAATATATTAGTATTGTTAAATTCCATTTGAGGTAGCTTTTGAAAGAGGGTATTGATAATAGTTCAGTGTGAACCGTTTAAAAAGTTTTACTGACGTATTTCATTCTTAAAATGCACATTTTAATAATAACTTTTTTCCTGCATTTACAAAGCTTTTGGGCTTTCTTTTACCATGTTATATAGAAACCTTCAGTAGACTAGCCAATGTGGCCTAAGACCTTCTTTATTTTAGGATTCTATAATATTTAGCATTCTTTTTCCAGAGCACTTGAGCCCTTAAATCTAATTAATAAAGTTAATATAATTTTCAGTTATTAGAAAATTCTCTTATAACTCTTAAATCTCTCCTTTGTCCCTGAATAAGTACCTTTATTTTCTAACATTCATTTAATGAAAAAATGATTTTAAAAGATTCCCCCCCCCCAACCTTAAGGGTCCAAAATTAATCAATGACTAATCTAGTGTTAGTACCCAGAGTGCTTCTAAACCAGCACTGTTTCCACTGGTTCTGCTCATTCCACTCATAGGAAAGTAAATGAAACATATATCTGTACAAAAACTTGTATACAGATGTTCACAGCAGCATTATTCCTAATCGCCAAAAAGTAGAAACAACCCAGGTGTCCATCCACTGATGAATAAATAAACCAAACGTGGTATAGCCGTACAGTGGAATTTGTTTGATAATAAAAAGTAATGACGTGTACTGATACATGGTACAACATGGATGAACCTAGAAAACATTAGGTTAAACAAAGGAAGTTAGTCACAGAGTGACATATAATGTATGATTCAATTTATAATCTCTCCAGAATGGGCAAATCCATAGAAAGTAGGTGGGGCAAAATGGAGAGCTGATAGGTATGGAATTTCTTTTAGTGAGGAGGGTATGAAATGTTCTAAAATTAGATTGTGATGATGGTTGTACACCTGGTGAATATGTTAAAAAAGAACACTGAATTCTACTCTTTAAGTGGACAAATTGTATGATATGTGAATTATATATCAAAAAGCTTGTTAAAACAAGTCTAAAATATTTTTATAGCAGCCCAGGACTAGGCATCATTGTTGCAGATAGAGGTACAGAAATTAATACTGGTTAACAATCACTGTTGACTAAAAGTCAGTTTTTGCCAAAGCCTATTTTGTAGAACATGTGTCCTGAGATGGTGTTATCAGTGCTTCATGGAAAGGGATTCTATGCCCAGATATATATGGGAAATGCTGAGTTAAACAAAATTTAACCAGTATTATTAATGCGGGATTTCTCAGAGCTTATAAAGTACTCTAAGAAAGGAGATAAACATAAAGTGACCAAACTTGTTTCAGAACCCTTCCCCCTCAAGCAACCTTTTGTTGAATTTAGAACATGCTGTGAACATCTTTTTAAGTTAGCAAGAAAAAATAACACTCCTTGGATATTTACCCTGTAGCACTTTTAATCACAGCAGCTTTGTAAAGTAGATACGTATTATGTTATGTCCCTCCACCCCCTGTTTGCAAATGAGGAAACTGAGGCTTAAAGAAGTTGTGGTATCCTGTAATTAGAAAACTACAGAACCAAGACAGAACCACTCTAATCTCTCAATCGCCTTGTTTCCCCAAATTTAGTTGATGTTAAGTATGTTAATTTAAAATGCATGGCCATATATTTTAGAAACAACCCCACTCCAGATGGTTATAACAGCGGTTCTGGTACTTAACAACCTAAATTTGTTTTTTGTTAATTACATTTATTTATACGTAACCTGTCTGACCTCAGTCATGCCAGGTAAGATCTGCACAAGGTGTATTTTTCTTTTCTCTCTCTTTTTAGCCGTCATATTTTAAACTGAAAGTGCTGCTCACCTTTCTAATGAACTACATTGAATAATTTTCCCTGAGTAATATGTAATTAGTTCACTTGAGTTATCATTAGGCTTTCTAGTTAATGTATGGAATCATAAATAAAACAATCAAACATTATTCAAGTGCTTTCTCCAAGATTTGAGTTTTTATTTTATTATTTTTATTTTTTTAGATTTAGTCGACTTTTTAGATGCTAAAGGTAGATGCTAGATCATTTTAGATGATCCTATGAATAGCATTTTTGGGTGTAAGTGGTGAGGCCTAGAAAGTCTTTTTATGGATATTATTGTATCTTCACATGAAAAAAATGTTATTTGTTTAAAAGATGGATTCTGTAAATGCTTCTTCATTTGATATTTGTTTTTCTGGTATTATTCTAATCTCCCCTTTATTTCAAACAGTGTGAATACTACTGTCATGAATATAGTTAAAATAAAAAGACTCCATTGGCTGTGTCTTTATTATGTATGCTTATGCTACCTACTTTGTAACAGTATATTCTAATTTTAGAACATTTTAATGAAACAAATTTACTTTTATTTTGCCAGTAGTTATTCATAAGTTAATTGACATTGGTCTCTTTATGGCTTTCCATAAGGCCTTTCTGGAGCAATGCATTCTCAAGTGTTTCCTCACGCTCATTTTGGTAGGTGGCCACAACTAATATCTAGATTTGTGTGGCAATTTGTCTACCTGCTTGTGGAAGCTTCTGCTGGTGTTCTGGATCCCTGCATGTGGAATTAAGTTTTTTCCATGTTTTAAAATGGAGTGGTCATGGATGTGTGGCATTGGGAATACATTATATTTAAAGTTACATGAAAATCTTCTGTGGCGTTCTAATACTGAAAAACATATTGCTTACCTCCATGGTCACATTAGAATGTTAATAGTTTTCTCAATTATTTTTCTTAAGTTTGAATTCATAGTACTTTGAGTGACACACCTTTTCGATGTACCAAACCATTTTACCACATTATTCCATGGAGTTTGGTTTTGCTTAACTGTATCCAACTTTTGCTTTATACTGCTTTCTTAAAAAGTGATTTGTCAAAGTTATGTCAGTGCATTGTTGTCTGTTCTGAAACCCTCCTGTTTCCCTTGCAGTGTGCTTATTATTCTTTAATTCACTTGCTTCCCAGTGGCTTAGTTCCCCTTTTTTCTTATCAATAATAAAAAGTAATATTTAAAATTGGAAAATCTAATTAGGTTCATTGTGGAGAATTGCACTGTTGTAAAAATTAGGATTATGAGAATTACTTTGGGCAACATCCGTAACATGATTTTTAGTTTTTTTTTTTAATAAAAGATAATTCTGTGTAGCACTTTAGTATTAATTTCTTGTGCCTTAAATCAGCAATCAAGTTGGTAATTTTTTCTTAAAATCAGGAAATTCAGTGAATTATGTTTTTTGATAGCATCATGCTGAAAATATTTCACTATGTAATTACTAGTGTTCTGTATTAAAAGCACCATTATTAGCTCTTATTTCACTTAGGCTTTTCCTACAACGTATAGTTGGAAGATTCTATTTTGAATCTTTACTAGCAAAAAGTAATATACTGTTCTGCTACTATGTGTGTTTATATAAATAATATAATAATATGATAATGTAATAATGTGAATTAGTTCATAAGTAATTCGTAAATGGGGGGAGTGATGGCAGCATACCATGTATATATATAGCTGTAGTTCACACACGAATTTCCCCAACTTGTGAATGAATGCTTTATTCCATCAAGTTATAGTGGCTAGACATGGCAAGCCATGGAGAAGTTATTGGACACAGTGTCATTCACCTTACATTCTTTGTCTCTTGTAAGAATGCTTATTATTTCACTTTCTGTTCAAGTTTTATGTACTCTGCCCCAGTTTCTATAACTTATCAGTCCTAACCTAACCTTCCTTATACCCCTTATCCAAAGCAGTGTTCATTTACTTTCCAAAAAAGGAATGGGAGTCCATAAGTTTTCAGTTTAATTGTGTTAGTGTTTTTATTAGGACCGCCCCCGCCCCACCCCTTGTTTTGCCTTGGGTTAGAAAGCTGCATAGGTTTTGAGTGGCCTGCCTGTGACCCCATTTCTCCTGTAAGTTTTATTTATAGTGAACTATTTTGCAGAGGTTTTAAATGTTTTTCCAGGAACACATATATTACATTATAGCAGACGATTCACTGGATACAATTAAATGTTTGACTATTTTACTGCATATAGCAAAACAGAACTTTAAAATGTATATAGTAATATACATGTGAATTGCACGATGATGGACTTTAAAAAGTAGACTGCTGTTTAGACTCAAACTGTATATAATTACTCTGAGAAGTCTTTATTAGTTTCATTCTGGTCATTGGTTTCAGGAGAACAAATATAGATTATGTTAAACTGGAGCTAAAACTTACTATTAAGTTTGTTGGGAGTTTTGGAATTTAAAATACATCATACTGTTTTTAAGGTAAATGATGTCTGATTCATAACGTTGAGTATGCGTATACGAAAACCTACCCTTCGTAAGTGACCAGCCTTTCTTTTCTCCTGCTAGCAGCGACCTTCGGCACGGCATCCATGAGCATGCCTGCGGGGTTTGGGACTCCCACGCCCTACAGTCTTCCCACCAGCTTTAGTGGCAGCTTCCAGCAGCCGGCCTTCCCAGCCCAAGCAGCTTTCCCTCAGCAGACAGCCTTTTCTCAACAGCCCAATGGTAAGATCTAACATTTGGCTAGCTGTAGGTCCACTGCCGGTGTCCTTTATGTATCATAATATGAATGTTTGGACAAAAAGACTTATCTAGAGAATGCTGTAGCATTATCTGCTGAATGTTTACTACACAAATATAGAAAATTGAGTGATTTGGTAGTTTTTGTGACCAGATTATAGGTTTAGGAGAAATCAGGGACTAAAGAGTACCTCTTCTTTCTCAGAATCTCCAGTGTCTTTCTTATATCTTCTGTGTTCTGATATGCCTCTTGATTTTAAAAGGAAACTTTATAGACCTAGAGTGTTTTTGTTTGTTTTGCGTTGGAGAACTGTTTCTGTTCCATTTTGTGTACGTTTTTTGTTGTTGTTGTTTTGGGGGTTTTTTGGTGACATAAACTCATTTTCTAAATAGGTGACTGTGTCGTGGTTGGAGTTTGTTACTTGTTTTCAGGAAGATTCACTAGAGACCAGTTTTTGTTTCTGGGGTTTTTTTTTGTTTGTTTGTTTGGTTGGTGGGGGGGAGCCCATTTCACTCATTTGCTAAAGTTTGAAATACCTGGATCACAGCCCCTCTCAAATAGTCACAAGCTTATCTCTTCATTAAATCCTTTGTCAGCAATTCACAGTAGCTGAGACAAACTGGAATTAACTATTTCTGGAGAGTCAATGTAAGCTCTTTAAGACATGCCAGTGGAAGTTTAACTGCTATTTAAAAGAGCATGAGACTCAACAGTTTAACATTGATTTTTTTAATTATTTTTGCTCTGGTAGGAGTTTTTCTGAAACTCATTATGAAGCTTTATAAGCATCAGATTGTCTCAAAGGTATGGTTATAATTGGTGGGTTTTTTTAAACAAGGTGCAGGTTTTGCAGCATTTGGACAAACAAAGCCAGTGGTAACCCCTTTTGGTCAAGTTGCAGCTGCTGGAGTATCTAGTAATCCTTTTATGGTAAGTGAGATGCAATTTTAAGCACTTTATAAGTTGTTGCATTGTTTTCAAATTAGGAAAAGCAGGATGTGATTCCTCCTAGATGCTCTTTGGTATTCTGCAAGATTATACAAATCGAGAAATTCCTTTTTAAGAAAACACATTAAAGGGGGGGAGTGGCGGGCTGGGGGTGTGGTGTGATGAATTGGTTGGGAGATTGGGATTGACATGTACACACTAATATGTATAAAATGGATAACTAATAAGAACCTGCTGTATAAAAAAATAAAATTCAAAAAAATACCCCAGAAAACACATTAATCAGTTGCAAATCAAAGCACTGACAGTAAATAAGCTATTTTAGACATGAAACTTGTCTGCTTTCTTGTCAAAATAATGCTTTATGAGAAGCTGTAGATTTAGTGAACAATGTGAAAAAGGAATCCTGGAGTCAGGTTTGGTTTGAATCATAAATGCATTTTTTTAGGGCCAGGTCCCTTCTTAGAATCTATTATGAGAATTATATGAAATAATGGATATAAGAGGCACAACACAGTGCCTGATAACCTATCGCTTTATTACAGTATATTGCTAATAACAATAATGAATAAATATGATTGCCAATAATTATGAAATAATTCCTAATCTAAATACTATTTAATTAAATCTAGTTTAATTAAATAACATTAAATATTTTCATATTTTCTCCACACACTCTTTATTTGTTTATTTATTTTGTCTTATGTTTTCCTTTAGACCGGTGCACCGGCAGGACAATTTCCAACAGGAAGCTCATCAACCAATCCTTTCTTATAGCCTTATATAGACACTTTACTGGAACGAACTTTTACATGGTCACATTACATCTCTCCGCCTCTTGCACTGTTGTCTTGTTTCACTGATCCTAGCTTTAAACACAAGAGAAGTCTTTAAAAAGCCTGCATTGTGTATTAAACACCAGGAAATATGTGCAAAACAGAGGGCTCCAGTAACAACTTTTAACCTGTGAATTGGCAAAAAAAGTAGCGGTATCATGTATATTAAAAATTGGCTAATATTAAGTTATTGCAGATACCACATTCATTATGCTGCAGTACTGTACATATTTTTCTTAGAAATTAGCTATTTGTGCATATCAGTATTTGTAACTTTAACACATTGTTATGTGAGAAATGTTACTGGGGAAATAGATCAGCCACTTTTAAGGTGCTGTCATATATCTTGGAATGAATGACCTAAAATCATTTTAACCATTGCTTCTGGAAAGTTACAGAGTCAGAATTGGAAGGTTTTATTCATTCTTGAATTTTTCCTTTCTAAAGAGCTCTTCTATTTATACATGCCTAAATTCTTTAAAAATGTAGAGGGATACCTGTCTGCATAATAAAGCTGGTCATGTTTTGCTACAGTTTGCAGGTGAAAAAAAATAAATACTAGAAAATATGCTATTGTTTTTGTGTTCTTGCTGCAATGCCTTTACCAAAGTGGCCTTACATATCAGTAGTGAATTGAGAACATCTTGAATTCTTAAATTAGAATTTCAGAAGACTTCTAGTGACTAACTTTTATGTCTAAAAGAGAAAATTTTATAAAAAGGCCATGTAGAAAATTTATTAAAACTGCTATGTTCAGGAATATGTCAGTGGTAAAGCATTTAAATGTAGCTTGTTAGATTCACCGTAATCCTTCTGATTTCTTTGCAACTTCTTAATTTTGTGAAAATCTGTATATATGAAGAATTTGCATGTATGTGTATTTACAAATTTTTTAAAGTATCTTGAATTCTCAGACTGCAAAAGGCTTATTTTAACTATTGATTTTTTTTGTTTTTTTTTTTTTAAATACTGTCTTTGAATGTATTGGAGGCAGACATGCATTAACTGTGACATGATTGCACCTCAGTTTTCTTTTCGTTGTTTGGACAAACTGATATTAATAGGACATTTGTTTATGTTCATTTCTAGGGGGAAAGAAACTGGAACCCAGTGTTACCTTAAAGTTATAGAATACTTTGTTTAAAAAGGCAACAATACTAATGTTTAGTTATAGCTTTATGTTAATATTCAAATGAACTTGTTTAAATATTTATATAATGCCTCATTCATCCAGTGATAATCTGGCAATCTCATCAAAACGGAACACAACTGAGAAACTTGTAATAGTTTTTTTTAAAAATGCCTTTGAGCAGCCCATATAAGTCACACTGTCTATACGTTAGAGCTCATGCATTTGTCTTTATGTGAAGTTTTGATTAATAGATTTCCCAGACCAAAAGAGCATATATTGTCAAAGACCAGTTAGTGTAGGGACAGCCAGCCCAGTTTAGAGGGCATCAGTATATTACATCTTCTTCTGATAATTATCTATTACTGTGACTCTGTGTCATCAAGAAAAGGTGAGGTTACGTTTATAAATACGTGATACATGTTTGAAAAGTTTTCTTATAATGATTTAAATTGTTTTTAAAGCTTGGTATTAAAAGAGGTGAACATCAGTTTCCTCAAACATTATTTATTCATGTTGAATACCTTTTCGAATGGTGACTACAGGAGTTGTTTTCATACTATATTAAAATCTGTGTAGAGTTCCAGACTTCTTGACACATTGTTGTCCAGTGCATATCTAGCTGAATGTATGGTTATCTGAACTATTTTGATAAGCAAGAAAATTGGGAAATCTCTGCCCCTTTTCTGAGCAGTATGCCTCTTAGAATTAAACGAATGCTGCAAAGGTCTGGGTGTGTCTTGGTGTATACTTGAAATGTCTGCATTTTTGGGGTGTCCTTCCAGACCCCTTCTCATGGAGGAAATTCTTAAGAAATGTCTTTGAATTTCTATGTTTTAGATTGTATTGGGTCCCAATCAACTCATGTACAAAGTTATGCTATAAAATTGTAGGCCATTATTCAATTAACCTACCAGGCTTTCCATCTAAGAAACAAGTAAATTAAACAGTTGTTAATAAAATAATTTTAAAGACTATTTTTTTTCTGGGTAAATCTTGAGGTTTGTAATTAAGTGGGAACTCTTGTTGACTTTAAATGAAAACTTGCGAAATTGAAATGCTTAGTGTAAGAAGTGATCCAGATTTGATGTGGATTAAAATCTTCAGTTAGACTTTCATATTCAGATTTGCTTCTGGTTTTGCACAGGCCATCAGAATTGTGTTGAGCACTGAAGAGGAGAAAATACTCAGAGGTGGCAAGGATGAAGACTCGAGTTTCCTGATTTACTAGTTGAATCAGGTCTTCTCTCCTGTGTTTGCTGAGAAAAGAAAATTTTCTTTTCTTTTAGGGTGACAAACTTCATTGATAAGTTTAAAGGCATATTTTACTCTCATTTTTGTGAAAATAGAGATTAGGTAATCACTTTCTTCTGTAGAATAATTATTTCTGTAAATTTGAAGAAGCATATCGGTGCTTTCTTTACTTGTGACTTGCCCTGCTCCCAGTACACGTCCTCATTGGTACAGTTCCTGTAAATTGGTAAAATGGAAGCAGTAACTAACTGGCTGCTTTCCTGTCACAGTACCAGGACTTCTGAAACAGTTTGGTCTCAGGACTATTATTAACTCTTAAGTTATTGAAGATCCCCAAAGAGCTTTTGTTTATGTAACTTATATCGCTCAGAATTTGTTGTATTAGAAACTAATACTGAGATATTTTTAAAACATGTTTATTCATTTAAATATAACGATAATAACCCCATTACATGTTAACATAAATACCCTTTTTGATGACAAATTACTGTTTTCCACAAATGTTATTTAGACCATTGTTTTACATTTTGCACACCTCTTTGCCTAATAGAAGCAGTGGGATTCTCATACTACTTCTGCTTGACAGTTCTTTTTATGTGACATGGCATGTGGGCACTGGAAAACTCCACTGTGCGCTTGTGAAACCATGAGTGAAACAGACATATAACATTTTAGTATTATGAAAATAGTTTTGACCTTGCGTTTTGGGGGGACCCTCAAGGGTCCTGAGACCACACTACACTTTACGTTTGTATTTTCTGGAACAACAGTGTTTAGTTTCAGGGTAAATATACTACTCCCTGAACTTTTAAGTGTTTTTGTTGGCTTGGTGGGAAGAATTGATATTTCATTTGAAACTGTAAACTTTTAAAACACTGTTTTCTGGGTTTTTTATTTTTATTTGACTGTATTTCAATAATGATGAAAAGAGTGAATAGCTCCTTTTTAAAAGGGATATTACAAGTTCTAACTCCTGGTTATGAGTGTTTATTTAGGAATTATTTACTATTCTGACCACTTGGAAATTGTTTTGGGGGAGTATCAAATAGCTATTTAAAAATTAAAACACCTTGCTAAAGAAAGTTCAAGACGAAGAATAATTTCTTCTCTCTCCTATGCTTATAGTTAACAAAGAATTTTAGCTTTGTTTATGTCTGCGTGTGTGTATATATATATTAAATGAAAATTGGATTTCTCTAACAGAAATCACTACCCTCCAGGAAGTCGGCTACAATTAAAGGAATGTGTTTACTTCTTAAGAAGGAGGTTTGCTATGGTTTTCTCCCCCAGTGTTTTTTTTATACCTTGTCCATTTTTAGAGAGAGCACTTGTTGCTTCTCATTTAAACAGAATGTTTTAAAATTCTTCTGAAGACAGAGTAACTTTGTAGAAGGTAACTTACGGTACATAGTCACCACAGAAAGCTCTGGCTCTGTTGCTGCTGGCACACCACAGAACACGCTGCCATCCCCAGGCCGGCCTGTGCCTTCCTTCTGGGGCCTCCTTGTCCATACATTTGTGCTCCTCTGCTGAACTCATGTTCAGAATGACTCACCTCATGTTTGGCCTCCACTTGTAGTCTCAGACTACATCAGAAAATTAATCTCTAGGGGAGTTTATAAAGATATATATATTTCTTCAAAAATAATGACTTGAACCTGGTGGTGGTATTACAGAGTGTGGCTTATTAAGCTCTTTCAATGTATCAGAAACTTGCTAAATGCTTTTCGTGTATTATCTCATACAGTCCTTAAAGTGGACTCATACTTTAAGGATGAAAGAAGCAAGGCACAGGCTGATGACAGAGCTTTTGCTCTGGGGAGCAAATATTTTATTGTTGGATTAAAATGCTGTCTACATTTATGTGTAAGTAGATTTTTTACAGAATCTTAGGAAATTCTGATAGAATTGCTTTCTATATCCTATATACCTAATTAAACTTAATCATTTTTAATTTGGGTTCTCTTCATAATTTGCTGAAATCAGTACGGTTTATTCTCTAGGGTTTTATTTAAACTTTACAAGTAAATTAATGGGATAATTAGTGGATCAGGTTTTAAACTAAAGAGACATCTGAAGTATCACAGGGACTCCTATTTTGTGAAACATTTCAACTTTATTGATAAAGTCTGTGCCCTAGACAGTAGTAAAATTTACTTTTGAAAGGATGCTGTTACTAACATTTGTGTTACATTAGCCTGTTGTATTGAATTTATCTTCATTAGTTAAAATTTTTTCTTTGTATATTTTAAAACATGTCATTCATTAAGATTTTTATGTGGTATATTTGAACAAATGAAAATATGACCAAGATGTACTGGTCATATATTGTGCTGGTGAATGCTTTTCTCTTGTGAAAAAGTGCCCTGTTTTGTAGTGTTTACTGACATTTGTGATTATAAATACTCTGACCATGGCTGATTTCACCTACCAATCTGATATCATTAAATTTGGCGTTAGAAAGAGACACACACCAGTCTTTCTTTGCAGGCCAGCTCCAGCACACAGCACTGATGTGTAATCCCACAACCCAGTTCATTAAATATACTGGGTATTTGGTCATTGTATCCAATATTTGAAGAACCTTTTGTTTTATGTTGTTAATCCAGAAAACATTTGAACACTCATTTACTTCTAGAAGTGTACTGGGCACTGAAGTATTTAATCTGGAAAGACCCAAGTATTGTGAATTCTGTTGTTAAAAAGTCCAGTTACTGTGCTAACGTAGAGGTTGCACATTCATGGCATATACTCTGAATTCTGTCTGCAGTTGTGTTTTGTTTGACCATCACAGTGTTTTAAAAACTCCTATTTTATATAGTTTGAAGGGTATTCACACTCTCAAGGTGGGCACTAGCCTACCACTCACAGTGTTCTGAGCCTCAGACGTTCAGACATGTTCTAAGGCCTTTGAATTGGCAAATCCTGAGTAGACATAAAAGGGCTCTTCTTATGCCACCTCTTAACTGTTCTAATTTTGGAGTCAGTCCTGTAGGATTTGAATTTATGATGATACTTTCTGGTGAAGACTCTTTCCAAAAATGTATTTCCTTTCAAACTTGATAACCTCTATGTATTTTGCTTATTTTATGCCAATGGATAAAAATTCAATATATATTTAACTATATTTTTGAAATCTGTGCTTGTCCAACTCATAGGGCTGTAGAATTTAACGAAAACAGAGTGCAGTGATTCAGGCTTTTGTAACAAGGAAAAGTGATCCTAGATAAAATATTTTAATTGGTGATTCAGATGTCCATTGATTAATTTTTTAATTACAGTTTAGGCAATGAGAGTTAAAACTTAAACTAAATTCTCAACATTTCCCTCAATCTTGAGTGGAGGGACAGAGAAAGCAAACACCCCAAGGAGCCTTCTAATTTTGACTAAATGACTGTTAAGTCAAAGGCAGCAGAGGATTGCGAATTGATGTTATACAGTGTTTCATAGAATGCTGTGGGTACAATCAGGTTTTTTTATATGTTACCATAGAATAATACATATTTATGATGTTTAAAAAGTATGCAATATACAAAGTGAAAAAGTATGTCTCCTTCCTGGGACTTGATTCCCACATCCCAGGGAAATACAGTTTCTTGTGTTTTTGTATAGTCTTTCAGAAATGTTAACATTTATTTTATATACCTCTTTCTCTAAATGCCTCTCACTGGCCTCCCTTGTTTTAAATGTATGGTTTTATAACTTGGTTCTCTTTGTTTAACTTGGTTATTTTTCTGTATATTTCGATGTTCTCGAAATCCATGTTGGTCTAGCTTGGTTTTAAGACAGTATTTTTTGTAATTGGATTTCAGTTACTCTACTACCTATTGAAATTTAAAAGGTAAATAGTGAACTATTTTTAGTTTTTCACACCCCTAATCTTATTTCCTGGTAGTAGTCACCATTATGTTTTTGTATATCCCTCTCAGTTATTCTGTCATTTTTGTTGTTTAAATTATTTTCATTAATCATCACCAGAACCCAGAAGAAAATTTACTTTCCTTAGAATCAGTAATTCCACCACCACTACCACCACTCTTCCCTCCCCTCCCCCTAGGGGGAAACTAGTATTTATTTTAGTCTCACTTATTTAATGAGGAAAGATTCAAATTCTTACTTTTTTCTTAGGTAGTATGCTAATTTTTTTTTTTTTTTTTTAACTGAACTTTAGGATTGGGACTCTGGAAAGTACTAACCCAGAGTCAAGTTTCCTGTGTTTCAGTCTTAAATTCTGCCATTAACTGGCATTCAAGCAGGTAAGTTAGATTCCAGTTCCCTAGCTTTAAAGTGAGATCTCTTCCAAATGGTAAAACGTGGTAGAACGTCAGTCATTTGGTATACATGTTTAGAGAACAGTTAAGCTTTGGAAATTGGAATGAGACATTTCAGAATAACAGCTGTTCGGTTGAGCATAAGAAACTTGTGTTTTTGTAGGTTGAAAGTACCAGGTGTCAACAACATCATATAGTTTAATGTTATGGCCAGTGTTAATTACCAACTTTGTGAGGTGCACCTCATATAATTGATATCACTTAATAGCCACAACAACTTCTAGGCAGTATTTGTCACAAAATTGGCATTTAGGTGTCTACTTTGCCGAGATTATACAGCTGTTCAGTAAGTGGCAGGACTAGAAGTCTACCTGACTTTAACATTCATCCTCTCATATCGTATTCCCCCCTTGAAGCTCTTAGTTCCAGCAGTTTTAATAAGAGTGTGAGTTAAAAACAACTTTCACAAACATTTAATGGAACTCAAACTCAGCGTTCTTATCCCCAATGATCTAATTTTGGTTTTTTTCTCTCCGTATTTGCTTTTTGCCCATATGAAATTTTGCATTGTGATCATAGCTGGTTAATTTTTAATATTGTACTTTTCCCAGATAATTTTCTTCCAAACTGGAATTACATTTATTATTTTTCCTGATTGTAAAAATAATATATGCTCACTGTAAAGAATCTGAAAATACAGAAAATTATTTTTTTAAAAACTATAATCCTGTGAAGGTATATTGTAAGTACTTCTGGATTTTGTTCCATGTATAAGTGAATATAAAGACTTCTTCCAGAATGGAATCATGCTATGCTTACTACTTTGTAACATTTTCCTCAGTATATCATGGGTTTCTTTCAATTTCAAATATAGATCTGTATTCTCTTACAGTGATGTTTCATCCCTATGATGAACATTTAGATTGTTTCCAATTTTTCAACATCAGAAATTTTACCTATACTTCTGCACACTTGGGGTTTGGCGTCGTGCTTCTTAGGAATGGAATTGCTGAGGGAAGAATGTATATCTTAAGGACTTGGGTACGTCTCAGATATTTTCTGTATTGCTATGTAGTCTTCATGGTCATTTAACATTTTTCATAGTTTAATGTTAAGTGAGTACCTCGCTGTATATAACCTTTCATTTGTGTTATTTCTTGGAATAAATTCTGAAAAAAAAATTCACACTGATGGCTTATAAGGATTAACATTTTATCCTCTCAACTAAATTACTGTTTAAAGGGATTATTTTAATATTTATAAATATGAAAAAGACACATGGGCCATTCTTTCTTCAGTTTCCAGTTGTCAGAGGGAATTCCTTTTAATGATTGCTAATTTAAGGCATATGAAATAATGCCTTATCTTTATTTATTGGTGGGGTTGATTTTACCATAGTTTACTAGTTGCATTTTCTCATTTATGAATTGTTCTGAAAGTTAACTTGAAAATATTAATTGGATCACCTGAATCTGTATTTTTATTTATTACATTCTATATTGTTATGAATTTACAGAGGCACAATCAAGGACTTCTCTATTGTTACTAATGTCATTTAACTTTCAGGCTGAATAACGTCATCTGTAATGGAATTTCAAATCTAGAAATTTCCTTTTAGTTCCATAATTTTTTTCCCCTTTAAACCAGTTAGAGAAGGATGAATGTATTTAGATACTCTAGTTGAACTGATTATTATTTAGATTCAGAAGCTCATCTTTTCTCCCTACCCTGTATTTGCGACACATAGCAACCTAGAAATGGCTATTGGCAGGGGTGGGGGAGGGGGCAGGGTATTAGTTTCACTACGATGTGTCTGGATGTGGGTGTTTATTTTTATTTTGTGCTTGGAATTTGATGTGCTTCTTGAATCTGGATTGCTCTTTTTACCAGTTCTGCAAGTTTCTTGACTGTTCTATCTTCAAACGTTATCTCTGCAGTATGGTCTTCTTAAAAACCTTTAAGGTTTTTAAGAGAGAGAATTTTTGATGAGGGAACTGAATAAAATTTTGTGGAATCATAGAATTTTAAACATTTAAATGCTTATGGTTATAAATAACAACTCAGACTAAATTTCCATAAGGTTATCACCGAAGAATACTGTAAACTTACAGAATACAGTAGTTAACGATTTTAGAACCGTACAGTTCCTTTCAAGCCTTATTGTTCTTTTCAGTTACTAAATATATTTGGGTAGCTCCCTCAGGGAAGAGAGGAATTACCAGGCTTTCCAGATAAGATGTCCAGCATCCTAAACTGTGGGAATATTAGATTAGAGGACCTTGCAAATCCTAGTGCGCCATGCAGAGACTTGCAATATTTTCAGTTTCCCCTATTCAGAAATAATACCTTTTAAAATGCAGAAAAATTTTGACTTTTTAAGTAACGTTTGAGAATTTTTCATGTGAAAGATTATACTGAATGCTGTATGTCATTGTCATAGTAGCTTCTATTTAGTCGCTGTTAATTTGGTGCCACTTTGCTAAATGTTTTTTAAACATTATTTCCTATAATTCACAACCTTATATGACTTATATTTTACCAGACAAAACAGGCTAATATGGCGGTTTACTTGCTCAGGGAAAGTAAGTGGCAGAACTCTCCAAGCAGACGTTCAGAACCTCTTCCACCACAGTGCCCCGGAAGAACTGATCTTCTAGATGGGGGAAGGCTGATGATGTATGCAAACACTAAACCAAGGGCAGGGAAAAGGGCTGTGGAGAGGAGAGTAGGAGGGATCTCAGTCCGGCCTAAGGCAGACATAAAGGAGTAGCCGCCTTGAAAGAATAGTAGAATGTAAGACTGAGGGCTAAGGCTGAGCAGAAGCTGAAGGAAGCAGGAAAGAGAGGAGTTTATGTTGTGGGAACTCCGTATCGATGGAGAAGCTGCTATTTGCAGCACTTTGGACAGGTGTGTCCTCCCAGCATTTATAAAGGATGGGGTATGTGTGTATAGGAGTATTTGTTGCAAACACTTCCAGGTTCCTAGGGCATGAAGAACATGGAAAGCAGTGTAAGAGTCTATAATAATTGTATTTAAAGTTAGTGTAAAATAGTATTAGTTTGGAATTCTCTAAAGCAGGGGTCCCCAACCCCCAGGCCGTGGACCAGAACCAGGCCACACAGCAGGAGGTGAGCGGCGGACAAGCTAGCGAATCTTCACCTGCGGCTCCCCACCGCTCCCCATCGCTCACATTACCGCCTGAACCATCCCCAGCCATTTCCGTGGAAAAATTGTCTTCCAGGAAACCCGTGTCTGGTGCCAAAAAGGTTGGGGACCGCTGCTCTAAAGCATATATATTGCACCTATTGCATTAAAGATGATTATGGCCACTTGGTACTCAATGTGTGATCTGAGGACCTACAGCCTGGACGTTGCCTGGGAGCTTGTTAGCCATGTAAATTCCCATCCCAGGATAGTAATCAGAATCTGTGTTTTATGCAAGCTAGTCTGTATAGAATGGATAGACAACAAGGTCCTACTATATAACAGGGAACTATATTCACTATCCGTGATAAACCATAATGGAAAAAGAATATAAAAAATATGTATAACAATCATTCTGCTGTACAGCAGAAATTAACAGAACATTGGAAATCAACTCTACATCAGTTTAAAAAAACACCTTATTTAAAAAAAAATCTGCATTTTAATAAATCTTAGGTGACTTGTATGCATATTCAAGATCAAGAAGCACTGATTTAGGTACTATCTGTATTAGATAAATCATTTTTGTATTTAGCTTTTTAAATTTTTATGTTTATTATGCAGAAATTGCTCTAGAGAATTTTAAAAGGTAGTTTTAAGAAAAACTCATCAAAAGATATTATGTAGAAGCACATTTGAGTTAAGTTCCCTTTTAAGAATGTTCAGTTTAAGTGTTTCTAGGAATTAGGAGTCAGTGCAGAGGCCATTTTATTTATTAAAAAGGATTAGTAAAGAAACATACCAGTATTGACCTCATAGCACATAAAGGCATTAGAAGGTTTGTGTGAAGAGGTGAATTCAAAGAGCACAGGTTTCACTGTCAGCATGAAACCAGTCACTGGAAAAGGGGAGGAGACTCTGCAGACAGAACAGAAGCACCCAGGGACACCCGAAGTATCTCTTGGTGGCAGTAGTTGAACCATGCCGGTCCACCTTGGAGTGGTTGGCTCAGAAGAGTGGTGGCTCAGAGGACGAAGATACATGCATGTCACATCCCCTGCTGGCCAAGGTATGGCCCAGGCGCAGGAAGCTGACCAGAGAGGGCCAGTGTGTGGTGACTTTAAAGAACTGGTGTTTAAAATTGTTTTTCTTACACCCTAACCATTTTGAAAGCAGTTACTTCACAGCTCGTTCTCGCATTTTTACAAAAGATTTGTTTACTGAAGAAAACTTGTTTTTCCACTGAAGAAAACTTTTAAAGACAGCCCCCCCCTTCCCAAATTATCTGATCACCAATATCAAAATTTTGGTGTAGAATTTTTCCTAGCTATAATTCTTTTTGTATAAAATTTATGCAAATAGTATATTGTCTGCTTTTAAATTTTAACAATTGACAAGTACCTTTTAAATTGCGTGCAAAGTCATTTTTAATGGCTGTAACTGATACGTATCTCTTTTTGGACAGATCGTATATTTCTTCGCTAGTTCTATAGATTAGGAGTTTGTAAGCTTTTTCTTTAAATGGCAGATAGTATTTATTTAAGACCTTGCAGGCCATGTGGTCTCTGTCCCAACTACTGGACACCACCTTGGTAGAACCGAAGCAGCCCTAAGGGATATGTAAATGAGCAGGCTCTGTTCTGTCCCAGTGAAACTGAAAAACCAGGCTTGCAGGCTGTAGGTTGTTTGCATTCTCTGTAATCATGAACCGTACTTTGAGCATCTTTGCACAATTGTAGTTCCATCAATTAATCCCTGGAATGGTTATTTCTGAGCCAAAGGGTATGCAAAACTTTAACTTGTCATGTTATGGTTCTCCAGTTTAGAGTTCCCACAAGTTTTCTAGTGTTTATTCCTCCGAAACATTGATAACACTGGTTATCTTTAAAAACCTGTCAACTTGATAAATCAAAGATGTTATCTAATATTTCATTTTTTGCTTGGATTGCTAGTGAGGTTGATCATCTTCATGCTTTGTAAATTACTGTTTCATGAGATTTATCCCTCTATTCTAGTAGGCGCATCTTTTAAAAATTGTTTTGTTAGACCTTTTTGCATAATGATATTAAGTAAAGTCACTTAGGTATTTTGCAAATATTTCTCCCAAGTTTTATGTTTCTGTAAAGTCAAATCTCGATATTTTCTGTAATTTCTAATTCTGAATTCTTACTCAAATCCTTAACCAAACCAATGTTATATAATCACGTCTTTAAATACTGTGAAAATGAGATTTTTAATATCTATGTAGTATTATGTAACATAGATATGCAGTAATTTATTAAACATTACCTCATTTAGTTTGGTTCCTATTTGCATTACTACAAATAATTTTTTTAAAAATTCTTATACATAAATCTGTGTGTACATATAATGTTACTCTTTGAAAGATACATTTCCAGGAGTAGGTTTTTGGGGATTGATCTTTTCACAGTATTTCATATTGCCAAATTGCCTTCCACAGAGATTTTACTCCCACCGACCCTTACTGATGTGGGACTTTTAGGAACTAAGCATTATTATAAGCAAAAGACCGTATCTCATTTTCTAAATTGTAGTTAAATTGCCAGAGAAGCTGACTATTTCCCCAAGTGTTATTTGCTTGTTCTGCTTCCTTTTTTTTTTTTTTTTTTGATTGCCTGTTCATGTCCTTAGCCTGTTTCTTAATTGCTTAGTAAATGCAACATTTTTCCTGCTTGGAAACCATTCATCCTCCAAAGCTCATTCCAAATGTCACTTTATTACTGTCAGCAGTGTTTCTAATGCACCTTATGAATACTTCTACTTTAGCATGATATTTATAATTCACTTATTCACTTGCTTCCCCACTAGGCAGTGAACTCTTCCCTAGCAGTAGCTCTGTCTCAGTTACCTCTGGACAACTATAACCACCACTGGGCTGGGCACATGCTAAACATTCAATAAATGTTGCTTGGATAAATGAGGGTTTCTTGGATCAACTTCTGGGAAAATAAGAGTTGGCACTGGTTAAGATAACAATCCTTTAGAAAGATACCTCTCCATACCTTTTGAAAATTTTGTTATCTTCATCAACACATGTATCAAGTATGGAGTAGAAGCCAGGAACCAAGTTAGCTACTGGGAATTAACAGTAAATAACATATAGTGCCTGTCCTGAAAATTAGGGGGAAACTTGGAATTACAGTGTGATATAAATTACAGTGTAGTGGGGGATATAGACACAAGTGCTCAATGAAATAAGAACTAGGATAAAGTCTAAGGTGCAATGGGTACAGGTAGGAGATACACCTAACTCAAATTAGAGCCTTGAGAAAGGCTTTCTATAAAAGTAAACGTCCAGCTGAGACTTGAATAGTGAGGAAGAGTTATCTAGTTTAGTGCCTAGAGAAATGCAGGCACTGATATCACTGAGTGCAAAAATCTGGGGCTACGGGAAACTCGAGAATCTCAAAGTATAAGGAGTACAGAGACTGGGGGCAAAATGGTGAGAGATCAGATTGAATAGAAGCCAGGTCTTGAAGGGCTTCTTATGCCATTTGAGGGGCTTTGACTTGTTTTAGGGTAGAAGTTGGCGACAAGAGTGATTAAGCATTAAGAGATTTAAGGAGATGAATGATACGATCGGACTTGCTTAGAAATATGGCTTAGTAAAAGTGACTTCCCCATGCTAAAGAAATATGGCTTAGGCGGCAGCATGGAGAATGATTTACTGAAGAGACAAAAGTGGAAGTAGGGAGACGAGGTTTTTAGTAATTTATGTGACAAATGATGGTGACTTGAGCCAGCATAATAGGGAGATGGAGTACGTTTTAGGGGTTAAGAGAGAACAACCACACGTGACTCCCCGACTTCTGGCTGAGGTAGTTGGATGAATGGGAGTGACATCTTGGTTTAGAGACAGTTGGATGAAAAGATGTTGAGTTCAGTTTTCGATTTGTTCCTGAGGGTCCTATATGCAGACATAACCAATAGGTTGTTACAGAGATTCAAGTGAAAGGTCTCACCTGGAGATACGCACTTGAGTCTGGACACTCATAGCATTTAGAAGTAAATTAAATGTATGAGAGAACTTCCATCTTTCAGTAATAACTGTAACCAACCCTCTCACAGATAACTATGAATCCTGGAAAAATGCTGAAAACCGTTATCTGAAGGCACTGGAGAGCAACCAGTAGCAGGTAGAAACTGCTGCCTACTGAGAGGAGCTGACAGTTGGAAGAAGGGAACATTGAACTTCCTGCTTTTATAGCTCTTGGCCTGAGCACAGGCTCTAGTTGACTTCATGTGAAGCAGCTCAAACTTATTTTTTAAAGTACTTAAATACTCTCTGATTGAATTATGTACACACAAGGCTGACAACAAGCAGCCCAACTCTGCCCTGTAGCATAAAAGCAGCCATAGATAATATGTTAAAAAATGCACATAGCTATATTCCTATACAACTTTATTTATTAAAACAGGCTACATCCCAGATTTGACCAGCAGCTCATAGCTTGCCAACCCCTGAAATATATAAAGAAGTAGGGAAATTTGATCCATACTCAATGCTGACGACATGTTGACAGCAGAACTGGCGGTTCTTTCAATTGTAGACTTGTGTTCAGTGATGAACTGTTGATGCCCCACTCATGGAGTTTCTACTTCCACAGATGTCAGCACACGCGGACTGGGCTCTTGGCCACTTCTCCCCTGGACCCTCAGTGCACACAGGGAAGAAATGTCTGTTCTTTCAGCCCACCCTCCGCCCCCAAACTCCAGACTCCTAACTTGACGTTCATTCATTCATTTAGCAAATATTGATGATCCACAATGTGCCTACATTGTGCTACACACGGAAGTAGACGAAAAGTAAGACCCCGGTCTTCCTGGAGCTTATTCTAGTGAGAGAGGGGCTTTCTGTCCACTCTCCATCTTCACCTGGCCCTTTTAGTTGGTCACACGATGCATTCTTTCTTGGCTTTGATCTTGGCTTCCATCCAGATGTGTTGTCCTTGGTTTAATGCATCTTTAAGAAATCTTGGGGCCACCCATCTCCCATCTGACTGGACCCTGAAAAGAATCTATCTCCCTGTTCACCCCAGTGGGCAGCCCCTGCCTTATATCTTATCTGGACTCACTTGGGAACCAGGAGGTGGGTAGCAGATATGATGCAGAAAAACTCAACCATTTGGGGTAATTAAGAATTATCTATAGACTACAGGTATCAAAAAACCCTATTTGAGATGATTGAGAAAAAAGTACCATCTTAAAACTTTGAAATTATTTCTGCTAAGATTCGAAGATAGGACAATATCTCAAGTATTAGAAGGTTGAAAATTATACGGGAGGAAGATGTTCTATCTTCTTAGGAAGGAATTGTCACATCCCTGATGAGGCATTTTAATGGTATGAAATATAATAGATACATGACGTTTGTCTTGGAATCTTGAGATAAGAAAGTGTTAACTGAATTTGACTTTGAACAACAGTTTGTGGTTTAAATTAGATGAAGACAGTAATCAATTATCGATGGACATCTTGCAACCACTGATAATTTTTCTTACCACTGGAAAAAGTCATGTGGCCAGTCTACAAATGAAGAGATTAATAGTGACTTAATAGTATATAAAATAGAGAAATTATTTTTGTATAATTAAATTTATTTGGCACATTTTTTTCTTTTTTTTAACATCTTTATTGGAGTATAATTGCTTTACAATGTTGTGTTAGTTTCTGTTGTATAACAAAGTGAATCAGCTATACGTATACATATATCCCCATGTTCCCTCCCTCTTGCACTTCCCTCCCACCCTATTTGGCCCATTTTTATTGCTGTCTGTTTTACGAGTTGGTAGAGCTTTTAGCACTTCTTATATTTTCCTTTTTTATTATAACCGGATAGAACTTAATTTTCTAAATATTCATAAAAATTATTTAAATTGCAAGACAAAATATTATGCCCATATAATAATGAGTTTTAAACATGTATTTCAAACTCGGTGTAACATAAGTGTAATACATTCCTTTCTGTACTTTTAACTGTTTGGAGCAACTCTTAACAAAAAGACAAATGACCCAACTGAAAAATGCACAAAGGATCTGAATAGACATTTTTCTATTCAAAAAAATATATACAAATGGCCAATAAGCACATTAAAAAAAGTTCAACATCATTAGTCATTAGCAATATACAAATCAAAACCACAGTGAGGGGCTTCCCTGGTGGCGCAGTGGTTGAGAGTCCGCCTGCCGGTGCAGGGGACACGGGTTCGTGCCCCGGTCCGGGAATATCCCATATGCCGCGGAGCGGCTGGGCCCGTGAGCCGTGGCCGCTGAGCCTGCGCGTCCGGAGCCTGTGCTCTGCAATGGGAGAGGCCACAACAGTGAGAGGCCCGCGTACCGCAAAAAAGAAAAAGCAAACAAAAAAAAAAACAAACCACAGTGAGATATCACTTTATACTTACTGGGATGGCTATAATAAAAAAGATAGACAATAACGAGAGTTAACAAGGATGTAGTTGGAACCCTCATACATTGCTGGTGTGAATTTAAAATGACGCAGTTGCTTTGGAAAACAGTTTGGCAGTTCCTCAAGAAGTTCAGCATAGAGTTACCATATTCAGCAATTCCACTTCTAGGTATATACCCAAGAGAAAAACATATGTCTATACAAAAACTTGTACACGAATGTCCATTGCAGCATTATTCATAATAGACAAAAAGTGGAAACAACCCAAATGTCCATCAACTGGTAAATGGATAAATATGGTATGACCATACAATGGAACAATTTTCAGCCATAGAAAGGAATGAAGTACTGATTCATTCTGTAACATGGGTGAACCTTGAAAACATGCTAAGTGAAATAAGCCAGATACAAAAGACCACATATGTGTGATTCCATTTATATGGAATGTTCAAAACAGGCAAATCCATTGAGACAGAAAGTAGAAGAGTGGCTTCCAGGGCTTGTGGGGATGGAGGAATAGCAAATGACTGATAATGGGCACAGTGTTTCTCTCAGGGGTGATAAAAATGTTCTAAAATAGTGAATTTTGTGAATGTCCTGAAAAACATTGATTTGTACACTTTTTGAAATTTTTTTTTTTTTTTTTTTTTTTTTTTTTTTTGCGGTACGCGGGCCTCACTGTTGTGGCCTCTCCCGTTGCGGAGCGCAGGCTCAGCGGCCGTGGCTCACGGGCCCAGCTGCTCCGCGGCACGTGGGATCTTCCCGGACCGGGGCACGAACCCGTGTCCCCTGCATCAGCAGGTGGACTCTCAACCACTGCGCCACCAGGGAAGCCCCCTTAAAAGTTTTTTAAATTAATTTTTTTGGCTGCATCAGGTCTTTGTTGCTGCATATGGGCTTTCTCTAGTTGTGGCGAGCGGGGGCTGCTCTTCGTTGCGGTGCGCGGGCTTCTCATTGCGGTGGCTTCTCTTGTGGAGCACGGGCTCTAGGCGCGCGGGCTTCAGTCGTTGTGGTGCATAGGCTCAGTAGTTGTGGCTCGCGGGCTCTAGAGCACAGGCTCAGTAGTTGTGGCACACGGACTTCGTTGCTCTGTGGCGTGTGGGATCTTCACAGACCAGGGCTCAAACCCGTGTCCCCTGTATTGGCAGGTGGATTCTTAACCACTGCGCCACTAAGGAAGTCCTGAATTGTACACTTTAAAAAGGAAAAATGTATGGTATGTGAATGATATCACAATTAAGCATGCAAAAATAAAATAAAATAACAATGCACGGGTAAGTCATTCAAATGTTTAATCTCCCCTAACTGGACTATAGGGACTTTCTCTATATCCCTAGCACCAAACCAGTGCTAGCAAGTAGTAGGCACTCATTCCTTTTTTTTTTTTTTGGAGCAGTTCAACAAGTGAACTAAATACATATGTCATCCTAAATTGAATTCCTTTGATTCATTTCCCAGGGGTGATGAAATGGGTCCCTGTGACTCATTTCCCAATGATGATGTGGCTGGCGGTTCCACTGCTTCCCTTCCTGGAATGGCTTTTGCCATCAGCCACTTACCAAATATCCACTTGCTCAAGTGATGTTATGAGCAGTCTGGTCATAATTGATTGTTTCAGCACTTTATTGACGAGTATTCTCAGACTTCATATAAGATGCTCTGATAACATGGTTGAAGACACCAGGTGGGTTGTGTCTGTGATGAAAGAATCTCACGACTTTTACCGTGTCACGTTTGGGTTGAGATGGCATGGGATGCGAAAGAAGCTACAAGTGACAGTGAGAAAAGCAAGGGATGGATTAGCTAAGGTACAAAGGGAAAATCGTCCTGTCCTCGGCTTGGAAAGAACCTGATATCTGTATGTTTCTTTGCTGCTTTTAATGTGATAGAGCACTGACACAGCTCAAATCAAGAAAGAATTTAGCTGGCCTCAAATATTTCCTGATAAATTGATTGTCCTTATCCAGAGAGAATGAATAGTGCTGGTAGTTACTGCTAAAATATATGGAGGCATCTGGTCACCCCTACCCCACCATTTGCCCTAGTTTATCCAGCAACCCACTGTTTCTGTGACCCTGCTGGTGTTGGCAGTGCAGTAACTGAGAACATGGGCTATAAAAACTCTCAAATCTGGATCGAAATTCCAGCTCCACACCTCAGAAAGCCTTGCACCTTTGGCAGCTTATTTAATTTCCCTGAACGTTAGTTTTTCCCTTTGTAAAATGTAGATCATGATATTGATCTGTCAGAATTATCATCGGAATTAAGTTAGATTGATGTATGTATGTATGCCCTCTGTAAGTGGTGACTATTATACCTTCATTATTATCATCGTGGCTTTTGTTTTCAAGTTTTTACTTATTCAGAGTCTAAATTTCTTTTAGGTCTGGTCTAACTTTTAAGAATAAAATTTGACTCTATATGCTTACATTAAATTACAATTCTATCATCATCTGCTTAACCTCTCATCATGTAAGTAAACTTGACTGAAATCATTTCACAATTACATAGTTGTATACATTAAGTTAAAAAAATGAAACCATCAATCCAGATCAAATAAAAGTAACTTCTGCCCTCTTTAGATAAACCAGTAATTCCCTTTATGAGCATATATCTAGAGAATAATTTTTAGTTAAAATGGATCATTCTGTATTATCATTAAACTCATGGAAGAATTAAGAGCTGGACGGATCCTTGGGAGAGCCTAAGCCCAATGTTTACAAGGGGAGAAATGGCTGTTTAGAGAAGTTTAGTGACAATATTATTGACAGGCAGACAGCTGCACTGTGACATGGACAAAACCAGATGGCTCTGCCTGCCGTGCCCACTCAACGCTTGTTCCAAGGCACCAATTCCTGTATTAAGAAAAGGACAAATAGTGATACTGGTCACTTGCCCTTAAGGTCTTACTTTATGTTATCCCTTCAATTACCTGTTTGAACTCCCCAATCAATGTACATCTTCCATCTCTCACAGTCTCCTGACCCATCCTAGCCCATCAGTCTTAAAACACTCAGGTTCTTTTCTGACCTCAAGTTTAAAAGGCACCGTAGAGCTACCACTGGTAATTATAGCCTCCCACCCTCTATTCCCAGAGCCTTATGAACAATTACAGAGCTGGTGATTTCCGGGTAAAAATACTCAGCCCCATATCCTATGGTCTCGTTGAGAAGTGTTTGATGAGGATTTTGGTCCTGCCTGCTGGCTCCTGGTGGGTTAGTGATGGGTCCCAGACACCCCTTTTTTGTTCCTTTCAGTGGCTCTTAGTTTCTAATTCTTTATTCTGTCCTGTGTCAGAATAGCTCAAAGGGAAAAGAATATCCACGAATACTCGCCTTGAAAAATAGTCAAAAGTCATTTTGAAGATCTTGGGTCCCAGGGAATTAGGCATATCTCTTTGGTCTTGCCTTGGTTCCACTGGTAAGTCTTTTTACCCCAGGATGAAGAGGCTGGTGATGGAACTGAGCGGCGGCCCTGCCCCTGGGGCTAGGTGGGGCTGGGTGAAGCTCGGTCTGCAAGTGTGGAGCTGGTGGGAAGCACCGGGGGTAAGTCTTCTCTTTGGAAGCTGAGTTTCTGGCCTGTTGAGACACTTTGATGGAGGATGTTAAGAAGTATCCACATAGATTAGACATTTTAGGTACCTCATTCCAAAGGTTTTCTTTTTATTGTCCAACTATGGGGCATATATATATATATATATATATATATATATATATATATATTGGTAGCTCAGTTTTGCTTGTATCTAATTACTACACTTTTTGTAACAAGCAACAAAAACCACAATAAAAACAAAAACTCTAGATGAATTGGGAGATCATCTTAATGTCTTTAAAAGGGCATTAGCATGATCTTATGTTAGCATGGGTTTAAAAAACCCACTTGCTTTTTTTTTTTTTTTTTTTTTTTTTGCGGTATGCGGGCCTCTCACTGCTGTGGCCTCCCCCGTTGCGGAGCACAGGCTCCGGACGCGCAGGCTCCGGACGCGCAGGCTCAGCGTCCATGGCTCACGGGCCCAGCCGCTCCGTGGCATATGGGATCCTCCCAGACCGGGGCACGAACCCGTATCCCCTGCATCGGCAGGCGGACTCTCAACCACTTGCGCCACCAGGGAGGCCCCCCACTTGCTTTTAAGATGGCTTTATTCTCTGAGTTTCCATCATCTGCTCTGGTGACCTCCCAGAAGCAAGGTCACTTGGGCATCCCGTATGAAAATCACTGATTTAATTTTGAATGAAATTTGTTGTATGACTATTATGGGGCTTTCCTTTCCCTACTGTTTCAGATGAGGTACCTTTTTAAAAAGCATTCCAGTTTAAAATCTTTCTAGAAGATGCAATTGTGCGTTTGGTTTTCAGCTTTGCTCCTTTATTTTGTGAGTTTTCTGTGAAGAATGTCCTTGGCCAGAAGCTTAAGGACACGGCTGAATTGCGTACTTTAATGAGAAGGGAAGTGTCAGGTCGTCGGTGTCTGCCCCTTATACCTCACGGGAGACACTGTTCAATACCCATCCTCGCTGGCCTTGTAAATGGCTTTAAATGGATTCCTGGGGACGTGACCACCTGGTGTCATCCCCTGGAAAGAGGATGGTCCTTCATTCATCAAATATTAATTGATGCCTCATACTGTGAAAGGACCTGGGAATTCAAAACAAAAACATGTGGCTCCCGCCCTCTAGAACTGCAAGGTCTTGTAAACAAGCATGTGCATGATTGTGTTGATGTACCAGTGAGATCATGTAAAAGGCAGCTGCTCGCACAGGTAAGGGAGTAATTGACTCTGTGAATGATGGGGAGGAAGACAGCTGGTCAGAGTCAGCCTCCAGAGCTCCCTTTCTTTCTTTGAGTGGGTGTTTACTGAGGCTGTGCCTGGCACTGTCGTGGGCACCAGGCACACAGCACTGATAGGCAGGTAGGACTCAACTCTCAAGGAGGGAGAGAGAAAAACAATAAATAAGGGCCAACGGAGAAGCAAAATTCTGGTGTTTACAAACACCATACCCTAAGGGCTACTTCAGAGTGAGTGATCAGAAAAGATCACTCTACAGAGGTGAGATTTAATTTTCAACCTGAAAGTTAAGCAGGAATCAATTGTGCAAAGATTTGGAAAACTTTTTTCCAGGCATAGAAATCAGCTAGGGCAAAAGTGTGCAAGTTGGAATATGCTTTATGTATTTGAGAAATGGAGAGAAGGCAAGTGTGGCTGGTGGGTGGAGCTGATGAAGGGAAGGGGAGGGGTCAATCATGTAGAGCCTTGTGGGCTGGGGTAAGGGATTAAGACAAACCCAGAGCATGAAGGGAAGCCATTGGTGGGTTGTCAGCTCGGGCATGATGTGGTCCAAACTCTAGCTGCTGTGTGGAAAAGGGAATTTATCGGGGATAAGGGTGAAGCGTGGAGAGTAATTTGGGAGATTACACATGTAGTTCAGAAAAGAGACAGTGGCTAGAAGTGGGGTTGATGGTACTGGAGAAAGAATTGGATGTTGTTGGAAGAGGAATTCACCCAGTATACATGGTGAAGGTAGGACAATCCAGACACAGGAGGAATTGTGGGAAGATCATAATCTTCACAGTCTAGACTGAAAATGAGCAAATGGAGTCGCCAGAGAAGAGCTGGAAAGGAGGGCTTTAGGGATCTCAGTCAGCCTAGGTGCCATTTTGATCTAGAAGTGTTCTTTGCAGCTTATTATTATTTTTTAAGCTTTTTATTTGGTGATAGTTGTAGATTTGCACGCACTTGTAAGAAAGAATGCAGAGAGGTCCTGCACACCCTTCACTCAGTTTCCCCCAATAGTAACATCCTGCATAGCTGTAGTAGAGAATCACAGCTGAGAAACTGACATTACATTGTGTTCAGATTTCACCAGTTTTTCAGGCACTCATTTGCGTGTACTTAACCTCTATGCAATTTTATTGCATGTGTAGACGTGTGTGACCACCGCAGTGAAGACACAACTGTTCTGTCACCAGGGCCCCTCCTGTCACCCTTTTCCAGTCACATTCACTCCCTTCCCTCTCTTCATCTCTAACTCCTAGTAACCTCTAACCTGTTCTCCATCTCAGTACTTTTGTTATGGCAAGAATGTTATACATGTGAAATTATACACTATGTATCCTGTTGAGCTGGGCTTTTCCCTCAGCCTCATTCCGTTGAGGTCATCCACGTTCTGCATGTAGCAGTAGTTGGTTTCTTTTTTGTGACTGAGCGGTATTCCTGGGATGGATATACCATAGCTTGTTTAACCCTTCACCTGTTGAAAGACTTCTGAGCTGTTTCCAGTTTGGGGCTATTATGAATGAAGCTGCCATAAGCATTTATGTATAGGTTTTTTGTGAACATTAAGTTTTCATTTCTCTGGGGTAAATGCCTGAGAGTACAATTGCTAAATTGTATTCTAAACACATATTTGGTTTTGTAAGAAATTGCCATATACTTTTCCAAAATGCCTATACCATTTTTTATTCTTGCTAACAGTATATGAGCGACTCAGTTTCTCTGCATCCTTGCCAGCTTTTGGGTTGTCACTATTTTTTATTTTGGTCATTCTGGTAGGTATATAGTGATATCTCATTGTGGTTTTAATTTGCATTCTTTAATGACTAATGATGTAGTACACCTTTCCATGTGCTTATTTGCCATCGGTATATCGTCTTCAGTGAATTGTCTGTTCACGTCTTTCGCCTATTTCCTAATTGGTTGCTTGCTTTCTAACTGTGGAGTTTTGAGAATTATTCATGTATTCTAGATATAAGTCCTTTGCGGGATATGTGGTTTATAAATATTTTCTCCAAGTCTATAGCTTGTCTTCTCATCCTCTCAACAAGGTCTTTAAAGAGCAAACATTTTTAATTTTGTTGCAGTCCAATTTGTCAATTTTTTATTTTACTGTTCGTGTTATTGGTGTCAAATCTAAGAACTCTTCATCTAGCCTTAGTTTCCAAAGATCATCTTCTCTATTAAAAAAAATTCACTGGAAAAATGAGACAGAAAGAGTTAACTAGATGCCTATTATAATCAGATGGTTCTCTAAATCTAAATGGAAAAAAGCTGATACAGTCCAAAGGTCTCAAATTCAAGCATGCATCAGAATCATCTGGAGGACTTGTTAGAACACAGATTACTGGCTTCACCTCCAGACTCTCTGAGAATTTGCATTTCTAACAAGTTCCCAGGTGATGCCAATGCTGCTGGCTCCAGGGGCTACACTTTGAGATAGACTAATATATTCTAAGTCTACTGAAGGTTAAAAATTTGAGGTTGTTGCTTATTGGGGAAAAAAAAAAAAAGACTGAAGACTGTCCTCAGGTCTATAAAGAGATTTGATGAGCAGACTCTCATCTAGGTCTACAGTGGACCAGGGGAAACATGAAAGAAGGGAGGATTCCAGTTGTACATCTGGAAGATGTGAAGTACAGGGGTGAGGGTGCATTGGGATAGGCCAACAGTGGAGGACACGGATTTTCTATACCTGGAGTCCTTCTAAAGAAAATAGGCCAGAGGCCATCCTTTGCTCTGAATTGTTGAGAAAGTCTCTTGTTTAAAGGTAAATGATTAAGTTTCTAAAAATATAGGAGATGACACAAGTCAGTAGATGAATTCTTCTTCCCAGTTTCTAAAACAACTAAGTAAGTAATTGAATCCTTCAATTTTGTAGACGTTTTCTCTCTATGTTAGACTTGCATTCACTTAGTTACACACAAGGAGAATTTTCCTGGGTCCTGACAGTCAGGTACTCATGGTATATTCCTGGCATTGCTTGGCTAAGTGTCATTGTAACCCTTATCCCCATATCACACAGAAATGTCAAAAATCTTCATCCTCTTGCACATTAATGTGCATAAATAGAGTGGGGGGGGCCTTGATCAACATCTTAGATCTGTCTTGCTCATTTATTCTTCTCATAAGAATGGGGTGGAGAACCACTCTCAGAAACTGGCAAATGCAGAATTAAAACATTTTCACCATTTCTAAGAGTAGTACCAGAGTAAAAACAAAGAAATTAGGACCTAAATCTTCAGGTGCTGACCTAACCTTGGGTCAGTGAACTTTGGTAGCACCTGCATACACCTGTTCCCAATCCCCATCCCAACACATCCTGGCACCGAGTCATTGCTAGGTAGGAGCCAGAGGCCATCCATGGTCATGGCCTCTTACAAAAATCACTCTCTGTGATAAGCATTTTGTGTCAGAGGCCATATACTTCCAACTGAGGTTTGAAAAGAAAAGATTTAAGGCAGATTTGGAAATGTATTACATTTGTCTTAAGAATATCCTTTTCAGGGATGGGGTAGGCTGATTTGGGGTGAAACGCCAGCTGTTATTCTGGAGTGGCAACAACTCCAGCTGGGTTCATGTTCTTTCAAACCAAGGTGAGATGTAGGAATTTTTGGAAAGAATAATAACATTCCCATTGACTTCAAAGAAATGAGTGTCACAATGAGATAAGGAGACGGAATGTGGGTAAATCCGGCTGCTCTGAGACCTGATTGTGATTGTTCCATAACGCATCAGTGCAACTGATGATCGTAAAAGAAAAGAATCTTACAACTGGGGAAATCCTTCCCAACAAGGGTTTCTTTATTTAGCTTTCTTGAATTTAGAGACCACAGAAGGTCTTTTCATAGCAAGACAATTAATAAAAGTAAATAAAATAAAAGAGATCTTTAGCCATCAGTGTATGGTGCATTATTCTATTTAAGATTTCATTTTTATCAGTACAGCACTGCTGGGCAGAATACAGAAGAAATGGCATGTAATGTACGGGCACAGTGAAAACAAGCGTGGGCATTGAAGTTGTGTAAAAGAATTTCAGGAAAGCAAAAAAGTAAATATGATTCGATTTTCAAGTTTGTTCAATATGTGAATTGTCTCCAGCGGCTGGGCTGTCTTGTTTGCACAGTTCTTATTGTTCACCTCAATAGCAGGGTCTTTTGAAATTATCAATTTGTGATGTGGCAGAGATTACAACCCTTGAGTGCACAGGAGTGACTTCCAGGTCTCGGAAGGAGGGCTGCAGGAAAGACTTGCCAACAGGCAAACCCAATCTCAGCAAACACTGCCAGCAGCTGAGCTGGCCCACCCGGCAGCAGCGTTGCTTCTGGCAGCAGCTCTCGTGCTGGCAGCAGCCCTTCCGCAGCCTCAGCCACACGGGCTGCAGCTCCAGGTGCGGCGATGGCGGCAGACCGCGGGGACGCTGCAGCAGCCCCCAGGGCAGCCGTAGCAGCAGGGGCAGCAGCTGGGGCAGCAGCCGACCCGGGAGCATCTTCACGGGGCGCAGCTGCCGCCACCCCAGCCGAGGCAGCCACCACAGCTTCCACAGCCACAGCTGCCCATGGTATCAAGTAGGGAGGACACGAGAGAGATGAGGAAGGAGACACAGGAGGGGAGGGAGGTCTGATGCCCCTTCTGCTGGGAGAGGCCCTTATATACCGACTCTGGGGACAGGAGAGGGAAGACACATGACCATTTCCCTGTTGCTCTTTGGCTTGGTTTACATGGAAGAATCCATCATCTCTTATTACTTCCCTTTTAGATATCTTTGTCTTCATCACATTTTCGGTTTTGTTAATTTTTTCATAAAACTATATTCCAATACAATTTGAAAAGGCCTAAAAGTTCTAGGGAAGCATACTGGGAACCAGGCTGTCAACAGGGATGGGCAGACTTCTCTGTCATCCCTCACTGCCCAGGGAACATTACTGTGTGTGTGGGTTGTCAGGGGGTCTGCAGACCATACCCATCATTGGACAGCCCCTAGGCCAGGTGGTCTGTGAGCTTCCAAGGGGGTCAGTACAGTGAAGTTTAAGGTATAATCTCTGACCTCAAAGAGTTTGCAATAAAGTGACATTGGGAGATGGGGATGTGAAAATGGTAACAGAATCAAAGTCCACCGCCAAGGCCAGATGCCATGATTATGTTCTGTGACCAGTAGGAACTGCTGAGGCTAGAAGATTTTGTTCTTTACCTCTTCACCTGAAGCATACCATTGTGATTTGTCTTCTCACACCCAGGCTGTAATGATTATTTTAAAAACAGAAATACATCCTCCAACGAGTCTGGATTTTGATGATGTAGTTCTTGGTATGTTTAGCTTTGGATGAGGAACTAATTTTGTCTTTGATGATACGACATCAGTTGATGTCTGAGAGAAACACTATGCTAAGTAGCCTGACTTAGGTGATTCTGAGAGCAGGGCAGGTACCCTGAGGAGTGCAAGGGCAGAGGCCAGAGATGTAGGGGAAGTTGAGGAAAAAAAGGAGTCTGTGGCTATGAGGTAAAGCATGTAGTTGTGGATCCTGGTGAGATTTGAGGGTTGGTGACCAACACGGAGGCTGTAAAAATATAAGGTAGGAAAAATGAAAGTGCAAGTGGGCTATTCATCACACAAGCTGGTGTAGGAGCATCTCTAGCCATCACTGAGAGCGCAGAGACCTTGGTGGGGATGTTTGGTGGCTGACTTTCTCCCAAGCTTCATTTGCAACAGGCTTGCTGTTCAGAACCCATTTTGCCAATCTGGTAAGATCGTTCTTCAGGAATTTGAGCGAGAGGAAATGCTGTGTCGTCCCCAGGGCTGACTGTGGTGTTATCAATGATCCCAAACCATTTCTGTGGTATGTGGACCAAAGAGCATTTCAGCTGCTCAGGGGGTGCTTGTACAGGGGTGAGCAGCACAGTGGAGCTGAGATATGTGAACAGATGTGAGAGCTTTTAAAGAGGCAGAATCAAAAGAATTTGGTGAAAGACTAGATATGGGTTGAGAGAAAGGAAGGATTCAAAGATGACTTTTTTTAATAGATTGCCAAGTTGATGGGTAAGGAACAGTGGAGAAATTTACTTTTTGTGGGGGGTGGGCAGGGAAGATTAGGACTTGAGTCTGGGGCAACTGACACTGGAACTGCCTCTGAGATACCCGCAGGGAGAAGGTGGACTGCAAGTTGGCTAAGTTTGGAGTCTGGAGAAGATTCCAAGCTGTATGTGCACACTGAAGGAACGAGTCCAGGCATATACATGTGGAAGTGGAAACCATGAGTGTGGATGTGAGTCCTAAGGGAAAGATTGCAGAGTGAGAGAGGAGAGCATTGGATCCAGGCTTTTACTAGACAACTTTTGAGGTTAAAAAAGAAAAGAGGGTCATTTCATTAAAAAATTTTATTTTCATTTCATTCCAAAAATTTTGGAAATATAGCCATGAACTTGTAACTTCACAAGAACTAAAATGGCCAATTTAATGAGGTGGAAGGCACACAATAGTAACAAATGGGAAAATTTTGAAAGAGAATGGCTTCTTCAATTTGTATATTCATATTTACTCATCTGCATCTCGAAGTTTCTGTTAAAGCAGGGTGATTTCAACTGAATATTTGGAGAGAAAACCATTGAGGAGAAACGGAACAGGCGCTGGTAGTAATCAAGTGCCTTCTTGATTCAAAATCTCAAAGATTCAGGGGCTTCCCTGGTGGCGCAGTGGTTGAGAATCTGCCTGCTAATGCAGGGGACACGGGTTCGAGCCCTGGTCTGGGAGGATCCCACATGCCGCGGAGCAACTAGGCCCGTGAGCCACAACTACTGAGCCTGTGCGTCTGGAGCCTGTGCTCCACAATAAGAGAGGCCGCGATAGTGAGAGGCCTGTGCACCGTGATGAAGAGTGGCCCCCGCTTGCCACAACTAGAGAAAGCCCTCGCACAGAAGCGAAGACCCAACACAGCAAAAAAAAAAAAAAAAAAAAAAAAAAAAAAAAAAAAAAAAAAAAAAAACTCAAAGATTTAGCTGTGTTTCTGTGAAAATGAAGATCCCTTCCAACATGTTAGCATCTCTTGGTTTGTTTCTAAAATGACTTTAAAGAGAAAAGCTAAAATTAGCAAATGTATTGGGTCAAATATAGTCCATAAGAATGTAAACAAGGAATAACCCCAGACAACGCCATTTGGAATCTGCAATGGCAACAATGAGGGAGTGACCACTGGTCAGGAGTCCTGGGTTGCTCCCTCCCCCTTCTCCCAAGATGGTACATAAGGGCTTCTTAGAAGGCGGCATCAGACCTCCCTCCCCTCCTGGGTCTCCCTCCTCACCTCTCCCGAGTCCTCTCTCCCGACACTGTGGGCAGCTGTGGCGGTGGAAGGGCTGTTGCCAGCAGAAGAGCTGCTGCTGGAAGCAATGCTGCTGCCAGATGGGCTGGTGTGCAGGTGCTGCTGGTACCCATTCTGTTGGTAAGACTTCCCTCCTTCCCATTCTGCTTGTTTTTCCTCCATTCTATGGTCCTGGACTCTCTTCCTGGCTTTCTTTTGTACCTCAAGTCTTCCCATCTGCAAAGTTTCCAAACTAATAGGAAACATCTAATGGAAAAAATATGTATGCAGCCCAGCACCTGAGTAACTGTGCAAATCAGTAAACTCAGCTGAATAAAATCATGATTCCTAATGTTTGGTTTTATGGATATGAATACATCCAACTGACTGCCATTCAGCTCCATCTTTCCTCCGTTTTTGCCTGTCCTCATGCATGGTTTTCTTTTCTTTTTTTCCTTTTGTGTTCTTAGTTATCACAGAATATTGTCCAAATTTCCTAATAAAATAAAAACTAGATGCCCATAAGAAAACATTCTTTTTGTCTTCGTTGTATTTGGGCACACTGAATCCTGGTTTGTCTGTTCTGAAACTTAAGAGAGAATTTATCTTTGAACAAAGCCTTTAAAACCCTCACAGTGGCAGCATCACAAGCAAAGGTCGGATAGGAAGCTCTGCCAGGTCAGGGGGGACTAACCTCTCCTCCCAGTGAAGGAGCACTTTGCCTCAGTGACTCCTCCCTCCCTTATACCCACGCGTGCAGCCTCTTCCCTGTTTCATTGATGCAACATGACATGGCCCATCAGCAGCTGCTCCGCAAGCCAAACAAGGCCATTCCCTTCAGGACCCAAATACAGAATTCAGTGGTGGGACTAAGACCACTTGGGCTTTTGACGGGTTTCTTTTACTGACATATTCAATCTTTTTCTTCTCCTCTTCCTATTCTTTGTATATGAAGTTTTCAATTTTTTTCAGTACACTGCAACATTCAATAAAAGATATTGAAACATTTTAAAATAAAACACATTAGATTGCCACAAACTCTCCCAATGCCTCTGTCTTCTCAGCTATCTTTAGCAAAAGTAATAAGTGAAATGAAGGCCTGAAGAAAGGAAACCAAGGGGAAAGGGGGTTTTCAATGCATTTTTTCCGGGAGGAAGTCTTTTCTCCCACTCTTTCAATTTAATTAAAAGCAACAGGGTAACCACTTCTTTTCTTTTTCCTTACCTTTCTATTCCTTTCTTTCCCTCTCCTCTTCTTTCTCCTCCTTTTCCTTACCTTTTTTCTTTTTCTGGTTATTTTCTACAACTTTCTCCAATTGTGGAGATTTTGCTGTTTTATAAGGAGTAGAGATCGTAGGCTGAGGAGATTTTGAATAGCAATGGTTCAGTATTTTCACATTGATGCAACCTCTATGTTCAAAAAAGCGAAAAAAGATCTAGTGTGGATAACAAATAAAAATAAAATAAGTTATAGTATAGCTGGACTCAAAATCAAGATAAATATCCCCATGGAGAAGACACAGAATGAGAATGCAGAATGCAAGGCTGTAGCCATGGCCTTGTTGGGTTTTGGGCTTGAAAATGGGCTATTAAGAGACTGGGGATATGATAGCAGAGACTAGATATCCCACATGAGATGGGAGACCAGAGCCACGCTCACTTTCAAGGTTAGGTGCCAGGGGGGGTCCTCTTGGGTCTTGAAAAATATCTACTGCTCTTTGCTGTCTGGGGCTATGGCTTCTAAACTATTGTCCACCAGAGAGACTGGAGGATGGACACAGTCCTGAGATGGCAAATCTTTTCCTCCTGCTTCTGCTCCTCCTCTTCCTCTCCCCTCCCCTTCCCCCTCTTTCTTATTCTTTGTTTGTTTGTTTGCGGTACGCGGGCCTCTCACTGCCGTGGCCTCTCCTGTTGCGGAGCACAGGCTCTGGAAGCGCAGGCTCAGCGGCCATGGCTCACGGGCCCAGCCGCTCCGCGGCATGTGGGATCTTCCCGGACCAGGGCACAAACCCGTGTCCCCTGCATCGGCAGGCGGACTCCCAACCACTGCGCCACCAGGGAAGCCCCTCTTATTCTTTTAAATATGAAATGTTCCATGACTTTGCATGTCATCCTTGCACAGGGGCCATGCTTATCATCTCTGTATCATTCCAGTTTTATATATATGCCACATCTGAGACCACAGATTGACTTAAATCATCTGTGGTTTGAGGATAATCTATGATATCCCATGACTGCTATGGGATGGGGTCTGCGGGTGGGGCAGGAAAGATAACTACAAAACTTCTAGACAGGAAGAAGCAGGGCGTGGGGAATTGGGGTGAGAAGAGAAAGAAATGAAAACAAAACCGAAACACCTCTCACTTTAAGTAAGTCTGCAAACAAGTTTCAAACACTCTTTGTAGTAGGAGCCTCTAAGATGGCGCCCAATGATCCTTGCCTCCTGGAGTTGACATACTTGTGAAATCACCTTCTCTTGAGTGTTGGTTGGATCTAATGGCTAATGACCACAATGCCACACAAATCGGAGGATGTCACTTCCATGATTAGGTCATAAAGTCTGTAACTTCCATCTTCACGCTGCCTCTTGATTTCTTGGCTTGTACACTTTGATGAAGCAAGCTGCCGTGTTGCAGAGACCCACATGGCACGGAATTGAGGACGGTCTTCAGTCAACAGCCAGCCAAGAATTGAAGGTCTCGGCTCAACAGCCCACAAAGAACTGAATTATGCCAACAGTCACATGAACTTGAAATGGATCCTGCCCCAGACAAGCCTTGAGAGGACCACAGCCCAGTCAATACCTTGACTGCAGCCTGTAAGAGACCCTGAAACACTGAAGCAGAGGACCCAGTTAAGCTGTACCCAGATTCCTGACTCAGAAACTGTGAGATAATCAATGTGTGCTTTTTAAGTCATAAAGTGTTTTAGTAATTTGTTATGCAGTAATAAATAACTAGTGCACATTTGAAAACATCTAATGTTGAGAAAGAACAATGAAATAAAACTTAGGACATGAATTCATTTAAGATGAAATTGACTTTATAGAACTGACAATGTCTTTTTTTTTAAAACATCTTTATTGGAGTATAATTGCTTTACAATAGTCTGTTAGTTTCTGCTTTATAACAAAGTGAATCTGTTATACATATATATATGTCCCCATATCTCTTCCCTCTTGCATCTTCCTCCCACCCTCCCTATCCCACCACTCTAGGTGGTCACAAAGCACCGAGCTGATCTCCCTGTGCTATGCAGCTGCTTCCCACTAGCTATCTATTTTACATTTGGGAGTGTATATATGTCCATGACACTCTCTCACTTCGTCCCAGCTTACCCTTCCCCCTCCCCGTGTCCTCAAGCCCATTCTCTACGTCTGCATCTTTATTCCTGTCCTGCCTCTAGGTTCTTCATGACCATTTTTTAAAAAAATTCCATATATATGTGTTAACATATGGTATTTGTTTTCCTCTTTCTGACTTACTTCACTCTGTATGACAGACTCTAGGTCCATCCACCTCACTACAAATAGCTCAATTTCATTTCTTTTTATGGCTGAGTAATATCCCATTGTATATATGTGTCACATCTTCTTTATCCATTCATGTGTCAGTGGACACTTAGGTTGCTTCCGTGTCCTGGCTATTGTAAATAGAGCTGCAATGAACATTGTGGTACATGACTCTATTTAAATTATGGTTTTCTCAGGGTATATGCCCAGTAGTGGGATTCCTGGGTCATATGGTAGTTCTATTTTTAGTTTCTTAAGGAACCTCCATACTGTTCTCCATAGTGGCTGTATCAATTTACATTCCTACCAACAGTGCAAGAGGGTTCCCTTATCTCCACACCCTCTCCAGCATTTATTGTTTGTAGAATTTTAATGATGGCCATTCTGACTGGTGTGAGGTGATACCTCATTGTAGTTTTGATTTGTATTTCTCTAATGATTAGTGATGTTGAGCATTCTTTCATGTGTTTGTTGGCAATCTGTATATCTTCTTTGGAGAAATGTCTATGTAGGTCTTCTGCCCATTTTTGGATTGGGTTGTTTGTTTTTTTGCTATTGAGTTGCGTGAGCTGCTTGTAAATTTTTGAGATTAATCCTTTGTCAGTTGCTTCCTTTGCAAATATTTTCTCCCATTCTGAGGGTTGTCTTTTCATCTTCTTTATGGTTTCCTTTGCTGTGCAAAAGCTTTTAAGTTTCATTAGGTCCCATTTGTTTATTTTTGTTTTTGTTTCCATTTCTCTAGGAGGTGGGTCAAAAAGGATCTTGCTGTGATTTACGTCATAGAGTGTTCTGCCTATGTTTTCCTCTAAGAGTTTTATAGTGTCTGGCCTTACATTTAGGTCTTTAATCCATTTTCAGTTTATTTTTGTGCATGGTGTTAGGGAGGGTTCTAATTTCATTCATGTAGCTGTCCAGTTTTCCCAACACCACGTGTTGAAGAGGCTGTCTTTTCTCCACTGTGTATTCTTGCCTCCTTTATCAAAGATAAGGTGACGATATGTGTGTGGGTTTATCTCTGGGCTTTCTATCCTGTTCCATTGATCTATATTTCTGTTTTTGTGCCAGTACCATATTGTCTTGATTACTGAAACTTTGTAGTATAGTCTGAAGTCGGGGAGCCTGATTCTTCCAGCTCCGTTTTTCTTTCTCAAGATTGCTTTGGCTATTCAGGGTCTTTTGTGTTTCCATACAAATTGGGAAATTTCTTGTTCTAGTTCTGTGAAAAATGCCATTGTTAGTTTGATAAGGATTGCATTGAATCTGTAGATTGCTTTGGGTAGTAGAGTCATTTTCACAATGTTGATTCTTCCAGTCCAAGAACATGGTATATCTCTCCATCTGTTTGTATTATCTTTAATTTGTTTCACCAGTGTCTTATAGTTTTCTGCATACAGGTCTTTTGTCTGTCTAGGTAGGTTTATTCCTAGGTATTTCATTCTTTCTGTTGCAATGGTAAATGGGAGTGTTTCCTTAATTTCTCTTTCAGATTTTTCATCATTAGCATATAGGAATTCAAGAGATTTCTGTGCATTAATTTTGTATCCTGCTACTTTACCAAATTCATTGATGAGCTCTAGTAGTTTTCTAGTAGAGTCTTTAGGATTCTCTATGTATAGTATCATGTCATCTGCAAACAGTGACAGCTTTACTTCTTCTTTGACAATGTCTTTCAAATAGTAATTTTTTTTTGGATTTTCTAGGCGATAAATAAAGGGATGACTTCCATAAAAAGAGAATAAGAATTTAGAAGGCAAATACAGGTAGAAATGAAATACGAATAGGTTGATATCAAAACAACCAATCTGAAATTTTGGGAATAAAAATATGCAAGTTGAAATAAAAACTCAAGCAACAAAATAAATGTGGGCACCATCAAAGAGAGAATTTGTGAATTGTAAAATTGATATGAGGTGTTTACTCAGCACACAGCAGGGAGAGATCAAGGCCCATAGTAGAGAATAAAGTAATTTGTCTCAACATTCTATCTAATCTGGGAAGAAACGTTTTGAAAACTTTCCCAGTGGAGCTGCCTCCTATGCCCAAGCATTTCTTACCACTACCCCTAAACTCATTCAACTTGGACTTAAATTAAAGACACCTGGGTGGATTAAATTTCGGGCATCTTTTATCCTTGGGTGGATTAGTTTCCAGGCAGCTTTTACTCTACTAAAAACATCAGACTCCAAATTATCACAAAGCAAATGTCAGTGTTTTCCATTACAACTTTTAGTGAATATTGAGTTGCTTAAAATTAATTAGAACACCTCTGCTTAGACAGATCGAGTAAGAATTTAGTAGATTGTGCATCTGTTTATTTTCTGGGGATGCTAACCAGCCAACACCACAGATCTCTGTGAGTTAGGCTATTCTGATCACTGCTTTGGCTCCATTGTGGTAACCATACCCATCTTGTCTTTGGCAATTAAGTGACAGCACTTGGGCTCTGCTACCCCAGGACCCTATTATCTCCATTGCATTTAAGTATCTCATTTCAGTGGTATCAGCTCCCACTGTAATTTCTGACCTGTAGAGAAAAGCAACCACAGAATTCTTCAGGAATGCCGAGCTCCCCTCACAAATGCATTTCTCACAATCATGGTAGCATTTTTTAGCAATAGTGTATTTTTTAGCTAAGATTTGTATGTTATTTTTAAAGACATAATGCTATTGCACATTTAATAGACTACAGTGTAACTTTTTTTTAACATCTTTATTGGAGTATAATTGCTTTACAATGGTGTGTTAGTTTCTGCTGTATAACAAAGTGAATCAGCTATATGTATACATATATCCCCATATCCCCTCCCTCTTGTGTCTCCCTCCCTCACCCCCCATCCCACCCCTCTAGGTGGTCACAAAGCTGATCTCCCTGTGCTATATGGCTGCTTCCCACTAGCTATCTATTTTACATTTGGTAATATATATATGTCCATGCCACTCTCACTTTTTCCCAGCTTACTCTTCCCCCTCCCGGTGTCCTCAAGTGCATTCTCTACAGCTGCATCTTTATTCCTGTCCTGCCCCTAGCTTCATCAGAACCAATTTTTTTTTTAGACTCCATATATATGTGTTAGCATACAGTATTTCTCTTTCTGACTTACTTCACTCTGTATGACAGACTCTAGGTCCGTCCACCTCATTACAAATAGCTCAGTTTCGTTTCTTTTTATGGCTGAGTAATATTCCATTGTATATATGTGCCACATCTTCTTTATCCATTCATCTGTCAGTGGACACTTGGGTTGTTTCCATGTCCTGACTATTGTAAATAGTGCTGCAATGAACATTGTGGTGCATGACTCTTTTTGAATTATGGTTTTCTCAGGGTATATGCCCTGTAGTGGTATTGCTGGGTCATGTGGTAATTCTATTTTTAGTTTTTTAAGGAACTTCCATACTGTTTCCCATAGTGGCTGTATCAATTTACATTCCCATCAACAGTGCAATACAGTATAACTTTTATATGCACTGGTAAACAAAAAATTCATGTGACTCACTTTATTTTGATATTCACCTTACTGAAGTGGTTTAGAACCAAACCTGCAATATCTCTGAACTATGTCTGTATACAATACTAGTATAATAATAATAATCACACATTGATCACCTAATATGTATTGGACCTGTGTTATGTATTTCTTTATCTATTATCCAAATCAAAACAAATCACACTTTTATGAGGTAGGGCACAGACAGCTAATATATATCATTCACTCTAGGATATTTCATCTTTCTGCTCTTGTATATTTCATCTTTCTGCTCTTGGATGATCCCAGTTGTCTGATTTCCATGTTATTTTGGGGACAGACTTGAAAGTATTGAAATAGTATTTTGGGTCCCAGTTGCTCACTGAGACCATACAGATGGTTTGTTTCAGTTGCATCAGCTCCATCTTTTGGTTGTATCCTGTTTACTGGCCAATAGCTGAGGCTTTAATGTGATATTGATGAGGTTCATGATGGTCCTGTCTTTCATGGTATCTTAGTCTAGGATAAAACACTAAAGAACCATGTATTTTAGCACCATACATATTCAGAAAGCCTGTCTTCTGAGTCCATGGTGGGAGAGACCAGACTAAAACTGTGTTACTGGGCTCCTGTCAGGAGTTGAGTCCTCTGATTCGTTTAGTTTCCGATCCATAGTAGAACTACATTTTCCCTTTCTGTATTTGGCTGAATAGATTATGTAAATTCTTATTATTAGGAGAAGTCCAACAATGACAGAAACTTAACTCCCCTAAACTAAAAACTAAAAAAAAAAAAAATGAAAGAAAAGGACATTAATGAGTCACATAAGTCTGACACTTAATATATATAATGATATTTTACTACAAGCTGAGAGGTTCTGCAGGTGTGATTCTTTGTAAAATTAGAATAATAACAATACCTACTCACACACTTGTGAGGATTAAATAAGTTGTTACATGTAAGGCATATAGAAGGGTGCCTATATAGTATGAATTCAGTAAATTTTAACTTTGTATACTTCTGAAACTCTCCAAATATATACATATTCTAAAACTATAACTATATAGTTATATATACAGATACAGTACATATTTACTATATCTATATATATAGTTTATTCTTTTGCTAGAATGTAATATACTTGAAAAAATTGCAGTGTTTCCATCTAGAACCATTGAAATTATATTAATAGACCTATAAAAGTTTTGAATTAATGTATGTTTCTAATGAAATAATTGAACCCTTAATTGTTTTAATGACTCTCTTTATATGTCTCGATCAAGAGGCCTTAATTATATTTTATATTTTAAAAATTGAACTATAGTAACTTAAAAATTTTTTTGTTTGTATGGTGTGAATTTTCTCTTTCCCCCATCTCCCCCTTGAACTTTAGATGTTCTTGTATTTTAGATGTGTTTTCTATAAATAGAATATATTTGGAAACATTTATAATGATTCCATTTATAATTGGAATCCTGTCTGGCAATACCTTTTAGTATTTTACTTTTTTTTACTGGGTAATTTAACTTAAAATTGTTTGAATTTAATTTTTAAAAAATTATAAACATTCACAAAAGTGGACAGAATAGTTTACAAATGCCTATTTATCCATCACCAGGCTTCATCAATTACCAGCTCAGAGCCAATCTTGTCTTATCAATGCCCCAAGCACTTACCCTTTCCCCTCATAGATTAATTTGAATCCTGTATCATATAACTTAATAAATATTTGTGTGTATCTTTAAAAATAAGGACTCACGAAAGCATAACCACAAACTACTATCACACCTAAAAACATTAATAATTCTTTAATATCTCTAGTCAGTGTTCAGATTTCCCTGATTAGTTTTATGGTATGAATCAGGATTCAAATAAAATTCACACATAGCAATTGATTGATAGATCCCCTAAGATACTATCAACTTCTTTTTCTTATCCCCTTGAATTTTATTTGTTGAAAAGAACCATAGCTTCCCAGATTCTGGTGTTTTTGAGTGATATCCCTGGATGTTATTTAATGAGTCCTTGTACCTCCTCTATTTTCTGTAAATTGATAGTTCAGTCTAGGAGCTTGTTTATTATTTCTTACTACTATATTTTTCGTATTTTTTCATGCTCCTGAATTTCCCCCTCCTTTCTTGAATTCTTTAGGGTTATCTTTTTTCCATAATATGTTTTATTCCTCTTTTCTGTATATAAATTATGTAATCTATTTCTAATTTTTTAGTAGTTACACTTGACATATTCACCCTTAAACAAAGCAGGGGTGTATAAGAATGCTGATGGTGGGAGTTGTCTGTCCCGGGTACAGTCAGTAAGGGGGAGAATTGTCCGTAGAGAATTTAAAAGCAATAATAAAACAGATTAAAACTCTGTTTGCATTTTATTATTGCCATGATCCAGCAATTCCACACAATGTTGCTGATAATTCTTTTAAAACCTTTGTTGGTCTGATTATGCTGTTTATTATTTCAGTTGACTTGCTTATGATATTTTATATCCTTATATGATTTTGGATTTTTTAATCATAAACTCATATTTGGTAGAATTTCATCTGTGCCAGTATTTTGATTCTTGTATTGAGGGACACGCTTCTAGAGAGCCTCTGCTTTTTTTTTTTTTTTTTTTTTTTGCGGTATGTGGGCCTCACTGTTGTGGCCTCTCCCGTCGCGGAACACAGGCTCCGCGGCCATGGCTCACGGACCCAGCCGCTCTGCGGCATGTGGGATCTTCCCGGACCGGGGCACGAACCCGTGTCCCCTGCATCGGCAGGCAGACTCTCAACCACTGTGCCACCAGGGAAGCCCAGCAGATGCTTTTAATACATATATGTGCTTGCAACCATTGCCAATACGGACCACTTTTAAAAAAAAAATAAATTTATTTATTTATTTATTTATTTATTTTTGGCTGCGTTGGGTCCTCGTTGCTGAACACAGGCTTTCTCTAGTTGGGGCGAGGAGGGGTTACTCTTCCTTGTGGTGCGCGGGCTTCTCATTGGGGTGGCTTGTCTTTGTTGCAGAGCACGGGCTCTAGGTGCATGGGCTTCAGTAGTTGTGGCTCGTGGGCTCTAGAGCGTAGGCTTAGTAGTTGTGGCACACGGGCTTAGTTGCTCCATGGCATGTGGGATCTTCCCGGACCAGGGCTCGAACCCGTGTCCCCCACACTTGTAGGTGGATTCTTAACCACTGCGTCACCAGGTAAGTCCCTGGACCACTTTAAACTAAATTCTCAGTTTAAGAAAGAAATTAGCTTGCAGGAATTGGGTTCTAGAATTATTTGAGTGCTGGCTTATGAAGACAAATTCTTAGAGTTAATTCTTCCAATTCCACCCAGATTAATCTTCTTTGTTAGGGTTTTCCCCCCGTTTTATTCTATTTCACCACTCACTGAGGATGTAGCCCTTTGGGGTGCCACTGAAGCCCAAATTCCAGGTCAGTGGGAGAATCAGCAGATGCCTTGAGCACATGACAGACACAATGCTTCCTTGCCTATCTGGTTTCCTGTCCTGCTTTGGCCTCTGAGGATTTTTTCTTACTTATTACCAATTCAGACATTTATTTTTAAAAGTTAAATTTATATCCACAAGTTTTAGGTGTTTTGTAGTGTAAGGATTTTCCTGATATCTAGTCGGTTGTTGCTTTAATGGAAGTAAGCCTTTCTTATTTTAATATTTTTAAAAACACTTGTTGAAATTTGTTTAAATGTCAAACATTACTCTCTTCTCCTTCAAGTTCAATCCCTCAATCTTATTCCCCTGAAGATAACTGCATTGAGGCCATCTCCACGAGAATAGAAAGGTAAGAAAAAAAGTTGTCCAAATGATCAGGGCCCAAATGCGTTGAAAATCCATATAAGTCGTTGTTTTGTTTGATATTGAAAATCTGGCTTTCAACTTCAGCTATTCTTTGAGTTGACTCCAAAATAGCTTATGAAATAGTGAAGCCTAGGGCTGAGCAACTGTACACATCACAGGTTTGGATTAATGGATGTGAAGTGAAAACACTCATCTGAGCTACCTGGGCTGGCAAATATTACATGCTTTAAACACATCTGAAAATTTTCAGTTTTGGTGTATGTGAGGCTGCCCCAAATTTGAACACAACCCTATTTCATGCACTTAAAATAACAGCATCACTGCTCTACTTTCTGTGAGGTAATCTTTCTGTTTAGAGTGTCCCTCCCTTAATTAAGCCCTTTGGGGTTATAACTAAAAATCCATTTTCATGATCCTAATTTTATTTAATTTAGGGTAGACGAAGGCACCAGTTATCCTAGCTAGATAACCTAATGGAGTGTGTAATCAGGGTCCATCTGGCAGGTCCTAGAGTAGCTGAGTGCAATGGCTTTCTGCCAGGAGAGCTAGAAAGGATCATTTTGCATTCCCCAGGGAGGACAGGAAAGACAGAGCAGCACAACACTGTGATTTTCATGACATCAAGTGACCACCTTGCACCACTACTCTTCTCTTCTTTTTCATGTGTACTTCCCAAACTTGGTGGTAATGGGGTTTAGGCCATGCTACCCCCAAATATGCATCTTGGCATACGAAATATTTTTTTTAGTAGTTTCTCATTTGTTATCTATTTCATACATAGTAGTGTATATATGTCAATCCCAATCTCCCAATTCATCCCACCCCCCATTTTCCCCCCTCAGTGTCCATATGTTTGTTCCCTATGTCTGTGTCTCTATTTCTGCTATGCAAATAGGTTCATCTGTACCATTTTTCTAGATTCCACATATATGTGTTAATATACAATATTTGTTTTTCTCTAATATTTTTAATAGGAATTTGAGACACTGCAGGTGCAGGAAGGACTTTCTGACCTTCCCCTGAAGCAGGTCATTAGACCCTCATGTGAGAGGTGCCTTCCCTATACCCAGAGGAAAGGAGCATCCTTACCTCCAAAGACAAAGGGACACAGAAAGGAACCTGAATAAACAGGCTATGCTAAGTTTCTCCCAGTTTACTACTCTTAGCTCATATCCTTTCTGTCCTATCACATTTTTTTCATGACTTTCCAGTCTTCATCAAATCTAAGATAAAAACACACAGGTTTAAATATTTCTCTGGGTCTTCATTTCCTTATGAAGGCTCCTGTGGCACATAAAACTTAGATCAAATAAATTTGTATGCTTTTCTCTTGTTAATCTGTCTTTTGTAACAGGGACCCAGCTAAGAACTAAACACGGTAGGAGGAAAAAATATTCTTCTAAAATTACAGAGTTGCTTTTCATATCTTAAGCCTCCAGACCATCCAGGGAGGAGGAGGGCGAAGGCAATGAGATCCATGAATGGGAGGAGGTCCGAACTGTCAACTCTCTTAATCGAGAAGAAACGGCTGTTCACCCAATCTGTTCCCCATTCAAAAGAGTATCTTTGCAAGTTGGAGGTTGGAAGGATGTGTGTGTGTGTGTGTGTGTGTGTGTGTGTGTGTGTGAGAGAGAGAGAGAGAGACAGAGAGACAGAGAGAGACAGAGAGAGACAGAGAGAGTTGGAGAGATAGAGTAACAGGCAACCAATTTGTCAATAGCTGGGTGTTTGGTGTGAAACTAGTGAGGTGTTATTACTTCATTTACTTAGCTAAAGGGTTATCTGAAGAAGTTAACCTTTATTGAGAGGTTGTGTGGTTATTCACCCACTTCCTCTAACACCCCGTGCCCCACCCCCCATATTTTAGACTGAGGAATTTCATCTATCTTTTATTTTATTATTATTATTATTTTTTTTTTGCGGTACACGGGCCTCTCACTGTTGTGGCCTCTCCCATTGCGGAGCACAGGCTCCGGACACGCAGGCTCAGCGGCCATGGCTCACGGGCCCAGCTGCTCCACGGCATGTGGGATCTTCCCGGACCGGGGCACGAACCCGCGTCCCCTGCATCAGCAGGCAGACTCTCAACCACTGCGCCACCAGGGAAGCCCTCATCTATCTTTTAAAAATAAGATTCCCCCCAGGAAATTATGTTACATCATCTATATATCACAACATATTCTTATGCTTTTAGTAAAGATAGAGACTTTATAGTTACCACTCCTTGCCTAATTGGCTGTGTATTTAAAGATTATTATTAAATTACTCCTTAACTCTTTCTAGATGCGGTAAAAGGATTCTTTTAGCTTTCCTCATGGGCCTTTTCTCCCCCTAGCCTTTCAGTAATCTTTGAAGATGTGCTTGAATCATCTTTTTAAGCTCTTCATTGGCTTTTTTTTTAATTGCAAAATTCATAAATAGCCTATGTTGTCATAACGGTTTGAGAAATGCTGAGAAAATAGAATTACTTTAGGATGTTTCAATGCAGTCTTCTCTCTGATAAATCTCTGTGTCATGTGGAAAATGCTGACATTGTACTTTCTATTTTTTTAGATTCCAACCTTTTAAAATGGCATTACATTAAAGAGCTCATGGGATGTCATAAGTGCATAATCAATGATAAATGAACGTTTATGATGGAGATTAGGGAGTTATTAATCAAATATCTTTACAGTCTTGGCACTTAGAAGTTTAACTCAAGCATATTTAATTAGATTCCTACCAAAAATCAATTTTGAAGAAGTTTGCTTTTCAAAACCAGGGATTTGCAATAACACATTTTTGTCTAGGGAAATATTTTATTGAAATAGGATTTGTCTTCTATTATGCCTTTGGATTGTATGTTTTTTTGCTTACTCTGCTCTGGCACCTGGATAAACAAGTCCTTTCTTTGGGAGCTGAGGTTTAAAACAATTTTCAATGAAAGAACCTCAATGAAAGTTGTTCCTAGTGCTGAGGATGTTGGCAGAAACTAGAAGAGAAAATATAGAAATACAAAAAAAGATTTTGGAGAAGTTTCTTAAATCTAGATTCCCCTTGGTTGAGAAGTTAAAAAGATTAAAAATCTTATATTATCAGGGGGAACAAGATGAGGCTTGACTTTTTCTGCCAAATTTAATTTTTTTCTGAGTCTTTGATATTTGCATGAACTCCCCAGAAAGGTCAAAATGATTTGCCAGCAAAGCAGACATTTAAATCAGGTTATACAAAATAGCAGCAGAAGGAGGATAGACAGATTGATGGATAATTTTCATCTCAAGTTCTATTTTGCCTACTTCAGTCATAGGAATATATTCATTTCAAATTAAGACACAGTGGATTTGTGTAAAAAAAAAGAACTATCTGGAGATGATTAATGTAAAAGTCCTTAGAAAAAATAAGTACATCCTAACAGTGTGACTAATGTGAATATTTATTCAATTAGGAGAAAAGAGAAACACACCCATGTATTGAATACACTATGGGCCAGGAATCTTGTGTTTAATAGGCTGGTATTTCGTCTCTGTAAAACTTCATGAAGTAGGTGTTATATTCTCCATTTTATTGATGAGAAAACTGAAACATTAAAAAAGGTGTGGAATTGCATGAGGAGTACAGATGAAACAAGATTGACCACAAAATGATAATTGTTAAAGTTGGGTGAAGTTTCACTACACTATTCTACTTTTTAAAGTGTATTTGAAATTTTCCAAAATTAGAAGTTTTAAAATAGTTACTAATAAACAAATAAGCAAATCTATATTTTTCTGATTTCAAGCTTGTATTCTCTCCATCACACACTTAATAATTTCTGAAAAACAGGGAAAAGAATTGCAAGCCAGATAATAAATCGGGAATTCAAATTTAATTTTAGAGAGTAAAAACTGCTTGCTTTATTATCTCAGAAAGTATTGAATCTATATGAATCTTAGTTTTAATATTTACTAAATGTAGGTATCTTTCCTTCTATTGAACAAGTGGGAGGTTAAAATAGATTTTTAAAATATCCTGGTGTTATTTTATTTAATTGTGTTTTGTGAAATGATTTCTATTTTTTTGTTTTCAAAGAAGATAGCTCAATATTCTAAATATTTTGTATTACATATTTATAGAGATATGTAAAATTGACCATTTTGTTCATGAGATTGAGTAGGCTTATGGAATTTGTGAACTAAGCTTTAATGAGAATGAACTTTAGCCAAGGCAAGGAAAAACCTTTATCTGTGGGAAAGGGGAACCACTTAAACGGGAATGGCTTTATGGTTCTATTTTAGGTAGTTCCTTCATTCTTTCACCTGTTTAATAAAAAGCTCATCTGTTTAATGAAAAAGCTTCTTAAGAAATAGAATGCATCTGAACTACATTATATTTCTATTTCTCAATGCAGAATTATTCCATCTGAAGACACTATGAGAAATGGAAGAAGCCAGAAACAAAAAGCTATATACTATTATAATTCCATTTCTATAACTTTCTAAAATGACAAAGCTATAGGGATAGAAAACTGATCAGTGGGCTGGAGAGAGAGGTTGAAAGAGGAGACTGACGAAAAAGGGGCATGGGGAACTGTTTGGGGTGAAAGAACTCTTCTTGATTTTCATTGTGGTGGTGACTACACAGTTGTATCTTTGCTCAAATTAACAGAACTGTACATAAATTTATTTATGTGTAAATTTATTGTATGTAAATTATGTCTCAATAAATCTGATTGTAAAAATATACATATTTTTAAAGATGTGCCTCTGTGTCAATGCAGGCACAGAAGCAATGCACTTACCTCAATGTGGGCTGGAAGCCCTGGTCCCTGGTTGTCAATCACGGCCACAGTCAGGATGGTTTGGGTCAGCAAGGCAATGAAGGCATTGACTCCCAACACCAGGGCAGAGGGTTCCATGCTGAGATTAATGGCGATCTGAAATCTGACATCGTACAAATGGGAAGAGTTTTGAAAGAGCACATATGTAGGCTTTTAAATACAGAGCAGTAAATCGAGTTGCTCTGCTCAGGAAGCCAAGGCTTTTGTTGACACTTTTTTTGCTAAAAGCTCTTCTAGCAGAGAAGAAGGAAAGAACAAATGGAATAGTGAAATGTTGCATTTTAACATTCCATGGGGGGATGTGATAGATTATGATAAGAATTTAAAACTAGTTAACCTGTTCTAAAATTAAGCCAAATATTCCAACTACTCTACAACTAGAGGATATTGAACATTATGTGATGTAGATGAGGTTCAGAGGTCACCTTTTTTGTTTTTTAACATCTTTATTGGAGTATAATTGCTTTACAATGGTGTGTTAGTTTCTGCTGTATAAAAAAGTGAATCAGCTATACGTCTACATATATCCCCATATCCCTTCTCTCTTGCGTCTCCCTCCCTCCCACCCTATCCCACCCCTCTAGGTGGTCACACAGCACCGAGCTGATCTTCCTGTGCTATGCGGCTGCTTCCCACTAGCTATCTATTTTACATCTGGTAGTGTATATATGTCCATGCCACTCTCTCACTTCATCCCAGCTTTACCCTCCCCCTCCCCCTGTTCTCAAGTCCATTCTCTATGTCTGTGTCTTTATTCCTGTCCTGCCCCAGGTTCATCAGAACCTTTTTTTTTTTTAGATTCCATATATATGTGTTAGCGTATGGTATTTTTCTCTTTCTGACTTACTTCACTCTGTATGACAGGCTCTAGGTCCATGCACTTCACTACAAATAACTCAGTTTTGATTCTTTTTATGGCTGAGTAATATTCCATTGTGTATATGTGCCACATCTTCTTTATCCATTCATCTGTCGATGGACACCTAGGTTTCTTCCATGTCCTGGCTATTGTAAATAGCTTGCATTTGTTTTTAATGTGAGGATTTTGGAAGGGATATAAAAGTAGTTAAAACTTCTCATTTGGTTTTATGTTTTTAAAGAGACTCAAGTTACAAACGTTTGAGTAAATTGCATGGAAGTATTCTAGTTGGTATATGTTAGCTTGGCCTGACTAAATTTAAAAACCAGTAAGATTATTTAAAATGAATTAACTGCCACATATTATCACCTGTGAAAGAAAATAATCTGTGAATTTTCCAGAGAAAAATTCACCTATTAGACTCTGAAACTGCTAATTTAGACAATCAGTGATCCAGTGAACAATCTCCAAATAAGCACAAGTTCATCAATGAACCTGTGTTTTCACTCACTGATACAGCTCGTTTAAAAAGTGGTGGGGGGCTTCCCTGGTGGCGCAGTGGTTGAGAGTCCGCCTGCCGATGCAGGGGACACAGGTTCGTGCCCCAGTCCGGGAGGATCCCACATGCCGCGGAGCAGCTGGGCCCGTGAGCCATGGCCACTGGGCCTGCACATCCGGAGCCTGTGCTCCGCAACGGGAGAGGCCACAACAGTGAGAGGCCTGCATACTGCAAAAAAGAAAAAAAAAAGTGGTGGGAACGTAAACTGATACAGCCACTATGGGGAACAGTATGGAGGCTCCTTAAAAAACTAAAAATAGAACTACCATATGACCCAGAAATCCCACTACTGGGCATATACCCTGAGAAAACCATAACTCAAAAAGAGACATGTACCACAATGTTCACTGCAGCACTATTTACAATAGCCAGGACATAGAAACAACCTAAGTGTCCATCAACAGATGAATGGATAAAGAAGATGTGGCACATATACACAATGGAATATTACTCAGCCATAAAAAGAATCAAAACTGAGTTATTTGTAGTGAAGTGCATGGACCTAGAGCCTGTCATACAGAGTGAAGTAAGTCAGAAAGAGAAAAACAAATAGTGTATGCTAACACATATATATGGAATTAAAAAAAAAAAGGTTCTGATGAACCTAGGGGCAGGACAGGAATAAAGACATAGATGTAGAGAACAGGCTTGAGGACACGGGGAAGAGGAAGGGTAAGCTGAGACGAAGTGAGAGAGTAGCACTGACATATATACACTACCAGATGTAAAATAGATAGCTAGTGGGAAGCAGCCGCATAACACAGGGAGATCAACTCGGTGCTTTGTGACCACCTAGAGGGGTGGGATAGGGTGGGAGGGAGACGCAAGAGGGAGGGGATATGGGGATATATGTATACGTATAGCTGATTCACTTTGTTATACAGCAGAAACTAACACAACATTGTAAAGCAATTACACTCCAATAAAGATGTTTAAATATATATATATATATATTTTAAAAAAACAACAAATGCAAGCATTTAAAAATTATGTGATTCAGTGAAAATGCATTACTTCAGGGCAAAGAATTACCAACTAAACATAACTAAAACCAAAAATAACCCTAGGTCCCACAAAGAGAACAGAACAGGTGGTCCAAATGAGCCTTATAATTTCAGGTATTTCTTGTTAAGATAAAAATTTTTCCCTTGAACAAATGTTATACTAGATTGATGTTTTGAAACCTAGATTAAATCAAATGGCAGATTCCCATTTAGTATGTAAATTATTCCGGGCTGGAATCTTGATTTAATTTGTACAGATGCTTAAACAGCTTGTCAGTGATGACTTGGTTTTGGATAAGACCTATGCACATGGGGGTTTCGGATGAAACCGCAATTCCGATGGCAGGCTGAGAGTGGCATTGACTACTAAGATTTCTCAGTCTAAACCCAGAAATTACTTTCCCAGGTACCTGAAATTACATGTAATCATATTATCTAAGACCTTATTTCAGAATTCCTGCTGGGTCATTTCTCAGTGGCACACACTTGTTCACTGTGGAGCCATAAAGCTACCATGCAGAGTACATGGCCCCAGCTAGTAAGTTCTTTGAAAAAGAACTGTATTCATGTTCTTCTGTTAGGCATTTAACACTAAATACAAGTGAGCCTTTGGGATAGTCTACAATTTAAAAGATAGAACCACCTTGACATTTTATTTAATTGTTTATGCCCCATGTATATGGAATCATGGGATTGGCATTTACCAGCTTACCCTGTAACTTAAAGGAAAGTAATAGGAACACTTTCTAAAGCATTAAAGAACATTAATTTGTACCTATATGAAAATAGAATGGTTAAATTAAAAAAATTCAATAGCCTAAAGTTTTAAAAATATTTTATTCATTCTTTTTTTTTCTCTAGAAAAGCTGGTCAAGTGCTCACCATGGAGCAAGAACCAGGATAAGTACCGGGTGTATAATCATGAACAAGCTTGACACTTGATGTTCCTCACAGAGCTTGCACTCCATCAGAGAATAAGTAATTGGTACTAGATAACTGTTTTGTCTAATATTTAGTTAAATTTATCAGTTTTTGTATCATGAAAAAAATAGGAAGTAAATATATTTTTATAGAAGAATCACAATAATTTTATGTGAAATTTTATATCACATGATGGTTGAAACCATGTTCAATAATTTTTAGAATTTCTTCCAAACCTGAACACTAACCTTTTGCATTATAGATACATTTATCCCACACTTGTTAAGTTTATTTTAAAATTTGCCTAGAAGTTAGAGTAGTAATTAGATATGAGTGAATTTTCAGAGATTGGATCTTGAAGAGATATTAGTACTCCCATGTTCATTATAGCACTATTCACAATAACCAAAATATGGGAACAACCTAAATGTCCATTGATGGATTAATGGATAAAAAAAAAATGTAGTACATACATACACTGGGATATTATTCAGCCTTTAAAAAAGAAAGAAATTCTGCAATATTGGACAACATGGATGAAACTTGAAGACATTACACTAAGTGAAATAAGCCACTGATGGACAAATACTGCCTGATTCTATTATTATTAGGTATCTAAAATATAAAATTCATAGAAGCAAAGAATATAGTGGTGGTTTCTAAGGGCTGGGTAGAGAAGAAAATGAGGAATTGCTAATCAATCTGTATAATTGTGTATATTTCAGTAATGCAACATGAATAAATTCTAGAGATCAGATGTACAACATTGTTTCTATAGGTAACCATACTGTATTGTACACTGAAAAATCTGTTAAGAGGATAGATCTCATGTTACGTGTTCGTACCAAGAAAGAAAAGGGGGGCACTATGAATGAAAAAAATCAATAAAATGATTCTGTTAAAGAAATAAATGGAATACCAAAAAGATAAAAAATCAAAACCTGAAAAATATATCACTGTTTATTAATTGTGAGAACTCTGATATTTTTTTGCCTGCTTAATAATTTTAAATCCCAAGAGAAAGTTGGTTAAAATAAGAATATAGTTCCATTGTCTCTTATACGAAGCATTAAATATAACAATGCAAAATGCTATTTAGAGGAACTGGAAGAAAAAAGAAAGAAACATATTTTGTTGCTTGAGATTTAGATGGTTAAAGAAAGAAATGATACATACATAAGCTGCTATAGTTATAAGAAGCATGTAACTTGACTTGAATATCAAAGACCAGCAGAGCACACCCAGCTATTAGCTGTGGATGCATGAGAAATAGAGAACGCGCATCAGCTGCAGAGAAGATTCCCAAAGCCAAGATTCCCAAAGCCACTCTCCCAGAAGATTCTAGTTGACGTTTACATGGCCCACTGCCATGTACCCCTGAAAAGAGAGGAAACCCCAATCATCCTGTTATTCTATGCATAATAAAGTAGTGTACTGTTTTGCTAAAATCTACATTGCATAAGCACTGAAGCATTTCCAGGCTATGGTAAATAAGGTTGACTTATTGTGAACTTTGATTGAATGAAAAATCACTTGATCCAGCTCTGCAAACTGTACATATCTTTTTTCTCTCAGCGTTTGAAATAGACCAACTATGTTTGGGTTTTCATAAATCATAGACTTGAAAGTACCCATAGAGGTCAGTTTTTCCTTCCTTTTCCCTTTGCAGAAGGTAAAACTCAGGCTCAGAAGCCTGGTGTCAAACAAAAGCAAATCCAGACTTCGACAGGGAGAGGCTTATTTATAAGAAAAACGATTGGAATCTGGAGAATGCTACAATTGCCAAAATCTGAAAGTATCTTAAAATCAAACTGAAAAAGGTTTTGCTTTTAAAAGAGAATCCTTTGCTATTGGGCAAGCAGAGATATACAGGATCTTTGGAGGGGAAGTTGGACAAGCAAGGGGAAGTGACCAATAGAGTCTGACAGGAAAGTGTCCCTCTGTGGTCAGCCAATTCCTGGGAGAAACAGATAAGGCAGGGGGTGGAGGCCTGTAGGAAAGAGAGGAGTCTGATTAAAGTTTGGTCAAGACAAGGCAATAGGTAAGAAATGGGGAACTGTTAACCCTTGGTGACCGAGTGAGGTACCAAGTTCTTCAACAAAAACACTAGCTCTTTCTAGCACACCCTTTCTCTGCACCATGTAAGGATGCTCTAGTAAGAACGGCCTCTCTATTTGTCCTTGTCTCTGTTTTTCTCTTTCTTCTCTTAACATTGTTTAAAATTTTTTTCAAGGTCCCTGACAGATACCAAACTTCCTTTCCAGAATTCTCTCTACACACTTCTTCCCCATTTGTGTGTTTGTTCATTCCCTTCTTTGTTTGGTCATTAATTGACTTACTTGCCCACCAAGCATTTTTGAGCTTCTCTGTGGGAAAACATGGTAGTAAACTATGGATACTTGTTCTTGAAAATAATACACCCTACTGAAGAAGTGAGACAAAAAAGTTTGTAGTTTTTTAAAGAAAAATGTTTTATTGAAGTATAGTTGAATTACAATGTTGTGTTAATTTCTGCTGTGCAACAAAGTGACTCAAATATACATATATATATTCTTTTTCATATTCTTTTCCATTATGGTTTATTACAGGATATTGAATATAATTCCCTGTGCTATACAGCAGGACATTGTTGTTTACCCATTCTATATATAATAGTTTGCATCTGCTAATCCCAAACTCCCCAATCCAGCCCTCCCCCACCTTTCCTCCCCCTTGGCAACCACAAGTCTGTTCTCTGTGTCTGCGAGTTTGTTTCTGTTTTGTAGATAAGTTCATTTGTGTCATATTTCAGATTCCACATATAAGTGATATCATATGGCAATAAATTTGTAGTTTTTTTTTTCTTTTGGTGGTACGCGGGCCTCTCACTGTTGTGGCCTCTCTCATTGTGGAGCACAGGCTCCGGACGCGCAGGCTCAGCAGCCATGGTTCACGGGCCCAGCCGCTCCGCGGCATGTGGGATCCTCCCGGGGCACGAACCCGTGTCCCCTGCATCGGCAGGTGGACTCTCAACCACTGTGCCGTCAGGGAAGCCCAATTTGTAGTTTTAATAGAGTGTGACAAAGATTGTAAAAGTTCTGATCCTAACTCAAATCGAACGTAACCCTAACCCAGTGGTTCTCACCAGGGGTGGTTTTGCCTCCAGGGGACAGATGGCAATGTTTGAAGACATTTTTGGTTGTCATGACTGGGGGAGCGGCTGGCTGCTGGGATCTAGTGGGCTGGAGACTGGAGATTCTGCTGAACACCTTACAATGCACAGGACAGGCCCCATGACAAAGAATTACCCCGCCCAAAATAGTCAATAGTGTGAGGATGAGAAACCCTGACCCAAGCCCTGACCCAACTAATGGAGTGCTTGGGAGCATATGTGGCCACAGGACAAGCCATTTTATAATGTGCATAATATAGACAAACTTCCAGTGTGTTCCCACAATGTGCTGGGAGCTAAGTAGCCAACTGTCAGATTTCTTACTACCCTCAGCTTTCTTTCTTAAAGACATAGTTTAATTTGCGTGAGGCCTTAGGTCAGCAACCCAATCCTACCTCACCTGGTTTTGCCTAAAAATTTGACACTAAGTAAGGTCTTCACTATTACCAAGAGACTAAAGACTATTTGTGTTTAGAGGGTTTGTCAAGAATACATTTTATGAAAATTTTATCTTTTCTACACATTACCTGGAGAGAAGAGGAATTTTTCCTGCTTCTCCCCAGGAGCAAGTACTTACAGAGGAAATAAGTGAAGGGGAATCAATTCCTAGAACAGTTTTCTAGGACTCAAAATAGAATTTCCAGAAAGGGAAATGAGAAGAATATGAGCTCAACAATGGACCCTGATATGTTCAATAAATACATGGGTGTGGAACACACCAACTTCAAAAGTAAGTATCTTCAAAGTCTTATTTGATGTGAAGGCTTTGTTTCATCAGGAAGATCCGTGTGCATTGTTGGGCTAACTTCAAAGATGGCTCTGGGCTCTGCCTTCTGACCGTAGAGTACTAACTTCTGCATCAGCCCATCTTCCCTCTCTCTCTGCAGTTCCCTCCTTTTGGAAAAGTGTTTCAAATTTCACAAAATATGTTCTGGGAAAAAGGAAGAGTGCTTGGACATGCATCTAAAAAACCCCAAAGACTGTAGCTTCTCAGCTGGGAGGGAAGTTTTGCCAAAACAGAAAGTCCAGGAAGGGTTGAAGGGTGACCCAGTAGCAGAAGCTGGATACCCTCCATCCCCTAGAGACCTTCTCAAGGCTTCTCCAGGCCACTCAGGCTCCCTCCCTTCTTCCTACTGGACAAGATGCAATATCAGAAATCTGTAGTAAATAAGGATGAAACAGGCACATACCAGCCAACTCAAGGAAAAGCCATAAATGCTCAGGTACACCATATCCTCTTGGAGGGCCTTTCCCTTTCCAGAAGGCTCTTTGTCCTCTGCTGCCATTTTCACCAAAATCAAGGATTACTGTTTATTTGTTAAGGGTGACTATGTCCTCAGTTCTTACTAATGACAATTGAATGAAAGTATTATATGCACGAAAGGCCAGAGAGAAAATTATATGGGATAATACAATAACTTGGTTGTGGAGAGAAGATTGGATGGAGGGTTGTGAGAATCCAGTCTGGATGCACTTTTATTCTAGCAGATAATTGGATATGGTAGGGAATGGCATAAATGGGTATGGAAAATAGTCTTAATAGAAGGCAACAAACTTTGGCAAATCCCCACATGTATAGTTAAGGAAAGATACAGATATTTAAGTTGTCTCAACTGGAAAACTTTGAAGTGATAAGACAGATCCTAGAGCAGTAACTTTCAAACCTCTTTGACTAAAGCCTGAGAAAGAAATATCTTCTATATGTTGACCAGTACATATATATGTGTGTGTAAACTAATTTTCACAGAACAGAATTTATCCTTACAGGCTGATACGCTCTCTATTCTACTCTATTCTATTCTGGTTAGAAATCCACTAAGTTGATTTCAAGATCTGTATGTTATAAAGGGCCAGTGAGTAAATATTTCAGGCTGGTGGGCCACATATCTTTCTTTGTTTTTATTTGGTTGTTTGACGGGATCTAGTTATTTATTTATTTATTTATTTTTATTTCTTATTTATTTTTTATTTTTACGGTACACGGGCCTCTCACTGTTGTGGCCTCTCCCGTTGCGGAGTACAGGCTCCGGACGCGCAGGCTCAGCGGCCATGGCTCACGGGCTCAGCCGCTCTGTGGCACGTGGGATCTTCCCGGACTGGGGCACGAACCCGCGTCCCCTGCATTGGCAGGCGGGCTCCCAACCACTGCGCCACCAGGGAAGCCCCAGTTATTTATTTTTTAAAACCCTTGTCATATATTCTTTTTTCCCCCTTACAATGTTTTAAAAATGTAAAAACTATTAGCTATGGTAGCCCGTGGGCCATGATTTGTCCACCTCATATTAATGGTTTGCAAATCACAGTTTAAAGACTAGAGTTACTAAAAGGTTAGAGAGAGGAAAGAGTTTTGATAGTTTGACCTTGAACCACCTAACTCGCCATGGCCAAACCATGTTTGACCAGTGGGACACCAATTTGCAGCCCCTGTTTTTAGGGATGAGTGAAACTCTATCTTCCATGTATAGCTTCATCAAAGCCTTTTGTTAAATTTTGTGACAATAACTCGTTTCTTTTTCAAAGTAGTTGGTATTCAATGTTGAAATCACTACAACAAGATTATCCAAGAATACAATTTGAAAGAATACATTTCTTGCACAATGATAAGATATAACTACACGTACCCCTAAAGATAAATTATAGCTACCCCCAAAGTTTGCAAGGGCTTCCACTGCTCCATTATATATTGTGGAACTCTGGGACAGTGCCTTGTAATCTCACAGGATTTGAACATAGTTTAAAACCTGGTTAAAACCTGCTGTGGAAAAAGCCCACCATAGGGACCAGTAAAAAATATGTGTTGAGGAACTTCCCTGGTGGAGCAGTGGTTGAGAGTCCGCCTGCCGATGCAGGGGACATGGGTTCATGCCCCAGTCTGGGAAGATCCCATATACTGCAGAGCGGCTGGGCCCGTGAGCCATGGCTGCTGAGCCTGCGTGTCCGGAGCCTGTGCTCCGCAACGGGAAAGGCCGCAACAGTGAGAGGCCCACGTACCGAAAAAAAAAAAAATGTGTTGAGGAGTAGCACTCCTTCAAGTCCTAGAACTACTGCAGAAACTCTCAAAGCTACAATTTCTGGCTTTGGGTTGCTCAACTAGCCATCATCCAGGTCCCCTGAAATAGTGATTTGTTCTTGGCAGACTGGTTTGTGATCCTTTTGAGGTTCCTCTAAGACAGCATCCTCTCCTGCTGGCTTTGGAGGAGCTTCTTTGCTGGGTTTTGCATGAAAAAACATGCTCTTCTTAGGCATTGGTAGGAAAAGTGAGAAAAGGAAGGTCATGGAGACAGAGGCCAAGGATATGACGTTGAGGTAAAAGTATGATAGGTTGGCCAGGGATACCAAGAGTTGGGCCAGCACTGAGGCCGCCGTGTAGGCCACCAGTGTGACACTCCTGCAGTAGCCACTCACTTTCTGATAGTGCTCTGGGCTGACCATGCTGTAAATGTAGGCATAGTAGGCCACCTTGGTGGCAGTGACCATCCCATAGAAGAACTCTACAACCTGCATGGTCTTCACTCCTTGGCCAAACAAGAGCAGCAGCCAGGTAATGATGAAGCTAATCCCTTGTAGGATGCTGACTGGCTTGTAGTGGGTGTGATCGGTGAGGAAAAACACCAGGAACAGCACCAGGTAAGAATTCAAAGTGAAAGATGTCTTTTGTGATCTATAAGAATAAACGGGCAGGGTGTGAGGACAAAACCCCAGGAAGAGAAATGTGCCATGGCTCTCTGACATATGCATTATCCGGATGGAATGTATCAATCTGAAGACACATTGCTTGGCCCCTGCCAAAGTGGGTCCACTTTGATACTTCACATGCATTTCTGACAGGATAATGAAAAGCAAAGGACAACTGAAATTCAAGGAAACAAACTGCAATGATGATAGATGTTCATCACATGTAGATTTATTCCTCCAGGTATAAAGAAAGAGCAGCTATTGCTCTTCGTTGTGCTTCTTACTTTTTTTTTTTTTGCCGTACGTGGGCCTCTCACTGTTGTGGCCTCTCCCGTTGTGGAGCACAGGCTCTGGACGCGCAGGCTCAGAGGCCATGGCTCACGGGCACAGCCGCTCCGCGGCATGTGGGATCTTCCCGGACCAGGGCACGAACCCGTGTCCCCTGCATTGGCAGGCGGACTCTCAACCACTGTGCCACCAGGGAAGCCCTGCTTCTTTCATTTTAACATGTAATTTGACCTGCATAAGCTATGGAGGCTGGGAAAAGAGTCCACGATGCATACATTCATCTTTCACACTGCATGGTATTTCCAGGGCAATTCAGGGCTGCTCAGGTACTCTTGCCTGTGAGCACTTAATAGTTTACTCTTCTTCAAAGTCAGAACCACAAGGGTAAAAAGGATGTTTCAGTCCTGAAGAACCTGAACATCTTTGCCTTTGATCTGCACCAGTGTGCAAGGACAGACCATCGAGATGTCACCATGGTGATCATGCAAATATAAAACAAATGGTCAGTTCAAGATTGAGAGTCAAAGAAACAAATATGTTTGTGTATCTTGCTCTTCCACATTCTTGGCCTTATTTTACTGGGCTGCGATGGAAGAGCCATGAGAAATTGCTTAGTAGCTCTCTTGCTTAAGTCAATTTGGGTCACAGTTTCCCACAGAACACTGGCTGTGTTAGCAAATTATCTGACCCCATCAATAGCACATGATTATTTCAATTTCCATAAGAGTAATGTATAGTGGGCAGGAGATGACGTAGAGGAGGTTGGGGTAGACCCTCTCGAATCTCAGTGTCTCTCAGACCTCTGAAATAAACCCACTGATTTACTGAGCCTGAGAATGTCCTTTGTTTTGACAGAACCTGTGTCCTCACCTCTTGAGTTTCCTGGTAGACTTTTTTTTTTTTTAATTTATTTTTGGCTGTGTTGGGTTTTCGTTGCTGTGCGTGGGCTTTCTCCAGTTGGGGTGCACGGGCTTCTCATTTTGGTGGCTTCTCCTGTGGTGGAGCACAGCCTCTAGATGCACGGGCTTCGGTAGTTGTGGCACTCGGGCTCAGTAGGTGTGGTGCAGGGGCTTAGTTGCTCTGCAACATGTGGGATCTCCCGCACCAGGGCTCGAACCCGTGTCCCCTGCATTGGCAGGCGGATTCTCAACCACTGCGCCGCCAGGGTAGCCCTCCCCGGTAGACTTTTATCTAAGTGTTCTTAAAGTTTGGTAGAACATTATTCTTCCTCTTCCTGGCCTTTAGGCGTAATTACCAACCTGAGAAAATGCTGCATTCCAGATCTGCTTTTTATGACAGTCTGGAGTCTAAGTCTGGAATCTAAATTTAGCTGGGACATCTCCCAGCTAAACCAGTTTGCAATTAACGGCATTCAAGGTTGACATGTACTTGTGTTTGGTGTGAGGAAAAAAATGGTGGATTGGTTTAGGGGGCGAGGTTTCCTTGGTGTGGGGTGGGGGGATGCGGATGGTGGCCAGGCAGGGCAAGGAAGCAAAGGGAGATAAAACTGTCATGCCCCGTTTGCTGAATCACCAGGATGTAAATCAGATGGTAGTGATTTTTTTTTTTTCCCTAAAGAAAAGTGAACTGATTGAGTTCCTTGTCTGATCTTCTTATTGCTCAATGGTTCAAAACAGTGGCTCTCAGGCTTCCCTGGTGGCGCAGTGGTTGAGGGTCCGCCTGCCGATGCAGGGGACGCGGGTTCGTGCCCCGGTCCGGGAGGATCCCACATGCCGCGGAGCGGCTGGGCCTGTGAGCCATGGCTGCTGAGCCTGCGCGTCCGGAGCCTGTGCTCTGCAACGGGAGAGGCCACAGCAGTGAGAGGCCCGTGCACTGCAAAAACAAACAAAAACAAAAACAAAAACAAAAAACAGTGGTTCTCAAATTTTAACATATCTCAGATTTACCTGGGGGGATGGCTAAAAACAGATATTCAGATTCAACAGATCTTGGCTGGGGCTTAAGAATTTATATTTCCAACAACTTGCCACATGATGCTGATGCACTGGTCTGAGGACGATACTTTGAGATCCACTGACTAATGGGCTTCTTGAGATTAGATCCTATCACCTAACAGTTAAAACTGCCTTAATATTTACAAATAAAGAGGGGAAAATCTTCAGAGGATTTTTCACATGGTTTTCCAGTAACTTTTTCCCCTCTAAATCTTACACTACCTTCTAAGACTTGTGCTCATAGCTAAGAACGACTTTATTTTAGGTTAATGATAATAAGCAATGAAGTCCTCAAGTATTATTTTTGTATAACTGAAATATTATTGTATAACTGTATAATATTTTGTATAACTGAATAGGGTGTTTTGCACCCACCCTATTTTTGTTGTAGCTTGAGTTTATTGTCTTGCATGACAAATACATGAAAATCATTCAGGCCCATTTGTTCACATTTGAGATGTAGGAAGTGCTGATATTTTGCTCCTACCCAAGGCTTTAGACATTGGTTCTAACTAGACTTAAATCTAAGATCAGCATGGTAGCTAACTTACCACACTGAGGCTTATATTTTCTTCTGGTCCTGCTAAGTAAAATATGGCAAATGGCTCTGATAGTGTCATCATTGAGAAAAATCCAAATAAGCAGAGAATGATTGGGGGAAAAACTCAGGAATGGCTTGGTGAAGTTGGGCACCAATTCAAGGATGGTTAAACCACTGCAGAAAGAAGAGAAAAGCAGGTAAGAAGAGTGGTCATCAATCCAATTGACTTCTTTTCATAAAACTTGCATTCTCTTCCCCATGCTCCATTGTGACAGTGAGAATGTATCACAGATCAAAACACAAAACTTGAGTCTTTTCTTTTGGATTTCTTGGTCTAAAGAGAAAACTAATGATTATTGGAAGAAACTGTAGTAAGGGATTAAATATCATCTCAGATGGAATGATGGGGTCGCTGATAGAAAAGTACTCTCAAGATTTGCCTGAGTAAGTCAGCCGCACCCTCCTTTACTGGAAATTCATTTTACTGAGTATTTAGAAGTGGTGAATAAAATGGCCTTTGGGAAGTAAGGATTTATAAAGCAGTTAGACCCCTTGTTTTTTCTAAGTACAGTCATCCCTCAGTATCCCTGGGGCATTGGTTCGGGGTGGGGGGCAGGGTGGGATGTGGATACATATGCTCAAGTCCCTTATATAAAATGGCACAGTTAGTCAACCCTCGGTAAGGATCTGAGGTTAGTTGAATTCAAGGATGTGGAACCCGCAGATGCTGAGGGCCGACTGTATCAAACTCAAAGTGAACATTGATTTCGTGTAAAAAGGCTTAATTAATTTCAACTGTCATCCATCGAGGTGATTTGATTTGTTTTTAATACCTATTTTCAGAAGAAGAATTCTCATGCCATCTAGATAATATCATGTCATGGGTAAAATGAAAACACAACACTTAGAAGTAATTTTAGGAGTTGATATTTAGCCTGTGCCCTGTTCCTATTTTTTTCCATTTATGTTGCTAATACTGAAAAGTGAGAAGTTATGTTCTGGATGATAAGCCTTAAGGTTGGCTGACAAAAAAGAAAGACCTTGGGTATCCTTTAGAAAGGCAATACACAACTCCAGGCGAAATCTCACTCACTTGGTCATTGACTGGGTTTTCCTCTCTGAAGCCTCCTGACTCTCTCCTGCTTCTCTCCCTCCTTACTCTGTGTCTCATCTCAGTTACAGCCCTGGGCAAGACATTATGGCACAGCAGTCAAAGACAGGGCTCTAGAGTCAATTAGGTCCAAATCCTTCTCTGCTACATACAGCCATATGATCTTAGGCAAGTTCCTGGACCACTTTGCACAGCTTTCTCATGTGTAAAATGAGGACGATAATAATTCCCTTATATGGTGAGGATTACATGATTCAGTACCTGATAGAACAATGCCAGTTCATAAGCACGAGCTCTACAGTCTGTAATATTGATAGCTTGAAAGGCACCGATGTATGGCTGTGCAGTTCTGCTCCTTGGCCTGGGAGCTCCTCGGGAGCAGGGATTCATCTTTGTCACCCAGAGTCTAGCACAGGATCTGACACACTGAAGGTCTCCTGGAAAGTTGTTGTAAGTACAGCCATTGGACCAAAAGGAGTTTCTAACTGACCAGAAAAATTTGAAATAATAAGAACAAGAAGTTTTCCAAGTGTTCAGTTATTTAAAGTTGTTCTCTGGAGTGGGAACTACACACCATTTGATTTTCAAAAATATGTAGGTTACTCTTAGAGCAGTTTTGGAATAAGGAAAAGAGGATTTCCTGGTGGGAAGACATCGGCTTCGTGGTTGAGCAAATTCAAATCTTTAATCTGCCCTCTCAAGTCGTGTGACTCTGGACAAGTTTCTTAGCGTGTTGGGACCTCAGTTTTCTTCACCTGCACAGGTGTATTGTAATGTCCATCACATGAGTGTAGCTGTGGGGAGATTTCCTGGCATAATGCCTGTCATTGTTGCAGGTACATAACATGGACTAGATTCCTGCCTCTACCTGGAGAATCCACATCAAACTTCTGTGGCAAAGGATAGGGAAAATACTAGAGAGTGCTGGCATTTGACACCATTGCGCTGGTTTCTGTTGGAGTATGACATGCTTAATCTGTGGGTAGGTTCTAGAACCTGGGACAATTAGGTTTTAAGTGAGTGAGTTTAGCAATTGAGATGGTTTTTACACAGATCAGTCCTACTGGCAGTTAAGGGGAACAGCCAGGGGAGTTTTCTATTCATCAGAAAGTAATCCCCTAAAGAGCAACATACTAAATAATTGCATACTTTATAAAAATTCATAATTTCTCACTGTCAGACCCATTGAAGTTTTTGAAAGTGTTTTTGAGAGAGTAGTAATTCTTGGGATACTACTAATAAAATGCAGAGTGGAATCAGATAGTTTCTAATAGAGGTTGTATCGAGGAAATCTCAAATCCCCCTCCTGAAACTATGTCTCGGTTGTTGGCAGGAATGAAATAGCATCATTTTTGAGATCAGGGACTTTGATTTCAAAGAAACCATGTCTCAGGTTTTTATGTTGGAAATAACTTCCGATTCTACCCCTAATGTCAGCAGCCAGTTGGTAAAAGCAGAATATTGGGCTCAAAATGTGTGGATTGGTTTGACTAGATTATGGAATACATTACCACCACCATGAAAAGACTCCTATAATAAGTGATTGCATGGAGAAATAGTACAGCAAATCCTCTAGAATGTGAGATTTCCACTACAGTACTCCAGTTAGGACAGGCTCCAAGTTTGCCCCCTGCTGTTATCTTTATTTATTGCAAAAAGACGGTGTGTTTTTATTTTACCTATCCATGTTCTGCCTACACAGCCCCTCTGAATTGAATGAGTTTCCTATGGTCTGCGGAAACCTAATGGCTTCTTAGGAAGAACTTTGAAAACATGAGGAGTACAGTAGTCCTTGATCTGTTGTCTCTGCTAAGATTGAAGGGAGCGGGCTTTCCTGGTGGCACAGTGGTTGAGAGTCCGCCTGCCAATGCAGGGGACACAGGTTTGTGCCCTGGTCCGGGAAGATCCCACATGCTGTGGAGCGGCTGGGCCCGTGAGCCATGGCTGCTGAGCCTGCGTGTCCGCAGCCTGTGCTCCACAACGGGAGAGGCCACAACAGTGAGAGACCTGCGTACCGCAAAAAAAAAAAAAAAAAAAAAAAAAAAAATAGATTGAAGGGAGCAGAAAAACTCAACCTGAAAGATGAAACACACCTTTCTTAGAGCTCTTTTTCTAATTCTAAGGCATTATTATTTTTTTAATTTTAAAAATTAGGGGTGGAGTTGTAACTTTAAAAAAGGCCAGATACTGAATTTACAATCCCAGATTATCTTAGTGGTACAATTTTTAATATTTCAAGCAGGTGATAATTTTTAGTTAATTTTTAACCTGTTGCTTCAAAGGTTACTGGTAATCAGTTAAAATGTTACCAAACAAATGCCTTGATATGCTCCTAATTATGTTAAAATGCAAAGTTGGGTGCACTGAAAGCGGGGGCTTCTGGTTCAGGACACTGATCTATCCTGGCGTCATTTCAGCTCTGGCGTCTGGGAACCTGGAGGCCCTGGCTGTTTGCGTAGCTGGCTCACTCCATGAGTGGGTGGGAATTAAGTAAACATCCCAGCTATTAGGTGATGTGGGCCATCAGACCACATATATTCTTTTTTTCTGTTGTACTTAATCATAGTTGGCTGAACTCACTCAAATCCCTTAGTCTTTCTGAGTCCCACTGATTAAAAGAAGATAAAAATGATCTACTTTACCATTTGTAGGAGTAAATGAGGTCAGTAGGAGAGGGCTCAGAGCAGCGCCTAACACAACAAGTACCAGGGTCTTTCCCTTGCCTTTCTTTGAGAATCTGATCTAGTCTCAGTGACCCAGGAAATCACAAGGGCCAAAGAATTGCTAATAAAGTAAAAGCTCATAATATCAGAGCCAGCTAATTTGGATTGTGGATCATTAGTACAAAATGTATAATTAATGTCAAGGTTATTTTAAGACAATAAGGAGAGATTGAAAAAGTAAATTTACAGTTTAAATAAGGTTGCAAGGAAACTATTTCTGGAAGGAATTACCTTGTCTGAAAACCCCTTATAAATACTAACTTACATAAAAAATCATAAGTCATACTTATCTGCCCTTTAATCAAATCTTTATGGTTTTTCACTACAAGAACACTTGGTCAGTTTAGTTAGGTTTGCTCAAAATACATGTTGTCCACACACATACTTCTCCATTCAGATGTTTTACTAGTTCATTTAGATTCTTCTCCTTATAGTCTAAATTAATGAACATTTACTGTATGTACTTTTTAAAGAATTGAAAGAAAATGATCTCTATATTCCAGCTCATCATGACTCAGTGCTAAAAATACTTTTTACCCAGATTACTTATATCAGCATTCCATAACAGCATTCTCCATCTGGACCCTGCCTTGCCCTTTTTAACCAGTAGTGTTGGTTAATACACACTGACAATGGAACCTCATCATTTTTTAATGGCGATTAGACAGATTTTCTCCTAGTTCACTGTCAATGCTCACTTAACTCATCTCACTATGTCCATGCTATGAGCTAGCTGTAGGGACTCATTTCAATAGCATGTTTCCTTCACACCCAGGAAATCACAAGGATTGATGAATTGTTGATACCAGTTTTGGTACTGGGAAGTGGGATGCTGCTGTGACAAACATCTAAAAATGTGGAAGTGGCTTTGGAACTGGGTAATGGGTAGAGGCTAGAAAATTTTGAGGTACTTGATAGAAGAAACTTAGAATACCTTAAGGAGATTGTTGGTAGAAATATGGACATTAAAGACATTTCTTGATGAGGCCTTGGAAGAAGAGAGAGGGACTATAGAGAAAGGGTCTACTGTCTTAGAGAATACATATATCATCATGAACAGAATATTGTTAGAAATATGGATGGTAAAGGTGCTTCTGTAGAGGTCTTAGATGGAAAGGAGGATCATGTTATTGGACCCTGGAGGAAAGGTGATCTTTGTTATAAAATGGCAGAGAACATGTTGAATTCTGTTCTACTGTTGAAAGTATAATAGAACTTGTAAGCAATGAACTTGGGTATTTTGCTTGGAGATTTCCAAGCAGTGTGGAAGGTATAGTTTGGCTTCTTGAATTTTTGATAATTTGGACAAAATGGAAGATGTATTTCACATTAAAAATTTTCACTAAATATACTCTATCCTGGATTTCCATGTATACATACTTTCATTATTGTTAAATATAAATAGGACAAATGAGTCTTTATTTATATGTGGAGTAAAATTTCCCAGTTTGTTTTTACAGCTATGGATAAATATCTTTAGCTAAGTAATAAACATCATTTATACCCCATATGGTGGTTGTTTGAAATCTTAAGTATTCTCATAAAAGACTGAAATGTTAGTTTTTAAAATTTAATGTTATATGAATTGCAGAAATGATACTGCCTCGCCCTTTCAGGTGACCTGCCTTTTTAAGCAAACCATAATTTTCATATAAAAAATTATAAATTTACTTATAACTTAGTCATTACTCTACTTGTAAAGTTATCTTATACTGATTTTCTGCTTGTGAGACTAATGTGTATAACCATTGCTCTGCTTTTTACTGGCTCTGTTGTCTTTGTCAGATAATCAAGTCTTGGAAGCAAGTGTGCTATGGTGGCAATGAAGGTGCCTCTTGTATGGGAGGCTGGTGCTCCCAGAGCATTTAGTGAATTCATGCTTTCAGCCAACAGAGCCCTCATCCATCCTAAGTATTCAGACAGCCTCTGGGGGAAGGAAGAAGGGAGAAAGACTTTTTTTCTTGTCGTTGTAGTGAAATTGCTTTAATCCATTCATGCAGCTTTATCTGGTTTCCCTGGTCATGAACAGAACATAAATTCACGATGGCTGGCCAGAAAAAAAAACTTATGCTGGAAATACCATCCTTTATTCGTCTTATCATAGATCAGCTTTATAGGGTTTTCACCACTACTTCACAATGCAAACCCTGTTTTTTACAATGGGTGTTATCACCACAGAAATTTTCTTTCAAAGTAAAGTCGATCAGGTCCATTCTAGAATGTTCTTTTGTCATTCATGGCAGTGCTACAAAAAAATTGGGTCCAGTGATTTGTTGGAATAGATGTAACTCCTATGGCATAAAGTGAAAACTGCTGAACAAATGTTAAGTATGGAAACTCTTCTGTTTATGAGGGTTTGGGTTTTCAACAGGCTGTTCCCAAGTTCATTTTTTCTTAATTAAAGGCAACATGGTATGGGCTTCTCTGATGGTGCAGTGGTTGAGAGTCCGCCTGCCAGTGCAGGGGACACGGGTTCGTGCCCCGGTCTGGGAAGATCCCACATGCCGCGGAGCGGCTGGGCCCGTGAGCTATGGCCGCTGAGCCTGCGCGTCTGGAGCCTGTGCTCCGCAACGGGAGGGGCCACAACAGTGAGAGGCCCGCGTACCGCAAAAAAAAAAAAAAAAAAAAAAAGGCAACATGGTATAAAAACTTGCTATCCACCTGTGAGTGATAGGCTGAGTTGTGATTTTGCTCCTTATCTGGGAAGCGTGTTTAAATACTGATTTTTGGGTCCCTCTCCCATTAACTGACACAGTGGGTCTTGGGGAGGGAGATGTGGGTTCATACTGAATATTTTCATTTCTAAAAAGTTCCAAGGTGATGCTGATGTTGCTGCTTGGGGACCTCACTTTGAGAGTCACTGCTTAGCAGACAGTCATCTTGGTCAACTCTTAGTTTGAAAGTTTGAAGGAGATTTCTGTAGTAATTTTAGCTTTATTTTCTTTGAAGATTAGACACTAGAGGGCGGTGTGACCACAGCACACACACTAAATCGAGCCTAGTGATTTCCAACTAGTCTAAACTACTGCTTCAGCCCAGGCATCTTTGACTTTAACTGTTTTGTTTATTGATGTTTCACATTGGAATATATATGTAAGAAAGGTTCTGCTGCTAAAAATAACTTTAAAAGCTGCACTCTCTCCAGTCCCTTCTTTTTAAAGTCATAGGTCCTGTTATCTGGAGAGCTGGGGCTCTGGGGGGAGTGTGTGTGATTTTATGTCCCATTATTCAGACAATTTTATTTATTTTTTTAACTTTTAAAGAATTTTTTTAAAATTAATTTTTATTGGAATAGAATTGACTTACAATGTTGTGTTTCTGCTTTACGGCAAAGTGAATCAGTTATACATATACATATATCCACTCTTTTTTGGATTTTATTCCCATGCAGAGTATTGAGTAGAGTTCCCTGTGCTATGCAGCAGGCAGGCCCTTATTAGTTATCTATCTTATATATAGTAGTGCATATATGTCAATCCCAATCTCCCAGCTTAGGTCCCTCCCTGGGACCTTTCCCCCTTGGTAACCATAAGTTTGTTTTCTACATCTGTGACTCTATTTCTGTTTTGTAAATAAGTTCATCTGTACCTTTTTTTTTAGATTCCACATATAAGTGATATCATATGATATCAAATTCAGACAACTTTAGAATTGAAAGATGAGTTAGCTCTTTGAGGCTCGCATTTCTAAAAGTGCTTTCAATGAACCCAAGTTCAATTAATAATGGAAATAGGGTTTTGAGACCAAGTAAGTTCGGAAACATTGGGTTAAATAAAGTTATACAGGTTCCTTTACTGGAATGTTCCTCAGAGCCTTTATTTGTCAACTGGAAACCACTGGGACGGGGTTGTAGAGTGCAGGGTGACTGTGGGTATTTTGGACAGGCATCAATGATCTGGTCCTAATCTTTCATCTTTTCCAGAAGGAATCACAGACCAGTAGATAAAATGACTGCTGGGCAGGGACTTTCCACAGGATCAAACACCTATGGGACTGCGTGCAGTGACAATGCCCAGCCCAGTCACATGCAACTCCCTACGGGCTTTTGTGTCTTCATTTCCACTTGTTGGACTATCCTTCCTCCAGGTACCTGCAGGCCGTGCCCCATCACTTGGTACAGACTGTGCTCAAATGTCCCTTATCAGAGACAACTTCTCAGACCACCCTGTTCAATATGGCCCTTCTGATGTCATCCTCTGTTTCCTTGCCTTGCTTTGTCACCACCTGTTATGTATTAATATGCTTAATCGTTTTTATCTGTTTATTCCTTCTAAAATAGAAGTGCCATAGTGGAAGGGATTTTTTTAAATTGAAGTATAGCTGATTTATAATATGTGTTAATTTCAGGTGTACAGCTAATGACTCAGTTTATATACGTATATGTATATTCTTTTTCAGATTCTTTCCTATTATAGGTTATTATAAGATGTTGAATATAGTTCCCTGTGCTATACAGTAAATCCTTGTTTTTTAACAGAAGGGACTTTATCCATCTTGGTGTCTGCTATATTCCTAAGTAGATGCTCATTAACCTTTTTTGGATAAATTAACTAATGCTGTCCAAGTACATAAGATGATTATTCTATCAATCAGGATTCTCCAGAGAAACAGAACAATAGGAGTTTTATATTCAATATTATGTGTTAAAATGGTAAAAACTGGAGTGCTTTATGAAATAGTTCTAACAGGATCCAGATAATCTGAACACTCTTTAAATTTATAGGAAAAATTCCACTTGCATTTCTGGGGTAAAAAGTCCAATATCTAACACTTTTTAGTTTAATGGTATTTTTAAAAAATTTGTTTATTTTATTTAATTATTTTTGGCTGCACTGGGTCTTTGTTGCTGCGCGGGCTTTCTCTTTGTGGCGGGCGGGGACTACTCTTCGTTGCAGTGCGCGGACTTCTCATTGCGGTGGCTTCTCTTGTTGCGGAGCACAGGCTCTAGGCATGCGGGCTTCAGTAGCTGTGGCACGTGGGCTCAGTAGTTGTGGTGCACGGGCTTAGTTGTGCCGTGGCATGTGGGATCTTCCCGGACCAGGGCTCGAACCCATGTCCCCTGCATTGGAAGGTGATTCTTAACCACTGCACCACCAGGGAAGCCCTGGTATTTTATTTTTATACCCTCTGGTTATGTTAGAAAATATTCTTACAGGCTTCAGGAAGTTTGAATTTAAATATTTTTAAGATAATGGGTATTTACATTTATGCAAAGGCATTTCTGAGAAGGAAATCTACACCAGGTTTGACTGCGATTAAAAATAATGCTATAAACCAGTATTACTTCAATGAAAAAAAAATAGCAGTATGAATGTAAGGGAAGTATACAGTTGGAAATAATTAAAAGCAGAAGTTAACAGACAGAAAATAAAGAGATGACAAAGGATTAAGAACTCATTGTGACTTAATGGGTGGCCTTAAAAGACAATGTGTTCAAGAAAATCTGCACCAAATTTTTCAATAAATGTACAGCTTTCTTAAAAGAAAAGATAACTGCCTTGGAGAATATGGGTCATTTTAAAACCTTCCCCTCTCGGAACCTCACAGGAGTGCCTCTAATGGGCAGACTGACCTGCAGCCATACAGGGAAGTGAATCCAGGCAAATGTCTTTCCAGGCTTCTTCGATGCAGGAGGGAGGGGCCCCCGGAAGGTGGTGGTGATGATGGTAGTGATGATGTTGAGTTGCCAACAAGCAAGGAAGCATAGGATCTTTCAAAGTTGTTTTTGAGGTTAACTGCCTTACAGTGATAAGGTCTACCTTTCCTGCCATACTGAGTCTCAAAGGGCTTTATCTTTTCTCCCTGAATCACAAGACCCCTCTCACACTTCTCCTGCTGACCATGAGGTAATAGGGTAATAGAATTGAGGAGTGGAGGGGTGTGTGTGTGTGTGTGTGTGTGTGTGTGTGTGTGTGGTCTCTGAAATAAAAGAAAGCTTGAAAATAGATGTGGTGTGTCAAAGAACTCACCTGTTAAATACCTGGCTTCTGGTATTAGCTGGAGCAATCCTGTCTACATGAGAGATGAAATTATCTTTATAAATGTATTTACACTAACTTGCTAGTGACAGTTGATTAGTCCTCTGGTAATTTTGCTTTGAAAGGAGGTTAGAGGTAATGCTCACCATGAAAAATGATACTCACCTGAAAAAAGAATGAGGGTGGTTCCAGCTCTCAACAGGAGAAGAGCTTTGGGAGGGATGGACCTTCCAGGTCACCTTGTATTGTTCACCACCCACTCTACCCTTTCAAAAGCTGGGTCCACATGAAGATGCCTTATTTGGGGACCTATTAGATGAACTGACCTCTTTGAGGTAAAATAAATACTGATCCAATTTATATCAACAAAGTTCTTACTTAGAGTAGGTGGTGATGACAATCAGAAACAGGCTTATGTCACTAGAGAACAATAATGACAATGAAAAAATTTGCCAATGATTAAGTGGAGGTGACTGCTTTCCATCTACCTCTATTTCACAGAAAGTAGGGAGTTGCTCTTCTACACAGGATGCTTCTGGGGTTTTCCAGGTCTTTCTTGTGTAAGTAACTGATGAGTCATCGATGAGCCTTACTGGGGTCATCTCTTTTCTGTGCTTCTGGAAGCCCAGTCTCTCCTTTTGTCCATTATATTTCTATCTATTCTGATCATGAGTTGTTTGCACAAGTCCAAGGTTGAACTTTGAGCTGAACTTCTTGTCTTTTCTTCTCCATGTCTCTCATGGACCTACGACTATTTCTGCTGTCCTGGAGATGCTGAAATTCTGTCTTTTCTCATCTTTTTATTGATTCTAGCATTCTTGCCCTCTGAATTTGGCTTGAGAAAATCAGAAATAAACCTAACAGAGAAAAACATAATCTCCCACTTGATGGGGATGGGAGAGGACCAGAGCCTCCTTGAAGAGAGGAGAGGATGAATAGGAAAAGGTGCCAGGATCAGGCAGAAATAGAGGAAGATGATCTTGAGGAAGAAGGGAGATGGAAGTTATTTTGCCCAGTTGATAAGGATACCAGTAATGTTGCCAGGGTTGTTCAGGTTCTTGAGTTCAAATACCAACTTTATCCTTTTCTAGCTGTGATTTTGGGCTTTTAACATGTGGTAACTGATGTTCTCCTTGCTACTCATTGCTGCTACGGTTATTCCCAACCTCCTTAAGAAAATATCAACAAGCTCATTTTCTGGTAACTCATTTAACTTGACCACTTTCTCCTAGTTGCTGGTATCTGTTGACCTCCTGATCACTTTTCCTTAGTCATCAACCTCTTTGGCATCAACTCTTCATCCCAAGTCCTGCTACTGTCTTGCAGTTCTTCAATAGCCACATGGAAATGTATCTTGTCTTTCTAGTTCCTTGATCTTCTTATTTCCAAAGAGCTCTTTCTTCATTTGACTTCAGCTGTCCATTCTCATGGTCACACCCTATTCCCCGTGAATTAGAGAATTCGGTCATCTGGCTCTGACTACAATCATCTCTTCTGGCTTATTACTCAATCAACTAGTTCCATTGCACCATTCTTCATCAAGATACCTCTATTCTCCTTCCAATCTCCCAGGCTTCTCCTTTCTTTCTTTTCCTTATTATTTCTATAATAATCATACCAATGCCCTAAATTCCCTTGCCTGTAAATGTTTTGATCACACCTGTGTGGAAAAACCCAATTCTGGGGTTTTTACAGAGCCCATTTCTTAGCTGGTGATTTCACATTCATTATTGTGTCTATTGGATTAATAGCTGAGTTCTCCCTTAGGCTATGAGCTCCATGACATCAGGGATTAAGTGTGTTATTTTATTTGCATGTTTATTCGCAGTGCCTAGGAAATGGTCTGGTAGAGTATGGGCTTAATAAATATTTTTTAAATGAATGGAAAATCTACTGAGCCCCAACTGCTTCATTTTTTAAAGTAGGGATCATAATATAGACTTCAGCAGAGTAAGGCTGGTGAAGATTAACTGAGATCTGTGCTTGTAAGGAACCCAACACAGTATCTGGCATAAAGTTACTGCTCAATATAGTTTTGGTTCAATTCTTTTCCTTCTTCTCCCTTTTTCTTCCTCCCATTTTATAACTAGCAACTGCTTACCTGCCTGCTTGAATGTGTGGGTGTTCTGTGGTCCAGACCCTGGTCTTGGCGGATGAAAACAATGAGTAGTGGCCTAGGGAGGGGTGGAGGGCTCATTGTTGACCTCTGGGGAGGTTCAGAGGCTCCCTTAGCCTATATTTCTCCAGAACCTTGACCATGTACACTGTGCCTAGAGCAGGTGTTTCTGCCACAGGGAAGTGACAGGAAGACCATTTGCTCAGAACAGCCAACAGACCTTTGATCTTGGGAGGATGGGCAAAGAGGCCAGAGTCCAGGACTGCAGAGAAGAGCTGAGGTTTTCAGCAGTCATCAGAGGATTCCTTGGTAAGAAGCAATTTTATTGGCTTTGACCTTCGACCTTAGCTCTGAGATCAGCTGGGAGGTTTCTGAGCCTGAATCCTGCCTCTCAAATGCTCAGATGTGGACACTCCTCCAATTCTGCCTTTATTCCAATGTTTGGGTGACAGTCCGAGTTGATTCATTTATGTTCCGGCCTTATCCTTTGATTCTCTCACACACAGGCCATTTACCAGGACTGTGATGAGTAGCTTTTAGCATTGTATTCACTTGGGGAACTTGGTAAAAATATAAAGGTCCTGGTCTTATCTCTATAACTTCTGATTGAATAGATAAAGTTTGAAGTCCAAGAATCTGCACATTTACAAAGCAGTAGTTTTACTGATGGAGTGGTCACAGTTTGTAGCAGCAGACCAAGGGGCACTGCATTTCATGCTCTCCATTGGCCCAGGTCTCCCAAAGACAACCTCCTGAGGTATGTACAAGGATGGCCATTCACAAAGGTAGGAGGTGAGTTTATTACAACTATTGTACTTCGCATTTTCCCCATCTCTCATGGAGATCCTGGAGTGCCCTTCCAAGAAGAGGTACTAGAATCTCCTATGTGCAATTTTCAGCTTCTACTTTGTGATTCTTCTGTTTCTGATGTGCTCCACCCCTAAGCTGAGGACCACTCTGGTGCCCCTGCCCAAATCGCTTTCCCAGAAAGGGATCACCTGAGTGTCAGGTCTGCATGCTGTCCTAGTTTAGTGCTGCACAAAGTGGTATCGCAGGGCTACACTGGCTAAAGGAGACATGCACATAAATATCTGACATTCTTCAGCCCACAAAAGACTTCTACCACCTACACACCTCCTGGAAGTCCCTCAAGTAAAATACGACTTGTCTTCTTCTAAAACCTCTTTAATTTTAATAACCACCTATAAATATGGCTTCTAGCAACCTAATTCAGTCTGCTTGTCCCTGTCTGTCCACATTTCCTGAGATTCTGAGCATTCAGCTTGTCTTCCAAGTATGCAATTCTCCATCAAAACCAAATCAATTCTGGGAATTCCCTGGCGGTCCAGTGGTTAGGACTTGGTGCTTTCGCTGCTGTGGGCCCGGGTTCAATCCCTAGTTGGGGAACTAAGATCCTGCAAGCCGTGAGGTGTGGCAAAAAAACAAGAAAAACAAAAACCAAACCCCCCAAAAAACCCCAGATCAATTCTTCCTAAGGAATACTATGAACAAGCTCATAAAAGTAACACTGCTGGTAATTGCCCTTTTTTTTTTTTTTTACTTAATTCCTACTTGGACAGCTATTTATACCACTTGCTTTCCATGCCTTGTCTCTAATCCTTTGAAAAATTTGCAAAGTAGCTATTATCTCCATTTGGTGGATGAGAAAACAGAAATTCAGAGACAGATAAAGTGGCTTGCCCGGGGTCATAGAATTTTAGAATCCAGTTCTGTAAGGATGTAAAGCCTGAACTCTTTTTTCTTTTTTTTCCTACTGGGTTAGGACATGACGATCTCAGTTTCTTTCTCTTATTCCTTTCAGGCTGATCCACAAGCTTGTTTACTTCCCCTGTCCTTGCTGTCTACTCCTAGAGATTGAACCTGGGATGAGTTCCCAATTTAAGATTGTCATCTAAAATGATGAGTATCATAAATGTTCATGTATCACCCCAACTGATAAGAAGTGGAGCATGCATTCTTAAGATTATTTCAGTGGACTTTTATAGAAGATCTTCTTTGACTAGTTTAAGCACCCCATCCCCCAAAGCTGTTCCTTATACCAAAGTGATACTTGACTATACTGCTGGTGACATCTACCAGTGGTCAGGCTTTTAGTGGTAAGACACTTAATTACCATCTGGAAACGTTCCTAAATTGAAAGTTCAGATGAAAGGGAAGGAGCATCTACACTGAGAGCCGCCTGTGTCTGTGAGGCCTGGGGATACAGGAAGGGGGAAGACCCCTTTTCTTCCCTTCCCCCAGGACCCCTGTTCCAGTCTGCTGCTGGTGCTACTAACAGAGTTTTGGAGGTTGCTTCAAAAATGTTTTGCCTTTATTATTGCACCTAATGGTATCTAATTTTGAGTATATGTTGTAGACCCTCTCCAACCTATGGCAAATTACAAGATCAACAACATTTAAATCATTATTTGACTCATGTAAAGACCTCCATAACAAACCCAATGAAGAGTAGAAATAAGAATTCATACAAATTGCTGTTTTGCTATTGCCCTCTCTGTTCTGATGTAACATTTTTGTTCTGATGTAAATTTTTTCTTCCCTCTGGAAAGAATAATTTTTCCATACTATATTTTACCATATTAAGATCAAGCAAGAGTGGTTTGATATTTGGTGAAACCAATGTCTGAAGCAAAAACTAGAAAGATGTCTTTCATCAGCTGCCTCTTCCAGCAGATTAAGTCAAGCTTGTCTGGGCTTACCTTTGTGGTCTTGGAAGAGAAGGCTTTACACAAAGGGAGAGTGTTAGCCAAAAAAAAAAAACCAAAAAAAAACAAAACAGAATTAACAAGGTGAATGTGGAGTTCTGTACTCTGTTCCATTGGAACACAAAGGCCAGCTGCAATCAGTCACAATCTCAAAGTTCCCATCTATAGGGCAGATGGGATAACACTTGCCAGAAATCTTTATTGAGCAATGAAGCATGCCATGGAATGCCACCATCCTCAGCAAACAGGAAGGACCACGTCAGAGTTCCATTACCACAGGTTAATGAAACGTCTGCTGTTGTGTTGGAGAGAATTGATTTTTCCTCGTATTAAAAATAAATTACTACTATTATATCAACAACTTCTTGAAGAAGTTAAGTTTTTGGATTTTCTCAGCACCTAATTTTGTTAGTGACAAGAAGAACAGTCCCATTCTTACTATTTCACTAGCTTCATATGTTAATCTTATGCCATAGGGCTTTTCTAAAGTCACAGTTTTCTTCCTGGAACATTTAATTGGGTTGAACTTTTAGAAGTCTGCACACTTATCCTTTTTCTCTATGACATTTTATTAATTCCTATCTCCAAAGTTGGTTGTGTTTTTTCCTCTACCATTTTCTTTGATAAAGTCTTCCTTCCAGGATTGCAAAAGCATTTTGGTCTTTTAGGATTAAAATTTAGACATCTACCTCCTTTTACTGCAGTTATTAGTGTGTTGCCTCATTTTTCCTGTTATAACACTTACAACCTGTTCTTGAATCACCTCCTTTAAGACATTTGCATTGGCTCCAGGCCAGCATTCCTCTGTCTGTACGTGGGTATAGCTCACAGGGCTAGATGTTTCCCTGTTAGAACTATGTATTTTATATAATGGCCCTGAAGCCCACAAACATTCTTAGGTTTGGTCAGCTGTCTTTATACAGCCATCCCTTGGTATCTGTAGGGAATTGATTCCAGGACCCCCTTGGATACCAAAATCCACAGATGCTCAAGTCCCTATATAAAATGGCATAACTTTTGCATAGAACCTACAAACATCCTTCTGTATGCTTTAAATCATCTCTAGAGTACTTATATATCTAATACAATGTAAATGCTATATAAATAGTGACCAAGGAGTGGCAAAGTCAGGTTTTTCTTTTTGGAACTTTTTGGAATTTTTTTTTTGGCCTCACCACTTTGTATGTGGGATCTTTTTTTTTTTTTTTCCTTTTTGGATTTTTTTTCGAATATTTTCGCTCTGAGGTTGGTTGAATCTGTGGATGTGAAACCCTCAGATAGGAAGGATCGACTGTTATCATTTTGAAAGATCTGAAAGAGAAATGACATTCATGAAGAAAACAAAAAGGAACAACAGTGTTGCCAAGATCCCAATTTGTGCAAAGTAGAAGGGAACTGGATGTGGGATGTACATTCCACCAAATACACTTAAGAATTTGCTTTGGGCAATTTTAGCCTCCCCTTGCCCTTCAAGATTCATCCCTTATCTTCCTGGGTCATCCTGGGAGAGAAACTCAAACGCAGTACCTCTAATAATATTGTCTGTGGAGTGGACACAGCCAAATGCCCCAATATTTTTTCACTCCTTCCCTCCGTTTTAATTCCAAAGGTCTAGAGGAGCTAAGCTGGGGATGATAAATTTGTAAATGATTGATTTTCATTGCCCCAAATGCCCACATTATTTTGGCAACAATGTTTTACACCCTTCTTCATAACCCACTATTTCATTATACTGTCCCCAGAATAAATTCTGAAAATAAAGTTATAGATTGGGGGCTGGGAGTAGGGACTACAAAAATTGAATACCTAAAAATGGAAATTTAAGGATTTAGTTGAATTTCATATACATTCAACTAAAATAAATTTCTAATTTACTCCTAGTGTTAAAGCAAGGAAAATCCCCCATGCATTTAGATAAAGCCATCATATGATGTCCTAATCTGGGCCAAGATCTAATCTGGTCCAGTTGAAGCAGAAGAGAATGCTAAGGGAAGAGAAGAGAGCTGTTTGATTTCTATTTCTCTGCTGAAAATGGGAAAACAGAACGTGGTTTTTTAAAGCCTTCTGATTAATGCAGGACCTAGAACAATGACTGGTTCATATCAAGCACTCCATTAATTACTAGTACATAAAAGGTCTTACTTTCGTTGGGATCTTCTCCAGGGCAATTCAGTATTTTCAACCTCAAGAAGACCGTCTCCTTTCAAGACCTCTAATTTTCCCACTAGTGCAGTGACAATAGTTTCCAAAACCCAAACTACTGCTCTGTTACATAATTACTCAGTACAGTGAGATATTTGAAACTTTGACTGTCCTAGAAAAATGCTAACAATGTGGTCTCTGGGTCAAAACTTGGGTAGCTCGAGAAAACATGTATAGCTTACTGTGTCCTGGGCTTTCTGTGTCCTGGGCCCTCTTGGGTATATGACATGTATGTCTTAACCCATTTAATCCTCACAGCAATCTTATGATGTAAGATCATTCTTGTCCCCATTTTGTAGGTGAGAAAACTGAGGTACAAAAATGTTAAGTATCTTTCCCCAAGTCGTTCAGTGCACAGGGATGGGAAGCTGGGCAGGTTGACTGCACAAATAAAACAAATCCCCCTGAAGCTCCATCAGAATACCATATCAAATCACCCGATTCCCTCTTCTGTCATCAAGGAAGATAGGATGTTGGCAAATGGATGGAGTTACCTTTTCTCAATTCTGTCTGTTTTGATTCCTTTCTGGATGAGTTCTTATTTCTGCTTCTCCTGCTCCCAGTATCCATGATCGTCCAGCTTCTGAGACCCCCATAGCCACCCCCCACTTCACTGCTAAACTGTAAGGGCATAGTCTGGACACTGATGCATCCACCCAGCTGAAGTCAACTTCTTTTGTAAAGTCACACAAAAACTCGATTCTTGGGTCCAGTTCTTTCTGGAAATATGGGTAGCTGGGGAAAAAAGCATAAACCAAGATTTTTCCCAGACTGATATGATCAAAGAAACCTAATTCAGAATTTCTTTGGAATTTTGTGTTCAGTGGCCTAAAGTCCTAGAACCTCAGATTTAGAAAAGATTCCCAGGGTAGCTTCCCACCCAGAGTCACTGCCACCAGAATACTCCCCCCACCTCCCCGTCCCCCCGTGATGTTTTTCCAGCCTCTGCAAAGCAAAGGGACATGGAATGGTGGGGTTAGAATGCTGTTGCTTTTATCTGGCTTTTTAACTTTTCAGTTGAATATGAGGTGTTTTGATATATAGGGAAGAATTTGTGCATCCGTGGAGAACTAGACATTATCTAGACTCTAGAGCAGGGGTCCCCAACCCCCGGGCCGCAGACTGGTACTGGTCCATGGCCTGTTAGGAACCAGGCCACACAGCAGGAGGTGAGTGGCGGACGAGCGAGAGAGCGAAGCTTCATCTGCCGCTCCCCATCGCTCCCCATCGCTCGCGTTACCGCCTGAACCATCCCCCCACCTCCATGCTCCGTGGAAAAATTGTCTTCCACAAAACCGGTCCCTGGTGCCAGAAAGGTTGGGGACCGCTGCTCTAGAGCACATGCATTCCAGTTACCTGATTCTAGCCTTTCACTGCCAAGTGGGCTATTTCACAGAGCTGTATATTGTAGATAACTAAAAGCAACAGGAAATAATTCTCATCTGTAAACGTGCAAATGAATTCTGTCCAGTAGAGGGACCATCCTTCTTCCTTGTGGTAAAAACACTTGAAAGGGAGTTTCTTTTGGATACAATTCTTGGTTGACTTTTATCTTCTACTGTCTCCTGACTTTCATTGTATTGAGTTATCTGCCTTTGATTTAGTAATCATTTCTTTGTAGGTAATTTTCCTTTTTTTTTTAACTGGCTATGTTTAGATTTTATTTTTGTGTGTTCTTCAGTTTCACTGTGATGTGTGAAGTGTGGGTTTCTTTGATTTTCTCCAACTTGGTATTTGTTGAGATACTTGAATTTGAGGATTGGTATCTTACATCACTTTGGAAAATGACCAGCCACTACCTTTGAATATTAAGTCGTCTCCAACTTCAGTTAGATATTTATTAAACTAATGTTTCTCAACAAAAGTACTATTGTAAATTTGGATAGGAGATTCTTTATTGTGTGAGACTGTTCCTTGCATTATAGGACATTTTACATTCTTGGTTCCCAGACACTAAATGTTATTATTGTGATGAAAGTGCCTTCAGACATACCCAAATACCCCTAAAACTAAGTATCTCTGCTTGGGGACCACTGTGATAAATCTTCACTCTTTCATCTAAGTCTTTTCACCTTCATATTTTTAATCTTTATGCCTCTCTGTGCTGAATTGTAAGTAATTTATTAAGCTGTGTTTTCTGTCTCTGGTTTTCTCTTCAGCTGTGTCTAATGATCTGTTTAACCTTTCTATTGGGTTTTAAAAGTCAGTTATTTTTCATTTCTAGACATTCTAGAAATTTGCTTCTTTTGTAAATGTATTTAGTAATTGTTGATAACCTTGTGTTCCTTTGTCATATTTATATTGGCTTCTTTTATTTCTTTATACATATATTAACCTTTTTATATTTCTATATGTCATTGAACCCAAGATATCATTAATTATAAGAAATACCACTCATTCATGTATCACTAAGAAAGATAAAAGACTGTGTGACAGACAAGTATCCTTACAGTACCCCTCTGTAAAGAAATATATTTTCTTCTTCATTCAATATCTTGAGGGCATGGACAGACTCTTACCCGTTTTTGTTTTTGTTTTTGTTTTTTTGTTTTTTTATTAGTCTCTGCTTTACAACAAAGTGAATCAGTCATACATATACATCTGTTCCCACATCCCCTCCCTCCTGTGTCTCCCTCCCTCCCACCCTCCCCATCCCACCCCTCCAGGTGGCCACAAAGCACCGAGCCGATCCCCCCACGCCACGCAGCCAGCCCCCACCAACCATCCACCCCACGCCCGGCAGTGTATACATGTCCATGCCTCTCCCCCACCCCGTCACAGCACCCCCCTCCCCATATCCCCAAGCCCACCCCCAGTAGGTCTATGTCTATATTCCTGTTTTACCCCTAAGTTCTTCATGACATTTTTTTTTCTTAAATTCCATATATATGTGTTAGCATACGGTATTTGTCTTTCTCTTTCTGACTTACTTCACGAAGCCGATCAAACATCTAGCACTTTTTCTTCAGATTCCCCTGCCATCTGAATTAAGGTTTACATTTCTTTAAGGCTTACATTTTAAGACTGTAGTGGGAGAAAGCAGAGAGATGATGACTCTCATAGAATTCAAAATTCAAAGGGAAACTTGGTTCAGATACAAAATAAGATTTCAATTGCACAAGTTATTTTCATAATTTCTTTAATTTTGTTTTGTCCATCCATGATCATCTTTGTGTTTGCAAGTCAACACATCAGATATGGATGACAGGATGAATGACATTGCCATATTATTGTCAGAAGGATATGTACTTTCAATTGTGTGTCTAGAGGTGGTAATGATTTGCTCTGAGTAATACACATTTCTTCGCCCAAGTCAACCTGCCAACCCATGGTGTACATTTATAGGACGATAGGGAGATTTAGATATAGTCTGTGGTTATGACGATGGAATAAAGATAAGTGGCCTACATATGAGTAAAACCTGTTCTCTGGCCCCAGTCAAGACCCAGTGGTCCTTCCTTGATGACACAGCCCCAAGTGGGCTCTCTCTGGTGCTGCCGAAAGCCTGGAAGATGGGCTGTATCTCCCATTTGATCCTAATCCTGGATGTCTGCCCTCAAGTCCTTACTTCCAGGATCATTTTATTCCTGCCCAACCTCAGGACCCCTGGCAACCTCAGAAGTTGGCACAACCAGCTCTCCTCCTTGTATTTCCTCAGTGCCAGGGGACACTCAGCATTACTCTTTCAAGGTGAACAGAGTACCCCAGGGAGAAGGTAAGATACACGTCCACTCATTCCTTCTACCACCATTTTCCTTTCTTTTCTTCTCCCTGCAGTGTCCCTGTGGTCTGATGCCACCATAGCCACACCTGTAGCTGCAACTTGTATGGCTGCGGGTTTGGGAAGGGCTGTTGCCAGCAGAAGAGCTGCTGCCGGAAGCAATGCTGCTGGTAGGTGGCCTGGCCCGGCCCTGCTTCTGGGGTAAGAGGTGCTGGAAGCTGTTCTCTGCAGTTAAGGAGACTTCCCTTCCTCTTCCCACTTGCTGTCACCTGGATCTCCTGGGACTTACTCTTTTGGACAATATCTCTGGTTTTTGAACTCTGTGCCCCTCTCTTTCAAAATGATGGTCTTAAACCTTTTTATTTGAAAAACATTCCAAACAAACAAGAAATAGTTTGAAAAACATTCCAAACAAACAAGAAATGGCCATTACAGAGCTGTAAACCCAGCCAAAGGGATCACAGCTCTGAGTGTTCTATCTGATGGGTGTTTTGCAGCCTTCCAGCTTGGTACTTCTACCTCTCTGTGTGCACACTATGTCTATTACTCTTACCTGCTCTAGTCCTATTACTATTGTTTCCAGTCATCACATAGCTCCTGCCTAAATTTCCTAATAAAACATGAAAACCGACCCTCAGGAATTCTGCTTTTATTCTACTATGGCAACAACAGATTTCCATCTTCTTGAAAAATTTGAATGACCCACATGCAGAGACAGCAATGCACACACAGGGCCTCTGGGGTCCAGGCCTCCCAGCCACATGCCATTTTCCCATCTCATGAGATGGATGATTCCCTATGATAATTCAACTCCTGCTACCTTGTGTACCTCTTCCCTAAAGGCCCCGTGACCTTGCTTATCTGTCAAAAGCGCATCACATGCCTCTCCAGTGACAACTTTCTCAACCAGATCTACAGATTACACCTATGTCAAGGCCTAAATATAGGCAAAGGGCAAGTCCAAACAAGCTAGAACTATCACCTTACTTTTTTCTTCTCAGAAATGGCTATTGTCTTGCCATTTCTATCCCCTTATTTCTGTTGTCTATGAGTTCTGTGTCTGTTGTTGTTTCTGAGTCATTCTATGTACAAAACAAAACATTTAAAATATTTCTCCATAAGGCGTTCTTACCAGTCACAAAACCCTACACCTTACAAAGCAAACCTATGTTTTAATTCAAAGGAATAATAATCTTACTCTTTAATGAGATACCAAATAAAAATTTTTATTTAAAAAATATTTGATTTTCTTCTTCTGTGTTTGTTCCTTTTAATTATAAATGCACATTTACTTTTCCATGCATATTGCCAAAAATGTAAAAACATCAGAATGGTTACATATAAAAAACTAAAAAATTCTAGCTCCTTATTCTCCAATGTTAATTTATTTCCCAAGACTTTAAATGTGTTTTTGAAAATTAATGTTTTAATTTGGGGGTGGGTAATTTATATGGTGCAAACATCAAAAACCATCATGAGACAACATCTCCCTCCATTTCCCATTACCCCACAGCAGGGAATTATTATTATTAGGTGTTTGGTTTTTTTTTTTTGGTACTTCCAGAAAACTTGTATGTGTATATAAACCAATATAGATATTTTCTCCTTACTTTTACACAAATGATGAGCTATTGCATTCATTATTATTTTGGCATTTGGCTTTTCTCCACTTAATACTAATAATAAATTATTATTATTTACTTAATAATAATAATATATTTTAGAGCCTTTATCACTATGAAAAATATTCCTCTTTTTTTTATCTAGTTAATATTATTACAAGTGAATATACTGGTGTCCCATAATACATCTTCCCTGTCCCCATTTAATGAAATTTGAATAGTTTCCAAACCTTTGTGTTTAGAAACTTTACTGTAATTAAAAACCTTTTAAACAAATCAGTTCTCAGGCATGCAAGTATATCAGAAGTATATATTTCTATCAGAGAAATCTGTAGGTGGAAAGATATATACATTTCTAATCTTAAGAATGCTGAATTTTCCCTTGTAGCAATGAAATTAATGTACACTCCCACCAAAAATCTTCAAGACTGACTGTTGACCCATTCCGAGAGAACAAATTCTGTCATCACACATTTAGATTATTTTCTACTCTGATAGGTGAAAAACAGTGCTTCGTTGTAGTTTTTTTTTTAATACATTACAGTTTTTTTAAAACAGATCTTTATTGGAGTATAATTGCTTCACAATACCATGTTAGTTTCTGTTGCACAACAAAGCAAATCAGCCATATGCATACACATGTCCTCATATCCCCTCTCTCTTGAGCCTCCCTCCCATCCTCCTTATCCCACCCCTCTAGGTCATCACAAAGCACTGAGCTGATCTCCCTGTGCTACGCTGCTTCTTCCCACCAGCCAACTATTTTACATTCCGTAGTGTATATATGTCGATTCTACTCTCACATCGCCTCAGCTTCGTCCACCCACCCCATGTCATCAAGTCCATTCTCTATGTTTCCCTCTTTATTCCTGCCCTGCAACTAGGTTCATTAGTACCATTCTTTTTTTTTTTTTTTTTTAGATTCCATATATGTGCATTAACATATGGTATTTGTTTTTCTCTTTCTGACTTCACTCTGTATGACAGACTTTAGGTCCATCCACCTCACTACAAATAACTCAATTTCATTTCTTTTTATGGCTGAGTAATATTCCATTGTATATATGTATCACATCTTCTTTTTTTTTTAATACTCCTCTGTAATGTGATTATTTATTTATTTATGTATTTACCTATTTATGGCTGTGTTGGGTCTTCGTTTCCATGTGAGGGCTTTCTCTAGTTGTGGCAAGCGGGGGCCACTCTTCATCGCGGTGCTCAGGCCTCTCACTGTCACGGCCTCTCTTGTTGTGGAGCACAGACTCCAGACACACAGGCTCAGTCGTTGTGGCTCACGGGTCCAGTTGCTCCGCGGCATGTGGGATCTTCCCGCACCGGGGCACGAACTCGTGTCCCCTGCATCGGCAGGCAGACTCTCAACCACTGCGCCACCAGGGAAGCTCCGCACATCTTCTTTATTCACTCATCTGTCGATGGACATTTAGGTTGCTTCCATGTCCTGGCTGTTGTAAATAGTGCTGCAATGAATATTGTGGTACATGTCTCTTTATGAATTATGGTTTTCTCAGGGTATATGCCCAGTAGTGGGATTGCTGTGTCATATGGTAGTTCTATTTTTAGTTTTTTAAGGAACCTCCATACTGTTCTCCATAGTGGCTGTATCAATTTACATTCCCACCAACAGTGCAGGAGGGTTCCCTTTTCTCCACACCCTTTCCAGCATTTATTATTTCTAGCTTTTTTGATAATGGCCATTCTGACAAGCATGAGGTGATACCTCATTGTAGTTTTGATTTGCATTTCTCTAATAATTAGTGATGTTGAGCATTTTTCATATTCCTCTTGGTCATCTGTATGTCTTCCTTGGTGAAATGTCTATTTAGGTCTTCTGCCCATTTATTAACTGGATTGTTTGTTTTTTTGATATTGAGCTCCATGAGCTGTTTGTATATTTTGGAGATCAATCCTTTGTTGTTTCATTTGCAAATATTTTCTCCCATTCTGAGGGTGGTCTTTTTGTCTTGTTTATGGTTTCCTTTGCTGTGCAAAAGCTTTTAAGTTTAATTAAGTCCCATTTGTTTATTTTTGTTTTTATTTCTGTTACTCTAGAAGGTGGGTCAAAAAAGATCTTGCTGTGGTTTATGTCAAAGAGTGTTTTTCCTATGTTTTCCTCTAAATGTTTTATAGTGTCGGGTCTTACATTTAAGTCTTAATCCACTTGGAGTTTATTTTTGTGTATGGTGTTAGGGAGTGTTCTAATTTCATACTTTTACATGTAGCTGTCCAGTTTTCCCAGCACCACTTATTGAAGAAGCTGTCTTTTCTCCATTGTATGTTCTTGCCTCCTTTGTTATAAATTAGGTGCCCATATGTGCATGGGTTTATCTCTGGGCATTCTCTCCTGTACCATTGGTCTATATTTCTGTTTTTGTGCCAGTACCATACTGTCTTGATTACGGTAGCTTTGTGGTATAGTTCGAAGTCAGGGCGCGTGATTCCCCCAACTCCGTTTTTCTTTCTCAAGATTGCTTTGGTTATTCGGGATATTTTGTGTTTCCATACGAATTGTAAGATTTTTTATTCTAATTCTGTGAAGAATGCCATTGATAGTTTGATAGGGATTGCACTGAATCTGTAGATTGTAGATTGCTTTGGGTACTATAGTCATTTTCACAATATTGATTCTTCCAAGCCAGGAGCATGGTATATTTCTCCATCTGTTTATGTCATCTTTGATTTCTTTCATCAGTGTTTTATACTTTTCTGAGTACAAGTCTTTCACATCCTTAGGCAGGTTTATTCCTAGGTATCTTATTCTTTTTGTTGCAGTGGTAAATGGGAGTGTTTCCTTAATTTCTCTTTCTGATTTTTTGTTTTTGGTGTATAAGAATGCCAGAGATTTCTGTGCATTAATTTTGTATCCTGCAACCTTACAAAATTCATTGATTAGTTCTAGTAGCTTTCTGGTGGTATCTTTAGGATTTTCTATGTATAGTATCATGTCATCGGCAAACAGTGACAGTTTTACTTCTCTTTCAATTTGTATTCCTTTATTTCTTTTTCTTCTCTGATTGCTGTGGGCTAGGACTTCCAAAACTATGTTGAATAAGAGTGGAGAGAGTGGACATCTTTGTCTTGTTCCTGATCTTAGTGGAAATGCTTTCAGTTTTTCACCATTGAGTATGATGCTTGCTGTGGGTTTGTCATATATGGCCTTTATTATGTTGAGGTAGGTTCCCTCTATGCCCATTTTCTGGAGAGTTTTTGTCATAAATAGGTGTTGAATTTTGTCAAGAGCTTTTTCTGCATCTACTGACATGATCATATGTTTTTTTCCCCTTAATTTGTTAATGTGGTGTATCACTTTGATTGATTTGCATATATTGAAGAATCCTTGCATCCCTGGGATAAATCCCACTCGATCATGGTGTATGATCCTTTCAAAATGCTTTTGGATCCTGTTTGCTAGTATTTTGTTAAGGATTTTTGCATCTATTTTCATCAGTGATATTGGTCTATAATTTTCTTTTTTTTGTGATACCTTTTTCTGGTTTTGTTATCAGCATGATGGGGGCTTCGTAGAATGAATTTGGGAGTGTTTCTCCCTCTGCCATGTTTTGAAAGAGTTTGAGAAGGATCAGTGTTGGCTCTTCTCTAAATGTTTGATAGAATTTGCCTGTGAAGCCATCTGGTCATGGGCTTTTGTTTGTTGGAAGAGTTTTAATTATGGTTTCAATTTCATTACTTGTGATAGGTTTGTTTATATTTTCTAATTCTTCCTGGTTCAGTCTTGGAAAATTGTTCCTTTCCAAGAATTTGTCCATTTCTTCGTGCTTGTCCATTTTCCTGGCATATAGTTTGTAGTAGTCTCTTATAATCCTTTGTATTTCTGCAGTGTCAGCTGTGATTTCTCCTTTTTCATTTCTAATTTTATTGATTTGTGTCCTCTTCCTTTTTTTCTTGATGAGTCTGGCTAAGGGTTTATCAATTTTTTTATCTTCTCCAAGAACCAGCTTTTAGTTTTATTGATCTTTGCTAGTGTTTTCTTCATTTCTATTTCATTTATTTCTGATCTGATCTTTATGATTTCTTTCCTTCTACCGACTTTGGGTTTTCTTTGTTCTTCTTTCTCTAGTGGTTTTAAGTGTAGGGTTAGAGTGTTTACTTGAGATTTTTCTTGTTTCTTGAGGTGAGATTGACTTGCTATAAACTTCCCTCTTAGAACTGCTTTTGCTGCATCCCATAGGCTTTGGTTCGTCATGTTTTCTTTGTCATTTGTTTCTATGTATTTTTTAATTTCTTCTTCAATTTCTTCAGTGATCTCTTGGTTATTTAGTAGTGCACTGTTTAGCCTCCATGTATTTGTGTTTTTTACAATTTTTTCCCTGTAATTGATTTCCAATCTCATAGTATTGTCGTCAGAAAAGATGCTTGATACAATTTCAATTTTCTTAAATTTCTGAGGCTTGATTTGTGACCCATGATGTGATCTATCCTGGAGAATGTTCCATGTGCACTTGAGAAGAAAGTGTATTCTGCCACTTTTGGGTAGAATGTTCTATAAATATCAATTAGATCTATCTTGTCTATTGTGTCATTTAAAGCTTGTGTTTCCTTATTTATTTTGTTTGGACGATCTGTTCATTGGTGTAAGTGGGGTGTTAAAGTCCCCTTCTATTATTGTGTTACTGTTGATTTCTCCTTTCATGGTTGTTAGCATTTGCCTTATGTATTGAGGTGCTCCTATGTTGGGTGTGTAAACATTTATAATTGTTATATCTTCTTCTTGGATTGATCCTTTGATCATTATGTAGTGTCCCTCCTTGGATTTTTCAGAGTTTCCACTGAAAAATCAACTGATAACCTTATGGGGATTCCTTTGTATGTTATTTTTTGTTTTTCTCTTGCTGCTTTTAATATTTCTTTATTTGAATTTAATTTTTGCTAGTTTGATTAATATGTGTCTTGGTGTGTTTTTCCTAGGGTTTATCCTGTATGGGACTCTCTCTGCTTCCTGGATTTGGGTGACTATTTCCTTTACCATGTTAGGGAAGTTTTCAACTATAATCTCTTCAGATATTTTCTCAGACCCTTTCTTTTTCTCTTCTTCTTCTGGGACCCCTATAATTCAAATGTTGGTGTGTTTAGTGTTGTCCCAGAGGTCTCTGAGATTGTCTTCAATTCTTTTCATTCTTTTATCTTTATTCTGCTCCTTGGCAGTTATTTCCACCATTTTGTCTTCCAGCTCACTTATTCATTCTTCTGCCTCAGTTATTCTGTTACTGATTCCTTCTAGTGTATTTTTCATTTCAGTTATTGTGTTGTTCATCTCTGTTTGTTCTTTAGTTCTTCTAGATCTTTGTTAAACCTTTCTTGTATTTTCTCAATCTGTGCTTCCATTCTATTTCTAGATTCTGGATCATGTTTACTACCATTACTCTGAATTCTTTTTTAGGTAGATTGCCTATTTCCTCTTCATTTATTTGGTCTTGTAGGTTTTTACCTTGCTCCTTCATCTGTTATGTATTTTTTGCTGTCTCATTTTTTTTTTTTTATGAGTAGGGTTATGTTCCTGTTTTACTGGTTGTTTGGCCTGAGGCTTCCAACACTGGAGTTTGTAGGCTACTGGGTAGAGCTGGGTCTTGGTGCTGAGATGAAGACCTCTGTGAGACCTTACCCCGATGAATATTCCCTGGGGTCTGAAGTTCTCTATGAGTCTAATGGTTTGGACTTGGAGCTCCCACCGCAGGAGCTTCTGCCTGGCCCCAGGCTTGTGAACCAAGATCTCACAAGCCACGTGGGGTGGCAAAAAAAAAAAAAAAGAAAGAATAACAAAATAAAAAATAAAATTAGACTATGAAACTAACAGATACGTTAGAAAGAATGTAAAAATAAAAATATACATGAATCAACAACTGGAAGGTACATCAGTATCACAATAGTCAAAAAGAGGAGGGAAGAGAAAATAAAAATGATGGGGGGAAGGTCTTGGCTGTGGAGGGCAGGGACTAAGCAAGGGCGAGGTTTCGGTGGTGGGTGGGGCCAATGCTCAGGACCCACAGGGCTGGAAAAGGCCCTGGGGGCTGTGGGGGTTGGGGTTTAGGCTCAAGGAACAGCAGGGGCCCAGGCGTGCCCCCCCCAGGGGACCTCCCCTGGGAGCCCAGCAGGCTTCCTGGGCTTGAGAGGGCAGGGCAAATGCCCTCCTCTCCTCTCCTGCTCCTCTGGTCTGGGGTCTCAGAGGGTCCCTCCCACCTGCCTCTCCTGATCTCCCCGGCCTCCCTCCTATGACCCCAGGACCCATGTGACCTGGAAGGGGCTTTGGATTGCAGGGGACTGGCCTGGGAGCTCAGCAGACTCCCCGGGCCTGAGTGGGAGGGTCAATTGTCCTCTGTTCCTTTCCCACTCGTACTGAAGGGCCCTTCCCACCTGCCTCTCCTGTTCTCCCCTTGGCCTCCCTCCTATGTCCCCAGGACCCATGTGGCCTGGATGGGGCTTTGGAGTGGGGGGAACTGGCTTGGGAGCTCAGCAGGCTCCCCAGCCTGAATGGGCCAGGCGATCACCCTCCCCTCCTCTCCTGCTCTTCCTGGAGAGTCCCTGCCACCTGCTTCTCCTGATCTCCCTGGGCTCAGGGGCACCAATCCTGTCTGGCCTCCACTTCTTCTCCCTCCTGAGTCCCGCTATGTCCTTCCAGTTCAGCCTGGGATTCCTCCCGTCTCTTTGGGTGTCAGAGTCCCCCACTAGTGGCCGGCAGGCACCCTAGTTGTGGGGAGATGCTAATTCCATGTCTTCCCACATTGGCATCTTGAATCCATCTTCTTCACTGTAGTTTTTGTACACATTTCTCTTATGAGCAGTTTTTCACGTCTGAGCCCTTTCTCTGAATTCCCCATTCACATCCTTTGCCCATCTTCCCATCAGGGTTTTGACCTTTTTTCTTACCAATTTGTATTGATTCTATATAAATTAGGGAAAGTAGCTTTGATGAGTTGCAGTATTTCTTCCAGATTATCACTTGTCTTTTGGCTTTGCTTATATTGCTTTTTCTTCCATGCATATGTTTAGTTTTATGCTGTCAATTCACTTTTTTATGACTTCTAGGTTTTCTGTTACTTTAGACAGTTTTGAAGTTATAATTTTTGCATGTTTCCTCCTGGTACTTTTGTAGTTTCATTTTTCACATATTGATACACATCCCACACTGATGGTTATTCTAGCACTCTTGGGTCCAACTTAATTTTTCCTTTGAAAAAAATTGTTCCAATCTTATTAAATATTCCATCTTTTCCTTCTTGTATGAAATGCTACCTTTATCATAGTCTAAAATCCCATATGAATTAGGGACTATTTCAGAACTTCCTACTCTGTTGCATTGGACTGTCTCTTCATGCTGACTATGTTACTGTAATTAAGCATTTAGAGTAGGATTTTATTCTCTGCAAATAATTTAATCTCATTTTTCCACTTAAAAAATATTTTCCTCGTTCTTCTTTGTTAATTTCCAAATAAAGTTAGAATCACCTTTACTAGTTAAAAAAGTATTTTTTTTCTCTGGGATAGGATTTAACATATAAATTTATTTAAGAAGCCTGATGTCTTTATATATTTTTTTCTTCCTAACCAAGAACAAGGTAGGCTTTTCCATATGTTTAGGTGTTATTTCATAATCTCCAAAAGTGTTTTCAGGCACATTTATATATGTCTTACACATTTATTAAATGAGTAAATAGATTAAATGTAATCTTAGGTATTTTACTTTTATTCTACTATAAATGTGGTCTTTTACTCCCATATATCTTCTAAATGGTTGTTGTATAATGAAAGCTTTTGATTTCTATTTACTTACTTTCTATATTACTAACTCAGTTTTTAGTTGAGACTCTTGGGTGCATACTTTTAGCCTCTGGAATTGTGATGGTTTTGCCTCTTCCTTTCTAACTTTTTATTTTTTTTTCTTGTCTAACTGTGTTGGGTAATATCTTCAGGACAATGACCAAGAAGGATAACAGTGGTCATTCTTTTCTTGCTTTTGATGTAATTAGTTATTAGTTTTCTCCATTGTATTGGCTTTTGGACTGAATTTTAATTTTTTTTCCAGAGATTGAATTTTGAGATTTGGAGAAAAGTCTATTTGAAACACAAATCTTGAATCAGCATTCATTATACCCAGTGGCAGACTGTTCAATAAGATTTTTGTTGAAGTTTCAAATGACAGATAAACTCAGACAATTTTCAGCACAATTCACCAAAAAATCAGAAAAACTCTTTACTATTTTTGCACAAATTTATTTTATTTAGCACAATCTCTGTCATCTAAAAATTAGGTGTTTTCCCCCATCAGTGTTTCCTTATTTATGACTATTTCTAGAAATCCCTGAAAATTTCTACTTAAGTTTTTCTGTTTTAGGCAGACGTCACACTGACATGACATTAAAACACTTGTCTGGGGTCATGATAGAAGAAAGCTCATTGCCTCTCCTGGGGCCACTCGGAATTGGCATGAATGTCATTCTGTGGCCACACAGGAGTGTCTGGAGTTATTCCTGAGGTAGAGTTTCAACGACAAAGCTCAGTAGAGCACAAAGTGAGGAGTAATGATTAAAAAATTAAGTGGTGATATTATCAAATAATAGCTTGTGAATAATACTGTGTTATCAGGAGAGAAAAGGATTCCTTAGAAATGGGACCAAACCCTATAATTCTCTCAAGGAACTGTAAGTTTTAAAGAAATATACTTAATGGAAGAAGAAGGACAGTGGCTCATGTGAGAAAAAAAATCCATTGTGTTGCCTGTTTTGGGTAAAATAAAACAAATATCAGTTAGTATTTCTGCTCACAAATGAGGAATATCAAACTCTAGAATGGTTGGAGTTTTCTCATGGTTTGTTTCCATGCCACTTGCATGTCCTTGCAAACAATCAAAACCAGAATTTTCCAGTCATTGTTATTCACTGGGGTTCCCCAACATAGGCTGTTTAATTGAGATGGTATACCTGAACAGCTGCATCCAGTTCAGCTGGGTACATAGATATCTGGTCCAAAGCTGAACTTTCCTGGCTCTGAAAAGGTTCATTGGAATCCAGACTTCTGAAGTGTGTCAATTTATGGCACTCTGTGACTTTGTGACCAGCAGAGTCCTTGCTCAGAGGCTGTAGTGGTTGACAGAGGTTAGAGCCTTGTTCATTAGTTGTTCTTTGGTTCTTCTGGGTGTGACCCATATGGATTCTGACTTGTAGCAGAGCTCTGCACTGTCTTTCGGCATTTGGTTGAGTAGATAATGAATATGCTTCGCATTAGGAAAATGCCAGCAATGACTGCAAAATAACTCCCATAAACTAAAAACTAGAGAAAAACAGAGTTAGACACACATGAAATATGACTATCTTTGTTATTGATAATACATAGCGATGCTGTTGATTTACTTGGATTATGAGGTAACCGAGAATCAGGATCTTAATATGGTTCTTTTAGATTTGCACAATACTCTCTTTTCCCCTCTTAGAAGAACCAGGCATGAAAGGGTAAGCAATGCAGTAACTAAGAGTGTGAGCTCTGGAGTCAGGGTTGCTTGGATTCAAATTCTAGCACATGCCACCAATAGTGAAAAAAGCACTAAATCCCACTGATTTATGTGTCTATGTTTGGAGGATAGTGCAATGCTATATGTAATGTCTCCAGGAATGAAGTTTTGACACTGAGGTTACTTTTTTACCTGCCTTATCCCCTTTTTTTCAGATCCACATGTAAAATGTGAAATTGGACAAATTTTAAGTCTCTCAGTACTCTGAGAGACTTAAAAGGGAAGTGAACTCTGCAGCTATGTACCCCTCCCCAGTTGCATCTTAGTATATTGTGGTACTGGACCACGGGGGAAAGAGGAGACATAAGGGGGACATGAAGGCAAGAGTGTTACCTGATGGGGTTTTAGGGACCAAAGGCAAATGCTAACCTATAGTGATTACTGCTCAAAACCTACTTGGTTTTACAGTTGATAGTTAAAGGCATGGTTAATTTTACTTTATTTTATTTTTTAAGTTTTTTTTTTGATGTGGAACATTTTTAAAGTCTTTTTTTTGAATTTGTTACAATACTGCTTCATTCTTTGTTTTGGTTTTTTGGCTGTGAGGCATGTGGGTTCTTATCTCCCTGACCAGGGATCAAACCTGCACCCCGTGCATTGGAAGGTGAAGTCTTAACCACTGGACTGCCATGAAAGTCCTAAGGCATGGTTTATTTTAAAATTTGCCTAGCCAAGAAATTCAAGAAATTAAATACTGCCAGTGGTAAGGTTGAAAAAACCCTTTGAGATGACCAAGTTATTCTACATCCCCCCCAACTACGTGAAGAGGAAAATGGAAGTACTGCAACTTACCTGAATGCTGATTGGCAGCCCCAATCCTCCCTGATCTACTACGATCACGGTTATAATGGTCTGAATCACCAGGGCAATGAAAGTGTTGATTCCAAACACCAGGGCATAGCGTTCCACACTCAGATTAACTGCGATCTGAAACCTGTCATTCAAAATAGAATAAGATTTTTAATGAGAACATACATGGGATTCTTATCTTTAAAAGAAAATGAAGAGAAAGCAGTGTCTTGTTAACAGCACTTTTGGTCTAAATCTCCTCCAGTATAGACAAACGGGCAGAACAAGGAAAAAATATATACTTAAAGGGTGAATTAAAATATACTTAAAGGAAATATGGCAAAATTCCTCCTATCCAATTTAATCGTTCCAGAAATTAAACCTAAATGTTCTTCCTTTGAGATGACCCATATTAAACTGAGGCCAGAATTGGAATTGGAATTGGAATTGGAATCATCTTCCACTTCTGATTTAAATCTCATAAGAAACTTTTTTAAAATAATTATATAGATTTGAAATCTTATTACAAAGCACTTTTGAAAGACTGGCAGATATATGTTATTCATAGGTCTTCCTTGGAATGCAGGTAAAAGGCTTTGGGTTCTGAATATCCTTAAAGTGAAAAGAAAAAATGTCATCCTACCTTAACAAAATACTCACCTTAAAAAAAACTCAAGACACATGAGTATGATACATTAAACAGATACCCTTTGGTGAAAAAAAATTAACTTGCCTCAAGTTTCATCTCTTTCCTTTGTTTCATGATCTTTTTTAAGGGTCCACATTTCCATGTTTTGTCAATTACTTATCAAGTATTTTTCACAGACTAATACTCAAAACCTTGTAAAGCTTTTGGCTCTACTTCTTTCATGTGATTTGAAATTCAAATGTTTCTTATCTCTTTTGGTTAATACCAAAGCATATATCCTATAGTCAGCTTTCTCTGCACTTATATATAGAACCAAATTTTTTTTAATTAATTAATTTATTTTTAATTTTGGCTGCGTTGGGTCTTCGTTGCTGCATGCAGGCTTTCTCTAGTTGCAGCAAGTGGGGGCTCCTCTTGTTGTGGAGCATAGGCTCTAGGCGCACGGGCTTTAGTTGTGTCACATGGGCTCAGTAGCTGTGGCTTGTGGGCTGCAGAGCGCAGGCTCCCATAGCTGTGGCACCCGGGCCCAGCCGCTCGGCAGCATGTGGGATCTTCCTGGACCAGGGCTTGAACCCGTGTCCCCTGCATTGGCAGGCAGATTCTTAACCACTGTGCCACCAGGGAAGTCCCAAACCAAATGTTTTTAATCATTAAAAAAATGATCTCTGGGTTCATAGTTTCTTGTAGTCTTTGCATCTACTTTTTTCAGTATCCATCTTGCTGAAAATATTTGTTTTCATACAAAAGTATATGCCTGGAATTACTCAAGCAACCAAGTGAAATCAGAGGTGTAATCTAAACTTAATCATTCAAAAAAAATTGCTTTACACCGTGCAAATTGGCAAACTGTTTGAAATAAAAATCACAACCTGACAATGTATCATTGCCTTTGGTTTATGAACTTACAGAACTTGTTTTCCTTGCTGATTAATATTAGCAACATTTGGTGAGCAATTAAATGAAAAATGGCTAAATTGTGCCTAATTTAATATGAAGTAGTCAACATTTAATATTGCAATTGATTAAAATCCTTCCAAAGTTCTCAAAAGAATTATAGGAATACAGAAAAGAGAATATGGTTTAGTTTTAGGAGTGGGAAGAAATGCTTAGTAATACTTACACTGCTATGGTGATAAGAAGCATATAGCCGGTCTTGAATAACAAATAGCCAGCATAGCATGCCCATATGTTGGTCGTGTAATGCATAAGAAATAGAGAGCCTGCATTGACAACCGAGAAGATGGCCAGAGTCAACTCTCCCAGAAGATCCCAGTTGACTTTCACATAACCCACTGCAAAGGCAGCCAGGGCCCCTAAAGGAGAAACATTAAGGAAGATCAACGTATTGACTTTGCTCATGGGAAACATCAACATGCTCTCTTAAGAACTCAAGTCTCAGGTAATTCTGAAAGATAAACATACTGCTTTCTCAATTCATGAAAATAGTGTGATCTACCTAAATGGGGATCTATCCATTTCTCAAGCATGTTTTCCTTTGGCTACTCTCTTTAATTTCTAATCTTTCAGTCATTTAGTTGTCAGACTTTTAATGAGCATCAACTACATGCCAAGCACTGTTCTATGCAGAGGGACTAGAAAGGTTCCTAACCACCCACAGAGTTGGGAGAAATGATACATAAACTCAGTCACTTAATAAACATGCTCAAGGCAGGGAAAGATAAAGGTGAAACAACTGCTCTGGCAGTACACCTAGCTTGTTCATATTTGCCTTTCTTTATTGTTTTTCTCAGTGATAGGTAACAGATACATTGCATCAGGTAGTAAGTTTTAGTCTTTATTACTAATCTTTCTTAATCTTACTTCTAATCTCCATCTTAATGTCTTCAAGATCTGGCTTAATTTACTTGAGGTTTTGGGTGAACAATTTACAGAGTTTAAGAGATTGAATAATTGACAGTAATTAGGGTTAGCAATTATAGTTCTCTTTAACAAAGTGAGAGATATTTATGTTTCAAATTACTGAGATTTGATTAACTTTTCCACATGTGATCTAGGCAAGAACTGCAAAAGAAATAAAGTTACTTTTCTTCCCAGAATTTGGAATGTAGGAGAGATAATTTCAGTGAACTAACTCTAATACAGTCTTGGTTTTCAGGAGTTAAACTGAAATCTCCTAAAAGGAAGACAATAATAAAACAGACACCACATTAGGTCTCTGAAAATTTATGTAAAAGAGGGTGTGGAAATCTCCTACTTCCTAGAAAAATACCTTCAAAGTCATAGTTGAATTTAAGTTTCCATTAACCAGGATATAAATATTTATTGAAGAGGGAACTTCAAAGGCAAATTTTCCTCTGATATTAGAATCCTGACTCACATAACATCTTCCACTTCTGATTTAAATCTCATAAGAAAGCTAATTTTGAAAATTTGTGGTGTAGAGCCTGGAATTATTTAAAGATGGGCACTAGCTAAATCAAATTCTTTATTAACATAAACGCTTCCAGTGATAATTTGGAAGTCTTAATAGTTCAGTTCATTTTCTAAAATAATAAAAACACCTTGTTTATATCCAAGATGCCTGTGTTCTCTTTGATATTAAAAACAATCCTGAAAGAACAGGGGGCATTATTAACACTTTTCTTGATGATGAAATGGAATCGTAGGAATCTGGCTAGAATGTAATCACTTGGTGCTGAATTCTGAGCTCTTGAGTTACCAGTAACTGCAACACATTAAATAGAAATGTCATGTCCCTCTTTTTGCCCCACTGCCCTCTATTCCTGGAAAAGATTTATATGCCTTCTGAACAGACCTAATTTACCACCATGGAGAATTTAGCCACTGGAGAAATGAACTTAGTGGGGGGTAGCCCATCAAAGGAAGATCAAAGTTTACTTACCTCCAAAGGTGGCAATAGCTTCTACTGCTCCATTATATATTACGGAACTCTGGCCTGGTGCCTTGTAATCCCACAGGACTTGAACATAGTTCAAAACCTGGTTAAAACCTGCTGTGGAAAAAGCCCACCATAGGGACCAGTAAAAAAGATGTTTTGAGGAGTAACACTCCTTCAAATCTTGTAACCACTGCACAAAAACTCTCAAAGCTACATTTTCTGGCTTTGGGCTGCTCCACTGGCCATCATACGGGTTCCCTGAAACAGTGAATACTTCTTGTCCACCTGGTTCATGATCTTTTTGAGGTTCCTCTAAGACAGCATCCTTTCCTGGTGGCTTTGGAGGAGCTTCTTTGCTGGGTTTTGCATGAAAAAACATGCTCTTCTTAGGCATTGGTAGGAAAAGTGAGAAAAGGAAGGCCATGGAAACAGAGGCCAAGGATATGACATTGAGGTAAAAGTACGATAGGCTGGCCAGGGATACCAAGAGTTGGGCCAGCACTGAGGCCGCCGTGTAGGCCACCAGCGTGACACTCCTGCAGTAGCCACTCACTTTCTGATAGTGCTCTGGGCTGACCATGCTGTAAATGTAGGCATAGTAGGCCACCTCGGTGGCAGTGACCATCCCATAGAAGAACTCTACAACCTGCATGGTCTTCACTCCTTGGCCAAACAAGAGCAGCAGCCAGGTAATGATGAAGCTAATCCCTTGTAGGATGATGACTGGCTTGTAGCGGACATAATCGGTGAGGATAAACACAGGGAACAGCAGCACCAGATATGAGTATGTCCACACGGGGAAGATCTCATTTGTGATCTGCAGAGTTGAAAAATGGATCCTGTGACCATGAAGCACCAGGAAGCGAGAAGGGTTACCTTTCTCAGATTTGTGTGTTACTAAGGTACATGTCGCTTGCCCGATACAAAACTCTGCATCCAATCAAATAGGGTATTCTTCATATTATGAGAAAGCACAATAGAAAACTGATTTTCAAGGAAACCAGTAGGAAAGGAGAGCTCCCCCCTAACCCCCCAAAAAACCCACTTCATATACTTACATGCATCTTAGTAGAAGAATATATTGGCTTAATGTGCAATCTGAACTATATTAAATTTATAATAGTATGTACACTAGAGCCCAGGTGTACCTCATTTTATTGTGTTTTGCTTTATTGTGCTTTGCAGATGCCGTGTTTTGTTTTGTTTTGTTTTGTTTTTTACAGATTAAAGATCTGTGGCAACTTGCATTGAGCAAGTTTATTGACACCATTTTTCCAATAGCATTTGCTCACTTATGTCTTTGTCACATTTTGGTAATTCTTGCAATATTTCAAGCTTTTTCATTATTATTATATTTGTTATGGTGATCTATGATCAGTAATCTTTGATGTTACTATTGTAATTGTTTTGGCATTTTTTTTAGCAATAAAGTATTTTTCAATTAAAGTATATAGTTTTTTTAGACATAATGCTATTGCACACTTAATAGACTATAGTAGAGTGAAAACCTAACTGTTTTATGCACTGGGAAATTAAAAAAAATTTGCGTGATTGCTTTATTGTAATGTTCACTTTATTGCAGCGGTCTGGAACCAAACCTGCAATATCTCTGAGGTGTGCCTGTAAACTAGTTAAAAATTGTTCAACAGACACTTGTGGGTTTTTCAGGCTATTAAAAAATACTATTCTCTTCTTGTTCAGAGATAACAACACTAGATAAAGCAGCTACAGTGTTAGAATAATCCAGCAACCTTTACCTTTATGTGATTCATCATTATGACAAAAAATCTCAGCCCTTGCAAGTCTGGATGAACACCCACATGAAGACAGCACAGAGTAAATCATCTTGCAGAATTATGGTGTGGGAAGAAGCAATGCATTTCATCTCCTTCCTGGCCAAATTTGCTGGGCTCCCAACCCCGTTTCCCTCCAATTCTACAGATTTGTCTCTGCTTACTCAATTCTGGCCTCAGTTTAATATGGGTCATCTCATGGATTTAGTCAGAAATGCATGGCACCTCAAGGTTCATTCACAGAAAGGACTGAAGAAGTTGTTGATCTTTGGGGCATGATGGGTACAGGTGCAGGTCAGCTGCATTAGAGTTTGTTCTGTGCCCCCCTGCTTTCTCCAGCAACCTCAGTGGGTTCCTGTTTCAATGACAGGGGAAAGTTCAGTGATTTGAAAGGCTAATGTAACTGGGCTGCACCTTTGAGGTCCAGCTGGTCCACAGTGGTCAAGGAAGCAGATCCCTGGGGCTCACTGGTTGATTTTGGATGTCTATCTGTTGTTTGCTTTGTCTTAATAGTGACATGCTTCCATCTGGGAAACTCTGAAACAGAGTTGTCCCTAAGTGATTTTACACTAGAGCAGAATAAGCTTGCCCTTCCGTCCATACCACCTTATCACCAAATAAAGCAGCATCAGTGAGCCTTTCAGGTGAAGCCACACACTCTACAGTGTTTTCTTAGCTATGGCTGGAGACTATAAAACCAGCCCAGGGTAACTCTCCGACTGGGGCAGTGCACTTTCTTGTTGCACTTTTCATTAAAAAAAAAAAAAAAAAAAAAAAGAGGTGGATCCTTTGAGTAAGAGAATTGCCACTTCTGGGGAAGATAAAGCTGGGAGATAAAGCTGTTAATGTCTCACCTGCTGATAAATAGTTTTTCAAAACGGAGTTAGTGTCCTAAAGAAATGCTACAATTTTTAAACAGATTCTGCTTATACCCCAGCAGGCTAAAAGTTTATTAGGACTAGATCCTGTGCCTGGCATTGACTTTATTTTAGGATTAGTATAATAGAATCAATGAAGACTTGACATGTTCCCATGCATTAAGCCTAATGTTAGAAGTCTACAAAGGTGAAAATATTTATTACACATGCAATGTGTTTTGGTTTCCCATTTTTGCAAGTGTGAGGAGGAAAGAGTAGTTTGAACAGTTCTATAAAAAACACATACTATGAAGATGGGATTCATTGAGGTCAGTGTGTTAATCTTATTTCCAGTTGAATGAAAACCCCACTCTAGGTCCTTGTTCGAGTCCTGTAAGATTAAACCACATCAAGGTATGTATGTATATTAACTCACCTCTTCACTGGTCAGGTTTTTATCTGGCCCAGATAAATACAGCATAAGGAAGGGTTCTGAGGGTCTCATCATGGAGAAAAATCCAAACAGGCAGAGGATCACAGTGGGATAAATCCAGGAATGGCTCACTGAAGTTTGGAAACAACTCATGGCTGATCAAATGGAAACAAAACAAAAATTAACTGATGTTTATTCTTTCTGGCATCCTGGATGGATGTCAGGAAAAGATTATTTCTAAATGTTTAATGAAAGGACAAAGTTTCATCCATCTGAAGCTGACCTGAAAAGGTGAGTGATGAATAACTGCTTTCAAATATTCCTTAGGAGAATCAGTCATCCCTCCTTTGCCAACAAAATTCTTATTTATTATTGCTGGGGGAAGAGTCCCACTTCTTTAGTGCTCTCCATCTTAAACATGGTAATAAGTAGCTACTAATAATTGGTAAACGATGGGCCAGTGGATGTTTAAAAGTAAGTAAAACATTGGCTAGTGAATTACTGGTGTACAGGCATACCTCAGAGTTACTGCCGGTTTGGTTCCAGACCACTGCAACAAAGCAAATATTACAATAAAGCAAATAGCACAAATTTTTTGGTTTCCTACTGCATATGAAAATTATGTTTACACTGTACTGTAGTAGTCTATTAAGTGTGAAACAGCATCATGTCTAACAAAGCTATGTGCGTACCTTCATTAAAAAATACTTTATTGCTAAAAAATGCTAACCATCAATTGAGCCTTCAGCGACTTGTATCTTTTTGCAGTGTTAACATCCAAGATCACTAGTCACAGGTCACCATGACAAACATAATAAAAATGAAAAAGTTTGAAACATTGTGAGAATTACTGAAATGTGACACAGGGACACAAAGTGAGCAAATGCTGTTGAAAAAGTGGTGTTGATAGATTTGCTCCAGGCAGAGTTGCCAAAAACCTTCAATTTGTAAAAACTGCAGTATCTGTGAAGGGCAATAAAGTCAAGTGCAATAAAATGAGGTCTTTCTGGACATGACCTTCTAGGAGGTCAAAACCAAGAGAACAGGGACTGAGTTGGTCAAGGCTTCTTCTGTCTGTACACTTTATTTTGCATGGAAACTTCTGACTCAGAAATCTTAATACACTGAATGTATTTATTTACACCTTTTCTCTCCATCAGGCTCTCCCTTGTTTAGTATTGTGCTTGACACATAATAGACCTCCAAGTTATTTTTGTTAGGTGTCTATGATCTGAGAATTTATAATTCTTCAGTTAAAAAATTAAACTGGATAAAGCTCTGACTTACCATCTTTTCCATATTTCCCCCCTTTTCCATCCTGGTGCTAACTCTGGGCTGGGAATAGAAGGTGTCACGTCTTAGACTGTTATTCTGCTTTTCTTTTTGACTGGGCCCATCTCATCTCTAAGTCTGAAGTTTCACACCACTCAGTGGGGCAGGTAGCTCATTAACAGTTCATACTCAGTTCATACTTTTTTCCTAACCCAGAAATAAAATTGCTTGAACTTCAAATTTCAGACAACAACTCCAGTAGAGGATCTCATTTATCACTGCACAGAAAAGCAAGAGCAACAAAGCCCTTATTATATGGTGGCCACATTTGAAAACATCTTGCTTTTTCATGTGGATTACAATGTGCAATGGGAAAACTCAATCTTATGCCCTCATAGTTTGGATCAAACTTTACTTTGTAAAGGGGACACATTTTTTTGGTGGTCTTGGGCATGTTTAAGTTCTCTGAGATAAGTCCTAGGAAAGAAACTAACCTGCTGTATGATGTTTTTCTGTATCTAATCTAACTAAATCCTCATAATAACTATAACACACAATAATTTCCCAAATTCCCAGGTGAGGATATGGGAGATCCAAGATGTCCAACAACTGGCTTCAAACCACATGGTCAAGATTTGAATCCAGGTCTTCCTGGCTCCCAGCTCCAGGGTCCTGTCACCTGCTCCACCTGGCCTCATTCTGGTGGCCTTCTTCCTTGGTTGCTGTTATTAACCTAATGACATCCTCTCCCCACAGTGAGGGAAGTGTTTTTATGAACATGTTCATGCTGAAGAGTATGGCTTAATACCCAGAGCTTCCAGGGGCAATTACAGGTTGAAAGTGGGCCAGAGAGAGGGGAGATGATGCTCACTCCAGAAGAGCAAGTCACCTGGGTGGGATGGGAACTCTGCTAGGGGCTGAGGAGGTGGGGGGCCTGCTGGGTCACACCACTGGCCTGCCACCCACCCGACCCATTCACAAGGTGGTCCCAGACAGCTGCGTCGTTCCTCTCTTAAGTTAAATAAGTTTGTTTCTGTCAACAAAACCCTTGATGCGGCTGCACAGAGATCAGGGGAAGGATATGGATATGGAAGTGGATTACAACAATGTGAGCAATGTGACAATGTGAACTTCTTGCCAACAGCATATTGGATTTGACGGTCCTCCAGCTCCTGCCTCAGCCTAGTATGCATGGGATTTATCTTCTTCCTGAGTTGCTACCAGGGTTTGTGAGTAATGTTCTTATAGAGAGGGCTATCCTGGGTAGGCAATTACTGAGGCTTGGCCATCTTTCAAAGGGTAGTCTTAATGGGGTGACATCTGCTGACTCTACATCTAGAACATTCTCTCCATCTGCTGACCGTGGATTGTGCACTAACTCCACAAGTCATTGTCCTCTCTGTGCATCTCAGAGACCTAGGACTATGCCCGTGGCCCCTGGGCTGCTAAGAGACCCCTGGATCATCTATCTTTCCATCTGATAACTGTCCTCCCATCCAAGTATTGATATCAACCAGGCCCGACCCTGCTTACCTTCCAACATCAGGTGAGATGGGGTGCGTTCAGTGTGCCAGGGCCATAGACAGAGCTGTTCTAATAGAGCTGCCCCACTGGATTTAGTTGGGAAGGTCAAGCAGAGAAAGACAGTATATGTAAGCAGGAGGGCAGCGCCTTTTGTCTGTTTGGGTCATTGCTCTATCCCTGTGCCTAGAAGAGCTCTCCACACAGTAAGTCTTGTAGAAGGAAGGGGATGAACCTCTGAGAAGCAGGAAAGCTCTGTCTGGATTTCCTGAGGGCCCTTCCTAGTAGCATCAGGTAAAGGCCAAGGAGGTTTTCAATTGTACAAGCACCTTGCATTCAGTTGCTCGTCTGTAAAGTGGGATAACAATGCTACCTGCATGTGTGGACTTTTTGTGGGTACCAAGGGCTTTGATACCTGGAAGGGACTTGGCGCCTTGCTGGGCACAGAGCTGCCGCTCAAACATGTCATTTTCACTCCCTCGGCTCTCTCCACGTGGCAGGCCCCACAGTGATTCAGGCTTACTGAGGAGAAAATGAGGGAGGGTGTCTGGGTTTAGCTGAAAACAACTGAGAAACACCTGGGTGAGGGGGTCATGCGTGAGCCCAAGGATGCTGGGCTTCCTTCCCTCCTCCTTTTCCAGCTCCTTCCCACAGAAACAGACACATGCTCCAAAGCTAGTTTTTCTGCCAGAGAAAATGAGAGAAGGCATCTAAGCGAACACCAGCAGGAGTCCTTTAACCGAGGAGGGCTGTGTAGAGCAGCTGGAGTCTCCTGGCTTAGCTGCAGCAGGAGCTCCTACACCCTTTCTGAGACCCTGTCTCACCTGCTGGCGATTCTTCAGCCTCCAGGGCCACGGCCCCTGTCCCCACCCGCTGCCTGCTGCCCCCTGGGAGACTCTGACACTCTGGGCTGCTGATGTCTGGCTGTTCTTCTCCCTCCCCCCACCCTCTACCCAGGGTCTCCTCATCAAGCACTTGCCTCACTGCTTAGCCCTTCTCAACCCTGGCCAGTTACTACGACTGTGAACTTGACTCACGTCATCATCACCGGGGGTTTGGTGAAAATACGGCTTCCAGGACTCCAGCCCTAAAGTGTGATTCAGTAGGCACAGTGAGGCCCGGGCATCTGCATTTATAGGCGCTGAGTGAGTCTGATGCCAGAGGCCCAAGAACCCTTCCTCCCTTATCCATGTACTGGGCTGAACAGCTCCACACCACAGTGTGGTGGGGGAAGTGGAGGAAATCATCCAGGGAGCTTCCCCACACCTACACATACACTTATTACCCCCAAATTTTCTGCTGGACCTCTAGGCCTTGGAGAGTTCAGGACAGGTGGAGGAATCCTCAGGGGATTCCAGACGTTTCAGATAAGACTGTCCAATCCTGCCCCACCCACTATCCCCTTGACGTGCACACAGCACTCCGTCTGTGACCTGTCCTGTCCCATCCAACCTAAACTGCTTATCCGACGGTGTCTGTGTTCAGCCCTGAACAAAGCACCATGGCTCTGGCTCCTTCAGTCACCACAGCGATTAATATATATTTAAATATGTATACATATTTTTATTATACATTTTAAACATTTATATATATTATGTTAAATTATAATATGTTAATATATTTTATTATATGTTTATGTTATATCAAATTATATTTTATATTTATAATATATATTTATATTATATTTATAATATATTTATATTATATATAAATATAATTTATATATTATAAAATTTATATATTTATGTTATATATAATATATAGTTTATATAGTACATAAAATATGTTTATATATATTTACATATTACATATAAAATACAATCTATTTATATATAATATGATATATAATTAATTATAATTATGTATTATATAATACAGTAATGCCCAACTTATCAATGGTTCAACTTAGGATATTTTGACTCTATAATGGTGTGAAAGTGACATGCCTTCAGTAGACAGTGTACTTTGCACTCTGAAGTTTGATCCTTTCCCAGGCTAGTGACACGTTGTCTGTCCCATCCCCTCTCGTCATGCTGGGCAGCGGCAGCCTCCACTCAGCCAGGCGATCAGGGTGAACAACCGACACACTTACCACCTTTCTGGACCCTGACAACCATTCTGCCTTTCACTTTCAGTACAGTATTCCAAACATTACATGAGACAGTCAATACTTTAGTATAAAACAGGCTTTGTAGTATATGATTTTGCCCAACTGTAGACTAATGTAAGTGTTCTGAGCACATTTAAGGTAGGTGAGGCTAAGCTATGATGTTTGGTAGGTTAGGTGCATTAAATGTATTGTTGACTTAGGATATTTTCAACGTCCTATGGGTTTACTGGGGCCTAACCCTAACCCTTGTAAGTCAAGGAAGATCTGTATACAATATATTATGTATAAAATTTACATAAAATTAGGATTGTTCTAAGGATTAGAGACAAATAATTATATAAAGCAACTATATTATAGACTGTATATATATATATATATATATATATATATATATATATATATATATATATATATGGCCCCCAATTTCTCAGACGTGAGAACTGAACCTCCCCAGAGCTCATGGCCACTCAGCTAAAAAAGGTTAAAGCTGAGTTCAGGGTTGGGTCTGTTGGCTCCAAGTTTATCTTACTTCTCCCTGAGGGGTAGGTAGATGCCTCCTACTTCCGTGGCACCAAGTCCACGATCTCGACATTTTCTTCTTCTCATTTCCTTGCCAGCTACCCCAAAAAGCACTGTCAATATGGGCTCTAGGATTCCAACTGAACAACCTGGGTCCCGCCCAAATCCTCTCTTTCTTACTGGAGAAGCCTGAGGCTACTGGCCTCACAATGCTTGGAAGTACTAGTTATCATCTTTTGTTTTTATCTTATTGAGGAGATGCTGCTCTTTCTGTCATCATGACTATGACTATGATAATCAAATTACTTATGCAATTTCTTCCTACAATTTTTACATTTGGAAAATTATTTTAAAAATTTAAATTGAAGTACAGTTGATTTACAATATTGTGTTAGTTTCAGGTGTACAACAAAGTGATTAAGTTTATATATATATATATTTTTTTTTTTCAGAATCTTTTCCGTTATAGGTTATTACAAGATATTGAAAACAGTCCCCTGTGCTATACGGTAGGTCCTTGATGCTTATCTGTTTTACATATAGTAGTTTGTATCTGTTAATCCCATACTCCTAATTTGTCCCTTTCACCTTCCCTCTCTCTTTGGGTAAAAACAAGCTTGTTTTCTATGTCCGAGTGTGTTTCTGTTTTGTATATACATTCATTTGTATTATTTTTTAGATTCCACATATAAGTGATATCATATAGTATTTGTCTTTCTCTGTCTGATTTATTTCACTAAGCATAATATTCTCTAGGTCCATCCATGTTGCTGCAAATGGTAGTATTTCATTCTGAGTAATATTCCATTGTGTATATAAATACCACATCTTTTTTTTTTTTAACATGTTAAATTAGCCTTCCTTCCTTCCTTCCTTCCTTCCTTCCTTTCTTTCTGGTTGCATTGGGTCTTCGTTTCTGCATGCGGGCTTTCTCTTATTTGTAGCAAGCGGGGGTTACTCTTCGTTGCGGTGCACGGGCTTCTCATTGCAGTGGCTTCTCTTGTTGTGGAGCATGGGCTCTAGGTGTGTGGGCTTCAGTAGTTGTGGCACGTGGGCTCATTAGATGTGGCTCGCGGGCTCTAGAAAGCAGGGTCAGTAGTTGTGGTGCACGGGCTTAGTTGCTCCGTGGCATGTTGGATCTTCCCGGACCAGGGTTCAAACAAGTATCCCCTGCATTGGCAAGCGGATTCTTAACCACTATGCCACCAGGGAAGTCCCATACCACATCTTCTTAATCCAATTGTCTGTTGCTGAATACTTGGGTTGCTTCCATGTCTTGGCTGTTATAAATAGTGCTGCTATGAATACTGGGATGCAGGTGTCATTTCGAATTAGCGTTTTCATTTTTTCTGGATATATACCCAGGAGTGAAATTGCTGGATCATGTGGTAGCTCTGTTTTTAGTTTTTAAGGAATCTCTATACTGTTTTCCACAATGGCTGCAAATTATTTTAATTTTTCTTTGACAATTTTGTGAAGTAGATAGAGGAGGTTATATTGTCCTTGTTTTATATATAAGGAAACTGAGGGCCAGAGGCAATAAGATTTGTGCCAGTTTTCACATTTAACCAACATTAAAACCTGAACTTGGACTCAGTTTTTCTAATTACAAGTTCAGTAATCTTTCCTCTTACACTATGTTGAGAGTGTCTGGCTATATCCTCAAAATTCCAATTCAAATTTATTTTAGAATAGTGTTTTTCAGATTGTCAGTATCAAACAATTTTAGTGGGTTGCCAACAGGATTTTTAAAAAATGTTTCAGAAAAACATTAAATATCAAAGCTCACTGCAGAGTATGCCTGTTTTTTCCAAAACTTCTGTTTGGAATATATCAATACAGTTGACCCTTGAACCACGGGGGGTTAGGCGTGCCTACTTTCCTCGCCGTTGAAAATCCAAGTATAACTTATAGTCGGCCTTCTGTGCCCGCAGTTTCACCCTATCCATGATTCTGGATCTGTGGATTCAACCAACCAGCTTGGGTACTACTGGAGTATTTAGTATTGAAAAAAGCCTATAAATAAGCAGACCTGTGCAACTCAAAACCATGTTGTTCAAGGGTCAACTGTATATATATATGACCACATTTTACATTATATTGCTGTGGATACAGCCACTGGGTTAGAAGTTTCAGAGGAAAGAATAAGACTAAATATTGAATGGCATCCCTCATAAGCACACCTGTTTACGTCATCATAGAATGCCTATTCTATCTGGAAGGACCACAGCCTTCAGGGCAACACACCATTCTGGAACAAGCTGGTTTTTTTTTTGCTACTTGACCACTTATCATTCCACTTGAACTTCATAAAATTATCCTCCTCCTAAAGAGTACTTTAAGCTTCCCTTTGCTTCATTGAATCTAACCTGAAGACATGAATCAGGTTGATTTTCTGAGTTGGCACTTTTGAAAGAAGATGTTTTTCTTTCCCCTTTCTGCACTTTCCAAATAAGATAATCATTTCCAAAGCTGCTCCTGTGGCAGTAATTCTCACACATTACACACATGCTCCGTCACGTTTTAAAAAAGGTACAAGGACACTGTGCGGGCAATAGATTAAAAGGAGAAAAAAAAAAAAGGACAGTCTCCAAACAAAAGTCAGCCTGTCTGGCTACCGTGATAGGTTAAAGGAGAAAAAAAAAAGGTTAAAGGGCAATAGGTTAAAGGAGAAAAAAAAAAAAAAGGACAGTCTCCAAACAAAAGTCAGCCTATCTGGTTACCGTGACTTGAAATCTACAATGAAGACGGCACAAGTAACATGAGAGGCTGTATAAATCAGCAGAGATTTGGAGCAGCTACATCTACCATGGAGACTTCCTTGGTGGCCTGGGATGCCCTGGAGCACTCTTCAGAGGGCGAACTCCAGCTGACACAGCAGATGGAGCAGGTGAGCCCTGAGCTTTAGCCTCTGTGTCACTCCTGAGCCACGGTGGCCCCAGGCAGGTTGCAGTCTCCCTGTGCCTCCTACCCCGCAGGCCAGACCCAGCTGTGCTATCTGCACACACTGGGGGCACATCACACGGGCCCTGGGCATACACTGCCATGTGCACCACGGGGGTGACCAGCCAGCCCATGTGACCTGGAACGAACCCCAAAGACCACCAACACCTTTGCGATGGGAAGCCACCCACCTAAATTACTTTGGGATCTATGTGTTCCTTTCTCTTTTTGCTGGCAGGGAGATAATGTTTTTTTTTTTCTTTAAAGTCCACAGCCATCCCACCAGGGATCCTTCATATTCTACTGTAAAGTCTTCAGCATCTCTCAATCTCTAATTTGGATCTAGTCCTAGAAGCTCCCACATTTTTACTGCTGCTTCCTTTTCTTCAGGGTATGTGGAGACAGTAACCTCCTTAACATAACAATCCCCTTCTAATCTGACTTCATTTTGAGGTGCTCGGAGACTTTTCTTCATCTCCTAAAAAAATTAAGACTTACTGTCAACTATGATCAAGTTGGGCTGGTTGTTTCCATCTGCCTTGGAAAAATTTCTTTCTATGCAACCTCTTACCTGTTTTTAGTGTCTTGGTATCAGAGTTCAATTTTTCCTCTCCTCTTTTATTCCAATAATTACTATGTTGTTGACTTTTTCCATTTCTTTTGTTCTTTAATCACATCCTTAAATCTTTCCAACTGGTTTCAGGCCAACACTCTTTTCTATATGAATGTGCATAGCTTTAGGAATAATCCTAAGTGTTTCCCTAATTTATAATATCATCCCTGAAACTCCCATTTTTCTTATATTGACTGCAAAAGAAGTTCATTTGTCATTATAATTCTATGGTATGGGGAAAATAAAACTTTTTTTTAAGGGAAAGCAAACAAAAAATATTAACTTTGTTGCCAGGATCCCATTTTTAGTGAGTTTCAAGGTTAACCTAGAATGCACATTTCCTGGTTCCTCTACCAGGGAGTCCAGAGCCCTCCACTTTGCTGTATGTCCTTCAGTTAGTCTTAACTTGTAGACTCATTGTGTGAAAGAAACCTTTTCCATGTTTGTGCACATAAAAATTTTCATGTATTATTCCTGTATACCACAGGGACCTATATTGGGCCTATGACAACTTGGACTTCATCTAAATTTCAGGCATGGACAGTGTCCTATTTCCTAATCCATAGGCTGTGTATATATTCATAAAAAATCTTATGGCCACAAATTTCTAAATACATATTTCCAGGGGCATAGGACAGGCAGCTATTAAAAAGCAAGAACTGTAGAAGTTGACGCACACCAGCAGGCTTCCTGGCTCTCAGATCTGGGTGGATTTCCTAGCTAAAAAGGACCTTAGTTGATCACATCTCCCCACCCACTCCCAGAAGATGGAATTCTGTTCCCAGAGCCAAAGTTTTCAGAGCTGCGGGGCTCCCTGAGGCAGGGGTCAAGGTGACCTGATTAGAGCAAAGACCTTCCCCCAAACTGGTTTTGCAGTGGTTCCCACAACAGAGGGCCTGGAGTATAAGGGACTAGGTCAGCAGAAAGCAATCATTTTATCATATCCTCTTCCATGCTTGTTTAGAAGATGCTGCCAGAAGTCACTGAGATGCTAATAATTTTGAAGGAAACTATCTAGAAGCCTCAGTCTCCACCCAGTTCCTATCCACCCCTCCTTACTAATCATTCCATTCATCTCAGAGAGGGTGCTTGACAAGATGACCAACACCTGACAAGTGGGCTGGCATAATTTTCAGAACTTTCACTGTAGTCAGAACACCTATCTCAAATAACAGAGCAAGAGATTGATAATTTAAAATAATTATGAATCTCACAGCCTCTAAATTCCAAAGGGCTTGGGCAGCGGGGCACGTAGATGACGTTTGCAAAAGGTTTCACTCCTCAAGGCCCAAAGCTTTTGTAAAAACAGAGGTAGAACCAATATTTGTTACATTTTCCAAAAAGCTCAAGCTCCCCTTTTAGGTTTTCAACAGTGCCAGGCCAAGCTTCTCACCAGCTAGAAGCAAATCAAAAATTTAATCATCAAAACCTGAAACATTCGCTTTTTGCTGATTGAGTATAACAACTAATTATGCTTTTTAATCTACTTACTACTAAACTAGAAGAAAATATGATTTGGGGTAAAACATCCAGATCAAAGAGCTGCAGTCTGCTTAAGTCAAGGCAAGGCAGTGCTGGAGGAAGGGCCGGGGAAGTGACTCCAGGGAATCACTTAATTACTGTTCTCTGCTGCAAAATCAGGGTTGGAGGGTGATTGCACCAGTTTCTAGTGAGCTACTGCATTTTAGCTGTGATTTCATCGTATTTAAAATGCGTTTTACTTACCTCTATCTCACTCTCTGCAGAAAAACTAATTTGACATCATAAACTCTAGTATCATAGAGCACCATCTAGAAGAAAACATACCTTTGTGACCTAAGGGCTGGCAAATATTTCATTGCAGTGACACAAGGACACAACTTAAAAGAAAAAGAGTGATAAACTGAATTTCACCAAAAAAAACCCATATTTACTCTTCAAGAGATACCATTAAGAAACTGGAAAGAAAAACCACAGAGAACACTTCCCAACCACTAGAAGGTCTAAGTACAAAAACACTAGCATACAAATGTTCACAAAGATTTAGAGCAACTGGGTTTGTACACGTAGCTCGTGAGAATGTGAAATGGTACCAACTCTTCGGAAAACCTTTTGGCAATCTATACAAGAAAGTTCAAGTATTCATTATAGCAAAAGAAAAAAAAGGGAAGCAACTGAAATGTCCATTAAAAGGTGAATGAATAAACAATGCTGTATATTTAAGCAACCAATACTGATTTAATCAGCAATAGAAAAGAATGAACTATTGCAAAAATTTGGCTGAATGTGGAAAACATTATGCTGTCCCAAAGAATCAAGACTTAAAACTGTACGATTCCATTAATACATATAAAGTCCTAAAACAAGCAAAACTAATCTGTAGTGGTAGAAATTGGATCAGTGGTTGCCTGGGGTAGGAGATGATAAGGGAGGGACTAACTGCAGTGGAATACAAGGGAACTTTCTGGAGTGATGAAAATGCTCTACATCTTGATTGTAGCGGTGATTACAAACTTACATTTGTCAAAATTCATTTGCATTTTATGTATGTTTTATTATACGCAAGTAAACTATACTTCAATAAAGATAATTTGAAAAAAAAAGAATGAATCATTGATACATGGAATAAAACAAAATAAATCTCAAATATTATGCTGCCTAAAAAGAATTCAGACACAAAAAGGACACCCTTATATGATTCTACTACTGAGAGGAATCAGAACAGTGGTCACCTCTGGGGGCAGGTGGGGTGGGAACTGTCTGTAAAGGGGCATGAGGGAATTTTCTGGGGGTGATGAAATATCCTATATCTTGATAAGCTATAGTTACATGGATGTATACAATTATAAACACTCAAACTTAAAATCTCTACTTTATATTGTGTATACATTATACCTCAGTTAAAAGAAATACACCTCCTTCCCCCCATCAGAGCATTTACTGTGTAGGACTCCCCAAAGCCCTCGACTTTTCTTATTGGTGCAACAACTAAGGTTTTTCCAAATTCTACCTCGGGGCAAGGTCTCTATTTAATCCCCAAAAAGAACATCATCTTTGAAACTGGGTCTGTCCTAGAATATTAGAATGGAAACAGTGCCCATAAATCAAATCTAGGACAGGCCAACAAACTTTGTAAGTCTGGGCACATATAACATCCTTCAAAATAATACAGATAGAATCAGAGTTACCTGTTCCTTCTGTGTCCTGAACCTAGTCCGGTTTCCTGCCTTCAGATCCAACTTCAGCTCCTTCCTGCTGCCAGCTGCGGCGAGTCCCTGTCACAGTGCCCCTTCCTTTCATTGGCGTTTCAAGCCCTCTTCCATCAGAATGGAGTTGTCAGAAGCAATGGCTTTATATGCACCAAACCTCACCCCCCTTCTGATGGCTTCATACTCTGGAACCCACCCTCTTCCGTAGCCACTCTCCTTAGAATGCCATTGAATAAAACAGACAAAGAGATTCAGATCTCTCTAAAATACAGATGATTAAGGAGGTAAAAATAACAAAACACTTCCCTCTGAGTGCTATTACTAAAGTAATCTAATTTAGTCTCTCTAGAATTCTGTATGAAGTGACTTAGCTTCTAAGGAAACTATGAAGGAGCCTTCTATCACCCACCACCCACTCCTAATCCTTCAGGTATCCCCCTTCCCCCAAACCAAACCAAAGTGAGACCAAAACCATGGAATCATCACTGAAATGAAGCACACACACAACTTCAAAACTCCACACAACTTTAAAAGGTAATTAGGTCCAGATATTTAATATGCAGGCTCGAATAGTTCTGCTTTTGGTCAAAACCACAGCAAGAGTAGATACAGGTGACCTTTAAACTATACCCTTCGAATTCCATTTTATCATATGTGCCACTCTTTTTTTACTTGCACGAAACATACGCTGAGGAATTAATCATCCCCTCCCAGATTGTTTATTCTCTGTATGTCTATGCTTAGATCAATCTGGTCTTAGGTGCAGCTGGAGAAATATGCCTATCAAACCATCACCCTGGCGAAGTCACCCCATCACATCCAACCACTGAAATGCAGTGTGGTAATTAGTCAGAGGCACGGGATGGGGTGGGGGTGGAGGGAAAAAGTGCTTCAAGGAAAAACTAGGCATTGTCTGAGCTATTTTGCAACTCTGCACAGTAATTGTAGTAACTCATAGGCAATGTGAAATAACTCTTGTCTGTAGATATGAAAATGAGTTCTGTCCAAGGAAGGTATAACCTTCTCCTCACCTCCATGGAAAACCAGTTTTACCTCCATTTCAACATTCCTGACCTATAAATGTTACCAATCCTTTGGATTCTCCTTTGATCTGGTTCTAACAGCCTTACCAATTTCCTCATTCATGAGTTAATAAAACCTTTAACGTGTGTTTATTTTTCAATCTGTATGAGAGTCATGACTATCTCTTTCTGAAAAGTATCTTTTAATACTTAAGTATTCACTGTCCCTCCAGCCCATGCAAATAACCTCCAATTTATTCTTCTGAATCTAAATGATTTGCAACTAGTTGTTAAATTACCGAATGAGCTTTGATCTTTTGACATCTCACTGCAGACTACCCAGCATTAAGCTTGTTTATTTAATTTTTTTTATTGGGATATAGTTGTTTTACAATGTTGTCCTAGTTTCTACTGTACAGCAAAGTGAAGCAGAGTTCCCTGTGCTATATAGCACGTTCTCATTAGTTATCTATTTTGTACATATTTTGTTTATTTAATTCTTTTCCCTAGGTTTGTGTTTGCGGTAGCCAGTGTGGTCCCGTGGAAAGAGCATAGGTTTAGAGTCTGAAGCCCATGTTCCTCCTGGCCCCGCCTGTTGATGGCAGGCATTTAACTTTTTCCAGCCTCCTCTTAAAAATGGGGATAATCGGGCTTCCCTGGTGGCGCAGTGGTTGAGAATCTGGCTGCTAATGCAGGGGACACGGGTTCGAGCCCTGGTCCGGGAAGATCCCACATGCCGCGGAGCAACTGGGCCCGTGAGCCACAACTACTGAGCCTCCGTGTCTGGATCCTGTGCTCTGCAACAAGAGAGGCCACGCTAGTGAGAGGCCCGCGCTGCGATGAAGAGTGGCCCCTGCTCGCCGCAACTAAAGAAAGCCCTCACACAGAAATGAAGACCCAACACAGCCAAAAATAAATAAATTATTTTTTAAAAAATGGGGATAATCACACCCACTCCATAAGGTTATATCAGGAACTGCTCCATCTGGTTCTTGGCCCATGTGAGGTGCTCAACACAGCTTCCTTCCCGTCTCCCTCATGCAAGCATGCATTGCATATCCAACCAGAATGAACACAGCTGGGCCCTCATAGTTCAGAGACAGTAATTTCAGAAAGGTACACAGTAGATAATTTCACCTAAACTGCCAAGGGGCAGTGAGCCAAATCAATTCATCTTTAAATACTTAGGCTTGAATTGCATTTACCATTACCTAACCTTGAGAAACCACTGTTGGCCCATAACCAATAATGACCAAAAGAAATTAGTATTTTGTCCATTTTCAAACTGTCCAAGACAGTTTGAAAAAAAAACAAACATGTAAGCGTACTTCCCAGCTACTGTGGGTTTGGTTCCAGACCATCCCAATAAAGCTAATATTGCAATAAAGCGAGTCACAGGAGTTTTTTGGTTTCCCGGGGCATATAAAAACTATGTGTACACTATACCGTATCCTATTAAGTGTGCAATAGCGTTGTCTAAAAAACCCATGTACATACCTTGATTTAAAAATACTTTAGTGCTAAAAAATGCTAACCATCATCTGAGCCTTCAGCAAGTAGTGGTAGTAACATCAAAAGTCACAGATCACCATAACAAATACAATAATAATAAGAAAGTTGAAAATACTGTGAAAATTACCAAAATGTGACACAGAGACACAGAAGTGAACAAAAGTATTTAAAAAACTCAATAAAGGGAAGTATGTCTGTATTTGGAAGTTATGTTTTGGTCTACTTAAAATACGTACCTTAACGAAAACATACCTTTTGCCTTACGATACACCAATATGTTCTGTTGTCTGCAGAAGCAAAACACTTCTGTGTATTTTTAGAAAACATTATTTCCTTCACCCTTTTCAAATTTTAAGCGCTCCACAAGCTCAAACCTTTTGCATATTTACGGCAGCAACATGGACTTGATAAGTAATTGTTACACGTTTTTAATGAATTAGGTATCCTTTCCAGAAGTATTATCGTAAGGTACGACTGTATTATTTTAAAATTTCCGTTAAAGTAGTCTCAATAGGGTCCCGGATCTCTTACCTTTAAAGTCCCCTTTGATTTCCTCACTAGGACCTTTTCGACATTCTTGGATGGGGATTTGGAATTGTGCGCTAAGATTTCTTTTTAGTTAAAAGCTGTGACCATGGATGTAACTATGGGGAATGCTGGCCCTTTACCAGAATTCAGGTTTTATTTAATCTGCTTTTCCAGATGGTTGAAAGTAGCAATTCTAGCCAAACCTACTTGGGCGAGTCTCAGCACTGTGGATGGCAGAGCTATGGATCCTAGGGGGAGCAGCAGCAGGAAGCAGCTGGCTGTCCGCCAAGGGCCCAGGGATGTAACCCAGGCCAGTCTGAACCCGCCTGCTACAGCGCAGGTACCCGCCCGGCTCAAGCTCCCGAAACTGGGGGAAGGAGTGGCGAGCCGGCCGAGGGATGAAGGTATTTCTTCAATTAATTTACCTCCTGGAGACATTCTTACCTATAGGAGGGGATTTCTGATCGCCAACTTGCTCACAGCCCGGGATATCAAGCCCCCGGGACCAGCACCCTCAGCAGTCGGGTATGATGAAGCCAGGCTCTAAAGGTAGCAGCGGGGGCGGGACCGAAGGCGGGGGAAGGGCGTGGCAGGCCCTTCTCGGAGCCGGTGGCCCCGCCCCCAAGTTTTGTGTGGGCTCTTTACAAGCTTCCAGAACCTTTGAACTAGAGGCGGGAATCCGCGGTCTGCGGGCAAACAACTCTGTACCTGAAAAGACCAACACTGTAGTATGTTGATACTCAACGAAATAAAGCAAGATGAGAAGAATGCAGTGTCGATCATCTGCTTATAAATATGTCATTTCGTATAAATCCATTTATTCCAAAAATTTACGAGAGAGGCTCAGTCATGATTCCCATGTTGCAAATAAAGTGAGGCTGAAGGAAATAAGATTGGTAAATAGAGAAGCCTGGATTTTTGTCAGAATATCCTGGCTCCAGAGCCAATGTTTACAGCCATTGTTTTGTTTTTGTTTTTAAAGGTGGTGAGGTGGTGTTTTTCTGGAGCTTTGAGAATTTTCTAATACAAATAGTCCATTTATTAAATACTTTCTATTAAGCAGATATTTTTTAAAAAGCATTATGAAGTTCTCATTGGTTAAAATAGATTTTTGTTTTTAAACTTTTTTTCTTTATCTGTTGCTGGAAATAGAAAACTCTCTCCAAAGATGAACACTGCTTGGTTTCTAAAGGCTCCTAGTGAAAATGGAATTGATTAAAAGTCTCCCCAGGTGTCTTGGGTCACTAAGTCCTACTGGCTTAGATTTTCTATTCTCATCTTCCTGTGACTTTTAAGAAGTCTGCCTATAAATTACCAGGATGCACCACAGGAGTGGCAATGAGTAAATTGTAGGGCCCTCCCAGGGAAAACTGAAATTTTCTTAAAGGTGAGGGTGTCATGTATTTCCTCTACACATCTCCCTGAGAGACCTCCTCACCTTGGACCTTGAGAAGTTTACTGCTGTGTTTCTCCGAATCTCTTAGCCAGAGACAGATGATGAAGAATTCTTTCGTTCATAGAAACCTAAATATATTTGCTGAGGAGATGATGTGAGGACTCCATTCTGTATGATCCAGTTGTGGGAGGGGGGTGGGTGAGGGCATAGATAACAAGGGATGAGCCATGTGTTAACAGCTGTTGTCTTGGGTGATGGTTCTTAGGAATTTCTTGTACTGTTCTCTACTTTTGTGTGTGTTTGACATTTTCTATGATTAAAAAAGTTAAAAAAATCATCAGTTCATTATGAAGCTATTTCTTGAGTACATACTATGTGCCAGTCACTGTTCTAGGTGCTAGAGAAATGTCAGTGAACAAGAATGAGAAGCTTTGTACATTCTAGTTGGGTGTGGGGTGAGGCAGAGAGAATGACAAAGGGTAAGCATGGTAAAGTCATGAATGTTATGGTATGTTAGAAAGTGGTGAGTACTATGGGAAAGAAAAAAGAGTAGAGATCAGATGAGGGTGTAGAATGATGGAGAAGAGGGCAAAGTCCTGAGCCTTGGGTACCAATGCTGGGAAAGGACCTGCAAAGGCTGAATAGGAAAGAGAAAAAAAAAGGGTGCGGTGGTGTTAACAGGGAGGAGAGAGTGGTCAACTGTGTCATTTGTTGCTGGGAGGCTGGATGAAAAGTCCTGTGGAAGGTGTCAACTATTCCCTTGGTTGGCTTATACAGGAAGTGAATTGAGTATCTCTTACATTGGTACTCATCAAAGTGGCGGCAATAATGTACCCCAAAATCTATTTGAATTGCTGATATAGGATCAATCACTGAAAAAAGGTTACCAGACAAAGAAAACTGAAGTAGAAAGCTGTGTTGTAATTGACTCTCCATTTCCCTCTCTGATGTTGACTCCTTGAAAGCAAGTGATTTTTAGCCTCAGACCTCTAGTGCTTGGCTGAATATCTGGCCTAATACAGTACGTATTTGCTGTCTGAATGGGTGAGTAAAAAACACATAGAGTCACAGAGTGAAGCTCTGACCAGCCACACTGGGGCTGTCAACTCTTAAAACCAGAACTCAGATGCAGACACAGACGTCACAGCGGCATTTGTAGGAGAGCACAGGAATTTCCCTCAATGATATTGACAACTAAAGGTTGGGGATTTCCCCCCAAATTTCTATCTTTATTGTAAAACCAGATATAGGACAGTAGAGGACCAATCATCCATTAACTGAAACCTATCCCGATCTTTGAGTATCACTCTTCGTCTTCTGTGCCATTGGCCTCACCCATGGGCTGGTATACATCTCACAGAACAGAGAGACACATTAGAATAAGGAAAGATCATTTTTTAATTAAGAAAGAGTTCCTTTTTTTTTTAACAAAACATAGAAATGGGGAAAAAGTTAGTAAATGTACAACAGAAAAGAACAAAAAATCCATTGTATGTAATGTTTGCAAAAAAAGGAAATATTACCTATCATGATTTTACTTCGTTATGTTTATAACATAAATAGATTTTTGACACGAGTGGCTGTGTTCCCACGCACTCATGTTGGTAATGTATGCTGGTCTTTCATCTTTTTTTTCCAAGTGGGACAAGATTACAAGGATGACAGAGAATAAATACCTCCTTATGTTAAGTTCTGAAGATACAGGGAGAAGAAATTGTCATCATGACACCACACTGAAGGGAAAGAACAAGCCTAAAAGGGGCAGACGAGCAGTTCCAAGGCATCAAGGTACCTGGGACAGGAGGAAGTGGGCAGGAGGGATGCAGGAGAGTCTTACCTAATGCTGTGAGCTGAGCTCCCAGCATCTCTTACCCTAGAGGCGGAGCCCATCGGTTACCTAGCAGCAGCATTGCTTCCGGCAGCAGCTCTCTTGCTGGCAGCAGCCCTTCCGCAGCCGCAGCCACACGGGCTGCAGCTCCAGGTGCGGCGATGGCGGCAGACCGCGGGGACGCTGCAGCAGCCCCCAGGGCAGCCGTAGCAGCAGGGGCAGCAGCTGGGGCAACAGCCGACCCGGGAGCATCTTCACGGGGCGCAGCTGCCGCCACCCCAGCCGAGGCAGCCACCACAGCTTCCACAGCCACAGCTGCCCACGGTGTGGGGAGAGGTGAGGAGGGAGACCCAGGAGGGAGGGAGGTCTGATGCCGCCTTCTGCTGGCGAGGCTCTTATATACCATCTTCAGGGGCTGAGCCCAGAATACACAGCTTGTGCCTTGTTGTAGATCCCACTTCTTATAAAAGACCTCATGAGGCCTCTTACGTCCTTCCTTATTGAGGTCTTGTCCAGTGAATATTGCTATTTTAACCTTTACCTGTCTCTTAAATCTATATTTGAATTAGAACACACTCCTAAGAGTTCTGTGCCCGTAAGAACTTAAATGTGCATGTACAATATGTTTTGCCCCAGCGTCTAGAGTAGTACCTGGCCCATCCTAAGTGTTCAACAGTCAGCTGTTGAATTAAATAAATGCCTGCATTGAAGATTTTAAAATAATCTTCATTTTGTATAACCATAGAGTCTGAATCTAGAGCCAGGTAAAAGTCCCATGTTTCTACATATACTTCTTAGTCATCATCGTTTAGAAAAAAAAAACAAGAGTGTTTTTCTCTCTACTGGGATTCATTATTAACCCCTAAGTTACAAAAACCTCTTGGAAAAATAAGTGAAAAGCCAGACCCAAAAGGGAAAGAGTCAGCATCCCTAAATGTATTATATCTCATATTATACCTCACCTTAGAACACAGCTATGTTTTTTTCTGGCTCCCTGAGATTCTTTGTTCACCAGAAGAATTGCTTGATCATTAAAAATTACAAAACAAAACAAAACAAAAAACTTGTGTGATGTCAGATGCTAAAAGTATAATTTTGTGTAACCTACTCCTAAGTCATCTGCTGAGAGGAAAGTTCCTACTTGTTGTTTGTCTGTTAATTAATTGGGAAAACAAAAATAAGAAAGATTTCATCCAGTGGCTGGCCTTCTCTCATGCTTCCCCAGGTTTAAGACCGGTGGCCAGCCCAGCGTTTCAGTCTGGTCATGGCCCAAGGGAATGTTTATTTGAAATGACTGGTCTCCATCTGGCTGGCTCTACTTGTTCAGCATTCTTCTTTCTCCCCAGGTAGCCTGCAGGTGTGAAAGGTAGTCCATAGAAATACTTCTTGCTTGACTGTCTTAAAAATTGAGGCCTGCCCGGCTGGTCCCAGGGCTCCAGGCAGCTCACAGGGGAGGGACCCACTGCACAGTCTCCCTCGAGACTTACACTGCAGCTTCTGGATCTGAGATGCCCGGGCTTTGGCGGGTCCGTGCTTCTCCCAGGATGTTGGTGTCCCTGGATTGACAACTGGCACCTCTTTGATAAGTTTACCTTTTTAAAAAAAAAAATTATTTATGGCTGTGTTGGGTCTTCGTTTCTATGCAAGGGCTTTCTCCAGTTGTGGCAAGCAGGGGCCACTCTTCATCGCGGTGCGCGAGCCTCTCACTATCACGGCCTCTCTCGTTGAGGAGCACAGGCTCCAGGCGCGAAGGCTCAGTAGTTGTGGCTCACAGGCCCAGTTTCTCCGTGGCATGTGGTATCTTCCCAGACCAGGGCTCGAACCTGTGTCCCCTGCATTGGCAGGCAGATTCTCAATCACTGCGCCACCAGGGAAGCCCAAGTTTACCTTTTGAAAGTGAGAGGAAGAAGCCTGAAAATGCCCTGCTTTGATCTACTTCTCACCCACCGGCAGGCTGTCATGACTCTCCCAGCCCCCAGTTCGGGTGCCCGGCATCGTGGAGAACCTCCTCTGCACTTGTGGGAACTCGAACCATCTACGATAGTTGTGTCTGAGATGCAGGCAATGTTCTGAGACCCCTGGGGCTGCTTTTTCCCTACACGTCGGCCATCACTTTCCTACTTCTGAACTAAAGATGTAACACACAACTATTTCATCCCTAACAGAAAGCTCAAGGTTATGAGGCTGCTTGCTAAAACTAGCAAGTTATCATGGCACAGGTACTCAAGAAGGAAGTAAATAAAAGGTCTTGCGAGAAATGACTTCTACTAAAAGGATGTGACATATAATGTCTGAGATTTGTTTCAGAATAATCTGGGGGAAGATGAATGAATTAGGTTATACAGGAAAAATACAAATCAGTAGAGTGAAAAAAATAAAAAGAACGAGTAACTGAATGTCTGTAGAGATTGGACTAGTGTTACTGAACTCAGATCTGGCTGCTTGCTGCTTGAAAATCAATACCCAAGAGAGGCAAATATTGGTAGAAAGGAAAGTTGCTTTCAATCAGAATGCTGGCAATCTGGGGAGATGGTGGACTCAGTGTCCCCCAGAAACCACCTCCAAAGATTCTGCTCAGCCATGAAAGTTTTTAAAAGGAAAAAGAGAAATGATCTCAGTTAGTCATTGAGATAAGGGGTCAGAGTTGTCATTCCCCACTGTGTGCAGGCTTGTGTGCTGGTTTGTTGACTTCTTGCAATCTTTCTCTTGATGCTATTTTGTTCACACTGTTTTTTCACAAGATGACTGAAGCGGGAGGTAGGGAAGAGATCTGGTCATCTGTTAATTCCTCATTCTTCATTTCTACTTCTCTGATCTATGGAAAGAACTAACAGGTTAGTCAAGGTATTGTGTGATCAAAAGATTTGAAAGGTGTGCTAGGGCCAGAGATGAGTGGAGCATGGAGGTGCCTGGTTTAAGGTTCATGACAAGACAAAAGGGGCCTCCTGCAGAGAGCTCTTTCCTGCAAAAGGCATTTTCCTGCCAAAACGAGGAAGAGTCCGATTTCCTAATTGCTCAAGTACCAATGCCTTCAAGACCCTCCTCAGCCATTTTTCTGAATTTAATTTTTTCAATTTCTCTTCATTCAATCTATATTTGTATTAACTCACACACTTTCTTCCACTATTTCTGATGTCAAGAATTCGATGATTTTTCTCCACCTGGAATATACTTTCTGCCATCACCAAATTTACAAAGTCAATTTGTTTTAAAAATTTATTTATTTTATTTTTGTCTGTGTTGGGTCTTAGTTGCTCTGCCTGGGCTTTCTCTAGTTGCAGCGAGCGGGGACTACTCTTTGTTGTGGTGTACGGGCTTCTCATTGCAGTGGCTTCTCTTGTTGTGGAGCATGGGTTCTAGGCATGTGGGCTTCAGTAGTTACAGCACGTGGGCTCAGTAGTTGTGGCTCGTGGGCTCTAGATCACAGGCTCAATAGTTGTGACGCATGGGCTTAGCTGCTCCGTGGCATGTGGGATCTTCCCAGACCAGGGCTTGAACCCATGTCCCCTGCATTGGCAGGTAGATTCTTAACCATTGTGCTACCAGGGAAGTCCCTACAAAGTCAATTTGAAGTGCTCTCTCCGCCTTTCATAATGTGCTGGGGTACAAGGAATCACTCTTGTCTCTTACCCATAGCCTTTTGCCTGGCCCACTCTTAGGGCACTTGCTATATTCTGCTGCAGGTGAGCATTGTAATGGGTTGAATGGTGTCTTCCCCCCTCAAAAATTCATATGTTGAAGTCCCAACCCCCCAGGACCTCAGAATGTGGCCTTATTTAGAAATAGGGTCATTGTAGATGTAATTAGCTGAGATGAGGTCATACTGGAGTAGGGTGAACCCCTAATTCAATAGGACTGCTGTCCTTATAAGAAGATGGCCATATGAAGAGAGACACACAGGGAGAACACCACGTGATAATGAAGGCAGAGATTGGCGTTATGCAGCTTCAAGCCAAGGAATGCCAAAGATAGCCAGAAAACCACCAGAAGCTAGGAAGAGGCAAGGAAGGATCCTCTCCTACAGGTTTCAGAGGGAGCATGGTCCTGCCGTCACCTTGATTTCAGACTTCTGGCCTCCAGAACTGCGAAAGAATAAATTTCTGTTGTTTTCACTCACCCAGTTTGTGGCACTTTGTTACAGCAATCCTAGGAAATTATAGGGGTTGAATATCCTGCATTTAAGAGTGGTATATAAAGAACTGCTATTGATTTCTTCTATTTGATCCTACATCTGGTCACCTTTCTAAGCTCTCTTATTAGATCTAATGATTTATCAGTTGGTTCTATTAATATTTCTAGGCATCCTGGTATTGTTTCTGACAGTAACTAGAATACAGCTAAAGTCTCTTTGTTAAACATAATGTTTGTTGTAAGTTAACTAGACATTTCTAGGTGGATAAGAGATATTCTTTTCATAAACCATAAACAGCTTTCAAATTTTATGAAAATTTTTTTCTGCATAAAAACATTGAGATAGTCTTTTAAATTTTCTCCTTCAATCTAGTGAAGTAGTGAATTTTATAAGTGGAATGTCCCTACACATTTCTCCTCTGGCATGACCCTTAGTTTGGAATCAATATTACATTCTTCTCCCAAAATGATGAAGGCAGCTTTCACTTTTTTTTTCTACTTTCTAACACAAATTTTTAAGGAAGGAATTAAGTATTTTAAAGAATTTGGTAGGTTTATCTAAGAAAGAGGAGTTTGAAAATGTATGTATTTGCTTATAATTTTCAAAAAGTGCAAAGTATATTAAAAAGATAAAAACATTGATTCCCAGTTTGGAGAAAGAGGGAACAGAAGCTGCACTTTTCTGAACATATCTTGTCTTGTGCATTTGACTTTGGAACCATGTGAATATTTTACATAATTATTCAGCACAATTAACACTTGAAATTGAAAATAAAAGGAAACAAATGAGCTTAAATGTGAATTGAGTAGGCAGCATAACCACACAGAAACTATTGCAAGTGACTTTAAAGCATAGTAGTTTATTTGACTTGTACGTTTCTAGTGAAATATACTCTAAGCACAAAAGGACTACAAAACCAAACAAAACTGGTGTTTGGTGAACAATTTTTGGTGGTGGTTTGGTATTGTTTGGTGGTGGTTTGGTATTCTTAGGTTGTGTATATGCTATGGGATAAAACAAATGAGGACTTATGTAAGTACAGTTGGTAAAACCTCTGTAGTCTTGATTTTGAATGAGAAGATGAACTAATGGGAGATTTAAATTGTCCTACTCTGTCCACCGAGAAGATCTAGAAACAGTGATCAGCCTACTAGCAATGAATGCTCCTAGGGCATAGACTGTGGTCTCTAAATACCATTTTCTTCTAAAAAGCTGTTAAGAGGACTTAGGAACCACTTAGAGAGGTTCCCACTGGCTGAATGTAAGACAGTTTGAGTATTAATAAGAATGTTATGGCAATGAATTGAGATATTAATTATGTTTAAACCCATGAGTTTGCAATGACAATTAAACAAAGCCAAAACAACCTATTGATCGTACTTTGGAAGATGCTAGGGAACCAACTGATTATTTTGAAAACTACTAGTAAATAAGCATTTATCCTGACTTTCCTTTATGAACTGTATCTCAGGGCTATCAAAGAGTTGACAAGGGTTTTCTTTTTTAATAGACAAATATTCCTACTACTAATAGAAAAAGAAATGACAAAATTAGAATATCACCATTTTTCACTTTGAAATGAAATCATGGATTTGGGCAATAATTGTCAATGGCTAATATCAATATTAAGAGGTATCAATGGCTGATAAAAATCACAAACATGAGATAACCAACAGTATGTGCCACAAACCTCCTATAATATTCTTACAGAAAATATTGAACTTAAATATGATCATGCTGAAAATCTAATTACCAATTTATAGGAGATACAGAGCACAAGAGAACAAGCTAAATAATACCATGAAGACACAATAATAAAAATCCAGATGGTGGGGAACTCCACAGTACAAGCAACCAGTATCTTCAACAAATAATTACAAGGAAAACAAAAAAGGATGGGGAGTGGCTATAATTTTAAAAAGATTTGGGCAACATATTGACCAATTGTAATATGCGATCTTGTTTGGATCCTGATTCAAACTAACCAACTATATATATACGTATATATATACATATATATGTATATATATACATATATATATGTATATATATATATACACACACATATATACAAACACACAGATATATATATATATATACATACATATATGTATATATAGTTATATAGGTATATATATATATACCTACATTTTTGGTGTGATAATTTAGTTAAAAAAGAATTCTTATCTTTTAGAGATACTTAATAAAATAATTTTAGAATGACTTCTACTAAAAGGATGTGACATATAATGTCTGAGATTTGTTTCAGAATAATCTGGGGGAAGATGAATGAATTAGGTTATACAGGAAAAAATTATCTATGAGATAGCAATTATTAAAACTGTCTAGGGCTTCCCTGGTAGCACAGTGGTTGAGAGTCCGCCTGCCAATGCAGGGGACATGGGTTTGTGCCCCAGTCCGGGAGGATCCCACGTGTCGCGGAGCAGCTGGGCCCGTGAGCCATGGCCACTGAGCCTGCGCGTCTGGAGCTTGTGCTCCGCAACGGGAGAGGCCACAGCAGTGAGAGGCCTGCATACAGCAAAAAAACAAAGCAAACAAAAAAAAAAAACCCCAAAAAACAAACAAAAAAAACCTGTCTACTACTGCCTGCAGTTGATTTTTTCCCTCCTTCTTTCCTTTCCTCCTCTCCCTTCCTTCTTTCACTCCTTTTCCTCCTTCCTTTCTTCCTTTCTTTCTTTCTTTCTCTCTCTCTCTCTTTCTTGGTCATTGTAAACACTTAAATCTCTACTTTGTAGGAATTTGAGCAGAGGATTGAAGTGTTATGATTTATCTTTTAAAATGATCACCCAGGACACTTTGTTGCAAGTGTACTATGGGTAGGTAGTTGGGGACCAAGTGGAGAAGCAGAGAGACCAGTTGGGAGGCTCTATAATAATTCAGGTGAGAGATGAAGCAGGAGAGATAAAAAGTAGAAGTGGATAGCTTTTGGATAGAGTTTGAGACTAGAGACAGGGTTTTCTAGAAGACGGACTCAGGTGTGAGAAATATAGAAAAGTTCAGAATGACTTTGAGGGTGTTGGCTTGATAAACTCACAGTAACTTTTTTTGTGCAGAGGAGAAAACTGAGGCATGAAGCTATTCTGTAACTTTCCTGGAGTCACACATCTCATAGCTGTTGTCCAGTGTTTGGACCAGGCAGCCAGACCTCAGTGACCCCTCTTCACCACTATTTTATTTTAATTTTCACCTCTAATTTCTTCATTTCTTACAGTGTTATTTTGGATGTGTCTTAATTCTCCTCAAGCTTTTCCACTTCTTGTTGAATACTTCCTCCAAGAATATTTTCACTATTGGGTTTTGTGTGTGTGTGTGTGTGTGTGTGTGTGTGACAAAACTTCTAAGATCTTGTGTGCCTGAGAAAATTCCACTGTTACTTTTGAAGGAAAATTTAACTAGACATAAAATTCTGGATTCAAAAAGTTTTTCTTTCAAAATTTTAAAACAGTACCTCTTTGTATTTTTGCTACCAGTGTTGCTGTTTAGAAGTATGATGTAAATTTCATTGTTTTTTTTTGTGTGTTGTGGGTGTTGTCACCATTTGTCTTCCACAGTAATCATGGTCTTAGTCAATGCTACTAAGACAAGGAAAAATATATGAGAGGGATAAGTATCAAAATGGAAAAAACAAATCATCATTGTTTATGGATGATATAAATGTGTCTCTAGTAAACCAGGGTGAACCTCTAACCCCTGAATAAGATGAAAATATTGCTGGAAATTGACATAAAAATTAATACTGTTTTATACATCAGCAACAACCAACAAAAATGTAATAGGGAAAAAGACACCTTTTACTATTCTCACAAAAGCTATAAGTATCTAAGAATAAATTTAGAGAAAATGTGGAAGACCATCACTGGGAAAATAACAAAATATTTAAAGGGCATAAAAGAAAACCTGAACTAACAAAGCAATATGCAAGGTTCATGGATGAAAAGAGGATGGTTTTGTCAGGATGTCTGTTTTCTCTCAGATAAATATATAATTTTAATGTAATTCCAAAACAAAATTTCAACAGATTTTTTAAGGTATATATAAAACCCAACCAAAGATAATTTTAAAAATGCCTAGAACCCAACAGAAAAAATCAAATAAACTACACATATGGACCATTTACAGAAAAGGAAATTCAAATAAAATAATTTCCAATCTTAAGGAAATTCAAGTTAAAACTGTAATGACATGCCATATTATACCTCTCAGATTAGAGTGAGTATGTGTGGGTGGGGGAGAGAGGAGAGATTCTAGTTAGTAAAGATTCAAGGAAACAGTAGATATCATACACTGTTGGGAGTATAAATTGATATAACTACATTTTGGAAAGCAACTTGGCAATATCTTTTCTCTTGTGCATACAGTCCAAATCAGCAATTAAATTTTTAAGTTCATGTTTCAAAATAACTTTTAAATTTACACAAGAAAATATGTACAAAGATATTTATTTCAGCAATATGTATAATGGCACAATTTGAATGAAAAATTTCTAAACAAATAAATGGTAATATTTTCATATGATGGATTACTATATAACAGTTAAATACAGATCCTGTATTAAACTACATCCTGATAAACCTATTATAAGTTGAAAATATCATACATTGAAATACATTTAATACACCTAACCTACTGAACATCATAGCTTAGCCTAGCTTACCTAAAACATTCTCATAACTCTTACATTAGCCTACAGTTGGGCTAACACAAAGCCTATTTTATAATAAAGTGTTGACTATCTCATGTAATTGATTGAATGCTGTACTGAACATGGAAAACAGAATGGTCATGTGCATGGCTGACTTGGAGCTGGGGCTTGATGCCACATGAGAGGATACTGAGTATGGTATAGTAGATCACTAGCCTGGGAAAAGAGTACAATTCAAAATTCAAAATATGATTTCTACTGAATACGTATTGCTTTCGCACCATCCCAAGGTCAGAAGACTGTAAATCAAATCATCTTAAATCAGGTACCATCTGTAGTCAACCAAGTCAACATGGATATAGACCTCAGAAACAATGAGTAAATGCAGCAAGACATAGCATTATAAAATTTACATAATTTAAATGGCATATAAGACCTTCCTCAACATTACTATACATTGGTATGGATACATATACACACTATAAAATTATTTTAAAAATTATTTTTAAAATCAGAAAGACACAGCAACTTTATGATTGTCTTTGTGGTCCATGAAAGAATCAGTTAGTGTGGTTTATTGAGAAGGGGTTACAGTCTAGTGCCCCTTCTTGCAAAAGTCATCTACCAGAAAAACTTCTAAAAACTTTTTTTTAAAGTATATACTTTAAACACTAAGGATACAATGTTAAATGGGTTTCATAACTCTCTCTGCCTGACTTTGATTGGAAGGAAGCCTAAAATCTTTTTATTGACTCTAGTGGTGGGTAGCACTGAATAATGTATATTTCTCTGTATTAATCTATCCTCTTAGCTTTGATTTACACACCTATATTTTCCCTTTGCCATTACTTTTTCAACTCTTTATCTTTCTGTGTGTTTTCTGAAAGCTATCTCAAGTCCTTTGTGAAATAAAGTGGAACATAAATAAGCAAGAAAGAAAATAAGCAATCAACAAAAGCCATCTGCACTTGAGCCAAGAAAAATGTTGGTGGTTTACTTTTCTTTGCTGTTGCTTCCCAAGAATTCAACTTCTCTAATTGGTTCCTACTGATCCACCCTGAAATCTTTCTTCCTGCAGGAAAAGGGTGTACTTTATGAAAAACCTTTCTCTATGTTCATTTCCCCCAAACTTCCACCTATTTTATTTTGATGCATGGTAAAGAAAAGGATCCAATAATTCTTCAAAACAGTAAATTGTGAATAATGCCAAAGAGAGGCAGGTTAGGTGAGATTGGAAGAGATGAACTTCACATGCACCATTAATGATTAATGACCAGCTTTCCTCTCATTTCCAGAGGTGGAGCTTCATACTCATACCTTGTTTGTGGACATTCAGATAAGTTGTGTTTTTGATGATCTATGTCAATTATTCTCCTTCAATGTAGACATCTTTTCCACATATTGTTCTTCTCTTGTACCACTTGCCATCCCTCAAGGCCATACTTGTCAACAAAGGTTTTGAGAAAAATGGTTTGGCTGAATCTCCTCCGAGACATACCATTGCCTCTTGTTCTGAGATCCAATTGGAAGTTTAACCATCTGCCTCTTGCCTTCCCATCCTATGACCAGTCTCAAAAGTCCAAATTACAGCTCCATAATGTTTTCTCATATCATTTGTGTAGTACTGCTTTTGGAGATATCAAACTTAAATTTTGAGATCCCTTATTAAGTAGGACCTAACAGCACCCTTTCTTTTTGTATAAGACTCACTCTTGACTTCACTCTACCTTTTCTTTCCTAGTTATTCCTTCATTCTTATTTCTGTACTTGAAAAAAAATCTTGTGGAATAAAGTGGCACACAACTAATAACAAAAAAACACAACATTAGAAAAGTATATTTTTAAAAATTTCACACTAGACAAAAATAACTTTCCTGATGGCTTTTTTTGGTAATAATAAAAACAAAGGTCGGTCAAGATGGAGTACTAGGAGGATGTGCAATTCACATCTTCTCACAACTAGGGTACCTACCAGGCACTGGTGGGGGACCACGGACACCTAAGGGGTTGGGAGGAACCCCCAGTGACTGGGTAGGAGATGGGGTGTGGGGAGAGTGGAGGGGAAGAAGTGGAGTCGGGAAGGGGACTGGCATCCCTGAGCGGCGGCTGGAGGAGGGGAAGGTATCCCATGCCCGAAGGGGGAAATTAGAGGACCATTGGGAGGACAGAAGATCAAAACGGAGTGAGGCCAGGTTTCTCCTGCCCACTGGGGTCCCAGGAACCTGCTGAGATCCTGGGCCTGATCTTCTGCCCACTGAGGCCCCCTCCAGCCTCTCAGGTCCTGAGGGAGTGGGAGGGAGGGAAGGGGGAGCAAAAGTAAATGCTGAACCTCCAGGACTGGCATCCCTGAGGGGTGGCTGGGGGAGGGGAGGAGTTCCCACACACAGTGGAACCCACCCATATTTAGGGGTCCAGTGGTGACAAGGGAGACCCTGGGGGAGACAGTGTGGGAGGGGCATGAAGGAATGGAAAGGAATGTGGCCAGTGTTTTCCCTGTCCACTTAGGGAGTTGGGATCCTGTTGGGCTCGTGGGCCTAATCCTCTGCCCTCGAAGCCTCCTTCCTGGGGTACAGAACACAAGCCCCACCCCTACACCCCCACCCAGGGCCTGAGCTCTACACTCAGAGACCTCTTCCAATGCACTGGGCCTAAACCCTACCCACACACCCTCATTCAGTGCCCTACCCCCAAAATCTGGAACTCCACACTCCTGAGGCCCTCTTTTGGACGTGCTGCCTCTCCCCTTCATTAAAGCCACCAACATTTGAATTGTAGGGGTCCCAGAAGACAAAGAGGAAAAGAAAGGTTCTGAGAAAATATTTGAAGAGATTATAGTTGAAAAATTCCCTAACATGGGAAAGGAAATAATAAAGTCCAGGAAGCACAGAGAGTACCATAAAGGATGAACCCAAAGAAAAACAAGCCGAGACACATATTAATCAAACTATCAAAAATTAAATACAAATATTTGTATTTAATACAAATACTACAAAAGAAAAAAATATTAAAAGCAGAAGGGAAAAGTAACAAACAACATACAAGGGAATCTCCATAAAGTTAACAGCTGATCATTCAGCAGAAGCTCTGCAAGCCAGAGGGAGTGGCAGGACATATTTAAAGTAATAAAAGTGAAAAACCTACAACCAAGATTTCTCTACCCAACAAGGATCTCATTCAGAGTCAATGAACAAATTAAAACCTTTACAGATAAGCAAAAGTTAAGAGAATTCAGCACCACCAAACCAGCTTAACAACAAATGCTAAGGAACTTCTCTAGGCAAGAAACATAAGAGGAGGAAAAGACATATAAAAACAAAACCAAAACAATTAATAAAATGGTAATAGAAACATACATATAGATAATTACCTTAAAAGTAAATGTATTAAATGCTCCAACCAAAAGACGTAGACTGGCTGAATGGATACAAAAACAAAACCCATACATATGCTGTCTACAAGAGACCCACTTCAGACCTAGGGACACATAAAGACTGAAAGTGAGGGGATGGAAAAAGATGCTCCATGCAAATGGAAATCAAAAGAAAGCTGGAGTAGCAATTCTCATATCAGACAAAATAGACTTTAAAATAAAGACTATTACAAGAGACAAAGCAGGACACTACATAATCATCAAGGGATCGATCCAAGAAGAAGATATAACAATTGTAAATATTTATGTGTCCAACATAGGAGCACCTCAATACATATGGCAAATGCTAACCACCATAAAAGGAGAAATCAACAGTGACACAATCATAGTAGGGGACTTTAACACCCCAATTTTACCAATGGACAGATCATCCAAAATGAAAATAAATAAGAGAACACAAGCTTTAAATGACACAATGGACCAGATAGATCTAATTGATATTTATAGAACATTCCACCCAAAAGTGGCAGAATACACTTTCTTCTCAAGTGCTCATGGAACATTCTCTAGGATAGACCGTATATTGGATCACAAATCAAGCCTTGGTAAATTTAAGAAAATTGAAATCGTATCAAGTACCTTTTCCAACAACAATGTTATGAGACTAGGTATCAATTACAGGAAAAAATCTGAAAGAAATACAAACACATGGAAGCTAAACAATACACTACTTAATAACCAAGATATCACTGAAGAAATTAAAGAGGCAATCAAAAAGATACCTAGAAACAAATGACAATGAAAACACAACGACCCAAAACCTATGGGATGCAGCAAAAGCAGTTCTAAGATGGAAGTTTATAGCAATACAATCTTACCTCAAGAAACAAGAAAAACCTCAAATAAACAACCTAGCCTTACACCTAAAACAATTAGAGAAAGAAAAACAAAAAACCCCCAAAGTTAGCAGAAGGAAAGAAATCATAAAGATCAGATCAGAAATAAATGAAAAAGAAATGGAGGAAACAATAGCAAAGATCAATAAACTGAAAGCTGGTTCCTTGAGAAGATAAACAAAATTAATAAACCATTAGCCAGACTCATCAAGAAAAAAAAGGGAGAAGACTCAAATCAATAGAATTAGAAATGAAAAAGGAGAAGTAACAACTGACGCTGCAGAAATACAAAGGATCATGAGAGATTACTACAAGCAACTCTATGCCAATAAAATGGACAACCTGGAAGAAATGGACAAATTGTAAGAAAAGCACAACGTTCTGAGACTGAACCAGGAAGAAATAGAAAATATAAACAGACCAATCACAAGCACTAGAATTGAAACTGGGATTAAAAATCTTCCAACAAACAAAAGCTCAGGACCAGATGGCTTCATAGCAATTTCTCTCAAACATTTAGAGAGGAGCCATCATCTATTTTTCTCAAACTCTTCCAAAATATAGCAGAGGGAGGAACACTCCCAAACTCATTCTACGAGGCCACCATCACCCTGATACCAAAACCAGACAAAGATGTCACAAAAAAGACAACTACAGGCCAATATCTCTGATGAACATAGATGCAAAAATCCTCAACAAAGTACTAGCAAACAGAATCCAACAGCACATTAAAAGGATCATACACCATGATCAAGTGGGGTTTAACCGAGGAATGCAAGGATTCTTCAATATACACAAATCAATCAATGTGATACACCATATTAACAAATTGAAGGATAAAACCATATGTTAATCTCAATAGATGCAGAAAAAGCTTCTGACAAAATTCATCACCCATTTTTGACAGAAAACTCTCCAGAAAGTAGGCATAGAGGGAACCTACCTCAACATAATAAAGGCCATATATGTCAAATCCACAGCCAACATTGTTCTCAGTGGTGAAAAACTGAAACCATTTCCACTAAGATCAGGAAGAAGACGAGGGTGCCCACTCTCACCACTATGATTCAACATAGTTTTGGAAATTTTAGCCACAGCAATCAGAGACAAAAAAGAAATAAAAGGAATCCAAATCAGAAAAGAAGAAGTAAAACTGTCACTGTTTACAGATGACATGATACTATACATAGAGAATCCTAAAGCTACTACCAGAAAACTGCTAGAGATCATCAATGAATTTGGTAAAGTAGAAGGTTATAAAATTAATGCACACAAATCTCTTGCATTCCTATACACTAATGATGAAAAATCTGAAAGAGAAATTAAGGAAACATTCCCATTTACCATTGCAACAAAAATAATAAAATACTTAGGAATAAACCTACCTAAGGAGACAAAAGACCTGTATGCAGAGAACTATAAGACACTGATGAAAGAAGTTAAAGATGATACAAACAGATGGAGAGATATACCATGTTCTTGGCCTGGAAGAATCAACATTGTGAAAATGACTATACTACCAGAAGTAATCTACAGACTCAATGCAATCCTTATCAAACTACCACTGGCATTTTCCACAGAACTAGAACAAAAAATTTCACAATTTGTATGGAAACACAAAAGACCCCAAATAGCCAAAGCAATCTTGAGAAAGGAAAATGGAGCTGGAGGAATCAGGCTCCCTGACTTCAGACTATACTACAAAGCTACAGTAATCAAGACAGTATGGTACTGGCACAAAAACAGAAATACAGATCAATGGAACAGGATAGAAAGCCAGGAGATAAACCCATGCACATATGGTCACCTTATCTTTGATAAAGGAGGCAAGAATATAGAATGGAGAAAAGACAGCCTCTTCAATAAGTGGTGCTGGGAAAACTGGACAGCTACATGTAAAAGAATGAGATTAGAACACTCCCTGACACCATGCACAGAAATAAACTGAAAATGGATTAAAGATCTAAATGTAAGGCCAGACACCATAAAACTCTTAGAGGAAAACATAGTCAGAACACTCTGTGACATCAATCACAGCAAGATCCTTTTTGACTCACCTCCTAGAGAAATGGAAATAAAAACAAAAATAAACAAATGAGACCTAATGAAACTTAAAAGCTTTTGCACAGCAAAGGAAACCATAAACAAGATGAAAAGACAACTCTCAGAATAGGAGAAAATATTTGCAAAGGAAGCAACTGACAAAGGATTAATTTCCAGAATTTACAAGCAGCTCAATATCACAAAAACAAACAACCCAATCCAAAAATGGGCAGAAGACCTAAATAGACATTTCTCCAAAGAAGATATACAGATTTCCAACAAACACATGAAAGGATGTCCAACATCACTAATCATTAGAGAAATGCAAATCTAATGTACAATGAGAGGGCTTCCCTGGTGACACAGTGGTTGGGGGTCTGCCTGCTGATGCAGGGGACATGGGTTCATGCCCTGGTCCGGGAGGATCCCACATGCCACAGAGCGGCCGGGCCCATGAGCCATGGCCACTGACCCTGCACGTCTGGAGCCTGTGCTCCGCAATGGGAGGGGCCGCAGCAGTGGGAGGCCCGTGTTCCACAAAAAAAAAAAAAAAAAAAGTACAATGAGGTATCACCTCACACCGGACAGAATGACCATGATCAAAAAATCTACAAACAATAAATGCTGGAGAGGGTGTGGAGAAAAGGGAACCTTCTTTCACTGTTGGTGGGAAAGTAAATTGATCCAGCCACTATGGAGAACATTATGGAGGTTCCTTAAAAAACTAAAAATAGTACTACCATATGACACAGCAATCCCACTACTGGTCATATACCGTGAGAAAACCATAATTTAAAAAGTGTCATGTGCCTTTGGTCTAAGGTCCTGGAGAGGAGGGGTACGTGTTTGATGAGGTAGCTGTCGAGTCGGTCCTGGTGCAGCGGGAATGGCAGAGCCACATGCAGAGACGAGTCAAAGAAGGCTATAGAGATGGAATAGATGCTGGCAAAGCAGTTACTCTTCAACAAGGTTTCAATCAAGGTTATAAGGAAGGTGCAGAAGTCGTTATAAACTATGGACAACGCAGAGGAACATTGAGTGCTTTGCTCTCCTGGTGTCACCTTCATGATAATAGTTTGGCTTTGATCAGTAAAATAAATAATCTTCTGGATGCAATGGGCCAGTGTGAAGACTATGTGCTCATACATCTGAAATCAATCACTCCACAGCCCCATGTTGTAGATTTATTGGACTCCATTCAGGATATGGACCTTTGTCATATAGCTCCAGCTGAGGAAAAGATTGATGAAGCTAAAGATGAAAGATTCTATGAAAATAATGCTGAGTTTAACAAAAACTGTAGCAAGAATCTTAGTGGGGTAGATTGTTCGTCTTTAGAATGTTGTAGAACAGAGGAGTGTGCACATTCTGAAAACCCAAGCCTCACTTGGATTTTAGAACAGACAGCCAGTTTGGTAAAACAGCTGGGAGTATCAATAGACATATTACAGCACCTCAAACGACTATAAAAATTATCTTCACTTTAATAATGAAAGTAATATTCAGAACATTCTTAGAACATTTTGTTTCTGAACAAGCTAACCAAAATTTGTACTGGTTTCTACATTGAACACTTCACTTGTAAGATTATCCTTCATGGAAGTTTGAAATGTCTTCAAAATTAACACTATTTAATACAAGCCTATTTTCTTTGTCAGTGGTAATTTTTATGTGGTTTCAGATATGCTTGGAAATTCCAGTTGTCATCATTTTCAAATTTCTGATCAAAATCAAGCATTTTTGGACTCATTATTAGCAGAAATGAACAAGAATCAGACTGCAGTTCACCCTTGAACAACACAGTTTTTAGGGGTACCCACCCACCACACAGTCAAAAATCCGCATATTACTTATAGCTGACCCTACATACCTGCAGTTGCAAATCTCAGATTCAACCAACCTCAGATCGTACTGTACTGTAGTATTTACTACTGAAAAAAATCCAAGTATAAGTGGACCCTCAGAATTCAAACCCGTGTGGTTCGAGCATCAAATGTTATTTTGTAAGGACTTAGCCCTACCTTCTGCTCTTATCACATTGTCTTGTGATTAGGACCACATCAACTAATCAGACCAAAGTTACAAAGAATTACCTAATGGTTAAAGTTGTAAATAGACACACATAGATGTATATAGATATGTAACATATATATATTGAAATTAAGAGGTTAATAAGTATAAAGCTGAAAAAATATTTACATTGATAATTAAAACAAAATGCTAAAGCTTGTTTTAGTTTTTTTATTGAGGTATAATTGATTTATAATGTTTCAGGTATACAGCAAATTGATTCAGTTATACATTTTTTTCAGATTTTTTTCCATTATAGGTTATTACAAAATATTGAATATAGTTCCCTGTGCTATATAGTAGGTACTTTTGTTTATTTTATATATAGTAATGTGTCTATGTTAATCCCAAACTTCTAATTTATCCTCACCTCCTTTCCCTTTTGGTAACTGTAAATTTGTTTTCTATGTCTGTGAGTCTATTTCTGTTTTGTAGATAAGTTCATTTGTATCATTTTTTTAGATTCCACATATAAGTGGTATCATACCATATTTGTTAAAGTTTGTTTCAGTTTTGCATTTATTAAAAGTAAGGACACAATTCTGTGAAAAATACTGAAAATACATTTCATGCTAAAGTAAAAAAAAAAAAAAAAAAGGGTCATGTACCACAATGTTCATTGCAGCACTATTTAAAATAGCCAGGACATGGAAGCATCCTAAGTGTCCATCGACAGATGAATGGATAAAGAAGATGTGGCACATATATACAATGGAATATTACTCAGCCATAAAAAGAAATGAAGTTGAGTTATTCGTAGTGAGGTGGGTGGACCTAGAGACTGTCATACAGAATGAAGTAAGTCAGAAAGAGAAAAACAAATACCGTATGCTAATACATATATATGGAATCTAAAAAAAGAAAATGGTTCTGATGAACCTAGGGGCAGGACAAGAATAAAAACAGAGATGTAGAGAATGGATTTGAGGACACGGGGATGGGAAACGGTAAGCTGGGATGAAGTGAGAGAGTGGCATGGACATATATATACTACCAAATGTAAAACAGATAGCTAGTGGGAAGCAGCCGCATAGCACAGGGAGATCAACTCGTTGCTTTGTGACCACCTAGAGGGGTGGGATAGGGAGGGTGGGAGGGAGATGCAAGAGGGAGGAGATATGGGGATATATGTATACATATAGATGATTCACTTTGTTATACAGCAGAAACTAACACAACATTGTAAAGCAATTATACTCCAATAAAGATATTAAAAATAAAACCATAGAAACACAAAGTTTTATTAGTTTTGAAAAAAATAGCTTATTACTTATATATGTTCACAACCACATTGTCAATATGTATTCTCCATTCAGTAGACAACTTTCTTTTTTTTGGCCATTATTTGGCTAAGACTCTAATCACAACAACATTTCTTGATGTGTTTGGGATTCAGTGAGCACGTTCCCATTTCCAGAACTTAAATTTACAGGTGAAGATACTTAGTGTAACTGAACTCAGGTTGGGCTGCTGGCCACTCAACAACCAAGAAATCGAGGGGCAAGCTTTGGTAGAGAAGAAAGATGCTTTATCCAGAAAAGCTGGCAATCTGGGGAGAAGGTGCACTTGCATCCAGAGACCAACTCCCAAGATTTTGCTCAGCCAGGACAATTTTTAAAGAAAAAAATGGGAAACAATCTCAGTTAACCATTAAGGCAGGAGGTCATTTTTCCATTGCGTGCAGGACTGCTGACTTCTACGGATCTTCCTTGGGATGCTGTCCTGCTCATGTGGTCCACCTTTAGTTGGATGTTCTCTTGGCTCTGTGGTTTGCCTGCACCCACAGGGTCCACCTGCAAATTTTCCTAGGGGAGTCTAGGGGTAGAGAGTCAGTCATTCTTTACTTAATTCTTCATTCTTATTCCTGCTTATCCAGGAAAGGAATCAACACGTTAGGCAAGGTATTATGTACATTTAGAAAAGCAGAAATCAGGAGCTAAGTTAAATGTAGCCTAATGATCTCATCTTTATGATTAAAGTCTAAGGAAAACAAGGATGAACAAACAGGAAAGGGGCAAAGGAGCTGTTTAGTAAATCATATAGACAGTTAGCTTCCTGGAGCATAGGATGTGGATGCCTCCACGTGCATAGGTGTGTGCAGGGTTGCTGGACTATATCCCAATTATGTTGATTTATGAGAGGCAGTTGGCTGGCATTCAGGATGGTATTTTGGAGGGTTGGCCTGAGGAATTGGTGAAGAAGATCATGGTTGGTCTTGGTGTCCTCACCCCATCCCCATTCTGTGCTTTATGTTGATGGGGTGAAAGAGGAGGAGAGCTCATGCTTTCACCTGTATTCAGTGACTCATATGTTCCCTTTCTTTTCCAAAACCTACACCCAGGAACCATTTGATAGCAGAAGTCAGTTACTAAAATCTGTGTGAATACATGAAAGGCAGCTGGTCCCAGGTATATTTTCATTTAACATTTTACTTTAAATGGGGTATGGTTTGCCTTTGAAGGAACATCAGCTACGGTTACTAGTTGGGGCTGGAGCACTTTTGTGGTGTTCTGCACACAAGTTCTGGTCTACAGAAGAAAGCTGGCTGCATAGATAGCACAAAGAATGCTCACCTGCTTGAATGACAATTATGCAAAATAAGGGTGCTGACCCTTTGCACACAGCACAAGAGAGTAAAGTGCACCAGACGAGGAAAGGGCAAAGTTTCATAACTGACTGTAAAGCATCTTTACAGCCATTTCCCCAGGCTCTGTTTTTATTTATTTTTTTTATTTTTTAAATTTATTTATTTTTTATTTTACAAATTTAATCAGTTATACATATACATATGTTCCCATATCCCCTCCCTTTTGCGTCTCCCTCCCACCCTCCCTATCCCACCCCTCCAGGCGGTCACAAAGAACCGAGCTGATCTCCCTGTGCTATGCGGCTGCTTCCCACTAGCTATCTACCTTCCATTTGGTAGTGTATATATGTCCATGCCGCTCTTTCACTTTGTCACAGCTTACCCTTCCCCCTCCCCATATCCTCAAGTCCATGCTCTAGTAGGTCTGTGTCTTTATTCCTGTCTTACCCCTATGTTCTTGATGACATTTTTTTCTTAAATTCCATATATATGTGTCAGCATACAGTATTTGTCTTTCTCTTTCTGACTTACTTCACTCTGTATGACATACTCTAGGTCCATCCACCTCATCACAAATAGCTCAATTTCATTTCTTTTTATGGCTGAGTAATATTCCATTGTATATATGTGCCACATCTTCTTTATCCATTCATCCGATGATGGACACTTAGGTTGTTTCCATCTCCGGGCTATTGTAAATAGGGCTGCTATGAACATTTTGGTACATGTCTCTTTTTGAATTATGGTTTTCTCAGGGTATATGCCCAGTAGTGGGATTGCTGGGTCATATGGTAGTTCTATTTGTAGTTTTTTAAGGAACCTCCATACCGTTCTCCATAGTGGCTGTACCAATTCACATTCCCACCAGCAGTGCAAGAGTGTTCCCTTTTTTCCACACCCTCTCCAGCATTTATTGTTTCTAGATTTTTTGATGATGGCCATTCTGACTGGTGTGAGATGATATCTCATTGTAGTTTTGATTTGCATTTCTCTAATGAGTAAAGATGTTGAGCATCCTTTCATGTGTTTGTTGGCAGTCTGTATATCTTCTGTGGAGAAATGTCTATTTAGGTCTTCTGCCCATTTTTGGATTGGGTTGTTTGTTTTTTTGCTATTGAGCTGCATGAGCTGCTTATAAATTTTGGAGATTAATCCTTTGTCAGTTGCTTCATTTGCAAATATTTTCTCCCATTCTGAGGGTTGTCTTTTCGTCTTGTTTATGGTTTCCTTTGCTGTGCAAAAGCTTTGAAGTTTCATTAGGTCCCATGTGTTTATTTTTGTCTTTATTTCCATTTCTCTAGGAGGTGGGTCAAAAAGGATCTTGCAGTGATTTATGTCATAGAGTGTTCTGCCTATGTTTTCCTCTAGGAGTTTGATAGTGTCTGGCCTTACATTTAGGTCTTTAATCCATTTTGAGCTAATTTTTGTGTATGGTGTTAGGGAGTGATCTAATCTCATACTTTTACATGTCCCTGTCCAGTTTTCCCAGCACCACTTATTGAAGAGACTGTCCTTTCTCCACTGTACATTCCTGCCTCCTTTATCAAAGATAAGGTGACCATATGTCCGTGGGTTTATCTCTGGGCTTTCTATCCTGTTCCATTGATCTATCTTTCTGTTTTTGTGCCAGTACCATACTGTCTTGATCACTGTAGCTTTGTAGTATAGTCTGAAGTCAGGGAGCCTGATTCCTCCAGCTCCGTTTTTCGTTCTCAAGATTGCTTTGGCTATTCGGGGTCTTTTGTGTTTCCATACAAATTGTGCAATTTTTTGTTCTAGTTCTGTGAAAAATGCCATTGGTAGTTTGATAGGGATTGCATTGAATCTGTAGATTGCTTTGGGTAGTAGAGTCATTTTCAGAATGTTGATTCTTCCAATCCAAGTACATGGTACATCTCTCCATCTATTTGTATCATCTTTAATTTCTTTCATCAGTGTCTTATAATTTTCTGCATACAGGTCTTTTGTCTCCTTAGGTAGGTTTATTCCTAGATATTTTATTCTTTTTGTTGCAATGGTAAATGGGAGTGTTTCCTTGATTTCACTTTCAGATTTTTCATCATTAGTATATAGGAATGCCAGAGATTTCTGTGCATTAATTTTGTATCCTGCAACTTTACCAAATTCATTGATTAGCTCTAGTAGTTTTCTGGTAGCATCTTTAGGATTCTCTATGTATAGTATCATGTCATCTGCAAACAGTGACAGCTTTACATCTTCTTTTCCCATTTGGATTCCTTTTATTTCTTTTTCTTCTCTGATTGCTGTGGCTAAAACTTCCAAAACTATGTTGAATAAGAGTGGTGAGAGTGGGCAACCTTGTCTTGTTCCTGATCTTAGTGGAAATGGTTTCAGTTTTTCACCATTGAGGACGATGCTGGCTGTGGGTTTGTCATATATGGCCTTTATTATGTTGAGGAAAGTTCCCTCTATGCCTACTTTCTGCAGGGTTTTTATCATAAATGGGTGTTGAATTTTGTCAAAAGCTTTCTCTGCATCTATTGAGATGATCATATGGTTTTTCTCCTTCAGTTTGTTAATATGGTGTATCACATTGTTTGATTTGCGTATATTGAAGAATCCTTGCATTCCTGGAATAAACCCCACTTGATCATGGTGTATGATCCTTTTAATGTGCTGTTGGATTCTGTTTGCTAGTATTTTGTTGAGGATTTTTGCATCTATGTTCATCAGTGATATTGGCCTGTAGTTTTCTTTCTTTGTGACATCCTTGTCTGGTTTTGGTATCAAGGTGATGGTGGCCTCGTAGAATGAGTTTGGGAGTGTTCCTCCCTCTGCTATATTTTGGAAGAGTTTGAGAAGGATAGGTGTTAGCTCTTCTCTAAATGCTTGATAGAATTCGCCTGTGAAGCCATCTGGTCCTGGGCTTTTGTTTGTTGGAAGATTTTTAATCACAGTTTCAATTTCAGTACTTGTGATTGGTCTGTTCATATTTTCTCTTTCTTCCTGATTCAGTCTTGGCAGGTTGTGCATTTCTAAGAATTTGTCCATTTCTTCCAGGTTGTCCATTTTATTGGCATAGAGTTGCTTATAGTAATCTCTCATGATCTTTTGTATTTCTGCAGTGTCAGTTGTTACTTCTCCTTTTTCATTTCTAATTCTATTGATTTGAGTCTTCTCCCTTTTTTTCTTGATGAGTCTGGCTAATGGTTTATCAATTTTGTTTATCTTCTCAAAGAACCAGCTGTTAGTTTTATTGATCTTTGCTATCGTTTCCTTCATTTCTTTTTCATTTATTTCTGATCTGATTTTTATGATTTCTTTCCTTCTGCTAACTTTGGGATGTTTTTGTTCTTCTTTCCCTAATTGCTTTAGGTGCAAGGTTAGGTTGTTTATTCGAGATATTTCCTGTTTCTTAAGGTGGGATTGTATTGCCATAAACTTCCCTCTTAGAACTGCTTTTGCTGCATCCCATAGGTTTTGGGTCGTCGTGTCTCCATTGTCATTTGTTTCTAGGTATTTTTTAATTTCCTCTTTGATTTCTTCAGTGATCACTTCGTTATTAAGTAGTGTATTGTTTAGCCTCCATGTGTTTGTATGTTTTACAGCTCTTTTCCTGTAATTGATATCTAGTCTCACAGCATTGTGGTCGGATAAGATACTTGATACAATTTCAATTTTCTTAAATTTACCAAGGCTTGATTTGTGACCCAAGATATGATCTATCCTGGAGAATGTTCCATGAGCACTTGAGAAAAATGTGTATTCTGTTGTTTTTGGATGGAATGTCCTATAAATATCAATTAAGTCCATCTTGTTTAATGTATCATTTAAAGCTTGTGTTTCCTTATTTATTTTCATTTTGGATGACCTGTCCATTGGTGAAAGTGGGGTGTTAAAGTCCCCTACTATGATTGTGTTACTGTCGATTTCTCCTTTTATGGCTGTTAATATTTCCCTTATGTATTGAGGTGCTCCTATGTTTGGTGCATAAATATTTACAATTGTTATATCTTCTTCTTGGATTGATCCCTTGATCATTATGTAGTGTCCTTCTTTGTCTCTTCTAGTAGTCTTTATTTTAAAGTCTATTTTGTCTGATATGAGAATTGCTAATCCAGCTTTCTTTTGGTTTCCATTTGCATGGAATATCTTTTTCCATCCCCTTACTTTCAGTCTGTATGTGTCTCTAGGTCTGAAGTGGGTCTCTTGTAGACAGCATATATATGGGTCTTGTTTTTGTATCCATTCAGCCAGTCTGTGTCTTTTGGTGGGAGCATTTAGTCCATTTACATTTAAGGTAATTATTGATATGTATGTTCCTATTCCCATTTTCTTAATTGTTTTGGGTTCGTTATTGTAGTTCTTTTCCTTCTGTTGTGTTTCTTGCCTAGAGAAGTTCCTTTAGCATTTGTTGTAAAGCTGGTTTGGTGGTGCTGAACTCTCTCAGCTTTTGCTTGTCTGTAAAGGTTTTAATTTCTCCATCAAATCTGAATGAGGTCCTTGCTGGGTAGAGTAATCTTGGTTGCAGGTTTTTCTCCTTCATCACTTTAAGTATGTCCTGCCACTCCCTTCTGGCTTGTAGAGTTTCTGCTGAGAGATCAGCTGTTATCCTGATGGGGATTCCCTTGTGTGTTATTTGTTGTTTTTGCCTTGCTGCTTTTAATATGATTTCTTTGTGTTTAATATTTGACAGTTTGATTAATATGTGTCTTGGTGTATTTCTCCTTGGATTTATTCTGTATGGGACTCTCTGTGCCTCCTGGACTTGATTAACTATTTCCTTTCCCATATTAGGGAAGTTTTCAACTATAATCTCTTCAAATATTTTCTCAGTCCCTTTCTTTTTCTCTTCTTCTTCTGGAACCCCTATAATTCGAATGTTGGTGCGTTCAATGTTGTCCCAGAGGTCTCTGAGACTGTCCTCTGTTCTTTTCATTCTTTTTCTTTATTTTGCTGTGCAGCAGTTATTTCCACTATTTTATCTTCCACCTCACTTATCCGTTCTTCTACCTCAGTTATTCTGCTATTGATCCCATCTAGAGTATTTTTTATTTCATTTATTGTGTTTTTAATCGATGCTTGATTTGTCTTTAGTTCTTCTAGGTCCTTGTTAACTGTTTCTTGCATTTTGTCTATTCTATTTCCCAGATTTTGGATCATCTTCACCATCATTATTCTGAATTCTTTTTCACATAGACTGCCTATTACCTCTTCATTTGTTAGGTCTGGTGGGTTTTTATCTTGCTCCTTCTCCTGCTGTGTGTTTTTCTGTCTTCTCATTTTGCTTATGTTACTGTGTTTGGGGTCTCCTTTTTGCAGGCTGCAGGTTCGTAGTTCCCGTTGTTTTTGGTGTCTGTCCCCAGTGGCTAAGGTTGGTTTAGTGGGTTGTGTAGGCTTCTTGGTGGAGGGGACTACTGCCTGTGTTCTGGTGGATGAGGCTGGATCTTGTCTTTCTGGTGGGCAGGTCCACGTCTGGTGGTGTGTTTTGGGGTGTTTGCAGACTTTTTATGATTTGAGGCAGCCTCTCTGCTAATGGGTGGCGTTGTGTTCCTGTCTTGCTAGTTGTTTGGCATAGGGTGTCCAGCACTGTAGCTTGCTGGTCGTTGAGTGAAGCTGGGTGCTGGTGTTGAGATGGAGATCTCTGGAAGATTTTCGCCGTTTGATATTATGTGGAGCTGGGAGGTCTCTTGTGGACCAGTGTCCTGAAGTTCGCTCTCCCACCTCAGAGGCACAGCACTGATTCTTGGCTACTCAATTTGGGATGATTTGTTGTCTATTCATGTATTCCACAGATGCAGGGTACATGAAGTTGATTGTGGAGCTTTAATCCGCTGCTTCTGAGGCTGCTGGGAGAGGTTTCCCTTTCTCTTCTTTGTTCTCACAGCTCCTGGGTCTCAGCTTTGGATTTGGCCCCGCCTCTGCGTGTAGGTCGCCGGAGGGCGTCTGTTCTTCGCTCAGACAGGACAGGGTTAAAGGAGCATCCTCTTCGGGGACTCTGGCTCACTCAGGCCGGGCGGGAGGGAGGGGCACGGAGTGCGGGGCGAGCCTGCAGCGGCAGAGGTCGGCGTGACGTTGCACCAGCCCGAGGCGCGCCGTGCGTTCTCCCAGGGAAGCCGCCCCTGGATCCCGGGACCCCGGCAGTGGCAGGCTGCACAGGCTCCCGGAAGGGCGGTGTGGACAGTGACCTGCGCTCGCACACAGGCTTCTTGGCGGTGGCAGCAGCAGCCCCAGCGTCCCACGCCCGTCTCTGGGCTCCGCACTTTCAGCCGCGACTCGCGCCCGTCTCTGGAGCTCCTTTACGCGGCGCTCTTAATCCCCTCTCCTCGCGCACCAGGAAACCAAGAGGGAAGAAAAAGTCTCCTGCCTCTTCGGCAGCTCCAGAGTTTTCCCGGACTCCCTCCCGGCTAGCTGTGGCACATTAGCCCCCTTCAGGCTGAGTCCTCGCCGCCAGCCCCAGTCCTCTCCCTGCGCTCTGACCGAAGCCCGAGCCTCAGCTCCAGCGCCGCCCGCCCCGGCGGGGGAGCAGACAAGCCTCTCGGGCTGGTGAGTGCCGCTCGGCACCGCTCCTCTGTGCGGGAATCTCTCTGCTTTGCCCTACCCAGGTATGTGGGGAGTTTCTTGCCTTTTGGGAGGTCTGGGGTCTTCTGCCAGCGTTCAGTAGGTGTTCTGTAGGAGTTGTTCCACGTGTAGCTGTATTTCTGGTGTATCTGTGGGGAGGAAGGTGATCTCCGCGTCTTACTCTTCCGCCATCTTACCCGGAAGTTCCCAGGCTCTGTTTTCACAGTGGAGAAAATAGCTTCTTAAATGACTAACACAGTCATAGCTATGTTTTTTGTCTTCAAAAGAGCATGAGGTATTTTGTTGAATATGTGTGGAAACATGTTTCTGTGTGTATTTAAAATCAAACATTAACAAAAACATAGAAAATGCTTTGTTTTCTTTTCTTGCACTTAGCCCCTTGCATGCCACCTATTTCTAGGTAAAATTACAGAAGTGGGATCATCATGGTACATATATATGGGTGTGCACAGTATCTTAGATAAGGTGTCACATATGTTACACAGATAAAAGCGAGTTATGGGTAAAAATGACATCCTCCCCTCCACCCCATAGTTTTTGAGTCTGCCTGCTAGTTCTGAGAGCAGAGAATGAAAGAAGTTCAAAAAGACAAAATCAATGTATATCTGGAGAACAGGGAAGGATTAGACAATGAAAGAAAATAGGGGCTTCCCTGGTGGCGCAGTTGTTGAGAGTCCGCCTGCCGATGCAGGGGACACGGGTTCGTGCCCCGATCCTGGAAGATCCCACATGCCGCGGAGCAGCTGGGCCCGCGAGCCATGGCCGCGGAGCCTGTGCGTCCGGAGCCTGTGCTCCGCAATGGGAGAGGCCACAGCAGTGAGAGGCCCGCGTACAGCAAAAAAAAAAAAAAAAAGAAAATAGGTGGTTCATGAGAGACGAAAGCCCAGACTGAGTTCTTTGGAAATTTGGGGGTAGTTTTGAGAGACGGGGGGAGACACGAGAAGTCTGGCCACACTCTGGCGTGGAGGGCACTGGAGAGTCAGGAGATGAAGATGTTTAGGATGTTTTTTTCTGGCTTCTGTGATCCGTTTCCCACCTTGAACTTTGCTAAGAGGTTGTAGGGAAGATTTATTTATTTATTTTTCCATATGAATTGATAATTCATATTGTCAGTTTTTCGTGGGTGACTGTGATTCTGTACTGAGATGGACCACAAGGCAAGGCAGCTTTTCTAAAAGGCACCCATCTTCTCCCAGAGCCTCGGAAGATCATGGCTCTGCTGTCACCTTGACCTCCTTGAGTGAGACCCATTTAGACTTTGGAGCTCTGGGACTGTAAGGTAATACATTTGTATTTTAAGCCACTGAGTTTGTGGTAATTTGTTACAGCAGCAGTAAAAAACGAATACAGTGGATGTTCACTATCTCTCTGGAGAATGATTTGCTGTTGGTTGAATGTGTAACTGTGGCTAGTAAGGTCGTATCCCCAGAGCTATACCAGGCTTGGCATGTAGAAACTGACCAGCAGGATCGACAAGGCTTTATTGAATGAGTGAGTGAATGAATGAATGATGATGACGTTTATATGCTTTTGACTTTATTGCTTCTTTGATGTAGGCAATGGCTGGAATCAAAATACTGGAGTTCTCAGCCATGTAGGTAATGCTTGGGGTGTCCCCGGTCAGATCTACACATGTATTTTGACCATCACCATCCAGCCTCTGGACACCAGGAAGTGGCAATCTTCTGTGTTCCCTTTCTTTTCTATGATTTAACAGTCATACCTTGTTACTTGGTCAGGGTCATATACTTAGATTTCACCTCTGACTAAAGTCTCAAGTTTAGATTTTAAGCACGCAGGGGTCTGTGGGGCATAAAAATAAGTAAAATGAATAAAACTAAAAATTTCATAAAATTGTTAGTGTGATTAATCAAATAAATGTTATTTTTTCTTTAGCCAATCAATTTCTAATGGAAATGTAATACGTGTTTTTAAATGTAAAGAATTATCCTTAGGCTACCAATTTTTCTTTATTTCTATAGAAAATAGAAATAGTGAACTTAGAGCCAAATTGCAGGAAGTTATGTTCAGTTCAGCTCAATTTATTACATATTTAATGGGCGTTGATTATTTTCAGGGCTTGAGCTCAGAGAAGGATTAAAGGCACCTGTCCTTGCCCAGGAGCACGTCAGGCTAGTGCCAGATCTAGACACACTGGGTCTTCTAAAAAGTCTGCTTTCTGTGGACACTGACCACACGTCAGCCTAGGGCAGCCCTGCTCAGTCAAAATTCAGAATAGTCAGCAAGAGGCAGAGGTGGAAGTCTTCAGAAAACCCACTAGTAATTGAAAATGTTTCTATTATCTACTGTTGCTTCACTGAAGCACCCCAAGACTTAGTGGTTTAAAACAACAGCTGCTTTATGACCCCCTGCAGTTCTGTGAGCTGGCAGGGTTCAGCTTGGTGGTTCTAATGTCTGTGTCCTTTGGTTGCACTCAGATGGCCAGTGGGTCCTCCAGGTTCCACGTGGCAGGAGGCGTCGGCCTCTCTCCCTCTCCTAGTCTCAGGCCTCTTGTCTTCACTTGACCTCTTCCCTTCTTGAAAGGGAAATGAAAAGGACCTCATGGTTCTCTAGAGTTAATCCAGACCCCCGGTGGACCTTTGTAAACTGAGCTGAGGTGGTCAGACTTTACCCTCCAGGCAACGGCGAACCAGACCGGACTTTGAAGCAGGGGAGTGGCATGATTAGAGCTGCTCTCAAAAGTTCCCTCCGATGAGGAAATAAAAAAACAAAGTGTTTGACCAAGCAGTTCACAGAGGGTGGAAGGAAGCAGGGGGGAGGGGAAGAAGAGGGGGTAATTATAACCGGCCAAGAAAATTCGCAAGTAATTTGAAAATGTGAAACCCCTAGGATAGAAGTAAGCAGCTCCTATGAAATAGATTCTCTCCTATTCATGTTTAAACATGAAATACTAATCACAGTCGGCTGGGAGGGACAGATACCTCAATAGAAAATTGAAATTAACAGTTAGTTCTTACTGAGCATTTATCATGGGACTTTCTGAGCCTTTTTCACATATTAACTCGTATGATCCACGCAACGATTTTATGAAGCAGATTCTGTTTTGCGTCCATCTTTCAGACCAAAAAAAAAATGAGGCACAGAGAGGCGTTAGTTGATTTTCCCAGGGTCATTTAACTAGTAGTTGACCGAACTGGTGGTTGAATTTAGGCAGCTTGGGCTCTCAAACACAGCCCTGTGCTGCCACCTTGTGGTTGAAGTTGGGAAGTGCAATAATAGAGGTGTGCCCCCGCCAGTCCGCCTCGGGACTTCAGAGCAGGCTCCCTGGAGGATGTGACCTTGAAGCAGAAATTAGGAAGGTTGGGCTGGAAGGCATTCCAGGCAGAGGCAGCAACACACTGCAAGGCACAAAGGCTACAGTCAAGGCGCCGTGCGTGGGTAACATGACAAATCTGCCCATCTTTTCCTTTTCTTCTGGGAGAAGATCCTTGTATATTTCTAGGACTGAAAGCGAAACCGGCCCTCCCACAGGGTCTCAGAACTTCCTGACGAGGTTGGGATACTGGGGTTACCAGTGCACAGAAGGCCGTTTTGGAAAATGTGCACGTGAATGTGGAGAGAAAGAGCCCATTCTTAGTGTCATATAGCTTTGTCAAGTGGAAAACCAGGGATGTGAAGGGAAGAGAATCAACCCTCCTCCCCAGGACCCCCAGCCTTTGTCTTTTGTCACAGACACGCTGCAGCCTCGGTGACACTTGCTCTATTTCCCCTGCTTCCTCGGAGGAGTGTGCAGTGTGGTGGGCTAACGTGGGGCTGCCAGGGGGAACCTTACATTGAGAGTCCATGTGCTGCCAGCCTGAAAGTTCCACGAGGTTATTTTAGGCCAACAAGTTTGGACACGTGGATCAGTAGCCTTGACAAGAGTTTTTGGCCAAGACAGGAAACTGGGTGCTCTGGGTGGGATTAGATCAGGGAGGTCTTTTTTGGAGCCAAAGGGTCAATACCAGTTGACCTGTGAGAATGACCAGTCTTGTCATTTCCTGTGCGTATTATCCCCAAGTGTTTTGGGTCTCGGGTCTTGACAAAAGGATGACTGTAAGGCATTGTTATGAGCTGAAATGTGTCCTCCCCACAAAATTCATATATTCATGTCCCGACCCTAATACCTGAGAATGAACTGTACTTGGACATAGGATCTCTAAAGAGATAATTAAGGTTAAATGAGGTCATCAGGGTGGGCCTTAATCCAATATGACTGGTGTCCTAAGAACAGGAGATTAGGACACAATACCCCAAGAGGAAAGACCATGTAAAGACACTGTAAGGAGGTGGCCATCTGCCAGCTCCTGGGAGAAGTCTCAGCAGACATCAACCACGCTGGCACCTTGATCTTAGACTTCTAGCCTCCAGAACTGTGAGACAATAAATTTTTGTTTTTTAAGTTACCCAGTTTGTGGTACTCTGTTATGGCAGCCCAAGCAAATTAATACAGGCATCTTTGTGAAATGATAACTCACAGTGATAATGAGTGAATAATGTGAATAGTTTCTCTGACAGACTCTAGGTCATCTAATGCCTAACATTTTATCCCATTGATGGGGTAGCTTAGGGAGCTTTACTGCCATTAACCCTTTTTCTGTCAGTGTCAAGACCTCATCCGGAGTTTGCAAGGGCAGGTCATTTAGAGCAAGGGTTAGAAACCATGGCTCATGGGCCAAATCTGACCTGTCACCTGCTTTTATTTGGCCCATGAGCTAAGATCAGTTTTTACATCTTAATTGGTTGGAAGAAAATCAAGGGAAAATAATATTTTTTGATGTGAAAAGTATATGAAATTCAAATTTCAGTGTCATCAAGTTTCACTGGAACCCAGAGTTTCCCATTCAGGCGGTTGTCATCTGTGGACTCTTGTGCTACAATGGCAGAGTTGAGTAGTTGCGACGTAGACCCTATGACCTGCAACGCCTAAAAAATTTACTATCTGGCACTTTGCAGAAAAAGTTTGCCACCCCCTGATCTGAGTACAGCATCAGTCAGTGACTAAAAGATGGCTTTTCCTGGGATAGTTGTTTTCTTCCACAGACCACATGGCTTCAGGACAGAGGCAGGAGTGGGGCTTGAGCAAAATGAGCCTGGAAGAGTCGGCAGGGGTTGGGCCACCCAGGGCTTGGGGATTTGTTAAGAATTTTGCCTTTATCCAAACACCAGTGGGAAGCCATAACTGTGCAGTAAATATTACTCCTCCAGGACAACTAGGCCAGGTGCTTAAAAATCACTTATTGAACTGATCTAAGAGGAGAAAAATCCTTTCTTACACCTGACTTTTGGATGGATTCTTGACAAGAGATGAATTTTTCTCCACCATTTGTGCAGTGAACTGCCAGAAAACAGACGGCAGTTCTAAGAATAGTGCTGCAGATGCACTGTGGTGTGTGGGTGGGTGAGTGGAGGGGGAAGGACCACTTCTCCAGGATGCCTGCAGACCCCTCACTCTGTCCAGCAGCTTTTGACTACAGTCTCAGCCCAGGTGGAGATACATCCCCTCCTGACCCCTAAAATCCCACTGTGCTGTCTGGGTGAAAGTGAGCTGTTTCCCCTAACTGATAACCCCTGGCTGACTGTTGAGAACCATTTTCTTGAGAACCATTATATATGTATATATACATATGTATATGTAATGATTCTTAAGAAAAAAAATGCATGTGCACGCACACACACACTCACACACACGAGGATCTGAAGGACAGAGAGAAAACTGCCTTATAGGAATTCACAGACTCTTCATGCATTGAAAGCTTGCATAGACTCTAATACATTACTTTCTTTCCTTGGGGCAAAGCCAATGTTTAAGAAGAGTTTGCAACTTTGGGATACCAGTTTTAGGTAGAAAAACCACAGGTTAATGTCTAGAAGGCTGATGCAATTAAAGATGAAGATTCTTTAAAGAGAAAGACACTCTTGTGTGCCTGATGTAATGAACAACCGAGCAACGCAGCGTGGGTAAGGCACAGCTAGCTCACATTTGCTAGAAATAAGCTTTGTGGTTTTAGAACGCTGCTTGGTTCAGTTTCTCCACTGGTTTTGAAAAATAACAATGTTTGCTTATACCAGGGGTGGCGTGGGAACCTTTGTTTAAGTGGGTGGAACAAACTGCAGATTGTTGGGCCAGTGATGAGACGTATTGGTCTCAAATGTCAAGAAATATCAACATTTTTCCTCTTCTCACATTACTCCCCCCAGTTATAAGACATTAATTTTTATTGCCTTCAGGTACAATAGGGGAGGCCTCAAAAGAGCTTTCATACGACATGGGAGTCTCACTGGTTGATTATTCTCTAACAAATGCCTTTAACCATTGTCAGCTTTCTTCAGTCTTACTACTCAGCTATTTCTATTTAGTAAGTAGCAGAATAGGGGGAGACCTTCAAGATGGCGGAAGATTAAGGCGGAGATCACCTTCCTCCCCACAAATACATCAGGAATACATCTACACGTGGAACAACTCCTACAGAACACCTACTGAATGCTGGCAGAAGACCTCAGACCCCCCAAAAGGCAAGAAACTCCCCATGTACTTGGGTGGGGCAAAAGAAAAAAGAATAAACAGAGACAAAAGAATAGGGACGGGACCTGCACCAGTGGGAGGGAGCCGTGAAGGAGGAAAGGTTTCCACACACTAGAAGCCCCTTCGCGGGCGGAGACTGCGGGTGGCGGAGCGGGGAAGCTTCGGAGCCACGGAGGAGAGCGCAGCCACAGGGGTGCGGAGGGCAAAGCGGAGAGATTCCCGCACAGAGGATCGGTGCCGACCGGCACTCACCAGCCCAAGAGGCTTGTCTGCTCACCCGCCGGGGCGGGCGGGGCTGGGAGCTGAGGCTCGGGTTTCAGTCGGAGCGCAGGGAGAGGACTGGGGTTGGCGGCGTGAACACAGCCTGCAGGGGGTTAGTGCGCCACGGCTGGCCGGGAGGGAGTCCAGGAAAGTCTGGAGCTGCCGAAGAGACAAGAGACTTTTTCTTCCCTCTTTGTTTCCTGGTGTGCGAGGAGAGGGGATTAAGAGCGCCGCTTAAAGGAGCTCCAGAGACGGGTGCGAGCCGCGGCTAACAGCGCGGAACGCAGAGACGGGCACGGGATGGTGGGGCTGCTGCTGGCGCCACCAAGAAGCCTGTGTGCAAGCACAGGTTACTCTCCACACCCCGCCTTCCGGGGAGCCTGTGAGCCCACCACTGCCAGGGTCCCGGGATCCAGGGACAACTTCCCTGGGAGATCGCAAGGCGCGCCCCAGGCTGGTGCAACATCACGCCGGCCTCTGCCGCCGCAGCCTCGCCCCGCATCCGTACCCCTCCGGCCTGAGTGAGCCGGAGTCCCCGAATCAGCTGCTCCTTTAACCCCGTCCTGTCTGAGCGAAGAACAGACGCCCTCAGGCGACCTACACACAGAGGCGGGGCCAGATCCAAAGCTGAACCACGGGAACTGTGCGAACAAAGAAGAGAAAGGGAAATCCCTCCCAGCAGCCACAGGAGCAGAGGATTAAATCTCTACTATCCACTTGAGGTACCCTGCGGAATACCCGAATAGACAACAAATCATCCCAAATTGAGGAGGTGGACTTTGGGAGCAACGATATATATATATATCCTTTTTTTTCTTTTTGTGAGTGTGTAAGTGTATGCGTCTTTGTGTGGTTTTGTCTGGATAGCTTTGCTTTTACCATTTGTCCTAGGGTTCTGTCTGTCCGTTTCCTTTAGTTTTTTAAATATAATTTTTAGTGCTTGTTATAATTGGTGGATTTGTTTTTTGGTTTCGTTGCTCTCTTTTTTCTTTCTTTCTATTTTCCTTATTTTTATTCTTTTTCAATTTTTTAAATAATTAGTTTTTAAAAAATATTAATAACATCATTTTATTTTTTTCTTTCTTTCTTTTTTCTCCCTTTTCTTCTGAGCCGTGTGTCTGACAGGGTCTTGGTGCTCTGGCCGGGTGTCAGGCTTGTGCCTCTGAGGTGGGAGAGCTGAGTTCAGGACATTGGTCTACCAGAGGCCTCCCAGCTCCATGTAATATCAAACAGCGAAAGCTCTCACAGAGATCTCCATCTCAGTGCTAAGACCCAGCTCCCCTCAACGACCAGCAAGCTACAGTGCTGGACAACCCATGCCAAACAACTAGCAAGACAGGAACACAACCCCATTCATTAGCAGAGAGGCTGCCTAAAATCATAATAAGGTCACAGACACCCCAAAACACACCACCAGACGTGGACCTGCCCACCAGAAAAACAAGACCCAGCCTCATCTACCAGAGTACAGGCACCAGTCCCCTCCACCAGGAAGCCTACACAACCCACTGAACCAACCTTAGCCACTGGGGGCAGACACCAGAAACAACGAGAACTACGAACCTGCAGCCTGCGAAAAGGAGAAACCCAAACACAGTAAGTTAAGCAAAATGAGAAGACAGAGAAACACACAGCAGATGAAGGAGCAAGGTAAAAACGCACCAGACCAAACAAATGAAGAGGTAATAGGCAGTCTACCTGAAAATGAATTCAGAATAATAATAGTAAAGGTGATCAAAAAACTTGGAAATAGAATGAAGAAAATACAGGAAACATTTAACAAGGAACTACAAGAACTAAAGAGCAAACAAACTGATGGAAAAGAAAATAGATGAAATTAAAAATTCTCTAGAAGAAATCAATAGCAGATTAACTGAGGCAGAAGAACGGATAGGTGAACTGGAAGATAAAATAGTGGAAATAACTACTGTAGAGCAGAATAAAGAAAAAAGAATGACAAGAATTGAGGACAGTCACAGAGACGTCTGGAACAACATTAAACACACCAACATTCAAATTATAATGGTCCCAGATGAAAAAGAGAAAAAGAAAGGGACTGGGAAAATATTTGAAGAGATTATAGTTGAAAACTTCCCTAATATGGGAAAGGAAATAGTTAATCAAGTCCAGGAAGCACAGAGAGTCCCATACAGGATAAACCCAAGGAGAAACATGCCAAAACATATATTAATCAAACTATCAAAAATTAAATACAAAGAAAAAATATTAAAAGCAACAAAGGAAAAACAACAAATAACATACAAGGGAATCCCCATAAAGTTAACAGCTGATCTTTCAGCAGAAACTCTGCAGGCCAGAAGGGAGTGGCAGGACATATTTAAAGTGATGAAAGGTAAAAAAAACTGGCAACCAAGATTACTCTACCCAGCAAAGATCTCATTCAGATTTGATGGACAAATTAAAACCTTTACAGACAAGCAAAAGCTAAAGAATTCAGCACCACCAAAACAGCTCTACAACAAATACTGAAGGAACTTCTCTAAGCAGGAAACAAAAGAGAAGGAAAAAACCTACAAAAACAAAACCAAAACAATTAAGAAAATGGTACTAGGAACATACATATCGATAATTACCTTAAATGTAAATGGATTAACTGCTCCAACCAAAAGACGGAGACTGGCTGAATGGACACAAAAACAAGACCCATACATATGCTGTCTACAAGAGACCCACTTCAGACCTAGGGACACATAAAGACTGAAAGTGAGGGGGTGGAAAAAGATATTCCATGCAAATGGAAATCAAAAGCAAGCTGGGGTAGAAATTCTCATATCAGACAAAATACACTTTAAAATAAAGACTATTACAAGAGACAAAGCAGGACACTACATGATGATCAAGGGATCAATCCAAGAAGAAGATATAACAATTGTAAATATTTATGCATCCAACATAGGAGCACCTCAATACATAAGGCAAATGCTAGCAGCCATAAAAGGGGAAATCGACAGTAACACAATCATAATAGGGGACATTAACACCCCACTTTCACCAGTGGACAAATCATCCAAAATGAAAATAAATAAGGAAACACAAGCTTTAAATGATACATTGAACAAGATGGATTTAATGGATATTTATAGGACATTCCATCCAAAAACAACAGAATACGCTTTCTTCTCAAGTGCTCATGGAACATTCACCAGGATAGATCATATCTTGGGTCACAAATCAAGCCTTGGTAAATTTAAGAAAATTGAAATTGTATCAAGTATCTTTTCTGACCACAACACTATGAGACTAGATATCAATTACAGGAAAAAATCTGTAAAACCTACAAACACATGAAGGCTAAACAAAACACTATTTAATAACCAAGAGATCACTGAAGAAATCAAAGGGGAAATCAAAAAATACCTAGAAAAAAATGACAATGAAAACACAACAACCCAAACCCTATGGGATTCAGCAAAAGCAATTCTAAGAGGGAAGTTTATAGCAATACAATCCTACCTCAAGGAACAGGAAACATCTCAAATAAACAACCTAACCTTACACCTAAAGCAATTAGAGAAAGAAGAAGAAGAAAAAAAAAACCCCAGGGTTAGCAGAAGGAAAGAAATCATAAAGATCAGATTAGAAATAAATGAAAAAGAAATGAAGGAAACAATAGCAAAGATCAATAAAACCAAAAGCTTGTTTTTGAGAAGATAAAAAAAATTGATAAATCATTAGCCAGACTCATCAAGAAAAAAAGAGAGAAGACTCAAATCAACAGAATTAGAAATGAAAAAGGAGAAGTAACAACTGACACTGCAGAAATATAAAGTATCATGAGAGATTACTACAAGAAACTCTATGCCAATAAAATGGACAACATGGAAGAAATGGACAAGTTCTAAGAAAAGCACAACCTTCCAAGACTGAACCAGGAAAAAATAGAAAATATAAACAGACCAATCACAAGCACTGAAATTGAGACTGTGATTAAAAATCTTCCAACAAACAAAAGCTCAGGACCGGATGGCTTCACGTGTGAATTCTCTCAAATATTTGGAGAAGAGCTAACACCTGTCCTTCTCAAACTCTTCCAAAATATAGCAGAGGGAGGAACACTCCCAAACTCATTCTACGAAGCCACCATCACCCTGATACCAAAACCAGAAAAATATGTCACAAAGAAAGAAAACTACAGGCCAATATATCTGATGAACATAGATGCAAAAATCCTCAACAAAATACTGGCAAACAGAGTCCAACAGTACGATAAAAGGATCATACACCATGATCAAGTGGGGTTTATCCCAGGAAGCAAGGATTCTTCAATATATGCAAATCAATCAATGTGATACACCATATTAACAAACTGAAGGATAAAAACCATATGATCATCTCAATAAATGCAGAAAAGGCTTTTGACAAAATTCAACCCTGATTTATGATAAAAACCCTCCAGAAAGTAGGCATAGAGGGAACTTACCTCAACATAATACAGGCGATATATGAAACACCCACAGTCAACGTTGTTCTCAACAATGAAAATTGAAACCATTTCCACTAAGATCAGGAACAAGACAAGGTTGCCCACTCTCACCATTATTATTCAACATAGTTTTGGAAGTTTTAGCCACAGCAATCAGAGAAGAAAAGGAGATAAGAGGAATCCAGTCGGAAAAGAAGAATTAAAGCTGTCACTGTTTGCAGATGACATGATGCTATACATAGAGAATCCTAAAGACTCTACTAGAAAACTACTAGAGCTCATCAATGAATTTGGTAAAGAAGCAGGATACAAAATTAATGCACAGAAATCTCTTGCATTCCTATACACTAATGGTGAAAAATCTGAAAGAGAAATTAAGGAAACACTCTCATTTACCACTGCAACAAAAAGAATAAAATACCTAGGAATGAATCTACCTAAGGAGACAAAACACCTATATGCAGAAAACTATAAAACACTGATGAAAGAAATTAAAGATGATACAAACAGATGGAGAGATATACCATGCTCCTGGATTGGAAGAATCAATACTGTGAAAATGACTCTACTACCCAAAGCAATCTACAGATTCAATGCAATCCCTATCAAACTACCAATGGCATTTTTCACAGAACTAGAACAAAAAATTTCATAATTTGTATGGAAACACAAAAGACCTGGAATAGCCAAAGCAATCTTAAGAAAGAAAAATGGAGCTGGAGGAATCAGGCTCCCGGACTTCACAGTATACTACAAAGCTACAGTCATCAAGACAGTATGGGGCTTCCCTGGTGGCACAGTGGTTGAGAGTCCACCTGCCGATGCAGGGGACACGGGTTCATGCCCCGGTCCAGGAAGATCCCACATGCCGCAGAGCGGCTAGGACCGTGAGCCATGGCCTCTGAGCCTGTGCGTCTGTAGGCTGTGCTCCACAACAGGAGAGGCCACAACAGTGAGAGGCCCGGGTACTGCAAAAAACAAAAACAAAAAACCAAAAAAAACCCCAACAAGGACAGTATGGTACTGGCACAAAAACAGAAATATAGATCAATGATACAGGATAGAGAGCCCAGACATAAACCCATGCACATATGGTCACCTTATTTTTGATAAAGGAGGCAAGAATATAGAATGGAGAAAAGACAGCCTCTTGAAGAAGTGGTGCTGGGAAAACTGGACAGCTACATGTAAAAGAATGAAATTAGAACACTCCCTAACACCATGCACAAAAATAAACTGAAAATGGATTAAGACCTAAATGTAAGGCCAGACACTATAGAACTCTTAGAGGAAAACATAGGCAGAACACACTATGACATCAATCACAGCAAGATCCTTTTTGACTCACCTCCTAGAGAAATGGAAATAAAAACAAAAATAAATAAATGGGACCTAATGAAACTTAAAAGGTTTTGCATAGCAAAGGAAACCATAAACAAGGCGAAAAGACAACCCTCAGAATGGGAGAAAATATTTGCAAAGGAAGCAACTGACAAAGGATTAATCTCAAAAATTTACAAGCAGCTCATGCAGCTCAGTATCAAAAAAACAAACAACCCAATCCAAAAATGGGCAGAAGACCTACATAGACATTTCTCCAAAGAAGATATACAGATTGCCAACAAACACATGAAAGAATGCTCAACATCACTAATCATTAGAGAAATACAAATCAAAACAACAATGAGGTATCACCTCACACCAGCCAGAATGGCCATCATAAAAAAATCTAGAAACAATAAATGCTGGATACGGTGTGGAGAAAAGGGAACCCTCTAGCACTGTTGGTGGAAATGTAAATTGATACAGCCACTATGGAGAACAGTATGAAGGTTCCTTAAAAAACTAAAAATAGAACTACCATATGACCCAGCAATCCCACTACTGGGCATATACCCTGAGAAAACCATAGTTGAAAAAGTGTCATGTACCACAATATTCCTTGCAGCTCTATTTACAATTTCCAGGATATGGAAGCAACCTAAGTGTCCACTGACAGATGAATGGATAAAGAAGATGTGGCAGATATATACAATAGAATATTATTCAGCCATAAAAAGAAACAAAATTGACTTATTTGTAGTGAGGTGGATGGACCTAGTGTCTGTCACACAGAGCGAAGTAAGTCAGAAAGGGAAAAACAAGTACCGTATGCTAACACATATATATATATATATAGAATCTAAAAAAAAAAAAGAAGGCTCTGAAGAACCTAAGGGCAGGACAAGATTAAAGACACAGACATAGAGAATGGACTTGAGGACACAGGGAGAGGGAAGGGTAATCTGGATGAAGTGAGAGTGGCATGGACTTATATATACTACCAAATGTAAAATAGATAGCTAGTGGGAAGCAGCCTCATAGCACAGGGAGATCAGCTCGGTGCTTTGTGACCACCTAGAGGGGTGGGATAGGGAGGGTGGGAGGGAGATGCAAGAGGGAGGAGATATGGGGATATATGTGTATGTATAGCTGATTCACTTTGTTTTAAAGCAGAAACTAACACACAATTGTAAAGGAATTATACTCCAATAAAGGTGTTAAAAAAATTAAGTAGCAGAATAAAGAGGTGAAACGAACTCTCCTGCCACTGACAAACACTCACGTGACTACACCTCCACATTGTTCCTAAAGGGAGTGATCTTTCTTCCATGGCTGCTGGTGGTGGCTGGAGTCTGAGTCCTGGGAGCCGAGGTAGAGACCAGAGAGTGGGCTGGAGGTGAGAGCCTGGTTAAACATAGATTCTCTTGTGATGTTAATGGATCAGGACCGGACTGCCTCACTCCCAGGGGTGACTATCTGATATCCGACTTTCAAAAGAAAGTTCTGGAATAGTAAAATGTGGAACAGTGCCATTTTCTGACACTTTTTCTGCTAAAGTTCATGGGAAGATTCGCTTTTGCTGAATACTGTTGATATTTTTAATTTTCTCATTATTTCAAACAGTATCTAAAGGGAGTGGCTAGGAAATTGTTCCTCTGTTGTTTATTGTTTGTCAGTAACATTATATTCTGTGCTCATTTATTAATTTGGAAATCCTTAAGTCCTGGAAACTTTCTTAGGGAACCTAGAAAAGAAGTGGGAGAAATATGTCCTGGAGTCTGTGCAAAGGGATTCTAAGTGAGGCTTCACGGGCCAGTCCAGAGATGTGGAATTCCTCTGTGCCTTGTTCCTACTTTGTTCTGTTAGTTCCTACATGATAAAAGTTTGTTTCTATTTATCTTTAGGTGAAAGCAACCTAAATGTCCATCAAGAGATGAATGGATAAAGATGTGAAATATATATGTATATATCTCAGTGGAATATTACTCAGCCATAAAAAAGAATGAAAACTTTGCCATTTTCAGCAACATGAATGGACCTGAGGAGTATTATACTTAGTGAAATAAGACAGGAAAGGGCAAATACTGTATGTTTTCACTTATGTGTGGAATCTAAAAAATAAACTAATGTAATAAAACAGAAAGAGGCTCACAGATACAGAAAACAAACTAGTGGTTACCAGTGGAGAGAGGGGAGGAGTGAGGGGCAAGATAGGCGAAGGGAATTAAGAAGCACAAATCCTATGAATAGAATAAATAAGTCACAAGGATGTAATATACAGCACAGGGAATATAGCCAGTATTTTATAGTAACTTTATATGGAGTATAATCTATAAAAATATTGAATCATGATGTTGTATACCTGAAACTAATATAGCATTGTAAGTCAACTATATTTCAACTGAAAAAGAAAACACGCCTTGGCTCACCCTGTGGAGATTAATTAGGTTTAGCACCTGTATTTGCACAAGTTTTGCCACTGTATCAAATAACCACTTGGCTTCAAACAACACACATCTATTCTCTTACAGTTCCGGCAGCCAGAAGTCTGAAATCAGCCTCACTGGGTTCACATCAAGGTGTTGGCAGTGCTGGGTCATCCTGGAGGCTCTGGGGGGAGAATCAACTTCTCTGCCTTTTCCAGTTTCTGGAGGCCTCTTTCATTCCTTGACTTATAACCCCTTCCTGGAATCACTGCAACCTCTTGCTTCCATGGTCACATCACTTTCTTCCTCCTCTGTAGTGAAGTCTCCTCTGCCTCCTTTTCATAAGGCCATTTGAGATTACACTTAGGACCTGCCCTGATATCCAGGATAACCTTCCCATCTCAAAACACTAAAACACATCTGCAAAGTCCCTTTTGCCATGTAAGGTCACATTCATAGGTTCCAGAGATCAGGACCCGAACATCTTTGGGGCCATTATTCAGCAGACCACACCACATTTTCTTTGATATTAGTCAAACTGGATGACTCAGGGGATCTTGTTTAGTCCAGGAGGAAAACTTAAAAGCTCTGAAAATATTTGCAAAATATAAGACCTACCCCAAAAGCAAATGTTTTAGCTTTAGGAAGTGTTATTTGGTCAGAGAAAATGCTTCCTTTAGAATTCTTTAGGAATTCTACCTGTTAGTAAACAAAACATTTGTTTGCTGAAAATACATTTTGAGTAGCAGCTTTTTATTATACTTCACATTTTAATTTTATGTATCATCACAATTGGCACTGTCATGATGACTTCTGGTAATTTCTGCCAGCCTTGTAGGATAGGTGTTTTCCTTAGCGTTTCCTCATTTCTGGAACTCCTTTTTCCCATTGATCACGAGTCCATGGAACTTTGGGCTTTGTCAAAGTTCTGTTTTGCTCACACGAGCTTGTGCAGGGAACACACTCAGCTGAAGAAAAAGGCTGCTGGATTTTGGAGGAGTATTAATTCCCTCCATGTCAGAAAGAGTCCTAGAGAACATGGTGGAATTGTTGAAGGAGGTGGATGCATGTTTCACAGTAGGTGAGTGGAGTTGTTTCAGGGCTGATCAGCAAGTGGGGCTGTACTCCAACCAGCTGACCAACTCGGGGTCAGCCACTTGCCTTCTTTAACCTTGGGTTCCTTACTATAAAGCAAAGGATTTGGCTAGGTTGTCTGTAAGTTGCCTTCCTCCTTTCCCATGTTGGGATGCTTTTCAGTTAAGTCTACCCTTAAACGTTTCTCCTCTTTGTGATGAAGGCCTCTGTGAGGTCTTCGAGGTCATTATTGAGGTTCTTCTTTTGGGACTTTGCTCCTTGAGACCCCCAGAGCAATGAGGATCGCACTCAAAGTGCGAAGCAAACCAATAGACCCAGGACATAAACAAAAGAAACAAAAGAAAGGAGAGAGAGTGTTTCAAAGCTCTGAGAAGTCATTATTTCTATGCTCCTTGACCTGTGTGATGAAAGGGGATGATTATACTGTATGAATGAAATTCATACTTCTCAGTGACCTGGTCCAGCCCTGTAAACCACACAGTTTACACTATAGGCAGAACATCCAACCCTCATTCACTAACCATAGGCCACAGTGCATGTATTATATGGTGTGAGCCAGTGATTGTTTTGTTCCTTAGGTTCTAACTCAGTCTGCAGTGGGATTCTCCAAGGTCTGCAGTCTTCACCTGGGTTTCTGACAATATCAGGGATATGTGTACAGCTAGAGTGTGTTTTTATGGTCACCCTACTCTCCTACGTTTTCATCATATCCAGGTTTCTGTCAGTTTATTTATATTGACTTTTTTTTTTTTTTTTTTTTTTTTTAGTTTTAGGTTCATAGCAAAATTGAGAAGAAGGTGCAGAAAATTCCCATATTCATCCCCACCCCCACCCCAAAGAGGTTTCCTCACCATCAACATCCCGCTCAGAATGGTACCTTTGTTACAAGTGACAAACCTACATCGACACATCATAATCACCTAATCAACCAAAGTCCGTTGTTTACACTAGGGTTCATTCTATGGGTTTGGACAAATGTATAATGAAATTAATCCATTATTATGGTATCATACAGAGTATTTTCTTCTTTTTTTTCCAGATTCTTTTTTTTTTAATTTTTGAATTTTATTTAATTTATTTTTTTTATACAGCAGGTTATTATTAGTCATCAATTTTATACACATCAGTGTATACATGTTAATCCCAATCGCCCAATTCATCACACCACCATCCCCACCCCACCATGGCTTTCTCCCCTTCGTGTCCATATGTTTTTTCTCTACATCTGTGTCTCAACTTCTGCCCTGCAAACCAGTTCATCTGTACCATTTTTCTAGGTTCCTCATACATGCGTTAATATATGATATTTGTTTTTATCTTTCTGACTTACTTCTCTCTGTATGGCAGTCTCTAGATCCATCCACGTCTCAACAAATGACCCAGTTTCGTTCCTTTTTATGGCTGAGTAACATTCCATTGTATATATGTACCACATCTTCTTTATCCATTCGTCTGTCAGTGGGCATTTAGGTTGCTTCCATGACCTGGCTATTGTAAATAGTGCTGCAATGAACATTGGGGTGCATGTGTCTTTTTGAATTATGGTTTTCTCTGGGTATATGCCCAGTAGTGGGATTGCTGGATCATATGGTTCTATTTTTCATTTTTTAAGGAACCTCCATACTGTTCTCCATAGTGGCTCTTTCAATTTACATTCCCACAAACAGTGCAAGAGTGTTCCCTTTTCTCCACACCCTCTCCAGCATTTGTTGTTTGTAGAGTTTCTGATGATGCCCATTCTAACTGGTGTGAGGTGATACCTCATTCTAGTTTTGATTTGCATTTCTCTAATAATTAGTGATGTTGAGCAGCTTTTCATGTGCTTCTTGGCCATCTGTATGTCTTCTTTGGAGGAATGTCTATTTAGGTCTTCTTCCCATTTTTGGATTGGGTTGTTTGTTTCTTTAATATTGAGCTGCATGAGCTGTTTATATATTTTGGATATTAATCCTTTGTCTGTTGATTCATTTGCAAATATTTTCTCCCATTCTGAGGGTTGTCTTTTCATCTTGTTTATGGTTTCCTTTACTGTGCAAAAGCTTTTAAGTTTCATTAGGTCCTATTTGTTTATTTTTGTTTCTATTTCCATTACTGTAGGAGGTGGATCAAAAAAGATCTTGCTGTGATTTATGTCAAAGAGTGTTCTTCCTACGTTTTCCTCTAAGAGTTTTATAGTGTCCGGTCTTACATTTAGGTCTCTAATCCATTTTGAGTTTATTTTTGTGTATGGTGTTAGGGAGTGTTCTAATTTCATTCTTTTACATGTAGCTGTTCAGTTTTCCCAGCACCACTTATTGAAGAGACTGTTTTTTCTCCATTGTATAGCCTTGCCTCCTTTGTCATAGATTAGTTGACCATAGGTGTGTGGGTTTATCTCTGGGCTTTCTATCTTGTTCCATTGATCTATGTTTCTGTTTTTGTGCCAGTACCATGTTGTCTTGATTACTGTAGCTTTGTAGTATAGTCTGAGGTCAGGGAGTCTGATTCCTCCCACTCCATTTTTTCCCTCAAGACTGCTTTGGCTATTCGGGGTCTTTTGTGTCTCCATACAAATTTTAAGATTGTTGCTTCTAGTTCTGTAAAAAATGCCAGTGGTAATTTGATAGGGATTGCATTGAATCTGTAGATTGCTTTCAGTAGTATAGTCATTTTCACAGTATTGATTCTTCCAATCCAAGAGCATGGTATATCTCTCCATCTGTTTGTATCATCTTTAATTTCTTTCATCAGTATCTTATAGTTTTCTGCATACAGGTCTTTTGTCTCTCTAGATAGGTTTATTCCTAGGTATTTTATTCTTTTTGTTGCAGTGGTAAATGGGAGTGTTTCCTTAATTTCTCTTTCAGATTTTTCACCATTAGTGTATAGGAATGCAAGAGATTTCTGTGCATTAATTTTGAATCCTACAACTTTACCAAATTCAATGATTAGCTCTAGTAGTTTTCTGGTGGCATATTTAGGATTCTCTATGTATAGTATCATGTCATCTGCAAACAGTGACAGTTTTACTACTTCTTTTCCAACTTGTATTCCTTTTATTTCTTTTACTTCTCTGATTGCTGTGGCTAAAACTTCCAAAACTATGTTGAATAATAGTGGTGAAAATGCACATCCTTGTCTTGTTCCTGATCTTAGAGGAAATGTTTTCAGTTTTTCACCATTGAGAATGATGTTTGATGTGGGTTTGTCATATATGGCCTTTATTATGTTGAGGTAGGTTCCCTCTATGCCGTCTTCCTGGAGAGTTTTTATCATAAATGGGTGTTGAATTTTTTCAAAAGCTTTTTCTGCATCTATTGAGATTATCATGTGTTTTTTATCCTTCAATTTGTTAATATGGTGTATCACATTGATTGATTTGCATATATTGAAGAATCCTTGCATTCCTGGGATAAATCCCACTTGATCATGGTGTATGATCCTTTTAATGTGTTGTTGGATTCTGTTTGCTAGTATTTTGTTGAGGATTTTTGCATCTATATTCATCAGTATTATTGGTCTGTAATTTTCTTTTTTTACAGTATCTTTGTCTGGTTTTGGTGTCAGGGTGATGGTGGCCTCATAGAATGAGTTTGGGAGTGTTCCTTCCTCTGCAATTTTTTGGAAGAGTTTGAGAAGGATGGGTGGTAGCTCTTCTCTAAATGTTTGATAGAATTCACCTGTGAAGCCATCTGGTCCTGGAGTTTTGTTTGTTGAAGATTTTTAATCACAGTTTCAATTTCATTACTTGTGATTGGTCTGTTCATATTTTGTATTTCTTCCTGGTTCAGTCTTGGAGGATTATACCTTTCTAAGAATTTGTCCATTTCTTCCAGGTTGTCCATTTTATTGGCATAGAGTTTCTTGTAGTCTCTTAGGATGCTTTGTATTTCTGCGGTGTCCATTGTAACTTCTCCTTTTTCATTTCTAATCTTGTTGATTTGAGTCCTCTCCCTCTTTTTCTTGATGAGTCTGGCTAATGATTTCTCAATTTTGTTTATCTTCTCAAAGAACCAGCTTTTAGTTTTATTGATCTTTGCTATTGTTTTCTCTGTTTCTATTTTTTTTATTTCTGCTCTGATCTTTATGATTTCTTTCCTTCGACTAACTTTGGGTTTTGTGTGTTCTTCTTTTTCTAGTTCCTTTAGGTGTAAGGTTAGATTGTTTTTTGAGATTTTTCTTATTTCTTGAGGTAGGCTTGTATAGCTATAAACTTCCCTCTTAGAGCTGCTTTTGCTGCATCCCATAGGTTTTGGATCATTGTGTTTTCATTGTCATTTGACTCTAGGTATTTTTTGACTTCCTCTTTGATTTCTTCAGTGATCTCTTGGCTATTTAGTAATGTATTGTTTAGCCTCCATGTGTTTGTGTTTTTTACATATTTTTTCCTGTAATTGATTTCTAATCTCATAGTGTTGTGGTCAGAAAAGATGCTTGATATGATTTCAATTTTCTTAAATTTACTGAGGCTTGATTTGTGATCCAAGATGTGATCTCTCCTGTAGAATGTTCCGTGCACACTTGAGAAGAAAGTGTAATCTGCTGTTTTTGGATGGAATGTCCTATAAATATCAATTAAATCTATCTTGTTTATTGTGTCATTTAAAGCTTCTGTTTCCTTATTTATTTTCATTTTGGATGATCTGTCCATTGGTGTAAATGAGGTGTTAAAGTCCCCCACTATTATTGTGTTACTGTCGATTTCCTGTTTTATAGCTGTTAGTAGTTGCCTTATGTATCTAGGTGTTCATTTGTTGGGTGCCTATATATTTATAATTGTTATATCTTCTTCTTGGTTGATCCCTTGATCATTATGTAGTGTCCTACTTTGTCTTTTGTAACATTCTTTATTTTAAAGTCTATTTTATCGGATATGAGTATTGCTAATCCAGCTTTCTTTTGATTTCCATTTGTATGGAATACCTTTTTCCATCACCTCACTTTCAGTCTGTATGTGTCCCTAGGTCTGAAGTGGGTCTCTTGTAGACAGCATATATATGGGTCTTGTTTTTGTGTCCATTCAGCCAGTCTCCGTCTTTTGGTTGGAGCATTTAATCCATTGACGTTTAAGGTAATTATCGATTGTATGTTCCTATGACCATTTTCTTAATTGTTTTGGGTTTGTTTTTGTAGGTCCTTTCTTCTCTTGTGTTTCCCAGTTACAGAAGTTCCTCTAGCATTTGTTGTAGAGCTGGTTTGTTGGTGCTGAATTTTCTTTTCTTTTGCTTGTCTGTAAAGCTTTTGATTTCTCCATCGAATCTGAATGAGATCCTTGCCAGGTAGAGTAATCTTGCTTGTAGGTTCTTCCCTTTTATCACTTTAAGTATATTATGTCACTCCCTTCTGGCTTGTAGAGTTTCTGCTGAGAAATCAGCTGTTAACCTTATGGGAGTTCCCTTGTATGTTATTTGTTGTTTTTCCCTTGCAGCTTTCAATAATTTTTCTTTGTCTTTAATTTTTGCCAATTTTTTTTTTTTTTTTTTCTTTTTTTTTTTTTTTGCTGTACGCGGGCCTCTCACTGCTGTGGCCTCTCCCGTTGCAGAGCACAGGCTCCGGACACACAGGCTCCGCGGCCATGGCTCGCGGGCCCAGCCGCTCCGCGGCATGTGGGATCTTCCGGGATCGGGGCACGAACCCGTGTCCCCTGCATCGGCAGGCGGACTCTCAACCACTGCGCCACCATGGAAGCCCAATTTTTGCCAATTTGAGTACTATGTGTCTCCGCGTGTTTCTCCTTGGGTTTATCCTATGTGGGACTCACTGTACTTCCTGGACTTTGGTGACTCTTTCCTTTCCCATGTTAGGGAAGTTTTTGAGTATAATATCTTCAAATATTTTCTTGGGTTCTTTCTCTCTCTCTTCTCCTTCTGGGACCCCTATAACATGAATGTTGTTGTGCTTAATGTTGTCCCAGAGATCTCTTAGGCTGTCTTCATTTCTTTTCATTCTTTTTTCTTTATTCTGTTCCACAGCAGTGAATTCCACCATTCTGTCTTCCAGGTCACTTATCTGTTCTTCTCCCTCAGTTATTCTGCTATTGATTCCTTCTAGTGTAGGTTTTATTTCAGTTATTGTATTGTTCATCTCTGTTTGTTCTTTAATTCTTCTAGGTCTTTGTTAAACATTTCTTGCATCTTCTCAATCTTTGCCTCCATTCTTTTTCCAAAGTCCTGGATCATCCTCACTATCATTATTCTGAATTCTTTTTCTGGAAGGTTGCCTATCTCCACCTCATTTAGCTGTTTTTCTGGGGTTTTATCTTGTTCTTTCATCTGATACATAGCCCTCTGCCTTTTCATCTTGTCTATCTTTCTGTGAATGTGGTTTTTGATCCACAGGCCGCAGGATTGTAGTTCTTCTTGCCTCTGCTGTCTGCCCTCTCGTGGATGAGGCTATATAAGAGGCTTGTGTAGGTTTCCTGATGGGAGGGACTGGTGGTGGGTAGAGCTGACAGTTGCTCTGGTGGGCAGAGCTCAGTAAAACTTTAATCTGCTTGACTGCTGATCGGTGGGGCTGGGTTCCTTCCCTGTTGGTTGTTTGGCCTGAGGCAACCCAACACTGGAGCCTACCTGGGCTCTTTGGTGGGCCTACTGACAGACTCTGGGAGGGCTCACACTGAAGAGTACTTCCCAAAACTTCTGCTGCCAGTGTCCTTGTCTCCACGGTGAGCAACAGCCACCCTCCACCTCTGCAGGAGACCCTCTGACACTAGCAGGTAGGTCTGGTTCAGTCTCCCCTGGGGTCACTGCTCCTTCCCCTGGGTCCTGATGTGCACACTACTTTGTGTGTGCCCTCCAAGAGTGGAGTCTCTGTTCCCCCCAGTCCTGTCAAAATCTTGCCATCAAATCCCACTGGGCTTCAAAGTCTGATTCTCTAGGAATTCCTCCTCCCGTTGCCAGACCCCCAGGTTGGGAAGCCTGACGTGGGGCTCAGAACTTCACTCCAGTGGGTGTACTTCTGTGGTATAAGTGTCCTCCCATCTGTGAGTCACCCGCCCAACAGTTATGGGATTTGATTTTACTGGGATTGCACCCCTCCTGCTGTCTCATTGTGGCTTCTCCTTTGTCTTTGGATGTGGGGTATATTTTTGGTGAGTTTCAGTGTCTTCCTGTCGATGATTGTCCAGCAGCTAGTTGTGATTCTGGTGTTCTCACAAGAGGGAGTGAGAGCACGTCCTTCTACTCCGCCATCTTGGTTCCGGTTCCCAGAGTATTTTCACTGCCCTAAAATCTCTCTGTGCTCTGCCTTTTCATTCTTCCACCTTCCCCCCAACACCTGGCAACCGCTAATCTTTTCATTGACTTCATAATTTTGATTTTTCCAGAATGTCATCATTAGAATCATACATTATGGCCTTTTCATATTGGCATATTTCACTTAGTAATAGGCATTTAAGGTTCCTCCATGTCTTTTCCATGGCTTAGTACTGAATGATTTCATTGTCTGGTTGTATCACAGTTTATTTATCCATTTACCTGCTGAAGGACTTTTAGCTTTCTTCCAAGTTTGGCAATTATGAATAAAGGTGCTGTAAATGTCCATGTGCAGGTTTTTTTTTTTTTTTTTTTTTTTTTTTTTTTTTTTTTGCGGTATGCAGGCCTCTCACTGTTGTGGCCTCTCCCATTGTGGAGCGCAGGCTCCAGATGCGCAGGCTCAGCGGCCATGGCTCACAGGCCCAGCCGCTTCGTGGCATGTGGGATCTTCCCAGACCGGGGCACGAACCCGTGTCCCCTGCATCGGCAGGCGGATTCTCAACCACTGCGCCACCAGGGAAGCCCGTGTGTGCAGGGTTTTTTATGGGCATAAGTTTTCAACTTCTTTGGATTAATACCAAGGAGCACAGTTGCTGGATTGTATGCTAAGAGTAAACTGTCTTCTAAAGTGGCTGTACCATTGTTTTGCATTCCCATTAGCTGGTATCTCATCATCATTTTAATTTGTATTTCCCTGATGACATACGATGGCAGGCATCTTTTCATATGCATATTTGCCATCTGTATATCTTCTTTGGTGAAGTGTCTATTAGGGTTTTTGGCTTATTGTTTTAATTTGGTTGTTTTTTTTTTTTTCTTATTGTGTTTTAAATGTTCTTTGTATATTTTGGATAACAATCCTTTATCACAAATCTCTTTGCAAATATTTTCTCCCAGTCTGGTGCCTTACTTCTCATTCTCTTGGCCTTGTCTTTTGCAGAGCAGAAGTTTTAAATTTTAATGAAGTCCCACTTATCAAATTTTTATGGATTGTGCCTTAGTGTTGTATCTAAAAAATGTTGCCATGTGCAAGGCCATCTAGATTTTCTCCAATGCTATCTTCTATGAGTTTTATGGTTTTGTGTTTTAGTTTCTATTGCTTTTTAATGCAAAACACTTTAGCTTTGCCTTTTGTGTCTTTGTCTTTGCTTATGATGAATTTACCCACTGATCATCACATTTTGCTTACAAAAACAATTCCCTCTCTGAGGGAATTTCTAGTGGAGGTGTTAAGATGTGACATATATATATTCTGCATACTTAATTATTCTATAATATACATGGACAGGAGGGTAGAGTATTGCCCAGAGCAAGAGGATTTTGAGCTTGAACTAGAATGTAGACTTGTTTTGAAAGCATCACTTTTTTTTTCTGAACAAATAGTACAAAATAAATAGTTCATAACATAATGATTGAAGTTTCTTTTCAATAACAGATAATTATTATGTCCGATTTCTCCTTTGGCCTTCTACTGTGGTTATGAATCCCTTTCCTTTTAATGTAATCATAAGTAAATTAACCCTTTCTCCATATCTGAATGCTTTATGCTTTTTTGCCCAAAGTGAGACGAGCAGAAGACTGAGGGGTAGACGAGAGACCATCAGCTATAGCATTAGAAGACATGGGTTGCAGTCTTTGTTCTTCACTTATTAGATAACTCACCCTGGAATACTTACTCAGTCTATCTGGGCCCCCATTTCTCTATCTGGAACACAAGTGGCTGTGCTAGACGACTCTAAAATTGCTAGAAAAATATCACTGAACTCTAAGTAGGTCACTCTTTGTAGTAGAATTTTCCAAATCTAGGTTGACCCTAGAAAGTCTCCAAATCTAGGTAAGCCAGTTTAAAAGGGGAGACCAAGAATATAAGAGAGGAAATGATGAGTCTACTGTTTTCCATTTGTTAATTTTTGAAATAAAAATTCTGGTAAAATCTTTCAGAATTTCCATTAATCATGAAAAGGGCATTGAGACTCTCCTCTGACTCTGTCACTGATTAAAAATCTTTCATTTCTCTTCCACCTGGAATTATAGGAGTTTTCTATGTTCTCACCCTTCTTGCTGGTTTGGTTATCATAGGGACACTGTCAACACTGATTTCCAAATAATATTGTGTTCACATTTTATCCTTGGTGTACTGGTATTTTGCCTGCTCTGTTAGAAACTGGAAAAATTCTCTCCCACACCTTGAAAACTCCTGTGAAAAGTGATGCCAACTGTAAAGGCCTTTCTTGTAACAGAAAGAAAAATGTTGAGATTTACATGTTTTGGTTCAACTTTTTCTTCCTGCCTCGGTGCTGACAGGGGCAATCCTGATGCACATGATTCATTTTCTACTTGTTCTTTACTTTGTATCACTTCAAACAAGCCATTTGTTTAAGAAGAAAAAAAAATTGCCTCTATCAATTCATGGTTTCTGCCTAGAAGAAGAGAGCTGTCTTCTAGGGAGAATGTCTAGAAAATCACTTTATTTTGTCGAGAGTAAGAGTTCCAGGGGTACAGCTGGAAGGGGGCTGCTTCTCCCCATCTCAGAATTTTAGTGACTTAACCAAAAAAGAAGCATCAATTTTTTCAAGCCCTGAGCAGATAGGAAGACAAGAAAAGGTTCTCTTTGCTCTCAGGTGAACTGGGCATTTGGAAGGTTCACAGTAACTCTTCTTTTTTTAAGCTTTATTAAGATTTAATTCACATACCATTTAAAGTGTAAAGTTCAGTGTTTTACAAACATACTCACAGAATTGTGTGGTCATCATTACAATCTTATTTTAGAACATTTTTATCCGTCCCCCCCTAAAGAAACCCACAGCGCTTTGGCAGTCACTCCCCATTTCCCGCCACCTCCATCTCCTGGTAATCATTCATATACTTTCTATCTCTATGGATTTGCCAGTCTGGGACATTTCAGATAAATGGACTCATGTATGATGTGGTCTTTTTTGTCTGGCTCCTTTCACTCAGTGTAAAGTTTTTGACATTTATCCATGTTGTAGTATGTATCAGTACTTCACTTTTTCATTTTTTGCTGTTAAATATTCCATTGTATGGATATATCCCATTTTATTTTTAGTGATTGGCTCCATGAAAACGGGAGGAGAAAGCTGGCAGAGATTTCACATCAATAACAGTGTGGCCTAGGTAAACAGGAAAAAAGGTGTAGCTGCCTCTTTGAAAGAACTGGGTTTCCATAGAGTGTACATTTCCTGAAAGCAGAAATGATATTTCTTCTATGTATCATGCTCCTGTGTCTGTCTGGTCCTCCTCTGCCTTCCAGGATGGGACACCTGGACCCACACCCGCTGGCACAGCATTGCTCCATTTTAAGGACCTATTTTCAATCTTGGGTGTGGAGAATGGATTTAAGAAACAATGCCTCATTGTTTCCCAAGTAGTGTTTTAATGTTACAGAAAGTAACAAGGGATGATCTGTTAAAAAACCAAAAAAGGAATTCTGAGATCAAATACATTTGGGAAATGTCTTATGTTCCTTCTCTGGAGATTTGAAATGAAACTGAGCATATGAATGTCTCTTCAATAACATCAGTAAAGTATTTGGTTAAAGTATTTGGTGAGCCCAGGGCCATACAAGATTAACTTTCACCATCTCCAGGGACAATGTGGTCCACAGAAAAGTGTGGAAGTTCATCCTTTGGGGAACACTCTAGGACCACTGGCCCAGCCTGACCATATGCTGCAGCCAAGATTATGGGACTTCTGCCCTGATTGCTGGGACCCAAGCCATATCTCAGGGCTCATGCCACAGACCTGGAGACTGCCTTTGTCTTATTCTCCAGGTCTTTCTGCTCTTATCAGTTTGCCCAGGGACCCCAACCATGCCTTGAAAACTCAGCCCGGGGGCTGCGGCTCTGTTGGCTCCTGGTCAATTTCCCCATGGTTCTTTGCATCCTTAGCCACTCTACTGGGTAAGTCTCTTCAGAGATTCCTTGTCATTCCTTGGGATACTCCAGGTTCTTTCATGCCTTGCATCCTGACCACACATTCTTCTGCTTGGATGATCAACAATTTGCACAGATCCCAATTTCCATCCCTCCCTAGGTCCTGGTCCCTGTCATCCAGGCTCCCCTATCCCACAGTAGCTTAGTGATCCCACGATACCCAAGATACGTTTGAGATATGGCAGTGCCCCTCTGGAGTGTCTCACACAAGGTAGATGCACAAGGTTTGTTGCTGAAATTGCAGAAGGGTAGCATCAGTGTCATCATCCTCCCTTGGGGTTGGATTCTGTACCATGTTGTTGTCAAAGGAGCATGAGGTTTAGAATCAGGCAGACTCCGGCTTTAGTCTTAGCTCTGGACTTAGTGGCCAGGTGACCTTGTACAGGATACAAATTTCTCTGCGTCTCAGTTTTCTCATCTGTAAAATAGGGATTAATACACACACCTCACATGGTGGTTTTAAGGATCGGTTTTGAATTGATTTAGACATCATCATTGTTAACAAGAATTCCATGGTTCTGGTATGAGTAGTTCCCAAATATCATTTCGAGAGACACTGGAGTAGATAACAGATATGGAATTTCTTAGCAGAGAACTTATGTATGTTGAGCTAATATTTGAAAATCACTAAGAACAAGGCCTAGTACATAAGGTGTTTAAGTGTTATGTAAGTGTTAAAAAAGGAAGAGATTTATCTTTCTTCCTTCTATATAATAAAGATCTATGAGTCATTGGCTTAGGGAAGAAATTAGAAAATCTCTCATGTAATGCTGCTAGTCATAGAAGGATTTGGGGCGATGCCCCACTTTTGCTGGGTTCCATCATGGTAACACTGGACCACAGAGGGCAAGCAGAACCCCAGGCAGCATGGAGGGGCTGGAACTGTGCTGGCTGAGAGGTGAAACTTAAGTGTACTTTTAAGGAAACCTTCTTGAAAGAAAAACTATGCAGATATCAAGCATACTTCTGATTCCCAAACCAGGTAGCAATTCCCTATGTACTACCCTCATCTCAAGTGCTATCTTGAAGACCCCTACCCTTCTTACTAGAATATCACCTTTACCCTCCTTTGTCCACTCAACTTCAAGCCCAGTATCAAAAGCTTTCCCCCTTCACCTGCCTCCTGTCCCTAACTTCACTTTCCCAGATCCCTGTGACACCCGAGAGAGAGAATCCCCAACACTTAAGGACAAGTGTGTTCTATGTCTGTGCTTTCCTGAACTAGGACTCCATGGGGGATTCCAAAGAATAAAATGAGAAACTAGCCATCAGTTTCTCCTTTTCGTCTCTCCTAGGGGAGCTGCAGCTGGGAGGCAGATGGGTTTGGCAGAGTTGATAGAGCTCGCTGCTGGATCTTTCCTATTGGAAAGAAAATGAGGGTAGCAAGGTGCTGGATGGAGAGCCTCTGCCTTGCTTTTGAAAGCCGCTGAACCCCACAACCAGCAGAAGCTCTGCTGGCCTTCTGCAATAGAGCTGTCTTTGCAGATGTAATATTTCAGTGAGGGGCTGGGAGCCTGCTGCTGAGCCCAGAAACAGTCAGTTGCTAGACCTTTATCCATGAAGCCAGTAGGCACATCTTCAGTAGTGTTCTATTTATATGTGTCCCCAACTTTGGTCTTTATTTAATTTTTTTTTTTCCATAAAAGCACAATTCTTTTCCAAGAAGGTGATTGTCGGCATAGCTAATCTGTAAGTGTATCATTCAGCTTAGGCATTTAGCCAGGAAAACTGCTCCCATGTAGTGTACCCACATGATCTTGGTGTTATGACTCCCAAGTGCTGGTACATAAAATTAGAAAGATATTGATTCACATAAGAAAAAGAACATGTGTTTATTTTGAATTTGGTGGTACAGATTGGTTTAGGAAAAAAATTCTCCCGACTCTACAGCTAACTAGTTTAAAGACTTTGACAAAACTCTTTGCTGTGTGGTTGACTTACTTGTTGAGTTGTTCTAAAGTCACAACACCGAAATTTTACTGTGGATTTGAACATTTACCTTCTTCCCTCCAAACCAATTTTAAATTTCTAATTTGAAGCTCTGAATTGATAAAAATAGATGACAGGAATAAAATAGGTCCATATTCTTCACGTTTCCCAATAGGTCTGAGTCTTTCTTTCTGGGAATTAAAAAAAAGAAAACAAAACAACACCAGAATTAACTGGCTCTGTTCCCAGCACCAGGAAACTACCTGCTCAGCCAGGCAGAATGGGGGAAAGCTAGAGATAAAGGGCCTGGGAACAGTATATCAGTTAGGGTTTTCTAAGGAGGGGAAATCAACTAGCACACAAACTGTGCAGCATGATTATCTGAATGAGGATAAAGGAAAGAGGAGCAGTGCCAAGGTTGGGAAATTACCATCTCAAATAATAGGAGTCCTGTAATTCTGCCCAAGGAGACAACTAAGAGCAATTTGGAGCCCATTTTGTGTTACAGAAAAGACTACGGGAAGTTGAAAGTCCTTTGCATGGTGGGCTCAGGGAAATGAATTTAAAGGAATAAGCACAGATTTTTTTTTTTCAGAGAAAAAAAAATTTGCAGAAATGCTCCAAGGCAGTGATTCTTCAACTTTTTGGAGTTAGAGGATCCTTAAAGGCTCTGATGAAAACTGTAGCCTCTTTCCTCAGAAAAATCCACCTATGTCCATAGATCCAACATTTTTTCTAAGACATTAGAATAATGTCTTTTTCTAAAACACCCGAGTGGTGCATTTGTTACAATATATGAACACATATGGACATGTCGTTATCACCCAAAGTCCACTGTTTATGTTAGGATCCACTCTTGGTATTGTACATTCTATGGGCTTTGACAAGTGTATAATGACATCCATCATGATAATATTATACAGAGGATTTTAACTGCCCTAAAAATCCTTTGCACTCCATCTATTCATCTCTCTCACTACCCAAAACCCCTGTCAACCACTATCTTTGTACTGTCTCCATAGTTTTGCCTTTTCCAGAGTGACATATAGTTGGAATCACACAGTATTTAGCCTTTTCAGATTGGCTTCTTTCACTTAGTAATATGCATTTACGGTTCCACCATGTCTTTTCCATGGCTTCATAGCTCATTTCTTTTTAATGCTGAATAATACAACTGGCCCTACATATTCTTGGGTTCAGCATCTGTGGATTCAACTAACTATGGATAGAAAATAGTCAGGAGAAAATTTCAGAAATTTCCAGAGAGTAAAACTTGAGTTTTCTGCAAGTCAGCAACTATTTACATTGCGCTTACATTGTATTAGGCATTATAAGTAATCTAGAGATGATTTAAGGTATATGAGAGGATGTGCATAGATTATTAGCAAATAGCACACTAATTTATATATGGGACTTGAGCATCCAGGAATTTTGGTATTCATGGTGGGTCCTGGAACCAATCCTCCTCAGATGCCGAGGGATGAATGTATTCCATTGTCTGGATGTACCACATCCATTTGATGCAGTTTGTCCAGTTATCCAGTTGATCTATCCATTCACCTACTGAAGGATATCTTGGTTGCTTCCAAATTTTGATAATTACAACTAAAGATGATATAAACATCCAGGTGCAGGTTTTTGTGTGGACATGAGTTTTCAACTCTTAGGGTAAATGCCAATGAACATGATTGCTGGATCATATGATAAGAGTATGTTTAGTTTTGTAAGAAACTGCCAGACTGTTTTCCAAAGCGGCTGTACCATTTTGCATTCCTACCAGCAATTGATGAGAGTCCTTGGTGTTTCTCATCCTCTCCAGCAATACAGTTAAAAACTTCTGCTCTATGAAAGACAATGGTAGGGGAATGGGAAGAAAAGTCACAGACTGGGAAAAACTATTCACAAAAGACACATTTGATAAAAGACTATTATCTAAAATCTACAAAGATCTCTTAAAACTCAACAATAAGAAAGCAAAGAACCCAATTAAAAATGGTCCAAAAAAAAGGTCCAAAAACCTCAACAGACACCTCACTAAAGAAGATATACAGATAGTAAATAAGCATATGAAAAGGTGATGTTCATCATATGTCATCAGAGAAATCCCAAATCTTTTGTAGAACAGAGTTTTTAATTTAATGAAGTCTGGCTTATCAATTATTTCTTTCATAGATTGTACCTTTGGTGTTGTATCAAAAAGTCATCACCATACCTAAGATCATTTAGATTTTCTCTTATTTTATCTTCTAGGAATTTTATAGTTTTGTACTTTACATTTAGGTCTATGACCCATATGGAGTTAATTTTCATGAATGTGTAAGGTCTATGTCTTTTTTTTTTCACATATAGATGTCCAGCTGTTCTAGCACCATTTGTTGGAAAGACTATCTTTGCTCCATTGTATTGCCTTTGCTCCTTTGTCAAAGATCAGTGGACTATATTTATGCAAGTCTATTTCTGGGGTCTCTATTCTGTTCCATCAATCTATTTGCCTATTCTTTCACCAATACTACACCGTCTTGACTACTGTAACTTTATAGTAAATCTTCATGTCAGGTAGTGTCAGTCCTCCAACTTTGTTTTTCTCCTTCAATATTGTATTGTATAGGTCCAATATTTTACCTACAGTTTCTGCAGTTTGATAAATATCTTGAACACCAACCATGGGTTCTAGGGATCCATGATATTGAGGTTAATAATCCTTCAGTTAAGAAGTATTGTAGCAAAGTGCAGTAAGTGATAAATAATTATAAAACAAGGATAGTGAAGAAAGCCTTCATGGAAGACAGGTTTACTTCTAGCAATGCCATGAAAGATTGGGAAAGGCTATAAGGGAACGGAGAGAAGCAAGGTTGCTAGGTGGAAATCAAAGCAGAAAAGTTGAAGAAGCTTGGATTTCTTGGATCAAAGCAGATCAGGACTGAAATTCAAATTCTACTACAGTATAGCCATGTGAACTTCGACAAGAGTGGCTTAGCATGCTTGACAATAAGGTATGCAGTTATAACCCTCATCCTTCTCCTTTTCTGTTCAAAGAAGAGGCAGGTGATGGGCTTCCCTGGTGGTGCAGTGGTTGAGAGTCTGCCTGCCGATGCAGGGGACACAGGTTCGTGCCCCGGTCTGGGAGGATCCCATATGACGTGGAACGGCTGGGCCCGTGAGCCATGGTCACTGAGCCTGCATGTCGGGAGTCTGTGCTCTGCAATGGGAGAGGCCACAGCAGTGAGAGGCCTGTGTACTGCAAAAAAAAAAAAAAAAAAAAAAAAAACAAAAAAAAAACGAATTAATGACTAATAGAAATGGGTAATGATGGGTGGGAATAACCAGTGGTGACCTGTGGTGCTGTACAGAAAAAGACTAGTACAGGTTCTTGTGTGATGTGAAAAGCCAAGTCCTATAGGAGTTCAAAGTGAAGAACTATTCATCCAATTGTGGAAATTGCCCTGGAAAACTAGCCTTAGAATTAGGTCTTGAATGCTAAATAGGATATGAACATCTAACAATAGTGATGGGCCAGGTGGAGGTAGAAGGGGTAAAAGGAGTTACTCTAGGAATGAGGGCTGATATGCAGGAGAAAGGCCCTTAAATCTATATGTCCATATTGCTGGGCGATCGACAAGACCAGAAGGCCCCTTAGGTTTCCTAAAAACTTCTTGGGACAATAGCGTTGTACATTGAGGGGTAAGGGCAAAACTCCAGCAAGTGAGGACCTCCTACATTGTAAGGGTCTCCCCAAGCCTGTAGATAGGTATGGTGAGTATTACCCACTCTGGTCACCACCGCCTTCATAGTGAGTGTTCCTGAAGGCCTGGCTCCAAGAAGGGTGGGGCAACTCCCAGAGAGAGAAATATGATCAGTCCCTTTTCCCTCCACTCTTGGCTCTGCCTTTTGTCTGAAGTCTGACATTAACTTTTCCTCTTTCATCTTGATCACAGCCCTGGTGTTGGTTCTAAGAAGCTCATCTAGACTCCCTTATTTGAGTTGTGAGCCTTGTTCTCATGACCTTGGAGAAGGTGATCAGGTAGTTCATGTGTGATCCTGCTAAACTGCCTTAGTCACTCCTGGAACCTGGATTTGGTTCATGTTCTAAAGCAGTGACTGTGACTTGATGCTGACAAATTACTTTCTACTCCCAAGATCAAGGCTCTTCCTGGCATACAGGAAATGGTAAATAGGTCACAAGAAAGGCAAAACTAAAAAGATCAGCAACCTTTAAACTGCAGGCAAAGAGGAAGCTGTGGAGTCCTTGCCACACCTCCTGGTGGAATGGGCCACGTGCTGGGGAAATTGCCAGGTGCGTCACACACGCTTTGGGTGGACTGCAAGCTCTTTTAGAATGACAGCATGGGAGTGGTGTGTGGCTTGCTTTTTTTTTTTTTTAATTTGAGAAGATGCACACAAGAAATTTTCACAGGTGTCAGGAGGTGATCTTTACACATCTAGGAAATTTCAAAATTTTTTGCACCAATATCAAGTGAGAATGTTTCATTTATTTTTAAATAAAAAACTTCATTTCTCCTTTTGTGTAAAGTGTCACGTGTTAAATTTCCATATCCTACCTTATTTTTAATAGATTCACACTTCACTCAATTCTTTAAGGACAGAGAGTAGTTCTTAAATATCTTTGTTTCCCTGAGAATACTCCTCAGAGAAGGTTTTCAAAAAGTTGTTCATTATCTAAATAACAAACCTCCTTCAATAGCATACAATCTGAGACACAGAATTTAGGGCCTTGTTTTGTGCTTCTTCTATACCTTTCTTCTCCTTTCCTCTTCCATCTCTTCCTCCCCACCCTCCCTTTATCCTTGCTTTACTCCTGGATTCAAATCTCACTTCTATTACTACCTGTGATCTGGGCAAGTTACTTTATGTTTCTTTGCAGCAGTTTCCTCACTCATTAAGTGGGAATAATACTAGTCATTCTTATATATGTGTTATATATATATATATATATATATATATATATATATATATATATATATAATAATGTTATTGTAATGATTTAACAAATTTATATACATAAAGTACTTGTAAAAGCCTGCAAGTAAGTTATTACATAAGTGCTTGCTCTTACTTCTTTTTCATCAATTTATGTTTTTCTTTCTAACTAAATTATAAGCTTCTCAATCACCAAGACTGTCTTTTTTACCTCTTTATCTTGACCGCATTGCTTAGTGTGGTGGAAACAGTATCAATCAATAATCGTTTGCATTTGATTTATACCTTACATTGTAAAAAGTACTTTCACCTAGATTGCCTTATCCATCCTCTCAATGATACTTGGATACGTATTTATTCCACTTTCTAGATGCAGAAACTGAGGCTAAAACTTAGTGGTTTGGTCAGGGCCACATGGCTAGTTTGTGACCCAGGTGCCACCAGGACTTAGTCCTTCTGACTTCTGGCCCAAGCTCTTTCCTCCAGCCAACCTGACCACATGACAGATGTCCAACAAATACTCGTGGCTATTTACGTGCTTCCCTAAAACTGTTCTTTCACATTCTATAGAGTAATTTGGTCACATTTACTATTCAGTGCTGATTTCTTATTTATGTATCTGGCATGATTGGAATTCCTGAAAGATGAGGTTTTTCCAGTGTATTTTATTGCTATAAATTACAGGAAGCAGACCATTCAGTGCCCTCTTTTCCTCTGCTCTTCCATCAATGAAAGCTCTCATTAGATTTAGTTTTCCAGATGCTCCAAATAATCCTTACATTCCTTACTTGTGTTATTTATTGTGACATTCAACAAGGTTCAGAATTCCTTGGAGTTGGAGGGATGAAGAACATTATGTCTGAATTATTTCCTTAGCTGTTCTCACTCTAAAATCAAAGCTTTCTCATTTATAATTATAATTTATAAAATTATGTCTCCATGCTACCACCTTATTCTAAACTCCCCAAAGACTCAACTGGGGAGTTTGGTGGAAGACTCAACTAATATATTTTCTCTTGGGGACAGAGGAAGAAAGTAAATACATATGTGTTTAGTCAATAAGTAAAAGGGCCAACATATTTTCTAGAGTTGGTTAAGCATATTATACTTGAATATCATTATTTGGTACAAAAGGTGAGAAGAAAAAAAAAAGAAGTAGAAAGGCAGGACAAAATATATCTTATATTTTATATATTAAAAAGAATAAGAATGGGAAGGACAAGAAAGGAAGAAAAGGAAAAGGAAGATGGAGAGAGAAAATAAGCAAAATTTTGAAAGAAAAATGAAGCTATATTATAATAAGATAAATTGAGATAAGAGAAATGAATGAGAGAGACCCACATGGAGATGCTTCATATGCTACCCAGGGTCCATGAAGTTTTAAGTTCCTGTTTTTATAATTGTCTTTCTAAAATGATTATGTGTCTCTATCAATTAGTAACACATAGTTTTAGGATGAAGTCTCCAGTGGCTTTCATGGTGTGAGATAAATAATTTCTTAAAATCTTATAGTTTTTCTTAACTTTTTATTCCCCCAATGGTTTTGCTCATCCTTCAGCTTGGGCAAAAATCATCAGCTCCACTTGACTTATCTCTGGGAGAAAGATCTTTCCTAGAAAATTTAGTCTGTATGAGAAAGATGTTTGAAAGCGTCTGACAGTTTTCACTTGTGCTTTTCCTCAAAGGGAATGTAGTAGTCCTTAGGAAGGGTGGAAATATTTCAGAAGGGTTAAATTCAATCAACATGAAGGGTATATCCCTTTGGTTGACCATCATAAAAGTTTTTGGACTTGTTCTAGAGATGCTGTACTGATTGTTATTCTGATACAGACCACAGTTTGTACCAACTCATCTACCACAACTCACAAGCCCCCTTACAGAAGATGGACTGGGGTTAAGGTCTGTAGGAGGCAAATCAAGAAGCCCATTCAGTAATGAGTCCAAAGATTTGACCTTACTGGTGTCATTTCCTGGCTAGCTACCATAGCACTCCACCCAGTAGCTATTGAAACATCTTTTGAACCAAGGCAATTATTCATTTAATCTTCTTGAACTCACATATAAGCCCCAAGCAGATTGGTAGCTCCTGGCTTGAGCTGGAGGGCATGGTGGTACATTCCAATTATGTATCTTATTCCATCATTGGGTTCACTCCCAATGGGAACCTGTGAACACAGAAGGAATGTGCCATAAAATGTAATGGATGTACTTAGAAGTGACAAGTTTTCTTAGGATTTGCCTAATGTACTGTGACAGGAAGGATAATGGTGTGATGTAAGACAATCAAGAAAAATAACAAGATTCAGAATGGATGCTTGCTTAGGGTCAGACCATGGTGAAACACAAGGAAGCGTTTATAAGCCTACTGGTTAAAAGGCTTATTATAATCTAGTTACATCATAAGGCTATACAGAACTGGTAGAAACAGAATAGAATGGTGGTTAAAAGGGATGCTGGTTGGGGAGATGTTGGGAAGTGAGTACAAACTTGTAGATAGAAGATGAATAAGTTCTGGACAACAGAACAACAATGCACAACATTGTGATGGCAGTCAATAATACTGCATTGTATACTTCAAAGTGGCTAAGAGAGAAATCTTAAATGTCTTCACCACAAAAAACAATTGTATAATACTACAAGAGTTTATAGCCATTTCTTCTTATTTAGTGGAAATGAAGCTGCTAATTAATAAGATCTATAAAAGAATTCTCTTGTATCACTGACTAGTATATTCCTTCCGAAAGAGAATTCAGAGAGCAGGTATTTGCACAGCACTCATTTTCTGATGGAGATGCAAGGACCCAGAGAACATAATGGCCTGCCCAATCACACAGCAAGTTACTGGTGTGGTTAATTAGTTATTCTTTAGCCCTAACCAGCAAAGTAACCAATTTCTGAAACTGTTTTATGGACACTTTTTTCTAACCTAATACAGCAACTTCACTACTAAATTTTGAAAAACCTACTAGCCCCTGTAAACTATTTCCAGTTAGCTTTCACCTATTTTATCTTGCAAATTCCAACACAACATATATTATTGATATTCTCCTGGCATAGTATGTTGCCTCTAGGATTATCCATGAGGCTGGGGTGGACAGTAAAAATTTTGTAAGACTTACTGTAATATTTTCATGAAAGCCTGTATGAGGTATTCCAAGAAGTAAGATGACTCTTTCTCTTCCAATAATAATTTTTTACTAGAAAATATTAAAACTGTGAAAGTAGCCCTTTAAAATCATATTTCTAAGTTAATTACTGCATATACTATGAAATGGTGTTCTTTTTATATGTGGTTTTAGAAATAGTTTATTTTTTTCTGATTATAAAAATAATATTTGTTTACTGTAAAATATTGATAAAATAGAAAAAATATGAAAATAAGGGGGGAGAACTACTGAAGATCATTTCTGTTTCCATTTTGGAATTTCCTTCCAATCTGTTTATTTTTAAAAGCATGGATATAAATATACACAATTTCCCATAATGTGTTAACAGGCTATTTAAAATGTATCCTACTACTCTCATTATCATTGTATCATTAGGATTTTCCCCTTACATAAAATTATTCAAAATTATTTAAATGGCAACATATTAGTCAATTCTTTGGATATCCTACAATTATTTTAATCATTACTTTATTATTAACTGTTTGGATATTTTCATTTTCTTTTCTATTCTACATAGTGCTGCAATGAACAGTAGTGTGTAATTTTTGCAAAGATTTCTGATTATATACTTAGTAGATACAGATTGCCTTAAATCAAAAATAAGGTTCAGTCTTTCCTAGAAAAACTCCAGAACATATAACAAATGGACAGCCAAATGATTCTCTATAGGAATATAGCAAACTTACATGATGTTGGAATATTTAAACATCACATATTAGAACTCGGAACATGTCACATGCTGGCCTTTTAGCTGATACCATTCATCAAGACCAGATGAAAATTGGTGGCTCAAATGTGAAACTACCTGCTCTGAAAGAACTTGTGGCCTCACTCCCTATCTGTGACTTGATCTAGCAGCATTCCTTAGCAAATTATTCTCTGCCTAGTCAGGTTATTATAGCTAGCTCCTTCATGTCAGCTTTGAGAAGCATGCAGGGGAATTTTCAAATTTACGATAGGGAGCTACCAAGATTTCATCATCAGAGCAATAACTCAGTTATGTATTTAAAACCTTTGATCTGTTAAATAAATATTCTCAGTACCCAGAGGCTCCTTTGGAAAGTACGGGAGTGATAGGAACTGCCCTCTTCCCCTCCATTGGTTCTCTTCTTCCGGTTCTTCGATTTCCCTGGCAAAATATTTACTTTAAGAGTTCAGGGTGTGGCATGTACATTTCACAGGGCATGTTTTCTTTGTGCCAGAAAAAATAAAAAGTCCCCAACAGTTAATGAGATAGAGGCTAGGACATGTCACGGTAGTTGATAGTGTTCTGGCTTTTGCCACATTTTAGACTCTTATTTACTGAAAAGCCCTAAGTAAATGCACCTATTTCTGGATGTTGTGAAATGTACAGGGAACTGGGTCCAACAAATTAGAGATTTCTAATAGGTAGCTTTGCAATCTCAAAACTATTAAGTGTGTACACATTTCTTGACCTTAAAATTGCATTATTTGGACTTATTTAAGAAAGTAATTAAGAATATGTACAAAGATTCATTCATAGAGTGTTCTCCATAGTACTGTTTATAAAAATTGAAAAATTAGAAACCACCTAGGGAATTAAATCAGGGATAATCATGTAATGGAAAACTGAACAACAATTTAAAGCGATGGCATAGAGAGTGCATTTTTTGATATGAATGGTTGATTTATCTGTATTCGTAAATGAAAAGGATAGGTTTTTGAAAATATGTGCATTCTGATTCATTTTGTATTAAGTATGTGGATTGAAGTAAATCTAGAAGTTTACACAAAATTTTTTTCCCACTGTAATCCTCTAGATGGTAAGTGTATGATGAAGTTTTGATTCTCTTTTGACTTATTTATATATTTTTTCTTTCAACAGAGTATACATTATTATAATATTTTTAAGTGCAGAAATATCTTTAAAACTATTCTTTGTGTATTATGTCTCATAGACTTTCTCCATCCTTTAAGAGAAGAAAAGGTACTAGAAGACTTATGTATTCAGCTTGGCATAGACACTTTTGATAATATTTTTGCAAGAAAAAGAATAAGTATTCAATAATTTCTTTTAAACCATTAAAACAATTCAGGAGCAGATATTACTCCAGGGTCCATAAATATGCTGCCCTCATGTCATCACTGCCCCTGCCGCACAGCAGCCATTCCTAATACACAATGAAACTCTTTTCTCAATGTCCTGCACTCAGCCTCAAAATCCTTCTCAGCATAACAATTCACAAAAGGTTAGCTTCTGTTTGTCACATCAGGAAGTTATCCTACTAAAATCAATCATAAAACTGTTGAATAGTATTTTTTGCATTTTCCACTGAATGTTGTTGTAAGGAACCTCTATTAAACCAAGAAGCATAGCATTGCATCAGTGAAGACCCTTTAATGAAAATATGATCAATGCTTCAGAACGACTAAAGAAAGAAGTGAAACCTAATTTTAGCATGATGAAATTTAAATTATAATAAATGTTGCAAATACAGAAAATTAAGACTATTTTTAGAGTACAATGTGTTAATTAGTGTACAATGTCAATTAGTGTACTATATATATATATATATATATCAGATTCAGATTCATTTCCATTATAGGTTATTACAAGATACTGAATATAGTTCCCTGTGCTATACAGTAAATCCTTGTTGTTTATCTATTTTATATACAGTGGCGTATATCTGTTAATCCCATATTCCTAATTTCTCTCTCCCACACCTTTCCCCTTTGGTAAATAATATGTTTCCTATGTCTAATGACAAACTTTTTGATCACAACAACATTGAATCTGAAAGTTAATATGAAAGAAAGAGAAGTATTTAAAAGTTTTTAAAATAACGTGGCTTACTTTCACGTGTATAGGAGAAGTTTTGTATATGTATCCAAAGCACTTTTCCCCCAGACAGTAGCATATCTTCTCCTGTGTGAGTTTTTGTGGCTTCTATTTCTTGTAGAAATGTCATCTTTCCTTTCTGACATGGGAAAGGAATTAAGCAATGACTTACATTCTGGAAAAACTGGGATTTCGAAATATAGTTTTGAATTACATAAAACATTTCCCCTTCAAATGTCTATCATTGCTTTAAAAATTTTTCTTAGACACATAACAGGTAACACACTGTGTAGCACAAAGAGTGAAGATTCTGTTACACATGTTAACGGGAAAAATACGGTGAAACAACCAATCCCTCTGGCCATATTGAAAGTCTGATTTTTTTGTTTGTTTGAAATTTTGCTGAATTAAATACAATCTAATGTTAAAAACTGACTAAATGGTCTCTAAGGAACTTTATATTGGGTTCTGACCAAATCTTTTTTTTTTTTTTTTTTTTTTTTTGCGGTACGCAGGCCTCTCACTGTTGTGGCCTCTCCCGCTGCGGAGCACAGGCTCCGGACGGGCAGGCTCAGCGGCCATGGCTCACGGGCCTAGCCGCTCCGCGGCATGTGGGATCTTCCTGGACCGGGGCACGAACCCGTGTCCCCTGCATCGGCAGGCGGACTCCCAACCACTGCGCCACCAGGGAAGCCCTCAATTCTTGATTTTATATTGGTTCTAACCGATTATTGGGTCCTCAAAATTAGGTTTGGTTTCAGCTATGCCTGAGCTACAATAAACAGAATCAAGCCTAGATTGTCATATGTGGGGGAAGAGACTTCTCCATTTGGATGTCCATTAGGCGTTACAGACAGGACGGAACTCTGGATTCTATTCTTCCCCCAATAATGCACTCCTCCCTCACTACTCCCCATCTGACTAAATTGCACTACCATTTCCTTAGTTATTCAAGTCATTTCTACCTTTTCTTTCTCTTTCACATTCACTATCCAGTTCATATACAATTACTGTTCTTTTTATCTTTAGAACATATTCCTGATTCAACTGCTTCTGACAATCTCCACCAGGTCCACCCTAGTATAAACAAGCTTCCTGACTGCCCTCCTTGCTTCTATTCTGTTTTCTTCACAGCAGCCAAAGAGCCTTTTCAAATCTTAAATCAGGGCACATTGTTTTCCTACACAAATCTATCCGATGGTATCCCATTCCATTTAGAACAAAAGGCAAACTCCTCAGCAAGGCCAACAAGCCTTCCTTAATCTTCCTCCTGGCTACCTCTTTGTCCTCATTCCCTACCACTCTGACCCTCACTCCATATCCTCCAGCACACTGGCCTCACTGTCCCTCAAGCATCCCAAGCACTTTCTTGTCTCAGGGATGTTGCACTTGCTGTTCCCTTCACTTTGGATGCTCTTCCTCTAGACATCTGCAAAGCTCACTCCTTTATTCATTCAGGTCCTTGCTCAGTATCTCCCCCAGAGATGCTTTCCTGATCTCCTTACCTAAAATGGCACTCATGGACAGGCTTTTCCATTATCCCACTTTATTTTTCTTTAGAACACATACATTATCTAATATTAAATTACTTATCTGTTAATTTATTTGTTTCTTGTCTGTCTTATCTACTTCCATGCAAATTGCATGTGGGTAGAGACTTTGTTTTGTTTACCACACTGTCCTCTGTGCCATGAACAAATTAGGTACATAGAAATCTTTGTTGAATGGATGAATTTCTCTCCTTCTTCTTCAGTGAACAGTAGGGTCCATGTAAATGAGGCATCCTCTCTGGATCTTCCCTTTGAGGGATAATAATTCACATCCTTTGCCCTTCCCCTCATACTTTTCCTTTTGTGTATCTGTATGCATGTGTGTGTGTGTTGGTGTGCGTGCATGCAGGGCATGTGTATGTTTTAAAATTCAAGAACAAGCAGAGATGATTTTCCACAGCAGGAAAGAAATGGCCCTCATATTTTCGTAAATCAGAATTTCACTTAGAATTAGGTGGGAGGGACTTCCCTGGTGGTCCAGTGATAAAGACTCTGCTTTCCAATGCAAGGGTCGCACGTTGGATCCCTGGCTGGGGAGTTAGGATCCCACATGCTGCGGGGCAACTAAGCCCATGTGCCACAACTACTGAGCTTGTGAGCCACAATGAGAGAGCCCGCGTACTGCAAACTACAGAGCTCACGCATCCTGGAGCCTGCATGTCACAACTAGAAAGAAGACCGTGCTCTGCAGCGAAGACCCGATGCAGCCAAAACAAAATTAAAAATAAAAAAAATTAAATACATATATATTAAAAAAATTCTGTGGGAAAGATTTATTCCATCTCATGGTGGTACAGTAGAGAAAATTTTTTGTAGGTGTCTGCAAAGAACGTTTCTGTTTTCCCAATGTCAAAAAGAAGCACCAGTAGTCCACCTGCTGTGCCCTCCATGGGTTTTGGGATGTTATCTGTTTGATCTGTGTTAAGTTTTTATAATATTTGCTAGCAAGATAAGGGGAAGAATGACTTCCTAGTTGGTCAAAACCGAGGAGAAGGAGATATTGAAGGTTGTCAGTGGGTGATGAAACCTGGTCTTAATGTGATTTTTGGACTCTTGAGGGGAGGCAAATCCTCATTGTCAGGCATATTGGCTGCAAAGGAGGAAACCCTCAACCTTCCAACTTCAAAAGTACCACAGGTTATGTAGCCCAAGATGATAGCAAGATGGGAACTTTGACAATAAGGGAAAACTTGGAATTTTCAGCAGCCATTTGGCAAGTATGAGCAGTTAATCAAAAAACAAGCACATTAACTTTTGTTAATTCAAGACCTGAATATAATAAACAAAGTGGTGGACTCCAAGGTGGGAAACCAGCTAATTTGAGGTGTGTCTGGAGGAGAGAGAAAGAAGACCAGCTTCAGAATGGAGGTGATTTCAGATCCACTTGTCCTGTGTCTGGATGAGCCCACCATGGGCTTGGATGCTGGCACATCAAATGCAGTTCTTCTCCATTCATCAACCTCATTACACTGTCTTCAAACTGTCAGATAACCTTACCTTGCTGGCTTCAGGGAAGATGAGGTTTTATGGCCGTGTACAGGAAACTTTGGTACAGTCTGAGTCTGCTTGTTACGAGTGTGAGTACGGAAATTACAACTCATGTTACTATCTAAAGAAAACAACAGTGTAGGCTGATGATATATACTTCCACCTATTAAATAATAAGATAATAAAACCTTGAGGAGGAAATGGGAAACAGTCTCTGACCTGGGGAGGAGGATCTGATTTCTAGATCTGGTCCTCATGGTTCAACGCTGACAAAGTCAAACATCTCTCTTGCTTCTGTGTACTCATCTTCAAAATTAAGGTATTGAACTAGATGGTCTCCACATTTCTCTATCTTAGAAATTCTATAATTTGGTATTCTTCAAAAACCATGGTAAGAGCCATGTTTGTTCCTTGAAGCTCAGCTATAGTCAAGACCCACTGGTGTGGAAGCCAGAAAGTTCAGGCCTGTCTAGTTCTTTGTCTTCTGCATTACATACAGCCCTGTGAGAAGTCAAATGTCACATTCTTTATTAAAATATCTGGTACCTAGTAGGTGCTCAATAAATGCTATTTTTTGTTTGTTTGTTTGCTTTGGCCATACTGCACAGCCTGTGGGATCTTAGTTCCCAGTAAATGCTATTTTAAAAGGAACTTCTACCACCTTCCAAAAACTTTTCATGGAATCCCTATCAGAAAGAGAAAAGTTTTAGATGGTCACTCTTTTAAGTCAGCATGGCATGTCTTGTGTTCATCCATCATAGAAATGGAAGGGGAGTTAAGTAATTTTTAAATGACCACTTTTGTTAATTTCTATGAAAATATTTCATATAATATGAATATGGCACTTAACCATACTGCTTGGTTTTATAGTTATTTGTTCATTTTAATTTTGTTATTATAAGTTGCCTTGAATGGAGTCATCACGTTCTAGCCATCTGTATGTACCACTAAGTACCTTCCATATAAAACACTTGTCAAATGTTTTTTCTGGAAAAAAAACAAGAGCAAGTTGCTGAGATTCTACTACATGAGGGAATTAGGACTCATCAGGAATGTCTGAGATATTTGAAAAGAATGGCTAGAAGCTAAATTCCAGTGTGCTAATAGCCTTCTAATAAATAAGGTTTGAAATAATTTTCTTATGTTAACCTTCTCATTAGCATGTTCATTGACCGAATAAAAAAATCAGTTGAAGGTCATATTTTAAAAAGTTTCTAAGTGACAGATATGAAATGACACATCTAGCAAAAGAAACAAAGAGGTGTGGGGTGAGTGTTATATATAGGTGGGTGGAGAATTTTTGTGGTCGTTATGAGCTTTATTGAGATGTAATTCACATATCATAAAATTCACCCTTTTAAAGTGCACAATTCAATGTGTTTTAGTATATTCATAGGGTTGTACAAACTGTCATCACTATCTATTTCTAGATTAAAAAAAAAGGAAGAAACCTCATACCCATTAGCAGTCATTCTCCCTTCCCCTGTCTTTCCCCTAATACCCCAATCTAGCCCTCAACTATCACTATTCTACTTCCTGTATCTGTAGGTTTGCTGGTTTTGAACATTTTATATAAATGGAATCTTACAGTATGGGGCCTTTTGTGCTTGTTTTTTTTTTTCCCCCTTATTTATAATGTTTGCAAGGTTCATCCATGCTGTAGCATCCACCGGTACTCTTTTCATTTTTATTGCCAAAGAATATGCCATTGTATACATTCACCACATTTTATGTATCTGTTCATCAGTTGATGGCATTTGGATTATTTCCACTTTTGGGCTATTATGAATAATGCTGCCATGAACATTCGTACAAGTTTCTATGTGGAGATATATTATTTATCTTGAGTGTACTAGGAGTGGAATTGCTGGATCATATGGCAATGCTATGATTAACCATTTGAGGAACTGTCAAACTGTTTTTGAAAGCGACTGCACCATGTTTCATTCCCATCAGTAATGTATGAGTATTCCAATTTCTCCACATCATTGCCAACACTCATCCACCTTTTTGATGATAGCCATCCTTGTAGATGTGAAGTGGTATGTCATTGTGGTTTTGATTTACATTTATCTAATGACTAATGATGTTAAATATCTTTTCATGTGCTTTTTGACCACTTATATATCATAGGAGAAATGTTTATTTGTGTATTTTGTCCATTTTTAAATTAGGTTATTTATCTTTACATTATTTAGTTGCAGGAATTCTTCATTTATTCTGGTTACAAGCATAAGTCCTTTATCAGATATATAATTTACAAATATTTCCTATCTTTCTGTGAGTTGTTTTTCACATTTGTATAGTATCATTTGAAGTGCAAAAGTTTATAGTTTTGATATAGTCCAGTTGGTTTTTTATTTTGTTGCTTGAGCTTTTGTTCTTATATCCGAAAAATCATTGCCCAACCCAAGGTCATGAAGATTTACTTCTATGTTTTCTTCTAAGAGGTTCAGAGTTTTAGCTCTTATGTTTAAGTCTATGATCCATTTTGACTTAATCATTAATATGATAAACATCATTCTTTTGTGTATGGATATCCAGTTGTCCCAGCATCATTTGCTGAAAAGACTATTCTCTCCTCCATTGAATGATCTTGGCACCATAATAAACAATCAGTTGACCATAGATATGAAGGTTTATGTCTGGACTCTCAATTCTATTCCCTTGATCTATGTGTCTACACTTATGCCAGTATCACATGTCTTGGTTAGTGTAGATTTATAGTAAGTTTTGTCATCAGGAGGCTATTTGGGATCCCTTGTAATACTATATGAATTTGAGTATCTTCTTTTCCATTTCTGAAAAGAACTCAGCTGGGATTTTGATAAGACTTGCATTGAATATGTAGATCAGTTTAGGGAGTAGTGCCATCTTAACAAGGATATCTTCCAATCCATGACATGGGATGTCTTTCTGTTTATTTATTTATTTAAATTAAAAAAAATTTTTTTCATTTGATATCACTTATATGTGGAATCCAAAAAAATGATACAAATGAACCTATTTACAAAACAGAAATAGACCCCCAGGCATAGTAAACAAACTCATGGTTACCAAAGAGGAAAGAACGTGGTGGTGGGGGGGATAAATTAGGAGTTTGGAATTAGCAGATACAAACTACTATATATAAAATAGGTAAACAGCAAACTACTATATATAAAATAGATAAACAACAAACTACTCTATATAAAATAGATAAACAACAAGGACCTATTGCATGGCACAGGGAACTATATTCAATATCTTGTAATGACCTATAATGGGAAAGAATCTGAAAAAAGAATATGTAAATATATACACATATACATATAACTGAATCACTTTGCTGTATACCTGAAGCTAATACAACATTGTAAATCAACTATAATCACTTATTTGGTTTGAAAAAACACCACTATAAGCATTTGTGGAAAAATTTTTGTGGGGGCATATGCACTCTTTTTGGGTGAATACCTAGGAGTAGAATGGCTGCGTCATATCGTAGGTGTATGTTTAGTTTTTTTTAAAATTTAATTTAATTTATTTATTTTATACAGCAGGTTCTTATTAGTTATCTATTTTACACATATTAGTGTATATATGTCAATCCCAATCTCCCAATTCATCCCACCCCTCATCTTTCCATTTACTTAGAAGTCTTCTTTAATTTCTTTAATAAAGTTTTGTAGTTTTAAGTTACTTTTCACTTGTTTTGTTAAATTTATACCTAGATATTTTATTCTTTTATGCTATTGTAAAAGTAATTGCTTGTTTATTCTATATTCAAGTTGTTTATTGATATTGTATAGAAATACAATTAATATTTTTTTGTATATTGATCTTGAATCTTGCAACCTCGATGAACTTATTAGTTCTAATAGTTTTTTAGTAGATTCTTTAGGATTTTCTACATACAAGATTACCTCATTTGCAAATTAAGATAGTTACTACTTCCTTTCCAATCTGGGTGCCTTCCCCTTTTCTTGACTAATTATCCTGGCTAGAACCTCCAGTACAATGATGAATAGTAGTGGTTAGAGTGGACACCCCTGTCTTGGTCTTGATCTCAGAAGGAAAGCATTCAGTCTTTCAACATTAAGTATGATATTAGCTCTGGGATTTTCATAGATGACCTTTATCAGGTTGAAGACGTTCTCTACTATTCCTAGTTCACTGAGCATTTATTATGATAGGGTGTTAAATGTTTGTCAAATGCTTTTCACACGGTTTTTGTTTTTGCTCAGCTAATATTGTGTATTACATTTCCTAGTTTATGTCCTTTTTATATGTCGTTGGATACAGATTACTAGTGTTTTGCTGAGGATTTTTGTGTCTGTATTCATAAGAGATACTGGTCTGTAGTTTGTTTTTTTTCTTGTGATATCTCTGTCTTATTTTGATATCAGTGTAATACTGTCCTCATAGAATAATTAGAAATTGTTTCCTCCTCTTCTACTTTTTAGAAAAGTTTGTGAAGAATTGGTTTTAATTTTTCTTTGAATATTTGGTAGAATTAACCAGTGAAGCCATCTGCGTCTGGACTTTCCTTTGTGGAAATGTTTTTAGTTACCAATTTGATATCTTTACTTGTTACGTATCCAAACTTTCTATGTCTACTTGAGTCAGGTTCATAATTTGTGTCTTTCTAGTAATTTGTCCCTTTCATCTATTTTATCTAATGTATTGGCATACAGTTGTTCATCATATTCCCTTTTAGTCCTTTTTATTTCTTAAAGTTGGTAGTGATGCTCCTTCTTTCATTCCTGAGTTTAACAACTTGTCTTCTCTTCACTCCACCACTCCCTTTTCTTTTCTTGGTTAGCCTAGTTAAAGCTTGTTAATTTTGTTGATCTTTTCAAAGAACCAAATTTTGGTTACTTTGATTTCCTCTATTTTTGGCTATTCTCTATTTCATGTATCCCTGCTATAAGTTTCTCTCTGAGCAGCTGCATCACATAAGTTTTTGTATGTTGTGTTTTCATTTTCGTTCATCTCAAAGTATTTTCTACTTTCTTTATGACTTCTTTGACACATTGGTTATTTAGCCATGTAATGTTTAATATCCACATATTTGTGAATTTCTCAAATTTTCTTCGGTTACTGAATTCTAATTACATTGTGGTTTGAAATCATATTTTGTATGATTTCAATCCTTTGAAATTTATTAAGACTTGTTTTATGGCCTAGCATATGATTTATCTGGAAGAATGTTCCATATGAATTTTGGAAGAATGCCTCTTCTATTGTTGTTAGGTAGAGTGTTTTATTGATGTCTGTTAGGCTTAGTTGGTTTATAGTGTTGTTTGAATCTTCTGTTTTCTTGTGCATCTTCTGTCTAGTTTTTCTATTCATTATTGAAAATATGGTATTGAAATGTCTACTTTTATTTTTGAATTGTTTATTCTTCCCTTCAATTCTGTCAGTTTTTGCTTTACATATTTTGAGGTGCTGTTGTTAGATGTATATATGGTCATGATTTTTATATCCTTCTGACAGATTGATCCTTTATCATTATGGAACTCCCTCTTTATCTCTAGTAACTTTCTTTTCTTTTAAAATTTATTTTTTTTAGACATAGGCATAGCAACTCCAGTTCTCTTTTTTTTATTCTTTGCATGGCATATCTTTTTTGATCTTTTACTTTCAATCTATTTGTTTATAGAGGACAGTTCTTTTTTATGATTTTGATATCTTTAAACTTTATTTTTTAAATGATCATATAATACAATTCACTTTTTTCTTTTGATGTACATTTCTATGAATTTTAACACATGTGTAGTGATGTGTAACCATTCCCATAATAGGATAGAAAATAACTTCATCATCCCCCCAAAACTCCCTTGTGGTGTTTCTTTATAGTCATACCCTTCCTGCAAACCCAGTCCCTAGCATACAATGATATTCTTCCTACTTTTTTCCTCTTTTATTTTTCTTCTGAGGCTTTGTATTGAGTTATGTAACCACATTAGCATGAAGTGTTATGGGCAGATGAGGGTCATTTTCTGGGCTACAATGTTGATTAGAATCATGTAAAATGTAGAAGATTTAGAAGAGTGAGTTTGAAACTAAGATAAGGCTGAAACTTGAGCCTCACTTAAGAGCTGGTATTTTCCACTAAAACTGGGGACACTACTAAGCATTGCTATATTACCTGCTCTGCATAACAGCCCAGAAATTCAAGGTCTTTGGTGACAGCTGAGCAACAACGACGAAATTGTAAATGCCTGAGTATGCCTGGTGTCCTGCCTCATCCTCTCCCTCCCCTATTGGCTCTGGAAAGCAATCAGAGTGTAACAATAGGAGTTCTGGAATGTTCCTGAGTGGGGCTTGTCTTTGTATCACTGTTAATCCTTGTCCTCTCTTTTCAGAGACAAGAGATTAAGTTAAAACAGGACAGACATCTTTTTTTGGGACGCAGGGCTGAGCTGCTTTTCTTTCTTTGCAAATTCAAAGGATTTTACAGGATTTTCCCCTTCTTAACCCTCCCTCCCCCTCCATCCTGACCTTCACACCTTCCCAACATTAGGGAAAGGCAGGAAGTTTTCCCTGTGGTTTCTTCTTTGTGACGACATGACAGGGCAGGTTAATCAATGGGGAAAACCCCATGTGAGAACACGCCTTCTATGTGCATTCCAATATTTGCTATAAGTAGGGCCATCCCAGGCCCAGGCTGCTATCAAGCATAACAGGTCTCCCAGGGCACTAGGTACCCAGCACTGAGACATCTATTCTTTGAGCTGAAGATGATGTGCAATAGCAAGAGTTTGCTCCCGGCTGCTTTGATGTCACTGCTGCTACTCCACCTCTGCAGCAAGTCAGAAGGTAAGTGACACTCTTTCTGCTAGCACAGGAGGAAGAACTATTTTCATTTTTCTCTAAGCCTTGAGCTCATCTAGGGGTCCCCAAGGGATGGAAGCCTGTTAGAAAATCTTCAGAAGGAAGTGATGGGGGTTGTCATCTCATTGTGAGTGGAAGAGGGAAAGGTTACTGCTGCCTATCAGGATTTTTTCTCTGCTGTCAATCCAAGCAAATATGGGGGGTGGTAGTGGTGGGCTCTTAGAGACCCTCGAACTCCAGAACAACCCAAAGTGCTATTCTGGGAGAGATGTAAATTGTGTAACATTACCAGTGAATGGGGCCATTTTGAAATGTAGAAAATTCTCCCATTTCCCTAGCTTTCTCATTTCCCAACTGAATAGTTTTAGCAGAGTTCAAAACTCATCCTTTAGGGGTGATTATGGCACCTGACTTCATCCTTGAAAGGCCCTGGGGACATCACTTGCCAACTTTGGGGTTACATTTATCCCTTACAGCAGGTCAAGGATACAGTAGGTTGTAATTGAACTCAGGGGAGTGTCTAAGAATTGCTTTATTACTGTAAGAGGACATCACTTTTAGCAACAGGTGCATTCCTGAAAATACATGTGTTGAACTTTTATGAACAAAATAAAAAATTCCCATTAACTAATATTACAATTTCAAAGTGTTTTAATTGTAGCTCTTAATAGCAGCTCCTATAAATCACATTTTCCTTTGTAACTTCTTGTCCTTCCCCTCCTGTCAATATTCAGTAGCCAGATAATAGATTAAAACCTGCCAATTTACTATTTTTTTCTGAATTTAGAAGGTTATTTATAAGGGTTTCTTCAAGTGGAAGGTACTCATATTCTTGAGTGATTATAGTGAATGAAATAAAACACTGTCAGTTTGTGTTTCTTACTAAAGATATTCCTTTTATGAGACTCATGTCTCATGTGCTTCTAAATTGTATTATTGAACCAAAATTTCCCAGTACACAAACTATTTTTTTTAAGAGAACTGGAAACTATGTTAAAATGGGTCTCAAAAATATTGGAGGTGTTCCTCTAAGTAGTTTATTTACCATATAAGTCAGATTCTAGGTTTTCCACCACTTCAAGTAGTTCCACAATACCGATCACAGAATAAGTTCATTCATGTGGACTCAATATCTTTCATTTCTTTTTAGCAGCAAGCAACTTTGACTGCTGCCTCAAATATACAGAAAAAATCCTTCATCCCAAATTTATCGTGGGCTTCACACAGCAGCTGGCCAATGAAGCTTGTGACATCAATGCAGTCATGTAAGTTATTAAGAGATTCTAATTCATTTGTATTAGGAGTACATGAGAATTTCAAGTAGAAAAAGCTTTGCCTTTTTGGAGTTTCATTCAGAAATAACTCATGTGGCAAAAAGCTAGCTGTGTTTTAGTAGTACATTTATTCTTCAAAATTCACTTTAAATGGAACTGGAATAAGGCAAAAAGTTTAAAAAATGAACATAGTTGAAGGCAAAATCACTTTTTTTTTTTTTTTTTTTTTTTTTTTGTTTGTTTTTGCAGTACGTGGGCCTCTCACTGCTGTGGCCTCTCCCGTTGCGGAGCACAGGCTCCGGATGCACAGGCTCAGCAGCCATGGCTCACGGGCCCAGCCACTCCGCGGCATGTGGGATCTTCCCGGACCGGGGCACGAACCCATGTCCCCTGCATCAGCAGGCGGACTCTCAACGACTGTGCCACCAGGGAAGCCCCAAAATCACTTTTGAAGATAAACTTATAAGCTACTAAGATGATATCTCAGGAAAATATGAAAAACCTAAAGTTTGAAATGAGCATCTTCTACCAGAAAGTGGTTGGGCTGTAAGCTAAAGCTCAGAGTAGTTACACTCTCTCATATAATATTCTTTTTTTTTTTTTTTTTGCGTGGTACGCGGGCCTCTCACTGTTGTGGCCTCTCCAGCTGTGGAGCACAGACTCCGGATGCACTGGCTCAGTGGCCATGTCTCATGGGCCCAGCTGCTCCATGGCATGTGGGATCTTCCCGGACCGGGGCATGAACCCGTGTCCCCTGCATCAGCAGGCGGACTCTCAACCACTGTGCCACCAGGGAAGCCCCTCATATAATATTCTTGATTTATATAGGGTTTTACATTTTGGAATGACATAAGTTATTGATCAGATGTATACATATTTCATGTAGCCACCAACAACAAAATTAAATAATTCTGGGACTTTATCTTCCTGTTACTGCACAACCTCTTGTTAGATTGCAGAGAAAGTCAGGGAGAATCACTTTCATTTCTTGCATCAAACTTTATAAGAAGAAAAATTTTTTGTGTGCATTTTGTTTCACCTCTGAAACAAATAAAATGTTTAAGGCATAGAGCCACCAATTGGAATATGAAATTTCCATTGTATGTCCTGTGGAAAAAAAGAAAAATACATTTAAACCATAAATGAAATTGAAACATAAATCAAATTCTCTAACTTTTTTCAGCTTATACACAAAGAGAAAATTAGCTGTGTGTGCAGATCCAAAGAAGTATTGGGTGAAACAAGCAGTGCATATCCTCAGGTATGGAACATTTACAATCCACCAGCCTCTCTCCACATGTTTGGGAAAGAGTGGTGTTCAAAGTGGTGCATCACAGGCTTGCTGGGATGCTTTAGCCTAAGCACTATGGCATTTTTAAAGGGTAGTTTGAATCGGACCATGAAAACAAAAAATTCATCTTTTCGACCACTTACAGATCATTTTAATTTTTTAAAAAATTTATTTATTTATTTATTTATTTGTGGCTGAGTTTGGTCTTTGACACTGCACGCAGGCTTTCTCTAGTTGTGGTGAGATGGGGCTACTCTTCGTTGTGGTGTACGGGTTTCTTGTTGCGGTGGCTTCTGTTGTTGCAGAGCACGGGCTCTAGTGTGCAGGCTCAGTAGTTGCGGCACACGGGCTTAGTTGCTCCGCGGCATGTGGGATCTTCCCGGACCAGGGCTCGAACCCGTGTCCCTTGCCTTGGTAGGTGGATTCTTAACCACTGCACCACCAGGGAAGCCCCATTTTTATTTTAATTGTTTTTAATTTAAAGATTTTTCACACGTTGTATTAGATTCCTCTATGCATTTGATTCTTGTTGCAAAGATGCCTCCTATTTATATAAGTTACAGACTACATGACATTCGTTTGTTAAAAGCTAAAAAATAAACAGTTAAAAAGAGATCCATGGCTCTGATTTACACTGATGATAATGGAGTGACATTCTATCAATGGACAGAATCATCTCACACCAGGGTGCCAGACACTGAATATGAAGACACAACCTTAGTGTTCATATCCTGTTTCTGTTTTAGCTAGTGGGGTTATGTTGGGCAGGGTCCATGCTCTCTGAACCCTGATTTCCTCATATGGCCTCTGAGCTGCTTGGTATCCTGAGATGAGATTGGGGTGTCTGAGGCAATCTGTAGGCACCAAAGACATTCCCACCCACCAGGCACCCCATCTTTGCTTATTTTTTTCTCCTTTTTCTCTTTATAGTCAAAGAGTCAAGAAGATATAAAAATGGATACTCCCTGGAATGGAACACAGCCCAAGAATAAAAGGAACCTAGCTGAGTTGGCAGTTTCACTTACACACTGTTGCATGTTCAGAGCTTATCTGATTTGTGTCTCATTGGACTTGTCCAATTAGTGAAGTTGATTCATATTGCATCACAGTTTGCTTTATTAAGCATCACATTATACTCTATTTTATGTTATGTTATTTATATATGTGGTTTTATTTGTGTTTTGCTATTTAATACTAGTTTTCCATAAACTATTTGGTTTAGTATGAGGTATAAAGTTATGCTTGGAGGAATAAGATATATGGCCTTTCTTGCCAGCAGAAGGCTATTAAAAAAATTTAACATTCTTCTGTTTATATAGTTCTGTTTCCTAAATTGTTGTAATTACCTTGTTAAAGAGAAAAATGATAAGAAGAATAAATATTGAAAATAAAAGAACCAAAACTTGTTTGTGGATTTAGTTAAATAGAATTTATTAAGAGGTGTATTAAGAATAGATAAGAGTTTAGTAAATATGAAAATGTTGTGAAAATTGTATTCCCCATTTACTTCTTCCTGGTTTTTCCCTTTATCTCTATCCCTTGTGGTCCTAGACTTCATTCTGTATGAATTATAATGGAAAGGTTTTTTTGAATTAAAAAAAATTCGAAGTCATTTAAACCAAAAATTAGAAAGATTCTATCTGTGACATAGGTCAATATTTCTTAATATAAAACTTTTCAAAATAAAAAAAGTATGCCCATCTATTTTGTGACTGCAAGGATATAACAACTATTTAGAAAATTCCTTGAGCAATCAATTAGTCCATCATTCTGTCACCAGCCATGGTCCTAGGAATGGGCATCTCAGCAGAGGAACATTTCTCTACTTTATAAGTCCTCCTGAGTCGTCTTTAAGCACTTTCCAAAAAGAAAATGATTATGCAGAGGGTTTATTTTTAAAAATTTATTTATTTTATTTTTGGCTGCATTGGGTCTTCATTGCTGCACACGGGCTTTCTCTAGTTGTGGTGAGTGGTGGCTACTCTTTGTTGCAGTGCATGGGCTTCTCATTGCAGTGGCTTCTCTTGTTGCAGAGCATGGGCTCTAGGCACTCAGCTTCAGTAGTTGTGGCACGTGGGCTCGGTAGCTGCGGCTCGCGGGCTCTAGAGCGCAGGCTCAGTAGCTGTGGTGCACAGGCTTAGTTGCTCCGCAGCATGTGGGATCTTCCCAGACCAGGACTACATCCCATGTCCCCTGCATTGGCAGGTGGATTCTTAACCACTGCACCACCAGGGAAGTCCTATGCAGAGGGTTTTTAGAAACTGATTGCCTCAGTAACCAGAAGAGAGACAACAAATGTGTGAAACCTAGCAAGAACCCAGAAATAAGATGAAAAAACCCTGTACCAGGGTAGTTCTTATCACAGTAGTCATGCACTTAAGTTCACAGAGTGCCCGACACAGCACTCTGGACAGTCTGCTTCAGATTCCAAAGGCCACGAAGGATTAGTGGAGGCAGGCACACTGATGATAGGATTTAAAATCCAGACACGCACATCCATAATGCGGGCAATGGTGGGTCATTTGGTGTAGAGCCAAATGCTCAGTAGGCTCTGAAGGCATCTCTGTGCTCATAAATAACAACACTGAGTCATCAGGGAAAGTATGCTCAATATCCTGTTGGACTATTCATTAAACATGAGTTAGCACCTATTATGAGCCAGGCACCGAGCCAAGTGAAGCTGGAGATGCCAAGAACTTAAGTTAGCGCTTGGTGCTCACTCCCAGGTAATTAGTGCTGAGCAGTGTGGGAAGAGAGAGAGGATGACTAGAAAATCAGCTATGACAACACAGGGCGGTAAGCACTTGGATAAAGGAAGGCATGGGACAGGGCATTAGTAGTGAGGGTTTCCAGAAGAAAAGAATATTCAGTTGAACCTTATTAAATAGCCAATATTCAATGCTCTTGAACTATGAAGATGGCAATTGTGTATGGTTCAGCCCCTGTTTGAGTCGAGGTATGAAGGGCCAGTAGGAGACACCTAACTGGAAAAGGAGCAGCAGGGGTTGTTTGGAAATATCTGGGGGCATATTTTAGTCGTCACAATGTCTAAAGGTGGGAGACTAAGGTATTCAGTGGGCAGGAGACAAGGATGCTAAACCCACTGGAATGCACAAGATAGCCTGGCACAATGGAGAACTTTCTTATCCAGATATCAATTATGCCACCAGTTGGGTAACACTGGATGAAGCGGGACATATGCGAGGAGTGGGTGTAGGATGGAGCAGCTGCAGGTTAAGTAAAACAGTTACCTCAGCTAAGCATAGTGGTTTGAACTTGAACATGGAAACACAGGGGAACCATGGAAGAAGTCAAAGCAGGAGGAAAGGGAGGTGGGATGGAAGATGGATGCAGAGATACAGAGAGAGCTGCAATGAGTAAGGTGAGAAACGGTGGGACCTCAGTTAAGGCCATGGCAAAAAGAAAGGTAGCAGAGGGCTTCCCTGGTGGCGCAGTGGTTGGGAGTCCGCCTGCCAATGCAGGGGATGCAGGTTCGTGCCCCGGTCCGGGAAGATCCCACATGCCGTCCGCGGCTGGGCCTGTGAGCCATGGCCGCTGAGCCTGCGCGTCTGGAGCCTGTGCTCCACAACGGGAGAGACCACAACAGTGAGAGGCCCGCGTACCGCAAAAAAAAAAAAAAAAAAAGTAGCAGAGATGGGCTTGGAAATCTTGAGACATTCTAAATAACCCTCCCTCTGCCACCTCTCCCCACCACCAGTCACCCTTTCCTGGAGCTGCACAGCCAGAGAGGACCACTGTCAAGGGCAGTGGCCCATTTGGCTAACTGCTGCTGGGAGGCCTCACCAGGTGAGCTTTGCTGAGTCAGGAAAGTAGCACATTTTGTTAGTGCTCTGAATGTGTGTGAATCGTCTGGGACTAGGAGTCCTAATACCTATTAGCTGAGTTTCTGGAGCTAATTTATTAATCACAGCGAGAACATTCCACTGTCAAGTGCATGGGTAAAAGCACATGGGCAAATCAGTGCGTTACCCCCATGAGTTCAAATTGGAATCACAAAGCCAGATTGTTAAGCCTGGGATCAGAGTGCAGCACAGAGTCTCAGCCATACAATTGAAAGTTTAATTCATTAGTCTCACTGCATTAACCATGTTCAAGGATTAGAGAAGTTGCTCCCAATTCACAGCTCTTCTTTCTCTTTTTTTCATTTTGGAAAATGTATTTTCTACTTAATTTTTAAATTAAGGTATAATTTACATACAGTAAAATGCACAAGTCTAAGTGTACAGCTTAGCTGAATTTTTGCATATGTACATGCCTGTGTGACGACTATGGGCCATTTAAGATATTAAATATTTTCATCACCCGGATGGCTCCCTCATGCCCCCGTACATCCATCCATCCAGCCCCAGAGTAACAGCTTCAACCAACCAGTGGCCATCTGGTTACATCTATTCTGCCCACCTTCTCCCCACTTTTATACCCTGACTTACTTTGAAGCAATTCCCCAATATCAAATTATTATATATGAATATAAATATATATTTACACATACATACACATATTTATATGTATTTTTTAACAGTGACTTTTAAAAAGACACAAACGATCTCATTATCACAGATTTAAAGATCAACATTAATTCCCCAATATCACCAAATATTCAGTCAATGTTCTAATTTCCCTGTTTGTTTCAAAAAGGGTTGTATGTATGTATGTATGTATGTATGTATGTATGTATGTATGTATTTATTTATTGCAGTTGATATGTTTGAATGAAGCTCCACATAAGGTCCACACACTGCATTTGTGTGATTTGTTTCTTTTTAAGTTTAATCTATGTTTCTTATCACTACCATCCTTCTCTTTTTCCTTTGTGATTTATGTTTTGGAGAAACCAGGAAATTTTTTCTGAGTTCCCACCTTCTGGGTTTTGGTGGTTGCATTCCTATGGTGTCACTTAGTTTGTTCCCTGACTCCTAGTTGTAAATAGAGGCTGGGTTGGGGAATGGGACCAGACCACTTTATAAGTGGCATTGTGCTGCATGGTTATAAAGTTGCCTAAACTGAGGTTAGCCAGAGGAGTGAAAGAGGAGGTGGTGAACCTGGGCCAAATTCTTCAAGGCAAGTAAAGAACTGATCAAGACCTTTGACTGACAGCCAGAAAGAGGAGAAGTAGATGGTCTAATGACACATGTGTACCTCAAAGAATGGGGAGGTGTGTAGAAATGAAGAAGTGTCATCATGGAAGCACAAGAATGTTGGTTTCTACCTGCTACTGGCTCTGTGAGCATCTTCAGAAAACCATAAGGGGAGTGCTGTTGCCATAGACTCAAGTTTCAACCAAGACAAGGAGATAGGGGAGCAAAAGCTGGAAGGACAGGAAAGAATTGTTAGGAAAGGCCAGAGCTGGACATCATGGAGATGGGTTGGAGGTATACACCAGTATTCAGATGAAAGCATGAGAAGTATGAGAAAGGACAGATGCATGCAAGTGTTTGGGTTTGGGTAGTAATCACATCATTAATAAAACCTAGACTAGTAAGCAGCAAGTGATATGCTAATATCACTTGCTAAGATCATTAATGTATTATCTCATTTAAGTATGAGGTAGGTACTATTTTTATGCCCATTTTGGGGACAGAGAAACTGAGGGTCAAGGAAGCTAAGGAATTTACCTAAGGTCACACAGTTTTTAGAGATATGATGGAATTAGTTGGTAACAAGTTTCTGACCAGGCGACTGGTGTAAATGTGTTTCTGTGACAATAAGGCAGCCCTGTGGTGTCTAATGTTCCTTGACGTTGGTTCTCTTGTTGTTTCTTTGTCATCTTTATGATCATCTGTATGCTCTGCTATTTTAGATGGTATCAAAGTGTTAGAACATAGAACATTTTAGACTTTCTTACTTTGGTATCAAAAAGACTTAAAAAGTTTGCCTTGTCAAGGAGTAAGCTCCAGTTGTGATGTGGTTACCTTCTTCCCCAGCAGTGCTATGCAGGTATCACAGGTTTTTCTTTCTGGTTAAATCATGGTTTATTGAGTGAAAGCTATGTTCTCTACCCATTCATTCCTTCAGTCAACGGCTATTTACTGAGCACCTACTATGAGTCAGGCATTGTTCCGGTCACTGAGAATGAGCAGGAAGAAGTCCTTGCTTTCATGTGATTTATGGAAGAAGAGACAGGAAATAAACATATAACCAAATAAATGTATAATATGAAAGAAGAATAAAGACACTTGGGGATGGGGATGGGGATGTAGAACTTCTCCATATCTGTGAAGAAGCTGTCACAATTTACGTTTTTTCTCTCAGAAGCAATGTCCATGTCTTCCCTTTGGCTGAGCAAAGAATCTAGATAAGGTAAGAAAGACAAACGTGATTAAACATACACAAGAGTATAGTCTTAATTTTCTGTGATGAAATAAGGTCCATGGAGGACTGTTGTACTAGGCCTTGGCTTACTCTGACTTTTTCTGACTGTAAGGATAGGTCATAAATTCGAACTACTCAGACTGTAAACTATTCCTCATTGTATTAACTTTTCCACCAAGTGTCAAGATTCCAACTGGGGACTAATGTAAGGTACTTAACTATGGCCTCAATTTGGTGATTGAATTAGCACAAAGCACAAGTTATATCCACAGACTTTGGTGATTTAGCAAATTTGTTTTCTTTCTATGGTTCTGACTTAACTGGAACCGATAAACAAGGCTGATGAATAAATCCGGTACAATAATGTAGTTATAGAAAACGCTGCCCATGCTCTGGCATGGTACAACACGTTCTCCATTCCTCTAATTACTAGAATCCAGGCATTTTTAAAAAATAAATTTATTTATTTTGTTTATTTACTTATTTTTGGCTGTGTTGGGTCTTCGCTGCAGCACACGGGCTTTCTCTAGCTGTGGCATGTGTGGGGGTCTACCCTTCATTGTGGTGTGTGGGCTTCTCATCGTGGTGCTTCTCTTGTTGTGGAGCACAGCCTCTAGGCACGTGGGCTTCAGTAGTTGTGGCACCTGGGCTCAGTAGTTGTGGCTCACGGGCTCTAGAGCACAGGCTCAGTAGTTGTGGTGCACAGGCTTAGTTGCTCCATGGCATGTGGGGTCTTCCCAGACCAGGGCTCGAACCTGTGTCCCCTGCATTGGCAGGTGGATTCTTAACCACTGAGCCATCAGGGAAGCCCAGAATCCAGGCATTTTTAACAGTCAATGGTCACACATTTGAAAGGCTTAACATGGAAAACTTTTTTTCTTGTTTCTTGTTCTTGCTGTCCTCCTTTTTCACTTGAATATCAGTTATCTTAACAGGAATATATTGTGTTTTTTTTTAACATGTTTATTGGAGTATAATCGCTTTACAATGGTGTGTTAGTTTCTGCTTTATAACAAAGTGAATAAGCTATACATACATATATATCCCCATATTTCCTCCCTCTTGCGTCTCCCTCCCACCCTCCCTATCCCACCCCTCTAGGTGGTCACAAAACACCGAGCTGATCTCCCTGTGCTATGCGGCTGCTTCCTATTAGCTATCTATTTTACATTTGTTAATATATATAAGTCCATGCCACCCTCTCACATCATCCCAGCTAACACTTCTCCCTCCCTGTGTTCTCAAGTCCATTATCTACGTCTATGTCTTTACTCCTGTCCTGCCCCTAGGTTCTTCAGAAACATTTTTTTTTTTTTAGATTCCATATATATGTGTTAGCATACGGTATTTATTTTTCTCTTTCTGACTTACTTCACTCTGTATGACAGTCTCTAGGTCCATCCACCTCACTATGAATAACTCAATTTTGTTTCTTTTTATTGTTGACTAATATTCCATTGTATATATGTGCTACATCTTCTTTATCCATCCAACTGTCGATAGACACTTCAGTTGCTTCCACGTCCTGGTTATTGTAAACAGAGCTGCAATGAACATTGTGGTACCTGACTCTTTTTGAAGTATGGTTTTCTCAGGGTATATGTCCAGTAGTGGGATTGCTGGGTCATATGGTAGTTCTATTTTTAGTTTTTTAAGGAACTTCCATACTGTTCTCCATAGTGGCTGTATCAATTAACCCACAGCCAACATAGTTGTCAATGGTGAAAAACTGAAACCATTTCCTCCAAGATCAGGAGCAAGACAAGGTTGCCCACTCTCACCACTATTATTCAATATACTTTTGGAAGTTTTAGCCACAGCAATCAGAGAAGAAAAAGGAATAAAAGGAATCCAAATTGGAAAAGAAGAAGTAAAACTGTCGCTGTTTGCAGATGACATGATACTATACATAGAGAATCCTAAAGACTCTACCAGAAAATTACTAGAGCTAATCAATGAATTTGGTAAAGTAGCAGGATACAAAATTAATGCACAGAAATCTCTTGCAATCCTATACACTAATGAGGAATAATCTGAAAGAGAAATTAAGGAAACACTCCCATTTACCATTGCAACAAAAAGAATAAAATACCTAGGAATAAACCTACCTAAGGAGACAAAAGACCTGTATGCAGAAAACTATAAGACACTGATGAAACAAATTAAAGATGATACAAACAGAGGGAGAGATATACCATGTTCTTGGATTGGAAGAATCAACACTGTGAAAATGACTATACCACCCAAAGCAATCTACAGAGTCAATGCAATCCTTATCAAACTACCAATGGCATTTTTCACAGGACTAGAACAAAAAGTTCACAGTTTGTATGGAAACACAAAAGACCCTGAATAGCCAAAGCAATCTTGAGAAAGAAAAACGGAGCTAGGGGAATCAGACTCCCTGACTTCAGACTATACTACAAAGCTACAGTCATCAAGACAATATGGTACTGGCACAAAAACAGAAATATAGTTCAATGGAACAGGATAGAAAGTCCAGAGATAAACCCACGCACATGTGGTCACCTTATTTTTGATAAAGGAGGCAAGAATATACAATGGAGAAAAGACAGCCTCTTCAATAAGTGGTGCTGGGAAAACTCAACAGCTACATGTAAAAGAATGAAATTAGAACACTCCCTAATACCATACACAAAAGTAAACACAAAATAGATTAAAGGTCTAAATGTAAGGCCAGACACTATAAAACTCTTAGAGGAAAACATAGGCAGAACACTCAATGACATCAATCACAGCAAGATCCTTTTTGACTCACCTCCTAGAGAAATGGAAATAAAAACAAAAATAAACAAATGAGACCTAATGAAACTTAAAACCTTCTGCACAGCAAAGGAAACCATAAACCAGATGAAAAGACAACCCTCAGAATGGGAGAAAATATATGCAAGTGAAGCAACTGACAAAGGATTAATCTCCAAAATTTACAAGCAGCTCATGCAGCTCAACATCAAAAAACAGGAATATATTAAGTTTAAATTCACCTAAATTCCAGGTGATGAGGAAAGTGTTGGATTTAGATTCATTCAGACTCAGGGCATAATGAGCTCAGTGTTTTAGAGGCCCAAATCTGGGGAAGAAAAGAACTTCTGGATTCCTAAGGGATGAAGTCTAGAGCCTGACCCAGGTAGATACAGGATCCAAGGTGAAGGGCTGTTATGGGCTGAACTGTGTCACCCACCCCCAAAACGCATATGTTGAAGTCTTGACCTCCACTGCCTCAGGTGTGACTGTATTTGGAAATAGGGTCTTTAAGGAGGTAATTAAGGTTAAAGAAGGTCATAGGGGTGGGCCTGAATCCAATATGAGTGGTGTCGTTATAGGAAGGGGACATTTGGACACAAATATGCACAGAGGAAAGATCACATAAACACACAGCAAGATGATGGTCATCTACAAGCCAAGGAAAGAGGCCTCAGAAGAAACCATCCTGCTGGCACCTTGATCTTGGATTTCCAGCCTCTAGGACTGTGAGAAAATTAACTTATGCTGTTCAAGCCTCCCAGCCTGTGGTATTTGTTCCAGCAGCCCTGACAGATGGATAGAAAGGCCAAAGAGAGTGAATGGAAGCTGATCCTGAGAACTTCGGGATTTATCACAGGTGTTGATAAATTCACTCAGCGTGGTTCATAAATAGGTTTTCATACAAGATCTTCAGTTCCTTAGGTGACGTCTTCTGTCACAGAAGTTTTCTCACATCTATCTCAGCCATGTTATTGGGATGGGACTACATTCATTGCGAGGAAAACTACTGGCAAAACTTAATAAATGAAAGTTCCCATCTGATCTGAACTACCTGGCAATGATTGATTCATCTCTCAAGGCAGAAGCTGAAACACAGTTGTTCTGTGAAAAAGGTTGTCATTGAGTCCCCCCAACTCTGCCCCCAATAACAGGAGAGTCAGGAAGCTCCTTTTTCTTTGTCACAGACCCCAACCGCCTGCCCTTGGTTCAATACATGTTGGATAGAGGCTCCAAATAGATAGGTCAGGTGGCATCTGTCTCCTTTAGTAAATCGAGTCTTAGGCAATTGCAGTGAATGCCTTGACCTTCCCTCACCCTGTTCGTGGCTCCCTGGATTCAGCACATCTGGTGCAGTTTCATCTGGCCTGGATTCCATTTGCGGCAGGGATTCCAATTCCTCAACTTCTACCCTCAGGGCTCCCCGCTGCCTCTTCCTGCCACCACCTCCCTGTCACTCAGCTCTGACTTTGTCTGGGCCTGACAGGCCCGCCACTCTTCTCTGATCCTCTGTAAAAATTGGCTCACAACCTCTAAATGCAAAACCAGCCTGCAGATGAGTCAGCCCACGTGGAAATGTCAGCTGGAGTAAAGGGATGTTTTCCCTTTTACGACTATGGGGGTAAAAATATTGTCTCCCCCCAAAAGTAAAAGAGCCTCCGACAACAAAAAACCTAAATTGCACATTTGAACCTACAATTGAGGAAGAGGCTGTCTTTTTTTTTTTTTTTAAAACCCATAAAAATCACTGTGTGGTAGAATTGCTATGGAGGTTAAAGGACCAACGTGGGTTCTGCCTGGGACTTGCCGAAGGCATCTGAGATCAAGAAACACAGGAGCTGAGCGGCGTGTGAGGATATGTTTCAGGTGGGGAGAAGGACATATGTGCACAAACACACACTTGCTTCTGTTTGTGTGTGTATGTATGCTGCAGAAGTGGCTGGAGAGGAGAGTGGAAGAGACATGAAGACAATGAGAAATCAGCAAAGGGATTCCAGCAAAGAGTGACAGGGTCAGACTGAGCTGACTCCTCTCTGAGGACAGCTGCCTCTCTTCTTGCTACTACTCCCATTTCCTTACATCTGCTTGGCTTCATCTTTAAATCCCACACAGTCCTCTAATTTCTTGATTCCTCCCTTTTCTTTCCATCTATCTTCAGGCTCCAATTATTTCCCCAGCCAGCCTAAACCCCATGATGTGCCACCGAAATAATTGCCCTGCCGACATCTTTGTCCTTTTGCTTCCTTGTGCCACATCCAAGCTACAACACTGCATGTGGGGTTCAGTCCAGCCCTTCTTCTTCTTAATTTACAGATGGCTAAGCCCTGGTGGCAGAGTTCCACAACCTATAGTCCGGTGCTATTGCAAATTCATGGTTTTCGAAATCAACTGGGCTTTCACTATGACTGTCCAAGCAAAAATAGCACTGCACAAAGTTAAATAAGCAAAGATGACTTTGTTCAAGGCTATTGCAATAGGGGAAAGAGGCCAGAACTGAAGTCTGGACCTAATTCCCCTGAAACAAAGGGCAGGAGGGTTTTTTAGAGCCGGGGTAGGCTACCATAGTCCATCTGTGTTTGCTAATTGGCTTTACCCACTACTCCCCTGACAAAAAGAAAAGTAAACTTTCTTGTATCTTCATTGCATAAAGCAGTTTTGTGACTTGGTGAAAGGTGCCCACTGGGGTTAGGCTTCCATCCTTCCCAGAGCCTGGGAGGTAGCGGCACTATTGTCTTTGATGATTACTTCTCACAGGGATGGTTCCCAGGTGTTTGAGAAAGACACTCCTGAGTGGTAAAACTGGCAAAAGACTTTAAAAAATGATTTAAATTTCAAAGGGCCAGAGAAAGAATTTATAATGACAAGTTTTCTATGATAGATGCTCTAAGGAAAGGGAGGTCAGGGACCTAGAGGGAGGAAGACACAGGTCTAAAGTTTAGTCAGGCTGGCGGAGGTGGGGGAATGGTAAGGCTGTCTTAGCTCATGGCCAAGTGCTCCCTTTTAGGTGAACTCAGCAGCTTCTCCTTGGTGTGGACTCCAGGCTGGGGCTTGTTTTGCAGTTGCCACAGGGTGTTCGTTCTCACTGCCCTCCCCTTCTTTCTGCTGCTTTCACCACCTAAGAGATTTTCCAGCCTCTAATCTCTTCCCATTGGAACACACCTTGCATATCATTGCCACATTCATCCTCAAGAATTGATTTTTACCATTATAATTTGGTTATACATTTCTCCTGGGTTCCCATTACCTATCAAGTCCCCAGCCTGGGATTCAGGGCCCTCCATGATCCAGTCCCTTCCTGCCTCTTGGGGTAACTTGTGTTCTACATACTGTGGGCACATTGACTTCCTTTCCATGGCTTAGGTAAATTCTGTCATGTTCTGTTTTCACATCTCTCTCTCCAGCTTCATTTAGAATGCTGTCCTCATCCCCACCTAGATCAAGACCCTCTTCATGTGCTTCCTCCTTCATGGACCATTCCCAGATCAGTCCGGTCCCAGGTATGCCCTCATGCCTCTGAGCATCCGTAACATGTTGTGTCTCTCCCAGTGGTGGAGTGTTCACCTTGTTCTCCCATGAATTGTACCTACCACATGTGCTTCATCTGTGCACGATGCTGGGCTCTCCTTTATGAAAAAAACATTACTTGGCTTCTACCCCTTTGAATTTTTTGCAATGCCTAACATAGGACTTTGTACCTAGAAGGTGCTCTTTGGATAACTTGGAAAGGCTAAGATCTATATCAAACTCTGAGATCCTGCTAGCCTATTTATCAGAGGCAGAATATATATGAAGCTTTTAACCATGAACTTACTTCTGAACAGACACAGATGAATCTCATGTTTATTTATTTACTCATGTAAATTCTCTACCCTAAAGGTCAGATCAGACTCTTTCTATGATAGTTAACTATCATTTAGCCACTTGGATTTACAATTTTCAGAAAACAGTGTAGTGGATACCCAAAAGAGGGATGAGAAATTAAAAGGAATTTGGGTACAGCTGTAGTCTACCTCTGTCACCAATCCATCACCAATTGAAAGCAACATTCAGTGTCACTATCAGAGTCAGAACCTTGGAGTGTTTGGGTTTCATTCCCAATTATTTTTCAGGTTCTCAAAGGTGATGTTGGAAGAAATTTGCCCCTCCACCTTTGCTTTCCAATTTGGGTTCATTGTATACATATACATAATCACTGGGCTCTTTCAAAATTACAGATTTTTGTTATTTATGTTTTTACTTTATTTTGCTCTGTTTTCTTGTCTATCTTTAGTCAGCTCTCTGTTTATGTTGAGTTGGATCCACAGAAGGGGTGAAGTTAACAAGCGTCTTGAGGTAAGACCCCAGTGAAAATTAAAGAATGATTAAGTAGGGGAGTGAACATAAATTGGCATTTATTTGAAAAGAATCCTGAATGCTATGTTAAATACAGTGCTCTTTGCTCAGCCAACAACTGAGTAAAAGACAAATGTCAGGGCCTCTGGAGTCACTTTTTTTTAATGTCATAATTTTTAAGCTGTGCCTCCTACTCTAAAACAGGTCCGTGTTTTAAAACAATTATCTTTAAGATTGCTTCTAATCTTGTATCCAGCAATTCCATGATTCTGGGAGATACTACTTTGAGATCCTGTTCTGGCATATTACTATATAGAATGTGCTTTAAGCTGATAAAAATATTCTTAAAGAGTTTAGTAGTATATCACACACCATTAAAGTTTAATATACATTCTGTAAAGTAAAATGTGGATTTTTCAAGTCACAGTGTAACTTGGGCATTTCCTTTATTGCATAATTTTGGAAGAAGTTATTTCATTGTGAAGTGGCTTTTCTTAATAGAGAGTTTCTGCTAGGTTGGTAAACTCCTGCAGACAATAACGTAATCTGCAGGAGAGGAAGACTGGGAAATATCAAAATGTCAGCATTGAGATTCTTGCATCACATGGCAGATTGGGTTTCATGACCTCTACAAGCCTTTACACCTTAAAATCCTATGTGCCTGTCTGTGGACTTCCATGCTAGGCAGGTTGCATCATAATCACCTGGGGAGATTTAAAAAATATATCGTAGGCTCTACCTAGGGAGATTTTTATCCTGTAGGTTTGGGGTGGAGTCAGGAAATCTATTTTTTTCTCAAGTGTTCAATGTGGTTTGATGTTCCAGAGTTTGGAATCCCTGCCCAAGTATAACTTCTGGTTATTTCAAAATCTCTTATTTTTTAAGATATTATTTTAAGATATTTTTAAGATACTTATATCTCAGATTCATGCAATTTTATCAGAGTTCAGTGTGGACAATGAAAACCACTCTAGGCATTTTGATCAAAAAAAGGTTTTAATACAGGAAATTAGGTCTTAAAAAATTATTGGAAAGGCTGATGGCATAGGTTCAAAGTTGGACCTCTGGGAATAATTCTAGAAACAAACAGAAATGACCTACCATGTGACTTATGCTAGGATCAAGAATATTGATTGAAATCACCAACTGCTAGTGGTGGCCCTGTTGCCACCATTTCAACCACCTCTGGACTATCCAGAAACTGGAAAACAGCAGCCCATAGCTGCAATCCAGGGATTAGAAAGACTCATCAAGAGGCCCCAGTAACTCATTACCTCTTGAAGCTAGAGATGGACGTGGAGTGCTAACAGAGAAACAGTATTCGTGGCTTTGCTAGATAGCAAAAACCAGAAAGGAGGCATATAAAGATGACCCTGCCTTATTTCTACATTCCAAATCTTGAACAAATACATCCAGTAGGCAGATCACATCACATCTAGCACCGTAGCTGAACAGCATTTTGCAAACTGTTGCTTTCACTTTTTACCCTCTCCAGTTAGAAGAAGGAAGATAGAGAGGGGGTTGAGTCAGCCATCTTCAGTCTCCATCACTCTGGGAGAAAAAAGGAGCCTTTGGTACAAGTAGAGCAAAGTCATTTGTCTGACTGTTGTGGGGAATATAAATAGGAGTCTGTCAGAAGGAATGCAGACTTAGGACTTGATTCTAAACTGCTGAAGGATGAATAACATGACCTGATCTTTTTGGAAAGCTCACTTTGGCTGCAGGGCATAGGATGGATTAGAGTCGACCAGGAGTCAAGGCCAAGTACACTTGTGTTACTCACTGTGATTAGAAGCACGGTTTTGTTCATATCTTCAAATAATATTATTTTACATGTATATTGGTTTGATACTGTTATTGTTATTTTCATTTTATTTTATTTTTTTTGGCTGTGCCACATGGCATGTGGGATCTTAGTTCCCCTACCACAGATCAAACCTGTGTCCCGTGCAGTGGAAGCTCAGAGTCTTAACCACTGGACCACCAGGGAAGCCCCCAATACTGTCATTTTAAAATTATACTCTATTTTGAGTTTTAAAAGATTGTTTTATTCATTACTATTCATTCTTTTTGTTAAAATTTTTACTATAAAAATTTTCAAACATACAGAAAATTTGAAGGGCTAGTATGATGAACACCATATACCTAACAATTATTTTCAAGACTTCTAAACATCTTGCCATGTTGTTCTCTTGTGTTTTCACTCTCTCTCTCTGAATTATTTTGATGAATTATTCAATGTAACTTGCAAACATGATGCTACTTCACCCTAAGAATTCAGCAAGCATCTCCTAAAACAATGAAATTCTCCTCTGTAGGTCAATATCACAGCTAATAAAATTAACAAACATTTTCTAATATGTCTAGTGTCTAACACACACATTATACGTTCCCAAATTGTGCTCCATATCTTTTTTTTTGGCTATTTTTTTCTTCCAAATTAATTTCTGACAAAGGTTTACACATTCCACTTCTTTTTTTATTGAAGTGTCATTGATTTACAATGTTGTGCTTATCTCTGCTGTACAGCGAAGTGACCCAGTTATACACATATATATATTCTTTTTCATATTCTTTTCCATTATGATTTATCACAGGATATTGAATGTAGTTCCTTGTGCTATACATTAGGACCTTGTTGTTTGTCCATTCTAAATGTAGTAGTTTGCATCTACCAACCCCAAACTCCCAGTCCATCCCTCTCCTTCCCCCCTCCCCACTGGCAACCATAAGTCTGTTCTCTATGTCTGTGAGTCTGTTTCTGTTTTATAGATAAGTTCATTTGCGCCATATTGTAGATTCCACATATAAGTGATATCATATGGCATTGGTCTTTCTCTGTCTGACTTACTTCACTTAGTATGATAATCTCTAGTTGCATCTGTTTCTTGATTGATTCCTCTTTTAGTAGAGAAACTGCACCAGACCTCCCCCACTTTTTTTTCATCATATTGACAGAATAATTGTTTTATCAAATTGTACATTCTGAGTTTGATGATTGTTTCTTTTAATTTAACTTGTTCTCTGTCTTCTATATTTCCATTAGACTGGAAGTTAAGTCTATAAATTGATTAGATTCAGGTAAAATTTTCTGACATAACTTCATAGCTGAGGTTTACATTATATGCTTCCCTTCACCAAGCACAAAATGCCAGTTTGTTTCACAATTAGTGATGCTAATTTGGTCACTTGGCTAAGATGATGACAGACATCTCTGGTATTTACCTTTGAAACCAGTAAACAATCTGTGGGGTAATACTTCAACATCATGCCAACATTACCACTATAATTTACCTAGTAGTTTTATATCCACTGAAGTTCTTACATGAATCAATTATTTCTTTTGTGGTTGTAAATATCTATTATTCTTTCTATATTATTAGCTGGAATTCTGCAGTAAAGAGCTTCCTTGCAGCATCTGGCATGATGTATAGTTCTTCTCCCATAGTTACTAATTTTCAGAGCAAGGATTTGGTATGTTAGACACTGCCAGTGATAGCAAGTGTCTCCATTTCTCTTTCTTTGAGTAGCAGTATGGATTTTTATTTATTCCATGTGTCACAATCACTTACCTTTTGTGGAGCCCATATTGTCCTAAAATGTGACACACGCCCACTCATCTGTGAGCATTCCTTGCTTTCTGTAACAACATGTCCCAGGCCTGTCTTGCTCTTTCTCTGCCTGAGACCTAGAGTCAGCTGTTTCTCCAAGAAACCCTACTGATGTTTGGGGGGCATGGATGGTGTATAGAAACAAAGGCCTGCATTCTGTTAAGGTACTGATTATAACTAGGGGCACTGCTTCTAACCCCTTCCAGGGAGGAAGAACTAGGAAATGTATGAATTTACATTGATATTTTCAATTAAAATGTAATATTACAGAGATTTTACTCAACCTCTTGGATTTTAGTTTTGATCTCTTATCTTTTCACAATATCTAGAATATGCACCATCAGAGCCCCAGCACAGTGCTCTTTCTTTTTAATTTTTTAACACCTTTATTAGAGTATAATTTCTTTATGATGGTCTGTTAGTTTCTGCTGTATAACAAAATGAATCATTTATATGCATATGTATATCCCCTCCCTCTTGCATCTCCCTCCCACCCTTCCTGTCCCACCCCTCTAGGTGGTCACAAAGCACGGAGCTGATCTCCCAGTGCTATGCATCTACTTCCCACTAGCTATCTATTTTACATTTGGTAGTGTATATATGTCCATGCCACTCTCTCACTTCATCCCCAGCTTACCTTTCCCCCTCCCCGTGTCCTCAAGTCCATTCTCTACATCTGCATCTTTATTCCTGTCCTGCCCTTAGGTTCTTCTTCAGAACCATTTTATTTTTCTTTTTTTAGATTCCAAGTGCTCTTTCTATCCTACAAAGTCTCTGCCATTTGATCATGTTTCTTCCCCCCTTAGTGATGACATTCTCTTCTTTCAAAAAGTTGCTTATTCCTGGGCTTCGCTGGTGGCGCAGTGGTTGAGAGTCTGCCTGCCGATGCAGGGGACACGGGTTCGTGCCCCGGTCCAGGAAGATCCCACATGCCGCAGAGCTGCTGGGCCCGTGAGCAATGGCTGCTGGGCCTGCACGTCCAGAGCCTGTTGCTCCGCAACGGGAGAGGCCACAACAGTGAGAGGCCTGCGTACCGCAAAAAAAAAAAAAAAAAAAAAGTTGCTTATTCCTGACTTTAAAAAAAATAGCATGGCTGACCAGGTGGGCAAATATGCTCATTTTGAGTGACATTTTAATCTCTTTTTTGTTCCATTGACTCATAATTATAATTCACTAAGAAGGATTCATTCACCTATTAGGAAAGAATTTGAGGAGGTTTGATAACGGGTTGACAGCTGGACAGATTGAAGTGTGGAGCATCTTTCTTTTTTCATATCTCAAACATCACTTTCTGAGAGTGTTAGAACAATTTGCAAAATTTTTCTAATGACAAATATTTTCCTTTCCTATCAACTTTTGAGGAATTTCTTCTTAAAGGGAATAAATTCTCTGATAGACATGTACTTAACATTCAATTTGAAGAACACTTTCAAATATACATAATCTAAAAGAGGAAATATTAAAGGTGAAAGCAATTTAAAGATGAGAATTTTAAACCAACTTAGCACAGAGGCCCTAACCAAAAGACATTTATAGAGTGTTAACTCATACACTCAGTTCACACCTGAATTAAGGGAAACATTTGTTTGTAGGTGGGGAAATTTTTATTAGTAATACTTCATTGGCATTAAAAAACTCCTGGAATATGAGTTTATAAGTGGCAGTTCTTTTGTGCTTTATAACTTCACTCCATATCACTTTTACTACCACTCTACTAAATGATCTCCAGAGAAGTATAAAGACCCAGTGTTAGGTCTGTCCAAAACTTTCCTTTTCCACATGTTACTAAAAAAAAAAATCAAACTGTAAAGACTTGTACTTTTAGAAAAATTTACTGGTGGGCATCTATTAATATACGGGGGTGGGAGTTTAAGTGGGGTGGTACTCCATGAGACAGGTAGGGATGCACAGTTTGTATCCTGCTTCCAGAGGTAGGAGAATTCCACAGAGGGCCCTGGTAAGTTCAAATCTCCTGAGTCCAGAATTGCATTGTGAGGCAGGGATGGAAAGTCCCCTCCTGAGCTCAGGAATGTGGAGACTCAGTGGGCACCCTTCATTCTCATCTTAGGGTTGAAGGCATGGGCCGGGTGATGTACTGAAGTCTCGCTCATTCTGCTCTGTACAAACCTTGCCCTATATACTAGCGGAGTAAATCTTTTCCCATGTTAAAGAAAAAGAAATTTTCAGAGTAGATGTAGTCCACGCACACTTGACCACAGTCCTCCTAAGGTAGATCCTTGGAAAATTTTCAGACATGGAATAAATCTGTGATGATTCATAAACAGAAGGGAAATTTATGAATTAACAAATGATTGGGAGCATTTTTTTCTTTTCTTTTTTTTTTTTTGCGGTACGCGGGCCTCTCACTTTTGTGGCCTCTCCCGTTGCGGAGCACAGGCTCTGGACACGCAGGCTCAGTGGCCATGGTTCACAGGCCCAGCTGCTCCGCGGCATGTGGGATCTTCCCAGACCGGGGCATGAACCCGTGTCCACTGAATCGGCAGGCGGACTCTCAACCACTGCGCCACCAGGGAAGCCCGGGAGCATCTTTTAAAAGCCAGTCAACTGGATAGCTCTGGGCATACAGAGATGAAGATGCCCATCCCTGCCCATTGGATGGGCCAAGTTTGGAGAGGCTGTGGAGCAAAAGGAATTCCTGTAGACTGCGAGTCGGAATGTAAATTGTTACCACCTCTTTGGAAAACAGCTTGGCATTTTTTACAAAACCTGAACATAAGCACACACTGTGACTCAGCAGTGCTGTCCCATTTATACCCTGGAGATATGTGGGCACACATGTGCCAAGATTCTTGTACAAGAATGTTCTCAGCAGCACTGTTTATAGTAGCTCCAAACTGGTTCATCAACTTTAGAATGGATAAATCGTGGAATATCACATGCAATGGAGATCTAAACGCAGCAATAGCTTAGAATATTTTTTTAAATTTTTATTTTATATTGGAGTACTTGATTTACAATGTTGTGTTAGTTTCAGGTGTACAGCAAAGTAATTCAGTTATACGTATACATATATCTATTCTTTTTCAGATTCTTTTCCCATTTAGGTTATTTTTTTTATTAGTTTCTGCTTTATAACAAAGTGAATCAGTCATACATATACATCTGTTCCCACATCCCTTCCCCCATGCCTCTCCCTCCCTCCCACCCTCTCCATCCCACCCCTCCAGGCGGTCACAAAGAACCGAGCTGATCTCCCTGTGCTCTGCGGCTGCTTCCCACTATCTATCTTCCTTACGTGTGGTAGTGTATATATGTCCATGCCTCTCTTTCACTTTGTCACAGCTTACCCTTCCCCCTCCCCATATCCTCAAGTCCATTCTCAAGTAGGTCTGTGTCTTTATTCCCGTTTTACCCCTAGGTTCTTCATGACATTTTTAAAAAAATTCCATATATATGTGTTAGCATACAGTATTTGTCTTTCTCTTTCTGACTTACTTCACTCCGTATGACAGACTCTAGGTCTATCCACCTCATTACAAATAGCTCAGTTTCGTTTCTTTTTATGGCTGAGTAATATTCCATTGTATATATGTGCCACATCTTCTTTATCCATTCATCCGATGATGGACACTTAGGTTGTTTCCAGCTCCGGGCTATTGTGAATAGAGTTGCAATGAACATTTTGGTACATGTCTCTTTTTGAATTATGGTTTTCTCAGGGTATATGCCTAGTAGTGGGATTGCTGGGTCATATGGTAGTTCTATTTTTAGTTTTTTAAGGAACCTCCATACTGTTCTCCATAGTGGCTGTACCAATTCACATTCCCACCAGCAGTGCAAGAGTGTTCCCTTTTCTCCACACCCTCTCCAGCATTTATTGTTTCTAGATTTCTTGATGCTGGCCATTCTGACTGGTGTGAGATGATATCTCATTGTAGTTTTGATTTGCATTTCTCTAATGATTAATGATGTTGAGCATTCTTTCATGTGTTTGTTGGCAGTCTGTATATCTTCTTTGGAGAAATGCCTATTTAAGTCTTCTGCCCATTTTTGGATTGGGTTGTTTGTTTTTTTGCTATTGAGCTGCATGAGCTGTTTATAAATTTTGGAGATTAATCCTTTGTCAGTTGCTTCATTTGCAAATATTTTCTCCCATTGTGAGGGTTGTCTTTTGGTCTTGTTTATGGTTTCCTTTGCTGTGCAAAAGCTTTTAAGTTTCATTAGGTCCCATTTGTTTATCTTTGTTTTTATTTCCATTTCTCTAGGAGGTGGGTCTGAAAGGATCTTGTTGTGATTTATGTCATAGAGTGTACTGCCTATGTTTTCCTCTAAGAGTTTGATAGCTTCTGGCCTTACATTTAGGTCTTTAATCCATTTTGAGCTTATTTTTGTGTATGGTGTTAGGGAATGATCTAATCTCAAACTTTTACATGTCCCTGTCCAGTTTTCCCAGCACCACTTATTGAAGAGGCTGTCCTTTCTCCACTGTACATTCCTGCCTCCTTTATCAAAGATAAGTTGACCATATGTGTGTGGGTTTATCTCTGGGCTTTCTATCCTGTTCCATTGATCTATCTTTTTATTTTTATGCCAGTACCACACTGTCTTGATGACTGTAGCTTTGTAGTATAGTCTGAAGTCAGGGAGCCTGATTCCTCCAGCTCCGTTTTTCATTCTCAAGATTGCTTTGGCTATTCGGGGTCTTTTGTTTTTCCAAACAAATTTTGAAATTTTTTGTTCTAGTTCTGTGAAAAATGCCAGTGGTAGTTTGATAGGGATTGCATTGAATCTGTAGATTGCTTTGGGTAGTAGAGTCATTTTCACAATATTGATTCTTCCAATCCAGGAGCATGGTATATCTCTCCATCTATTTGTATCATCTTTAATTTCTTTCATCAGTGTCTTATAATTTTCTGCATACAGGTCTTTTGTCTCCTTAGGTAAGTTTACTCCTAGATATTTTATTCTTTTTGTTGCAATGGTAAATGTGAGTGTTTTCTTGATTTCATTTGCAGATTTTTCATCATTAGTGTACAGGAATGCCAGAGATTTCTGTACATTAATTTTGTATCCTGCTACTTTACCAAATTCATTGATTAGCTCTAGTAGTTTTTCAGTAGCATCTTTAGGATTCTCTATGTATAGTATCATGTCATCTGCAAACAGTGACAGCTTTACTTCTTTTCCCATTTGGATTCCTTTTATTTCCTTTTCTTCTCTGATTGCTGTGGCTAAAACTTCCAAAACTAGGTTGAATAAGAGTCGTGAGAGTGGGCAGCCTTGTCTTGTTCCTGATCTTAGTGGAAATGGTTTCAGTTTTTCACCATTGAGGACAATGTTGGCTGTGGGTTTGTCATATATGGCCTTTATTATGTTGAGGAAAGTTCCCTCTATGCCTACGTTCTGCAGGGTTTTTATCATAAATGGGTGTTGAATTTTGTCAAAAGCTTTCTCTGCATCTATTGAGATGATCATATGGTTTTTCTCCTTCAACTTGTTAATATGGTGTATCACGTTGATTGATTTGCATATATTGAAGAACCCTTGCCTTCCTGGAATAAACCCCACTTGATCATGGTGTATGATCCTTTTAATGTGCTGTTGGATTCTGTTTGCTAGTATTTTGTTGAGGATTTTTGCATCTATGTTCATCAGTGATATTGGCCTGTAGTTTTCTTTCTTTGTGACATCCTTGCCTGGTTTTGGTATCAAGGTGATGGTGGCCTCGTAGAATGAGTTTGGGAGTGTTCCTTCCTCTGATATTGTTTGGAAGAGTTTGAGAAGGATGAGTTTTAGCTCTTCTCTAAATGTTTGATAGAATTCGCCTGTGAAGCCATCTGGTCCTGGGCTTTTGTTTGATGGAAGATTTTTAATCACAGTTTCAATTTCAGTGCTTGTGATTGGTCTATTCATATTTTCTATTTCTTCCTGAGTCAGTCTTGGCAGGTTGTGCATTTCTAAGAATTTGTCCATTTCTTCCAGGTTGTCTATTTTATTGGCATAGAGTTGCTTATAGTAATCTCTCATGATCTTTTGTATTTCTGCAGTGTCAGTTGTTACTTCTCCCATTTAGGTTATTACAGAATATTGAGTAGGGTTCTCTGTGCTATACAGTAGGTTCTTGCTGATTATTTATTTTATATATAGTAGTGTGTATATGTTAATCCCAAGCTCCTAATTTATCTCTTCCCCCGACCTTTCCCCTTTGGTAACCGTAAGTTTGTTTACTAAGTCTGTGAGTCTGATTCTGCTTTGTAAATAAGTTCATTTGTATCATTTTTTTAAGATTCCATATATAAGTGATATCATATGATATTTGTCTTTCTCTGTCTGACTTACTTCACTTAGTATCATAATCTCTAGGTCTATCCATGTTGCTGCAAATGGCATTATTTCATTCTTTTTTTATTGAATAGCCTAGACTTTTGAACATAGCATTTAGTGAAATAAAAAGGACAAGAGAGGGGCTTCCCTGGTGGCACAGTGGTTGGGGATCCACCTGCTGATGTAGGGGACGCAGGTTCGTGCCCCAGTCCGGGAGGATCTTGCATGCCGTGAAGCGGCTGGGCCTGTGAGCCATGGTTGCTGGGCTTGTGCATCCGGAGCCTGTGTTCCACAATGGGAGATGCCACAACAGTGAGAGGCCCACGTACTGCAAAAAAAAAAAAAAAAAAAAAAAAAGGACAAGAGAGAGCGATATATAGGATCTATCTACAGATTATCCCATTTTTATAAAATTCAGAAACAGGAAAAAATTCAACCTTACTTTTTAGGAATGCATGCAAAGGTGGTAAAACTAAAGACAAGTGAGGAAATGATTAGCATAAAGGCAAAGAGTATACTTATTTTCAGGAGAGAGTAAGGAGAATATGACCAAAACAGGGCACTGTGGGGTTCTGGGGATTCTAACCTGGGTGGAGGTTCTATGAATTTTTAAAAATATTTGTTCAGTACACTATACATTTGTTTTATGCATTCCTTTCATATGTTGTTATATCTGACTTCTTTTTTTAAGGTTAAATTTACAATTCTGCTTTGAATTTTGATTGATCGGGAGGTTAAACCCATGAGGAGAGAAGGTGATATAAGTGGGAGAACTGTTGCATTCTATAATGATGAGATTGTTTTTCTTTAATTTATTTTATTTTTATTTACTTATCTATTTATTTTTGAGTATAGCTGCTTTACAATGTTGTGTTAGTTTCTGCTGTACAGCAAAGTGAATCAGCCACCTGTATACATATATCCTCACTTCCTTGGATTTCCTTCCCATTTAGGTCACCACAGAGCATTGAGGAGAGTTCCCTGTGCTATACCATCGGTTCTCATTAGTTATCTATTTTATACATAGTAGTGTATATATGTCAATCCCAATCTCCCAATCCATCCCATGCCCCCCTTCTCCCCTGAGGACATTTCTTTTTCTTTTTTTTTTTTGATGAAGCAAAAAGAAGGAAGACCTAAAGAAAATAAGAGGAATAAGGAAAACTTAGAAGGGAAAACTGAGGCACAGATAGAAAGGAGAAGAGAGAGTAGGGAATGAGTCAGGAGGAAGACAGAGAGAAAGATATTAAAGACATAAAAACTAAAAATATAGGCAAGAGCTAGAGTGAAAAAAGGGAAGAAGGAAACAAAGAAGATCTGAGAAAATGGGTTGTTAAGACCATATCCCTCTCAGGTGAAGGAAGGGGGAAAATAAATGAAACAGAAGTGAGAAACAAAGTGTTAACACAAAAAACAAGAGAGAAATTGATCAGAAATGTCTAATGAGAATGTGAAAATTAAAAGTTCACAAGGCAAGAATAAAATGAGGCTTATTTTTAAAAGAACAATATTTATAGAAAACCAAGAAGGCCCAAATCTCAAAGATCAACAAAACCAAGTAATGCAGAAACCTTTAGAAAAGAAACAAGAAAGGCGTAAGAGAAAAAATAAATCCTAATAGTTCAATCATATAAAGATGTTAAGGGAAAAAATCGGGTGAAAGGAGCAAAAAATATTTAACTTATGATTCAAGTGAAAATATAGAAGAAGAAAAAAGGGTAAAAACTGTTAGATTTTCTAAATTTCAGGTCTCTTTACATTTACTCTAATAAAAATAAAAGAAAAATGGAAGGAAGAGATGAAAAACACCACAAAGCCATCCCTTTTGAGTCACTCCAAGTCATTAAAACAGGTGAAAATCCATCATTGCAGGAAGGAATGAGGAACCTGATGAAAGCTGGGAGAAGGATGGGAAAATCAAAGGATGTCAAAACCATGAGTTCACTTTTCCTTGGGGGTGCGACACTCCCTCAGCTGGAAAGTCAAGTTCCACTCAAGCTAAGGGAGCAGTTAGGAAGTGACTTCATGAAAATCTTCCTCTGCTCTGGGGTAATTTGTACCTTTCATGATTTAACTCAGTCTACCACATCTTGACCTAGTTGAAAACTGGGTCAGACAGTTTTTTTAAACGGAAGCCTAAAAACCACCCTCCTTTAAACAAATTCATATTTTGCACTATTTTCTATGTTCAGTTTCTTAGTTCTATCTTTTTGGAAATGTTAACAAAAGCTGCTTGAGCCAGCTGAAGACCCTTGTCTCTAAATCCAGAAAGGACTGAAAAGAAACCTGGGATTTCATAAAATATTTGATAGTAGGAAGACTTACTCACAGCCCCTTTATGTATGGCCCTGGGCGTTAATTTATATGACACTCGGCTCATTTTGGCCCTGACATTTCTCTTTTTCTGAGCAATTATGGAGGTCCAGTTGAATTTCATTTTGGCTCAAAGATTTATATGAGGTGCTGAAGGAAGACAGTGTGGCAGGAGTTGGGTTTTTGCCATCTGGCTGGTTGGAATGGATATGATCCCCAAGGAAGTTTGCCAGGTAAAATAGAGGATACCCAGTTAATTTTGAATTTCAGATAAGCAACACACTTTTTTAAGCATTATTATGTCTCATGCAATATTTGGGGCATACTTATACTAAAAGTATTATGTGCCATTTATCTGATATTCAAAATTAATGGGGTGTCCTGCATTTTCACTGGCTAAATCTGGCAATTGTATCCTGAAGGCAGTCTTGGCAGCCACAAGTACAAGAAGATACAGTCAAAAGATAGAAAGAGCCTGGGTCCCTGAATCAAATGCATCTCTGAATCTAAGCCTACATGACAACTGCACAGGAGGGCTACCTAGATTTTAGGACTTCCAACCTCCAGAACTGTAAGAGAAAAAAGTTTGTGCTTTAAGCCAGGAAGGCAGTGGTAATTTGTTACTGTGACCATAGTAAGAAAATACATAGTCTAATACTTTGGAATTACTGAACCCCTTTTCATCTCTCTTTCTTTTTCCTTTTTCTTCTTCTTTGTGTACCCCATACACACAAAGAATGTCAGAAATGGAAAGGACATTGGAGATAATCAAAATCAATTTGCTTGTTTTCAGGGGAGTGAACCAAGGACAAAATCACCATTTAATCCACTTGCAATAGTAACTCTCAGCATTTTTTCCCTCGATGCTATCTACATCTGTCTACTCTCTTATATTTCTCTTCCTCTTTCTTCTCCTCATCTAATTATCTCCCTCTTCCCAATTCTTTCTAGTCTTCCTACTGCCAGCCCCCTTCCTTTTCTCCATCACTTATCCAAACTCCATCCATCCAGCTGTCCATCCTTCTATCCATCCATCCATCCATCCATCCATCCATCCATCCAACATTCTCTTCCCTGCTTTGTTCATTATTCCAAAGAAACACTTTTCAAATTCGTGAATCTCTGCTTCCCTCAAATACTTAGTCATTTTGATGTGTTACTACTTATAGATTCATCTGAGTAAAGAAACTTCCTTTTTAAAAACACAGTATCTTTACTTTGGTTGTCGAGTTTTCATAGGCAAGATACATCTGGGGCACTTGTTAAGATGCCAATATTTTGGAGACACTCATTTTTGTATACATGTATTTGTATACTGTTTAAGTACTTTATATATTTGCATATTGTTTAAATACAGAAGGTTCATGACTTAATGATGGTTGACTTGAGATTTTTCGACTTTACAATGGTGCAATATGCATTCAGTGGAGATTGTACTTCGAATGGAATTTTGATCTTTTCTTGGGTTAGTGAAATGTGTGGTACAGTCCTCTCTCGTGATGCTGGGCAGTGGCAGTGAGTCTCAGCTCCCCACCAGCCATGTGATCATGGGGGGAAACAACAAACACACTTACAGCCTTTCTGGACCCAGACTACCAATTTGCTTTTCACTTTCAGTACTTTCAGAATTCCATCAACTGCATGAGATATTCAACACTTTATTATAAAATAGGCTTTGTGTTGGACAATTTTGCCCACCTCTAGGCTAATGTAAGTGTTCTGAGCACATTTAAGGTAGGCAAGGCTAAGTTATGATGTTTGGTAGGTTAAGTGTATTAAAAGAATTTTTGACTTCTGATATTTTCAAATGAGTTTATTGGGATACAACCCCATCATAAGTCGAGGAAGATCCGTACTTTGAAAAGCACTTTGCAGAGGCTACTTTTTTCACAGACTCTGGGATTTCACAGATCAGTTTTGAAAAAGGTGTGTGTTTGGGGAGGGGTGGGAAGGGATAAGTTGGGAGATTGGGATTGACATATACACAATACTATATATAAAATAGATAATACGGTAATAAGAACCTGCTGAGCACAGGGAACTCTACTCAGTACTCTGTAATGGTCTATGTGGGAAAAGAATCTAAAAAAATTGAGAGTGGATATATGTATTATATATGAATATACATTCAGATGTACAGCATAGTGAATCAGTTATACATATACATATATGTATAACATTCACTATGCTAACACAACATTGTAAATCAACTATACTCCAATAAAAATTTTTAGAAAAAGGTGTGGGAGATGCACAGTGAAGGGAGGTTGATGAACGGAGTTACCAATCCTTTGTTTTTCAAAGCAAAGTCATTAAAAGCAAATGAGCAAATACACCATCATTTCATTAAAGAAAGGACATTTTCACATCTTAAGCATGGGAAGAACAATTTCAGAATAATGGGAAATTCATCTTAAGAAGCATAGGAAGTAAAGTTATGTTGATACCTAAATGTTTTTTCTTTAAAAAAGGAATATATTAAAGAATTTAGATAGATAAAAATAAATAGCTACATGACAGTTTATCTTACTTTATTTTAGTGTACTTTGTTTTATACAAGCTTGTCAATTTGCACATCTATATTTCTTGTGGTGTGAAATGAAGTGACAATATCCTACTTCTTCTTGGATTTAATCTTTATTGGTTAGTGTTGAAAATCTGTTCTCATGTGCAAATATTGACAGAAATAGACACAACTTTCTTAAGGTTATTTTACTCAATCTAAAATGTTTGGGATAAATATAAAGAAGGGACCTCGTGGCACCAACCATTTCTCCCGGCTTTCTCACTCTCAGTGACAGAAGCTGCTCTGGTTGGTGATTTTCCTGATTGAGAAGGAAAGAGCAAGAGGCTGCAGGGCTCTGCTCTTCCTGGTAGCACTTCCTCGCAGGGCTGGCCCCGCCGGGAGCTGAGCGAGAGCATCTGGGTCCAGATGCGAGGAGTCTGGACTGGGGAAAACATCATCCCTGACAGATACCACATCTCAGACTACTTCTGGGAGCCAACTTTTCTTCATCACCTTTGGAAAGGTGATGAAAACTTGTTGGCCAGTGGTTTTCCAAAGCACATCAGAATCACCTGTATAGTTTTAGAAGCATAGAGGTACTTGGTCCCACTTGAAATCTACGGGATCAGAATTTCTGGGAGTGATGTCTTGGTGTACACACACACACACACACACACACACACACATGCACATATAAAACCACACAGGTGATCTGATGCCCACCCTCATTAAGAAACTTGCTATGCATTACTGATTCTCACCCATGGACGCCCATTCTACTTATTTGGGGAGCAATTCCTGGGCCCTACTCCAGGCTACGTATACCAGAATATCTGATAGAGGAGGGACAGCCTGGGCATTAGTCATTTTTAAAAACTTTGCAGATGATTCTAGTGTGTAACCAAGGTTGAGAATTTCAGGACAAAAATTGTTTGTATCCATATAATTTTGCATACCACTGCAGGAGTCTGCTATTAAGGAATCCTGGCATTGACCCTTTGGAGCCAAGAGTCAGCCACTCCTTGGCATGACTTTGTAAATCTCATGGGCTTTCTTGGGAGGCGGAGGCAGGGTAAGCTTTATAATAGTAGCTAATGCTTCCCGAGTACCTGGCCTTGCTCTAGGGATTTACATGTATTGCTGTGTCTCACGAGGATACCAGGAAGTTGGCACTATTATTCTCCTTACTTTACAGAAGGAGGAATGGAAGTGAACTCGGTTGTCTGGATTCATGCAGTTGGGTCTTGATGCAGCCTAGCTCAACATTCATCCGCTTTGCCAGAATGCTGCGCAGGAGGAAGCAGTTTGGCTGGGAAAGTGTTTGCAGGCAGATTATTAAGGAGGGCAGCTAATGTAGAGGCTTGCGACAGGCTGGCAGCTGGAGTGAGTCCAGAAAGACCCTTGCAAATGGCAGACGCTGGAGGAAAAGAGCACTGAGAACACCTCTGGTGGGAAGGAGAATTGGCGAGTGAAGGGAGCTGAGACTGAGCCGAAAACAAACGTCCTTGTCCTGTTTCAACAACTTCCCAGAGCTTTGTATCCAGAGAAGGGGAGGGAAACTGCTTTTCATGTGAGGTGTGTACACTGAGAACTGCTCTTCAGTGGTGAGCTCTTCCTATTCCCACGTGGCACCCAAAGGAAAGTCATTTGAATTGAAGGTACAACATGAGGTTTGTGGTCTCTAGAACGAGGGACATAACAGTCCCTTTCCTTTGCGCTCCTCAGACCACACCAAGAGGATGAGCCATACTTTGAAAAGAAGAAGAAGAAGAAGAGAAACATGTTTTCAGAGGGCAGGGTCATCATGAAGAGAGGACTGGACAGTGGTGTGAGGAAGCAGTAGGGTTGCACAGTGGTCACGGATGGCCAGCTTCTGCTGGGCTGTCCTATAGAAGACGACTTCGATTTGCTGGGTCCAGTCTCAAGGGCTGAACTGGTGGTGGACACTGGCTGAGAATTTATCCTATTAGAAGAAAGTTCTCCCTAACTGCCCCAAGAAATGTATTCTTTATTACCAGAAGGAACCAAGATAGGCTGTACAATGACTGGGGGTGGGGAGGTACCTGTCAATGTCTTTGCAACTGACTTTCTGTTGTTCTGGGATGATTCCCCATCCTCATTCAGTGATTGAACAGGGCTTATTGTCCTTGGGCTAGGCACGAGGGATACAATGGTGAACACACACACTAGGAAAGCAGTGGGGGGGGAGAGAAATAAACAGCTTCACTCCTACACTTATGATCACTTGCTCCCAAAACCTAGAATCAGAATTCAGATTATTTAGCACTGTGTTTCCTATTATATTTTAGACTTACTATCTCTCTTTCTCTCTCTCTCTCTCTCTCTCTCTCTCTCCCCCTGGCTTTGTTCAAATGCCCTGTATTTTTCTCTTCCTCTTTGTCTGCTTTTTTTTTTCTTTTTCTTTATTTTCCTTATTTTTTAACATCTTTATTGGAGTATAATTACTTTACAATGGTGTGTTAGTTTCTGCTGTATAACAAAGTGAATCAGTTATATGGATACATATATCCCATATCTCTTCCTTCTTGTGTCTTCCTCCCTCCCACCCTCCCTATCCCACCCCTCTAGGTGGTCACAAAGCACCAAGCTGATCTTCCTATGCTATGTGGCTGCTTCCCACTAGCTATCTATTTTACATTTGGCAGTGTATATATGTCCATGCCACTCTCTCACTTCGTCCCAGTTTAGCCTTCCCGCTCCTTGTGTCCTCAAGTCCATTCTCTACATCTGCATCTTTATTCCTGTTCTGCCCCTAGGTTCTTCATAACCTTTTTTTTTTTTTTTTTTAGATTCCATATGTCTGTGTTAGCATATGGTATTTGTCTTTCTCTTTCTGACTTACTTCACTCTGTGTGACAGTCTCTAGGTTCATCCACCTCACTACAAATAACTCAATTTCATTTCTTTTTATGGCTGAGTAATATTCCATTGTATATATATGTCTCATATTCTTTATCCATTCATCTGTCGATGGACACTTAGGTTGCTTCCATGTCCTGGTTATTGTGAATAGAGCTGCAATGAACATTGTGGTACATGATTCTTTTTGAATTATGGTTTTCTCAGGGTATATGCCCAGTAGTGGTATTACTGGGTCATATGGTAATTCTATTTTTAGTTTTTTAAGGAACCTCCATACTGTTCTCCATAGTGGCTGTATCAATTTTCTTTGTCTGTTTTTAATGCCTCTTTTCCTCCTCTTTAACCATGTGTCTTAGTTATTTTTTTCTCTCTTTTGTCCACCATTCTTCCCTTTACCTCTTTCATATCCCCCATTAATAAATAAGTGGAATTATTACATTTATTAAACAATATCTAAGTACCATACTTACATAGGTATATACCTAAATATCAGTTCATTGTTTCAATATTCCTGGTTATATTAGAAGAATCAAATGAATGTAGTCTGCAAATATTTAAGTATGACACACAACTTTGATTAGGTTCATGAAGTATTTTAATAAAAGAGAAAATAAGTTCCTTCTCTCTTCCAAGCCAGTTCTCAAACGTGAACTTCCTCCCTTCACCTTGGGCATGGGAAGTACTTAGCAGTTTATAACAGAAAAGTTTTCATGCATTGTTTATTTTGTTAACTGATAGTGAATAGCTTTCTTGTTCTGCTCTGGATTATCAGATACCAAGCATTTATAGAACAACAGCCTTAGCAAGACAGCCAGCCCTGAAAGCTAACTTCATTTTATTGTTTCAAAAGTGGTGGTTTCCATTGTGAAGAAACACAGTTTGAATTTTTATTCTTTTCACCTCTGTAGGTTTAAGTCATGGGTGAATTCTGAGAACAAGCAATTCAAACAGTTCTGGTTTAGCATGAAAGTGAAGAGCATGTAACAACATATTTTAGGACCTTTGACCTGGAAAGTACTAAAAAAATAAATCACTCTAGGCTATTCTAGGTATTAAATAGCACCTTCCTGCTCCAAGAGAGGAGTAGGTCAAGGTGTTAGAGGAATCGGGGCAGTGGGGGTGTGGGCTGCAGCAAAACACAGCCCTACCCCTTATAAAACACTTAATTAGCACATCTGGTTAGAGAGCGATGTGGTCCAACGTCTTAACGTGTTATTGGCCCTAGTTTCTAATGGCGTCTTTTGTCCAGATATCTTTCTACTTCTAAAAAGAAATAAAAAGAAAAAAAGAAATCAGATACCTGTTGGAGTGATGTTTTCCCTGGCTTTATGCCCAGTTAGATACTATCATAGATGCTTTTCTTTTCCTTCCTGCAATGTTGCACATTTTTTACTCATTGTATCTGGGGGAAAAGATATGAACAGTTGCCAAACTGCCAAACAGATCTGTCAATTGTTAGGGGATGAGGAACCAACCTTTGGTGGTGTGTGCCAGGTACTGTACTAGGTGGTTTACACTCATGATCTCCCTTACGTCTTACGGTAATTTTCCCAGGGAGGCGTTATCATTGTACCCACGGGATGCTGAGAAGGTCAGGAAATTGCCTACATTCCCATAGGATGCGGTAGCCGAGTAGGGCTTCAAACTCCCATCTTTCTGACTCTGTCTCCAAACTTTCTATCGTAGCTGAGAACATAGCCCAAGACTGGGTTTAAGCACTTCTTCTTCCATTCTTTTTTACAGACCGCTAGGGTGGCAAGGTCATCTAGGAAACCTGAGGTAGAAAGATGTCTGGGAAATGTAGCCTTGGATTTCTCAGCTCCAGCTTGCTATAAGGCCTCATACCACCAATACAAGGGGATTGGAATTTCTTGGTTTGAGGAATATTTTCCCATTGTCTGCCTAATTTATCAGGAGTTCCATTTCCCCTTGATGCACTTGCTGGAGCCAATATCCAATTCTTGCCATAGATGGCATCTTTGGCTATTGGTGATACCCATGAATTCCCTTCTTCCCTCACAAACTTTCAAATCACAATAACTACAGCAAAAAATGTGCCCATTATTGTAATGAAACCATCCCTCATGCAGATGAGAATACATTCAACGTCCCCCCAAAGCAGAGACTCCAAATGTTATCACATGCAGCATTCACCTCTGGGTGTCAGTCTTTCCCCCTTTAGTTTAACCACAGTTTTGATTGCTATGCTATAACATGTGGAGAAAATTAAGCCCCATGTAGAACAGTAGAAAAAAAGGAGAGAAAAGATAAAAATATGACATAAAATGGAGAGAAGGAATATGTTAGCTACAACAATGTACATTTTTTGCAACTGATCATGAGTATTTGTTACTTGTATCTTTCTTACTCCACTGCCCGTTCTATGTTGCCTTTGTCTTCAGCCAGCCCCTCATCAGGTTAGGGTTCTTTATTCAGGGGGTAAACCAAACCTTCACTCCTGAAGGGTATGAATCATGGAGGCCCTTGTTATACTGGTTCTCATGGTCTTCCATGGAGTTTTACCACTTGACATGGCATGAAGTGGGGTCCCCATAGAATTTCTTGGTTTGAGGAATATTTTCCCATTGTCTGCTTAATTTAGCAGGAGTTCCATTTCCCCTTGATAACTGATCTAATCTCCCCAGTAAATGTGGTCACCCTCCTTTCTTACCTGTTTATCCAGGGACACAGGAATCTGAAATGGCCAAAGGGCAGCTCTTAGCTATGGGAACATTGTTGTGTCTAATGGAACAATTTTGTCCCAGGAATTCAGACAACTAACTCGGCAAAACCACACTTGAAAAGATGATAATCAAACTTTTGTGAGTGAATTATTAGGTAGAATATTAAGAGATGCCACTCTAATTTCCATCCTTTGGGTCCCAGAACAATGGATTCTAACTATGGGAAAATCAGTACCCAGTATGTTTGCTGGTTCAGGGCAAATAACCACATTAGGAGCAAACACCACAATCTCACCAAGTACTGCTTTCCACCTGGCCCTGGAACTAAGTTCTCTGTAAGCCAGTGGCTTCCAGGTGGTCAGGTTATGGTAAGAAGAGCTGAGAACTCTTGGACCACCTTAATTCTTTTCTTTTTTTTTAAGGGAAATAATAGTCAACTTATTTATTTGTTTATTTATTTATTTATTTTAATTTTTTTCTGGCTGCACTACGCAGCTTGCAGAATCTTAGTTCCCCAACCAGAGATTGAACCCCAGGCCCACAGCAGTGAAAGCGTGAGTCCTAACCACTGGACTGCCAGGGAATTCTGACCGCCTTAGTTCTTGAGCATGTACATGGTGCTGTGCTCAGTAGCAACATTGTTTGGATAGCGTGATGATGCATGTCTTAGTCTGTTTGTGCTACTATAACAAAATACCACAGACTGGGCAGCTTATAAACAACAGAAATATATTCCTTACAGAGCTGGAGGGTGGAAGTGTGAGACTAGAGTGCCAACATGGTTGAGTGAGGGCCCCCTTCCAGCTTTTTGCTGTGTCCTCACATGGGAGGAGGGGCTGGGGGGCTCTCTCTCTGACTTCATTTTAAAGGACACTAATCCCATTCATAAGGGCTCACTCTCATGACCTAATCACCTCCCAAAGTTCCCACCTCCTAATACCATCACACTTGACATTAGGATTTCAACAAATGCATTTTGGGAGGACACACATATTCAACCTACAGCAATGCAGGAGGCAGACCGTGTGGCAGGAGGGAGCGTGGTAGGCAGAGAGGGAAAATTCTTATCCAGCATCAGGGTCTTTTCCACTGAGGGCAAGTTTCTGTCCCCTCCATCCTACCAGTAAGAAAAAAACAGAACTGAGTCAGCCAAGCCGTCAGCTCTGCCAAAGTGGCCAAGTAAGAGTTTCGGAAACAAAAGGACTTATCAGCTGATTAAATATGAGAAAAAAGAGAACAGGAAGTCTCTGCAAAGGAGCTGGTTTGGGACAGGGATGCTGTTACGTAGGCTGTGTTGGAGATGGCAACGTGGGACTAAAACATGAGAAAGAGGGAAATAGATCAGAAAGGCAGGAAGAAGCAAAAGAAGCTTCGAGAAGGAAGCGTCAGCGGGGTCAGAGAAAGAGAAGTGAGAGACAAAAGATGTGGAGCCCCACCTATGGCAGATCAACCGAGATAGTCAGCTATACCTTCCCAGAATTACCCACAATTATTGCTACTCTGAGATGCTGGGAAGGGGATTTAAGTCCTGGGAAAAAAGATAACAACAGCAATGACAGCAATAATAATAGCACCATAGGTCTCAAAAGTTTTTATTTTCAAAAGTGTTTTTGTATATATTCCCATGGAAAACAAAACAAAATAAGAGCAGTTTGATTCTCTGTCTGTTTTAAAATATTACTTTTTAGCAACCGTGTATTCAATTCAATACGTGCAAGTGAAGTCAAAATCTTGGTTGAGGGGCAGCCGAGCTCTCATGATTATGGAGTTTGTTAGACACTGTACCATGAGTCCTGCAGGGACTGTGGCTCTTGAGTTGGCACAGACTCATCTCAGGAAAGCAGTATTATAAGCAGTTCTTTATTCATGATAAAAGTGCTACATTCTTAAAAAAGAGAGGCAGGAGAAAATATAATTTTAGGTTTTTTTAAATAAAAATTTTAGACTAAAAGGCAAGCAAAAGAGTTGGTTAAATAGAAGAACTACTTATAAAGGCCATAAACAGGGAGAAGGAATCTCAAACTAGCATATCCTCTCAGAACCTCAGTTTCTCATCTGTAAAATGAGCATCGTCCTTACTTCATAGAGGTTTTGTGAAGATTAAATCAGGTAATAATTTGTGTGATGCAGTTAACCCAGTGCCTGGCATAAAGTAGGCACTCAGTAAATGTTAACTATTATTATTGCCATTGCTAACATATTTGCATGTCATTAGCATGGCTATTCAAATTACACGTTTTGATTTCTTATAGCTATGCCACCTAAAATTATCATTATTTTATTATACATTCAAAAATTATGTTTTTTTGTCACTCTCAAATATATTAAATTATGATTAAGAATACTGCAGTAACACATAAGGAAAGTTAAATGCAATAGAAAACAACAACAAAAAAATCTACCTCACCAATCTTGAATATGCTCTCAAAACAAAAAGAACACTTTCAAATTACAGAACCTCAACAAATAAATACAAAATTGTAAAAAGATAAAAGAAATAAGAATCTGTCTTCTGGACAGTTTTGTTATATCCAGGGAATGACTCTCAAGACAGGTTTCGGGAAGACAGAAGAAAGGCGTGTTCTCGGCACACACCTTATCCTCTGGTTGGACCCTGGCTCTGAACTTTGAAAGGAAACAAGCGAACTGCTCATCTATAACATATGTACACTGCTGCCCCCTGCTGCCAATGGGTTGCTTAGCCGCTAAATAACCATAACAGGATTGTAAAAAATCCCTCAAAGTGATATTTTATTTTGAACAGATGGTTAGATATATCGCTCATGTAAGTATTCCAGAGTTAGATAATTCAGTTATAGAGGCAGATAGCTGCAGCATAAGGTTTAAAAAAAATTTAGGTGCCTACAAATTTAAAGGGGTACACAGTGCACTTCATATATTTACATCATTGAATCTCTGCAAGAATCCCATGAGGCAGATACTATTACTATCCCCACTGTAAGTGAAAAAACTGGGGTTTGAAAAGTTACTCAGCTAAGAAGTGACAGAACTGCCATTCAGTCTTCAAAATCCTCTGACTCCTATTTGCATCCTTTCTAGGCCACAAAGTCTCCCTGAAGAGAACAGTCACCAACTATGTTCAACGAAAGTGTGACTCTTGGCAAGTCTAAACAAATCATGTGGCATTTGCTATCTTGCTCCACTTTCTTTTGCATTGAAAAGGAGCTTGCAAGCAAATGCACTACAGTAGAGAATGCACCACATAGGGAGGTTTAGAGGGGTTAAGGCTTTTGTGTGAGCTGGGCTGTAAGGACCAACAATCCCCTGAGCATGAGTGGAGGACTGCAGGCAGTTTGGACAGCCCGCTAAGCCCTGCCAGGGACCATGAGTTGGGGGGAAACCTGGCCCATGCTCATCTTGGGTCTGCCAGCTGTGGGAGTGCCCCTTTAAGCTTGGCCCTAGAGGCCCAGGACCAGTGAAGAGATACCTTTATAAACCTCCAACCCAGAGGTGACACCTTTTCATAATTTGTCCAAAGGCATGGCTTTTGCTGGTGCTGGCACTAAATAAAGCTCTGCTGGATGTGTTTACCTGCTTGCCGATAATTCACAAGACTAACAGAGGCCTTTTTCTCAGGCAGGCAGAGGGCATCAGCAAACTGACTGTAAACCAGTCCCACCCCCTAACGCCCAGCACCACTATCACTAGCATATTTAGAAAACGACCCTTTCATTTGGGTAAAGAGAGGAAGAATGGAGAGAGTTCCTTATGGTGAGAGGTGGGGGGTGGTGGTGAGAGAGAGTGTCTTTGGAGTTTCGGTAGCCAAGAAGAATGATACCAAGCTTCCCTGAAATGATACTAGAATCCTACAAGCAAGGAGCTTTCACAAATCACAGAAATGGGTGGAAATTGGGTAGAAATGGCCTCTCGATGCAGACTGGAGAGAGCCCCCTAGCTTCTCCTGGTCAATCTGGTGATTTTAGATAACTGAAAGTTTGCAGGACCCCTTAGTGATGCGTGGAAGTTAACAAAGAACTAGAGAGACTTCTAGGTCCCCTGGCCTAGAGGAGGAAATACAAAGGTGATATGCAGCGGATGGTCCAGCTGGGGCCCAAAGCAGGACATAGTTACATCTCGGCAATTGGCTTCATCGAGGTGGCAGGGGGCGCACTGACAAACAGGGGGAGGGTTATAAATGCAACTAGGAGCTCAGGACCAGGGATAACCAAGACTGAGAATTTCAGGCCTTTTCTCCATCAATCCATAAAATGTGGCTATTGTGTAAGACCCCTCACTAGTTTAGAATAAACTCCATTAGAGGAAGAAAAAACAACAGCTCTGAAGGTAACATTGTTTTAAACATGAAATGATTGAGGAATCACTGGGGTCACATGAATTTACATGAGAGTGTCCAGATGCAGTCTTCTGAATGGGGGCTTAAGGCAGGAATTGCCTGGTAGGAATAATTCAGGGTCTGTGTTGTGAAACCTTTCCTTACCACACACTGTTGTATTGAATTGAATTGAGCCCATGGAGAAGGTGATTCTAGCCTGGTAAGATTTCAGAACAGAAGAAGTGGGAGGCTTATCAGGTGGAAAGGATGACAAGAATAAAAGCTCAGAGCATGAATAAGTGAGTCGTGGTACGCTGAGGCTGCATGGAATGAAAGAGAGTGATTTACAAACGAGTAACCAAGGGTTGGAAGGACAAATGACTTTCTTAAAGGTCATTCATGTGAAAGCCAGAGTTGGAACTTCTATCTTCCAACTAGCAATCCACTGTTGTTCACCTTTCTACATGTATTCTCTTCTAAAAAACACAGACAGCACAAAATCATGGAATCGTAACATCCAAAGGGAAATCAGACCTCTCTTATCTAGCCCAGTCCCTCAGCTAAGTTAGCACTGTGTTCTACAGTAATTCTGGCAGCTGGACACACTGCCTCAGCTAGAACACTTCCCGTGCTGGGAAATTCTCAGTACTTTTTGACACATTACTGGACACACTGGCACAAAATTTTTTTTTTTTTTTTTTTTTTGCGGTACACGGGCCTCTCATTGTTGTGGCCTCTCCCGTTGCGGAGCACAGGCTCCAGACGCGCAGGCTCAGCGGCCATGGCTCACGGGCCCAGCCGCTCCGCGGCATGTGGGATCTTTCTGGACCGGGGCATGAACCCGTGTCCCCTGCATCGGCAGGCGGACTCTCAACCACTGTGCCACCTGGGAAGCCCCAGAATTCTTTCTATTGAGCTGAAATCTGCCTTTGCGCATCCGGCTCTTTTAGCCCTGCCTTCTATGTGCACTTAATCAGCTCCTTCCTCTTCCAAATGCATCCTCCAGATTCTTGAGCATCAAGCATTAATGGAGGACCTACTATGTGCCAGACATGGAAGGCAGCATCATGCCCACCCCAGGTCTCCTTGTTCATGTTCCGGACATTCTCAGGTCCTTTAACATCTGTTGTTCATTGTTTGTGTTCAGTCCAAGCCTGGACTATCTCCAGACTTGTTAAGGTATAGAACCCTCTCCATGCTTCTATTGAATCCCCACCAGCCATTTCTTTAAGAAGACAAATCTATTTGGATCTACAGAGAAAGTAGTTACATCTTAAGAAATGTAAGCTAGTTTTAATATTTATACCAACTATACTAATACTAATTAACATAAGTAGTAAGGTACACCTGCTGTTTACTATCATACAAAGGATTCCAAGTTGAATGTAAGTGATTATCAGAGTAATTGTTGATCCAAATGATCAGCTTCAATAAGAACACTATGGGGCTTCCCTGGTGGCGCAGTTGTTGAGAGTCCACCTGCCGATACAGGGGACACGGGTTCGTGCCCCGGTCCGGGAAGATCCCACATGTCGCAGAGCGGCTGGGCCCGTGAGTCATGGCCGCTGAGACTGCGCGTCCGGAGCCTGTGCTCTGCAACGGGAGAGGCCACAACAGTGAGAGGCCTGCGTACCACAAAAAACCAAAACAAACAAACAAACAAAAAACACTATGGACACACCCTTTCCCCAGTTTGAAACATCGTAGGATAATAAATGCTTATTGTTAACATTTCCATCCTTGATACTTAAGGAGTGTTTTGGATTGAGCCAGACTCAGGGAGAACAACTCTATTATTCGATACTGCGATCATTCCTATCTTTCCGGTGATGAAACTGAAGCCATAGAGTTTACAGACCTTGCCCAAGAGCACACAGCTGGTAGATGGCAGAGCCAGGCTTCCAGTCAGGCAGTCTGCTCTAAGGAATTACAAGTGGCAAATCTATGTCAATCAGCCCTGCTGGTGTGATCTGCATGTCTCACTAGTAGCCTCTCTGTGAATGTAAATGTGGTCTCACTTAGAGATGTGTCCCCTCTCCAGAAATGCAATAGTTTCAGACCCACCTGAAGTCTGATTCTTTCTATGAATGAGTCCCCTGAAATATTTTTTCAGAAATAGATCCCTTGTACTTGGAACATGCCTGGGACTCATAGGTCCTCAACACATACTGATTGAATGATTCAGTCAGTGGACCTTGGCCCACCAGTTTTCTGGTCCCAGGTAAGGTCAGAGGCTTTGTGAGCCCTTCAGTGGGATGGAGGCAGGATGGGAAGAAAATAAAAAGGGATGTGTCATCAGTGTGTCTCTGCCCTGATGCAGCTCCTTGCTTGGGAGCCTGCTGGGACAGGACCACCGTTCACTGGGCTGCACAGCCGACCTCTACAGCCAGGCTCTGATCCTTTTTCTGGCTTTGTCTCCAGGAAGGCACTGTACTTCTCTTTTTTATCTACTGCTCTCAATGAGGGCCCAAAGGACTAGTGATACAGCTTTTCATTGATGCCATGACTCTCTCCAAGAGAAACTGGGTCAAATGGGAACGATCGGGCTTCCCTGGTGGTGCAGTGGTTGAGAGTCCGCCTGCCGATGCAGGGGACACGGGTTTGTGCCCCGGTCCGGGAAGATCCCACATGCCGCGGAGTGGCTGGGCCTGTGAGCCATGGCCGCTGGGCCTGCGTGTCTGGAGCCTGTGCTCCGCAACGGGAGAGGCCACAACAGTGAGAGACCTGCGTACCGCAAACAAACAAACAAAAAAAAGGGAACAATCAAGCTCCGCTGTAGCTGGAACCCCTCCTGCACCACCCGTCCTTTTCCAGTGCTGAATCTGGATCCCCCAGACCGCCTCCCACCTCCCTCCCGTCATCCTTCTCCCCATGCTTTTCTCCCTCTCCCATGTGTAGGGATCCTCTTCTCTCCCCATCTTCCTTCCCAGGAGCCTTCTTCTCCAACCCTAGTCTGATGTCCATCTCTCAGTGCACTGGAACACCTGAAACACAAGTATGCAAAGAATTCCAGTCTCTTCCCATGTTGTTTCTGGCTCTTATTCACATCATCTGAGCAACCGGTTTACTGTCCCTGACAATCAGGGAAGACTGTTCAGAATACACAAAGGGCCTAATTGCAGGGAGAGGATATCCAATTTCAATCAGGCCTGGCCAAGCCAATGGAACGTATTACACTAGTACAGTGGCTTTCAAACTTCATCATTCATCAGCATCACCAGGAAAACTTATCCAAACACGAACTGCTGAGCCTCACTGCCAGCACTTCTGATTCTGTAGGTGGTGTGAGGTAGGGCAAGAATTTGCATTTCTAGCGAGTTCCCAGGTAATGCTGCTGCTGCTGGTCCCAGGACACACTGTGAGAACTGAAGCTCAGCGTGGCTTCCATGCATTGGACTGAAGTGATTTGGGTGAATAACATTAATGCTAACTTTTCAGTTTCTGATTGGTCAAGGCAGGTGTCAGTGGGAAGAAACCCAGGGTCAATATTACATTCATATGTATAAATCCATATGAATTGCAATTGTTGATCTAGCGAGTCAACGTTCAGATCAACACAGGATGCCATGAATTGATTCAAAGTATTTGACAACTTTTAGGGAGGCCTCTAAATGCCTTGTGAGAAAGTCCTACCAAATGCTCTACACACCAGGATATGCCCCCATCACCAGGATAATGTAGGAGTTTTGTTTTTGCAAAATTTTGTACATCATTTGCGACTAATGGCCCTCCCCTGATTTAAAGTGCAACAGTTATTTCCTCAGGCTGAGGGATTCATGCAGGAGCTTCCAGGAATGAGTAGATGGTGAGTCAATTAAGCACAGCTTTAACCCCATCTTCTGCCAAGGCCAAAAGAGAAATCGGCCTGCACTCAGGCACTTTGATGACTTCTCGTTGGATCACCACCTCATTTGCATATAACTCTACTGCCTTCCTAGAAAGGGGGATGGGGACATATTCGGTACCAGGATTCTGGGCTGTTAAGTCAGAACACTAGGAGTCTTATTAGCAGAGAGGTCCTTGGGAGAAATTGTGAGAAGAACTTTGGAGACTGAATGGACAGTCAGGGTGCTTGGACATCCAGATAAAGGACACTCAAGCAAAGATGGAGGTGAGGGCTGCGGACCCCTGGTGGTCATGGGCTATGGGAAGAATGGACCTCATTTCCAAGGAACTGTGCTCTGAGCTCTGGATATCGTGGGACGGGGGATAGTTAGGAGGCTCTCTAACCTCTTACATGGGAGAACTTGGCTTGTGCTCCTTGAGCAAAGGGAGAGATGTCAAAAGCTGCAGAGCTGGAATTTTTTTTTTTAAAAAAGCAAAGGACAACACTTAAAAGTTTGGTTCGAGGAAGTAGGGAAAATCCTTCACCTGGAACAGAAGAAAAGAGCCACTTAAGGAGGACAGGAACTCGGAAATGGAGGGAGTGGTGAAGGGTAGGCAACAATGATGGAGGCTTTGGGTCCTATAACTAGAGGAAGATGGAGGTGGAGTGTACTTGAACTTGGACTCTCTTAACAGAACAAAAGTAGAGTCAAATAGTTCTGCGATTGCCACTGATATCCCAGAATATTCTGAAGCTGGCTTGGCCTGTGGGAAACAAAGGCCTCTTTTTATTTTGCAATAATTTCAGATTTATGGAGAAGTTACAAGAGTACTCAAGGAATACCCCAAAAGGAACCCTTCGCCTAGATTCAACATTTTGCTCATTGGCTTTATCAACACACATCTATACTTACACATAAATTTTCAAAACCATTTGAGAGTTGATTGCAGGTATCATACCCCTTTATCCCTAAATAAGTCAGTGGGTTTTTCCTAAGAACAAGGACATTCTCTTACATAACCACAGTACAATGATCAAATTAGGAAATAATATTGATATAATATTAATAAAATATACTCTAAACCTCAATCCCTATTCAAATTTCATCCAGTGGTCCCAATCATGTCCTTTATAACTATTATTTTCTGGTCTAGGGTCCAGGATGACTCAGTGCATTTAGTTGTTCAACTTCTTTAGTGTGCATTAATCTGGAGTAGTTTTTCAGTCTACCGTTTTCTTTCTTGACCTTGACAGTTATTTTGTACAATCTCTTCAGTTTTCGGTTGTTCTGATGTTTCCACATGATTAGAGGCATCATGGTCAGAAATTCCCGAGAATTGCTCTGTACTTTTTAGTGCACTGTAATGGAGATACAGATGTCAGTTTGTCCCAATATTGGTGACGTTAGCTTTGATCAAGTGGTTAAATGGTGCCTACCAGATTTCTCTATTATTTTTCCAAAAGCCTCATTTTAAATGGCACAAGCATAAGCAATAACATGGGTGAATGAAATTTACTGGAGAACCCCTCATTTCTACAGATGAGCTCTTTGCCTCTCCCTATTTAAACCCTTTCCAGAGTCTTAATCATGAGGGGAAAGTTTGAGCTAGAAGGTATCTTAGATTTCATCTGGTTTCCCACTTCCCAAGTGTGGGATGCTTACTGCTGGTGGGATGAGGTGATTTTTATGTGCTGTCCATTTGTATTAGGTTTAATTGTATCACTTAGCAGCAGAGGCTTTCTTATTTCAATATCTCTCCAACATTCTGAGTATATGAAGTAAAAAGTTTCAGTTCTGGGCCTCCCTGGTGGCGCAGTGGTTGAGAGTCCGCCTGCCGATGCAGGGGACACGAGTTCGTGCCCCGATCCCGGAGGATCCCACATGCCGCGGAGCGGCTGGGCCCGCGAGCCATGGCCGCGGAGCCTGTGTGTCCGGAGCCTGTGCTCCGCAACGGGAGAGGCCACAGCAGTGAGAGGCCCGCGTACAGAAAAAAAAAAAAAAAAAAAAAAGTTTCAGTTCTGTGCTAGCTTGTCTTGAAAATTTCAAATAGTTGCTAATTTTTCCCTTTAAAAAAAAAGAAAGGAAACCCCTTTATTTTGCAGGCAGGCAATAGTATAAAGTATTTCAATAGCATTTTTTTAACATCTTTATTGGAGTATAATTGCTTTACAATGGTGTGTTAGTCTCTGCTTTATAACAAAGTGAATCAGTTATACATGTACATATGTTCCCATATCTCTTCCCTCTTGTGTCTCCCTCCCTCCCACCCTCCCTATCCCACCCCTCTAGGTGGTCACAGAGCACCGAGCTGATCACCCTGTGCTATGTGGCTGCTTCCCACTAGCTATCTATTTTACGTCTGGTAGTGTATATATGTCCATGCCACTCTCTCACTTTGTCACAGCTTAACCTTCCCCCTCCCCATATACTCAAGTCCATTCTCTAGTAGGTCTGTGTCTTTATTCCCGTTTACCCCTAGGTTCTTCATGACCTTCTTTTTCCCCTTAGATTCCATATATATGTGTTAGCATACAGTGTTTGTTTTTCTCTTTCTGACTTACTTCACTCTGTATGACAGACTCTAGGTCCATCCACCTCACTACAAATAACTCAGTTTCGTTTCTTTTCATGGCTGAGTAATATTCCATTGTATATATGTGCCACATCTTCTTTATCCATTCATCCGATGATGGACACTTAGGTTGCTTCCGTGTCCTGGCTATTGTAAATAGAGCTGCAATGAACATTGTGGTACATGACACTTTTTCAATTATGGCTTTCTCAGGGTATATGCCCAGTAGTGGGATTGCTGGGTCATATGGTAGTTCTATTTTTAGTTTTTTAAGGAAACTTCATACTGTTCTCCATAGTGGCTGTATCAATTTACATTCCCACCAGCAGTGCAAGAGTGTTCCCTTTTCTCCACACCCTCTCCAGCATTTATTGTTTCTAGATTTTTTGATGATGGCCATTCTGACTGGTGTGATTCAATAGTATTTTTAAAAATTGAATTTATTTTTATAGTTACCTGCTGCTCCTCATTGAGAATTATACAAAATTTTAATTCACAGTATTGACAATTTTCTTTTAAATTATGTTAAAAAATGTGAAGTAAAACAAGTGAGCCAGTTCAGAGAAATTGTAAGAACTTAAAGAAAACCCTTAGGTATGCAGCTGATAAGGAGATGTGGCCCAAGTTTATGAAGATAACTCAGGAATTGCTTAAGTTTGGGAAATTCTAATTTAGGGATTTAGGCCAAATTCCTTAAAGGAAATTGACAATCTGGCTAGCTGACTCTTCCGGTCCACAGTCTTCCTGATGGAAACTCAACTTGGCAGGCAAAGAACCCATGCTGGCAAGAAACAGAACAAGTCAAAATAAAGCCTCCAAAGCCTTAAACCCAGGGTTAAGAGCATAAGTGGAGCCTCCATAGGTGGGGGCTTCCAGGTATAGGCTTCTGACACGTCTGCCTTCCCACCTGCTTCTCTGTGACCTTGGGTGGTTCTGCACTTTCTCGAATGCTCAGTTGTCTCATCCTTGAGATGGGGTGGAAATAAATGGTTCATAACTCATACCTTTGTTCGGACTGTGAGTATAGTGGATAGAGCGCTTGGCGTAGTGCATGGCACTGGAAATGTAGGTGATTACGTCGAGGTCATTTTTCTTTTGTGGGGACAGGGACAGGGCATAAGGGGCCGAGAACAGTAACCGAGCCCGGGATATTTCTCCCACCCTTCCGTATTGGAAACCCAATGGGTTAAAGTGCGTGTGGCCCAGACTGTAGCTGAGGCCCTTGGTCCTCGGCCGCGCGTCGCCCCTTGTGAGGTCTCCCTTACTGAAGACACGAGTGGCCCTCGTCCCACCCACCCCAGACACCAAAGGATGTAGATTCCGGTGGCCGCGGCTCGGGCAGGGGCGCGCTCCTTGAGCGGCTCCCGGAACCCGGCGCCCGCCCTCGGGAATCCCGAGAGAGATGCGGGTGGGGGGGAGGGCAGGGCGCGCTCTGCGCCCGAGCATATCCCGGACCCCCCCACCCCGCCAGCCCCGGGACACCTGAGCTTCCGGATACACCCCAAGAGCTCGGGCTCCAGGGCCTGAATCCCGGGAGCTTTCTGTGGCGCGCGCGCATGCGCGCCGGCGCCTTCCGTTGTTTGGCCGTTTCCACGACGACCGAGTCGGTCGGCTAGTGGTCCCCCGGCGAGAGAATGAAGCTCAAGAGCTTCCTGCTCCGGTATTACCCGCCAGGTACAGGCCGGGCCCCGCTCTGCCCTCATGTGAGGACCTGCACCAGGAGGGTCTGTGGCAGAGGAGGGTGCGGGGACCCGAGAGGTGGGGTCCAGAACGAGTGATCCCTGTGGGAAGGGAAGCCTGTTGCTTCCTAACTTGGACCCCTCACTGCTTCGGATGCTGGACTCTGTTCCTCAAAAGTTTTAAAAAGACTCCTTCAGGATTTTTTTTTTTTTTTTCGGTATGCGGGCCTCTCACCGCCGTGGCCTCTCCCGTCGCGGAGCACAGGATCCGGACGCGCAGGCCCAGCGGCCACGGCTCACAGGCCCAGCCGCACACGGGATCCTCCCGGACCGGGGCCCGTGTCCTCTGCATCGGCAGGCGGACTCTCAACCACTGCGCCACCAGGGAAGCCCTCATGAAGTCTTTAAACTTTTAAATTGCTGAGTCATAATGCTTTCTAGGAATGAAGTGGATAGGGAGGGAGAGGAGGTGATTAGTGATGTCGTGGAATATTGGTTTCTGGAAGGGAAGACACCGACAAGGACCACATTGATTTTTATTTTAAACGCACCAGAATGACTAAGTCAAGGTGTTTTGAGTATGAAAAGAAAAATGCGTACTTAATAAGCATATTACCTTAGTGACTGAATTCCAGACTGTACATATCAATCAATCAGCACATTTACTGAAGGCCTACTCTGTACACACTTTGTGCTCTTTGTCATGGGACTTTGCGGTACGCGGGCCTCTCACTGTTGTGGCCTCTCCCGTTGCGGAGCACAGGCTCCGGACGCGCAGGCTCAGCGGCCATGGCTCACGGGCCCAGCCGCTCCGCGGCATGTGGGATCTTCCCGTACCGGGGCACAAGCCCGTGTCCCCTGCATAGGCAGGCGGACTCTCAACCACTGCACCACCAGGGAAGCCCTTCAGCTCTTTTCTTAAAAGTAAAGTGAGTAAAGTGAACCCCCCCCTTTCTAGAATTTGCAACTTCTCCTTAAGGTATTTCACAGCCCCCTTCCTTGCTTTGTCTTTCCTTAGCATCATCTCAGTTCAACCTACCATAATTTTACTTATGTATCTTGCTTAGTCTCCCCTACTAGAATAAAAGCTTCATTAGGTCAGGGACTTTGTCAATTTCATTTACTACAGTATCTCTAGCACCTAGAGTAGAGCCTCCAGGTGAGTGGAGTCTCTAGTAGAGTGGGTGCATAACTGAGCACCCCCATATTTGTTAAATAAATGAATGGGTTTAATGAGAGGATATGTGTTAACCAGAATGCCTAGAATACATCTTGAAATGTGGGTGAGTCAGACAGGTGGTCTCCAAGGTGCACTCTGGCTCTAAAAGTACAGGGTTCTAATAGCAACCTTTTTTTTTTTTTTGAACTTTTATTTTATATTGGAGTATAGTTGATTTATGATGTTGTGTTAGTTTCAGGGGTACAGCAAAGTGATTCAGCCTTACATGTACATATATATATATATATATATATATATATATATATATATATATATATACATTCTTTTTTTTTTTTTGCAGTACGTGGGCCTCTCACTGTTGTGGCCTCTCGCGTTGCAGAGCACAGGCTCCAGACGCACAGGCTCAGCGGCCATGGCTCATGGGCCCAGCCGCTCCACGGCATGTGGGATCCTCCCGGACCAGGGCACGAACCCGCGTCCCCTGCATCGGCAGGCGGACTCCCAACCACTGCGCCACCAGGGAAGCCCTATATATACATTCTTTTTCAGATTCTTTTCCCATATAGCTTTTTTTTTTTTTTTTTTTTTTTGACCATGCTGCACAGCATGAGGGATCTTAGTCCCACAACCAGGATAGAACCCTCGCCCCCTGCAGTAGAAGCACGGAGTCTTAACCACCAGACCGCCAGGGAAGTCCCTCTAATAGCAATCTTAAACTCAAGTAAAGCTTTAAACTCATGGTTGTGACTATTGCCTTAATGATTATCTTATAATAAGGTCATCTCACTTAGCATGTTAGATACTTAATTTCTGAATTCTAATCTTTGGTAAGCCATATGATATACAAATTTCCAAGGTACTACTGAATAGCAGGTGGGTGTTACAATAACATTATCAAATAGGAAAAATAATCACTCACCACTGAATCATTCTCATGCCACCTTTATCCCTTCTACCTATAAAGCAATTATGTTTCTCCTCCTAACGCTTTAATTTCAGTCCTCCCACTTTCTTTTGAATAACATATACGTCAGGAGCATTCTTTTGTTGGCATCCACTGAATTATTCCTCCCCCTACCTAGATTCCTGAAGACTAAGGAAAAGTAGCAGTAATATGGCTAATCAAACATGGGGCATTCCTTTTTTATCTTGGTCACATTCATTAATTCAGAAGCTCTTCACTTTGTGAAGAGTAGGTGTTGAATTCGTGCTTTTCAGTTGACTCAGTTATGACAGTCTTTGTCTTTTATTTATTGAATGTGGGCCCCTTGTTTGGCCAGAAGAAGGATCTAAATAAGCATTAATTGAACTGGTTGGTATTTTGAACACTTTAAAGGTTTCTATTGATTATGAGCTGGGTAAGGAATAATATTACCTTTTGAAGCTTAGCCTTTTAGTACATTGTAGAATTTGGGGTGCAGTGACTTCTTACCTAAGTGTCCTGGGAATCATACCTGTTACATAATAGTTCACAGCCAGGGGAAGATCAAGAATATTAAGATACTGTGGAAAACAATCTCTGGAGAACAACATGTATTCCTGGGAGCATCTTTGTCTATTTTCTGCTTGTATTCTTCACTGCACAAGTCATAGCCTCTTGCTCATATTGGAGTTCAGTGAGCCTATTGCCTTGATGTCTTGTCACAGGGGAGCAGTCAAATAAATGTACATGTTTCAGATTTTGCACTTTATTTTCTAGATCCATTTGTACAGTAACCCACCTAATTTTTAATAGTTGATGTAGGGACTTTTAACATTTTTCATCTTATTAAAAATAAGGTCGTTGTGAATAAGGAAAGCAGAATTTTGTTGTTTGCTAGACTTTTTTTTTATTGCAGTAGAGTTGATTTATAATGTGTGCTAATCTCTGCTGTACAGCAAAGTGACTCAGTTATACACATATATACATTCTTTTTCATATTCTTTTCCGCTATGGTTTATTACAGGATATTGAATATAATTCCCTGTGCTATACATTAGGACCTTGTTGTTTATCCATTCTAAATGTAATAGTTTGCATCTACCAGCCCCAAACTCCCAGTCCATCCCTCTCCCTCCCCCCCACTCCTTGGCAACCACAAGTCTGTTCTCTATGTCTAATGAGTCTGTTTCTGTTTTGTAGATAAGTTCATTTGTGCCATATTTTAGATTCCACATATAAGTGATGTCATATGGTACTTGTCTTTCTCTTTCTGACTTAACTTCACTTTGTATGATAATCTCTAGGGGCATCCACGTTGCTGCAAATGGCATTATTTCATTCTTTCTTTATGGTAGAGTAGTATTCCATTATGTATATGTACCACATCTTTATCCATTCATCTGTCGATGGACATTGAGGTTGTGTCCATGTTTTAGCTGTTGTGAATAGTTGTGTGCTAGACTTTTTGTGTGTGTGTGTGTGGTACGCGGGCCTCTCACTGTTGTGGCCTCTCCCGTTGTGGAGCACAGGCTCTGGGTGCGCAGGCTCAGCGGCCATGGCTCACGGGCCCAGCCGCTCCGCGGCATGTGGGATCTTCCCAGACCGGGACATGAACCTGTGTCCCCTGCATCGGCAGGCAGACTCTCAACCACTGCGCCACCAGGGAAACCCCATTCTTTTTTATGGTAGAGTAATGGTACTTGTCTTTCTCTTTCTGACTTAACTTCACTTAGTATGATAATCTCTAGGGGCATCCACGTTGCTGCAAATGGCATTATTTCATTCTTTCTTTATGGTAGGTAGTATTCCATTGTATATATGTACCACATCTTCTTTATCCATTCATCTGTCCATGGACATTGAGGTTGTGTCCATGTTTTAGCTGTTGTGAATAGTTGTCTGCTAGACTTTTAAAATGCATGTATTTAGGAATTAGATTATGCTGTGTGGGCTGTCAAGTGCTAGTTCTTTCCAACGTTTCTCTGAGTTATGGATTATGATTACATTACTTCATATTTATATTATTTATTTACTCAACTCTTTATTGAATGTATATACTTTCCTCAATAATACATAGTGCATGAGCACCCTTATATACAATTCAAAAAACTAAAAATTCCAGAACAGGAAAGAAATAGTGCCTGATAATAACAATACCTCGAATTGATAGACACTTTGTATGTTTCAAAGTACTGAAAAAGTACTTGAAAGTGCTTGAGTTTTCAAATAACCTTATGGGGGTCTTGATTTTCAAGAGTTTATATTCTGATAATGTTGATCCCTATCATTTTTCTTCCTTTTTCTCCACGTTCTTTTTTTCTTGTACTTTTTTATTATAAAAGTAACATTTACTTGTAACCAAATTTTGAAAAATACATCAAAGGATCCTAAGATCACCCTCAACCCACTGAAGGTGTGATTGCCCCTGGAAAGGATGCCCCCCAACATATCCACTGACAGTATTTGAGAATGCACATTGCTCAACATTGCTAATACTGGGTACTATCAGTCTTTGTAATCTTTGCTAATCTGATGGGTAAAAATCATACCTGTTATTTTATTTTGTATTTCTTTTTTTTTTTTGTGGTATGCGGGCCTCTCACTGTTGTGGCCTCTCCCGTTGCGGAGAACAGGCTCTGGACGCACAGGCTCAGCGGCCATGGCTCACGGGCCTAGCCGCTCCGCGGCATGTGGGATCTTCCCAGACTGGGGCACCAGCAGGCGGACTCTCAACCACTGCGCCACCAGGAAAGCCCTATTTTGTATTTCTTATTAATGACATTTGGAACATTTTATTTTGGTCTGTTTATTGATCCTTGTCTTTGAAAGTTGACTATTCATGCCTTTTGTTCACTTTTCATTCTTTAAAATAATTTTTAGAGTTTTTAAATATTAAGTTCTTTAAGCTTTGTATTTATAGTTGATTCGTTTTTGCTGATTATCATTTGCCTTTAAATTTGTGGTATCTTTCACTGTGTAGAAAAAATTTATTTCAGACAAATTTATCAAATTTTTCCTATTTTTAGCTGTTGAGTTTCATATCATGCTTAAAATGTGGATCACAGACACTAAGATATATTTTCTATTATCAGAAAATATAATATAATATAAAATATTTATATTTTATTTTAAATATTAAAATGTGTAATCAACCTAGAATATATTTTGGGACACTGTGTGGATTCATTCCAATTTTATGAATATTCCCCAAATCCAACTTATTACATCGTTATTTATTAAATAATAATCCATTCTTTCCCCTCTAATTGGAAATATTACCTTCACTTTATTTAAAGTTTCCATAGATAGGTGATTCTATTATGTTGATTTAATTTTGTATCAGAGCCACACTTTATTGTTTTTAGTTTGCTATAATATTTGGTAAATTTTCAAATTCCCAAGAAGAAAATTATTATAATTACTTTAACTCCACAGATTAATTTGATGTCTTCACAATATTGAGTTTTCTCATCCAGAAATGTGTCTTTCCACTTACCATAATTTTCTCCTACATCGAATAGTGCATCTAGGTCTCACACATTTCTTGCTAATTTTATATTTAAGTGCTCAATGTAATTATAAATGTGATCTTTCCTTTACTTGCATCTTCCCTTGTTAATGTATCTATTTCTTATCTACTTCCAGTCTTAGCTTTTTGTATTCTATTTATCTTTTCAACCCCCTTAAATCCTTTCTAGAACGTATGGCATATAAAATAAAAAAATATTTTAACAACGTTATAATATCCATATTTTGCTAAAAAGCTTAATGTGGCACAAGAAGCCGATTTTCACTCTTAGGAAGTAAGACCAGTATTTGCAGTGGTTGGCTCTCCATCAAGCCTTCCCCCCCTTTATCTGGACGTTTGCTTCTCAGACTAGTGCTTGGTTTCAAGTCTTTGATGTAAATGAATTACTTTTTTGGGAAAAAACAAAACTATTCCATACTAGCCTCTCAACTACAGTTGTTTGCTTGCTGTGCCATGGCATTCTAGCAGTTTTTTGAGTCATTAAAAGCATTTAGAATGCCTTTTCTGTCTTAAAATGTTACACTTGAATACACAATGCCTGGTTCTGAGGAAGATCCTCCTGGGAGTATAAAGAAACATGTTTTCTTCTCTCAAGTATGTTACAATCTCACTGGAGAGAGAAGGCATAAATGCAATTTAAGCAGTACAAGGTGACCGTGACATACAAGAATATGTCAAAAGGTAGCATTTGATTAATAGCTAAATAATGAGCACTGTTCAGTAAGACTTTATATGTATGCCAGGTGCTTTATATACAAGTTATTTAATCTTAACCAACAAGCTGAAGGTATTATCTACAGATGAGAAAACTGAGATATAAAGAGATTACTAGTATCATGAAATGAGTGAGGGGTTGGGCCGGAACTCCAACTTGGATCTGTTTGATGCCAAGCATAATACCTGCCTTTTCAACTCTGCATTTTCTGTCTCAATGTTTCAATGCTTTTGAAAAGTAAATGCAGTGTTTTGACAGAGTTTCCTGTTCTCTCTTGATCCGAAATGCTGCTGGAATCATATCTGTTACATCAAATTATAGTCTGTTGCAGTGATTCTCAAAGTGTAAGGGGACTCTTGGGGCCCTCAAATCCTTTCACTGGGGGCCTCGATGTCAAATCTCTTTTTGTAATAACACTAAGATATCATTTTCTTTTTTTCATGGTGTAGATATTTGCCCTAGTGGTGCAAAAGCAATGGAAGGTGAAACTGCTGGTGCCTGACTACAAATCAAGCAGTGGCACCAAACTCTAACAATGGCCATTGTATTCCTCACTGACACACTTGCAATAGGAAAAACAGACAAACAAACACCCCAAAGCCCTCAGTTTTACTTAAGAATGTCCTTGGTGAAGCAATAACACTTATTAACGTAGTGAAATACTGACATGTGGGTACGTGTTTTCTGGGTGATGAAGTAGAAGGTTCTCCTGAGGTGCTTCTGCTGCAAAGTGATGTACGATCCTTATCTTGCGGAATGTGCTTGTGCATGTGTTTGAGCTGAAAGATGAACTAGCCATTTTTTCATGGAACATGTTTTTACGTGAAAGACAGAAATAAACATGGTTTTCAGACTTGTATATATGGCAGACATTTTCTTGTAAATGAACAAAGTGAGCCTGATATTTTCAAGCAAAACTGTCAATATTTCTTGCCAGTGATAAAATTTGAGCTTTCAGAGCGAGAATTAGAACTTCAGGAAATTTGTATCTAACAACATAAGTTTAACAGGTTACCAAGAGTAAGAGTTTTCTGATGATAGATATTGGTAATGGTACTAACAAATGTGATTTTTCGGATATTGTATGATGAAATATGCCCACATTTAGAACTCAGTAAACTAACATTTTTCAAATATCTGACGCATGATGTTGTAAATCACACGTGGTAAAAGGAATTGAAAGTGTGAGATAGACCAATGGATTTTAATGTAACCGGGTCTAAAGGGTTCGTTGATGTGGTTTCAGACTCGGAATTGCAACCAATCTTTATAAAACTACCATTTGTTGAGTTTTAAAGTAGTATCAAAGAAGAATATCCAAAATTACACAAAACACTGATTAAAATATTCCTCAATTTTCCAACTACATATCTGTATATGACCCAGATTTTTTCTTGTATTATATCTAAAACAACCTATAGCAACAGCTTAAATGCAGAAGCAGAGATAAGAATCCAGCCGTCTTTAGTTAAGCTAGATATTAAAGAGATCTGCAAAAGTATAAAACAATGCTACTTTTCTTACATTTTTGGGGTGAGGGGAATAAATATAGTTATTTCGATAAAATATGCCATTTATATTAACATGCTATGAATTTATTATTGTTATTTTACAACAATGTAATAAATATTTTAATTTTTTTTCAATTTTAATGTGAAAGGTATTAGAAAACCCAAAATTCCCAATAATTAAAAACGTGTAAATTGGTCCTGAGGCCAAAACATTTCAGTTCCACTGGTCCATATCCATAGAGGTGGTATGATAGAGGCTCTGTTCAAATTTTTTTCAGTCTATTATCTCTCTGTTGTTCAGCTTGAATATATTCTGTTGATTAGTCTTCAGGTTCACTGATTCTATGCTTTGTCATCTCTGCTCTACTATTGAGCCTATTCAGCATGTTTTTCATTTTGGTTACTGTATTTTTCATAATACCACAATTCCCATTTGATTTATTTCAATAACTTCCATTTATTTTCTGAGATTTTTCATTTATTTGTTTCAAGTGAATCTGTAAACGACTGCTGAAGCTTTTTTTTTTTTTCTTTTTTTCTGGCCGTGCCGTGTGGCATGTGGGATCTTAGTTCCCTGACCAGGGATTGAACCGGTGCCCGCTGCATTGGAAGTGTGAAGTCTTAACCACTGGAAAGCCAGGGAAGCCCCTGAACCATTTTTATGATACATCCTTTAAAATCCTCGTCATTAGTTCCAGTATCTGATTCATCTCCATATTGGCCTTTATTGATTGTCTTTCTCTGGTTCTTATTGTGATGAGTGACTTTTTTTTTTTTTCGGTACATGGGCCTCTCACTGTTGTGACCTCTCCCGTTGCAGAGCACAGGCTCCAGACGTGCAGGCTCAGCAGCCATGGCTCACGGGCCCAGCCGCTCCCCGGCATGTGGGATCTTCCCGGACCGGGGCACGAACCCGTGTCCCCTGAATCGGCAGGCAGACTGTCAACCACTGCGCCACCAGGAAAGCCCTTAGTGACTTTTTATTGTAGCTTGGAGACTCTTGATCCCACCTACATCTATTTTGGCATGCCGTCACCATGTTTAGGTTTAGCACATAGGTTCTGGTCTGCTTTTGTGGGCTTTAATTACAGTGATACTTTAGTTTTCTGAGCCTTTGCCATGTTATTCTGGTCTAATTTGTTTTTCTGGTGTAAGACTCCTGCATTGCTTTGTCTTAGCAAGGCTCCTGCTCAGTCTTCTCTGGTGCCACCTGCATGGGCAGAAGGTATGTCCCCAGTGTGCCTGTTCTCACTGTGTGACCTTCTGGGGGTGGAGAACAAGCTCCTGGGCCTGGCTGTGCCACTGGTTGAAAGGCAGGGAGATGCTGCTTTGGTGCTTTGCTGTGGAATGGGGTCTGGGAGGTCCTGGGACTTTGCTAATGCTGCTGTAGGCAGATCAGATGGCCCCCTCAGGCACCAGCTAAGGAGCAGGGATTGTGAACGTCTGCGGCTTTGCTGCTCCAGCTGTTGTAGGCAGATGAGACTGCACTGGGGCCCAGCTTTGCAGTGGGGACTGGGACAGACCAGGGCTTCCACTGGTGGGTGGGACTGCTTGCAGGGGCCCCCGTGGTGGAGCAGTTCAGGGCTCCTCATCAGTACTTTGTTTGACTTCTCTTTTCCTTGTCCGTTGGCCACAGAAAGCAAGCTTTTTTGTTGTTTTTTGATGTTTTGTTATCTGTGCTTTTCGGTAGTTCCAGGCTGCAAGTCCTTCTGGTCCCCACTGTTGGGATACATGTGAAATGAAAAGAAAACCCAGGGAACTCACTATGTTGTCATTCCTCAAATCCTGAGGCCCCTAACCATCCACTTTTTTCTGTCCAACTTTCAGTTATTTTAGCATTGCCTGCTGAATGGTTTCAAGTGTATTTAGAGGACAGACCAAGGAAAAGTGGGTCTACACTATCTTGTTTTGAAATCAGACATCACTGCATATGTTTTATGTAGAAAAATTTCAAAAATGGAAAAATAAAAATGAAAAAATTATGTCAAAGTAGGTTAACTTTTGGCATAGGCTGTGATCGTGTTTTATAACTTAATATTTGTTTATTTCTTAGGAATTATGTTGGAATATGAACAAAGTGGACAACTAAAGACCAAATCCATAGATCTGCTCGATCTCCATACCAGGTAAGTTAGCTATATAATGCAATATGTATTTCATATCCAAAATTGTGATTGGGAGACCCTGACATAGGATGGTGTGTGGATGAGCTGCATAAGCTACAGACAATGCATTACTAATAAAGTTGTTCCGGGGTATACTATTTCCTGTTTGTTTTGTTGAATTTTATTTGAATGTCTTGCTGAATGAGGAGGAAGTGGAAAAAGGATCATCAATCTTTCTTCTTCTTCTTCCCAAACCAACCTTATTTAAAAAGAAAAAAATATATACCTTTTAGTTTGGAAATCTGTTTTGATTCATAACATTTGTTGGAAACCTTTCCAAGAGGCATTATTGTCTTTTTAATTCTTATGAAAGTATAACTATTTTGACAACTGAGTTTTTCAAAGTCATCACTGTGAAACATCTCTGATTCATTTCCATTCCAAATATTCACTCTTATTCTGAAAGACTGTGTTTCTTGAGAGCTGGGACCATACCTCTGACACTCCCAGGACTCAACCTATAGTAGGTAATAAATGTTAGTTGAATGAATGGTCTCCTAGCTCAGTGCCTTGCACAAAACTGGAGCTCAGCATATGTTTATTTATGAACAGGAGGAGGATGCTTATCAGCTTTCACATTTCTGGGAAGCAGATGCTGAAACAGAAGTAGGTGGGTACAAGGTTACTGGGAAGTGACACCTGGGACAGATCAGAGGATGAGGCATGTCTGGGCAGGAGGAGACATCAACCTTGATGATGATGCAGGTTTGACAAGAGTCTCTCCATCCCGTGGGGGAGCTCGGAACAAAGCTTGCGGGTTTGAGGACCCCCTCACAGGGCAGAAGCGGCCAGGCTCTTGCGCGGCCCCCTTGCCTAGCCAGCGGCTGAGGGCTGTGGATAAGAGCAAGCCGTGGGCTCAGACACTAACATGGAAACTGAAAAAGCTGAAGCTGGAGGCCGTCAGCCAACTACCACCTCCTTCACGGCAGCTGGGCCCCAAGTCCTTTCTCGATACGCATTTGTGACATGTTTTGCAAAATGACCCTATTTTGGATGTTTTGTGGTATATATTAATATTTGTCTTGATTAATATTATTCTGGACTAGCAAAATTTACCATAATTGCTGTAGATTATTTGAATACTGGGGAAAACTTGAATCTGTACTTTTCACACCAGTTCTCTTTCAGGGAAATAATGTTATAGCCCATTAGAAATCTAATAATAATAATAATAGTAATTCCTTGAATGTTTGTTTTTGGTTAGGTACTTTCTCTTTCCCTAAAAATATTGCAAATCTAACCTTTCTGAGCCTCAGTTTCTTCATCACTAAAATAGTTGTGAAAACACGTTAAATTAGAGGGTTGTTATAGGATTAAACGACAGAACATATGTAAGGTGCAAAGTATAGTAGGAGTGGGCACATTAGGTATATGTTCATTTAAAAGAAAAAAGAAACAGGAAAAAAATAAATAAAAAGAGCTCTTGTTCAGAAGCAGTATGCACTTGGCCTTCTCAGGTAAGCAAATGAGAATCTTTGTACACCTTCCTCAGGAGAAGTCTCAGTTAATGGAAAGGCATTGGAGAGAACCCAAGCAGCTTTCATGTGTGACACAGTGCTCTTCAGTGATTTCTGTGATTTTTTTTCCCCCAGAAATCTCTTGGTAAAAATGATGGTGTTGTTGACATTATATAAATCTTATGCTTCATAAAGCTATATAATCCTTTATGTAATAAATGTATATGCAATTTTTGACATAGACAAAAATAACTTTTTTGTTCTTGGTGAATTTCAGTACAGATGTCAATGCCTTAGTAGAAGAGATAAAGAAAGCAGAACCTCTAATCACAGCTTCACGAGCAGACCAGGTCAAACTTTTAATACAGAGATTACAAAATAAACTCGGACAGTACAGCAACCACACATTCTATCTTTTTAAGGTAATGTCTATTTTAAAGATACTAAGTAGAACTTCAATGAATTAGTTGATGTTCTATTAATCTGAGGTAAAGTACAAATCATGTTTTCTCTTTCCCTCAGTTCCTCACACATTTTTGCTAAGACTAAGTCTTAATAAATGTTCGTTGAATGAATGAATGAAATTCAAAAATTTACTTCTTAACAGGTTCAATAAAGATTCGTACTAGTAACTTTAACTTTTCTTTATAATGATAAATCTAAAGGATAATCTAAGTTATTGAATAATTAAAAATTTTTTCCAGTTAGAGTAATATTAAGACATGTTTCATGGTGATCAGTATTTCAAATTTTCTGCTTCCATGTGAACTAAACTATATTTTAGCAAATTACTTATTGATATGGATTGCATAATAATTTTAATTCAATGAAAATATGCTTATTTTCCTCTATTATTTTGGTGACTAAAAACAAATGTAGTCATTTATTCAAGAACAGCCTTTATTTTTTCTTTATTATTTAACAAAATTTAATGATTTATTCTAGAATTGCTTTATATTACACTGATTTTATTTTTTATGACTTAAGTAGACTTATTATTAAATACTCAGCTTATTTTTGTCTGATGCAAAATATTCAGGCAATCTTCTGTATTCATCTGTTCCATTTACGAGAGGATGGTTATTCTTGTAGTAGTTCTTTGTCCAGCAGGTGTCACTATTTAACTTCAAATATGAGCTCTATAACGCATGACCTTGTAATTTATCCTCCAAAGGGAACATTTTTTGTAGTGAAAGAGGACACTATTAATAGTTACACTCTGGCAGTAGACATAACTGGGACCATCCCAGTCTAGCCAATCACTCTGTCTATAAACAGACGATCCAATTTAAGTATATTCATTCAATAAATATTACGCGTCCACTATGTGCTAGACAATGTAGGGATGGAAAGATAAATAACACGACGTATCCTGACTCTGAAGGAGCTTAAGATTCAAAAAGTAATGATACATTGTAAATCTGTATTTGAAACATTTAGTTTATTTCCTATATACACTGTTGATGAATATATACAAAACCATGTGTAATATGTGAAAGAAAATATAAATTAGTGCTATTTGGTATTTTATAGCCATAATCTATCTAAAGGTAAATTGCTGGAAAACACAGATCCTGTTATGTTTCTGTAATTAGTTGTAACCACCAAACGTGTTATTGGTCTTAATAATAGAAGGTCCGATGTATTTTTCTCATTTGTTCAGATATTTGATATTGTCCATTTATTATGTATAATTAAGAAACATTTGAGTGTCTTCATTGGTTTGCAGTTAAACTGAATGAACTGAAAAATTTTGTTTGAGTTTAAAATAAGTGGTGTTTTCTTTCATTGAAGGTTCTCAGAGCACATATACTGCCATTGACTAACGTTGCAATTAATAAATCAGGCTCATGGTAAGGTTCTCTGTTTATTTAAAACAGTTTATTAGACTTTATTTTTTAGAGCAGTTTTAGGTTCACAGAAAAACTGAGCAGAAAGTACAGAGGTTTCCTATAAAGCGTCTGCCTGGTACCCCTGCACACAGCTTCCCTCACCATCAGCGTCGCCCACCGAGACCTGCATCTGTTACAGTTGTAGCCGATATTGATAGCGACACATCATTATCACGAAAAGTTCATAGTTTACATTAGGGTTGACTCTTGGTTTTGTACATTCTACAGGTTGGCAAATGTATAATGACCTATATCCACTGTTGTGAGATCACACAGAGCAGTTTCACTGCCCTAAAATCCTCTGTGCTCTCGTTCTTTATTTCTATGTGTAAGTCTGTGTCTATTTCTATTCTTTATTTCTAACTTTTAATAATCAAGGGATAAAAGTTTTAAAATAAAAGTATACATGTAAGGAATACAACATGATGATTTGATATACATATACATAGTGAAATGATAACTACAATCAAGTTAATTAACATCTCATCTCCATAGTTACCATCTTTTGTGTGTGTGATGAGGGCACGTGAAATCTATTCTCTCAGCATACTTCCGGCATTCAGTACAGTATTATTAACTGTAGTTATCATGCCTGTACATTAGATCTCTAGGCTTATTCATTCTATGTAACTGCAACTTTGTACCCTTTGACCAATGTCTTCCCATTTCTCCTCCCCAGTCCCTGGTAACTACTGTTCTGCTCTCTGCTTCTGTGACTTCAACTTTGTTGTTGTTGTTTAGATTGCACATATAAGTGAGATCATATGGTATTTGTCCTTCTGTGTCTGGCTTATTTCACTTAGCATCATGTCCTTCAGGTTCATCCATTTGGTAGCAAATGGCAAGGATGTCCTTCTTTCTCATGGCCGAATAATATTTCATTGTAAACATATATATGCACTACATTTTCTTCACCTATTCATCCTTTGACAGATATTCAGGTTATTTCCATATCTCGGCTATAGTGAACAATGCTGCAGTGAACATAGGAGTGCAGGTATTGCTACGAGATCCTGATTTCATTTCCTTTGGATATATACCCAGAAATGAGATTGCTGGATCATATGGTAGTTCTATTTTGAATTTTTTTGGTAACCACCATACTCTGTTCCATAACGACCATACCAATTTACATTCCCCAAGATGCTAGGAGACAAATGCCTAGAAGAGAACCACAGATATACTGCCTTGTCAGCCTTCCTGTTTAATTGGGTGTAGATCAGAATTAGTTTCACCTTTTATCATAACCACTTGACATTAAGACTGGTTTTTCAATTTTGTGCATTTCTTTCTGTGCTTGGGAAATATTTTTCCTAATGGAGTATTTAAGGAATAACTAAGATACTCTTAATTTAAGCTATTAGAGGTCAATATATTGATACTAACAATTCCTATAGTAGAATAGGCACATTAAAAGATTGTTAAATATTAAACAAATATTTATTGAACGCTTAGTGTGTCAGTCATGTTCCAGGACCTAGGGATGATGGTGGTAAACCAGGCGGGTAGAAGAACTAGCATGTATGAAAGAAACAATACAGTTCTTCAGAGACTAGTGGGAAGGGGAATGTGGCTGATCAGGGTGTGCTTTTGGGAGAAGTTGAGGTCCCAGGTGTAGCCAGGACTGCTGGCCTTGCAGACCACAAGCAAAGTTTGAATTTTCCTCTAAATCACTGGGAAGCCATCTGAGGAAGGTTAAACAAAATAAATCCAATTTTGGTGAGGGAAATAGATTTGTAAGGGACATGTGTGAGTCAAGCCCTATTAGAAGGTGGTTTTATTTGTCTGGGCAAGAGATGGAGACAATGGAGCTAGTGAGAAGTGACCATACTAGGGATGTATTCTGAGACTGGCCTAATAGAATTTACTGATAGATTGTGTGTGGGGTGTGAGGGAAAGAGAGGAATCAAAGGTGATGCTAAGACTTTATGGTCTGACCAATGGGAAGAATGATGTTATTTGTTGAGATATATTAGAGTTTCAGAAAATGTTACTGATTATTAACGTTAGTTAATGATATAACTATTTACATTGTAAGAACGATTATTGGAAGGATTACTCTTTATGTTATTTAGTGACTCCTTTTGGGGTTTGGGATAAAATTGGAAAGTTTCCAGATCAAAGGTTAGATATTGTTCCCAATTTGTTCTGCCTTCACAACTTCCATTGTAAAAAGCAAGGTAAATGGGGTTATAATTTTGCAGGCAAAAACAATGAGGTCTTTATTAACACATTGCTAGTTTCACCTTGTGATGTATTTATATTGCTTGTGTCAGCTTTATCACAGGAAGCTATGATCGGACATGCAAAGTCTGGGACACTGCCTCTGGAGAGGAACTTCACACCCTGGAGGGTCACAGGAATGTGGTTTATGCCATAGCATTCAACAATCCTTATGGGTAAAAAGACATTCACTTGTTCACTTATTCCTTATTAATCCATTCATTCTTTTATTCATGTCTCCCTCTATCTATTGGGGAAGGAAAAGAGGAAGGCAAAGAACTAAAAGTTATTGAGTGCCTGACATGTGCTTTGAAAACCTTTTAAATACCTTCTTCAGTGCTTAAAGGAGCTTTGGGATAGGTATTACTGGTTTCATATAACATATATAAAGTTCAAATACCCTTCCCAGGTTCACACAGTAGTAAAGAGGTGAGCAAGAGTTCAAGCTTTTGCAGGGCTGTCTCTCTGCCCTTGGGAGTTCTCTGACAGGAAGTTCCTGCTGATGTTTATAGCACTGGGCTGAACATATAAACTAATACTACTCAAAAATTAGAACTCTATTTTGTTATAGAGTTCACTGAAATAGATATGATTGCTTGTTATTTTATTTTATTTAAAAAAATTTTTATTTTATATTGGAGTATAGTTGATTTACTGGATAGGTTATTATTTTAAAAGTGAAATAAACTTCTGAGTAGATAGAGATCCATGTATTAATCTCTTCTCTTAATTCAGTATATCAAATACTGTGGTTGAATTTGTTTTCAAATTCCATATCTATTCTTTTTAAATCTTAGTGACAAAATTGCCACTGGGTCCTTTGATAAGACTTGTAAACTATGGAGTGTAGAAACTGGAAACTGTTACCATACCTTCAGGGGTCATACAGCAGAAATAGTGAGTATATTTATTTTATTATATTTTTATGTTGTCATTCTTTTTGTTTTTGTTTTGTTTTACTTTCCTCTTTTTTTCAGTAGAACTTATTTTTTAGAGCGGTTTTAGGTTGACAGGAAAATTGAGTAAAAAGTACAAAGATTTCTCACCTTTCCCCTCCGCAGCATGCTCCATTATCAGCATCCCCAACAGGGTGGTACATATATTACAATTGATGAACTTACACTGGCACATCACATCATTGTTATTTCTTTTTAGAATTCCATTGTAAAAGTAGTGGCTATACCTTTATAATTAAGTTTAAAGCCTATCTGATATTTTCAGTTCCTATATATCATGTATGGTGGTATTGATATAATTTATAAACTACTCTAGTCTTAATATCTTGCCGATGCTGTAAAAGACCCATATCCTGCTTTGACTAAGTAGACAAATAATGGGATAAGTATATGAGTACAATATCCAACCTGACTTTTTCTTTTTCACTGACTTGTCTTTAGAGGACTGACTTGATGAGGGTTGACGAAGTTCTTAAAATAGCCTTTAAAATAAGTTTTTTATATCATGTAAGATATCTAAGGTGATTGTTTTCTGGATATAATTAGAACTCAAATTTGCATAAATAGTTTGATACTCTAAATGGCTTTCACCATTGGGAAGCCCTTGTCTTTGGCCAATTCTGTGTTACGTCTTATTACAATTAGGGAGATAATTGGCACCCTATGGAGCAAGTGATAGCTTTTAAAAATAAACAGTCTAGTTATTTTAGGAATAAAAATTTATTTATATTCATCCTTCAAATTCATTGTATGTTCATCCAACAAGAGCTCATGCTATGTTCAAGGTACTTTGCTAAACACTGGGGATACTGCAGTTAGAAATTTTAACTGACCCTTTAACTGACCCTGAAGCACTGTCCTAAGCCCTTTACATATATTAGCTTAGTTGTCCCTCATAACAACCGTAAGGGGTAGATATTTCCCCACTTTACAGTTAAGGATGCTGAGGCTTAGAGACCTTAAGTAATTTGTCCAGGGTCATAAGAAAGACAGAATCTTCATTCTCATAGTGTGGCCATGTTTTCATACTCCCTTGGAATTTTGAAAAGGTTTCTTTATTTATAGTTCCTAGGAAGACATTTCGTATTTTTTGTAATCAACAACATCAATCCAATGAATATTTACTAAGTATTGACTGTGTGAAGCCCTGGCCTATGTGTGTGGGGTACCAAACAGAATCAGATGTAGTTCTTGGTCTCCCAGGGATTTTGCAGTTTTGTAGAGGGAGTACAGGTGTCCATGGATAAGTTTAAAGATGTGTTGTAGGTGGGCCAGAAGTTGGCGGAGAGTTCAGTGAGGGCACAGAGGGAGTGGCCAAGCCTACATGGCCAGGACTGGTATTCAGGAAAGACTCTGCAGAGAGGTGGCAGGTGTGTCCGAGGCAGAGGGAGCTGCAGCAGCAAATGCCCAGAGGAGGTGTGTAATCGTGGTTTGTGCTTAGAACTCAAGGGGCTCTGAGTGTCCAGAGCAGCGCTTCCCAGCCTTGCCTGCACAGAAGGTGCTCATACGGAGATGCACACACTGTGAAGAGCTCTGGGTGGCAGTAGAAACCACCGAACAATTGAAATTTCCCAAAGGGAAAGGTAGACTGTAGGGAGAAAACTGGTGGAATCTTGGGAAGATGGAGAAGAGAAAAATTTAAAAGATACAATAAAAGAGACAAGAAGTTAGAGAAGAAAAGCAGAGCACTATCAAAGCAGTCAAGAAGGAAGAAAATATCGAGAACCTCAGGAATGTTAAGTGAGATGACCAAGACCAACCAAGCCTCTCAATTGGACATTGATGTAGAGTGGTTCCAGTAGAGTTGAAGAGTGGAAGATGGGCAGTGAGTGATGGGAGACTATTTTTCCAAGGAATTTGGTTGTAAAGGGAAATAAAGGTAGTTAAAAAATGGATATGTAGAGTCAAGGGAGGATTTGTTTTCATGTGGGAAGAGCTCAAGAATACTTATAGGCCACTGGAAAGGATCTAGCTCCTTCTAGAGGGAAGGGAAAGTTGGTGGGCTCATCTCTCCTAGGTGTACAGGGAACATAGTGTCTTAAAATGGCAAAGTGATCCCTCTGAATCTGAGACTGGAGGAAAGGAAAGTGAGGGCCGGGGAGGAAGTTCTCAACTGATAGGTAAGTTTTTTCAGGGAAGTATTAGGAGGCCAAGTTACCTGCTGAGGAGGAATGAGTATGGGAGTGGAGGCAAAAATGGGGAATGGGAGAATATATTGAATCCGAGGCGTGTTAGACAAAATAGGGAAAGCTACTGAGGCCACAGCTGAGGACAGAAGACATGAATGAGCATCACTAGTATCTGCTATACTGTTTTCTTCAACTGCCTTGGTCGAGGGTAGGGCAGGCAAACGAGTGGATAAAATCCCAGATTGAGACAAGTTTTTAGGAGTTATATGAAGGGTGCAGGTGAAAAGACAGGGACTAGGAGTTTTGGGGATGCTGGCAGGAGTGATGCTTCCACGTGTCATTTGAATGGGGGATAATGGACCAGGAGAAAAGAGAGGGGTTTACATGAAATGGAAGGTATCCTATGGGAAGGTTGGAGGGGAGGCTTGGTAAGGAAGAGAGAAAGTGGAAGTATTGGGAAACTGTAACTAGAGACTGGTGTTTTGGTAGTGAATCTTCTAGAGAAGGTGACATCAAGGTAAGGGTGTTGCTATGGGAGTGACTATGAAAAGGAGTCCAGGATCGTGGGTCTGGGGGTATTGGATGGATGGCTCACACAAAGGCCACCTGGGACTCAGAACTGAGAATGTGAGCCAATAGCCAAAGTCCTAGGCAAGTGAGGGGGCATGATTGATAGGATGATGAACACAGCAACAAGGAAAATGGGAGCCAGAGGGATTTCCCTGGTGGTCCAGCAGTTAAGACTCCACACTTCCACTGCAGGGGGCACAGGTTCGATCCCTGGTTGGGCCACTAAGATCCCACATGCCCCGCGGCATGGCCGGAAAAAAAAAAAAAAATGGAAGCCAGATAACATGAATCTCAAAGGAGCTGGTCTTTGCTTTTGTTCTTGTTCTTCTATGGTCTGGAAGTGACTAAGGGGAGCCAGTGCCTCTCCAAGCCTGAGCTGGGTGATGTGGGAGAACAACAGCCTCTTCTCAAGAGGAGAATGCTTCAGGATCAACCTGCAGATAAACGGCTACTCGTATCTGGTATTTTGCTGCATATCTGTACAAAGAATTAGGCTGAATCTGCCGAGAGAGTCACATCTCCAAGCTTTTCTATATTAGAATTAACTATTTAAAACTCTATCTTTCTAAAATCTCTCTCATTTCATGTAATTCAGGTGTGTTTATCGTTTAATCCTCAAAGCACATTGGTGGCTACTGGAAGTATGGACACAACAGCCAAACTGTGGGACATTCAGAATGGAGAGGAAGTGTTCACTCTCGCAGTATGTTACTAATGTTAATAACATCAAGAGTTTTACATTTTCATTAGCTATTCCTTTGAGTAAGCCTTTTACTTGTGTTTTTTTTTAATAAATAAATTACTTAATTAATTCATTTTTATTTTTGGCTGCGTTGGGTCTTCGTTGCTGCGCGTGGGCTTTCTCTAGTTGTGGCCAGCGGGGACTACTCTTCGTTATGGTCTGTGGGCTTCTCATTGCGGTGGCTTCTCTTGTTGCAGAGCACGGGCTCTAGGTGTGCAGGCTTCAGTAGTTGTGGCACGCGGGCTTCTGTAGTTGTGGCGCACGGGCTTAGTTGCTCTGTGGCATGTGGGATCTTCCCAGACCAGGGATCAAACCAGCGTCCCCTGCATTGGCAGGCGGATTCTTAACCACTGCACCACCAGGGAAGTCCGTTGTGTTTGTTTTTATTTGTATTTTTATTACAAAATGAACTCTAAGTTAAAAGATGTTTTTGAGCGATTGGTTTTCGGACTGTAGTAAAAGAGCGTTTCATCTGGTTTGATGACTATTCCCAAAGACTTAAATGGACATGCTAGGGAAGCCAGATGGGCTTTTTATTTTGACTAACTTCAGTCTGTAAGCAGCACCAAATATTGCTTAAAACCTATGGTCACCTACCTGGCTAAAAGCAAAGGAGATGGAGGCTGGCACCTTTTGGAAGAGGCAGAAGTTGAGGAACCTGCCAGAAGATTTCTTAAAGAAGCTCCCTTCTTTTCTAACCTCCAGTCTTAGAAGCCTCTGGTATTACAAAGTCTGAAGTATAAGGGGCAAGTGGCAGGAAGTGACAAGGCCAAGGGCACTGCCCGCAGAGTGGATGCTGGTGGTGTGTCTCGGCAGGGGCCCCTGTCTGTCGCCACCACACGTCTGTCCAGAACCATCCTATGTCTGCTACCCTCCACTTCTTCCCGCCTCAGCGAAAACTACCAAGCAAAAAAGCGTGATGCTCTGTGGCAATCAGTGGGAACAATTGGATGGGAAATCACATTATTTTATTCTTTCAGATTATAAATGGATTTTAAAAATAGGATCCATTTTCTAGAACTTTTTCTAGAAGTTCTCCTTCTAGAAAAAGTTAAAATGGACTAGCAAAAAAGAGGAAAATCAGTGTTTTTAACTAACACCAAGAGTTTTTCTTTATTAAATCAGAGAGCCTCATTTTATTCATGTAAGTATACTTTCCCTGATCTTCGTACTCATCACTTCTGTGTTTCACGCTTCTTCACTGCCTCTTCTTTCAGATAAATGCCTGAGAGCGTTGGAAGGTGCATGTCCTGCTCTACACGTGTCCTTTATTAAAATTAAATGGAGCTGAACATTAAAATTCTGAGCACATAAATGTATTTCAGCTTGTTTGCAGTCTCTCCCTATCCAGCCAGCCACTGATCTCTCTTCTCCCTATAGAGCTTTGCCTCTTTTAGCATTTTCTTTTAGACTATTATGTTATACATTTGTAGAAATCATTTCATCTACAGGTATGCATGATGATATCTGCTCTTTTTCTAGGGACACTCAGCTGAAATCATCTCTTTGTCCTTTAACACCTCAGGAAACAGAATCATCACGGGGTCTTTCGATCATACAGTTACAGTGTGGGATGCTGATACTGGAAGGTATTCTTGATTTTTAAGAATTTTTTTTAACCTGCATCAGAAGATTAAGAAGATAGTCTTTGTTATTTATCAGCTTAATGTTAAATCTATTAACTTTACCTTGGATTCCATAGGAATAAGGACACATTGAAAGCAAATTAATTCATTCTTTAATGATATTTCTGATCCACCAAAAATATATGCTTTCTTGGAATTCTGAGGAAATAATGCCAAACAGTAACATAAAAGGAGAATGTTAACAATAGCCTGGTTACACAGCTATTATTTATTCCATGTACTATGTAATCAAATTTCAATGGCTTGTCATTATGGTAGGCATGGGTATCATGAATAAATAAAATCATGGCTAATGATCCAAATTTAATTTTGTCCAAGAACTTCAATTTCCTTCCTAATTATTTTTGGTTCTAGTTGCTAAGAAGTTAACTAAATTAGTCTATTTTTGTTGGAAAACTCCACTCTTGGACTTGTCTGTGTTTTGATAGAGGGACCAATTATCAGGGGGACTGATCAACATGGTTGCAACAAGAAATGAGAGAGAAGGAAGGGTTCTCAGACGATTGATGGGTAGTTTCTGAACAACAAAGGGGTCCACCTATCTGGTGTAAAAATAGTTCTAGAATTTCAGATTACCTTTATTATTATTACTATTATTATTATTTTCTTTTTTTGTGGTATGCGGGCCTCTCACTATTGTGGCCTCTCCCGTTGTGGAGGACAGGCTCCGGACGCGCAGGCTCAGCGGCCATGGCTCACGGGCTTAGTTGCTCCGCAGCATGTGGGATCTTCCTGGACTGGGGCATGAACCCATGTCCCCTGCATCAGCAGGCAGACTCTCAGCCACTGCGCCACCAGGGAAGCCCACCTTTATTATTTTTCATCCATGCCTTTCTGAAGTGTTGTCTTAAGTAATGTTGTTATCTTGGGTTGTTTAAATTTTAAGTGTATTTTTTGCTGAAATGAAATTAGTAGCCTAGTTGACTCTTTTTGGAGCTACAGATAAGCCATCTTTCATTGGTCATCATAGATATTATTCTGTGAAAAGTAAAATTCAGACTCTTACACCAATGGCTTGAGATCCTTCTTTGTACACATTCTTGACTAAGGAATCTTTCACCCGTCTGAACCATTTCCATTTTGTAGGAAGGTGTATACCTTAATTGGACATTGTGCTGAGATCAGCAGTGCCTTGTTCAACTGGGATTGCTCTCTGATATTAACTGGCTCTATGGACAAAACCTGCATGGTGAGCTCAAGAAATATCTTTGCTTTATAATTCTTATGTCTGTATTTTATACTGGGTCAGGTATTCATTGCAACATTAACAAATTTTAAAGGTGCTATAAAATTAAGATATTAATTTATCAACAATTGGTAATTTTTAAATTTCAAGTTTCTGATCCTCCAAGTTTGAAGGAATTATGATGTAAAATAGTTTTAGTTTATTTAAATGTGTTGAAAGATCTTATTTTTTAAAAGATGCATTATTTTTGTTTAATGCCCCTCTATTCCTTTATTAAACTTCGATCAGAGTGAACTTCACGAAGTCTCAACACAATGCCTCCCTGCCTTTACGTTTCTGTTGCTAAGAGCTTATGTTCTAGAATTATTATTAAGCATATAGGTTATATACCAAATGTATTATAATCTTAATGTGCTTTTCATTTTATAGCATTGTAGTTTTAGATCAAGCTCTTTACCATTTGATGCCCTTTGCATGAAAAGATGATGCTTCCATTCCAATCAGAGAAGCATGCACTTTGAGATTTTTTTCCTAATGTAGTGGCAGATTTGTGCTACCCGTTATAAATGTCTGTCTTTGGTCTTCTCTGTGTCCAAAGTGTGCCTTGGTTAGATGATTGGCTGTGGTCTCCAGTCATGAATCAAGGTAAAATGAACAAACATGTGAAAATTATACACAGGATTTGCCACAGTTATTTAGCCAGCCATAAACATGTCGTAAAGACTACTTCTGGCCATCTTTGCACTTTAGATAGGAAGTCATAGTCTTTGTCATCTTCTTTTTTTAAAAAAATTGCAGCTGTGGGATGCTACAAATGGAAAATGTGTGGCAACATTAACAGGCCATGATGATGAAATACTAGACAGCTGTTTTGATTACACTGGAAAGCTTATTGCAACTGCTTCAGCTGATGGTAGGTAATCTGTTGGTACATTTAATTTATGGAGAGATTTATGTTTTGTTCGATAAACACGTGTGATTCTACACTATAGGTCATCTCCCTGGTGACCAGCCATGATAGAAACTACATGTGCCTCATCTCTATGATGTCCATGTATGTCAGTACACTATGTCTCTATCATATTCTTGATAATCACATGTGATGCTATAGAATGTCTGCATCACCTCCTTGACAACCACATATGATGTTAAACTAGATCTTCATCTCCTTGATAACTATATATATTGGTGTATCTTGGGTCATCTCCCCCTAAGGATCATGAATTATGCTACACTATGTTGTTCTCATCAGCTTGACTGCCACTGATGGTTCTATAACAAATCTGCATTGTCTCCTTTATAACATGTGCTGCTCTAACATGTCTAGTGAATCATCATGATGAACATATATAATGTGCTATACATCACTTTCTTGAACGCCACTTATGATTCTACACCATGTCTGTCTCATTTTATTGATAACCATGGTCTGATGCTACACTGTGTCTAATCATTGACATCACTGTATAGTTGTATACTTTGCATCATTTTCTTGACAACAACAAATGAAGTTATGCTATATCTACATCCTTTTAAAGTAAATATGTGTGTTATGCTATTGTTTATCTCACTGATGACACTATATGATGCCATAATATGTCTGTGTTGTTACCTTTACAACCACATATGATGCAGTGCTATATATGCAAAGTCTGTTTGGCAGACACATGTGATGCTATATTATGACTGCATTATCTCTTTTTTTAAACATCTTTATTGGAGTATAATTTCTTTACAATGGTGTGTTAGTTTCTGCTTTATAACAAAGTGAATCAGCTATACGTATACATATACCCCATATCTCTTCCCTCTTGTGTCTCCCTCCCACCATCCCTATCCCACCCTCCCTATCCCACCCCTCTTGGTGGTCACAAAGCACCGAGCTGCTCTCCCTGTGCTATGCGGCTGTTTCCCACTAGCTATCTATTTTACATTTGGTAGTATATATATGTCCATGCCACTCTCTCACTTCGTCCCAGCTTACCCTTCCCCCTCCCGTGTCCTCAAGTCCATTCTCTGCATCTGCTTCTTTATTCCTGTCCTGCCCCTAGGCTCTTCAGAACCTTTTTTTTTTTTTTTAGATTCCATATATATGTGTTAGCATAAGGTATTTGTTTTCCTTTTTCTGACTTACTTCACTCTGTATGACAGACTCTAGGTGCATTATCTCTTTGATAACTATGTATGATATTTAAAATAAGATTTTTCTCTGATAATCCCATATTATGAATGTCTGTGTGCATGTAATCTCCTTGAAAACTAAAGGTAATGCTATACCATGTCTATGTCATTTCCTTCACAATCATGTGGAGTGCTACCCTATTCTGCATTATCTCCTAGACAACTGTGTGTGATGATATAGCTTGTTTCATATCCATGATGGCCATGTATGGTGCTGCAATATATCTGTGTCACCTGTTGATAACCACATATGTTGCTACACTCTGTATGTGCCATCTCCCTGTAGTCCACAGGTGACTATACACTATGTCTCCATTATCTGCTTGCTGGTATGTATTATTGTACGATGTTACACTATGTCTTTTCATCTTCTTGAGAACCACACATCATGCTATACTATGGCTGCATTATCTCTTTGATATCCTCACACAGTACACACTGTGTCTACATCAACATTCTGACTACCATGTACGATCCTACATTTCATCTGGATCATCTTATCAATGCTCATGTATCATGTGACACTATGTCTATCTCCTTGATTCTAAACTATGTCCATGTCATCTTCTCATCAACAATGTAAGGCGCTATGCTGTGTCTAGGTCATCTCCCTGATGAACACATAGGATACTACACTCTATCTTCATCATTTTTCTGATGACCACATTTGATCCTAGACTATGTCTGTGCCATCTCCCTCATGACCATGCTTGATGCCAGCCTATGTCTACATCATCTCTGTGATAACCACAGGTGACACTATATCTGTGTCACCTCCTGTGAATGCATATCATGCTGCTCTATGACTGTGTCATTTCCCTGACAACATGAGCAAGCCTCCACTCTGTTTAAGTCACCTCTCTGATAATCACATATGATGCTACACATATGTTTAATTCTCTTAATGACCATATGTGACTTTACATTATGCTTGTGTAAATTCCTTAACAGCTCTTTAAGAAATTCTGGCAAAAATGGAATGCTTTTCCCAGGCATGATTTGTTCACCTGTTCTTTGCCTATATTTGCTCCTGGTAACTAACATACTTTTAAGTAGTTACTTTGTGTTATAATCAGTTGTAGAATTTTGCCAGTGATTCATTTTAATTACAGTCTTTATTATTGTCTCCCTTTTCAAAATTATATTTGCATGCTTCTTCTCTTACTCACTAGGACTTTTCAAAGGTGGTCCTTTAATCATACATACATGTCCTTTTTACATCCTGGAATATAAACACCCTGAATCTGGAGAATTTTATTTTTTAAACTATTTACTTTCTCATCTTCTCACAGATCTTTGCTTTTAAAAATCATCCCTTAACTATAATTAACCTGCCCTTTTCATTTTAAATATCATTCTCATTTATACAAAAAATCTATTCATTAAATATATATGGAGTACCTACTTTGTGCCAGGAATAGTTTTAGGAGCATAGGATATATCAATGAACAAAAGAGATGGGAATCTCTTTCCTCCTGGAGCTAAGTTGTAGATGGAGAGACAATAAATGATACTGTGCATGTGTTTTATATAGAATATTAGATTATATAGAATGTCAGGAGTTGGTCAGTGCTATGAGGGAAGAAACAAGCAGGGACAAGGGATCAGGATGCTGACGGATGGATGAGAATAATATATAAGCTTGATTCTTTTAGTTTTGTCCTTTCTATCTTCTGTTATTTTCCCTAGCAGTGATTCTTTCCTTGTTCGATAACACATTACTTCCAAAAAACTCTTTTTCTTTTCTTTGTTTTGTAAACCTCTTCTCATTCTGTCCTTCCTAAGTCTTGATGTTTAGAGCAATTTTTTTTTAATTTATCTCTGGTCTTTGCTCCTCATTCCCTTCTGAAAATTAGATCTCATTCAACAGAGTTAGTTGCCTGTGCAGCTACAATCTGTTTTTTTATATTTATCGCCTTTTTCATTTTCATTGGAATTACTCTCAAGGCTGAAATTTTTGGTGTCTTATTCATATTTCTATCTTATAAAAAACTACAATTTCAGGCTATATTATTTTTATGTTTTCTGAAGTTTAAAAATGCTTTTGTAAAATTTAATGTACTAATCTATACTGGATATTTTTGCCTTATAAAAAACTATTTTTAAAAAAATTTTCTCTATTTAAAAATTTTTAAAAAGATTTTATTTGTTTTATTAGTTATCTATTTTATACATATTAGTGTACATAGGACAATCCCAATCTCCCAGTTCATCCCACCACCACCTCCCCACCAACCCTGCTCTCCCCCCTTAGTGTCCATACATTTGTTCTCTACATCTGTGTCTCTATTTCTGCCTTGCAAACCAGTTCATCTGTACCATTTTTCTAGATTCTACATGTATACGTTAATATACGATATTTGTTTTTCTCTTTCTGATTTACTTCATTCTGTGTGACAGTCTCTAGGTCCATCCGTGTCTCTACAAATGACCTAATTTCATTCCTTTTTATGGCTGAGTAATATTCCATTGTATATATACACCACATCTTCTTTATCCATTCATCTATTGTTGGACATTTAGGTTGTTTCCATGTCCTGGCTATTGTGAATAGTGCTGCAATGAACATTGGGGTACATGACTCTCTTTGAATTATGGTTTTCTCAGGGTATATGCCCAGGATTGCTGGGTCATATGGTAGTTCTATTTTTAGTTTTTTAAGGAACCTCCATACTGTTCTCCATAGTGGCTGTATCAATTTACATTCCCACCAACAGTGCAAGAAGGTTCCCTTTTCTCCACATGTTCCATGTGCACTTGAGAAGAAAGTGTAATCTGCTGTTTTTGGATGGATCGTCTTATAAATATCAATTAAATCTATCTGGTCTGTTGTGTCATTTAAAGCTTGTGTTTCCTTATTAATTTTTGGTCTGGATGATCTGTCCATTGGTGTAAGTGAGGAGTTAAAGTCCCCCACTATTATTGTGTTACTGTCGATTTCTTCTTTTATCACTGTTAGCATTTCCCTTATGTATTGAGGTGCTCCTATGTTGGGTGCATATATATTTATAATTGTTCTATCTTCTTCTTGGTTTGATCCCTTGATCATTATGTAGTTTCCTTCCTTGTCTCTTGTAACATTATTTTAAAGTCTATTTTATCTGATATGCGTATTGCTACTCCAGCTTTCTTTTGATTTCCATTTGCATGGAGTAACTTTTTCCATCCCCTCACTTTCAGTCTGTATGTGTCCCTAGGTCTGAAGTGGGTCTTTTGTAGACAGCATATAGGTGGGTCTTTTTTTGTATCCATTCAGTGCACCTGTGTCTTTTGGTTGGCGCATTTAATCCATTCACATTTAAGGTAATTATCAATAATTATCGGTAATGGTAAGGTAATGTTCCTATTACCATTTTATTAATTGTTTTGGGGTTGTTTTTGTAGGTCCTCTTCTTCTCTTGTGTTTCTCACTTAGAGAAATTCATTTAGCATTTGTTGTAGAGCTGGTTTGATGGTGCTGAATTTGCTTAGCTTTTACTTGTCTGTAAAGCTTTTGATTTCTCTGTCAAATGTGATTGAGATCCTTGCCAGGTAGAGTACTCTTGGTTGTAGGTTCTTCCTTTTCATCACTTTAAATATATCATGCCACTCCCTTCTGGCTTATTGAGTTTCTGCTGAGAAATCTGCTGTTAACCTTATGGGAGTTCCTGTGTATGTTATTTGTCATTTTTCCCTTGTTGCTTTTAATAATTTTTCTTTGTCTTTAATTTTTGTCAGTTTGATTACTATGTGTCTCGGCGTGTTTCTCCTTGGGTTTATCCTGCCTGGGACTCTCTGTGCTTCTTGGGCTTGGGTGGCTGGTTCCTTTCCCATGTTAGGGAAGTTTTCAACCATAATCTCTTCAAATATTTTCTCAGGTCCTTTCTCTCTCTCTTCTCCTTCTGGGACCCCTATAATGTGAATGTTGTTGCATTTAATGTTGTCCCAGAGGTCTCTTAGGCTCTCTTCATTTCTTTTCATTCTTTTTTCTTTATTATTCTGTTCCATGGCTATGAATTCCACCATTCTGTCTTCCAGGTCACTTATCTGTTCTTCTGCCTCAGTTATTCTGCTATTGATTCCTTCTAGTATATTTTTCATTTCAGTTATTGTATTGTTCATCTCTGATTGTTTGTTCTTTAATTCTTCTCGGTCTTTGTTAAACATTTCTTGCATCTTCTCAATCTTTGCCTCCTTTCTTTTTCTGAGGACTTGGATCATCTTCACTATCATTCTTCTGAATTCTTTTTCTGGAAGGTTGCCTATCTCCACTTCATTTAGTTGTTTTTCTGGGGTTTTATCTTGTTCGTTCACCTGGTACATAGTCCTCTGCCTTTTCATTTTGTCTATCTTTCTGTGAATGTGGTTTTCGTTCCACAGGCTGCAGGATTGTAGTTCTTCTTACTTCTGCTGTCTGCCCTCTGGTGGATGAGACTATCTAAGAGGCTTGTGCAAACCTCCTGATGGGAGGGACTCGTGGTGGGTAGAGCTGGGTGTTGCTCTGGTGGGCAGAGTTCAGTAAAACTTTAATCCACTTGTCTGCTGATGGGTGGGGCTGGGTTCCCTGCCTGTTGGTTGTTTGGCATGAGGTGACCTGGCGCTGGAGACTACCAGGCTCTTGGTTGGGGCTAATGGTGGACTCTGGGAGAACTCACCTCACGGAGTACTTCCCAGAACTTCTGCTGCCAGTGTCCTTGTCCCTGCAGTGAGCCACAGCCACACCCTGCTTCTGCAGGGGACCCTCCAACACTAGCAGGTAGGTCTTGTTCAGTATCCTATGGGGTCACTGCTCCTTCTCCCAGGTACTCATGCACACACTACTTTGTGTGTGCCCTCCAAGAGTGGAGTCTCTGTTTCCCCCAGTCCTGTCGAAGTCCTGTAATCAAATCCCGCTAACCTTCAAAGTCTGATTCTCTGGGAATTCCTCCTCCTGTTGTCAGACCCTCAGGTTGGGAAGCCTGATGTGGGGCTCAGAATCTTCACTCCAGTGGGTGGACTTCTGTTGTATAATTGTTCTCCAGTTTGTGAGTCACCCTCCCAGCAGTTATGGGATTTGATTTTATTGTGATTGCACCCCTCCTACCATCTCATTGCAGCTTCTACTTTGTCTTTGGATGTCGGTATCTTTTCTGGTGAGTTTCAGTGTCTTCCTCTTGATGATAGTTCAGCAGTTAGTTGTGATTCCGGTGCTCTTGTAAGAGGGAGTGAGTACACGTCCTTCTACTCTGCTATCTTGAACCAATCTCTCTTATTAACAAACTTAAAACAGTTGGATCACTTTTCTTTAAGGCTTTTGAAATGTCCAACTAAGTTGCAAGTTTTATATTTTAATCATATTAATTCTAACATAGCAATTTTTGTCTACTTCTTCCTGAAGTTGACATTGTCAGAAAGATAAGTAAAAAGAAAATTTATTAAGATATTTTGCTTTTCTCCATATTAAAATTAAGTAAACAAAATTCCCTATCCTTGCTAATTTTACCTTGATGTAATTCTATAATTTGTGGTGAGACAGCATCCTTCATCTGGGCAGATAAATTTTATTTTATTTTATTTTATTTTTTTTTTGCGGTACGTGGGCCTCTCACTGTTGTGGCCTCTCCCGTTGTGGAGCACAGGCTCCGGATTCGCAGGCTCAGTGGCCATGGCTCACAGGCCCAGGTGCTCCACGGCATGTGGGATCTTCCCAGACTGGGGCATGAACCCGTGTCCCCTGCATCGGCAGGCAGACTCTCAGCCACTGCACCACCAGGGAAGCCCTAATTTCTTTTTCTGACAACAATTTCACTACTTCTGTTTTTCTCCTTCTATGCTTATTTAACTCCCCTATTCCTTTTTTTGGTTTGTTTTAAAATAAATTTATTTATTTATTTATTTATTTTTGGCTGTGTTGGGTCTTTGTTGCTGCGTGGGCTTTCTCTAGTTGCGGCAAGTGGGGGCTACTCTTCGTTGCAGTGCACAGGCTTCTCATTGTGGTGGCTTCTCTTATTGTGGAGCATGAGCTCTAGGCGCACAGGCTTCAGTAGTTGTGGCACACAGGCTCAGTAGTTGTGGCTTATGGGCTCTAGAGCACAGGCTCAGTAGTTGTGCTCATGGGCTTAGTTGCTCCACAGCATGTGGGATCTTCCCGGACCAGGGATTGAACCTGTGTCCCCTGCATTGGCAGGAAGATTCTCAACCACTCTACCATCAGGAAAGCCCCAACTCCTCTATTCCTTAATTCTAAGGAAATGTATCTACTATTGTACTTCATCTATCCATCCATCCATCCACCCATCCATCTACCCTCCATCCATCCATCCATCCTACATCTATTTATTGTGTTTACTATGAGTTTGGCACTTCTGGGCACTGGGGATCCAATAGGGAACAAACCATTCTATTAGCCTGTTCTGTTGAAAAGGGTTTCTTAGTGCCTGTTCTTCATTCATTGAGTAGTGAATGCTGTTCCTTCTCAGGAAGGCCTCTCGATCTTCTATAACCTTAGACTCATATTTGGTGTATGATGTTAGTCTTGCTGTTTATTTCATCCTCAGCCTCTCAGAACTTGTTTTAATTCCCCTTTTTTTCTCTTAAAAATTTTATTCTTTTTGGATTCCTGTCTCCCCACTCCCATCTACCTTGGAACCCAGTATCTCTTCTAATAAGCTTGGGGCTAGAGAGATGCTCCTTTTCACTCTCTTCTCCTGCAGTGGAACCAGCTTGCATTTTAAGTATTAAGTGGCTGGTTCTCACTGCAGGCAAGAAGACAAACTTAGCACAAAGTGTGTGTGTCAGAGGGATAGATATTTAGATAATTCAAGGCATGTGGTCAAAGTTCTGTATTTCAGGTGAATTTATATATATCTCAACTCCTCTCAAAAAGGAACAGCAAGAGTTTTCAGTGCAGCCACAAGAAAATGCATTACCAAATTGGAAGGCCATGAAGGTGAAATTTCAAAGGTGAGTTGCTTTCTCATTTGGAGCAATTTATTTATTTTCAAAAAAATAGGCAGCTGGCTTAGTATAAATAGGTCTATTGGCACTGATGGTACCAAGGTTTGGCCAGTTAACTCCATTTTCTATAAATCAGTTACCTAAAGACTTTATTTTTATTTTTATTTATTTATTTTTTTTTGCGGTATGTGGGCCTCTCACTGTTGTGGCCTCTCCCGCTGCAGAGCACAGGCTCCGGACGCGCAGGCTCAGCGGCCATGGCTCACGGGCCCAGCCGCTCCGCGGCATGTGGGATCCTCCCGGACCAGCACACGAACCCGTGTCCCCTGCATCGGCAGGCGGACTCTCAACCACTGCACCACCAGGGAAGCCCAAGACTTTATTTTTAAAAGTGTCCTGAAACTCAGCGTAATAAATGATTTCTAAAACCTTTTACAAAGTATAAAACAGCATTCTCCTCAGCCATGAACAAAAGATTCTGTTAGCTAAAAATAATTATTAAAGCTATTAAGAAGCTAATAAAGTATTTTTCCTGGTTCTAGTAAACCCACAAGTTTATATTGCGCAAAAAACATGCTGCACAGCAAATATCAAGTGTCCTGTAGATTAGATGCAATTGAGGAAGTATTTCCTGGAAATATTTAACACTTAACAAAGTTAAAAATGACCTATTTTGAAACTTGAAATCTGTAGTTTAGGATTTTATATTAACTCCTCCCAAAAGCTTATGCACAGAGCAGGGCCATCCAGTCAGGGATCTGAGGTTTATGTCCTCAGCATATTGTACTGAAAGCTGGGACTGGTGACTCTCACCCCCTAGTTTGGCCCAGTTCTTTGGTCTCATACCTGAGATAGATTTCTCGTTCCTTGTAAAATATCAGCTTGATGGTTTCAGGTCTCTGCAGGCTCCTGCTGGAGCCCGGGGCTGCCCGCTGCTGTGCTCTCTCCGCATCTCCTGCCCTTGCACCTGCTGCTGGTGGCCACTGCCCCCTTGCCCATCAGGGTTGGTCTCTGAGACTGTGCAGGGCACAGCCTCTTCACAGGCTGGGAGGCCTTGGGGACTGGCAGGAAGAAGGATGGGATGTGTGACCATGGGAGACAGGCCACAGAGGGAGCTCTGGCCATGTTTCTGAGAGTCTGGTGTGTCACACTCAATAAGCACACATGTTTTTTTTTTTTTTGGTGTGTGTGTGAATAGAAAGAGTTCTCAAACTATATTACTGCATTTTATGCTTGTTAAGTATATATTACCTATTGAATTGCCATCCAGTAGTGGCATTTCTATGGGGTGCCAAGCTAAGGTATTCATTCATTCATTCATTCGTTCGTTCACTTAGCAAATACTTTTTTTTTTTTTTTTTTGCGGTACGCTGGCCTCTCACTGCTGTGCCCTCTCCCGTTGCGGAGCACAGGCTCCAGACGCGCAGGCCCAGCGGCCATGGCTCACGGGCCTAGCCGCTCCATGGCATGTGGGATCCTCCCGGACTGGGGCACGAACCCGTGTCCCCTGCATTGGCAGGCGGACTCTCAACCACTGCGCCACCAGGGAAGCCCAGCAAATACTTTTTGAAAGCTCCCACTGTGCTAGGCATTATGCTAGGCCCTAGTGACACTGTGATGAAAAAAGCCATGACCTTGGGACTTGCCCTCATCAAACCTTCAGTTACAGAGGAAGTGGCCCAAATTGTCATCTTCAGATATTTTAGAAAATGTTATAAGAATGATGTACAGAGGAACTGAGGACTAACACTCTTCTCTGCTGCTCAGATAGCATGTGACAATGCCTGGCATGTAGGGGCTCTCAGGACACATGGATGGAAAGTTCTGTGCTTTAAGTAGCAGCACACAGAAAGTCCTCCCTTAGTGGCCCTGCCATTCTGTGCCACAGATTGAAGGACGATCCCTATGCTTGTGATGACAGAAAGTTGGTTTGCAGAGGTGACATCGAGGTTTGGGTATGAAGATGCCTGGCTTGTGTTCTCATCCACACCAGGGCTCTGCCTCTTGGTTTGCGTGGGGAGATTGGCATCAGGAGCCTTTGGAAAGAAGCTGGGTAGGGAACACTCGAAGTATAACGGAGCTTTGGTTTTTATCCTTAGAACTGTGTGTGATGGGTGGGCAATCAAACTTTACTGTCTAGATTTTAATTTTCATGTATTAGTCCCTGCAGTATTTTTCCCATCCTGAAGGAACTGTTCTATGTAAGAATAAATACCAGGCTGAGGTGACAGGTACTTAGTAATGTCCCCTTTCTGCTGATTAAAAATATAGTGGGAATCAAATTACACAAACCTGTGATCACTTTTCTTCTTTCTTGCTTGTAGATTTCTTTCAACCCCCAAGGGAACCGTCTTCTCACTGGGAGCTCTGACAAAACAGCTAGAATCTGGGATGCTCAGACTGGTCAGTGCTTCCAGGTTCTTGAGGGACACACGGATGAGATCTTTTCATGTGCTTTCAACTATAAAGGTGACATAATCATTACAGGTAGGGGAGAAGTAAACACCATCGACTCAGTTTTCCTTTCAAATTGACTGTTAGAGCTACGAAGCTGGATACCAAAAGGAGACACCGCCATCCCCACCAGGGTCCCTAGCTCACCTTGGTGACTTTTATGTCCATTATTTTATTTTAGTTGCATTGCAGAACCACAGGCGTGAGCGCTGCCACTGACTGTAAGGCTTTATGAATTCTCAATTTCAGTTGCTCCAGGCAAAGTAAGAATTCAGTAGGCTGCCTTCTTCCTGTTTACTACATTTCCCCAGGCATAGTCCATCAAATGGTCACTATTCAGTTGATGGCAGTAAATGTTAGTAACTAAAACAAGTCAGGACCTGAGTTCTTCACGGTGGGATTTATAGCCCATTAGAGATATGTTCTTTGAGTGAAATTGTTTTCTCCTTGGATGTCCCCTCGTAACACATTAATATTGGGGGAAAAGAACACATATTGAGCAATTTTTCAATGATTAACGATTTATTGTGAATAAATTATATTAGCGATATTTTATAAGAACTGGATTGAGATCAGGTTAATTTAAATTGTGGAAAGGGGAAAAAGTGACAAGAATATGGCACTACGTTAGTGCACTGTCTCTGGAGGAAACCTTGGCAGGGAGTGGGATGCTACAGTGGTGTTGGGTAGGGATGCCCTTAGAGGGCACAGAGGAGTGAATCTGCCTAACTCTCAGTGATTCTCATTGTGTCCAGAAGATTTTTAAATTGCTTAACTAGTCTAGTAAGTGAAAAGCCACATATACAAAGTTGGCTTGATATATTGGCCGATTAGGTAGCTTCCTAATCATATAACTTTAGAGGTGCTGAGAATAATCTCCCCTTTGCCCTGAAATACCACCCCTTTCCACCTAATTATGGATAATTTCTAAAATTGCAGATTACTTCCTTTGGGCTTACGGTTAGCGAGTGTTACTAAAATGTAGGTACTCCTAAGACAATGCCATAATAAAGAACGTTGGATCCTTTCTCACAATGAGGAAGGAGGTGGGAGATTGTGACAGGAAGCACAGGAGCTGAGGGCCAGGCTTTCCTAGTCCACACCGTTCATGTTAAGCCGGGTCAGCTGTGCAGTACCTGTTCCCCTCAACCACAGAAGACCCTGGAGAGTTCGGGAAGGAATATATGTTGATTGTGCCTTGTTTTAGTGGTGGCCTTCAAATGCCTGAGCTCTTTTAAGATATTATCGATTTATTTAGTATTTCCCAAAGCACCAACATGCTAAATACTGACCCACTAGATGCCAGCACTTACGAGAATGGGGGTGACACGTCTGCCTGGCCATCAGCAGAGCACTGTGTTTGAACTGATCTGCCCTATTTTCTTGTCAGACCCCGGTGTGATTAACTGCATGCATTTATTAGTGGACTGCCTGAGGGTTTAGAGTCACTAAATGGAAGGAAACTGTCCGGTGTGGTCATGACACTTTTAAAAATACGAGGTGCCTTTGCGGGGGAATGTGCGGTTTTCACAGGCTTTCCCGATCCGTGCAGCCCTCACACTTCCTCTATCGATGGTACCTGCCTGGCCCCTGAGGTTGAGAGAAGCAGCAGCGCCCAGCACTGCTCCATACCAGGGCCGTCATTCCCACAGACAGAAAGAATGTGAATGGCGTCCCTGGGGGAGGAGTTGTGTCAAGGCTGCTTTGGAAGAGTGTCGATCATAGTCGTGGGGCGGGCGGGAGGATGCAAATTTCACATTCTGACTGACGATGAGAGAAATCTGTTGACATTTTGAGACGTTCCAAAGTGGGATGGGCTGCCCCCTCATAAGCTAGTCACTCAAACCTGGAGATGTTCAAAGTCACCATATTTCCACCCGGTGGCGATGCGTGAAGGTGGGGTCGGGGGATAAGCAGCGGGACGGCCGATGTGGCTGCATTCTCCGGTCCTCTCCAATTCTCAGGTGCCATGAATCTCGCGGGGGTGCGTAAGTAGAATGTGAACTTGCCCAATTTATGACTGACATGGAAAAATGCAAAAAAAAAAAAAAAAAAAAAAAAAGATTCCCACCCCCCAAACGCCTGAGCTGCTGAGGGGCTCTGCAGCTGGGCACTGAAGCTCTAGCACATTAAACATACTGATCATCGACAATGACCCAGAAAATGTCAACCTGTAAAAACAGAGAGTTAAGTGAGTAAAATAAAGAAAACTAATTTTGTGAAATTTGCTTTATTAGGTAGCAAGGATAATACCTGTAGGATATGGCGCTGATTGAAGAAAGCCAGTCCATGAGGAAACTTGCCACTTGGCATCACAGCCAGACAACAAGCTATTGTGATATTTCATGTTTTCTCTTTGTCCACAAGTCAACCTTTTATACACTGTCGTTAGCTTCACAGATAAGACCATTAAAGCTGATGGACTTATATCATTCCTTGATATTATTTGGTAGAGATGACAGGAACAAGCGTACTGTTTGGCAAATGTCACTGGTTATTTCCATTTTCTTTCTTGATAGCATCACGGTACTGATAAATGAAACAAGAGTAATGTAACAACGTGTCTCCTAGATTCTACTTTGAAGCCTATTATTATAATTTCTGTTGAATAAAGTTTTGGGAGAAAATTTTTTGTGAATTTTTGTGAAAATTTTTTTGTGCATGTCTATGTTTACAATGTTTGTTTTCTTCCTTGTGACAAGAACTTTTAACACCTACTCTTTCAGCAGCTTTCAAATATGCAGTACAGTTTTATTAACTATAGTCACCATGCTGTGCATTACATTCCAGCAACTTAATTATTTTATAACTGAAACTTTGTACCTTTTGACCCCCTTCACCCATTGTGCCTCTGTTCTCCATATGAGTTCAGTGTTTTTCGTTTGTTAGTTTGTTTTAGATTCCATATATAAGTGAGATCACATGGCATTTATCTTTCTCTGTCTGACATTTAATTTTAGTCTAATGCCCTCAAGGCTCATCCATGTGGTGGCAAATGACAAGATTTTTTTATTTTTTATGGCTGAGAAGTATTCCATTTTGTGTGTGGCAGACTAGAGTCCTAGAGAAGCATCATCCCAGGGTCTGGATGCTAGTTTCTTTTACAGAACAGGGAGAGGGGGAGGTGAGGAGGTAAAGTAAAAAGGGCCATAAGTTTTGCAAATATCTCCTGGTTTTGCCAGACTGGGGGAGGTGATATGTTAATTTCTTCTTTCCTGGAGCCATCTTCTTGGATTCCAGCTTTCTGAATTAAGTCATTACTCCTTGCCCCAACACCACGTCCCCGGATTTACTGGCCTGTTGAATGAGCTTGCCCTTGGTAACATGATTGCAAGAGCACCTCAGCAACAATAATTAGGGAACTTTGAAAAAAAAACAAGGTTTATTACACACAAGTCCTATAGGGTACAAGTCACACCCAAGGGCCACACAGGAGGTCAGGTGGAGGGAGGGAAGCATGGGGGTTCACGGGTTCACACTTCATTGGTGAATTTAAAACATAAGGGTGGGAATTAGGACACGGGAAGGGAAGAATCGGGGTCACTCGGGTGTTTTGTTCTCTAGGTCACCCAGGGCTTTCTGAAAGAGGAAGTCCATGGGTGAGGTGGCCTGGCTCCTGATCTGGGTTTTTTTAGCTAGTGTATGTGCCATACAGCTGGCAATACATTTATTTGCGATGGATGTCTTTGAAATGGATGCCTTGGCAATCAAAAGCTTATTTTCTGGCAATTTTCACTACCTATACCCACTTTACTTTCATCTGGGTATTGTAAGGTACAGTGAAGTGTATGTAGGGTCTGGAGTCACATTGTCTATGTATATATTCTCATTCCAACTCTTCATTCTTGGACAAGTTACCTCACCACTCTGAGCTTTCTCATCTGGAAAGTGGTAACAATAATAGTTGTTGTTTTGAGGATTAGGAATATCTGGCAAATAGCAAGCATGAGGATACTGTTTGCTGTTATTATGATCAATAACTTAGCAGTCATCTTTAAAAAAACTGCGCTTCATATATAAATGCGTCTTTCAGGAAAGAACAGTGTTGTTTACTCAAAATCATAGTTGAAATATAACTTGTTTAATGCATTAGAGGTATCGTAGGGAGGATTGTAAATCAAATTTTTATCAATTAACACTTAAGAGTCTTGGAATAATTGTCCCTTTGTAACCAAGCAGGACCCTATGGGGCCTTCCCAGGACAGGCCTCCTCCCGCATCCCCTGCTTTAGCTCCTCTCTGAGGTACCTAGGTAGCAGTATTGGATGCACATTTCCTGAGTTGTTTTACAGATGGGACCCACCTCCCTCTCCCCGCCTCCACCAAATGGAAGACATTAACTACTTGATGAACTTGAGCACAGAGCCCCAGGCCTCCTGGAGCCTAAGGACCCAACATGTGAACCCCTATGACACCACCCTGTTACCTCACCATCAGCCAATTAGAGAACAGTGCACCAGCTGGTCACATACGCTTCGACACCCGCCCCCGCCCCAACCTGGCTTTTAAAAGTGCTTCGTTGAAACCCTTCGGGGAGCTCAGGGCTTCTTAGGGCACGAGCCACCCATCTCCTTGCGTGGCTCCAAACTCCGACATTTTGGTTTGTTTGGCCTCACTGTGCCTTGGGCACACAAAGTTGCGCTAACACTTGTAAAGGTTTTCTTTCAAACAGAGGAGCTGAGATGTGAGGAGATCGTTAATATAGATGATTATGGCTTAATCTATCCTCATATATTTAGATTTCATATAGAATTTTATGAGTGAATTGTGCTCATAAAAATGGAATATCTTTTCTAACAACTCATATCTAAAATGGCAATAGCTCATGATTTAGCATAATGTCTTATTTAAAGGCAAAATAAATGCTTTTAGAACTAAGCAATGCTCTTTATACATGAAAGTCTTACATTGCCACTTAAAAACACATATATAATCTTTAAATTACAAGTGAATTTATTATCCTATGTTTTTCCACTGCTTCTGTTACTCTTAATTTACCTTTTTGGGTCTCAAAAGGGATGAGATTTGAAGTAAAAAAAAAAGCTATTTCGATGTTAAAAGACATATTCCTTTTCAAAAACAGGTTTGTAAACTGACTCAGAATTCCTACAATAATTTTAATTATCTTACCAAGACTATTTTATGTTTTGTTTAACTTCACTGTTATCTCGGTTTGGTCTGTAAGTAACAAAACACGTGGTTAAAACAAGGTTAGTTAGTCCCATAGCTGGCTATGCAGTGACATGATGACACAAGGACCCGGCATTTGGGGGCTTTCCCCTCTGCCATCCTTGTTGGCTTCTCTCCTATGTATTCTTCCTAGTTGCCAGATGGCTGACACTATTTTCTTAGTTTAAGTATCTTGCTATCTCTTTTAATTTCATCAAATCCAGAAGCAAATTTCTTACTTCTCTCCCTGTTATTTCCACATGCTATATACCATCTTAGCAGTTCTATTTCTGCTAACGATGGAATCATCTCTCGCTTTTTCTCTTTATTTTCTCTATCCACCCACCCAATCATAAACACTTTCTTCAATTAAAAAACAAATCCTAGCTGTCCAGTCTTACTGCCATTTTAATCTGTAATCTATAATCTCATTACCCCTGCACTAGAAACGGAAACAGTCTTCTACTTAATTATATTGGCTTCCTTTTGCTCTATCAGATTATTCCTTTCTAAAATAAACAGAAAAAATTCCAAATGTTTATATGTTTTACAGTTTACAAGACTTTTGCAAAACTCAGTTCATTTCTTGATGAGGAACAAAGTAGGAATAATTAGAACCTAAATTTAGAGCTGATAACACATGTTTAGGAGAGGGGAAAGGTGGCTTGCCCCAAAATCATATGATAATAATTGAATAATGACAGGAAAACATTCTCTTACTATAACATAAAATATGAACTAGAAAGGGAGTTGTATTTGATGCTCTTGAAATTAGAAAATCTCTCAAAAACTTTCTCATAAAAATTTATGGCTTGATGTTTTATGATTTTGGTTTGGTTATACGAGGGTAGTCTATGTTTGGGAATGCCACTTTTAGGATTCCCCTTCCCTTTTAGGGTAAATCCAATGGAATTTCACAGGCCTCTGAGGTCAAGTCATCATAACATCTAGAAGACTCTACCAGGGAGTTGGTATAACTTTGAGTCTTTTACCCCTTTTTATTCCCCTCCCACACCTTCTTCTCCTTCCCTCTTAAACACCCTGGTATTTATAAGGAATCCCCAGGGTGGATACTGGCTTAGAACATGGAGCAGGATTAATAAAGTTGTGTGTGTTTGTGTGTGTGTGAGTATGCATGTCGGGGGCTCCTTAAATTCTGCAAGGCAAGGCAAAACCATCAGTTTCTCTCTATTCCTAAATTTCCTCCTGAGTCTGGAGTTTTAGGCTGTATTACGTAGAACTGAAAAATGAGTTTATCTGCAGTATGCAAGAGATGGAAATCCTAGAAAAGTTATATGGAAGCTGTAAATACAATTAGGACAAAGACTTATCTATTCTACCTTTTGGGAAATGTTGGCTGAATCTCTTTGAACAAAAGTTGCCTTTGCTATTTTCTTGGGACTGTGAGATCTAATCAAGTAATCACCACCACAAGTCAGATGACCTTGTATTTTACTGAGAAATGAAGAACACACTTTCTACTGCTCTCACTAGTGAAAAGTAGGAAATGCTGAGTTTTAAAAGTGTACACACTTTTATTCTCTTATCTCAGCAGGTGGCGGTGTTTATCTTTTGGCTAATAAGTTCTTTTAGCTGCAAATGAAAAGTATAAAAAGTAAACTTTTTATTCTTCATTCTTTACAGATCAGGTTATATGGGGATATATAACAATGCTCAGAGTGTGGTGTGGCTTAAAGCTTAGGACCATGTTTGCATATCTGAGGCAAATGACATAGCTCATTGATCCTGATGCAGTGTAGGGACATTTTTCCATATATTTATGAGAACACAAACCAGTACTAATAAATAAAAGATAGTTCTATTTTTTTCTCTATAGATCCCTCTATTGGAAACCAAGTTATAATTATTTATTTTATAATGACACAATCTATCAAGGAATCCAACATTCAATTATGACTTTTGATAGTAATACTTGATCTATTGTTTTAGGTTTTAATAAACTTGATTGTAATTTCAGTGGGTTAAGAGCCTAAGGATTGTGAATACTTTGAATTTTATTATTTTAATGTAATTGTACATCAAAAGGGTCAAACTGGTTTGGCATTTGGTTATCAAAGACAAAAAAGTCTGAGACTAAATTAACAGAGGCTAATTATTAATGATGGGAAACCATCTGCTGTCACTTTCATTTCAGAAGGAGTTCCAAGTTTCAAAGGAGAGTCAGTTTCACAGAGTAGAAAGATGAAATACTGAGATAGTCTCTGGTTGACAAGTGCTCTATTAAGGTGGCAGCTTTGGAAATGGGGTGACTGTCTAATTGGTCTTCAGGTATGTCTGGCAGCCCTTGGCTAGCTGCAAAGGCGACAAGAAAGCGGTCTGGGGACATGTCCAAGGAAAGAAGGATTACTCAGTGATGCGGGTGGAGGGTTTTCTGTGGTGGCCACTTCCTGGAAGATGTTGGGGGAGCAGGTGATTTGTTGCCATTTCACTGTCATAAAGGTTCTTATTTGGTGGGGTGAGTGGCTGCCATTCGAGCCAGTTTCTCATGAGTGACAGTATTTTGGTGATTAAAAACATAGACTGCAATCAAAATGCCTGTTTTAATATCCTGCTCAACCACTTCTTGGATGTGGGACCTTGAGAATTCAAACACTCCTTGACTCAGCTTTCTCATCTAGAAAATGGGACTAATAATAGTGTGTGAGGAGTTTGTGAGGATTAAATAAGTTAATAGACACATAAAGAACCTGATACATCATGAACATTTAATTAATGGGTAGCTAATATTATCTGTAAACACTGCTTCAGTGACTTGGATTTAAAGGACTTAAGAGTTGAGAAAGAATTTGCATATTCAAGGCAAATTTTCTTATGAATTTATTATGGTTTGGAGCATCTCTGCAATAGATATAAAAATCTTCCAATTTACCTTCTCCTAGGAAACTGATGGGGAATAAAATAAATGCAGCAAATATTTTGAGTGTTCATCTCTCATAAATTCTTATGGATTCAGGAATGAGAATAAAGTTTTAGTTCAGCTTGATAAACATGTATTGGTCATGGCTCTGAATTAGCCCAGTTTTTCAGTATTTTTCCCTCTTTGCAAAGCTGTAAACTTCTAAGTGAAGTTTCATCCAGCATTCACAGCCATAGGAATCACTGTTGAGGAGGAAGAAGATGCAAATGCCATTAATTAAGTGGAATTTCTAAATTCTTCTTGAAACTCTCCTCTCAGTATTTGGCAAGATAAGACATTTGTATTAGAAAAATTAGAGGAAATTTATTAAATACTTCTTTCTTAAAAATATCTTAAAAGTGGAAATATTCTCCCAGGGTGTTCTGATATGCTTATTAAAATTTCAGTGATTCATACATATTGGAGGAGTTGACAAATGCCCCTAAATTTGAATTTTAATTACTCATAGTAATTTACTCAAAGAAGCCAGCGCCCCTTCATTAAGGGTGATCACAGACACACTTCCCACTGGCATCTCCAGTGCGTTGACCTGTAATATTTTGGGTGTGGGTTTATGCTGCACAGTGTAATGATTCCCTTGGAATTTTTGTGGTGTGGTTCCTGCTCTAGCACTTTTCTTCATCTTATACACCTTGTTATTTGCAACTATTTCTAGGACACACTCTCATCCTTAATTATGGAAATAGCAATTCAAGGGGGAATGCCTGAATTTCTGTTCAGTGAAGATGTGGTTTTTTCCCTGTTTTCCCAGAGGAGTGCATATCCCTGGAGTGGAGGATGACACTGGGTGTTTTCCCCCAGTCAGGGGAAGACTTCTTTTCTAGGCGTGCCTGGAGCAAAAGAACAGGTAAAAGAAGAAAAGAACAATTCTTCTCTAGGTTAGAAAATCTCCAGCATTAAGTAGAGTAGCAGTTATAGTTATTACCTCTTGGGTTATTACCATGAATAAACAATTAGTTTGAACCATATGAAATTTTGACAAATTTTGATTTACAAAAAGTAATTTCATATGGTTCAACCTAATAAATTGCTGTATATGTGCAGGTTAAGAGATTTTTTTTTGTCCAGGTGTGTCCTCAAACAGATCCTCGATAGTGGCCCACAACCATTGTTGCATCCTGGGGTCCTCCTGCAGAGGGCAGATGGTGGGATTAAAACAAAGGCTGATGATACCTTAACCTACATGGTCGTGGTACAGAAGACCCACTTAACATGGTGTGTGGCAAAGAGAGTGGACTTTGGAATAAGACAGTGTTCCACTTGTTATTCTCTTCTTATGAGCAAGTCATTTTACCTTTCTGAGTTTGTTTCCTCATCTATAAAATGGAAAGAAAATAATAGAATGAAATGAGATAATGCACATGGAGAAAAACTAGCCCAGGGCTTGTGGTATAGTTGGCAGTTAATAAGTGTCCTTGACCTTCCATTTCTCCTTTGAGAAATGCAATCAGTGCTGCCTTGTGTGATGGAAAAAGTGATCTTGCATGAATTGTCCTTGGTGAGAGCAAGGGCAGCCTCTCTGCCTTTGTGAAGGCCCTTTGCCCACATTGCAACACAGAGATTTCCCTTCTAAATGTGCTTCTCTCAGCCACTCACTCAGGTTTTACTGACTCCCTTGGGAGAAGCAGTTGGCCTATATTTAGAATAGCCTCAGCTGCTTTCTTAAGCATTTGAGCTAATGCTTACTTACAAGTATTAATCAAAAACATTTTAAAGCATTGGCTATAAGTCCACATTTTGTTTCAAACAATCTTTTAAATATCTCTAGGGTCTATTTACATTTGGTTTGAAGGAGAAAGATATAAATAGAAGTATATGAATCTATATATCTGAAAGCAAGCCTCTTTATAGGGAAGTCAGTTGCTACAAAATATACCTTATAATATATAGAAATAATTATTAGTAAATGAGTCATATTAGCGGGTTTTGCCTTCAATTTTGAACAGTCCAGTGAGGTAAGGATATCAGGTCAGGCATTCATATAGTTCACTGAGTAAAAACTGGAAGTTCCGATTTCTTGTTCTTATGTTCCAAGGCACCTATGTGTTGGCCTCAACCTACATTCCTGGCCTTAATCTTCCCTGCTCCCCGATACCCCGGGTGTTATGGACTGAATTGTGTCCTCCAAAAATGTGTATGTTGAAGTCCTAATCCACTTCAGAATGTAATCAGAATGTAATTGTATTTGGAGATAAAGCCTTTAAAGAGGTGATGAAGTTAAGGTTTTTAGGATTGTCCCTAATCCAATCTGACTGGTGTCCAAAGAGGAAATTTGGACACACAAAGAGATACCAATGCTGCTCATGCACAGAGAAAAGACCATGTGAGGACACAGCAAGAAGATGGTTATCTGCATGCTAATCTTGGGCTTCCAGCCTCCAGAACTGTGAGAAATAATTCTCTGTTATTTAAAACACCCAGTCTGTGATTTTTTTTGTGGTAGCCTGAGCAGACTGATACAGCGGATAACTAGACTACTCATCAGGTCTCATAGATGTGCCAGACTTTCCGTTCCCTGTGATTTTACTTTTACCTACTGTCTTAGCCCATTTGGTCTGCTATAAGAGAATACCATAGATTAGATGGCTTATAAACAACAGAAAATTATTTTTTAACAGTTTTAGAGTCTGGGAAGTCCAAGTTCAAGGCTCAGCAGATAAGGTATCTGGTGAAAACCTGCTTCCTGGTTCACAGATGGCTGTTTTCTTGCTGTGTCCTCGCAGGGCAGGAGGAGCAAGGGACCTCTTTGGGTTTGCTTTTATAGGGGCACTAATCTCATTAATAAGGGTTCTACCTTCATGATCTAATTACCTCTTGAAGGCCCTACTTCCTAATACCAATCACATTGGGGATTAGTTTTCAATACACGAATTTTGGGGAGACACAAACCTTCAGTCTACAGAAACTACCTACCCTAAACTTCCTCTTCCTGTATCTCTAGCTGGGAAATCCTCCCTCCAATGCTTCGTATATACCCCAGATATTATTTTTTTCTTGAATTATTCTTCCTACCCACCTTCACTCCTCCAAGGTAGAAAAGATCTTCCTCCCAATTCGACTCATGCATGTTTATTTTATAATTTTAAGTCATATTATTCTTGAAAATAAAGACCAGAGTTTCCAGAACATGTGCTGGAGATGAAAAAGATGAAGGGGCCATGGGATCATTGGAGGTAACTGTGGCTTGTTTTTAGGATGAAGGAGGCTTATGCCTGATTTTAGACTGGGGAAATGATTCTAGTGGAGAAAGAAAGGTTGAAAAATTAGGAGAAAGTTTGCTGGATCCAGGTATCAAAGGAGACAGAAGAAGTGGTCAAAGAACAGATAGAGGGAAGTGTTGACACTGAAAGGAGAACCAGCTCCTGTTCTGAGACTGAGGAGAAGATGTGGGAAAGAGAATGGTCTTGCTAACTTTGTAGTTTGTCATTTCTAAAATCATTGAGATTATGAGCTCCTGAGCCGCACTCCTGAATTCCTTCACCCATTATGCTGGATCTATGACCTGGATGGCTTTTAAATTTCATTCAGTCTTAGTGTTTTCATGTCTACAGTGGATACAATCATCACTGTCATCAAAGAATTAAAGGGATCACTCATGTAAAGCACATGTTAGCACAGAAACTAACAAAAGTGATAACAATAAATCTTATTACTGTTGTCAATGACAAAGACCAGCAAGGATATGCCTGTATTTGAACAATTTGGGATGATTGTTCCTTGGAGAGAGAAGACACTCCCATGGGGAAACATGGAGTGCTTCAGAAAAAGAATGTTAGAAAGGATTTATTATAAAATTTGGCCTGTGTTAGGTTCTTTTGGGAAGTGTTAAGGGACTTTTCTCTGGATTGGATGCTGTCAGGAAGTGGGGTAATTCTATGATTGGATATCTTCATAAATTTTATGCAAGGCTAAAGTTGTAATTGGTAAAGGAGCAGCTGTCATTCATATAACCTAGGAGAAGGGGACATTTGCTTTGCCACATTTTTGTGGCTCGAACAATGCTCATATTTTGTCTGTGTTCAGACAAAATAGAGTAGTTTGTTTTTTTTCATGAGCCACCCTGAACACAGAGTGGCCTTTTCCAATGTTGATGTTCTGTGAAGTTGTTTATGAGAACAACAAGGCCTGGCTGTGAGTGTCACGCAGTAGCAACACAAAGACCTAGCTGATTAATGCCTAAGGATCTTGGTTCCTGTAGGGCATCTGCTGAAAATGAGGTGCTTAGAGACTGAGATGGACATTGACAATTTCTTTTTTTTTTGGATAATCAATGAAGAGACTCACAAAGGGCTGGTGGGCAACACTGAAAGCCGAGGTCAGAGACGGTGGATTTGTTGTAGCCATTTGCATTGTGATTGTGTGATTCTCACCCTTGGTGCTCGGCCACACAACACAGGTATGCAGAAGGCACATCCTAAACTGGTCCTGGCCTGGGGTTTGCAGAAAGACCAGGACACAAGAACAGGAGTTCAAACTCAAGAGTGCAGGCGAAAATAATTGTGTTAGTTTGCTGTGAGGTATGGGCAATGCAATGAATAAAGACAGACGATGAAGAAATTAACCACCAAGAGAAGAGAAAACTGAAAGTCTTTTAGAGGACTTTCTTAGTAGAAGACCTTCTGGGTAGTGAGAAGATCTTTGGCTGTAAAGAGTCCAGGGTGTTGGAAATGAAGGGGTTGGGAAAAAAAGCAGAATGCCTGCACTTCAAAATAGACAAAGCAAACAGACTTTAAAGTCTCCTTGGGCCATTTTGGATTTGTCAGACTTTCTGATTCTTTCAAGACAGGATGCAGGCAAGGTGACAAGTACTCCTGGCACCATGACCCTCACCTTTCTCTCATCTGATAGATGATATTCTCTTATCTCCCATTTTTAGAATCTGTTCCACTTCACGTGAAGATGCTAACTTTTGGCACTGCCTCAGTGTTGCAGTTTGCAGCGTGGGCTATGAAGCAGCTTTGTCCTTGCCCCAGTGTTTCAGATATTTCTATGATGGAGCACTTTATTTTTGCCTCCTCTCCCCAGGGCTCTGGTACAAGTTCAAGGAGGAGAAAAATCTAGTAAGCACAGAGCCACAGTTTTTACAAAACTCTGTCTCCTCTATCAGAGACAAATTGTCTTTGGAATAAACCTCTAAGTCCTTGGAAGGCTGCCTCTTAGGACCTTAGTCATGCCTGGAAAGATCTCAAGCTGGTTCCACCACCAGAAGACAGGTCTCTTTTCAACTCTGAGCTTCTCCAGAATGTGGTGTAGTAGAGTGCTCTAAACAGTTAATGACTGATTGATTGTTGATGGATTAATAGAGTGAATGAAGACTGATATGGTCAATTGCTTTAACACTGATTTTCAAATGATGTTTGTGAACATTAGTTGTTCTTTAGAGGTTCTGTAAAGGCATCCATGGCAGTGAACAAGGAGCTGGGCACACAAAACCCTGTCTTCCACATCTTTGTGTAACCAGTCTGTTTTTTCATTAAAAAACAGACTCACATAGAGAACAGACTTGTGGTTGCCAAGGGGGAGGTGGGTGGGGGAGGGATGGACGTGGAGTTTGGGATTAGCAGATGCAAACTATTATATATAGGATGGCTAAACAACGAGCTCCTACTGTATAGCACAGGGAACTATATTTAATATCCTGTAATAAACCATAATGGAAAATAATTTTTAAAACCACTGTTTTTCTTCCTGATATTAGCCTACAAGTAAAGGGCATTTGGAAGAAGGTTTTCTTATCTTTAAGGGAGAGAGAGAGATCATCAGCTGAAAGAATAAAGTTCTGCATTTAATCATGGAAATCTGGTCATGATCTATTTTTCAAAGCTCATGTTCATCTGTTGCTTACATGATTTTTTTGTCTAGTCCAGCTCATCTAATGTGTCGGAGGATGCCATTTCCAGTCTTTATACTTCTGCTGCCCCAATCTCCAACCTGCAAAATCAGCTCATTGCACATCTTCCTTGCTCTCCATGGCGGGATGTTCTTGCTCCTTGGGCAGAATTCCACAGCCTTTATTATGCTTCATGTTCCACTCTTTATGTTGCCTGTTTTATTTCTCCAACCATATTGTTCATTCATTCAACAAGTGTTCATTAGTGCCTGTTATGCACCAAGCATGATGCTAGGTTCTGGGATTCATAATGAATAACACAGATACCTCTGTCTGTAGAATGTACAATTTAATGGGACTTGGGGAGTATATTAGTCAAAGTTCAACCAGAAGGAGATATATATTAAGAGATTTATTACAAGGAATTGGCTTATATGATTGTGGTAAGTCTGACATCCTCAGGGCAGGGCATAGGATGATCAGTGTGACACTCTCAGGCAAAAACTGAAGCTGCTGTTCACAGGCAGAATTTCTCCTTCTTCGGAGAAGCATCAGTTCTGCTCTTAGGGTCTTCTAACTGATTGAATCAGGCCCATTCAGATTATTTAGGATAATATTCCATACTCAAAGTCAGCTGATTATGTCTTTAATCACTTCTACAAAGTACCTTCATAGCAACTGCTACATAGTGTTTGATTAAATAGCTGGGGACTGTTGCCAAGCCAAGCTGACACATAAAACTGACTGACCATCATAGGAAAGAACAGGAAACAAATCACTGAAAGTATCATGATAAGATTCAGGAAGGAGAAAAAAATATTTCTATATTCCTTTGTCTAGCTGAAAGCTTAGATTTCAATTTAATATTTAATTTTAAGGCTGAACTTAAAAGACAACCTATCCCAGGAGCTTAATGCAACTATCAAATTCTTGAGTGTCACACTCAGGGTCTTTAAAAAATAGCAATCACTGGGCCCTCCTATGGACCAATTAAATCAGAATTTCTGGAGATTAGGGCCCTGGAACTGATGTTTTGAAAATGTCCTGCCAGGCAGTTCTACTATGTAGCCAGAGTTGAGAAAAACTGCTTTAAATAGATTTGACTTTTTTAGCTGTCCTGTTTTATATGTGTTTTGATATTGAAATGATCTTTTCATCACTTTTGGAAGTAAAAATAATAAATTAGAAAGAAATAATTATTTTAGTTAAAAAAATGGGTTCTTATTAAAGCCACTGAAATACTTGACATCACCTTCCTGGACTGCAAGCCTACTGAGGGCAAGTATTATGCATTAATCATTAATTAGAATTGATACCGGTGTGCTACAATGAAATAAAAACCCTCACTTCTCAGGAAGTTAATAAAACAGAGATTTATTTCTGTTTTATTTATGGGTCTAGGTGACTCTCCAGGCAGCTGTTCCCTTTGGATGGCTCATTAATAAGATCTAGTTGATTTGGTTTCCTATCTCTGCCTTGAGCCCAATAACTGGCATATAGTAAGGACATACTAAATATTCAGAGAGGTACTTCCCTGACGGTCCAGTGGTTAAGACTTCACCTTCCAGTGCAGGGGGTGCAGGTTCGATCCCTTGTCAGGGAGGCAAGATCCCACATGAGTTGCGGCCAAAAAAGCACAACATGAAAAACAGAAGCAATATTGTAACAAATTCAACAAAGACTTTAAAAATGGTTTGTAGAACTCACATACCACGTTTTCTTTGCTTTTCTATGTGTGTGTGTGCATGTGTGTGTGTGTAGTGGGTCAAATCCTTCTTTCTGGGCAGGTGTTTCTCAGCTCATTAGCTCTGCAGGTCTATAGCTCCACAGACTTGTGACTTCTGGGTTGCAGGAGCAGAGCTGGGACACCCACATCTGCAGCCATGAGAGCTTTGTAATTCCAACCACAATGACAGCATCAGTAGAGAAAAGCTCCTTTGATACCACAGAGTACCACTGACCCTTACCTCTTCAGAGCCAATAAAAAAGCAAAAGGACCTTTTAGAGATTACCCAGTTAAAAAGTCAGTTTGCAAATAACCTGGCCAAGTTCTGTGGAGAAACACTAATGCAGTTCCCTAGTCAGATAAATACCACTGGCCAGCGCTCTCCCAAGCAGGTCCCAGATCTGCATAGCTCTGAAGAATGGAGGCTTACCTGGGAAAGGGAAGATAGCCCTGAGGTCAGGGCCTCTCTAGAATCTTACCAGGGATCTGCAAGCTTCTGCAGGTCTCAAACCCAGGTGTGTGAGGTGTCATTTAATAGTATGTTTTCACTTCAAGATAAACTCTTTTTCCTTTGAAACTACCCATCCTATATGGAAATGCTGGTGCTGTAGATGTTTGTATACTCAGCCGAGTATCTGTTATCAAACACATTTTTCCTAAGCCTACATTAATAATTTCCAATATAAAAAAGCATTCTTCTTTGAGTTCAGAATTTCATTAATTGAGGGCATTTTGAGAGGGTAACTTGAAAAATGTATTTTTCAGTATTTAAAGTGTATTCTAATTCTAAACATAACACATTGATGCTGAATTATTATTTCTAGGGATGCCAGATAAGCACCACATGTGGTATTGCAGAGGTAAATTAAAGCACTATTGTTCTAGGAAGATTTGTTTTGTGAATTATGTTTTTACCAGTGATTATTAATAAATATGTCTGAACTGGTTAGAGTGGGAATATAGGAGAAAATTATATTCATATTTTGGCATTTATGTCATCTCTAAACAATAAAACTTTTTGATCAATTATGCTTACCACTTTGCATTAAAAAGAATCAGAGAATTACCTACTTTGAGGCTATGGAAGGATTATCTTTTCCATTGGTTATTAAATAAGAAAAAAATTATTAGTTAATTATCCCAAGTCTGTTTATATCAACTTTGGAATGGTGTGACCAAGTAAGTCACTGCTCCCAGCCTGGTGCATCAGTTTTCTAAAAATGGAGTGAAGAGAAGAAAGAGAACTTACATTTCCAATTGCTTTGAATTCTTATGCAATAGTGTTGTTGATTTTCTGAACAACTCTTGTCCAAATATTCCAGATCGTCTATCATCACAATCCTAATTGGATAAAACTGTGATCGGGATTCAGATACATTTTTAAGTTATTGGTAATAAGGGAAGGAAAAAATAAAGATATTTAAAATTGTTATTAAATATCTAATATGTGGCAAGTAATTTGTAAAGGTTCTTGCTTTTAGTCTTCACAGACTCCCTGGAATTTATGAAGCTAAATAACTGGCCCAAAACGACTCTGCTAGTAATGACAGAACAGGGTTTTTTTTTTTTTTTTTTTTTTTTTTTTTTTTTTTTTTTGCGGTATGCGGACCTCTCACTGTTGTGGCCTCCCCCGTTGCAGAGCACAGGCTCCGGACGCGCAGGCTCAGCGGCCATGGCTCACGGGCCCAGCCGCTCCGCGGCATATGGGATCCTCCCAGACCGGGGCACGAACCCGTATCCCCTGCATCGGCAGGAGGACTCTCAACCACTTGCGCCACCAGGGAGGCCCCCAGAACAGGGTTTTGAACACAAAAAGACCTGCTTAAAAATCTTGTACACTTTCCATTACACCATACTACCTCCATTAGTCAAGAATTACCCCTCAGTTTGAAATTTTATATATATGGCCTCTAGATGCTGAAAAAGGAGGTTTCAGATAGATAGATAGAGATATAGAAATAGAGATATCTCAAAAACCTCAGTGTTAAGAGTAATTGCTCAAATTCCACTGCATTTTAAAAAAATCTTATATAGAGCTTGCATTTATTATTTATTTATTTATTGGCCACACTGTGCAGCATGTGGGATCTTATCTCCCCAACCAGGGATCGAACCCACACTCCCTGAAGTGGAAGTGTGAAGTCTTAACGGCTGGACCGCCCGGGAAGTCTCTCTATTGCATTTTTAATCTTCATTTGAATCCTGAGTGCCCTCCATTTAAAAGTTATCCTAATTATTTCTAGGAGTCCCTGGAAGTGTTTCTTGCCGGCTGAATTTACTCATGGTGTTTTGTTCTGGACTGCCTTGAATATGTCCTTGAACTTGAGGGGAACCATCCACTCTGCAAATCTGCCTACTTGGTACCAATTAGTGAGGACAGGTCCAGAGCTCCCAAAGCTGCGAGGCCTGATGATGACAAATGGCCTTCTGCTTATAACCCCACGCATCACATAGTTCCCTGTGAAAACAGTTCCTTCAACTTTAATCTGCAGACTCACCCTCCACAGGCTTCGACATCTGATCATGGGGCTTAGTGTGTGGACAGATATCATACTACTCTCTGTTCTCTTTCTCAGTCCAGCTCATAAACCTCTTACTTCTTGCAGATCATCTTTACTGAAATCAGAGTACTGCTGAGAGGACTACTGCATCAGGAACTGTCGAACATGCCCCAATTTCTCCAGTACCTGTATATCTAATATATTATAAAGGAAAGGTTCAAACATGTTTGATTTTGGCAGCTTCTTGTTTAAAGAATACATTTGGAATGTTCAGTTATGAGTTTTAATCTTCCCAACTCCCACTCAATATTCCTATCCAGCTTTATGCATGTTATGTAACTTTTTTCTGTTCAAATTTTAGCATCTCCATCATCTGCAAACTTGTTAAAATGTAGAATTCTGGTCCTCACCCTAGGCCTACTGAACCAGAATCTGCATTCCTGTTGAAAATCCCACTATTTAACAAGGTACCAGATGAGTTGTATGTGTCTTAAAGTTTGAGAATTCTGACCTCTCTTAGCCTACCATCCCCTGAATTTATGATTTAGGTAATGCTGAGCTGGGTAGTTTGAACCAAACCACCACTGAAATAAATAAAAAGAACTGGATAAGATACAAAGTGAACTTAAGGCAGTCTGGACTGAAAAACTTAGAAGTCTGACAGAGCAAGAAACAAATGCTTAGTGAACAAGCTAGAAAAATGGAAAAATAAAAGCAAATAAGCCCATTTATCTTGATACATCTAGAGTAGTTAGACCTTAATAGTCAATCAACCCCTGATTAACTCTCTAGGCTCAGTTGTATTTCAACCCCTAAGTCAACCACTGGTGCCAATGAAATAGAAAGCAGTGATTGGTTTAGCCTAGGTCATATGCCAATCCCTGGAGGCTGGGCAGGTATTAGTTTCTCTTTAAACAAGCAGATACAAGGATGGAAATTGGGAGTCAATGGCATGGGAAAAATAGAGGCTAGAAGATCCACTATCAAGAATCCATGATGGGAGAATGTATGTTCCAAACAGAGAAAAGAGTTGGTGTAAGGTTCTCTAAGATCATGGATCACTTGTGGGGTAATGGAAAGGAACTGTTATGGCTGGAATAAATAGTGTCTAAAAATCCATGCCCACAAAACCACAGGAACCAGACCATAGCTGTGTCACACTGAAGGATGATTACATAACTGATTCATTATCAAATTTCTTTCAAAATAAAATAGAAACCTGTATTTTCATGGAGCTGAGATATGAGACTTGGAAAATATAGGGAATAGGAGAGTATAAATGCAGAAATGTTACATAAAAGTTTTATTAAAAAAACTTGGAGACTTATGCTCTCCAAGATCTTAGCAACTGTACTTCAAGCTAAAGTTGACTACCCTCAATTATGGGTTCTATTCATGGGCCCATGGACTTGACACTTGAAAGCTTCCCCTGAGAATCACCTGTCAAAGTATACTTTGCCCAGTTGAAAACTTGATTTGTAAATACTTTAGCCTGTTTGAACTCTGTCTCAGCAGACTTATATGTCATTTTCAAGCAGGCATCAATTGATGCGAACTTTGCGAAAGAGAATCAAGGATTCAGGAATTACATTGACACTGTACCTTGGATAGCGTCTTGCTGCTTACAAAGCGTGTTTGTGAGTGTTGTCAAATTGAATATTTACAACCTTGTAATGAATGTATATTGATGCTCATTTTATAGACAAATAAACTGAGGCTCAGAAAGGTTAGTGATTTTCCCAAAGATACACAGATGATCAGTGGCAAATGAGTCTCAAGCCTAGACTCCCTTATTCCAAATCCAGCACTCCTTTGGCTGTTGCCCTTTCCTATCATGAATAAAGCAGGCATTACCAGAAGCTTGTCATTTATTAAAGTATGACTTGAATCACAGAATCCATATCTTGCTTTAAGCAACTGGAATTTCAGCAATAATTTGCCTATAATCAGAATACTAGGATAATAGAAAATACAAGTAAGCTACTTTCAGAACAAATGCACATAAAACACCACCTTGCTTCGTTGGATCCTACCTCTTAGTTGTACATTCAAGACCTTCCAAATTTTGGCTCCAACCACTTCCAAATCATAAGTACTCTATTCACCCATCTCTGTGTCCTATATTGTCTTGGCTTTGAGACCCCATCCCATTGCCTACTCTCTTCCTTTTGCTTAAAATTATTTTCCCAATACCACTTCCATTTCTACCTTTCCAAATCTGATCTGGGATTTAAGGCACAGGCCACATGGAACCTCAAAGTCATTATTCTCCAGCTGAACCCTCAAGCTATCTCACTGTAACTCTATTCCTATCCAATGCTATCTCTCTTTCTCAAAATGTGTGGGTGAGTGTGATGATAGAAAGGCAGATGGGAGCATAAAAGTCCTCTGAAATTGTATTAGTCAGCTTGGGCTGTTGTACCAGAATACCATAGCCTGTGGGGCTTAAGCAACAAATATTTATTTCTCACAGTTCTGGAGGCTGAAAGTGTGATATCAAGGCACCAGCAGGTCTGATGTCTGGTGATGGGATGCTCTCTGGCTGGCAGATGGCCATCTTCTTGTTATATCTTCACATGGTTGAGTGCAGAGAGAGAGAGATTCTCTCTCATGTCTCCATTATAAAGACACTAATCTCATTCATGAAGGATTCATCCTCATGACCCAATTAGCTACCAAAAGACCTGCCTCCAAGTAGCATCACATTGGGGATTTAGGCTTCAACATATGAATTTTAGGAGAACAAATATTCAATATGTAGCATTTTGCCTCTAGCATCCCCAAATTTATGTCATTTTCTCATGGAAAAGATATCCATTCCATCCCAATAGACCCAGAAGTCCTAACTCATTTCAGCATCAACTTTAAAGTCAAAAGACTAATATCGCATCTAAGTATCATCAAAATCAGATATGAATGAGACTTGAGGTAAGATTCATCCTGAGGCAAAATTCCTCTCCAGCTGTGAACCTGTGAAACCAGACAAGTTGTATGGTTCTAAAACACAATGTTGGGACCTGTATAGTATAGACATTTCTGTTCCAAAAGGGAGAAGTAAAAAAGATCCTTTTTGAACAGGATCATGTTCAAATCATGGGTGTGATGGGTCCCAAGCAAGGTCAACACCTAACAAGGCAAGCTCCATGAGATACTAAGGCTCAAGAATGGTCCTCTTTGGCTTGATGCTCTACCTTCTAGACCCACTGGATAATGTAACCTGGGCAGTCACACAGGCCTCACATTTAGAAAGGACTTGCACTTGGTTTAAGACTCTGCTGTTGCAATCTTGACATTTTTAACGATTTTTGAACAAGGTGCCCTGCATTTTCATTTTGCACTGAGGCTTGCAAAATATGTAGCTCGTCCTGCTTCTTTGGTTTTAAATATTCCAACAAGTTGGTGGAAGGGAGGGAGAAGGAAAGGAACAGTCATCTCCTACTTAACTGGCCAATTTTGAAATCCTGTCTCTAGAAATGAGAAGAATTGATCTCTAGAAATGAGAAGAACATGGCTTCAGAGCTGTATTCCTCAAGCCACTTCAGCTATCCCCCTTTGTTCTTGGCTGCATGAATAATGGGTCATCAGCTTGTGCTTTTTTCCATGTCCCACTTGTGGGGAGGGTATTTTTCCTTCCCTTTCCTTGAAATCATGAGAGGGGGCAGCAAGATTAACCAAGATCACCCTGTAAGGAAGGGATTCTGATTTACTTACTTTTGATTGGCTGCCTGTTTGGAAAGCTGACTAGATGATTTTACCCTAAGCACATCTGAGTGAAGAAGAAAATTCCAGAAAAGACTCAGCTTAAATGAAAGAGGAAGAGGAACAGCTTCGGTGTAGATAAGATTCTTACTCTTTGGCATGATGAGTTCGCCTAAGTTTATTGCAGACATAGTGGTAGGTGACTGTGCTTGAGCTGTTTTGATGGTACCCTACCCATGGGGTTGTCTATTGGGTAAGAGGTATTGGGAACCAGGAGAAAGAGGCTTGGATGGGGGTCAGGGAGAGAGAGAGAGAGAGAGAGAGAGAGAGACCACATGGGGGAAGGCCACTGGCTACAGGGAGAAAAGGTAAAGCTGAAATTATAATTGTGTCTTCTATTCAGAGGCATATTCACAGTGGCCCCACAAGGCTCTCCAAAACACTCACACATGTATCCTATAGGGAAAGGAGATGTTTGCATTCCTGCCCCAAAAAGGGTATTATCAATAGGGTGATATTAACTAGAGAAACAATCATAGTCAACATAGAGTTGCAGCTGAACTTCCAGATAAAGAGAGAAACACTTGCCCTGCTTCCTCTCCATCCCCCAGTGCCCAGCATGGGCAAAGATAGAACCAGAAAAAGTAGGGGAGGAAGAACAAAAAAATAGCAGACATATCCCTTTTCTAAATTCAAGCTCCTCAGGTCAAAGCCTAGCTGGTGCTTAGCAGAAGGGAATAAGAGCTTTAAATCACACACAAGAGCCAGGCTACAAATTGGATTAGACTGGCTGGAGATTTTAGTAATGAAAGAGAACAGAAACTGTGGGATCTGCCTTAGATTTGTAATAGGATGGCAAAAAGATATTTGACAAAACACAGTTGGCTTAGTGGTTGAAGAAACTTAAAAATGCATCATGTTTTTGTTTGCCTCCTGTAATTCAGATTGTTTAATAAACCATTTACATTTGCATGTTGGCTGCCAGAAGCAACCAGGGAAATGCTTTCCTGTTCAATTTTTCTTGGGAGCTGGAGAAAGATAGAGAGAGAAAGAGAAAGAGAACCCTCTATACAATTGCTTCCCTTCAGTTTGGGCGATTTAGGTCCCAAATCTACCCTTGAACTGATAAGGATTCTAATAAGGGAAGGCTGGCCCCAATGGACTTAGTCCAGCTTGCATTCATCCAAGCCCTGGGATGGAATGTGTAGGAACATGAATTCCTGCATATAGTCAGGTAAGAAGGAGAGGAATGCTGCTGACTAGGCCACCAAAACTCTCCACTACATTGGGGTCACCACATGTGATAATCATCTGCTTCCATTTGACGATGACCCAGGTTGCCCTGAGCAGTGTGGACCAGTTTTCTTTGGGCTGCTCCATGCCAAGGATCTCCTCCATTCCTCACAGTCGGTGGAAGTTGCTCATGCCCAGATAAGGAAAGGACAGCTGTCACTTCCAGCATGTAATTGGTGACCAGTAGGACTGTACGCTGTGGTCACTTAATCATCCCTACCCTTCTCTTCATGGCCTGCCTTAAGAGAGATTCCTCTAACTCCCAGACCCATCATGAGTCAGCCTTGGCATCTGTTTCTTTGAAAACACTCTTATTTATTTTTTTCTTTTTTCTTGTCATCTTCCGGAGTCAAGCTCTAAAAACAGAATTAAAAATTCATCTCCCAGTGTGTCTCTGTGATGTTCATTCTTTCCATGCTGAAAATTTGGCTGGCACACAATTCCTCTGGGCTCCATTGGACAATTCTGCTCTTTAGTTCACTAACTTTTATTTTGAACAGATGAATGATATAGCATTATTTGTTGAGAATGTTTAATATAACAGTTTAAAAAGGTAACTATAACATAACATTTTAAAAATGCTTCTGAAAGCATTGTGAGAGAAGCCAAATACTTTTTTTTTCTTTTTGGTGGTTGAAGAGAAAATTTTATTACCATTTTAAACTTTTGGAAAACATCTTATAACCTGGTGTTTATCCAGATTGAGGACATCTTTACATTTTGCAGTAAATGACGTCTTTACCTGGAGGAAACTTGTGTGAATGATCTAGAAGTACAGTCTCCTTGCATGGGGTACTTTAAATAGTTAACCCAGATTCTTGAATAGTCATCAACTCCACTTTCCCAGTCTTAATTTCTGTCAATGTCAAGTAAGTAACAAGGAGTTTTGTTCATTTGTTCTTTCTTTATTTGGGGGGCATAATGGTAGCTGAGAAAATATATGATTGAACTAATAAAGGATGACTTGTGGTTTGTGACTCTGCTTCTTTTTCCCTCTGCCTTGTCTATCTTTTGACCTTTCTCACTTCTCATGCCTCCAGTTTATGCCAATTTAAAACCCTGCAGCAGAAGTTGAGTGCAGGCTCTGGAGTTAATCTGACTGGGACGAATTCTGCTCTACCCGTTTCTAGTTCTGTGACATTAAACTAGTTAATTCTTCTTTCCATGTTCCAGATTCTTCAATAATGAAATGATAATAACAATACCTACTTCATATGGCTGTTGAGGAGCTTAAATAAGTTAATATATGTAGAGCACTTAATGTGTGTCTGGCACATGGAGCAAATGCTTAGTAAATTTTAGTTGCTGTTGTTATTTTTCTTATTGTTCTTTGATACCTTGATTAGGTCCCCTCACACCTCTGAATCTCAATTTTCTCACCTGCAAAATTAGGGCCATAATTTTTTTCCATGCTCAAATGATTTACATGGACCTGAACAAGAAACAGAGAGGGAGGAGTCATTAGTAAAATGTTGGTGAATTAACACCGGGGAGCTTAATGCCAAGGCTGCCCTCTGTTTCGAGAATCATAAGTTGAGGCTCAGACTTCAGTCAGATGCTAGTGGATGTCTATCCTCCAACTCAAGGGCTTACCCAGACCTCCAGTGTTGAGTCTGGAAAATTTATTTTCTCCCAAGGATAAATTCATTTATTTTTAAATGTTATATATTCATTAGTCAGGGAGTTCTGAGGATGATGGTATTGCCCTTGACATTCTAAAAGAGGAAGCTCCATGCCTCAGGCAACAGTGTGCTTACGAGTCATCCACCCATGGGCTCCTGAAGGGCAAGTAAATATGGGGGTGTGGGGGGGGCGCAGCAAGAGCTGGAGACAGGTCAGAAAACGTCAGGGTGGAATGTACTGAGATCTTAGTTGAAAGTGGAAAAATACATAGTCTGAGAAACATGGGGATGAGAGGAAAAACTGTCCAAAGAATAGGGATATATTGGCTTCCATCAGACTTCTGCTCTTTTTTAAAAAAAATTAGTTTTAAAATTTTTGTTGACATAGAGTTGATTTACCATGTTGCGTTAGGTTCAGGCATACAGCAAAGTGATTCAGTTATACATATATATGTATATATATATATATTCTTTTTAATTCTTTTTATTTTTTTAAATTTTATTTTATTAAAAAAATATTTTTGGCTGTGCCACCTGGCTTGTGAGATTTTAGTTCCCCAACCAGGGATTGAACCCTGGCCCTCAGCAGTGAGAATGCAGAGTCCTACTGGACCTCCAGGGAATTCCCTATATATTCTTTTTCAGACTCTTTTCCATTATAGGTTATTGCAAGCTATTGAGGATAGTTCCCTGTACTATACAGTAGGTCCTTGTTCGTCATCTATTTTATATATGGTAGTGGTATATGTTAATCCCAAACTCCTAATTTATCTCTCCTCCCCTCTCACCACCATGCTATCCCCTTTGGTAACCATAAGTTTGTTTTCTGTGTCTGTGAGTCTATTTCTGTTTTGTAAATAATTCCGCTCTTTGGAGTAAAGTTAACTCTTCAACCCTGTTCTCACCATCACCCAGTAGAGGCATTTGTCAACATTGTGATGGTGACAGGTTAGCTCAGTCTGTCTCAGTTGCTGAGGTGTAGACAACAGCTGACTTTGTCACAACCTCCTTACTTAGTACAAAAATTACGTGTTTATATTGACCAGTGAGTAAATAAATGGTGAGGGAACATTTCAAGTGATAATATTCAACTTCTTTAAAAACTTGCAAATTTACCTAAAGAGGAACTTGGAACCTCTGGGGTTAAGCATGATCCAAACGGATACTTTCCATCACTCTTTAACTCTCACTCTACTTTTTAATTATGCTTTTCTGGCAGTTTTCACTGATGTTATATGTTCAATTAAATTTATTTTATATTGCTTTTTTTTTCTTTTTTTGCATACATGGGCCTCTCACTGTTGCAGCCTCTCCTGTTGCAGAGCACAGGCTCTGGACGTGCAGGCCCAGCGACCATGGCTCACGGGCCCAGCCACTACGTGGCATGTGGGATCTTCCCGCACCGGGACACGAACTCTTGTCCCCTGCATCGGCAGGTGGACTCTCAACCACTGCGCCACTAGGGAAGCCCTCTTTTTTTAAAAAAATTTTGGCTGCTTTGGGTCTTTGTTGCTGTGAGCCAGCTTTCTCTAGTTGCGGCGAGCAGGAGCTACTCTTTGTTGCGGTGCGTGGGCTTCTCATTGTGGTGGCTTCTCTTGTTGCAGAGCACGGGCTCTAGGGCGCACGGGCTTCAGTAGCTGTGGTGCGTGAGGGCTCAGTAATTGTGGCTCACAGGCTCTAGAGCACAGGCTCAGTAGTTGTGGTGCACAGGCTTAGTTGCTCTGCAGCATGTGGGATCTTCCCATACCAGGGATCAAACCCGTGTCCCCTGCATTGGCAGGGGGATTCTTAACCACTGCGTCACCAGGGAAGTCCCAATATATACTGTATTTTTATCATGGCTTGTCATCTGTAATCCTTGTTAGAATGGAAATTCTAAAATGCCAAGGAACTGGTCTTTCTCTGTTGCATTTCCTTGTGTCATGTCCAGTCCCAAATAAATGTTTGTGGAATGAACACCTAGCAGAATGCCAGACATTCTGCTGGATTTCTTTTCTTGGCTTTCTTTTCTGTGAGTTGGATGCTGGGTCTAGAAAGGCCTATGATGGAATGTCAAGAAATGCTTAGTTAGATAATAAGAGGCTGTTACGGGCATAAGAAGTTGCAGCTTATTATTTTTTCAGAGCTATGTATAGGAGTTCTGTTGTAACTGATACATTTTTTGAATTTTTTTATTATGGTAAAAAATATTAAATTTACTATCTTAACAATTGTAATTGGTACATTTTTAATGAAAAGTAATACATTACATCTGCTTTGAGTGGCAGGTGGTTAAAACTGTGATCACTGTTTTCAGCAAATTTACATGAAGGAAGAACAAATTCACATGATTTGATTGGGGGATTAACATCAGGCCTTCATCCCATAGGAGCTGAGGAGAAACTAGAAGCTCTTGGAGTTGAATGGAAACCTCTATAGGAGCCATGAATGGGGCCCAGGGTTTTCGCTGAAGCATGAAACAGCCAGTGTGAACATTTATCTTGTTGTGTATTAGCCATGACATATGTTATGTAAACTCAACTCTGTACTTCTGCTGGATTTAGAATTTTTGTACTTTAAAAGTAGTATATTTCTGGGGCTTCCCTGGTGGCACAGTGGTTGAGAGTTCACCTGCCAATGCAGGGGACACGGGTTCATGCCCCGGTCCGGGAAGATCCCACATGCCACAGAGCGGCTGGGCCCATGAGCCATGGCTGCTGAGCCTGCGCGTCCGGAGCCTGTGCTCTGCAATGGGAGAGGCTACAGTGGTGAGAGGCCCGCGTACCGAAAAAAAAAAAAATTAAAAGGAGATGCTGATGTCAAAAATTAAGAAAGAAGGAAATAAGTGAACTAATTCGGTGAAGCTTTATTAGACATTTCTGTGGGTTTCATGAAAGGTCAATATGTGGTCTACTGTCTTTTTCACTAAAAACGTTGCTAGGTTTAAATTAACTGTCCTGTTGTTTGAAAGAGTAGGCAAGAGTAACCTTCACAAATGGCATACGTGACCATGGAGAAGAATCCAGTGCACTGAAAACTAGAGGCCCTCGTGGTATCATCCATCTTTATTCTCTCTCAACAAATGGTGACTTGATTCATTCTGCTTCCCTCTGTAAGAAGGAAAACAGAATGTATGCTCCTACGTTATCTGTGCCACATGCTACTGTTTGCGATGTGACAGAGAAGGAAGGGCTGTGTGTGTATAAAGATCTGGGCCAGGGGTTCAGCTCAGACATAACACAATCTACCGTGAAACAATCTTTGCACCTGGGTTTTTTTGGTGCTCAGAGCATCATGCTAGAATCTGGAGTTCCTGCAACCTTCTGTACCAGAAACAGGCAGAGCAGGGAGTAAAGTAGAAAATGGGACAGAGTTCAACAAAGCAGTGGGAACCTTCCAAAGTCAAACAAATAATTGTTGATACGTATTTAATGAAAAGCCATTCTAAAGGACAGAAGGGGAAGAAATAAGAAGGAGATAGGAAAACTGAAAAGAAGTGAAACTGGATATGAGGCTTTGAAGGGGCATTTCTGAGGGGATTATTTCAGGAAATGAAAAACTTAAGTGGTCAAACGATTCTTGCAACAATAACAGTGGATTAGCATTTTGTTTGTTTGAGCACAGACACTATTTCTTGATAGGAAGGGAGGCCCAAAGATTCTTCCTCCTGTGCATTTTGTTCAGATCTCTCTGATCTCAATTGGCCTTCAAGTCTTGCTGATAATGCCCTGAATGTCACTTAAATTCATCCCAAAACCACAGAAGGAAAACAGTCTCCTTTCTGTGATCAAATGTTCTAATGCAACTAAAATAAAAGGCAAGTAGTTTTAGAAAGTTTCACTTGCATAAGTCCAAAAGTAATTTTATAAAAAGTTTTGAGACTCTTAATAAACCAGGTCTCTGGAAAACTAAGGAGAACGTTATAGTAAAATTGTGTTTCCTGAACAAATGATTAAACATCACTAGATGTAAACCAAAGCCTCAGTTACCCAAGGCCCGTTAGCTTTATCAGTTCAATTAGACATCTACCTTGGACAAGGCATTGTGATAGAGACTGACTAAATCCACAAGTGAGTTAAAGATGGCTCCATCCTCAAAGAACATACAATCATCTACGGAGACACAAGTATTCAACTTATCATGCTAGAAGGCATATGGCGATGTGCTAGTACAGGAAATGGTTAACCTAGGAGGCCTGGGTGCTCACACCCTGCACACCTCTTCCTAAAAGAGGTCTGTTTTCAGGTCTTGCCTTTGACTGGCTCCTAGGAGTTGAACTCTGAGCCTCGGACTCATGGACGCCCCCTTTGTTCACAAAGACCCTCCAAATTTCCATTCTTTGTCTCATAAATGATTAGCTGAAATATTTGCACCCACTGATCAACTACAGCAAAACGCTTGTTAACCACACTTTAGTTAAGTTTCTCCCCTTTCTCCAGGCTGTCGAAATTTAACCCATCTTCAGCTTGGTCCAGCATACAGCCTCTCCTTAAAGAACCCCTTTGGGAACAGGCTGAGCCCAAGATAACATGTTCTCTGATCTACTGTCCCATCATGCCTGCCACCTGCACTGGTTCACCTTGTTCATCTCACTTTCCACCCCTGGTTCTCTCTAGTCCTTTACTCTTCTCTGTGAAAGAAAACCGCTTTTTTGCCAACCCCGAGACACTCTTAGATCTCACAGCTGGAGCTTTCTTATCTTTACAATAGACACCAGTCCTCCTTCCTTCCTGCTGCAACAGTCCCTTTCCCCTTCTTGTAATAATCCTTTCCAATAAAGTCTCTCCTTATTAATGTCCAGAGTTTATTTATTTTTATTTTTATTTTATTTTATTTTTACATCTTTATTGGAGTATAATTGCTTTACAATGGTGTGTTAGTATTTCTTTTTATTTATTATTATTTTTGGCTGCGCCATGCGGCTTCCCCGACAAGGGATCAAACCCTTGTCCTCTGCAGTGGAAGTGCAGAGTCCCAACCACTGAACCACCAGGGAATTCCCAGTTTTATTTTTATTTGACATTGTCCTCTGGCTGACTGGAGAATTCTTTACCTAAGCATATCCACACCTTCTTATTAGTGAATAAAATAAAGTGCTCAGGAATCTCAATACTTTCTTTCTATAAAATCTAATAATTTTTGAGATTGAATATGTTTTTATTTATGTGGGCTGGTGTTTATAATGAGTGGTTTTGTTTGCAAGCATAATTATCCTATAGAAAAAAGAAAATATATTTGTTTTATTGTCTATGTTTCTGAATATCAGTACACACATGCTTATAGTCTCATACATAAATTAATCTCAATAAAATAATTTTGATTTTAAGAGATGTATTGTGATTTTTACCATATATAACTTTGTACTTGGAAAACCTCAGATTGTAATGAAAATATTGACACAATTGTTCAGCTATTTCTACGATATCTTCCAGTTTTCATATAGATATTAGGAAAACAGACTCCACTTTTGCCACTCATTGTTTTAAGCATTGTATGGATCATTTAAGTTCTCTGTATTTTAGTTCTCCCTTTTGGAAAATCACCATAAAATTGCAATTAATAAAACTGTTGAGAATAGTAGATGTGCTGTTATCCTTACTGTTAATTACCTGAATAATATTCCTTCTTCTCTTTTTTTGCTCTACAATATATCCTTGTTGTAATAAATTCTATCGAGTTCAAAGAGCACTGGTCCATTTACTTCTAAGACTGAAAATGTACCTCTAGTTTACTTGCATCTAGGTTGGTTCACCCCAGGTTTGTAGACTCCTTTTTGTCTTGTGACTTGTTCTCCTGTTGTTAAGACTTACTGTAAAGGCCACAGCCCATCAGTCTTGGGAGGGTAGGGGGAGAATGCCTGGTTTTCATGTTCCTACTGGGGTTCTCCACACTAGGGGCTACAGAGACCTCGTCCTTTACCCTAACTACTCCTAGAGCCTCAGGCTCTGCCTCTTCAAGGCATTATTTACACTAAAGGTCCTCAACCTGTGGTGATTTTGCCCTGCAGGAAATGCGATATTAGGAGACTTTTAGAGGCTAAACATCCTACAGTGCTCAGGACAGATCCCCACAACAAAGAATTATCCAGCCCCATATGCCAGTAGTGCTAAGATTGAGAAATGCTGATTTATGTAAATATTACTGATCCTAACTAATTTAGTCAAAGAATATTTTCTTTCTTTTTTTTTTTCATTTGTTAGTTCACTTTATTATTCATTCAACAAATACTTATTGAGTACTATGTGCCAAACACTCTTCCAAGTGCTTGGGCTAAACATTATTTACACAATGGACAAAATTAAATTTCTTCACCCACTCTGCCTAGGTGGCAGCGTGCCTCAGTACAGTGGGGTGAAATATTCTGCTAAGTGGTGTTCCTGCTATCAGCTTTGCGCAAGATAGCCCAATGTCCACAGAACAGAAAAAGTAAGTTTTAAAAGTCAAATTAAAAAAATATTAGTCCTTTGCTACCTTCACCTGTAACTTAGCCATCTACAAAGCTCCCAATAATTTGGCCCTTCTTAGCTCTTAGCCTTACTCTTTTTTTTTTAACATCTTTATTGGAGTATAATTGCTTTACAATAGTGTGTTAGTTTCTGCTTTATAACAAAGTGAATCAGCTATACATATATATATGTTCCCATATCTCCTCCCTCTTGCGTCTCCCTCTCACCCTCCCTATCCCACCCTTCTAGGTGGTCACAAAACACTGAGCTGATCTCCCTGTGCTATGCAGCTGCTTCCCACTAGCTATATATTTTACATTTGGTAGTGTATATATAGCCATGCCTCTGTCTCACTTCGTCCCAGCTTACCTTTCCCCCTCCCGGTGTCCTCAAGTCCATTCTCTGCATCTGCATCTTTATTCCTGTCCTGCCCCTAGGTTCTTCAGAACCATTTTTTTGTCTGTTTGTTTGTTTTAGATTACATATATATGTGTTAGCATAGGGTATTTGTTTTTCTCCTTCTGACTTACTTCACTCTGTATGACAGACTCTAGGTCCATCCACCTCATTACAAATAGCTCAATTTCATTTCTTTTTATGGCTGAGTAATATCCCATTGTATATATGTGCCACATCTTCTTTATCCATTCATCTGTCGATGGACACATAGGTTGCTTCCATGTCCTGGCTATTGTAAATAGAGCTGCAATGATGACTGTGGTACATGACTCTTTTTGAATTATGGTTTTCTCAAGGTAAATGTCCGGTAGTGAGATTTCTGGGTTGTATGGTAGTTCTATTTTTAGTTTTCTAAGGAACCTCCATACTGTTCTCCATAGTGGTTGTATCAATTTACATTCCCACCAACAGTGCAAGAGGGTTCCTGTTTCTCCACACCCTCTCCAGCATTTATTGTTTGTAGATTCTTTGATGATGGCCATTCAAAGAATATTTTCTTATTCAAAAATTGAAAGTGGAACTGTAACACGTGTCTAAGGGATAAATCTATCTTCACCCAATTACACTGTGACTATTTTTTTCTCTGAGGCGCTTAAGCTCTTGGAGAAAAAATGATCAACCATTTGGCAACAAAAATTTATTGATTAGTTTGCAACTTTAGGTACAACAAATATAATTTCATCACATGATTACAATCCAGTGTTTGTGCTTTGTAGGATAAGTAAACATTCATTTGAGCACAACAAAAATCTACACACAATATTCTGGGGTTGTGTAAAAAATAAACATACCCTTTTCCATTTAGTACCATGAAGAACTTTCAGTTTGAAACGGTGGATAAATGTTAAAATTTGACATTTGTTTGTGTCAAATTAAACATACAACCTAAATTTGGACTATTTTTTAATAATAAATGCCTAAAGAGTCCTGGAAAGGATTCCTGGGGTGGGTGGTAGGGAGGAAAAAGAGCTTCCAATGAAGCTTTCTTGACATTTCAAGAAATGTCAATTTCTTGTCAATGTGGATGACACACAAGGCCAGCATTGATGGTGTGGGGTCTTGTTCACATTTAAAATTACTTCACAATCTTAAAAATAGTGTAAGAGCATAGTATCTCAGGAAATCTTTAATAAACACTTTCTTTGATCAAGAAGATAAAAGCCAGTCTAGCTCATTTAGCTGAAGGGAAAGAAGACTTACTGGGGAGAAGTTAGATACCTTTATTTTTCAAAAGAGTAAATCCCTGTTTTTAAAATACTTAAATGTGATAATATTTTCTTTTTCTCAAATTAAATGCTAGTATCCTTAAATCAGGAAGTCTATGACCCTAACTGGTTATGTTGAATCCTGCATCCATCATTATAAATGTCATAAGACTAGCAAGTATGCCATACGGGTACTTTTATAATGAAACCACAGAGCTCGAGTCAATATATGACTTAAGACTATAATCTCTTCATATTTTATGAACTTCTAAGGCTAACTCAATATATTATTTAAGATAACAATCTCTTCATAATTTACAATAAAAATAAAATGAAAGTTTATATTTTATATAATTTAATATACAAGCAGATTTTATCTCAAAAGATGCTCTTTTGTTAGAAAGCTTCTTCCCTTTGCATAAGAGTTCTGTAATCATTTTACTCATGTAATATATAGAAGGAAACAAGACAACCTTTGATCTTTCTCTCTCTCAGCTGAACACCAATAGTTTTCTGATTAGCTAGGAACCCAGATATTATTGGGAGATGTGGAATATTTTTCAGTGGGCTGTAGTGGATAAATGAAATCACCTTTGTAGAGGACACTGATATATTCTTGCATTTCTGTTAATAACCACTGGTAACGGTCTGAAACTGGAAAGCTTTTATATCAAAGTTTTGGAAATGTCTTGCCCATATCTTAAGTATTTACCTGCGCTGACAGACCCCTTAATCTGCTCAAAAAAATAAAATAAACATTACAGCAGAGTTTATAAAATGATTTTGACCAGTGACTTTGTTTCCAGTTGATTCACATAATTGGAGACATTACATCACATTTTATATTATTAAAAATATGTAAGTGCAACTTTCCTGGAGTTTGGGCCTAGTTATAAGTTTTTCATTTGGGCCCATTAAAATTTTTTCCAGCCATTCTAATACAAGCTCCTTTGAACTCACCCACCGGTTGTATTGATTTGTACAGACTGATATTTTGCTTTTCCTCAGATTTACTCTATGTGCAGCAGACTTGAACAGCAGATTTTTTCATAGCTCTGTTAATGTGATGTGATGTTTTGAGAAAGTTTAGAGCAAACCACTGTAATCTAAGCTGGAATGAAGGAAGGGGTACTCTAAAGGCATAGCCGCCTTATCCCAGTTCCAAGAGCCAGTCAAAGAGACTCGGGGTCCCATCCTTCTGCTCCTCACGCATTTTGTAGTACTGAACAACTGCATGAAAGATATCTCCCACTTTCCAGGCCTTCTGATGAACCAGCTGCACGACATCTAGAAACTAAAGTAAAGCACAGGGTTAGGCTCACATATCACAGAGGGTCCTCAAAGTTATATCGTTCAACCACTCTTCCAAAGCCAGTGGCTCTCCAGGTTATTTTTTAATATCTCTAGTGATAGCAGACTATATTCTAGGACAGTCTATTTTCTTTTTAGACAGTTCAGATTATTAGTGAGTTCTTTCAACTGAACTATAATGTTCCTCACAGCAGTTGCCATCCTTCGATTTGGGGAGACTACAAGGAATTCTTCTTTCCACAGTCTATCTTTTAGATATTTGAAGAGTTTCCTCAGATCTGCTTTTCTCTGGGTTGGACTCTCTCTAACAGGACTGTAGAGCATGGTTCCCAGTCCCTTCTATCGGTGTCACAGATAATTTCTCATTGGATGTATACATTTATGCCAAAAAAATTGTGTTACACTTTTGGGTAGGGTTATTTACTGGTTCCTCATTCCATCTTGAAAATTTCCCTCCCTCTTCATCAAACTTTGAGAGACACTGGCTTTCCACTGGAACAGGAAAAAGAAAGATTGAGGAAACATCCTAGATTCGTCACCTGGTTAATGGTACCAGCTTCAGTTGGCCACAATGTAGAAAGTTTATGATTACAGGTGAATTGTGAGTTGGAGCATTGGAAGGTGAGAAAAGCATTATAGATGGTTTCCTTCGTGAAACTGTGGGATGAAGCCCAGAATGAAGGCTTCTCAAACTCCTTAGTCAGATACGTATAAAGAAAAGTAATGATTATAGAGCCAAAACCTGCAGGAAGTATTTACTTTCATGCATGTAATCTCATTTAATTCTGTCAACAACCCTGTAAAGCAGGTATTTAAAGATGAAAAATTGTGGGTTTGTGAGATGAAAAGTTGGCAGTAGGATGCATGGTCTTCTAACACTCCAGCCCAAAGCTCTTTCTACTATTGCACCCCATGCATTTTGGTCGTAGGAGAATAAGCTATTGATATTTATTTGGAACACTGGGAGAAAGGATAAGCTGGGAATCTGGTATCATTTAAGGAGGAAGAAAAACCTATTTGTTAAAAAAAGATGAGGGCTGTAGTTTAGTTACTATTTCTTCAATGTTTCCTTCTAGGATTTCTTTCCTCTGCTCATTTCGCATTTGTTCATACTTTCAAGATCAGCCAGAAAATGGAATGCTAATTTTTGTCTGTGTGTGTGGTATGTGGGCCTCTCACTGTTGTGGTCTCTCCCGCTGTGGAGCACAGGCTCCGGACGGGCAGGCTCAGTGGCCATGGCTCACGGGCCCAGCCGCTCTGCGGCATGTGGGATCCTCCTGGACTGGGGCACAAACCCGTGTCCCCTGCATCGGCAGGCAGACTCTCAGCCACTGCGCCACCAGGGAAGCCCCGGAATGCTAATTTTTTTCTGGTCTTTTCCTCCCCCCTCTTCAGTTTGAATTTGCTAATTCATTTCAATTGCTGAGAAGTTGTCTTATAGAGAGCTACTATTAAATTATGTTTCTTCTCCCAGCTGTGATGGCACCGACTACTACACAGTTACAGAAATCAATGCTTTATTGTACTCACTCGCCTTGTGTTGGCTTAATCAGAATAAAGCAATTTTCTAGGCTGGAAAATAAAATGCTTAACTTTTAATACATGGAAACATAAACATCATCTAAAAGATGATGTAAAAAGGGAGACCAATGGGAAGCCGATGGCAACTCTATTACAGATAATAAATCTCCCAGGAAAGGACATCATCTTAGCCACCTCGTTATATCTAGTGCCTGCACCTAATAGGGGCTCAATAAATATTTGCAGAATGACAAAAGGAATGAAGAGCAAAATGTGAGTCAAATGCAGCAAATGCATTCAAAATGATAAAGAAGGCTATTTGAAATATGGAGTGACATCCAGAATCATTGAAGATGAACCTTGTCTAAATATTCATTCTTGAGTTTTATATAATGTATTTGCACATATATAGTTAAAAATTAGCATGCACATCTTGGGGCTTCTTACTCAATAATTTTCTACTGATAGGACACTCCAAAAAAATGATTGGGGGGCCATGGATCTAGGCAAAGGCCGGGCAGAGCCTAGTCTGGTGCAATGGTAGTAAGCAAGGAGGAGAGTCAAAGCTGGTCATGGGACAGGTGTCTCATCACACTGTGCCTGGGAGTCGGCATGTATATTGTGGGGGTAAGGCGCCTAGGACCTTTCTTTACTGGTCACTGTAACAGCCATGGAAGGTTAGTGCCAATCAGCTCCATCAGTCTCAGTGATAGAATTTCAGAGACTATTAGCTGTCTGTTTTCCCTCACAATTCTGCCTAGCTTTCTGTCTGTTAGATCTGAAATTTTAGACAGCTTAATCCTTTAGGTTAAGGCTTTGCTCAAAACACAAATACCCTCAGAAAGGGGAACATTACAGGAGGTTACTAGTAATTTACGGAGAGGCGTAAAAATAATTTTGTGAGCTGTTACTTGTTTCTTGGTGTGTATGAAAGATCCCAGGCAAGTTTTCTATTGGACAAAGTGGTAGAAACATAAGGCCTCAGGGAAAGGGGGAGAAAGGCTAGGATGTCTTTGCATGATTTGGTTAATCAGACTTTCCCAGCTCTTACTGGAGGTCTAGAAATTAGATGCTCCTAGTGGAGAAGACTTGAACATCAAGTTTCTGAGGTCTCACTGAGAGAGGCTCATAATTCATTGACTTCAAGATTTCCCTCCAGGGTCATCAGTGGTCTTAGGCTAGACTCATCCCTTGAGGGTATTTGCTCTTCCTTAACATGTCTTATAAAGAAGCAGTCAATATAAAGTAAACAGAAATAGAAAATTAGCCTTGGCACCTCTCTTTTTTCTTTCTATACATACTGGTTCACTGGACCACCATCTTATTCCCAACTTTTATCTCTCAAGTATTGCTCTGAGAAAGAATCAAAATTCTAGAGCTGATGTCAATATTGGCTAAACCTTTCCCAGAAGGCTGTCTGTTTCAGACCTTTCTGGAAGCCCAAGATTAGCTACTTTCCATCTATTTGGGGCTTGCTGAAGCAGGGTCCCCCACTGTGGTGATGACCATAAGATGTTGTTGACTGGCCAAAGTTGTCAAAGTGCCCCATCACCTAGGCCACTCTGTCAGTAGTTTGTCGAATGGTCACACACTAGAATCTGTCTCATGATTTCTAAATCCAGGCCAATATCCCAGTAAAGCAACTTTTAAAAATGATCTGGCCCCACTAAATATAGCATGTTTTTAGGCCATGATGACTTCATCTCAGACATCGAGACCTTGAACCATCTGTGGGGCTGATGAGCAGGGAAGGTCTTACACTTTCTTTTCTTTCTTCATTTAAAAAAAGTTCTAGACAAAAATGAAGCTAAGATTGTGAAGAAACCAGAAAAGGACATTTCTAGCTCATTACTACAGCCTTGAAAAACTGCATTCTATTTAGCAGCTCGTTCTAGATCTTTCACTGTATCTGTCCATGTTTTTGACTTGGGAATTTCATAATCAGCTTTAGTGTATCAGAGATCTGAGTTTTTCTTTCCAACGCACTGAAATATAAAAATCAAAAATTTTCATTTCCTGCTATTTCACAATCAATAATAATTAGCTTCCCTTCCTATGTATCATAGTTGGCATTTACTTGAACAAATGTTTTGTCTTAGGTAACTAGAAGAATTTCTGTCCTGTGATGGTATATCATTGGTAGACTCGTTTGAAGAAAAGTATCACATGGTAGATGCCTTGTATATTCTCAGGTGCATTTTCTAAATTAGACTAATTGTTTACCAAATCATATGGTGGGATCTATGGGAGTTGTTGCAAGTCATATGGGATTTTGAAAACATTCAACTTAGATTTCTGAAAGCAGATACCTTCTTTTGCTCCAAGGTGAATTCCACTTCATTAAGCACAAGTGAGCTGGTCTTTATATTGCTCCTGCAATTATGGCCTGTAGAGTTGTGATTCTCAGCCTTGGTTATACCCTAGAACTCCCAGGGACCTCGAGAAAACCCCAAAGCCTGGGTTTCATCCCAAGAGGAGAGTCTGATTTAATTGGCTCACGAACTGGGGTCTATAAAAGCTCTCCAGGTGATTCTAGCACACACTGAATTTGAGAGCAATGACAAAATATTCAGTTCAAGGCAGACAGTTTCTTACATTCACAAAGGAAGAGACAATATCTGTTATGGACTGAATGTTTGTGTCCCCCCCTTCCCCACTTCCATTCATATATTGAAGCCCTAAGACACAAATATGATGGCATTAAGAGGTGGGGCCTTTGGGAAATAACTAGATTTAGATAAGGTCATGGGGATGGGGCTCCCATGGTGGGATTTATGCTGTTATAAGAAGAGGAAGAGATGCCAGAGCTCTCTCTCTGCCACATGAGGGCACAGAGAGGAGGAAGCCCATCACCAGGAAATGCATCTGCTGGCACCTTGATCTCAGACTTCCTAACCTTCAGAACTGTGAGAAATAAATGTCTGCTGTTCAAGCCACTCTCTATGGTGTTTTGTTAGAACAGCCTGAGCTAAGACAATATCTAATTCTTCCTTATTTTTCCTTCCTTTGTCATGTATTTTTTTCAAAACTGAGACTTAAAATGTATTTTGGGGAAAGTTAGGTTAACAGTAAATGCCATCAACATATTCTCTGTCATTCTCTTCCCACTGCTTTGCATATGGAAAAGAATAAGAAATTAAAGGCGAGGCCACTCCTCTTCTGACTCCCACTTTCTTAGGAAGGTAAGTTTACATCTGTTTCCTCTTTGCACGTTCTGTTCTATGCACTGCCTTCAAGAAAAGGAAGTAATTCTCAAAATGAGCTTAAAGATGAGAAAGGCACCTGATTTATTGCGGGGCCAGTCATCAGCCCATTCTAGCTCACAGAAGCTCATTGAATTTAAACAGAAATAAAAGAGCTAGAGAAAATAATGCTTTGGCTTCAAAACAGCAGAGCAATTAGCTGGTTGATATCTATTTTTAAAAACAATTGCTCTCAAGATTCCCCCCCCCAATCCCTGCTTTGAATTAAGTAGATTAAATTTAATTGATGTCAAGGTCATTGTGAATTAAATTCACAAACTGTTTTAGATTTTCAGGTGTTGGAATTCTCAACAGTCTTTCCTCTGGAATTTAGCATACTTTAAAGCCACCTCAAATTCTGCCACTCCTTCAAGATATTTCTTATGGAAGGGAGTCTCAAATTTTGGTGTTCATTAACATCACTGTACTTGAGCAAAGCTGTTAAAAATGGATATCTCTGGGCCCCACTCTTAGAAAGTGAGTTCCAAGAAGGGGTCTAGGAATATGAATTGTAAATAAGTGTCCTAGGTGATTCTGTGCATTTGGATCCTGGTCACAGGGTGAGAAGTACTGTCTCAGTGTGCTTCTTATTTTCCTTGTCCAGAACAAGCTCCCATCACTTTCACGTTTGGTCTTTACAACCTGAGCCTCTTGGTTTATGTTCTCCCTACCTTGGGTCCTTCCTAGACTGGAATATGAACTCCAAAAGGGTAGGATATTTTGTCTCTTTTGTTCCCTGAGTCCCCAGAGCCTACAACAGAGGCTGGCATGTTGTACGTATTCGATAAACTTTTCATGAATGTTCCAAATGTACGACATTCAAGTGGACTTGGAATTTTAATGATTAGACAGAACACTAAAAGACAAAGCTTGAAAAGGTGTCATTTATCGGAGAGGAGTGACAGTACATTGGGCACCCAGAATGTTTGGAATTTGCCTTTTTAATAGAAATAAGGCTGGAGGTAGTTAGAAGCTGACATTAGGTGTTCTTCAACTCCAAAGCCAAGTTCACAGGCAGTGGTGGGAAGGATGAGCTGCTTCAGTGTTCATTCATGATATCCTCTGCTATTTTAGCTCATGCTTGAGACCACCATCAAGGGGGATGTGTTGGCTAAATTAGTTTATCCAAAAAATTCAGAATTTTCACAAATAGGGACTCAGAGTATGTATCTGTGAATGGTGTTTCATACTCTAGTGACAGTGGGGGAGTGTCATTGATGAACTTAACAGAGACATTTCTCTAATCCTCTCCAAGCCGATGAGGAGTTAATGAGACACTGCTGCTCTCAAGTGACACAGCCTCCTTGGTAGGAAGCCACAATCTCTCTTCCATACCACTTGAAAATGGCCACTTAACTTCCTGGCTAATTTAAAAACAATCAGAATGAGGTCTTCAAATGCGCTATCGATAAAAGAAAGGATGTCAAAATTTTGCATAAGGTTTTGCTTTTTTTCACAAGTTCTGTCATAGAACTGGGCACAGGCAGTGCCCTTTTATGGAGAAGCCACTATGTGGAGAGAACCCTAACTGACTCGGAAAAAAACTGTTAGAAGATTCAGTCCTTAAAATTACATTACTTGGAAATAACCTCCTTGAACTAATGCTAAATAGGAGTGAAACATCATTAATGTTTACCTTGATAACACTAGTGGAACATTTATATTCTCAGAAAAATAGTTATGAGCAAAGACAGGCATCCTCTTTGAGAACTGAACATCAGTGGGGATAAATAAATATCGTGTCAAAGCATCACGTACATAATTAAGGTGTTAATGACATATTCCTTGTCCTTTCATCTAAGGGGAATTTATGAGATATATATTCACACAGAGTGTTACATTGTCTCTTCAAAATGGTGGATTGTATAAAAATCTACTTCATTAAGAGACCATCTGAAAATGCACGAGGTAATGCTTTTATTCAGGGAGAGGCTCGAGATAAATTTGGAAACCAAACTGCCTTTCATTTTTCCAGGAAACTGAGAATGTACTCTGGCTGAGAATGTTCTTGTTCTCCTCCCCATGGCAGGGGGTCTTGGGATTGTGTATGGCAGGAGGGAGGGGTCAAAAGTGAAGTACTCTTTCACTGCATTCTTTGCACTAGGCAGGCTGGATGGTAAGGTAGAAGGAAAATTTATTAAATAACAAATCACTCATCACCTTGCAAATAAAGGTATGCCAAGCATAGGATCGTATCTAGATTCAGAGAGCGTAGAGCTGTAGGCAGTTCTAGGCCTGAAGAGAAATATGAATTACTGGCTGGAGAGAGAGGCTGAAGAGGAAGAGGGCATGGAAAATAAACTAGGTCTCCTTCTCGATTTTTTTCAGTAGCCAATCCCATTGGCTGGGGATGCAGAAATAGATACGCTCTTCTAATTACCATGTGCCTGAGCAAAAGGGTAGAGGCCCTTTAATTTCAGGCTGTAGGATTCTGGCAGTGAGGGTTAAAATGCAGTTACACATTTAAAAATGTCTAGATTGTAACTCAAAGGCAATCTAACTTGAGAGAGACACACTACTGACAGGTATCTGTGGAGAAAGTGGGGTTCTACCACTAGGCTCAAATATCACTATCTGAGGACTCTCTCATGGACTAGCTTCTGAGTACTGAGTTGCTCATCAGTAAAAAAGGGACAATAATATCCATTCTGCTCTTTTCACAGCGTTGTTGAGAAACAAGTATAATGACTATGTGGAAGTGACTATTAGACATTAAAAAAGGCACAGTGGGGGGCTTCCCTGGTGGCGCAGTGGTTGAGAGTCCGCCTGCCGATGCAGGGGACACGGGTTCGTGCCCCGGTCCGGGAAGATCCCACATGCCGCGGAGCAGCCGGGCCCGTGAGCCATGGCCACTGAGCTTGCGCGTCCGGAGCCTGTGCTCCGCAATGGGAGAGGCCACAACAGTGAGAGGCCCGCGTACCGCAAAAAAAAAAAAAAAAAAAAAAAAAAGGCACAGCGGCAGTGATAGGCAGTATCCTGAAGCAGCTTCCAAGATTTTCTGCCCTAATCCTCAGTACTATGAATAGAATGAGATAATTATGCCCTTATTATGTTATCTTAAATGGCAAAAGGGATTCTTCAGTTAATTTTGAGTCAATCAAAAGGGAGACTATCTGGTGAACCTAATCTAATCCAATGAACCCATTAAAAGCAGAGAGTTTTCTCTGGCTAGTGACAGAAGAAGTAAGAGAGACTGACAGCATGAGAGCATGAAGGGACTGTGTGGCAAGGAATTGGGCAGCTTCTAGAAGCTGAGAGTGGACCTCAGCCAATAGTCAACAAGGAAATGGGGACTTCAGTCCTACAACCACAAGGAACTCAGTTAGGACAACAACCCTAACAAGCTCGGAAGCACATTTCTCTCTACAGTTTCCAGATAAGTGCCCACCCAGCCAGGCTGACATGTTGATTTCTGCCTTGTAAATCCCTCAATAAAGAGCATGGAATTCACCCAAACTTCTGACAACAGAACTGGGTATTGTTGTTTTAAGTTAGTAAATTTGTGACAGTTTGTTACACAGAAATAGAAAACCAATATAACAACATTATTATTAATTTGAATTTTTTAAAAAACATACTTTTAAATTATGGAAAATTGAGCTTGAAGACATTGGTAGATGGATTCTTGCTTTAACCTTAATAACTGAGATTCTGTAACAGTAAGTGGTTGGTTTTAGAGAAAGGGAGTTAGAGTGAGAGTTGCTATTAATTTAGATGTTGGCTAGGGATCTATTTCTTAGCTTTATATTTCTAGGTGGAGAATAATAATGAGAAAGCCCATCCAATGCAAATCTGTCCCATAGGGAATTAAAAATGCCTTCTCTTTGACGTCATGCCATAGTTTAATTATCAGGGTGGCCTCACATTGCTGATTATTGGCTGAGGTCCACTCTCAGTTTCTAGAAGCTGCCCAATTTCTTGTCATGCAGTCCCTTCATGCTCTCATGCTGTCAGTCTGTCGTACTTCTGCCACTAGCCAGAGAAATCTCTCTGCTTTTAATGGGTTCATTGGATTAGATTAGGTTCACCAGATAGCCTCCCTTTTGATTGACTTAAAATTAACTGAAGAATCCTTTTTGCCTTTCCTTCTCTACTTTTTATTTAAATGAATGTTATGAAGAGGTTGGTTCCAGAGTGAGGAAACACACACAAAAATAAGACTCTTAGAAAAATATTCCGTCTCCTCAATTTACTTTCTCATCATCACCAACTAGCTAAGACAAACTGATGGTCAAAGAATTATCATGATTATATTTATGCAGGTGGAAGGTTTCAAAGTTCTAATCACAATTTTAAGGTGAAAAGTCAAGGAAAAAATTTAAATGGGTTAACTGGGCATTTACTGAGTTTTAAGCAGGGATAAAAAAATAAAGCATTATGATATACAAGCAGGAAACACGGTACCTTTTCGATTCTGTTTTCTTGAGATTTCTTAAAGTAGATAGTGGGGATCCCGAGTTCAGAGGCGGCTATCCACTGCAGAGTGGCTCGAAGCTCAGTGTCAGGACATTCTGGCTCCAGGTCAAAGTTGATCACCAGCAGGCTCCCCTGGCGGCTGGCCTTTCCCACTGGCATTCCAGAGGCACGTTCTGAATACAGACACAACTGCCTTATTATACTTTCCATACGAAGATCACAGGCAAATTTTGTCTCAAAATTATGGGAACGTGGCTTACCCTCTATGTTTTCTGCCTGTCCTTTAAGAATCTCGTTTTCTTCTACTAATTCACTTTGGGAGAAAACAACAATATATGGTTGGTAATGTTTAAGGAAGAGCAAGCTGTAAATGCTAGATGAGGTGATGGGTCTTATTGATCTAAAAGCTTCTGAAGTTTCATATATTTATTGTTTTGTGGAATAAAGTAAACAAATACTAGGGAAATGTCAACGTGGCTATTAAGTAGGACTACTGGGTCTGCAATGAATAACATTACCCCTAAAATAAAGGCTAGATAAACTGCATGATTTTAGTTGGGATAATTGGTGTGGGAGACTTTGAGAGATGCAAACTTTTCTTCTTCTCGACCTCCTTTCCATAAACCTTCACAGGTTTGAACAGTCAAGGAAGGATTTTGTAGGTAACTATATCAGATCTGAGGACTTATCCTTCTTCTGTATTTGCTTGTCATTTACAGAACCATATATTTCCATCTTGAGACAATGATATTTTTCTACACCATGATAACAACATAAACTGGCATTTTCATTTAGGAAAATATTTTTCTACATATACTTGGTTCTTTGACCTGAAATAAGGGAAAAGACAATCACAAAATTTAGAACTTAAGAAGGGTGACAAAATATCTCAATTAGTTGAAAATTTTCTTTTTCTTTCTTTTTACTGGGAAGATGTAGTAGGCTGGGGGTGGTTTAGAACTAGATACTCATAATGGAAGTGAGGATTTCATTAAATATAGTCATGTTCAACATCTGAAGTGCTTTCACATAGTGAGTACTTATTAGGGAGACTTGTAAATAGTGGGAGGACTCAGTTAATGCTTTTAAAATAAGAGTATATGACCCAACAGCTGAAAGGAAGTGACCATCTTGGGAAGCCCATGGTTGTTCTGTATTTTTGTCTTGTCTAGAAATTAAACTGCAGGTACTCTTAAAAATGTGTGTCTATGTGAGAGGATTCTCCCTTATATTCTCTGTTACTGCTAAGATCTGGCTAATTCCATTGTATTCCTGATGTCTAGAGAAAGTGAAATTGTTCTTTCATGAGCACCTAATTATTTGTAGAAGGATGGCCAATGTCCCAAGGGTCTAGATTTTCTGCTAGATCTCTATCCAAGTGACATAAGTGAAATGACATATAGTAGATACAATTTCTACTACTATGGAGCTGCAGGATGCTGATATGGGTACAGGTGATCTTGGTTTTCTCTATCTGTAGTCTGTGGGGTCCTAGGCTCATACTGGGGAGAAAGATGGACAAAATACCTAAACAAATGTTTCCTGTAGGAGAAAAATAAATTTACCCCAAAGTGTTTTTGTTTGTTTTGCCTCCTTTAGAAAACAAAACAAACCCAAGATAATGTTTATGTTCATCTCTACCTGTGAATGATGGCTGTGTTGAACAATAAAGAATGCACTGCAACCTTTAATCACTGAGAAATATTCCCGCAGGCAGGATACCTGATTAAATAGTGAAATAAAAATGATTTAGCTATAGATAATAATTGAAAAAATAGATCAGGGAGCAACTTTAGTCCTATACTTCATTTTCATTTTTCTGAAATTTCAGAAATCTCCAGATAATAAGTCATAATGGTCAAAAATAGGTTTCAATTCATTTAATTTTCCAGGACAATCACAAACTCTAGATATAGTCCTGACCTCATATTGCTCTCCCTTTATGCACCATATTTTATGACACACATATTGTACTTTTTCCCCTTGGTCTTTTAGAAGGTCCTCATCTTGTGGGGGGCATATGTAAAAATGACACATTCCACCATGGTGCCATTTGGTATTAGACTCATTAGTGGCAATAATCCCAGGTGTCTACAAGTAAAGGAAAAGCCTTTATATTCTATTGAACGATAGTCTTTGCTGGTTGGCATAGTACAATTTAAATGGATTTTTGTTTCTCTGTGTCCAAGTAGGTAAAATGACATATATGTCTGATTATATGGAAAAGCTTTATCCAAAACGATTATATTAGAGGGGGCAGATTTGAAATCCAGAAGGCAGGTGGTGGGAAGGTTGTGGCTACTGCAGGCCTGAGCTCTTACTCCAGGGACATGAAACCATACACGTCTGGGAACCTCAGCAGGACAGACATGATGAAACCAGTGGTCAGGAACAACCTGAATGATCAAAATGATTGCCAGATGGAATCGAGTAGTGGTCTCACAATCACTGCATCTCAGTGGCTACTTACTTAATCATGAGAGAAGATGGCATGCTTTCCTGATAAATGTCCAGGTCCATAATGCCAAGACTGCTAGTGGCACTACTGTTGCCATTGCTGACAAAGTAAAAGTTTACATATTAATGCCAGTCTCCACCACCTGGCCACACTGCTGACACTGATGTTCCACCATTCTAAGAGGTTCTTCCTTTGGTCCCCAGAAGAATACTGCTTAGTGTCTAGGACTCCTAAATTGATGTTTATTTCTGACCAAATCAGGTGAAAACACAACAAAAGGCATTTTTAGCTCAAGCCAATCATCATCATCATCATCATCATCATCATCAATGTTTCATAATTTCTGCAGTGGTCATACCTGGTGGATAAAACCTAGTGGGTGACAATCAGCATGACTCCTTTCTTCCCCATCCTAGTGACAGTAAGGATGTTTATCCATCAGCAAGAGTCTCCTTGAGTATACCTCCAGAGACTAAGATACTTCTGAGAATGCTGGCTGAGGGGGAAGATACGGGAATGCTTATCTGCCTGCTTCTTGGCTTTTGACAGAAACCAGCAATGCATGTTCTCTTTTCCCCTTGCCATTCAGGGGGTTTTTATCAGGGATATTCTATAGGATATGCATTTGTCTCATTTTTTTCCTGAGGGACTACAGAATTTACAAGTACAAAGTTGGGCAATGCCAAAGTTTTATAACTCCTTTATCTTAAAATCTTTGAGAAGGAGCAACACCTGATACTTTGTGTGTTGTAGAGAAGGAGGGATCACATGTTGCAACATTTTTGTAGGATGCACAATCAACATATTGTCTAGTTACTAGCCTGGAATTTGTTTACTGAAACACAGAAGAGTTGAGCCCATTTTTAGGTTCTGTCTGTACTTGCAAAATGGAATGCATCCAATTTCACCAAACTCAATATATTTCCTCATACCTTCTCTATTTTCCAATGACGTCTCTTCCATGTAAGGTTTTCAAAGCGTGAGTGCTGGGGTATCGTGTAATGGGACAGTCTTCCCTCAGGAGTTCCATGAATAAGCAACTAAATCCCCTCATTTCAAATTCCTGTCTTGGTTTTCGTGTGGGGTACTGAATGTACTCACTGATTGAAATCTGAGGTAATTGCTCTGGAGATAATTAACTGTATAAACTTATGCTAAGTCCAGAGATTCAAATTCTCTTTGCTTTTTATCTCTATAGGATAACATTTCCCACCAGTTTTTGAAATTTTAGATAAATCATTTAACATTGTGAAATTTCCCTAAGTCTAAACAGACTGAACTGTCAGAAGTAAAATTTTCAAGGAGCCATACAGCCAGATGCATCAGAAGCCCATTTTCCAATTGGCCTTTCTGGAAAATCCGTGGACTTGTTGACCCAGTATCAAATAAGATTTAGGGTAGAAACATGAAGATTCTTTTCATTCTCACCTCACAAAGGACTAGTTTTTAGTTTATGTCTCCTGATTGGCTCAGGTCCTCCCAAATCTGATCTCTCTTTAGCACCTCTCTAGCTTTTCTAGAGCAACAATACAGAGGGCAGGCAGAGAAAGGGGAGAAACAGTCAGGCCAAACAACACAACACAGTATGGAAACGCCTCATGTAAACCCAGCCTGTCTTGCATCTGAAATACAAATGAACCAGAAAGAAAGTATCAAACACACCAGGTGTAATATCAGCTCTTATTTAAAAACTCACAGTTGTCATCATTGAATGCACTAGCTGGAGCTTGCAGAGAAGGGAACACAGATGACTCTCAACCTTGGCCAAACTAATTGAAACCATAACTGGATATTAAGATAGCTCTCAGCACAAATTATGACTGGCAGTCTTTCCTTTTTGTGCTATTGGGGACCCTTTGCAGAGAATGATTAAAATGCATTTCTGGAATCTGTATTGAGACCTACTTCCCTGGTAAGTCATTTAAAGAGCAGGTACCTCATGGATCGCTCACTGAGCTGCAGGAAGCTGCTGGTGTCATCTGGGTTGTCTTCCTCATTGGCGAGCTGGGACCAACTGTCCGTGCTCTCTCCACTGCTGCCGGGAGGGTTGGAGAACTCATCGGGGGCTCTGCCTTCTGTTGAGACTTCAGCTTCTGGTACATCTCTGGCATCAAGGCTGTCACTGTAGATGGTAAGATATTACTAAGAGTGCAGGCACAAGACTGACCTTTTCAGGGGAACCTCACTGCATGCTCTGTTGAGCATGGATCTCTGCCATAGTGAGCAGGATGTCCTAGGACATAAATGGAATCCTTCTTTTAGGCTAATCTTCTGCTGATGCAGTAGGTCCCATTTTGCCTTTTCAGGATTACTCTCTACCAGCTTTCTTATTTCTTCACTCGATCTCTTTCTACTGACTCCCTCCGTTCATTTAAAAAACATGTTGAAGCAACCTGGCCTGCATACATAAGAATTATTGAAGGCCAGTGGTGTTTAAAATAAAGATACCCAGAGCATCCTTCCCCTGAGATTACGATTCAGGGGTTCTGCAGGAAGGCCCAGAAACCTGCATTTTAAACAACCACCCCACATGATTCTAATGCAAGTTGTATGTGGACCATGCTGGGAGAAAAACACCCAGCCCAGTTCTAGTGGTTTACCAAACTATTTTGCCTGTAAATGCCTCTATACATATTTTGCACTTGCAGCCACCTTTTTTTTTTTTTTTTACCACATTCTCTCCCTCTGAAACCTCTGATTTATATCAGCATCACTTTTCTGGATGAGCACCTTTTTATATCAAGCATTTAACCTTTGATCTAACAAGCTTTTTTCTTTGAAACCTTTCCTCGTTGGCTTCCCATGAATTTCTGCCTTTCTGGACACTCCAAGCCTGGAAGCTGGTTCTCTCTTTGTCCTTTAAACATAGTATAGCCAGCTCTGATTGATTCACTGCCCTCTTTTCCAGTCTGTCCCTAAGCAGTCTCATCTATTCTGCCTGTGAAAATAGCTTCCAAATCTGAGCTCCAGGCAGGGTACCTCTTCCTGATTCTGGGGCTCTTTTCCTCAGTTGGTCTTCGGAACATCTCCAATCTGTCTCACTAACATCTCAGAATCAATCTATATAAACCAAATTCTAATTGCCTTCCTATCCTCTTCCTGTATTTCTTATTTCATTGACTTTTCTGAGTGTCTGGGCTTAAAATCTTGCAGAAAACTTCTGATTTCTCCTTGACCTTTACATTCAATCATTTGCTATGTTTTTCAGTTCCATCTCTAAAGTTTCTCTCACATACTTATCTCTGTCTCTGTGCTCAGGTAGTTATGTTAATTTAGGTCTTTCTAAATTTCTAGAATTTAGATTTGGAAGGAACCTCACAGATTTCCTGTAGATTACGATGCTAAAGCCCAGTGAGGTGGAATGATTTACCTGTAGTTACAACAGGAGTTGGTACCAGACATCGCATCTCAAGTTTTGAGACTCCTGGGCACTGAACCTTGACTTCTTGCCTGGACTATATTGTGTCGGCCTCCTAACAGTTCAGCCACAACTATTCTTCCTCTTTCAAAACGTTCTTCACACATATGCCAGGTTAATGTTAATTAATGTTCTCAAGGTATATCTTTGGCCTTTCTTGTCAAAAACCTTCAAGAACTTCCTAAAGCTAAACTCTTTCTTCACGGTCTTCCCTTGCCTATCCAGTTTTATCTGTCTGACTCTAGTTCATTACTGAGTAAAACCAGACTCTCTGCTGCTCCTCAAATGTGCCACAAATTTCCTGCCTCTTCATCTTTGCCCCATTGCTTCCTCTGATCAAATGCTGGAGACCAGGGTGCTTTGAGCACTGTTCCTGCAGTCCAGTGCTGTAGCTTCCACTTCTACCACATGTCATCTATTCAACTTGGACAAGTTAATAAAATTTTCCAAGAAAAATAAGAATACTAACCTCATAATGGTTTTTGGAAGAAATAAGCTAGAAAATAAAATCATTTAATGCATTTATCTTAGTGCTTGGTATGTAAGTATACATTATTCTTTAATAGTAAATTATATAATTCATTAAGAATCATTAGTCTAATAACATTCTTTCCTGATCCTTGTTTCTTACCATTCCTTAGCCAAGATGATCTCACCTTATCCTTAATCTCCCTCACTAGGGCCATCTCTCTCTTGAATGATCAAAGCAATTTTTCTGTTTTCTTTCTTTTCGGTAGCACTTAATGCTTCCTAGTTTGCATTCTAGTGTATATACCATACATTATTAAGAGCTTTTATACTTTTTTATGTATTTGTAGTAGAGCTGTGAACACATTAAATATTTTTTAGATGAATATGTTATTGTTAAAATCGCCTAGCTTCAGAAGTAGAATGATATTCAAATTTAGGTAGTCCTACCTGTTAAGTCTTATGTGGAAAGATCTGAGAAAGATCTTTCTTGCAAGCTAACAGCATTCTGAATAAGTACAGTATTGAGGTGTGGCAGTTTCTATCACACTGTACTGCTAACACTTGGTGAAAGCAGGTTTTTAATAAGCTTGACTTTCCATTTGTTTGCCTGGCACAGTGACACACACTCACACACACACACACACACAAGTGCTCTGGATTAGAGATCAGACAATTTCTTTTCTCACAGAGCAGCTTGCATTCACTCTCTGTGCCCCAATTCCCTACTGCACACTGCACCTGTAGTGAGGTTTGCACCACAGGAGAGGAACCTCAAAGTTATCATGCCTGGACACATCTGCCTCTCTTTTTCTCCAGGGAGAGAAGGGAGAGAGAGAGAGAGACGATGGAGGAGAGAGCACTTTGCTCTAGATTATAAACACATTCAAATCTTTTCTGCGGAGAGGAGGAGATGTCACTACCCTGGAATGTAATTAAATAGCTCCAGGGAAATGAACCACTGTATCTCTTTAGAAGTCTCTATCTTCAGGGTTAGTATTTGATCAACCTTCAGTCCAGGTGCCAGTGCTCTTTGCTCAGGAAGCCAAATGTACAGAAATGTGAACAGATTCATGGAAACTTTTCTCCATAAGCTCATCAAAAACTAATAGCATAAAGAGAAGGACATTAATGTTTGCAGACAAAAAGCAAGAGTGTATTTCTCAGTTGACAATGAAAAATATGGTAACTCGGTGAGTGGAGACTGGAATGCTTTACTTGGCCCTTGTGCACTGGCTGTAGAGAGTAATGGCAGCTGCCAGTCCACACTGAGAGCTGTCCTCAGATTGGGAATTGCCTTGCCAGGGTTATACCCTATCCCAGTGAGCAACACAATGACCAGCTGACACAGAGATACAAAAGTCCACCCTTGCCTCAATTTGCACTAAACATGACAGACAATCCCAGCTTCAGGGCTTCCTATAGGATGCGCTGTGCCCTCAGGTGCAAACATATTTGGGGGAGACCATCTCCCTCTGTCCACTCTTGTCTTTCCTTCCTCCTTACCCATGTATGTACACTTTTCTCTGGGGAGCATTCCTTAACAAATTATATATATATTGGCCTGAACTCTCCTTCTCAAGGTCTGTTCCCAGGAAATACAACTTAAGACACTTGATCACTTTTATGCAAAACACTTGATCGGTTACAGAAAGATCTACATAATTTTCCTCAATCTTAGAATTAGTACTGTTATCCTTTCTCCAAAAATGGTTGTACTTTTTACAATATTTGTTAAAATGAGTTCTAGTATAGAGTGTAGAGTTTCAAATGTATATTTTTTGGGGTGTGATTAAATATCCCCTTGATATGTGAATAAATTACATAGGTAATATCACACCAAATCTTGTCCCTAAGATTCCTTTTCAAAGTATCTGTACAGGTGCTGTTTTGAGGTGTGGCTGTTTCTAGTGTGATCTGTTGCTAACATTTGGTGAAAAGAGATCCTTAATAAGCTTGATTTTTCTTTCAAAAATGTTGAGATTTTTATAAATTGAGCAGATAGAAAGGGGAATAATGGATGTAGCCAAAGGAACATTCACTGAATTTAACTAAATTCAAATGAAAGATAAGTTAGTTCACTGATGACAAATAGAAACAATATACATATTCCCCAAAGTGGAAATGAGACAAGTACTCAGCACAAAGGGGAGGGCTCCTAAACCATTTGTTTACTTGGCTAAAAAATAATTTCCTGGACTAATTCCTTACTGAATTAGGACCTTACGTTATTAAAAAAATTCATTATAGGATATTTCTTACTAAATCAGAAGTTAAATCTCAGTGATTGACATTAAACATCTAGCTTAAAAATGAATCTGTCAGTATATTTTATTTTATCTCAATTTCCCTCTCTATTTACAGTAAATCTCATATCCCATGTCACATAACTAGGGATTCAGAATGAATAGTGATTATATCTAAAACACTAGTTTCCATTTTCTTTTGAGAGAAATTTATAGGTTTGTTCATTTTTCCCAGACTGAACGAGGAGGAAACAGAAAATAAAAACAGACCACTCACAAGCATTGAATTTGAGACTGTGATTAAAAATCTTCCCACAAAAAAAAGCCCAGGACCAGATGGCTTCACAGGCGAATTCTACCAAACATTTAGAGAAGAGCTAACACCTATCCTTCTCAAATTCTTCCAAAATATAGCAGACGGAGGAACACTCCCAAACTCATTCTATGAGGCCACCATCACCCTGAATCCAAAACCAGACAAAGATGTCACAAAGAAAGAAAACTACAGGCCAATATCACTGATGAACATAGACGCAAAAATCCTCACCAAAATCCTAGCAAACAGAATCCAACAGCACATTAAAAGGATCATACAACATGATCAGGTGGGGTTTATCACAGGAATGCAAGGATTCTTCAATATATGAAAATCAATCAATGTGATAAACCATATTAATAAATTGAAGGAGAAAAACCATATGATCATCTCAATAGATGCAGAAAAAGCTTTCCATAAAATTCAACACCCATTTATGATAAAAACCCCCCAGAAAGCAGGCATAGAGGGAACTTACCTCAACATAATAAAGGCCATATATGAAAAACCCTCAGCCAACATTGTTCTCAATGGTGAAAAACTGAAACCATTTCCACTAAGATCAGGAACAAGACAAGGTTGTCCAGTCTCACCATTATTATTCAACATAGTTTTGGAAGTTTTAGCCACAGCAATCAGAGAAGAAGAAGAAATAAAAGGAATCCAAATCAGAAAAGAAGAAGTAAAGCTGTCCCTGTTTGCAGATGACACGATGCTATACATAGAGAATCCTAAAGATGCTACCAGAAAACTAGTAGAGCTAATCAATGAACTTGGTAAAGTAGCAGGATACAAAGTTAATGCACAGAAATCTCTTGCATTCCTATACACTAATGATGAAAAATCTGAAAGACAAATTAAGGAAACACTCCCATTTACCAGAAAGAATAATTTCCATTTAACAGAATTTAAATTTACCATTTAACAGAAAGAATAAAATACCTAGGAAAAAACCTACCTAAGGAGACAGAAGACCTGTATGCAGAAAATTATAAGACACTGATGAAAGAAATTAAAGATGGTACAAACAGATGGAGAGATATACCATGTTTTTGCATTGGAAGAATCAACACTGTGAAAATGACTATACTACCCAAGGCAATCAACAGATTCAATGCAATCCCTATCAAACTACTAATGACATTTTTCACAGAACTAGAACAAAAAAATTCACAATTTGTATGGTAACACAAAAGACCCCAAATAGCGAAAGCAATCTTGAGAAAGAAATATGGAGCTGGAGGAATCAGGCTCCCTGACTTCAGACTATACTACAAGGCTGCAGTAATCAAGACAGTAGAGTGCTGGCACAAAAACAGAAATATAGATCAATGGAACAGGATAGAATGCCCAGAGATAAATCCATGCACATATGGTCACCTTATCTTTGATAAAGGAGGCAAGAATATACAATGGAGAAAAGATAACCTCTTCAATAAGTGGTGATGGGAAAACTGGACTGTTACATGTAAAAGAATGAAATTAGAACACTCCCTAACACCTTACACAAAAATAAACTCAAAATGGATTAAAGACTTAATGTAAGACCAGACACTATCAAACTCTTAGAGGAAAACATAGGCAGAACACTCTATGACATAAATCACAACAAGATCCTTTTGACCCACCTCTTAGAACAATGGAAATAAAAACAAAAATAAACAAATGGGACCTAATGAAACTTAAAAGCTTTTGCACAGCAAAAGAAACCATAAACAAGATGGAAAGACAACCCTCAGAATGGGAGAAAATATTTGCAAATGAAGCAACTGACAAGGGAGTAATCTCCAGAATTTACAAGCAGCTCATGCAGCTCAATATCAAAAAAAAAAAAAAAACAAACAACCCAATCCAAAAATGTGCAGGAGACCTAAATAGGCATTTCTCCAGAGAAGATATAAGATTGCCAAAAAGCACATGAAAGAATGCGCTCAACATCGCTAATCATTAGAGAAATGCAAATCAAAACTACAATGAGGTGTCACCTCACACCGGTCAGAATGGCCATCATCAAAAAATCGACAAACAATAAATGCTGGAGAGGGTGTGGAGAAAAGGGAACCCTCTTGCACTGCTGGTGGGAATGTAAATCGATACAGCCATTATGGAGAACAGTTTGGAGGTTTCTTAAGAAACTAAAAATAGAACTACCATATGACCCAGCAATCCTACTACTGGGCATATACCCTGAGAAAACCATAATTCAGAGAGAGTCATGAACCACAGTGTTCATTGCAGCACTATTTACAATAGCCAGGACATTGAAGCAACCTAAGTGTCCATCAAGAGTTGAATGGATAAAGAAGATGTAGCACATATATACAGTGGAATATTACTCAGCCATAAAATAAACGAAATTGAGTTATTTGTAGTGAGGTGGATGGACCTAGAGTCTGTCATACAGAGTGAAGTCAGAAAGAGAAAAACAAATACCGTATGCTAACACATATATATGGAATGTAAAAAAAAAAAGTATTGAAGAATGTAGAGACAGGACAGGAATAAAGACACAGATGTAGAAAATGGACTTGAGGACACGGGAGGGGGAAGTGTAAGCTGGGACAAAGTGAGAGAGTGGCATAGGCTTACGTATACTACCAAATGTAAAATAGATAGCAAATAGGAAGCAGCCACATAGCACAGGGAGATCAGCTCAGTGCTTTGTGACCACCTAGAGGGAGTGTGGGAGGGAGATGCAAGAGGGAGGGGATATGGGGTATATGTATACATATAGCTGATTCACTTTGTTGTACAGCAGAAACTAACACACCATTGTAAAGCAATGATAGACCAATAAAGATGTTAAACAAATAAAAAATAATAAAAAGTAAAGGTAAATTTCTTTCCTAAACACTTTAGCTGTATACATAAATTTTTATATGGTATGTTTTCCTTTTCATTCAATTAAAAAATTATTTTAATTTCCCTTGTGACATTCTTTGACCAACTTATAGTTTAGAAATATTTTCAAATTTTTTGGGGGTGTGGATTTCCAAGGCATCTTTTTGTTATTGATCTTTATTTTAATTCCATGTGGTCAGACAACATATTCTATATGAGTTTAATTCTTTTTAAACTTATTAAGACTTTTTTTTAATGGCCTAATGGTCCATCTTGGTGAATGTTTCAAGTGTATTTGAAATAAATGTATATTTTGCCATTTGGTGGCATCCTTAGTACATGTTAATTAGGTCACGTTGATTGAGAATGTTACTCAAATCTTGTAGTGTATCCTTATTGACTTTCTGTCTATTATTCTATCAGTTACTGAGAGAAGAGTGTGAAATATCCAACTGTAACTGTGAATTTGTCTATTTCTCCTTCCAGCTCAATCGGATTTTGTTTCATATAGTTTGGAGTTCTATTATTTAGTTGATTGCATATATACATTTTCCATGTCTTCATGATGAATTGGCCCCTCTATCATTATAAAATATCCCTCTTTACTCCTGATAAAATTCCCCTGACAAAATTCCTTATCCTGAAGTTGATTCTATGTGATATTAATATAGCTACTCCATCATTTTTATGATATTTCTTTTTCCATTCTTTTACTTTTAACCTATCAGTTATTTTATATTGGAAACACATTTCTTTTTTTATTTTATTTATTTTTATTTATTTTTTTTTTGCGGTATGCGGGCCTCTCACTGTTGTGGCCTCCCCCGTTGCGGAGCACAGGCTCCGGACGCGCAGGCTCCGGACGCGCAGGCTCAGCGGCCATGGCTCACGGGCCCAGCCGCTCCGCGGCATATGGGATCCTCCCAGACCGGGGCACGAACCCGTATCCCCTGCATCGGCAGGCGGACTCTCAACCACTTGCGCCACCAGGGAGGCCCGGAAACACATTTCTTATAGATGATTTATGGTAGGGTTTTGCCTTTTTATTCAGCCTGACAATCTCTGCTTCTTACTGGAGTGTTTTGATCATTAAAAAATTAATGTAATTATCAATATGCCTGGGTTTAAATTATTATCTATTTCTATTGGTCCCATTTATTCTTTGTTACTTTTTCCCTCTTTTCCTGCATTTCTCTGGATTAACTAAGTAATTTCTACCATTCCATTTTATCTCCAGTATTGACTTATTGGCTTTTTGTTTTACTATTTTAGTAGTTATCTCAGGGTTTACAGTATGCATCATCAATTTGTTACAGTCAATTTTCAGATTACATTATACAAATTCACTTAGAAAGGAAGACTTTTACACTTCCATTTCCTCTTCCTATCCCTTGGGCCATAATTGACATATATTTCAGTCCCTCATGTCATAAAGCAATATTTTTTGTTTTAAATAATTATCTCTTAAAGAAATTTTAAAATTAACAAAATATTTTGTATTTACTATTTGTGGGATTCTTTGTTTCTGTGTGTACATCCAAGTTCCAATCAACATTATTTTCCTTCAGCCTAAGAACTTCCGCTAACACTTCTTATTGTGCAAATCTCCTATTGGCATATTCCCTAAAATTCTGTTGTATAAAAATTACTAGTTAGCTTTATTTTTTTAAATAGGCTTTATTTTTTTTCAAGCAGGTTTAGGTTAACAGTAAAGTTAAGCGGAAAGAACAGAGAGTTTCCATGTCCCCTGCCCACACACGTACATAATAGCCTCCGCCACTATCAACATCCTGTACCAGTGGTGCATTTGTCACAACTAATAAACTGAAATCAATGCACCATTTTCACCCACAGTCCACCATTTACATTAGGGTTCACTTTGGTGTTGTACATTTTATGGATTTGGACAAATGTATAATGACACGTATCCACCATTTTAGTATCATACAGAATAGATTCACTGCCTTAAAAATCCTCTGTGCTCTACCTATTCATCCTTTCCTCCGTCCTAAACCACTCACAGCCACTGATCTTTTCACTGGCTCCACAGTTTAGCCTTTCCCCAGAACATCATATAGTTGGAATCATACAATATGTAGCTTTTTCAGATTGGATCCTTTCACTTAATAATGTGCATTTAAGTTTCCCCTATGTCTTTTCATGGCTTAATAGCTTATTTATTTTTAGTGCTGGATAACATTCTATTGTCTTGATGTTCCAGAGTTTATTCATCTATTGAACTACTCAAGGAAGTCTTGGTTGTTTCCAAGTTTTGGCAATTATGAATAAGCCTGCCATGAAATCTTGTGTGCAGGTGTTTTGTGTGGACATACATTTTCAACTCATTTGGGTAAATACTAAGAATCATGATTGCTGGATCATATAGTAAGAGTATGTTTATTTTTGTAAGAAACAGCCAGACTGTAATCCACAGTAGCGGTACCATTTTTGCATTCCCACCAGCAATGACTGTGAGTCCCTGTTACTTCACATACTCACCAGCATTTTGTGTTGTCAGTGTTTTGGATTTGGGCCATTCTCATAGATGTGTAGTCGTACCTTATTTTTGTTTTAATTTGCAATTGCCTAATGACATATGATATTGAGCATCTTTTCATATGCTTATTTGCCATCTGTGTATCTTCTTTGATGGGGATTCTGTTCAAGTCTTTTGCCACTGTAAATTTTGAATGACAGTCCTTTGTCAGAGATGGGGAACATTTTCTCCCAGTCCACAGCTTATCTTCTGGTCTCCTTGACAGTGTCTTTCACCGACAAGAAGTTTCTAATTTTAATGAAGTCCTGTTTATCAATTATTTCTATAGGTCATATCTTTGGTGTTGTATCTAAAAAGTCATTGCCAAAACCAAGGTAACCTAAATTTTCTCTTACGTTCCTTTCTAGGAGTTGTATAGTTTTGTCTTTTACATGTAGGTCTATGATCTATTTTGAGTTAATTTTTGCTAATGGTGTTAGAGTTGTGTCTAGATTCATTCTTTGCATGTGGATGTCCAGTTGTTCCAGCACTGTTTGTTGAAAAAACTATCTATTTTCTATTGTATTGCCTTTGATCTTTTACCAAAGATCAGTTGACTATATCTGTGTGGGTCTATCTCTGAGCTCTGTATTCTGTTCCACTGACCTATTTATTTACCCTTTTACCAGTATCCCAGTCTTGATTACTGTAAGCTTTGTAGTAAGTCTTGATGTCAAGTAGTGTCAGCCTGATTTTGTTTTTCTCCTTTAATATTCTGGTTATTCTGGGTCTTCTGCCTCTCTGCATAAACTTTAGAATCATTTTATCAACATCCACAAAATAAGTTGCTGGGATTTTGAATGGGACTGCATTGAATCTATAGATCAGATTAGAAAGAATTGGCATCTTGGCAATGTTGAGTCTTCCCTATTTATGAATAGCCTTTATTTTTTACTAGGTAAAAAACACTAGGTTAGGAGTTTTTTTTTTCTTTCAGCACAGTAAATATGTCATTGTTTGTCTTTTAGTTTATATTTTTTTGCAGTAGAAAGCTGCAACTTTTATTTTTGTTCTCCAGTATGTAAGGTTTCTTCTTCCTTAGGCTGCTTTTAAGACAATTCCTTTATCACTGGTTTTTAATAATTTGATTGTGATGTACACTGATGTGGTTTTCTTTTGTCTGTTCTGCTTAGAGTTCATTGTACTTCCTGATTTATAAGTTTATCATTTTCATCAACTTTCATAATCATGTGTACCTTAAATTTTGAAGCATATTTATAATAGTTATTTAAAGTCTTTGTTGGTTAATTTCATCATCTCTGTAATTTCTAGATGTATTTATATTGAATAATTATTGTCTCAGTTATGGGTGACATTTTTCTGCTTCTTTGAGTGTGTAACATCTTTCAGCTTAAATGGACGTTAGGCTGAATATTTATATTGTTGAGTGCTGAATTTTGTTGTCTTTCTTTAAAGACGATTGGACTCATTCTAGGTTAAATTAGCTTCAGCTCAGCCTGATTCTTCAATGCTTCTCTTCAAGTTTTGTTAGGGCAAGTTTAGATCAGTTTTTATTTTTCAGGGATAGTTTAGCCCTAATTCTACAGTATGATTTCTTTCAGGGCCTCTGCTAAATCCTGCATATGTTTAACATGGTTTCTCCACTGTGGCTAGTTGGAACTAAACTTTTCCTAGTCCTGTGTGAGCTTGTGGCATTGTTTAGCTTACAGCTTTCTAGCTTCATGGGGTTTCACCTATACATGCATGGCTTAAGGTTCGGTAACAGACTCGAGGGGATCCCTCTACAGACTTCCGGAGTTCTTTCTCTGATAGTGTCCTCCAATCTCTGAATCTTCAACTGAGTGGCCACTGAGTTCTGCTCAGATTATTCCTCTTTGTACTTCTGTCTGAAAAGGGAATCCAGGCAGAAAGTTGGACTATTATAAAGATCACCATGTTTGTTTTCCTTATCTCAGAATGCTGCTTGTTGTGACATGTCTGACAAAAGTTGTTTCATATATTTTGTCCACTTTTCTAGTTATTTACAGAGGGAGAACAAGTTCAGCTTCAGTTACTCCATCATGGGTGGAAACAGTAGTCCTTTCACATTTATCTTTTGTTATAGTTTTCTCTACAGATATGCCATTAAAGTTTTGATTCCAATAATCTAATTTTAAATAATTATGTTTATATCTAGCAATGTTTAGTTTCAATGATTATACTTATCTCTTGTAGTAATTAACTGACTTTTAACTCTACCTCATTCTATTTTGATTGCAGTTTTTCCCACTCCTGTTTTGTATACCTTAATTTTTCAAATATTTAAAATATGTTATATTCTGTATCTGAGCATCCCCACATCTGTGATCTTTGCTAGCGATAATTCTACTTTGATATTTGTGAGTCTTGCTTATAGTGCCTTGATTCCTGTGTATCTTGAAATTTGAAGTTTTGTGTCTATATTTGATAGGCATCATCTATCAAGATCCTTTGAGACTTGGGATTAAATATCAAGAGATTTATTTTTGCCTCTGCCAAGGTCTCACAGTGCTGTTAACCTAAGATTGCTTTAAGGTAATTTACCAGTTTGTGCTTTCCTACATCATGCAGATGGTGCAAATTAGAACCCCAAATATGCATTAAGGCAAGCTGTGTTTATAAATGCTCAGGGGAATTTCTCTTCTACTCTGAGCTCTACTCAGAAAGATACGTTTTCTTATCATGTCCTTTTTCTGGTGGGTGGACTAGTTTCTAGCTAGAACACCATAATGCTAGAGATACAAGTCCTTCAATTCAATTCTTCATTTCGTTGGCACCCTTTCTCTCTTCCTTTAGGTCTCGTCTCAAATGCCAACATCCTGTCTTAAGTGGCCACTTCCCCCAAAAGGTAACTCTCTACCACATTACTCTTTTTATTCCCCTCTTATCACACTCTACATCACACACTTTTTCCAAAGGGTTTTTCCATGCATCTTGTCTGTCTCTCACACTGGTGTGTAGGAGCCATGGAAACAGACACTAAATCTCTATTTTCTTCTGTGCTTGCAGCCCCAAGGGCAGTGTGTATCACAGGTGAGCATGCAAATATTTGTTGGATGAATAATTATTTTTCTTGAAGCAAATATAAATGAATACACGACATAAAATATATTTCTAAAAAAGTTATGTTAGGTCAGTGAGTGCAACATGTGAATGCTCAAAATTCTCTGTTTGGTGTTTATACCTTGGGGTCTCAAATTATCAAAAAGTTAGGTAATTGCTTTTCAAAAATCTCAGAGAAGGTGGCTGAGTTAAGAACACATTGCTACTCACCAGTAGGATAATATTTGATCCCAAATCAAGAACTGGGTTATCTTAACTCACCCTTAAGCATTTTATAATTGATATAATTTGGTACCTGGACAAATGTGCTAGCCTAAAATACAATAGGTATTTCTATTTGGGCCTGCCATGATGAATTCTGAATTCTGTTTCAAATAACAAAAAAGTAAAAAAGTAAGAATGCAAGTTTTATTTCATCATGTTGTGATTTTATGAAGTTTTTTAGTAAGAATTATGAAAATGTCCCTCAGAGAATAGCCTAAAAATATCTTCAGGACATGACACCTCCCCACTTCCAAACAATCAAGAGTGCCTGTATCATTTCCCTCCCTCTTGTGTATAAGAGGGTAGGAAGTCTTTCACAGGGAATTGAGTTCCATGTTTAGCTATTTTGAGATGTCAAATCCCCTGATAACAACTCTGAGCTTAGAAAATGTGATCTAAATATAACTAATTTCTCCTTTTGCAAATCCTGAGAATTCTGTAGTTTTAATAAAATTCTCACACTGTTTATAACAGTTTTCTCTTGGGAAAAAGATCTCCTGGAATAAAGGCAACTATATACCTTAACCCCAAACAACACAACCATAAAGTAAACATTTATTGAGTGTTTGTAATGGCCTAGGCACTGAGGTAAGGGCTTGTGTACATTTCTTTATTTAAACCTTAAGAATCCTCTCATGATGTAATTATTACTATTATTCCCCCCAACAGGTGAGTAAACTGAGGCAGAGATCAGCAAAATTGCTTAGAGTGATGGTTTCAAGGTTATTTAGTGGAGATCATGTTCCATAACAATTCTTTATATTGCTCCACAAAGAAAAACGTATTCAATACTTAGTCCTTATGTTTTGGAAAAAGATTCAGCTCTCAAATTTCTAAGGCTGATGATGTTGTTTTGTACTTATGCTACCATGGTATACCATGCATCTAAAGGGCCAGCACTGTGGGACATGGTGTCCTTGCAAAGACCTTTAGAATAAGACAAAAAAGAAAAACTTGAGAGACCCTGGAGAAAAATGATACCAAAATATTTAATGTCAGATTCCAATATTAAAATTTATTTACATTTAACTGTCTTCAAATGGACAAGTTGATGTAATTTTCTTATTTTGCTTGAAAACTGCCATGAATTAATTTCAGAAGGTAGCATTCTATGGGAGATTAATTGTAATGGGGAGAATGATACCTTATTTCTTCTGTTATATACATAAATCGAACTTGTTTTAGAGATTTTAAACAAACACCTTCCATCTTTCTATTATAAGTGCATAGTAACCCAGGGAGGTCAATTATTATCTCAGAAATTCAATTCTTGCATCAGTAAGTCCCTGAGATTTAGAATAAATACTAATTAAGATGCAAACTCCAATCCCATGCACCTTATCTCGTCTAAGAGGTCATTGACTCACCTAGGGTTTTGGCAGGAACTCACAGTAGTGTCTCCACCCCTCGCCACATGTGGGACCTTTTCTTCTTTCAAACACTCTTCTGTTTCCTCTAGGGGGCTGCGTTTGGAAAGGATGTGTTCAGGTTCTCCAACACATTCTTCTCTCTGATCTGTTTCAATCTGAATTAAAGGCACTTCCCTTGAGCAAAGTGATCGCCTGGTGTGGCTTAGAAGGACAGCATCCTGGCACGAGGAAGTTTCCTTTCTAGAATCTAGACTGTTGTGATTTGCAAGAGGCGCAGCTTTGCTTGGAGATGACATTGGGGGACGTTTGCTTTCAGTAATGGCGTTTTTCCTCGGGTAATCAACAGACTCCTGAACAAGTAGAGCTGGCCCACTTTGTACTCTACTCGAAGCCAATCTGCTTGCACACTTCTCCACCTGCAAGGAAGAGCCACCGGAAGCAGGCTCAGCATCAGCTGCCCGGGTGTCGTCCACTATAATTTTGTTCTTCCGCATCAGGGCTTCGATTGAGTTTGCCCACGTCTCGTGAATTAACATGTTTGTGATCTGGTCGGCCCCACCTCTCCGATACAAGCAAGAGTCAGATTTACAGAGACCTGATGAGGAAGCACTACTGACCTGCTGTACGCTGAGGAAATCTTGCTGGCTGTTTTGAGCAAAGCCATCTAAGGAGTTGGCTTTGATAGGCACGTTCACCGTCAGCCTGGCGCCCAGGGATCTGCTGTTGGGCATGGATGACTGTCTGTAACACACCGGGGATCGCAGAGAAGGCGACAGCAAGCCAGTCGTCCAGTCCTGGCTGCTTCGTCCAGAGGAGGCGCCGTCTTTGCTCTCTCGTTCAATGTCCCTCAACATGTACCTATAGAACTCCTCGGTGATGCTCTCGGTGCTGGACTGCTTTGAGGGACAGCTTGGCCTCACACTGAGGTGGTCATTTTTCCGGCAGGCCTGTTGCATAGCTGAGTTCAGAATACTGCTGGCATTCTTGCCTGCATAGTAATCCAGCAGTAACTCAAAGCCTCTTCCTTCATTTTCCATCTGGTTCATCATGAACCTGGAAAACTCATCGGTGATGCTCTCACAGCTCGACTGCTTGGAGACGGAGCTGGCCCTGCTAACTGGCTGGCTTAGGGTACTCATTAAACCCAGGCTATTCACATACGCCCTGGCGTTAGAGTCCTCCTCTGGAATGCTCTCACAGCTGGAGGCCTTCAGCCGGTTCCACCTGTCTCCACTGAGTAACCGACTCCGAGGATAGCTCTGGGCTTGCCAGACACCGTCCACCATACAGAACTCTGTGAGGTTCATGATCTTGGCTGCCACTTCGTCTGCAAAAATATTTACAGAATCTGGGATGTCCTCAAGGTTCATCGACTCGTCCACAACCCTGTTCATCAGCTTCTCTTTAAGCTCCGGGTGCTCATCTGTTTTCCTCTTGATCTCGCTGAGTCGCGGTGGCTTGTGTTTCCTCACAGTGGCCCCACCAGCCTGGCTCTCTTTCTTCCTCTTCAAGGATCGGCAGGACACATTGGGCGTAACCAGAAACTCATTCTCTCTTTTCCATGCACAGAACCAGGGTTGTTTTCCTTTGGAGTTGTCAAGACAAATCGCTGCTATTTCAGTTGCCATGGAAACAATGGTCTCTGCTAATTCTTCTGCAAAGTCTGCAATGCAGTATATGTCTGGGTCTTTTGTCGGTAGCAGGGATTGAGCAGGAAGCAGCAAATCATTCCCTAACAAAGACAGGTTAACTTGAACTTCATTGTTTAGAGGTGAGGCAGCATTGTACTTTTCTTGAGCATTTCGATTGATGCTGTCCTCAACGTCTTGGGAACTGATGTACTTGTCAACTGTTGGTGTCATTTCTCCCTCTGAAGGGGCTCTGCATTCATTCTCATTGTGACTGGATTGTTGATGAGGGTTTTTTGTATCCTCTCCCACCATTCCTTTCAGATATATTTCCTTGGGGGATGTTTTAACAGACACTCTGGGAATACAGGACAATTCAGATTGCAGTGTGGGGCTCTGGAAGAGGCCTGGCTTCTCTGGGCTCTTGCTATGTTGCTTTGGATGATCATCATCTACAAGATCATTGATAACAAGACTGGTGCTATGCAGATTGCTAAGTGGATGGCTGCTGGAGTAGTCAGAGGCTTTTGTCCATGCTTGACACGTGGCCTGATCAGTTGGCTGGAAGTCTAGTTCTGTTTCCCTCCATCGGATGGTCTCCTTAGAAAGGATGGTGGGACATTCACCAAGCTGTACAAGGTGGCTCATCTTCTTGAAAGTGAAGCATATCACATTGAAGAGCAACCGATTTGTACTTTCCATTAAGGTGTCCAGGGTTTCAGATGAGTGCCTGCCATCGCTGGGGTCGATTATTTTATTTTTCTGGTGAACTTCATCAATGGAATGCTTCAGGATAACATTAGACAGGGTCTGTGCCAGTTCATTCCCAAGGACATTTTCTGAGCACAAGGTCTGAGGCTTTGAAACAGTTTCTGTGATTCTCCTATTCACTGATTCCATGAGGTCTCCAATGCTGCTGTACGCATTAGGTCTTGTTAAGACCAGAGTGGCCTCCTTGAGCAATGCCTCTGCAATGGCTTCATTCCCCAGCTCCATGTTCTTCCCGGTCACTGAACCACAAAGTGGGGGGACTGCTGCAGAAACCTCAGCTGCAGACAAGAAACCACTTGAAGCCATAGGGCACTTCACCTCTCCTGTTTCACCCAGGCCACAGACAGCAACAGCACTTGCCACCTGAGTCATGCCACACAGAGCAGATGGAAAGGAATATTTGCTGATGGAGTGTTCCTTGAATACTTGAGATGACTGAGTTTGCACCGGTTCATTTCCTCCCAGTGGATGGTTTGAAACCAGGGATTCTTGCTCCATTCTGAATCTTTCTGTGGCCTGTGGACTGGAAATGGTTCCAATCACAGTGGCTGCACAAGCTAATGCTAGTTCTAGAGCACTCTGGGGGTGTTTGCTGGAGTTCTCTCCAGAGAGGATGCCTGAAGTTTCAAGTAAGACTTCTGTCTTGGGCCATGAGGAGATACCTGGCTCAGGGCCAGCAACGCTGCCTTCTGGACTCTGAACAATGACAATTTTGGGGAGTTCATTCCAAGACCGAGGGACCACAATATCTTCTGTGGAGCAGCCACTGGGGAGCAGTGCACTTCCTAGAGAAACACTGACTGCAGATTCCTGGGGTAGCATAGGCTGAGACTGAGATAATCGAATAAATGCATCTTGCAGCACAGATTCTGCTAAATTCGTAGCATACTCCCCGGCTGTGGCTTCTCCATCTTTTATGGGAAGAATAGAGTTTGTGCCATCTTCATGGTCTCCTGGGTCTAAACTGCTGTCATGCTCAGAGAAAGTACCACATGCAGAAGGTCCATCTCTCTTAACCATCCTTAAGAAATAAGCATTGCCTGGAATACATAGTGCCTGTGATTTTCCCTCTTGACCTTTAAAATTTTCTGAATAATAATAATTTGTGTTTGGCTTATCATTTCCCACATCTTCACCTTTCCACTCTGATGGCTTGGTTGAGGGATCTAGACTCTGCAAACTTGTATCTTCTGCCACTTTTCCCAGAGATCCTTCTGTTTTAATCAATGGTGTATGATATTTGCTAACATATTTATCTTCCAAAGCATAAAGTAACTTTTCCTTTTTGTAATTCCATTCCTCCTGAGTGGCTTCCTTTGGCTTTTTATTTTCCAAAACATTGTCTGAGACATTTATATTTTCGTAACCTAGTGAAGAGAAAATGAGGGCCACTATTACTTTTTATTTATTTATTTATTTTCTTTTTTAAGACTTCATTTTTTAAAGAGCAGTTTTAGGTTAAAATTGAGACAATATACAGAGATTCCTCATATATCCCCTGCCTCCACATGTGTATAGATATTTCTATTATGAACTTCTCCCACAAGAGTTGTACATTTGTTACAATTGAAAAACCCATAATAACACATCAGAATCACCCAGAGTCCACAGTTACCTTAGGGTTCATTCTTGGTGTTGTTCATTCTATGGGTTTAGAGATGTATAATGGCATATATTCATCATTACGGTGTTGTACTAGTTTTACTGGCCAAAAAATCCTCTGTGCTCCACCAATTCATCCCTTCAACTACCATCTGCACCCCTGACAAACTCCTGGCAACCACTGATCTTTTTTTACTGTATCCATACTTTTGCTTTTTCCAGAATACAGGCTTTTCAGATTGGCTTATTTCATTTACTAATATGCATTTAATTTTCCTTCCTATCTTTTCATGAATAGCTTGTTTCTTTTAAGTGCTGTATAATATACCTGCTATTACATTTTAGATAGCAGGTTTCCATGAGTCTAAAATAGAATTTAATTCCTAAAGATGCCTTAAAGAATCAGGTATCTTTATTTTTTTAAATAGCATTTTGAATGTTTCTTTAAGAAAAATGAATCCGAAAAGTCTTTTGAGTTTCACTGTGGACTGCCACTCAACAAAATGGCTTTCAATGCGGGGTACAAATGCAAGTGCTAGCTAGAGTGTGGGAGGGCATTTGGGAGCTGAGGGCTGGTCACCATGTTTCAGGGAGAAAGTAACACAGATAATTGTGTCTTGAAGCTTCCCAGTGGGTACAGGAGCAGAAGGGAGGATGTTCAGGTCACCTAAATCATGGCCTTGTTGAAAGAGTTATCCTAAAGTTGGCACAGGATTTGTCCCAAGGACAGTGGCAACAACATCTGGGGTATCCCTTCCTCTGTGGGGAAGAGTAACCCATTGTTCACTGAGCTACAGATGTAGACATAGAGAATGGATCTGTGGACACGGAGGGGAAGAGGAGGGTAGGACAAATTGAGAGATTAGGGTTGACATATTACACTACCATGTGTAAAATAGATAGCTAGTGGGAACATGCTATAAAGAACAGGAAGCTCAGTTCGGTGCTCTGTGATGACTTAGAAGGGTGGGATGGGGTGGGTGAGAGGGAGGTCCAAGAGGGAGGGGACATATATATACATATAGCTGATTCACTTCATTGTACAGCAGAAACTAACACAACATTGTAAAGCAATTATACTCCGATTAAAAAAAAGAATGAATAAATGAAAGCTAAGCACTTTCCTGGGTTATTTCCTTCTGTGCTGACAAAAATAATGGTTAAATATAATAAATATGTATGGTTAAATAATATATATAACAAACATACAGTTAAATATAATAGTGCTAAGAGCACTGCTATACTCCCAAATTGTGGACAAGGAAACTGGGGCCCAAAAAGACTGGATAACTGGCCCCAGGTTTCACAGCCTCAAAGAGGCAGTGCTAGGATTCAGGTCAATCTAACTCAGTTTCAACTAATACATGGCTTTAATGGAAAACTTAGGGACGTTAACTTTCCTCCAAGTGATAGTCTCCATCTCTTGGTAGGCAGGAGGATTTTGTTTTAAAACACATAGATTTCCTTCAATATCCCTAAGGCATCTTTGGGGAGAATGGGGTCATCTAACCATTAAATCTGTTAAAGTACCTCCGTCAGCATCCTCACTAGTGTTTTCTTATTCTCTCTCCTTCTTTAAACTCCTTAAGTGAAGGTTGTGATGTGTCAGCCAAACTGATGTGGTCTGAAACTTTTCTGAAATTTAACCCAGACATTTTTATAGCATGACTAATTTCAGGATGCACATTCGTTTTATTGGAAAGTTCTCACCGTTCCTATATTCTTCCACATCACTTTCCTCCTCCAAGTGCTCGGATGCGGTAAGAAAGTCTTCTTCAATTGAAGACAAGGAACAGTTTGTGTCATCCTCCACTTTTAAGATGTTTGTTTCCAGGTGGAGCTGCCGCTCCTGCACCAGTTCCAGACCAATCAAAAATTTGTTGATTTCAAAGATGATGCAATTGGTACTGTTTGGTCTGTTCCCTCTTGCACACTGAACCAAGCAGATATCTGACAACCAAGGACACTAAAAGCAGAGAGAGAAAAAGGCATTTGTTAAAAGAGAAAATATAAATCCATTCCCTCTGACATTTCTTCTTCTATCAATCTCTCCTGTTAGAAGGAATGGGGACCTTTAAAATATTTGGAATATTTTCTGGGCTTTTATTGATGAACTGCTTGAAAAAAATTCAAGTAGTGCTTGGGAACACAAGGTACCCAGGAGAAATTTTGACTTAGTGGAAAATAGACTAATTATATCACATATTTTTGTTCTCTCCTGTCAAAGCAAAAATTGCCCTGGGCAACATTTACCAGGCACTGAAGACCTTATTCAAAGTTATTAAAATAGGAGAGAGAGACTAGAACTGAGTTGGACCACAACTCCACTGAAACAAAAGGCAATTGGGTTTTTAAGAGCTGGCATAGGAGGATTGACATCCATCTGTTTTTGGTAAAGAAAAGTAAACTTTCTTGTATCTTCATGGCTGGAAGTAGTCTTGCAAATTGGAGCAAAGTGCCCACAGAAGTTAGGCTCCCACCCTTCCACAGAAACAGGGACACTAGCTTCGCTGATGGTTACATTTCAGAGATGGGTCCTAGGTCCTTCAGAAAGACATTCTTCCATTGTAAAACTGGCAAAAGGCTTTTAAAACAATTTACATCTCAATGGGGCAGAGAAACAATTTATAATGATAAGTTTTCTAAAGTAAATGTTCTGAGAAAAGGGAGGTTTAGGGCCTGGAGTCAGGAGGAAGGCTGTCTAAAGTTTAAACAAACTGAGGGGAAAGTTAAGGCTGTCTTGGACACACTTCTTGATTAAATTGAATCCCAGGTTCTCAGATCAATATCTTTTTCTGCCTTGGTGATATTCAGTACAACCTCTGCCAGTATTTCAGATGGATAGCAAGTATTTTCTCAATTACAGTTAAACTTTATAATTTGTATTGCTCATTTGAAGAAGTGGCCAAAATGAGATTTAAAGAAATCCCCTGGAAGTGAACGAATTCTGTCTAAAGGATGGGCATATGGGGACAGCAGTGAAGGAGGTCAAATCATTGGCTGGTGTCCCACCGAGACCTGTTAATTCTGTTCAGTTCCAGGGTTACAGACCATCCCCCTATTCTCTGCTACACATTTTCACTCTTCATAGTGTTATTCATTAGAATAACAGTAAAAAAACTTTCAAATGCCCACGCACAGATTACTAGTAAATCACAGACATGTCTTTTGCATTACAAAAATGAAAACATTTTTGTAAGAGGAACAATATGCTGATTTATAGTAATTTTTAAGAGAAAATTATTTGAATGGAAACAACAGTTAGTGGACAAAAGGAAGGAAAATAAACTTATCTCAAATGGAATTCAAAATGTTTGGGAATATTTTATGTCTAAATGGGATTATTTAAAACATGCTGACTGTGGTTAGAGTTACTTAGGTCTCATCCTAGTTAACTTGACATTTTAGAATCCTTGAGTCTGAACGTGTGTGTGTGTGAGTGGTGAAGATGTGTATATGCAGAGGAACACATACACGTAGACATTTATGTTGTATCTCTGGAGTATATCTTTTTCTGACATAAATATCATTTATCAATCTCTTTGATTGCATATTATAATTAGAGTAATTCTAGGACAGATGATTATAAAATGAAAAATTCAGTAATTCTCTAAGGGTCCAGGGATCCCTAGGGGGCTCAGAAATAGAATTTATCTCTGTGTTTATGTGATTAGGTCTGTTCCCAAGGAAGGTGGTCCATAATCTTGCTTTTCAAAGTGTGGGTTGTGTACTAGCAGCCTCAGCATCGCATGGGAGCTTGTTACAAATGTATAATCTCAGACTCCACCCAGACCTCCTAAATCAGAATCTGCATTTTCAAGGAATCTTTTGGTGATTCCAACATGCATTAACATTTGAGAAGTATTGGTCTATACTTTTTATGAAATTCATGAAGGATCTGTGCTCCCCTAAATGGTGAGGACCCACTGCTATAGAGTAATGAGAGCTGGCTTGATTAATTTTCTTTCCACTGAATTCTGACATAATATACTAAAGTGAAATTTGATAGATACTTTCTGAGTGCCTATTATATGCAAGGTATGCTGGGAGGTACAAACATGAATCAAATAATTACTCTAGGGGATGGGGCATAACATACTCCCAGCAGATCCGACATGAATAAAAATAAAGTTGAACCATAAGAAGTTGTCAGATTTGCAGGTCAAAATTATTGCATATTGTCATTTCATATTATTTAGACTAAATATAAATAACAAAGTGAAATGGGGTAGGAATCAAAAGAAATGTTAACAAACAATATGAGCAGTTAAATAATACTTCAAGACAGACTTAGGGAAAGGTTGTTATTAAACATTCAATGTTACACCGCTGTGGTACCCTTAGGAAGAAAATGTATTTTCTTTTCAATCTTCTTGAAAGTAAATAAACATCCTGAGAGTCTTAGGTAAATGATGGCAAACAACAGAGCCTGTAAAATAATGGCAGATATTATTATATAATTTTTATGATAGTCTACTAGGTGTCTGCATATCTTATGATCTTTAATGCAAACAATTTTCTATGAGGTGGCTGGTGCTACTGCTCTGTTACAGATGAGAAATCAGAAGCACAGAAAGGCTAACTGATTCTTTCAAAGTCACAGAAATATAATGTGGAAGAGTCAGCAGTGCAATCCAGGTCTGCTGGACTCCAATTCCTGTGTTCTTTCCAAGTCTCCTCATGGAGAGTTTAATTAGAAATACTTACTAACAGGCCTGGTGCCAAAACCACTCTTAAAACTAAGCTTTGAAAATTGCTTTTGGTTATCATGGTTTTGCCTAGTATAAAGAGAGGGTACTTAGAGCTGTTTCTGTATTCTCTTTTCAAACAATTCATTTTCTCACTAAGGAAATGTGTTATTAGATTGACTGGGAAGAATTTTGTTCTAGGCTTGATGAGCAAATTGTAACAGGCTGTGTGTAGATTTTCGTTAAGTATCTGGAGTGAAGCAAGAAATAGTGGGTGGACCTCTGAATGTTTTGATATTTTGAAGGATTAAAGAATAAAAGAAGATTTAAAAACGTTCCAGAAAAACTAAAACACAAGGAAGAGCAATTTAGAGGAAAACAAATGCTCATTATTTTAAACTGTAGCTATCACTATCAACATATCTTATTTGAGAAAATTTGCGATCTTTTATACAGTATGTCTTTAGAAATCTTTTATGTGTTTTTCTGTAAATTGGTTAAACAATTTAAAGTTTTCTTCAGTGTTATAATGATATATCTAATAATAATGAACATTAGTAAATTGAATGATAATAATAGTATTTTAAATTCTCTTTATTTCCAGTAATATTCTTTTATTTTGGGAACTTCATTTTTGGGCCTAGGAAACTCCATTTCCATCTTTGGGGCTGCTATCCTATATTTATTAGCTTGGCTGGTTTGATATATCCTAAGAAATAAATAGTATCCAGAAAGAAGAAATTGTGCGATTCTAGGACCACAAAGTATGAATTAGAATTTTGCTATTGTTCCTGAAACAGAAGACAATTCTGTTTTTGATTATCCGGTAGACTTGTAGAAAACCAAGCTAACCAACCAATGCCTAGTGTGTCTGCTTTAGTTTAAGTGCAACTCAGCACCATAAACTTGAGAAGATAACATATGTCAGGAGTTGATGTAAGGGAAACTCTGTCAAGCTATGAGGGGCAATATTTAAGAGAAATACAAGTAAAGCCTATTCTTGTATACAAGGACATTTTTGATTCTTATGCTATGGGAGTCTATGTATAGCATCTATTTGGGCCTTGTACTGATTTGTGTCAAGAGCTGACCACAGATAACTTATTACTAGTGAATAGGTTATCAAGGGCTTATATTTCTTACCTGTGAAACTTCAAAATCGGCCTGGAGATTTCCAGATGTTAACCCACTTAGGAGGACAATTTCATTTTCTTTTGGCTTTTGGACGTTCATGGAGCTTATAAGTTTTGGAAGATCTGGTGAGACATTGACCAATTTCTGTACAACAAGAATCTTTATTAGCTTAGATGTTTTACTTTCACTTCCAAAATACTACCCCAAAATTATTTTACTTGCAAAAATAATATATTCAGTAACAATTCATAATATAGATTACTTAATCTATTAAGATTATTACTAGAAGAGATTATATAAAATTGAAGCATAAGGTTTAGATGAGGATAGAAAATTTCCTAAACATAAAGGTTTAAACATTTTTACTTCTAAGTTTTCCAAAGTAAACACTTAATGATTATTGTGACACCACAATTACACATGATAGTTTGGGAACTTTTTCCTTTAAATCCTTGAATATGAAACCCATGAACTAATAACCATGTGTTCTAATAAAGTCAATAATAATATTAATAATAAAATAATTACTAACATTGATTTTTCTGTATGTATTGATTACAAGGCATCATATTAAGGACTGTACATATGTTACATTACTATCTTCAATCACTGCAACACCCCTATATGGATTGTACCACTATTGTACCACCTTCCACATATAAGTAGCCTGAGATCCAGAGAAAATGAGATGAGTTCCTTGAACACCTTTATGTAGCTTAATCAGTTTATGTATACCCGTAGGTATAGCAGAAGGCGGTCTCAAATCACACCTAAGTTCGTTAAATACAATGTTCTTTTTTTTCTTTTTGCTTTAGCCTTTTATTGTGGTAGACATATATACTTAAGTTTCTTTTACATATCAAACAAAAGAATATCAAAACCTGAGAACACAAGCAGGGAATACTAAGAGATTCATACACAGCACAGATTAATTAGAAATACACATCTACATATGCATTTTATAGATTCTAAAAATGTGATTTTCATAATATTACCAAATTTCCATTTCACATATATTTAAAAATTAATATCTGTAATCTACTTGCATATTTAAATACCATAATAGCTGTCCCAAAGATCACTGCTGAAACAGTTTTGTTTCCATGAAGATCACATTAATCAGAGAAATGAGTAGGAAAAAATGCTGTTGTTATAATGCATCTTTTCTATGTCATAAAGTTTGATGGAAACGCAGGTTTTTTTTTTTTTTTTTTTTTTTTTTTTTTTTTTTGTGATGTGAGCCCTCTGTTGTGAGGTGGATCCTGCTGGGTTCCCATCCCCTTTGTGATGTGGGTCTTCTGGTGTGAGGTCACTCCTGCTTGGTTCCCATCCCCTTTGTGATGTGGGCCCTCTGGTGTGAAGTGGATCTTGCTGGGTTCCCGTCCCCTTTGGAAACGCTGTTCTTAAGATGTCAATTGTTTTGGTCCTTCCTGCTCTCTCTTTGATGTACTCTGCACCATAATTCCATCAAATGAAATTATATGTACAGTTTCTTTTGAAGATCTCTCCAGTACTACACAGATGAGTGATATTTTGGAGCTCAGTGGAAGTCAATAATAAATAATCTGTATAGGCAATTGAGCTGGAGAAACTTCAGGTGCAGCATTGTCAAGAAAAGAACATTGTGGGAGTAACTGTGTAACTGCAGGTCTACCATATAGTGATAATCAAGTGGCAAATGGTGTGCTATTATGCATTAAAGAGTGTTACACCAAATAGTGAAATCAAACCATCTTCAGCTTTGGGAATGAATCCTTCCCACTGTACACACAGGCTCTAGTTCCGAAGGATTGAGTGGGCCTTCAAGTTGTTGCATGTTGTCAAGGATTTACATCAGGATCTTACAACCTTGGATGAGCTTGGAATATTTAGCTGCTGCAGAGTGCAAAACGTTTGAGTCCCAGATGAGTGTAGGGCTAGGAAACTGAAGTTAGATATAAAACATTTGATGAAAGCAGCAGAAAGGAGCAAAGCAGAGGGAAGAGCTAGCTGGTATCAAGCGGGTTCTGCCAAAACCTTGGAAAAGTCATCACAGACAGAGTGTTTGAGAGTGGAGAAGGGGAGAGTAGAAAAGCCACTCCGAGGCACTGGCAGGCAGGAGAAAGCATCTGTCTACTGGGGAAAGCAAGTTTCACAAATATAAGGAGGGCAAACTGTGTAGGAAAGTGGCAGGAAAGGGATCTCAGGGAGATGGGCTGCGATGAAACCACCTAATTAAATAGTCTCCTACACAGTGAGCATCATTTAAGTGGAGTCATTTTAGTTCTCTCGTCAGTACAGCCAGTCCTTAAAGTGAGTTCCCAGAGAGCCCAGTTCCCAGTGCTACCTGCTGCAGGTGCTCTGAACTGCATGCATCCTTGTTCACATCCAGGTTCACAAAGCAGACCTGGGAAAGAGGGCAAATATTGTCAATTAAATGAAAGACATGACAGTCATTTTTGAAGAAAGCAGGAATTAGTTTGGGGCAAATGATTAGAGAGTCATACATATTTTGTGTAGTTGATCTGGCCTAGAAACAGCCATCTTACCTTTGGTCATCTTGCACCCAATTCCTACTCATAGTTCCAACTGATCCCACCAATGCCCTCTGTCTTTCATGGCCTGACAAACAAAACAAAGCCCCTTTGTACAGAACCAGTGTAACAGTCCCAAGAAAATCTTCAGGTTTATAAAGTGTTGTCAAATCTCATGAAATAGGAAAAAGACTTGCAATACTCTCAACCTCTGTTTATAATTGCAACAAACACTTCTTGCTATTTCCCTCTTCCCTCTTATTTCCTGCTCCCTTTCTCTATCCACTTTTCATGTCATGTACAATCAATGTATTTCTCTGTCTCATTGTTTTAGTTAATTTTAATGTATTTCATCTTGTTGTAGAGTTTGCCTCTTCTGTAGCTATCTTAAATAAGTGTTTGAATAAGTAAGAGTATGAAAACAACAGCTACAAGATTAAATAATAATTCAGAGCAACAGTAAAAGAATTGTACAATTTAAACACATCACATAGATTAAACAAACCACCGTGGGCATTCAGATGGGAACGGTGAGAAGAAAATTTTAAGAAAATTTGCAAAGAGACGAGATACGTTATTGAGAGATGAATAGGATTTTGGTGGGTAAGGAAAGAGACTGACATCCCTGGGAGGTCAGATAGTATGAATAATATTTGGAGGTAGGAAAGTGCAATGCCCTGTAAAGAAATAGGGAGAGAGTCTGGTTGCAGCAAAGTCCTGGAGAAAGAAAAGTGATAGAAATAAGGTCTTGGAAGGTTCATGTTAAATGAGGTCATGTAAATGAAGTTTTACAATATTTTACTAAAAATCATTCAAAGGTTTTTATTCCTAACATCGATTTGATCATACAAAACTGGAAGAGAACATTAATTATCTGGGTATTTATTCAGACGTTTAGACTTAAGTAGATGCCTGAAAGCATATGGGGGCTTCTGATTTCAGTTAGTCATTTGAGGTCATGGTTTCTTAGAGTCCATTCTTTTTCTTTTTGAGAGAAAAAGAACCATAATTGAAAGATTTTGGGAAAGGACTTAAAAACTAAAATGGTTATATACTGCTGAAGTGTAAAGATCTCTACTGTCTTCATCCCAAGTATTGGGAGATTTCTTCAAGTTTCCTGGGCTCAAAATATCTTTGCAGTGCATCCTACAGTATTTGCTTCTTAAGAATAACTTGATGGGCATTTGGGACAAGGAAGGGCATGAAATGCCACCCTCACTCTCATTCAGAGGTTCTCTTCTTTGGGGTTAATAAGATGGGTAAACAGGGAGGATTCAGGCCTTCCTTTCACAGACAATGCAAATGGAAGTATAAATAGTAGGTGATGCTTGGAAGGGGTTCATGATCTAGAGGAGTTTGAGAATATTCATATAATGATAGTTACTTTGCCCTTGGAAAATTGGTTCAATATCCATTAGTACTCAGGGACTTTACATGCAGCTGGGATGACAGTTATTGAATTGATTAGACAATTTTCCATTCACCTTAAAGAAAGGTGCATTACCTGGCCCCTGGGCATCACAAAGCTCTATTATCTTATTTCCCAGTGAGAGAGGGCAAAGCAGAGAGACCAAAGGAAACATCTATAATAACCATTTATCTGCCCTCCAATATTGTCTTTAGTTTCTGAAGATGAACAATTTTTTCATTAATTTTCTGCTACAATGTGAAACTCTACCTATATTTGGAGGAAACTGTCTATACCTTGCTAGCTGGGCCAAGACCAAAACAAAGCAAAACATAAACCAACCACTTGCTTATATTTAGTCTGTATATATTTCTGCATCTCGGTGGTAGGGGAGGTTTTTAGGGCCTGATGTACATCCAATTTTAGGAGACCTTCTTTTAGAAAAAGAATGATGAAATTCAAAATTCTAAATTAGATGTGAAAGTGAATATTTATTTATTTAGAAGGAGAAAAGAAATCACAAAAAATTCTCAAATTTAAAAAGACTGACAATAGAAAACCCAGAGATAAACCCACACACATATGGTCACCTTATCTTTGATAAAGGAGGCAAGAATATACAATGGAGAAAAGACAGCCTCTTCAATAAGTGGTGCTGGGAAAACTGGGCAGTTACATGTAAAAGAATGAAATTAGGACACTCCCTAACACCATACACAAAAATAAACTCAAAAAGGATTAAAGACCTAAATGTAAGGCCAGACACTATCAAACTCTTAGAGGAAAACATAGGCAGAACACTCTATGACATCAATCACAGCAAGATCCTTTTGGACCCACCTCCTAAAGTAATGGAAATAAAAACAAAAATAAACAAATGGGACCTAATGAAACTTAAAAGCTTTTGCACAGCAAAGGAAACTATAAACAAGACCAAAAGACAACCCTCAGAATGGGAGAGAATATTTGCCAATGAAGCAACTGACAAAGGATTAATCTCCAAATTTACAAGCAGCTCATGCAACTCAATAGCAAAAAAACAAACAACCCAATCCAAAAATGGGCAGAAGACATAAATAGACATTTCTCCAAAGAAGATATACAGTTTGCCAACAAACACATGAAAGAATGCTCGACATCACTAATCATTAGAGAAATGCAAATCAAAACTACAATGAGGTGTCACCTCACACCGGTCAGAATGGCCATCATCACAAAATCTACAAACAATAAATGCTGGAGAGGGTGTGGAGAAAAGGGAACCCTCTTGCACTGTTGGTGGGAATGTAAATTGATACAGCCACTGTGGAGAACAGTATGGAGGCTCCTTAAAAAACTAAAAATAGAACTACCATGTGATCCAGCAACCCCACTACTGGGCATATACCCAGAGAAAATTATAATTGAAAAGGACACATGCACCCCAGTGTTCATTGCAGCTCTATTTACAATAGCCTGGACAAGGAAACAACCTAAATGTCCATCAACAGAGGAATGGATAAAGAAGATGTGGTACATATATACAATGGAATACTACTCAGCCATAAAAAGGAACAAGACTGGGTCATTTGTAGAGACGTGAATGGACCTAGAGACTGTCATACAGTGAAGTAAGTCAGAAAGAGAAAAACAAATATCATATATTAACACATATATGTGGAATCTGAAAAAATTGGTATAGACGATCATATGTACAAAGCAGAAATAGAAACACAGATAGAGAGAATAAATTTATGGATACCAAGGGGGGAAAGGGGAAGGTGGGATGAATTGGGAGATTAGGATTGATGTATAAACACTATTGATGCTATGTATAAAATAGATAACTAATGAGAACCTACTGTATAGCACAGGGAACTCTATTCAATGCTCTGTGGTGACCTAAATGGGAAGGAAATCCACAAAAGAGGGGGTATATGTATACGTATAGCTGATTCACTTTGCTGTACGGTAGAAACTAACACAACATTGTAAAACAACTATACTCCAATAAAAAAAAAAGACCCTCATAAGGGCACTAATCCCATTCAGGAGGACTTCACTCTTATGACCTTATCAAACCCTAATCACCACCCAAAGGCCGCGTCTCCTGATGCCATCACACTGTGGTGGTAGGATTCCAACATATGAATTTCAGAAGGACACATTTATTCTATAACCTCATGTTTGTGTTTTGGAAAGACCACTATGTGGGTAGTTCCTTCTCCCTGAACTCTATGCCTCTCCTTAATTTTAATCTCAGATTAAAAATTGGTTTCATTTAATATCATTCCTTGTATATCTGCAGAGTTGCAGATGTAGGTCTACATGTCTGTTTTGTTCCTGCTGCCATTGCTTGATTCAGAACCTCATTCTCTATAACCAGGAGCAAAAGACTTTAATTAACATCCCCAGCTCTAGCTCCCTCAATTTTAGCCCACTCTGTGTCCTGCTCCTCCCAGACTAAGAAGCTTCCATTTCCCTTAATATCTAGAGAAATCTTAGTAAGTGGTATAAGTCATTCCATGCCCTAAGTGCTTATACATACATCATTATACATGCATTGTTACATTTTGCATCCTTTAATCTTCACTTATATTATACCATTATACGTGCATTATATCATTATACCATTTAATCCTCACCACCCCCAGACAACGTAGGTACTATCATTTCACTGCACTCTGCTTGTCAACCCTGCTCTCTAAGCTCCAGCCAAATGAGACCAATGGTGTTTGCTGAATATGCCCAGGGTTTTTTTTTTCCCTCTGCACCTATGCTCACACCTTTAGCACTACTGGGGTGGGGAGCTGTTACCTCTGCTGTGCTCTCTACCCCCTCATCAGAACATCCATTCAGACTTGAACTAATGTGCTACCTTCTTCAATACCTTTACTTGCAGATTTTCTGAAGTGCTGTGCTCCCCTTGGCATTTGTTCTTAAGAACTGCTATATAGCATTAGAATATTCATGTGAATAAATAAAGGGGTTTCTTTTAATAGTTCATCAATTCCTTATGAGAAGGGTCTGCTTATTTACTTTCTTTTTTTAATTCTTAAGTTTTTGTATGGTAAAATTTACACACAGTAAGGTTCACTTCTTTTGGGTGTACATGTCTATGCAGTTTTATACATACATAGAGTCTTGTAAACACTACAAGATATAGAACAATATAGACACCCCAAAGAATTCCCTTTTCTTTCATAAGCAGACCCTCTCCCCATCCTTAATCACTGAAATCACTGACCTGTTGTCTGTACCTATAGTTTTGCCTTTTCGAAAATGCCATGTAAGTGGGATTGCATAGTATATAACCATTTAAGACTAGGTTCTTTCACTCAGCAAGGTGCATTTGAAGTTTATCCACGTTGTGTGTATTTATTGTTTGTTCCTCTTTATTGCTGTGTAGTATTCCATTGTTTGGATGTATCACAGTGTACCTATTCACCTGTTTAGTCACTAACTACAGGTTTTTGTATGAACATAAGTTTTGATTCCACTTGGGCAAACACCTACGAATGGGATTACTTGGTTGTCTGGTAAGTGTATGTTTAACTTCTAAGAAGAGGCCAAACTGTTTTCCAGAGTGACTATAACATATTTTATTCCTTGCTTATTCACTTCTGCAATTTTTTAATGTGACTGAAAAAATGATCTTCTCCAAGCGTTTTCTAAACTGATTTATACAAGTGGCAAGACTGAACTGCCGTCATGATGTTGCAAAAGAAACTGCATGTGCTGGCTAGATATTCCAGCCAGTGAGTGCAAAGTCTGAGAGAGAAAAGAAAATTTTTTTCTTGTGAAAAAGAGAATCTGAAACATGGGCTCATTATTTGCTACTTTATCCTCCAATTCTTGTTGTTAGATGAGATGAAACTTAAAATACAGCAAAGAACATTCATTCAGGTGCTACTATATGGACTGGATGGTAAATTTTATTTTATAGAAACTGAGCAGGAACCACCCATCCCCTTGTCCCCTGCATCCTGTGTGTAGAAAACCTTTAGCCTTTTATGACTTCCCAGAGTTCCAAAGAGCAAATTTAATCAGAAAAGTGAGAAAATGCAGAAACAAAGGAAAACAGTCAAGCAAGACAAAATAATAATAGTTGAGTCATAAAACAAAGTCAAGGACCTTTAGTTCCTCCTCAAGGTCTATAGGTAATTTTCTGAGCATATCCTTGAGTTGTTTTGCAGATACTGAAACCCCACCAGGTGGAGGAAGTTAAATGCATGCTGACCACAAGCCTACTGACGTCAATGCTCTATACCACGTTAACACACTGAAGAATCAAAATCATATGATCATCTCAAAAGATGTGGAAAAAGCTTTTGATATTATTTAATATCTATTTATGATAAAAACTCTCAACAAAGTGGATATAGAGGGAACATACCTCAACGTAATAAAGACCATATATGGCAAACACACAGCCAACATTATACTCCATGATGGAAAAAGCTGAAAGCACTTCCTTTAGGATCAGGAAAGAAACAAGGATGCCCACTCTCACCACTTTAATTCAACATAGTATGAGACACTGGGATAAACTGCTCCCATCCAAGGTTTCTGTTTTCCTTTTTGATGATAAAAATAGTCCTTAGGAAGAAGGTTAATTAAATTTCTATGGGGCTTCAAACATTGATACTTAGACATAAATTAATTAGAAAAAGAGTTTTTAAAGCAATTTATACAGGTGTCCAGCTGAGACCTTCAGAGCTAATGCAGTAGCAGACAATTTCATTATACATCTTCTCACACAGACAATTGGTCTTCATAAAAATCCTACAAAGAAGAGGCTATTATGACTCCCACATGAGGAATCTGAGACCCAGAAAAGTTAAGTAACTTGTACAGTCACAGAGCTGCTGAGTGATAGCTAGGATTCATTCCCAAGCAGTCTGTCTTAGAGATCTGTGTCCTGCTATGTTTTTTAGCATAGTATTTACTATATGTTATATTATATATTATATAATATACTATGTTACATGTGTTGTGTTACATACTATATTATATATATAATATATATTTTACTATGCTGTTTTTAAAAGATGATGAATTGTATAGACTGTCAGCGGTTCTAATTTGATTAAGAATTGGATACATTTTCAGCACTTCATTCTAGTAGTCTAAGGTGGTCTTTTTTTTTTTTAAACCATGGCTTAGCGATTGGAATGTGATATTTACTTCCAGATCTTTAATATATTTGTGATTGAAGCCATGATGGTTGTTGTGAATTTTTCTCTTCAAGAGGCATCTCATGTCAACCTCAGTTGTGATTTGGTTAAATCCACAAAGAGCTTGAAGTAGGAACCAAGACGGATGGCAGCACTTGGGAAATGTGTTCCACAGGGAGAGGGTGACAGTTCTCAGGAAGTGCTCTGAGTTTGATGGGTGATTGAGAAAGGACCAGGAGAAGAAGAGACATTACCAAGATCAGCCCATGAGAGGGGAAAGCAGTGGTCTCATCTCTAAGAGTGGAGCACAGGTTAAAGCTTGTGACAGAGGCTCCATAAACCACACTGGCTTTGGGACCAAACTTGGACAACCTTTGGGGCATCTTGAAGTTCTCCATTTTCATGGGTGTGCTTCAAATATGATATATGTGGATATTCTTTTCTTAGTGTTAAAATTTCTCCATAACAACATAATAATAGGCGATAATAGCAGCATGCATGACAGACTCTACTGTTTCCAGGGATGTGCACCTAGGGATAACAAGACCATGGATAAGAGTTTAAGTCAATTAGCTTTATTATTGTGTCATTATTATTTATTAATATTATTATTTCTAGTTGGAGTCTCAATTTAACCCTTGACCTTGTAAACAGAAATTTACAATATGTGATTCAAACAAGGATTTTTGCTTGGCAATAGCTGTGATATTTGGGTCAAGGTATTTACACTCTGAGTATCCAAGACATGAATTTTTTGGAAAAGAGTATTAGCTGTAGCTTCTAGAAAAAAGAAAAAGAAAAGAAAAAAAATATTTTCCTTGAAAAACTAATGTATCTCATAGTGACCAAACCTAGACTCCGGCCTTATTAACCCTGGTATAATGAAAGTCACCCAATTCCTTTCACATGTTGCAAACTGGCACTTTCACTCCAGAATTAGACAATATAGCCTGGAAATGTGTTTAGTGTGCACTGGTAGTATTTTAAGTGAAATCAAGGTAACATGAAACAATTGAGTGATTTCTCATAAAAACTCTGGATTTCCAACCTCTAGAGAAACTCTGGGACAAAAGGTTTCATTTCCATATGACAGTCTTCCACAGATCCTTTTAAGTGTGGCAAGTCTTCCATCACTTCCTATTGTATCCTGAACAGTGAGATAGCATGGTAAATGCCATGTCATTGGTTTCTGCATGGTAATTTTTTTAAGAGCAGAGAAAATTATCTCTGTACCCATGTCTTTATTAAAAGTGGGAAAATAAAAATGCCAAGACTGTGAGTTTTAAGAAAAATGGTAGAGAGCCCATTTCTTTGTGAAAGTTAGTGCTAGATCCATGTTTGATATGCAGAGTATATCTGTGTTTAAAAGAAACAAAACAAAATGATAAAATAATATTATGAAACATCCATCATAAAGAACTACACAGGTATAAAAAATTATGCATGATGAAACAATTGGTGATCTGTTAAAATGGACTGAAATTTTAAAAGCATTTGTTTTGGATGTGAGCAAAATAACTGATGCTTCTGTGGAATTAGTTATGCATTAGGGGAAATAACTTGTCTGGGTAATTGCTTTTTACAGATGACAGGTTTATTAAATAGTCTATTGAGTGTAGCAGAAATCATGTGTTCTGAACAGAAACAAGTTTTACAAACAGAAGTCTTGCTGGAAATAATGTTGCTTGGCATGCTGAAGGACTGCTATTTTACTATATAATTTACATGGAAAAAGTTATTTGTGGCATCTGCTCAAAGCACAGATTGATTTCTATCTATCTATCTATCTATCTATCTATCTATCATCTGTCTATGTATCTATCTGTCTATGTAGTACCAACCAGTTAATTCTATTTGTTCTCGGTATTGATAATTTTGATTTTATGGAGAACTTTTGGATATAGTTCTCCTGATGGCATATTACCAGGAAATGAGCTACCTTACTGAGAGTTGAACAGCTTATTGTAGACTAGTCAAAACTGGTAAGACATTAGAAAACTAACATACTGGGTGGTAACCTTTTTCAAGAATGTAGAATTTTAGTTCATGTAGTACATTATGAACTAGTTTTTGTTTGTCTGTTTTGGTTAAAAAGTTAACACTAGATGACGTTATGAACATTGCAATTAACTCCATCAACTCAATAAGCTCCCATTGCTTGAGTCAAGATGAGATTTCTGGATGAACTGGACATGCAGTACTACACGGTTTTCATGGCTTCATATGACAAAGTGCTGAGGAGAAGTTTAACTGCTCAAAACATCGACTTATTCATGGGTTCATGACTCCGTTAAAGATTTGGCCATTTAAGTTGCCAGTACAACTCTTCCAATCACTGGATAGCTATCAAAATGCATGATTTCACTGCTCCAGTAATCCTGAAAGTAGGTATTTGCAGATGCCATTTGGGAAGGAATAACCTGGCCCACCTTTATATGCTAAAATAAGTTTCCCAAATGAAACAGAACCACATTCTTCACACCATGGTTTTGAAGGCTGATGTTTAAAAAGATTTCTCTGGTTGATGTTAAACTGCAAGTAAATTTAATTAATTTTGCTCAATTTCTCTTTCTTAATATTTCCAATTGTAAAGGAAGAATTGGATATTACTGAAATACAGAATAATAAAATCATAAGTACTGGAATCTAAAAATGATGACTTTGGGACACTGTAATTCTATTTTCCAAGATGGAATTACCTAAAGTATAAGAAGCACAGGTGTATCCAGCCTTGGCAGTACCTGTGTTTGGGAAGAGTTGTTTTCTATTATGGAAAGCAATAAAAGTAAATATCACACTCAGCTAGAGGAACCATGACTGAACTTGGTCTTGCACATTGTAAACTGAAATGTAAAGCCTGCCGTTGACATCTTGTGTAGAAGAAAAAGTTTCAGATTTTTAGTTTCAGATCAAGTTCTAGTAACTTACAATATAAAAATGTAGTAATGCGATGTTTCTATTTTTAGAGCATATAGTTAAAAGTTTTTGACTTTAAAGTTATTTTCAGTATCAATCCTGTTTGTATTATGTTAAGTATTTTTCTCTCCATTCAGTAAAAATGAATGGCAGATGATTCTATTTCTGGCAGATGCTGGCTTTCCTCCTGGTGTGTGTCACTCATTTACATTACCTGCCTCACCCCTGTAGGCATTTGAGTTTGTGTTCCCTGATACAGATGTTAATTAAAGCACAAAATCATGAAGAGAAAGAGTATGCAGAACAAGAAGAAAGGAGGGACCAACAGAGAACTCATTAAAATGCTCACATAGGGGCAGAGTAAGAGAACTGGGTCACCTGAGAATCAGGAAAATGTGGGACTACAGAGTTTGACAGAAGACACTGTTGGCAGAGGTGATCCGCCATGAGCCCTGAGCATCCTTGTATGCTCCTGCTGGCTACATCAAAAATGCAAGGGCCTGAACGTGCTTTCCCAGGGCCACTTCACAGCCTTGTGTTTGTAGAAAGCAATCTCAAAAGATGAAGTAATGTCTCCCTTCCCCACTGACAAAGAGTAAGCTTGCTTGTGGCTCACTATAAAATCAGCGGATTCTCCACGCTCAGCGTACCTTGGTTGTGATGCAAACTCACTGTGTGCATGGCATATACATGGGACCCACCTGTGTTGTCCCTGTGGTTCTTGGGAGGCAAGAAAAACTGACACAAACATACTGACTCTGGCTACTGCTGTGCTGTGAGTAATAAAGTACTTTTTCTCCGACCCAGAAATCTCATGTCTTTTCTAAGCATTCATTTAACAGTAACAGTCAGCTTGAAAGTAGGACAAAATCTCAGCTCTTTCACAGTCCTTACAGACACTCATTCAAGAAGGGAGGTACCAGCATTGCCAAGAGTTCAAGAAAGGTAAATACTGAAAATGGTCTATTGGTCCTTGATAAACTTGGCAAAGAACAGTATCCATGGAGTGCTGAGGTCTGAAAATATGAGTCTAAACTATTTCAAAAGTTTGGCTATAAATGGGAGTACAGAGGGTAAATGCCAAAAGAAGAAATAGGATCAAAGGAGAATTCTAATTTCTGGCAGTGATTTTTCAGTTATTTCATTTTGCCCCCCTCCCCTAATTTTGTTTGTGATTCCTGGTAAGACTGTTGATGGTTGTGCAAGTGTGTCCTGTAGTATAATTCCAAGGGGTACCATTTACTTTCTAGTTATAGCATAATTGTAGGGTTATTTTTTATTTTTTATTTACTTATTTTTTGCGGTACGTGGGCCTCTCACTGTTGCGGCCTCTCCCGTTGCGGAGCACAGGCTCCGGACGTGCAGGCTCAGCGGCCATGGCTCACGGGCCCAGCCGCTCCGCGGCATGTGGGATCTTCCCAGACCGGGGCACGAACCCGTGTCCCCTGCATCGGCAGGTGGACTCTCAACCACTGCGACACCAGGGAAGCCCAGTAGGGTTATTATAATAGCTCTCTGGAGAGAGGCAGTATATTGATTTGAGGAAGGAATGTTCTTTGGATCTGTGGCAAAGCTGCCTCAGGGGACACTCAGGAGGAATCTGTCCCTGAGTAAACCAACCCCAGACTATACAGATGACTACCTTACTTGCACTCAAAATTCTCACTGTGAGTCAGCTAAGTACCAGGATTAGTACTGGGTGACGATACATGGGTGTAGAAAGTACAGTTGCAGACCTCAAAGTTCCAGAAGCCTTTCAGGGAGAGACAGATAGATGCTGACTAAGCTGAGACATGAACAATGAAGAGCTATTAGCCACCAAAGTAGGGGAGAGAGGGTTTGGAGAAGTGTGAATAGTTTGTGTAAAGACTCTGAGTCAGAATGATGCATGCAGGAGGGGTTCAGGAGCAGAGAGGTGAAGCTTCAAATAGCATCCTTTATCCCAGGAGGCCCCTGCTGCTTAGGTTGGAAGGGCATAATTCACAACAGAACTTAAATATGCCTTTAGAGGCTAAGAACAAAACAAAAACCTGCAGTAGTACCAGAAAGAAGGAAACAAGTATGCTTTTTTTCCCTAGTCATTAGGCAATTAAATAAAAGCCAGAGAAGCTCCAAGTGGTTCCTTTTCATTTATCTCATGTTTTCCCTTGCATTTTGTCCTCAATTGATTTTCCAATGAAATATGGTTTATCCTACAGCTGAAATATGCCTGTGTCCAGAAACTTCAAAGACTGTGATCCCAGTGCTCACAGCTGACCTCGTCATCATCCAGAGGTCGCATCCTTTTTGCACCTTCCATTCTTGTATCTCTCCCGTGGGTCTCACCTTGACACAAGGTAATTCATTTCCTAGAAAATGATAATTTGTGTCTCTTGGAAGTTTATCCTTTTTAAAAAAGGTTATCCAAGGGGACTCTCTGTCCCCTTAAAACCACAGTCAACCTGTTTGAATCTGCCCATGCAAAGTTCCCCTTCACCTTCCAGAGAAAATACCTTCCAGGCCAGCTGGTGCCACCCTGAGTCCCACGTTGTGTGGAAGCAGTAGACTCAGATCCCAGGGCTGTGATGAGCACACCATTTCTAGTTTCTAGGTTGCACATTGCTCTGACAGGGACAAATCACACTCATTTCTGCACTCTTGCAAAAGAGAGCATGTTTCTTGGCGAGTAGAGCTGTCTGGAGCAACAGGTTGGTCCATTCTTCCATGATGAATCCTCATGATAACACAAACCAACCAGAGAAGATAATCTCTTACAATTCACCCCTTGTTTTTAGCACCCATTTAAACAAAGCCAGGAAATCGAAGGGATAATATTTCAGAGACTGTAAATGTGTTTTTGATATACTATCCTGCCTATTAAACACCTTTCATTTCTTTATTCATGTGTCCTGCTTCACTGAGCTTACTCCTTATTGCAAACATATCCAGGATTGCCCTTCTTCACCTAATTTGAAAATGCAGGGCCATGGATGTGATTTCAAAAGCACAAACCACAGAATGTGTGCTGAAAGACCCCACAACCTTGGCCTCAGGGCTGAAGATTCTTCTGCTTCTCTCTTTTAGCATGGGAGTTAAAAAACTAAGAAATGGGGGGAGTATTTGCCTTTTATATTTGTGCACTACCGAGGCTCAATTATTTGAATCCCGTTGACTCAAGGATACCTGTGGAAATATTGATGGACCTTCCCAATCACAGTAAAAATGGATCTATTCTTAAAATCATAATGAAATAAACTTGATCGAAGCTAAATATCCAGCTTACAAAGCTAAACATAGTTTACAAAATATAAAATTCTATACAACTGCACATGTGGAACTAGAAATCTGGGAGAGGGAAGGTACTTCACTACATATGCTCCAATTAAGTCATCTTGTCTTAGTGTTGATAGGCCTTCCTGGGGACTGAACCAGCCATCAGACAGGTAGACGTCAGAGAGACAGACCGTCATTCCGTCATCTGTCATGTAACTAAGTGATTTGATTCCAATCAGGGCTCCAGGCCTTCAAATTAACACTTAGACATTTATTCTTGTCTCTGTTTTGTATACTGGGAGACAGGTAAGGTTTCATTTGAAAAAAAAGAGTCTTGCTGCTTAAAAAATGACACTGAAATAGGGCACATTCAAAGACTGTATTTGAATTATTTACAAATATACGTGCTTAATCACTGAAATTGCAGAATGTGTTATTAAATATATAAGGAGACAGAAATCTGCATTTCTCTTTGGGACCAAACAAATTTTAAAAGTGTTAACTAAAGCAGGTTGGAATAGATTGACACTAATATTTTGAGCACCTTAAAATTTTAAGTTCAGAGGTTGTTCAGTTATCTTTAGAATATGTATGTTATTGTTTAGAGTTTCAAAGATTTTTCTTTCACTTGTAGCATTTCATATTTTATTCCTTGGTATTATTTATTTATCTATCTATTTATTTATTTATTTTTGGCTGTGTTGGGTTTTCATTTCTGTGCGAGGGCTTTCTCTAGTTGTGGCAAGTGGGGGCCACTCTTCATCGCAGTGCACAGGTCTCTCACTGTTGCGGCCTCTCTTGTTGCGGAGCACAGGCTCCAGACGCACAGGCTCAGTAGTTGTGGCTCATGGACCCAGTTGATCAGCGGCATGTGGGATCTTCCCAGACCAGGGCTCGAACCAATGTCCCCTGCATTGGCAGGCGGACTCTCAACCACTGTGTCACCAGGGAAGCCCCTTCCTTTGTATTTTAATAATACTAAGAGTTTCATTTTTGATGAAAATCAAATGCCAGATAATTAGGAAGCGATTGAGTTCTGGTTTTAAAATCATGGAACTAATACCTACCCTTCTCAAACTTTTCTAAAATATATCAGAGGATGAACACTCCCAAACTCATTCTATGAGGCCACCATCACCCTGATACCAAAACCAGACAAAGATGTCACAAAGAAAGAAAACTACAGGCCAATATCACTCATAAACATATATGCAAAAATCCTCAACAAAATACTAGCAAACAGAATCCAACAGCACATTAAAAGGATCATACACCATGATCAAGGTGGCTTTATCCAAAGAATGCAAGGATTCTCCAATATACGAAAATCAATCAATGTGATAAACCATATTAACAAATTAAAGGAGAAAAACCATATGATCATCTCAATAGATGCAGAAAAAGCTTTTGACAAAATTTAACACCCATTTACAATAAAAACCCTCCAGAAAGTAGGTATAGAGTAAACTTATCTCAAAATAATAAAGGCCATATATGACAAACCCAAAGCCAACATCATTCTCAATGGTGAAAAACTGAAACCATTTCCTCTAAGATCAGGAACAAGACAAGGTTGTCCACTCTCACCACTATAATTCAACATAGGTTTGGAAGTTTTAGCCACAGCAATCAGAGAAGAAAAAGAGATAAAAGGAATCCAAATCAGAAAAGAAGAAGTAAAGCTGTCACTGTTTGCAAGTGACGTGATCTATACATAGAGAATCCTAAAGATGCTACCAGAAAACTACTAGAGTTAATCAATGAATTTGGTAAAGTACCAGGATACAAAATTAATGCATAGAAATCTCTTGAATTCCTATATGCTAATGATGAAAAATCTGAAAGAGAAATTAAGGAAACACTCCCATTTACCACTGCAACAAAAAGAATAAAATACCTAGGAATAAATCTACTTAAGGAGACAAAAGACCTGTATGCAGAAAACTATAAGACAGTGATGAAAAAAATTGAAGATGATACAAACAGAGGGAGAGATGGACCATGTTCTTGGATTGGAAGAATCAACATTGCGAAAATGACTATACTACCCAAAGCAATCTACAGATTCAATGCTATCCCCGTCAAATTACCAAGGGCATTTTTCACAGAACTAGAACAAAAAAATTCACAATTTGTATGGAAATACAAAAGACCCTGAATAGCAAAAGCAATCTTGAGAAAGAAAAACAGAGCTGCAGGAATCAGGCTCCTGACTTCAGACTATACTACAAAGCTACAGTCATCAAGACAGTATGGTACTGGCACAAAAAACAGAAATATAGATCAATGGAACAGGATAGAAAGCCCATGCACATATGGTCATCTTATCTTTGATAAAGGAGGCAAGAATATGTAATGGAGAAAAGACAGCCTCTTCAATAAGTGCTGATGGGAAAACTGGACAGCTACATGTAAAAGAATGAAATGAGAACACTCCCTAACACCATACACACACAAAAAAACCTCAAAATGGATTAAAGACCTAAATGTAAGGCCAGACACTATCAAACTCTTAGAGGAAAACATAGGCAGAACACTCTGTGACATAAATCACAGCAAAATCTTTTTGACCCACCTCCTAGAGAAATGGAAATAAAAACAAAAATAAACACATGGGACCTAATGAAACTTCAAAGCTTTTGCACAACAAAGGAAACCATAAGCAAGACAAAAAGACAACCTTCAGATGGGAGAAAATATTTGCAAATGAAGCAACTGACAAAAGATTAATCTCCAGAATATACAAGCAGATCATGCAGCTCAATATCACAAAAACAAACAACCTAATCCAAAAATGGGCAAAAGACCTAAATAGACATTTCTCCAACGAAGATATACAAATTGCTAACAAACACATGAAAGAATGCTCAACATCACTAATCATTAGAGAAATGCAAATTAGAACTACAATGAGGTATCACCTCACACCAGTCAGAATGGCCATCATCAAGAAAATCGACAGGGCTTCCCTGGTGGCACAGTGGTTGAGAATCTGTCTGCCAATGCAGGGGACACGGGTTTGAGCCTTGGTCTGGGAGGATCCCACATGCCGTGGAGCAACTGGGCCCATGAGCCACAATTACTGAGCCTGAGCGTCTGGAGCCTGTGCTCTGCAACAAGAGAGACCGCGATAGTGAGAGAGAGGTCTGCACACCGTGATGAAGGGTGCCTCCCCCTTGCCACAACTAGTGAAAGCCCTCACACAGAAACGAAGACCCAACACAGCCATAAATAAATAAATAAATAAATTAATTAAAAAAATTGACAAACAATAAATGCTGAAGAGGGTGTGGAGAAAAGGGAAACCTCTTGCACTTTTGGTGGGAATGTAAATTTATATAACCACTATGGAGAACAGTATGGAGGTTCCTTAACATCTAAAAGTAGAATTACCAAATGACCCAGCAATCCCACTACTGGGCATATACCTTGAGAAAGCCATAATTCAAAAAGAGACATGTACCACAATGTTCATTGCAGCACTATTTACAATAGCCAGGACATGGAAGTAACCTAAGTGTCCATCGACAGATGAATAGATAAAGAAATTGTGGCACATATATACAGTGGAATATTAGCCATAAAAAGAAATGAAATTGAGTTATTTGTAGTGAGGTGGATGGGCCTGGAGTCTGTCATACAGAGTGAAGTAAGTCAGAAAGAGAAAATCAAATACCGTATGCTAACACATATATATGGAATCTAAAAAACAAAAAAAGTTCTGAAGAACCTAGGAGCAGGACAGGAATAAATGCACAGATGTAGAGAATGGACTTGAGGACACAGGGAAGGAGAAAGGTAAGCTGGGACGAAGTGAGAGAATAGGAAGGACATATATACGCTATCAAATGTAAAATAGCTAGCTAGTGGGAAGAAGCTGCATAACTCAGGGAGGTCAGCCCAGTGCTTTGTGACCACCTAGAGGGGTGGGATAGAGAGGTTGGGAGGGGGATGCAAGAGGGAGGAGATATGGGGATATATGTGTATGTATAGCTGATTCACTTTGTCATAAAGCAGAAACTAACACACCATATTAAAGCAATTATACTCCAATAAAGATGTTTTTAAAAAAATCATGGAACTCCTATAGTCCTGTCTTTCAAAAATGCACTAGGATCTTTCTTTAATATAAATATTAAACCTGGTTTATGATTATATGTATTTACTTTTGGTCATATTTCTGCACTTGACTAGAATTCTCTTTCCTGCCTTCTTTGTTCAGTTAAAGTTTTCCTATTTTTCATGCTATAACTTAAAGACAAAATCACATTTTCTCAGAAATCTACTTTGGATGTTTAGTTATTTCCATCACCTTCTCTGACCAGAAATAACTCTTGCCTATCCTGTGATCCCACCTTCCTTCATCTATATCTTTAGTGCTAAGATATCACACTGAAGTAGAGTTGAGAAAATCTAAACTTTCCCCCAGCTCTGTGGAGTGCCTGGTAGACATGACTTACTTAGCTTTATTTAATTTATTTTAAAAATGTTTTAATTTATGTTCTATAGGTAACATAGTCATTATAATAAATGAAACAAAAAAATAATAAGAGGTATGTAAGGGTAAAACTGATCATTTCTACCGTCTCTCACCTCTTCCTCCAATACCCACCAGTGTGGTAATCAATTTTACTAGCTTAATGTATGTCCTTCTACATTTCTCCAAGCAAATCTTTATCTATGTATCTACATGTCTAAAGATACAGATCTCTCTCCATCTCTATCTCTACATTATCTTTATCTATCAATATGTATATGTATGTACATACAGATATAAGGATTTTGTTTTGCAACAATAGAATTTAACTATAAATGTTATAACATGCTTTGTCTCATGGACACCCATATATCTAACTTTATATATATATATTTTCTAGTGTTGCATACACACTCTAGAGTTTTCAATAAACACGATCATAATACATGCTGGGTTTTCCATCTGCAACATGTAAAGTGTATTTTTGCAGGGAGGTAATATGCTGAGGCAAAGTGCAATCTCTATTATATTCTTTTCCTTTCTACTGAATTTACCCTACTCCTTTCACTGTCATTTCCGTGTGAAATCCCTATTCTTTGATCTTAGGATGAGAACTTAGCATATAACATATATTCGTGTGTGTGTGTGTGTGTGTGTGTGTATTTATGTAAGGGGGATTTGGACATTGCTTTATAAAAATGAGATCATATTATAAACCTTTCTTTGCATTTGTCTTTTCTCATTCAACAATACATTTTGGTAATCACTCCCAGCATAGTGATAAAGCCCTAGCTCGTTCTTCAAAATGACTGCATTCTAGCCTGTGAGCCTGGGTAGCATAATTTATCCAACCATTCTCTCATTAATGGGAATTTTCTTCCAGGTTTGTTGGTTTGTTTCTTTCTCTTGTTGCCACTATGAAGAAATGCCATATTAAAGATTCTCATTTTCAGTTACTTTTATGGGTTCAATACAAAAAATGGGATTTTGGGGTTGAACAGCACATATGTAATATAAATTTTAACAAATGTTTTGGTTTACTATTTAAATGGGTTAGAACAATTTAAATATCCATCAGCAATATGTGAGAGCATCCCTTTCCTTGCATACATCTCAGTAATATATGTATATTGCTCTTTTAAACTTTTGCTTTTATCATTAAGTATCATAAATTGGAACATGCTTCCTTGGTGAAGTGCATGGTCTCCCTTGTTCTTTTTTTTTTTTTCCCTTTACAGTCTGCTTTTTAATGGAAGAATTCAGCTCACATACACTTAGTTTGCCATTTCATCTTTTATTAATCTTTCCAGTAGCTTGGTGAATCTTCAATCTGTAGATTCAGGTCTTTCTAAAATTCAGGTAAAGATTTCTTATTTAATTATTTAATTATTGTTTTCCTTTCATGTTCTTTTTTCTCCTTCAGAAGCTTCTGTCATTCTCATGTTAGATTTCCTAGGTCTCTTGTATGCTTTTATATTCTAAAATTAGTGATTTGAGACATTTCTTTTGCTTTATCTCCTAGACTACAAATTTGAATCTCTATAGTGACTGTCTTCCATTCAACCTAACTCTTGAATGTTTAGCTATAAATGTTGGTTTTCAGTTTTAAGAATTCATTTTTGTGTTGTTAGTAGGTTTCTTTAAGTGCTCTGTACTTGAAGCCCAAGCCAGTCTAGAAACCCCAGCATCTGCCCCCATCAACAGAGACAGCTCTGTTGGAGTGAGAGTTGGGTGAGAAAGCTACATGGTACTCCTTAAACTACCTCTTCCAGGAATATTCTGATTTTTATTCATCGTTAGATTGTCAGTCCCTTGCATTATACCTAGTATAGAGAAAGTACCTTATTGACATGTATTAAATTTATTTAAAACAATTTCCTAATGTTTAATTACCATAACCATCAGAGTTCTTGTTTATAAACAACTGAAATGGATTTTGGCTAACATGAACAGAAAAATATTTATTGCATGGATATTAGTAACTCATAGAACCAGAAGGAAGAAGTTCTGATGAATCAAGCCCGGAAAATAGACAGGAGCCACAGGAAGCTAAATGGCTGGATCCACTCCATGGGATGACTGATTAGGTGCTATTGCCACTGTCACATTGGTAGTTGTGACTTGCACTATTGCCACTCAATACTGAGTGTCACAAGCACAGAATGAGTTCTGAACTGCCACCACCTTGTGTCCCAGTTGTGACCAGAAATGTGTGATTGCCTAAGCTTCAGTCAGATGCTTGTGCATTTGCTGGAGAGTGAGTACCTCTCTGTCCTTTTCACCTTCTAAAGGAACTGAACACAATAGATTCCCTAAATATAGGAAGAAATTTCATATGTTAAGCTGCCAAAGAATCTCCAATAGCAGTGTGATAGTTAATTTTATGTGTCAACTTGACTGAACCATGAGAGCTAGTTAAATTTTATTTCTGGATGTGTCTGTGAGGGTGTTTCTGGAAGGGATTAGCAACTTTCAAGTATATGATACAGTATTGTTAACTATATTCATCATGATGTATATTAGATCTCCAGAATTTATTCATCTTATATCTGGAAATTGGTACCCTTTGACCATCTTCACCCATCTCCCCACCTCTAGGAACTACAAGTTTATTCTCTGTTTCTATTTTTTTGTGTGTGTGTGTTTTTTTTTTAGATTCTACAAATAAGTGAGATCACACAGTATTTACCTTTTCTGTCTGTCTTATTTCACTGAGCATAATTCCCTCAAGTTTTATTTAGGTTATTGCAGATGGAAGGATTTCCTTGTTTTATTATGGCTTAATAATGTTCTATTTTATATACACACACATACACAAACACACAACATACATTTTCTTTATTGATTTACCTATTGATGGACACATAGGTTGTTTCCATGTGTTGGTTGTTGTAAATAGTGCTGCAGTGGACCTGGGGGTCACATATTCTTCAAGATACTAATTTCATTTCCTTTGAATATATATATATATATATATATATATATATATATATATATCATGACCATGATATTTATATGACCATGACCATGACCATGGCTTTTGTGACTGCTGGTACGTTGTGATTAACAGGCTACAGTAAAATGGGATGGCAAATTAATGTTTACAGAACTAAAAATACAATTAGTAATTACAGCTTTGAGAAAAACAAAAGCTAGATTTATGCAGGAAGCAATATTGTTCTCCTAAAAGATGCCAGATTACTCTTCAGAGGGAAAAGAAAAGGCAATATTTCTGTCTGATTCTCAGATGTAAGTCAGGAGAAAATGTTATGAAACATGTAATTTCTTAGGACACTTCGAGTAGTTAAATTGGAAACCACTAAGAAGTAAGGCACGAAAAGGCTACACTAAAATGAAACAAGAATAAGCGAGTTTGCGGGAAACAGTCATAGAAATGTCATTTTGATAAAAATTTCAAAACATTTCATGGTTTTAAGTAATGGGAAGCAGAGATCAATGAATTAAAGTCTTGATGGTGAAAAGTAATATCCTTCAAATACTTGATATATAACAGACCTGAGAGACTCCTCAGATAGAACAGAAATAGTCTTGTTTTTATCCATACTAAACCAATAATGCAAAGAAGCAGTATTTATCTTGCAAAAGTCTTTGCTGCATTTACTCACCTCTTCTGTGGTGGTGGGGAAGCAGCCGTAGACAATACATAAAAGAATGGATGCGACTGTGTCCCAATAAAATTATTTACAAAAACAGACAGTGGGCCAGATTTGGCTTGAGAACTGTATTTTGTCAATTGCTTCTCTAGAAAATTAAGGATATGAAACCATAAGACTTTACTTTCCCAGTTAATTGTTGCTTGGCAAATGTAATTGGAAGACCTGATTTCAGGCAATAACTCCGTCACTTTATGTTCCTGGACAAACACTTAACCTTTCAACACTCACGCACCTCTCTTTAGTTATAATACCTACTCTGGCTATTTCATAGGATTTCTGTAAAAACTCAGTGAAATATTATTATTTGCCCATTTCATCTTGCATGGGCAGCGTGTATTATTAATGGCTTCCTGGCATTGATAATTAGTATTAAAAATTAAAAAAAATTAAAGAAGAGATGACGTTTATAATAGTAGGACTACAAATAAAAAGGCAAGTAAATGTCTGCACAGCTGATTTGAAAGGGGTTTAAAGCCTGTATGAATTTTTCCCATAACCATCAACACACTAAGAAAATGTCAGTCTTTGACCTATGGGGGTGGGATAGGGAGGATGGGAGGGAGGCTCAAGAGGGAGGGGATATGGGGACATGTGTATGCATATGGCTGATTCGCTTTGTTGTACAACAGAAAATAACACAGTATAGTGAAGCAATTATACTCCAATAAAGATCTATTAAAAAATTTAAAAATAACTAAAATAAAATAAAAAGAGAAAACATCAGTCTGTTAGCATCACATTTTAAAAATATTCATACATAAATATTATTAATTATAAGCTACTCATATTTTTGGTTTTGTTTTCACACAAATGATGTGATGTAAATTTTCATGCACCATAGGAATTCATATTTTTGTGTCATCTGAAATGTCTTGTGGGGCTTCATTTTAGGCAGTTTCTAAAATGTTCACCATTGATTAGTTGTGAAAAGTGCTTTCATAAACTAAAAACCCAAGTGGACTTTGCCTAAGCAAATCAATTCTCCCTTCAGTTTCCAGGCACATGAACAGTCCAATTCTTTGCTTTCCTACTTTCGAATAACTTCTCTTTAGATCAAAGAGATCTCTGTCCATATGAAGAGTGAGAAAGTGTTGTGATGGATAGAGGAAAGAGGGCATCTTTAAGACAAACTTACTGAAGGAAAAAAAAAATAGTTAGTAAAATTGAGTTGTCATAAGAATAGCTCAAAGCCTGTGACACTGATTGATGAATTCCCTTTGTAGTTACTAACGTAAACCAAATATACACCCCTAGTTCTTTGCCTCTTAAGAAATTCAGACAGAATGTGCTTTCACAGACTAAAACATTAGAACAACAACACTCTGCTGAGTTAACAGAACACCACACTGAAGGTGAGTGTAAAAAAATAAAGGTAAGAAAATTATGCTGCTTTCACTAATCAAGCAAAATATCACTTTCTTCCAACACTGGACTGTCAAGAACAATGAATAAACATTTGAAAAGAGGCTTCAAAATTGGAAGGAACCTTTGAGGTCACATAGGCCAAGTCACTTGAGAATTTGTTGTGATAAGTAAAGTATGGCCCTTAATTTTAATATCAGTTTTTTTTTAGCCTGCACCAGCCTCATATTATTAATGTTATTAGATGAAAATTGCAGTGACCAGAGAATTTTCTTTGATACAGATATATCTATCCATGAATTTCTGGTTGAAAATATACAAAATTCTGGTGATTTCAAGGATACATGACTAAATTCTCTTGTAGGTTGATAATATAATTTATTGGAACAAATGAGTGACATAAATAGACAACTGGGTTTGCTATGCAGTTAGTACTAGAGAGAATGACTCAGTTTTAGCTATTTGACATTTATCATCCTTTGCCAGACCTCATTTAATGTCTAAGTAGCTTCCAGTCAACAACTATATTGTGAATCAATTCATGCAGTATTAAGTGGAACATTTTACAATCTATTTTGTGGGCTGATGATGAAATTATATTCCTTAAAGTTGAAAAATCAATGCTATTTAACAAGTTTTTAATGGCTAGCTTGACCTTGAGTGACACCTTTTAAATGTTTTCAGAATAAAATCAACAAAAACATCTCCTGAAGTTGGACTCCATAGATGATAAGAAACTCGTATTTTTCCCTGAGGAAAATCTTGGCTCTCTCCCCAAACATTCACTTGCCAACTTTACACAAAAATGAGATGCTCTTCCTTAGGGACATTAGATGCCTTAACTTTCATAAAGAATGTCAGCTCTACCCTCAACAAGGCTGAATGTTAAAGGATATAAAACAACCTTTAATTGGCTACATGAAACACCTCCCTGGGTCACAAATTCAAACACCTCCAAGGGCCAGGCAGGTAACATAGAAATGGTAGTGAGTTCCAGGTCTGGGATGACAGCATGAAGAGCTCTGTGGACCAACTCCCCAGTGAAAGAAGCAAAGCTGGAAAAAAAACCTATAAAAACAAATGTTTTAATTCTCTAGAAATTGTCCTAAGAACATACAGAAAATGAAATATTTTTAAGAAAATCTACTAAAACTCAGAACAGAGAGAGAGAGTCTGTGGCATTTACACCACACCCCACTTTCTCCTTTACCCTGCCTCTCCTTCCACAGTTCAACTTGATAGAGGCTCCGTTTGGGCCTCCTCTCCCCTCAGCTCCCAAACAAGGGTTACTGTATCTCACTGAGAGTCAGAAACTGCTGGCATTTCTCATCCCCTCCAACTCCAAATAGAAGAGGTTAAATTCCCGGTGAGTGAAACCAAGAAGTTGGGGGGCTTATTTCCTCTACCTGGGCCCTGCCCAGGCGCTACTCACATGTAGAAGGCTGAGAATACTAGGTCCATGAACACCCTCACTCTAGCTTCTTGTAGAGTAGAGGTTCTAACTGGGAGAGGAAAGCCAAGAATATCAGAGGCTACTGCCCCAACCAGTCCCTGAGTGGCCACTTAGAGAGTCTGCCCAGAAGGAGAGGTAGTCTATAAGAAAAGAGAGCTCAGAAGCTTTCCCCCAAAGAACTGAGATTATTTAAGACAGTGTCTGGGGAAGTTCAAGCCTAAGGGCATCCTCAAAAAAATAGCTTCTATTAATTAAGAGCAACAAGTTAAACCTTAAGTCAGCTAGTTTACTAGAGAGAACTAGAAAGAGAGATATCTAAGAAGAACCCTCATAGGGTCAGAACAAAATTCAGAACTGATTTCAGAAAGTATACCTGCTCAAATTTAATTGCATCAGACTGCTGAGCAATTTATACTCCAGGGCATTTTTAGAAGCAATAGAGTAATCAACTGGCAAATAGTGGAGTCTGACAGGTAAGAAAGTAATACCAAATTAAACAGGCAGGCAGCTTAAAAGAAAGATCAGAGAAAGAGACAGTCAAAGAGAGACCTGCTAGGACGAGTGTCATCCTAGGTGACTGTGCAGAGGCCCAAGGCTGTGAATCTCTGAGGAGTGACACCAAAGACTTCACACTATGAGAAGGAAATAAACTTCACTAAGTAAATCCAGTCAAATAAAAAAAGAAAAACAACAACAAAATAAGCCTAGGAGAGTGGGGCAGTATCCAGAGTTTCTATGACATATTGTTTAAAATGTCCAGTTTTCTGTGCTTTTTAAGATGCAGAGAATTTTTGCACATATTTTTATATACCTCAGAAATTCTGGTAGAGTAGTTTGCACATCATAAGACCCAATGAATGCCAGCTCGAGCAGTAAGTGTAGGCACTGTCACTTGAGGTGACCAAAGGCTATGTTGCTTTAGTTGATGGTACAGACACACCAAACTTTAATGACATTTATACCTATGAATGATATAACTAGCTATATCTTAGATATAATCTGACAATATCTTATATACAAAATGTGACAAAGCTAAGGATCTTGGAACTTTTCAATAACTTAGTGTCTTCAGCATAGCTTAGTAATAAAAATCTTTTATGCCTCAAATAAAATAATCCTACAATAAAGAAATAGTACATTTTATTCCTTTTTAATAAAATTATTATATTTTATATGGTGGTATCTATCAGAATATTGAAAAAGTGCTGTACTCACTGTGCTAGGAGCTGGTGGATTTGGGCTTTAGACCTGGCCTTGCTATTAAGTTAATTTGTGGCTTTAAGCAATCTTCCTCCTTATTGTTATTTTGTTTTCTCACCTGAAAAGTGAATAGAGTGAGCAATATATCTTCCCAGGTTTATTCCAGCTCTTGGGTTCTGCAATTTCACCAGTGGAACTTTAGTCACTTAGTTTGGCAGAATAGGAGAACTCTAGTACATTCTGTTTGTTTAACATGTGATGTAAATACACTCACCAAGAGCTATTTTATTTTGGTGCTACCACTAGGCTCTGTCAAATCCATACTGTGATTGTGTTCCCAGTGTCAAATAGTACCAATGTCAAAGTGCTTCATCATTGGTCTGTCATTAGCATAGTACTTTAAAAACTAGGATAACAGTGGTGAATCATATTCATATTTCCTTGGAATTCATCTTCATTCAATTAAAAATTAGAGTCATGGTCTTGAATTAGATACTGAATTGACTCAGCAGTCCCTGGAGGAATTATATGACGCTGAGGGTGGTAGTAGGGGACTGGTAATGTAATTGTTTGTACCACTGGAATCTTAAAGTAAGTCTAGGAATTTGATGCTACAAAGGAATTCAGGAGAAAAAGATACCAAGATATCAGTGGCCTTTTAAGGTTGCTAAGGACTTCTTTGTTTTTTTGATTTTTGCTTTCTGTGTTTGCTTTAGATTTTTGCACATTAATTTTTAGAAGAAACATGTGGGGCATTAAACAATAAAATAGTGACAGTGGGGCTGAAAAGGCACAGCCAGAACTGAAAAATAAAAGCAACTTTTGATAACCAATTGGAAATGAAGCGTGAGGGAGAAAAATAAGATGAATGTGATTCGGAGGACTATAGCTTGGGAAAATGTGTAGATTACAAAACTATCAATAGAAATTTTGGGAGGAGGAACATATTTTTGGAATATACCCAAGTTATGTTGACTATGGCTATTTTTGAGATTTTCAGGTGCGTGTATCTAACAGGCACTTAGAAATAAGTCTGTAGTCCTGAGATGGTGGTCATTGGTATACAGATGTGGCTGAAGCCATGAGGTAAGGATGAATGATCCAGTGAGAGCTGTGAGCAAGAAAGGACAGGCTTTTGCAAAGACCTTTGGGAAAAGCCACATTTAAGTGCAAGGTTGTGGGGAGCAGAAGTCCAGGAATAAGACAAAGAAGAAATGATCCTAGAGGTAAGGAAATAATTAAAAGAGAGTATGAAGTTCCTGAAGCTATGGAAAAAATAGCCAGTCTTCAGAAGCTGGGTGGGGTATATGTTTAGTTAGTTCTGCTCAAAGCTAAGGAACATAAGCAGTGACAACACGTTAGTGGATTTGCTGTCACAAATAAGAGCAATTTTAGCAGAAATATAAGATAGCCAGATAGTAGCCAGATAGTAGAGACAATACACTTTTTGTTAGTTTTTAAGTCTGGTGGTCAAGAGAAGAAGGAACATAGGGTGAATGGTTTCACAGGGAGATAGGGTCAAAGGAAGTGTTTTGTTTGTTTTAATATTTGCTTTTTAAAGAGGATTAGGAGTAACATAAGTATTTATAAGGAAGGGGAGAAGTATATATGTAAATATATGTGTACATGTAAGAATGCTGTGGTGGAGAGTACTTTCATTAAGAATGATGACATTTGTTCTCTTTTAAGACAAAGCAATTTTGAAAGAATACAATATTGAAGTAATTGACAAACTAGCTATCAGTTCCCAGTGAAGTCAGTAATGCAGGAAATTATAGTAAGTCCCCCAGGAATTAATCTGAAAGAAATAATGCAATATTGTTTCCCCAATTGTCCTAAATAAGTAATGATTAAAAGTTGACAGAAAAGTTGAAATGACTGTTTTGTATAAACACAGATTGACTGAAAAGTCTGTAAGAATTTTTGAGGCAGCAGGCTGGTTCCAGGGCAACCTGGGGTACAGAAACAGAATGGGCAAAGGGACATAGGTGTTTGAAGAAGGGCAAGTATTCTAATGAACCCAGGGAAAGGGTGGTGAGAGAAATTGAGGGCTGACTGAGAGGTAAATTTGGAAAGGGCAGATGGTGGAGGATCTTGAACTGGATGTTTGGGTGCAAATGTACTTACAGGATTGATTTTTATCTTTTGGACCATTCTTTCTTTGTTAGGTCTTCATGGAGTCAATTGCTTACTTACCAGAACAACATTTCAACAGAAATATATATATATATATATAATGTGTATATAGTGTATATATGTAATGTGTATTTATATATATAATATATTTCAATAGAATACACACTATATATTTATATACACATATAAATAAATTGGTATAATTCATGTCCACTGTCCTTTATATTCCCAGTTAGGTAAGACTGTATTTTCTAAATCATCCTCTGAGAATCAGGCCACAGAGGGTGGTATTGTCTGCTTGTGGAGAGTGGTAACATTTTGGACAAGCTAATTCAGGTAGTGAGAAAGGAAGTTCTAGTAATGTACTTGGTCCTGGACTCATACAGTTTTTGAGCTGGAAAGCACTTGAGAGATTGTTTAGTGACAGGGATCCTAAATTCAAATGCACATAGAAGTTAGCAGGTAACAAGAATGAGGCCAGGTGGACACAAGATGAAATGACAGATGTCAGAAACGAGTCCCACCAGCTGATTCCATCTGATACGGGTGGTCTGTTTTGAAAGAAAATTTTAGTGCTGGCCAACATTTAGAAATCAGATTTCATGTAGAAAACTAGATTTCTGACTTATTTTGAAATATTAGAAGATCTTCAACCCAAGACCTGTATTAGCATTTGGAATCAAGGTGAATTGACATGCCTGCTCTTTTTAGCTTGTGGGGAAAAGTGTGGAAGGAAATAACCAGTGTCAAGAGTAGATCCATTAACTAGTAGAGTTAGGGAGCTTTTCTTTCTTATTGCTTTCAAATGTTCTGTTATGAAATTGCATTATATTTGATAAAAGAAAGAAAATAAGTTAAAAGTAAAAATAATACATCTCAGTCTAAAAATTGGTTGCCTGGGATGTCCAAGTGGTACTGAATTCTGTTTGGTGGTAGAAGCAATGGCCATAAATTAATTGATCTTGACCTACAGGCAGGTGTCCTGAACCGGCTTTGACTGTCTCATGAACCTTTCACTTTCAGTCCTTCCTCCTGGTGCACATGGCCTTTGATGAGAGCAACAAGAGGACTGGGATCTTTTGGGGGAAGCAGAGGCTGTTTCCTTTCCATGTCTGTGCAAGAGTGAGGTGGCAGCTCAGGTTGAAACACATGAATAGGAGGTACCTTAGGGGAGACTAGAGCTTAAAATTTCAGAAACTTGAGAGCAGCAGTTGCAACTGGCTGTGATGCTGCCCCTTGCCCACCTTCCCCAGCCAGGGGAAGTTGGTGATACCTGGAGACATTTTTGGTTGTTACAACCGGAGAGTAGGTGCTACTGGCATCTAGTGGGTAGAGGCCAGGGATGTTGCTAAATAGCCTACGATGAACAGGAAAGCCCCTGTGATAAAGAATTATCCAGCTTAATATGGCAATGGTACTGAAGGTTGAGAGACCCTCCCTAGAAGAATTCATTCCTGGGTACTTAGCCAAACTACCCTACCTACTGCTGACAGACTGTCTGCTTAACTGATTGTATACTATTAAATCAAGCCTGAGACATAACTTAGCAATGGGCAAAGTTTCCTTCACTCCTTTCAGTCAATTCAGATGCTTCTGGAAAGTACATTGAATGACTCCAGATAATCCAATTAAATTCCACCAACATCACAGATGCTATGGACCAGCTGACATGCCAGGTACTGTCTGGAATATACAGTGAGGGCTGTCTCTGGCCTTAAAAAGAGTGTAATATCCAAGGATGGAAGGGCAGGAATTCTGCTTGTAGCACTTTCTCATTTCCTAATAAAGGCCTAGGGTGAGCTTGTCTCATTGTTATAAAAGAGAGAAATTGTTCTCCAGAGGCTTGGAACTGAAAACAGACATCCTATGGTGGGCATTAGCCAGGCCCACTTTTGTATTTCTTCCTCTTATTTATTTATTTGTTTGTTTTTAAACTTGTCTCTAAGTTGTGAAAAAAAATTAACGCTATTACTTCTAACTAGTTTTCCTGGTACTTTGGAAAAATTGATTAAGAAAGACAAGTTAAACCAAACACATAATTCTGCTAAAAAAATATCGAAATTATGTAGTCAATATCCTTGAAGCTTAAAGGTATTTTAATGAGAAACACTGTTTATTGCTGTTGGTTTTTCTTGACTGATTGGCTTTCAACTCAAAGGAAATTTACTGTAATTGCAGAAATTGTATGAAAATTGAAACCCAAACCAAATCTGAGCTATTATAATGATGCATTCTTCTGTCAAAAGGAATTTTAAAAAATTTGAGGAATGGTTTGAACACCCAGGTTTAAAATTACACTCAGGTCTATTCATCTGTCTGTATATTTAGTGGCAAAAATACCACTATTATGTACTTGAAACTCGGCTTACATGCTTAACAAATAATCTCTTGCTTTTGAGGGGACCCCGAAGATAGAGATCCCTGTATGTGCACTTATCAGAACACCCCAGCTCTCAGTTATAAGCTCCTTTCTTCATCCACACATTCTTCCTGGTGTGACTGATCTTCTCTACTTTCTGAGGGTCACTCTGAAGACCCTCAAATCTCTTACCTCTCTCTCCCTGATCTTGCCAAAAACTCCCATTTGTAATACAACTATCAGGCTGGATTTCCACTTGGATGAGTAAGAGACACCCAGCATCACCCCCTCCTCCTACCTCCAACCGATTCCCCACCTCCCCAGTCTTCCCCATCACAGTAAATGAAACTTCCATCCACCTAGGAGCTTACACCAAAATCGTAGAAGTTATCCTTGACTTATCTTTCCTTCATTCAATTCATTAACCTGTCCTTTTTTTTTTAAACATCTTTATTGGAGTATAATTGCTTTCTAATGTTGTGTTAGTTTCTGTTGTACAACAAAGTGAATCAGCTATACATATACATATATCCCCATATCCCCTCCCTCTTGCATCTCCCTCCCACCCTCCCTATCCCACCCTCTAGGTGGTCACAAAGCACTGAGCTGATCTCCCTGTGCTATGCGGCTGCTTCCCACTAGCTATCTATTTTACATTTGGTGGTGCATATATGTCCATGCCACTCTCTCGCTTTGTCACAGCTTACCCTTCCCCCTCCCCATGTCCTCAAGTTCATTCTCTACGTCTGTGTCTTTATTCCTGTCCTGCCCCTAGGTTCATTAGAACCACTTTTTTTGTTTGTTTGTTTGTTTAGATTCCATATATATGTGTTAGCATACGGTATTTGTTTTTCTCTTTCTGACTTACTTCACTCTGTATGACAGACTCTAGGTCCATCCACCTCACTACAAATAACTCAATTTTGTTTCTTTTTATGGCTGAGTAACATTGTATAAATGTGTCACATCTTCTTTATCCATTCATCTGTCGACGGACACTTAGGTTGCTTGCTTCCATGTCCTGTCTATTGTAAATAGTGCTGCAATGAACATTGCGGTACATGACTCTTTTTGAATTATGGTTTTCTCTGGTTATATACCAAGTAGTGGGATTGCTGGGTCATATGGTAGCTCTATTTTTAGTTTTTTAAGGGACCTCCATAACTGTTCTCTATAGTGGCTGTATCAATTTACATTCCCACCACCAGTGCAAGAGGGTTCCCTTTTCTCCACACCGTCTCCAGCATTTATTGTTTCTAGATTTTTTGATGATGGCCATTCTGACTGGTGTGAGATGATACCTCACTGTAGTTTTGATTTGCATTTCTCTAATGATTGGTGATGTTAAGCATCCTTTCATGTGCCTCTTGGCAATCTGTATATCTTCTTTGGAGAAATGTCTATTTATGTCTTCTGCCCATTTTTGGATTGGGTTTTTGTTTTTTTGATATTGAGCTTCATGAGCTGCTTGTAAATTTTGGAGATTAATCCTTTGTCAGTTGCTTCATTTGCAAATACTTTCTCCCATTCTGAGGGTTGTCTTCACCTTGTTTATGGTTTCTTTTGCTGTGCAAAAGCTTTTAAATTTCATTAGGTCCCATTTGTTTATTTTTGTTTTTATTTCCATTTCTCTAGGAGGTGGGTCAAAAAGGATCTTGCTGTGATTTATGTCATAGAGTGTTCTGCCTATGTTTTCCTCTAAGAACATGTCCTGTTTAATATACAATATGTACAGTTTTGAAGCATATTTTAAATTAATAATTATGTTGTGAGCTTTTATTTCTATTATGAATTATTGGAAGTCTCAATCCACTTATTTAATGCTTAGAAATACATTATAATTCCTTGAGGCAGTAAACAAAGTCAGTGATCTTAATTTTTATTATGTAACATTTTACCTACAACTTATAAGATAGAATTTGGACTCAATTTTCAATCAAAATAAACTTATAAAATGTTTCTCTTTAATAGTTTCAGGATCTAAGACATTGATAAATATTATGGACTAGGTCTAACACCTACCTCCAAATTACTACTGTATTATTTGGCCACACACTTTAAGTTCAGCCCTTAAATTATTTATCAAAATCTCCTTCTCAGTTTTATTGATCATTTTTCTAGGTTTTGGTTTCTTACATATGACTTTCGTGGATATAGAGCCACCTAGTTTCTCTGGTGGCAGACTCTTTTCTCTACCATCCTTCTGTGTCATGCTTCCCAATAAAGTGTCCTTTCTAATTTATTGGCTTCTAGAAGCTTGGGAATGTTCAGTGGAACTCTCATTTGACTGAGACTCAAAAGTTTTCTCTGGGACTCTTGGATTTTTAAAATGTGTCTGGAGCTAATGCCCAAGGTGAGATGAGGTCACATGGACCAGCTCTACTGCCCCAGTGCAGTCTTGCTTTGTCTCTTTTATCTAGAGCTTCTGTTTTGTTTAGTCTGGCTGACTCTGCCACCATTGTTTGATTTTTCACTTTTATGCAGGCAGCATTTAGCTTCTCTTTGAAAATCGTTGAATAAATATTTAAAGAATATTGCTTAGATTGTACATTGTAATTCCTTGAGGCAGTAAACAAAGTCAATGAACTGAATTAGTAGCCTAAACAAGGGTTTCTGCAACTCTGGGTTCAACCTGAGTTTAAAATATTTACATTTCACACTGAAGTATGTAGAGATAAAGGGGCATCATGCCATTCTCAAAAGTTTTAGTAAAGAATCATATATGTATGTTTACACACAGAGGTATCAATAAATGCATGCACAAAGGAGAGGGTAAAGCTAATGCAGTAAAATTTTAGCATTTAGGGAATCTGGGAATTCTTTGTCCTCTTCATGCAATTTTTCTGTAAGTCTAAAGAATTAAAAAATAAGTATAAAAGTAGATTTTTTTAGAAAAAAATATTAAAAGTTATTTGAAAACTTGATAAATATCTGAACTAGATAATGTAAATGTCTCTTCACAGTTCTATAATTATATATTTCCTTAATCATGTAAATCTAGATTTTTCCATAGACCAACTTCTCAAGTGGGGTGTTTGTCTCTTCTTTAACTTTTCTATTAAGTTTCAGAATAGACTAGGTCCAGATATATTTGGAGAAATAATATAAAATAAAAAGCAGTCATTCAAGATATCATTTGTCATTGTTGCCACTGGGTTGCATTCGCATCAGAGACTCACTGAACAGCTGTCAAATATCTTCGTAGTTTTACAATATCATGTATGGAATGTTGAAGGTTGCTTGAGAATCTGATTCATTTATTTACAAATTTATGGCAAATGTAACACATTTTCAAATGCCATGATTCATCGATTAAAATGCAGTCTAGAGGCTATAATTTACTTGCGGGATGATGATAGACAAAAGTCTTAAAATGATCAGTAAGGAAAGAGTCCGACTGTAACTATGAATAGCAACTATACTCCAATTTAAAAAAAAAAAAGAAAACTATATGTTCAATTTCTTTTGTAAATATGTCTGTTCAAATTTAAAAAAAAGAGAAAGAATGTGAATTGTCAAGGTAATTTAATGAAGCATTAAACCAAAAGATGGTCCTTGAAATATAAAAAATTAAATTCTAGTGAAGAGGAATAGGGGCTTAAAAAGTAATTAAATTAGTTTTTAATTTAAAAAAGTCAAGGGTCCTGAAAAGTCCAAATCCTACCACTCATGTTAAGGGCCTCTACTAAGATAATGCTTCTGCTGTTGGGTTTGAACATTGGCTTCCAATTTCATTTTCCTCCTCCACATTTCCCTTTTAAACAATTACGTTAAAAAAAGAACACAGTGAAGGTTGGTATATGATTTTTTTTCTCAGAATGGCAAATCAGAAATAAAATAAAATTGTATAGTTTGATTGGAGAACTCTATTTACAAAAACAAAACCACAGTTTTCATATTTGATATCTTTTGGAAAAAATTTAAGGGTAAATTTCAGGGGCCTTCTGAGTCAGACTTCATGTTTGGCTGGCCTATAGTATTTCTTTTTTAAAAATTTTTTATAGGAGTATAGTTGATTTACAATGTGTTAGTTTCTGCTATACAACAAAGTGAATCAGTTATACATATACATATATCCACTCTTTTTTAGATTCTTTTCCCATATAGGTCATTACAGAGTGCCCATTTCTGACAGCTTCAAACTGCTCTTCACTAAGACACCGCATTTTACCTGTGAAATGAAAGCAGTTCTTTATTGAGATAATGACCAAAACTTATTTTTGAAGCTTGTTTGATGCTTGAGAACAAACAGCTGTACTGACCCATGCCCATAACACCCTGAAGGGTTTCTATGCCTGAGACTGTCCCTCAATAAAAATTCTAGATGAACATCTTGAATTCAGAAAACATTGGTCCTTGGAGGCACTTAATTCTAAGAAACTGCAAATCCAGATACTTGGAGTTCAGTATGATGGATACCAAGCCAATCAAAGTTGGATATAAAAAAGTTGACTACTAAGTTTGATCAGGAAGAAATGAGTTAAAGAAGCAACAATGAACATAGAGTGGGGTACCCCAGAGTTATGAATAGAGTATAAAGCAATAAAATATGGGACAGCTTTGCTACAAGTTCCTCAGAATCTGTTGTGATTATTTGTTAATAGATTTAGATTTGGGATTATTTCATTAGACTAATTTTTTAAATTAAACTTTAATCAAGATATTATTTTAAAGTACAGTTCTATTTTTTAATTTAAATTACAACTCCATTGTTATCTTTTTGTGGATAATTTGTTTTGAAAAGGAATTAAGTACTTTTTCCCTGACCATTTTAGTGACTCCTTCCTTGTGTATGGCTATTTTGATCAAGAGATCCTTGTCCTGTCAAGCATTGCTGTTGATCAACTCTATTTTTCTCTGGATAATATCTTCCCCTCAGCAATGTCCAGCTCTGGATTCTGTTTCTTCTCCTCACCCTAGAAATCTGTGCCAAGTAAGAAAGAGAGAAAGGACTCATAAACTAAGAAAAAGTAACTACAAGATACTTTTTGAGAGATTAGGGTTCATTTTTCATAGGGATTCTGAAATTTTTTTACAGTTTAGAGTCATGGACAATTTTTAACACTTGTGTCAGTTTCATTTATTATAAACTCTTGCAGGAAAACTAATCTTCCAGTATGCCTTTTACTTGTGTTTAGATTTTTCCCCTTTGGGGAAGTATAGAAAGAACCAGAACGGCAGTATGAATCAGTTAGCTCAAGCTCACTGATGTCATCTGAAACTATAAAGGGACAAAGAATTAAGAAATAAGGTCATACAGTTTTAAGTCCAAATTTGAGTTCATTGGGATTGGGGGGGTTGTGAGTAGAGTTTTCTTATACTTAGGAAGATCCAATGGTAATCTTAAATTTGGCTATAAATTTACCATTTCTAATTGTAGATCTGAAATATAGATTCCAAAAATATAAAGTTTAGAAAAGACCTCTTTGCCCTTTATTACTCAATTTTTAGTGCCCCAACTTCGGTGCCTTCTCCAAATGGCAGACTCCTTAATACAGGAGCTGCTTGGATGACAACTTTGACTTAAGTGTAGATGCTGATAGCTTTTACTCTCCATTTCTCTTCCTTTTACAATTCAAAGCTGTGTAATTAGAGATCCATATCAGCAAATGCCTGAATTTTGCACCTCATCTCAGAATTGAATTTGCAAAGAAGGTATCACTGTTAAATTACTTGCCACCTAAATCCTTTTTCGTTTTTCGCCAAAGATTTTTAGCCAACAACTGGTTTTCTGGATAAGGGATTAAAAAGTCCCCAAAATAGCAGGATCAAAATCATTTTGCCTAAACAAAAAGATTGAATTATGTCTGTTGAATGGACTCTGCTTTCCTTGTGCTATGAGACTCTGCAGTGTGAAATGTTTTACATCCTCTGTCTGCCAGTTCTGGTTCTGCTCATTATATGTAAAAAGCTCCTCCATACCATTTTCAGCTTCCTTTTTTTTTCTTTTAACAGAAATGCTGGCATGCAACTTACCTCCAGGAATAGCTCAGAGCTGATGCTGTCAACTTAGTCATGAGAATTACTATTCTCTCCTCTTTGGAAATATTCTCCCCCAGTCTCTATAATCATGAGCCCATAAGAGCTAGGTGATTGCAGTTAAAATGAAACATATAGTTTTGTAGAACATATAGGAAGCAGACTATTTCATATAGGAAGGAGAAATCACGTTGTTGATTTCTCGTATCAACAATACGCCCTTACATTCTAAGCCACAAGAAATATTTATCTATAAGGACGTCTCTTCCCTTGAAAAGGAGGATTTTATACGTAAAGCTCAGATCCAGTATATGATATTAAAAAGCATGCCTGTATATTTCTTATGTTGAAAATGTTTTCAAATAATGACTATAACTTATAAGAATGGTAGAATATTTTTATACAGTTTTCATGTTGAAAAATACCTACTAGTAGGAGTTATAAAATATATTAAAAAGAATCCAAGAGCACTCTTGAACAGGCTTTTATTTCTCATCATACGATGCTATTTCTGAATCTTTTACACCGTCAGTTTTGAAAATGAAAACATCGTTTTTTCCTTTTCAGAGAAATGATAAGATTAATTTACCTGTTGAGATGAGCAAAGCAGAAGAAACATGAGTTTCTGCCTGTTATTTTGTTAACACTGTATAAACCAGTTATGTATTTTCAAAAACATGCTTTCCAAATCTTGTACCTAATGATTATGTCTTTGGTATGAGTACATATGCCCGACTCCCCACTTTCTCAGCCTGCATCCCCAGAGTTGTGTTTACTTACAGAAGCACAGTTTTCAGACTTGTCTTCCACAAAACCAATTTGGCAGGGTGTCCTCTGATTCTGAAGCCAGTAGTCTGTAGATTCCAGCAGGCTGTTGCTGCGGAGAACCTGAAGGAACCAAGACAAACTTCTCAGTGTTATTGGCAAGATTTTCTATTTAAACAAGGAACTCTTTTCTGAAGAATCTGTAAGTGTTTTGTTTGCCTCAGAGCATCTGGATATTAGAAAAAACTTCCAGGATAACAGCACCTCTAGAGTGTGTAAAATATTCAACCAAGAATCCACTTTAGAGGGATACATTGAAGTGAATACTGTTGTTTTTTTCTCTCATCTAATTCAACATCTGGAAACTTCAGTATACCTGTGACTTTTACATAATTTGCAGTCAAGTGATTTTTTTGGGGTATGGTTCAATTGGCAATGGGGAATCAAACTTCATTTAAGTGTTGGAACTCTTTTACATTCTACAATATGAAAATTTTCCATTAAAAAATGTAGTTTCTCCATTTGGCACAATACTGTTACCGAAATTATGATTCTTTAGTTCTTCAGCTTTGCTAATATATCTGTGAAATAGGGCACAGTTCTTCTAGAACACTTAGGATACTATATTAAATTTTAAAATTATTAGGAATAAGTAAGTGTCTTACAACAACCCTTTCCCTTGTAGAAGGAGTATGCTAAAGCAAAATCAATTTCAATACATAAATGAACAACACTGTGATTTACAAATGCCTTGTTTCTGGGCTTTGATTTTAAAGCAATGAAGAAAAATTGCACTTCTGAGCCAAAACATTTTGAAGATGCAATCTCATAAACAAACAAATGACTCAACTTCTGATGTGTCTTAACTCTATTCAAATATTGTATATGATTTTTCTCATCTTATATAAGATTTCCAATGCTCTCTTGGTACCCTCTGCTTTATTAGGGTACATGTCTGCTACTATTTGACAACTACCTTCACTTAAGTAATATAACACATTTAATCAGTTTTGGTTAATGCCACAAAAATAGAATGACACTTCAATTACATTTCATTTGCACAGTGAAGGATTGTCTTTTTTTCTATAAAGATTAAAGTACATTAATTTTTGTCTCTGCATGTTGAATTAACCAAATATGTCTAACACATTTTTCTATAACATTTTTGTTTCAGCTAAGTGATATTATTACTTTTTAAATATTTTTCCCACTCAATGCTTATTATTCCTGGAGATGACAAATTTTCATCCTTTTACAGAACAGTACAAAGAGACACTTTGATGAGAAGGTAATTGAATGACGAAATTCAGTTATCACTGCAGACTCAAGTTGGCAATGGAAGCTCTCAGGTCTCTTCAAGATTTTATCTAAACTGTGGTTCTTAAAGTGTGAGCTGAGACCCCCTAGGGGTCACTGAGATCTTTCAGAGAGTCCAGCAGTCAAACTATGCTTATTATAATACAAAGATTTTATTCACCCTTTTCATTCAAATCATCTCATGAGTACTCAGTGGAGTTCTCCAGGGTCCACACGAGGTGTGATGGTGTAATAGGCTGACTGCAGAAGCAAATAGGAGAGTCTAGCTGTCTTCTTTTAAGTCAGATATTAAGAAGATTTGCTAAAAATGTAAGATGAAATTATTTTTCTCACTAAAGTGTTTTGTTTTGGAAAACATAGATATTTCCATAAAAATATGTATGTTAACATGTAATGTGTTTGTTATTTTTTAAAAATTATGTTAAAATAATAAATTATGGTTATTTATATTGTTACTGTTATTTTAAAATTACACATATTTAGAATTTTCTTAACTTTTTTCTATGAATTATAACTTTATATAACTTCTTTAAGTTTCAGTATTTTCATTTCTTTCTATGTGGCCTCAGACTTCATCAAAATATGCTGAAAATACAATTTAGTATATAGCAAAAGCTGTTTTTTATAATTTTTATTTTATATTGAAGAATAGTTGATTAACAATGCTGTGTTAGTTTCAGGTGTACAGCAAAGTGATTCAGTTTACATGTATCTATTCTTTTTCAAATTATTTTCCCATTTATGTTATTACAGAGTATTGATATGTCAACCCCAAACTCCCAATTTATCCTTCCCTGCCACCTTTCCCCTTTGGTAACCATAAGTTTGTTCTCTAAGTCTGTGAGTCTGTTTCTGTTTTGCAAATAAGTTTATTTGTATCATTTTTTTTGATTCTGCAAGTAAGTCAGACAAAGACAAATATCATATGATATCGTTTACATGTGGAAATTTTCTTTGCTTTAATTTATAATATGGAAAATATCAATAAGTGTAAACCCTACAATCAGAAGCTTCATGAGGTCTCCCAACATTTTTAGAGTGCAAAGGAATTTTGATTCCAAAAAAATACAATTGAGAACCATTGATCTAGACTAACTTTATTTAAAGAAGAAAAAGCTTCTCAGTCCACCTCCTCCACTGCCATTCACTTTTACTTTCAGCATATTTAGAATAGAATTTAAGAGACTGGACATTAGTGATCTAACTGTGTTGAAATCTAAACCTGGTCATTAGTAGCAGGAAGACCTTGGGTGGTTGCCTAAAATCCTGAGTCTAGGTTTCTACACCCATGAATGGAGAGAGTAACACCCACCTGGTGGTGGAATCATTGGGGCATTCAGTGAGATGACAAGTGTCAAACACTTCAGCATGCAAGATGACAAGTCATCCTCTCAATACATGGCTCTCATTTTTACTATTTGATACGAACTTCAAAGGAAAATAGAAAATTGGAAGCTTTTGCCTGAAATGAGTGGATTGAAAACATTTCAGATGTATGAAGACAAATTTTCTTCAGCAAATATTCTGACCTAAGGTGTAACTTCAGTTCAACATTTTGTAGTATTAATGGTTGCAGCGACTAGTTTTTGCGTGCTTAGAATGTGCTGGGAAATGTGTTAAATTTTTCATATATTTATTTACTTATTTATTACTTTTAAATTTAATCCTTAGTGCAATACTATAAGGTAGGAATTAAAGAGAAGGATCTTCATGGCAATTGTCATTTTGCAGATGAAGACCTTGAGGTTCAGCGAGATTTGAGTTCCTGCCCCAAGCTGCTCAGAGCTGGACTTTGAATTCAGTTTTGAAGATACCAAGTCTGTGAGTGAAATCATTTAACAATGTTGCCTTGCATAACCCCTACAGATGGGTGTGATTTGGGGTATGTTTCTGAAGCGTTATGTACCTCTAATTTTTGTAAACATAACTATGTTTACTCTGTATCATAATAATGTTAGAGATTTAAAATGGAAGCATCAAATGAACATACCAGTTAAGAATAGTTTGCAATGCAGCTTAATAACTCCTCTGACTAAAAATCCGTTCTTAGCCATTTCAAAGCTCACTCCACAGAAATTAGACCCTGGACTTTTTCTGTATTCTAACGTATTCTAACATATTCAAGGCACATGTATCATGGTTGCAACAAACTGTGTGTCAACAAGAGAAAACAACTGCCACTTAGAGGAGCTTATGAATTATTCCTGTCTTAAGTCAGCCCTAAGAGGGGGGCAGAGTTCAGACACAATTCACTTAGGTCTTCCAGAAAAGTGGTGGGCTGGACTGGCATATTTTCCAGGTGAAACACAGAGAGTCAGAGATGGAAATGCCGAAAGACATCAGCCTGACATTTCCACACTGCAAGATTCCCAAGGCCATGAAAAAGACTGTCTCATGATGAGGCTGACTGAGAGAATTGTCAGCTACCTAACAGATTTCTCCTGTGTTGAACTTCTCTGACATAGGGAAATAGCACAGAAAGATTCATTTGTTGAGTCTTCTACTATAAGGGCATTTTTTGCACCTATTTTAAACATAAATAATAACAAAACTTATACAAAGATCTTGTTCTGCCCTATCCTAAGGTGGGGGGGAAGTCGACAGCTTTATGGACCTGCTTACTCAGTGGAAAATGCTAGAAAGACTTCTCACTTAGCTATTCCATATCATTTGGATCCTGAGTGTCTTCTCAAAGGTCCATCTTTGCTTTAGAGGAAACAGAAATGTCAGAGCGAGGAAGTGAAATTTAAAGTGCCACCTACATCTTTCAATTGCTTAAGAACAAATGTTTTGAGGAGAACATCTTTCATGAGAATATTCATTCACGGTGTAATTTTAAAATGTGAATTTTATTCATCATAATTTAAAAAATAGGGCCTCCCTGGTGGCGCAGTGGTTGGGAGTCCGCCTGCCGATGCAGGGGACGCGGGTTCGTGCCCCGATCCCGGAGGATCCCACGTGCCGCGGAGCGGCTGGGCCCGCGAGCCATGGCCGTGGGGCCTGTGTGTCCGGAGCCTGTGCTCCGCAACGGGAGAGGCCACAGCAGTGAGAGGCCCGCGTACTGCAAAAAAAAAATAAAATAAAAAAATAAAAAAATAAATAAATAAATAAAAAATAGTTTATTCGATCTTATCAATAATTAAAATACATTTCATTGATATTTAGAGATTATTATTTAATACTTATATTTGTTCATTATTGACCAAAAAATAATACATTTAATTGAGAGCTCTCTGGACTAAGGCCCTAATAGATGTTATCTGAATTAAACTTCTAGATTTATAAGGTAGAATTTGAGGGCTAATATGTGAAATGCACTTAAAACAGTGCTTGGCATATAGCAAGTGCTCAATAAACATTTGCTATTATAAAAATTATTATTCTGTTTGCCCAGACTTAGAGGGGTCAATAATTTTCTTGTTAGTGGAGAGCTAGCATTTGAGCCAGGCTCTCTGGTCCCAAAGCCCCCATTAGGCATGGCTCCATTGCAAGCTGGTAAAATTATATAATTTCTCATCCTTGGATTCTACCAAACATATGTCTATGTATTTATCCATCTCTCCCTCATGGGCCTGGTCTGGGTGATCAGGAGCTTTGAGCTCCATTCCTGACCCTACTGTCTGTGTGGTCAGGCTACCCACCAGCTCCCAGCCTCAGTTTGTCCTTTGTATACAATTAAATCATGTGATCTGAGGGGCCACTCTACATGGAACATCAGTAATTCTCTGCCTTCCTCCTCCTTTCATTCCTTCTGCTGTTCCAATTCCCAAATACATTAAGAGCCAAATAAGCAAAGAAAATAAAAATGCAGGCTTCAATAAACCACTTAGAATCATATGTTAAGCAATTTTAACCCGTGAAAAGCTTTTGGTGTAATGGTTTAGCCAAGTCATTAGAAAAAGAAGAATGCTTGAAAGAAGAATATGTGCTTGAGAATTTAATGATTTTGAAGCTTTATGAATACAATCTCCCTGCTTAGACAGTCACTTTCTGATGGTGGGGAGGGAAAGAGAAAAACTCACCAGGCTCTCAATGGTTCATTCATTTATCTGCTATTTTTAGCTGCAGGTTCAGTTATTTCAGATGAAGAGCTAATAACAAACATGCTGTGCATTCGCTAGTTTGAAATAACAATGGCACATTTTCTCTTAAAATTTCATGAGTGTCCTAAGCAATGAAGAAAGATTGTTCTGCTCTCTTGTACAGTGACTTTCCTTTTTTATATAGAGAACCAAGTTGTAGGAATTTAGTATTGATATGGCATGGGGAGGGGAAAATGGACTCCTGGTAACCTGGACACAGCTCTAAACATTGCTGGGCAGAAAAAAAAAAAGTAGTAATTAGATTGGAGAAGACAGTAATTTAAGGTTAGTCACAGGTTTGGAGGCAGAGCTGATATTCTCTTCCATCTCATCACTTACTGAGTGATCTTGGGCGAGTCATTTAGCTTCTGCAGGACTTAGTTTTTGTATTTATTACAGGAGGATGATTACAGGCACTTCAAAAAGTTATTCCAAGGCTCAAATAAGAGAAGGTTCATGAAGGACTACCCTCTTAACAGAGTAGGCAATTGATAGGTGATGGCTTTTATTATAAGAATGCAGTAAAATTTAGACAACACATTTTCTTGATCTCCACACAGCACCTGGCAGTTTCTTTTTATTTGTATTTGTGGTGCTCCATTTTTATTTTACCCCTCTTGCTTCTCCCATTTCCTCCTTCACTCAATATTCGGTCAACAGAGGTTCACTGAACTCTTTTGATGTTTGACACTGGGAATATTAAGATGAACAAAATGACTGCTGTGCCTTGGAAATTAAACTCTAAGAGGGGAGAACAAGCGTTGACAGGCTCGTGATAGAGAAAGCAGGTGCTTTGATCAGGACGATCTGTGTCAGAGATCACCCAGGATGGAGTAGCCAGTTCAACCTGCAGAAGGTTGAGACAGTGCACTTGACCCTCATGTCAAGTTGAAAGATGCATCTGAGTTGTCTGGGGATGTTGGAGAAGGTTGGGAGAACATGTCTCTCTTTCTAAGTAGCTTTCCTCTCTGATGCCCTAAAAGGGAGTATCCCCTCTGCATAGGGCCTCAGCGTGTTGCTCTTTCCACCCCTCACAACCCTTTTCATCAGAGATCTTACTGACTCCCAGGGTACTAATTCCCGCCTGGGAGGATGACTCACTGGTCTACGACTTCATCTTTGACCTTTCCCTAGAGCTTGGCTTTTCACAGTTCTATCTGTTAGTTATTTTTCTTGGATCTCCTGTTGTCACCTTGGACTCTTTGTGTCTGAACCCAAACCTTTCCCTCCCCAATTCTGGCCCTTAAAAGAAAGCTGACTCCCTGACTTCTGTATTTGCAGTTAATGGAAGAACAATTCTCTCTTACCCTGGCTTGAAATGTCTGTGCCATCTGGAACACCTCTTTATCTGTTTCTAGTCTTATATTCTGCTCTAATTTTTTCTTTAATTCACTTAACATTTAAGTACATGCTATAGACTAGTCTCTGGGTAATACAATAGTGAATAATGCAGACTCGATCTCCACATTTATGGAACTTAAAATCTGGCATGGAAACCCAGCAGTAAATAAAGGAGCACTGAAATACACTTTTTTTGTTTGTTTTGTTTTATAACAAATATAATCAGTTATACACATACATATGTTTCCATATCCCCTCCCTTTTGCGTCTCCCTCCCACCCTCCCTATCCCACCCCTCCAGGCGGTCACAAAGCACCGAGCTGATCTCCCTGTGCTATGCGGCTGCTTCCCACTAGCTATCTACCTTACGTTTGGTAGTGTATATATGTCCATGCCGCTCTTTCACTTTGTCACAGCTTACCCTTCCCCCTCCCCATATCCTCAAGTCCATTCTCTAGTAGGTCTGTGTCTTTATTCCTATCTTACCCCTATGTTCTTCATGACATTTTTTTTTCTTAAATTCCATATATATGTGTTAGCATACAGTATTTGTCTTTCTCTTTCTGACTTACTTCACTCTGTATGACAGACTCTAGGTCCATCCACCTCATTACAAATAGCTCAATTTCATTTCTTTTTATGGCTGAGTAATATTCCATTGTATATATGTGCCACATCTTCTTTATCCATTCATCCGATGATGGACACTTAGGTTGTTTCCATCTCCGGGCTATTGTAAATAGGGCTGCTATGAACATTTTGGTACATGTCTCTTTTTGAATTATGGTTTTCTCAGGGTATATGCCCAGTAGTGGGATTGCTGGGTCATATGGTACTTCTATTTGTAGTTTTTTTTTTTTTTTTTTTTAGGTATGTGGGCCTCTCACTGTTGTGGCCTCTCCCGTTGCGGAGCACAGGCTCCGGACGCGCAGGCTCAACGGCCATGGCTCACGGGCCCAGCCACTCCGTGGCATGTGGGATCTTCCCGGACCGGAGCACGAACACGTGTCCCCTGCATCGGCAGGCGAACTCTCAACCACTGCGCAACCAGGGAAGCCCTATTTGTAGTTTTTTAAGGAACCTCCATACCATTCTCCATAGCGGCTGTACTAATTCACATTCCCACCAGCAGTGCAAGAGTGTTCCCTTTTTTCCACACCCTCTCCAGCATTGATTGTTTCTAGATTTTTTGATGATGGCCATTCTGACTGGTGTGAGATGATATCTCACTGTAGTTTTGATTTGCATTTCTCTAATGAGTAAAGATGTTGAGCATCCTTTCATGTGTTTGTTGGCAGTCTGTATATCTTCTGTGGAGAAATGTCTATTTAGGTCTTCTGCCCATTTTTGGATTGGGTTGTTTGTTTTTTTGTTATTGAGCTGCATGAGCTGCTTATAAATTTTGGAGATTAATCCTTTGTCAGTTGCTTCATTTGCAAATATTTTCTCCCATTCTGAGGGTTGTCTTTTGGTCTTGTTTATGGTTTCCTTTGCTGTGCAAAAGCTTTGAAGTTTCATTAGGTCCCATGTGTTTATTTTTGTCATTATTTCCATTTCTCTAGGAGGTGGGTCAAAAAGGATCTTGCTGTGATTTATGTCATAGAGTGTTCTGCCTATGTTTTCCTCTAAGAGTTTGATAGTGTCTCGCCTTACATTTAGGTCTTTAATCATTTTGAGCTTATTTTTGTGTGTGGTGTTAGGGAGTGATCTAATCTCATACTTTTACATGTCCTTATCCAGTTTTCCCAGAACCACTTATTGAAGAGACTGTCCTTTCTCCACTGTACATTCCTGCCTCCTTTATCAAAGATAAGGTGACCATATGTCCGTGGGTTTAACTCTGGGCTTTCTATCCTGTTCCATTGATCTATATTTCTGTTTTTGTGCCAGTACCATACTGTCTTGATTACTATAGCTTTGTAGTATAGTCTGAAGTCAGGGAGCCTGATTCCTCCAGCTCCATTTTTCGTTCTCAAGATTGCTTTGGCTATTCGGGGTCTTTTGTGTTTCCATACAAATTGTGAAATTTTTTGTTCTAGTTCTGTGTAAAATGCCAGTGGTAGTTTGATAAGGATTGCATTGAATCTGTAGATTGCTTTGGGTAGTAGAGTCATTTTCACAATGTTGAGTCTTCCAATCCAAGAACATGGTACATCTCTCCATCTATTTGTATCATCTTTAATTTCTTTCATCAGTGTCTTATAATTTTCTGCATACAGGTCTTTTGTCTCCTTAGGTAGGTTTATTCCTAGATATTTTATTCTTTTTGTTGCAATGGTAAATGGGAGTGTTTCCTTGATTTCACTTTCAGATTTTTCATCATTAGTATATAGGAATGCCAGAGATTTCTGTGCATTAATTTTGTATCCTGCTACTTTACCAAATTCATTGATTAACTCTAGTAGTTTTCTGGTAGCATCTTTAGGATTCTCTATGTATAGTATCATGTCATCTGCAAACAGTGACAGCTTTACTTCTTCTTTTCCGATTTGGATTCCTTTTATTTCCTTTTCTTCTCTGATTGCTGTGGCTAAAACTTCCAAAACTAGGTTGAATAAGAGTGGTGAGAGTGGGCAACCTTGTCTTGTTCCTGATCTTAGTGGAAATGGTTTCAGTTTTTCACCATTGAGGACGATGCTGGCTGTCGTTTGTCATATATGGCCTTTATTATGTTGAGGAAAGTTCCCTCTATGCCTACTTTCTGCAGGGTTTTTATCATAAATGGGTGTTGAATTTTGTCGAAAGCTTCCTCTGCATCTATTGAGATGATCATATGGTTTTTCTCCTTCAATTTGTTAATATGGTGTATCACGTTGATTGATTTGCGTATATTGAAGAATCCTTGCATTCCTGGAATAAACCCCACTTGATCATGCTGTATGATCCTTTTAATGTGCTGTTGGATTCTGTTTGCTAGTATTTTGTTGAGGATTTTTGCATCTATGTTCATCAGTGATATTGGCCTGTAGTTTTCTTTCTTTGTGACATCCTTGTCTGGTTTTGGTATCAAGGTGATGGTGGCCTCGTAGAATGAGTTTGGGAGTGTTCCTCCCTCTGCTATATTTTGGAAGAGTTTGAGAAGGATAGGTGTTAGCTCTTCTCTAAATGCTTGATAGAATTCGCCTGTGAAGCCATCTGGTCCTGGGCTTTTGTTTGTTGGAAGATTTTTTATCACAGTTTCAATTTCAGTGCTTGTGATTGGTCTGTTCATATTTCCTATTTCTTCCTGATTCAGTCTTGGCAGGTTGTGCATTTCTAAGAATTTGTCCATTTCTTCCAGGTTGTCCATTTTATTGGCATAGAGTTGCTTATAGTAATCTCTCATGATCTTTTGTATTTCTGCAGTTTCAGTTGTTACTTCTCCTTTTTCATTTCTAATTCTATTGATTTGAGTCTTCTCCCTTTTTTTCTTGATGAGTCTGGCTAATGGTTTATCAATTTTGTTTATCTTCTCAAAGAACCAGCTTTTAGTTTTATTGATCTTTGCTATCGTTTCCTTCATTTCTTTTTCATTTATTTCTGATATGATCTTTATGATTTCTTTCCTTCTGCTAACTTTGGGGGTTTTTTGTTCTTCTTTCTCTAATTGCTTTAGGTGCAGGATCAGGTTGTTTACTCATGATATTTCCTGTTTCTTAAGGTGGGATTGTATTGCTGTAAACTTCCCTCTTAGAACTGCTTTTGCTGCATCCCATAGGTTTTGGGTCGTCGTGTCTCCATTGTCATTCGTTTCTAGGTATTTTGTAATTTCTTCTTTGATTTCTTCAGTGATCACTTCGTTATTAAGTAGTGTATTGTTTAGCCTCCATATGTTTGTATTTTTTACAGCTCTTTTCCTGTAATTGATATCTAGTCTCATAGCATTGTGGTCGGAAAAGATACTAGATACAATTTCAATTTTCTTAAATTTACCAAGGCTTGATTTGTGACCCAAGATATGATCTATCCTGGAGAATGTTCCATGAGCACTTGAGAAAAATGTGTATTCTGTTGTTTTTGGATGAAATGTCCTATAAATATCAACTAAGTCCATCTTGTTTAATGTATCATTTAAAGCTTGTGTTTCCTTATTTATTTTCATTTTGGATGATCTGTCCATTGGTGAAAGTGGGGTGTTAAAGTCCCCTACTATGATTGTGTTACTGTCGATTTCTCCTTTTATGGCTGTTAGTATTTGCCTTATGTATTGAGGTGCTCCTATGTTTGGTGCATAAATATTTACAATTGTTAAATCTTCTTGGATTGATCCCTTTATCATTATGTAGTGTCCTTCTTTGTCTTTTCTAGTAGTCTTTATTTTAAAGTCTATTTTTTCTGATATGAGAATTGCTACTCCAGCTTTCTTTTGGTTTCCATTTGCATGGAATATCTTTTTCCATCCCCTTACTTTCAGTCTGTATGTGTCTCTAGGTCTGAAGTGGGTCTCTTGTAGACAGCATATATATGGGTCTTGTTTTTGTATCCATTCAGCCAATCTGTATCTTTTGGTGGGAGCATTTAGTCCATTTACATTTAAGGTAATTATTGATATGTATGTTCCTGTTCCCATTTTCTTAATTGTTTTGGGTTCGTTATTGTAGGTCTTTTACTTCTGTTGTGTTTCTTGCCTAGAGAAGTTCCTTTAGCATTTGTTGTAAAGCTGGTTTGGTGGTGCTGAACTCTCTCAGCTTTTGCTTGTCTGTAAACGTTTTAATTTCTCCATCAAATCTGAATGAGATCCTTGCTGGGTAGAGTAATCTTGGTTGCAGGTTTCTCTCCTTCATCACTTTCATTATGTCCTGCCACTCCCTTCTGGCTTGTAGAGTTTCTGCTGAGAGATCAGCTGTTATCCTGATGGGGATTCCCTTGTGTGTTATTTGTTGTTTTTGCCTTGCTGCTTTTAATATGATTTCTTTGTGTTTAATTTTTGACAGTTTGATTAATATGTGTCTTGGTGTATTTCTCCTTGGATTTATTCTGTATGGGACTCTCTGTGCCTCCTGGACTTGATTAACTATTTCCTTTCCCATATTAGGGAAGTTTTCAACTGTAATCCCTTCAAATATTTTCTCAGTCCCTTTCTTTTTCTCTTCTTCTTCTGGAACCCCTATAATTTGAACGTTGGTGCGTTTAATGTTGTCCCAGAGGTCTCTGAGACTGTCCTCTGTTCTTTTCATTCTTTTTTCTTTATTTTGCTCTGCAGCAGTTATTTCCACTATTTTATCTTCCACCTCACTTATCCGTTCTTCTGCCTCAGTTATTCTGCTATTGATCCCATCTAGAGTATTTTTTATTTCATGTATTGTGTTTTTAATCGATGCTTGATTCATCTTTAGTTCTTCTAGGTCCTTGTTAACTGTTTCTTGCATTTTGTCTATTCTATTTCCAAGATTTTGGATCTGGGAAATAGAATCTTGGATCATCTTTACCATCATTATTCTGAATTCTTTTTCAGGTAGACTGCCTATTACCTCTTCATTTGTTAGATCTGGTGGGTTTTTATCTTGCTCCTTCTCCTGCTGTGTGTTTTTCTGTCTTCTCATTTTGCTTATGTTACTGTGTTTGGGGGTCTCCTTTTTGCAGGCTGCAGGTTCGTAGTTCCCGTTGTTTTTGGTGTCTGTCCCCAGTGGCTAAGGTTGTTTTAGTGGGTTGTGTAGGCTGCCTGGTGGGGGGGACTAGTGCCTGTGTTCTGGTGGATGAGGCTGGATCTTGTCTTTCTGGTGGGCAGGTCCACGTCTGGTGGTGTGTTTTGGGGTGTCTGCGGACTTTTTATGATTTTAGGCCACCTCTCTGCTAATGGGCGGCATTGTGTTCCTGTCTTGCTAGTTGTTTGGCTTAGGGTGTCCAGCACTGTAGCTTGCTGGTCGTTGAGTGAAGCTGGGTGCTGGTGTTGAGATGGAGATCTCTGGAAGATTTTCGCCGTTTGATATTATGTGGAGCTGGGAGGTCTCTTGTGGACCAGTGTCCTGAAGTTGGCTCTCCCACCTCAGAGGCACAGCACTGATTCCGGGCTCCTCATTTTGGGATGATGTGTTGTCTATTCATGTATTCCACAGATGCAGGGTACATCAAATTGATTGTGGAGCTTTAATCCGCTGCTTCTGAGGCTGCTGAGAAAGGTTTCCCTTTCTCTTCTTTGTTCTCACAGCTCCTGGGTCTCAGCTTTGGATCTGGCCCCGCCTCTGCGTGTAGGTCGCCGGAGGGCGTCTGTTCTTCGCTCAGACAGGACAGGGTTAAAGGAGCAGCCTCTTCGGGGACTCTGGCTCACTCAGGCTGGGCGGGAGGGAGGGGCACGGAGTGCGGGGCGAGCCTGCAGCGGCAGAGGTCGGCGTGACGTTGCACCAGCCCGAGGTTCGCCATGCGTTCTCCCAGGGAAGCCGCCCCTGGATCCCGGGACCCCGGCAGTGGCGGGCTGCACAGACTCCTGGAAGGGCGCTGTGGGCAGTGACCTGCGCCCGCACACAGGCTTCTTGGCGGCGGCAGCAGCAGCCCCAGCGTCCCACGCCCGTCACTGGGCTGCGCGCTTTCAGTCGCGACTCGCGCCCATCTGTGGAGCCCCTTTAAGCAGCGCTCTTAATCCCCTCTCCTCGCGCACCAGGAAACCAAGAGGGAAGAAAAAGTCTCTTGCCTCTTCGGCAGCTCCAGAGTTTTCCCGGACTCCCTCCCAGCTAGCTGTGGCACATTAGCCCCCTTCAGGCTGAGTTCTCGCCGCCAGCCCCAGTCCTCTCCCTGCGCTCTGACCGAAGCCCGAGCCTCAGCTTCCAGCGCTGCGCGCCCCGGCGGGCGAGCAGACAAGCCTCTCGGGCTGGTGAGTGCCGCTCGGCACCGATCCTCTGTGTGGGGATCTCTCCGCTTTGCCCTACCCAGGTATGTGGGGGGTTTCTTGCCTTTTGGGAGGTCTGGGGTCTTTTGCCAGCGTTCAGTAGGTGTTCTGTAGGAGTTGTTCCACATGTAGCTGTATTTCTGGTGTATCCATGGGGAGGAAGGTGATCTCCACGTCTTACTCTTCCGCCATCTTACCCGGAAGTGAAATACACTTTTAATTATAAATCGTGGTAGGTAGTATAAAGAAATTCAACATGGTGCAGTAATAGAGAATAAAAGAGATGGGATGATACTTGGGAAAGGCAATTAGGGAAGGCTGGACACCCACAGGGTCCTTAAGATTTACAATTGTTAATGTTGTCATGGTCTGTCTCTTCTATCTCCTTCAACCCTTGCCTCTCAAATCCATGTAGCTTACTGAAACCAGAATCAGAGGTAAGTACTAGGCTTTGAAGTCAAACCTGGTTTCAAATTCCAGGTTTTCCATTAATTAACTATGCAGCCTAAGGCAGTCACTTAACCTCTTTGAGACTCAGTTTTTCCACCTACAAAATGAGGTCGGTGTTGCACTCACAATGAAGAATTTTTTAGTAGACATTAGAAATACTAAACACACACAGTATCTGACTACTTTAGGTGTTCACAAACAGTGAAGAGTGAATAATAAATAGCTATTATTATCACAAATATGATTACTGATGTTATGTAATTCTCTCCCAAGACCTTAACCTCAGTTGATTAATTGACCCAATAAACATTAGCGTTGTACCATCTATTCCTACTGGAAACCTGACCAGGTCCTAGGGAACAAGGAAGGATATATTTGCTTAGTGAGCCCCAAATTTTATAGGCTTATTGTCAAACTATGGCTTGGTATTCAAGACAGAACCTAATTCAGCTCTCACCTGTTAATCATTTCATGAATATGTATTAAGCTCCAAAGTTCAGGATACTGAACTATGCCCAGTTTAGGTGTTTTCCAGGCTTTGTCTCCAATACTTTCCCTGCCCACACCCTCTGCTAGAATCTCCCACTTACTAAAAGAGCTCCACCTCCTAGTCTTTATAATACACATGCTTTTCCTCATATCTTTCCACCAGCTCCCTGAAATTTTCCCCAGAAGTTCCTTCACAGCTATCAAGATATAATTGAAACCAACCCCTTTTCCCTATCAAATGTTTCTTCTTCATGATGAAAACAATTTTTTATCTCAGAATTTTGGAATGTGCATGCATGTCTTGTCCCTCCCATTAGATGATATGAGTATTATTTCTGCAAGGCTTTTGTTTTCCTCAGAGATTTTATGGAAAGGTTACAAAGAATTTTTATGTTGAGCAAGATTCCCATTTTCTACTTCTGTACTATCAAATATTGTCAAATTTTATTTTCTGATAATTGTAAGTACAATGATGTTAAGAAGCATCAAAGCCCTTAAAGAGAAAAATTTCAAACACAAAATGCTACATTGGCCTAATGTATGTATCGTGATTAATGATGGAATGGTGCTTAAAATTAAGTGAATAATGTCATCAGAACAATGAACTCATTCTTCAAAAGCAGAGATTTATCGTTCTCCCACCCCCAAACAGGTAGACTCAGAGAAGATTTGATGTGTTGGGATTTTGAGACATTGACTCTCTCAGCTTTTGGAGAGAATCTGGGTTGGCCATTCCAGGGCAAGCACCTCTGGCCATCTGCTTATTCAAGAGTTCCAAACAAATATTATTTTAAAAAATATGTATAATAATGTGGAAAAGATTTGGAAACACTGTCTAAAGTAATCATCCTTTCAAATGTTGCACACAATTTTCATGAATGTGTGTTGGAGATGAGGAAAGAAAAAACAAGAGCAGCAATAAAATGAAGGAAGCCAGAAAAGTCCATTAATAGAGTCCTGGGCATCCCTCAGAGAAGAATCTCCAGGCCCCTATTGCTGTTCTAGCTGTTTTCTAGGAAACTCAATTAAATTTTTCTTACACAAAGAGATTGTAATGTGAGCAGGGCAATTAGATTTGCACAGTGAGTGGTAAAGATGGCAGAGAGTTGATGAGAATGATGTTAGGGAAGAACGAAGGCAGCTATTCATCAGATATTATTACCTATTTGCTCTGCAATAAACAGTGGCATCTCTACTGCTGGTAACATTTTCTTCATAGAGATATCACATCCCTATAAAATTCACCCTTTTATCAATTACAGGAAAAAATCTGTAAAAAATACAAACACATGGAGGCTAAATAATATGCTGCTAAATAACCAAGAGATCACTGAAGAAATCAAAGAGGAAATCAGAAAATACCTAGAAAAAAATGACAATGAAAATACGATGACCCAAAATCTATGGGATGCAACAAAAGCAGTTCTGAGAAGGAAGTTTATAACAATACAGTCCTACCTCAAGAAACAAGAAATATCTCAAATAAACAACCTAACCTTACATGTAAAGCAATCAGAGAAAGAAGAACAAAAAAAACCCCCAAAGTTAGCAGAAGGAAAGAAATCATAAAAATCAGATCAGAAATAAGTGAAAGAAACAATAGTAAAGATCAATAGGTGTCCCCGGAGGAAGATGGCGGAAGAGTAAGACGCGGAGATCACCTTCCTCCCCACAGATATATCAGAAATTCATCTACACGTGGAACAACTCCTACAGAACACCTACTGAACGCTGACAGAAGACCTCAGACCCCCTAAAAGGCAAGAAACTCCCCACATACCTGGGTAGGGCAAAAGAAAAAAAGAATAAACAGAGACAATAGGATAGGGACGGGACCTGCACCAGTGGGAGGGAGCCGTGAAGGAGGGAAGGTTTCTACACACTACAAGCCCCTTCGCGGGCGGAGACTGCAGGTGGTGGAGGGGGAAAGCTTCGGAGTAGCGGAGGAGAGCACAGCAACAGGGGTGTGGAGGGCAAAGTGGAGAGATTCCGGCACAGAGGATCGGTGCCCTCAGGCACACACCAGCCCGAGAGGCTTGTCTGCTCGGCCGCCGTGGCGGGCGGGGCTGGGAGCTGAGGCTTGGGTATCGGCTTTCAGTCGGAGCGCAGGGAGAGGACTGGGGCTGGCGGCAGGAAGAGAGCCTGAAGGGGTTAGTGCACCACGGCTAGCCCGGAGGGAGTCCGGGGAAAGGGTCTGGAGTTGCTGAAGAGGCAAGAGTCTTTTTTCACTTTCACTTTTGTTTCCTGGTGTGCGAGGAGAGGGCATTAAAAGGGCTGCTTAGGGAAGCGCCGGAGACAGGCGCGAGCCACGGGTAAGGCGTGGACCTCGGAGACGGGCGTGGGCCGCCGCGGCCGCGGCCGCCGCCGCCGCCGCCGCCGCCGCCCACCGCCCGCCGCAGCCCGCCGCCGCTGCGGCCCGCCGCCGCCGCCGCCGCCGCCCGCCGCCGCCGCAGCCGCGGGGCCTGTGTGCGAGCGCGGGTCACTGTCCGCCCCGCCTTCCGGGGGACCTGTGCACCCCGCCACTGCCGGGGTCCCGAGACCCGGGGACGGCTTTCCCGGGAAAGCGCACGGAGCGCCACGGGCTGCTGCAACGTCACACCGGCCTCTGCCGCCGCAGGCCCGCCCCACACTGCGCGCCCCTCCCTCCCCTCTGCATGAGTGAGCCAGAGCCCCCGAATCAGCGGCTCCTTTAAACCCGTCCTGTCTGAGCGAAGAACGGACGCCCTCCGGCGACCTACGCACAGAGACGGGGCCAGGTCCAAGGCTGAGACCCGGGAGCTGTGAGAGCAGAGTCAGGGAAATCTCTCTGTGCAGCCTCGGAGGCAGCGGATTAAAGCTCCACGGTCCATTTGATGTGCCCTGCGTCTGTGGAGTGCATGAATGGACAGCGAATCATCCCAAATTGAGGAAGTGGACTTTGAGGACAAGATTTAAGACTTTCCCCCCTTTTCCTCTTTTTACAACGAATTATTCCAAAGTAAGGAGGTGGACTTAGAGAGCAAGATTTCAGACTTCTTGCCCTTTTCCTCTTTTTACAACGAATTATCCCAAATTGAGGAGGTGGGCTTGGAGAGCAAGATTTTTGATTTTTCCCCCTGCTCTCCTTTTGTGAATGTGTATGTGTAATCTTCTGTGTAAGATTCTCTCTGTATAGCTTTGCTTCCACCATATGTCCCAGGGTTCTATCGGTCCGTTTTTTTTTTTTTTTTTTTTTCAATAATTACTTTCTAATTTTAACAACGCTACTATATTTCATACTTTATTCTATTTTACTTTACCTGCTCTTTCTTTTTTTCCTACCTTCCCTTCCTCCCTCCCTCCCTCCGCTCTTCCTTTCCTTCTTTCTTTTTCTTTCCTCCCTCCCTCCCACCCTTCTTCTTTCCACTTTCTTTTTCTTTCCTTCCTCCCTCCCTCCCTCCTGTCTTTCTTTCTTTCTTTCCTTCCTCCCTCCCTCCCTCCCTTCTTCCATTCACTCTTCCTTTTGCTTTCATTGCTCCCGCCCTCCCTCCTTTCTTTCCTTCTTTCTTTCCATCCTTCCTCACTCCCTCCCTCCTTTCTTTCTTTCTTCCTTCCTTCCTTCCTTTCTTCCCTTCTTCCTTTCTTTCCCTCTCTCTTTCTTTCTTCTACTAATTCTTTCTTTCTGCTTTTTCTACCTGTTATTCTGAGCCGGGTGGATGAAAGGCTCTTGGTGCTGCAGCCAGGAGCCAGTGCTGTGCCTCTGAAGTGGGAGAGCCAACTTCAGGACATGGGTCCACAAGAGACCTCCCAGCTCCACATAATATCAAGCAGCGAAAATCTCCCAGAGATCTCCATCCCAACACCAGCACCCAGCTTCAGTCAACGACCAGCAAGCTACAGTGCTGGTCACCCTATGCCAAGCAACTAGCAAGGCAGGAACACAACCCCACCCATTAGCAGAGAAGCTACCTAAAAACATAATAAGGCCATAGGCACCCCAAAACACACCACCAGACGTGGACCTGTCCATCAGAAAGACAAGATCGAGTCTCAACCACCAGAACACAGGCATTAGTCCCCCCCACCAGGAAGCCTACACAACCTACTGAAACAACCTTAGCCACTGGGGTCAGACACGAAAAACAATGGGAACTACGAATCTGCAGCCTGCAAAAAGGAGACCCCAAACACAGTAACGTAAGCAAAATGAGAAGACAGAAAAACACACAGCAGGTGAAGGAGCAAGATAAAAACCTACCAGACCTAACAAATGAAGAGGTAATAGGCAGTCTACCTGAAAAAGAATTCAGAATAATGATGGTAAAGATGATCCAAAATCTTGGAAATAGAATAGACAAAATGCAAGAAACAGTTAACAAGGACCTAGAAGAACTAAAGATGAATCAAGCATCGATTAAAAACACAATACATGAAATAAAAAATACTCTAGATGGGATCAATAGCAGAATAACTGAGGCAGAAGAACGGATAAGTGAGGTGGAAGATAAAATAGTGGAAATAACTGCTGCAGAGCAAAATAAAGAAAAAAGAATGAAAAGAACAGAGGACAGTCTCAGAGACCTCTGGGACAACATTAAACGCACCAACGTTTGAATTATAGGGGTTCCAGAAGAAGAAGAGAAAAAGAAAGGGACTGAGAAAATATTTGAAGAGATTATAGTTGAAAACTTCCCTAATATGGGAAAGGAAATAGTTAATCAAGTCCAGGAGGCACAGAGAGTCCCATACAGAATAAATCCAAGGAGAAATACACCAAGACACATATTATCAAACTGTCAAAAATTAAACAGAAAGAAATCATATTAAAAGCAGCAAGGGAAAAACAACAAATAACATACAAGGGAATCCCCATCAGGTTAACAGCTGATCTCTCAGCAGAAACTCTACAAGCCAGAAGGGAGTGGCAGGACATAATGAAAGTGATGAAGGAGAGAAACCTGCAACCAAGATTACTCTACCCAGCAAGGATCTCATTCAGATTTGATGGAGAAATTAAAACGTTTACAGACAAGCAAAAGCTGAGAGAGTTCAGCACCACCAAACCAGCTTTACAACAAATGCTAAAGGAACTTCTCTAGGCAAGAAACACAACAGAAGTAATATACCTACAATAACGAACCCAAAGCAATTAAGGAAATGGGAACAGGAACATACATATCAATAATTACCTTAAATGTAAATGGACTAAATCCTCCCACCAAAAGACACAGAGTGGCTGAATGGATACAAAAACAAGACCCATATATATGCTGTCTACAAGAGACCCATTTCAGACCTAAAGACACATACAGATTGAAAGTAAGGGGATGGAAAAAGATATTCCATGCAAATGGAAATCAAAAGAAAGCTGGAGTAGCAATTCTTATATCAGACAAAATAGACTTTAAAATAAAGACTATTAGAAGAGACAAAGAAGGACACTACATAATGATCAAGGGATCGATCCAAGAAGAAGATATAACAATTGTAAATATTTTTGCACCCAACATAGGAGCACCTCAATACATAAGGCAAATACTAACAGCCATAAAAGGGGAAATCGACAGTAACACAATCATAGTAGGCGACTTTAACACCCCACTTTCACCAATGGACAGATCGTCCAAAATGAAAATATACAAGGAAACACAAGCTTTAAATGATACATTAAACAAGATGGACTTAGTTGATATTTATAAGACATTTCATCCAAAAACAACAGAATACATATTTTTCTCAAGTGCTCATGGAACATTCTCCAGGATAGATCATATCTTGGGTCACAAATCAAGCCTTGGTAAATTTAAGAAAATTGAAATTGTATCAGGTATCTTTTCCGACCACAATGCTATGAGACTAGACATCAATTACAGGAAAAGATCTGTAAAAAATACAAACACATGGAGGCTAAACAATACAGTACTCAATAACGAAGTGATCACTGAAGAAATCAAAGAGGAAATTAAAAAATACCTAGAAACAAATGACAATGGAGACACGACAACCCAAAACCTATGGGATGCAGCAAAAGCAGTTCTAAGGGGGAAGATTATAGCAATACAATCCCACCTTAAGAAACAGGAAACATTTCGAGTAAACAACCTGACCCTGCACGTAAAGCAATTAGAGAAAGAAGAACAAAAAACCCCCAAAGCTAGCAGAAGGAAAGAAATCATAAAGATCAGATCAGAAATAAATGAAAAAGAAATGAAGGAAAGGATAGCAAAGATCAACCAAACTAAAAGCTGGTTCTTTGAGAAGATAAACAAAATTGACAAACCATTAGCCAGACTCATCAAGAAAAGAAGGGAGAAGACTCAAATCAATAGAATTAGAAATGAAAAAGGAGAAGTAACAACTGACACTGCAGAAATACAAAAGATCATGAGAGATTACTACAAGCAACTCTATGCCAATAAAATGGACAACCTGGAAGAAATGGACAAATTCCTAGAAATGCACAACCTGCCAAGACTGAATCAGGAAGAAATAGAAAATATGAATAGACCAATCACAAGCACTGAAATTGAAACTGTGATTAAAAATCTTCCATCATTGGCTTCCCTGGTGGCGCAGTGGTTGAGAGTCCGCCCGCATATGCATGGGGCACGGGTTCGTGCCCTGAGGCCACAACAGTGAGAAACCCGCGCACCGCAAAAGAATAAATAAAAATCTTCCATCAAACAAAAGCCCAGGACCAGATGGCTTCACAGGCGAATTCTATCAAACATTTAGAGAAGAGCTCACACCCATCCTTCTCAAACTCTTCCAAACAATTTCAGAGGAAGGAACACTCCCAAACTCATTCTACGAGGCCACCATCACCTTGATACCAAAACCAGGCAAGGATGTCACAAAGAAAGAAAACTACAGGCCAATATCACTGATGAACATAGATGCAAAAATCCTCAACAAAATACTAGCAAACAGAATCCAACAGCACATTAAAAGGATCATACACCATGATCAAGTGGGGTTTATTCCAGGAATGCAAGGATTCTTCAATATACGCAAATCAATCAATGTGATACACCATATTAACAAGTTGAAGGAGAAAAACCATATGATCATCTCAATAGATGCAGAGAAAGCTTTCGACAAAATTCAACACCCATTTATGATAAAAACCCTGCAGAAAGTAGGCATAGAGGGATCTTTCCTCAACATAATAAAGGCCATATATGACAAACCAACAGCCAGCATCGTCCTCAATAGTGAAAAACTGAAACCATTTCCACTAAGATCAGGAACAAGACAAGGCTGCCCACTCTCACCACTCTTATTCAACCTAGTTTTGGAAGTTTTAGCCACAGCAATCAGAGAAGAAAAGGAAATAAAAGGAATCCAAATCGGAAAAGAAGAAGTAAAGCTGTCATTGTTTGCAGATGACATGATACTATACATAGAGAATCCTAAAGATGCTACCGAAAAACTTCTAGAGCTTATCAATGAATTTGGTAAAGTAGCAGGTTACAAAATTAATGTACAGAAATCTCTGGCATTCCTGTACACTAATGATGAAAAATCTGAAAATGAAATCAAGAAAACACTCCCATTTACCATTGCAACAAAAAGAATAAAATATCTAGGAATAAACCTACCTAAGGAGACAAAAGACCTGTATGCAGAAAATTATAAGACACTGATGAAATAAATTAAAGATGATACAAACAGATGGAGAGATATACCATGCTCCTGGATTGGAAGAATCAATATTGTGAAAATGACTCTACTACCCAAAGCAATCTACAGATTCAATGCAATCCCTATCAAACTACCACTGGCATTTTTCACAGAACTAGAACAAAAAATTTCAAAATTTGTTTGGAAAAACAAAAGACCCCGAATAGCCAAAGCAATCTTGAGAACGAAGAAAGGAGCTGGAGGAATCAGGCTCCCTGACTTCAGACTATACTACAAAGCTACAGTAATTAAGACAGTGTGGTACTGGCATAAAAACAGAAAGATAGATCAGTGGATCAGGATAGAAAGCCCAGAGATAAACCCACGCACATATGGCCAACTTATCTTTGATAAAGGAGGCAGGAATGTACAGTGGAGAAAGGACAGCCTCTTCAATAAGTGGTGCTGGGAAAACTGGACAGGGACATGTAAAAGTATGAGATTAGATCATTCCCTAACACCATACACAAAAATAAGCTCAAAATGGATTAAAGACTTAAATGTAAGGCCAGAAACTATCAAACTCTTAGAGGAAAACATAGGTAGAACACTCTATGACATAAATCACAGCAAGATCCTTTTGGACCCACCTCCTAGAGAAATGGAAATAAAAACAAAGATAAACACATGGGACCTAATGAAACTTCAAAGCTTTTGCACAGCAAAGGAAACCATAAACAAGACCAAAAGAAAACCCTCAGAATGGGAGAAAATATTTGCAAATGAAGCAACTGACAAAGGATTAATCTCCAAAATTTATAAGCAGCTCATGCAGCTCAATAGCAAAAAAACAAACAACCCAATCCAAAAATGGGCAGAAGACTTAAATAGGCATTTCTCCAAAGAAGATATACAGACTGCCAACAAACACATGAAAGAATGCTCAACATCATTAATCATTAGAGAAATGCAAATCAAAACTACAATGAGATATCATCTCACACCAGTCAGAATGGCCATCATCAAGAAATCTAGAAACAATAAATGCTGGAGAGGGTGTGGAGAAAAGGGAACACTCTTGCACTGCTGGTGGGAATGTGAATTGGTACAGCCACTATGGAGAACAGTATGGAGGTTCCTTAAAAAACTAAAAATAGAACTACCATATGATCCAGCAATCCCACTACTAGGCATATACCCTGAGAAAACCATAATTCAAAAAGAGACATGTACCAAAATGTTCATTGCAGCTCTATTCACAATAGCCCGGAGCTGGAAACAACCTAAGTGTCCATCATCGGATGAATGGATAAAGAAGATGTGGCACATATATACAATGGAATATTACTCAGCCATAAAAAGAAACGAAACTGAGCTATTTGTAATTAGGTGGATAGACCTAGAGTCTGTCATACAGAGTGAAGTAAGTCAGAAAGAGATAGACAAATACCGTATGCTAACACATATATATGGAATATAAGAAAAAAAATGTCATGAAGAACCTAGGGGTAAAACGGGAATAAAGACACAGACCTACTTGAGAATGGACTTGAGGATATGGGGAGGGGGAAGGGTAAGCTGTGACAAAGCGAAAGAGAGGCATGGACATATATACACTACCAAACGTAGGGTAGACAGATAGTCGGAAGCAGCCGCAGAGCACAGGGAGATCAGCTCGGTGCTTTGTGACTGCCTGGAGGGGAGGGATGGGGAGGGTGGGAGGGAGGGAGATGCATGAGGGAGGGGATGTGGGAACAGATGTATATGTATGACTGATTCACTTTGTTATAAAGCAGAAACTAATAAAAAAAACATAAAAAAAGATCAATAAAACTAAAAGCTGGTTCTTTGAGAAGGTAAAGAAAATTGACAAACCATTAGACATATTCATCAAGAAAAAGAGGGAGAAGACTCAAATCAACAGAATTAGAAATGAAAAAGTAACATTTTTCATTTCCTTTTCAAAAGTAACTACTGACACTGCAGAAATACAAAGGATCATAAGCGATTACTACCAGCAACTATATGCTGATAAAATGGACAACCTGGAAGAAATGGGCAAATTCTTAGAGAATCACAACCTTCTGAGACTGAACCAGGAAGAAATATAAAATATAAACAGACCAATCACAAGCACTGAAATTGAGACTGGGATTAAAAATCTTCCAGCAAACAAAAGCCCAAGACCAGATGGTTTCACAGATGAATAGTATCAAACATTTAGAGAAGAGCTACCACCTATCATTCTCAAACTCTTCCAAAATATAGCAGAGGGAGGATCACTCCCAAACTCATTCTACAAGGCTGTCATCACCCGGATACCAAAACCAGAAAAATATTTCACAAAAAAACAAAACTACAGGCCGATATCACTGAGGAACATAGATGCAAAAGTCCTCAACAAAATATTAGCAAACAGAATCCAACAGCAAATGAAAAAGATCATACACCATGATCAAGTGGGGTTTATCCAAGGAATGCAAGGATTCTTCAATATATGAAAATCAATGTGATAAACCATATTAACAAATTGAAGGAGAAAAACCATATGATCATCTCAATAGATGCAGAAAAATCTTTTGACAAAATTCAACACTGATTTATGATAAAAACTCTTCAGAAAGTAGGCATAGAGGGGACCTACTTCAAAATAATAAAGGCCATATATGACAAACCCACAGCCAACATCGTTCTCAATGGTGAAAAACTGAAACCATTTCCTCTAAGATCAGGAACAAGACAAGGTTGCCCACTTTCACCACTACTATTCAACATAGTTTTGGAAGTTTTAGCCACAGCAATTAGAGAAGAAAAAGAAATAAAAGGAATCCAAATCAGAAAAGAAGAAGTAAAACTGTCACTGTTTGCAGATGACATGATACTATACATAAAATTTTAAGTTTTTATTTTGCTTGAGTGAGATTACTAGGTAGTGTGGTAACTCAATAAGAAACTGATAAACTGTCTTGTAAAGTGGATTTGCCATTTTCATTCCCATCAGCAGTGTATGAGAGTTCAAGTTGTTCTACATCCTTGTCAGTGCCTGGTGTTGTCAGTTTTTTCTTTCAAATTAATTTTAGTCATTCTACTTGGTGCACAGTGGTACTTCATCGAGGCTTATTTTCCTCTTATTTTTTAAAGATTTTTTTTTCCTTTTTAAGATTCTTTTATTTAAAATTTAATTGGATTCTATATTGGTACAAATCACATTCATAAAGCAATAAAGCATTAATTAGACTCTATATTTGATGCTAACTTCGGAATACCATTTCCAAGAGAAGGATAACACCATCCATATTAAGTTTTCATTCCATCATTCATTCATTCAATGGCTGATTGTTGAGCACCTGCTGTTTTTACTAGGTGTTGCTTATTTACTGCATGATGAGGGGTGGACAAAACAAAAATAATGACAAAGCAAACAGTTTTGTTCTCATCCTGTTGAGGGAGAACAAACCATAATCGAATAAATTTTCCATATTTATTTATGTTCTGATAATGAAGATCACTGTGAAAACTACTGTGACTACTGTGAAGACAAAGCCATAGAAAGGGATAAAAATTAAGAGATGTATTTTGGAAAGTACTTTCTGGCCTCTCTGAGGGTGACATTGAGCAGAAATCTGAATGAATCAAAGTGCCAGTCACACAAGCACCCGAGGGAAGAGCATCTCAGGCAGAGATTACCAGCAAAAAAAAAAAAAAAGCTCAAAGCAGAAATGTTTTTGTTGATTTTGAAGAAGAGCAAAGAGCCCATAATGGCTGGTGCAGAGTGAGTGGTAGGGGAAGTGATGAGAAAGAACTTTTTATCTTTCACTGGAAAGAAATCCATGGCTGAGCTGAGCCAGATATTCTTTAATGTCATGAAGCACTCTAAGATTCTACAAAATGTTTAATTATAATTTTTGGGTGTTTAGTCACTGGCTTAAATAATGCTTAATTATTAGCTTAAATTTTTATAATAGCTTAAATCCTACCCCCTGCCACACACTGAACTAGAAGTCAAAAGATTTTGTGTAATTTTACACTCTTATTTTATGTTGATTTAATCTGTGCCTTAGCGAACTTTTTGGAGAACTCTGTAATCTTTTGTTTTCCACTCTGGGATATGATACCTTTTCATTACCTCACAGTGAAACTCTATTGCTTATTTAAAGCACACTGAACTCCTTAAAAGAGACAAGGAAACAAATTGGAAATGAACTTATTTTGTGGAGGGAAAAAAGTGACATAGAAAACTCAGTGGTTTCGTCTCAGTTTCTCAGAAGGTTGAATTAAATGTTAAGATAACATTTTCCTTTTAATGATGATTCTTCTGGCTGACTGCCTGAGGTTTTGTGTATTTAGCCTCCTTTGAAAAAAGGGGGAAACTGTTTCCAAAGTATGAATAATCATGTTTGATTATTCATAGTACATATTCTGCAATATGATCATCTGGTTGGATGTGAAACATTCTTGCATTACACGACTGACACCTAGTACAGTTTGGAAATCTTGTAATTGATTATTACAAAAGTATTGGAAAACAATGGAGTTCTTTTAAGGCCTTGGAACTAGTAATTCTCCACTGTCAAGGAGCAGATCAAAGGCATAGATGGTTTGGAAGTTTGGGAAAGAAATGCTTAGCAGCGGATCTGCAATTCTTTCTCTCTTTACTGTGGAGAACAGTGGGACGGAATACCCCCAGAGAAGAAAGAAGGTGACATTCTCATATCTCGTTATAAACATACTAACCTCTAGATAAACTGTACGTTTATAAAGAGAGAGTCCTTATCTATGGGATGCTCTTAGCAATCCTGGTCAAACTAAGCTTGCCTCTGGGAAATAAATATGAAATATACTGATTTATAAATATCTCTGACAAATGTCACACATGCAAGTAACTGAGTATAAAATGGAAATGTTTCACGAACAAAAGGGCTCTCTTCTTTGAAATTAATGTCCCCATGTATGTAATCTGGAGACTTTGTATATTAACCAGGCACAGAGTTTATCCTAATGTAACAAGAAATGAACTAGGTAGACAGTTTTAGATCTCTCCCTGCTTTTCTCGTGCCACACAATTACTCTGTCCTGGAAGCTCCAGTGTATTTCAATGCAATCACAAGAAAGGTATAAGAGCACACAGGGCAATTCAGCAGTATCAAGCCACGCTTGTTTACTTCTGCCACATCACACTTCAGCCAGTCAGCTGTCTGAAGGATGCTTTGAAAGTTGATCAGAGCTTTCTCCACATGAAAATGAAAACCAAGTTTGAGTCTCAAGTATAAATTACAGGAGTTTCAAACACAGATATACTCAGGAAATGCAATTACAGTATAATTTATGAATGGTTTGATTTAAAGAGAGTCAAATTAGACATAAATGGAGGACAGCTGATTAATTGCTATTTAATTCCTATTTAGATGCAGTATAATGCTGTCATGTTCATATGACCAGTGATGGAAATGTGATTTTTAATGTTAGGAGAAGCAAAATATAAGAAAAAACGTACATGTAAGAAAACACACGATGTGTATCTAGACCTACCATTGACTTTGTATGATTTTTCTGCAAAGTGTAAGTAGCACAGATTTTGCTGTTCATCAAAGAGATAGCGGATTTAGCCACGTATCCCTTGAGTACCGATGTGTGCCTTTGGCCTTTGGCAATTATAAGAAAGTGGCAATTCTCATTTCTTGACTCTTCTTTGGAAGAAGCTGCTGGGAACAACTACCTTCTAAGATGTCAGCATATGGACACAAAATTTGCTAAGGTTCACACCTGCTTCTTGGATGCTTCTCATTCTGGAGAGTGTGAGCCCTCATCTGGATCTTTTAGGGCAGGTGTCCTTCTCAAAATGTAGAGATAAGCCTGGTAAATGTGGGCATGCACATGACAGGGCTCATTTTCAGAGATTCATGAGCCAGAAGGCCCCTATGGAGGACTCTTCAAGATTATCTGAGCCAAATCTTTCCATCCTATTCTGGGAGAATTGAAAAGTGGGAAATTTGATCAGAAGGGTGAGCCTGGCCAGATACAGGGAAGGTGGATGCTGTTAGGACTGGTGGGGAACATGGTGTTTACTGCAGGCTACAAGGCTGAGAGGGTTGTTTACATGGGGAATGAAGGGAAAGAGAGGAGAATCTTAAGGCTAGTGATGGAACCCTGGGATGGTAAGATATTTTTTTTTGGAGCACAGGTTCCGGACGCTCAGGCTCAGCGGCCATGGCTCATGGGCCCAGCCGCTCTGCAGCACGTGGGATCTTCCCAGACTGGGGCACGAACCCGTGTCCCCTGAATCGGCAGGTGGACTCTCAACCACTGCACCACCAGGGAAGCCCATGGTAAGATATTTTAAAGGCCCACAGAGAGAAAAGAGAGTTTTGAATGCCAGATTAGATATTTAAAAAAATTTAGACCCCTCCCAGTTTTGGATAGAGATATTGAATACCTACTATAAAGGTTTGGTGTAATTGCAATAATTCAGGAAAAAAGATCACTTGCCTAGTTTCAATAGTGCAACATCACCTTCAATTCCACAAAATGTTTTAAGCTATTCTGGGTTTTCAGAGTCCTACTTTTTGGTTTAAAAAAAAAGAAAGAAAGAAAAGAAAAGGCACCGCAAAATCCTTCCAGGAGTTCTTCACACACAGCAAAAAGGACGCTCAAGGAACGGAGCTGTAGAGAACAGAATAAGACTAGCATATTGGAGTCTCAAGTACTCTATATAGCAATTGTTGGCAGGAAAGAGAGGTGGTGTGGAGTCCTGAATAGAAGTCCTGACTTTTGAAGTAAGAAGCTGAATCATATTCAAACTGCAAAGTGAGCCATAATTGCTGGGTTTCAACAAAGTTTCCCATGTAAGATTACCGAATTGACATTTTCCAAAGAATAAACTCGCCATGTAGTACATATAGCCCCACCTCTCTAAAGTTCAGTGTGGACCAGGCTGCTTTAAAGGCAAGAGAAGACATTCATCATTTCGACCTGCTTTTGGTGAAGGCAGAGGAAATTAGTCCCCACCAGAGCCCTCATCATTTTGTTCTGACCTCAGTGCAACCTTGAAGCCTCCTGGATGTCAGTGTGGCTCAGCACATGAGGAAGTTTCCTTAGGAAGTCAGCGAAATGGCCCACAGAGGGAATTCTATGGCTGGCTCTTTAGATGCAGCTTGGCTGAATCTGAACCTGTGAACTCACTACCTTGTCTCCTAGCTCTTCTTCCTAATAACCTCAATGACACCACCACTCATGGACGTCTTGGTTCAAATAGTCAGTGTTCGTGGTTCTGTTCAACTCTCAATGTCATGGAGACCTGTTGACCTTGACTTCCAAATGTGTCTTATCAGAGTTCATTTTTCCCTCCTCCCACTACCTGTATACAGGTTCTGCCTCTCTGTTCCCTGCTTCCCTATCCACATCAGCTATGCTTCTCCTGGCATCCCAGACTCCACTCTCCCTTTGCTCTAAGGAATTATCTTTAGAACTACTATATTAACCATCTTCAAATATCACTTTTAGTAAGACAACTATTTCTTTTTTTTTAAAGGCCGTTTTACTGCTGGACAATGTACACTTTTCTTTTTAAAAAATTTATATATATGTATTATATATACATATTATATAATAGATACATATTTTTTCCCCCAGCACCGCGCGGCATGTAGGATCCTAGCTCCGTGACCAGGGATCGAACCTGTGACCCTGCATTGGAAGTGCAGAGTCTTAACCACTAGACCACCAGGGAAGTTCATACTGTCTAATTCTTTTCTTAAAAATCTCCCTGTTTCTTCAATGCCTCTGATTACTCCAGCAGGAGGGCAATAAAACAAGACACCTAGCAGTTTAACAAAATTTGGATAGGCCATTCTCTGGTATCAAAATCTGAGCCTGAAAATCACTACCAGGTTGCTTGATCAGAAGAGAGTATTTATAGAACTCTGAGTAGTTTACACTCCAGAGGGAAAAGCCTTGTGTCTTCCTTCTATAGAAAGGTGACTATGGCTCAATTATGCTGGCTTTGTTTTAAATTTTATTTATTTAGTTATATATTTTTAAAAACCCTTCCTTCCTTTAAAGAAACAGTTTCTACAAATACAGAATATTATAGCTATTTTCCATCATGTAATTCCTAGAATTAATACTGGGGTTTTTGGCCAAGAGCAGTACAATTCTGACTAATAAAAATGTCTTTAGAGATATGGATCAGATTCTGAAAAAGCTTCTCAGTTTGTATGCCCATGCCTGCACACATTAATTGAATTGCTTTTGTTAATTACATGTCATCAAAATGATATGGGCTTAGATGAGAATGTATATTACAGAGTAGGATGAAACATCAAGGGGCATCCATTCTGTTCTTCAGATGTATCTGTGCCACTGTGGACAGCAAATTTAAGTCAGTTTAAAGGAGGTTAGTCACACCAAAGAATGCTCTTGAAACTTCAGAGAGCTGATAAGATGTCATATTACGATCAAACTGTGCCTCTGGGAACCTGAAATGTTATCAGCCTGCTGCCTTTGATAAGTCAAAGTTTAAGGTGGATTTAATTAACGTGGCATAAAAAGAGAAGGATATTTGAGGTATTGATTCTTCTCCAACAATTCTTTCCTCACATGAATCCTATTCAGAGACCTGGTTCCACTATATCCCAAGTTACAAATCTTCAGTCCATCAAGTAAAGCATGCATTGAAAATGTCCAGCTATTGTGGAAGTATGGCATTGACTATAATGCTTTCAAACTAGAGGAAAGTCTAACCTACACTCAACACAGTGAAGGCACAATGCATGCTACGTCCAGATTAGTTTTTAAATTTTACTTACATAAATTTTGCCCTTGTGTAAAGATTATTTCCTTGGAACTAGTAATTATTGAGCACCAACTATGTGCTAAGGACTTACACAAAACTTTCTGTATATAAACATCACACTAACCCTAAGACATCCGACTCAGAGAAGTTACATCACACAGTAAAAAGAGAAACCTGGAATTTAACTCAGGACTTTGGATTCCAAGTCCAGCTTTGTTACACAACATTTCACTACCTTCCTTTAGATAACAGATTTTGATTTATTATAGAGACAATATAAGGACCTTTCACTTAGTGTTTAACAGACATAAAAGGATAACATTTATAATAATTTAGCTCATTTAAAGGAAAGTCCCTATGATTCAGTTTCACAAAGGTGGTTACATTTGTCTTGTAAGGAAGAATTGTCCTATGAGAGGAGGAAACATCAGGGAATGTCCGTGTGAGATACAATTTTAAGAGATACCACGGAGGGCTCCAATGTTCCCTCTCCACCAGCAGCTCTCTTTCTTTTTCTCAATTTTTTTCTGGCAATATTTGGAATTCTACCATTTAAATGCATTATTTTACATACATTAAAACTTTCCCTGGGTCTTGGTGCTCATTAAATTAGGGTGACATAGGGGTTAGCTTACATCCCAACTTGGATGGATTGATGCTTTGTGATGAATGGAATTCTGAAATCATGCCCAGGCTCAATAAGCTCAGTTGTCAATGTCAGTTAAGGGAGGGGGCAATCGAACTAGTTTAGCAGTAGTAGTAGTTAAGTAAAAAAAGATTTTATTTTTGCAGTCACTATTTTATTGTGATTGCAATTTTATTGCTTTATTTTAAGCAATCACCAACACCTCAGTGTGAATTTATCTGAAAACTTTCTTAGCACTTAGAGGAAGGGGAGAAGGAAGAGAAAGAATAATTCTGAAGCTAGAGCTGGTATAATGGTATAACATTGTGCATACCAGGGAACTTTTGAGAGCAAAAGGGGAGTCTATCCACAAAATTCCAGGAGAGTATATATAGGCTGTGACTAGATGATATGGTAATCTTAGCTTTGGGGAAAGACTTACTGATAAAAACATATATTAAGGAGTTACTAAGTCCTTCAAATAAGACCACCAAAGTCTTTTTCCTGATGATATGGCTTTTTCACAGCTATGGTGTTTAGTGACCATTTTTCCCTAACAAGAAAATTGTGCCCGGGTAGGATTAACAAAAACCTTAGAGATTCATTGTGAATCATACATCACATGAAATACATTAGGTCAATTTGCAATTTTTCAGAGGCTGATTATTCAACCAATGCATTATCTTCTGGACCCTGTTTTATTTCTTCCACTGATTAATTTAACAATATACCAGTTTGGATAAGAAGGTTTGATGGGAAAGAAGATGAAGCTATTACATGAAATGAGTTTGGGGAATTACCAATAGACTTCAGTTATCCAAATTACTCTTATAGAAGGTTGACTGACTGTGAAGAGTGGTGATTCAGCTGGACAGCCTTGCTATTTCTAAGACAGAACTGTCCTTATTCTTTTTGTCACTTTTGTACAGAATATACATTATAGTGAATTTGTGAACATATAGATTCTCACTTCCCCAATCCCATTATCTGTGATTAATGAAATTAAAAATATAATCATGATCACTTAAATCAGCTTGCAGTAATATATAATAATAAAATAAAGGAATAAAGTCTCAATATTCATGCCTTTCACTGAGGGCCCGTGTTCCTGATACAAAGAAAAGAAGAAACACTGGTGAGCTACTTTTCTGAAGGCAAGGAAAACAACTATAGCCCACATGGTGTATGACACATGGTATATATGGTTACTAAATTGTCTTAAAATACAATTAGTATGTAAGCTTAAGAGAATATTTAAAATGAAAGGAACGTGCTATGAATATTAAAAAAATATTGCCATACTCAACGGTATTGACTTCTCCTGCATTAATTTGTAACAATCTTTCTGAAATTTAGTTGGATAATGTCTTTACTCATTCAAATCTTAATCATACTTCAAAGTCCAAATTAAGATGCACTTGTCTATCTTGAGATACGCCTGTGTAGTTACCTTACATAATTATTTAACTTATTAATTATTGTTTGACTTTTCACATGAGAAGCCAGTATTATCTCCCACACTAGACTGTAAATTCTTCCAGACCAGGGGACATTTGTGATCTATCCTTGTATCTTTCCTCAGGATGTAACAAAATTTTAAAAGCATTTGGGTTGGACTGTATGGAATTACCCATATTTGATCATTTTTGATCCATAAAACAGTTTCATATGGTTCAACCTAATACTAGTTGCTCTAGAAATAATTGTGGAATGAGTAGAATTATATTTAAACCTTTAAATTCATATATATACATGAAGTCATTTAGAATAGATGACTGAATTTTTATTTTACTTTTCCTAGTAGCTGCCCAGTCCCAAACAGCTCTATTAGTTCATTAGCTTCCAGACATGATTTTTAAAAAATGAATATGACTACCTATTTTCTAGGGAAATAAGCATAATTGAGATAACAGATCATCTCAGCATGGTAATGCCAATATTGAATTTTTTTTCTGGCACTGCTTACTTGTTGATAAAATCATTCTTTAGAATAATATTCATTGTAGGTAATCATTATTTTGAGTGCTTACAATATGCCAGGCACTGTTCTAAACATTTCACGTCTATAAACTCATTGAATCTGCACCTCAGCCCTGTGAAGTGGGTAATATTATCTTTTTCCAGATGAGCAAATTGAGGCATGAAGAGGTAATTTGCTTGAAATCACACAACTAGTAATTATAGAACTGGGTGTCAAATTCAGGCAGTCTGGCTTCAATCTTTCTTTTAAATGCCACTGGAATTCTAATCAATAGAAATAAAGTTATTTAAAAATTAGAATAAATTAAAAATCATTTAGCCTTATGAAAGATATAGCATCCGGTGAAGACTTTATAATTTAGAGTTACAGAGTTGAAGACACCATACCTAGGGCTTGAAAACCTGCTGCTTCAGTTCTTTCATAAGCAATTCAAAATCATTTTGAATTATACTGCCTCAGTTTTCTACATTAAAAACTGGAATTCATAGCACTGAGTCCTCTATAAGAATTTCATGAGGATCATATAACACATGATAATAAGAATCCTTAATTAATCAGGCAGGTATATTTTTATATTTGGTTATGAATATATGCATGAAAATATTTTATAAAATTATGTTTAATGCTACTTTTTTAATAATCAATATATGTTTTCTAATGAAGATATTTGTTTTCTTTGGTACTTAAAATCTATACAAAATCACACAAGCAGAGAATACATAAGGCTGCTTAACTGGGTACAGTAATCTATAAATTGAAATATATATACATATATAATGCACATTATGTATACATAATTATATATACGTATACAATATGATTAGTAAAAGAATTTATCTTAATTTATAGCTATAAGTACTTTTTATAATTGAACTTTGTTTTAACAATAAATGAACTAATCCAGTGTGATTTCCTCTAAGTTTTCATGAAAAGGAACACACTTTCCTCTTGAATTCAGCATCAAATAGTGATAAAAGCATTAGATGAGGAATTGGGCATTTGGCTTTAAATTTCTGGGCCTGAAGTTGGATTGGCTGGAAAAATCGGACAATTAAATTAGATGATTTTATGTTGTTCAAATGACAACTTTCTGCAAGTGTCTTAAAGCAAGATTTGTTTATCAGTTCTAAAATCTATACTCCAGGAAATGCAATTCTGTTCCTAATAAAATAACCAGGCATACCCTTCCCTTTAAGAAAATAGCAAAAGGAGAAGAGCCATGAATTTTTCTTAGCTATAGACTTAGAAGCTTAATATAATAAGTTGGGCCATTCAAAACCCGTGAAGATTTTTCTGCAAGGAGATCCAAGAAGCCGTTATCCATGACTATGTTTGGAAAGAGTTACTAGAAAAAGTTGGAGGTGTGGTGAAGCACTGGAGGCTTAGAATTTTAAAATCAGACCTTTCTGAAATGCTTGAGTTTTCCGATCATCTCCATGAATTAGATTTTTGGATGTCATCAGGGGGTTGTCCTGGGGAGCAAATTGTGGGTGATTTTGTGGTGTGTTTTTGTTGCTGTTTCTGCTTTAGAAGAAGTGCTTGAAAAGTCAAACTAAAGTAGTGTTCAAGTTCAATCGGTGAGAAGAGAGCGGTGTTAGGCAGTGTTACCTTCTTACACGCAGTGATGGAGCTACCCAAGCTACTTCCCGAGCTGCCGTTGGCGCTGCCCTGCTGCAGTTCCGGAACCTCATACATCAGGAGTGACTCCAACTCGCTGTTTGTGCCCCAAAACACAAAAGAGAACACATTCTGGTGAATCATCTCCATATTCAGAAAGAAAGAAGCATGATGTGGTTTTATGGAAAATCATCTTTTCAGATCTTACTGAACACTGAAAACCCTCCTGCTGACATTGATGTTTGCTTCTTTGTTGGTTTCACTTTTGTAACTGGTGGAACCGCTATGACCTATTCCGTTGTGAATATAAAATTGCGACCCATCACCTTCCAGTGTAGGTGGATGGACACATTGCATCTGCATGACTTCTAGCAGGGTTGACATCTTTCCTTAAGTAAGCAGGTTTAAAACCCAAGCAATATCCTTTCAATTTTCACATTAATTCTGCTTGGCCAAAATGGACACATAAAAAATACTCATTTTATTTTTTAAAATGAGAGAAAAACATAATTTTAACTGGGAGGCAGGGTGGTACCATGAAGCGAACATAAACTTTAGAAAACACAGGTCATCTCTTTATCATCTCTGTGGCTGGAGATGGTATCTTAACTTCTCTGTCTCCATAATTCTAGACTTATATCCTTTTCCCCTATTTCTGTCAAATCTTGGTGGGCTTGACTATATACAGGGCTGTATAAATATTTTTAAAATTTTGAAATTATTTCTGCAGCCTCAAGATGTGATATAAATTGAAATTATTTTTAGAAAATATTTTTAGAATATATAGAAATATTAAGATTCAGAGGATTTTTTTGTATTTAAATTAAGCTAAATATTTTTCTTCTGAAAATATGCAAATTTGGGTTTAAAAAATGTGCTGTTATCTCAAGTCTACACATTTTATTTTCATGGTTGTTTGCCACATAGAACAGGTACAATTCATTAAAATACATTTTTTGGAATACTGTCTAATGATTCCTTATGTAATTATCAACCCAAAATATAGAATTTTTTTCTTAAGAGAAGCACAATAGAAAATCAGTTAAATAAACAATGTATTTCTGAATAACATATAACCCTCATGCTTTAAGTTCTGAATTAGTCAACTTTCACTGCATTGCAATTAACCATAAGTCAAATATTGCATGTATGTAGTCTGTTTGTATTTCTATTATTAATTACTATGAATAACATTTTTACATGACTGCTGATGGTGCTATGTAACAGATCAGAAATTTGGGTAAAAATTTCAAAGAATAATTCAAGCAAAATCTGCTTTATTTTAAACTTTCTGTATTATTTTCTGAGAAATTGCCACCTTGAGGAATAGAATGAGTATAATTTAAATGAAAAGATAGCACCCATGTTATTTTTGATGAACTGGGGAAAGGTTGCAAAAGGAAGGAAGGAATGAAGGAAAGGAAGGAAGGCAAGGGGAGGGAGGGAGGGGGAAAGGATGAAAAACTAACTGGATCCAGATACTGGCTATAACTTCTTAGCCAGGATACTGCCTAGCTTTTCAGGGTCTGTCTCTTCTTTTATAGATGACATGTTTGGAGTAAAGTCTGTGGTCCCTGTTAGCTATGGACATCACTTTCAAAATATCATAGAGAGTCTGAGTTTTCAGCCGTATTTTTACAGGCTTCCCACACGTGGGGTTATAGCTTTTTACACTATTAAGTGTGATTCTCCCTCAAATGCAACTGCAGATGTCCCTCTGAATGCTTTCTTGGCCACAGGACAGTTTGGCTTTTACACAAACACCAAACAGGTGAGGTCCCAAATCCTTTTCACGTGGAAGACAGGACCACAGACCCAGCTAACTTTCGGCTGTAATAACTTGGCCCATAAGTCAGAGAAATTGTATGTTATTTCTTCTAGGAGCCAAAGCTCCGTCTGCAGGAGTTCAGGCTGAAGAGTCTACAAAGCTACATGTCCTGTTTGCTACTGTGTCCCTTAGGCAGCTCTGGTGAGCTGGTGTATCACTTCCATCCAGGCCACCAAAGGACTTAGGTTCAGTGTTAGGACACCTCCCATGTCTCTTTGCAGGGTTATTGGTTCTGCGAGTGGGAAGTAGGCAGACTGAGAAGTAAGGTGGAGACAAACCTGATATAAAACAGAGTAGAAACAGAGCTTCAACAATCTGTGATCATTCTAAAGGGGGATCACATCTAACTTAGGGAGAGTAGGTCCAAAATCAGGGAGTAATGGGAACATCGGGAAAAGTAAAAGATCACCCATGGAAGTTCCTTGTTTTCCCATGAATCACACTGTATATGACTGCAAGTAGCCATGGGTGCTATAGTAATTATTATGCACATAAAACTTTAACTGCTGAGCTAATCTAGTGGGAAGAAGAAATGACAAGTCTACCCACATGTATCCTGAAAGCCCTTCTGCCTCTGAGATGATTGTGAGATCCTGGTCGGAGATGAAGGTGAGGAAGGAAATTTGAAACTGTTGCTTGCCTGTAAGGCTCACTTCATTTGTTCTAAGGCTAAGCATGTATAGCATTAAATATATATATATATATATATATATATATATATATATATATATATATATATTTGTTTATTGTTATAAGAACTAAATGAGGCAATAGAGTCACATAGTGGGACTAAAATCTGTGCATTACTTCACAATAACTGTGAGGCAACTCCTTGCACCAAAGCCAATGCATCTTTCACTCTCCTGAAATGTTATGAATCAATTTATTGACACCTATATCCAAAATATATCTAGAGAGCCATATCCTTTCTTTTTTTTTTTTTTTTTTTTTTTTGCGATACGCAGGCCTCTCCCGTTGTGGAGCACAGGCTCCGGATGCGCAGGCTCAGCGGCCATGGCTCACGGGCCCAGCCGCTCTGCAGCATGTGGGATCTTCCCGGACCGGGGCACGAACCCGTGTCCCCTGCATCGGCAGGCGGACTCTCACCACTGCGCCTCCAGGGAGGCCCCTAGAGAGGCATATCTTTTAAATCATGTGACATGGATGTAAATTTCCAGTAGGTGGCTACAACACAGCCCAATCTGTTCCCATGTCTTTGGAATGGAAATGGAATTTTTAGAGTATTTGCAAAAATGTTGTCTCTAGAGAAGCAGAACATTTGATGCTACAGGATGAGGCAGAGATGGCAAGAACATGAAACTCATGCATTTATTAAAATGAGTTCAAACTGATATTAAAAGAACTACTGTCAAGATACAGTACAGCCTTATAACTTGCTTCTAATGGGTATGGTTGCAAATACTTTCCTGGGACATTTTCATTTGATTCTGACAAGTGTTGACAGTATTTATTAAGCACATCCTTTCAGACTGGTTTCATGCAGAAACTGCTAAATACATTTCAATGAGGAGGAAGACGAAGGTAGGAAAGAAGTTACAAAAGCAGAATTTAAAGTAGTGACTTTAAAAATATTATAGGAAGAGAAGCAGACTCCTTTGCAGAGCAAAGTTATATATGAATTGCCCGAGTCCTGAGCTGTCACCACACTGCAATCATTAATGATTCATGCAGTGTGAATAGGTAGGTCACCATCAGAAAATAGCTTAAAGAATATTCAGTTATTTCACCAGAGAGTGAAGTGTCCAGTTGCTGGAAACTGAGTTGTTTATATGCTGCTACTCAAAGTTTGGTCTATGAACCAGCAGCATTGATATCTCTTGGAAGCTTGTTAGATACCCAGGAGCTCAGGTCCTGCCCTAGAACTACTGAATAAGATCTGTATTTTGACATTAAACTTAGGTGATTCGTATTCTCATTAAAGCTTGAAAAACATTTATCTAATGTATTAAGTTAAATATACATTCTTTTTTTGCCCTTGAGCCATTGCACATGATGTTACTTCTTTTAGAAACACCCTTCTCAGTCCTCTTTCTTCCTCCTGGATAATTCCCTCTCTATCCTTTGGGTCTCAGTCTATAAATCACTTCTTGCACTTTCTCCCTTCCCTCTTTCTGCCAAAGAGGCCACTACTGCTCTCCAACCTCCATTGTCCCATGCACAAACACACACATACACTCTCACCTCTTCCCACCCACTTCCCAACACTCAACCCAACCCAAGAAAAGAGATCGACACTCTTCTTGTGTGTTCCAACAGCATCCTGAACCTTATCCTGTTATAGCATTTGTCAAAATGATATACAATTATGTAATGTTTGTCTGTATCCCCCTTTAGGCTGTAAATACTGAAAGATTAGGGACCCCTTACAACCTAGGACAGTGCTAGGCAGTGATGAATGCTCAATTAGTATTTATTAATGTTGTTTTTTTCTTATCTTTCTGAGCATCCTGTTTGACCTCAAAAGTTATGCACAAAAGAGTGTTTGAATTCAATGCTTAATTTTCTGCAGTGGTGACATATGGTGAGATAAGCCACATCTGAGAAGATAAGCTAAAGTATTTCCCAGGATAATTCTAATGAAAAGGGATCCTGCTGCTATTGTTGTGAGAGTCTAGTAAACACAGTGAAAGTTAGACAATCTTAAGATTCTAAGAGGTAAGATTTCTTATCTTCTTCCCCACTTAAAGAATGATTTCAGTGAAATATAGTAATTGGTTTGATTGTCTCAGTTCTGTTAAGGATATCCACTCTTGAGCTTTAATACTAAATCCTCTAATTGCGACACTTGGAGGAAAAAGCTCACATCTATCAGAAGGAATTTTGAGCAAAGAATCAAGTTGCTCTTGTTAAAGCCAGTTTAACAATGTGCCACAACCTAGAATTTAGAGGATTTTAAAATACACATTTGTGTGGTTCAAAATGAAAATTTGCTAAAGTGAATGTCCTTCTTTTACCCTCAGCTAAAGGGATTAACTTGTTAGATGAAGCTCAGGGGTTTAGGTTAGTCTTTCAAAAACTGATTTGTTTTTGGAAACATAAAAAACTCTGAAAACCCATAAGAATCTTGAGAAAGAAGAACAAAGCTGGAGGCATCACACTCCCTGATTTCAAACTATATTACAAACCTATAAAATAGTGTGATACTGGCATAAAAACAGACACATAGATCATTGGAATAGAATAGAGAGTCAGAAATAAATGCACACATACAGGGTCAATTAATTTATGACAAAGGAGCCAAGAATATACAATGGGGAAAAGACAGTCTCTTCAGTAAATGGTGTTGGGAAAATTGAGCAGCCACATGCAAAAGAATGAAACTGGACCACAACCTTACACCATACACAAAAACTAACTCAAAAATAGATTAACAGCTTGAACATAAGACCTGAAACCATAAAAATCCTAGAAGAAAATATAGGCAGAAAGCCCACAGATAATTTTTAAAATCTGACACCAAAAACAAAAGCAAAAACAAAGAAATGGGACTGCGTCAAACTAAAATGATTCTGCACAGCAAAGGAAACCATCAACAGAATGGAAAGACACACTACTGAATGCGAGAAAATATTTGCAAATCATATATCTGATAAGGGACTAATATCCTAAATATGCAAAGAACTCCTACAACTCAATAGTAAGAAACTGAACAACCCAATTAAAAAGTGGGCAGAAGATCTGAATACTGATGGCCAATGAAAAGATGGTACATGAAAAGATGCGCTACATCATTAATCATCAGGGAAATGCAAATCGAAACAATGAGCTATAACCTCATGCCTGTTAGAAAGACTATTAGTAAAAAGACAAAATAACAAGTGTTGGAGAGGATGTGGAGAAAAGGGAACCCTTGTGCACTGTTGGTGGGATGTAAATTGGTGCAGCCACTATGGAAAACAGTTTGGTGGCCCCTCAAAAATTAAAAATACAACTATCATACAATCCAGCAATTCCACTTCTGGGTATTTCTCCAAAGAAACCAAAACCACTCATTTGAAAAGATATATGCACCCCATGTTCATTGCAGCATTATTTACAATAGCTAAGATATAGAAACATCCTAAATGTCCATCAATGGATAGGTGGATACACACACACACATACACACACACACACTGGAATATCATTCAACCATAGAAATGAATGAAATCTTGCCATTTGCAACAACATGGCTGGACCTTGAGGGCATTATGCTAAGTGAAATAAGTGAGACAAAGAAAGACAAATACTGTACAATCTCTCTTATATGTGGAATCTAAAAACATATACTTATGTGTGTGTATATCATATCTATATATCTATATCTATATCTTTATCTATAAAACAAGAAGGAGAGGTAGGTGGGAGAAATAGGTGAACTGTTTTTTGTCTTGTTTTTTAAATTTAAATAAATTTAACTAAAAAATGATTTATATTAAAAATCACATGATATGTTAGTTTCTTTTACCTTCATCTTCTGACCAATCTATTGACAAACACTCCCTCCTTGACCAAACTTTAGTCAAGTTCCTCTGAACCTTTTCAACTAGATTTTGACCTTGGTCTGCTGAGCCCAGTTTTAGCAAAGAATCCTGCTAAGTCAGTTTAGTAAAATTCTCCCACCCTTTATATCTACTCAAGTTCCTCATCCTTCACCCTTAATATCTAAGTCCTTGGTCAGACTCTAGCAAGAATCCTGTCAGGCCATTTTAGCAAGGATCCCCCTCCCCTTGATATCTCCTCTTAGTAATTTTCTATCCACTGAACCCCTCACCCTGCCCAATGGTTATAAATCCCCAATTGTCCCCATTGTATTTGGAGCTGAGCTCAGTTCTATAAAGAATTATCTCTCTCCCCTACTGCAGTAGCTCAAATAAAATGTCTTGCATTTCTAACAAGTGTCTGGTGCAAGATTTTTCTTCTACACTGTGTCATCTTCTGTTCCATCTCTGGTAAGAAATTCACATTTTTTTCCTTCTGTACTCATGTTTTTCTTTTCTGGGTTGGAGACATCAGAGCATGGCTTGCTCATCATGTCATCCATGAGAATTAAATATGTCACCAGCTTATCAGCGACTAGCAGACCTACAAACTCCTCATTAATTTTGTAGGATTTTACTAAAAGTATTACAAGAAATGACTATTCAACCCTGAAGATATTTTAAAACCATCGTTATGCCCTGTTTTAATTTTTAAAGGTGACCAAAGAACTGTAGAATGGTGAACAACAATAATATTGTAAAGCAACCACGTTTTTCATTTTTATTTATTTTTTAATTTTTTTTGCGGTACGCGGGCCTCTCCCTGCTATGGCCTCTCCCGTTGCAGAGCACAGGCTCCGGACGCGCAGGCTCAACGGCCGTGGCTTACGGGCCCAGCTGCTCTGTGGCATGTGGGATTTTCCCGGACCGGGGCACGAACCCGTGTCCCCTGCATCGGCAGGCAGACTCTCAACCACTGCGCCACCAGGGAAGCCCACAGCCAAGCTTTTACTTTCCCAAATAAGGACCTTTAAAGAAAAACCTTTACTACCTCTCTCTCACATTCATTCTTCAAAGAAGGGACATTTAAACAATGTAACGACACTATGATACATTATCTAAGAATGAAGAATATTTATTTTTAAGAAAAGAGGGTTGACAAACTTCACTATAATTTTTGTCCTCAGATCAGTGAAAATGTTGCAGACCTGAGTTTGTGTACTTTTTGTGAGGTAGTATTAAAAAATGACAATAAAAAGAGTATACACAGATCATTTATTATTAATCATAAAACAAGTGGCTCAACTGAATAATAGTCTGTGGATCAGAATACTATGCTTTGCAAATTCATATATTATCTCTGAGTAAATAGATGACAACAACTAATGGCCTCAAGAATTTAATCACGGGCCTCCCTGGTGGCGCAGTGGTTGAGAGTCCGCCTGCCGATGCAGGGGACACGCGTTCGTGCCCCGGTCTGGGAGGATCCCATATGCCGCGGAGCGGCTGGGCCTGCGAGCCATGGCCGCTGGGCCTGCGCGTCCGGAGCCTGTGCTCCGCAACGGGAGAGGCCACAACAGTGAGAGGCCCGCATACCGCAAAAAAAAAAAAAAAAAAAAAAAAAAAGAATTTAATCACTACCTTAGGAGTTTATTTTTGTACCTTAAAAAGTGGTTTCACAATCTCAGCCTTCACCAAGACGCACAAGAAATAATTTTGAGATATAACTCCTTGTTCAGAAAAGAGGATCAAGCGAAAGAACAAGATAGCTTAGCTTTTTCCCCCCCTTCTGTTAATGAGGGCTAGGGGGAGACTTTTGAAAACATATGCCCTACAAATGGTGTGTGCAAAAATATTATTTTAATGTCAGACAAAAAGTGTTGCTAAGTTAGTGTTGCATGAACATACATTTATACATGAAGACCATTAGATGCTCACTATTGATATATTTATCCCAAAGTGCTTTATTTCTAAAAAAATGATTTAGGTGATATTTGTTTGGAGGGTCAAAACACATCATATGGGGCTTCCCTGGTGGTGCAGTGGTTGAGAGTCCGCCTGCCGATGCAGGGGACACAGGTTCGTGCCCTGGTCCGGGAAGATCCCACATGCTGCGGAGTGGCTGGGCCCCTGAGCCATAGCCGCTGAGCCTGCGTGTCCGGAGCCTGTGCTCCGCAACGGGAGAGGCCACAACAGTGAGAGGCCCACGTACTGCAAAAAAAAAAAAAAAAACAACCCAAAAAACACATCATATATGTCACTGCATTCTGCTGCATCTAGATTTTAGTTTAGATACATTAATAATATATGTTACAGTAACCACCTCCACTCCCAGCTAATTTCTGTACTTCCACCAAACCACCTGGACAAGCGCCTCATTCTGTTATACAATCCTCTCTATATTACTTCTGAGCATATTACCATCATTTAATGCATAGCAGGTGCTTAGCATCTATGGAGTGTTTTACACAGTCTTTTAATTATATCTGTTTTATAGATGGGAAATCAAGGATTAGAGGTAAATGTAATCCAAGTTTATATCACTGGTAAATAAGTGATCTGAGACTTGCCCTTCTTCTCTTATCTCTACACCATGTTATTTTCCGTTGTAACTTCTAATTTTCCTTCTAATCCTTTGCTTCTATGACCATGACCTCTAAATGAGTCCCAGTGTAGCCAAATCCTAGTGCTTTGGTATTTGAGAAACCTAGGTTCAAGTTTCTATTTTTACCACTTGTTAGCTGGATGAAATTAGACATGTGACTTAAACCTCTCTAAACATTCGTTTCCTCATCTGTAAGATGCAGATTATAATACAAGCTGTGTCATGGAACTGTTCTGGTAGTTAAATGGGGTTATCCTTGTAAAGCAGTAGCATAGTGTTGGCATAGGGAAAGCACTCAATATTAAATTGAGAAATGATACCGTGTTAAGCCCTGTAAATTTACTTACTCTTAAGAGTCTCCTTATTAGATTTTAAGTACATTTTGATAGTAAATTAAACATAATACATGCAGGCCTTTTGAATAAATGCATGAATACTTGTTATAGTGACATTTTTCTGTTCTCAGTTCTGAGTTTCTAAAATATATATATATACTTATGCTGACTCTTGATTATTACCATGAGGTTATAAAAAAGAATGATGAAACTTTTTTAAATCCAAGAGAACATAAAATTCATTTAATTAGTCTAAAGCTGTACAAATATATGGCCTGTTCAGACACACAGTCTTATGTTTGTCAACATGGGGAAATATTCAGATCTTTGAAGCAAAGCCCCAAAGCTTACAGAGGACTAGTCTGACTTCAGTGAAAATTTGAATTGAAAGTGTTTCTTGAGGAAAGAAGTTGTATTGCTTAAATGCTACTTTAATTGAAAAAATTTAATAAGACTAATAAATACATAAGAATGATTTTTCTAAAGCATTTAATATATATTTTCCTCTGTGTTTCTGTTTGCCCCCTTCATTTGCTTGGCAAACCCTTTCTTCCGAGATGCTGGGAGTTAGGTTTCTGTGAAGCCTCTGCTTCAGGTGTCATCAAAAATCACATTGAGGAACTGATATAAGAAATTAGGAGAGGGAGGAAAAGGGATGTATCCTGGCTTGAGCCATGCATGTTGGTCATTTACATTCAAAGTCAGTTATATGAAAGTGGGTTAATGAAGAAAAAAGGAGTGAAAGAAGAAAGATAAGAAATGTAGCTGTGTGTGAAAAATATGGGCCTGTGTCATTCTGATGTGTCTAGTGATTGTTGTACAGTATAGGTTTTAAGAAGTCTTTGTTGATAAATAAGTGAGTGAATGAGTTTTGTTGGTCTCCTAAGTTAGGAAAACTGGCATACTATTCTGTCAATCAAGATAATGTGTCATATTTTACATGTTGCTTCTGAGGGTATAAATGTATGTGGCTTTTTTGAAAAACAATCTGGACGTACGTTTCACAACTCTTATTCATACATGTTACTCAGTACCGCCCCTTACAAGAATCTATTCTAAAGAACAGACACTGAGATAAAGACTCACGTACTGGATGTTCAACTCAATATCACAAGTAGAGAAAAACTGAAAATGAATAATACATTCACTAATAGGTACATTGATGGAATTAGTATGCAGATATTAAGATGATGCCTCTTCCCCATAAATACAAAATGACTTGGGAAAATACTCCCCTGTTGAATGAATACAGTTGAACACAAAATGTTATACAATATGACTACTGACATAGGTGGCATCCTTTTAAAATGTAAAATTAATCAGGTCATTTCTATGCTTAAAACCTTGCCATAGGTTTGCATTTCACTTCGAGTAAAATTGTTAAGTCATTGCCATGGACTACAAGGCCCTATATGCTTGAAATCCCGTGACCTCTGGGACCTCGTGCCATTCACACTCTTCCTGCCTCTCTCCACTCTGGCTACACTGGCCTTCTTGCTCGTCCTAGAACAGGACAGGCACACTGCTGTCTTAGTGCCTTCCCTAGCTGCCCCTCTGCTCTTTGTCTGCAAAATCCCTTCATATTACCTCCCTCAGGTCTTTCCCAAATGCCCCTTCTCAATGCGGCTTTTACTGACCATCCTGTTGTCACCCAGGCCCCCCACCCCTGGCTTTTCCATCTCTCCTACCCTGCCTTATTTTTCTCATTATAAATATCATCTTCTAACATTCTATAGGATGTATTTATTTACTACGTTTATTATTTATTGTGGGTCTCTCCTCCCTGCCCTCCCCCGCAAGTTTATTACCTGTTGGGTATAAACTCCAAAAATATGGGAATCTTTTTCAGTTTTTCATGAGGCATTCTCAGGCCACACATAATACCTGGCATATAGTAGGAGCTCAGTAAATGTTTGTTAAATCAATGAGCTAATTAAAACAAATGTATACATAGTTTCATACACATAGAAACATATGAAAATGTTAACAGAACTTATTTTTGGGTAAAGGGATTACTTGTAACATTTTCTTTCTTGTTCTTTTCTACATTTTCTAAATTCTTTACATTCTTTACACGTGTTTGTGTGTGTGTGTGACTCAAAAGTATTCTTTATTTTAAAATGTGTGATCTCTGTAAGCTCTGAAAATCTAGTACTTATGAAAAATATTGGAAATGCAAAATCTATTATACTTACAGTCATAAGGAATTTCCCCAATTATTAAATATTTTTTTTCCTTCAAAATCAAATGAAATTTGCCATCTTAACATATAGGTTACCATTTTAGTGATGAGTTCTCATGGGTCCCACCAAAGCTACTACAGCGAAAATGGATTAATGTCACTGTTAGAAGTAATAAAACAACAAAACAAGCAAATGCTGCCTTTAACCAAAGGTAACCTCCATGGCAAAGCTTTTATGCTGAAGAGTCCTTTATCATGGTCTACTGTATATGAGCCTACATCTGTTTTCCTTATATCTCTGGGGGATAAGGCTGTTGAACGGCTTCATGGTTGTCTGTATAAATAACTGGCCAAATGAAATTAAACTTCGACAGTCCTATGGAGCAAGTGCTGATTCTGGATAATGAGATTTTACTTAGATCAGGAGCAGAAGACCCTGGAAGCTGCTGGATGGCATTACCTGCACAGTTTAAAACAGCATCGTCACGCCAAAATACCGATCACCTCAAAAGGAGTAGCTCCTGCTCTACTAATGGGTAAGGACAGCCAATGCTAATGGCTTCATTTTTCTGAAATTATCTTAATAGTTTAAAGAATTTTTTACTGAGGTCTTTTTTGGGTATATTAGATTATCTTTTAAAATATCCAAAGCCTGTAGGAAACATCTCATGTGTTAGAATGAGGTTGAATAACATTCCTTTAAAAGGGGCAGGGGGGATAACATTTCCCGGGTCATTCCTGCTCTCGGACATGTGGTAAGCATATTGGGATTTATACATCTGAGTCACTATGGAACCCTACAAAATACTTAGTACCATGTCTGCCAATTAATCAGCACTCAATAATATGATAGGATCAATAAATGGCACCACAAAAATTTTAGTGATTTATCCCCAATTGTCAGATAAAAGTGAACATGATCTTTTAATTCTATCTCTATGATTTTGTCTGTGAGAGTCTATAGTCCTGAAATACAAATGTTAGTAAAATTAACATTTAGCTAGAAATAATGTGTATAAACCATAAGTGGAACTGTCATTTTTTTATCAAGAAAAAATTCATGTAAATTATAATTGCAATATTTGAAACCAATAGAATGAAGAAACATATAACAACAACCACACACTAAACAATATGCCATATGAGAAGATTTGTGATTAATATAAATATATATGTCAAAATTAAAAATAATATCCTTATGACATGTGATGTAGTGAAAATACTACTATGTGCTGGAAGTTGGAAGACTTGAATTTGGGTCTCAACTGTCACTTTACTAGCTTTATCTTGGGAAAGTTACTTAATATCTCTGAACCTCAGTTTTCTCATCTGTTAAATGGGACTAATATTATTTACTTTACTGTACAAGGTTTGCTATTAATGAAGGGAGAAAATCTCAGTCAATATTAATAGGTACACTTGGCTGAGCACCCACTCCATCTCAGTTGTTGTGACAGGACCTTTACATTTGTCACTTCATATCTTCAGAGTAGGGGAAGTGCTATTACCCTATTGTATTCATAAGAAGACTGAGACAAAGAGGTTCGGAGTTTGCTCAGAGTTATGCAGTTAAATGGCTTAATTTGGGATCCAAGCCTAGATGAACCTGACCCCAGTCTGTGCTCTTTCCCCGAGGCCTGATGTCTTCACATGGTGCCACTTGCTTTTGCCACATGCTAATTTTCTTAAGAACTGTGTTTTTTCAGGGTGCTCCCATTTAATGGGGACCCTGGGGTCCAGAGAAGAGCAATGCAGACAAGGGTGAAGGTTTGCAGGAGATGTGCTGCTGCACCAGACTGGATGAATGGTCCTCTTGAGGGAAGAGGGGGACTTGAATCATAGAGAAGCTTCACCAAACACTACCAGGCCTAGACCTCCCTGAAAATGAAATAGAAAAACATCCTCCTTTTGTGAATGGAGGAATGAGGAAACTGTCTAACTAAAAATATCCACCACCTGCCTAATCTTGATGATGGAGTCCCTACTAATGACTTGGAGTCAGTCATTTAAACTAGAAGAGCGTAGCAGGACCCCAAAGGGATGGGACACAGAAAGGGTAAAATTTGATGTTAAAAAAGAGGTCAGGTGCACAGCACAATTTGCAGTTTGGCACCATGAACCAGGAAGCCTGCAAAGTCACGGTCAAAATCTGAGGTTTGGGAGCCCAGGGGGCAGATGGAATGCTGGCATGAAAGAAGACGCCCTGGTCATGACTTGGCTGTATGTCCTCCTGGACACCACACCCCACAACCAACCTGGATTCCTGGGAGTGTCTCCTGGTGGACAAGGCAGCAGAGAGGTAGGTGGGTGAGTTTGGTTCAACTACCCGCATGGCTGATGGAGAGGACCACACCCACAATAAAGGAGTTACAAACAGGAGCAGATTTGGAGAGGAAGCAGGAGAGAAGGGTGGGGGGGGTGGAAAGAAGCAAGTTTTAGTATCATTTAAGGTGAAAGACACAGCAGAGCAGGCTGTCTTTAAAAAGAACAAAAAGAGCTAGATGATGAAGTTGTAATAATTTTTAGATACTCAGAAAAGGGTTCAAAGATTGCATGCATATTTTCAGGTAGTGTCTGTCCTGGGTAATACCCTGGATGTGTGTCTGAGATTGAGCTCCACATCTTGGATGCATCAAAAGGTAAATTAATCTTGTAGATAAGACTTTCAGAGACTTCCAACCTGGTTTATGGGTATCTATAGGTGAGGAGCTCAGTTTGTGCTACTCAAACTTATTATTTTAATATTAAGATTAATATTAAGAGAATAGTGGGGCAACCGATTTTTATGGACATTTGTTACAGCTTCATTGAAAGCCTTGTAATTAATTTTCTGTACAATGCTTACCTGTAGGCATGCTCTAGCTCTTTGTTTTTCAGTCAAAATGAATAGTATATTACCTCAAATCTCAAAGGCTACAAAGCCATTATAACTATGAAAAAACCAATAATATCACTATATGTTGGAGCACAAAATAAACCAGAAGGAGTCGGTGAAATTATCGTCACATCTCCATTGCTGGTAGTTACTGGTACATAATTAGAATTCAAGGAAATTTTACTGTGTGGATGAGGATGCCAGAGAACAAAGGCAGCAAAACATCGAGATAGCAAAGCAGGAGACACCTGATTTGGGGGCATCAGGTAAAAGGCGTGAATGAGTGACCATTTGTGGTCACATAATGTCCAATCTACATCATTAGCTAAGGGTGATAATTTTCTCCAGAAATGTCTTGCATGTTTTTTTGAGCTTTAGTCCTAGAAAATTCATATTTATTGATACCATATAAACGATCTCAATAATTATCCAATAATTTATCTGCAGACTCTTTTGGATTTTTCATGTACACAATCAAAAAGCTGCAAATGTGGAGAGTTTTGTTTTCTTCTTTTCCATGCCTTTTACTTTTTGTTTCTCATTATTGCCTTCCTGCATTGGCTGGCATCTTCAGTGAAATGTTGAATAAAGTAATGAAAAAAAAATCCTTACAGAGTTACACCATTATGTATTAATTTTGCTGTAGATTTTTATGAAGTAAAATTTTATACTTTTCTAGTAGTTTTTCAATTACTTGTAAAAGGATGTTGTTTTTTATCACATGCATTTCTTAATATAACCATATTTTTCTCCTTTAGATTATTAATTTGAGGGCTTATAGTAATTGATTTATAATATTAAATCAGTCTTGAATTCCTGAGATCAACTCAATTTGATAGTAATCTATTATCCTTTTTATATTTTGTGGGACCTAGATTGCTAATATTTTCTTTGGGAATTTTTTCCCTTTGTGATCATGAATGAGATTGAATTTCCTTTCTTCCCTTGTCATGTTGGTATCAAGGTTATGCCAGTTTCCTAAAATATATTAAAGCTAGTCCTCTTTTTCTGTTTACTGGACGAGTTTGTGTACTATGGAAATTATCTATTATGAAATGTTTAGCAGAACTCTCTAACAAAGAAAAAGTGGCGATTTTTTGTTGGAAGCATTTGATGTTTATCGTGGTTTCTATTTCTTCTTGAGCTACTTTTGTAAGTTATATTTTTATTCAAAATCGCCCATTTAATCTAAGTTGCATGTTTATGTATTGACATAATGTTTTATAATATTACTATAATTTTGTCTGTGATATCTGTAGTGATGTTCACTTTTTTTCATTCCTCCAGTTGTTTTTGTACTTCACCCCATTTTGAAATTAAGTATGCCAGGGATTTGTCAATTTGATTTGCCTTTTCAAAGAACCATCTTCCAGTTTCTCTATCCTTTATAGTCTATGTTTAATTTCAATTGTATTAATTTCTGGTCTTATCATTATTTACTTTCCTTGGGATTTTTTTTTAATCTCAGGAGATAAATATGTACTATCTTTAGTATTTTCTTTTTCCTTTTTTAAAAATGAATGCTATGTATGCTTTAAGGCTGTAAATTTTTCTCTTATGATGGCTTTACCTACACTCCACAAATTTTGAAATATGTCATGTTCATTATCCTTCGAACCAAAATACTTTCTAATTTTCATAATTTTGTTGATTTTACTTCTATTTAATTGGAAAATTTTATTTACCTTTTCATTATTGACTTCCAATTGAATTCCATTTTTCTCAAATAACATAGTCTGCCTAACATTAATCTTTGATATTTGTTAAGAATTGCTTTATAATCTAGTGCATGACCAATTTCTGTAAATGTTATATGTATTCTGCAAGTTTTGGTTGTATTATTCTATATATGTAAATTAAGTTAAGTTGGCTGTGATATTCAGATCCTTTAAGGTCATACTGGTACTTTTGGATATTAAAAAAATATTTTTGTCAATTTTTTCTGTTATAGTTCTGAGACTATTTTATTACGTGAATGCAAATGTAAAATGACATGTGCTGGTTATTCAACCTTTGTCATTGTCAGTGACATACTTAACTTCTGGCAATGCTCTTCTGCTTTAAAGTTCATTTTGACTGATAATGACAAAACTATATCAGTTTTCTTTGGTTAGTTATTACATCATTTATAGTTTTGCATCTTTTTTAGGATTTTATGTTTTTTAATTAAGTAATTTATTTATTTTTGGCTGTGTTGGGTCTTCGTTGTTGTACACTGGCTTCCTCCAGTTGTGGCAAGCAGGGGTTTCTCTTCGTTGTGGTGCATGGCCTTCTCATTGTGGTGGCTTCCCTTGTTGAGGAGCACGGGCATTAGGCGTGCAGGCTTCAGTAGTTGTGGCACATGGGCTCACTAGTTGTGGCTCCTGGGCTCTAGAGTGCAGGCTCAGTAGTAGTGGCGCACGGGCTTAGTTGTTCCATGGCTTGTGGGATCTTCCTGGACCAAGGCTCGAACCTGTGTCCCCTGCATCGCCAGGTGGATTCTTAACCACTGCACCACCAGGGAAGTCCCAGGATTTTATGTTTTAAAAATGCCTTACCTTATTTGATTTTTTAAAAATCCAAATGATAACCTTTGCATTAAAAATTTTTTTTTATCATCTTTATTGGAGTATAATTGCTTTACAATGGTGTGTTAGTTTCTGCTTTATAACAAAGTGAATCAGTTATACATACACATATGTTCCCATATCTCTTCCCTCTTGTGTCTCCCTCCCTCCCACCCTCCCTATCCCACCCTTCTAGGTGGTCACAAACCACCTAGCTGATCTCCCTGTGCTATGTGGTTACTTCCCACTAGCTATCTATTTTACGTTTGGTAGTGTATATATATGTCCATGCCACTCTCTCACTTTGTCACAGCTTACCCTTCCCCTTCCCCATATCCTCAAGTCCATGCTCTACTAAGTCTGTGTCTTTATTCCCATCTTACCCCTAGGTACTTTATGACCTTTTTTTTTTCTTAGATTCCATATATATGTGTTAGCATACAGCATTTGTTTTTCTCTTTCTAACTTACTTCACTCTGTATGACAGACTCTAGGTCCATCCACCTCACTACAAATAACTCAATTTCATTTCTTTTTATGGTTGAGTAATATTCCATTGTATATATGTGCTACATCTTCTTTATCCATTCATCTGTTGATGAACACTTAGGTTGCTTCCATGTCCTGGCTATTGTAAATAGAGCTGCAATGAACATTTTGGTACATGAATCTTTTTGAATTATTAACCTTTGCTTTTTTTTTTTTTTTTTTTTTTTTGCGGTACGTGGGCCTCTCACTTCTGTGGCCTCTCCCGTTGCAGAGCACAGGCTCCAGACGTTCAGGCTCAGCAGCCATGGCTCACGGGCCCAGCTGCTCCACGGCATGTGGGATCTTCCTGGACCGGGGCACGAACCTGTGTCCCCTGCATTGGCAGGCAGACTCTCAACCACTGCACCACCAGGGAAGCCCCTAACCTTTGCATTCTGATTGAAGCATTCAGTCCCTTTACTTTTTTTTTTCTTTTAGTATATCAGCTTTTCTTTTATTGGAGTATAATTGCTTTACACTGTTGTGTTAGTTTCTGCTGTACAATGAAGTGAATCAGCTGTATGTATACCTATATGTCCTCCCTCTTGGACACCCCCATCCCACTTTTAATGTAACTGTTTGATATATTTAAAATGCACTACAATTTTCTTTTTAGTGAGAAATAGCATTACCAGTTTTTGTCTGTAAGAAAATATTTGTATTTATTCTTGCAGGATATTTTCACTGAATATAGAATTCTAAACTGGCAATTATTTTCCTTTATATATCAAAGATATCAATTCATTATCTTGGGAATCCCAGTTATGCTTTTGTGAAGTCAGCTGTCAATCTAATTGTCAATTTCATTTAAAGACATTGTATCTTTTTTTCTGGCTGCTTTTAAGATTTTCTGTCTATCTTTGATGGTCTGTTGATATTTAGCTAATAATTTATTAAGTTATCTACTCTTCAATTCTTTTAGTAAATTTTAAAGAAATTTTAGTCATTTTAAGCAAGAGGAATGATGAATAATTTTAAAACTATCACTGGAGTTAAAACTGATAGGCCTTGAAAATTATCTCATGGTGTTGGGAAAGACACAGAGAAAGAAAAATATTACCAACAGATTTCAAGGTTGAGAAACATGAGGGTGGGACAGAGAGATCTAATAATGTTTGTGAGCAGACGAGAAGATCAAATTAGGAAAAACTGACCTATCTCCTGAAAAGCTTTTCATAAGAATTAGAAGCAGTTGGATGGAGAAGGAAGTAGATAATTAAGTGACCTAAATGTACCTACTTACTCGGTTAAACATTTCATGGAATAGCAACAAGCTGTAGCAAAAACAATAACAACAATGGTAATAATTATTACCACGGAAAATTATTATATAAGACTATAATTAGGTAATAATAATTATATTTTCCCCTCAGAAGTTAAATAAAACCATCTTCATTTTAAAATGAGGTTGCATATAGCTAAAATGACTTCCGTTTTTCAAGATGGACCTGATTTCAAATCATTTGCTGAACTGTACTTCAAAACCACATACTTGGTAGAGTAGGTGTCTTGATTCTTAGTTTGAGAAACATGGTACTTATATATAGCTATGAATAGCACACAATCTCTTTCTTGGAAAGCAAGCATACTTTAGAAGTTTACTGCGACACAATATATCAAACTGCTCAGGCAGAGAAAACACAATATGTGAATTTATTAATAATCTTATTAAATCTTTTTTTTGTGTTATAAGTTCATTATAACAATACTTTGTCATTGTGTTTGTAGATTTCTTTTTGAAGAAAAACCTTAAATAAAGTGACTCACATACAAAATTCAAGTAGCGTGAATGATGCCTCCCTGTCAGAAAGCCTATTATACCAGAATCTCTGTTTGAAGGTTAGCAGTGAATACTCTTCTCACTCATTCAGTGGTAGCTATTTCTGAGATAAAACTTGATACGAGTAAAAATTTTTTGCTTTCTAAAAGTAGATGATGAGAATAAAGCAGTTGGAACACAAATTATTAAATAGCTATAATCTATATGCAACTATTATTAATGAGAACCTCAAATATTAGGCCACATATGAATTATAGCAGTATAAAAAGGTTGTTCACTAAAAAGACCATAAAATATGATATATATACAAATATGCATTTCAGATTTTATAACTCTGTAGATGCTCAAATAGCCAAGATTCAAGGAAGTGTGGTTTGTTCTTAGAAATCACATTTCATCCTTTCTAGGGGAAGTGGAGCACAGAATTCTAGTGAGGCTGAGCAGATGAACAGGTTTCCTCATTATTAGGACAATATAGCCTTTGGCACAGTAGATTTATATTATCACTTCGTTAGATGACACTGAGAAAGGTGAGCTGAGAGCAGCAAGTGAGAAAATCCAGCTAGAGAGGTTATGTAAAGAGTCAACCAGGCTGCTTAGGGGCTTAAAACAATTAGTCCCTGTTTCTAAAGTGTTCAAGAGTGCTATAAACATATTTCTGAGAGAAATCCTATAAATTTAATATTCATAGCAAATTCTAGTTGCACACAGGAAATAGAACTTCTATGTGGCACACGCAAAGAGGGCAAAGCAAAGCCTCAAAGTTTAGGAGCATTTGTTAATTGTAGCTCAGGGAGAGAACTCAGCAAGCCATCCAGTTCATTAGCCAGTTTCCTGGCAGAGCAGAACTGAGCGTGTCCTATATAGAAGATCACCACGGCGAGGAATGTCTTCCCTTGTGAAAGAATTAAGCTAAGATATGCCAACTAAGAGAATAAGACTAGTTTTTCCCCCTCAAGACCTACTTTGAAATAAGATTACTATCTTTTATCTGTACTGTCAGAGTCTACAGTATGATTTCCCAAAGAATTTGACATGCATGTCTCAAATGTAGCTACATGTCGATTGTGAGAGAACTACAAATGGGAATTATGAAGAAGCTTTACTTATATTGGTATCCCTGATATATTCTTCTCCACTGCAGATGGACTTAAGCTTATCCCACCAATGAAAATTACAAGTGCAAGAGCTAATTAACATCAATAAACACTTATAGTTATCTATTCCAGACCATCTGGTCATTGACTCAGATTTACTTTGGAAGTTCTCATTTTGTAAGGTAAGATCTTCTAGAAACACACAAACATTTAATTTCTTCTGAAATTCAACCAAAATGACATTTCTTTCTAATGATATGTTAACAGTTCCATTAGCAACTTTGTAAGCAGAAAAAGCAGAAGGAACATATTCATTCTGAGCAATTATAAAACTAAGTAGAAATCTACATTCACTTGTTTTTATTCTTTCAACAAATAGCTACTGAGCACCAAGAATTGTGTGAAGTGCTCAAGATACTGCAGTGAATAAAACATACAAAACTCCTCACCACCTTGGAGTTTATGCTGTATTGGAGGAGAAAGACAAAAAAAAAAAAGCAATATATAGAAGTAAAAATATGCAAGAAACTGAAAAAATCACACTTGAATATTACTTTTAAATAGTGAATATTTTCACACAGGTTGTCTAGTTTTGTTTTGTTTTTTTTCTGCACACAAATAATGAGAAGTGATTCAGGAAACATTAATACACAAGTTCAGGATAGTTAAACAATTTTGCCAAGTCACACAGTATATCAAAAAATATGCTCTTAACCCAAAGTCTTCCAATTCCACGCCTTTGGATTTTTCCATTATAAAGCATTGTCTACACAGCAACAACAACAAAAAAGTAAATTAAATGTTCACAAAGAGTTGTGTACTGAGTATCATGGAAAGAAAATAGCCAAATGGACTGAACAACTGAATATATATCTGAATATTTCAGGGCTCTCCACTCTGTCTCAAAGAAAGTTGGACAATGAGAAAAGAATAAAGCAGCTGGATAACTTTCAATAAAACACCTGTTATCCTCTTTTTACATTTTTTTAATGGAAATTGCTTTCAGAGGATTTCTGAGTTTATTTGCCTCATTGCATGTGCTTCTATTACGTAGGCTTATTAATATGGGGGATAAGGAGGTATTATTTGGGGGGGGAGGCAATGGAAGAAAGCTCAGGAGCAGTATATGTATGTAAGGACAGGGATAGCCAACAGAGACCCCTGGAATTTGGGTGAGTTTGATTGTTTTACAATTGCTAGGACAGCTTCATTGGATAGACTTGGAAATAAACACATAGGCTGAAATATTTTCACAGACTATTTAGATGGTCACAGATGGGCAGTAGTCGTTTTGTCTAGGTTGAATAGTTATGATTCTTTAAAGGAAAGTAAAATTGCCAAGAAAAATGAGAAACCAAATTTTAAATAGAGTTGTTTTTTATTAAGCCATAGTTATTAATCTGCTGCAAAATGCACAAGACTGATGTGGAAATGCCAAGGGCACAACAACATGCCAAGCTTACTGAAGCTAATTATGACTGTAGTGCTTGCAAAAGGTCAGGAATTATGCAGTAGAATGGACAACACACTCACGGATTTGTCTGTGACTGCACAAAGGCAAAGCAACAGGGAGACTGTTAATCAGTGCTAATGTTCAGTGTTGACCATCCAAGCAACTTCCTATTTATTGTCCAAATTGTCCACTAACTACATTCTTCACCTACTTTCTTCTTTTTCAGACCTCAGAAGGCTATGTGGAAATAAAGTATGCACAAGTAAGATCATTGTGATTGTATTTTACTTCTTTCTTTTCCAGCATAGTCTGTATTATTTTACCCCTTAAAATAGGGCCAAGAGACCAACCACAGTCAGTTCCAGTCTGGAGGTGGTTAAAGTAGCCAGGAGTGGGAAGAACCAGAGGCCAGTTTAAGGTATGTCCTAAGTAGCGTGAAAAGTCAAAGTCCAAGAGACTGAATTCTATTGCCATTTCTATAGAGTGAAACTGGGGTCCACTAGGAAAATTAAAGTATATATATTTAACAAGGTATTAAAAATTCAGGAGGATGAGAATTGGGAGTGAGAAAAGGAGAGCTATTCTTACCTAATCAATTCACCCAAGAGATCTTATGCCTCTGATACATTGGTCTAGATTCATTCTCTCACTCCAGACTTCTCCTCGAGCTTCAGATTTGAATACTCAGCAGCCTATGGGATATCTCCAATGATATGTTTTGCATCTATCTCAAGGTCAACTTATTTCTACCTGATCTGCCTTTCCCCATGAATTTTCAGCTCACCTTTTTCTGTTACAATCAACCGCAAATTTCCAAGCTAAAACAACTTGGAATTTATCTTTGAATCCTTTTCCTCTCACCCCTAATATCTAATCAATTATCAAATCCTTCCAATTTTACTCTCTAGATATGTCTTGCATCCTATCCCCTTCTTTCCATTCTTATTATCTCTGAAAGAATTCAATGCCTTCTCGTGTGTCATAGATGAAGAAACAGAATGAGGGGTGAAGTAATTTACAAATGAGCAGTTGAAGAGTCAGAATTCTAGTCTAGGTTGTAGGACCGCCAAGTCTGAGCTCTCAACCACTGTCCTACTAACAACTTAGACATAATCAAGATTCCTAAGCATAATCTCAAAGCAAATTTTATCAAAGTTTAACAGGTTAGAAAGACTTTATTCAAGGTGATTACAATAAGGGAGAGAGACCAGAACTCAGTCTGAACTCAATTCCATTGAAACAAAGGGTGGAGATTTTTTAAGAACAGGGATGGTGGCGGTTGGTGGAGGGAGCATAGACCATCATTTTTTGTTTGTTTGTTTGTTTTTGTTTTTGTGGTATGCGGGTCTCTCACTGTTGTGGCCTCTCCCGTTGTGGAGCACAGGCTCCGGACACGCAGGCTCAGTGGCCATGGCTCACGGGCCCAGCCGCTCCGCGGCATGTGGGATCTTCCTGGACCAGGGCACGAACCCATGTCCCCTGCATTGACAGGCGGACTCTCAACCACTGCGCCACCAGGGAAGCCCCTAGGCCATCATTTTTGTTCATCGTCCTTACCCAAAGGAAAAAGAAACTCTCATATCTCCATGACATGGGATGGTTTCATAACTTGGGGCAAAGTACCCACAGAATTCAGGCTCCTACCCTCCCAAAGAAATTGGAAGATAGACATGTTATGTCCCATGATGTTTATATTTCAAACAGAAGTCTTCCAGGTCCTTAAGAAAGACATTCCTGGGTTGTAAAACTGGCAAGAGGTTTTTGAAAAGATTTATATCTCAGAGGGGCAGAGAAAGAATTTAAAAGTATAAGTTATCTAGAAAAAAAAAAAACCTCTAAGAAAAGATAAGTCTGGTCCTGGAGTCAGGAAGATGATGACTAAAGTTTAGGCAAGATGAGGGAAATGTTAAGTTCATCTTGGTCAATGGACTGTGGGTCTTTCATCATCGAGCTCTTGGCTTCTTCTCCATCCTTATTTCTCATCACAGAAGACCATGCACCTCACTTTTATGCCATCCTCACTATATCTGAGGAAATAATTTCCATATAAGTGTGTGTTTAAAATCTCTCTCCAGACTGCTGCTGGGAATGTGTCCTGGTGCTAGGAACCTGAAGCCATTAGAGTCCTGTTCATTAGGAAAGGAAGCAAAGGGAACTGGCATTCACTACCTTCAGCTGCAAGATAAGGCTTTTAATATAAAACCATCATTTTAGAGAAGACAGAAATGAGTCAAAATATAGATTGGAGAGGAGGAAATTCAGCTTAGTGTGATGTTTTGAATGAATCTGAGAGTTGATACTGTCAGTGGAATCTGTGGGCTTGGAAGTAGGGGAGGTGGAATATTGTATTAATCATGTTAGTCTTCTCCATGATCATGATATTCAAATGGTCTTTAGCTGGATCTGTGTGAACCTTCTAAATGAAATATTGTAATATACAGGCATACCTCATTTTATTGCACTTTGCAGATACTGCTTTTTTATTTTATTTTATTTTATTTTATTTTTTTTACAAATTGAAGGTTTGTGACAGTCCTATGTCAAGCAAGTCTATTGGTGTCATTTTTCTAACAGCACTTGCTCGCTTCTTGTCTCTGTAAAATTTCAGTAATTCTTGCAATATTACAAACTTTTAAGTCATTAATATATTTGTTATGGTGATCTATGATCAGTGATCTTTGATTTTACTCTTGCAAAAAGATTATGACTCGATGAAGCCTCAGATGATGCTTAGCATTTTTAGCAATAGTGTTTTAAAATTAAGGTGTGTACATTGTATTTTTAGACATAATGCTACTGCACACTTAATAGACTAGAGTGTAGTGTAAACTGTGATCTTTAGAGGAAGGTTTGAGTTAGTAAAGGGAGCCCAGGGGAAGCTTCACTGAGAATCTAGCTTCTAAAGAATGAATAGGAATTAATCAGGTAAAGAAGAGGAAGGCATCCAGGTAAAGAGACCTGGTGTGTAGGAATGACCAAAAGTAGATCAAAGTAGCTGGTGCTTAGACAGTGAGGGAGAATGTAAGGCAAGGAAAGATTGGATAGGAAGGTAATTGTGAGTCTATGTGAGACATTGTTGGCATTCTCAGTAGATGTAAGTGAGAGGCTACTGAATTGGTACAATCTAGAAACAATGCTATTTTGCTTCAGAATGATAGTGATTGAATTGTCACCTGCTACATGAATTTCAGCCATCAGTGAGGAAAAAAAAAGGTTTATGAGATATTTGCTCAGAAGCACAAATCCTCATGACACTTAATCCAAATTTACAAACTTCACCTGATTAGAACCTTTGATTCTTTGTTCTTGCCACCTTTACCTCCAAGCTTTTGTGCCCTTCCATTAAGTATGTGTTAATCAGTTGTAATGTCTTGTTTGTAGGGTAGCCAGTACCATAGGCAGAAATGATTCTGGGTTTGCTATTTACTATGTTGTATTAAATCAGAGCATGGTTCAAACTCACATTCCTTCAGAAGTACAATTCGTGAACAAAAAATGGTGAGCCAGGGGAAGGAGTCAGTAGAAGATGAAAGATGTTAAAAATTACTCAGAATTCACTCTGTTTTTATTCTTGATAGACTTTGGTTGTAAACCATTCATATTCTTTCTTTAAGAAATTACTCTTGAGCCATGTAGGGTCAGGCATCAGACTATTCAGAGCCTAGGATTGGCTGTTTCTATGCACTTTAATTCCAAACAGATGAGGTTAGGGGAAAAAAAGTAGGTCCCCAGAATGAGAAACCCTTTTCATGCTTGTTGCCTTTTAAAAATTGTATTTGAGAATGAGAAGAATTCAGTTGGAGAATTTAGGTGAATTTCAGTAATTAATTATGACATAGGTACTACTTTATGGAAAAGTCTCTTAGATTTGAATTATACTAATTGACCAAATCAGTCAGATTCTTCCCCTTGATTATCTATTGGTAAGTTTTATCTTAGTTTAAACTTGAACAAGACCACTATATGGGTCATTTTTAATAAATTATATTCATGCATCCACTCAAAAGTTGTCAATATTTAGTGGAAAGAATTCAATAAAATAGTTGTTTACTGTTAATATTGACAATGAGGATTGTGTTGCACACATATATCATGTATTTCTATACTAACTTGACTTTGAGAAGCAACAGGAGTTAGGAAGGGTATAGAGGTTGATAGAAACCACAGAGAGAGGGAACCCAGCCTTTCTTAGAGTAAGTGCCATGAGAAGGTGGTAGAACTCTGGAAGGAATGGCTATGTTGAGCTGACAGAAGCCAAACCATTAAGTATTAGGGCTCTGAGATAAATCAAAGATCCCATTGTCCCACTTTTAAAGTGTGCAGAAAGTGATTGCATGTCAGTGGAAAAAAAGATATCATCAGAAACAATGATAGATTGGGGATTACAGACACTACCCAATTTTTTCTCATAGGTTTGTATTCTTGTGAGATCATAGAGAGGGAAAGAGAGTCCCTTTAATGACTGAGATTGATTATTAAGCCAATTGAGTCATATGGAGACTAGATAGATAGGGATTGAATTTTTAAATAACAAAGAAAATTATATTTATTGTACGCTTAGCACATGTTAGGGGCAAAATATTTTTGATTGAATTCCATCAGCTTTTGTGCCCACCATGTAAGATGCAGCTTAAGGTACCTAAGTGACATATTCTCACTGCCCCTCCCCATTTTTTACATTTGTTTCTTCTCTCTCTCTCTCTCTCTCTCTCAGTTTATACCCCTCTCCTTCTTTTATTGAATAAGAGATACTGAACAGACAACTGTACCTAATTATAATGCGTATTATCGGTCAACATGAGTGTTTTCAAATGCGAGCAGTATTTTTTTCCAGCTTTTCTGAAATATAATTGGTATATAACAATGTGTAAATTTAAGATGTACAATGTAATATGATTTGATATATGCACATGTTGCCAAATAGTTACCACCATAAGGTTAGTTAACACATACATCAGTTTACATAATTACCATTTATTTTGTGTGTGTGGCGAGAACTTTTAAAATCTACTCTTTCAGCAATTTTCAAATATACAATACAGTTGTCTCTCGTTATCCGAGGGGGGAATGGTTACAAGACCCACTTCAGATACCAAAATCCACAGATGCTCAGGTCCCAAGGTTGGTCTTCCTTATCTGTGGGTTCTGCATCTACAGATTCAACAAGCTTTGGATCATAAACATAGTACAGAATGTGCAGTTGGTTGAATTTGAGGATGCAGTAGCCACAGATGCAGACAGTGGACTGTCTGTACTAAATAAATACATTAATGAATGTATTTTGTTTTTAAAGGCTTATATCTGTCTTACATTTGACTCTAATCCTCCAAAAAAAAAAGGCTTGTTTCTGTGGTAGCATTTTTTTTGCCCTCCTCAGACGCATAAAGGGACCCATTATAGGGATTATTGATTTGCTGACTGTGAGGGATTAGACGCGGATCTGTTTCATCCAGGCCTTGGTCACCACAGACACCGTCAGAAGACCTACCACACAGTTTTAATCCAATTAATATACTTGTTGCCTTTTAGACTTTGATCAACACGGTAGTCTTATAGAAAGGGAGAATAAAATGATTGATATTTATCCTGGAACACTGTTTGGTGTTTTTCATTCATTCAACTCAAATTACTTCCTGTATATTAAAAATGGACTAATAATTGTGAGATATTTTGGAAACAGAAAGACCTCTTTAGTCTTAACTACAGTGGAGAATTTTCCAGCAGATTGTTTGAGGTTTTTTAAATAGTCAATTGTACCTGCATTACTTCATTAGATAATTCACTCATCTATAAGATAATGTTTGGAAAAATGGAAAAGATTTTCAGCAGTGCCTTCACTGGAGAAAATCTGGTAAATTTAAAGTCATTGGAAAGTGTCCCCCCAAGATCAAATGTCCTTGTTATTCATTTTCCAGTCTTTTCAGTTAAAAGGTTGTATAAGAAAGCAAAAGTTTCATTAACTAATGGACTGACAGCTCACAATTACTCTCCAGCGAGGATCCCTCCCTGCCTAACTTGAGTGTTTATCTCTGCCTATGGCATCAACACCTTTGGTAGTTGCCTGTTGGTGATTTAAGATGTCGTGAGGTTTATTTAAATAAAACAATAATAAATTGAAACGGCAAATCTCACATAAAATGCAGGATTTCAGAAAGGAGAAGAATATGACGTGGGAGAACTCTTTACCACATATCAAACTGTCGGCAAATGAGAGTCTGTCTGAGCGAGATCAGTTAAGATCGGAAGAAGAGAAAATCAGTGAGGTTCATGACATGACAGATATTTCACAGGGGACTGATTTGAGAATCAGACTTAAAAGAACAATTGGCACAACTGATGAGGCTACTGAATATATTTACAGAACTGACATTCTTTATGATATTGTGACAAAAAGTGACCCATTAACATACAACTTTAAAGGAAAAATTATGATCTTCCAATCCGATCAACACCAGATTCATTATTTGTTTACTACATAATTCACACTTTCTATTTTTAAAATATTGATAAATTGAACTGATTTTTATAAATTTTATTATTCTTAAAGATAAATTCCTAATCAAACATATTTTGTTCACTATTTAATGACATTTAGTCTTTGTAGGAAATTTATGTGCCCTTTTCCAGGTTCCAATTATCCTCACATGATGAAATGGCATTCAAGTCACTAGGTTTCATTCTTTCCTTTCAAGTAAACAAATATATTTTTTTTATTTTTGTATGATTTTTGGTCTGAATTACCCAGACAAATTATTGAATTTTTTGTCTGCGTAAATTAAGTGGAAGAACTGGCTGATCAAACTGTAATTGAACAGATAGATCTATCCATAGGCACAATGTATCAGAAGTCATTTATTGAATTCTTATTCTGTTCTTTTTATTTTTTTCAAAATTATAGATTTTTAGGACAGAAACAACTAAGTATGTTGTTTAACTTATGTTAACACTGAAGTATGGGAGAAAATGATCAATTCTTCTTGTATCTTTGGAAGCAAAACTAAATATTTTTAAATTCCTATTATTTTATTTAATGCTTTTTAACACCTGAGCAAAGTAGTCTGAAATGTAAAATGTACAAACTAAAAATGGCACTTTTAGGTAATAATACCCTTGATACAAATTGATATTCATTACGTATCCACATATATTTAAAATAAATGTGTAACATCATGTTTAATAAGTAATTGAGAATTACATCCCACAAAACTTTCACATTTTATTTTACATTTATTCTAAAACAGCTGGTTTTACTTTAATGTTAATAATCTAATAATCACTTTGAAGAAACTGCTTATGACTTTTCAGATACAGTCAGTCTGTCATCAAAGAAAGTCTAATTAAATATGAATGACCATTGATCCATATGAGTTCCAATTTGTCACAATCAATTTAATTCTTCTAATACAGAGGAACATTATTCTTTTGCATTACTTATAAAGAAACTGATTAATTGACTGCATGATTGGTTTAATGATGGATATCCATCTTGTTCCACTAAAAATTTATGACAGCTAACAGAAAATATATATACAATAAAATGGTCGAACGTAAGATAAAACTCAGGAAAATAGGCATTATGGCAAGAGGTTAGTATCATGGTTAAAAACAGCATAGATATTTAAGTTGTAACTCCTACACTGTTGTCATAATTAAACTTTTAACTTGTTTCTGGCATTTCTGGCACCTGAAGTGAAATGGAGACATAAGCAATCATAAAAATATTATTTTTCTTAAGGAAAAATAAGGAAGGTATTTAGACATAGGTGATTGACAAGTTCTGTTGTACCCCCAAATTCCAAGAGATTCCAACTACATTTTGGAGCTAACTATTATTATTATTTTAAATAAATCCAATGCAGTGGTAAGTGTAGGAATCAGATGGTCAGGATTTCATTCTTGGCCCCATCTATAAATAATTGTATGATTTGATTAATTCATTTAACTTTTCTTGACTTCAGTTTTTTAATCTGTAAAGGAAAAGGGCTGAGCAAGGTGGCCATTACCAATGTCCTCTGGAGCTCCAACATCCCATGCTCGATGGGTTCCCATTTCCTCAGCACAGAGAGAAAGGGATGTGATATTTCAAAAGGCATATCTTGTAGGTAACTTTCTCATTAGGGAAAACTTGTTTTAAGAAGTTAGGGGTCAACTCTCCTTCATGTCAATGCTCTGAGAATCAGAAAGAGAACTGATCAGTTTGGTTAGCCTGAGAGTGGTCACTTAGGAAATGAAAAGAGAATCTAGTCGTGGGGTGCTGGGTATCAACCTCCTAGTATGTCTCCTTCCTCACAAAGCCCAACTGCCACCAAGAAGGTATGCAAGGAGGGCAGGAACTGGGTCTTCCTCTATCCCAGAATCATGAAGGTGTCAGGAGAGAGTGCTGCCTGATTGACTCTCCAATCTTCCTCTTCTCATGGAGACATGTTATCAAAATCAGTGTTTTGACAGTCACTGTGAAACAGAGAAGCAGCTAACGTGGGATTTCAGGTCTAATGTCATAGTCTATCTTGAAAATTGTGTGGAGTCAAAATAACCTTTGAAAATTCTTTAAGAAGCTTATAAATCATGGCATGTTGGATTTTGTGAAAAAGTCTAATAAAGTTTTGTTTCTTGGTGTGTGCATACTATATAGAAATATACAATATGTGATAGAAATACAAGTTAAACATAAGCTTACCATATTTTTAATAATGAAAGAGAGACAGAGAAATGGAAGAATAAAAAAGGAAAATGAATGTGTAGTATTGAATTTGCATGAGTTAAATGTGTAGATGATGCCCTACTGTGCCCTTAAATAGCAGCAGCTGTGTGAGACTCTGAAATGGGCAGTGTGTGAATTGATATCAGGATGAGTGAGATTCCTAGTTCACACTCCATGTCCTTAGGAGGAGAGACCTACAGGTCACTGTATTTATTGTTATTTCCTAGAACTAGTCTATAAGACTTGGTTTCTGACTGATTCAACAATTAGGGTGAATTCCATTCTCTGAACTGGGCTTTCTTTTGGATGGGTGAGTGTTGTTTTTTTTTTTTTTTTTTTTTTAATGCCTTGATTTTGCCTGTACATTTCAAGAGAATAAGATGCTCATCCATATCATGCCCAGTTGAGAGTCACTGCTACGATAAAGGTCATGGCATTATAGACAGAAGTGAAAGGGACCCAGAAGATCAGTATATGTAGGGTATACGTTATTGTAAACAGGAGGAGGTGGAGAATCAACAAGTCAAGCAATTAATTCCACAGTCACAACCGTTACGTTCAGAACAAAATTAAGCACTACATCTCCCAATAGTCTCCCAATATCCAACACACCATTTTTTCCTCTTCCCCTCTTTACAATTCCTTCAATCACAGAGTAAAACTCCATTCAAATGAACAATACTAAATGAAGGTGCTCTTTGTGAATGAGATGAGTTCTAATAGTTCATTTGAAAATGATTATCTGGCAGCAGATACATATTTTACTAAAGGAGCCACAGGGATGGAGATCAGGGGCCCCTAAAAGTGTCAGGATGTGAAAAGTAGCATAAATGGTGGGTTTCAAGACTTCTTTTTTTTTTTTTTTTTGACATCTTTACTGGAGTATAATTGCTTTACAATGGTGTGTTAGTTTCTGCTTTATAACAAAGTGAATCAGTTATACATATACATATGTTCCCATATCTCTTCCCTCTTGTGTCTCCCTCCCTCCCACCCTTCCTATCCCACCCCTCCAGGTGGTCACAAAGCACCGAACTGATTTCCCTGTGCTGTGCAGCTGCTTCCCACTAGCTATCTACCTTACGTTTGGTAGTGTATATATGTCCATGCCTCTCTCTCGCTTCTTATAATGTTTCTATGGGAAACTGTCTTCACAGTTTCCATCTCTTCTTCAGATATGTATTACCGTTCAGCAGTGTAGGATCTCAGAGTCCTGAGCACCAGGACTTTCTAATTTCTAGTTTCTTTCTCTATAATAAATAGCACCTCCTGGGCAGTGTTTCCCTGAGAATTATAAATTGGGGAATGTGGCCACATCAGCCCTGGGTTTGTAAAGAACATGCATCCCAAGATAGAGAATAATCTCAAGTTTAGATTTAAGACAGAATCTGATATTTGCCCCTGACCCCCAACTTGCTAAGAGTGATAGATTAATTTTTTTCTGAGAGTTTCTGATAAATAGAAAAATAGAAATGTAAATGTGCTCTTGAATTTCTCTTTTTATTTAAATTTGAAAACAGATAATCTTTCAATAAAAAGTTGTTGATGGAGGACTTTAGTCTAGTTTATAGCATTGGGTTGCTTGTGCCATTAAAAAAATTGTTTGTTTGTTTTTCCCGTAAAACTAATGTTCTTAGAGACAAAATTTTGATTCTGATGGGCTTTAGTTTTACTGCTAGGTTAAACTTAGTCTTGGTTAAAATCAACTAATGGGAAATTTAAATCAAAATAGCTATTTTTCAAAAGTCTGTCTTTAATGTGTTTTTCATTCAGAGTGCCATGGAGGGGGGAAATTAGGTGTTTGGGATTAGCATATATACACACTACTATATATAAAATAGATAATCAACAAGGACCTACTGTATAGCACGGGGAATTCTACTCAATATTCTGTAATAACCTAAGTGGGAAAAGTATCTGAAAAAGAATGGATATATGTATATGTATAACTGAATCACTTTGCTGTACACCTGAAACTAACACAACATTGTAAATCACCTATCCTCCAATAAAACACCTGACATTATTACTGAAATAGAATCCAGTAAGCCAAACAGAATAAAAAGAACAAAACTAAATTATAAAAAGTGCAAGTGATTTAGAAAATAAGAGAAGCCTTCTTTCTTAAATTTCAAATTCAAGCTTAGATATGGTCAAGATGACAAATTATTTCTGTTTGCAAAAGTGGTATTTTCAGCATTTGCTGGCTTTAAACGAAGATCTGGCTTTTAGACTGCCCCCATGTGTTCTAATGATATCAGTGTTTGTCCAAACTGTGCACCAGGATCTCTTCCCCTCTACCCCCATTTAAAATAAAGTGTGGATTTTCAATCAATACAAAAAGAAAACTGAACTTGAAGTCAGAAGAACTTTGTAGACAACCTAGCTCTGCTGCATACTACTGTGTATTTTTAAAATCTAATTATTTTCTTCATTTAATTTCCTTTTACTTCAATTTTTTCAACAAGGAAGTGGAGACAATTATATCTGTCATAATTAACTCACAGAGATGTGATGATCAAATAATTTAATATATGGGATAACACTTAATAAAATACCAACTTTACTATCCACACACTAGTTACCAATGTAAGTGAGACCGACTTTCCTTTTGTAAGAGGTAACTATGTATTGTAGTACAATGTACTACCGCAATAGGACACAGAATCCTGGATTCTGTTTTATTTTCATAATTCCTAGTTATGTAAGCTTAACAAATCAAATAAACTTTTTGTAAAAGAGATGACTAAAGAATCTCTACCCAAACTTTTAGATCTAAAAAAACAAAACATCCCTCTTTTTTTTTTTTTTTCCTTGAACTAGACTACTAGTCATAAAACATTTGGGTTCTGGGTCTACAATGCAACTAACACAGGAAAATTTCATCCTTCCACAGCTCAGCTTCCTTCTTTGAGACACCTTCCAGCTTTGATAAACAGTGGTTTTAAGAAATCTGTAATGTAATCCACATAACATTGCACATTTAAAGATGAAAATATTCAAAGTAAAACCTCATTGGAGCTTTCACAGAGGTAAGGTAATATAGTGGGATAACTCAAAAAAACATAAATAATTCCTTTTTAAAAAACCATCCTTCAAAATTTCTAAAGTATATGAATCAAATAAAATTATAAGATCAATCTCCACAGAATACTGTGATTAAAATTTCAGTAATTTATATCTTTGATTCATTAAGACATTTAAAATCCAACACAAAAATATATAATTAACTTGATATATTACAAAATCATTTTGTCATATCTGCCCAATTGTTAGAGTGTCAAATTGTTTTATAATTCTTAAGAGAAACAGTGATTTATAATCACCAGCTTAATTTTATTAGATACTGAAAATATTTGAGATTTAGACAACACAGATATTGATTTATAACAATTTGATTTTCCCCTTAACTGCCATTTTCTTGAAAAGTTTGTATAAAGTATCATCATCAATTATCTAAATTTCAAAGCTTTGTGGACAAGTGGTACAATGAATATAATATTTCTACTGTTTTAAAATTCTAGTTCATTTTTGGCATATCAATTAAATATTATAGAAAGAAAATTGGATTTCTTGTAGTCAATGAAATAGGCAATAAAATGAACTGAATCTTTTTATATGAATAAGGACCCTAATAAAGTAGCTGAATTATTACACTGAGTGGTAGAAATGTGACGTGTCTTGGTGAATAAACAGCAATATTCAAAAGGTTTAATTTGCTTCAGCTGATGTTAATTCTATATTAACATTTTTACAGGCTACTACAAGATACAGAGCAATTTCATTGCAGTTAGTTTGCTCTTTAGAAGGTCATTTTAGAGTACTGCAATAGAAATAATTTTAAGGAGTTATTGGCATAATGAGTTTCTAATATTTTAGAAAATGTCTCAGCATTTGAATAGATATATAATCCCGATTCGAGCACGACAGTATTGATCAGCAAAACTGGATTTAGAGCAAGCACTCTCCTATCGAAAATGTCTCTATTGGGATGTTGGGACTACACAGCTCACCGTTTCAATACTAAAGACCTCAGGCTGTAGAACAGACAGTGCAGAAAGTGAGCCCCCAGTTTGCTTGACTTTCAAATGCCTCACACGTTAAACTAAAAATAATGACTGTCTATCTATCTATCTATCTATCTATCCATCCATCTATCTAAAGTTTTAAGAAGTGTTCCTGTGGTTCTTATTGTCCTTTTCATACATTAGGATGGAATGGAATGACTTAGTGGTAGTTTGACCGTGTTTGGCTTCACAGAGATTTGAGCAGCTTCAGGCCATGCTTACAAATCCTTTTAGAGCCCTTTGCTAACCCGCCAGGGAAGGGATGCTCAAAGAGGAAATGCCTGTGGAGTTGGGAAAGCTCTATTTCCTTACGGAATACAACTACTTCAAGCCTCTAGATGGCAGTCTTTAACAGGGTTGAAAAGCGGCGTCCATCCCCTTCTACCACTCCCCACTTCAGTCCCACCCCCAGCTCGACTACTCGGCAGAATAGTATCAGCTCCGTGTGTGCTTTAGCCTGTGGATGTTGGATTTAAGTGCTCTCCAAGAATTCGAGCTTCATATGTTTATCCCAGGGCCTGATAACGCGGCTGGAAGCTGCCTAAACGTTTGCTTGGGGAAAAGAATGGTCAACACGAAGCCCCTTTTGCCTAGGAAAGGTGGGGCTGTGCAGGCGGCAGTGAGACACCTTCAGCCCTGGGCGGCTGCATCCCGTGCTCTCGGTGCGCACGCTCCGCGCGGAGCACAAAGAGCGCAAAAGCCCGGCTGGCGGAACCCAACCAGTGATCGCCTCAATTCACCCCTGCGGTTTATGCGGGTAGAACTATTAAAATCTGTTTCTTCAATTCGCAAAGGACTGAGTTGGAAGGACCGCGGAGTAGAGGCAAAGGGAGAGGAGACAGGACGAAACGCAAATCAGGGAAAACGTGTTGCTGTCCCCTGGCAGCGTCTAAGGTGGCGGGCCTGACTCCCCCGTCTGCGGACCCCAGGGCTGGTGTGGCCAGGGAACGCTGGAGGCCAGAGATGCTAAGGAGGAACTCGCAGCCTGGCAGGAGGTTGGGGGCAGCTGAGGCGGGTGGGACTGGGGGCGGACAGAGGTCTTTTCTATCCAGGGTCTCCGGTCGGTCGGGCGTTAGGGGCAATCGCTCCCATCTCTATCTCCCCAGCCCAGCAACCGCAGACATTCGCCCGGGTCCGGAGGGACGGGATGTAGGGGTACTTTACCCTAGTCCTGCTCCATCCTATTTTCATCCCTACCTTGGAACCTGTCTCTCTACAAGGCGCGAAACCTCTCCAGGCTGGGTCCACAGAAAGTCCAAGCTCCAGGCTTCCCCAGCGCCCCCGCCCTAGAGACTGACACGAGCTCTCTCTCACCCTGTGCTGATCTGGCTCGCAGGCTCACCCAGCACCGCTCCCTGTGGGCCAGTTGACAGGGCCCTCGATCTTCCCTAGAGCTCCTCGCACAGCCGCGGCCGGACTTAATTGTAAGTTCAGAGTCCTCGGTTTCCGCGCGAGCCCCGTACAGACCGCGGCGTCCGCAGGGCAAGTTCGTGAGCGACTCGTAGCAGAGAACGGAGATTGATGGGCGTTGGGTTGGGCAGAGGGGGAAGCAGGTCTTACCTCAGTGTGGAGAGCAGGGAGTTGCCATCCATTGTCTATGGGCGCGTTGAGAAGAAAGACTGAAAGTGCGGGCGAGGGATGGGAAGTCTGCGGTGCTAGGACCCGGTTCCCAGAGCGCAGAGACAGACGCGCGCGGGCACGGAGGCGCGCAGGCTGGGACCACCGCGGCCAGGTGCTGTCTGAGCCTCTCTCCTCCCGGGCGGGGAAGCGTTGCACCCTGCGACCGCCAGATAGTCTCCTCCCAGGCGTCCCCTCTGATCTTGCGAGTGCGCTTGGCCAAAGCTCCAACCCTTCTACACGGCTCCTGCCCTCCTCCAAGGGAACTCCAGTCTTCGTTGCCAGTGGCACCTTCTGAGTTTTCCTTGCCTCTCCCGGTGCCCAGCAGAGGTGACTCCGACAGAATTTCTCTCCCCGCCTCAAAGTCTCATCCCCTTCTCTCTGTCTCTCTCTCTCTGGGAAACCAGTCTGAACCCTGAAGTTGTTCACCCACTTTCCCACATTCAGGCTCTACTCCTGGCAATGCCTACATTCCCCACTGGTCGTGCACCACCCCTTTGGCTGCCTCTCTCAATTTTATTTTTATTTGTCTTCTACCATGTCTTCTACCATTCATCACTCAGAGCAATGCTCTTTGATTTGCCAACTATTTTGCCTTTGCTTGGACTAGACTCTATTCTCACAATTCTGCAACAAACTCATTTTGCTTAATTGTGACTCACTCATACCTCATCTGTTAGAAACCTGTGTGCACACAGTGATTTCAGAACCTATGACAGTGGTCATCCATCAGAGGCCAGCACCAGGCCCTGGAAGGAAGGGCTGTCACAAAAATAATCTGTATTTTCTGCTTCAGTGTCTCCTTGAGCAAAAATGACAATTGTTTTAAGAAGGAAGACATTGATAATAGCAAATGACTGTTAAGATGAGGGTGCTGTTGATTATGATATTTTTTATTAAATAAAAAACAATTTTAAAGAAAACTATGGGACTTCCTCAAATGGGAAGGTGGAGGACATGCATTTGGCCCTATTCCTCCTGGTAATCACAAATAAAAGCTCTGGAGATTGTAAAACAAACATAAGAAGACAAAAGGATAGACAGAAGAAGGTGGGCAAGCTAGAGACCTTGGGACCCAAAGTGACAAGATAGTGAGTTCCCGGGGTTTTCTTTTGGCCTCAGATGTCCCAGACTTGGAGCTGAAGGAGCTGACAAAACCAGAAATGTCCGTGAATGCAGACCAAAAAAGCCTCTTCTCTTTAGCCAAAGGACCAGGAAAGGGACAGCCCAGAAAGACAGACACTCTGCAGAAAATAACAGCTTCAGTCAGGCAGAACATCAAATAAAAAAGTCCTGTGGCCCCACTCAACCCACGCCATCAAAGGCCAAGTGAGGCACCTAGATTCATTCTATTAATACCATTCCTAGGCTCTTAGGAGGTATCCTAAACCCCCAGCCCAAGTGGTATCAGTGAAAACTCCAGCAGGAAGTATCAGCCTTCCCTCCCTACCTTGGTGTCACCAAAGCCAACAAAACAAATGAGATTCACAGTCTCCTAACATAGTACCCTAAATGTGCAGGCTTTACAGAAAATTACTCATCCTACCAAGAGCAAGGAAGATTTCAAATGGATTTTTTTAAAAATCAAGAAACTAAGATGACAAAGATGTCACAAATTTCTGACAAAGATTTTAAAGTAGTCATAATAAAAATGCTTCAATGAGCAATTAAAAACACACTTGAAACAAACATGAAATAGAAAAAGAAAGAAAGAAAGAAAGGGAAGAAGGATAAAAGGAAGAAAAAACTCAACAAGTAAATAGAATGCATAAAGAAAAAAATGGAAATTTTATGACTGGAAAATACAGTAATCAAAATACAACACTAACTGGATGATTTCAACAGCATAATAAAGTGAACAGAGAAGAAAAATCAGCGAACTGGAATATAAACAATGTAGATTTTCCAATATGAACAAAAGAGAGAATATATGCTAGAAAAAAAAAAAAGGAAAGGAAAAGAACACAGTCCCAAGAACATGTGAAGAAAAATGGCTGAAGAAAATCCCCAAATTTGGCAAAAGACTTAAAGCTATAGGTTCAAGAAGCTGAGCAAAATCCCAACATAATAAACCCAAAGAAATCCACTCAGACATATCAGAGTCAAACGTCTAAAAATTAAAGACAAAGACAAAATACTGAAAGCAATTGTAGAGAAACATCACCTTACCTATAAGGGACAACAGTACAAATAAAAACAGAGTTCTCATCAGAAACCATGGAGGCAAGAAGTGACATAACATTTTTACACTGCTGAGGAAAAGAACTATCAACACAGAATCAAGTATCCAGTGAAAATATTGTTCAGAAATGGAGGTGAAATCAAGACATTCTCAGATGAAGGAAAACTAAGAAAATTTGTCATCAGTAGTCTTACCCTAAAAGAATGGCTAAAGGTGGTTCTCCAAACAGAAGAGAAACTATAAGGAAGGAATCTTGGAATATCAGGAACAAAACAAAACAAAACATGATTATCAGTAATATGATAAAACAATAGGTTTCCTTTCTCCTCTTGAGTTTTCTAAATCATATTTGACAGTTAAAGTAAAAATTATAACATTGTCTGATGTACTTCTAAATATATGTAGAGGAAATATTTAAGACAATTGTATTATAAAGGAGAGACGATACAGGGACATAAGCGACATGAAGTTTCTACACTTTGCTCAAACTGGTAAATTAGTACCACCAGAAGACTTTGATAAGTTATGTGTATTTAGTACAATATGTAGAGAACTCACTAAGAAAAGCTATACAAATAGATATGCTCAAAATATTATAGATAACTCTAATTGAAATAAATATGTTAAGTAGCACACGGTAAGGCAGGGAGAAAAGAAATAGAAACAAAAAAGGTAAAACAAATAAAAAACAAAAAAAGTCAGTTTTAAGCTCTAATATATCAATAATTACATTAAATTTAAATGGTCTAAATACAACAGGTAAAAGACAAAAATTGGCAGAGTGGGTAAAAAACATGACTCAATTATATGCTGTATATAAGAAATTCATTTCAAATATAGCTATATAAGAAAGTTAGAAAAAGATATATCATGCTAATATTAGTCAAAAGAAATCATGAGTAGCTATATTAATATCAGATACAGTAGACTTCAGAGCAAAGAAAATTACTAGAGACAGAAAGGGAGGTTACACAGTGATAAAAAGGTCAATGTACCAAGATGTACCAAGATGACATAGGTACTCTAAATGTGTACATGACAAAAAACATCTTCAAAACCCGTGAAGAAACAAACTCATAGAACAGACTGGAGAAATAGACAAATCTACAGCTATAGTTGCAGACTTTAACCACTTTTTCTCAACAGATGATAAAACAACTAGACAGAAAATCATAAAGGATATAGAAGGACTTAACAACACCATAAACCAACAGGATCTAATGAACATTTATAGAATGTTCCACCTAAAAGCAACAGAATATATATTTTTTCAAGTGTTCATTAAACATATACCAAGATACATCTGAAGCACAAAGCAAACCTCAACAAATGCAAAAGAATTGAAATCATACACAGAGCGTTCCCCAACCAAAATGGAAACAAAAATATCAAGAACAGAAAGATAAAAGGAAAACATCTAAACCTTTGAAAACTAAACAGCATACTTTTAAATAATCCATGGCTCAAAGAGGAAGTCTCAAAGAAAGTTAAAAAACACAATGAATTCAATGAAGATGAAAATACAACATATCAATATTTGTGAGAGATAATTAACCAGTCCTGATGAGAAAACTTATCATGATAAATGTATATATTAGAAAAGTAGAAAATTCTCAAATCAGTAATCTAAGCTCCCACTTCAAGCACTTAGAAAAAAAATGTCAGAATAAACCTAGAGTAAGAAAAGGAAGGAAATAATAAAGATAAGAGTACAAACTGATGAAATTGAAACAAAATGTAGGAAAAATCAGTGAAATGAAGAGTTACATCTTTGAAAAGTTCAGTAAAACTGACAAATTTTTAGCAAGATAGACAGAAAAATAGAGACAGTACAAATTACCAATACCAGTCACAATATGGAATATCACCACAGATCCTGCAATCATCAAAAGGAAATACTATGAAAAACTCTGCACACATTTTATTTGACAGCGTAGGTGAAATTGACTAATTCCTCCCAAAACTGAAATTAGTTATTATGTTTGAATTGCGTCCTCTCCAAAAAGATACGTTGAAGTGCTAACCCCAGTGTTTCACAATGTGAATTTATTAGGGAATAGAGTCTTAGTGGGTTTAAGCAAGTTAAGATAAGGTCATTGGGGTGGACCCTAATCCAATATAACCGATGTCCCTATAACAATGAGAAATGTGGACACAGACACACACAGAGCGAAGATGATGTGAAGAGACACAGGAAGAATGCCATGTGATGATGGGAACTGAGACTGGAATTACATGGTCACAAGCCAAGGAATGTCCAGGACTACCAGAGGCTGAGAAAGTCATGGATCCTTCTCCTACAGGTTTTAGAAGGAACATGACTTTGTCGACACCTTAATTTTGGACTTCTAGTTTCCAGAACCTGAAGGCAATAAATTTCTGTGATTCTAAGCCACCCAGTTCATGGTATTCTTTTATGGGGGGGCATAGGAAACTAATACATTACCTAAACTGACCCAATATGAAAACAAATAATTTGAATAGCCCTATAACTGCTAAGGAAATTGAATTTATAGTAAAAGAAATGCCTCCTTAAAAAATCTCCAGGCCCAGATGGTTTCACTGAAGAATTCTACAAACACTTAAAGAAAAAAAATTAACACTAATTAAACATAATCTTTCCCAGAAAATAGGAGAGGAGTAAATATGTCTCAATTTATTTTATGAGGTTGGTATGCCTTGATACCCATATCAGAGGGACACAAATAAAACTATGAACTAACATAGCACATGAATATAGATGTGGAAATCCTTAACAAAATATTATCAAACAGAGTTCAGTGACAAGTAAACAGAATTATATACACTGATGACCAAGTGGGGATTATTTCAGGGATGCAAGGGTGGTTCAGTATTGGAAAATCAATCAATGTAATCCACCATATTAACAAGTAAAAAGAAAAAACACATGATCATATCAACTGATGCAGAAAAAGCATTGGACAAAATTGAGCACCCATTTATGATAAAAAATATTGGAGAGAAATAGGAATAGAGAAGGACTTCCTCAACTTGAATAAAAATGCATGGCAAAAGCCTATGTTTAGTTATGTTTAATGATGGGAGATTGAATTATTTCTCCCTAAGATAAAAAACAAGGCAAAGATGTCAACTCTTGCCATACTTATTCAACATAGCACTGAAAATTCTGGCCAGTTCAATAGACAGGAAAAGGAGATAAAAGGCATACAGATTGGAAAGGAAGAAATAAAACTGATCTTATTGCAGAATACCTTATTTGTCTATGTAAAAAATCTCAAGGAATTTATAATAAAATTTGAAAAGTCTAGAGATAAAAACTTGCAATGTTGCAGGATATATGCAGAAACAAATTATATTTCTATTTACTGGTAATGAGCACATGGACATTGAAATTAAAAATACAATGCCATTTAAATTTACTCAAAAAAACGGAACACTGAGCTATAAATCTAACAAAACATATACAGGAATTGTAGCTGAAAAGTCAAAATACAGATGAAAGAAATCAGAAAAACTCTAAATAAATTGAGAGACATACTTTGCTCATGAATTAGAAGACTCAATATAGTAAAAAGGTCAATTCTCCCCAAATTCATATGTAGGCTTAACACAGTTCCTATCAAAATCCCATTTCTTTTTGGAGATATAGACAAAATTATTCTAAATATTTATATAGAAATGCAAAGGAATTAAACAGGTATAACAATTTAGAGAAAGAAGAATAAAATGGTAGAAATCAGTCAACTTGATTTCAAGAATTAGCGTGTTACTATGTTAATTAAGACTGTAGTATGGGTGGAAAAATAGATAGATAAATCAATGGAATAGAATAGAGAAACCAGAAATATACCCACACAAATATGCCCAAATGATGTTTAACAAAGCTGCAAAAGCAATTCAATAGAGGAGAGCAATTGGAGCAAATGTCCAATTGCTCCAAAATTATTTGTTGACTTTTCAACAAATAATGTTGGAGAAATTGGACATTCATATGTTAAAAAAAATGGACCTTGACCAAGTTTCACACAACATGCAAAAATTAACTCATAACAAATCTCAGACTGAAATGTAAAATATAAAACTATAACACTTTTAGTACAAAACATTGGAGAAAATTTTGGGGATCTAGGGCTAGGCAAAAGTTCTTAGACTTTTAAAACTTTTTGTTCTGTGAATGACCCTGTTAAGAGGATGCAAAGATCAGCTACACATTGGAAAAAAATATTTTCCAACAAGATATCAGACAAAAGACTAGTGTCTAGAATACATTTTTAAATCTCTCAAAGTTCAACTTAAAAAAAATAAACAATTCAACTAGAACATGGGCAAAAAACAGAAGCAGGTGTTTCACTGAAGAGAATTTACAGATAACAAATAAGCTCATGAAAAGATGTTCAATCTTACTCTCCATTAAAGAAATGCAATTTAAAACCACAATGATATTTCACTATATACCTATCAGAATGACTAAAATAAAAAAGAGTGACAAGACAAAGTGTTGGTGAGGATGCAGACAAAACGAGTCACTCATCACTCATCCGTTACTGGTAGAAATGCAAAATGTAAAAAATCACTCTGGAAGTTTGGCAGCTTCTTAAAAAAAACTAAACATGCTAGAGTCACAGGACCCAGCAATTTCAGTCCTGAGCATTCATCTCAGAGAAATGAAGACTTAGGTTCACACAACATCCTTACTTGAATGTTTGTAGCAGCTTTGTTCATAATAATTGAAAACTAGAAACAACACAGATATCCTTCAGTGGGTAAATGGCTAAACAAACTGGTATATCCATACCATGAAATAATACTTAGAAATTAAAAAAAGGACAATCTATCAATATATATAGGCAATAACCTGGATAAATCTCCAGAGAATTATGCTGAGTGAATAAAGTGATCTCAATGGTTTCATTTTTGTATGACTGTATTTATATAACATATTGAAATAACAAAACTATAGAAATGGAGAGTGGGTTAATGGTTGCCAGGGAGGAGATGGGAGCAGGAGGGAAGTGGGTGTAGATATAAAAAGGCAACATGAGAGATCCTTGATGTTATGGAAATATTGTATATCTTTACTGTATATATGTCAATATTCTAGTTGTGATATCCAAAAATAGTTTTTACAAGATGTTATCATTGGGGTAAATTGGTGTTGGAGGAGGTTATCAAAAAGACTTGACCTCCGGTTAACCTGAGAACTTGACCTGGGCAATTGAACCCTCCTCACCCCCTCCCCTGTCCTTGGAATGTATACTCTCCCCACTGTTGCCACAGTGAGAGCCTTTGAAGGATGTGGCCTGGAGAGAGAAAGGTATTGTTGAGACCATCTGGATGGAATATGTGAATTAACCCAGTTAAGGCTTCTGTATAAACTTTTACGATTCTGGAGGTAAAGTGCAGAGATCTAGTCTTGAGCCCACCTCAAACAATTCTCATATGTAAATTCCCTTGCTTATTAACACTGCCACCTACCAATCTATAATGGTCTGCCTCCTTCCTCTGTCTCTCCTTGCCCTGTGTGTAGGGGCCTGTTTCAGATTTCATCTGGGAAGCTCTGGAGGATGTGAACCAAACGTTGGATAAAGAGTATATGGGATGACTCTCTTTTCTTTCTTACCACTCTATGTGAAGCTATAGTTATATAAACATAAAAGTTTAATTAAGAAAATAAAATATTTTTTTTTAAATTAATTTTTATTGGAATATAGTTGCTTTACAATGTTGTGTTAGCTTCTAATGCACAGCAAAATGAATCAGCCATACATATACATATATCCCCTCCATTTTGGATTTCCCTCCCATTTAGGACACCACAGTGCATTAAGTAGAGTTCCCTGTGCTATACAGTATGTTCCCCTCAGTTGTTTATTTTATACATAGTATCAGTAGTGTATATATGTCAATCCCAAGCTCCCAATTCCTCCCACCCCACCCCTCTTTTCCCCTTGGTATCCATACATTTGTTCTCTGTCTGTGTCTATATTTCTGCTTTGCAAATAAGGTCATCTATACCATTTTTCTAGATTCCACATATATGTATTAATATACTATATTTGTTTTTCTCTTTCTGATTTCTGTCACTCTGTATTACACTCTATAGGTCCATCCACATCTCTACAAATGACCCAATTTCATTCCTTTTTATGGCTGAGTAATATTTCATTGTATATATGTACCATGTCTTCTTTATCCATTCCTCTGCTGATGGACATTTGGGTTGCTTCCATGTCCTGGCTATTGTAAATAGTGTTGCTATGAACACTGGGGTGCATTGTCATTTTGAATTATGGTTTTCTCAGGATATATGTCCAGTAGTGGGACTGCTGGGTCATATGGTAATTCTAGAAAATATTGTTTTAATATTATCAACTGGTACATTACATGGAGTAACTAGTATAGATCCTATAGGGAAATTTAGACTTTTCCTCTAGATTTTACTGTCTCCATTAAAGAAAGAAAAAAATTGCCTTCTCAGTGTACATAATCAATGGCAATGCAGGAGTAAGAGATAAAGAGAGAGAGGGAGAGACCCTCTTAACCACAGTGGAATAAAGAGATGTGCTATCATGGCTTTGCTCTTTAAATTCTTTCAATGCTTTAAAATAAAACTTGAATAAAATAATTTTGGAATATTTTGTTGAAGAAGGTCTCTGAAAGATCAGCTCCATGTAATTTGAAACACAGATCAAAGGACACATCAGAGGAGTGGATGAGGGGTTAAGTGTCTGCACTTCACTTATGCGTACACTTATTTTACTTTCATTTCATTCTGCCATTTTTTTTGATTTAGGGCTGTTGTGATCAGTTTTCTATTGCTGCTGTAAAATATTATCACGAAACAACAAAAAACCTGTTCACAGTTCTGGAGGTTGGAGGTTAGATTTTCATCTCATCAAGCTAAATTCAAAGTGTTGGCAGGCTTTGTTCCTATCTGGAGATTCTAAGGGAGAATCTATTTCCTGGTGATTCAGCTTATTTGTAGAATTCAGTTATTCAGTTCCTTATGGTCAGAGGGCCAATGTCCTCATTTTCTTTCTTCTGGAAACTCAAGGGTGTTTCTAATTCTAGAGGTTGCCACATTTCTTGGCTCGTGGCTCTGTCCCTCCATCATAAAAGGAGGATAAAAGCCAGTAATGCCGGGTCAAGTGTTTCTTACATGCCATCTCTCTGGCCCACTCTTCTGAACTGCTCTTCCAATTCTAACGACACACACGATTAGATTGGGCCATGTGGATAACCCAGGATAATCTCAACTCAAAACCCATAACATAATCACATCTCTAAAGTCCTTTTGACCTTGTAAGGTAACACATTCACAGTTTTTGGGGATTGGGGCATGAACATCTTTGGAAGGCTGTTATTCTGCCTACCAGAATCAGCTGTTCTGGTGGGCTGGATTGGTGGGTAGGGAAATGCATCTCAAATGCAGTGGCTTGCCAGGTTCTTCCTTTCTGAGACATGATTTACTATTACAGTGATCCCCAGGTTGTCTCTGCCCCCGCCCCTCCATATTATGGAGATTCTAAGGGACTCAACTTATTGACACACTTTCACTCTTTCCTCTGACTATTCATGTTCCCATTAATCAGTAAATACCCACCGTGCATACCCTGTGACCCAGGTACTATTATAGGTAATGTACATCTTCAAGAGTAACAGGAATATCAAGGTTCCTGCTTGCTCTTGTGAAGGTTATATTCTGAAGGAGGGAGCAGACTAAATGAGAAACTTTTAGATAATGATACACAGTATAAATTACATCAAGGTAATTTTGGATTGAATGGCTGGAGAACATAATTCTAAAAAGGGAACAATTAAGCTCATACAAGACCAGAAGGAGTCAGACATACAGAGATCTTGGGGGAAGAGCTTGGGCAAGAGGCAGAGGGAACTGTTACTGAAATTGTTCCTGACCCAGTCCCAGAGTGACAATGAACTTAGTGGCTTGGGAGTGCAAAGAAAGTTGGAGCACATTTTCTTCATCGTGATGACTTTCCCTCTTCCTTATGCAGGATTTGCCCCACTAAATCTTGCACTTCACAATTCATTCCCAGGTTGAGTACAAAGGCAAAGGCAAAATCTGAGAAGTGAGCATCCTCCTCCCCCTACTCTCCTCCGAGTCTCCTCATGTCTCCATGAATATCTGTAATGATTGTACTGATTACTGACTGACTAACATTGAGGCTTTTCTTCCAAGATACGTGAAAGCCATGATATACATTTCTCCATTTAAAAATAAAGTAAGAGAAAAGAAAAAGTTAAAGTGTCAGGAAAGAGATCACTGTTGTAGGGAAGTGGTTCAGTGTGTAACTTGTATGTCCCACATTAGGGTATAGAACTTGTTCAGAGACAAAGAAAATATCTATGTGCATTCAAAGTCCTAAAAATTTCTTGATTACTGAGACTCAGAGTCTTAATTTATACAAAAAAGGAGAACATCATTCTCCTGTTTTGCAATTGCAAGTGATCACGGCACCTGTTAAAACAACTAAGCAATGAAGTTCCAAAAGAATTAATGGGGGATATTTGTAACTTTTTTGTGCATCATGTTAAAATAAATAGTTGAGAAGTTTATATTTAAAAGAATGTAAATGGAAGATATGGCATCATGGAAACCTCAAAAACATTAGTTTGGCTGAAATTTTCCTTTCCAGTTTCTTAGCTTTGCCAGTGTTCTCAATTATGGTGCCTGAGGCACTGCTTTCCGAAATGTAGGCTTCTACCAATTTTGAGAGCAAGAAAAAGCAGGTGCAATTAGACATATGATGCTGGATGATGGCTATCAGAATTTGAGCTCCTGAGGGTGTGGGAGGGCGCCAGGTGCTGTTCTTTTAATGTGGTCTCAAAACACAGTCAGAAATCAGTTGGTTTGGTTCAGATTTCTGGAACAAGACTGAGCAGCTAACTGTGAGGATTCTGAAGTTTCAGATTCAAAATTCGATCAATGGTAGTCATAGAACTTGAAAGGATTTTGTACAATTCTGCACAGTTCCTAAGAGTGTATGAAAATACGAATATCCGCCTGTGTTGGCATAAGCAAGCAACCTACTTAGCTTTAAGGATATAGGAATAGAAGGGAAGCAAGTGAGATGTGAGGTGTATTTAGCAGCTTAAGGAGTTTGGAGATGAACAGAGTCAATATACTGAGAGGCAGCAGTAAAATGGGAAGACACCCCCATAGAGCCCAGCTTCAGCCACTCTTGTCTGTTCAGGCTCCTAGTATCCTTCCCTGGTGTCTGCAGCAGCATTGGTGATATTGATCAACTCAGCAAGATACATCTCAATATGATCAACTTAATGTGATCCACATTTAACTTTAACCTGAACACACTAACATATCCATGGAAGACTGTTCTTGAACATGGTTGAACCATGAGCTTTGGGTCAGTGGCTTCCAATCCTGGCTGTACATATATGCTTAAGCTCCACAAAGATCAATTATATTAGAACATTTGGAGATGATGCCTTTCCAGGCATCTGCATTTTATAGAAGTTTCTGATATGATTCTAATGTGCTAAGTCTATAAGAATTTTTACTAACTCTATGGCAGCTCTGGAAAAGCTTTTTTCCAAACACCTTATTTTGTAGAACAGAAAACAGGTCTAGGGAGAAAATGACTTGCTTAAGATTTCATAATGAGTTAGATATAGAGCCAGGCTTAGAATAGAATTGTTGTAAAGCTTGCCATTTGAGAAAGCCATGAGAGTGCTAGTGAAAGTGCCAGGTCATGTAGAACAAATATAATTTTGCTTTTAATGGGTCATATTCTTTTTAAAAAAATTTATTATAGTATAGTTGATTTACAATGTTGTGTTAGTTTCTGCTGTACAGCAAAGTGCATCAGTTATACATGTGCATATATCCACCCTTTTTAAGATTCTTTTCCCATATAAGTCATTACAGAGTATAATGTGTCATATTCTTTTATACATTCTTAAGAGTTCCCAGTAAGTCTTATAAACTTCCATAGCTTTCAATTATTTATTTGTTCCACAAATATTTATGAAGCTCCTATGAAATGGCAGAATCTTTTTTAGGTACTTATGGTACGTCAGTAAATAAAAAATACCCAAACTCTTGCCCTCTTGTTGCTTACATTTTAGTATTAGGATACAGATGATCGACACATAGAAATAAAAAGAAATAAATCAATTAGTTTAGAAGGAAATAAACTCGTTTAATGGAAGATGATAAGTGCTAGGGGAAAAATCATTGAACAGAGGAATTGCGATGACTAGGTAGAGGCACCTTCTAGCATTAAATAAGTGTTCAAATTTGGCCTTATTGAGATGGTGATCATTGAAGAAATCCTGAATGGGAGTGAATATTTGGAGAGTGAATATTTGGAGGAAATAGGGCAAAGGCCCCATGGCCAGAGAGTGTGTGTGTTGAATGCGAGTCAATAAGGAAGTCAGTGAAACCTGAGTAGGATAGGACACAGGAGCGTCCTAGGAGAGGAAGTGGGGAAGAGCAAATCATAAAAAGTCCCTTGTAGGCCATTTTAAGTACTTTGGTTTTAGTCTGAATGAAATGGGGAGTCTTTGGAGGGTTTTGAGCAGAGGAGTGACAACTGACTTACATTTCTGAAAGTTTATTCTGTCTGTGATGTGGGAATAGAGTCTAGAGGGGCAAGAAAGAAAGCAGTTGCCTGATTTATGGTGCAGGCAATGCAGTGGTGAGAAATAGGGGGATTCTGACTATATTTTGTGATTTGGTTGGTTTGATTTTAGGTACAGTTCTAAAATTTGTTTTTTAAATGTATATACAGTAAAATTTCCTTTCTTTTGAGGGTGTACAGTTCCATGAGTTTTGACAAATGTATCAAGTCAGGTAACAACCACCTCGATCAGGATACAGAACGTTTTCCTACCCCCGCCCCCAAACTTCCTTTATTTCAGACCTTCGTAGTCAAACCTTCCTCCCAAACCAAATGCCTGGCAACCACTGACCTCTTTTCCATCTCCCAAGTTTTTCTTTTTCCAGAATGTCACATAAATGGAAGTGGTATTTTAATCATTTGTCTGACTTCCTTTTCTTAGCATTATGTACTTGAGGTTCATCCATGTGATTGCATGTATCATTAATTCACTCCTTTTTATTGCTGAGTAATATTCCATTGTATGAATGTACCACAGTTTATTTACTCACTTAGGAACATTTAGTCTGTTTCCCTTTTTTTTGAAGAATAAGAATAATGCTGTTATAAAATGGGCACACCACTTTTTCTGTGAATATAAGTTTTCATCTCTCTAGAGTAAATACCTGGGAGGGGGATTTCTGGATCATATGGGTATGATTATGTTTAACCTTAGAAACTGAAAACTGTTTTTCAGACCCATCACACCATTTTGCATGCCTACCAGAAATGTTTGAGAGTTCTATTTCTCCACATTCTCATCAATACTTGGTGGGGTCAGTTTTGCTTTATTTTAGCCATTCTAATGAGTGTGTAATGGTATGTCAACATGTTTTTAATTTGCTTTTAACTAGTGAAATGGTGTCAAACAGCTTTCTTATACTTCATTGCCATCCACACCACTTTAAGGAAGTGTCTGTTCAAATCTTGGCCCATTTTTGTTTGTTGGTTTGTTTTTTATTGGAATATTGTTGCATTTATATAAACACATACACACATTCTGGATGTAATACTTTGTTAGAGGTATGATTAATGAATATTTTATCCCAGTTTATAGGTTGTATTTTGTTCTTTTAACAGAATCTTTTACAGATACAGAGTTTTTTGTTTTCATAAAGTATAATTTATCAATCTTTTAAATCTGATGAGCCATGATTTTGGAGTCATATTTAAGAACAGTTCCCCTAACCCAATTTAAAAAATATTTTTCCTAAAAGTTTCATAATTATATGTTTTACATTTAGGTCTATAACCATATTTTGAGTTAATTTTTATATAAAGAATAAGCTATTGGTCAATGTTAAGTTTTTCAATAATGATATCTAATTGTTCCAACACAATATGTTTGAAAGATTGTCCTTTCTCCATTGAGTAGCCTTTGTACCTTTGTCAACAGTTGACCATATTTGTGTGCATCTATTTTTGTACTTTCTGTTCTGCTCCATTGATCTATGTATCTATCCTTTTGTCAGTACTATACAGTCTGGATTACTGTAAGTCATAATAAGTCTTAAAATAATAAGTATACTCTGTACCCTTTAACACTGCTTTTCATTATCAAAAGTGCTTTGGCTATTCTATTCTAGTTTATTTGCTTTCCATACAAAGTTTTAGAGTCAGCTATTACTCTTATGTTAGTCAGCTCAGGCAGACGTAACAAAACATCAAAAAGTGCATGGTTTAAACAATGGAAATTTATTTATCACAGTTCTGGAGACAAGAAAGTCCAGATCAAGGTGCCGACTCATTTGTGTTCTTATATGGCACGAGAGAGGAAAAAAGAGAGCGATATCTCTTATCTCTTCTTGTAAGGACACTAGTTCTGTTGAATCAAAGTCCAACTCTTATGGCCTCATTTAACCTTAATTACCTGCACAAAGACCCATATCTCCAAAGAGTCACATTGGGGCTGGCGATTCAACATATAAATTTTGAGAAGACGTATCCACTCAGTCCATAACAGATATCTACAAGAAATTTTGCTGGAATTATAATTAGGATTGCACTGAATTTATAAATCAGTTTGGGGAATGTGGTTTTGAATTACTCATTCTCATAAGGAAGATGTTGTTTTCTTACCTTCTGGAATGCTGTATTTCTTATACCAGAGTTAAATGTACTTTGAATGTTTAATTCTTTATAACTTCCAAGTATTAGAAAAACATATACATGTGGAATAGCTAAGGTGATTTTTGGCAGTGAGTAACAAAACCCCCATATCTGTGAAATAATTACCACATGATATTATGGACCAACTCAGAAAAAATGTGCAGGCTTGATATTGATATATACAGAAAATATGGTGAAAAATACTTGTGCGTTTATGAAATTGTATTTTTTATTTATACAAAATAATTAAAACTGCTCTAGTGAAAGTTCAACAATTGGACACTTGTCTTTTATTGTCTCTTTGTTAGATTTAGTACACTATTTTACAGAAGTTTCATATGTCATGTGAAAAATATTGGCCTTTGTTGATTTTTCACATCTTCCCTTTGGAAAGATCCCTTGAAAGAAAACCATGCATTCTACTTGTATTGAAAATAGATGAGGTGAATTTTGGGAGAGTGAATGGTGTTGTAGAAAAAGTACAGAACAAAAACCAAAAGATCAAAGCTGGGAGATCTTGTCTTTCTCTGTCTAACATGATGAATGATCCTATGTAAGGCCACCTTCCGCCTAGGCACACTGCTGACATACGCTGTACCTGTGACAGTGCACCAATGGAGGCCCCCAGGCCCTGTGTTCCAACAGTAAGTAACTTAAAAAGCTTTAAATAAAACAGGTTTTTATCTCTATATTTGATTAAAGTATTTTCATAATGCCTTGGAGGCCAGGTTCTTATATCCCTCCAAGTTCCATGAGGGAACTTGTCAGGTGAAGAGAGAGCTGGCCCTGTCCTGCAGACCCTACCCTTTCTTCTGCACCCTGCTTGCTGGAGAATCCATCTTCAAATGCCTGTGATGATGCCTTGTGTTTAGGGCGAGGGCTGGTTTATCAGATGGCTTTACTCGGTGTCTCTTCCACCTTCACCTTTACATCTTCCCTTTGTTCTGTCTTCTTACTGATCTGCTTCTTTGCTACTGCAATTACCCCAGCAGTATTTCACATTCCTTGGTACTCTACACTTGTTATTCTGGTGGTGAAGGGAGGGGCAGGGGGTGTTCTTTCACTTCTGATTAAGCCTTAGACTCAAGCAAGCATTGTGGCCCTGGGTCTCCTGGCTGTGACTTTGTCATTGCTCCCTCCCCCAGCTGTAGTTCTGAGCCCCATCATGGTATTCCTGCTCCTTCCTCAGGGGTGGAAATTTTTCTGTTCATTTCTCCAGCTGCAATGGGTTACAATACGGCATAAGGCTATAGGGGGTTTGTCCTCCCGCCTTCCCCCCAGTATTAAGATTTTTGTTCTCTGAGTCAGGTGTGGTGGGTTTCATGCCTTTTCTGCAGACATCTGTTGTTCCTCTCCCCCAGGCCTGTACAACAGGGACATATTTCCAGACTCTTATGAAACATTTTTGTGGGATCCATAGAGAATAGCCTGCAAGAGGGTGAGAACTCTCAACACAGCTACAATTCTTGGGGCTATACACTCTCTTGCCAGACCTCACTTGGCCTCCACCAATGCCTTAACTATTCCAGCTGGATTTTTCCTACTAGTGTCTGGCAGCTTCTGCCTCAGGTAAAAAATACTTTTTCCCTGTATGTTTCTGAGGCACCTGTCTCTTCCTAGACTTTAGGCTAGTAGGTTACCCAGTACTCTACATCTCTGATGGGTTTAATGAAAGTTATAAACTTGCTGTTTCACTGCTTTTGTTGTTGTCTTTATAGTGGCAATGAGGGTGTTTTCAGCTTGCTACATCCCAAGGTGAAAAAAAAAAACTACTATTACTTTCTAAAGAAATAATATGTCTGAAAACTAGAATAATTTATATAAAAATGCTAACGATGGTTCTTTCTGTGTAGTAGGATTATAGGCAACTTATTTTACTCTGTGTTGATCTGTACATTCTAAATTTTTTTTCTAATCAGAAGAGACTAAGAAACATTATTTTAATGAAAAAATAAAGAAAATAATAAAAAAGAGATTGTGAATTTATTTTATAGGATGAGTCAAATTTTGGTTCCTATATGTACTGGCTAGCTAACCATGGAGTCTGGGTGTTTTAAAACTGAGCAGCTGTCTTCACCTACCCCAAGGCTAGTGATTGCCATGCCCTGGAAACATGGGTTGTACTTGGGTCAGTTTCCTCCTGGTTAAGCCCTGGAGGCCAACTTGGGAGGCAGTAAATTGGGAGATGCTTGATCAACAAGCACAGCAGGCCAAGATGACACAAAATAATACGTGTCTGTCAATTTTTTCTTTTACTTCCATGACTCTGTGACCCTCCCATCCTCCACCCTTTTTGTTTTTGCCAGGCATCACTTCTGTCATTATTCAGGTCTAAGACGCAGCATCTGTGGAATACCTTCTCCATGTTCAGACAAATAAAGCCATTACTCAGAGATCCTCATGTACTTAATGTATGCTTAATTTAACTATTATTTACTATTAATTGATAAAATTTAAGATTAATTAACATAATATATCATTATTATATAATTTGGTTAGCAACTGTTATGTACTGATTTGCAATAAAACAAATTTCAGGAAGCAAATAACTCCTTTAAAAGTTATTCCTTAACTTATTTTCTTTCTTTCCTTTTTTTGTTTTTGGTCAAGTCTATTTATAAAGAAAGAAGCTTCATGGTGTTAAAATCTCATATGAATTCTTACATTCCTCATCTACTACATCCTGTTTACTATCTTTTTATACAACTTTATATATTGGCCTAGTAAATTGAGTTCTCATAACAGCACAAACTCATTTGGGGATGTGGAATCAAAGAACCTCTCAACCCATAAAAAAACCTTAGTGAAGTATATTCTCATCATTCCTTACCAGCCTTTTTGTACAAGTTGTGCAGATGATAGAAATGAGTGACTAAAGCTTAAAACAGCGGCAGAAATCCAAAAACAAAATGAAGATTCATAATCAATGAAATGGTAAGAGGAGGCCCTCTCCTAACCAATCAAGGCAATGGACACTTGTTTTTAATCTTTTAGATTTTTTCTCTCCATTTTTTAATGAAAGAGGGAAATATGTTTGGGACGTTGTTGTGGAGAAAACAGTGTTGTTCTGAAGGTAGAAGCTCGAGCTTCATTCCTTTACTGCTTCCTAGCTGGGTGGCCTTGGACAAATCTCATAATGTTTTTGAGCTTGATTGTTCACCTAAAAAATAGTAGAAAATATAACCCTGGTAACAATACTCTGAGGTATGTATTAAAAGAGATTTTATAGAGAGACACAGAGAAAAAGAAATTTATATAGCCTTGCTGTTTGCTTTTATGGAGTAGTTCTGAAAAAGACTCTGTGTAGTGTTTTTAACCCCCTCTGATTTGGAAAATAATTTGCATGCTGACAAGTGAACAATGACTGTAACTTGTGAATAATTTAGTTATTGTTTTTATTGTTAACTACTTGAAATAATATAGCTTAAAAGATATTGGCTATTAGTATTAACGGATGTGAGCTTCACATTTTCAGAGGAGCCATTATTCAGAAGAGAATTCTTTTAGACTTTTAGTTATAAGTAAAATGTCCCTTGTAGGACTTAAGAATATTTTGTAATCTGACTTTTCCCCCAAGCAGATTTTGCTTATAGCATGGAAACTATTTTAGATTTTTTACATCTTTCAAATACAAATAATTCTTTCACTGCTTCATCCAGAAGAGTTGCTAGTTCAGAACTCTTAATTTCCCATATGGGACAAAAAAGGACTAGCTTTTCAAAGTTTCTACAGCTAAGTAGTATCAGGATATGACTAAAATTCCAGTAAATATTCTTATCAATTCTGATAGGCAGAATAATGAGCCCTCCTCAGAAAAGATGCCTATGTCTTAATCCCTTGAAACAGTGAATATGTTAGGTTATACAACAAAGGAGAATTAAGGTTGCAATGGAATTAAGGTTGCTAATAATCTAACTTTGAGATGGATAAATTACCCTGGATTATTCCAGTGGGTCCAGTGTAATCACATGGATCCTTACAAGTGGAAGAGGGAGGCAGAAAGGAAAGAGAGAGACTTGAAGATGCCAAAATGCTGGTTTTCAAGGTGGAGGAACGGGTCTTGAGCCAAAGAATGAAGGTGCCCTCTAGAATCTGGAAATGGCAAGCAAATGGATTCTCCCTTAAAGCTTCCAGAAGGAACATAGCCCTTCAAGATCTTGATTTTAGCCCAGTGAGACCCATTTTGGACTTCTGACTCTCAGACTGTAAGATAAATTCATGTTGTTTGTTACAGTAGTCGTAGGAATATAATATACTAAAAAATCACAATATTGACTAAAACACTTCAGATTCAGAAACTTTAATGTTTAAAAGTTATTATGATCTGGCAAGCTGGGTGTGCTTCTTTCTTAGATATAACTGTCAGGATACATTTTAATTTTCATCCCAATTGTGTGTATAACACAACTGATGAAGAAATAAATACTGTAAGAAGAAGAAATTAGATACTGCTAGAAATTAATGGTAGACTGAGTTAGTAAAGGTCTATTTACAGGACATTCTCAGGAAAAAAGTACCAGGTGAGGGTGGAAAAATTACTTTCTTGGCATTACAGGATATGTGTTTGAAGAAGAGAGAAGTATGGTGAACACCTGAAATACCACTAAGAAGCTGGCAACTTTTCAGTGTTGTAGAGCCGTTGGTTGAATAAACCCACTTCTCAGCCCAGGATGGCTCACAGATTTTTCAAGAGGTAGCAATAAGTGGTACAAGAACCCAAGAGGTAGGCTAGTAGAGCAAAGAGAGAAGGTAGTTTGGCTTCAAAGATGAGAAGGCAGCTGTCAGGTTTCATTAAAAGTTTACAATTTATATTGCAAGTGTATTAGCTTCCTATTGCTGCTGTAACACATGACCACAAATTTAGTGGCTTAAAACAACACACTTTTATTCTTTTATAATTTTCAAAGTCAAAAGTCAGATAAGAATCTCATAAGTCTAAGATCATGGTGTCAGTAGGGCTTGTTCTTTCTGGGGGTTCCAGGGAAGAATCTGAATCCATTCCTTACCTCTTCCAAATACTAGAGGCTGCCAGCTTTCCTTGGCTTGTGGCCACATGATTAATCTCTGCTTCTGTTTGACATTACTTTCTCTTTCATTTGTCCTTCTTGCCTCTCTCATAAGAACCCAGTGGTTACTTTTTGAGCCTACCCAGATAATTTAAGGTAACCTTTCCATATCAAGTCCTTAACTTACTCATATCTGTAAAGTCCCTTTTACCACATAAAGGAACATATATAAGTGTCAAGAATTAGGACAAGAACTTCTCGGGGGCCATTATTTAGCCTACCACAGGAGATTATTCATATAGAGTTTTTTTGTAACTTAAAAAATATAACTAAACTTAGGTTAAGAGTATATGTATATATATATATATAATATTTAAGGTATTTTTAGAAGTTCTATAAAAGGGGACTATGGTACCTGGAAATAGCCCATACACTATCTGAACGAATTTATAAACTGTTGCATTAATGTATTAAAAGGGCTACATTTTCTCTAGACATAAGTACTTCCTATAAAAACATAGCAATTTGCTATAGATTTTATAGGTATGTATGTGTATAATACAACTATAATATATATGTGTATATAATATAATATATAATATGTGTATAATACAACTATAGAAGAAATAAATACTGTAAGGAAAGGAAATTAGATACTGCTAGAAATTAATGGTAGGCTAAGTGAGCAAAAGTCTATTTACAGGACATTCTCAGGAAAAAAGTACCAGGTGGGGGTGGAAAAATTACTTTCTTGGCATTACAGGATATGTGTTTGAAGAAGAGAGAAGTATGGTGAACACCTGAAATACCACTAAGAACCTGGCAACTTTTCACTGTTGTAGAGCCATTGGTTGAATAAATCCACTTCCCAACCCAGGATGGCTCACAGGTGTTTCAAGAGGTAGAAATAAGTGGTACAAACACATATTCTATAATGCCAAGAAAGTAATTTTTCAACCCGCACCTGTAAATAGATCTTTGCTCACTCTAGTCACCAAGCAGTTCAAAAGCCTCTCTTAATTTACATTTTATGTAAGTATAAAGGGAGACATAGAAAAGAATAACTTTTTTTCTGAAAAATGGACCTTTAAATTTAAATGTTAATTTCAGCAATAAAAGTGTTTACTAGGGGTCGGATAGTGAGGGTGGGAGGGAGATGCAAGAGGGAGGAGATAAGGGGATATATGTATATGTATAACTGATTCACTTTGTTATAAAGCAGAAACTAACACACCATTGTAAAGCAATTATACACCAATAAATATGTTAAAAAATAAAATTTAATTTTAAAAAGTGCTTACTGATCTCAATATTAAAATAATCCAGAATCCAATGTATTTTTGACAAATATTTTATATTCATTATAACATTTGATAGCTGAAGTTATTGTTTTAGTCTCATTCAATATAAGTTAACAGTGACTAATACATGCAGATGCATTGCAGTTAGTATTGGATACATCAGTAAACAAAGAAATCAGGACTCATGTCTCTATGGAACATACGTCCTAGTTTGGGGGACAGACAAACAAACAAACCAAAACCAATTATGATCAAATAAGTGTCTGTATGTACAAATAAATATATTGATAAAAGTCATATTAAAATTCCTTTGCCATGTTCTTCCTGGTTAAAAAATATTAAGTTGCTAAGATTATTGAAGGCATTAAAATTCCCTTAATTCTTTTTTTTCATCCATTAAGCATGAAATTAAATCTTGCTCTATTAATTCTTGCAAGATACCTGTCTTAACTTTTAGCTTCATTTTTGATGTTCCCATTTTAAAGAGAAGGTGCTGACATTAAGAGATTTCCAACAACCCAGTCACCTTCTCCAAACTTCCACTTCTCAGAAAATAATACTAAAGTTACCCAGTAGTTTGAAATAACAATTTAATCATCATCCTTGATCCCTTTCCCTCTCCCTCTATTTTTTTAGCCTCTATATTCATGGAGAGGGAGCAGTAAATTGGCAAGGTGGTTCAGGACAGGGAGAGATGCTGAAGAGTTGCTGGCTCCTATGCTATTTTAATCATCTCTTACAGCTCTGCTAGGTGTTCTAGGAATATTTAATATGACGATGAAGGCTGTGAAGGTGGAAAAAGTCCTATGTGTTTTCCATTCTAATGTATTGCAACAAAATGAGTAAGCAAGACATTGAACTAGAACTGGAGGCAGACCAATCAATGCATGTATCTAAAAAGGATTTTTTTAAAAAAAGTATTGATGGAGAATCTGTGAGAGTTGGAAACAAATAGGGCAGAAAAAGCTGAATGAGGTATAAATGGATATAGTGGGGATGATTTCGTGTCTACTTCAGGGAGGCATCAGAGAAGAGTGGCTGAAGACACACATACCTTCCAGTAATGGGGTATTGCATTCTAAGCCAAAGTTTAGCACTTGGGATTTACCACTAGTTGCCTCATTTTCCTCATCCTAAAATGAGGATTATAACCCTATGTATCCAAACAATTGTTCTCTTATGTAGAATTATCGGATGAGAGAATGTATGCAAAGCACTTTGCATGTGGTTGACAACCAGTTGTCACCAGAGGTGGAATTACTGTGGTGTTAGTAAATCTTAGCCGTCAGGTCTCCTCTAATTAGTGGTCCTTTTCACATCCTTGTAGAGATTTATGATGTCATATTTGCGATAAAATAAGTAAAAGTAAAATATTTAACTGCAATGTATTTCCTTCTATTTCTTTCCACTCTAGCTACCTTTCTTTTACATTTCCCTTTGTTTCAGGGGGTCCTTATGAAGCCACAGAAATGCGTCTCAGGGTGGGGGTGCTCCAAGGAGCTCTGGTTCTTTTTTTCTCTGCACAGAAAGAATTCAGCAAGAGGCAAAGTGATAGATAAGAAGTGATTTATTAGAATAGGATGCTGTGAGGCTTACAAATGGGCAGACAAGGAAGTGTCATCCCAAGAACTTAGTGGGCTACAGTTTTATGATCAAAGGAAAAGTGGGGAGGGGAAGACCGCCTTCATCCTCATTCTTGAGTAGACATCAAAGTTTACATCATTAGCTCTTCCTCCAAGTCGGGCCGGGGAGTTTTCCTGTCCCTACATGGTCAAACTGGGACTGTCATGGCACAATGGAAATGAGCAAAAAGGTGGCAACATATACTAAAATATGGTAAATCATCTCAGGTTTCAGTACAATGTCACCTTTTCCTTATATTTTTGTTTTTAGTGTGCACAGAGGAGCATGTCCTGGGAAACATTAAATTACTAAGCTCACTGAGCAGGATGTGGGTCTCATTCCACCATGTTTTATTGTTCTGGAGAATGTATCATGCTTCTGTTGAATGGTTTTCTTGCTAAGCAAGCCTGCTTGGTATTGTGGTTAAGCAAACCTGCTTTCTTGAGTGATCATTAACTTACAGGGGTCTCCCATACTTTTTCCTTTACTTATGATGCCTTAGTGGGATTAACTGTTTAATCACCAACTTTGTCCCTTTACTCTGTCCCTATCACTTAGAGTGCCTGTAAGGAATAATTTGAAAAAAGATTAAAAGAAAGCAAACTATACCAGAAACATAAGGCTCAAAGAAAAACAGATTCCAAGGAAAATTTAATAAGGTATATCAAAGAAAGATAGAAAAAGAGCCAGAAGAATGAAAATTAAAGAGAGAAACAAAAATGTTCAGAAAAAATGTTGTTAAAATGGAAGCCTGGAAAAGAAGTTCCAACATACATGAAATTGGAATCCTTGAGGAAGAAAAGCAAGCAAATGAAAAAAATAAATCGGAACTAATATTCAAAATTATAATCCAATAAAACTTGTTTTGGAAATAAGATATTGAAAGAGCTCGTTTGAGAAAATTGACTTGGAGGAAATAAACTCTAAGACTTTTCTTAGTAAAGCTCATAGTCTTTAAAAACAAAGCATAAAGAATCCTCAGGGCCTAAGACAGAAAGATCAAACTACTCATAAATGTAAAAAAAATTTAGGCTAACATTAGATTTCTCAAGAACTGAATACAAGACAAGGCAACAGTAGGGCAGCATTTTTTTTTTTTTTTTTTTTTTGCGGTACGAGGGCCTCTCACTGTTGTGGCCTCTCCTGTTGTGGAGCACAGACTCTGGACGCGCAGGCTCAGTGGCCATGGCTCATGGGCCCAGCTGCTCTGTGGCATGTGGGATCTTCCCAGACCGGGGCACGAACCCATGTCCCCTGCATCGGCAGGCAGACTCTCAACCACTGCACCACCAGGGAAGCTCCAAGGGCAGCATTTTTAAGATACACAGAGGAAAAGAGCATGAGCCAAGGATGTAATACCAATAAAGCTGTATTTGAAATACTGAGGCTCTAGAAAGGCAGCTTTAAATATTCAGTAACTCAGGGAATACTAAACACATCAGCCTTTGCCAAGGATTCTACTATATGATGAGTTTCATCCTACCAAGAAATAACTGGAGAAACTTCAGGTAAAAGACAGATGGAAAGGATTTAATATACATAGATGTAGAACTATGACTACAGTGAGGTTGGTGACATGGGTGGAAGACAGCCAGGTAAATACATGTTCTGAAAAAGTGGAATGAATGCAAGTAAAACATAGGAGGAAAAGGGAAGGTGAAAGGATAAGTAGAATAAGATCACTGACTGTTTTACTGTTAATAGGTGGGAGTCAAAGCATGCTGGTTAAAACCAACACATCAGACAGTAAAAGATTAAGTATGAAAAAGAGACATTAGAGATAGTTAAAGGATTTAAATACAAATGTTTCCACTAGAACAAAAAAAGAAAGCTTCCTAAAGGGCAAATGACATTTTGAAACATAGTAAAGATGATATACCACCTAGAGAAAGAAACTTAACAAATATTACATAGTACACACAGTAATGGTACCATAAAATACTGTGATGGGGGGAGAAGTGTTCCTGGCTCAGATAAAGAAAATTGCAGTGCAATGTTGCTACCAGGCTAACAATGAAAACAAGTTGAATAATCTATATAATCATGTTTTCCAAATCCCCCCAAAGAACTGAGGGCACAAGAAAAGCTAATGAACTAAATTTCAGAAACTAACATAATGTTTTTTAATTGTTATTTTAATTAATTAATTATTTATTTAATTTCTATTGGAGACAGTTGATTTACCATGCTATATTAGTTTCAGGTGTACAAATGAACTTATTTACAAAATATAATCTTAACAGCAGAGAAGGAAGAAGAGATTTCTTATGACAGAAAGGGTGAGAAGAAGAGAAATCCACCCTAGGAGAGATAAGATGAAAACCAGCCTAATATGTAACATATTTTTAAAGTTGCATTGGGGCTGGTCTCACAGCTGTTTCATGCCAGGTCTAAGAATGACTTCCTCAACGTCACTAAAAGAGTAACAGACTTCCATGAAGTACCTCTTCTTAGTGGCCTGAAAACAGGATTCCTTGCAATTATCAATTCCTTGATAAGGTTATCAACCCTTTTATCGATTAGTGGAGAACGGAGTGTTCTTACTTCTTCATAATGTTCATGTAACCTTTTTCTCAAATCAGGCAGTTAGGTGGCTTGACTGAGAAAAAGCTTATTCTCTTTCTTTCCTTTTCTGTATAATTTTCCATTGTCAACCTCTTGCCATGAGTTTTAATTTCCCTTTGGCTGCTTCAGAAGAGTGCTGTGAAGATTAAATGAGAACCAGAGAAAAGAGTTTCCCACATTGCCTGACATATACTGAGGGCTTAATAAATGCTAACTACAGAAATTCTCATTATTAGAGATCTCATCTTTCCCCAAGTAGGAGCAGAGAGGAACATTCTTCAAGCCCTTACACCACCTCTTCACAACCTACATTTCATGTTCATATAATTGGTGTCTCTGTGAGACAGTGGGCTTCCTGGCTGCCATTGATTGTCCTCAAAATCCCACAGAGCAAGTGGGATTTTGCAACCCCTATTTGTTGTTTCTTTCTCTCCTCAAGGCTCCTAGTGGAGGAGATGCTTGACCAGGAACAACTGATTTGAATTAGGATTAAATCATTTTGTATCAATAAATGACAGCAGGAAAATCAGGGTTGCTCAGGAGAAATGATTTGTTGTTGTTTCTCTGCTCAAAGAAAATGTTTTGATGGTTTAACTACTTTATAAAAGTGTATAAAGGAAGTCATATTATTGCAGTTAACACCTTCCAATCAGTCTAGAGCAAATTGTGGATAAGTCATGTTTGGTTTTCTCATTCTCACCTCTTGTTCTTATTATTTCCTCCACCTTTCTAGCTATTCTGCATTTCTTTTACCTCTACTCTTAGCTGCCTCTATTGCTCCTTCTAAAGAACTAGCTGATAAAATTTTAGAAGTGTTAATCATTTCAGTTATGTTTGAACTCACACATATTTGTAAATAAGATGAAAAAGAAAATTCTTCGGGTCTGGGCTCCAAGAGGACACCATTAACATAGTTGGTTTACATGTAATTTTCTCTCTTTTTCCTCCAGAAAATTAAACACAATGTCTGGGAATTTTGCTATAGATATGTAGTTTGCCATATCTTACAATGCATCTCCATCACATTAGAAATGGTAATTGAATAAAACTATATGGACTCAAGCAACTCTCTGAACTTCTTAACTTCTTCAAGTTTCATTTTAATCATGTGTAAAAGAAGGTAGTTTCACTAAGTGACTTTGAAGGCCCCTCATACCTAACTTTCTCTAACAGGATGATCCTTAAATATTCATTATCTCTAGATGGCTAGTTGGTGATCTGCATACCAGGTAGACATAAGACTTCTAAAACTAAAACTTTTTTCAAAGATTTGTGTGTGTGTGTGTGTGTGTGTGTGTGTGTGTGTGTGTGTGTATGAGAGAGAAAGAGAGAGAGGGAAGGAGACGGGGGAAGAGAGAGAGAGATGATGATGATGATGATGATGATGATGATGATGATGACGATGATGATGATGTCTGCTTAGAGTTTCTCTTACTGGTGAAGAATCTTGCCTCTCATGGCCAGGCTTTTGCCAGTTCAGTTTCAGCATCTCTATAGGACATATAATGACAAGTGGAAGGCTTCCTTAAGAAAGACTCAACCCAAATTCTGGAATGAGAATTATGTGCAACTCCAAATGCTACATGATATTATTATCACGTTGCCCTTGATTTCCTCCTTAATTCGGACCTGGTTTGCCTTTAGTTACTGTGACTAACAGGATAGTCTGGACATTCTCTGGATCCTGTGAACATGCCAAGGTACTTAAACCTTTACAACAGGAAGATCATTTTTTTGCCTGGGAACCAAGGTGAAAATAATCTTACTATTCCCTGGAAGTGGCAGTTTGGGACTTTCATAACCATTTCATGCCCATATACTTGAAGGCTGTGCTTGCTTCAGGGTGTAGAAGGTCCTTAGGTTGTGTCTTAGTCCAACCTGACTGGTGTCTTTTAAAGAAGAGGAGAGTAAGGCACACGGGGTGCCAGGGGTGGGCATGCACAGAGGTAAATGATATGTGTGATGGTTAATGTTATGTGTCTACTTGGCTGGACCATGGTGCCCAGATATTTGGTCAAACATTATTCTGTGTGTGTCTGTCAGTGTATTTTTGGATAAAATTAACATTTAAATCAGTGGATTTTGAGTAAAGCAGATGGCTCTCCATTATGTAGGTAAGCCTCATCCAATCAGCTGATGATCTGAATAGAAAAATGACTAACCTCTTGGTTGAAGGAAGGAGTTCTGCCAGCAGACAGACTTTGGACTTGAACTGCAACATTGGCTTTTTCTGGTCTCCTGCCTGCTGGTCCACCCTGTAGATATTGGGCTTACTCCATCATCTTGTGAAACAATTCCTTAAAATCTATCTATCTATCTATCTATCTATCTATCTATCTATCTATCATCTATCTATCTATCTATCTATCATCTATTGGTACATCCCATCCTACTTGTTCTGTTTCCCTGGAAAACTCTGACTAATACAGTGTGGTTACAGGAAGGAGTGGAGAACTGAGATCCTTAAATGCAGTTTTCTTCACTGCCCCTCACAAGCTAAAAGAGGAGAAGTCCTGGAAATAGTTTTATTAACAACCCAATGCTTTGGTCTTCAAAACAGGCTGCACAGGAAGAGTTGCAAGGGGGAAGAAAAGAAATAACACATGATAAGAAGAAAGAAATTGTGAAGACAATGGAGAGCAGGCTGAAGTTCTGTTAGATAGTGAATTAACAACTGTGACAATATATTTTAAAATATTGAGCCCATGCCAGTTTAACTTTGAAGTAAAAAATTTGGGTTTTAACAAATAGCTTTAAATGAAGGCGATAGCTTAGGTAAAAACTCAATGCTTTTCCTTATCTAGGATTTCGATTTTCTTTTCTCTGAAACCATTAGTGAGTGTGCTAGATAGTGAAAGAAGACAGGGTTCCATTGGAACGACTTCAGTTTGCTTGCACTAGTGTGTGGGTCAGCTAAGTACAAATAAACCTCCTGCTATTAATAGCTGAAGGAGTCTAAGGTGATGCCATGAAAGGAATAGGAAGCTAATGTTTAAAATTCTTATCTATTTCCAAAACAACTCGTTTGATAAGCTTGGAAATTTCTCTAACTCAAATCTAATTCCTTAAGGTATAGAAAATGGTGAGAGAAAAATAGCATTCTAAGACTCTCTCTAGGAAGAATAAAAACTGAATAGAACATGAAACAGAACAAAAACAATAGTGGAAATAGGAAATACTTGAAGGAGACTTTCAACAGTGAACTAGAATTTCTAGAATAGATTCAAACATTAAATATGATTCTAAGGAAGATGCAGCAGATTGACATGAAAGGGATAGTAATTCTTTTTTGTTATTTTTGGAAGACTGATATTAGGAGTTGTTTCTGAAATATGCAAAGTAAATAAAAGATTTCAGAATGGCAAGACCTCTGTATATATTCTATAGTGTTAGAAAACACAGAATGCATTTATGAAGATGAAGAGAGCAAGACATTTCTAACACAGGAACCCATAAGATAAATAACCTCTTGAAACAAAGATTCAAAGTTAAATGGATTAGTATGAAAGAAGTCGTCATTATTGACAGGCATATAAATATAAAGTGGAATATAATATTATATTATGAAAAAAATAAGCCTGAGTCCATCTCTGAAGTTTGTAATAAAAAATAGTTAAGTTTACATTTCCTGGTCCTACATCTTGGAGTTAAAGAACTGGGACTTCGACTTCCGGGTAAGATGGCGGAAGAGTAAGACACGGAGATCACCTTCCTCCCCACAGATACACCAGAAATACAGCTACACGTGCAACAACTCCTACAGAACACCTACTGAACGCTGGCAGAAGACCCCAGACCTCCCAAAAGGCAAGAAACTCCCCACATACCTGGGTAGGGCAAAGCAGAGAGATTCCCGCACAGAGGAGCGGTGCCGAGCGGCACTCACCAGCCCGAGAGGCTTGTCTGCTCCCCCGCCAGGGCGGGCGGCGCTGGAGCTGAGGCTCGGGCTTCGGTCAGAGCGCAGGGAGAGGACTGGGACTGGCGGCGAGAACTCAGCCTGAAGGGGGCTAATGTGCCACAGCTAGCCGGGAGGGAGTCCGGGAAAACTCTGGAGCTGCCGAAGAGGCAGGAGACTTTTTCTTCCCTCTTGGTTTCCTGGTGCGCGAGGAGAGGGGATTAAGAGCGCCGCGTAAAGGAGCTCCAGAGACGGGCGCGAGTCGCGGCTGAAAGCGCGGAGCCCAGAGACGGGCGTGGGACGCTGGGGCTGCTGCTGCTGCCGCCAAGAAGCCTGTGTGCGAGCGCAGGTCACTGTCCACACCGCCCTTCCGGGAGCCTGTGCAGCCTGCCACTGCCGGGGTCCCGGGATCCAGGGGCGGCTTCCCTGGGAGAACGCACGGCGCGCCTTGGGCTGGTGCAATGTCACGCCGACCTCTGCCGCTGCAGGCTCGCCCCGCACTCCGTGCCCCTCCCTCCCGCCCGGCCTGAGTGAGCCAGAGTCCCCGAAGAGGATGCTCCTTTAACCCTGTCCTGTCTGAGCGAAGAACAGACGCCCTCCGGCGACCTACACGCAGAGGCGGGGCCAAATCCAAAGCTGAGACCCAGGAGCTGTGAGAACAAAGAAGAGAAAGGGAAACCTCTCCCAGCAGCCTCAGAAGCAGCGGATTAAAGCTCCACAATCAACTTCATGTACCCTGCATCTGTGGAATACATGAATAGACAACAAATCATCCCAAATTGAGGAGCCAGGAGTCAGTGCTGTGCCTCTGAGGTGGGAGAGCGAACTTCAGGACACTGGTCCACAAGAGACCTCCCAGCTCCACATAATATCAAACGGCAAAAATCTTCCAGAGATCTCCATCTCAACACCAGCACCCAGCTTCACTCAACGACCAGCAAGCTACAGTGCTGGACACCCTATGCCAAACAACTAGCAAGACAGGAACACAACACCACCCATTAGCAGAGAGGCTGCCTCAAATCATAAAAAGTCCGCAAACACCCCAAAACACACCACCAGACGTGGACCTGCCCACCAGAAAGACAAGATCCAGCCTCATCCACCAGAACACAGGCAGTAGTCCCCTCCACCAAGAAGCCTACACAACCCACTAAACCAACCTTAGCCACTGGGGACAGACACCAAAAACAACGGGAACTACGAACCTGCAGCCTGCAAAGAGGAGACCCCAAACACAGTAACATAAGCAAAATGAGAAGACAGAAAAACACACAGCAGGAGAAGGAGCAAGATAAAAACCCACCAGACCTAACAAATGAAGAGGTAATAGGCAGTCTATCTGAAAAAGAATTCAGAATAATGATGGTAAAGATGATCCAAAATCTTGGAAATAGAATAGACAAAATGCAAGAAACAGTTAACAAGGACCTAGAAGAACTAAAGACGAATCAAGCATCGATTAAAAACACAATAAATGAAATAAAAAATACTCTAGATGGGATCAATAGCAGAATAACTGAGGCAGAAGAACGGATAAGTGAGGTGGAAGATAAAATAGTGGAAATAACTGCTGCAGAGCAAAATAAAGAAAAAAGAATGAAAAGAACAGAGGACAGTCTCAGAGACCTCTGGGACAACATTAAACGCACCAACATTCGAATTATAGGGGTTCCAGAAGAAGAAGAGAAAAAGAAAGGGACTGAGAAAATATTTGAAGAGATTATAGTTGAAAACTTCCCTAATATGGGAAAGGAAATAGTTAATCAAGTCCAGGAGGCACAGAGAGTCCCATACAGAATAAATCCAAGGAGAAATACACCAAGACACATATTAATCAAACTGTCAAAAATTAAACACAAAGAAATCATATTAAAAGCAGCAAGGCAAAAACAACAAATAACACACAAGGGAATCCCCATCAGGATAACAGCTGATCTCTCAGCAGAAACTCTACAAGCCAGAAGGGAGTGGCAGGACATACTTAAAGTGATGAAGGAGAAAAACCTGCAACCAAGATTACTCTACCCAGCAAGGATCTCATTCAGATTTGATGGAGAAATTAAAAGGTTTACAGACAAGCAAAAGCTGAGAGAGTTAAGCACCACCAAACCAGCTTTACAACAAATGCTAAAGGAACTTCTCTAGGCAAGAAACACAACAGAAGGAAAAGAACTACAATAACGAACCCAAAACAATTAAGAAAATGGGAATAGGAACATACATATCAATAATTACCTTAAATGTAAATGGACTAAATGCTCCCACCAAAAGACACAGACTGGCTGAATGGATACAAAAACAAGACCCATATATATGCTGTCTACAAGAGACCCACTTCAGACCTAGAGATACATACAGACTGAAAGTAAGGGGATGGAAAAAGATATTCCATGCAAATGGAAACCAAAAGAAAGCTGGAGTAGCAATTCTCATATCAGACAAAATAGACTTTAAAATAAAGACTACTAGAAAAGACAAAGAAGGACACTACATAATGATCAAGGGATCAATCCAAGAAGAAGATATAACAATTGTAAATATTTATGCACCAAACATAGGAGCACCTCAATACATAAGGGAAATATTAACAGCCATAAAAGGAGAAATCGACAGTAACACAATCATAGTAGGGGACTTTAACACCCCACTTTCACCAATGGACAGGTCATCCAAAATGAAAATAAATAAGGAAACACAAGCTTTAAATGATACATTAAACAAGATGGACTTAATTGATATTTATAGGACATTCCATCCAAAAACAACAGAATACACATTTTTCTCAAGTGCTCATGGAACATTCTCCAGGATTGATCATATCTTGGTTCACAAATCAAGCCTTGGTATATTTAAGAAAATTGAAATTGTATCAAGTATCTTTTCCGACCACAATGCTATGAGACTAGATATCAATTACAGGAAAAGAGCTGTAAAACATACAAACACATGGAGGCTAAACAATACACTACTTAATAACGAAGTGATCACTGAAGAAATCAAAGAGGAAATTAAAAAATACCTAGAAACAAATGACAATGGAGACACGACGACCCAAAACCTATGGGATGCAGCAAAAGCAGTTTTAAGAGGGAAGTTTAAGGCAATACAATCCCACCTTAAGAAACAGGAAATATCTCGAATAAACAACCTAACCTTGCACCTAAAGCAATTAGAGAAAGAAGAACAAAAACATCCCAAAGTTAGCAGAAGGAAAGAAATCATAAAAATCAGATCAGAAATAAATGAAAAAGAAATGAAGGAAACGATAGCAAAGATCAATAAAACTAAAAGCTGGTTCTTTGAGAAGATAAACAAAATTGATAAACCATTAGCCAGACTCATCAAGAAAAAAAGGTAGAAGACTCAAATCAATAGAATTAGAAATGAAAAAGGAGAAGTAACAACTGACACTGCAGAAATACAAAAGATCATGAGAGATTACTATAAGCAACTCTATGCCAATAAAATGGACAACCTGGAAGAAATGGACAAATTCTTAGAAATGCACAACCTGCCAAGACTGAATCAGGAAGAAATAGAAAATATGAACAGACCAATCACAAGCACTGAAATTGAAACTGTGATTAAAAATCTTCCAACAAACAAAAGCCCAGGACCAGATGGCTTCACAGGCGAATTCTATCAAGCATTTAGAGAAGAGCTAACACCTATCCTTCTCAAACTCTTCCAAAATATAGCAGAGGGAGGAACACTCCCAAACTCATTCTACGAGGCCACCATCACCTTGATACCAAAACCAGACAAGGATGTCACAAAGAAAGAAAACTACAGGCCAATATCACTGATGAACATAGATGCAAAAATCCTCAACAAAATACTAGCAAACAGAATCCAACAGCACATTAAAAGGATCATACACCATGATCAAGTGGGGTTTATTCCAGGAATGCAAGGATTCTTCAATATACGCAAATCAATCAATGTGATACACCATATTAACAAACTGAAGAAGAAAAACCATATGATCATCTCAATAGATGCAGAGAAAGCTTATGACAAAATTCAACACCCATTTATGATAAAAACCCTGCAGAAAGTAGGCATAGAGGGAACTTTCCTCAACATAATAAAGGCCATATATGACAAACCCACAGCCAGCATCGTCCTCAATGGTGAAAAACTGAAACCATTTCCACTAAGATCAGGAACAAGACAAGGTTGCCCACTCTCACCACTCTTATTCAACATAGTTTTGGAAGTTTTAGCCACAGCAATCAGAGAAGAAAAGGAAATAAAAGGAATCCAAATGGGAAAGAAGAAGTAAAGCTGTCACTGTTTGCAGATGACATGATACTATACATAGAGAATCCTAAAGATGCTACCAGAAAACTACTAGAGCTAATCAATGAATTTGGTAAAGTTGCAGGATACAAAATTAATGCACAGAAATCTTTGGCATTCCTATATACTAATGATGAAAAATCTGAAAGTGAAATCAAGGAAACACTCCCATTTACCATTGCAACAAAAAGAATAAAATATCTAGGAATAAACCTACCTAAGGAGACAAAAGACCTGTATGCAGAAAATTATAAGACACTGATGAAAGAAATTAAAGATGATACAAATAGATGGAGAGATGTACCATGTTCTTGGATTGGAAGAATCAACATTGTGAAAATGACTCTACTACCCAAAGCAATCTACAGATTCAATGCAATACCTATCAAACTACCAATGGCATTTTTCACAGAACTGGAATAAAAAATTTCACAATTTGTATGGAAACACAAAAGACCCCGAATAGCCAAAGCAATCTTGAGAACGAAAAACGGAGCTGGAGGAATCAGGCTCCCTGACTTCAGACTATACTACAAATCTACAGTAATCAAGACAGTATGGTACTGGCACAAAAACAGAAAGATAGATCAATGGAACAGGATAGAAAGCCCAGAGATAAACCCACGGACATATGGTCACCTTATCTTTGATAAAGGAGGCAGGAATGTACAGTGGAGAAAGGACAGTCTCTTCAATAAGTGGTGCTGGGAAAATTGGACAGGGACATGTAAAAGTATGAGATTAGATCACTCCCTAACACCATACACAAAAATTAGCTCAAAATGGATTAAAGACCTAAATGTAAGGCCAGACACTATCAAACTCCTAGAGGAAAACATAGGCAGAACACTCTATGACATAAATCACAGCAAGATCCTTTTTGACCCACCTCCTAGAGAAATGGAAATAAAGACAAAAATAAACACATGGGACCTAATGAAACTTCAAAGCTTTTGCACAGCAAAGGAAACCATAAACAAGACGAAAAGACAACCCTCAGAATGGGAGAAAATATTTGCAAATGAAGCAACTGACAAAGGATTAATCTCCAAAATTTATAAGCAGCTCATGCAGCTCAATAGCAAAAAAACAAACAACCCAATCCAAAAATGGGCAGAAGACCTAAATAGACATTTCTCCACAGAAGATATACAGACAGCCAACAAACACATGAAAGGATGCTCAACATCTTTACTCATTAGAGAAATGCAAATCAAAACTACAATGAGATATCATCTCACACCAGTCAGAATGGCCATCATCAAAAAATCTAGAAACAATAAATGCTGGAGAGGGTGTGGAAAAAAGGGAACACTCTTACACTGCTGGTGGGAATGTGAATTGGTACAGCCACTATGGAGAACAGTATGGAGGTTCCTTAAAAAACTACAAATAGAACTACCATATGACCCAGCAATCCCACTACTGGGCATATACCCTGAGAAAACCATAATTCAAAAAGAGACATGTACCAAAATGTTCATAGCAGCCCTATTTACAATAGCCCGGAGATGGAAACAACCTAAGTGTCCATCATCGGATGAATGGATAAAGAAGATGTGGCACATATATACAATGGAATATTACTCAGCCATAAAAAGAAATGAAATTGAGCTATTTGTAATGAGGTGGATGGACCTAGAGTCTCTCATACAGAGTGAAGTAAGTCAGAAAGAGAAAGACAAATACTGTATGCTGACACATATATATGGAATTTAAGAAAAAAATGTCATCAAGAACATAGGGGTAAGACAGGAATAAAGACACAGACCTACTAGAGCATGGACTTGAGGATATGGGGAGGGGGAAAGGTAAGCTGTGACAAAGTGAAAGAGCGGCATGGACATATATACACTACCAAATGTAAGGTAGATAGCTAGTGGGAAGCAGCCGCATAGCACAGGGAGATCAGCTCGGTTCTTTGTGACCGCCTGGAGGGGTGGGATAGGGAGGGTGGGAGGGAGACGCAAAAGGGAGGGGATATGGGAACATATGTATATGTATAACTGATTAAATTTGTAAAATAAAAAAAATAAAAATAAAAAATAAATTAAAAAAAAAAAAAAAAAAGAACTGGGACTTCATGTATTCCTGCCAAGTTGCCAGTTAGATAAATATCTTGGTAACAAGATTTGTGCCATTTTCTTAACTCTTGAAAGTCCTACAGTCAGAATTTACTTCGTACATCAAACATTTGAGAAAATAGATGAAAGAAAAGAGAGTGATGGTTTAACACACCAAAGAGGGCGATTTTAGCTTTCCTTTGTCATGGAAAACAAGCGGTGTCCTGTCTCTTAGCTGGTGGTATTAAATCAGTGATGGTTTTGGTGACGTCAAGCAGTTGATGGTGTAGAGTTTTGCCTGCTGACACCACACATAGCATAAGAGGAATTGCCCACCAGAACCCACAGGTCTACTCAGCACATGGGCACACCAGATACCTCAGACATTTCAGTGCTCTGTTCAGGACGTAAAAAAACCAAATTGAATTTTAAGTCAATTTATTAGTCACTAATACAAAAAACAGATTTGCTTCTGTCCATTTTTTTTAACATCCAGAAAGAAAGTTGGATTATACATCTTTTTGGAATTCCTCAAAATGTAGTTGCAGTCACCCTGAGATTTGGAATGTGCCGCTAAATACATAAGGTTACTGATTGTCATGAGTAACAGGAGGTGGATTGTGGACTGTGCTATGCAGAAGTCTTTTACATTGGACTTATTGACAAAATATACCATGATGGCTCTTGAGTCACACCATCTCTGTGTTAATAAGCAAAGCATTCATTATACCTTATTATTTTCCTATTCTTTCCTTTTTTCATCTTCCTTTTAAAATATTTGGATTCTTTGACTAAAATAACCTAGAAAAATGTTCTGATTGAATATATGAACCATTCAGTTCACACAAATATTATCTAAAATGTAAATTTATTACTCAAAAGTGCAAACAGCAGACCTGAATAACTAATAAATGTAAATACAGTTATTTTTCTGGAGTCCTGATTGAAAATTCATTTTATGCTCATTACTGCTGGTTAACTATTCCTTCACAAAGACTTTCTGGATTTTTCCCTATCCTAAAAGCAATTGTACAAGATATGGAACATGCTAAAAAAAAGTATAGAGCAATATAATAGAAACAATCTATAACCTCAACAATCAGAAAGAACAAATACCTATCCTAGATTAAAAGAGTGAAAATCAGGTTGGATGGAGGAAGAAAACACAGCAGCTCATAAATCAGGCCCCAGGACAGATGTAGATAAAGCCAGCTGCAAAGTTAACAAGAAACATCGTTTCTCACGGGTCATGCATCAACTGTGAAATGCCATGATGACCCCCTCTTGGGGTCCATTTTCTTGTCAATGATACCTCCAGACATGCTTTGCTTTCCCATAATTACTAGAACACCATTGCTATACCTCTCTCACATGTCGGTATCCAATTCATAATTAGAACCGCTTCTATTGCTGCCTCAGAAATAGTAACCAGCAATAAGTACAAACTTCCAGTTATAAGGTAAATAAGCCCTGGAGTTGTGACGTGCAGCATGGTGACTATAGCTAGCAATGCTTTATTGTATATTTGAAAGTTGCTAAGAGAGCAGATCTTAAAAGTTCTTATCACAAGAAAAAAAATTTGCTAACTATGTGTGGTGATGGATGGTAACTAGACATTGCCATATTGTATATATTGAAATTTCTCAATATATACATGTATCAATTCATTATGTTGTACATCTAAAACTAATCCAATGTGATATATAGCAATTATATTCCCAAAACAGGGTAGAAAAATTTAAAAATTATACGATGTGGGACCCCGGAGGAAGATGGCGGAAGAGTAAGACGTGGAGATCACCTTCCTCCCCACAGATACATCAGAAATTCACCTACACGTGGAACAACTCCTACAGAACACCTACTGAACGCTGGCAGAAGACCCCCCAAAAGGCAAGAAACTCCCCGCATACCTGGGTAAGGCAAAAGAAAAAAAGAATAAACAGAGACAATAGGATAGGGACGGGACCTGCACCAGTGGGAGGGAGCCGTGAAGGAGGAAAGCTTTCCACACACTACAAGCCCCTTCGCAGGCGGAGACTGCAGGTGGCGGAGGGGGAAAGCTTCGGAGTAGCGGAGGAGAGCACAGCAACAGGGGTGTGGAGGGCAAAGCGGAGAGATTCCAAAACAGAGGATCGGTGCCCTCAGGCACACACCAGCCCGAGAGGCTTGTCTGCTTGGCCGCCGGGGCGGGCGGGGCTGGGAGCTGAGGCTCGGTATCGGCTTTCAGTCGGAGCGCAGGGAGAGGACTGGGGCTGGCGGCAGGAAGAGAGCCTGAAGGGGTTAGTGCACCACGGCTAGCCAGGAGGGAGTCCGGGGAAAGGGGCTGGAGCTGCCGGAGAGGCAAGAGACTTTTTTCCCTTTTGTTTCCTGGTGCGCGAGGAGAGGGCATTAAGAGGGCTGCTTGGGGAAGCGCCGGAGACAGACGCGAGCCGCGGGTAAGGCGTGGACCTCGGAGACGGGAGTGGGACGGTGGGGCTGCTGCTGGCGCCGCCGCCGCGGGGCCTGTGTGTGAGCGCGGGTCACTGTCAGCCCCACCTTCCGGGGGGCCTGTGCACCCCGCCACTGCCCGGGTTCCGGGACCCGGGGACGGCTTTCCCGGGAAAGCGCACGGAGCGCCTCGGTCTGGTGCAACGTCACGCCGGCCTCTGCCGCCGCAGGCCCGCCCCACACTGCGCGCCCCTCCCTCCCCTCTGCCTGAGTGAGCCAGAGCCCCCGAATCAGCGGCTCCTTTAAACCCGTCCTGTCTGAGCGAAGAACGGACGCCCTCCAGCGACCTACGCACAGAGGCGGGGCCAGGTCCAAAGCTGAGACCCGGGAGCTGTGAGAGCAGAGAAGAGAAAGGGAAATCTCTCTGTGCAGCCTCGGACGCAGCGGATTAAAGCTCCACGGCCCATTTGATGTGCCCTGCATCTGTGGAGTGCATAAATGGACAGTGAATCATCCCAAATTGAGGAAGTGGACTTTGAGGGCAAGATTTAAGACTTTCCCCCCTTTTCCTCTTTTTACAACGAATTATCCCAAATTAAGGAGGTGGACTTAGAGAGCAAGATTTCAGACTTCTCGCCCTTTTCCTCTTTTTACAACAAATTATCCCAAATTGAGGAGGTGGACTTGGAGAGCAAGATTTTTGATTTTTCCCCCTGCTCTCTTTTTGTGAATGTGTATGTGTAATCTTCTGTGTAAGATTCTCTCTGTATAGCTTTGCTTCCACCATATGTCCGTTTTTTTTTCAATAATTACTTTTTAATTTTAATAATGCTACTATATTTCATACTTTATTCTATTTTAATTTACCTGCTCTTTCTTTTTTTCCTACCTTCCCTTCTTCCCTCCCTCCCTCCCATCTTCCATTCACTCTTTCTTTTGCTTTCATTCCTCCCTCCCTCCCTCCTTTCTTTCTTCCTTCCTTCCTTCCTTCCTTTCTTCCCTTCTTCCTTTCTTTCCCTCTCTCTTTCTTTCTTCTACTAATTCTTTCTTTCTAATTTTTCTCCCTGTTATTCTAAGCCGGGTGGATGAAAGGCTCTTGGTGCTACAGCCAGGAGTCAGGGCTGTGCCTCTGAAGTGGGAGAGCCAACTTCAGGACACGGGTCCACAAGAGACCTCCCAGCTCCACATAATATCAAGCAGCGAAAATCTCCCAGAGATCTCCATCTCAACAACAGCACCCAGCTTCACTCAACGACCAGCAAGCTACAGTGCTGGTCACCCTATGCCAAGCAACCAGCAAGGCAGGAACACAACCCCACACATTAGCAGAGAGGCTACCTAAAAACATAATAAGGCCACAGTCACCCCAAAACACACCACCAGACGTGGACCTGTCCACCAGAAAGACAAGATCGAGCCTCAACCACCAGAACAGAGGCATTAGTCCCCCCCACCAGGAAGCCTACACAACCTACTGAAACAACCTTAGCCATGGGGGACAGACACCAAAAACAACGGGAACTACGAATCTGCAGCCTGCAAAAAGGAGACCCCAAACACAGTAATATAAGCAAAATGAGAAGACAGAAAAACACACAGCAGGTGAAGGAGCAAGATAAAAACCTACCAGACCTAACAAATGAAGAGGTAATAGGCAGTCTACCTGAAAAGGAATTCAGAATAATGATAGTAAAGCTGATCCAAGATTCTATTTCCAAGATCCAAAATCTTGGAAATAGAATAGACAAAATGCAAGAAACAGTTAACAAGGACCTAGAAGAACTAAAGATGAATCAAGCATCAATTAAAAACACAGTAAATGAAAGGAAAAATACTCTAGATGGGATCAATAGCAGAATAACTGAGGCAGAAGACCGGATAAGTGAGGTGGAAGATAAAATAGTGGAAATAACTGCTGCAGAGCAAAATAAAGAAAAAAGAATGAAAAGAACAGAGGACAGTCTCAGAGACCTCTGGGACAACATTAAACGCACCAACATTAAAATTACAGGGGTTCCAGAAGAAGAAGAGAAAAAGAAAGGGACTGAGAAAATATTTGAAGAGATTATAGTTGAAAACTTCCCTAATATGGGAAAGGAAATAGTTAATCAAGTCCAGGAGGCACAGAGAGTCCCATACAGAATAAATCCAAGGGGAAATACGCCAAGACACATATTAATCAAACTGTCAAAAATTAAACACAAAGAAATCATATTAAAAGCAGCAAGGGAAAAACAACAAATAACGCACAAGGGAATCCCCATCAGCTTAACAGCTTATCTCTCAGCAGAAACTCTACAAGCCAGAAGGGAGTGGCAGGACATAATTAAAGTGATGAAGGAGAGAAACCTGCAACCAAGATTACTCTACCCAGCAAGGATCTCATTCAGATTTGATGGAGAAATTAATACCTTTACAGATAAGCAAAAGCTGAGAGAATTCAGCACCACCAAACCAGCTTTACAACAAATGCTAAAGGAACTTCTCTAGGCAAGAAACACAGCAGAAGGAATATACCTACAATAACGAACCCAAAGCAATTAAGGAAATGGGAATAGGAACATACATATCAATAATTACCTTAAATGTAAATGGACTAAATGCTTCCACCAAAAGACACAGATTGGCTGAATGCATACAAAAACAAGACCCATATATATGCTGTCTACAAGAGACCCACTTCAGACCAAGTGACACATACAGATTGAAAGTAAGGGGATGGAAAAAGATATTCCATGCAAATGGAAATCAAAAGGAAGCTGGAGTAGCAATTCATATATCAGACAAAATAGACTTTAAAATAAAGACTATTAGAAGAGACAAAGAAGGACACTACATAATGATCAAGGGATCGATCCAAGAAGAAGATATAACAATTGTAAATATTTATGCACCCAACATAGGAGCACCTCAATACATAAGGCAAATACTAACAGCCATAAAAGGGGAAATCGACAGTAACACAATCATAGTAGGGGACTTTAACACTCCACTTTCACCAATGGACAGATCATCCAAAATGAAAATAAATAAGGAAACACAAGCTTTAAATGATACATTAAACAAGATGGACTTAGTTGATATTTATAGGATATTCCATCCAAAGACAACAGAATACACATTTTTCTCAAGTGCTCATGGAACATTCTCCAGGATAGATCATATCATGGGTCACAAATCAAGCCTTGGTAAATTTAAGAAAATTGAAATTGTATCAAGTATCTTTTCCGACCACAATGCTATGAGACTAGACATCAATTACAGGAAAAGATCTGTAAAAAATACAAACACATGGAGGCTAAACAATACAGTACTCAATAACGAAGTGATCACTGAAGAAATCAAAGAGGAAATTAAAAAATACCTAGAAACGAATGACAATGGAGACACGACGACCCAAAACCAATGGGATGCAGCAAAAGCAGTTCTAAGGGGGAAGTTTATAGCAATACAATCCCACCTTAAGAAAAAGGAAACATCTCAAGTAAACAACCTGACCCTGCACCTAAAGCAATTAGAGAAAGAAGAACAAAAAACCCCCAAAGTTAGCAGAAGGAAAGCAATCATAAAGATCAGATCAGAAATAAATGAAAAAGAAATGAAGGAAACTATAGCAAAGATCAATAAAACTAAAAGCTGGTTCTTTGAGAAGATAAACAAAGTTGACAAACCATTAGCCAGACTCATCAAGAAAAGAAGGGAGAAGACTCAAATCAATAGAATCAGAAATGAAAAAGGAGAAGTAACAACTGACACTGCAGAAATACAAAAGTTCATGAGAGATTACTACAAGCAACTCTATGCCAATAAAATGGACAACCTGGAAGAAATGGACAAATTCTTAGAAATGCACAACCTGCCAAGACTGAATCAGGAAGAAATAGAAAATATGAATAGACCAATCACAAGCACTGAAATTGAAACTGTGATTAAAAATCTTCCAACAAACAAAAGCCCAGGACCAGATGGCTTCAGAGGCGAATTCTATCAAACATTTAGAAAAGAGCTCACACCCATCCTTCTCAAACTCTTCCAAACAATTTCAGAGGAAGGAACACTCCCAAACTCATTCTACGAGGCCACCATCACCTTGATACCAAAACCAGGCAAGGATGTCACAAAGAAAGAAAACTACAGGCCAATATCACTGATGAACATAGATGCAAAAATCCTCAACAAAATACTAGCAAACAGAATCCAACAGCACATTAAAAGGATCATACACCATGATCAAGTGGGGTTTATTCCAGGAATGCAAGGATTCTTCAATATACGCAAATCAATCAATGTGATACACCATATTAACAAGTTGAAGGAGAAAAACCATATGATCATCTCAATAGATGCAGAGAAAGCTTTCGACAAAATTCAACACCCATTTATGATAAAAACCCTGTAGAAAGTAGGCATAGAGGGAACTTTCCTCAACATAATAAAGGCCATATATGACAAACCCACAGGCAACATTGTCCTCAATGGTGAAAAACTGAAACCATTTCCACTAAGATCAGGAACAAGACAAGGCTGCCCACTCTCACCACTCTTATTCAACCTAGTTTTGGAAGTTCTAGCCACAGCAATCAGAGAAGAAAAGGAAATAAAAGGAATCCAAATTGGAAAAGAAGAAGTAAAGCTGTCACTATTTGCAGATGACATGATACTATACATAGAGAATCCTAAAGATGCTACCAGAAAACGACTAGAGCTAATCAATGAATTTGGTAAAGTAGCAGGATACAAAATTAATGCACAGAAATCTCTGGCATTCCTGTACACTAATGATGAAAAATCTGCAAATGAAATCAAGAAAACACTCCCATTTACCATTGCAACAAAAAGAATAAAATATCTAGGCGTAAACCTGCCTAAGGAGACAAAAGACCTGTATGCAGAAAATTATAAGACACTGATGAAAGAAATTAAAAATGATACAAATAGATGGAGAGATATACCATACTCCTGGATTGAAAGAATCAATATTGTGAAAATGACTCTACTACCCAAAGCAATCTACAGATTCAATGCAATCCCTATCAAACTACCACTGGCATTTTTCACAGAACTAGAAAAAAAAAAATTCAAAATTTGTTTGGAAAAACAAAAGACCCCGAGTAGCCAAAGCAATCTTGAGAATGAAAAACGGAGCTGGAGGAATCAGGCTCCCTGACTTCAGACTATACTACAAAGCTACAGTAATCAAGACAGTGTGGTACTGGCACAAAAACAGAAAGATAGATCAATGGAACAGGATAGAAAGCCCAGAGATAAACCCACGCACATATGGTCAAGTTATCTTTGATAAAGGAGGCAGGAATGTACAGTGGAGAAAGGACAGCCTCTTCAATAAGTGGTGCTGGGAAAACTGGACAGGGACATGTAAAAGTTTGAGATTAGATCATTCCCTAACACCATACACAAAAATAAGCTCAAAATGGATTAAAGACCTAAATGTAAGGCCAGAAACTATCAAACTCTTAGAGGAAAACATAGGCAGTACACTCTATGACATAAATCACAGCAAGATCCTTTTGGACCCACCTCCTAGAGAAATGGAAATAAAAACAAAGATAAACAAATGGGACCTAATGAAACTTCAAAGCTTTTGCACAGCAAAGGAAACCATAAACAAGACCAAAAGACAACCCTCAGAATGGGAGAAAATATTTGCAAATGAAGCAACTGACAAAGGATTAATCTCCAAAATTTATAAACAGCTCATGCAGCTCAATAGCAAAAAAACAAACAACCCAATCCAAAAATGGGCAGAAGACTTAAATAGGCATTTCTCCAAAGAAGATATACAGACTGCCAGCAAACACATGAAAGAATGCTCAACATCATTAATCATTAGAGAAATGCAAATCAAAACTACAATGAGATATCATCTCACACCAGTCAGAATGGCCAGCATCAAGAAATCTAGAAACAATAAATGCTGGAGAGGGTGTGGAGAAAAGGGAACACTCTTGCACTGCTGGTGGGAATGTGAATTGGTACAGACACTATGGAGAACAGTATGGAGGTTCCTTAAAAAACTAAAAATAGAACTACAATATGACCCAGCAATCCCACTACTAGGCATATACCCTGAGAAAACCATAATTCAAAAAGAGACATGTACCAAAATGTTCATTGCAACTCTATTCACAATAGCCCGGAGCTGGAAACAACCTAAATGTCCATCATCGGATGAATGGATAAAGAAGATGTGGCACATATATACAATGGAATATTACTCAGCCATAAAAAGAAACGAAACTGAGCTATTTGTAATGAGGTGGATAGACCTAGAGTCTGTCATACAGAGTGAAGTAAGTCAGAAAGATAAAGACAAATACCATATGCTAACACATATATATGGAATTAAAAAAAATGTCATGAAGAACCTAGGGGTAAAACGGGAATAAAGACACAGACCTACTTGCGAATGGACTTGAGGATATGGGGAGGGGGAAGGGTAAGCTGTGACAAAGCGAAAGAGAGGCATGGACATGTATACACTACCAAACGTGAGTTAGATAGAAAGTGGGAAGCAGCCACAGAGCACGGGGAGATCAGCTCGGTGCTTTGTGACCGCCTGGAGGGGTGGGATGGGGAGGGTGGGAGGGAGGGAGATGCATGAGGGAAGGGATGTGGGAACGGATGTATATGTATGACTGATTCACTTTGTTATAAAGCAGAAACTAATAAAAAAAAGAAAAAAAATTATACGATGTGATTGAAATTAATATCATATTTGAGATGGGACATTATGCAATTGCTGCTCTAACTTTGCCTTTAACAAATTTAAGTCTCATCCAATATTAAAGTATGCAGTGGGCACTTAATCAATGTTGGACTTAATGAGTGAAAAAAACAATGAATCAAGAGTGGATCCTGCTCTCCTTCTGACTCTTTCAGGGGAACTCAAACTTTACAAAAAACACCTCCTTCTCTCTTTTGTCTTGGGTAACACTGAGGTTCTCCTGGAGAGTCCTCTCTTGCTGTATTAAGTCAATAAGTCTACTTTTGCATTTTTTTCCTGCAATGGTTTTCAGACTGATCTTTAATGACAAAATACAAAGTACTGAAAGTTAACTGGGAATATAAGGCAGATTCTTAATGTCAGCATTAGCGTGGTTTCTAGATAAATGGAAATCATACTTGGCTTTTTAAAACTACAGAAAGGTGAAATCTTATCATTAAGGTATCAAAAAACAATTATGAGGAATGTATATTTTTCTAAATGAAAAAAATATATATTTGTTTTTGTTATAATCAAACTAGTTAACAGAAGGGAATAATGAGAAAGGGTATGGCAGAGTGAGAAGGATGTCTGTGGAATTAGTCAAACCTGCGTGCTATGGACTGAAAGTTTATGTCTCCCGCCATTCCTGAAAATTCATATGATGAAGCCCTAATTCCCAACGCAAAATATTTGGAGGTGAGGCCTCTAGGTATGTCATGAGGGTTGAGCCCTCATGAATGGGACTAATGCCTTTATAAGAAGAGACACCACCTTGAGCCCCTCTACCCCTGACCATGTGAGGACATAGTGAGAAGGTGGTCACTTGCAAACGAGGAAGAGAGTCTTTACCAGAAACTGAATCTGCCAGCACCTTGATCTTGGACTTCTCAGCTTCTACAACTGTGAGAAATGAGTGTTTGTTGCTTAAGCCACTTGGTCTATGGTATTTCTTATAGCAACCCTAACTCAGACACTGGATTTAAGTCATAGATATGCAACTCATTACTGTGTGATTCTGGGGGGAGTTCATTAATTTCTCTTATTCTCAGTTTCTTTCTAGATAATATCTGCCTCTCCAGGTGGTTTGTAAAGTAGAGAAAGAATATGTGCAAAAAGCTAAGGTAGTGCAGTTAAACATTAGGGAATGGATAAATGGCATGTTTCCTATTGTTATAACCATCAGGTTAGCAATTACTTGTGCACATTTACTCGCAGCTCTGTGTGCATGCACACACACGTATCAACACTCAGGTTTTGTTCTTCATGAGATCAATGACTTAGCATGCACACACACACATTTACATCTTCTTTCCAGCATTTGAAGACATAGTTTTCATTTCTATAAAAGTTAGACTTTTAAAAAGAGGAGAGATGTGAAATCCAACACCTATTGTATAGCTTTTTGGACTTCATCTATTTAATGATGCAAAATATGTATTATAAGACAAAATTTCCAGAAGGTTTTGGAATTTCTATCTTTAGATTGGTTTTAGAACCAGGAAACCTGTACTACTTGCATAATTATTTCCCTTCAACTAAGAACTCACCTTGTAATAACAGAAGCATTATCAATGAAGATTTATTAACTAGACAATATTATACATTAACTATACATTAATTAACTTAAGTGGTCTTTATATTTCATACTATATTGACAGTTTAGTTTTTAGTTATTGTAAACACAAGTCTTGAACTAAGTTTGGTTTTAGTTATAGATGATTAGATATAATTTTCAGGGTGTGTGGGGAAGAATCTTCCTTCCTCTCAGCATTGACAATTCTTTATTCGCTCAATAACTGGTGCCTACATTTGCTCATTTCTTTTAGAATTTTGGGATATTTAAAATGGGAATCTCTGTGTGAAGGTAGCTCTATAAGTGCTCAAATTCTTTATTTTGTACCTGAAAATAAGCTTTAATTGGAGTAAAGGAGAACTAGTGTGAAGATACTGGACATCAGAGAAGGGTGGACTAGTTCTCTGACTACTGGAAGAAAATATTTTACCAAATCAGTCAGGTGATGACTCCAGAATGCAATCTTCACTATTTCATAACTTACTGGTGAATTTCTACTTCAGAGGTATTTTCTGTCCAATGAACAGAGACATTGGGTTTGTCCATAAGACATGATTATTTATGTATAACTGCCTATGTGTAATGCTGCAGACAACACCATAGGTTAATTTTCATCATTTAGAAATTTTACCAACATTATCTTCCTGGTAGGTAATATCTATATAGTACTATGTTCTAGGCATTAGGATAACTATGATGTAGATATTTTCTCAATAACACTATTTGCAAATAACTCAGTGAAGAAGGTATATACCATTCTCATTTTACAGATGCAGACCAGACACAGAATATTTACATAACTTGCTATTATTATCACGGATATAAAGTGTGAACACTAACCTAATTGTATATGAATACAAAACTTGTGTGCTTTTTTTTTTTACCACATTGATATGCTGTTTTATCCCCTCTGATAATTTCCTTCAATCTGATTTCATTTGTTTAAACCTGAAGCTATGTCTCAGAGTTGATGCCTGGGAAATGGGGTTTGGAAATTTACCATTGCTATGCCATCTTGCTGGGAAACCCACTTCATTCTTTTCATGATATAATACTACCAGATTTACAAAATACTTATTTGAATAAGTGTTTTGAATTTTCAGTGAACTGCAGACTACTTGAGACAGACACCAAGTGTTATTCATATGTATCTCAGTTTCATCTAGAAAGAAGACTTTAAATTAGATGGTGCTGCAGAAATCCATTTCTATTTATTCATACATATCCGTGTAAATTCTAATAATGGATGGATCTAGATGAGCCTGAAATTTTGCCTAAACTGAGGCTACAAAACCTTACATAATGTGGCTTGATAACATTCATCTTCCTTCAGGAAAAGATCTCTGAATAGGATGGATAGAAGTTGCATTTAAGTAGGTGTAAAACAATAATTACTTTAAGGCCATTTTTTGAAATGAAGCCCAGAAACTGATAGTGAGTTAGTTTCAATGGAACTAATCAACCTTTTATAGAATGTATTAACAGTTTATTCTGATAAGACTCAGAGTGATCATTTGTTCTTATGTATTTCCTGGAAAATTAAAGAACAAAATACCTGGTAACTTTGACAAGAATGGCCTGTTAGTCTTTGAAAGACACATAGTTCATGAGCGATAAATTAGTGCAAAGAACGTCATGAATATACAATTTTGGCTTAAGGTTTTTCAGAAATTAAAAACATATGATACATTCCTTTCCCTTCATATATTCACATATCCTTAAGTGTGTAATAATTTTATAGGCAATAGATATAATTTAAATCATAGAACTGGAAAGAGACCAGTTAGTATAATCTCTTCATTTTCAGATGGGAAACTGACATCTATAGAGTCCAAAAGACGGGCCCAGGGTTACAGGGCTAATTAGTGATGCGACAACTCACAATTTCTGACCTCTTATGACCTCTTATCCCTATGCTTTTGGCTATACCATACCAAATAGAAAACATTATTAAAGAAAATGTTTTCACTTGTAGTTTTGCTTTACTTTTCCTGTAACACATTTTACCCCAAACTTGGTCCTGATCCCCTCTTGTATGTTACAGGTCCATATACCTTCCCTCAATGACACTCATTTTTGCGATCATTTGCTTTGTCTCCCACTGTCCTCACTAAACTTTAAGCTCCAGGAGGGCAACAAGTATATATTCCATCATCTATTGCTGTGAAAATATCTTCTGAAAGCTTAGTTGCTTAGAAGACCAATTTATTACTATTCCCTTTAGTTTGGGGAATTGATGGACTCCACTGGAAAATTCATGCTTTGGGTCCTTCATATAGCTGAAGTCGAATGTCATATGAGACAGACTCATTTGAAGACATCTTCACACAGTATGGTGCTGGTGCTAGGGTAGCCAGAGACAGACCAAGGCTGACCGCTGCCACCCCCATCCCTACCCTTCTCTGTTTCTCTCTTCCCATTGTTTCTACACATAGCTAGCTTTGGGCTTCCTCAAGAATGGGAACCTCAGGATAGTTGGAATTCTTACATTATGGGCTCAAGATTCCACAAGCCAGTGCTCCAACAGGGAGGAAGTAGAAGTCTTCAGTCTCTTAAAGCCGGGCCCAGAATCTGTCACCTTACCAATTTTATTATATTCTGTTGGGCAATTATTTAGAGCTTATCTATATTCAAGGGGAGGGGAAATTGATTCCATCTGGCAATGGGGAAAATGAACATGTGGGGAGGGAAGAAACTGATGATGGCTATCTTGAAGACCAGCTACCATAATGTGTTTAGGGTAATCATTGTATTGTTAGTACCCAGCTCTGTACGGAGCCTGGAGAAGACACTCAATGGATATTTGTTTAATAAGTGAATAAATGAGAATACTGAATACCAGGGCATTTAGGTGAACAGCATAGGGTCTGGCATCTGGTAAATTGTTGGGATAAGAAAATAAGTCTTCTCACCTTAAATCTAATGCTATTTCCATGACACTGTACTGTATAGCTAAGGGGTCAGTGACGTGAGGATGATCTGAAAGAGTTTAGAGACATTCCTGTGAGATAAATGTTTGAGCTGGGATTACTGTTAGACTATCCAGCACAGGAATAGACTAGAAAGAGGCATGGAGACAAGAGTCTCAGGGAACACTTAGCACAGTACTCTTTTTCAACTCTTTCTCCCCCTCAAATTAGTACAATAGGCACTACCCACAAATTCCTTTAAATGGTTTCCCCCTCAAAGGAAATTGTTGAGATATTATCTATTAAACAGTTCAAGTCTTCAGACTGGAACACTGAGTGAAAGCATTATTCTCAGACAGTGAAGGTAGCAGGATGTGTTGCTCACTCTGAAATTCATATACTTGTCTATAAACCAACCTGGAATCCACAGGGGAGGAAAGAGTATAATGCACTGTTCTTACATATGATGCTGAGCTTAAGGGCTGCCTGTGAAGATTTTCCCAATTCATTCAAATCTGGAAATGTGAGAGACCTTTCCAAAAACCTGTCCTTGAAAGATTTCTGGCCTAGTTTGAAAAAATATTTCATTGTGTGCAACTTTCAGCTTCATGAGCTTTTAACCAAACCAAATTTACTCCCAGTAACTTGTCACATGGTCTATAAGCATTCACTTTTGCCATCTTGTCTTTTGTTGGTGATTTGGGGGTGATGAAGAGGAGATTTTAAGTGGATAGTGCTTGTAAATCACCACATTTGACACTTTGAAACATCCTCTGACTGATCATGCCAGATTTCTTTACAAAATGCAGGAATTAATCTCCATGAATAACAGGGTTACATGGGAATAGAGGTCTGTAGATGTTGCTCTACTTCACTCAAGCAGAAACTCTTGTTAGTCTAAGCACTGACTGGGGAGCATTTTAACTGAGCCATTTATGTTTACTGAAGATGTGCAGATGCACCCATGGGAAACATAAAGCCCAGTGTCCCAGATTGGAAACCTGAAGGTCAATGTCAGCTCTAGTATATTTGTAAACTACTTTCATTCCCTAATTCACAACCTAGTTTTGCTTCAGAGAAAAACCTGTAAAATCCTGGATTTAGATTTTTATTTTTTTGGCAAAGCAATACTCACCAGAGCATCAAACTGTCTTCTATGGCTAAAGAACAAGATGACACAGGAGGTTGATTTCCATGAGGCAGGTGGATCCTGCCTAAATGATCCACCCTCATCTTGAATGCAGTTTCAGATTTTTCAATAGCTGTCTGAGATATTCCTAATATCTGTGATGACATGAATAGGATGTCTCAGGAACACAACCTGCTGACCAACATAAAATAGCTTTTAGTACAGATGGTACTCTGTTGAGTCAACAATGATAAAACTTCATACCCTGCACTTCTTTGTTGGAAGACCAGCATACAAACATTTGTGCTCCACAATGAAAGGTTTGCTCATATCACAGCTAAGCTTGGGCACTGCTGCTAGATATTTTCTTGGTAATAAGGATGCATCTTAGTTTATATAGAAAGAAGTCAGAGAAATGAACAAACGTTCCCACTGGTTTACAGAAAAAAATTCTGATTGATATGCAAACTTTAATAAAAAAATATACATTTTCTAATGGTAGATGTAACTAAGGGGTTCCTTCAAATTGCATTCTGTGGTAAAAAGATGGGGGATTCAGTTTATTTATTTAGTCAACAAATATTTATTGAGCATCTAGTATATACTCACTGTGTTATTAGAGTTGCTGGAAACTACAACGAATAAGATACAGTCCAAGACAAGAAAGAGTTTATAATCTAATTAGATCATTAAATGAGTTACAGATTTAAACATTTATGAGTCATTTTATAAAGTTGTTTCATATGTATGATTTCTTGTGATGTTCACTACCATTTTATGATCTTAGTAAAACAGATATAATTCCTATTTTATGGATGAGGAAAGAAAGAGAAATTAACCTTAATGGTGATACCAGAACTGGAGCCAAGCATTAGTTTTTCTTTTTTTAAAAAAAGTTCTTAATATTAATTCTTTTAATTACAAAAATATAATTATATTACTCTAGGTTACATCAGGAATATGGTATTTTTTCAGGCAAAATTATTTTCAGCCACTCTTTTCTATTCTAAAGTTAAAAAAACCCAGTAGATTTCATAAAATAACACAAGCATATTCCATAGAATCTGTCATTTTTATAGCTAATAATTTTCTTAACTTTAAAACTTACCTTTATTGAGATCTAACACATAGATAATATAACACTCCTTTAAAGGATAAAATTCAATGGATTTTGGCAAATGTATACACACCCATCTAACCACCTCTCAAATCAAGGTGTAAAATATAGGACACATTTTAATCTTTGAGCTTTCCCACTGTCCTCTCTTGGACTTGAACTCAGTGCTTGAACGTAGGTTTCTGAGGACCACATGGAGTAATAACCCTGGTTACCCATTGCTGAAAAGGAGATGAGCTCCCTCATTTTATCTTTTTCTGTTTGGAGACACATATAACAGACAATTTTAGATAGGGGAGAGATAGCTAACTGAGGTGATATTTCTGCCAAACATAAAAGAAAATATACCTGTAGGAAGGAGGGTTAGAACGTAACTGCTGACCTACCATCAGGAAGCTGCTCTGCAAATTATTCCTCCATGAAAATGGGAATTACAGTCTTTTACATGAGATGTCAAATGAAAGTAATGTGCAGGTCATATTAGATGACTCACAAAGGAAAATTCTCCCCGTAAACCAAATGAAGTCAACCAGAAACAAATAGCATTTCTATAATAGTAGCATGTCACTAAGGCAAGCAACATGAAAGTTCTGCCTGTCCTTCCCTATGGGTGAAAATAAGATATTTCTGCTGTTGCAAACGTGCACTACTGCTTGCTGATGAAAAGCAAATGAGGAAATCTTTGACTATTGATTACATTCATAGCACATGAAGTTGTTGTTATTTACCGTGAAGCTAGGAGTGGGAAACACACATGAAGCGTGAAAATAAAAGGTCTTTTTTTTTTTTGCTCCTTTATAAAATATACTAAGCCAACCAAGGGGATCATTTCCAAAGATGTGTCAAGCAGTGGACTGAGCAATTGAAATGAGAATTAGGAGATTAAAAATAGCAGAGGTGATGTGCTGCATTTAAGAAGAGATCATGATGTGTTCTGTAAGTAGAAACAATAGAAAGGAAGGTCTGTTTGAAAACTGATTACTTGGACTTGAAAAATTAGAACTTTTCCTTCCAATTGTCTACCTGAGATATACTTAACCTATGTTTTCAAGAGATGTGATAGGCTCCTTATACCATAACTGATAGCTTTAGTTTTTAAAAGCAGTATAGGGCTTCCCTGGTGGCGCAGTGGTTGAGAGTCCGCCTGCAGGTGCAGGGGACACGGGTTCGTGCCCTGGTTCGGGAGAGTCCCGCATGCTGCGGAGCGGCTGGGCCCGTGAGCCATGGCCGCTGAGCCTGTGCGTCCGGAGCCTGTGCTCCGCAATGGGAGAGGCCACGGCAGTGAGAGGCCCGCCTACCGCAAAAAAAAAAAAAAAAAAAAGCAGTATAGGAAAAGCATATATAAATATAAATAAATATATATGTATATATAAACATTTATAAATGCACAAATATATATGAATATATTTGTATATATATATATATATATATATATACACACACACATATATAAAGATGTCTAAGAGGCCATATTATTATCAAAATAAAAAGAACACGTGCATTATTAAATACAAGCAACTATAACTTCATTTTATTGTCCATATCATGTTCTTTTCTACCCTTCTAATTTCAAAAATGAAGTGTCTGGGATAATTTGAGTGAAAAATCTCAGGAATTTCATGAATCTAACTATGAACACTCAGCCCAGCTAAAGTGACATTGTTGGATAATTGAGGTTCATCTTTGTCATCCCTTCAGCCTGTGCATCCTCCTTCTTTGGGGGTAGTATTTTGTACATAGTAGATGCTCAGCAAGTTGTATAATTAGATGTGTTCTCCCATATAAACTTGCTTTCCCAATCTTTACACATTTTACCAAAAAAATTTTTTTTTTCAAAACTTCTTCATTCTCCTTAAATCTACCACCCATTCCAACCTCCACTTGTACCCTTCATAGAAAGTCTCATCTTTTACTCCACAGAGAGAACAGAAATCATGAAACTGGAGCTCTCTCCATTCCTGCCTAAACATCCTAAAAGTCTTCCTGAGTTCATACTTGTCCTACAGTCACTGCCACTCTTGTCCCTATGGGACAAGCCTCTCTCCTCCTTTCTATTGAATGCTAAGGTCCCAATGCTAAAAAAGGTGAGAAGTTTTCCTCTGTGCTAATGTGACCATATAAGTGCTCACCCCACGACATACTACACGTTGATCATACCAATTCTGAGACTCGCCACCCAACTGGCCTAACCAGTAGACTTAACTAGTAGAGAACAAACAGCCTAATGATGAACCCCCCCTTAAAAAACCCTGAGCAAGACTGAGATTTCAAGCAAGAATAAGAGACCAGTACTGTACTACTGGATAGAAACGTGCTGTAGAAAATCACCCATGCATATTTGGACCTGCTGTGGGGCAAAGTGCTGTGCATGGAATTTAGGGAGAGCCTCATAGGCACATCCTGGAGTTGGGGCATACATGAACACCAAGACAGGTACCTGATACTCTGGAGAATTCTGTATGCAGGAGAAGAAGAGCAAGTAGCATTCAGGCAGCCCATGTTCCTGCTATTTGTGATGGCAAGAATTCATGGATTTTCCTTGGTCTTTTTGTTTGTTTGTTTGTTTGTTTGTTTGTTTGTTTTTTTCGGTACGCGGGCCTCTCACTGTTGTGGCTTCTCCCATTGCGGAGCACAGGCTCCGTACACGCAGCCTCAGCGTCCATGGCTCACTGGCCCAGCCGCTCCGTGGCATGTGGGATCTTCCCGGACCGGGGCATGAACCCGTGTCCCCTGCATCGGCAGGCAGACTCTCAACCACTGCGCCACCAGGGAAGCCCCTTTCCTTGGTCTTAGTGGGCACAAAAATTAGTGGGTACGTCCTGTCTGCCAGCATAAGGAGACTCCAGCTTGGAAGGCTGTGGTATATACTTCCAAATACAAGTCTAGGTGGGAGAGTGATAAAATAATGGTCACAAATCACGTCTGCTACATCAGGAAATTATGCAGATCAGAGCTCTGGAAGAGCTTCTCAAGGAAACTTAGTCCTGGAGCCCATGAAAAATCACTGTTTCCCAGAGGATATCAAACATCAAGCACAGACTCAAACAGGTGGACAGGAAGCAGTGAATTTTGGTCCTTTTCTTTAATCTTGTTTCTTGCCCCTTGGAGGTACTAGAAGTAATGAGATGGAAGAAGAAGTACAGAATAAGGAGGAATAATTCAAGAAAAAAGAGGCACATTTTTGTCTGTGATATAACTGATAGTGACACTTGGACCAGATCCGTTTTTTAACACCATCCTCCATATGAAAAGGTTGTTTTCAGTAATAATACTTTTGAAAAAATTATATGGCAAGAAAAGAAATGCAGAAAGTGAAAATTTTCTTTAATTGAATTTCATATATATGTACATAATCATACCAATTAAAAAAATTAAAGAAATTAAAAATAAAATAAATGTTAAGATACAAAAGAGGAAAAAGTAATGGATTGATACATTTAAATTACATTACTGTATTTTTAAAAAGAAAAAAACCTACACCAATATATGAATCTATCACCGTAATGAATATTATAATTTCAGTTTTCTCCAAATTTTCAATGACTGTTAAAATTATTCTTTGCATAGATATGCTCATATCTGATTGATGAATGCATTTTATCATTTTAATTATAATCTGTTTCTTTCTCATGTAGCAACAGATCTAAAAATAGTTAACAAAAGTCTTAAACATAAGTATGTTTGACAGAAATTCATAAAAATTCCAGAAGTTGCAACCCTATTTAGATCTTTATTTCATCAGAGTCAATTCTAGAAGCAATCAAATATCTCTATAGTTGAAACATTTCCACTAAAATATCTTAGCCAAAAATTCGTTTTACACTTCTGTTATATTTGGAAGAAACCTCCACCTGTTCTTTCTTCTGCAAAAGGCAGAATAAATGACTAAATGACTACTTGGTTCATTGATTGAGAACAAGTGTCCAGTTTTAGTGAAAATGATCAAAGCATTTAAACATTGTCTTTTTGATATCTGTGGCAATGCAAGGCCAGAACCTTCTGTCATTTCTCCTGGCATTTTCGGAAATTATTTTCTGTATATAAATTCTGTTTCCTTACATTTTATTGTTACATAGTCAGTGACATTCTCCACAAGGGACATTTTTAAAGCCCAATGTATCACTGTACATTGTTCAAGTTTGATTCTGGCTGTTTGCAAATTTGTGTCTGAATAGCCTCATCTAAAACTTCACATTGGAAGAAAAAATAGCTTAGAAAAAAATATAAGCTACCATTTACGGTAGTATACAGCTACCACTATACTGAGTCTCCTGCTCACACCCAAGAATATGTAGGGTTTGGAGAGGTGAACTGTGCCTAATCAATCTGGCAAAACTTCCCTAACTTACTCTTGTAACGAATGTGTGTCTCTGAGGCTGTGTGTGTTAGGAGTCGACGCCATAACTGGAAGTTCCCCAAGTTAGCTTCCACACAGAATACTACATTTATTAATACCATATTTACTAAAGGAAAGTAAGACACATGTGTTCATTTGAAGCTTATATGTGTATTATTAAAACTTGCCAGTAACCTTGGCAAGTGTTTACATGTTGGAAGATTTTTGGGGGACAGGAATATTTAATTACTGGTATTGTTTAAAATTGCTTGTTGACGGTGATTAAAAAACTGAATTTTCATTGGTTGTATTATTGCCTGCGTCCTGGGCATCCTGTTCTCATCTCCTTGATCAAAGTATTTCACTGCCTCAGCTCACTTCTGATCCCAATGCTGGACTGAGCTTGAGCTGCAGGTGGTGGAGGATTTGGACTGGATGTGTAAAGGAAGTTTTGACTTAGATAAATGCACCTTTTATATCTGAGATTTGGCATTAGCACAAAAATGAGACTACTATAACTTAGAGTGATCAAAAAGCTATAACATCTACCTGAGATGTCATCAAGAGATAGAGAAGAAAGTTACAGTAGAGCAGCGCTGCTTGTAGGGAAAGGGAAAAAATGAAGGCTTTTCCTGTGAATTATTATTATTATCCAATAAAATGATTACAAAACTATACTATTTTCTAGAGTTGCAAAGTGTTTTCTAATCCTATATCAATTATTCTACCCACGTGAAGCATAAAATAAATGTCAAAATTAAAACACATCAATAATGTTAACTGGAATGTTAGTATTCCCATTCTTAATTCTATACTATTAAATCATCATCGTATGGTTGCCTAATAACAAGATATAAGTACAGAGCATAAAGAGCTTTCTAGATCTTTAGGGTCAGGATCAAAAGTAAAAGGGGGAAGTATTGCTTAATGTGTGTCATAAACTGAGTATGTACTTTCAAATAATGTACCATAATATTTATGTATGTGCCTGGGAGAAAAAAGGAGAGAGGGAGCAAGCTTGATTGACCAATGACTGATTTATGGGTAAACAATATGTATTTGTATAATAGTTATCCGAAGGAATCTCTAACCAAGTTGTCTTCAGCAACTTTTAAAGGTGCCTGTGCTGTTTACTCTCCATTTGTTGTCCCTCCTCCCTGAGATCTATTCTCCATCCTTCTCTGCCCTGGTCAGTGCTCCAAGGAGACTGACCCAAACATATCAATTTATCCAGATCCCATGACCCTGATTTGACCCTAGGGAGTTTTCTCAGCATCCCACGTTGATTTCTTTGAGCTTGCCCATAACTCTTTAAATACTCCATTCCTTAAGGTTGAGCCACGATCTCAGCTGAAAACATCTTCTGTCTCCTGCTGGGACTCTGATTAATGCAATGCCTTTTGTTCCCTTTCAGCAATCCCTTTATAAGACCCCTGATCTGACTGCCTAAAGGTCTCTCAGTTATAGCTATTCTGTCTGCCCCTTAGATGTCCTCTCTGCTACATTCTGGGCTGGATCCTTAGGCAAAATAAACTCTTTGAATGTCAGTTTTCTTGTCTGTCCAATGGAAAAAGTGATATGTATCAAGTAACATGGATTAAATCGGATAATGCATGTAAACACATCTGTCAGTGTGTCTGGTACCTCAGAGGTCCTGGGGGTGGAGGAGAGCTAGCTGGTAATATTACTGTAGAAAATCCCAAAGAACCACCTTCAATACCTTACATTGTCCTCAGTTTGAAACGCCCTACTCCACTTCTTTGTTTTGAGTCTTAGTTCCCTCATCCCCTACAAGGATCATAGTGTTTCTTCTTTGGAATTGAGGTGCACAAGAATTGGGTAATTATAAATTTCATGGTCATGGGACACTGTCTTCATTTGGCCAATGTATGGTCCCCTTGTATTTATTTAATCAGTTACTTCTAATGGTATAATAAGCACCCTTAAGCTGATCACTCAAAAGTGAAGTTCTTGATGTAACGGTTGTTACATCTAACATTCCAGTCCATTCTGCTTCCACCCACCTGATATGAACATCATCTTGAGTCTAAAATCCATCATTCCTCTGCTTCCACTTTTATCTAGATTTAGATTTACATCTATATATACTTCTGAAAAAGTTAGTATATTTTATTCTAGTTGTTTTTAATTTATAAAAATGGTGTGTGGTATGTAATCTTTTGATCTTTTCAGATTCTTTTTTTCACTCACTTTTATTTTTCTAAGACTCTTCCATGTTGTCGCATGTCATTACAGTTCATAAATGTTGACCATTATGCAGCATTCCAGAGTATGAACAGTTAATTCATTTACTCTCTTTGGGTGGACACTTGGGTTGTCTCGAAGTTTTTATCATTGTGAACAGTAATGTTATTGATATACCGTTATTGACTCCTCTGGTTCTTGTGCAAGAACTTCTCTTGGGATATTTCCAACAGTGAAATTACTGGGCCTTAGGTATATGAATATTCAACTTTAGGAGATATTGACATGATATTTTCCAAAGTACTTGCACCAATTATCACTTCTAGTGGCAATGCACAGAAGATTCTGTGATTCAAAATCCCATTCAATCTTTGGTTTTGTCAGCCTTAAAATTTACCAGTTGAATGGTATGTACTTATATCTCATGAAATGATAACAAGTCATTGTGTTCATAATGTAGTTTTTCACTAATGAGGTTGAACATCTCTTCTTAGAGGTGTTTCTTAGCTTAATGGAATTATTTTTTCCTGGAACTGATTTTTTTAGAAATACTTTTCTTTTTATTGTGTTATTTGTGCTTTTAAAATTGAGTTTTAGTGTTCTTAAAGTTCTTGGAGTTAGTCCTTTTTTGGTTGTGTGTACAAGCTTGTAAGTCATGTTTTTTTATTTTCTTTAAAGCATTTTTGATGCACAAAATTAATTTTAATGCAAACAATTGATTGCTAATCCCACTCAGTGAATGTTTTTGTGTCATGTTTAAAAAAATCTTTCTTTACCTGAAATCTAAGATATTCATCTATATTTCTACTAGGGAGTTAAAAATGTTGTTCTTGACATTTAAGCAATGACCATTGTGTCATGTTTAAAAAAATCTTTCTTTACCCGAAATCTAAGATATTCATCTATATTTCTACTAGGGGGTTAAAAATGTTGTTCTTGACATTTAAGCGATGACCATTGTGTCATGTTTAAAAAAATCTTTCTTTACCCGAAATCTAAGATATTCATCTATATTTCTACTAGGGGGTTTAAAATGTTGTTCTTGACATTTAAGTGATGACCATTGTGTCATGTTTAAAAAAATCTTTCTTTACCCGAAATCTAAGATATTCATCTATATTTCTACTAGGGGGTTTAAAATGTTGTTCTTGACATTTAAGCAATGACCATCATTTTAAAGACAAAAATTAGGGGTATCTGAATGCACATTTTCATTGCACAGTAAGAAAGCTTGTAAAATGTAGTTTGAATATCCAAATATAATAGTTTTAGACACATGTTGATTTGAGAATAGAGCTGATTGTTGAAACTATAGTTATCACTGCTCCTATTTGTGAATGATGATAAACATTTGTCTAATTATTAAGCAAATATTTAAGATTTTAAACATTTGCCCAAATGCAGTCATATTCTTTTGAATTTTCCTATGAGTATTTTTATTTATTATGACCATTAGATTGCTCTCATTTCAGCTCACTTAATGCTACTGAGTACCAATTCTGGGTCACCACAGTTCCATTAAATGCCCATTAAGTCTTGTCTCATGGTTAAGAAATACACCTGTTTTTGAACTAATCAAAAATTGTGTATGAAAAAATAAATAGATTTCCTTTCATAGATTTTCAAATTTGAAATGCAAATTTTTTAATGCTGCAGCTGAACATATTTGAATATATTTTGGAAGAATCAGAAAATAATTATCTATCTTCCAATAGATTTTCCTTACTGCTTGTTCCTCCTCACTTCCTTTTTAGTTCTTATCTTTCTTCAACCTATATTCATATGTGCTTTTCTAATTGTAAGTTTGAGATGTACAAATAAATTATTTAATGCAAGTACTTCAGTATTTTTTCATTTTGTTGAAGGTGATTATTTTAATCTACCTGCTACTGAGACTTGATGAATCAATAATTATATTACATACATAAATAGATGCAGAGCATTTGCTTATGAGATTCCTTTTCTAAGACAAAGCATTCTTTTTAACAAGAATTCACTTTATCTAGCTACTGGTCTGAGTTCTGAGATAACTTTGAAATAGAATTAAATGAAAAAGCAAGTAAAGTTGTATTTAATTATGATATATTTAATGTTTATAAAGTCAAATAGTTTAATTTTCATGTCAAAAAATGGCACGGATCAGACTATAGTTCGTACCAGGTGCTGAACTTCTGAACCTAAACACGCACGCACACGCACACACACACACACACACACACACACACACACACACACATTCTCAGAGACTGAGATTCTTCTTGCCAATAATTTATTTAACACAGGTTTACTGAGAGAATTATAATAATTTCACAAGCCAGTAGCATACAGAATGAGGGTTCTTAAGCCATAATGAAATAACATACTCCAAACAAATAATAGATTGATTATGCTATTATTGTTCCCAGGCAAAGGAAGATGAAAGGAATACAGCCCAAATTTAATTCGAGGTGTATCTTTATATGAGTTGAGACTAGAGAGAGGCAGTTTAACCAACAAAAGCTGACATCCAGCTGTCGGGAAAGGAAAGTGAAAAGCCTTCTGTCGCTAGAGAAAGTTGCTAAGGAACAATGACATGGGTATTGACTGGCAAGATGATCTTCATGGTTTATGGGGCTGCTGCACGGCTTTCACCACTGCTGGTAAAAGAGTCACTTTTACCATGGCGGGAGCTAATGCAAGGTTTTTAGAGTACTATTTAGATCAGCAAAGGGTGGCCTTGCCCAGATTGGCCACTCTCAGATTGTCCTAACAACTCTGGGTATTTATAGGAAATAATGATGTATATTTATTGTATATATAAATAAAATTATTTATAGCATAATTTAAATAATATTTATATTATAAATAAATATAAAATATGCTGGGTCTCCTCACCATAGTTGCTTCTTCATGTTATTTTTGGTAAAAATATATATATTTACTTTTTTATTGAAGTATAGTTGATTTACAATGTTGTGTTAGTTTCAGGTGTACAACAAAGTGATTCAGTTATATATATACATATATGATATAGTTCCCTGTACTATACAGTAAGTCCTTGCTATTTATCTATTTTACATATAGTAGTATGTGTCTGTTAATCTGAAAAACCTAATTTATCCCTCCCCTTTTTCCCCTTTGGTAACCATAAGTTTGTTTTCTATGTCAATGATTCTATTTCCATTTTATAAATAAGTTCATTTGTATCATATTTTTAGATTCCACATACAAGTGATATCATATGGTATTTGTCTTTCTCTTACTGATTTACTTGACTTAGTATGATAATATCTAGGTCCTTCCATGTTGCTGCAAATGGCATTATTTCATTCTTTTTTATGGCTGAGTAATATTCCACATCTTCTTTCTCAATTCATCTGTCGATGATAAGCCCCCAGCAGGACATTCAGCAGCTGAGCTACCACAGATGTGGATGATGACATCTGGACACACAATACAAAATTAAAAGAATAGAAAAAAAATTTTTTCTTGTGATGAGAACTCAAGATTTACTCTCAACAAATTTCATATATAACATACAGTAGTGTCAAATATATTATCATGGTGTGCATTACATCCCAGTACTTATTTATCTTACAACTGAAAGTCTGTACTCCTTGAATACCTTTATCCAATTTCCCCTCCCACCATGCCCTGCCTCTGGTAACAACAAATCTAATCTCTTTTTCTACAAGTTTGTTTGCTTGATTTTGAAGTACAATTGACCTACAACATTATGTTAGTTCCTGGTGCACAACATAGGGATTCACTATTTCTATAACATTACAAAATGTTCACCACAATAAATATAGTTACTGTCTGTCAACATACAAAGATATTACATTATTCTTGACTGTATTCCCCACACTGTTCATATCATCCTCATTACTCATTTATTTTATAACGAAGTTTGCACCTCTTAATCTCCCTCACCTGTTTGTCTTGTCCCCTCCACCCCTCCTACCCTCCAGCAACCACCAATTTTAAATGTTTGTTGAATGAATGAAGTTAGGAGCTTAAATACAGAGCTTCTAGGGCAGAGCAAGCATGACACGTTTGGGGACCTGAAAAGAGGCCAATATGGTGGGAATGTGAAGAGCCAACGCGGTGCCAGAAGAGGCTGGGAAGGTAAGCAGGAAGCCTGGTCAGGGTCACAAAGTGGCATGATTGCAAGAAGGACCTTCTACATTATGGTTTATATAAATGGCACCCCTGGAGCACAACTCAACTGTGAATGGTGCCCTCTGGGCTGTGTAATGCAGCCTACCTGGGACAGGGGATGAAGAAGGGGGAAGAGCACCAGGTTACTTCCAGACCCAAGGAAATGAGGCAGAGAGATCTTTGTTGCAAGGGAAATCTCATGGGCTACTGAGGGCATCTTTTCCATACTCATCATTGTTTGTGGTTGACTCATTTATCCATTCTGAATGCACACATAATCAGCAATTGCTACTGCCAGGAAACACCAACACATGTAATTTACTTTAACACATACAGAAACATTTATGTATGCAATCCAGTTTTCACGACTACAAGATGCTAAGTGTCCAGATGCAATGAATTCTCAAAAGTAACTAACTAAATAATTAACTAACTAAATAAAACTATTCTACATGCACTGCTACAAACTAATGGCAAGGCTCCCAGTAATGTTTTGAATTATTTTTTGTATTTTTTTGTTGAGAATATTTTTTCACACTTCACTTTCAACTCTTTTTGGTCTATTAAAATGAAACCATTTTATTGTCTCTCACCTTCCTTACAAATATTGCCAAAAAATCATAATAAAACCCACATGTGTTTCCTGAATGTTATGTAACTTTCTAGTAAATAAGCAGAGTAAGATAACGCAATCTCAACTTTACTCTCTCCTGAAATTATTTGCCTGATGTGTGCTCTTCCATGAAAGAGCTTTTAAGCAATCATATGTGAGATTAGCACATGTGAAAAGAAGAGCAGAAGTTTGCTTTTCCACTAGCTTAACAAAGAGTTGCACTGGTGACTTAAAGAGAAATCCAATTTCTCTTTGTTTTATATAACCAGTGATCTCTCAAAGGACATTCTTCACTCATTGACTCAGAGTAAAGTTAATTCTTTGGCTCATTTGCTGCAGTAGCCAAATATATCTAGGTTCAAATTATGCCTCAGTCATGTTCAACCTCTATCACCTATTTTTAATGCTGCTTAATCTCAGTGCCCTCAACTGTAAATGGTGATAACAATGATATTATTGTAGGGTTTTTAACAGATGTGAAAATATAAATACCTAATGTAGTGGTTGGTACAGATGTTACCATTTTATTACTGCATTTAATGGTATTTTATCTATTTGTAACTAAACTGCAAACATATTCCATTTATATGTAGTACACCTGAAACTAACTTAATATTGTAAGTTAACTATATATATTTTAAAATTCCATCTATTATCTAAACCTTGACCCCTTTGGGATATACGTGTATCTTAGATGTCAAATCCTGTCCTTTAGAGCATATTCTCCCTCCCAACTTGATGTGCTTCTTCAAACTGCAGATTTTTAACTTTCTTTCAAGAATCAACAATTCTTAACCATATTGATGCCTGCCTTAACATCTTTTTCTTTTTATTCTGAAATATAGAGCATATTGAACCTGTCATTCTATCCTTTGTGTTTCTTAATCTTGCATTCATTTTTTCCTTCTCTCTTTTTGTGCTACATTCTGTTAATTTCCTCAGTTATAGTGTACAGTTCACTAATTTTCTTGTCTACTATAACATACACATGGAATTTTAATTAGTCAATGACAAGTGTATCATGAAGTTATTTAGGGATGGGCAAGGTGGTGGCTCTCAACCCTGACTGCACATAGAACCTCTTTAAAAATTCTGATTTTAGGGTTTCATCTCAGACAATTAAACAGAATCTCTGGGAATGAAGACCCAGACACCAGTAGATTTTAAAGCTCTGTGGGTGATTTCAGTGAGCATCCAATTGTGAGGATTCCTGGCAAAAGCAAAGAGGGAGGTCTAGGCTCCACATCATAGTTTGAAGGTGACCCAGTGGAGACTAATGACTAACCAAATAAAAGAACAAAATCCACTTAACTTGAGCTCTTACATTTTTCAAAATATAATAACTGACTTCAAAAGTATTTATCATGTTTTTCAGCATGTAAAAGGAAAAATATTCAGCATACGTTTATTTATAATTTAAATTCCTTTTAAATCTACATTTCCCCAGATGAAAATTCTGTATTGAAACTACTTTGTTGTGTTATGATTTTCTTCCTTTACCTGAGTGGATAATGATGTTCTGCTATGTTAGAGGAAGTTTTAGGTACATGACTGGAAAGTTTAGGGAGAGTAAAAATAATAGTAGTAGTCGTAGTGTTTGCGTACCTCCTGTATGTCTGACACTTTATATGATTTCTTCTAAATTTTACAAGAAATTGAGTGTTATTATTATTGTCTTGTTTTAGTGTTGAGGAAACAAACATGCAAAGGTTCAGCTAATTGTTCAAGTTTGCACAGCTTGTGAATGGCAGAGCTCTGATTCCAAACCCAACCTTTATAATTCCAGAGCCACCTCCCACCCCTTCAGTTGGTATTGGCCTTGAAATAAGGCCAGTCTTGGTTTGAATCTATATGCTTATACTCATAAATTCTGTACATGTAAATTGTTTAGCTTTCTGAGCTTGGGCTTCCTAATCTGTAAGTGGGCTTAATAACAATGATCTTTAAGGGTTGTTTTATAGACAAAAAATCAGCATATGTAGACTGCCTAACATAAATAACTTCTCAAAATGTGGTCTCTATGTTCATGGTTATGTTTTGACCTATGAAGTTAATAAAGGTCCATAACCTGCTGACTTTTAAAACTGGAAGGAAATTGATGTATTTTCTGCAGAGATTTCCATCACAGATTCTGGATGGTCTTTTAGTATCACTGAGCACACTGGAACTCTCACTGGAGCTAATTGATAACATAAAAGATTTAAATATATATATATATATATGTATATATATATATGTATATATACATACATATATATACATATATATATACAGTTAAAAATTAAAGTGACTTCTGACTTTTGTTCAGAATTGTGTGCTTTTTTTGAGACTAATAATGCTTTTTTATTATGCTTATTTGCCTAATAAAATACCTGCCTGGATTTTCACTAAGTGATTTAAAATAAATATTTTTAGAGAAAAGAATAGTCATGATCCCAGGTCTGGTAGATGAAGGATAATTTCCTATGATTTTCTGAGCAAAAACAGGAGAAAAAACATTGACCTAAATATGAGAGAAATACAAAGATGATAGTTTAACCAGTGACCCCTAGCAAGTAAATACTTTCACTCTTGTTCCCTTTCTCTTTCTGCAGTCCAAGTTTTTTAATGTTAATCTTGAACCTGGGAAATGAGTTATAGGTTGCTTTAGCAAATTTGCTCATAAAAAGTCTGACATTTCAATTGCATCCTGAACACATTCCTGTTTAAGGCCACAGAAAGTTTTATTTTATCTTTGGAGGAAGTCCATTTTTCCACATTCTATTATTTCAGTGACAGATGTTTCTAGCCAACCCAGTGAGTCATCACATGTTTTTTTATATTTGACTTTCATCACAATGTGCATATTCTAAAGCAATCCTTTATAATGGCAGCCTTGAGCCAGCATACTTTTAGTGGACGAGCTGCCCTTTGAAACCATGTGGCCTTCCATTAAAAAGCCAGCTAAAACAATAAGAAAATACTATCGTTTTAAGTAGGTTTTCTGGGAAGGCAAGTCTTTTTTCCCTGAATTTACTGGCATTTTTATACTGTTATGTCATGTGGTAGAACATGAGGCTAGTCAGATATGTCTACTTCCAGGGATAATTTCTTATTTTTATAGCATTTAGCTGAGTTTACCAGTATGCCTAATGGAAACTAACCACTAGCTCAATTTTTCTATGTTTAGGGATGGGAATCCAATATGTAGGTTTCTTCAGTGAGAGGGTTTCTTTCCTTGTAATTATATAATTTAGCTCCTTGAACAACAACTTTCACCTGTGCATGGGTTCCTCATCTTCTCCCCCTGCCTCTTTCTTAGTGGTAAGCAATATTTTAATTTTACGTTTATCTGTTCCCAGCTTTTAAAAATAATTTTATCATATATATATAATTATGCCTAACAATATAACAATTAATTTTTCTTTTTTTAATGAGTCATAGGTAGTGTCTCCCATGATTTGCATTTTTAACTCAGTATGATATTTCTAAAATTCATCTAAGTCATTTGTACGTGAGACCCATTCATTTTTACCACCGTGTAGTACTCCATGGTGATTATACAAAATTTATTTGCTTCTTTTTCCTATGGATGGGCTTTTGCCACCTAAGCATTTGGAGCATTCTTGTACCCTTCTTATGGTGAACATATTCAGGAGTTTCCTTAGGATAGGCATTTCCTGGGCCATGTATATACATGTCTTCACAGCTACAAAATGGAAAATGAGATGTTTTCCAAAGCGGTTGTACTGATTATAACCTCCACGAGTACCTGTGTTTTTGTTGCTCCATGTCCTTATCAGCACTGTCAAGTTTCTAAGTATTTGTCAATCTAATGAACGTAAAACTGTATCTCATTGTCATCTTGACTCACATTTCTTAGTGTACTAATGAGATTGAATGTCTTTTCATATGTCAGCCATATCTATTTCCTCTTCTGTATAAAGCTTTTTTCATGTCCTTTGTGCATTTTTCTGTTGTGCAACCTATTATCTAATTTTCATGTGTTGAATAATATTTCCATTTCTTAATGATCTTCAATGCTATTTCTATCATATATCATAATTATTGTTTCTGGACTCTGTTTGAACTATTTGGGAATTCCTATACCAAAATTAACTATATTAATTATTATAGTTTTATAAGCTTTTATTTCTGATAGACAGAGCCACATTTTATTCATTTTTTTAATTTTGAAATGTTTTGAGTATACTTTTGCCCTTTGCTTTTCCAAATAAATTTTCAAATAATTTTGTCAAATTTCACATAAATGCTATTGGGATTTTTATTGAAATTATATTGCATACTCAGATCAAATTATGGAGAATGGAAAAATGATTCTACCTCTCTAATAAAATAAAATATCTATTTGTTAAGGTCTCAATATATTTAAATAAAACTACATAACTTTCTTTCACATCTTTATTGGAGTATAATTGCTTTACAATGTTGTGTTAGTTTTTGCTGTACAACAAAATGAATCAGCTATATGCATACATATATCCCCATATCCCCTCCCTCTTGAGCCTCCCTCCCACCCTCCCTATCCCACCCCTCTAGGTCATCACAAAGCATTGAGTTGATCTCTCTGTGCTATGCAGCAGTTTCTCACTAGCCACCCATTTTACATTTGGTAGTGTATATATATCAATGCTACTTTCTCAATTCATCCCAGCTTCCCCTTCTCCTGCTGTGTTCTCAAGTCCTTTCTCTATGTCTGTGTCTTTATTCCTGTCCTGTCACTAGGTTGATCAGTACCATATAACTTTCTTGATATAGGTGATGCTTATCTTTTATTAGATGAATTCTTTGATATATTTCAATATTTGTTTATTATAAAGGCTATATATTTTTAAAAATTTCTGTTTGTTGCTGCATTTAGAAATGTAATTGAGTTTTGTATATCCATCCTATGTCCAGCCATGTTTCTAAATTATCTTTACTATTTTACTAATTTGTAGATTTTTGTGGGGTTTTATGTACATAATCATATAATCTGCAAATTAAAAGTTTACTTAGTTTCCAATTGTTTTTTTCCAATGTTTATGCTTTTAGTTTGAGGATTTAACTTATCTTCATGGATGGGTGTTTAGCATATATATATATATATATATATATATATATATATATATATATCATGTTTTTCATCAGTTTAGCATATTTGCAGTTTTTATATTTTCAAATACTGCCTCTTTTTTCTCTCTTCTCTTCTTAAGAAACCTCAGTTAGATATACGTACCCCATTCTCATCCTAGCCTTCATATCTCTTAAAGTTTATTTAGATTTGCCATTTTCCCACTCTGTATATGATACATTCTGTATAATTTCTGTTTTTTTTTAAACATTGTTTCAATTAATCCTCCCAAGAATCCTGCTCAGTATTTATTCAATAGTCCATTCTTTAACCCGTTGATTTAAAATGCCACCTTTAACATAAACTGAATTTCCATATATACATCAGTTCTGTTTTTAGCTCTCTATTCTGCTCCATTTATGTGTCAACTATTTCTGCCTCAATACCAAAGCCTTTGTTATGAGTGTTTTATTGTATATTTTTCTATTTGATATCATTACACTTTTTTTAAAAAAAACATCTTTTTTTCTTTAAGTAGATCTTCCCCATATGAAACCTATGTTTTAATTTTATTTAGTTTGTTGTCTAGGGAACAAATATGCTTGGTGCTATATGCAAAAGACACAAGGAGGTAAACAATGAGTAAATAAGTCTCTCCTATAACCTATCATTTAGTTCTGTCTCAAGAAGTGACTGATGTTACCAGCTTCTTACCTGCCCTTCTAGAAATAGTCCATACATATGAAGTTTAAAATAAGTTTATTAAGAATTCAATTAATAAACAAATAATTCAATACAAATTTGATTAATATTGAGTTGAATTTATAGATTAATTTGAGGTAAAATTGACATCTATACCGTAACAATACTTCTCAACTGCTAGAATGTCTTTCCACTTCTTTTGTTCTTCTTTTGTGTCCTTCGATAAACTTTTACAGTTTTATTTATATCTTACATATTTCTGGTAATATTTATATCTAGGTATACTATTATTTTTGTATGTGTGGCAATAATGAATAGAATCCTGGTGAATTGATTTTATATCTTTCTTATAAGTCTAGTTATTTCTGACAATTTTTCAATTGACTTTCTTGCATTTTCTATTCAGATGATCATATTGTTTACAAATAATGACAGTTGAGTCCTTCCTTTCAGTCTCTATACTATTTTATTGATTTAGTAAGGCTTTTAGTATACTTTAGAATGATAGCAGAGGTAGAAGATAACGCCCTGTTTTCCCTGTCTTTGTGGAAATACTACTCTTACATCAGTAAATATCATGTTTGCTGTGTGCTGTCAGAAGTTAAGTTTCTATTCCATCTACTAAGGTTTTTTTTTTCTTTTTACCTTTTGACCCACTTAATCCATTTCTCTCACTCCCACCCCACACTTCTGGCAACCACCAATTTGTTGTCTGTATCTATGAGTTTTTGTTTGTTTAGATTTCATATATAAGAGAGATTATACAATGTTTATCTTTCTCTCTGTAATTTCTGATATATCTTCTGTTCTATATCCTCTATTTCACTAAATGGTTCAACTATTTCTAAACTGATATTTAGGATATCTACTGAATTTTTTAATTCAAAATTTTGTTTTTTATGCCACTAAATATACTATTTTTGAGTAATTCTATCTGTTCTTATGATCTCTTATTGCATGCTCATCTTCGAGCCCTTTATTTCTGTAATACTTGCACAATAGCTGTTTGATATCCTGGACCTGACAATTCCAATATCTTTGATCCTTGAAGAAATAAGAATATCATTTTATATTGCTGTTGGCTCTCTCATGTATTGGGTCTCATGTTTTTTTTGGTGCTTGTTGATGTTTGCAAACTTATTGCTTGGACCTCATTTGTGGAAGATCATTATGCTAATTGGGATAACTTTTCTCTAAATAGGTTTTGCCCCAGCTTTGTCAATAGCCGAGGAACATCCCCAATATGGGTCTTTTTCCACCTCCCTCCCCACTGTGACTCAGTATGGGATTCTCAGGCTCAGATATTTTACAACCTGCTTCTGAAGGCTCAGTTTTCATCTTCCTTAACTGAGTTACTGCTGGCCTCTGCCTTAAATAGAACACTTCTTCCCTCACTGTTCACTGCTCAGTCCCAGCTACTTGATCTGATTCCAGATACATTAGAAAAATAAATCTTGTGTGATCAAATGAGGAGAAGGATTGGGGGTGAAATTCCTTACTTCTTTTGAAACTATGTAGACATATATTTTCTGCCATAAGACTGTATCTCTATTCAGACATACTACTGAACACAAAAGATCTACATGAGAATTATTTGAGCAAGTTTCGATGGTTTTTCCACATTTCAATGAATACAGGTTTGTTTAGAAAATTATATTACAGTATAATAATAATAATTAGAATTTATTGAATGCTTCCTCTATGCCAGACACTATCTTACACACTTTTCATTATAGTTAATTTCTCCAGCAAACTTATAAAAGAAGTGCAATTATTATCATTCCAACTTTAACAAAATGTGGAAAATGATACACAATAACATTAAATATCTTGCCCAAAGGACATCTGTAGTAAGTGGGGTGAAGTGAAACCATTGTTTCAACCTGGGTAATCTGACTCCAGAGCCAGCTTTTTAAAAACATTGTTATACATTTCCTAAGAAACAAGTCAAAGTAGTCAAACATCTTGGGATTCTCCAGAGAGGGAAGTGCCAGTGTAGAGCTCATGAGCATCCTCAAACCCCAGGAGGTGTGTATGGGCTTTTCAGAAGGGCTCACACTCAGGGCTCTGTCCATGGTAGCCTCAAATGGTGGATATGAGTTTCTGGAGCCCTTCAAGATTCCACCTGGTGGACAAAGGCTCCTCTTCCATGCCCAGTGGTAACCCCAGTCTCTCTCAAGGGTTCACTTGGAGGCTCTCTCACAAGCTTGTGTAAGGTTCACAAAGCAAAATGGTGTGTGCAACCACTTACCAAACAGTAAAACTGCAGGAGTACAGCAGGGAACATCTTCCTTTTCCCCCTATACCTCTACTTTTGAAAATTAAGAATATGGATGGATTTATATATTACTAGTTTTAGAACAGCATATTAGTTTGCTAGAACTGTCATAACACAGTGCTATAAACTCGATGGCTTAAACTACATAAATTTATTGTCTCTCAGTTTTGGAAGCCAAAAGTCTAAGATCAAGATGTTGGCAGGACTGGTGACACCTAAGGACTGTGCGGGGAGAGAATGTGTTCCATGTCTCTCTCCCGGCTTCTGATGCTTTGCTGGCAATTTTTGGCCTGACTTGGCTTGTAGATCATCACCGAATCTCTGCCTCCACCTTCACATGGAATTCTCTCTGTATGCATATGTGTGTCCAAATTTCTCCTTTTCATGACTCTAGTTACAGTGAATTAGGGGCTGACTCTACTCCAATATGAACTCAACTCAATTAATTATATCTGCAGTAATGTTATTTCTATATAAGGTCACATTCTAAGCTATGGGGGTTAGGACTTTAATATGAAGTTTTAGGGAACACAATTCAACCCATTACAGTCGATATCCTTCCTTTCTTAAGTGTTTCTCCCCTGCCTCAGACATGATAATAATTAATAATAATAATAACTATAACAATAACTTACATTTAAAAAATACCTATTATGTAATAAGCACTCTTGTAAGTGTGTTACATATGGTGACCAATTAACTGTTACCGCCATTGAGGTAGGCGCTATCGTTATGCTCAGCTGACAAAGGAGAAAACTAAGGCACAGAGAGGTTAAGAAGTTTGACCAAGGTCATAGAACAAGAAAGGCTCATACCTGACATTGGCTCCTGGTGCTCGCTCTTCATCACTGTACAAGACCACCTTTGTGCATCTCTCCCTCCATGTATAACACTCAGCTTTCGGAAGAAAAGGAGCTGTGGCTATGGCTGGCATACCATTACTGTCTTTAATTGTGGGCCTTGATAACAATCTCTTTTATGGGCCATAAGTGTTGCTGATCTAAATTTTTTTGGAATGCAAGAGTTTTTTGAAATGAATCTTATTATGTTTCAATACTATCTGAAAATTATGTGACTTTGGTAGCTGCTTTTTGACTTTTGTATTTCGATTTAGTGATGCATTTCCCTTTAGTACACAATACTCTTTAATCTTGGTTTAGGATTTTTCTTCCTAGTCTACTTTCCATTTATACTCATGTAAGGAATGCTTAAATTAAAAATCAGGACTCTATTCTCTACTTGCCCCCAAAATACGCAATTTTCTGAAATAAAAACTGTGTAAATAAACATATTTAAACCAGAAGTCTCATAAAAACATCTTAAGTTATTGATATTGTCCTCTGTTTTGAAATACAGTGAAGAAGGAAACTGTGAAATGAATTAGCTTTTTAACAGGTGCAAGTAATTGAAGCTGGAGACTGATGAAAAAAGAACTGCTCACTGTAACACTTAGGTGGAAAAATATTCATTTGAAGCAGAACTGTCCTTCTGAATTCTAGCCCAAATGTGATATATATTTCAGCATGTGACTTTTATTTAATATATTTTCCTATAATTTGATCTTAAGACCACAAGACATATTGAAAACATTTATCATAAAATTGAAAACATTTTGCAAGTCTTAAATTACTATTGAATTTTAAAGATAAAATCTAATCATTTTATGAGAAGAAATTTAAAACTAGGGTATAGCTATTTACTTTGCTAGAGTGACTTGACCCAACCATTATTTGTATGGAAATAAAAGTAAATTTTTCTAAGGAAATATTCTAAATACTTTTTTTTTTTTTTTGGCTGCTTTGGGTCTTCATTGCTGCGCTCGGGCTTTCTCAAGTTGCAGCGAGCGGGGGCTACTCTTTGTTGTGGTACATGGGCTTCTCATTGCGGTGGCTTCTCTTGTTTCAGAGCACCGGTTCTAGGCGCACAGGCTTCAGTAGTTGTGGCTCGTGCGCTCTAGAGCACAGGCTCAGTAGTTGTGGTGCACGGGCTTAGTTGCTCTGTGGCATGTGACATCTTCCCGGACCAGGGCTTGAACCCGTGTCCCCTATCTTGGCAGGGAGATTCTTAACCACTGTGCCACCAGGGAAGCCCTCTAAATACATTTAAAAATTTTTGACTAAGTATGTGATTTCAAGTGAGGGAATAATTCAATGTCTAAATAACTATAAATTTCAGCTGCCATTTCATATTTAACACGAACATAAATACTCATACCATATTTTCTAGATCAAAAAGTTTATAAATGCTGACATATTTATCCTCAGCATAAATATTAGGGTCAACTAGTGCATCCCTAGAATTATTGTAATCTTGGTTTAACTACTTTTTGTTTTCTACATAATTAAAGAGATTTAATACATTTAAAAATATTAGTGTATATGTTTTGGACACACAAAGCATAAAGGTGGAATCTTATGACTTTGACAGCTGAAAGGGAGTTGGGATAGAGCTGTATAGGAGTAGAGTTCTTTTGTCTGTGATTGACATCAAGCTGGTATAAATTCAAATAAGAGTGTCAAAACTTTAGGATGTTGTGTCATTCCCATAGTAACCACAAAGAAAATAGCTAGAGAATATACAGAAAAAGGAAATGAGAAGAGAATTCTAAAATTTCATGATAAAAAATCGAATAAACACTAATAAGACAGTAATGCCAGAAAAGAGGGGCAAAAATATCTGTAACGTATATAGAAAACAAATAGCAAAATACAGAAATAATTACTTTCCAAAACAATCTTGGAAAAGGATAAAGTAAGAGGACTCAAACTTCCTGATTTCAAAATTTACTGCAAAGCTACAGTAGTCACAATGGTGTGATAATGGCATGAGGAAAGATATATAGCACAATAGAATAGAATAGAGAGAACAGAAATAAACCTTTGCATGTGTGGTCAAATGTTTTTTGACAAGGCTGTCAAGACCAATCAGTGAGGAAAGGGCAATCTTTTCAACAAACAGTGTTGAGAAAACTGGATATCCACATGTAAAAGAATGAAGACCAACAAAATAACAATCCCATTAAAAAATTTACAAAGAATTTAAATAGACATTTTTCCAAAGAAGGTGTATAAATGGCTCTATACACATTTGAAAAGATGCTCAACATCACTAATGGTTAGGAAAGTGAAAATCAAACCCACAATAAAATCACCTCACACCGAATAGAATGGCTACTATTAAAAAAAACAAAACAGAAAATAACAAGTGTGGATGATGAAGGATGTGGAAAAATTGGAACTCTTGACACTACTGGTAGGGATGTAAAATGGTGTGTCTGTTATGGAAAACAGTATGGTGGTTCCTGAAAAAATTAAACATAGAATTACTGTATAATCCAGATATTCCACTGTTAAATATATATACTCAAAGGAATTGAAAGCAAGGACGTAAACATATATTTTTATACCCATGTTGACAACATTATTTACAATAGCCAAAGAGGTGGAAGCAGCCCAAGCATCCATTGATGGATGAATTGATAAACAAAATGTGGTGTAGGAATAAAATGGAATATTCAACCTTAAAAAGGAGTGAAATTCTGATACATGCTACAACATAGACGAATCTTGAAAGTACTATGATAAGAGAAATAAACCAGACACAAAAATAGAAATACAGTACAATTCCACTTATTTGTGGTACCTAGAGTGGTCAAAGTCATAGAGACAGAAAGTAGAATAATGGTTTCTAACAGGTGAGGCAAAAGGGGATGAAGTGTTGTTGTTTAATGGGTATAGAGTTTCAGTATGCAGTGATGAAAAAGCTCTGGATATGGAGAGTAATGGTGGTTGCACAACAAAGTGAATGTACTTAATGCCAATGAATCGTACTATGAAAAATGGTTAACTAATCAATTTTATGTTATGTACATTTTACCCCAGTTAAAAAAGATAATATTGTTTAAAATTTCAAAAATAGTAAATGCTTGTTAAGATTTCCCAACAATACAGAGGTGCCTAAAGTGAAAAGAGAAAGCCCTACTTCTCTTGCTCTCACTCCTCCAACGATTCTTTACTTTTGAAATGATAAGAAGTAAACCAATTTTATAATATTAGCCTAGATTTCTTAAGAATACAGGCAATGTGTAGGAAGTGCTAGTAAAAATTAACAAAAATATGGGATTTATAAAGAGGAAGATAAAAGTATCCATGACAAAAGAGCAATTAGTTACATGGGATCATAAGTGTTTATCCAAATATAGGGCTCAGGCAGAACTTGAGTTCTTTCTAACATGGTTAATAATATCTGGAGCACAGATGGGACGACTTGGCTCCTAACCCATGTAAAATGTGATGTGTGTCTATAAGATAATCCCTTATGGCTACGGAAAAGAATATCTCTATTTTATATAGAACTTATTTTCACATTTAATAGTTCCTTCATTGTGAATTTTAACCTTAGAAATTTACTCCGTGACAACGCTTAGTTGAATAGATTTTCACCATAGGTTTGTTGACTCACATATGTAGTTCACCAGGATAAGCATTGCATTCAAAAGCCAGTGTGCTCTTAATGACTATAATTCTCATCCTCGAGTCAGCCAAACTTCATCCTTATTATCCAGAGAAAGTGGTTTCTTCTTCTTGCGTTTTTCTGGGCATATTGTTACACCTCTCTGTTGTCCTAACTTGGTATTTCCTCTCTTGCCCCTAACTCTAAATAGTCTATCCCATCTAAGGCAGAATTTTCCTCTGTGAAGATGTCTCCATCTACTACAAGGGATGTGCATACCCTTTATCATAGTACTTGGGCCTATGGCCATTGAAATATCTATTTCTTGTAACTTTGCTTGTTGCTTAGACACTTCATGTGGGTAAACCTTGTTGCCTCTATAGACTGTCCAGACACACACATAACAGGACATTATTCCACACTGGATAATACATAATACATAATCAACAAGTACATGATGGTGGTCTATGGTATTAATAGACATTCTTTAATAATGTTACCTACCACTTTCATATCTGCCTATTATAATAAAAAAACTTATCCAAATCATTATTTGCATATGTTATATAGTCTCTTAGACATGTTCTCTCAATTTCCCTAAACTCTACCCATAAAAGTGTATTCACTAAACTGATTTTTCTACTCCTGTAATTGATTTGAGATTGTTAATCCATGCTAAGATTCTATTTTCCAGGATGTAATGTTTTTAGAAAATGTAAAATATTATTATCCTTCTCATTTTACATATTCAGGAGTTTGGGAAAATGCAATATTTTATCGCATTTACATTTCTTAAAGTAATTCTTGATGTTTTGAATGATCTGGGCTGGCCAGCATTTTGAGTTAAAGTTGATGTGTTTTACACAAATAAAGTGTTTGTTACTTTATAATTTGTTTCCCTATACATTTGACATGATGAAACACATCAAAAATTTATTTTAAAATTATGAAGATTGGCATTGATTCAATTCCTGTTTATATTCTGAATGTGAGGCCAGTATCAACCCTTGTCTACAACTGTAGGTGAGGCCAGTGATAAATCTTGTCTACAAATGAGATCAGCATTAATGCTTACCTATGACTGTAAATAAGCCAGCAGTCAAACTTGACGTCACCTGGAACATATGGAGTTTTGTGGTAGAAGCTGATGTTTGTCTTCCTCGGTAGTTCTCAAAGTGTGGTCCCCAGAGCAGCCACAGCAACATCACCTGGGAAGTAGTTAGAAATGCAGGTTCTCTGGTTCCATATCAGACCTTCTGAAGCAGAAACTCTGGGGATTAAGGCCCAAGATCTGTATTTTAATCAGTACTCCAGATGACTATGATGAAGCAAATGGTGTCCGAACAACTGACCTGCCCAACATTTACTGCTAATGTAATTCCTACTTTGTTCAGTAGCAACAGGCTCAGGCCTTTCCTCCAGGCATTGAGACAAGTCCTGACTGGTCTAAGCCAGTCTTGTGCATGCTACTTATCTTTGTCAGGATTGTCGTAGGGGACTAACTACTTTTAGCCAATGCATTATAAAATAAGCTGACTGTTCTCTTGTGGAAAAGACTCTATTCCCTGATAAAAGCGAGAGTCAGCCCTGTGAAGAAAAAGCTATTTTAATCACCAACACATCACCTACCCCCTGCTTTCTGCATGAATATAGTTGTGTCTGGGATAGCAGCTGCCTAATTGCAGCTAAAAAGGGAAGGCTAAGAGAAATGCAGAAGTACCAACTCAGTGGCCTGATACTGTAGAGCCCCTAAGAAACCTGGAAACCACCTGTCCCAGAGTTCGTGGTAGATAAGATATACTCTCCTTATGGTTTAAGCCACAGAGAGTCAGATGTTCCTTCATTTTCAGTCAACAAATCTTAACTGATAAAAACTGTGAATGCTGACATTTTGGCAGACATCATACCAATGGCAGCAGTTTCTAAAGGGATTGCCAGCTGAATTTAGTTTTAGATCTCTTATGGCTCATAAATCATTATGAAGAAAGCATCCGGATTTGGAGATTAATTTTAATATTCAATCCCCACCTTTTCTAACTGTGCTTCAGATTATACAAATTTTAGGGCTGCGGCAGAGCAGTACATTTGTGAAAGCAGTAGGAGAATGGAGGAGAGAAGCAGGCCCATCTGATGAGTAGATGTAATGCATGACTCTCTTCTGGGATGGAGAATATGGCTGAATTCCAGTGGGCAAGGGAACAAGGGAACTGAGATGAGGTTGAGGAGGGAATAGGTAGGTATTCATGAGGCACTGGAATCTTAAGTGCAGTGGGTTGTAAAGGCAAGTTTTTTTTTTTAAACATCTTTATTGGAGTATAATTGCTTTACAATGGTGTATTAGTTTCTGCTGTATAACAAAGTGAATCAGCTATACATTATATCCCCATATCTCCTCCCTCTTGCATCTCCCTCCCTCCCACCCTCCCTATCCCACCCCTCTAGGTGGTCACAAAGCACCGAGCTGATCTCCCTGTGCTATGCAGCTGCTCCCCACTAGCTATTTTACATTTGGTAGTGTATATATGTCAGTGTTACTCTCTCACTTTGTCCCAACTTCCCCTTCCCCTTCCCCGTGTCCTCAAGTCCATTTTCTATGTCTGTGTCTTTATTCCTGTCCTGTCCCTAGATTCATCAGAACCTGTTTTTGTTTTTGTTTTTGTTTTTAATTCCATACATATGGGTTAGCATCAGTATTTGTTTTTCTCTTTCTGACTTACTTCACTCTGCATGACAGACTCTAGGTCCATCCACCTCACTACAAATAACTCAGCTTCATTTCTTCTTATGGCTGAGTAATACTCCATTGTATATATGTGCCACATCTTCTTTATCCATATGTCTGTCGATGGACATTTAGGTCATTTCCATGTCCTGGCTATTGTAAATAGTGCGGCAATGAACATTGTGGTACATGACTCTTTTTGAATTATGGTTTTCTCAGGGTACATGCCCAGTAGTGGGATTCCTGGGTCATATGGTAGTTCTATTTTTAGTTTTTTAAGGAACCTCCATACTGTTCTCCATAGTGGCTGTATCAATTTACATTCTCACCAACAGTGCCAGAAGGTTCTCTTTTCTCCACACCCTCTCCAGCATTTACTGTTTCTAGATATTTTGATGATGGCCATTCTGACTGGTGTGAGGTGATACCTCATTGTAGTTTCAATTTGTATTCTCTAATGATTAGTGATGTTGAGCATCCTTTCATTTGTTTTTTGGCAATCTATATGTCTTCTTTGGAGAAATGTCTATTTAGGTCTTCTGCCCACTTTTGGATTGGGTTGTTTGTTTTTTTTTATACTGAGCTGTATGAGTTGTTTGTGTATTTTGGAGGTTAATCCTTTGTCAGTTAGAAAGCCCAGAGATAAACCCACGCACATATGGTCATCTTATCTTTAATAAAGGAGGCAAGAATATACAATGGAGAAAAGACAGCCTCTTCAATAAGTAGTGATGGGAAAACTGGACAGCTACATGTAAAAGAATGAAATTACAACACTCCCTAACACCATACACAAAAATAAACTCAAAATAGGTTAAAGACCTAAATGTAAGGCCAGACACTATAAAACTCTTAGAGGAAAACATAGGAAGAACACTCTTTGACATAAATCACAGCAAGATCCTTTTTGACCCACCTCTTAGAGAAATGGCAATAAAAGCAAAAGTAAAGAAATGGGACTTAAAGCAACTTAAAAGCTTTTGCACAGCAAAGGAACTCATAAACAAGAGGAAAAGACAACCCACAGAATGGGAGAAAATATTTACAAATAAAGGCAGGTTTTTAAGCAGGGAAGTAACATGTGTATTATGGGAGAAGAGAGAAAAAATTATTGGCTCTGTCTCAAGAGATTGAAAAGGGCAAATTTTATTGTTTTATTTTATACTAATGAGTATTTTATCTAATGAGGTAATTATTTCAGGGGTCCCCAAGACCCCCCATATATTCAGTGATTTGCTAAAATAACTCAGGTTCTCAGCACCGAGTCATGTTTTACTTAAGATTTATTACATTCACACAGCAAACATACACAGCTGAATCTGTAAGGGAAAGAACAATACAGGAGGGATCTGGATAAATATGCATTCACCCTTCTCTGCTCTCTCCTTCCTGTAAGTGGTCACACAGAGCACATTCTCCCTCTGGCAGCAAAATGCAGCCACACATGTGTGATGTTTCTGCCCAGGAAAACCCATTGGAAGGTGGTCACATAGGCATTCTCTGTCTAGCAACTAGAAAAATTCCAGACTCCCAGCAGATATTAAACATAAGTCACATTGTATGTACAAACTGTCTAGGCACAATGAAACACCCCTATCAGTTAGGGAAAGTGTCAGAAGCTTAGAGCCAACCTTGAAAGCAGAATCTCCTAAAGATAGCAGCTTAAGACCTGCTATGTCAACTATTTTCTGCACAGTACATTGTCATTTACATAATAAAATTAGGCAGGGTCATTCTCATTCATTACATATTTAATTGGTCAAAGTATTTCAAGTTTATTTTGTAATGATTTCAGGTTGATGCTGTATATGACTTGTTTAGTAACCGAAGTATGACTTATATAGTAAACAAGAAAAAAATTGACAAAATTTTAACATTTCTATCAGACACTAGAAAAGCACAATAAAATTAGAATCATATATTTAACTTTACTGAGTGACATTCGTTTTGCTATTTTTAAAACATGATTTTAGCCCGTATCAGCACAAAGGGTAATGGTCATGGTATTTGGGTGGGAAATTGTATTTAAGAAGAGGCTGATGGAAAATAAGGAGTTAACATGAAAGGTGGATGTAATTAACTGTCAGACTTGGGGAAAGTGCTAGAGAGGAAGGGAGCTGGTGATATGGATGGAAGCCAATAATGTACATTTAAATTTGGAACTTTGTAAAGCAAAGCTGGTTATATGGATACTATAAAGTGGAGAAGGACTCCTTCTCACTTTTAAGTTGGAAGGGGGACTATGTCTCCTTTTCTTTATGTTCCTTGGGTTTGCTCAATTTGGAGAAGTAATAGATATATCTAAGAAGCTGAGAATAGATTTTACTAAGTGGTTACAAAATTAAATTAATGTAACCTGCTTTCCAGATTACATCCTTCTATACATCAACACAGTAATCATATATAGCTAGATCTGTAAGGGAAAAAACAATACAGGAGCAGTCTGGATAAATATGCATTCACCTTTCTCTGCTCTCTCCTTCCCGCAAGTGGTCACAAAGAGTACTTTCTCCCTCCGGCAGCAAAATGCAGCCACACATATGTGATGTTTCTACCCAGGGAAGCCCATTGGAAGCCGGTCACATAGGCATTCTCTGAATTATTACATTCTTTCTATAATTTCTAGCCAAGGCCCAGGTTTTGGATCACAGACACTTCAAAGGAAAATAGCTTTTCTCTGTATTCAGTGGAAGGAAAAGGTATTACTGTCAGGCACCAAGTATGAGATTATGGTACAAAGACAAACTCTAACTCCCTGGGTGAACTGGGCAATGTAGTAGCATGCCCTAAACCCATGATATTTTTTAATGTATCTTTACATATTGAATCATGGAAAGAGTCTGAACAAGCTCTCAGTCCTTCAATGAAAATATTCAGCCTAAGCTCTAATTGTGATCCTGGAATGTATGAACACAAGTTAAAGAGACATACCATTGTCTACATGGTACCTACTCAAATGGCGACTAATAGTTAAGCACAGTTTTGCTGTCGCTTCACATTTACCTCCAGCATATTCAACATCATCATGGGGAGAAAAAAAGCCATTATCTCAGTTAACTATTTGAAATCTAGTTAAAACCATACATTTTTATAAAAGGTAAAAACTACCGTTATGAAATTGCTTTCTCTGCCATCTTTATAGGATGCTGTGCATCAGTAGAGGAGGGCAGCCTACAAAGAACTAAGAGTGATAGAGACTTACAGCTGTGGTGCCTACAATGTGCTAGGGCCTGTGGTAGTTTTTTTATTTTTATTTTTTTATTTTTGCAGTATGCGGGCTCTCACTGTGTGGCCTCTCCTGTTGCAGAGCACAGGCTCCGGATGCGCAGGCTCAGCGGCCATGGCTCACGGGCCCAGCCACTCAGCGGCATGTGGGATCCTCCTGGACCGGGGCACGAACCCGTGTCCCCTGCATCGGCAGTCGGACTCTCAACCACTGCGCCGCCAGGGAAGCCCTGGTAGTTATTTTTATATGTAACCCACTTTAGTCCTCACCATGACTCTAGGAAATAGTGCATAGTCTTATTTTCTTATTCAGAAAAAATTAGACCTAAAGTGGTTGAAGTAATTATCTCAAGTTCATATGGCTTTAAGTGGAAGAACTGGAACTGAGTCATTATCTCTCCTGGTCCATAATTTAAGCTTTTGTTTACTACAATGGCTAAGTACAGAGACCTGACACTTATATGAGTGAAACAGAATTTTTATTCAATAAAACATGAATATGAAGGTTAAAATTACTCTTCAGAATAAGAAAGAAATAAAAGACATTTTAAATCTCAGAAAATTTGCCATTTTGGAAGTCTTGAAGTATTCTGTGCTATTTTTCCACACTCTATCACATTTTTCTTTCCTTTACTACCTTATCATTCCCTTGATATTCATATATGAGACAACAAATAATCCAGCACTGTTTTACTATCATTTCACATTCAATAATTTTATGGAGAGAAGAGAATTATGTTCTCGTTTTACTTCATTCAAAGCTAAGTACTAGATCAACAGTATAATCAAAACTAAGAAGAAAATATGTTTTCTTGATTAAAAATAAAACAAAAGAAAGCAACCAGATTTTCCAAGAATGTACAAAGGTACACAGTTTTGGAGATTCCACTATTTTCTTTGGAGTGAACTTTCTGTCCTGATCTTCCAACCAAGATGTCATTATCTCTCATGGCATTATCTTTCTCACAATAGCATGATGGTCCAATGGGAAATGAATGTGATGAACTTTCTCAACTTTTGAAAACTAAAAATATCAATATAACTCAATATTTGAGTCCATAGAAAGATTTTTTTAAATGTAAATATAGAAAAAGGCTAAAAATATAACTTTGCTGTTAAAAAAGAAATGCTTCAAGAAATAAGATGATGTCTTCTGAGAGGCCTACTAATAGCACCCTAATGTAAGGGGTCATATTTGGGATTTCAATTTTCACTGAAAGACCAACACAGCTGATTTTGATTCTGTTCTTGTCTCTAAAGGGTGATCTCTTCAGTTTCTCTTTCTGTTTCTCTCTCTCTCACACTTTTAAAAGCTATTTATTTGACAATATTAATCAAATCCTATACTAAGAAGACTTAGATTTCTATTACATATCCTCCCCCAAAACCCCCTAAGTTCTTAATTACCCTCCCTGATCTCATGTTTTATTTTAAATTAAATTAATTTCCTTAGAACTGAAAAATGTCAGTGGTCTCTCTGATATTAAAGTGCTCTTAATAACTGAGACCGTCAGTAGAATGAGGTGTGAGTGAGACAGTGAGAAACTGAATCCAGCACCCTAAGACAGGGCTTCAGTCCTTCAGCACACCAAATAATCACCTACATCTTAATTAAAAAATAATATTCAAATTGATACTAGTGGTAGATCTAGAAATCTGCATTTTTTGAGTAGCACTGATAAAGTCTGATGTACGTGATTTGCCAAGTCTAATGTATATGATTGGGTTATACTTTGAGAAATATTGTGTTAGAGAAATGAGCTATCAAAAGTTAGAGAAGAGGTTTAACCCAGACAGAGAGACTTAAAATTCTACTAAATCATTGTTGCTTGAGCAGGGCAAACACTTTGAGAAGGGATTATGGGATTCCATAAATGTCCTGATATGTACAAAATCACTTCTACAAGCACCAAGGTCTATTTAATTTACTACGGTCCCAATTCTCCTGCCTGGTAGGGAGATCATCTAGATATGGGATAAGATGAGCCACTAGGTAGGGACAATGATGCTGGGGCTTACAAAGCTATTTGTGGAAGAAAGCAAAGTTGTTGATAACTGAGGGGAAGACCTTCATTAAGCAGCTTTAGTATATGGACCAGTGAAATGCACGATGGGAGAATATGGTGTCAGCTGATAGTCTAAATAAGCAATTAGTTTATTCTACACAAATTTGGTAGAACTTTAGTCTAAATTCTATCCTCAAATGGATTATAGTATTGAGCTTGGATAACGATTTTAAAATTTTAACAGGGCTTTCACCTATTTATTTTAAGGGTCCTGAAAATTAAAATATTAGTTCATGTTTTCAGTTAACTGTTTGATATCTAATAAATATGAAAATAATTTTCTTTTTAAAGGAAAATTATTCCCTGTAGAAATGTAAGATGGGATCTCCTTAAAATAGTCACTCATGTAGAAATTTTAAAGGATATTACATGTGTGTGTGTGTATATATATATATATATATATATATACAAAATATATACATATAAATAATATATACATATAAATAATATATATGTACATAATTTTGAGTCCTGGTTAATAGAAACCCCTTGGATAAAGAGTAGCTTTTTTCATGGCTTATCTTTGAAATAAAAATATGATAAATCTTTCACAAATTCAGTTGCATTTTTACCTATTTTACCTGAAATATTTCAGGCTTCTCTATACTTTGAAGCACAGATTGACAGGGTCCTTATTATATTTCAAGAATGTCACAAACTGAAAATTGCTAGCAGACAACACGTGTCAAAATCTGATGCCAGACTGTAAAAAAATTCTTATGTAAAATTTCCTTCAAGACCTCCATCCTTCTATTTGCATCTTGCTACTAGCCAAGTTAAAAAAAAAAAGCAAAGTAAACACTACAACGCCAAATAAAAGACGTATGATCAGCCTCTCATCTGTGGGTGTTATTTACATGGTATTTTTTCTTAAGTATAGTAACTAGGATGTTAATATTTAGAGATGAACATCTGCATTTTATTAGGCTTGTTTTTACCTGGAATTTTGTTAGCTCCAAATTTACAAAAAATTTTCTGTGATGGATAGACCTGGCTAGAAAGAGCTCCCAGGCAAATTGATATACACCTCCTAATATATACCTCCTAAAGTAGTATTTTTTAACCTTTTTTAAGACACCTTTATTAAACTATAATTGAAATACAATAAATTGCACATATTGAAAGTGTACAGTTTGATAAATTTTGACATATGCATACACCCATGAAATAAGTATCACAGTCACATTAATAAACATAGTCATCACCCTTAAATTCCTTGTACTCCCTGCCACTGTCCCCAGGCATCCATTGATATACTTTCAGTCATCAGATGTTAGCTTGCATTTTATAGAATTTTATGTAAATGATATCATACAGTACGTGATTTTATTTTCGGCTGGCTTCTTTCACTCAGTATAATTATTTTGAAATGCATTCTTATTGGTGCATGGATCAGTAGCTCATTTTTTATTATTGTTGAGTAGCATTCCAGTGTGTGGATTATACTACAGTATGTTTGTTACTCACCTATTGATGACTATTTGAGTTGCTTTTAGCTACTACACACAAAAAATGCAATGAATATTTGCATGCAAATTTTTGTGTGGATATATTCTTTCATTTTTCATGGGTAAATACCTAGAAGTGGAATGATTGGGTCATATGGTATAAGAAACTGCCAAAATGTTTTCTAAAGTAGTTGTATCATTCTATATTTTCACTATATATATGAGTGTCCCAGATCCTCAACTCCTCCATATTCTCACCAATAATTGGTATAATCAGTCTTTTTTATAACTTTAGCCAACATACTAAGGGTGAAATGATATCTCATCGTGGTTTAAATTTGCATTTCTTTAATGACTAAAAATATTAAACACCATTTCATGTGTTTGGTGGAATGTTTGTTCTTTGGTGAAGTGTTCAGAAAATTTGAAAATTTATTTTTATTAGTTTCTTTACCTTTCTATTAATCATTTGTGTTTATTATATTGCCTAGATATAAGTCTATTGTTGGATATGTTTTGCAAATATTTTCTCCCAGTCTCTGGCTAGTCTTTACATTTTCATAACAGTGTCTTTGGAAGGGCAAAAGTTTTTGTTACTTTTTTTGATGAATCTATAAATTGTGCTTTTTGCATCCTATTATGAAATCTTTGCTAAACTTAAATCACTAATATTTTCTCCTATATTGCCTTCTGGAATTTGCATAGTTTTAGTTCTTATGATGCATTTCAACTAAATATCTGTATGTGGTGTGAAATAAGGGCCAAGGCATTTTGCATATGGCTACACAAGTGTTTCAACATCATTTGGTGAAAACATTATATTATGTTCAATGAATTATGTTGAGATTTCTATTAAAAATAAATTGACCATATTCATGTGGGTGTATTTCTGAATTCTCTAATAGAATTCCCCCTCCCCATATCCTCAAGTCCATTCTCTAGTAGATCTGTGTATTTATTCCTGTCTTACACCTAGGTTCTTCATGACATTTTTTTTCTTAAATTCCATATATATGTGTCAGCATACAGTATTTGTCTTTCTCTTTCTGACTTACCTCATTCTGTATGACAGACTCTAGGTACATCCACCTCATTACAAATAGCTCAATTTCATTTCTTTTTATGGCTGAGTAATATTTCATTGTATATATGTGCCACATCTTCTTTATCCATTCATCCGATGATGGACACTTAGGTTGTTTCCATCTCCAGGCTATTGTAAATAGGGCTGCTATGAACATTTTGGTACATGTCTCTTTTTGAATTATGGTTTTCTCAGGGTATATGCCTAGTAGTGGGATTGCTGGGTCATATTGTAGTTCTATTTTTAGTTTTTTAAGGAACCTCCATACTGTTCTCCATAGTGTCTGTACCAATTCACATTCCCACCAGCAGTGCAAGAGTGTTCCCTTTTCTCCACACCCTCTCCAGCATTTATTGTTTCTAGATTTCTTGATGCTGGCCATTCTGACTGGTGTGAGATGATATCTCATTGTAGTTTTGATTTGCATTTCTCTAATGATTAATGATGTTGAGCATTCTTTCATGTGTTTGTTGGCAGTCTGTATATCTTCTTTGGAGAAATGCCTATTTAAGTCTTCTGCCCATTTTTGGATTGGGTTGTTTGTTTTTTTGCTATTGAGCTGCATGAGCTGTTTATAAATTTTGGAGATTAATCCTTTGTCAGTTGCTTCATTTGCAAATATTTTCTCCCATTCTGAGGGTTGTCTTTTGGTCTTGTTTATGGTTTCCTTTGCTGTGCAAAAGCTTTGAAGTTTCATTAGGTCCCATTTGTTTATCTTTGTTTTTATTTCCATTTCTCTAGGAGGTGGGTCCAAAAGGATCTTGCTGTGATTTATGTCATAGAGTGTACTGCCTATGTTTTCCTCTAAGAGTTTGATAGTTTCTGGCCTTACATTTAGGTCTTTAATCCATTTTGAGCTTATTTTTTGTAAGGTGTTAGGGAATGATCTAATCTCATACTTTTACATGTCCCTGTCCAGTTTTCCCAGCACCACTTATTGAAGAGGCTGTCCTTTCTCCACTGTACATTCCTGCCTCCTTTATCACAGATAAGTTGACCATATGTGCGTGGGTTTATCTCTGGGCTTTCTATCCTGTTCCATTGATCTATCTTTCTGTTTTTGTGCCAGTACCACACTGTCTTGATTACTGTAGCTTTGTAGTATAGTCTGAAGTCAGGGAGCCTGATTCCTCCAGCTCCATTTTTCGTTCTCAAGATTGCTTTGGCTATTCGGGGTCTTTTGTTTTTCCAAACAAATTGTGAAATTTTTTGCTCTAGTTCTGTGAAAAATGCCAGTGGTAGTTTGATAGGGATTGCATTGAATCTGTAGATTGCTTTGGGTAGTAGAGTCATTTTCACAATGTTGAGTCTTCCAATCCAAGAACATGGTACATCTCTCCATCTATTTGTATTATCTTTAATTTCTTTCATCAGTGTCTTATAATTTTCTGCATACAGGTCTTTTGTCTCCTTAGGTAGGTTTATTCCTAGATATTTTATTCTTTTTGTTGCAATGGTAAATGGGAGTGTTTCCTTGATTTTACTTTCAGATTTTTCATCATTAGTATATAGGAATGCCAGAGATTTCTGTGCATTAATTTTGTATCCTGCTACTTTACCAAATTCATTGATTAGCTCTAGTAGTTTTCTGGTAGCATCTTTAGGACTCTCTATGTATAGTATCATGTCATCTGCAAACAATGACAGCTTTACTTCTTCTTTTCCAATTTGGATTCCTTTTATTTCCTTTTCTTCTCTGATTGCTGTGGCTAAAACTTCCAAAACGATGTTGAATAAGAGTGGTGAGAGTGGGCAACCTTGTCTTGTTCCTGATCTTAGTGGAAATGGTTTCAGTTTTTCACCATTGAGGATGATGCTGGCTGTGGGTTTGTCATATATGGCCTTTATTATGTTGAGGAAAGTTCCCTCTATGCCTACTTTCTGCAGGGTTTTTATCATAAATGGGTGTTGAATTTTGTCAAAAGCTTTCTCTGCATCTATTGAGATGATCATATGGTTTTTCTCCTTCAATTTGTTAATATGGTGTATCACATTGATTGATTTGCGTATATTGAAGAATCCTTGCATTCCTGGAATAAACCCCACTTGATCATGGTGTATGATCCTTTTAATGTGCTGTTGGATTCTGTTTGCTAGTATTTTGTTGAGGATTTTTGCATCTATGTTCATCAGTGATATTGGCCTGTAGTTTTCTTTCTTTGTGACATCCTTGTCTGGTTTTGGTATCAAGGTGATGGTGGCCTCGTAGAATGAGTTTGGGAGTGTTCCTCCCTCTGCTATATTTTGGAAGAGTTTGAGAAGGATATGTGTTAGCTCTTCTCTAAATGCTTGATAGAATTCGCCTGTGAAGCCATCTGGTCCTGGGCTTTTGTTTGTTGGAAGATTTTTTATCACAGTTTCAATTTCAGTGCTTGTGATTGGTCTGTTCATATTTTCTATTTCTTCCTGATTCAGTCTTGGCAGGTTGTGCATTTCTAAGAATTTGTCCATTTCTTCCAGGTTGTCCATTTTATTGGCATAGAGTTGCTTATAGTAATCTCTCATGATCTTTTGTATTTCTGCAGTGTCAGTTGTTACTTCTCCTTTTTCATTTCTAATTCTATTGATTTGAGTCTTCTCCCTTTTTTTCTTGATGAGTCTGGCTAATGGTTTATCAATTTTGTTTATCTTCTCAAAGAACCAGCTTTTAGTTTTATTGATCTTTGCTATCGTTTCCTTCATTTCTTTTTCATTTATTTCTGATCTGATTTTTATGATTTCTTTCCTTCTGCTAACTTTGGGATGTTTTTGTTCTTCTTTCTCTAATTCCTTTAGGTGCAAGGTTAGGTTGTTTATTCGAGATGTTTCCTGTTTCTTTAGGTGGGATTGTATTGCTATAAAATTCCCTCTTAGAACTGCTTTTGCTGCATCCCATAGGTTTTGGGTTGTCTTGTCTCCATTGTCATTTGTTTCTAGGTATTTTTTAATTTCCTCTTTGATTTCTTTAGTGATCACTTCGTTATTGAGTACTGTATTGTTTAGCCTCCATGTGTTTGTATTTTTTACAGATCTTTTCCTGTAATTGATGTCTAGTCTCATAGCATTGTGGTCGGAAAAGATACTTGATACAATTTCAATTTTCTTAAATTTACCAAGGCTTGATTTGTGACCCAAGATATGATCTATCCTGGAGAATGTTCCATGGGCACTTGAGAAAAATGTGTATTCTGTTGTTTTTGGATGGAATGTCCTATAAATATCAATTAAGTCCATCTTGTTTAATGTATCATTTAAAGCTTGTGTTTCCTTATTTATTTTCATTTTGGATGACCTGTCCATTGGTGAAAGTGGGGTGTTAATGTCCCCTACTATGATTGTGTTACTGTCGATTTCTCCTTTTATGGCTGTTAGTATTTGCCTTATGTATTGAGGTGCTCCTATGTTGGGTGCATAAATATTTACAATTGTTATATCTTCTTCTTGGATCGATCCCTTGATCATTATGTAGTGTCCTTCTTTGTCTCTTCTAGTAGTGTTTATTTTAAAGTCTATTTTGTCTGATATAAGAATTGTTACTCCATCTTTCTTTTGGTTTCCATTTGCATGGAATATCTTTTTCCATCCCCTTATTTTCAGTCTGTATGTGTCTCTAGGTCTGAAGTGGGTCTCTTGTAGACAGCATATATATGGGTCTTGTTTTTGTATCCATTCAGCCAATCTGTGTCTTTTGGTGGGAACATTTAGTCCATTTACATTTAAGGTAACTATCGATATGTATGTTCCTATTCCCATTTTCTTAATTGTTTTGGGTTCGTTATTGTAGGTCTTTTACTTCTGTTGTGTTTCTTGCCTAGAGAAGTTCCTTTAGCATTTGTTGTAAAGCTGGTTTGGTGGTGCTGAACTCTCTCAGCTTTTGCTTGTCTGTAAACGTTTTAATTTCTCCATCAAATCTGAATGAGATCCTTGCTGGGTAGAGTAATCTTGGTTGCAGGTTTCTCTCCTTCATCACTTTAATTATGTCCTGCCACTCCCTTCTGGCTTGTAGAGTTTCTGCTGAGAGATCAGTTGTTATCCTGATAGGGATTCCCTTGTGTGTTATTTGTTGTTTTTGCCTTGCTGCTTTTAATATGATTTCTTTGTGTTTAATTTTTGACAGTTTGATTAATATGTGTCTTGGTGTATTTCTCCTTGGATTTATTCTGTATGGGACTCTCTGTGCCTCCTGGACTTGATTAACTATTTCCTTTCCCATATTAGGGAAGTTTTCAACTATAATCTCTTCAAATATTTTCTCAGTCCCTTTCTTTTTCCCTTCTTCTTCTGGAACCCCTATAATTTGAATGTGGGTGCATTTAATGTTGTCCCAGAGGTCTCTGAGACTGTCCTCTGTTCTTTTCATTCTTTTTTCTTTATTCTGCTCTGCAGCAGTTATTTCCACTATTTTATCTTCCACCTCACTTATCCGTTCTTCTGCCTCAGTTATTCTGCTATTGATCCCATCTAGAGTATTTTTCATTTCATTTATTGTGTTTTTAATCGATGCTTGATTCATCTTTAGTTCTTCTAGGTCCTTGTTAACTGTTTCTTGCATTTTGTCTATTCTATTTCCAAGATTTTGGATCTTGGAAATAGAATCTTGGATCATCTTTACCATCATTATTCTGAATTCTTTTTCAGGTATACTGCCTATTACCTCTTCATTTGTTAGGTCTGGTGGGTTTTTATCTTGCTCCTTCACCTGCTGTCTGTTTTTCTGTCTTCTCATTTTGCTTATGTTACTGTGTTTGGGGTCTCCTTTTTGCAGTCTGCAGGTTCGTAGTTCTTGTTGTTTTTGGTGTCTGTCTCCATTGGCTAAAGTTGGTTTAGTGGGTTGTGTAGGCTTCCTGCTGGAGGGGACTAGTGCCTGTGTTCTGGTGGATGAGACTGAATCTTGTCTTTCTGGTGGGCAGGTCCACGTCTGGTGGTGTGTTTTGGGTGTCTGTGGACTTTTTATGATTTGAGGCACCCTCTCTGCTAATGGGTGATGTTGTGTTCCTGTCTTGCTAGTTGTTTGGCATAGGGTGTCCAGCACTGTAGCTTGCTGGTTGTTGAGTGATGCTGGGTGCTGGTGTTGAGATGGAGATCTCTGGAAGATTTTCGCCATTAGATAATATGTGGAGCTGGGAGGTCTCTTGTGGACCAGTGTCCTGAAGTTGGCTCTCCCACCTCAGAGGCACAGCACTGACTCCTGGCTCCTCAATTTGGGATGATTTGTTGTCTATTCATGTATTCCACAGATGCAGGGTACATCAAGTTGATTGTGGAGCTTTAATCCGCTGTTTCTGAGGCTGCTGGGAGAAGTTTCCCTTTCTCTTCTTTGTTCTCACAGCTCCTGGGTCTCCAAAATATTGTTTTAGTGGTCCTAGTTCTTTTGAGTTTCCATACAAGTATTAGAATCAGCTTATCAATTTCCTCAAAAATGTTAGCTGGGATACTGATTAGGATTCCATTGACTCTATGGGTCAATGTAAAATTAGTGTATTAATAATAATAAATGTTGTGACACATAAAAAGAGCATATCTCCCCATTAATTTAGTTCCTGTATAATTTCTCTTAGGAATATTTTGCACTTTTTATTGTACAGTCCTTGCAAATATTTTGTCCAGTTGATTCCCAAGTATTTCAAATGATCTGATGCCATTGTAAGTAGTAACATTTATTTAAATTTCCAAATATTAGTTGCTTTATATAGAAATACATTTGCTTCTTGTATATTTACTTAGTATCCTGTAATTTTCCTAAACTTAATTTACTAGTCTTTTATTGTATTAGCATTTTTTTGTGTGTAAATTCTGTAGAGTTTTCTATATAGAGGCTCATGTTTTCTACAAATAAAGACAGCCTAATTTCCTCCTTTTTGAATTTATGTATTTGTTTTGTTTTGTTTTCTTACCTTATTGCACTGGCTAGAGCCCCTAATACACTTTTGAATAGAAGTGTTGAGAACAGTCATTCTTAGCTAGTTCCCGATATTAGGAGGAAGGATTTAATCTTTCACTATTAAGTATGATGTTGCCTAGAGGTTTCAGTCAGAGGGTGCCTTAGAGCAGATCTCTCCCTAGTCAAGCCTCTAGATGAAGTCTCAGCTGAAAAAGTGCTTGAAGACATATTTTCTGAAAGCTTTCAAAATTTGGCAAGAGATATAAACCTACATATTCAAGAAGTAGGGCAAACCTCAGACAATAAACAAATGAACAAACAAATAAATCTACAGCAAGACAAAAAAATGAAATTTCTAAAGCTAAACACAATGATAGAGAGGACCGTTAAGATGACAGAGGAGCAAGGCATGGAGATCACTTTCCTCCCCAAAAGTACATCAAAAATACATCTTCATGTGGAACAACTCCTAGGGAACACCTATTGAATGCTGGCAGAAGACCTCAGACCTCCCAAAAGGCAAGAAACTCCCCACGTACCTGAGCACGGCAAAAGAAGAAAGAAAAAACAGAGACAAAAGAATAGGGATGGGACCTGCACCTCTGTGAAGAAGCTGTGAAGGAGGAAAGGTTTCCACACACTAGGAAACCCTTTCACTGGTGGAAAGCGGGGGGTGTGTGCTGGGGGCAAGATTTGGAGCCATGGAGGAGAGCAGAGCAACAGGGGTTCAAAGGGCAAAGCAGAGAGATTCCAGCACAGAGGATCATTGCTGACCAGCACTCACCAGCCTGAGAAATTTGTCTGCTCACCTTCCAGGGCAGGAAGGGGCTGAGAGCTGAGGCTCGGGCTTTGGAAGTCAGATCCCAGGGAAAGAACTGGTTTTGGCTGTGTACACACAACCTGAGGGGGCTAGTGTGTCACAGCTAGCCAGGAGGGAGTGTGGGAAAACCTCTGGACCTGACTAAGAGGCAAAAGACCATTGTTTTGGAGGGCACAAGGATAGGAGATTCAGAGAACAGCCTAAACAAGCTTCTGAAACTGGCGTGAGCCATGGCCATCTACGCGGACACCAGAGATGGGCATGAAATGCTAAGGCTGATGCTGCAGGCACCAAGAATCCTGTGTCCAAGCACAGGTCACTATCCACACCTGCCATCCTGTGAGGCTGTGCAGCCAGGAAACACTCCAATTTACCATTGCAACAAAAAGAATAAGATACCTAGGAATAAACCTACCTAAGGAGAAAAAAGACCTGTATGCAGAAAACTATAAGACACTGATGAAAGAAATTAAAGATGATACCAACAGATGGAGGGATATACCATGTACTTGGATTGGAAGAATCAACCTTGTGAAAATAACTCTACTACCCAAAGCAATGTACAGTTTCAGTGCAATCCTTATCAAAGCACCAATACCGTTTTTCACAGAAATAGAACAAACATTTTCACAATTTGTATGGAAACACACAAAACACCCCGAATAGCCAAAGAAATCTTGAGAAAGAAAATTGGAGCTGGAGGAATCAGGCTCCCTGACTTCAGACTATACTACAAAGCTACAGTAATCAAGACAGTATGGTACTGGCACAAAAACAGAAAGATAGATCAATGGAACAGGATAGAAAGCCCAGAGATAAACCCACGCACATACGGTCACCTTATCTTTGATAAAGGAGGCAAGAATATACAATGGAGAAAAGACAGCCTTTTCAATAAGTGGTGCTGGGAAAACTGGAAAGCTACATGTAAAAGAATGAAATTAGAACATTCCCTAACACCATTCATAAAAGTAAACTAAAAATGGATTAAAGACCTAAATGTAAGGCCAGACACCATAAAACTCTTAGAGGAAAACATAAGAAGAGCACTCTATGACATAAATCACAGCAAGATTCTTTTTGACCCACCTCCTAGAGAAATGGAAATAAAAACAAAAATAAACAAATGGAACCTAATGAAACTTAAAAGTTTTTGCACAGCAAAGGAAACCATAAACAAGATGAAAAAACAATACTCAGAATAGGAGAAAATATTTATCAATGAAGCAACGGACAAAGGATTAATCTCCAAAATATACAAACAGCTCATGCAGCTCAATATCAAAAAAAACAAACAACAAAATCCAAAAATGGGCAGAAGACCTAAATAGACATTTCTCCAAAAAAGATATAAGTTTGCAAACAAACACATGAAAGGATGCTCAACATCACTAATTATTAGAGAACTGAAAATCAACAGTACAATGAGGTATCACCTCACACTGGTCAGAATGGCCGTCATCAAAAAATCTAGAAAGAATAAACGCTGGTGAGGGTGTGGAGAAAAGGGAACCCTCTTGCACTGTTGGTGGGAATGTAAATTGATACAGCCATCATGGAGAACAGTATGGAGGTTCCTTAAAAAACTAAAAATAGAACTACCATACAACCCAGCGATCCCACTTCTGGGCATATACTGTGAGAAAAACATAATTCAAAGAGTCATGTACCACAGTGTTCATTGACACACTATTTACAATAGCCAGGACATGGAAGCAACCTAAGTGTCCATCAACCAATGAATGGATAAAGAAGATGTGGCATATATATACAATGGCATATTACTCAGCCATGAAAAGAAACAAAATTGAGTTATTTGTAGTGAGGTGGTTAGACCTAGGGTGTGTCATACAGAGTGAAGTAAGTCAGAAAAGAAAACAAATGCTGTATACTAATACATATATATGGAGTCTGAAAAAGTAACCTGGGTCTGAAGAACCTAGTGGCAGGACAGGAATAAAGGCTGTAGAGAATGGACTTGAGGACACAGATGTAGAGAATGGACTTGAGGACACAGGGAGGGGGAATTTTAAGTTGGGATGAATGAGAGAGTGGCATGGACATATATACACTACCAAATGTAAAATAGATAGCTAGTGAGAAGCAGCCACATAGCACAGGGAGATCAGCTCAGTGCTTTGTGACCACCTAGAGGGTGGGATAGGGAGAATGAGAGGGAGATGCAAGAGGGAGGAGATATGGAGATATATGTATGTGTATAGCTGTTTCACTTTGTCATAAAGCAAAAACTAACACACCATTGTAAAGCAATTATACTACAATAATGATGTTAAAAAATATAACCCCCCACAACAAGAATAAAAAAAGACAATGATAAAATTGTAAAAGTGGCCATAGAAAAATTATTTATCTGTAATGGAAAATAATTTGAATGACAGCAGATTTCTCATCAGAAACCATGGAGGTCAATATTTTTCAAAAACTGAAAGAAAGAACTGTCACCCTAGAACCCTATGCCTTGTAAAATTATTCTTCCAGAAGAGGAAATTAAAACATTCCAGATGAAAAATAACTAAGAGGATTTGCCATCTGCAGACTCATTCTAAAAGAATAGCTAAATGAAGTTCTGTAAACAGAAAGGAAATTATAAAACAAAGAAACTTGAAACCTCAGGGAAGAAAAAAGAATATGTAAAAATATAAGTAATTACAACCAGCCCATATTCAATGGTGGTGTACTAGAACAAGAGTGTCCATAAAATTCATTTGGTACATATTATATGCTTCCTGAGTGATGCTAAATTTCAGAGCTAGCAGGAATTTTGAAAACATCTAGTGTTCCTTCCTTTAAAGAGGAGCAAACTGGGCTGCAAAGTAGTTCGGTAACATTTCTAATTTCACACAATTCAGGGCTCTTAGTAGCATTGGAACATCAGGTTTTTTACTTTCAGTGTATCTTTTCACTATATTATACTATCTTTCTTGTTCAGTTACTTTTTTGTATTAATCTCTCAATTTTTACATCCTTTAACTTCAAGCATCATCCTCCTCATATTTCATTTATATCCTTAAGTAATTCACATTTAAAGCAAATTTTACTGAACATTTTATATGTTCAAAACAGTGAGTTAAATGCTTCACATGAATTACTTTCTCATTTAATTCTCTCGATACTTGTATAGTATAAGTACTGCTAGTATCCCCATTTTAGAGGAAAGGAAATTGAGAATTAGAAAATTCAAGTAACTTGTAGAGGGTCACATGCTAATATTAAAACAATACATAGAAAATTATAAACTCTGCATTTTAAAATTCAGTCTTGAACATAAGCCTTTGTATAATTCAAAGCAAAGGAAGATTTTTGATACAGGTGCTTCCAGGAGACAAATATTCAGCCATCATAGCTTGTTTAAACAGATAGGGAAAATGTCAGTGAATATTTACATAAAATTACCACAGCAATTATTTTAATCTATATTTATTTTGTTTAACCACAAATTTCAGTTTCTACCTAAGTTTTCTTTTCCAAGAAGAGAGAAGAAATTTTTTTTTATAATTAAAGGTTAGTTTTAAGTTTAAAAGACTGCTTATTCTATTATTAAAATTGAAAATACTTTTTAAAGAAAACTGTATTTGTTAAAATTTGTTTACTCAAAGTTGTAAACTATATTTTCCAAATAAGGTTGATTTTATCCATAAACCTGAAAATTAACTCATTATGTACTCCATAATCTAGCTCTAATAAAATAAATCTGTATATCTGTGGAGATCATTTTAAAATTAGAATCATAGAGGTCACATCCTCTTTGAAAACTGTACAAATTTAAGTAACCATGGAAGATTAACTTAAAATGCCACCCAGAATTTCAATATTCTGTGGCCCAAATAAATTAGAAATTTGGGATTTGGGTTTAGTCAGTCTGATTGCCATAATTTGAGTGGCCTCAAATTTTGTTTAAACTTGTTAGTGGGCAAGAGTCATTTAAAAATGCTTCCCTTCTAGGTCAAAATATTAGACATTTAATATGAACTTCAACATTGTACATTACCATGGCAATGACTAATTGGAAGGTGATAAACATTTTGGGGTAGAACTCTGCCAATGATGCTATATTTGTGGCTGTTAATTTCACAATTCTGTGTCCAGCTCTACTTGCCAGGAGATGACCTTTGGTGACTACACTTTTACATAATTGATAACAATATATTATTTTTATGAATTTTAGGATATTTGTGATATGTGTCAGCTTTTTAAAATATGCAATTTTGTTGTATTTTCTTTTTTCGTTCTTAATAACAACTCACTTTCTAACATAACTTTGTATTTATAATTTTGTATTCTTTTTGTAAAGAGGGCTCTACAATTGTATAAATTTTAAGCCTCACAAAACTGGATATGCTCCAGATATGGACCACTGACTATTTGATAGTATGGTTTATTGTTCTTTGTCTTTTTTCTCTAAGAGGAACCAGGCCCCATTCTTTTGTTAATTGATTGGTGATAATAACCTCTTAATTCTTTTAACTCTCTCTCCCTCCCTATTATGTATATGTATATATGTAATGCCTTCTCTGAATCACACAATATCTGACATCAAGGAGTGGCATCACTATTCTTAGTAACAGAGGAAATGATGTCAGAGAGTTTATCATATATTGCTGATGCCCCTCTTCTATGGCATATAGTATATACTTACAGAGTTTTTTATTATTTTGAATTTTTGCTAAACTCGATTATACTTATTCATGGTGCATTATTTTTTAATGAGTTATATATTATTTGGGAAAATAATTTATTCCTGGGATAGTATTCATCACTCAAGAGAAAATGTAATAAACCTCGTTAACAACACAACTAAAAGAAAGCTGTACTGAATAAATGTTATAAAATCTTAATGCAGGTTAACAAGGGTTAATTTTTGTGCGTGGGATAATAGGATAAAGGCCATTCTCTCTGTCAGGTATGACCTCCTGTTTTGATATATTCATGCACTGATCAACTTCTATCCTTATACTGATTGTACGTAGGTTGTAAACCGTGTTACTCTCAAGTGTCAGCTCTGACTCATGGGTCAAAACTGCCTGAAACACTGTCCTGAGATGAACTAGGCAGCCCAGTGAGAAACAGTGCTATGATCCATGATGAATACCCTCCATGGCCAGGTAAGGCTGAGAGGCAACCCATATACTCATCTTGACCAACTCTGGATTATGACAGTCACAGCCCGGGGCTCTCACTCCTTAGGAGTCAGGATTCTCTCTTGGACACTGCTGAATCCCTTACATCTAACACAGTACCTGACTGAGGATGTGGTCAAAAGGCAGTTATTGTTCATTGGATGCTCTGTAACTCTGTCTTATTTTTTCCATAGTACTTATCACATTCTCACATAGTGTATTATTTACCTACTTACTATGTTTATTTTCTGTATCCTTATACTAGCACGTAAGTTTCACAATAGCAGACATTTCTTATTTTCTTGCTTTCTTCACTGATGTAATCTTAGTACTTAGAAAAGGGCTTGCCTCATAGCCAGCCTTCAATGCACATTTATTGAATTAATGAATTAATTAATACAATTGGTGTTATTTCACCACCTTACATATCAACTTTTATCCAAGAAGTTAGACTGTAGGGGAGAGGAGAGAAAGTTCTATTCAACCACTATCAAACGAAATCTGCATCAATTATTTCTTCCCTTCTACACAGCCTCACACAAGAGTCACCTCCACTGTCCTCTTTTTACTCTGCTAAACAGAAACTTTTTGAATTTTTCAAGTGCCCTCATAATAAAACACCATGTTTTGTTCCCTATAATTTTCCTGATGGGAAAACTACTCTACATGTACCCTGAGTAAGAAACCCAAAGACAGAAATACCACCATCTGATCATCAATTGACTGTGCCACCCATCTTCTGGACCACACGTAGTATATTCTTTATTTCTTTCTAAGAAGAAACAACTCAGGCAGAGAAATTCTAATCTTAAGGTTCACCTGTTTATTTCAGATGTTGAGTAATCCTGTGGGCAGGTTAGGAATGGAGGCATCTTGGACAGAAATAGTCCAAGGAGGCTAGAGAGAAGGAAAACTTTAGGGAAGTATCAGCCCCTTTGAGGCAGATTCACTGCCTTAACAGCGAATAGAGGTCTATTTAGTGTATCTTAAGGCATATAACTAAGTGTGTCTCTGGCTTTTTAATCTCCAGGAAAGTTAATCCTGCCACCTTACATGACAAGCTCTCCAAGTGTTTTTTGCTTTTTTTAGTTGGAACAACTCATTTTTATTAAATTATTTGTGTAAATGTAAGGACAGACAGAATAAAACTCAGAGGAAAACATAGGCAGAACATGCTATGACATAAATCACAGCAAGATCCTTTTTGACCCACCTCCTAGAGAAATGGAAATAAAAATAAAAATAAACAAATGGGACCTAATGAAACTTAAAAGCATTTGCACAGCAAAGAAACCAAAAACAAGAGGAAAAGACAGTCCTCAGAATGGGAGAAAATATTTGCTAATGAAGCAACTGACAAAGGATTAATCTCCAAAATTTACAAGCAGCTCATGCAGCTCAATATCAAAAAAACCAAACAACCCAATCCAAAAATGGGCAGAAGACCTAAGTAGACATTTCTCCAAAGATATACGGATTGCCAACAAACACATGAAAGGATGCTCAACATCACTAATCATTAGAGAAATGCAAATCAAAACTACAATGAGGTATCACCTCACACCAGTCAGAATGGGCATCATCAAAAAATCTCCAAGTGTTTACTATGCACAAACTAATTCATTTCTGAATGACTTCTGAATTACAGAATATTGAAATTCTTAGGGCTTGAGTCCTTGACCTTTGTACTTTGGAGACACCAAATATTAGAAATGACTTTACAATATTTGGCATTTTTAAAGATTTTTATACCGATGTAAGCATTACTACTAATAAGGTAACATTTACTGCTGGCCAGAGTGACAGAGTACTGAGAGGGAGAAAGAGTGGAGTTTCAATTCACAGTGGCTGTCTTCAGTGATGCACCCCCACACACGCATACAAACACACACACACACACACACACACACTGCTTTCCCATCCCCCCTTCCCAACCCAACCAGCACTTTAGCATCTTTGCCAGCTCTGTCACTGCAGTCAGCAGAGAGAGCTTTTCAGTGCTGAGCACCCGTCACTTCGGCTGGAGCTGATTACAGTTCTTTGCCTACAATCCAAGGATGTGCCATCTATGCTAACCCCCAGGGAAGGCCTTTGTTAAAATTAACAAAGGGTAATTTTTTTCTCCCACCTCTCCACCTGTGACTATGATGTTCAAATCTCAGGCTTTTACTATGCTTTTGAGATGTTGAGAATTTGGTCTAGGGATCCATTGTATCAAAAATTTTTGTGGCCTTTGGGGAACACAGATTGCCAGGCACAGCTACAGATCTATTGATGTAGGATCTCCAGGGGTGAGACAGGTGAGCAAGATTTTTTTATGTGACCTCCCTGATATTTAAAATATATTTCCATGGGCACCAAAACTCTGAGAAATAACAGGAAAAAGAAGAGTTTTGCTTAATCATTAGCAGAAAGAGTCAGATACTGCATTTCTTTCTGTTTCTTTCATCCACACAAACATGAAAAGCTGTGCTGCAGTTTCTGACACTTGTCAGATCTCACTTTTGGTACAAAGAACTAATTTCCTTTGTGAGTCTGTTTACACTGATGAGCTGCCCAGGAGTTTCTGCAGAAATACTCAGTAAAAAATCATGTTAAAATTGTCATGCTTTTCTTAGTCAAGAATCCTTTGAGAAGTCAAGCTATTTGTAAAGATGTAAATTCAGCAGATTATGACACATTCTCCTCCCTCTTTTTTTGTGCATTCACGCTGAAAAATAAATCTCAGTATTTAATACTTATGAATAATTCACATACAGTTAAAAAATGCAAAAAAAAAAAGAGTGTGCTGATATTTCCATATGAAATAACCCCATGCGCTCCTGATTTGAAAGTCTCCCAATATCAGCCTTGGAATTCTACAGCATCTGGATAGTCATGTCTTTAACTGCAAATAGAAAAAAGATGACCTGTTTATGTAATAAGTCTCTCAAATTCATAATGTAATGAAGTCTATGTTTTTCAGTTAAATTTGGCTGTTGAATTTAGGATTCATTTTTGTCTAGGAAAATAGAGATTGCTGCAGTTAGTAACTATCACCTCTTTTTGAAAAGAAAATTATAGCATTAAAACAAAACTTAGCTGCCTTTATCCCTTTTAAATGAATCTATTTCTTTCAGACTGTCTCAAGCTGCAGTTCAAAAGAGAATAGAATGTTCTATTGGGAAAGAAATATTATTAACTGTTAGGTCTGAGAAAAATTGTGAAGCAGGCAAAATTTGGTGCTGGCGTTGTCAGCAGCTCTTTTATAGTAGCTGTTTCTCCCATCTGAGAAGCCATTACCTGCATGCCAGCCTTCAAGCACTAAATGGTTTCTTTCCTGCCTCAACTCTCTTCCAAAGAAAGGGGGGAGGAGAAGGAAGAAGGGAGGGAGGGAGGGAGGGAAAGGTGGATTTGGTATCATTCATCCATACCTTCAATCCAATTTCATTCAACACTTTGATTTTTTTCTCCAAAGATCACTTATATTATACTCCTGTTGAATTATAAAAACAAAGAAAAGAAAATGAAAAAAATATTTAGCAGCCATGTGGCAGGAGTCTAAGATAGGAAGTAATATTTTTGTTGGGAGAATCTTCCTGGGGTCATCCTTTGACAGTATGTATTTTCATTTGTGCCTCTTGTGTCTGAACTGTCCAAATCCCTAATGAAAAGAATATAGTCTACCTGTCCAGGAAGACTGGGCATGGAAACAGAGATTGTTTATGTAAAATTATTGAAATGGTAGTAAGTCTTTCAGTAATTATCTTCCATCTGATTTCAGAAGCCAGCATTTATGAGGTGATATAATGAAGATTCCCCACAGTGATTCTATTAAAGAGTTTTAAAAGGCAAATCCTAAGATGAAGCCTTTTTTTTTTCCTTTGGGAAAAGCTTGTTTGTTCTTTATTAAAATGAACCAATGGCCTAATGACTTTCTGAGCCTGATATTTAAAATGCAGTTTTCTTGCTCTCCCTCCTGGCAAATGCAAAAGTGCTGATAGATATTGTAGCATATGCATCATCACTGCTGGCTAGTTAAATATGCAGTTGTCAGAAATCTCAGCCAACCCTTTTCCATTGGCAGGCCTGTATTTTAATCATGCAGATTTAAATAAAGACTAGGCAAGCAAAAGCAGATAATTGTCAAGATGGGTGGACAGTCACCTTTCCTTTTAGGGGCCCCAGCATCTCCACAGTTGCCCTACATACCTTGCCCAGGGCTCTCAACCACAAATTCAGAATAAACCGGACACATGTTTTCTTTCCTTTTTTAAAAATTTCAGTATTATAGCTAGTTATATAATTATTACATAACAAGGAGATGGGAACTCTCTAAGGTACTGTTCATTTTTAAGTGTATTTTTTCCTCAGCATCAGGAGATATGATTTCACCATATGTACGTTTAAAATCTGCATACGTTAGATGTTATGTGAACACAATTTTCAATTCACCATCAGGTACATTCAATTTTCCTAGCCCTAGATATTTATGTAACAGCTCAAAGATAAAACATCAACCTGACATCTTCAACAGGTAAGGATATTGAGCAAATTAATCACTTAGGGTCTATTCATACTTCTTTTATTCTCGACCAAGGGGACTACTAAAATGATTATAATCAACTCTAGTTAGTTACCAATAAAATATTTTTTGACTTGAAGTAGATTATCATAACAGTAAATACATTGGAAGGTGTGAGGTTTTATTTAACAAAAAATCTATTAAACATGTATAGCACTACACTAGCTGTGTAGTTTTGGAACAAGTCATTTCTGTGTTTTTTTTTTCTCATCTGTCAAACAAGATTAGGATAGGTAATCTCTAAGATCATTTTCAAATCTTATTCCCTAATTATGTTAGTGATTATAAACTGGGACTTAGGTATATTTTTTCAATAAATATTTATCAACTATATCTGTACCTGGCTTTTCTATAGTAAATAGTGAAGCATTTATAGGTGATATTTAGCCTTGACAGCAATTCTGTAAAAGGGTATTTTATCCCGATATTATCAAGAAGAAAACGGAAGGAAACTGGGTGACTTTTCCAAAATCCCACAGCTCTTGATTGGCCCAAGTGAAACTCAAACCCAAATATATGTGTGTGTGTGTGTGTGTGTGTGTGTGTGTGTGTTAAACTTTAAGATCACTTCTTATCAAGTGCTTGTTATGAGCATAATGGTGTCTTGGACTTTATGACAAATATAAATAAGTAAAATACAATGTCCCTTTTCTCAGGAAATTTGTGTCCTAGTTAATGAGACAAGACTTACAGAATGTTAAATAACATTGACAAGAGAATGCAAGCAGTTTCAAAAGACTGAGAACAAGTGTCAAATGAATGGGAGAGATAATAAATGTCATGGGTTCCTGTTGGTGGGAAGATTAAGGGGAGTTTTGGGGGGACCTAGACAACCTAAGAGAAGAAAGACTTGCTAAGGGCTTCTGGCTCCTCAGAGAGGATAACAGAGGGGTTTCCTCATTCTGGAGGTATGATTCTAGAGTAAGAAAAGCCTGTTGGTTGACTATATCATTTCTTTTAAAACAGAGAATGCAAACCTTTGTTCAGAACTTGGAAAATGCCATAAAATACTTCCAATACTTCCAAAGCTGAGGCAATTGGCTTCACCCACTGCAATGCAGGAGGCACCACAATTGCTCTCCCTTTAAATACATATTTTGTGTCTCCTCGGCCTTCCTGAAGTGAAATCCATGGAAAGTCCATGTCTTTATATGTGTATGTGCTTTTGCTTCTAAACCAAGTAGATAGTAGGGCTTACTTCAGAAGGTTGGCATTAAGTTGAATGCTTCTATATAAATTATTCAAGCAATTATTGTTTGAATTGTTAAAATAAACATGTGTTACTTTTCTAATTCCAACAACTGGCATTTAAAAAATGTTTCACTGCATCCTGTTGAATCTATTAAACTTCACATTTCTGAACGAATATGAATATGTGTCAAAGGAGTTCAGCATCCATTCTTATTTCAGAAAGTTCTAGGTGGCACAAAAAGAGTGAGGAGGGACTTGTGTAGAAGATACCCATGGCTGGTTAGCTCAGTTGGTTAGAAAACAGAGTTACTACTGGCCAGGGGATCCGCTTAATCCCTTAGTGGCCTTTTACTTATGATCAGATGCAAGGCTCAAGCTGCCTGCCCAGACAAGCCCCAAACGGCCTCTTGATAAAGGCATGTCGTTGTTCTTAATGGGAATCAAGTGACAAAATGTGGATGGTTCAGTGAAATATCAATCAACTGTGGAGAAAAGAGCCCCCTGCACATTAGGGATGGAAATCAATAATTGCTTCATGCATGAAGAGAAGCAATATCTTTCTATGGTACAATTTATCTTTGAACTATTTCTCTGATGCATGAAGTGACAGTCTATTTTTATAAATTATTTTGCTTACCCTTTACATCAGAAGTATTATTTGAGAAGTCTTTGACCAACCTCATTTTCACAGAATGGATTGTCTAAGGTAGATTTTCAGGCTCTCATTCCTAAATCCATCCCCAAACATAGTCAAGATTGGACTAGGGTGGGTCCTATTTTGGCTTCAGTCTGATGGCATTTTTATTAAGTTATGAAAGTCACTGGAAAAACATATTTGAACATAGAATGAAAAATTCACTTTTGTAAAGTTAAAGTTTTCCTAAGCTAGTCCATAAATTCAAAGCCGTCCAGTTAAAGTGTCTCTAGGAATTTGTTCTGTGGGATTTCATAAAGAAAAATTATAGCTAAAAGTTTTTGGAAAAATAATCATGCAGAAATATCCAGGGTTGTTCTGAAAATGAGAAGTAATAGGAGCAGGACTCTGTTTTGACTAGACATTAGAGTGTATTAATTAAGACATTTGGAAAGAAGAAAGTGAAACAAGTCAATGGAACTGAATAGACTTCTGACTGTGATATGAAGATTTTACATATAATGATTATGACATTTTAGATAATTGGTGAAAATTAAACATTAATTTTATACTTTACACCAGTATATGTATTAAAGCCCATTAACATAAACTAGAATGTATACATTCATAAGCATCAGAAGTAAATATGAAAGTGTATGTCAAAATGTGAAGTCAAATATTTGCAACATGCTGGAAAGTTGTTCATCCCAATCCTTTATCTATTCTATCAGTAAGTATTTATTGCAGTCTTAGAATGTGTTGGTCATTATGCTACACAATAAACCTTTGCAAAAACAAAGGTTAGCTTTTACTTGTCTCAGTAGTTAATATACATACAAGGGGAACACTCAGATATAGATGGTTTGGCACACTGTAAGAAAAAATATTTTATATATGTTTTATATTAAAATATGAGTCTTTAACCTTCTTAAAGGAAGCTGTTATTCCATCACTAGTGTTGTCAATGGCTATTTATACTCGGGGATTTATTTTTCTGAAAAATTGTAAAGGTATTTCTAATTCTAGGGACATAAATATTACCTGTGTCTTTAGAATAAGAAGAGAAGTTTGCTTATTTAGAAATCTATGTGTTGTGTCCTCTCAAATGTCTCATCTTTCATATATTGACCTGTAATGGGTGTATATAGAACTAAGAAATTGAATTTTTCTGGAAAAGTACATGATACACAAAGGGACCTCAAACAGGACCCTTTCCTGGCAGTGCTGACCTGCACAAGAAGGGGCCTCAGACCCATGTAGCAGCAGGGTTGTCGTTGGGACTGGGGAGATCAGAAATTATGGAGAAGACCTTGGATGGAGGGGAGAAGCAGAAGGATGCGAAGTAGGACTGCCTGGAGAGAGGGCCACCCTGTGCTAAATGATTTGGTCTGCCTCCCACAACTTACAAGCCAAATGAGTACATTTATAAGATAACTGAATTTTAGAATTAGGGGGGAATTTAGTCTTACTCTTCCTCATTCTGCACAACCCAGAGAGTTTTATGCCTTGCTCCTACTCTTAGTAGGAGAAACCATTATGAATTGCTTGCATGACTTCAAACAACATCTAGAAATTTCCTGCCTTCTGCAGGTAAATTTTTGTTTTTGTTTTTTGAAATCGAAAAACAGAAAGGTAAATTTATAGCTATAGCCACGGTTGTCTGGATTTTCTGTTTCTGGTTTGCTTGCTTGTTTGGATGATTCCAAGGAATTTGGGTTCTATTGATTTAAAACTCTTCAAGGAAAATGAGAAAATAGAATATGTGAGAGAAGAAAGAGAGTTACTGTTTATCTTTTCACAGTGGTTATTGTCTCACAGCGAGTAGCAGTTATTTGTCAACCATCCTCAATCCATCTAGGTGTTTCAGTCTGGATGGGGACAGGTGAACAAATTCCCAAGTTGAATAACTGTACCCAGAAATCTTGAGAGCTTTGAAGAGACAAAGAAAGAAAGTGACAATATTAGTTATCATATCATTCTCCTTCCCCCTAATGGGCCCAACACACTTTTTGTAAAGTGCTCATAAATCTATTTTTAGCAAGTTCCTGTCCACGTACTCTTACTGTTCAGGGACAGAGTACTTACCATACAGAATGCCAAATAAGCCTAACATACTGGGTGTTCCATAGAATTAAGAACTATGCAAGACACTGATATTCCTATTGAGCAGCTAAATTTTATAAGTAAAAAGCAGAAGAACAATGGGTCCCCTAATCAAAGCTTACCTTCCCATTCTGCCTCCCCTACTGAATTGTATGGAAATGAATAAGCTGTGTGGTAGAACTGTACAAACACCCGGGTATTTTCTCCATCACCAACTCATTAAGTTTGTTTTCTAGATGAGAAATTCAAACTTACCTACTCCAATTATATTTAATTTTGTTTATTCTAGTGATTTTTACCATGGATTGTCAAATAATAAAAGCTGAAACTTTACATAGTTTTAAAATACATACATACATACATATATACACACATACCAAGTGATCAAAGACTTCACTGAGTAGAGGGGTCTTACTTTCAAGTCTGGAACAAGAGTCCAGACTCTGGGGATGAAGTTCAGGTTAGGAGAAATGAGGGAGGTCTTTTTTTTTTCTTTGAAATATAGTTGACATACTATATTATGTTAGTTTTAGGTGAACTACATAATGATTTCACATTTGCATCCATTATGAACTGATCAGCATGGTAAGTCTAATAACCATCAGTTCTCATACTTTTGTATTATCACAATTTATTGGACATATTACTTAGGCTGCATATTACATCCCTGTGACTTAGTATATAACTGGAGGTCTGAACCTCTTAATCTCCCTCACCTATTTTGCTCAACCCCCAACCTCCTCCCTTCTGGCAACACCCCATATGTTCTCTGTTTCTGTGAATCTGTTCTCATTATTTTTTTTTTGTTTTGTTTTTTAGATTCTATATATTAATGAGATCATGGGATATTTGTCTTTCTCTGTCTCACTTATTTCACTTAGCATAACACCCTCTAGATCTATCCATCTATTTTGTCACAAATGGCAAGATTTCTTTTTTTTTTTTTTTGACTAACACTGGTATATATTTCTTTATCCATTCATCTACTGATGGACACTTAGGTTGTTTCCATATCTTAGGTATTGTATACAGTGTTGCAATGAACAAGGGGGTACATATATCTTCTCAAATTAGTGTTTATTCTTTTTTTAGACTAAATACCCGAAGTGAAATTGCTGTATCATATGGCAGTTCTATTTTTAATTTTTTGAAGGAACTCCCTTCTCTTTTCCATATGTTTGCCTTTACCAATGAGGTTTTTCCTTTAACAATTATGTTTCTAGTTGTTGTCTTTTCTTTTCTGCTTAGAAAAATCCTTGTAACATTTCTTAGAAAGCTTGTTTAGTGGTGTTGAACTCTTTTAGCTTCTGCTTGTCTGTAAAACTCTATCTCTCATTCAAACCTGAATGATATCCTTGCTAGGTAGAGTATTCTTGGTTGTAATTTTTTTTTCCTTTTATTACTTTGTGTATTTTATGCTATTCCCTTCTGGCCTGCAGATATCTGCCTAAAATTCAGCTGATTGTCTTAAGGGAGTTATATTGTGTGCAACTAGTTGCTTTTCCTTTTGCTTCTTTGAAGTCTCTATCTTAAATTTTTGCAATTTTAATGAATGTGTCCTGGTGTGAACTTTTTGGGTTCATCTTATTTGGGACTCTGTGCTTTCTGGACCTGAATGTCTGTTTCCTTTCCCAGATTAAGGAGTTTTTCAGCTATTATTTTTTCAAATAAGTTCTCTGCACCTTTAACTTTCTCTCTTCTCCTTCTGGGACCCCTGTAATGCAAATGTTAGTAGACTTGGTGTTGTCACAGAAGTCTCTTAAACTATCCTCATTTTTAACCATTCTTTTTTCTTTTTTCTGCTTACCCTGGGTGATTTTTACTACTCTATCTTCCAGGTGACATATCCATTCCTCTGTATCATCTAATTTACTGTTGATTCCTTCTAGAATATTTTATTTATCAGTCTTATGTTGTTCAACTCTGTTTAGTTCTTATTTATATTTTTTCTTTGTTAAACTTCCTACTATGTCCATCCATTCTTCTCCAGAGTTCATTGGGCAGCTTTATGATCATTACTTTGAGCTCTTTATTGGGTAGATTGCCTGTCTCTACTTTGCTTACTTCTTTTTCTGAGGCTTTTTCTTGTTCCTTCTTTTGAAACATATTCCTTTGTCTCGCCATTCTGTATACTTTTCTATATTTATTTCTATGCATTAGTTAGTTCAGTTACATTTCCCCATCTTTGAGAAGTGACCTATAAAGGATATATCTTATGGACCCAGCAGCGTTCTCCTCTTTGGTCACCAAAGCTGTATGCTCTAGAGGTATGTCTCTATGTGTACCACTTGGACTCTTCTCTTGTGGTGGGGTCAACTACTGGGACATGCTTTAGGTATGACTGGCTCCTGGCCCATTTGGCTGTCAGGACCTACCTCATACAGTGGCTGCAAGCCCACTGGTGGACAGGTAAACCCCCAGCACTAAAAGGCTAGAGGGAGGAGTACAAATTGACACTTACCAGCACCAACATCCTTGTGGTAAAATGAGCTCCTCAACATAGATGCCGCCAATTACTATGTCCCCAGGGGGAGTCCCAATTGCCTCCTGCTTCCCTGGGAAGCTCTCCAAGGTCAGTAAGTGGCTGTGACCCAGGCTCCTTTCAAATTACTTCTTCTGTGCTGGGTCTCAGAGCATGTGAGATTTTGCATGCACCCTTTAGGAGTGGAGTCACTGTTTCCTACAACATTGCTGTTCTCCCTGCTGACCTTCAAAGTCAGATATTCTTGGGCTTGTCTTCTTGGTGCAGGACCCCTGAGCTAGGGAGTCTGATGTGGGGCTCAGACCCTTCACTCTTTGGGGAGAATCTCTGCAATTGTGATTATCCTCCCATGTGTGGATTGCCTACCCAACAGTGTGGATCTTGACTATATTGTGTCTCCATCCTGCCAAGGTAGGCCTTTTAAAGCCAAAATATCACAAACTTCTCATATTAGGAAAGCAGAAATTCTGGGCACTGACAGTTAGCTGGCCATCTTTGGGCTGTGGTCAGATAGGCAGTGGCTGGTTAGAGATGCTGTGCTGTAGTCTAGGGGAGCCTCCCTGGGGTTGTGGTGACCAGAAGCCATTGCTGCATTCATATCATGTCTCAGTAAGTGTTATGGGGCCCAGGCAGGTCTGCACTGGTGTCAACAGGCGAGATGCCCTGGTCCAGGTTTGTCAGGGATGATCATGTGCCAGGCACTTCTCTGAGAGCTTTACATATATTTATTGATTTAACCTTCATCAGACCAATAGAATAACCCTTTTTATTAAGCTTCATCTCACAAGTGAGAAAATTGACACATAGAAAGTTCAGAAATTTGCCCAAGGTCCCGATGCTGGTAGTGGTGGCTGCCTGGATTTAGCCCAGATAATCTGGTTGCAGACTCTGTATTCATATTTATTGTGTTACCTACATATAAGAATAATAAATTAGATTGTTAACATTCATATGGCTATTTTTATTATATAGATGGGAAGAAAAAGAAAAGAATTTTTTTAAGGAAAGAAAGCATAGTTTCTTGACACTTGAGTGGGAAATTGTTCTCTCTTTTTCCTCCTTCCCCCCCCCCTCCCCATTCCACTCATCACCTTTTTTTCCCCTAGATTTGTTATCTGGAGAAAATCATGAGAGGTTATTTTAAAATGGTTAACTTTTAGTTCCAGAGAGATAGAACTCTGGTTATATTTTTAATTATTATTGCTTCAGAGATCCTTTTGGGCCATTTAGTCCACTTCATAGCAAAATGAATGAAGAAAGAAAGCAGGTACAATTGCCTGTTAGTGGACAGAGTAGTTTTGAATGTACAGACGCAGCAGAGACCTGGTGACAGATGGAAGTGCTTCAGGCAGCAATTGCCATACACATTCCTCTATCTGTATCTCCATCTGTCAGCACAAGTGTGTTACTATTTTGGGACTCAATTTATACATTGGGAGAATCATTTTCAGGCTTGTTCTTAAGGTTAAAATGAAACCTGTAACTCACCAAGACTTCCTTTTAGCCACTGAATTCCTTCTCTTTTTCACTAGAAGTAAGCATTATTGGGGTGGGAAGATAAATATACATGGAGGGAAGGGTGTGCTTGGAGAGGATGGTAGGGTATTAAAATTTGACATTAATGCAAAATAAAAGTAATTGAAAAGAGGACTGAGTATATCATGCCTTCTGCAAGGAACACACTAACTTGAAAATGTAATCTGAGAATAATCCATGAATAGGAAAGTCCAGACTCAAAACTAAAGGTTTTCACCATATTTATAAAGTCACTGTGAACCTAATTCCTGAATCTTAAAAGGAATATTCAAGGAGTGAATTCTTGGCCAAATGACTATTTTTTCCCTCACAGCTGCGGAGCCTAGAAGTTAGATCAGCTATGGTTTTGTTTCATTAAAAAGAGATGAACAAAATAATGCTGTGCCTGCTCCCTGTAAGAGTGAAGTGTGTAAGTCTATAAGAGTGAAGACTCATTCTAAGATTATTTAGAAAAGGGAGTTCAATGAACACTATATTCTGTGCTCCACTCAAGCTAACAGCTAACAAAGGTTGCCTCACTTTTGCCCGAAAAAAACCCCTCAGGTGTGCTTCCTCTTTTGAATTAACAAAAAAATAAAAATAAAAATCTGCAGTAAATACAAAGGAAGTAGATCTTATGTATTTAGACCTTAAGGTGAGCCCATAATGATGCTCTTAGACCAAGATGTCTTGAAAGACATCTCAGACACTGGCATCAGGATTCACATATTGCTTATTATGAAGAATTTTCATTTCTAACTTTCAGCAATGGAACTCCCCAAGGAAGAAGGATCTATCTCTGGTCCTTCAAGGATACCTTATGTTTGCCCCCACCCTTTCTTGTGTTCCTCTTGCCAAAATTGCCCTGTCTTTTTTCTGCTGCTTATGTAAATCTTACACAGCCTCTGAATACACATCCAACTTCTTTCTCCTTCCATGAAGTTCTACCTAATTTCTCTATTCTACACTTTTCTCTACTTCTAAACCACATAAAGTCCAGTGGTAAATCAGGCATTCCTAGTATACTGTCTTGTGCCAGTTCAACACGAAGACACTGAGATGGGGTTAGGAATAGAGAGGTTTATTGGGGAGGGGGTGCCTGGGAAAGATCATGAAGAAGGACTCAAGATGGTGCAGGAAAAGCCTTCAGATTGTGATGTAGATCTGACATCTGTGAAAGGAAAGAAGAAAGAAAGCAGAAATAGACAAGGAATAGAATAGACAGAATAGACAAGGCATCAGCTTTGATGCAGGTCTGACAGTCACACTCAGTGGAAAAGGGAATTGAGGGCAAAGATTAGCTATTAGAAGAGTGTTGTGTTGGGCAGAAATGTCTCTACAAGCTCTAGTAGACTTGTTGTACTCAGTCATTGGTTGGAGATCATCCAAGAAGAGCCTCACATTTGCTCCAAAGCTGTGGTGGTTACAGAAACTACTGCAGCTAAAGGCTGTCAGCAAAGTGCGCATCTTGCAAGTTCTTTCTTGAAGGGAAATCCTAATGGTATATTCCAGGTTGCCACGCTTATCACTTGTTGATTCTTGTTTTGCACTATTATTTGTGTCTCTTGTTCAACTTACCAGGTGCAGTAGGCTGAATAATTCCCTCCCCACCAAACAATAGACGTCCATGTCCAAATTTCCAGAACCAGTAAATGTGTGAATAAGTGAAAGGGACTTTGCAGATGTGAATAAATTAAGGATGTTGAGATGGGAGATTTTCCTGGCTTATCCAGATTGTCTCCATTAAAATCACAAGGATCTCTATAAGAGGAAAGCAGTAGTGTTAGAGGCAGAGTAGGAAATGTCAAGGTAAAAGCAAAATTGGTGTGATGAGTAGAAGCATTCGTGAGCCAAGGAATGCAGATAGCCTCTGTAAGGCCAAGGAATGCAGAAGCTGGAAAAGGCAAGAAAGTGGATTCTCCTCCACAGCCTCCAGAACAAACAGTCCTGCTGACCCTTTGATTTTAGGACTTCCAACCTACAGAACTGTAAGACAGTAAAATTGTGTTTTGTTAAGCTACTAAATTTTGTTGTAATTTTTATAGCATTAAGAGGAAACTAATACACAAGGTATTTATGACTTTTTTCCTTGTGAAATATGACCCTCTTATAATAGCCCAAGGAGATGAATGCCTACTAAATTTCTGAGAGATCATGATTATACAGATTTTATTGGCTCAGACAATAGCTCAATACCAGCTGCAAAGTTAAGGCAACCAGCTTTGTCTCACTGTTGGGTTATAAACATCAGTTAATTAAACCATATTCATCAAAACTTTTGCAAGCAATTGGAATTATAGCCCCAGGATCCACTAGTGAAACTGTGTGGATCTGAGAGAGAGGAAAAGAGGTCTTTTGCCAAGTGGATGCCAGTCACATTAGAAAATAAAATCCACTAAAAGGAGCAGAAATTGCTACCCCAAAATATGCTCCTTTGGCAAAAGAATTATTTTAAAAGGTTATTTTTTGGAAATGGCAAACACAGGGAAAGCTCTGGAAACCAAGAAGTTACTCTTTTGTAAGAGATATGTACATTTATAAGGGAAATATCTGTTTGTAAGGGAGTCTTACTCTCTGTACCTGGAAGAGGAGGGTGACTACATCTCTAGAAACTCTTATTAATGGAGAAAGCTAGGATTTAAATCTGCATAATAACCATGTACTTGCTCATTGTGCTTTTCCTGGTTACCTCCCCAAACTGGCCTCTCCCATGCCCATATTTTGCGGTTTTAGCTGGAAACAGTCTTTAAGATGGTGATTTGACCCATCTTGGGAGTTACTCAGTTGTCAGGTGGTGGCTTGACCCATCTTGGGAGTAACTGAGTTTCTCTGAAACTGAGTCTTTCTAAAACTGAGTTCTCCTGCCAAGTTTATGAATAACCTGTCTATCCAAAACTGTATTCCTTTTCTTGTCCCTCCCCTGTTCCCCTCAGGATTGAGGAGTATCAGTGAAAAGGAGGGATTGAAACTGAGCAGGACCCTGCAGGGTCCTCCCAGGTACAAAAGCCCCTCTGTGTCCCCTGATTCATGTTTATAGAAAAAGCCTTTACTCTCCTAGGCCCTCCCTGAGTTCCAAAGAGCAAACTCAAGCAGATACTAACTAGAGAAGTGAGGGAATGCAGAAACAAAGGAAAGCAGTCAAGTAAGAAAAGTAATAATAGCTTAAATAATAGTTTAACAATAAGACAGAGTCTTAGTTCCTCCTCAAGTGATATACATGACAATCTGACACATATCTTTGAGTTTTTCTGTAGAAACTAAGATACCTCGCCCCCGGCCACCCAGGTGAAGGATGGTGACTACACGCTGACCACAAGCACAGAGACCCCAGAGTAGTTGGAAGCAGAAAGCTGATGATTAAGATTCCCAAATCATCACCCTATTACCTCATCACCAACCAGTGAGAAGAAAATCACACACCCTGGAACCCTCACTCTAAATGTTACTTTAAAAAACACTTCCCTGAAAGCCATTGTGGAGTTCCAGTTTTCCGCATTAGCTACCCCTTTTTCTTGCTTGGTGCCCTGCAGTAAATGCTGTACTTGCCTTCAGCACAGCTCGGTGTCAGTAGTTTGGCTTTGCTGTGTGTCAGGTGAGCAGACCCAAGTTTGGTTTGGTAACATCTCTCATGTATACAGGAGGTATACATTTTATTAAACTTTTGCTTATTTTTCTTCTGTTAATTTGTCTATTATTACAGGGGTCTCAGTCAAAACACAGAAGGATGGAGAGAGAATGACTTTTCCTCCCCTACACCACAAAGGAACACCAGAATCCAGTGGTCCTATCAGCAGATTCGAGCCAGGTCCCTACCCCACTTTATACAAGGAAGTGAACAAGCTCCAAAGCAACCACACTCCTCCATGGGTCAGTAACCATGTTTCTTGCCCTAAAGGAGGCCCCTGAAAACTAATGCAAATGCAAATGTACTCCTTTGGTGTGGCTATTGCTGTTATCGTGTACAGCTTGGATAATAAGGTTGCTAGTAGACCACTCAGGCTTACCCCTGTCCCAGGACATGTGCTGGAACAAATTCAAACATGTGCACAAATGTACCCAGGATAACTGAGCACCAGGTGCTGGCAGGCTCTATTAGAAGGGTTTCAGCTAGAGTGCCACCAGGCTTGGATTCTAAACCAGAGCTCACATCCCTTTACATGAAATGATACTAATGGAAATGATGCTTGAATGAGTCTCTTTCTCCTTATACTATACCTCAAATTATATCCCAGGTAAAGTGGCTCTCCCAATGTAACCAAATCAGACCCATCTGGCTGGCAGGTTTGTGTGTAAATAATCTTACTATAATTTTAATGGGACAATCTCAGGATTGTAAAGCCGCCATCCACAAAATGTCCTTAACCAATGTGCCCAGAATTTGTATGCATCATGGATAGGGTCCCCACAAAGCTCAGTCAGGGTGCCCAATGCTTCTTTGCAAGATGAGTCCCTGATGATTCAAAGGAGCTTAATGAATTCGACTCAAACAGCAATAAAGCCCCTACGTGTAATTCCATCCTGAGCCAGGCTTCTAGCACATATCAGAACTTAACACCAGCCTGCTCCTACCCACTTTTCATGAGCCCCTACATGGGAAGACAAGCCCCCCCATCCCCTCTCCTGGGCTGGCCTCTGACACCTTCAAGTACACAAGTGATTCAGATGTTGTCACTCCAGCCCAAGACAACAACAAAGGGAGACAACACGCCACAACCTTATTAGACATTGTAATTCCTGCCTTCCCTAGATTGCCTTCCCACCAAGAGTGAAATGACCTGGAGGCCAGCTTGCGACAATACCTCCAACTGATCCACCCTGAGGACCCCATAGAATACTATTTTTCTGAAATTGCTAGCTGCTTATCTTGTGAAACTTTCCTCTATCAAAACACTTGCAAAACCCTAAGTTCCCTGCCAACTGCCTGGCAGCACTAGATCTCATTTCACCTTTATGGCAAGTGAAACAATGTATTCTAAACCATACTTGGTATGATAGGGCACTTCCTTAAAAGACTGCTAGCTTAATCTGCTTAGTCCCATGGTTGGGGACATTTTGCTGCTGTGTTCAATGCTCAGTGTCCTATATTACAACTTTTACTTTCCACCTGATGCATCCACAACAGACTTTACTCCCCTAGATAACGGTTCTTACTTGGAGAGCATTTGGAGCCTCAACTGGCAACCCAGGATGTTCACCAAGGTCTCTCCATCTAGTTATATCCAAATTCCTTTACCTTCCCACATGTTGAGATCTCTGAAATCTATGTTCATCTCTCCAAGCTCTCAGTAGCTGTTTCCTGCTAAGTCTTCCAAAGCTTTTCCCTGTACATGCGCAGGTGGGATTCATCCAAGGAACTGAAATAATTTTTTGGGGGGCAGATATTCAGGGCTCATTTTCTGCAGGTCCCTCTTCTGTAGTAATCTTCTCCCAACTGCCTTAGCAACCGAAACTTTAATCTCTGTTTTTTTTTTTTTTCCCATCCAGAAAGACTTCTGGTCTCTTTCTGTGTTCTATTTCTTTGCACCATAGTTATGAAGAATGTTCTTGAATGGGAAAGCCAGGTGAATGTGGGTCACCTGTTGTGCATCTGTTCTCTCAAGGACTTTAATGTTGATTGCTGTTCAACACTTGGGAATATTCAAACAGTGTTACAAAGCATACATTCAAATGTATTAGTTATTTGCAGCAACATTGTAGGTCAGATATTGGCTATTCTATCATGGCCACAGAGTTTTTTCTCATTTGCATAAGTCTATGTACCTATGTTCATGATATCATTATAATGTTATATTCTAGCTGTCTTTGTTTTAAAGTGTTTTTTTTTTTTTTTGATGTGCACCACCTTTAAAGTCTTTATTGAATTTTTTACAATATTGCTTCTGTTTTATGTTTTGTTTTTTTGGCCGGGAGGCATGTGGGGTCTTAGCTCCCTGACCAAGGATTGAACCCTCACCCCCTGCATTGGAAGGTAAAGTCATAACCACTGGACCACCAAGGAAGTCCCTCTAGCTGTCTTAACTTTTCTAAAAACCACACAAGCATGGTGCAGTGGCTCGTACTACAGTAAATAAAGATATTATGTTTCTTTGTATTCAGCCTAAGACTTCAATTTTTAATGTATCTACATCATCTTCTTCTTGACTTTAGCTAAGTTTTGAGTATCTTTTTCACAAGAGTTGATCTTAAAAAGGAGCTTTCCCATTCAGTCCTGTATGATTCACTTTGAATCATCTTATTTTAGGGCTGTATATATATTACTGTTGAATTTCACCTTATTAATTTTGTACCAAGTTTTCCTAGAATAGGATTTTCTTAAAGCTTAGCCTGCCATGTGCTGAAAGGGAATTTACCAATACTTAACAAATATGACCACTAATTCATATTTCAAACCAAAATACAGTTTGTCAAGCTAACATGTGATTGGTTTAGTCAGTAACGAGAACTGAAATTTAGCTATCTTCAAAGGACTCTGAAACTGTTTTTAGCACCAAGACATGCCATCTACAATTTTAGCAAGTGCTATTTCTGTCTAAATGTAAGGTCAAATACCTGATTGATAATGCTAAGGAATGACAACAGAACAGAGGTAAGGCAATTAGTGAATGAAAACCATTGAAGTAATTTAGTAGCATACATGAAATTAACTCTGTTAATTACTAGAAAATACTAGAATGATTTGGATTTAATACTTCTTTTAGCAGCATAATTGTCCCTCATTAGGATCAAGTAAATGGTCACTTAAAGGGTACAATTTTGATGATGATGAACATTATTAATATTTAAAAATTATTAAATTAATAAATATTAATGTAATATCTAATATATACAAACTACTTGCAAGTACTGTTCTACAAAGTATCATGATGTTGGAAAGCAAGAGGATGTACCAAGACATGTTATCTTATAAGTATATTAGCATTAGTTTGAGAAATACATTGTTAATCTCTACATTTTTAAATAAACTCTTTAAAAATAGAGGTCTATTCTCTATAGAACCATGAAAATGGTTTCCATAAGGTAACTGCTTTAACAATGTACTTCGAGAGTAGATAAAATGGTGCTCTGTGCATATAACTACTTTCTCACTAAAGATGGTGGAAAACATAATTTTCAAAAAAATATTATAAAAGTTGTAAACAAGAAACACAATGTCATTTACTGCTTGCCAGGATACATTGAAGTAGGTAATATCCACATTTTTCAAAAGGGAAAACTGTCTTGGGGCAGAATTGGGATTCAAACCCGATTCTGAATGACTGCAAAACCTGATCCTTAAGCATTGTGCCAGTTTTTTTTTTAGTGATTTATCTGCTTTCTCTAAGATGGCAAGACTGTTCCATTCTCTACTCGCTGAGTGAGTTGTTCAACCCATGTAACCTCCTGCCTTTTACAGTCATTTCAGGGCTTAGCTTGTTTCAGGGAACATTGCACAGTAAGAAGATCTAAACTAAGAGCTCTTATTGAAATGAAAGCCAATAAACTAGTTTTAAAGGAAACTATAGTTCATTGAATACTTAGATAGCATTTCCTTTTAACTGCAAATTAATTTGAAAATTATTGTGACATATGTCAAAATCCATACTGGAAAAGTATCATAAAATTTACTTCCTGTATGAAATTAGTTTACTTTAGAATAAGTACTATTTGTCACAGATTTTATTGAATTCAATCATTGTTGCTGATTGCATTCACATTTTCAGTGATATAACCTTGCTATTCACTATGGAAAGATGGAGTTTACTTTTCCACCCCCTTGATGTCTGGGCAGACCCAGCAATTCCTTTGAACAAAATAATTGAATAAAGTGACACTCTGCAGTTTCTACTCAGCCCTTAGGAAGGCTTCCTGCCTCTTGGAACACTCCCTCTGTGGAACACTCCCCCTTGGAACCCAACTGCCATGCTCTTAGAAGCTCAAGTTACATAAAGAGACAGTGTGTATGGGCTCTGGTCAACAACTCCACCTGAGTTCCCAAAAGCCATCCAGCAGAAGCTGACAGCCACATGAGTAAGCCTCCTTGGACATTCAGCCTAATCTAGCTTTCAGATGACTGCAGCCCCATCTGTTATCTGACTGCAATTGTCAGCTTCTCATTTCATGAGAACCACCCTGCTGAGACCAGTCAACCCACAGAAACATGACAGATAATAAATTGTCATTTTAACCCACCAAGTTTTAAGAAGGTTTATTATGCAGCAATGCATAACCGGAATAGTCATAAAGACTTTTTAGGTTTATATTTTTCCCTATAGCCCCAAGGAATATTTGAATGGTTCTACATTCAAGTGCTTTGCATAAGGCTACTTATATAAGGAACCTAATTTTAAAGCAGCAACATGAAGTGAGTTACTATTTTTATCTTTAGTAGATGTTGAAAATAGATGTAGAAAAGCAATCACTAAACCAAAGTATTGGGCAAATAGTAACTAATTTATATGAGGATTTAAGTAACCTGTAGATTCCTTAGGCTCTGTGACCTCAGGATAGAGCCAAGGTTACCAGACACTAGAATTTGATTCTTAGAGAATCATTTGAGGAATTCATGCTTCCTAACCTTGCAATTCTAGTCTCTGAAGGTCTAGTAGTCCTGGTTCTCAGAGCAGTAATGATTTCATTAGGAAACACAGCAAGGGTTTTATCAGTTGTAAACTATAGATGCCACCTGGTTTATGCCACCTCCTGGAGGAGGTGAAGGAAGCAAGTGGATCTGAGTGGTCCAAGTGTTGGACAATAGTGAATGCTGTTCTATTCTATTCAGATTCCCCTTTCAAGTCTGAGTGACTCATTCCCTTAGATGCCAGAAGTGTTGCCCGCTAATAGCTCATAGCTGAGTCCATCAGCAGAACTTGCACATGGTCTAAGGCAACCTCATCCAAATATATTCTCCCTGAGGACAGTCCAAACACAAAGCCTACTCAATGCAGGTGAGATGAGTGAGATGAGGCCTTTTAAAGGCCTACCTCCTTGATTAAATTCAGTGAATCTCTGAAGGGCCATCTTAGCTTCCAAATTCCCCTTGGGATCAGCTGAAGCCTGTGCTAAAACTGCACTGAAGTATAACTTCTACTTCTGTGCAATACTGTTTCCCTCACTCCTTCATGGGTGCTACACCTGAGAACTCTCATCTATAAACTTCATTCAAGCAAATCTCTGTTTTGAGTCATTTTGTGGAAAATTTGACCTAAAACTTACCCTAACTGGACTCATTTTTTATACATCTCTAACCCTCTCAAAATCCTGTGCAACTTACAGATGGTCATTTGTAACATGTATTTATATCTTTAAATGTTTCTCTGAATATTCTCTTTACCTTATGGCTTTAATTAAAATGTGAGAATTTTTTGAGGAAACTGCTTGCTGGGCAGGTCTCTCAAGAAATGGTTGTTCCTATCTTTCCCTGCACCCTATAATACAATTTACAGAGATTCTTGAGATTAGGTAGATATCTTCTTCCTCTTCCTACATTAACAATAAATATATAAATGTAAAGGTAAAGAAAAATTAAAAAAAACATAATTCCATTGAAGTAAATGGAATAATACTATCTACACATTATTCTCACTCATGGTGATTGCCTACCAATACCACAATATCTCTCTCGCATCACTGAAGATTGTAACACCTGGTCTCATCATCTTTCTTTTCATTACTAATATTTTACATTTATATAAGTGAGTGAAAAACACCCTACCCTAGATCCAGTTCCAATCTTATCTTTGACGTTTTATTGCCATGTCAATAACCTCTATTTTGACCATCTTATTCTTTTTTACCACACCCAGTCTTTCACTCACTCCATTATCTCTATTTGAACCATCTTTGTTTCACTGTCTCTAATCCACAGACTCTTCAATTTTCCCACTGTCCATAACTCCCCACATATCCTTATTTCATTCCTTAAAAAACTTGGATTCCATTATTCAACATTATTACCAATGTTGTGAAATCACTCTCAACTCCCTTGCCCCTCTCTCTCTTTGTGTTATGAAAGCGGCAAAATCTCCACCCTAAAAACTCAACTCTGACTATTTTGCTTATGTTTAAAAAAGAACAGAACTCTGATAATCTCCACCCTATAGAAGAAGAGGAGCTAGGCACAGAAATGGAGAAGAAACTGCCAGAAATGTAGAAGGAAACCCAGGAGAATGGATGGTTTCAAACAAAGAACTTCCCACAATTTTATGTATTTAATTGGACATTTCGGGAACCCTATTTCTGGAAAGGTCTTCCTAAACAAAATGGTCGAAGCAAAAGGAGTGATCAGTGGTGCCAAATGCTCCTGAAAACTCCAGAAAAATGAGTCATGAAAATTGATCATTTGGTTAGTTCCTTCTCTCTTAGCCAAGTTCTTTATGTTGCAAAAATTGTGAATGTTTGCCTTGCCAATCTGGGAAGAATGACTCTGTCCTTAATCTCATGCCTCTCCTTGTATAACACAGGGTCCTCCTGACAGGTCCAAGATCAACCTTTTGCAGAGTGAAGATAAGGGAGGGTGGGGTTGAAGTGAGATTCAAGAGCTGGGGGAGTTGCAGGAGTGATATGATAAGGAGATTCCAGGACCACTTGTAGAGAGGGTGTATGAAATTGGAAAGGGGCAAAGACAAGAAAGACAAGAGGGGTTGGAGCAAAAACCAAGAAGGGGAAGTGAAACTGGTGACCAATATCTGAAATAATGATACGGCACCAAGAATAACCTTGGTATTTACCTGCTTTAAATTTGTGCTGATGCTGCAATACTGGAGAGCTGAATATTGAAGTTCCCTCCACAGTATTGAAGTGAGACCTAGTCACTCTGGATTAATTTATATTGGTTGTTTGTTTTATCTAACCAACTTCTCTTTATAGTATCTAAAGCAAAATAGATGTTACTCTCTACTAGCTTATGTCCATAAAGAATTTGAGTTTCACTTTCATTTTCTTCATGTTTTTCTCCTATCCCTGAGTTACATAATTCAACTAGAATAAGGGGTGCTCTGAGCATTGAAATAAGCTGGTTAGCCTCATTTCCTCTACCATGTGAGTCAAGTCTCATGTGACAGGTTAGCTGAGTAGACAAGAGCTAATGAGTTCATGACATAGGGTTTAATGTCTCTGGGGATCTGTGGTGATTACCAGATTTCTTCTTCAGGGATGACACACCCATTTCTTTCCCCCATCAACCTTTGGGAATATTAACTCCTGATTTATAGCTCCATCCCTCACTGGGAGTTGCCTGCAGCTATAAGAAACTTCCTCAATCAGGGTTACAGTCTCTCTCTGGGGTGACTTGCTGCTGATGACTGGCTGATGAAAAGATACAAAGATCTAGCCACATTTTCTTAATTTGGGGGCAGTACCAAAGGTCTTTCCCAGCTCCAGAGCTCTGCATAGAATTGGCTAAAGCTTCAACTATGACAGCAGTGCAGGTCAGTTTGCCCTTTGCCCAGTCCTGCCTTCCTCACTTCCTTATAGGTATCATCCAAGAATAACCCCTAATCCATCTGCACAGGGTACTTGTCTCAGAGTATGTTTCTGGGAAATAGTGTAAGGCAGGTAACAGGACCTGACAATCATTAACATGGTCACAAACTACACCTGTAAAAACTTGGCTATTTTTCATGAGAAAGATGGGAGAGATGCAAGCCCATCTTCTGCCATGGACATATCCTTCCAAAGTCAGGCAGGATATTCATCATATTTCTGAGATGAGGAGAACAGAAGATAACTTCCACTTGCACCCAAACAATACAAGGGACATTAACAACTAGGGGTATTTTAAATTATTATTACCACATGGCATTGTTTGCCAGCAAAGAAATGTGGAAAAGTAATCCAAACTGTTGGTGCAGCAAATGCAAATGCAGATTCCAACACCTACTGAAAATTTCCAACATAGAAACTGCAGAAAATAAACTGCTATTTTAGATTTCAATCCATATGTTGGGCAAACTAAGGAAGAAGTTGTGAAGTAGTAAGTTTAATGTGTAGTAGAGATAAAAGACTGAGAAACTGGGAAGAGGTTAAATTCAACAATCTTTGCTAACATTCCAGGACTCCATCTTTTACTGGCATATTTATTGTTTTTGTTGTTCTTGTTATTGCCCTTATGAAGTTACTTCTACTTTCTAAATGTTTGCTTTCCATGTGAACAGGTTACAAAAAAGAGATATCTTCATCAGAGCAAGAATTGCAGGTTCTCATGCATGAGGTCACTTCTTTGTGGCTTTGAGGTTTAGCAGGTGAGGTGGGTGTGACATGCACATTGTTATACTGATGAATTCCATCTTATCCACAATCTTGTTGGTTTATCTTCAGGATATTTGCTTATGATTTGACCTCTGTGAAGGTGAACCAGGAGCCCTCCGAAGCCAGAAAAGGAGATAAGATTCTAGATCTAGTTTATTACTGGCAGTACAGTTCCAAGAACCTGAGATGTGTTACTACTTCACAAAGGCTACCTCATTTGAGCCTTATACCACCTCTTCTGAGATAAGCGTTGAGTCCAGTTATAGTTAAGGAGTTTGATATTATGTAATGTAATTTGATGGAGGTATTCTAATAAATGTGAACCCAGAATTTGAACCCAGGTCTCTCAGACTCCAGAAGTTATTTTATTATGCATACCCACAAAATACAAGTTTTTTCCCTCCCTATAGAGTTTAGTCTTTTTTTTATGAGCAATGAAAGTCCTCAAACTTTTAGAGTAGGAGAGTAAACCAGTCAGTGAGATGATACAGGATTACTTCACTTTCTAGAGTAGATAGTTGGGTGGGGAGCTAGGAAGAAGTATGTGGATGTTATTCATTGTTTACATGTAAGGTAAAAAGGTTCTGATTGCTATGGTACTCACAATGCAGAAGGGGATACAGACATGAGAGGTATTTCAGAGTGAAAATTAATGTCTTAACTGATTGCATAGTGAAAGGCAAGGGGACGGAGCTATGTGGATAGTATTGAGTGCGACAGAAATAGGGAATACAATGATCAAAACATTTATTATTCTTTACACATTTTGATTTTCAGATGCTTCATGGACTTTGGGTGGAAAATAATACTAACCAGTTGGAAATTCAGAGAGAGAGTAACAACTGTGTCTCTAAAAATATACTAGACTCTTGCCATTTTGATTAAAAGAATTAGCTTTAAAGTATTATAACAACCAATTGACAGTACCTGGTTTAGTTAAATTTAATTACACAGAATATACAAAGCCTGATATGGATCTGGTAAACAATTGAGCAATCATCTGGAGAATTAGATGGCATAGATTTGAAAAATATACAGTGTCATCAAAGGTCTTTGAAGTCTAATATGGAAATATGGAAATCTAGAATCTGGAGTACTAGAGACAAAGTGCCTTTTTTCTTTTTTCTGACAATGGATAAGGGCCTTAATTAAAATCTATTTTTTTTAAATAAAAATGTGATATGATATGTACTGTTCTTAACTCAAAATCTATATCCAATGTTTAAAAAATTGAGCATATTTCCTGTATAAAACTCTACAATTCCCCACTCTTTCCACCCCTTCAAATAAATGGAAATCTGTCTATACTAAGCATTTTTTTTTTTTTACTTACCTGCACCTGAGTAAAGTAGTTTCCTTTAAATGGGCATGGGCTCTCTCTTTTATTACAGTTCTCATCTCTTCCGACCTTCAACATCTGCCTGCTTAATTTTTTTTTTAACCTTACTAGTACATGCCTATTCCTTGTAGGTTTTTGAATTTAAGATTCCAGGGCTTTCCTGGTGCCACAGTGGTTGAGAGTCCGCCTGCCGATGCAGGGGACACAGGTTCGTGCCCCAGTCCGGGAAGATCCCACATGCCACAGAGCGGCTGGGCCCATGAGCTGTGGCTGCTGAGCCTGCGCGTCCAGAGCCTGTGCTGAACAACGGGAGAGGCCACAACAGTGAGAGGCCTGCGTACGGCAAAAAAAAAAAAAAAGAAAAGAAAAGAAAAAGAGATTCCAGATTTAGGGTAAGGGTAAAACATTCTGGTTGATTAAAAGCCTATAAACTAGATTTACATGAAGATAGATTAAAAATAATTATTTAAGGTCTTAGCTAGTGGAAATACTTTCTTCTATGAATGCATTTGAGTGAAGATAGACATAAATGTACATCTCTGACAACTTAACCAAACTAATTACTATAATTTTGGCCATTGAAATATCAAGAAATAAGTAAAGCCTGCAATTATAGTTAGTAGGTCACTAGTGCACGGAAAAGTAATGCAATTATTTTAACATTTACTGCATAAGTTATGAAGAGCTATAGCTCTTGTCTGGCTTGATGACAACATGCCTGGACTTAGTTAGAGATCTCTTCTGCCCAGATATTTTTAAGGTCTTAGCGGTTTGCTTTGAAATGGCCAAAATTTGGTGCTAATTGTGTGTGTGCTGAACCTAGAGTTGCTTTGGGTCCCAGTTTCCCTAGAAGAGACAGTTCCAAAGGGATATTTACCATTGACCAGGGGTTTCCATTTCCATGATGCTAAAGCTCAGGCCTTCCAAAGAGTAGCACTGTTACGTAGTCATCTGCTGTGTGGGCAGCTCTGATATTGGGTCATCTTAATCTGTTCAAGCAGTGTTGGTTCCTCTTACCCTCTTGTCTTCAAACTTCTCCAGTCTAGTTTGTTAGTTTGTTTTTCCTTCATGGAGGTATAGTTCATATACCGCAAAATTCACGCACTTGTAATGTACAATTCAGCGGTTTTAGTATATTCACAAAGTTGTGCAACCATCACCACTCTCTAATTCCAGAACATTTTATCACCCCAGAAATATTCTCTGTGCCCATTAGCAGTCACACCCTTTTCCCCAAGTCCCTGGCAATCATGAAGTTATTTTCTGTTTCCATGGGTTTCTTTATTTTAGATATTTCATATAAATGGAGTCATATAATATATGTCCTTTTGTGTCTGGTTTCTTTCACTGGCATAAAGTTTTCAATGTTCTTCCATGTTGTAACATGTACCAATACTTCATTTCTTTGTATTGACAAATGCTATTCTATTTTATGGATATACCACATTTTGTTTCTCTATTCATCTGTACATGGACATTTGGGTTGTTTCTACTTTTTTGCTCTTAAGAGTAATTTTGCTATGAACATATGTGTACAAGGTTTTGTGTGGATATATATTTCCAGTCTCGGATACGTATCAATACTTAGGAGTAGATTTGCTGGGTCACATGGTAACCCTAATGTTTAACTTTTTGAGGAAGTGCCAAACTCTTTTCTACAGTAGCTGCACAATTTTATATTCCTACCAGCAATGCACAAAAGTTCTGATTTCTCCACATCCTCACCAATACTTATTGTATGTCATTTTGAATAAGTGGGTATGAGGTGGTATCTCATTGTAGTTTGTATTTTCCTAATGTCTAATGATGGTAAGTATCTTTTTCTTTATGTATTAGCCATTTGTATATTTTCTTTGAAGAAATGCCTATTCATACCCTTTGTCCACTTTTTAATTCGATTTTTGTCTTTTTATTATTTTTTTTTGTTGTTGTTGTTGTTGTTGTTGTATGCAGGCCTCTCACTGTTGTGGCCTCCCCCGTTGCGGAGCGCAGGCTCCGGACGCGCAGGCTCAGCGGCCATGGCTCACGGGCCCAGCCGCTCCGCGGCATATGGGATCCTCCCAGACCGGGGCACGAACCCGTATCCCCTGCATCGGCAGGCGGACTCTCAACCACTTGCGCCACCAGGGAGGCCCCTGTCTTTTTATTATTGAGTTGTAAGTATTCTTTATATATTCTAGATTCAAGTGCTTTATGACATATATGATTTGCAGATGTTACAAATGTCACCGATTGTGTTGATTGTCTTTTCACTTTCTTGATAGTATCTTTAGAAGCACAAAATATTTAAAGTTTGATGAAGTCAACTTTATCTATATTTTTTCCTTTGATTGCTTGTGCTTTTGGTGTTATTTTAAGAAACAATTGCCTAATCCAAGGCCACAAGTGTTCATGCTATATTTTTATTTAGGTTGTTGATTTATTTTTAGCGAATTTTTGAATGTTATATGAGGTAGGGGTCCTATTTCTTTTTTTTTAACTTTTTATTTTATACTGGAGTAAATTTAATTAACAATGTTGTGTTAGTTTCAGGTGTACAGCAAAGTGATTCAGTTATACATATACATGTATCTATTCTTTTTCAAATTATTTTCCCATTTAGGTGGTTACATAATATTGAGCAGAGTTCCCTGTGCTATACAGTAGGTCCTTGTTGGTTATCCATTTTAAATATAGCAGTGTGTACGTGTCAATTTCAAACTCCCAATTTCATTCTTTTGAATATGATTATCCATTTTTCCTCACACTATTTATTGAAAACACTACTCTACCCATTGAGGGGTTTTGTCACCCTTGTTGAAAATCACTTCACCATAGATTTATGGGTTTATTTCTGGACACTCAATTCTATTTCTTGATGTGTATGTCTGTCTTTATGCCAGCACCACATTTTGGTATGTTCTTAGAGAATGGATGAAGGAAGTTTTCAATACTTTGAATAGGAGGTCACAGACTTCTGTTTACAAAAGTCAAATAAAAGAATTAGATTATGATGAAAATTAAACAAGAAGGTGAGCTGCTGTAACTCCCTTTGATGGACCTACATTAAATCCTTTTTCTTTTTTTCTTTTTTCTTTTTTTGTAGCAACTATGGAAACAAGGATCAGTGTGGCCATAAGACTCTCTGGATAAAAACCCTGTATTTTACCCCACTTCCTTGCTGAAAATATATGGCTCTTAAGTACATACAGTCAGTGAATTTAAGATGATAACCACAAATTGTCAGAATGGTGATATCAATTCATTTGAAATGATATCAATGTTCACTTAGTGGTTGAGTGAATGTCAAAACAAGGGAAGTACTAGAAGTAACTGTAGTGATTAAACATTTTTAAATCACAGCATTAATAATTCTATACTAAGTTTAGGAACAATTTGCATATATTTGGCATTTAAAATAGGTAAGATAATGTGGTCTTATAAAATGTTTAACAGATTTGCTTTATAGTTCCAATGTAAATGCTAACAAATTTTAAATTTTTGACATTTAGTTGAAAGGTGTGTAAGAATTGTACTAAATTTGTAAATTATATTGGAACATTAGAAGAATTTTAATTTTACAGTTGATTTAATTTATGAAACAATGTAATTTTTTTAAAGAGTGAACAATTTTGCTTGTAGTGAGGCTTGAGGAATTTTTATAAATTTATAAGTAGAAACAATTAATTAAGGGGATTTGGTTTGATTTGGTAAATATTAATCAAGGACACTTGAAATTAATTGTTAAAATTTACTAGATTTATGAATAGAATACTATTTATACAGCATCATTGAGGCTCAAGGAAAATTAAATTTTTGAATTTGTAACATAAATAAGTTGAGTATTCATTTAAATCCTAATGGGTAACGAGTTTCAGTTATGCTAAACAAATAAGTTCTGGATATCTGCTCTGCAATGTAGTGCCTGTAGTTAACAATACAATAATTTAAAAATTTGCTAAGAGGGTAAATCTCATGTTAAGTATTCTTACAACACACACAAAATGCAAAAAAACCAAAGATACATAAGGAAATTCTGTGAAGGATTAGTTACATCTATTACCTTGATTGTGGTGATAGTCTCATGGGTGTTTGCATCTGTCCAGACTCATTAAGTAGTACAGATTACATGTGTGCAGTTCTTTGTGTATCAGTTAGACCTCAAAAGAGCTGTTAAAAAACATCCTAAGTAGCAAACAGATTTTTCTGTATATAAATACCACATGTAAACATAAAAATATAGTTGTAAAATTATCCTATACAACTGCTTTTATTACCGCTACAGCAAATTTAGGATAGTGACTGAAAGTAATATATACTGCAATTTTTATTATTAACACCACAAAATACTTATTTCTCTGCATTACATATTGCATATTTTTAATGACCACTGTGCTTCTGTCATTTAAAATGTTTGCTTTTAATATTTTTTTATTTTTAGAAGTAGAAATATTTCTTTTCAATATTTTTCAATTCATTCACTCAATAAGCATTTCTCAAATACTTGGTAGGTTTATGGATTGAAGACAAAAAATAAGGCAGTCATCCTCAACAGAATCTTGATTTTGACAGAAGAGTAACCGGAGAATTTGCTAGGCACCTTCCTCACCTTTGAGGACACTACCATAACCCAAATATTACAGAGGGGTTGGTGTTTCTTTCAAGGTTACATCATATTGTGACTTCAGCCTACTTCATTTGTTAACATTATTCTCCATCATGTCTAGTAGGGGAGAAAGATTGCTAATATATAAGAGTCTATCATGTTTTAGGAAGTTTAAGATGCATCTATGAGAAAGATTGCTAATATATAAGAGCCTATCATGTTTTAGGAAGTTTAAGATGCATCTATGAGAAGCTAGGACAGGAGTCATTATCAAAGCAAGTGACCACTGGCTTGGCTTAGGCACTGACCAGTGAGAGCAGACCCAGCCTGGCTGCTGGAGCTGTCCTTAGAGGTTCCTTACTGTGTCACATGTTACCTCTTTAGTTACGGGATTGTGGGGAGGTTCTAGAGAAATGGTGGAGTGACTAGGGTGAAAATGAGGCACTTGCAGAGTTATGAGTAGATGTTATTTGCCAACTGTTACAGAAGTTTTACAGTATTTTGGCAAGAAGTTTGATATCATTGCATTCTGGCTGAATAGCAGCTCTGGATTAAGCCATTGCCATGGAGTTCTGACTATCTTCTACATTCTTCTATGAAGTACCATTGTATTGCAGGAAGGTAAAATGACATAAATTCCTGTTTAGGAAGTAATATTTTTCATATTAATAACAAAGTGATGCACTTACCTTAGAAATAACTCTGCTATTATGCTGAAGAGTCCTACGTTTGATTCCTCCTCTGACCTTGGCTTTACAGGAGAGCATCACAAGCTTTGCTTTGAATAGCTCCACTCTCTGATATGTAGAGAGAGATACTAGTGTACATCAAAGTCTTCTACTCAGCTTTTCCCACCAAAAGGAGTTAGAGCCATAGAGGCATATAATCAAGTGTGAGGAATGATATATGATATTGATAGAATGTTAGTGGGTAAAAGCTGTTGGCTATTATGAAAGGCTAGTATTTTAATGATTTATTTATTTTTAAAATTTACACACTTGTAAAATTCACATTTTTGGTGTAGAGTTTAATGAATTTTCACAAAAATAGAGTCAAATAACCACCAACATAATCAAGATATAAAACAGAACTTTCAAACTATCTAATGCTATTCCTTTGTCATCAGATCTTACCCCTGGAAACCACTGATCTGTTCTTCATGCTTAGTTTTTACTTTTCCAGAATGTCATATAAATGAAATCATACAGTATGTAAACTTTGTAGTCTTTGAATCCTTATTCTTCTCTATGTAATGTGTCATTTTTTGATATGATTTAAGATTTTTCTTTATATTTGATTTTCAGTAGTTCAGTTATGATATAACTGAGATGATTTTTAATGTATTTCAGGTTTGTTGAGCTTCTTGTGTCTGTCGAATTATGTCTTTCAGCAAATTTGGATGTTTTCAGACATTATTTCATCAAAAATCGTTTCCTTACCAATCTCTTTTTCTTCTCCTTCTCAGATTCTAATGGCAACATGCATGCTTTAATATTGTCCCACAAGTGTCTGAGGCTCTTTCCATTATTTTTCAAACATTTTTTTCTTTCATATTAGTTGATTTTTATTGATCTCTAAGGACACTGACTCCTTCCTCTATCATCATTTTTCTGCTATAGAAGCCCCTCAGTGAATTTTAAAATTTCCAGCATTGTATCTTTATCAGTTATAAAATTTCATTTGTTCTTTTCTATAGTTTCTATTTCTTTCCTGAGAGCTAATATTTTTCCATTTGTATCATGAGTGCTTACCCATACTTCATGGCTCCTGAGTACAATAGCTTCTTTAAAGTCTTTGTTGGATATTTCTAACATCAGGGCCATTTTGAGTTTGATGTCCTTCTATTGATGGTCATTTCCTGTGAGAATTATTCCGTGAAATATTTTCTTGGTTCTTTACATGTCAGGTAATGTTTTATTATATCCTGGACATTTTGAAAATCATGTAATGAAACCCTGGTACCTTTATAATCCCCTGGATCATGTTGTTTCCTTCTTTGGCATGCACTCAATCTGGTTAGGTTCAGGCTACGAGTCCCAGTGCTCATCTGTGCCATTTTAGTTTACAAGGCCCTTTGCAGTGCTGTCCTTACCTGATTCATGTGTGTGCCTTCAGGGCTTCCCTGGGACCTGGACAGTGCTTTACAGCTGTGATGGTTAATTTTATGTCTCAGCTTGACTGGGCCATGGGGGCCCACGTACTCATCAAACGTTCTTGGTGTTTCTGTGAGGGTGTTTTGGATGGGATTAACATTTATATTGGTAGACTGAAAAAAGGAGATTGCCTTCCATAATGTGAGTGGGCCTCATCCAATCAGTTGAAGGCCTGAATAGAACAAAAAGGCTGACTTACCCAATGAAGAATTCTTCCTGTCTAAAGGCTTTCAAACTGAGACATCACTTTTCCTGCCTTTGGACTTGAACTGAAACATGGACTCTTCCTGTGTCTCGAGTTTTGGACTGGAACTACACTATTGGATGTCCTGGTTGTTAGGCCTTCAAACTCAGCCTGAAACATAGTCTTAAGAGTTTTAGAAACCTGTGCAGACACCAATTCCTCCAAACAAGTGCAGTTTCATGCCTGGGTCTTGCCTCAGGACAGATTCAGCAGGGCAAAAATAGAAAAAAGTTTAAAAAGGACTTTCTGCATCTTCTTCCACAGGGGAACAACTCCTTACTCTCTGACCAGAAATAATAGTTATTTTTTTGAGAAATTTCTGTCCTTCCCACATATGCCGTTCTGGAATTTGGGTTCTTCTATTCTAGATCAGGAGATAATGGGAAGGGGATAAAAACAAACAAATAGGAAAGTCATTGTCATATCAGCATACTTCGAATTTTGAATTCCCTCCCTAATCTGCTTGCTTTTATTTACTTTTCAGAGTTCTCAGATCTGTCTTATGCAGTGTTTCCAGAATTTTTATTTGTAATCAGTGAAATAGATTGGGTTGACTGTGCTTATTCCATTTTAGCAGATCCAGAACTCAGTGTTGTTTTATTCTGACTCTGCCAGATTTATTTGTAGACTTGCCTCCATGTATAGATGCAAAATCAAGGAACAGGGTGCATGACGTAGCAGTTGTGCCATGGCTGTTTGGTATTGGGGATATCTTAGTGCAGCCCAAGATATATTGTGTCTTATTCTAAAGGAATGTTCACCACATGTATCCTTACCAATTATTAGAAATTAACCTGTTTCTGCATCTACTCCTGCCTCTCCATAGAGCCTGCTGCTTCCCTGTGTTTTCCCTAAGTCCCTAATTTCAAACCATATCTGAACCTTACCTTCATGAGTTTCATGTTACCCCTGAATCTCACCCCCTTGCTATCTTAGAAACCAATTCTATTTATGATTCTCACTCTTTTGCTGAAACCTCCTAATTTTTGAGTCTTAACTCTTCCTAAGCTTCATCTCGTTTCTTGTCCCATGTGATCATCTCATTTACCCTTGACTCAAGTGCTCATACTAGGAAGAAAATTTGTTGTACATATTATGTGGTTACTCAAAGTAATGTTTCTACATTTTTATGCACCTGGGCCCAAAAAATGCAATAATTTGAAAATTCTGTTAACATAAGAATAAGAAGTCTGTTTACTTTTATTCATCAATTCTTATGCTATTACCATTGCTGAATTATCAGACTGAATACAGTAATGATAGCATTTTGTGATTAACTTTTTACTTTTTTTTTTGAGTTGTAACAACAGGATACTATAATTATGTTTATTATAAAAATTTACTTGAGTCTCTTTCCTTTCTTGTAGGTTAAGTTATTCACTGAGTTGTTGCTTAAAATAGAACAGTTATTTGGGAGTCTGCCAAGGCACTGAATTCAATTTTCTTCAGCAGTGTTTCATGATATATTAAATTTGCTTGTTTGCAAAAAAAGTGACTTTCCCGATCATTTATTCTTGATCCCTCTCTTAGTTGGCTCTAGGCTACTGTAACAAAATACCATAGTTTCACTGGATTAAACAACACACACTTATTTCTCACAGTTTTGGAGGCTGGAAGTCCCAGATTACAGTGCCAGCCTGGTGCAGTTCTGATGAGCCCCTGCTTCCTGGATTGTGGACAGTTCCTTCTCGCTGTTTCCCACATGGCCAAGTGAAGGTGCTCTGGTCTTTTTCTCTCATAAGGACACTAATCTCATAGTTGGAGCTCTACTCTCATGACCTCATCTAAACCTAATTAACTCCCAAAGGCCTTACCTCCTAATACCATCCCACTGGGGAGTTAGCATTTCAACATATGGATTTTTGTGTGGTGGTGACAAAAATGTAGTCCAAAACAGTTGCAGTTTCTAGGAAATGAAGTGAAAGGTGAGGTATAAGTGTTCTCAACAGCAGACTCAAGATAACATAATCTACAAACTGAAATTTTTGACTTACTGTTTACATTAGTTTAACTGCTCAGAATGGTGATCACACACTAAAGAAAAGTTTATTTCTGATGAATTGTAAAATTTATATATTATTATTTTTTCCTTCTTAGGGAACTTTAAAACAATGTAGGATAAGATTTTAATTAGAAGAATAGAAATACTTGATTAGAAAGGTGGATTTTCTGAAACAACTCTTTTTATCCTTAGATAAATAGTCAACTTGTACATAGAAAAAAAATCACTTAACAGAAATATTCAATATATATGATCAATTCTATAATTAACTTTTAGAAAAAGCAGTAAGTCTGTCGGATTTTTTAAAAAAATGTGTTTTTGGTAATAAGTTGTATTGAGAAGGTAACTTGGCATTTATTAGATTAAACATGACAATATACAATGCCAAAACATTAGTAATTGGTGTTTGAGAATGTAATCTTTATAGAAATAATTTTAAAAATTTATGATAATTCCATTTAGTACATGTTGCCAAATCAACAATCTAATTAAATGTGACAGTCATCAAGCAAATGATTGAAATATTGTAGAGGGAAACATCAGTTTTCTGTATATTTTGATGGTATTTTAATTAACTAAATAACATTAAATTCACTTTATTTATTTTGCATATTTTCTTCAAAACAATTGAAGAAGTAAAACATTACAGATACATTTGAAGTGCACTTTGGTTCCTTTCCAGCATCCACGCCTTCTTCACTAGATGCCACTAATATTATTGATTCGATATTTGTAATTCCAAAATTTTAAAAAATAATTATTGCATAATAAAATATTTATTTCCCTGCTTTTAAAACTTTTACAAATGGTGTTATTGAAAATGTATCATAGTACATCTAGCTTTATGCACTCTGCATTTTATTTTCAAGATGTCCGTATTATATATGTCCATAGGTGTCTAATTTATTCATTTTAACTCTACACAATATTCCATTTTGTAAATATGTCATATGTTAATAATTCATTCACCTGCTCAAGTATATTTCAGTTGTTTCCAAATTTTCACTATTGTAACAATGCTGCAGTGAATATACTTTTGTACATATGTAAAAATATCTTGAGTTATTATACTTAGAAGTGGATTCTGGTCTCATTTTGGCAGAATAAATTGTTCTATCACATGTCTGTGGTTCCTACTCATTTCCCAGCCTACTTTGCAAGTTGTATTGGTCATATAACTGAGTTCTAGCCAAAGGAATATATGTGGAAGTAATATAGGCCACTTTCATGATGGCTCCTTAAAATATTTTTGTCATTTTCTTGCATTCTTTTTACTCATTGGTCAACTGAAGAGAGTTGAGTAGAGGAATTTAAAGAAGCCTAAAATAGGAGGCAAGAGAGTGATGATCTTTGACTACTTTTATACACACACACACATGCACGCACACACACACACAGCACTAAACTAAACACTTTCCCACATCCTCACTGCTGTATGCCCAATACAAGCCATCACTATCACCCACCTGAACTGTGTAACATCTACCTGTCCTGCATTGCAACCTCCATATAGTAACCCTGATGAACTTATTGTTTCCAAGATCATTTACCTCCCAGGATAAATCTTTTTCCATTACTTTTTATTTCAAACAGAAAAAAAAATTCAAAACTTCTCATTATGGCACACAAGGCTCAGTGTTTCTCAATAGGGGCAATATTAGTATTTTGCAGTAATCTTTTTATGTAAAGGATCTGTCTCACACATTATAGGATGTTTGATATCTTTGACCTCAGGCACATTGTACCATTGACATTTCTCTTCCTCCTCATAATTTATTACATCAATAAAGAAGCCCTGCCACCATCCTCTCTTTCTCTCTCTCTCTCTCTCTCTCTCTCTCTCACACACACACACACACACACACACACACACACACACACACGCTTCCAGCTCTTGGATGAAAAATGGTTTGGCTCTGCTTACTTTTCTGACCTCAACGTACCTCTATTCTTCCCCTTGTTCACTAAGCTGGAGATACAACAGAGCTCTTTCTACTCATTAAACACGAGGCTTATTCCACGTGTTCAAGCCACATATTCAGGCCTTTGTACTTGTCTGTCCTTCTTCCTAGAAAGCTCCTTAGAAATTTGCTTGTACTACCTCTTTATTATTCAGGTATCAAGTATACAAAATAATACCCTCAATATAAAACCACCCTCTATAAAATGCCAACTCCTAGACCTCTCTTCCATTTCAGCTCTCTTGTGTTGTTTACATTGTCTGCTTCCCATACTAGGGTGCATCTTTTTTTATTAAGACTTTATTTTTTAGAACAGTTTTAGTCTTACAACAAAATTGTGGGGAAGGTATAGAGATTTCTTGTATATCCACTGCCCCCATAAATGGATAACCTCATCCATTATTAACGTCCCCACCAGAATGGTAAATTTGCTACAATAGATGAACCTACTATGACCCATTATAGTCACCCAAAGTCTGTAATTTACACTAGGGGTCACTCTTGGCATTGCACATTCTATAGGTTTGGACAAATCTGTAATGAATGGCATGTATTGATCATTTGATATATATATTTTACAGTCAAAAACATTTAATAATATGCTTATTGTAATGAAGGTAACATTCAGACTTTCAGAAAACCAAAATCTGACTCATAAAAATGTAGGGAAACAGGAGGTAAAGGATGTGAATGGATGCTGGGGTACATAGGAAACCACAAAGTAAACATACAAAACAGAAAACCGGCATCTTTTTTTGAATTTTGTTTTGTTTGTTTTTTTATACAGCAGGTTCTTATTGGTTGTCTATCTTATGCTTATTGGTGTGTATGTGTCAATCCCAATCTCCCAGTGCATCCCATCACCCCCTCCTGCCGCCACTTTCCCCCCTGGGTGTCCATAGGAGAAAACTGGCATCTCGATGGTTTCAAAGGGTTCGTAGTTTCTGGTATCTTCAGATGTTCCTTGGCTGGTAGCTGCCATTCTCCTTGTGTCTTCACATCATCTTCCCTCTCTAGGCATCCGTCTCTGTGTGTAAATTTCCCCCTTTATTTTTATTTTTTTTCTTTTTTACGTGGGCCTCTCACTGTTGTGGCCTCTCCCGTTGTGGAGCACAGGCTCCGGATGCGCAGGCTCAGCGGCCATGGCTCACGGGCCCAGCCACTCTGCGGCATGTGGGATCCTCCCGGACCAGGGCACGAACCTGTGTCCCCTGCATCGGCAAGCAGACTCTCAACCACTGTGCCACGAGGGAAGCCCCTAAGTTTCCCCTTTTTATAAGGACTCAATCATATTAGATTAGGGTCCACCCTAAGGACCTCATCTTAACTTGATATCTGCAAACACCTTATTTCCAAATAAGGTCACACTCACAAGTACTGAGGGTTAGAATGCAATATTTTAGGGGTACATAATTCTTCAACCCATCTATCCAAGAGAATAGAATGAAGAAGAAAGAGGAAGAGGAGGAGGAAGAGAAGGAGAGAGGAAGTTGAGTACAGGTATAATAGGTATTACCCAGGGAGTTTTGTTTTTCTCCCCCCAGAATCATGGAACCAAGAAACTGCTGTGAAGTTATTTTTTTGGGAGTGGTGCTGATACTCTAAAAATAAAGGGGTTAGAATGTAATAATAATAATAATAATAATAATAATAATAATAATAATAATAATAATAATAATAATAATAATAATAATATCCTTACTGTTCTATCCTTAATGTGAATCTTTTTTTTTTGGCATCTTTATTGGAGTATAATTGCTTTACAATGGTGTGTTAGTTTCTGTGTATAATAAAGTGAATCAGCTACATATATATATATATGTATATATTCCCATATCTCCTCCCTCTTGCTTTTCCTTCCCTCCCACCCTGCCTATCCCACCCCTCTGGTGGACACAAAGCACCGAGGTGATTTCCCTGTGCTATGCAGCTGCTTCCCACTAGCTATCTATTTTACATTTGGTAGTGTATATATGTCCATGCCACTAACTTCTTCCCAGCTTACCCTTCCCCCTCCCCATGTCCTCAAGTCCATTCTCTACGTCTATGTCTTTATTCCTGTCCTGACACTAGGTTCTTCAAAACCACTTTTTTTTTGAGATTCTATATATATGTGTTAGCATACAGTATTCGTTTATCTCTTTCTGACTTACTTCACTCTGTATGACAGACTCAAGGTTGATCCACCTCACTACAAATAACTCAATTTTGTTTCTATTTATAGCTGAGTAATATTGCACTGTATATATGTGCCACACCTTCTTTATTCATTCATCTGTTGATGGACATTTAGGTTGCTTCCATGTCCTGCCTGTTGTAAATAGAGCTACAGTGAACATTGTGGTACATGACTCTTTTTGAATTATGGCTTCCTCAGGATATATGTCCAGTAGTGGGATTACTGGGTTGTATGGTAGTTCTATTTATAGTTTTTTTAAGGATCCTCCATACAGTTCTCCATAGTAGCTGTATCAATTTACACTCCCACAAAAGTGCAAGAGGGTTCCCTTTTCTCTACACCCACTCCAGCGTTTATTGTTTGTGGATTTTTTGATGATGGCCATTCTGACTGGTGTGCGGTGATACCTCATTGTACTTTTGATTTGCATTTCTCTAATGATTAGTGATTTTGAGCATTCCTTCATGCGTTTGTTGACTATCTGTATATCTTCTTTGGAGAAATGTCTATTTTGGTCTTCTGCCCATTTTTGGATTGGTTTATTTGCTTTTTGATATTGAGCTCCATGAGCTGCTTGTAAATTTTGTAGATTAATCCTTTGCCAGTTGGTTCATTTGCAAATATTTTCTCCCATTCTGAGGGTTGTCTTTTCATCTTGTTTATGGTTTCCTTTGTTGTGCAAAAGCTTTTAAGTTTCATTAGGTCCCATTTGTTTATTTTTGTTTCTATTCCCATTGCTCTAGGAGGTGGGTCAAAAAGGATATTGCTGTGATTTTTGTCGTAGCATGTTCTGTCTGTTTTCCTCTAAGAGTTTTATAGTGTCTGGCCTTACATTTAGGTCTTAAATTTATTTTGCATTTATTTTTGTGTATGGTGTTAGGGAGTGTTCTAATTTCATTCTTTTACATGTAGATGTCAGTTATTTTTGTGTATGCTGTTACCGAGTGTTGTAATTTCATTCTTTTACATGTAGCTGTCCAGTTTTCCCAGAACCATTTGTTGAAGAGGTTGTCTTTTCTCCATTGTACATTCTTGCCTCCTTTATCAAAAATAAGGTGACCATATGTGTGTGGGCTTATCTCTGGGCTTTCTATCCTCTTCCATTGATATATATATTTCTGTTTTTCTGCCAGTACCATACTGTGTTGATTACTGTAGCTTTGTAGTATAGTCTGGAGTCAGGGAACCTGATTCCTCCAGCTCCATTTTTCTTTCTCAAGACCGCTTTGGGGCTTCCCTGGTGGCACAGTGGTCGAGAGTCCACCTGCCAATGCAGGGGACACGGGTTCATGTCCTGGTCCAGGAATATCCCACATGCCATGGAGTGGCTAGGCACATGAGCCATGGCTGCTGAGCCTGCACGTCTGGAGCCTGTGCTCGGCAGCAGGAGAGGCCACAGCAGTGAGAGGCCCACATATTGCAAAAAAAAAAAAAAAAAAAAAAAAAAAAAAAGACTGCTTTGGCTATTCTGGGTCTTTTGTGTTTCCATACAAATTGTGCAATTTTTTGTTCTAATTCCATGAAAAATGCCATTGGTAGTTTGATAGTAATTGCACTGAATCTGTACATTGCTATGGGTAGTTTAGTCATTTTCACAATGTTGATTCTTCCAATCCAAGAACATGGTATATCTCTCCATCTGTTTGTATCACCTTTAATTTCTTTCATCAGTGTCTTATAGTTTTCTGCATACAAGTCTTTTGTCTCCTGAGGTAAGTTTATTCCTAGGTATTTTATTCTTTTTGTTGAAATGGTAAATGGGAGTGTTTCCTTAAATTCTCTTTCAGATTTTTCATCATTAGTGTATAGGAATGCAAGAGATTTTTGTGCACTAATTTTGTATCCTGCTGCTTTACCAAATTCATTGATTAATTCTAGAAGTTTTCTGGTAGCATCTTTAAGATTCTCTACATATACTATCATATCTGCAAATGGTGACAGTTTTACTTTTCTTTTCTGATTTTGTTTCCTTTTATTTCTTTTTCTTCTGTGATTGCTGTGGCTAAAACTTCCAAAACTATGTTGAATAATAGTGGTGAGAGTGGACAACCTTGTCCTGTTCCTGATCTTAGAGGAAATGGTTTCAGTTTTCCACCACTGAGAATGATGTTGTCTGTGGGTTTGTCATATAAGGCCTTTATTATGTTGAGGCAAGTTCCCTCTATGTCTACTTTTTGGAGAGTTTTTATCATAAATCATTGTTGAATTTTGTCAAAATTTTTCTGCATCTCTTGAGATGATCGTATGGTTTTTCTCCTTCAATTTGTTAATATGGTGTATCACATTGATTGATTTGTGTATATTGAAGAATCCTTACATTCCTGGGATAAACCGCACTTGATCAGGTTGTAGGATCCTTTTAGTGTGCTGTTGGATTCTGTTTGTTAGGATTTTGGTGAGGATTTTTGCATCTATATTCATCAGTGATATTGGCCTGTAGTTTCCTTTCTTTGTGACATCTTTGTTTGGTTTTGGTATCAGGGTGATGGTGGTCTTGTAGAATGAGTTTGGGAGTGCTCCTCCCTCTGCTATATTTTGGAAGATTTTGAGAATTATAGGTGTTAACTCTTCTCTAAATGTTTGATAGAATTCGCCTGTGAAGCCATCTGGTCCTGGGCTTTTATTTGTTGGAAGATTTTTAATCACAGTTTCAATTTCAGTGCTTGTGATCGGTCTATTTATATTTTCTATTTCTTCGTGTGTGACTATAATGTAGTCATAGTAGTTTCGTCAATTGTAGCAAATGTACCATTCTGGTGGGGACATTAATAATGTATGAGGTTATCCATTTATGGGGGCAGTGTATATACAAGAAATCTCTCTCTGTACCTTCCCCACAATTTTGTTGTAAAACTAAAACTGTTCTAAAAAATAAAGTCTTAATAAAAAAAAATGCACCCTAGTATGGGAAGCAGACAATGTAAACAATACAAGAAAGCTGAAATGGTTTGTAGTTCCCACTGTTTTTGGTGTCTGCCTCCAGTGGGTAAGTTTGGTTTAGTGGATTGTGTAGGCTTCCTGGTAGAGGGGACTGATGCCTGTGTACTGGTGTATGAGGCTGGATCTTGTCTTTCTGGTGGGCAGGACCACATCCGATGATGTGTTTTGGGGCATCTGTGAACTTATTATTATTTTAGGCAGCCTCTCCTCTAATGGGTGGGGTTGTGTTCCTGTCTTGCTAGTTGTTTGTTGTAGGGTGTTCAGCACTGTAGCTTGCTGGTTGTTGAGTGGAGCTAGGTCTTAGCATTGAGATGGAGATCTCTGTAAGAGTTTTTGCTGTTTGATATTACATGGGGCTGGGACATCTCTGGTGGAGCAATGTCCTGATCTCAGCTCTCCCAGCTTAGACACTCAGGACTGACACCCGGCCAGAGCGCCAATACCAGTTCTGAAGGCTAGGAAGACTAAGTTAAGGTGCTGGCAGATTCAGTGTCTATTGGGACACTGACAGCACAGGCAGCAGTCACAGACAGCAGTCTTCTCACTGTAGCCTCACATGTCAGTGACTGAAGCATCAGGGTCAGATGTGAAGTGCTTGAAAGTGATCTGTTGCTGATCAGAGTTAAAATACTGAAGTGGTGATCTATAACCACTTTCACACAGGTGCAGTCTTCCAGAACAGAGCCAGAGCCTATCCCATACAAGGTTTCGGTTAGCTTAGGGATTCAAGCATTGGCAAACATTTATTAGCAGTAGTGTTTAGGGACAGACAGACTTTCAGTGGCGATCCTGTGGTCACTAGAGTAAGGCTCCTATTGACCCACTGACTTCCAGAAGCATGGTTCCCCTGACAGAGGATCATTTGATATTAGTGTTCTGAAATTTGTTCGTTATTTTCCTAAAAAGGTTTCTTCTTTTGTCTATCTAGAATTTTGTTTGGATCATGTTGGATATTCCATAAATATTAACTGTATTATACTGTTGGATATTCCATAAATGTTAACTGTATTAAGAATCATGAATGAATCTAAATCTCTACCTCAAAAGAACCATCCCTGATCAAACTAGCTAGGGTAGCTCCGACTCATTCTTTATCATATAATCCTGCAGCACATATTGGTATCTAATCCACTGTATTTATTAAAAAAAACTTTGATGTCTTTCCCCACTAGAAGGCAAGCTCCTTAGAATAAGGATTAAAGTCTTATAATCACACTAGTTCCAACCCCTAGAAATGTGCATAGGTCTTAGAAGATGCTAACAAATATCACTTGACTGAGTAGGCTTTTCCTACTCAATGTTTATTTGTTATAAGCTTGGGTTTTGACATATTATTTATTATTATTTACTTGGAAATACATATCTTTTTTTAAAGAATTATGAATCATATACATATTTTAATAATTACTTAGAGTTGGTTCTATGTTTAAATGATTTCGTTGCTCTCTGATAGCCCTAATATATTACAAACTTCCCATTCTTTAATCCTAAATTTTGGTTCATTTCATGAGTAGTGGAGTAATATTTTAAGTGTTTTATTTTATGTTTTACTTTCTATTAGTCTTCTCTGGAGATCATACAAAATATTATCTATTCTGTTCCATTCCATAATTGTGAGGGCAAGGTGCGGGCTAGGACAATAGCTTGAGCAGTTACTGCATTAAGAGATGCCTGCAGATCCCAGAACAGAAACAGCTGTTTCCTAAAATTACCCAGAAGGCAGCCCTAAGACCACAGAGAGGAAAGCAGTTTATTTGAGCAGAGGAAAGAAACTTAGGTGGTTTTGAAAATTCACCTTGTCTTGGGTGCGCCCAGGAACAGCAAAGTGATACTAGACCAAAGCAGACTATGTGCAGAGAGACAATAAACCTGACAACAGTAACCTGTGCAGACTCATACCCAAGAATTGGGGGACCCCTTACTCAACTGAGCAAGATGACAGAACACAACCAAGGCACATCCTCTGGAGATGTAGAGAAGGGGGACTAGGGGAACAAAATGGAGAGGGGAACAAAAAGCCATAGCTTATACAGGTTGTTGGAAGGACTCAGTTCTTTATGGTTGTACGGTTGAGGCATTTAGATCCTTGGCCCACTCTTATTCAGAGACAGTTCACCACGTGACTCGTTGCTTCTCCTTAAAGCCAGCAAGAAGATCTTGTGGACGCTTTACCCTGTTTGAAAGATTTTACCCGATTAGCTCAAGCCCACTGAGGATAATCTCCCTCTTGATTAACACAAAGTCATCTGATTAGGGACCTTGATTACATCTGCACATTCCTGCCATCTTTGCCACATAACAATCATAGTGGTGACATCTATCACATTCACAAATCCTAGTCACACTCAAAGGGAGAAGATTTTACAAGGGTTTGGGCCTTAGAGAGTCATCTTAGAATTCTGTCTACCACCAGCCTGTTCCTTAATTTATTTCTCTCCTCTTCCAGTTTATAATAAGCAGCAAGAAGAAAACAAGCAACTCCTTCAACATTTTACTTGGAAAACTCCTTGCTTAAATCAACATTTATTAGTCATAGTTCTGATTTCCACATAAGTGCAGATGATGGTGTCAATAAATTTTCTGACACCATATAATATGGATCTTTCTTCCTCCAGTTTTGCATAACATGTTTCTCACTTCCTTTTAAGCTCGCACTGACAATATCCTTAATGTCTATAATTTTACTAATATTCTGTTAAAGACAATTTGGGCTTTCTCTAATATGCCACTCAAAATCTTTTCAACCTCTGTCCACTGCCTGTCCTTCCAATCTTTGTCCACTTCCTGGTTGCTAAGCCAGTGCCAAATATTTAGGTATTTGTTATGACATTACCCCAGTCCTATATTGTAAGAAAATCTATATTATTTATCTATTGCTGCACAACAAATTAGCCCCCAAATATAGTGGCTCAAAACAGTAACATTTATTTTCTCTCTTTCTGTAGGTCAAAAATAGGAGTGTGGCTTAGCTTGGTCTTCTGTGTCAGGGTCTTCCACAGACTGCAATCAAGATGTCAGCTAGAGGTGCAGTCATAACAACTTAATTGGGGAAGGACCCACTTCTAAACTCACTCAATTGATTACTGGTTGGATTCATTTCCTCATGGGATGTTGGACTGAGAGCCTTGGTTTATTGCTGACTGTTGGCCAGATGACATTCTCTGGTCCTTAACACTTGGTCCCCTCTAAAGTTGAGCTTACCACATGACACTTTGCTTAATCATAGCAAGCAAGAAGAGCCAGAGAGAGAAAATATATCAACAAGATGAAAATCTCAGTCTTCGTAACCAAATTTCAAGAATGACATGCCATCACTTTTGCTGTATTCATTTGTTAGAAGGAAGTCACTAGGTCCAACTCACACCTAAGTGAGTTATAGGGTGTGAATGTTAAGAGGCTGGATTGTGCGGGCCATTTCAGAAGCTACCTACCACACAGGTAGTAAAGGGCAGATCTAAGATTAGAATTTAGGCAAGTTGACCCTAGAGTTTAGGTCTCAGCCCTTCTAATCCAAATCTGTTCTAAAAAATTAAGCTATCAAATACACTCCATTAGACATATAGTAGCAATAAGAATAACACACTTTGACTATTATCAATGCACCATACATTTTTAACATCAAATTTAAAGGTTATCAAAATGCCTTGTATGTTAGCGAAGATAATGTGACAAATACAGTAATATCTCTTTAGAATATGCATTTTTATTCTCTCTCTTCTATTATATGATGGTGGGTGGGTGTTTCTATCCATTTCTACCACCATGTAACCATTACTCTTAAGTTTTCATCACAGATTTTTGGGAAATCTGATGAAATTTTAAACCCTAACTTTAAAAAAATTGATGTGTCATGCACACTTCATCATAAAACGTTATGGGCTTATGAACTTCTTGTTGTCAACCCATGCAGACATCTCTGCCTTGAGGACTTCACACTCATGCAAATTTGCACAAATTTTTAGTCAAATTCTTGCTATGGTTCCAGTTTCACAGCCTTAGATCTTATCCATAAGACCCTACATAATAGTTTTCTGTAACATTAAATTCCATGCAGTATTAGTCACTTTGTTTACATAACTCTTTAATGTAGCTCAAATGGTAGAGCACACACTATGCTTTGTAATAATTAGCTCTGTAAATATATCTTTTTTCCTGCAGGCCGTGGAGATCCCAGAAACTGAGACTTACTGATTATACCCCTAGTTACTGGCACTGATCTTGGCATACCATAGGGGATGGATGATACTAGATGAAAAATAATCAGTGCAGGATTAACAAGGAATATTCATGCTTTATGTATATTGAATGGAATATCCTCTTGAGATAATATAAAAGCTGAAGTAAGTTATCACTGACTCATCTCAATTGGTTAGACTGCCTATATGAATAATAAGTAGCATAAATTTAGTGTAGTGACCCTCATGGACAAATAACTGACTAAGAACCACAGAACAAGGCTTAAGCAACCTCAGATCTCACAGTATGAAGGTATAAGAGGGTGAACTATCAGTTGACCTCTAAGGTTCCTTTCTGCCTTGAGTTAGATTCATTTATTCAAACTTTATTTTCCCTGCAAAGGATCAGATAGTAAATATTTTAGCTTCATATGCCAAGAGGACATATATTCTACCTTTGTAATGAGAAGGCATCCACAGACAATACATATCATGGCTATATTCATGGTCAATAAAAACTGGATATTTGGCAGGATTTGGCCCTTGGGCTATAGTTTGCAAACCCTAGTTTTATTCAAACTAATAGAGAAACTTTCATGAAATAACATTTTGGAGGACACAATGGAATATGAGAGAGAGAAAGAAAGAAAGAAAGAAAGAAAGAGAAAGAAAGAAAGAAAGAAATTAAGAAAGAAAGAAAGGGAGAGAGAGAGAAAGAAAGAGTGAGAGAGAAAGAAAGAAAGAAAGAAAGAGAGAGAAAGAGAGAGAGAGAAAGAAAGAGAGAGAGAGAAAGAAAGAAAGAAAGAAAGAAAGAAAGAAAGAAAGAAAGAAAGAAAGAAAGAAAGAAAGAAAGAAAGAAAGAAAGGCTTCCCTGGTGGCACAGTTATTGAGAATCTGCCTGCCAATGCAGGGGACACGGGTTCGAGCCCTGGTCTGGGAATATCCCACATGCCGTGAAGCAACTTGGCCTGTGAGCCACAACTACTGAGCCTGTGTGTCTGGAGCATGTGCTCCACAACAAGAGAGGCCATGACAGGGAGAGGCCCTCGCACTGCGATGAAGAGTGGCCCCCACTTGCCACAATTAGAGAAAGCCCTCACACAGAAATGAAGACGCAAAACAGCCAAAAATAAATTAATTAACTAATTAATTTTTTTAAAAAGGCAGAAGGAAGGAAGAAAGAAAGAAAGAAAAAGAAAGAAGGTGCCCAGATAAGCCAGCCCTGAAAACCTGACCCACAGAAACTATGACAGTAATATATTTATTGGTTTTTAAATCTACTAAATTTGGGGATGATTTGTTATATAGCGATAGATAACACATAATTATCTCAAGTATTCTTCAAACTAAAAATACCAAACCTATTTAAATAAGTTTTGTAACTAGAAAAGCTTTGATAGTTTGGAATGGGACAGATAGATACATGTATACAGTAGTAAAGATTGCAATTTGCTGGGGATAGTAGTTAAAAGAATAGGCTTTGCCTTTCAAGAAATCTGGAACTAAATTCCTATAATGTCACTTGTTCACTATGTGACCCTGGATGAAATATAAATATTATAATATTAATAACCAATATAAATTGAGTATGGATATTCTTTTCAGCTTTTCAGCATTTAACCCTCACAATAATCCTATGAAGTAATCAACGGAAAGATAAGTTGTCTAAAGGGATTTGAAACTTGAAACATGTCAAGCACACTCAGCAAAGCAAGTCTTGACTGATTTGTCCAGTAAAGATATAATGATTCAGTCAGTTTATTACTCATGTGAAAGGATGAGCAGCCAAGGGTGTCAGCTCCCAGATGCTAGTCCTATATACACAAAAGAATGTCACCAAAGCAACAAGAGCCAGGTGGCAAAGCAACATGAGTTGTGGAACACCCCATTGCTGAGGACCCAATTGTATACTAAGTACAATTGTATAGTTGTATACTACTGCTATAGAGTTTTATAGTCTGCAACAATAGCTTGAGGGGACATGGCAGAAAGTGTCATACTCATCAGAAATGGGAGGCAATAAGAAACTGTCACTTGATAGCATCCCAGGAGGTTAAGAAACAGGAGAGAGGCAGCTCCTCACAAACCTCACATCCTTTCATGTTTCCAGAGGGTCACAGGTGTCCCACCAAGACACAGATTAATTTGTGGGGCAAGACTTTGCTTATGCGGCAAATATGGATATGTACAAGCTCATCAGGGCAGCATGGTGGAGCCATTTCCCTATAAGATCTTTTGATTTTGGAGCCCACAATCTTAATCACAGCTCTATAAGTTTTAACTATATTATATAAAATACCTAAAAGGACAATAAAGATACTTCCTCACAAAATTGTATTCAAGACTAAATGAGGTATGTTTTAAATTAATTCAGTGATATCTGATAGTTAACATCTAATAATTGTGAGATATTTATTATTTTTCTGTTAATCAGCTGAAATTTCTAAAAATATTTTGGGACATAAAATCAGAAATGTCAGGACTACCTTCTAGGCAAGATATCAAAATGCTTTCTGAATCAAGATGAAAAATAGATGCACAAATTTTAATGATAAATTTCTTGATTATATTATAGTTCTTTTAAAAGATTTTCTTTTTAACTATAACATTTATGGTACCTGGTAAATAAAACATTTAATATACTCAATTCTTGCCCGTGCTAGATACCTATATGCTTAAAATAAAGACATATTTATTTTGCAGCTTTTGTTTCAAAATACTTTCAATTTTCACTTCAAAAATCGAGTCATTTTATATTACCAACAAGAAATATATTAAATGTTCACAATTTAAAACTGAATTTAAAACAATTTTGAACACACTCTGCTGGACATTGTATCAGGCAGTTACAGGCATGGTATCTATTCATAGACCATAATCATGGGTATTATATTATGAATGGCTTAATACATTTTTCGAGGAGAAACTTAAAAATAAATTCACTATAATAAAAACTTGAATTTGTTTTAAAAGAGAAAGGAGGTGGTTTCTAAATGAGCCATTAGCTTGTATCCTGAAACCATAATTTTGAAAGCCTAAGCATGAGCAGTACTATTGCTTTTTTCAAGAAATGAGTGGGAAAATTATACCAGTGTTACTGCAAAGGGGTTCAGGTGTTATAATTTCTCTTCACTGTCATGTTTCCATAGAAACGGTGACTGAGAAAAATCAATGTTAATTTTTGCTGCTTCATTGTTTCAGTCTTCACACAACAAACATTTGTGTTTTTAAATATATTTGATTATATATGTACATACATATGCATATTATATAACAATGTGTATATGAAGGTAATAACAATTTATTATTCATATTAATATTAATAATATTAATTTATTATTGTTAAAAATACACTGAAAGTCAAATCCTATATATGGGTGTGAGCTGAGAAAGCAGACTAAAAATCCCAGGTCAAAACAAGGTCCCCGGGCTTCCCTGGTGGCGCAGTGGTTGAGAGTCTGCCTGCCGATGCAGAGGACATGGGTCGTGCCCTGGTCCGGGAAGATCCCACATGCCGTGGAGTGGCTGGGTCTGTGAGCCATGGCCACTGAGCCTGCACGTCTGGAGCCTGTGCTCCGCATCAGGAGAGGTCACAACAGTGAGAGGCCCGCATACTGCAAAATAAAAACAAAAACAAAACAAAACAAAACAAAACAAAAAAACAAGGTCCCTTTTACATAATTTCATGTTACCTATTCTTCTTTCATTAAATTGATAAAAAAGGGTATGGATAGCATAAAGCTCTAGGTAATAGTTTTGGATTTAACTACATGTAAAAATAATATGGAAATTTGTTTTATTTAATCAAAAGTCTGTACTTCACAGATCAGTTAATATTAAATTATTTAATAGTAATGACTTTTATACTTTATTTCTATTCAATTCTGTTATTATTTGAAAAGAAAGTACATAAATTAAACTATCATTATTAAAATATTTATAGGCCATAATTTGGCATATTTAAAGACACTTGACATTTTAAACCTGGAGACTCCTAAAAGAATATGATGAATATTGTCAGTTCATGTACGAGAAAATTTTATGTTTTAAATATGGCACATAATGAGAGAGCATTATTGTATTTCTTTGGTTATTTTTCAAATGCTGGATTTTGATGGAAAATTACTAGATACTTTATACCACTTTTTCTTAATTTAATGTGAGGGTGTCAGCTTCCTCTGGGAAATAATGCATTTAACATTCTGAATATGGAAGTGTTGTAACAATAATTTGAGCTTATGTGAAAAGTGAAGTCGGGAGGGGTTTAAGCTGGATGTCACAGGTGCTCTGTTAACTTCTTTCTTAAGTGTTAAGCTGTCAGATAGGAGAGCAATATGAATGAGAGGTCCTTTCCAGTGGATGTGTGCTTGTGATAATATATCTTTATCCTTTATAGGACCATCTAGATTTTCATATCCATAGAGTTGTTGGATGTTTCCTTTTCAGTTAATGATATTCATATTATAAATTGTTACTACTTACTGGGCACTTTGTGCTAGACATCATGCTACATATACTTCACATTTGTCACTTCATTAAAACCTTATAAATCTACAATGCAAGTACTATCATTTTTTTCAGATATCACAGATGGTCTAGAAATCAAATACAGATAGTCTTACTCAAGAGCTTGTCTCTTAACCAATTTAAATACCACTTATTGATAGAAATTGCATTAACTCATAGTATTTCTACTCATTAGGCAAATTGACTATCTGTAGTTTAATCAGTACAGTCTGTGGAAAAGGATCAGGTTCTTTCAACCAACTCAACAAAACCCTGTACCCCAAAATACTTATTTTGTGTATAACATTCTACATCTATTCATTAATTGTAAATTTTAATTAAATAATACAATTTATCATAAGTATTTATTTTGTACAGGGAAATATTCAGAAACACACACTTTTCAGTCTTTGAATCTTCTTTAATTTTGCTTTATTGTTATCTACAAATGAATGGCTTAAATTTGATATGGAAAATAATATGGGTCCTTTAATTATCCTTCAATAAAGTTTTACTATTTTTTCTAAAGGCTCGTATATGTCTTCTGTTATATTTTTACCTAGGTAACTTCTAAAAACTCTATAAATTGAATATTTTATATTTTATTTTTGTGTTTTGATTTTAATACAGCATGTATTATAACTTTCATTTTTGGTTTTCAATGTAGATTATCTTGCTGCATGATTACAGAAATAAGAGGCCATACACTTCCAACTCCAACCCAGCACAATAGGGATTATTCTTACATTCCACTTTGGCTTATTTCAATTTTTTTCTCAAACCAGCTTTCATTGTCTACATTACACTTACTTGTTCAGTCCTTGAATTAAATGTAAAGAAGTTTCAGAATTGCTAACTTATACACCATTTACCAACCGAAATACTGTGTGCACTCTTATTTTTAAACTTTAACATTCCAATGTCTGGTCAAATGTTGTTTTTCAAAGTTACTTAGGTCAGTTTCTTTCTTTACAAAATTAAAATAGTCATGTCACTCATTTGTAATATAGTTAGATTCTTTGTCACAGTTATACCTCATCTTGAGATCTCTTTCTGTCTTCATTGACTTTTAAAAATTTGTATGGAGTAAAATCCATTCTTTGTGGTGTACATTTCTATGTGTTTTGAAATACACATAGAGTTGTGAATCCACCAGCACAGTACCACATAGAACAGTTCTATCATTCAGTCATTGGTTTTAGGATCCTGAATTCTTTGGAACTTTCATTGTAGACAATCATATTGTCTGCAAATAAAAATGTTTTCATCTTTTCCTCTGGAATCTATATAATTTAAAATTTTTTTCTTGTCTTATTGTATTGGCTAGGGCTTCCAGTGTGACATTAAAAATGAATGGTGAGAGGAGAAATTTTACTTCTTTCTTGGTCTTAAGAAGAAAACATTCCAATCACACATGTTTGATTGTATTTGTGTGCGTTTGAAACTCATTCTTTCTTCAAAATATGTCTAGTTATTACTGCCATTATTTAAGTATTTAGAAGTGTGTTGCTTGGAGGTTTAGGAGGTTGACTTTTTTTTCCAACTGTGTGAAACTCGATCTAAATTATCATCTTCTTCAGAATTTCACATTCTGGTATTTTATTTCCTTGTTTTATTAGAAAATTAAGAAAACAAAGTAATGCTATAAAAATAACGTAGAGTCACGATTGATAGAAACAAAATGCTTGGCTCCTAGGGATGGGATTTTAAATTATTGTTGTTCTTGGGAAAAAAAATTGATGATTCACCTGAACTTCAAGTAACCTTGATATTTCAGTGTATGATTAAGAGGAAATAATAGATTTGGGTACACAGCTGTTAAGCAATTAGTGATATATGCAGAGAAAGTCTAGTTCACTGAGAAAATGATAGTAATGTGAACAAATTTCCAAGATTAAAATTTTTTACAATTATGAGCATTTACATGATAGAAGGCATGGTTGGATAAATTTTGTGTTTTGTTTCATGCTAACTGCATTTTTGTGTATGACTATATAATTCCTTTTTCATTAAGAGTATCTATATAACATCCAACTGTTAACTTAGGTAGTACAGACACTGAAGTAAGAATTTCCACCTATGAGGATTATATTCACTAAACTATGGATTCAACTTTTTACTCTAGTTTATCTAAAATACTGAAAAACAAAATATGAATACTAACAGCTTATAAAGAATTAAAAAGAAGGGCATAGAAAAAATATTAATCACAACAAATCTTTTTTAAAAAACTGAAAATTTTATTTTCTTCATTTTAATATTTTATATCTCTAAATTTTTAGAAAAAGCTACTTTAATACACAGAAATTTAGGATAACTTTGTATTTTTTAAGGTTAGAACCAAAGAATTTTTATTATTAAGTAGTAGTTTGGAACATCTTGATTCAAAATCATGTGTTTGAACATACTGGACATGACATAGGACTTTAAATAAGAGCCATTACAGATTCAGCTTTCTTAAGATTTTTGTCCTTCTCAAAAAATTACACAAATTTAAATAATTATTCTACTTAGTTCTTAAAAGAAATATATATCCTTTTTTCCTAAAAATAAACGAGCAAAAGCTTGGTCTTTTCTCAAACAATAACTGTAATCACAATCTACAGCCCATGAGGGAAAACTGCAGAGCACATCAAAAGGAAGACTTGCCTTTCCCTTTTAAAGTCTCAGTTTTTAATCCACTGAATTAACAAGCTATGCATAGAACAGAAACCTGGATGAAATACAGGTGACATATGATCTTGGGTATGCAATTCTCTGGATTTACCATTTCATTAATTAATTCAACTGTTTTCTTGGTTTTCTTAATCTGTTCTGAAGAGACAGTTTTCTCAGTCTGTGTATCAAAGTTTCTTACAGTACCCTAATTGTCTAGATACTTTATGATGTCAAAATATCTTGATATACAAACTTTAAATTACCTACCTCCCACTTACACAAAATTCAACCACTATAATGTGTCTATGTATTACAGCATTTCTTCATGAAACAAGCCTCTCTCTCTTTCTCTCTCTCCCCTCCCCTTTCTCCAACTGTCTCTCCACTTTTATTAACAGTAAGTGATTTCTGTCCCACTTACTTTGATTATGTGATTATAAATTAGAGCTCTTATGGTATTGTTTTCCATAATTGAATAAACTTTCTATTTATACTTCATACATTTTTGCTCAAAGTTCTGCATTTTAGAATGCTGCATAGCATAGTGTCTTATCTACATTCAAATTATTAATTGCTTCATAAGAATGATTTCCCTAGAAGTGTTTACTGTTTTATACAGCACATTGATGATGTTGTATCATTAACTCTTTGTTATTCAATGGGAATTATTTGTTATCAGATTAAACAGGATAATTATAGAATTTTATATAAATCTTCCTGTTTCTTAACATATCATTTGTAACGTGGTGGTAAATGTAACAAAATACCCTCACAAATTCCTTTGTATTTAAAACTGATAAATTATTATTACTTGAAGTGAAGGATAATAGTGCAATATAGATGCAATCTTCTCTCCAGTGCTTCGCGTGTCAACACAGTTTGTTATGGTGGAAAATAGTATAACTAAATCATGATTCAGTTAAATTTCATGGCCATTATTTCTTTTATAAAATGCTGCCAACTTGGGGCTTCCCTGGTGGCGCAGTGGTTGAGAATCTGCCTGTCAATGCAGGGGACACGGGTTCGAGCCCTGGTCTGGGAAGATCCCACATGCCGTGGAGCAACTAGGCCCGTGAGCCACAACTACTGAGCCTGTGCATCTGGAGCCTGTGCTCCACAACGAGAGGGCGTGATAGTGAGAGGCCCGCGCATCGTGATGAAGAGTGGCCCCTGCTTGCCACAACTAGAGAAAGCCCTCGCACAGAAACAAAGACCGAACACAGCCAAAAATAAATAATAAATTAATAATTTAAAAAAAATGCTGTCATCTTGGGATTTCCCTGGTGGTCCAATGGGTAGGACTCTGTGCTCCCAATGCAGGGAGCTTGGGTTTGATCCCTGGTCAGGGAACTAGATCCCGCATGCATGCCACAACTAAGAGTTTGCATGCCACAGTGAGAAGTGTGCACGCCACAACGAAGATCCCTCATGCCACAACTAAGACCTGGTGCAGCCTAAATAAATAAATATTTTTTTAAAAAATACTATCATCTTAAAATAGTGAACATTTTTTCATTTCCTTTCTTTGCCTAAACTAGTATTTAGTCATTTGTATTTTTAATCCTAAAACACATAAAATCACTGAACAGGAAAAAAATAAGATTTAAGAATACCTTAAATTCCTGTCATTTTAGGAGTTATTGATTGTGCTCCCCTCCCCCAAAGAAAAAAAAAAGGCCAAAAATAAAATAATTGTAGCAAAAATTGTAGCCAATTGAGGAGTAACAAAGTAATATGTCAAGAGCTTAATGCACAAATATTATTAAAACTGTGGTTCTTTTTACCTTTGAAATAAATTGCAAACAATGTTAATTTGAGAGTGTTTTTCAAGGTTAAGAACAGTCATTGCCATTCCTAACAGATTGTTAAATATTGGGTAATTACAGCTTTATTTCCCATAGCCACTGGAAATTTCCTTCACTAGAAATAACAAATGGATTCTTTTCAACTAATAAAATCCCTGGGCAAGAGCACAGGAATATCAGGTTTCAAGGGCTGCTGTTGCTATAAACAAGGCATTTTTTGCCATATGAACCCCCCAGACTAGATGATGCTATTAGCTAAATTTCCAAATTCTTTCTACACATTTAACTTCTCCCTGTACCTTTAAATGTTTCATCCAGCCAAATTTTCAGATTCTTGCTTATCATTAAATTCTTAATACACAAACGTTCTCTTTACAACTTACAAGGTGTGGTGGTTGAAAGGACAGGTCTAGAGCCAGAATGCCTGGATTCACGATGGTTGGTTCAGCCACTTATCTTGGGCAGGTTGTCAACCTTCTGTGCCTCAATTTCCTCAGTTCTCTGTTAATAATTTTACTGCCCTCTTAAGTTGTGCAGGGGTTATTAAATGAGTTAATACACATGAAGTTCTTGGAGGAGTGCCTCCTGGCATATCACAAGCATTATAGAAGCATCCTTTTCTTTTAATTGAAGTAGAGTTGATTTACAATGTTTCAGGTGTGTAGCAAAGTAATTCAGTTATACATATATATTACATATATATATATATATATATATATATATATATATATATATATATATATATATATACTGAAAAAGATCTCCATTCTTTTTCAGATTCTTTCCCATTATAGGTTATTACAAGATACTGAATATAGTTCCCTGTGCTATACAGTAGGTCCTTGTTGTTTCTCTACCTTATATATAGAAGCATTCATTTTTATTAAGCACACTTATTCTTATAAGTCTCATGTCAATGTTTCATACCTTTTTATTAACTCTTTCCAGTACTCACTGTAAAAAAAATCCTCTATTTCTTCTATCTTCTGAAAACAACATTTTTCTATGCTTTGCTATAACTGAAGCCTATCTTTCCCTAGCTAACACTACTTCCAACCCATGCTCTGGATACGTCTAGTGAAATTAATCTATATTAGAGAAAGTAAGGACCTCCCATACTATTATAAAAATTTGAACATGAGTGTCTTAAAGCTGAGTGGACTATCAAGTGAGCCATTATCTATCCTTTTAGGTTTGACCACTACGTTAGTGGAGGACTATACAGTTCTGTGTGGTGTAACATCGGTGTGGCACTCCTGTTTCCCCACCACTACTCAGTTCTCCCTGGTGAGAATGATTATTTGAGTGGTTTCCAGCAAGTTATAGACAGCATTCCCTAAAATACCTTTTCTCCTTTGGGCTGTTCCCCACATGGCTCTTCAAGAATCAGACATATGGATCTTCATCAATGGTATATTTTTTTCAGTCCATCCTTTCCTAAATCAGCACAAGGATATGGGAGAGAAGTTACAAAACAGCATATGTTACTTTCTTACTTAAAAAGTGTAGACATTCTGTTATGTATAATAAGTAGAAATATTGGTAGGTAGATCTATAGATTGAATGACCAGATTTACCAGCTTGGGGGAGATACTATACCTCTTTTTTTTTTTAATTCAAATTAGTGTCTCAAGCCACTATCTGTCCAGATGAACAGGAATCTAATATTTCAATTTTGGGGCCTCCAAGAATTAATCAAGAATTCTGGATGTTTTCTAAAACCTTAGAGGATTTTACTTCTCTTGCCTTGGTATAGATATTTCAGAACTCAGAAGTCCTGTTTTATTGAGATTGCAAACCTACAACTGCCTCTGAAACATCTACTTTAGAAGTGGCTGAGGGTATTACAGCTACCAGAAGGAAAGACCTCAGGGACTCTCCTCTCATCATTAAGGCTGTTTCAGAAGTGTTATCTCTGATGGAAGTAGCTGTACAACTTATGTGACTGGACTTGAGTCGCCTGCTCTACTATCACTAACGTTGGTGTAGATCTCAACCTATTTTCTCAATTTCATGTTCAGTCAAGTTTGTTCCATGCTTGAGCTTATGTAAGTCTTCAACTTTAGTTTACACTCATATGCTCTTGATATTGTAGCCAAAGCACATTCTCAGCATCATGTAACTGGGTGTAAATCAGCCACACAATGTGCCAGGATCAGCTCGCCACCAGCAAAGAAAAAATAGTTTCACACAGTAAGAAAATATTTAGGTTGTTTCTTAAATTATGCCAACCAGGTTGCCTCTCCCATCAGCCCTTTCATATATGAGAACACATTTAGAATGTAATTTCTATGTTTTTATTAGAAACAACACTGGAGTGAACAGGCTTCTATGTATATATTTGTTTATTTATCCAATTATATTTTAGAATGAAATTTTAGAACATCTATTATGGAAGCAAAAATTGATATTTTAAGAGATTTTAATATATTTTTCCAAAAGGCTTTTAGATTCATTATACATTTCACCCTTCTACCAATGTTATATGAGACATAATTCATACCAGCTCATCAGTTGCATTTTAGAAACATCTTACACTTTGAAACAAAACATTTGTACATGCTTTAATTTCCATATCATTCTTACGAGACTGGAAATGATATTCTAGTTTTGCCTATAATAAAAAATGAAACTTAGGAGATTTAGCTATCATGATTAAGATGAAACAGATAATTGGTTGAGGTACTATTTGATTTGAATAATATGGATCATATTTATTTATTGATTCATTCCCTCATTCTGTATGCATTTGTTGAGTACGTATAATGCACCAGGCACTGTGCAGGGAGCTGCATATATCTCCATTAGCTGGAAGATATGCTCTCTGATACCACAGAGCTTACGATTTAGGAGACAAGCAGACATTAAAAAAATAAATATTTACATATTTATTAATATTGAGATTCTGATGGGTACCTATTGGACATCCATCGTGCAATGAGATAATATAATAGGGTGATTGTAATCTAGGGAGGGCAGTAAACATGGTACAGAAATATGGAACATGGAGGGAACTACAAGAAGGACACTGACCAGAGAGTAAGAGGACATGTGGAATGAGATAAAGCTAGAGGAGACCAGGCCAGGATGTGCAGAGCCCACGGGTGGAGCACCTCCTCAATTTTCCAAGGTAAAGAACCAGTATTTGTTTTGCTTTGTTTTGCTTTTCAATTTTCATGGTCTAATAGTTTTATAAAAATAAAATAAATTACCCCAAAACATAAAATTTAAAAATAAAAAATGCATAAAAATACAAGTCCTGTGCCCCATTTATTTTAATCAGACAGAAAATTACTCTGAAACGCTGTGAAAGTGTTTAAATACTTGCCTTTGGTTTCTGTGCTGATCTCTCTGCAGGGCAGGAGCAGTCACAGGCACTGGGCTGTAGACAACAAATTGGGCATCTCTGCTTCAGGCCACAGCTGTCCTTAAGAACATTAGGAAGTGGGTAACACTATCAGGCATGTGTTTGGAGCTGATCACTCTGGTTGTAGTGTGCATAGACTAGAGGAGCAGGAAAGAGTGGATCTGAGAAGATGAATTAGGAGGTCAATTCTTGGTACAGAGAATGACGATAATAATTTAGGTCAATATTGTAGGAGAATTTCTAAAATGGTTTCCCAAAGATATCACATCCTAATCCCCAGAATCCATGAATGTGATGAGATATTACACCTTTGATTATTTTCTATGTTGTATGCACAGTTGACTTCAAGAGAGGGAGATTATTCTGGTGGGCCTGATCTGATCACATTAGCCCATAAACATAGAGAGATTTCTCTAGCTAGTTGCAGGAGGAGAAGTCAGAGAGCTTCAAAGTAGAAGAGTCACTGCATCTTTGCTAACTTGGAGCTGGAGGGGCTATTGTGATGAGGCATGTGGGGAACCTTCAGAAGCTGAGAGCAGTCCTCTGGTGATAGCCAGCAAAGAATTGGGGACTCTGATGCTATAACTACAAGAAGCTAAATTCTACCAATAAAATGAATGATTTTGTAAGGGGACTCTGAGCCCTAGATGACAATGCAGCCAGTTGACATCTTTTATTTTTTTTAAGTTTTATTTATTTAATTTACTTATTTGGCTACATTGGGTCTTCATTGCTGAGCTCGGGCTTTCTCTAGTTGCTGTGAGCAAGGGTTACTCTTCGTTGCAGTGCATGGGCTTCTCACCACTGGGGCTTCTCTTGTTGCACAGGATGGGCTCTAGGAGCATGGGCTTCAATAGTTGCAGCACACAGGCTCAGTAGTCGTAGCTTGTGGGTTCTAGAGCACAGGCTCAGTAGTTTTGGTGCACGGGCTTAGTTACATGGCATGTGGGATCCTCCTGGACCAGGGCTCAAACCCATGTCCCCTGCATTGGCAGATGGATTCTTAACCACTCTGCCACCAGGGAAGTCCTGCCAGTTGACATCTTGATTTCCTCCTGAGCAGAGAACCAAGCCACTTACACTGTGGGCTTCTGAACTACAGTACTGTGACCTAATAAATCTAAATCAGTGTTGGTTTAAGATGAGAAATTTGTGCTGACTTGTTACACAGCAATAGAAAAACAATACAGCCAGAATTGTGGCAGTAGAGATGTAAAGAAAAGGATGGATGGAGTTTATCAATATTTAGTAAGTGAAATGGATAGGAGAGAGTGGTAGTTTTCATATAGATGACAGAGAGGGAGAAGGGTCAAAGATGACCCCTAAGTGTATGACTTGTAAAGCCAGGTGGATGATGGTTCCATTTACAGAGATAGAACATGCTGGAAGAGGATCTAGTCTGGGAGGAAAGGTCATGATTTCATTTTTAGGTCGTATGTGTTTTGAAGTGACCACGATTCACCTGAGAAGAGCTGTCAGGCAAGCAATTGTATTTATAGACCTGGAACCCAACAAGAAATATGTGTTTGGAATATAAATGTGTGAGTTCTCTGTGTAGAGTTGGTGATGAGAGCCCTGGATGAGGACAATACAGAATAAGAAGAAAGTGCATCTAGGACGAGCATGAGGATTTAAAGGTTCAGGAGAAGAAGATATGTTTGCAAAGGTGGGACAGCCTGAGGGGTGGGAGGGAAACCAGGGGACAGTTAGATCAAGGAACTTCTATTAGTTTCCTCTTGCTGCTGTATCAAATTCCCACAAACTAAGTGGTTTAAAACATCACAAATGTATTATGTTACAAGTCTCTCAGCTGGAAGTCTGACGCAGATCTCACTGGGTTTGAATCAAGGCCATAAGTAAGGTTACATTCCTTTCTGGAGGCTTTATATAGGGTATGTTCTCTTGCCTTTACCAGATTCTAGAGGTTGGATGCATTCCTTGGCTCAAGGCCCCTTCCTCAATCTTCAAAGCCAGCAACATCAATCCAAGTCATTTTAATACTGCCATCTGGTTCTCTGGTTCTCTCTCTCCTGCCTCCCTTTTCCACTTTTAAGGACCCTCATAATTACATTCAGCTCTCCTGGATAATCCAGGATAATCTCTCTATTTTAAGGTCATTTGTTTACCAATTGTAAATCCCTCTGTTTTCTTAATTCCCCTTTGCCATGTAACATAACATATTCACAGGTCTTGAGAATTAGAATGTGGATGTCTTTTGGGAGCCGTTATTCTGCCTGCCACAAAAGTTAAGGATTGATCCACAGGATGTGTAATATGATGATGATCTTGAAGACAGTTGCTTGGAAGGATGCTAGAGATGGAAGTAATAGTTCAGTAGGTGCAGAGTGAAGTGGGTCGTGAGAAATGGAGTGACTCTGGAAAACTATGAGAAGTTTGGTTGTAAGTGAAAAAAAGGAAGTAGCATGTAGCTGTGGGTGGTTTGGGACCTAGGAAGAGTTATTTTATGGGAAGTCATGAAAATGTCTAAAAACCAGTGTAAAGTATCCGATTGAGAGAGGTTGTCTATACAACAGAGAGACATGATACTCAATAGTTTAAGGTTCTTGAGAGAACAGGTAGGGGAAAAACCTTAAGCCTCTCTTTACCCCTATTGTAAACATAAGAAATGAAGTTAAACATGTAGGTACATTTATATGTTTATTAGCAGAAATCTGAAAAGTTCACATTTTATGTCTTCTTTTCCATGTTAAATGCCAATAAGAAAAGTAGAATAGAGTTAGCAAACTAGGGACACAATTATTCAAAATAAACATAGTATATAGCAATCATATTTCCCCAGTGTATGAAAAGTCCTGCCTGCTAAGTGAAAACTTCCAGCTCACACTGTACATAAATGAAGTAACTCCCTGTTGTAGACATGTTTTACATCTCATCAAGGTTGATGGCGTACTTTATACTATTTGGGAAACATAAACCATTTCCCACTAGTGCTATCATCTTAAAACACTTTGGATTTTTGACTGAATAACTGACTAGGTAGCAGACTGATAGGTGAATGATGGAACCAAGTGAGTTTTTTTTTTTTTTTTGACTACAATGTAGACATTTTTATTTTTTTTTTATTATTATTTTATTTTATTTTATTTTATTTTTTTTACTGGAAAGGTTATAGATATTTTATTTTTTTTTTATTAGTTTCTGCTTTATAACAAAGTGAATCAGTCATACATATACATCTGTTCCCACATCCCCTCCCTCATGCATCTCCCAAGTGAGTTTTAATGGTGTCTCAGAAGAGTCTGAGAAAAAGAAAATGTGCTGTTAACAGAAACAAACATGGATGTGGGATGTACCAATGCTTATTTCCACATCTCGGGCACGATTTATTATTAAACTAAGAGTCAAAATGCCCATTAAGATCCAGAGTCCAAGGCAATCAGTGAATCTGTTCTTTTATAATCAGGAAGCAAGATGCATCAAGAACTGGATGCTACCCTTTCCTGCTTTATAAATATGATGGATATTCTAAGTGTACCAATTAGAGGAGATACAGCTCAGCAGGATTGTCTGGTCAGGGTTGCCAGATAAAATACAGGACTCCCAGTTAATTGTGAACTTCAGATAAAGAGCAAAACATTTTTACCCTAAGTATGCCCCAGATATTGCATCAAAACACTTACACTAATCTTTTGTTTTTTATCTGAAATTCAAATTTAACTTGGTGTTCTTTATTTTTATTTGCTAAATCTGGCAACCATAACCATACTGAAAATCCAGATACCTTCTATTTGCCTAGGGTAAACATATTTTATAGGAAGACAAAACTGGATTCATAGGCTAAAAAATATTCGAACCGCTTTCAGACTTGAGAAGTCTGAGCATATTGTCTGAAATCCAAAATACTAGCATTTCTGGAATATTTCACTGGTTCATAGCAAACTGTAAGTTTGCAATTTAAATAGGACTAAAACATTTATTCTGGGAAAACACTTGTAGTTGTTACATGTATTTGGGCCATAGGTTTCCTTGAAGTCTTCCCTGATAAACTTTCAGGAATAATTTTCTATTTTTTGTTTGTTTGTTTGTTTGTTTCAGTGTAATGCATGATACTGTAGAGAGTCAGGTTATACATTTTGTATGTTCATCGGTCCATCAATGAATTGGCCACGTAAAAGTGGGTTAATTGTAATCGTAATCTTTTCAGAATAGACTACTCTTCCAGACCTATTTAGAAACCAGCAGCAACAGGACAGTTGACACCAAGCATTACAATAAGCTTGGATGACAATTCTTAAAATCTACCTTATGAGTACTTACTTATTCATTTATATAGTCCACAAATATTACTGAATGACTGCCTAGAAAGAAGTGAAGATAAAATGGTGAATAAGATAGACAAGATCTTGAATTGGAGAGACTAATAATGTTAGAGAGAGACCAACATTAGGAAAGTGCCAATGAAAAAAAAGGAACACAGAGAAAAAAATAGGTTAATGTCATGGAGGCACATCATGGCAGGACATTTTTGGTAGTCCAGATTTGGTGATCAGGGATGCTGGTCTGAGAGTATGGTTTCTAAACAAAGATTCTGAATTTTATTTTGCAAAGGCCATCAGGAAATTGCTTGGTAAGAGTGAAATACAGAGAGGAAGTCAGTGTGGCTGGAGCAGAGTGGGGAGTGTCACAGAAGACAAGGTGAGAGCACTTGGCTGGCAAGACCATGGAGGGCTCTGTCAATCAGAGCAAGGAACTTGTTTTATTCTGTCTTTGCTGGGAAGCTTTTAGGATACTTTAAGCAAGAGAATAACGTGATAAGTGCTGAATTTTAAGAAAACAAAGGAAAATTTTGAGTCTTTTTAAAAGGTAAATTATCATTTAATTATTAAGTACTCTCTGTGTCAAAATGAAATGATTCTAATCTGCCCATAAGGTAAAATATTGAAAAGGTTAAAACAATATTAGTGGATGTAGCTATAAATCAGGGCAAAGAGAAAAATGTGCAAAAAAGTTACAACAACATCAGTTATCATAATAAATGTAAATGAATAAACTTTCTTATTAAAAATTAAAAAGCTTTCATATTAGCTAAAAACAAAGAAATCCAATAAAATGAATTCAGATTTGTTGACTCATAAAGAGTTGTACATAGATGTTGCTATTGAGCTGTCATTTTAATTTATTGTTCAAATTAAATTAATTAAATGTAAAATTATTATATATTAAAGTCTAACTTTTTAAATTTTAATATAAAATACTTACTGATTTTCAGATACCCTGTAATAATTAAAATGCTAATTCCCAGGTGTTAATGATATTAGCTAGACTTATTGTAGTGATCACTTTGCAGTGTATACAAATATCAAATCATTATATTGCATACCTGAAACTAATAAAAAATGACAAATTCCCTCATACTTGAAAGAAATAAACATTTTTTTTCTGTAATTATCTTGGAAAATATTTGAATGTTCAACTCTTGGACTGATGTCTAATAAGCAGCATATCATTACTAAAGGAGGAATATTTTAGATTGGTAATGAGGAAGAGAAAAAATAAATTTGTAGGGAAAAATCTATATATAACCCAGATGGTTACACAGAATTGAAATCCTAAAATATACCTGAGTCTGCCAGGATACTGAAAGCTAATTACCACGGTGAGAAGTACTAACCTAAATAGAAGTGACTTCAATATCCCTCCACCTCCAAGATGCTGCAGATTCAGAGGTGTGTGTGTGTGTGTGTGTGTGTGTGTGTGTGTGTTTGTGCATGTGTGTGGTACATCGTGGTAGGGAAAGCTGTGTTAAGACCACAAAGGGGTGATTATTCCAAGTCTTATATTCTTCTTTAGTGCAATAATTCCTGCAGTGAGATAATTGCCTTATGATATGTTGCTGATTGTACTCAGAAAATATTTTATAAATGAGAAACGCAAGATCCCTAGAGAGGGCTTGCAATTTGAATTAACCTACGTGAAAAAACTAAGCGTGGTTTTAAGAAATGACTTGAGGTTTCGGAGGAAGGTTTTTGTGGGGAGGTAGCACACCTGCCTATGTCAATACTTTTTTAAGCCATTCCCTAGAAGACTTCTATGGTATGAGTTTGGACTTCCATTTTATCATTAAGTGGAAAAAATGTAGTTTTGATTTGCATTTCTCTAATGATTAATGATGTTAAGCATTCTTTCATGTGTTTGTTGGCAGTCGGTATATCTTCTTTGGAGAAATGCCTATTTAAGTCTTCTGCCCATTTATGGATTGGGTTGTTTGTTTTTTTGCTATTGAGCTGCATGAGCTGTTTATAAATTTTGGAGATTAATCCTTTGTCAGTTGCTTCATTTGCAAATACTTTCTCCCATTCTGAGGGTTGTCTTTTGGTCTTGTTTATGGTTTCCTTTGCTGTGCAAAAGCTTTGAAGTTTCATTAGGTCCCATTTGTTTATCTTTGTTTTTATTTCTATTTCTCTAGGAGTTGGGTCCAAAAGGATCTTGCTGTGATTTATGTCATAGAATGTTCTGCCTATGTTTTCCTCTAAGAGTTTGATAGTTTCTGGCCTTACATTTAAGTCTTTAATCCATTTTGAGGTTATTTTTGTATATGGTGTTAGGGAATGATCTAATCTCATACTTTTACATGTCCCTGTCCAGTTTTCCCAGCACCACTTATTGAAGAGGCTATCATCTCACACCAGTCAGAATGGCCATCATCAAGAAATCTAGAAACAATAAATGCTGGAGAGGGTGTGGAGAAAAGGGAACACTCTTGCACTGCTGGTGGGAATGTGAATTGGTACAGACACTATGGAGAACAGTATGGAGGTTCCTTAAAAAACTAAAAATAGAACTACCATATGACCCAGCAATCCCACTACTAGGCATATACCCTGAGAAAACCATAATTAAAAAAGAGACATGTACCAAAATGTTCATTGCAGCTCTATTCACAATAGCCCGGAGATAGAAACAACCTAAGTGTCCATCATCGGATGAATGGATAAAGAAGATGTGGCACATATATATAATGGAATATTACTCAGCCATAAAAAGAAACGAAACTGAGCTATTTGTAATGAGGTGGATAGACCTAGAGTCTGTCATACAGAGTGAAGTAAGTCAGAAAGAGAAAGACAAATACTGTATGCTAACACATATATATAGAATTAAAAAATACATATCATGAAGAACCTAGGGGTAAAATGGGAATAAAGACACAGACCTACTTGAGAATGGACTTGAGGGTATGGGGAGGGGGAAAGGTAAGCTGTGACAAAGCGAAAGAGAGGCATGGACATATATACACTACCAAACGTAAGGTAGATAGATAGTGGGAAGCAGCCACAGAGCACGGGGAGATCAGCTCAGTGCTTTGTGACCACCTGGAGGGGTGGGATAGGGAGGGTGGGAGGGAGGGAGATGCATGAGGGAAGGGATGTGGGAACAGATGTATGTGTATGACTGATTCACTTTATTGTAAAGCAGAAACTAATAAAAAAAATACAAAAAAAGGGGAAAAATGTATGCAGATTATTTGGAAAGCTTATTATAAACAGACATTCTGCACTTGGGAATTTCTGTCTAAATTTTATAAATTGAGAATGTAAGTGATTGGCTGTCAATCTTAATATTCGAGTAAGGATGACCCTGAAATAGAAAACTGATCATTTGAATCTAACTTGCCATTACTAATGTTTTTAATGGATCCCCAGCCTAAGACAGGTTCCATTTCAAAAATGAAAACTTGTTTCTTTTGTGCCATGTGAATGGCAGTTAATAGTCCTTAAAGCTTTTCACTGGGAACAATTTCCAAAATAACTCAAATATTCACTCCTTCTCAATATTTGCTTCAGTGAAACAGAAACAACTGCAAATTTGGTTGAGTTCTTGATCATCTGGCAAATCAAGACAAAGCACAAAAATATGTTAGTTGCTGAACAAGAGACAATTTATCTCATGAACAAAAAGCAGATTGTGGTCAGAGGACAAATCTTTTACAGTTACAATCATGCCTAAAAGGATACCATAATTACAGTGCAATGTTCCTCAATCAGACCACATCATTGCTCAGGAAAGCAGGTTGCTTGTGAGATTCTAATGACTTTCTTTCTTATCCACTGTGAATCATGTCTTTCCTCTCTGTAATTAAGGCCTTTGATATTCATGACAGTCAATAGCATGGAGATAATGAAACAAATCAGGCCAAATATCCTGCTGTTAAAGTTAGAAAAGCTATAGCAAACGCTGATCCTCTTTTGCTTCAACTTATGCATAGAAAAAAAGTATGTTATTCTAGAAATACTCCAATTTAGATTTGAAGGTGTTGACAAAGTCAAGATATTGCCCATTTTTGAAACATTGCATATTAAATTAATTGAAGGCAATGATTGATTCCTTTATTTGAAGATCTTTGATAACTTCAACATATAAGTTAAATACGCAACAGTATGTACTCTTTGGTCATTTAAAGAGTCTATATAGCCTTACTACTTATCTTAACAAGCTGTTGGTTATACTGTATATAGTTCACATTGAGTATTTTTCTGGTTTACCTCAATTAACCATATCTTCCTGTCCAGAGATCAAAGTTAAGGAATCTCTTGCAAGTGTTGTTAAAGCAGAAACATTTGCTTCCAGATGCACTCAGCAAAATTGGTTCATATGTAAAGGTGGTACTTGCCCTGGTCTGCCAGGAGTGCTTACATAAATGCTGGCTATTCAACCAGTATCTATGCAGGAACTGACTTTGTGAGCATAATCAGGTAAATCAGTTTCATAAAAGGAAGAAATGTACTCTTGTTTGTGATTGATAGCTGTTGCCTCTCATTTTCTCCAAAAATTATCTTACTGATCACTACCATTTTGATTTAAACAGACTCACTTAAAAACTGGACTCCAAATGGATGAGCAAATGCAGTGCAATTCTGTGAAGGATACTATATAGTATCAACTAAAACACATCAGACAAATTTTCATTCTTACATATTAGTGCAAAATCAAGTGAAGGCTACAGATGAGTGCATCTTCCTTCTCTACTATTAAATAGAGTTGAAACAGTGCAGTACATCTTTTTTTTTTTTGTAAGGAAGACATATTTTATAGAACTTGTCGGCATTGACACATATGGTCTAACATAGGCTCAAGTGACTCCCTTTACATGTGGACCCAATCTGACACTGAATTGTCAATTATGTTGGAGAAAAAATGTTCTCTCTTTTTTTTTTTTTTCAGTTTCGAGATTACCCATAGAGGGTAGTATTAGTGCAGTACATCTTAAAGCAAGAGGACCTGAACCTGATGACTATGGCTGACACTGCTGTGGGATATATAGGAAAGCTGTTAAGAGAGTTAACCATAAAAGTTCCCATCACAAAGAGAAAACTGTTTCCCTTTTTTCTTTTTTCCATTTTTTTTTTATTGATCTCTATGGGAAGATGGATGTTAGCTGAATGTATTGTAATCAGTTCAAAACATATGTAAATCAAACCATCATGCCGTATACCTTAAACTTATATAGTGATGTATGTTAATTATTTCTCAATAAAACTGGAAAAAAAAAGAGGACCTCCCCAAAGGGAAGATTTAAGTGCAGAATGTAGAAGAGAATGTTCCTTTGACCATATGCTCTGTGGGTGTGTCACTGGCAAAATGCAGTGTTGGAAAGAAGCTGAACTTCAGTGTGATACACATTTTGTTTTCCTTGTACTGCAGGGAAAGCAGTAAGTGAGAGTGATTATTAAATTATATCATAGAACTTAGAATATTTGTTACAGAGGGAAGATTATAGTGTGGTAGCAATTTTTAAAAATTTCTCTTCTTTTAACCATTTTACAATAAATGATACCCTGATGCATGCCATCAGCATACATTTTCCTTCCCCCACCAACCTCATATCTTTTGAAACAGCAATATTAATAACCGACATTGAGAAAAATATTTGTGCTTGGCACCTTGTTTAGCTCTTTATAGGCATTATGTCATTTAATCATAAGTACAGTCTATGTGTTCAGTATAGTAATTTACTGATAAGGAAACCGAGGCTTAGAGGAGTTTTGTAACTTACTAAGGTACACTTGACAAAGTGGCAGAACTAGGACTTGAATCAAAGTCTAAATTCATGCCTTAATCACAAGCCACTAAACTTTCTCCAGTAGAAGTTCAAAATCTGCAGTCCATAATTTGTAAAGACCTATGTCCACATATAGATGGTCTCTGACTTGTGATGGTTCAACTTAATGATTTTTCGACTTTATGATGGTGCAAAAGCAATATGCATTCGGTATAAACTGTACTTCAAATTTTGAATTTTTATCTTTTCCCAGGCTAGCAATATGTGGTCTGATATTCTCTAGTGATGCTGGACAATGGCAAGGAGTCACAGCTCTCAGTCAGCCAGACAATCATGAGGAAAAACAATGAATACTCTTACAACCATCCTGGACTCAGACAACCATACTGTTTTTCACTTTCAGTGCAGTATTCAAAGAAACTATATGAGATATTCAATAGTTTATTATAAAAGAGGCTTTTTGTTAGATGATATTGCCCAGCTATAGGCTAGGGTAAGTGTTCTGAGCATGTTAAAGATGGGACACTAAGCTATGATGTTTGGTAGGTTAAGTATATTAAATGCATTTGGGGCTATTTTCAATTTATGATGGGTCTGTCAGGACAAAATCCCATCAAAAATAGAGGAATATCTGTACTAATTAGGATGATTTAAGCTAGGAACAATAAATTCCATCTTGACTGTAGGCACAGTGATATTTTGGGGGGAATTAGATGCTATTAAAAATTATGAGCTCCAAGTATCAGTCTTTCATGGGTAGCTTGAGTGGAAATTGTCTTCACTTCTTGGTGTATGTTTGTGTATGTTTTTTTTTCTCCACTGCTAATGTTACATAGTATTTTATTATCATACAAAGATGGATTCATAGAAAAATAAAATGTTTCATAATTTAGAAGTCTATAATTTTCAAATTATTTAGTGATATTATTACCATTATGACCTTGATACTTTCCATTCCATTTATAAATAAACTTACCAATATCCACTATTGGACATTTTTGACCCAACTTTTTAATTTCAGGAAGTATTATATTAGTTTGTAGGAATCAAAAGCTAACTTGTAGATATAATGAAAGAAAGATATGTTTTAGCTTTTAATTTGTGCTTAGAGAGATGTTACTCTGTGGTAGAAATAACATACTTTTGAACAAGAGGGTATATTAACTTAATTCATAAATTTGTGTTTCAGTTCTTACATTTGCAAAATGATAATAAAACAGCTTCAATTTATCTAGCTGTTTTGAGGATTAAACAAGATTATATGGAGCATGCCTTATTAAAAAAATATTTTTCAGCCTAAACAAGTAATACATGGCTACAATCTCATTGTACCAAATTAAAGCAGTTTCCTTGAACATTCAATTAGGAGGAAGCATGCAGAGATAAGTAAAAATATCAAGACATATATCCAAGAAACAGTGGATCTAATCCAGGTGGCTTATGAAGGAAAATCAATGCAGTAAAAAAAATGCAAAGTGGGTTTCAATTTAAAAAAGGAAAACTATCCAAATTAGAGCAGGAGTTTAAAGGGTCTATCCTTTAGGCATCAGTTAAGAAAAAAGAAACTAATCTAAATATTTGAGGCACAATAGAAATTAACATAGGAGATGCTTCTAAAATCCTTTGGAAGGGCTGGAGGAGCAGTACTTCTAAGGTAGCTGTCAAAAAGGAATAGAGAAAAATGGTACAGATGAACCTATTTGCAAAGCAGAAATAGAGACACAGACGTAGAGAACAAATGTATGGACACCAAAGGGAGAAAGGTGGTGGTGGGATGAATTGGGAGATTGGGATTGTCATGTATACACTGCTATGTATAAAAGAGATAACTAATGAGAACCTACTGTATAGCACAGGGAACTCTACTCAGTGCTCTTTGGTGACCTAAATGGGAAGGAAATCCAAAAAAGAGGGGATATATGTATACATATAGCTGATTCACTTTGCTGTACAGCAGAAACTAACACAATATTGTAAAACAACTAGACTCCAATAAAAATTTTAAAAGTCTTAGGAAATCAGCGTGTTTCAGGGACCACAACAAACTGATGCTGATCATCTCAGCTGCCTTCTATTCTGAAGCAGCTACCCTCAAGAAAATGTCGAAAAGCCACATTACATTGTGAGGTAATCTGGACCAGAGGACTGCTGGATGGATGGTTAAGATAGAGATAGTTTCCAGACATCCAGCCTCTGCAGAACAAAAACAGGTTTAGTAGAGCAGATTGGTGCTGAGTACCAGAAAGAATTCTCAGGAAATGAAGAGAGAAAATAGAAATATTGGAACATTGGAAAAAAAAAAAAACTAAGTTTGTAATAAGAGATAAGAAAGGTGAATCTATTTGAAGCTGGTTACAAGAATATTTTCTTTTGAGTGGGGAGAGACGTGAAATTGAGTTCAGGAGGAAAGAAATGCATGGCTCACATTCTACTGGGCTTTAGATCTCCATTCAAAATAATAAATGTTAATTATTGCTTTTAAAATTTAAAATTAACTTAACCTAAGATGTATTGGCAAAATTAGAATATGGGAGGTAGAAGGGGATTAGGGGTGTCAAGGAAAGGTGGACGCAAGAGCATTGGCTAGAGTTATCGCTGGCGATTTTCTGTGGCTTCAATTAAGGCTAGAAAATCTTCTCTTTGTAATTGGCACTACATTTACATATTTAACATGGAGAGAACTACTGAGTTGGGATGTTAATTTTTTTATTTTACAAAATGAAAATAGCCTTCTCATTTTATTATCAAAAATAGATCATGCTCAGTTAAAATGTAATTCAAACAATACAGAAAATATATCATGAAGAAAGGAAAATCACCATATATCTACCACCCAGAGATAACATTCAATATGTTTTGGTGAACATATTTTTAGGCATTTCTTCATGCATTTACATTTATATAAAAATCTATAAATGTATATAAGGTTTTTTAAAATTAAAAGGGGCTCATATTCTACATACTCTTTTAAAACACCCCTTGACAATCTGGTGTGGGCATTATTCCATGACACTAAATAATGATTTACATACTTTTCTGATTTTTTTGTTAGTTTTTTATTGAAGTACACACATAGAAAATTATACAACTCATAAGTGTGCAACTAGAGGATTTTTTTTTTTTTTTCGGTACGCGGGCCTCTCACTGCTGTGGCCTCTCCCGTCGCAGAGCACAGGCTCCGGACGCTCAGGCTCAGCGGCCATGGCTCACGGGCCCAGCCGCTTCGCGGCATGTGGGATCTTCCCGGACCAGGGCACGAACGCGTGTCCCCTGAATTGGCAGGTGGACTCCCAACCACTGCGCCACCAAGGAAGCACCTCCAGTTACTTTTGAGATTTTATCTATTTTGTTTTCAGTAGTTTTACTACCGTACATCTAATGGTGTGTGTGTATGTGTGTGTGTGTGTGTGTGTGTGTTTTACTTAATTGAGGGATATTTTTAGCCATTAGCTCTTCAATTATTGTTTCTTCCTTGTTCTCTCATCTCTTTTGAGAATCTTATTACATGTATGTTAGAACATTTTATCTAGATTCTTTTGTTGTTCTCTGTATTTTCCATTCTGTTTTGCTATCTGTTAACACAGATATTTTCTATTATATTTCTTCCACTTTCCTCATCTTCATTTCTCTTAAAGCTAATCTGTGTTAAGTCTACCTACTGCATTGCTAATTTCAATTATTACATTGTTTTAGCTTTAGAATTTCTATCTGGTTATTTAAAAAAAAGTTTTCTAGTGATATTCTTCACCTTTTAATCTGTTTATTGAATGTTAGTCACCATTATTTTTAAAGTCAGCATCTGGTAATTTCAAATAAGTCAACTGTGGTACTGTCTGATTAGATTTGTTTGGTGATGGTGGTGGGGATTGTGTTCTATTTCTTAGGCTGCCTTGTGATTTTTTTCATTTAAATGCTGGATGTTGTTCATAAAAAAAATTGAAGTGACTTTGGATATATTTTTTTCAGAAAAGTTTTACCCTATCCTCTGGCAGGCAGCTTGAAGGCAAGCAGTTCACCTTAATGCTATTGAGAATAAATCTGCCTTGAGGCTGGGTTGCAGTTTTTTAGTAAGGTTTAGTGTACATCTGTTTCATCCTATTTATTAGGAGTGAAACTCTCCATGGGACATAGCTGAGACCTAGAATTTTTATTAGGGACATGTTTTGGTGGATCCTAACTTCAATTTTTTGTCTTCTTGGACCACACCACTCTAAAATCTGTTTTTATGTCTAGCAGTTTCTTGCTTATATTCCCAGTTTCTCCTCTTCCTCTGTTTAAGAATTTAGCAAATTCCATGCACCTGAAACACATAGTGTTACACTCCCCATCTTGTGTCTCCCATCTTTCTAGGATTTGGTGCCTCAATCAGGTCAGATAGGGAACCCCAAATACCACATTTACCCTCTTGATCCCCTTGGAGTTTTTCAAAAGCTCCTCTTTCTTTTCCATCCTATAGTCATGGCCTTCTGCTATGCTTCTCAGTTTCTTGCCCTACACCAAGGACCTTCAAAACATTTTTGGAAAAAGCAGCTTGCAGAATGTCATTTCACCCCTCTGATGTTCTCTTTTCTCATGGATTTTGGCTACTTACGTCTTGGTTGCTTCATTAACACTCCAATGTCTTCAAATAGGTGGTATATGTGTTTTACCTATATTTTCAAATTGTTCTTGGCAAAAGCATTTGTCAGCCAAAATCTACTCTATCAGGATTGGTCATAAAAGTACAAAGCTATTTTTAGTGCCTAAATAATTGCATATTGCATGAATTATAGTAGGAAAAAATGATATAACTTTTTCCCATTAGTTTGATTTCTAGTCAGATGAAATAGCTTTTTTTATGTGTAGTGACTATTTTTTCTACATTTTATTTGTTAACATCCTTTGCCTATTTTTCTGTTAATAATTTTTCTTTATTTATTAGAAGAGCTTTTTTTATAAGAGCTATTTTTAAATTAAGGATATTAACATTCTAAACTTCATATAACTTAAATTTATTTTCCTAGTTTATTTTTCAATCCAATTGTGGCATTTTTGACATCTAATCTTTTAAAAACTATATGTGGCCTTTATTTTGCTTCTCCCATATGGTTTTGCTCTATATCATTCTTAGAAAGATTTTCTCTATCACCAATGTTATGATGTATATCTGTATTTTATTAGTAATATTGTTCCATATTTTATATTCAAGTATTTGGTACATCTGGAGTTATTTTCATGGGTTGCTATAGAAATACATATTTCATTTTTTCTATTTTTTACAGAAATGGCTATCCAGTCATTTCAGAACCACTTAATAAATTATGTATTCTTTCACATTTATTTTTAATATCAACATTTTCTTATGTTAACATATATTAATATAAGTTAAATTCCCACATAATTTTAAATGTATTTTAAGACTTTTATACTATTTTATATCTACAATCTAGTTTTGTGTGTCTTTAAAATATACTGATCTCTGAAAGAGTGTGTCTTTTTTCTTATTTTCTCAGAATATTCCTTGACATATTTGCATGCTTATCTTCTCAGATTAGCTTTATTTACTTTTACATTCAAAAATAATCCTGTAGGGCTTCCCTGGTGGCGCAGTGGTTGAGAGTCCGCCTGCCAATGCAGGGGACACGGATTCATGCCCCGGTCCGAGAAGATCCCACATGCCATGGAGTGGCTGGGCCCGTGAACCATGGCCGCTGAGCCTGCGCATCCGGAGCCTGTGCTCCGCAACGGGAGAGGCCACAACAGTGAGAGGCCCGTGTACCACAAATAAATAAATAAATAATAATAATAATAATAATAATAATAATAATAATCCTGTAGTAATGTTATTGTGGTTGTATTGCATTCATATATCTAGTCTTCCCATTTGGTAGAAATTATTGCTTGAGGAAAATATATTAGTTAATTATTTTGCACATTAATTCATTATCCTTCTGGATTTAAAAAAATCCATATCATGACCTTTTTTTAGTGTGAGCCCACTGAGAATTATGACTATAAATTTCTGAAACCATGCTGAAATAATCCACTCTCTAAGAATAGCCAAAACAGGTCAATCAAATTTCACTTTTATCTTAGGAATGTTGGTTCACAGGTTAAGAAACTCTAAATAATATTGATACTAATGATGATGATAATAATAAAAACATAGTAATAAAATAAGAACAATTATATAGTACATTAAAATCATAGGACCTGTAGTAAGACTGCTTGAGTTAAAAACTTACTCCCACTGTACAATCACTAACAGTCTGGCATTGGGAAAATTACTTACTGTTCTGTGTCTCAATTAAGTCACCCTAAAATAAAGTTATTATTATCATTAAATGGAATGACACAGGTTGGTTTAGTTATTATTATTATCAATATTACTATTGTTATCAGTTGTTGAGCATCTATTAGACACTTGACACTATATCAGAGGTATCAAATAATTTCTCTTCAGTCATCACACATTTATGTAGATGTCTTCCAAAACAAGTTAGAAACCTCACTCAACCAGAGCTGTGGTTGTCTTTGAAAACAAATTAGATATCCTACTCAGCCAGCTGTGATGTTAAGACTTTACCCCTCATGTTAATGCTTAGAATTTTCCTAAGAAAAGTAAGATAAAAGCAATTAACTATTTGGTGAATTTATCTAAGCTGAGAACCTGGCCATCAGTTTTTCAGTGTTATTAGCCTGATGTGGTGAGACACTAGAGGTGGCCTTATTATACGAACTTAACTTACATTGGACAGGCTCATGAAAATAATGTTTAAAATAGAATGACAACTGATGAATGTGCAGTGAAATTTCTCTAGTTTGCTCTATTAGGTCTGGGATTCCATATGCTTTGTTTGCTGTTCTTTCCTTAGTACCTGTCATGAATTTCTAGGCACATCATAGATACTTAACAGATATGCATTGACTTTTTGACTAATGATGAGAAAAAATTATTATAGGAACAATAATATTCAACACCATAAAAAAATTAGAGGGACAGGAGATAGTCTTTATGAGCAGTTGTTTCCCACTCTGTAGGGACAATTTCAGAGATGCCAAATTTTAATCATCAAATTGGTGAGGATCCAACCAAAATCAGAGAAGTTAATATAACTTCATGGACTTAGATTAAAATGACTCAATGCATTTTTCTCAAAATAGGTATAAAATTTCCTGTTACATATTGGATGGGCATTTCCAACTTTGACTTTTGTGGTGTTTTTAGAACACCCTCTCCCATTTCTAATTGATACTTTATTTCTATAGATAAGTGTTGCAGTCAAATATCACTGCATTTTGAGCCATTTTGTCTCTTTATTTCTATTTTTTGCTATTATTTGTTATGATCCTTTTCAGATCAGTCTTTTAGTTTATCTTTCAGAAGACATTCTTATTTACTTCATATTCAGATCTCACCAGCATTTTGCTCTAGCTGCCTTGTACTGATAAACAGATGTTAACATCTCTAATTTACATCTCAGGAAATTGTTTTAGAGTTTAAGTAACTTGGCTGAAGTCAGATAGTAAGTACTGGGGAGGAGAACTGAACTCAAAGTCCATACTGCTTTTGTTAGATGGCACTACCTACAGCTATTATTTATAATAATTATAGGTAATCAACATTGGAAATTATCTCGTTCTTATTCCCTGTGCCTTTTATAAGGGGTGAGGGTGATGTCCCTCTATTTCTATATGCAGAAAATACAGGAGTTTTCACTTTGAAAAGTTGATTAACTTGCCAGTGACTTAGAAGTTTCACAAGATGGTACCACTTAATTGCCTTTTCCATAGTCCTTTGTCTTATGTCTTATGTCTTCTCAGACTAACAGCTTCAAGAAGTAAATTCTGTTAAAGCCTCAGAGTTGATTCATTCCAGGGAGATTGGCTGGCATTAAAAATTCCTCAGGACATTGGTGTATAAAAAGAAGATGTACTTGAGGTAACTGTGAGACACAAAGGCATCCATTCCATAAATGAAAGTTTGCTTGGTGAGTGTGGAATTATGGCAAGGGGCTGACTGACTCAAATCCATTATCCTCCACTGTGTGCTTCCTAGCCACACATTGGTATTTGTTGAAGAGTTCCTCATCCTTGGATATTTTCCATTCTGCTCTTTACCATCTCATTGTTCTGTGGTCCACTGCTGACTATTTTGTACTAGATTACAATATTTCTATACATACACACATACACCGTTGATAAGATTAAGAATGGGCATCTAGCTAAACTATTTTCTCTTTCTGTTAGGATTGTGTGAATACTCTGATATTTCTCTCTCTGGCCCAAGGAAACATTTTCAACTTAAATTGTTTTATATTAACATGATGTCCTCTGTTTTGTATTGATTTAATAGTTAGATTCTTAGAGTTTTTATAGTGCTTTTTTTTTCTCGTTTGTTTACAGGCATGTAGTATGTGATTCCTGCAGTCAGTTACCCATGTATTTATCTAATGAACATTTTTGGGCACCATCCATGTAGGATACCCAATCTTAAAAAAGAGATAATGTTTGTATTTGATGCATTTAGTGCTGGAGAAAGGAAACAAGGAAAAAGTTACCAAACATTGAGGAAATTGCTTTATATTAGATAGCTCAATGTACTAGGGGAAGTATGGCCAATGCATTCTAGGGCCGGGGATATCAATTATTCTATACAACTTAAATGTTGAAAGTAAATTGATTTTAAAGAAGTAGATTGAAGCCATATAGGCAAGTATATATTTCACAACAAACATATAAGGTTCAAGAGTTTTTGTTAACTATAAACATTTTAGAAAATAATACATATAACAGGTAAGGCAAGACGTCCTTTAACTTCGAAGAAACACACACAGTCTGCCTTCTGTACCCTTGGACCATGGTTGGTTGAATCTGCAGATGCGGAACTCAGGCATATGGAAGTTGCACTATATTCATTGTACTGCGATGGACTTGAGCCTCTGTGGATTTTATGTGATGGACTTGAGCTTCTGTGGATTTTGGTATCCGTCAGACCTCCTGGAATCAATCCCCCATAGATATCGAGGAACAACTGTATTTCAAACACAACTGGGGCTTAAGGACAAAACAACATTACAGAAAGGGTTTGGGATAATTAAGTTGGTTTTGTGGTCTTGCCTTTATCTTTTATTGCTTGTTCATAGGTGATATTTTACATGTAAGGGCTAAACCATCTTCAAATAAAGAAATTGGGAAAGCTGTACAATATAAATGTTTCTGGCCCATAACAATGTTTTCCCTCCAAGGTATCTTGGGTACAAATCTGATCTCAGCCAATTTGTGTTGATTATAAAATTTAACATTAAGAGTTTTAATGTTGTGGGACCACTTACAATGTACTAGCCTGATTCTGATGTAGATTTCATTCTTTAATGATATTTCTGAATAAATGGCTTATATTATTAACTACACAGCTAATATGCTAAATAGTTTAAATACACTATGTCACAATCATCATCATAAGTCTGTATGATAAGCATTATTATTACATAAATTTTACAGAAGAGGAAGCAGATTCAAAGAGGTAGCTGGCCTAAAATTGCACAGTGGAAAGTGGCAAGTCTGGGATTCAAACTCATGTGTCTTATTATGGAGCCCTTTCCTCTTACTTATCATGGTCAATATATGTAGATGTCTATATGTAAGAGAGAAACGTTATACAAAGAACAAATTCATCTGGAATCCAATATATACAAATGAAGCTGGAATAATTATGAAACTCCAGTGATATTATCTAGATTTCCTTCACCTCTCTCTCTATTATTTCTTACTGGACATATTTTGATGAAAACTCAATTGTCATTTCTTAGTTCCTCATACTGTCTTCTACCACCCCCTTTGCCATCATCACAGTTGGATGCTGAGGATAATGAGAAGCAAAAGGATTTAGTCTTCAAGTGGGGGAATAAGAGGCAGAAACAGATGGAACATTTTAGAAACAGAGATTGTGATTTTATGCAGTCTCCAAAGCCACATAAACTAAAGGAGGTTAAGAAGAAAGGAAACTTATTTCCCAATGACTTGTTTTTCTGAGTGTGTTATAATTGCTAAGGACAGAGTTATTCTACATCATCTTCCTTTCAGATATGTACATTATGTAAGTGCTTCAAATTTGTTTGTAGTTTCATTACTCAAATATGTGTTAGTCTTTTTTAAAGTTTATAGTTAAAATTTGGGCAAACTTCAAAGAAAGAAACATGGAACTTAGACATTGTGTTTATAATGGAACGGTCTGCTATGTCCTTAAGAAGAACTTTTGGCTCACCAGAGTACTGCAGTACTGCAGAAAAGTACTGTGGTATATTGTTGAGGTCACAATGATCATGGGACAAGTCTTCATACTTGTTTTAAAATCTTGATTTATTTCTGGTATACAGAGTATTTTAGATTCCCTAATCAATATTATAATAGATTAATACAGAAACCACAAAGCCAATTTAGTAATTTGTACTAAAAAATAGTGTCACAAGGACCACACCCTATAATCTATCAGTCAGTGTACTGTCTCCCTAGAGATTAGCTTGTGTGAGATGTCATTTGGCATTTAGAGGTTGTTGGTAATTGCGGAGAATTTATCAACTGCACCATCCACCTGTCATACCCTTACGTCATTTCCACCAAGGCAATATGTCTACCTACCAGACGTGGTGTTGGGGTCATCTTGTAGGTTACCCTTTGCCTTGGTATAGGCTGGTAGGAAAAGCATTTTGGAGCTCCCTTTTTTAAGCTTCCAAGCAGATAATCCTCTTTTTTCTAGTACCATCTTTCTTAATACACAGTAAAACTGAATGTTCATTTGGCGTTTTCCATAACATCTTATGGAAAACGCCAAATGAAATTTCTGGCCAACCCAGTACATTAACACAATTAGAATAAATATATTTATCTAGATTTTTGGGGACTTCCTTATTGATTATTACTTAAGTGTGAGTCACTTCTACATTTAATTGACCAGATTCCTTATATTCCATTGTTTTCCTACAGTTTCATCACAGACAGTTACCTGATTCCAGTCTGGGATATATCTTGTTTTAATACTATAGTGTTGCACATGTAATGACAATTCCATTGGAATCCAGCTATATTTTAGGAAACAGATTTAATAAAGGCACTGGATAACTCTTGGGGATAATGATGGGATCTCCCTACACCTGCTCACTTTTGACATTTCTTTCTCTTAACTCTTACCCTCTCATTTTCTTTTTCACTCATTGTTTCTTTCTCCTTTTACACATTTAATTTATCCTTCTTTCCTTTCTATTTTCCTTCTCCCTTTCTTACCCTTCCTTTTCTTGTCCTTCTCCTACCCAGTGTCTGCAAGTGGTATTCATAAAAGTAGGTATTAGATAGAGAAAGTAGTTCTACTAATAATTAAGCACAAGTGATAAACTATACTTTCTTCTCCTCCATCTGCTAGGATGGAGGCACAAGAACCTTCAACAACATTTTGAAAGTAGAACATAATTATAACTTTTAGTCATCAGGAACTGGATAAAATCATAAGTTTATGGTCATGGACATCTTAAGACCCTTGTCTTATTTAACATAATTTTGGGTCTCAGTAGTCACCCAGAGTGTTTGATAAATATTATCCAGGTCATATAAAGGAGTTACTGGTTTCAGAGGAAATTAGCTTCTACAGCTGAGTTTCTTAGCTGTTCCTAACTGAAATTCTCCCAACAATGTGATTTCTTGTTAAGTTACATTTTTAATATATGCCTTGCAAAAGGGCTGAATTGTTATTTATTTATTTATTTTATTTATTTTATTTATTTATTTTTTCGGTACGCGGGCCTCTCACTGTTGTGGCCTCTCCTGTTGCGGAGTACAGACTCCGGACGCGCAGGCTCAGAGGCCATGGCTCACAGGCCCAGCCACTCCACGGCATGTGGGATCCTCCCGGACCGGGGCATGAACCCGTGTCCCCTGCATCGGCAGGCAGATTCTCAACCACTGCGCCACCAGGGAAGCCCCATGAATTGCTATTTATTGAATCTATTTACTGAATTTTGATGTTCAGTCAATTTGTGATGGGATGAAAGTTTCTAGGAATGAGTAATTTTGAGACTGTTTCCTTTCCGAGATACATATTTCTGTGGATGAAATTTGGGTTTAATTAACTAGGACTCTATTGTAGTTCTGCCCCTTATTGCTGCTGATATACTTTCTGCCTTTTCCAATACGGCTTTTCTAATACTAATAGTTTGATCATGAACTCTCATACAAACATGCCCAGAAAAACTCCACTATTCATTTTCTTAAATACACTGAGAATTCTAAAATTAATGCTATTTTTGCTCAGTCTTTCTTTACTCAGTGCTACTAACATTACAACAAAATTTACACCAAGTGGGTGAAATTATCGTGGTACTCTGCACAACAGGCTGCATCCTGAGCTCCTGCAAACCTGTGCTAGACATCAGCTCATCCAACATGGAATTTGATCAGGGAGGAGGTGAAACTAAGGAAAATTAAATAGTGGGTCTAGAAGAGCACAGTTTGTGGTTGGATCAGTGTTGAAAATATATTTTTAAATGAACATATTACTGCAAATTGTCAAAGATTAACATGTATTAGAGGCATTGATACTTTCCACCTTCTATGGCATTATCCTGATGTGTTGTTCCCAATGGCACATATGGCAGCAAGCAGGTCACTCTGTTATGGCACATTCATAGCTGGGCTCTTCTCTGATTCAGAGAGGTCTCTAACCCAACCTGGAGTCCAGGCCATGATTATCTCATCCCATGGCCATGTCACATGCACTTTGAATGCTTCCTCTGAATTATTATAGCTACAATTTAAGCAGAGTTGACACTGAGACAGTCATTCCTATGTCATATTTTTGGTCAGTACACACTTTCCACTCCAGTTCTTCTCAACATAAGTGCATTGGATAATAGAACAAAATCATACATTTCTTTTCTTTCATTTTTGATGTTAAAAACTTTTATCACTGTGTTTAGGGACACAGGAAGTCAAAATAACATCTGAAAAAGTTGAAAAAATGGTTAAGACTTATGAAATTTGTCTGGAATTTGAAAGTGGGGATCAATGCATAACTGTGAATATACGTAAAAGTCACTGACGTGTACACTTTAGAAGAATGAGCTTTATGGTAAATGTGTAATATGTCAATAAACTGCTCTTCAAAAAAAAAAGTAAAGAAATCCTGTTGGCCGCACCTTCAGCACAATTTAGAGCGTGACAGCTTTGCAGCATCTCCACAGCAGCTGCCCTGGTGCACTAGCCTCTCACCTGCTGGATCTTCCACTTTCACACATGCCTTGCACTTCCCCCAACATTGGTAATGCAACACAACTACCTCTTGAACTCTGTTGAGTCAAATTATTCCTGCATTCAAAACCCTATAATGGATCTCTGTTTCACTCAGAGTAAAAACCTATGCCCTTTTAAAGCCTTATCATGATGCTTCACCTTTCCAAACTCTTTCCTTATTCTCTCCCGCTCACTAACTCTGCTCCTGCCATAACAACTGCCTTGCTGTCCCTCATACTCACCAGCCATGCTCCACCTTAATATATTGTTACAGTTTGTTTCTCTGCATCATTCTTCTCAACATCTCCATGACTAACTCTCTTACCTCTGATAAGTGTTTGTGCAAATGTCACTTTCTCGGGAGGATAGCCCTGAACCCCTTATTTAAACATAGCTCCATGTCCACAAAGCCCTTAGACCTCAGCTGTAAGATCACACCTTCCCTGCTGGCCCCTTCTTTTCTCCATGGCACTGAACACTTTAATAACACTGTGCTTATGTAATTTGCTTATTCACTCTGTTTATCCTTGTATGTTTATTTATTATGTTTATCAGTGCTCTAGGTATATCACAGGTGCTCAAGCAATGTTTGTTGAGTTAAATAAATGTGTAAAATTTTATTATACAGGAATTCCTAATCTGGAGGTATCATAATCATCAGGGAATTCATGAATACTTGATTTTATGCAAAATCCTGTGTGTACTGTTTGTTTGTGTGCTATTTTTTCCTGGAGAAAGTGTCCATAGTCCTAATCAGATTTTCAGAAGAAAGAAAAAAACAAATTGTAAGTATTATTGCTTGTAACCACTACCCATGCTCTTAATTGGATTTTTTCATAGACTATTTATTTTTTAACATCTTTATTGGAGTATAATTGCTTAACAGTGTTGTGTTAGTTTCTGCTGTATAACAAAGTGAATCAGCTATATGTATACATATACCCCCATATCCGCTCTCTCTTGCACCTCCCTCCCACACTCTATATCCCACCCCTCTAGGTGGTCACAAAGCACTGAGCTGATCTCCCTGTGCTATGCAGCTGCTTCCCACTAGCTATCTATTTTACGTTTGGCAATGTATATATGTCAATGTTACTCTCTTACTTCACCCCAACTTACCCTTTCCCCTCCTGATGTCCTCAAGTCCATTCTCTATGTCTGCATCTTTATTCCTGTCCTGCCCCTAGGTCCATCACAACCATATATATGTGTTAGCATATTTCTGACTTACTTCACTCTGTATGACAGACTCTAGGTCGATCCACCTCACTACAAATAACTCAATTTTGTTTCTATTTATTGCTGAGTAATATTGCATTGTATATATGTGCCACATCTTCTTTGTCCATTCACTTGTTGATGGACACTTAGGTTGCTTCCATATCCTGGCTATTGTATATAGTGTTGCAATGAACATTGTGGTACATTATTCTTTTTGAATTATGGTTTTCTCAGGGTATATGTCCTGTAGTGGGATTGCTGGGTCATATGGTAGGTCTATTTTTAGTTTTTTAAGCAGCTGTACCAATTTACATTCCAACCAACAGTGCAAGAAGGTTGTCTTTTCTCCACATTATCTCCAGCATTTATTGTTTGTAGACTTTGTGATGATGGCAATTCTGACTGATGTGAGGTGATACCTCATTGTAGTTTTGATTTGCATTTCTCTAATGATTAGTGATGTTGAGCATCCTTTCATGTGTTTGTTGGCAATCTGTATGTCTTCTTTGGAGAAATGACTGTTTAGGTTTTCAGCCCATTTTTGGCTACCCAAGGAAACAAAAATCCTGTATGCTGATAACTATAAGACACTGATGAAAGAAATTAAAGACAATACAAATAGATGGAGAGCTATACCATGTTCTTGGATTGGAAGAATCAGCATGGTGAAAATGACTATACTACAATATACAGATTCAATGCAATCCCTATCAAACTACTAATGGCATTTTTCAGAGTATTAGAGCAAACAATTTTACAATTTGTATGGAAACACAAAAGACCTCAAATAGCCAAAGCCATCTTGAGGAAGAAACATGGAGCTGGAGGAATCAGGGTCCCTGACTTCAGACTATACTACAAAGCTACAGTAATCAAGACAGTATGGCACTGGCACAAAAACAGAAATATAGATCAATGGAACAGGATAGAAAGACCAGAGATAAACACATGCACATATGGTCACCTTATCTTTGATAAAGGAGGCAAGAATATACGGTGGAGAAAAGACAGCCTCTTGAATAAGTGGTGCTGCAAAAACTGGACAGCTGCATGTAAAAAAAAAAATGAAATTTGAACACTTCCTAACACCATACACAAAAATAAACTCAAAATGGATTAAAGACCTAAATTTAAGGGATATGAATATTAGTGGTTTTATTTAATGATCCATTTTCTAGCAAATTCTCAGTACAATGAATGACCAATGACACCTGCTACCAGAAAGTTTCAAATCCCAGAGAAAGGATTGAAAAAATAAACTGGTAACTTTTATAAAATTGAGCATCTGATGGCATCAGACTTCTAAATAGCAACAAATGAGCAAATGATGAAGCAATGTCTTCAAAATGGAAGAAATTATTTCTAACTTAGACTTTACCCCAATCTAAATGATCAATCAAATATAAAGGTAGACCAAAGATATTCAGATGTATCTACCCTTCTCAGAAGCTATAGTAAGAATGCTCACTGAAAGAGAAGAATCAATCAAGATAGAGGAAGAGAGGAAGGTAACATAGGCAGGATCACATGTACGCGCACACATGTGTGTAAGGCTTGAGAATAAACAGACCATCATGAAGCAGAAAGAAAAAAAAAGAGAGAAAGAATGGACACGGAGTTTACCTGATATTTTTGGTTATAAGATTTAACGATGATAAAAGAAATTTTAAGCAAGAGCTACTTAATTTGTGACTGAATTAATAGTTAATCCATGTATGCATCTATCTATTCACACACACAAACATATAAATATATTATATAAGTATAAGAAATACACATATATGTGCATATGAAATATATATGTATATATAAAGCTAAATAATTTTAAAAGGTAATTGTTATCATCAAACAACAATTTTAAAATGCACATTAATTTAGAAATAGTAATTTGTCTTTAAATAATGTCTACATAATATAATAATGCAAACACTGAATATTGATTTAACAAATAATGTGTATTATTATGTTGAAGATGGGAGGGGAATATATGAGTGATTCAAGTAGAGAATAGTGTGCAGAAACCAATAGATACGATCTAAACCTAAACTCAAGAGATATAGCAGTAGCAGGTTATTTGGAAACCTAGAGGTAAAGAACAGATGAGACTTCTATGGGAGTGGAAAGTTTGCCTTTGGGAATAGGAATCCAGAATAAGGAGCAGGTGGGAAAGAACTTTGCTTCTTTGTTTCTTATTTTTTTTTAAGTTTTGTACTTTGAACATGGAATTAATTTTAAAAACATAAAAATCAGGTTTTAAAAAGAAAAATATGAGGCCATTAATCATCCCAACTCATGGGATTATTTGACATTTATTCCAGGATTACATTAAGTGTGATGTGGTGTATGGAGAAGAATAAGCATAGACCCTGCCCAGCTGTCATTCCACTGTAGTTCTCATATAAAGACTCCATTGCTTAGTTGTTACTACAGTAGTTGCATCATGGTCACATTTATACTGAATTTACTTACAGGCTCTATTTCCTAACCAACTATGAGCCCTTTGAAGAAAGTTTCTAGATCTTATTCAGATCCTCTTTTCTGTACCTCAGATATAGTAGACGCTCAATAAATGTTGTTCGAAAGTAATTAGCAGTTTACTAATTCAAGGCATAACCTTGAGTAAATCTACATATGCATCACAGTTGCCTGAGTATCTTCTAAAAATATAAAGGTCTTCATATTAATTTGGTATCCTGCAACTTTACCGAATTCATTGATGAGCTCTAGTAGTTTTCTGGTGGCATACTTAGGATTTTCTATGCATAGCATCATGCAATCTGTAAACAGTGACAGTTTTGCTACTTCTTTGCCCATTTGGATTCCTTTTATTTCTATTTCTTCTATGATTGCTGTGGATAGAACTTCCAAAACTATGTTGAATGAAAGTGGTGAGAGTGGGCATTCTCGTCTTGTTCCTGATCTTATTTGTTCACCATTGAGTATGATATTAGCTGTGGGTTTGTCATATATGGTGTTTATTATGTTGAGGTATGTTCCCTCTGAGCCTACTGTCTGGAGAGTTTTTATCATAAATGAATGTTGGGGCTTCCCTGGTGGTGCAGTGGTTGAGAATCTGCCTGCTAATGCAGGGGACACGGGTTCGAGCCCTGGTCTGGGAGGATCCCACATGCCGCGGAGCAACTAGGCCCATGAGCCACGACTACTGAGCCTGCGCGTCTGGAGCCTGTGCTCCGCAACAAGAGGCCGCGATAGTGAAAGGCCCGCGCACCGCGATGAAGAGTGGCCCCCGCTTGCCACAACTAGAGAAAGCCCTCACACAGAAATGAAGACGCAACACAGCAAAAATAAATAAATTAATTAATAAAAACTCCTACCCCCAACATCCAAAAAAAATAAATAAATAATAAATAAATAAATAAAATAAAAAATAAATGAATGTTGAATTTTGTAAAAGCTTTTTCCATATCTATTGAGATGATCATATGGTTTTTATTCTTCAATTTGTTAATGTGATGTACCACATTGATTGATTTATGGAAATTGAAAAATCCTTGCATCCCTGGGATAAAACCCACTTGATCATGGTGTATGACCCTTTTAAAGTATTGTTGGATTTGGTTTGCTAATATTTTCTTGTCTCTACTTTCTAAGAATCTGATTTAGGTGATACACTATGGTTATAACAAGAATGTGTATTATTTTAAAAGCACAGCACACACAATGACCAGTCACTAGCCATTGAAGTGGAGCATATGTGTGTCCTAAGAGGAATGCTATGTGCTGTGGGATTCTGAGGAGAGCAGGAGGCATTTTGGATGGGTGGATTTGGAGGAGCCAGTGTTGGAAGCAGAGGTCCCATACTGTGCTCCTGTAAAATACATCTTTGTTTTGGTGGCTCTGGACATTGTTGTCAGTGCCTGCTGCTACTTAAAGTGTGATCCTTAGACTTGGGGTTAACCCTGAGGCTTTACTCAAAATATCATGATTTAATTTTTAAGGGTTTCATAATAAAATATTTTCTTATCATGCTTCTTATTCAGATGGATTGCAGCAGTTTTCTCCCAAGCCTCAAATTATTGCTATGCTTTTCCTTATAGCTTGAGAATTTTTTCCCCTGTAAATACCAGAGAGAACATGGGTTGGTGTTCAAAAATTAACGAGCACTGCTCCTGGCTCTGCCCATCTCTCATTAATGTCATAACCTTAGGCACAAGCCATTAACCATTCCGAGCTTGTGTCTTCATGTATTAAATGAAATAATAATGACTAACTGTTTATTTTATAGGGTTATTATGAGTATCTAACGAAGTATGGATGGAAAAGCCTAGACTAACTACAAATTTTTATAGATCTCAGGGAATTGTGTTATTATAATTATTGTTTAAATATTGTTCATCTATTTTGTCATCATGCTATCATTTATTCTTTAAACTTGATTGCCCAGATTTAGTCTGTTGGGAAGAGAACTGCTGGGTGATTCACATAAACATGAGTGTAGATGATCAAGGTCAATGTTGAGAAGGGAGATTGGTCATTTATCCCAGTGAATTTAAATGTCTTACTATTTGGGTTGGACACTGTTTTGCTAAAAAAAAAAAAAAAAAAAAAAAAAAAGGAAAAGAATGGTAGATGTGTTTTATATTTCTCACCAGCAGGTGAGAAATATAACTTTACTTTACTTTGGGATACATTTTAACAAAGTTCTGAGAAATAATTTTTGGAATAATGATACAGGAGACTCATATACCTAGACATAAAGTTCCAGAATACTAGAAAGCTGGAAATATGTAATCTGGTGGGTAATATGGTTTAGGAGGGTAATTTTATATTTACTTTTTTCCTAATCTTTTTGTACATCTCAAACGAAATGGAAAAATCCTGTTTATTGTGATGAACTGTTATAAACCTTTTTAAAGATATAACAAAGAATTCATTTCTCTATAACCCAATAGAAAATTATCAGGGAAAATAATTTAAAGTCAAATGGAAGCATTTGTTTAAACTTCCAATTTAAAGACATATGTCAATTACAAAGCACTAATTTCTGGCTCTCATCAGAAAAAAAAACATAAAACTCATATTGTAAAGCTTTCAAGTCAAAAGAAAACAAACAATAATCTGCAGCAAATATGATGACCTATTTTTCAATGGTAATTTTTATAGCAATCATAAAAATGGTATTTTTATCACAGCAAACTTTAGACAAACCATTTTTAAGGAATAATTTAGTTCTGGGATGCAAGAGAAACACTTATCTATGGCATATATATTTCACTCAGGAGGGCTTGTGGATAATATCACTCTATTTTTAAACCAAAAGTTGAATTGTGTTATTTTGATATCACCTGTTGATAGGTACTATACTTCACTCTCTCCTGGAAAGTCTTTCTTAGGTACAGGAAAAAGCAAAAAGTAATTTTATTACTATTCAAAATTGCTATCTATAGTACTTTTATAAATGTCAAAAATAAATTACACAATGGAAAGACATTATGGAAAGTACAGGAGTAAGAAAAAGCATTACTCAGGGCCATAGATGTCATCATCAAAGATAAAAGTCACTTTTCTATTCTTGACTTCTTGGAAAGGATGTCTCCCTACACCATTTCAGGCCACAAAGAATTGTGCCCTCAAGTACTGGCCTACACAGGAAGGTATTCCTTGGATCACAAAAGTCACTCTTAGAATCTCCAGATAAAATACAGGATGCCCAATTAAACTGGAATTTAAGGTAAATAACTAGTCATATTTTAGCATCAGTATGACATGATTCTAAAAAAAGGTATTTTTTGTCTGAAATTCCAATTTAACTGAGTGTCCTGTATTTCTATTTGTTAAAACAAATTATACTTTGGTTAACACTGTTTTGGCAGAAATTAGCATTTAGGATATTAAATATTATTTTCTGTGGACTACCTCAACAAGCAAAGTTTTGATTGACACCTCTCGTAAGGTGATTCCCAAATTCCAAACAATATCAATGAAATGTAAGGAAGTAGCCAGAATTCTAGACCAGTAGATACTCCTAAGAAAAGAAGTAGGAAGGGGCTTTTTTCCACAATATTGAGGGGGCTTGTGCTTCAGGGAACTGTTAGGAGGGCTCCTTCCTGAGAGAAAGTGGATGTGACCTTCTGTGGGTTGAAGTGTGGGCATCTCATGTGGACAGAGAACACTAACGGACGCCATGAATGAGAAATTGGGGGCAAGGTGTTGATGACAGAGTTTTAGGCATGCTGTGATGTGCTTCCTGAAACCTGTTGCCATCTTATTAATGGACAATTGAACTTTCAAGGCTTCTGAATTGACTGCTTTTCCTGTTTTTCTTTCCTCTCTCTTTTTCTTTTACTTTATTATTATTATTATTTTTTAATGTGACACAGCTAGATCACCAGGGAGAAGCCTACTTTGGAAACAAAAAGAACAACATTCTACCTCAGACAGTTTAACTATTGACAGAATGATGGCAAAGGATGAAGATGGGCCAGACCTCTGCTTGCTGTGCTCTTAAACAATTACCAGAAAGCTGAAGAGATTCCACAGTGACAAGCACTGTGAGTATATAAGGTTCGTTGTGAAGGATTCTAAGCAGATGATTTGATTTAAGCAGCTACATGTGACTTTGCTAAATGAATCTGAAAACCTCCTATTAAAATAAGCAAAATTAAATGGTTAGTTAACTCAGCATCTAGAGCTATCTAATTTCTTAAGAAATTGAAATCCTTTTATGAGGTGGAATTGCCATTGGTGGCAGATATGTCCAGACACATTCAAGGCGTTTTCTTATTCCAGCGGGTAAGATCTGACGTTGGTCTTGGCTGCTGCTATAGAGAAATTAGTTCAGGCTTTGTTTTCAATTACACATTTTACTTTCAAATAAATTTAGGTTTACAGAGAGATCGTAAAGAGAGTACTAAGATTTCCATATACCCTCCCCCTAGTTGTCCTTATTCTTACATATCTATGGTGCATCACTACTATTGGTACATTAAAATCAAATTTATTTGGGTTTCAGAATTTATTTGGGTTTCACCAGTTTTTCCACTAATGTCCTTTTTCTGTGCCAGAATCCAATCCCATCTGGGCTATTACACTGTATTTGTTCAGGCTTTTGCTACCAAATGCCGGAGAAATTCAGGGTGCACTATGCCAGGGGCAGGAAAAGAACTTTGAGCCATTGTGACTATTCCATACAGTAGCGTAAAGTACAGCTAGATTCCCATTTTGATTTATAACCACTTCTGAACAAGTGAGGAAAAGTTATTTTGCCTAATGATTCTCAAGTGTGGCTGCATCCTGAAATCACCTAAGGGGAGTTAAACCATGCTGATACTTGGCTTTCACCCCAAGTATGCTGATTTAATTGGTATGGGGTGCAACCCAGTGCATCCTGAGCTTTCAAAAGCTTCCTAGGTGCAACAAAGCTTAAGAAGCTTTCTGCTGTGTAGCCAAATGGAGAACCACTGGTTTTAGCCTCAGAGCTAGGAACAGAGAAGTCACTGAGCCAGCCTCCACCGGGGGGTGATGGAGAGCCTCTTAATGTACTCTACACTCCTCGGTCAGGCTGTAAGAGGAAAATACTGAAGGAACCTCAGAATTTCTGGTCTTCATGAAGCTTTTCAGGCAAAAAGAATACAGCTCTGGTGCACTCAGTCAAGAAGACCAAATAGAGCCATGGTCTGTGGGTCTAAAATAGCAATTAAACTTGATGTATTTATTTCTTAATTATTACAAATGTAGTGACCTGACACAAATTTATTATCTCATCATTCTGGAGGTCAGAATATTGAAATGGGTCTTTCTAGACTAAAATCAAGGTGTCAAAAGGCCTGAATTTCTTCTGGAGGCTTTAGAGTGGAATCTATTTCCTTGCCTTTCCCATCCTTTGAAGGCCACTTGCATCCTTGGCCCATGGCCCCTTTTTCCTGTCACTCAAGCTTCTGCTGCCACCAATACATCTCCTTCTCTGACCCTGACTCTTCTTCCTCTTCCTTTCACTTATGAGGACCCTTGTGATTATGTTGGGTTTTCCAGGATAATCCAGAATGATCTTCCTATCTCAAGACCCTTAACTTAATCACAATTGAAAACTCCCTTTTGCCATGTAAAGTGACTCATGCACAGGTTTCAGGGAATAAGACTTGGGCATTTTTGGGATGCATTGTTTTGTCCACCGCATCTGGGGAGTCAGAAATGAGGCAGGAGCTCACAACTAGGTTTTTATATGCTAACCAGGCCAAGACCAGGTCAAGAAGAGGCACTGGTATTATGAATCTTACATATATGCTAATGACTTTTGAGATGCATTGAGAAGCTATCTTTGCCCAACACAAAAGTTTGGACACTGTCTTTATCATAACTATTAAGAACTCAAATTAACATACTGAGAGTCAGTGTCAGTGGAAAATAGGTAAATATCTGAGGTCATTAGCATCCTTACTGTACCTGTAAGTAAAAGAAAAACTGAATCAAAATGACCTAAGTGATAATATTATTTTCATACATAATCAGTTCAGAGGAAGAGTGGGCATCAAGCTTTTTTTTTTTTTAATTTGTTTGTTTGTCCATTTTCTGTCAATGTTATCATTATAGTCAGTTTTGTCTAAAACTGGTTCCTCTTGCTGTCACAATAAACCTTCAGTGGCAATCAGGGGTGAGTGGCATATAATGGCTAACTTGCTAGCTTAGGTTAAGCAGCTATTCCTGGACTAAAAATAGTTACCAGGGAAATAACGGTGGGGTTGGTTTAAACTAATTAGAGGCTTCCTCTGGAGCTGGGTTGGAGCCATGTTCCTCTGAATCACAGAAGCAAAATTGGGGTTCTGTAAAAAAAAAAAAAAAATTGGAAGGGAATCAGCAGTGTTTACCGGTAAAAACTAAACTATCCTTGTGCTTCTCATATGCTTGAGAAAGGTGAAGAATTTATTTAAATCCAGCTGCTGCCATCGTGGATCAATCAAATCCTAGCCTAAATATTTGACTATTAGTTGCAATTTAGAATAAGTAGAGTTTATAGAACACATATTATTTTATGTTAAATGTATTTACGTCAGATTTGCCATATTTCAACTGGAAACAACAGCTGCATTTTACGTGACTGTTTTCATTTGGTAGGACTGCAAACAGCAGTTCAAAGTATATTCTCTCCTATCCAACTGAGAGCAGCTGGCCAATCTCAGTGTTATTTCATACTTCATTTAAACTTGCTAAGTGATTTCACAGTGCAGTGTGCTTGGAGAAACAAGCTATAACTAAATGAAAAAAAATATTAGCCACTACCAAAATTCAAAGGCTTGTTTTTTTCTTTCCCTTTCTAGTATTGAAATCAAGACTCCTTCAGGAATCTTGTCTTTCAGAGGTTGTCACCTGATCTCTTAATCCTAGGGAAATACAAAAATTATAAATTGACCAGCTAGGACAAAATCAAACTGGCCTGAAGTCTGAACTGCCTGACCTCTTTAAATACTTCTTAAAAATCAAAATTGAATGAACTTTTCCATCCTTCTCACTGCCTTTTTTTACACTGTGAAATTTTTTTCTGCAGCTTGCTCTGGGAGTAGAGTGTATTAGTTTTCTATTGCTGCTGTAACAATTTACCACAAATTCAGTGGCTTACAACAACACAGGTTTATAATCTTAGCTTTCTGGAGGTCAGAAGTTTGAAAGGGGTCATAGTGGGATAAAAGAGAGATACTGGCAGGGCTGTGTTCCTTCGGGAGGCCCTAGAGCAGGATCTGTTCCCTTGGCTTTTCCAGCTTCTCTAGGCCTCCTGAATTCCTTGGATCCTGGCTGCTTCCTCTACCTTCAAAGCAGTAGTGGCTGGTCAAGGTTTTGTCAAGCTGCTTCACCCTGACACTGATTCTCTTGCCTCCTTCTTCCATTTATAATGAGCCTTGTGATTACATGGGACCCACCTGAACAATTCAGGCTAAACTCCCCATCCCCCAATTCTTAATTTAATCACACCTTCAAAGTCTCTTTTACCAGACAAGATAGACTATTTACAGGTTCTAGGAATTTAGACGTGGATATCTTTCGGAACCATTATTCTGCCTACCACATAGGATGGGTCAAACATTTTTGTACCTATGTATACATATTCTGACTTTTTCATTCCACCAACACTCAAGAAGCTACAGTGTGCTAGGGACTTAATATATGCCTACATTTTTTCTGTTATTAAGATTACAGATTTTTGCCTATATACTATCTGGTGTCATATAGGTCTAGGCAGGATTTCTTGATTTTTGTGGTTTACCTGAAGTTAAAGTCAACCTAAAGCCCAATAAGCAGTGGTTTTCCACCTTCCAGTTTTCCATGTACTTTTGGTTTTAAGAATGGTCACACTCCCTTCTCCCCCATGAATTCACTTGCTGAAGTTCATGTAAACTTTAGGGCTCAACTCAATTTTCATCCCCTCTGGGAAAATTTTGCTGAGGTTTTCCTCTGCAAACGTTAACTTCTTCCTCCTTTTTGCTCTCATCCCACTGCCAACCCTTGTCAAATTGCCACAGCTATCTTTATATATAATATATATATAAATATAAATAGTTCATGCAGCTCAATATTAAAAAAACAAACAACCCAATTAAAAAATGAGCAGAAGACCTAAATAGATATTTCTCCAAAGAAGATATACAGATGGCCAAGAGGCACTTGAAAGGCTGCTCAACCTCACTAATTATTAGAGAAATGCAAATCAAAACTACAATGAGGTATCACCTCACACTGGTTAGAATGGGCATCATCAGAAAATCTACAAACAACAAATGCTGGTGAGGGTATGTAGAAAAGGGAACCCTCTTGCACTGTTGGTGGGAATGTAAATTGATACAGCCACTATAGAGAACAGTATGGAGGTTCCTTATAAAACTAAAAATAGAATTACCATATGACCCAGCAATCCCCCCAGAGAAAACTATAATTCAAAAAGACACATACACCCCAATGTTCATTGCAACATTATTTACAATAGCCAGGTCATGGAAGCAACCTAAATGCCCATCTACAGACGAATGGATAAAGAAGATGTTGTACATATATACAATGTAATATTACTCAGTCATAAAAAGGAACGAAATTGGGTCATTTGTAGAGACGTGGATGGACCTAGAGTCTGTCATATAGAGTGAAGTAAGCCTTAAAGAGTAAAACAAATGTTGTATATTAACGCATATGTATGGAATCTAGAAAAATGGTACAGATGAACCTATTTGCAAGGCAGGAATAGAGAAGCAGATGTAGAGAACGGACATGTGGACACAGTGGAGGAAGGGGAGGGTGGGATGAATTGAGAGATTATGATTGATATATCTATACTACCATGCGTAAAATAGATAGCTAGTGGGAACCTGTTGTATAGCATGGGGAGCTCAGCTCAGTGCTCTGTGATGACCTAGATGGGTGGGATGGGGGTGGGGGAGGGAGGTCCAAGAGGGAAGGGATATATGTATACACATAGCTGATTCACTTCATTGTACAGCAGGAACTAACACAACATTGTAAAGCAATTATACTCCAATAAACAAAATTAAAAATTTTAAAACTTAAAAAAATAAAAACAAATAAAACAATATTCTAAATCAAGAGGACATAGATACAAGTACATTGTAAGTTTTACTGTGGTTCCTGATGCAGGTCAGGTATTTAAGGTATACAAAGTAAATAAATGAATTTCTCACCCAGTTTTATATATTATTTTTGTACATATAAAAGGGTATTGGGATTAATTAGAGTATTTTTATGTGAATGGAAAAGGTGAGGATAGAGATTTGTGTTTTATTTTTTAGATAGAAACTTTCCAGAACAGAGGGAGAACACTAACTGGAAGTTAGAAAATTCCCCAACAGTTTTCCCAAGGATAAAAAAACTTCAGCTCTTGCTAACAATGAATGCAGTTGAATTTTCATTCAATATTTGCTCAGTTGCAAAATTATAGGAGCCTCAACAAAGCCTCTGATGTTGCCTAAAGGCTTTTAAATTAGAGACAGTCCTTGAGTTATTCCCAGTTGTTTATTTAAAACTGAAAGAATACCAACAATGGATGTGTCACTGGGTGCCAACTTGATTAAATCACTTGACAGTAAATAACTTGGCAATAACAGTCTAATGGCAGAAAGTGTATTTGATCACTGTTTTGAGCATTTACAACCGCATGGACTTAGAGATTCCATAGTGACAGAGTAACTGTCAAAGCAACCCTTCTGTTGACAAAAATGGCAAGCTTTAGGCAAAGTGTAAAAAACAATGATAAGAAGGTACTGAAGAGGGATGAAGGGAAGTCAGAAATCAGAGAGGTTGCAAACCTTGAAAGAAGGGAAAACCAGGGGGTGAGATTCACATTTAAATAGATTTCTCCCCTGAGGGCCCTTCCCAGTCCACTCCCCAGTAAGTGGAATAGAGTTCAGACTCAAAGCAGCAAACTCAATGGGCTGAGAAATTATCACAGGGCAGGGGCTACAAGTATAGTAAGAAAAGTAAGGGGAGAAACCCCAGATATTTTGGGTGTTTCTTTTCCCAGATTTGATTAGCTCCCTCTCATGCATGTGCCATCTGTTCTCAGACCCCAAGTACCTTCTGCAGATCTCCTAAGCTTCCTCTCTGTGCAGCTCCCTCCCCTCCAGGGTTTTGCCCTGTGAAGAGTACCCACCGGTGGTCTCCAGCACTCCAGATCTGTGCTGTGGTCTTGAAACTCCTCCAGCAGACAGAAAACTGGGCTAGTAGGACTGCTCACCTCATTTGCTTTCCTTATCTCAGGATCACAGATCTTCACTGCTAACTATCTAATTTCTAGTGCCTTATTCTCTCTCTTTTCTGCTTGTAGGACAGCAATTACCTGTATGTTACACCATTGCTCGTTGTTCTACAACCTTTAGATGCCTTTCTTCTTTTTTTACTGCCTTGTGTGTGTGTATGTGGGAATGTGTGTGTGTTTTAATTTAGAAAATTTCTATTAATATATCTTCAAGTCCACTGATTATTTCTACAGCTGTGTCAAATCTATTATGAGCCATTGAAGGAATTCATTTTTCTCCATTCACTCATCATTTTTATCCCTCTGCTGAAATTCTCAAACTGTTTGTGCATGATATCCACTTTTTCCACTAAATCTTTAATGTAGTAATGACAGTTACTTTAAATTCCCTCTCTGATAGTTCTAACAGCTGGGTGATCCTAAGTCTGGTTTTGTTGATGGCCAAATATCTTGACAGTGAATTGTTTTTCCTCACATTTTTGTACACCTCATAAGTTTTGATGGAATCCCAGACATTGCGTGTAGTATAGTAAGGACTGAGGTAAATGACATTTATGCCCAGAAAGGGGGTTTCCTGTTCTTCTGCCAGGCTATTTGTGCAGGGTGTTGAGTAGTCAAGAGTTGTGCTGAGTTTGGATTTTGCTATTGCTGTGGTAAATTTCAACCGCACAAGCTTCAGATTCCTCTAGGGTTGCCTTGTGCTTAGGCTGGGGGCTGAGTTGCCTGTGTTTGTGCTGGATCCTCATTGAATGACTATGTAACCAAAAGTGGAGTCTGGCTGCTTGCAGCTCAAAAGCCAATGAGGAGGCAAGGTTGGTGGAACCTTTATTTCAGATGCTTTATTTCTTATTGCTTTATTGCTTTATTTCAGATGCTGGCAACCGGGGCCGGGGCCGGGGGAGAGGGTAGACTCCAACTCCCCCCCACTACTGACAATCAGTGGGCAAGAGATTTATAGACAGAGGGAGGGGTCTACATGAAGAAACAGCATAGGCAGCTCTGACAGGCATCTTGAAATTGGTCATGTGGTGTTCTGACCAACCTCATCTTGATTGTTTTAGGTACAGTTAGTCTTCAGTTCCAGGGTTGGCTTATTTCCATTTCTTTGAGGCAAATTCTCAGAATTGTGGCAGCTTATGTCATGGCTACTGTCTGGTCATCATGTAGTTACCTTCTTCCACCTGGTGTGGCTTTCTGCACATATTGGATATAAGACAGCTCAGAGGATACGGCTCAGAATATTATCTGTAGCCCTTGAGGAGGACTTGACTTTGCTTAATGACTAAACTATTATCATTTGGTTTAGTTTGACTGTTTTCCTTTGCTTCTGTATTTTCTCACTTCTCTGATTAAACTTATTCTTTGGCTAAAGTTTTTGCCCAGACAAAAGACAGGCTGAGGACATGGGGGGCAGGAGGGAAGGACCATAGGGTCCTGCTCTTTTTCATCTACACCTCAGAGAGAATCTGTGTTCATATTCTTGCCCCCCAGGGCTCCTTAGGCTGATGGTGTGCAGCGTGGGGCTGTTCTCTGTTGTCCTGGTTTATCCTCCAACTTAGGTCGATCCTGTGTGCCTTGGGCTTTGCAGATGAGGTAATCTAAACCTTCCTGCTTTCCCTCTTCATGCCAGCATGCTCCAATTTGTATCTGTGGAATTTCTTATGCAGGAGAGATGCTCTTTCTTCTTCCCCAGCTGCAGGAGATCACTAGTGATATTGGGCCCAGGATGCTTTTCTGCCCTTCACCCAGAGTTATGGGGTTTTTTCTTCTTCTAACGTTGCCTTACTACCAATGAGTTAGCTGATTTCTTCTTACCTCCCTCTTTTATGATGGCCACACCTCTTCCTCCTGGGCCTGCCCTATGTGAGCCAGTCCCACCTCCCCTTTCCTTTGGGGGAAACCTGTGCCTCAGTGGAATCCATGCTACTTACCATGTGATCTCAGTTCCCTGAAGGCTTCCAGAAGATTGTGACTCTGTAATTTATCTGGCTATTTCTTATTGTTAGGTTGGGACAGCCAGCATTTCTAGCTTTCTACATGTTGGACAAAGTGGAACTCTTTCATTAGATGTATTCTTAGATATTTAAATTTTTTTGGATGCTCCTTAAAGTGTAATGTTTTGAATCTTTTATTGGTTATTTGTTGCTGGTATATAAAAATACAAATGATGTTTATGTATTGATATTAGATCTATTGCTAAGTTCACATATTAATTTTAATAGATTATTCTTTTGATTTTCTAAGTATTCAACTACTAGTCTTCAAATTATTTCTTTCTTTCCAATAACCATAAGTCTTATTTCTTTTTCTGGTCTTATACTACTGCAAAGATCTTTAATATGATGTTAAATACAAGTGGTGGCAAGGTAACATTTTAAGCCTCATGGAAAAGGTTTCAATACCTCATCATTAAGTATGATTTTTGCTATAGAATTTCCTAGATGTTTTTTATAAGATTAGAAAGTTGTCTTTTATTCCTAGTGTGTTAAGAACTTTTCTGATGAATATAAATGCCTTTTCTATACCTTTTCAGATGATTTCAAGACTTTTCTTTTTATTGAGTTAATGGGAAGAATAACATTAGATTTTAAAATGTTAAGGTGGCTTTGCATTTTATGAATAAACTCCACTTTGTCATGATGTATTATTTTTTTACACATTGCTAGATTCAGTTTACTCTGTTCTTATGGCATAATTTTGAATTTCAGAATCAATTTATGTTTCATATATAAAGGTTTATTTATATTTTTATTTACTTTAGGTCAGTACTGCTGCTATCTTTTTCTGGAAATTTAAACATTTTATCAAAAAAAATTAAAAATATTGACATATAGTTGTTAATATTATACTCAAAAGTTTTATATCATGTATACCCATATGTAGATAGGTATATCTTTTTTAATATTTCTAATACTGATAATCGAGCTCTTTCTCTCTCTCCATCCATCCACTCTCTCCTCTCCCTGTTTTCCTCTATCTTCTCTCCTCTCTCTTCTTTTTTTAGATTAGCCTTGTCAGAGGCTTATGAAATTTATTAGTGTTTTTAAAATATAATATTTTGGATTTGTTGACTTTTCTCCATTGTGTATTTGTTTCTTACTCCCTGGTTTCTGCTCTTATCTTTATTATTTCCTTCTGTCTACATTCTTTGGGTTAATTTCCTGTTCTTTTTCTCAATTTTTGAGATGGATGCCTATATCATTAATTTTTTTCAGCCTTATTCTCTATTCTTATTATACACCTGAGGTGTTTTCCTCTTAGTATTGTTTAGTTGCATCCTACACATTTTATTTTTTTCATAATTATGTATGTAAGCATTTTATAACTTTCATTTAATTGCTTCTTAAAATCCAGAGGCATCTAGATGTGTATTTCTTAGTGTCTAAACATTTGATCTGTTAAAATATCTTTTGTTACTGATTTCTTATTTTCTCTGTGGCATAAAAATATTTGGATTTATTATAATTCTTTCATACTCATTAAACTTTATTGAGCTTCATTGGATGATCTTGTTAAATACTACTTGGGCACTTGAAAATAATCTGTATTCCATACTACACAATTTCAACTGGGTCACGTTTATGGATGGAGATGTTTAAATTTTAAATAACACTTCTTGCTTTTCCTTTTTTACTTGAGCTCCCAGTTCCTGAGAGAGGTGTGGTAAAATCTCCCAGTATAACATGAATTTGCCTATTTCTCCTTTTAGTTCTGTCAAATTTTATATATTTGAAGACTTGTAAATTTTAACATATTATGAGGCTTTTTCATCATGTGCATAATAATTAAGACTTGAGTAATGTCAGTAGTGAGAGTTAATTGTTATCTTCAGCAATATGGAACTATTGATGACCTCAACAAAATTAAGTTTATTGGAGTTTTGGGAACTAAAGGCTAATTAGAGTGCAATCGAGAGAATGAAAGGAGACACATGGAGACTGAGTTATAAACTACATTCAAAGATTTGTTCATTAAATAAGGGCATAGAAAGTTGATGGTGGCCAGAGAAGAAATGAGATCAAGGGAGGTTGTGTGTATGTGTGTGTGTATTTAAAGAAGAAGTTCTTAAAGCATGTTTTTATGCAGATGAGAATTTTATGCAGAGAAATTTGACAATAAAAGAAAAAGGAGGAGTAATTGCAAAAGCATATCCCTGAGAGAGTCTGGAGCCCAGTATACAATGATGAAGAGTTCATGCATTGTAATACTACAGGGAAAAGAGGAGAAAATGGACACACATATGAATAGATCAGTCAATTTTTGTGTTGGAAACACGTGGAAAGTTTCTTCTCACTGTTTCTGTTTCTCTGTGAAATAAGAAAAAAGGTCATCGTCTGAGAATGAAGAGGGGAGGGGATCTTGGGGCTTGCAAATAGAAGAGCATATGGAGTAGTTTTATGACATAGTGAGAGAATAAATGGCTAGGAAAATGTATATAGTAGAATGGCAAGGCATCAGTGAGAGCCTCTTTGAGGAAGGTGGTTATGAAATAAAAGTGGGATAAACTTCATGTCCCACAAATCGAAAACCCTAAGCAGCAGAGGAGGTATATTCTAAATTAAGGGGTCAGTCACAAGATTCTTTCCTTCTTTCTAGATGACCGTTCTGCTCTTTGTCTGGAAGCTTGTCTGGGATGATCTACTGCATGTCTCAATTTAGTGCCATTTGCTAGACGGTGAGTTTTTTGACTACCGTAAATTTCCTAAAGATTTTGGAAACAAATTAACTCTCAATCCTAGTTCTAAGTGTTGTAAGGTCTTGAATTTTTGTTTCAATTGGAAGTCAGAAAGGTTTGAGCAGGTGATTTTAACAGATGACACTGTCAAGCAGAAAGAAGTGAGAAGACTGATTTATTAGCTACCAGATGACACAGTCTTACTTTGTGAAAATGTGCCACTATCTTGCAGAAATGTCATACATTCACATCATCATTTTTTATATTTTGTACCTTCTTGTGCCCTTTTCACTGAATCTTTAAATACCAGTTTGATTGCGGCTCTCCCAGAGCTTCTGTCCACAGACTCATTTGGTATGTTTCTCCATTCTAGGGTCATATAAAAGTCAACTCTCCTTCACGGTGAGAGAGCTCTATTTTTGGGCTAACTTAAAGTGTTTGAAAAACTAATTTATGTGATAGATTAAAGTGACAGAAAAAACACCCTAGGCACAGTTATTTCACTTAGTGCAACAGATTTCCAAAGTAAAACAGCTTTAATTTCAACACAGTATCCTCAGGAGGATCAGATACTGTTTGGCTATTAAGTCCTTCACACATCATTAATTCCCAAGTAAGAAGATGATAAATCTCACCACAAAACTAGTTCAGTGTACATAGGAAAAAAATAGAAGTGAGATAATATCTGACTTGATCACAGACTGTAGACACTGTTAAAAATAAATATTAAGTTTATATACACATTTTTGTTGGTAAAGAAAATGTAATCCATGTGAAAGCTAACGGATGTAAGCTTGCCCCCATTTCTTTGTATCAACAAGTCCACCTTGGGGCCTTACTGCCAGCATTTCATCATGACAAACCTTTGTATTTCATTAATTCAACATGCATACTTAGAAGCAAGCATGGTTGTTCTTTATATCCTTCATAATTACTTGTTCTTGTAAAGGACTATCTGGGCATAGTTTTCATTTTGGATCAAGTCAGAGACATCCTTGTGGCAGGAGAAATTCTGGTTATATTCCAACTCATAAGACAATTCAGCACTCACCACTTCTAGTCAATAGCCTGGCATAGCTTGACCTTCAAAGCCTTTCCAAAAAAGAAACATTTGCTGGCAGTGGTGCTTGGGATAGAAGATCTGAGACCAAAACAGATGAGAAAGTCCAGGTTATTGAGGATTTTGTGTATTTCTTTCTTTAGATGAGACTTTAAAGGGGTTAATGGCATCAAGGAAACTATCATCATTTGTCTTAGCAAAGAATCCCTTCAAAATATTATCTTTCAGTATTTTTTAAGGGGCAATATGAAAAAAAATGTTACTATCAGAACCCAGATTCAGATTATTTCTCACCTATGACATTTTAAAACCAAACCCAAAATTCAATATAGAAATGATTTAAAAAAACCTTAAAGAAAGATCAACATGAAAGCGTTTCAATTTTACATTCAAGTAACACTACCTAAATGGGAAAAATGTCAATTATGATGCAAGCAGATACATTTTCATTTTTTATTATTATTATTATTTTTTTTTTGCTGTACGCGGGCCTCTCACTGCTGTGGCCTCTCCCGTTGCGGAGCACAGGCTCCGGACACACAGGCTCCGCGGCCATGGCTCGCGGGCCCAGCCGCTCCGCGGCATGTGGGATCCTCCGGGATCGGGGCACGAACCCGCGTCCCCTGCATCGGCAGGCGGACTCTCAACCACTGCGCCACCAGGGAGGCCCCCATTTTCATTTTTGTAGCTGATTTCTGACATAATGGTTGCTCACTAAAATATAATCAATAAATATTCCCTGTAGTTCAAATTATGAGAATGAGCCTTAATGAGAGAGAGAGAGAGTATGAGAAAAATGAAAAATTCAATTGTGGAAAGTTGGTAAAAGTAATATGAGTTCACAAAAAACATTATTCTTGAGTTTATACTCATATCACTAAGTACAGTATTTTCTATCTCAATTCTGCAAATCGCTTTAGTACCAGCTGTGTTACACCAGCCATGGGCATCAACACAATTACTGATGATAATAAAAATTATCCTAGCAGGGAAAATGCAAACCAAGTAGGTTGAAAAAAGTTAACTTATTTGTCTATATTATTCTTAGTGTGACACACACCATACTGCAAAATGAATGACTTAGTGGATCTGCTATTGTCTGAGATTAGAGACCATCAGGAGAATGATTTAAAGGAAGCCTTCAAGTTGACTTCCAGTATTGCAACATGAACAGCCTGGAAATTTTCCAAAGATATTTCATTATATTAACATGATTATAATTGAGGCACTGTTGCTCAATATTCAGTTCCATCTGGGAAGTATAAGAAAGAAGCATCCCTAATGGTATGTGTCTTAACAACTTGTTTCTGTGAAAATATGTTGCACTCTGTAAGTAATTGTGCACAACAGAGCGGAGATACTGTCATATAAAATGTAAAGCAGCTATTGACTGGCAATGGCATGTAAATAATGGAGCAGCCACATACCCCGTTTTTATGCAATTTGTTCCTTCATTGTGTATTAATCAATGATTCAGCAAACGTTGATTGATAATCTTTTCTGCTACAAGCACCATCGTAGGCACTCAAGGAAGACATAGATCAAAATGGTTAACATTAAAATAAATTTGCAAGCAGGACTTAACTGAATGTACTAACACATATCTGCTCTTTATTTAACATCATTTTACTTCATATTTTTTATTAATTCTCATGTATATTTAAAATACACTGTTCTATACAAAGTCTACTCTTTATTAAACATTTAACTTCTTAAACAATGTCACCCTTTATCAATCTGTTTAGTTTGTTTCTCACTTTATCAGGGTTTGAAAGCACAAACACATTTTAAAAGCTTACAGAAAGTTCAAATTGAAACACTGCCTGAAACCATAACAAAAATGCAATAAAAGGAAAGAAAAAAAATACATTTACTTTATGTCCCATCCCCCAATCCTCAGCTTCCCCCCCCCCCTTTTAGACGCATTGCCTTTGTAATTGGACTAATTCCCTTTAGACTCCAGGCATTTCTGGCTAGTCTAGCATGTTGCTTTGTTATTTTGCTTTGAAGCACCGTTTTTCTGAATTCAAGTGTAATATTTATTCCTTGTAGAAACTTTGCAAAATACAAGGAAGTAAAAAAAAAGAAAAAAAACTGATAATATTTCCTTTTAGTTTTTAAATACAATTCAGAAAGTTTTTTCCTGAGGTAATTGGTACTAGAAAAATGATGCAAACAAAATCCAATTAAAATGGGAACTAGCATATCATTGTATTGAGGCTGCTAGACTTAGTAAATATAAATACAGGACACAAAGATAAATTAGAATGTCAGAAAAACAACAAATAATATTTTTAGTATCAGTACGTCCCATATGAACATTGCATAAGACATGCATGTGAGGTATACTGATACTAAAATTTTTTCATTGTTTATATGAAAATAAAATTTAACTGTCTTGTCTTTAATTTGGCAATCTTATATAAAGAGAAAGTCTGGTTGTGACTTGGCTTGAAAACTAAATGCAAGTTATAGCTTGTATCTAACCAAAAACTATAATTATACCCATAATATTGCATTAATTCTTCTAATGAATTTTGTGTTGATTTTTTTTCTTTTCAGTGTAATTTTCAGTTCAAAATTGTATGTAAACATAACAGGACATCTTTTACTTTATATTTTAATCCTCAAAATAAAATACCACATAAGTAGATTTTATAATATTGAATATATGACTACCTTATACTTTTGATATTTAAATTGTTTACTTTTAATCACTGATACTTGTGTTGCCCACAACCTTTCTTTACTCCAATGGTTATCTAGCCAAGCTCTGCTAGATCCTCCCTTGTTCCTGATATGGCTGCTGATTGGAACAGACATCACTATCATTTGCATTGATTTAGGAAATCTTGTATAATTTACAAGTTTTCAATTTTACCCTTCAATTGATTTGCTTTGTACTTGGCATTTTGGAAATGCCCTATAATAAGCAAGAGGCTGATAAAGAAAAGTATTAATTCAATGGGCAGGAAGACCACTTTTTTTGTTTTTTTATTTTTTGGCCATGCTGTGTGGCTTCCGGGATCTTAGTTCCCGGACCGGGGATTGAACCTGTGCCCTGGGCAGTGAAAACTCAGAGTCCTAACCACTGGACTGCCAGGGAATTCCCAAAGACCAATTGTTTTATTCAAAGAGGAATGCTGGGAAGGTAGTAGTTTTATTTAAAAAAATGTCATTGATGACATTTTTCTTGGCATTAGGGTGACTTTTGCTTTACTTCAATTATCTGGTTTAAATTTTTTCTTAGTAATGACAAAAAACGTTACCAAAAAAAAATTCCTTATACTGTCATTCTTGACAATCTCTTGAAGATCTTTTCAGAAGTTTCTAAGCATATACAACAGTGTGTGTGTGTGTGTGTGTGCGTATTTGTGTGTAGCTATGTGGTATTTGGCCAGCACATCTGTGTAGGGTGGGTAGCTGGGAGTGTTCATGTATTTACATGTGTGTGCATTTGTGTGTATGTATATTTATGCTTCTGTTTAAATTATATATCACAAATAGCACCTTCTTATACACAGAGCTCTATATTTTATTTCTTTACCAAGTAATATATCATAGAGATGATTTCCTACCCGTCATTAAAAAGCAGCACCATTCTTTTTAACTGCTAATAGATTAAAATGTACTACTATTTATTTAAACAGTCTTCTATGGATGGATACTTAAGGATTTTGCCTATTTATAAATGATAATATAATTACATACTGTTGCAATTGCACACCTTTGGAATTATATTTACATGATAATTTCCTAGAAATGAAATTATGTGCATAAATTTGGGTTTGCATTCAGCTGTGAATAATAACTGAAAAAATAACGGTTGAAACTCATAACAATTTAGTCTGTCCCCTGGTATAAGTTCAATATACAAAAGGAATCCACAGGAAGGCAGTAACAGGACTGGGATGCTAGCATAACATTTTCATCAGGGACTGACAAGAAAAGATTGAACAGAGTGTAAGTAGTTATACACCTCTGGCATACTCTAACAAAGTATGAGTGGGTTTTAAATTTTATAGATTCCATCAGCTCTCCGTATCTGTGGGTAGAATCCCCAGATTCTACCAATTGCATATCAAAAATATTTGAAAAAAAATCCATAAATTTCCAAAAGGCAAAACTTGAATTTGGGCTGGAAACTATTTAAACAGCATTTACATTGCATTAAATACTATAAGTAATGTAGAGATGATTTAAATATATGGGACGATGTGTGTAGGTTATATGCAAATACTAAACCAGTTTATAAGAGGGATTTGAATATCTTTAGATATTTGCTCTGGTCCAGGGTACAATTCCCAGCAGATATGGAATTATATGGAGGAAGTATATTTTATAATGTTGCCAATTTTCTTGAAATTAAATTACCACCCATAATGCATGATAGTGCATATTTCATAATATCCTATAAACAAGTTAACATCAAAAAATTTTTTGGTAACCTATTAGGAGAAAAGTGTTATTTCAGTGTTTTTTTTTTTTTTTTTTTTTTGCATTTCTCATTTCATTGATGAGAATGAATATCTAATGCTATAGTTAATAGCCATTTGTATGCCCCTTTCTGTGAACTCTGAGTTTACGTCTGTTTGCCATGTTTCCTTTTGGGACACTGATCTGTTTACTAGTTGGTGGCAGTTCTTCATATATGAGGGAAATTGTGACATCTGCTGCCAGTACTTCTGTATATATATATGTATTATGAATGTTTTCTCTTGGTCTATGACTTGCTCTTTTCATTTTGGTGGCTTTTTTTGACGAGCAGTTTTCATTTTTGATTATGACTAGTTTATCAATACATTTCTTTTACGACAGTGGTTTCTGTGATCTATTTAAGAAATTTTCATCTATTCCAAAGTCACAAAGATGTTTTCCTAAGTTTGCTGTTAGGATCCTCCCTAGGATCCCAATTTAAGTAAATTTTATTTATGGTGTGGGGTAAGGGTCAAGATTTATGGTATTTTTCCCCCAACATATATCCACTGTTTTGCCATCATTTGTTTTAAAGACATTCTTTGTCTCAGTGATGAAAATCAATTTTCTGTATATGTGAGGATCTATTTCTGGGCTCTATTTTGCTCCATTGGTCAATCTAACTATGTTTATGTCAATATCTCTCTTAATGACTAGATTTATGTTTTAAAACTGAGATAGTTTAAGTCTTCAAGATTTGTTCTATTGTTAGAAAACTTTTTGTATTTTCAGTGTTTTCCGGTTATAAATTTAATTATTCAGGCTGTCAGTTGCTACTAAAAATGCTAAACTTTTGAATATAATTTAGAATTTTGAGGAAATTGACATCTTCACATTATCTAGTCTTCCAGCCCAGAAGCACAGCATATCTGTCTATTTATTCAGTTCTTTAATTTTTCAGCAATGTTTTGTAGTTTTTATTATAGTGATCTTTTACATTTTTCATTATATTTATTTCCAGTTTTTAAATGTTCTTTGGTGATATTACCAATAGTACTGTTCGTGTAATTCTGTTTCTTATTTTTGGTATATAGAAATACAATTGATTTTTGTATATTGAACTTATATCAAGAGTTGCTGAATTAATTTATTAAATTACATTTTTATATTCCATTTGCATATTTTCTACATACATGTTAATTGAGAATAAACTTCTTTTCTCAATAGTTATGCCTTATTTTTATAGCATTAGCATATTTTCAAGGATTCCTAGTATAATATTGAATGTAATTGAAAGAGGAAACATCCTTGACTTGTTTCTGATCTTAGGTGGAAAGCATTCAACATTTCCCTGTTAACTATGATGATAGCTGTTGGTTTTTCTTAGGTGCCTTTATAAGATGGAAGTTTTTTAAATTCCTAGTTTACTGATATATTTTGTGTTTGTGTGTGAATGTGTGTTAACTTTGCCAAATAATTTTCCTCTAGTTTTTGAATGGTTATTTATTTTTCTCATTTTTTTCCCTGAACGAGTAATTATTTTGTCTGATTTTTGTATGTTAAACTTGTATTCCTGGAATCAACTGTGTGTGTGTGTGTGTGTGTGTGTATACTAATACAACTTCAAGGAGTTTAATCTGTTGGATCCAATTTGCTTATACATTGTTGAGAATTTTTGAGCCTATATTTATGAGTGGAATTTATCCATAATTTTATTTTTTCATAATGTGCTTGTTCAGCTTTGATCTTAGAGGTATGCAGGCTTCCTAAAAACAATTGGGCAGTGTTTCATCTTTCTATGATTTTTTTTTCCCTCTTAACTTACGGCAATGTCTTAGGCCTCAGAGTAAATGTTTAACAGCATTGGTTACGAGAAGAAACCTTTGCCCTTGTCCTTATCTTGAGCTACACAATTCCATCAATACCATTAAGAATGATTTTACTGGTAGACTGTGGCTAGATATAATAATTAGCAGTAGATTGTTCCTAGATATAATACTTATTTAACCTTTATAATATTTAGGTACTGTCCTAGCTTGCTAAGAGGTTTTTATTTTCAACATGAATTGGTGTTAAATTTTTTCAAATGATATTTCTTCGTCTACTTAAATGACCACATAGTCACTGTCATTTACTCTTTCTTTAATATGGTGAATTACTTTGATTGCTTATCAAATATTCAGCTAACTAACCTTTCATTTGCGGGATAAACCCTACTACATTATGACGTATTGTTCTATTTATATATTGCTGGATAATTTATCAATTGTAGTAGCAGTAGCAGGCTGCTGTAACTAAGTACCACAGGATAGATGGCTTAAACAACAGAAATTTATTTTCTGACAATTCTGGAGGCTAGAATTTCAAGAGCAAGGCATCAGCAAGGTTGATTTTTTCTGAGGGTTGTGAGGGAAGGATCTGTTCCAGGCCTCTCTTTTTGGCTTTTTTATTTTTATTTTTTAAATACATTTATTTATTTATTTATTTATTTATTTATTTATTTATTTATTTTTGGCTGTGTTGGGTCTTTGTTGCTGTGTGTGAGCTTTTTCTAGTTGCGGCGAGCAGGGGCTACTCTTTGTTGAGGTGCACTGGCTTCTCATTGCGGTGGCTTCTCCTGTTGTGGAGCACAGGCTTTAGGCACATGGGCTTCAGTAGTTGTGTCACACCGGCTTCAGTAGTTGTGGCTCACAGGCTCTAGAGCACAGGCTCAGTAGTTGTGATGCACAGGCTTAGTTGTTCTGCAGCATGTGGAATCATCCCAGACCAGGGCTTGAACCCTTGTCCCCTGCATTGGCAGACAGATTCTTACCAACTGCGCCACCAGGGAAGTCCCTCTTTTTGGCTTTTAGATGACTGTCTTTTCCCTGTTATCTTCTCATTATCTTTCCTATGTGCATGTCTGTGTCTAAATTTCCTCTTCTTATAAGGGCAGCAGTAATACTGGTTTAGAGCCCACTTTATTGACCTTTTTTTGACTTAATTAACTGTTTGAAGATCTTATCTCTAATTTCAGTCACATTCTGATGTAACAGGGATTAGGACTTTAATGTATGAATTTCAGTGTTAACGCAATTCAGCCCACAACACCAGTGCTTGATAATATTTTCTAAAATTTTTTTTCTTTATTCATAGGAGAAATAGTATGCAATCTCTCTCTCTCTTTTCCCATTCCTTTAATTTTTGTCATATCTGTCAGGTTTTATTAGTTAGGGTCTGCTGATCTCTTATAATGAGGTTACCAATGTTCACTTATCCTTTGTTTTCTAAAAAAACATTTGTAAGACTGGTGTTATTGCTTCTTTAAAATTTGATAAAATTCCACCTGGCCCTGGAGTATTCTAATTGGGAAGGTTTTTTTTTTTTTTTTTTGCGGTACGCGGGCCTCTCACTGTTGTGGCCTCTCCCATTGCGGAGCACAGGCTCCGGATGCGCAGGCTCAGCGGCCATGGCTCACGGGCCCAGCTGCTCCCCGGCATGTGGGATCTTCCCCAACCGGGGCACGAACCCATGTCCCCTGCATCGGCAGGTGGACTTTCAACCACTGCGCCACCAGGGAAGTCCCTTGGGAAGGTTTTTAAATAAAAAAAAATTTTTTTAATATTTATAGGGCTATTTAGATTATCTATTTCTTTGTGAGATTTAGCGGCTTGTATCATTCAAATAATTCATCCATTTCATCCAAATAGTTGAATTTTTTCATTCTATTCCTTATTAGCCATTCAATGTTTGTAGAACCTGCAATGATATCACCTCTATCATTCTTGATATTGGTAATTGTGTCTTTTCTCTTTTATTCCTGATTTTTAGTGAGGTTAGAGGTTTATCAATTATAATATTTTCAAAGTATCAGATTTCATTTTATTGATTTTCCTTATGGGTTTTTTGTTTTCTATTTCATTGATTTCTACTTTGATCTTTTTTTTTCTTCTGCTTTATAACAAAGTGAATCAGTCATACATATACATCTGTTCCCACATCCCTTCCCTCTTGCGTCTCCCTCCCTCCCACCCTCCCTATCCCACCCCTCCAGGCGGTCCCCAAGCACCGAGCTCATCACCCTGTGCTATGCAGCTGCTTCCCACTATCTATCTACCTTACGTTTGGTACTGTATATATGTCCATGCCTCTCTCTCGCTTTGTCACAGCTTACCCTTCCCCCTCCCCATATCCTCAAGTCCATTCTCAAGTAGGTCTGTGTCTTTATTCCTGTTTTACCCCTAGGTTCTTCATGACATTATTTTTTCTTAAATTCCATATATATGTGTTAGCATATGGTATTTGTCTTTCTCTTTCTGACTTACTTCACTCTGTACGACAGACTCTAGGTCTATCCACCTCATTACAAATAGCTCAGTTTCGTTTCTTTTTATGGCTGAGTAATATTCCGTTATATATATGTGACACATCTTCTTTATCCATTCGTCCGATGATGGACACTTAGGTTGTTTCCATCTCCAGGCTACTGTGAATAGAGCTGCAATGAACATTTTGGTACATGTCTCTTTTTGAATTATTGTTTTCTCAGGGTATATGCCTAGCAGTGGGATTGCGGGGGCATATGGTAGTTCTATTTTTAGTTTTTTAAGGAACCTCCATACTGTTCTCCATAGTGTCTGTACCAATTCACATTCCCACCAGCAGTGCAAGAGTGTTCCCTTTTCTCCACACCCTCTCCAGCATTTATTGTTTCTAGATTTCTTGATGATGGCCATTCTGACTGGTGTGAGATGATATCTCATTGTAGATTTGATTTGCATTTCTCTAATGATTAATGATGTTGAGCATTCTTTCATGTGTTTGTTGGCAGTCTGTATATCTTCTTTGGAGAAATGCCTATTTAAGTCTTCTGCCCATTTTTGGATTGGGTTGTGTTTTTGCTATTGAGCTGCATGAGCTGCTTGTAAATTTTGGAGATAAATCCTTTGTCAATTGCTTCATTTGCAAATATATTCTTCCTTTCTGAGGGTTGTCTTTTGAATTGTTTATGGTTTCCTTTGCTGTGCAAAAGCTTTGAAGTTTCATTAGGTCCCATTTGTTTATCTTTGTTTTTATTTCCATTTCTCTAGGAGGTGGGTCCAAAAGGATCTTGCTGTGATTTATGTCATAGAGTGTTCTACCTAGGTTTTCCTCTAAGAGTTTGATAGTTTCTGGCCTTACATTTAGGTCTTTAATCCATTTTGAGCTTATTTTTGTGTATGGTGTGAGGGAATGATCTAATCTCATACTTTTACATGTCCCTGTCCAGTTTTCCCAGCACCACTTATTGAAGAGACTGTCCTTTCTCCACTGTACATTCTTGCCTCCTTTATCAAAGATAAGTTGACCATATGTGCATGAGTTTATCTCTGGGCTTTCTGTCCTGCTCCATCATTAATCTATCTTTCTGTTTTTGTGCCAGTACCACACTGTCTTGATTACTGTAGCTTTGTAGTAGAGACTGAAGTCAGGGAGCCTGATTCCTCCAGCTCCGTTTTTCGTTCTCAAGATTGCTTTGGATATTCGGGGTCTTTTGTTTTTCCAAACAAATTTTGAAATTTTTGTTCTAGTTCTGTGAAAAATGCCAGTGGTAGTTTGATAGGGATTGCATTGAATCTGTAGATGGTTTTGGGTAGTAGAGTCATTTTCACAATATTGATTCTTCCAATCCAGGAGCATGGTATATCTCTCCATCTATTTGTATCATCTTTAATTTCTTTCATCAGTGTCTTATAATTTTCTGCATACAGGTCTTTTGTCTCCTTAGGTAGGTTTATTCCTAGATATTTTATTCTTTATATTGCAATGGTAAATGGCAGTGTTTTTGTAATTTCACTTTCAGATTTTTTGTCATTAGTGTACAGGAATGCCAGAGATTTCTGTGCATTAATTTTGTATCCTGCTACTTTACCAAATTCATTGATTAGCTCTAGTAGTTTTCCGGTAGCATCTTTAGGATTCTGTATGTATAGTATCATGTCATCTGCAAACAGTGACAGCTTTACTTCTTCTTTTCCCATTTGGATTCCTTTTATTTCCTTTTCTTCTCTGATTGCTGTGGCTAAAACTTCCAAAACTAAGTTGAATAAGAGTGGTGAGAGTGGGCAGCCTTGTCTTGTTCCTGATCTTAGTGGAAATGGTTTCAGTTTTTCACCATTGAGGACGATGTTGGCTGTGGGTTTGTCATATATGGCCTTTATTATGTTGAGGAAAGTTCCCTCTATGCCTACTTTCTGCAGGGTTTTTATCATAAATGGGTGTTGAATTTTGTCGAAAGCTTTCTCTGCATCTATTGAGATGATCATATGGTTTTTCTCCTTCAGTTTGTTAATATGGTGTATCACATTGATTGATTTGCGTATATTGAAGAATCCTTGCATTCCTGGAATAAACCCCACTTGATCATGGTGTATGATCCTTTTAATGTGCTGTTGGATTCTGTTTGCTAGTATTTTGTTGAGGATTTTTGCATCTATGTTCATCAGTGATATTGGCCTGTAGTTTTCTTTCTTTGTGACATCCATGCCTGGTTTTGGTATCAATGTGATGGTGGCCTCGTAGAATGAGTTTGGGAGTGCTCCTCCCTCTGCTATATTTTGGAAGAATTTGAGAAGGATAGGTGTTAGCTCTTTTCTATATGTTTGGTAGAATTCGCCTGAGAAGCCATCTGGTCCTGGGCTTTTGTTTGTTGGAAGATTTCTAATCACAGTTTCAATTTCAGTGCTTGTGATTGGTCTATTCATACTTTCTATTTCTTCCTGATTAAGTCTTGGCAGGTTGTGCATTTCTAAGAATTTGTCCATTGCTTCCAGGTTGTCCATTTTATTGGCATAGAGTTGCTTGTAGTAATCTCTCATGATCTTTTGTATTTCTGCAGTGTCAGTTGTTACTTCTCCTTTTTCATTTCTAATTCTATTGGTTTGAGTCTTCTCCCTTTTTTTCTTGATGAGTCTGGCTAATGGTTTATCAATTTTGTTTATCTTCTCAAAGAACCAGCTTTTAGTTTTATTGATCTTTGCTATCATTTCCTTCATTTCTTTTTCATTTATTTCTGATCTGATTTTTATGATTTCTTTCCTTCTGCTAACTTTGGGGGGTTTTTGTTCTTCTTTCTCTAATTGCTTTAGATGCAGGATCAGGTTGCTTACTCGAGATATTTCCTGTTTCTTAAGGTGGGATTGTATTGCTGTAAACTTCCCCCTTAAAACTGCTTTTGCTGTGTCACATAGGTTTTGGGTTGTCTTGTCTCCATTGTCATTTGTTTCTAGGTATTTTTTTATTTCCTCTTTGATTTCTTCACTGATGACTTCGTTATTAAGTAGTGTATTGTTTAGCCTCCATGTGTTTGTATTTTTTACGGATCTTTTCCTGTAATTGATGTCTAGTCTCATAGCATTGTGGTCGGAAAAGATACTTGATACAATTTCAATTTTCTTAAATTTACCAAGGCTTGATTTGTGACCCAAGATATGATCTATCCTGGAGAATGTTCCATGAGCACTTGAGAAAAATGTGTATTCTGTTGTTTTTGGATGGAATGTCCTATAAATATCAACTAAGTCCATCTTGTTTAATGTATCATTTAAAGCTTGTGTTTCCTTATTTATTTTCATTTTGGATGATTTGTCCATTGGTGAAAGTTAGGTGTTGAAGTCCCCTACTATGAGTGTGTTACTGTCAATTTCCCCTTTTATGGCTGTTAGTATTTGCCTTATGTATTGAGGTTGTCCTATGTTGGGTGCATAAATATTTACAATTGTTATATCTTCTTCTTGGATCGATCCCTTGATCATTATGTAGTGTCCTTCTTTGTCTCTTCTACTAGTCTTTATTTTAAAGTCTATTTTGTCTGATATAAGAATTGCTACTCCAGCTTTCTTTTGATTTCCATTTTCATGGAATATCTTTTTCCATCCCTTTACTTTCAATCTGCATGTGTCTCTAGGTCTGAAGTGGGTCTCTTGTAGACAGCTTATATATGGGTCTTGTTTTTGTATCCATTCAGCCAATCTGTGTCCTTTGGTGGGAGCATTTAGTCCATTTACATTTAAGGTAATTATTGATATGTATGTTCCTATTCCCATTTCCTTAATTGTTTTGGGTTCGTTATTGTAGGTCTTTTCCTTCTGTTGTGTTTCTTGCCTAGAGAAATTCCTTTAGCCTTTGTTGTAAAGCTGGTTTGGTGGTGCTGAACTCTCTCAGCTTTGGCTTGTCTGTGAAGGTTTTAATTTCTCCATCAAATCTGAATGAGATCCTTGCTGGGTAGAGTAATCTTGGTTGCAGTTTTTTCTCCTTCATCACTTTAAATATGTCCTGCCACTCCCTTCTACCTTACAGAGTTTCTGCTGAGAGATCAGCTGTTAACCTGATGGGGATTCCCTTGTGTGTTATTTGTTGTTTTTGCCTTGCTGCTTTTAATATGATTTCTTTGTGTTTAATTTTTGACAGTTTGATTAATATGTCTCTTGGCGTATTTCTCCTTGGATTTATTCTGTATGGGACTCTCTGTGTCTCCTGGACTTGATTAACTATTTCCTTTCCCATATTAGGGAAGTTTTCAACTATAATCTCTTAAAATATTTTCTCAGTCCCTTTCTTTTTCTCCTCTTCTTCTGGAACCCCTATAATTCGAATGTTGGTGTGTTTAATGTTGTCCCAGAGGCCTCTGAGACTGTCCTCTGTTCTTTTCATTCTTTTTTCTTTATTCTGCTCTGCAGCAGTTATTTCCACTATTTTATCTTCCACGTCACTTATCCATTCTTCTGCCTCAGTTATTCTGCTATGATCCCATCTGGAGTATTTTTCATTTCATCTATTGTGTTTATAATCGATGCTTGATTCATCTTTAATTCTTCTAGGTCCTTGTTAACTGTTTCTTGCATTTTGTCTATTCTATTTCCAAGATTTTGGATCTTGGAAATAGAATCTTGGATCATCTTTACTATCATTATTCTGAATTCTTTTTCAGGTAGACTGCTTATTACCTCTTCATTTGTTAGGTCTGGTAGGTTTTTATCTTGCTCCTTCAACTGCTGTGTGTTTTTTGTCTTCTCATTTTGCTTATGTTACTGTGTTTGGGGTCTCCTTTTTGCAGGCTGCAGATTCGTAGTTCCTGTTGTTTTTGGTGACTGTCCCCCGTGGCTAAGGTTGTTTCAGTAGGTTGTGTAAGCTTCCCAGTGGGGGGGACTAGTGCCTGTGTTCTGGTGGTTGAGGCTCGATCTTGTTTTTCTGGTGGATAGGTCCACGTCTGGTGGTGTGTTTTGGGGTGCCTGTGGCCTTATTATGTTTTTAGGCAGCCTCTCTGCTAATGGGTGGCGTTGTGTTTCTGTCTTGCTAGTTGCTTGGCACAGGGTGACCAGCTCTGTAGCTTGCTGGTCATTGACTGAAGCTGGGTGCTGTTGTTGAGATGGAGATCTCTGGGAGATTTTTGCCACTTGATATTATGTGGAGCTGGGAGGTCTCTTGTGGACCCGTGTCCTGAAGTTGGCTCTCCCACTTCAGAGGCACAGCCCTGACTCCTGGCTGCAGCACCAAAAGCCTTTCATCTACCTGGCTCAGAATAAAAGGGAGAAAAAGTAGAAAGAAAGAATTAGTTGAAGAAAGAAAGAGAGAAAGAAAGAAAGGAAGAAGGAAAGAAAGGAAGGACAGAAGGAGGAGAGAAAGAAAGGAGGGAGGGAGGGAAGGAGGAAGGAAGGTAAGAAAAAGAAAGAGAGAAAGGAAGAAAGAAGGGAGGGAGGGAGGAAGGAAAGAAAGACAGAAATAAAGGTGGGGCCGAGGGAGGGAGGGAGGAAGGGAAGGTAGGAAAAAAGAAAGAGAGAAGATAAAGTAAAATAGAATAAAGTATGATAAAATATAGTAGCATTATTAAAATAAAAATGTAATTAAAAAAAACGGACGGATAGAATCCTGGGACAAATGGTGGAAGCAAAGCTATACAGAGAAAATGTCACAGAGAAGCATACACATACACATTCACAAAAAGAGAATGGGGGAAAAAATCGTAAATCTTTCTCTCAAAGTCCACCTCCTCAATTTGTGATAATTCGTTGTATAAAGAGGAAAAGGGGAAAAAGTCTTAAATCTTGCTCTCAAAGTCCACCTCCTCAATTTGGGATAATTTGTTGTAAAAAGAGTAAAATGGGAAAAAAAATGTACTTAAATCTTGTCCTCAAAGTCCACCTCCTCAATTTGGGTGATTCGTTGTCTATTCATGTATTCCACAGATGCAGGTTACATCAAGTTGATTGTGGAGCTTTAATCCGCTGTTTCTGAGGCTGCACAGAGAAATTTCCCTGTCTCTTCTTTGTTCTCACAGCTCCCGGGTCTCAGCTTTGGATTTGGCCCCACCTCTGCGTGTGGGTCGCTGGAGGGCGTCTGTTTTTGGCTCAGACAGGATGGGTTTAAAGGAGCCGCTGATTCGGGGGCTCTGGCTCACTCAAGCTGGTGGGGAGGGAGGGACATGGAGTGCTGGGCAAGCCTGCGATGGCAGAGGCCGAAGTGACGTTGCACCAGCCCGAGGCGCTCCATACGCTTTCCTTGGGAAGCCGTCCCTGGATCCCGGGACCCCGGCAGTGGCGGGCTGCACAGGCTCCCCATAAAGGGGGCGTGGACAGTCACCTGCGCTCCCACACAGACCTCGTGGCAGCGGCAGCAGCAGCCCCAGCGTCCCACGCCTGTCTCCGGGGTCTGTGTCTTTATCTGCGGCTCACGCCCGTCTCTGGGCTCCTTTAAGCAGTGCTCTTAATGCCCTCTCCTCGCGCACCAGGAAACAAAGAGGGAAGAAAAAGTCTCTTGCCTCTTCGGCAGCTCCAGACCCTTTCCCCGGACTCCCTCCGGGCTAGCCGTGGTGCACTAACCCCTTCAGGCTCTCTTCCCGCCGCCAACCTCAGTCCTCTCCCTGCGCGCCGACTGAAACCCGATACCCGAGCCTCAGCTCCCAGCCCCGCCCACCCCGGCGGCCGAGCAGACAAGCCTCTCGGGTTGTTGAGTGCCCGTTGGCACCGATCCTCTGTGTGGGAATCTCTCCGCTTTGTCCTCTGCACCCCTGTTGCTCCGCTCTCCTCTGCTACTCCGAAGGTTTCCCCCTCTGCCACCCACAGTCTCCGCCCGCGAAGGGGCTTCCTAGTGTGTGGAAACCTTTCCTCCTTCACGGCTCCCTCCCACTGGTGCAGGTCCCGTCCCTATCCTTTTGTCTCTGTTTATTCTTTTTTCTTTTGCCCTACCCAGGTATGTGGGGAGTTTCTTGCCTTTTTGGGGGTCTGAGGTCTTCTGTCAGCATTCAGCAGGTGTTCTGTAGGAGTTGTTCCACGTGTAGATGAATTTCTGATGTATCTGTGGGGAGGAAGGTGATCTCTGCCTCTTACTCTTCCGCCATCTTCACCCCACCTTCTGTCTACTTTGATCTTTATTATTCTTTCTTCTGCTTCAATTGTGCTTAACTTGCTTTTCCTTTGCTTTTGTCTTAAGGTGAATACTATGTTTTTCAGACATAATTTTCTGGACTCAATTATATTAAGAAAACAATAAAATATTATTATTAAGCAAACTTAAATTTAAGAAATCTTAGATGTGACACTTTCTTTTGCTGTTGCACAAGGAAAGGGACATACTAGTTACTCAATATTACTGATTGATCTGAATTGAAATTTGCTTTATTGGAAACTTTAGGTTAGGAGTTTGGTCAATGTTTAGTCTCTCCACATTGCTCATTACTTTTTTTTCTCTGTATAACATCTAGTGAGATTGTTGAATGACCCAAAGAGCCAATTACTCTGCTTTATTCATTCTTGAATCAATGGCCTGCCTGAGTTCCCTTGAGCCCAGCAGCTGCCCAAATAGAAATAGAGGAAACTAAGATGTGTAGTGCTACCATGAAATCTATTCCTTTACATAAGGTTTTCATTTAAATTTCACCTTACCCTTTTGAATTACATATTGATTAATTTTAATGTATTGAATATTTATTATGTGTGGCCAGTTTGCTTAGAGCATTATCTGATCCCTCTAATTAAATATTCACAATGACCTTTGAAGAGAGATGGTGTGTATTGCCTCCATAATACATACGGGAAATCATAAGATATGTTATAACATAGTAGGATATTATATTAAGAATAGTATTATATAATATATATTGTAATGTAGCAAGGTTAACATGTAGGCTTAAATATTTGTTATCAGTACTGTGCTTAAATTTTCTCAAATTCAAGAAAAGGAGAAATAGCTCATAAGAACTGTTTTCAGGAATTAAATAAAGATAAAGATTGATAATATTTGCAATGAAGTCAAGGGCACATTTGGAATTTAGTAAAATGGGACAAAGTTACCTATAAATATTAAACTGTGCATGTACCCTTACTTGAGCCCTTAGTTAATGTTAATAATATAACATAAAAAGGTACAAGTAAATAATACCAGCACTTATCTAGAGTAGGAAAACTTATGCTCTAGCTAGCTCCATCATGAAGTAGTGTCTAAGGGCAAAGTTGTGGTTAGTTTGAGGGTAAGAACAGAATTCTTGCAAATAACAATGCTTGAAAACAACAGTTTTCAAGTTTGTGAACATCATAGACCTAGGATATCTCCCATTGATTTGGTTAATGAGAAACTTTAAATATTTTAAGTTTCTGTATTATCTTTTGTGGTCTAAATGCATGACCACTGCCATACTGAGGAAATGACAGAAATGAAGGACAGTTGAGATCAGTCTCCTGGTATGGTAGTGTTTGTAAATTGGCTTGGGTAGTTATATGACAGTTTCCTGTTTTGAGTGCTTTCCCAGGTCTTTGCAAACATCATAAAGTACTGCGCCAACCAACAGGAAATTTGAGGTGTAGAATAGGTAAGTAATTTGCACAACTTCAAAGAATGAGCCAGGGAGAGAAGCAATTACAGTTAATCAGGTGACCTGACTCCTCAACCCACTTTCTTAACTACTGACCTGTACCACTTTCCCTGGACTATCAAAAGTCAGGAGGGCACTGCCAAGTGCAAGGTTCTGTGAGCCTCCTGAAAGTCAACAGGGACTAAAAAAAAATATCAATTGGCACTGACTTCAAGCTCTCAAGAATCCTAAGACTGCTGGGATCCCTTTGGAATACTAAAGAAAAAAATGAATAAATATCTCAGCCTGATGATTTTATTTACCTAGTACATACATTTCTTCCTGTTTTTCCATATGACTTCATGCTTAAAGCATACGTGATCTTCAAAACTTTTTATTTTACAGTCTAACTCTAGTTGGGAAAGTATTTTAAAATGCCCCTATGTTTCTCTTCCCTCAATAAACTTTCAAACTTTCATGTGGTTTCAACTTTGGAAAATGGAAAGAGAAAATGAGAAATTAAAGAATAAAAAATAACACTTTCACAAAAATAATTAACTGGAATGTTATTTGCTTTATTCTAGTGGTCTTACTAGAAAATTGCCTAAAATGTATCATACTGTGTTCCTGACAGGGTATCTATAAAAATAATCACAAGTCAGGGTTCTAGTCAAAAGCAATTGATATCTTGTTAAAGCATTTACAAGAGATACTTATCTGTGTCAATAAGGGGACATTTTAATATGCTTTTTTACATGCCTTAATATGCAAGCAATCTCATAGAGTTATATTGACCAAAACCAAAACCAAGAAAACTTCCTTTTAACTTTTTATGTCCTCAGTTTGTAGATTATCATTATTATCACTTAAAAATAAAGTGATTGTTCAATAATTTCAGGACAATGCAGTTGCTGCTATTTACCCCTTTCCATGGCCTGACCATGAATCTAAATAAAGATTGTGATTTAAAAAGACCTATGAGTCTCCTCTATGGCTTGGTGAATATTTATTGAATCTCAGCTTTGAAAACAGCATCATATTTAAACAACAACAGAGCCCATACTTGTTTTCTTCCCTGGGCCAGATGGTGAATCATTGTGGGAAATGATGTAACCTGTCACAATGTATAAGTGTGATCTTGTGCGAAAAAATTCTGCAAGCTTGGGACACTATCTGTGGAGGCTGCATGCTGTCTCTCATTATCCCAAATAATTAAAATTTTGCATTTTCCTCAACAACATGCCACTGAGATGAACAATTAAGAATCACTGACTAGAGTCACAGAAGTGTAAGAATCTGATGGTTAGAAAGGAACTTTTACTATTTCATCCTATCATATTTACATCCATCTATCTTAAGATGCTAAGATCCAGGGAAATAATTTGCTCTCACATATGCCCAAACAAGAAAATACTGTAACCATATGGGTAGAGAAAGTATGTGCATTTGGGCTGATGTATAAATTTTCTTCTTATGGATCAGAAAAATTAATAAAACCTAAGGATTTATTTATTTATTTATTTATTTATTTGTGGTATGCAGGCCTCTCACTGTTGTTTCCTCTCCCGTTGCAGAACACAGGCTCTGGACACGCAGGCTCAGACCATGGCTCACGGGCCCAGCCGCTCTGCGGCATATGGGATCTTCCCGGACCGGGGCATGAACCCGTGTCCCCTGCATCGGCAGGTGGGCCCTCAACCACTGCACCACCAGGGAAGCCCAGGATTTATTTTTTAAATGTGATTTTCTTAAATTAGTGAAGAAATTTTAAGAGAAAGGGCTTTGTTCTTGGAGAGAACAGAGTTCAAGTTGTACTTCTGCCATTTTGTATATGACCTTGGGCAAATAACTTACATTCTCCATTAACTATGAAGCAAATGGTAATTAAAAAAAAATTGAACCCCAGTATTAATGTGAGGATTAAATGAGACAATCTCTGGAAATAATTTATAAGCTACAAAATGATGACTGCATGACATTTTTATTTAAAAATGAAGGGAAGTAACACATTTTTTCCTTATATATCCTTTTTGTTTTCCTGGTTTTTCTTAAAGGTATAGGGCAGATTGCTGAGAAAAATAGCTTGAAATAGTTTAATAATTTATCAACTGTAACAGTCAGCATCCAGACAGGGGAATAGGAAACAGTTCCAGGTCTTTCAGGCAGGGAGGGCTGTAATGCAGGGAATTGCTTAGACAGGTGTCAGAAGGGCTGGTGGAGTGAATGGGGCAGAGAGGCCACTAGAGGAGCCCAAACAAGGAAGGGCTTATCCAGAGAGATGGAAACTGTAGCTATCCCTGGGCTGGTGTCCACCTGTCACTTGTCCCTGCTCCACGGGAGGCACTGTCACTACTATTGCTGCTGCTTTGAAACTGCACCAGTGCAACTGAATAGAAGCTCAGTAGCCCACACACCTTCTTGTGCTCAACTCCTAGAAGTATTGCCATATTCATCCATTTTTTTCTTCTTCCAATGTCTTGCCAGTACCTCTCAATGGAAAATCAAACCAGAATCTAACTGGCAAGGAAGTCTGGGAAATCCAATAAGAGATTATTCCTTAGTCTTTGTCTAAGATTTTCCGGAATCAGAGCCTTGAATGGAGCTGACGGACAACATGCCTTACATATTTTGTCAATCTATTTGTACAGCTCATGACATAATTTGGTAAGTCAATCAGATCCACTTAGTTTCAGACTACCAATTAGTAGAGAAAACTTACTTTCTTGTGCGTATTGTGAGCAAAATAAGTCTTCCCAAAATGTTTGCACTGTAATATGGATAGATTTGAGACTTTAAACATATTTAAAGAAAGTCTTCTCAAAATGTAATCCATGGACCACCTCTATCAGAAGTTCCAGATCCACTTTATAATAAAACAAAAAATAATGCAGGAAATTGATTATACAGGTGTTATATACACTGGTTAGAGAAATGATTCACAGTGGTTAGATAGTGCTATGGGTTGAAACTAAGATAGGTGGTGAGTGGGAGTGGGTATAGGGGTGCAGCAGAATCTTTAGACTAATTGCCTCTACTCTCTTGCTGCCTTCTCCTTCCCCTGGTGGGAATGTTATGCAGATGGATTTCAGTGCACACTCTGCCAATGCCTGAGCATCAGCTCTGGGCACTTGTGACCCACTGCTGCTCCCCATATTATGCAACCTCAGAGATGAAGCTACTGATTGCTTTTTTACAAAAAATAAAATCAACACACTAACAGCTAAAACAGCTTTCCATTATTTTCTTAGCTGCTCGCCTGTTCCAATTTTACCTTTCCTCAAATTGCAAGCCTGGCACTGAATTATAGTGTTGTGATTTTGATGTGCACTGACTTTGATCTTGCCTGTGTCCTGAGACTGAGTTCTCTCTTACCCAATGATGAACTTTGATTTTCTCAACCAAACCTTTTGTGACTCCTGTTTTGTGAATTTTCATCTCAGGCTCAAGTTATTTTATATTGATGCTTGACACCATCAGTTCTGGAGATGTAGCTAGAAAGCACTCTCAGAAGTCTATGGCCAGGCTGCACTCATTGTTAGTTCTGTCTCCATAGCAGCCACCCATGGAAATGCTACAGGTTTTAGAGTGAGCTGAGGTTGTGCTATGTGTGCAGTCACCCCTTGTGCTCTAAAGGGAGCTGCTGGTATCACAGTTGATGCCCAAATTCAATCCAACCCACTGAGTGAATGAACAGTTGCCCAGAAGTACTGCTTGATGCTTAGTGAGACATTATTTTCTCACTCTAACAACTAATATAATGATTGCACAATGAATGCTGTGTCTGGCTTTCACAAAAATACCCATTGCTATGGTCTGAATGTTTGTATCCCCCACTCAGATTCACATGTTGATGTCTTAATCCCCAAAGATGATGGTATTAGAAGTTGGGGACTTTGGGAGTTTCTTAAGTCATGAAGGTGGAGCCCTCATGAATAGGATTAGTGCCTTATAAAAGAGACACCACAGACATCCCTAGCCCCTTCTACTATGTGAGAACACAGAGAAAAACAGGCAGTCTGCAAACAGAAGAGGGCCTTCACCAGAACATGACCATGCTGGCACATTGATCTTAGACTTCCAGTCTCCAGAACTGTGAGAGATAAACTTCTGTTGTTTATAAACAATCTGTGGTATTTTGTTATAGCAGTCTGATGCCCTAAGACATTCATCATTATCTCTTTACTTCTGGGGAAGATGATTAAAAACTCATTGAAAAAATGCAAAGGTACAATGATGAAATGCCACTTCTAAACTTTATCCACGCTGCCTTCCTCTCTCAAAACACTGATGCCTCAGCTCCATAAATTGCTCTTTTCTAAATTTCCCCTGTTATTTTTATTTTTTATTTTTTGGTGGTATGCGGGCCTCTCACTGTTGCGGCCTCCCCCGTTGCGGAGCACAGGCTCCGGATGCGCAGGCTCCGGATGCGCAGGCCCAGCGGCCATGGCTCACGGGCCCAGCCGCTCCGCGGCATATGGGATCCTCCCAGACCGGGGCACGAACCCGTATCCCCTGCATCGGCAGGCGGACTCTCAACCACTGCGCCACCAGGGAGGCCCTCCCCTGTTATTTTATCTAAGGTTCGTGTGCCCATATTCCAACTCACAATTAAGTAAGTATTATCAGAGTTAGATGACACTTTAGGGATTATTCCTTAGTCTTTGTCAGTGAGAATTTTATGTGATCAAAGCATTATTTTCTTGGCAAAATCTCTCAACCCCTCTTCCATTTTCAATGTTTTCCCAATCATGCAAGTGCGCTCTTCCTGGGAGAAAACGACTTCACAGGAAAATCTTTTGAAAACAGAATAAGGACATCGTTGAGGACAACGCTAACTCAGAGGACAAATAAAGGAGAGCAGCTTTGTTCTCTTTGTCTACTTTTATCGAAGACCCTTAAAGTCCATGAGGCACTTCCCTTCACACCCTCTGGAAATGCCAAGGTAAATGGCAGGTTCGAATAGCACTGATAGCATGGCAACCAAAGACTGCAAGCTCTGGCCTTGGTGGAGCAGCTGGGCTCAGGCTCTGTCCTAGGCACAGCTCTGCTTCCTTCTGTGTCGAATCTCCTTCATCCAGAAGAAGAGGTGCTGACACTGTAGGTTTTCTAAGGTACTGTAACTCTCAGATTGAATAAACCTTTGTTTCCATGGGTTCTGCCAGCTCCAACTTTAAGCACTTTTAGAACACTGTTTAACTAGAAATGTTTTTAAAACATTATTAAAGCATGAAATACATACAGAAAAGTAAATTGTTATAGAATATAGCTTTATGAATTGTCACATACTGAACACCCCCAAGTAACCCGTGCCCTTCATGTAACAAAATATTCTAGCAACCCAGAAAACTCCTAATGGTTCCTTCCATACCTCCTCAAAAGGTGCTAAGCTAAGGTATTTTGCAATAAAATGTGTATTGCCAGAGGGGGGAAAAAACATTTTATATTGATAAAAGTGTTGATTCATTGTAAGAATATGACACACTAATGTGAATATTTTATGTTTTAAAGCACAGGGAGTACTGAAACTCAGTCCTCTGGTCCTGCGAGTGCTCTATTGGAGTTTTAATTGCTCTGCCTGCTGCTGACTGTAGCTGCCGTTAGATACAACCATTAAAATATAGGAATCAGACGCCATGCCATGTTCTTTTTGTACCGGATTTCTCCCATTCAAAACCTGTTTTTGTTGCACTCCTGTGATTTCAGACTTATCCCTTCAGCACTTAGGTTTTTTGTCTGTAGGAAAGACCTTATTTGGCTATACCAGAAGCGAAACATTCACTAATGTTTTATATATTTCAATGTAGAGTTCTTACACATCTCTCATTACATTTATTTACTATTTATTTGATGTATTTAAACATTAGTGTAATGGAATATTTGTCCTTGTAATTTTAATCATACATGTCTAACCTACAGTCATACACTCGAGTTTTGTATACTGACCCTGTGACTAATGACTTTCCAGATAAACTTATCCTAATGGTTAATCAGTAGATTATTTTGTATGTCTGGATTATATCCAATCACAGGTTCTCTCGTAGTCCAAAATGAAAGTCTCAGTGTTTAAACATACAGAATATTCACCTTTTGATCTTCTCAACATTATTATGTCCATTTTTCAGATTATAAAAACTAAAGAAATCAGAGGATAAAGAACTTGCTCAGGGTCACATGGCTAGTACGTTGCAGAACAAAATTCAGAGACAGTTTGACTCCATAAGCCATACTTTTTACCACTATGCCTTATTTTAATTAAGATAAAACTCAGTAATAGTGGAATACATTATTGTTTTCATTTTAAATTAAAGATCTATGAAATCTCTTCAAATCATCACGTTTGTGTTTTCAGGAAGTCAAAGCAAGGAGGAAGAGGGATGGGGTGATATATGAATAAGGAAGCACCAATAAAAGGGAATCTGAGAAGGATAATTTTTTTTGACTGTGCTCAAGTATATGACTAGTAGTTAAACAAAATAAATAAGCTTTCAGTTTTGATTTTAAAGCTGTCATGTATTCCTCTTTTCCTCATGAGATACTTTCCAATATCCAATAAAAATAATGTAGATGTATAATTATCAGTCCTCCTGGTCCCATTCCTGCAATGCTGATGTGTTCAGACCAAGCACACATTGCCCTTGTGTGTGGCCACAGATGACTCACTGGATTTTAAGGAAACCCCAGAAGGCTGAAAATTATTTTACTTGTAGTATTCTGTATGAATGTGCTTTATGCATGGAAGAGTTTATGAAGACTGTACATGAAATGAAATAAGAGCTATTGTTATATTGGGTTTGGAGATACTTGAGTTTTTTTGCAGTTTAGTTTCCTAGATACTTAATAACACAAACATCAAAGATATTTAGGGGCATGTTAACGTCTTGCAAAATAATTGAAAGGTTAAGCTGACTAGAAATCTGTTGATTATATCTCATTTTCTATTGTCTCACATGTGTGTAAATGTAGAGTTGTCCACAACTGTTCAGCAATGCAGATAGGAAGGATTTGGCATTTATACTTTAGTTTGGGGGAGGGGATCAAGACCTTTGTAATAAAACAGAACTTTTGTAGTTAGACTTCTGTCTTGCTACTAAGTAGCTTCAGAACTTTGAACAAATTGTTACCCTCTCTCTGTCACTCAGTTTCCTATTTGTAAATGGAGATTAGGGTCTAGCTCTTCATGTTATACATAGTTTTTTATAAGTGTTACTCTACTCTCCTTTATGTGTACCCTATTTCACTGTTTTGAAAATCTTTTTTTTTATTGATTATATTTTGGGTCTTAGATGTTATCTCCAAAAATAATTAGTTAATATGCTTATGTAGAAAATAAGAGATAACAAAAGTAATAAATAGTCTGCTACCATTTGATAAGACATGAATATGAATGTAGATCAAATCACAAAGATTGAGCAACCAATAAACTCTATCTTGTGCCCTCAGCTCCCATAGAGACTCATGCATAGTCAATGGTCATCTAGTGTTTCCTTGTTGTCTCATGTAAAGTGAGTAATGTACAGTATGATGCTGCGACCAAAGACCTGTAAACACTTTTGCTGAAATAGCTTCCAATTAGTGGTTACACTTGTGTTTCATTTCCACTTCATTGCATGAGATTTGAGTTACTAATATTTTAAGTTTTCATTCTTTTTCTCAAGCAGAGATAACTGATGTATTTATTCAAATAAAGTGCCAATATCAGAACTTTTTTTTGGTTATAACCATATGGTTCCATTTAGTATTTATTTATTTATTTATTTATTTATTTTTGCCAAGCAACTTTACAAACTCAATGCTGACTCACAATATGGAGAAACATACAGCCAAACCCATGCCTGAAGTTAACATTGCTATCACTATTGTTCTTTTTATGACCATTATGCTTTTTACTTGAAATGATACCTCCCCATTCTTGCAGAGTGGCTTCATGGTGACAAGTTAATTCTAAAGTAGAAGGAATAATAGCATCAATTACTTTTAACATTACCATTAAGTGAAACTGTGCCAGTCAGTGAGCTATTCTCTTTACCTATATCATTTTTTATATTTTAATTTTTCTAAAAAGTTGATGAGGTAGATATTACTCCCCCATTGCACAGATGAGGAAACTGAGACTCACAGAGGTTGAATGTTGCCAGGTTCATTGATAATTTCAGTGACATTGTTAAGCTTAATTTTAATTTATACTTGTCTGACTTCACCATGGTCTACTGACTGTCTCACTGCATTTTGGTGGTTTAACTTGATACATCTTGAATCCTTAATAGAGATACCATAAAGCAGGAGATTTATGAGTAAAAGTGTGAATTATAAGCAGGTACCATCCACTTTTTGGCAAAATAGTTCCTATATTGATGTAATGAGGGCAATCCCTCATAGTAACTATCACTTCCACTGCTTTCTCTTAACTTGCTCCTTCCTCAAATCACGTTCATTATTTTTATCTGATTATGAATGCTAAATATGAGCCATGTGAAAAGTTGAAAATTATATATACAAAAAATATTTCACCAAACAGAGATCACCATCACTTCCTTTAGTATATTTGGTTCAATCTTTTTACTCATAATATAAGGAAGTATTATATTTAATTTGGCATGAAATATATAAAGACACATATATGCATATTTGCAATTAAATAATATATAACATTTGTGCCCTGCATCTCCCATTAAATATTTCTTGGAAATGATTTACCACTTAAGTTTTTTAGAAAATTATTATGATGTTTGGGTTATATTACATCCATCCTAAAAGTATATGAACATTTAATTAACCTTTTCAATTTAATTGGAGCATATATTTGTTTTAGAAAACTCTGATACTGTTACAAATTTAGGTTCTTTCCATGTTTTTCTATATTATGTTAAAATGCCTTCAGTGAAAACCTTTGTTTAAAAATGCTTGAGTGCCTGTTTTATTATCTTAAGATAAAAGATTTTTAACTACATGATGATAAAAATGCTTGGTTAAATATGTCTCTTAAAAATTTTTAAAAATCAACTACTAAATGAATAGAAATAAGACATTTATCTTTCAATTTTTTTTTTTTTTTTTTTTTTTGCGGTACACATGCCTCTGACTGTTGTGTGGCCTTCCCATTGCGGAGCACAGGCTCCGGACACACAGGCTCAGCAGCCATGGCTCACAGGCCCAGCTGCTCTGCAGCATTTGGGATCTTCCCGGACCGGGGCACAAACCCGTGTCCCCTGCATCGGCAGGCGGACTCTCAACCACTGCGTCACAAGGGAAGCCCTATCTTTCAAATATTAATGGGACTAAATTTAATGAAGAACACTTCATCACAAGGGACCATACATGATGGTGTTGAACATCTTAAAGATAGGAGTAAGAGGAAGAGGCTGACAAATATTTTCAAGAAGGACTTTGCAAAATTCTGTTGCTGTATCCCTGAAGGACAGTGGGTGGTAATGAATTGAAGAAGGGGCCCTCCCAATCCCATTTGGGCTCTCATGTCAGTTTGGCATCCCAAGGACTCTAAATTGGGAGTATCCAGAGGTAACATCCTTGTTACACGTATTTTTTTTTCAAGTTAGGTAGTAGTAAATTTGGTTTCACCCAGTTGGCTTTTAAGCAGGAATTTGGAATTGAGGAATTTGAATAGAAGAGAAGTAGACATGGCATGGAATTATATATACTACCAAATGTAAAATAGGTAACTAGTGGGAAGCAGCTGCAGAGCACAGGGAGATCAGCTCAGTGCTTTGTGTCCACCTAGAGGGGTAGGATAAGGAGGGTGGGAAGGAGATGCAAGAGGGAGGGAATATGGGGATATATGTATTTGTATAGCTGATTCACTTTGTTATAAAGCAGAAGCTAACACACCATTGTAAAGCAATTATATTCCAATAAAGATGTTAAAAAATTAATTGATTAATTAATTTTAAAAAAAGAGAAGAGAAGTAGAAAAAAGGGAGGGAGTAGAAGATGCAGCTGGTTCTAACTGGTTTTTAGGTTCATGTGAGAAATACCTAAATGACAGTTTCAGGAGGTTGAATTCCTGCTGCTAGATGAACTGAAGTGATCTAGGCAGTAAACATCTGGACTCCAATAGTGGGACTGGAAGTTAGTAATAACTTCCCAGTACGTGCATTTTGTGTAATCTAAAATCCCTAAGATTCCATTGATGTTCTACCATTAAATGACTCTGATCCACCCAATATTGGTACCAAATATTGGGATATTGTGGATTAGTCAAGTTGACACATAAATTAACCATCATACCACTGATACACGTGTAATTTCCTAACACTAAAAGTGCTTTCACACAGCTGAATTTTTCCTATCACTAATCTCAAGTTGGGAATGCCTTTTTTCTAATCTTTTGAATCACATAAGTCTATGGTTATGTGATTGAAAAGATTTAATCCTGCTGCCACGTCCTTCATGAAACCTTTTCTGGTCTTCCCACTCCTGGGTCATCAAACATGCCTCCATGCTCCCATAGTATCTTGTTTATACTTGACCTTTAGCAATTCTCAGTCCATGTCGAGGATTCTAATCACTGATATGTTAATATGTGAGGTCCCCCCAGTAGGGTTTATCCTGCTGGAGTGGAGGGCATTTTGTTCTGTTTATATTAGTGAACAAGTGTGACTGTTGTATAGAGTCAGAAGTCAATAAATGCAAGGTAGAGGCACAAGTCCAATACAAATTTGATTATTGAGAAAAGTTATTTCTTATCATGTGGAACTGTATGCAAAGGTCGTGAGGTTGTGTAATGCTCCTTGCCTGGATACTGGAGTGAAACCCTTTCTACTGAACGGATAAACCTCAACTCTGAGATTACTCAGAGCCTGATGGATTCAGTTTCTGAAGGCTTTATGCTGACGGTGAGCAGAGGGGAATGGATATTAGAACATGTCAACCTCTTCTGCATGTGAGCTGGTGACTGCCCGCCACTCTCTGTGGGTGATGTATGTCCAGATATTTTACCACAAGTGCAGACATCAAAGTGAGGAGTATTCATAGGTCTTATCTCTGTCTTTCTTAGGAACAGTCATGTAATTGTCTCTAGGGCTGAGGCGAGTGTTGGGAGAAAATAAAAGTTACCAAACAATCCAATCTTCCTTTGTTGCTCATGTTTTGCTTGCTTCTTCTCTCTTCTCAAATAAATAATAAGCTCTTATAATTTTTGTCTCAGGAAAATCCCCAGGGCATAACCTTCATTATGTTTGCATATATTACAGAATCACATGTATTTACCACTCTGGGCCTGCTTTTTTTTATTAACCTGTAAAAATTATTGAGTACAAAAATTTAGTGAGGCAAAAGAGAAAGAAAACAGTGAGGAACAAAAGTACACAAGGCATTTTGAATTTTTTTTTTCTGACTGAAATTTATCTTCGTGTGGGAATGAAAGCCTCTCTCTAAGCTTGGATTACAAATCAATAGTGTATGAATGACTCTCAAACTTTTATCATGAGGTGGAGGGAAGGGAAAGACTCCAACTAATGATTATACAATCCACTGAATGCTTGTGATAAAGAATAGCGTATCTCTCCCACCCATTCTTAAATAAACAAATGTCTTTTAATAATGAAAATACAAAAAGCAACATGCTTATTGTATGGTTAACATCAGCAAGTGTTACACTTATTTAACTATTTACTCTTGGAATCTTCTTATGAAACTTGAACACTTTCTGGCACTTCTGGAGGGATTGTCTAGCTTCTAAAGAAACATGGAAGGAGAGACAGGTCATCCAGATGTGGTCCAGTCTTCACCAGGTATTATTTCTGCCTTTTAGTGCAAATTTTCCTACTAACTCTCTGGAATGATCTGGAACTTCAAGATAATTTCAAGATAGAGCTTGGGACTTAGTAAAGACTGAATAAAAGTTTGCTCAAATGAGTTGCCTTTATCAGACTTTGGTTCTTGCCTTCATTTCAAAAAGATTTTGAAAGACTGGGGTGAAGGGGAGTAGGAAAGTTCGCTGGGCTTTCTAAATACCATGTTTTCAACCACTCATCATTTCAAAAGACAATTGCACAGTTGAAACTGTGGAACCCTACCAAGCCCTTTACCTCTCAGTCAGCAAAGCCATCACAGCCATTCGTTGTTAAAGCAAAATGCCTCCAGAAACCTGAGGACATTTTGCCTTTCATGTGCCTCCCCTCCATGTTTCCTTCCTCTTTACTATAAATTAAATATGCCTAATATTTGTGGCATTAAAACAAAACAAAACTATTCAACCCATCTAAATCCAATTAATCAATCTGTTCTCAAGGTTTATTAAGCTCCTTTCTTTATACCTCCTAGTTGTAGAACGAGTGATATCAAGGAACCCAACACAATGCAAACCTTAACATAAAATCATTGATGTAGGCAAATTAACTTACATAGTTTGTGGGCAGTGTGGTAGGATTGCTCTCTGTTTTTAACCAGTTTGTCCTTTGAGATAAGATAATAAATTTACTTGTACTTTGTCATTGAAATGTCAAGTTGTGGGGTGCATATGGTATCACATGGATGCAAAAGAATAACAGCTGAGGGCTCAGATGGGGTCTGAGATGAATTAAGAATAGCCACTTCAGGAAATGTGCTCTAATTCCAGGCTCAAACCAGGGACCTGACAACAAAGCAGGTCAGAACAAAATTTCTTTCATCACCTCCTCCTCCTCAAGCCATCATTAGCTCTTTGAAAAGGTTGACTCATTTAGATTTCTCTGTATGCTCCATATGACCCCAAAGACCACTAATTCCATTCTGAATCCACTTATCTGTGTCTTTGAGAATCTTAGAGGTTATTGCTGTTTGCAGAGTAAGTCTCCTAGGTGCCTGTTGGTTATCCAAAGGGTCAAATTCCCTTGGAGTACATAGCGTTTTCTACCTCAAATTATTCTGCAGATGGATGAACTCTATGCTATAGACCTTAAGCTTAAGGAAAAAAAAAAAAAGAATGTAGAGAGTGAGGTTATTTCTGCTATTCCTGTTGAGATAATGGCAAAGAGAGGCATCAGGCAAGTGACCAACACATTGATCTGATCATTTTCAGGCTAATGTTTTAAAAGCAGGCTGGAACATCTGTTGCTTAGCCAAAGTTTCTCTATTTTCTGACTACCGGTCTTATTAAGTAAGATATCAAAAATGACATCTGTTAACATCTATCCTTAGCATGTAAACTACATGGTAAACAAAAGATCCGTTTATCTTGTTTGCTGTCTTATCTCCAGTGCTCAAAACATGAAAAGAGCTCAAAATATACTTATTAAATACATGAATAAATGAATGAATAATATGTGATTGTAGCTGCTGTCCTAATTTTGGCGCTAAACTGTCAGCTGCTTAGATTAAGACACATCTGTGTAGGACTAAAGAATTGGTGGGTCAGCTCAAAAAATAAACCCTTTTAGGACAGAAGAATTGGGTAGGCATGTTTCTGAAAAATTCCTCCTGATATTTCTATTCTCTGGTTATTCAGTTAAACATGAATCTAGTCCTGCTGAAGGAATTTTCCTCTTGGAATTAGGGTTACCACATAAGAGTTCTTAAAATAAGGAGAATAGTTGGGATTATCCAGGTACACCCAATCTAATCACAAGGGCCCTCAAAAGCAGAGAGTATTCTCCAGCTGATTACAGAAGAGAACATCAGAGGAGATAAAAAGAGGAGAGATGAGGCCAAAGGAGATGCAGAGAGATTTGAAGAATAGGAAGAACTCACTGCTGGCTTGAAATTTGGAAGAAGGGGGCCAAAGCTGGGCCACTTGAACTACCTCTAGAAGGTGAGAATGACTCCAAGCTGAGAGCCTGCAAGGAAACAGACCTCAGTCCTACACCCCATAAACTGAATTCTGCTAACAAACTTAGTGGTCAGAATCCTTGTGAAAAGATTCATGCCCAGAACCTCCAGAGAGAATCTTAACTCTGCCAAAATGATTTCAGATTTGAGATGCTCAGAGCAGAGATCCAGCTGAACTAGATCATGCTGGGTACAGGGACATAATCTGAAATAATTCACCAAGAAAAAAAAAAAGAAAAAAAAAGAAAAAACAGAGATGGCAAAACAAGCTTGATCTAGGCAGAATCGTGAATGATCAGGAGGGGTGATATTAAATGTGGCATACTGGTTGTAATTCAGATTTGTTAATACATCGTGGCACCTAAAAACAGTGTCTTTGAACCTGATAAAGGGAAAGTAACAGCAAAAATAGAGATTTGTTCAACACCCATAGGCAGTAGAATATCCTGCCACCTTGATACGTAGGTGCCCAGCAGAGGCATAGGTGCCCAGTAGAGTTAGCAATCCCCAGGGGAAACTTGGAACAAGAAATGTAAATACACACTCCCCTTATAGCTCCAGACTCTTTCACTGCTTAATACTACCATTTGAATGCCTAATAAGTATACCATAATTTTTCTCTCCTCCAAAATCTAGCTCAATTGAAGTATACACCATTTTTATAAATGGCACCACTACCTACCATGTTTCTCAGACCAGAAACCTTGAAATCATGCTTAGGTTCATTCTTTGCCTCATAATCTACATGATGTAGGGTGCATCCAATCCACCAATGTGTTCTTTTGCTTCTATTACATTTTCAAATCTATCACAGAATTCAGCACCTCTACTGCAGCAACCAGAGTGCCAGCAAACTCATCCCTTGTTTGGAGTTTCACAACAGCTTCTTCTCCAGTTTCTCTAACTGCATTTTTTCCCCAATACAACCACCACCAGCAGTTCCAAACAGTTCATCTGCTGCATAGCAGCCAGACATCTTTCTAAAGCATAAATTAGATCCTGTCATTCTCCTGCTTGAAATAATTCCCTGCAACATGAAGAACATCTAAGTTCCATTCTGTGGCCTACAAACACTTGATCTTGCCTCAACCTTCTTCTCCACCTTTGTCTTCTTTACTCTCTCCAATTTCACTATATCCCAGTGGTACTGGCTTTTTGACGTCCGTTGAATGATTCACTCTTGTTCCTCTTTCAGGGCCTTGATATTTACTTATTCTGCTTGGAACTTTCACATTTGTCTTCTCAGGTCTCAAGTCAAATGTCACGTCCTCAGACAGTACACCCTTGATATTCTACCTAAAGTACCTCTCAAATACATTGGCTTATTTAATTTTTATAACACATTTTACTTTTAAATATGTACATTCTTTCATCTTTTCATCTACTTATTGATGGCCTATGTCCCTTTAAAAAGCAAATACAAGTGAAAAATAAGGGACTTAATTTACCCTGCTGAAAATAAGGGAAGAGACTCCTTCCTGCTTCTTAATGCATTTACTTTAGAAAACTGGTAGTTGTAAGCTCTTTCCCTGTTTCTTTGAAGTGTATGTAAATCTTTTTATAGAGCTAAATTGATCTTCTGTTAATTTTACAAGTCAGGAATGTTTCCTTAAGGGCCTTAAGGAGATCTCTTTGAAATGTAATCATCAAGGAATATAATGCCCCAATCCATAGTTTCCTGGGGTGCTAAGACCTTAACTTCAGTGGGTGCTGGCTCCAGGTTGCAAACTGCTTCAGGTCATAGTGATGTGAGAAAATTATTTTTTAAAAGACTTTTGCAAAGCAGGTAGCTACTTTAATTACCAATAAATTTAAGATAGACGAATGATGATGAATGACTAGCTATGATGAATGATGCTGTCACATCATTTTAATTAAGGACTAGTTTGTTTCTCTTGAAAATATGCATGCAATAAGTTGTATCTGCTTAACTGCATAGGAGGATGAGATTTCTTTCTGTCTTTGCAATCTCTTTTTTGTGGATTGACTGTGCCACACATCACATTTTGGTTTAATGATTATTTAATAACAAAAATGTTTTCTACTTTTGTGAAGAGATTTTTCTGGGGTGATATGGAGAGATTGTCTTTCATTATACTTTCCCCTTACACTGAAATGTAAGACTCACAGGGGAAAGACATTTGCTCTCATCTTTGATATATGCATCGGTGCTGGGCATTTTGTAGGTGCTCTGTAAATATTCGTGAACCAGCTGATCGACAAAAATGGTGATGCTTTAAGCAGAGGCAGGTTGCTGGATGGCTGGGAAGCTCCTGGAGGCCACAATAGTACTCCACAGATGAGAATCAAGCTGCAAACATGGATGAGGGTTAGGGGAACAAGGTATGTGAAGTGGTAGTGGAGCAGAAAGCACAGTGATTTTCTTTTAGAGAATATATGAGAGACTTCCAGGATAGCTCTGACATTGCTTTGGAAGGTCTCTGAAGATGTATTAGCAGGTAGCTGCAAGAGCCTGCAGAATGTCAGTTACAAAGTTGATATTATTTCTGACAAAGTTAGGTAGGAAAGTGCCTTTAGATCAAATGATTCTTACCCAAGTGAAAGCAAGTTCAATCGGCTTCCCTATCAGTGACTAAAATATTATGGAAAATATAAAAGTAAGCAAAACCAGAAGTAGTAGAAAGAATTGTAAGGGTTTCCTCAGGGAGTTGTGAAACAGAAAATAAGAGCCACGAAAATGTCAGGATGATTGTATTTGGTATACATTTTGAAAGTTTAATTAATATGGAATTAGGTAAACTAGGAAAACAGATCATTCATTTTTTCTTTGTTACATGCCATACACACATTTGTTTATAATATTACTTATAGGCAAAAACAAAATTAAATATCTGAGATTAAAAATACACAATAAGCTGGACAGTGAGCAAGCAACCTTCAGTTGTAGACTTAACTCAGGACTGAGACATTCAAACTGCACTAAGATTAGCAATATACGTGAGCTTCAAAACACCTCTGGCACTAGGCTTCTTCAGTGTAAAGGAAATCCTTACAGAACTTTCCATGTCCACTCTACCAAGTTGGGGATGGAGTCTGAGTTCAGAGAGGAGGGTGAAAGAGGGAAGAACAGGTGGTCTAATCATTATTTAAATGTTCATGGAAGATAAATGGCCTATTATCCAAGAGTATGCTATAATCAATTTTAGACATGCTGACTGCATAAAGTTCAGTGTTTGCTTTTATTAGTAGAAAAAAACAATGTATTTCTCTTTTGCTGAAATATCCTTTCAACATTTTTCCATTAATACTTACAATAGCCCTCCAAGCATTTTCCCAGGATTTTTGGAAAAGTTTTGGCAGAGTTAAGTTGCCCTTAGGTCTGAGTTCAGCCAACTCTGCATGCCCCTACATAGGTACTTATTCAATGCAAACTTATCAGCTGAAAACAGGGAATGCTAGGACATTTTCAGCAGAGGGTAGAGATGAGTCATGTAGCTGCAGGGAGAGAATTGAGATGGAGAATACTAGGAATGTTCTGGAGTTACAGGATTGAAAAAATTCTAATTATTTCTCTCCACACACACAAAAATGGGAATTTTAAAGAAAGCAGTGAATTATTGGGAGGTCAAAGAAGGTACATGTGCTGTTTCTAGAGGACAGTCAGTTGGACCTTAGTCAAAATTTGTGGTTGATGTTCAAGACAATTGTCTTGAGAGCCACAAAAATCTGGTTCTAATTTAGGCTTTACCACTTGCTAAATATGTGACTTTGAGAAAGTTACTTAATTTTCCTGAAACTTAATTTGTCATCCATAAACTGGAGATAATATCAGTCATACTTAAATCCCATAAAATTTATGAGGATTCAATGTGCTTATATATTAGGGCATTTAGCAAATTATCTGACAGATAGTAAGTGTTCAGAAATAATTACTATTAGCAATGGTAATATTAATAGTTATGAATTTCACAAGCCACACACGCAGACGTGAAAAAAGAAAAAAAATAACTTTTTTATACTTTAACTTTTCTCTTGAATTCCTATTGTACAGGATGACAGAAAGATTAGTCTGGTCATTTCCAGATAAACTCAGACATTTCTGAGTTTTCTTATTCATTTCCAGTTTAAAGTCAACATATGATTTTCTACTCTTTTTTTTTTCTCCCTGAAGAGGAGGTTGTGTGTGTTAGGATGTAGAGACAAGGCATTTGTCTATGCTCTCATTCAATTATACTCACATTTGATTCAAAATTTATTTTTGTATATAATAATGAGTTAAGAGTTACATTTCCTCAGAATTTTCAAACTACCCTTCCATTGTTTTCAAGCAATCAGTGTTTTCTAATGGGAAGTATGAACCTAGACTGACTCTCATTCTTTTGAAGGTGATAGCACTTTTTTTCCTTGGGAAACTTTAAAAATTTTTATTTTTATCCATGAAGCTGTGAATATTTATCTCATGTCTAGGTGTGGGTATCTGTTATTCATCTTACTTTGCATTCCTTTCAGTTAGACCATTCGAGTTTTCTTTCAACCCTGAAATTTTTTTCTTGCATTATTTCTTTGATAATTTCTTACCATTCATTTTCTGTATGGGTGAACAAAATTGCGTACATAAATCTTGGTCTAAATGTCTAGTTATTTTCTTAGGATAAATTCTCAGAAGTAAAACTAATGGGTTAAAATTTATGCCTATTTTATAGCATTTCATAAATATTACCACATTTTTCTCTTGAATGGCTGCACCAGTTCATATTTCTAACTTAATAATAAGTATGAGAATATTTAGGTATTCAATGGATCTTCAAACACAGATGGTATTTTAAGGATGTATTTTACAGGACATACAAAAACTTTAAAAATCAAACCACTCATTTTCCTTAGTTCAATCTCACATTAAAATAATTATGTACAATTATTTTATACAGTATTATTCAGAATATTTTTAACTTCATGTCAAATTCTGTAAAAATAAGATGAAAGTCATGATGAATATGCTTCAGTTTAAATGTTGAATATGTTTTGAATTAGATTTTAGATGAATTAGACATAATCTTGTAGTCTTAGCAAGATCTGGCTACAACTAAATTTAGTATTTTGAATATGTCACTCAAGACCAAATAAATCAGTAAAACCAATAATTAGTCCTTGCTTACCAAAATTTGATAAGTGTGAAATAAGCTAAAGAAAATTAAAAGTTTTAGTTTTACTTATAATGACCTGAGGGAGAATGGCCAGTTGGATCTTGCTTCCCATCATACGAAGCGTTATTTTCTTCTGTCCTTTTCTGCACCCTTTACTCAGTAACTAAGATTTTTTTTTAAGTGACTGATGTTGAATGTTTATTTAATTGAAAGTCTTAATTTTTTTCTAGATAGGACCATTTGGTAAATATGTATAACATTATGGTAAATAACATTTCTAGAGACATAGCATGTCTTCATTTTTTATCTACTTATCCTTACAAAGTCACTGACAAAGAAGGATATTGTGAGACTTTTTAAAAGTATAAAAATGCTTGTAATCTGTAAGAGATTTATGAGCTGGGTAGCTTTGATCTCCTAGCTAAATACTCAAATTGTGTCCATCTGCTGACTTTTACAGTCTTGTATCGATACCAACAGGCTCTCTAACTTCTTAATAGGTTCAGCTGTTCATAGATAGTGGCAGGCGTTTGCAGGACAGGAGAAGAGAAAGACTGGGGTACCCTTTCCCAGGCTGTCCTCCCCCTGTTGCGAGTTGGCTGTGTTACTCCACAAAAGGACACAGCTTCCATCAAGGGGCCCTCTCCATCACTATAACTGGTACCTGCTTCCCTCTCCTGCCCTTTTGGGTCTAGGTGTGATGATTGTTCACATCTGATTTGTCATTCCTTGCTTTACCATTGCTTTATGGTTTTCTTAAGCTTACATTCATTTTTGTAAACAGTTTCTTTATTAAGCTCTCCTCAATTACCCTGGTAAATATGCCATTCACCTCTTGCTGGGATCCTGACTGATGTACTCTATCACGGTTTTCTGTTCAATAGATGTATTTTTCTTATTTACTTATAGAGCAAAAACTTGAAATAAAAATCAGTTTTTGCTGTAAAATGATGTTTTGAAACCCATTCAATAAGTTATTTTTCTATACTACAAAAAAAAAGAAAGAAAAGAAAGAATTTCATGTAAAGTAGATTCACCTAGTAGGAGGTTCTCCTGCAGAGGCTCCAAAAACAGGTAAATGAATAAGTTTCATGCTTCCTGGTAGAATTTCCCAATACACTGATTACTGCGTATGCAGAATTAGTCAGTATACCTGCCAAGAATGCAGAATCCATTTACACAGAATAGGAAGTATGTTTTTTGTTTGTTTGTTTTGTTTTTGTCTTTTTTGCGGTGCACGAGCCTCTCACTGTTGTGACCTCTCCCGTTGTGGAGCACAGGCTCCGAACACACAGGCTCAGCGGCCATGGCTCACGGGCGCAGCCGCTCCGCATCATGTGGGATCTTACCAGACTGGGGCATGAACCCGTGTCCCCTGCATCGGCAGGAGGACTCTCAACCACTGCGCCACCAGGGAAGCACAGGAAGTATGTTTTGAAACTAATGGATAGTGGTTGATTTTGATTGCTTCAGTTTCAATCAAGAATCAACGGGCTATCTTGGAATAGAAGTTGCATTAGCAGAAATGTCTATACCTAGGAAAAATAACATTTTTTCTTTTGATTATTATTATATTTGGTTTAGTTATTAAAGTTACTTTAGTTCAAGTTTCATCTGCTTTAATGACACATATATTCTTCATGGATTGTTTTCTCCATTATCTTTTTATTTTCCCTCAACAGTTTAATAAGAAAACATGCAAATATATAGAAAAATTTGAAGAATTTGTGGTGAATACCTCTAAAGCCACTACCTAAATTCTATTAATATTTTACTATACTTGTTTCATTACAAGTTTATCATCTTTCTATGCATGTATCCATTCCTCCATTCATTTATCCATCCTTCCTTCCTAATGATTTTGTTTTCTTCAAGGACTCTCTTTAACTTTTCTGCATTTTTTACATTCACTAGATATTTTCTAGCTACAGAAATTTATTATACTTGCAGAAGATTAAGATGATTAAGATGATTAATGATTAACAAAAGGCACCATAAAGTGAAATGATGCAAGTTAAATCTGGTTTTCTCATAAAAGTGTTTCCATAGGAAGTTATATCCCAAGGAATTAATGACTCATTTTATATAAAGGGATATGTGTATACAAAATAATCAAAAAATGTTATACTTGCTCTGCATTCAACATAATTCTAATAAGCAGAGCAACAATATTATGAATTCCACAACATTCAGCATTCAAATGGACGGTGAAGAGGGATGAGAATAAAGTGTCCCTCAGTGCCCTTGACAATGACCTTTTATTTAAGGATAAACATACAGGAAAATAATTATAGAGCTTTAAAAATTTCTGCTTGTTATTCTCAGTAAGACAGATGACCACTTCAGAAAGCAGTTTGGTAAAATCTAATAAAAACATATATACATGTGCCCTGCAATCCAGCAATTACATTACTAGGAATTTACTTATGATAAAATTCTTACCTATGTATGGAAGATATTTGTATGAGCATATTCATTGCAGTACAATTTGTCATAGCAAAATTAAAATCTGTCTCTCAGCAAAGTCAGGAATAAATAAAGTGCTTGATAATACAGCAAAATTCTATTTTTAAATTTAAAGAAAATGAACTAGTCCTATGTGCATCAAGTTAAATAAATATCAAAGAAAAGTCATGCTAAGTGTAAAAAAAAAGTTTGCAAAAGGTTATATATAGTGTGATACCCTTTATGCAAATGTTTAAAACAGATTAAAAACAAGAATTTGCAAATTTTTTGAAAAAATTAGACTAAATGCTAACATTAAGACATGAAATATTCTTTTTTCTTTCTTTAACTTTCTGTGATTTCATTTTTTCTCCATAATTAACTAAATTACTCTTCTTACTCTTATTGCTACTGTTATACTTTCTCCTATCATTACTATCTTTTTAACTTTCTTTTTTTATTTAATTGAAGTATAGTTGATTTACAGTATTGTGTTATTTTCAGTTGTATATCATAGTGATTCATTTATACACACACACACACATATATATATGCACACATATATTTCAGATTATTTTCCATTATAGGTTATTCCAAGATATTGAACATAGTTCCCTGTATTATGCAACAAATCCTTGATGCTTACCAATTCTATGCATATCATCACTACTATTTTTACGTGCACATCACATTTCAAGCTCAATATTTATGCTTTTGTAAAATTGCATCTGATTTTCAAGACAATCAGGTGGATTAGTCCCATTTTTCAGTCAGGAAGTTAAACATCATCACTCAAGGAAGAACACAGTAACATATCCAAGATTACATACCCAGTAAGTAACAGATCCAGGATGAAATACAGGTTTCTGATGATAAATTAGTATTTTTTTAACTTACTGTTTCTGCATGTCAGAGTGATATACACATGAAAATTCAATAAGCATTTTTGGCAGGTAGTAGTAAAAATAGTACCAGTGCCCAAATAATCAATGGTTATAGAACAATATGTTCTGGGTATGGTTCTCAGTACATCAGATATATTCATCACCTGGTCTTCACAACAACTCTGCAAAGAATCTACTTCTCATATCTGAACTTAATAGATGAGGAAAGAGGTGGAGAACATTTGAGAAAATTTTCAAAGTCCTATAGAACAAAGTGGCTGTGCTGGGATTTGAGCACAGATAGTCCTAGTCCACAGGCCATACACAAAACCACTATGTCATCCTGCCTCCCAAAAAACCTTTTTTTGTTAAACTCCTCCCAGTAGAAACAATAAGTGTAGAATGCCTTGAGGAGTCTTTTAAATTCTGATGTGATTTTAATGAAAAACAATCTCTATGGGCTTTTTTAAAAAATGTCTTTATTGGAGTAAAATTGCTTTACAATGTTGTGTTAGTTTCTGCTGTATAACAAAGTGAATCAGCTATATGTATACATATATCCCCATATAACCTCCCTCTTGTGCCTTCCTCCCACCCTCCATATCCCACCTCTCTAGGTGGTCACAAAGCATGGAGCTGATCTCCCTGTGCTATGCGGCTGTTTCCCACTAGCAATCTATTTTACATTTGGTAGTTTATATATGTCCATGCCACTCTCTCACTTCTTCCCAGCTTACCCTTCCCATTCCCAATGTCCTCAAGTCCATACTCTATGTCTGCATATTTATTGCTGTCCTACAGCTAGGTTCTTCAGAACTTTTTTTTTTAGATTCCATACATATGTGTTAGCATACGATATTTGTTTTTGTCTTTCTGACTTACTTCACACTGTATGACACACACTAGGTCCATCCACCTCACTACAAATAACTCAATTTCGTTTCTTTTTATGGCTGAGTAATATTCCACTGTATATGTGTACCACATCTTCCTTATCCATTCAACTGTCGATGGACACTTAGGGTGCTTCCATGTCCTGGCTGTTGTAAATAGTGCTGCAATGAATATTGTGGTACATGACTATTTTTGAATTACGGTTTTCTCAGGGTATATGCCAATAGTGGGATTACTGGGTAATATAATAGTTTTATTTTTAGTTTTTAAGGAATCTCCATGCTGTTCTCCATAGTGGCTGTATCAATTTACATTCCCACTAACAGTGCAAGAGGGTTCCCTTTTCTCCACACCCTCTCCAGCATTTACTGCTTGTAGATTTTTTGATGATGGCCATTCTGATTGGTGTGAAGTGATGCCTCACTGTAGTTTTGATTTGCTTTCTCTAATGATTAGTGATGTTGCGCATCTTTTCATATGTTTGTTGGCAATCTGTATATCTTCTTTGGAGAGATGTCTGTTTAAGTCTTCTGCCCATTTTTGGATAGGGTTATTTGTTTATTTGATATTGAGCTGCATGAGCTGCTTGTAAATTTTGGAGATTAATCCTTTGTCAGTTGCTTCATTTGCAAATATTTTCTCCCATTTTGAGGACTGTCTTTTTGTCTTGTTTATGGTTTCTTTGCTGTGCAAATGCTTTTAAGTTTCATTAAGTCCCACTTGTTTATTTTTGTTTTTATTTCCATTGCTCTAGGAGGTGGGTCACAAGGATCTTGCTGTGATTTATGTCATAGAGTGTTCTGCCTATGTTTTCCTCTAAGAGTTTTATACTGTCTGGACTTACATTTAGGTCTTTAATCCTTTTCGAGTTTATTTTTGTGTATGGCGTTAAGGATTGTTCTAGTTTCATTCTGTTACATGAAACTGTCGAGTTTTTGCAGCACCACTTATTGAAGAGGCTGTCTTTTCTCCATTGTACATTCTTGCCTCCTTTATCAAAGAGAGGTTGACCATATCTGTGTGGGTTTATCTCTGGGCTTTCTATCCTGTTCCATTGATCTATATTTCTATTTTTGTGACAGTACCATACTGTCTTGATTAATGTAGCTTTGTAGTATAGTCTGAAGTCAGGGAGCCTGATTTCTCCAGCTCTGTTTTTCTTTCTCAAGATTGCTTTAGCTATTTGGGGTCTTTTGTTTTTCCATAAAAATTGTTCAATTTTTTGTTCTACTTCTGTGAAAAATGCCATTGGTAGTTTGATAGAGATCACATTGAATCTGTAGATTGCTTTTGGTAGTATAGGCATTTTCACAATGTTGATTCTTCCAATCCAAGAACATGGTATATCTCTCCATCTGTTTGTATCACTTTTAATTCTTTCATCAGTGTCTTACAGTTTTTTGCATACAGATCTTTTGTCTCCTTAGGTAGGTTTATTCCTAGGAATTTTATACTTTTTGTTGCAGTGGTAAATGGCAGTGTTCCCTTAATTTCTCTTTCAGATTTTTCATCATTCGTGTATAGGAATGCAAGATATTTTTGTGCATTAATTTTGTATCCTGCTACTCTACCAAATTCATTGATTACCTCTAGTAGTTTTCTGGTAACATCTCTAGGATTCTCTACGCATAGTATCATGTCATTTGCAAACAATGACAGTTTTACTTCTTCTTTTCCGATTTGGATTCCTTTTATTTCTTTTTCTTTTCCTTTTTTTTTTTTGAAGCATAAGTGACTTTAATCAAGGGGTGAAGTCCTCAATCAGGGGACCTCACTCGACCTGTGGTGGTGGGGTCTCAGCCTACCTACCCACCGCAGCCTCTGAGGCTCCTCAGGAAGGAGGGAGCAATTGAACAGCAAGTTCCAGCAGAGGTCTTTTTCATCTCTGATTGCTGTTGCTAAATCTTCCAAAACTGTGTTGAATAACAGTGGTGAGAGTGGGTAACCTTGTCTTGTTCCTGATCTTAGAGGTAATGGTTTCAATTTTCCACCATTGAGAATGATATTGGCTGTGGGCGTGTCATATATGGCCTTTATTAGGTTGAGGTAGGTTCTCTGTATGCCTACTTTCTAGAGAGTTTTTATCATAAATGGTGTTGAATTTTGTCAAAAGATCTTTCTGCATCTATTGAGATTATCATATGGTTTTATCCTTCAGTTTGTTAATATGGTATATCACATTGATTCATCTGCATATACAGAAGAATCCTTGCATTCCTGAGATAAACCCCACTTGATCATGGTGTATGATCCTTTTAATGTGCTGTTGGATTCTGTTTGCTAGTAGTTTGTTGAGGACTTTTGCATCTATGTTCATCAGAGATATTTGCCTGTAGTTTCCTTTTTTTATGACATCTTTGTCTGGTTTTGGTATCAGGGTAATTGTGCCCTCAAGGATAGGTTTGGGAGTGTTCCTCCCTCTGCTATATTTTGGAAGAGCTTGAGAACGAAAGGTGTTAGCTCTTCTCTAAATGTTTGATAGAATTCGCCTGTGAAGCGATCTTGTTCTGAGCTTTTGTTTGTTGGAAGATTTTTAATCACAGTTTCAATTTCAGTACTTGTGATTGGTCTGTTTATATTTTCTATTTCTTCCTGGTTCAGTCTTGGCAGGTTGTGCATTTCTAAGAATTTTTCCATTTCTTCCAGGTTGTCCATTTGATTGGCATAGATTCATTTGTAGTAATCTCTCATAATCCTTTGTATTTCTGCAGTGTCAGTTGTTATCTCTCCTTTGTCATTTCTAATTCTGTTGATTTGAATATTCCCCTTTTTTTCTTGATGAGTCTGGCTAATGGTTTATCAATTTTGTTTATCTTTTCAAAGAACCAGCTTTTAGTTTTATTGATCTTTGCTATGGTTTTCTTCATTTCTTTTTCATTTATTTCTGATCTGATCTTTATGAGTTATTTCCTTCTGCTAACTTTGGGGTTTTCTTGTTCTTCTTTATCTAATTGCTTTAGGTGTAAGGTTACTTTGTTTTTTGAAACTTTTCTTGTTTCTTGAGGTACGATTTTATTGCTATAAAATTCCCTCTTGAACTGCTTTTGCTGAATGCCACAGGTTTTGGGTCATTGTGTTTTCTTTGTCATTTGTTTCTAGTTATTTTTTGATTTCCTCTTTGATTTCTTCAATGATCTCTTGGATATTTAATAGTATATTGTTTAGCCTCTATGTGTTTGTATTTTTTACAGGTTTTCCTGTAATTGATATCTAGTCTCATAGCATTGTGGTCAGAAAAGATACTTGACATGATTTCAGCTTTATTAAATTTACCAAGGTTTGAATTGTGATCCAAGATATGGTCTATCCAAGTGTTCCATGAGCACTTGAGAAGAAAGTGTATTTTGATGTTTTGAGATGGAATTTCCTATAAATATCAATTAAGTCTATCTTGTCCAATGTATCATTCAAAGCTTGTGTTTCCTTATTTATTTTCATTTTGGTTGATTTGTCCATTGGTGAACGTGGGGTGTTAAAGTCTCCTACTATGATTGTGTTACTGTCGATTTCCCCTTTTATGGCTGTTAGCATTTGCCTTATTTATTGAGGTGCTCCTATGTTGGCTGCATAAATATTTACCATTGTTATATCCTCTTCTTGGATTGATCACTTAATCATTATGTAGTGTCCTTTGTCTCTTGTAATAGTCTTTATTTTAAAGTCTATTTTGTCTCATATGAGAATTGCTACTCCAACTTTCTTTTGATTTCCATTTGCATGGAATATCTTTTTCTATCCTCTCACATTCATTCTGTATGTGTCCTTAGGTCTGAAGTGGGTCTCTTATAGACAGTATATATACAGGTCTTGTTTTTGTATCCATTCAGCCAGTCTATTTATTTTGGTTGTAGCATTTAATCCATTTACATTTAAGGTAGTTATCAATATGTATGTCCGTATTAACAGTTTCTCAATTGTTTTGGGTTTGTTTTTGTAGGTCTTCTCTTGTGTTTACTGACTAGAAAAGTTCCTTTAGCATTTGTTGTAAATCTGGTTTAGTGATGCTGAATTCTTTTAACTTTTGTCTATCTGTAAAGGTTTTAATTTCTCCATCGAATCTGAAAGAGATCCTTGCTGGGTAGAATAATCTTGGTTGTAGGTTCTTCCCTTTCATCACTTTAAATATGTTCTGCCACTCCCTTCTGGCTTGCAGAGTTTCTGCTGAAATGTCAGCTGTTAATGTTATGGGGATTCCCTTGTATGTTATTTGTTGCTTTACCCTTGCTGCTTTTAATATTTTTTTCCTTGTATTTAGTTTTTGATATTTCGATTAATATGTGTCTCAGAGTGATTCTCTTTGCGTTTATCCAGTATAGTACTCTCTGTGCTTCCTGGACTTGACTATTTTCTTTCCCATGGTAGGGAAGTTTTTGACTATAATCTCATCAAATGCTTTCTCATACCCTTTCTTTTTCTCTTCTTCTTCTGGGACCCCTAAATTCAAATGTTAGTGCATTTAATGTTGTCCCAGAGGTCTCTGAGACTGTCCTCATTTCTTGTCACTCTTTTTTCTTTATTCTGCTCCCTGGCTGTTATTTCCACCATTTTATCTTCCAGCTGACTTATCTGTTCTTCTGCCTCAGTTATTCTGCTATTGATTCCTTCTAGAGTATTTTTGATTTCAGTAATTGTGTTGTTCATCACAGTTTCTTTGCTCTTTAGTTGTTCTAGATCCTTGTTAAATGTTTCTTGTATATTCTCCATTCTGTTTCTGAGATTTTGGATCATCTTTATTATCATTACTCTGACTTCTTTTTCAGGTAGGTTGCCTATTTCACCTTCATTTATTTGGTCTTGTAGGTTTTTACCTTGCTTCTTCATCTGTAGTATATATTTTTATATTTTTGTCATTTCTTTTCTTTTTGTTTTTCTTTTTTTTTTTTTTTTTTTGATGGGTGGTGCTGTATTCCTGTCTTACTTGTTGTTTGGCCTGAGACACCCAGCACAAGAGTTTGCAGGCAGCTGGATAAAGCTGGGTCTTTGTGCTGAGATGAGGAATTCTGGGAGGCCTCACTCTGATTAATATTCCCTGGAGTCTTAAGTTCTCTGTTAGTCCAGTGGTTTGGACTCAGAGCTCCCACCACAGGAGCTCAGGACTGACCTCTGGCCTGGGCACCAAGATCCCACAAGTTTCATTGCATGGTTAATAAAAAGAAAGAACTAAAGAAAGAAAGAAAGAAAGAAAGAAGGAAAGAAAGAAGGAAAGAAAGAAAAAAGGAGCAGTACAATATCAAAGAATAAAAAACAAAATAAAATTAGAAAGATAAAAAATATATTAGGAAAAATAAAACTATAATTGAAACAACTGCAACAAGGTAAAGTAAAACTACAACAGAAAAAAGAAAAAAGAAAGGTGTGGGTGGGGGACAAGCCAAACGGAGAGAACAATAACAAAGTATAAAGAATAAAATAAAATTAGAAAACTAAAAGATCTGTTAGCAAAAATAAAAATATAAAAGAATCACCAACAATGAATCAACAAGGTAAAACAGAACCCCAATCTAAAAGAGGAAAAAAAAAAAAGCCTTGGCTATGGGGACAGAGTTTAGGTGGGGGTGAAACTTAAGCAGGGGCGGAGTTTAGGATGGGGCTGGATCCAGGCAGGTTGGGGGTTGAGGTTTGTGCGTGGGGCAGGGCCTAGACTCAGGACCGACATAGTCGGAAAAGGCCCTGAGGGCGGGGCCTAGGCAGGGTGACGTTCAAGCATGGGGTGGGGCCTCTGCTTAGGACCTGCATGGAAGGAGAGAGGCACCATGTGGAAAGGAGAACCTCCAGAGTGTGGAGTTCTGGAGTTTGGAGGTTGGGCCCTGAGTGTGGGTGTGTTGGAGGGGGTCTCACAGGGGGTATCCAAATGTAGAGGTAGGGCCCTGGGTGGGGGTGTAGGGGTGGGGCTTGGGTTCTGCTCCCCAGAAAGGAGGCTCCAAGGGCAGAGGATTAGTCCCAGGAGCCCAAAAGGCTCCCTGCTACCTAAGTGCACAGGGAAAGCACTGGCTTTCCACTCCTTCACGCCTGTCCCGCACCGTCTCCCCTAGGGTCTCTCCCATGGCCAATGGACCCCTAACCATGGGTGGGTCTCGCTGGGTGTAGGAACTCTCCCCCTCCCCCAGCCACCCCTCAGAGGTGCCGTCCTGGTGGTCTGGCCTTTACTTTTGCTCCACCTTCCATCCCTCCCACTCCCTCAGGACCTGCGTGGCTGGAGGGGGCCTCAGTAGTCAGGGGATCAGGTCTGGGATCTCAGCAGTTTCCTGGGGGCCCCAGTGGGCAGGGGAAACCTGGCCATGCTCTCTTTTGATGCTCTGCCCTCCCAATAGTTTCCCAATTTCCCCCTTTGGGCGTGGGATCCCTTCCCCTCCCCCAGCTGCCCTCAGGGGCACCAGTCCCGTCCCGCCTCCACTTGTCCTCCCCCTTCACTCCCTCCCACGCCCCACGTCCTACCCAGTTGCGGGGGTTCTTCCTGTCCCCTTAGGTGCTTGTGGTCCCCCACTGGTGCCTGGTAGGTGCCCTAGTTGTGAGTAGATGCGAATTCCACATCCTCCTAGTCTGCCATCTTGACTCCGTCCCCTCCACTTTCCATCTCACTTAATCCTCATCCAGTAATGAGAGGGGCTCATTAGCCTGTCATGTACTGTTAAGAAAAATAGACTCAGAAAAATTAACTAATTTTCACAAGACCACAAAGATAATAAGAGGCAGAGAAGAATTTCAACCTAGTTTTGTCTATTTCTAAATTCTTTGGTCTTGTCCCTTCTCCATGTGGGTAAACAAATAATGTCATTAGTCATGATCACCATTAATATTTTTTCACCACTAACAATGTACCAGGTTTTATAATAAGTGCTGTATAGGCACTGTCTCTAACAAACCTCACATAGAAACTATCACTGTTGTTTTTTATAAAATGAGAGGATGTCCGGGGAAATAAGGTTGGTTTCTCAAATCCCTGCAGATGAAGAGGGAAAGAATGGGAACCTGCATTTCTATTGTGATGACCAATGTTACACTTCATGGAAAACAGAAGCAGGATTAGAGGCAGCTGCTTGCTTTAAGTATTATGGCTTATTTTCCCACAGCATTAGTTTTACACTTATATTTTTGCTGACTATAATGTATAATATGTTTTAAAATGTTATCATTTTGTACCAAACATTTATTTCTCAAATCGTTTGAATTATAATAAAAAGTACTTGATGTCCTGCTATTATGAAAATAGCCCCATGAAAGAAAAAACTACAGATGCATTTACAGCACCAGTGACCTTATCGTTTTCATCATTACTATGCTTTTAAAATCATCTCTTTTATAATTTCATGTTCTCTTTTCTCTTTGAAGTCATAAGTGGCTGAAATAATCTATATGAAACACTATGCACAATGTTACTTTAGGATGGTGGTTTAATTTGTACATGAGAATGGAAGTTGTATATGTGAAAAAGATTAACTTTTTGGAGACATTAATTTCCTTTCATTAAACTGTTTAATTCATTAGAATAATAATGTATAAAGACAAATACTTCAGAAAGTTGTATAAATTAATATTTAATTGTCACCATTCATAAAAATGTTTTACCATCCTATCCCTTACCAAGTCACTTTGCAGAAAATAGGCAAAATTAATAGAAACCATCTTCTCTTTCCTTTTATCCTTGAGTTCAAGAATCTAGCATGTCTTTCTCATGACTATTTCCAGAAACTTAATGTAATTTCCCATTCTGTAGAAAGCAATCTTTTAGCTCAGAGAAACATTCTTTAGTCACTAGTATAGTTATTGTATATTTCCCATCAGTTTCCTTTTCTTCTTCTGAAATTGTTGTTATTTGGGTACTAAATTTCTGAAATCTATTCTCCAGATCTCACATCTCTTCAAATTTTCTCTCTTTTCATATTTTTGGTCTGTACTTTGAGATAATATTCTTGCAGTCACTCTTCCAGGCTGCTAATCATAGTCTTAACAACAATCATCCCATACTTCACCTCATCTACTGAATTTTGTACTTCAAACATTTAGTTTTTATTTTAGAAAGTCTTGTTTTGTACCTAACTGGAATAGTCATAGCTGTTCCTTACCATGTTATTATTATATACTGGTGTTGTCTGAGTCCTCATCTGTCCCTTCCAGAGGTTCTCCTCTATTTCAGTTTCCTTTGCTGGATGTTTGGGTCGCTCAGAGTGGGATTATTTTTCCTTGTCATCTCTTTAGGAATCAGCTTTGGTTGTTGAAGCACCCTAAGTGGAGGAACTCTCAGAAGGGAGTTGAATCACCATCTACTTTTGTCGGCTAAAGGTATGCCAATAGGCAGATAGCAGGAAAAATCCTACCAGTGACCTAATAGTCTCATACTCTCCTAGCCTCAGAGGTATCAGTTCAGCTTTTCAGCTCTGCCTTCTCTTTTGAAGGCTAAGGAGACCAGCCCATTCAGACACTTGTGGGTCCATGGTGTGCACACACACACATGTACACATGGGTTCAGCATTGCCCCCTCTAATTTCCCAGGGGTCCACAGATTTCTGTAAGCCATGTTCTTTCCAATATCCTCCATAATCTTTTCTTAAAAGATCTCTTACCATGGTATCACCAGGCCCATGGAAGGAAAGCCCTTCACAGGTCTCTTCCTAAGGATTCCTCAATCCCCAGAGCTAAAGACTCTCTTATACCCAGCAATCTACTATCTCCTAAAGTCATTTGGACAAGTGAGCCAGAGTATTCTTGTGAAAAGAAAGAATAATGAGTTCTCAGGATATTTCCAGAATCCCTGTATTTTATCTAAGTTCTTTCCTTACCATTTGCACTAAAATTTGTCAATAGAATGGATGAAAATGATATCTAATTCTTGCTAGCAAATTTTTCAATACTGGAGTAATCGTCAGTTCAACACATATAATTTTATCCTGTGTTCATTCTATAAATGACCTTCCCCTTCCTATTTTTTTCTTCTGTTTATGAAGCCAAAGAAAAATGCAATAGAATATATAATTAAATTCTAAGTGGTCTCAGTGATGTAGGAAATTATCTTAAGATTTCTCAGTCTTCCTTGGAAGAAGCAGATGAAGCTCTAACCTTGGTTGAGACCATGTGTAGCTTCTAAGTTCTTCCTAGAAATGAGAAAAAGTCAGAGAGTGCTATTACCTCTCATGGGTCAGTGTCAACAGTAACACTTTTTTAAAAATACTTTTAGGGGGCTTCCCTGGTGGCGCAGTTGTTGAGAGTCTGCTTGCCGATGCAGGGGACACAGGTTCGTGTCCCGGTCCGGGAAGATCCCACATGCTGTGGAGCAGCTAGTCCCGTGAGCCATGGTTGCTGAGCCTGCGCATCTGGAGCCTGTGCTCCTCAACGGGAGAGGCCACAGCAGTGAGAGACCCGCGTACTGCAAAAAAATAAAAAGGTAAAAAATAAACTAAGAATTAAAAAAAAAAGTTTTTAATAAAAAAAATTATTAAGAATTTCATGACAGCACATTTGAGTACTAAACAAAGTGCAAGGCTCTTCTGAGTCAGAGCCCTGTGCAACCGTTGAAGTCAAACACCCATGAAACCAACCCTAGTGATGGTAATGACTGTTCTAACATTGCTCTGGCTTTTAAATGTGGCTTTATGTATCATTAACCCTGTAACCTATGGCAAGTCACTTAGCTTATCTACCTTTAATTCCTCAACTGTAAAATATAAAGGTCAAGCAAACATATATTAAGTGTCTATTTTGTTCAGTGACTATACTAGTCATTGTTGCTATATTGTTATGAACACTAAAAACCCAACAATTACCCTCGCAAAGCTTATATGTTATCTGAGGCAACTGAGAGTAAATAACTAATTTTAAAATTAGTGATTCGATTACAATACGATGAGAGCTACAATGGGGAAGTACTATGAACTGTGATACATGTTTTTTTTCTTTTTTTATAAATTTATTTGTTTTTATATTTGGCTGTGTTGGATCTTCGTTGCTGTGCATGGGCTTTCTCTAGCTCCAGTGAGCAGGGGCTACTCTTCCTTGTGGTGTGTGGGCTTCTCATTGTTGTGGCTTTTGTTGTTGTGGAGCATGGGCTCTAGGTGTGCGGGCTTCAGTAGCTGTGGCACATGGGCTCAGAAGTTGTGGCTGGCAGGATCTAGAGCGCAGGCTCAGTAGTTGTGGAACGCAGACTTAGTTGCTCTGGAGCATGTGGAATCTTCCTGGACCAGGGCCTGAACCTATGTCCCCTGCATTGGCAGGCAGATTCCCAACCACTGTGCCACCAGGGAAGCCTGAACTGTGATACATGTTTACAAATGGCTTAAGGCAGTTTTACCCTGGTTTCAGCATTTGTCACTTTCAAATCTTTTATTAATAGCATTACCTCAACTAATAGAACAATTATTTTGTGCCAGGCATATAATACCTATGCTATATTAACTCAGTTAATACAATTATTAAACGAAGTAGGTACTCTTAATAGTCTTATTTTGCAAATGAGGAAATGAGGCACAGAGTTTTAAGTAACTTTTCAAAGATCTTATATTTAATTAATGGTGGATCTGCTTTCAATTCCAAGTTGAGTGTTATGGCCAGAAACTGGAGTGTTTATGCTGGTATCCTACCTCTCAGAACATAAAAATGATCACCTGGCAAACAATAAAATGAGGCAGCTCTCATAAATCCTAGAGAATGAATCAGAAGAGCTAGATGTTCTTTCTGGTTCTCCATGGGCTGCTTTGTGACAGTCTCCTAATATCTTTATCCTTGCATTTCCTCATTTCTAAGGGAAGGGGTCAGCTTCCCAAGGATTGATATAGGTCAAAAAATGTACATCAAAAATGTTCCGTATCTCACAGCACTTGCAAGGGGAGATAAGGACATTATTGAAAACATAAACAGTCATTTAATATAATCTACCCACTTCTACTACCTATCAGCTATCTATCTATCTACTTATCTACTATATATAGTTACATAAGTGATACTTTAATGTTACCTAAATCAGCTTTTTTCCAATATATAATTAGCAGTTAGTTAAGAATACCCAATGAACAGTTAAACTAATGCCAGTAGTTGCTTTGAATGTATTTCTCTTTTTTAACCTCTACTTTTTCCTTCTTAACTTAAAATATTATTTCATAGTTTATTTATATGAAAAGTCCACTTTTTAATAGTTTTAACATTAAACATCTTTCTCTGATTTAAATTGTACCTGTTTTAATATTTTTTAAAACACCTTTCAGTTTTGTCTTAAAATGCATTCAATCTTTGAATTCCATGTCTTGCATATTTGAAATTTTATACAATATTAAATAATGAAATAATTGTTCACTCTTTAAAAATACTATTCTTGGTCTGCTCCCCTTTAGGATTGTCCAGTGCTACAAACAAAAATTCATTTCCCATCAGTGTTCACAGACAGGGTGTTATGTCCACTAGACAACAAATGTACTTTAAAATTTGAATGTTAATTCTTTTTCCATGTAATTGCTGTTTGCTTTTGACATTAGCTTGTGACAGTGAAAGCCTTTTCCTTTGTTTATTAAGTCCTTTCCCATCTCTGTCCAATGGTTTATGTTACACTTCGGCTGAAAAATATATTGCACGCTCTTTACCAATTTATAATACTGTACTCCAGTGACAGATGTGCAGTTCAGTGAGAACATTATAAACATCACATGCCAGGGAGAATAATTTCCTTTTTTCCCCTAGTATTCACTATCTTTTATAAGATAGAGTCAAGAAAACAAAAACCCAAATCAGGAAATTTGCATCTCTTTTAATAAAAAAAATTTCCATCTCTTGTATCTTCTTTGGCATCAGAAGATAGAAAAAAAAATTGTTTCCTGTGTGCCTGACCTGCTACCTATGTCTTTTATGAGACAATTTTCAATGTGAAATTGAGATGGGAAAGCAGTTGGAAACATGAGCCTCCTGTTTGTGTTTTCTATGCCTCTGCTGTTAGATTGGTTTTTGAATAGTTTTTATAGCCAATTTAGCAGTTTCTTATGTAGATGGCATTTTTTATTTTCAGTTTGTTTTATGATTAAGCTATCCTCAGTGTCCATAATGTTCTTCTGCAAGAAAATAGCCTGCTTGTTCTAAGAGTGGTGCTAATGGACAGTTGTAGGAAATATAAGCAAAGAAAAGTGGATAGACGAAATTAAATTAGGTGTAAACTGGGGCTTTTTCATATTTTTAGCACTTATGACTTTCTTGTATACTTTTCTTTCTGCAAATACAGCATCAACTGATCTCTAGGGTGGTTATTTTCCCAACTGCAAATCAATTTCATTTGAAATAACAAAAATATACATTACTACATAACACACACCAGGCAGGAAAGAAAAAATAAATAAAAAGACCAGTGTATACTGAAACAGCTAGTCACAGTACAAGCCACGTGAGAATCTGTGGAAACTATAAATGGCGATCTTTAGAAATGTTGTCACATAATCTCTAATCATTTATATTTGCCTCAAAGAATTGAGGACTTTTGAGAATCACTTAGATCAAGCACAACGTCTGCCCAGCTTCAGCAAGACACACCAGGCTAGCGTGTCAGAAATCACACACAATATTAGAAATCGCACACTTAATTAGAAATCACACATAATAGTGAATTATTGCCATGTAGCTGGTGGGGCTTCTGTGTGTGTGTGTGTGTGTTTGCTTTATTGTTCCACAAAATATCTAAATACTCTTTTCATTTAATTGGAATGTAATATATACAAATTCTGCTGCTATCATTCAGGTAGGGCAGCAAATTCATATATAAACTGACATGTACTGGGGGCGAGAAAGTATTCAAGAATCCACAGATTGTTAGAAGGGATCATATGCTAGGAAAGCAGCAGCATGCCAAGTCAATACAGTACCCATAAGTGTGTGCAAGCTAGGTACGTTTTGAAGGGTTAGACATATAAATGATGACAAAGGGTCACTTATTTCCTCAAGGCAACCTTCCATGCATGCTCAGAATAGGGCTTGCTCTTCTCAGAAGGAAAATGTCAGGATCCATGGCATTTCTCAGTGTGTGTAAAGGACTAAAAGTATCTTTGGAAAGTTAAATGAGAAAAAAACAGCGGGATGTGAAGCCACTTAACAGGAGGTCTCACTAGTTGACACATGTGCTCTCAGTTCTTGGTAATAGAGTCATGAGGGGTGACTGAGTGAGAAGGGTCAGTGACAAGGCCACCAATCCTGTGATGAATTAATCAACTTAGTGTGGGGATTTCCCCAGGCAGGAGGTCCTATACCTCACCTCACCAGCAGCCCCAGTGGGAGGGTAGACTTGGAACATCTTCGGTTTGTGGGATCTCAGCATGTGCCAGAGTGGGCGAATGCAGAAAGGAAACAAGAAAATAAAAAGCTTTTTGCCTTGAGGAGGACAAAGCAAGCATCTTCTCAGAAGTATAGAACACAAATGAGAAAATGCCAAAACAAAACCTGAAAATAAAATAGTGATAGCAATGGTCTCAACATTAGATGGAGAAGAACTGGAACTACAGCTGAAACTACCAAAAAGAAAAATCACTCCAGAAAAATCTTTTAGTCTGTAAGATGAGACTTATTACCAGCACCCCTCTTACTATTACTAGTTTCGTAGCAATACATCTGGAAGGCAACCAGTCCATCTAGAACCAGCAAGGAGTCCAGAGACAATGTGAACTCGGAAAATAGCAACAACTGGTATGAAACTAAACTGGGCTAGAAAAGGGTACCATTTCCCATGTGGTGAGAGGATAAGAATTTGGGAATGTTTACATCAGATCTTAACTAATTAAACAGTTAATTCCTTATTTCTCCTTTATATTTTTCTTCCAGTTTCATTGAGATATAAATGACATACAGCACTTCATAAGTTTAAGATGTACAGTGTAATGATTTGACTTACATAAGCATGAAATGATTATCACAATAGGTTGCATGAACATCCATCATCTCATACAGATACAAGATTAAATAAACAGAAAAGGGTTTCTTCTTGTGATGAGAATTCTTAGGATTTACTCTCTTATACACTGTCATATATAACACAAGGCAGTGTCAATTCCATTCATCATACTGTACATTTCATCCTTAGTATTTACTTATCTTATAAATTGAAGATTCTATCTTTTGACTGCCTTCATCCAATTCTCCCCTGCCCCCAACACTCACATTTGGTAACCACAAATCTGATCTCTTTTACTATGAGCTTGTTTGGTTTTGAAGTATAATTGACCTATAGCACTACATTAGTTTTTGTTACACAACAAGTGATTCAATATTTCTATGCATTTTGAACTGATCACCACAATAAGTCTAGTTTCCATATGTCACCAAAGAAGATATCACATAGTTATTGACAGTATTCCCCACACTGTGCATTTTATACCCATGACTCATTTATTTTGCACCTGGAAGTTTGTACCTCTTAGTCTCCCTCACCTATTTCTCTCATTCCTACACCTCCCTCCCTTCTGGCAACCACCTGTTTGTTCTCTGTATCTATGGCTCTGTTACTGTTTTGTTATGTTTGTTTCTTTGTTTTGTTTTTTAGATTCCACATATAAGTGAAATCATACAGTATTTGTCTTTTTCGGTCTGAATGATTTCATTTAGCATAATACCATCTAGGTCCATCCAAGTTGTCACAAATGGCAAGATTTCCTTCTTTTTTTATGACTAATATTCATTATATGTATGTACCATATCATCTTTGTCCATTCATTTATTGGTGGGCACTTAAGTTCCTTCCATATCTTGGCTATTGTAAATAATGCTGTAATGAACATAAGGGTGCATATATCATTTCTAATTACTGTTTTCATTTTCTTCAGATAAATATCCCAGAGTGGAATTGCTGGATCATACGCTAGTTCTATTTTTAATTTTTTGAGAAATCTCCATACCATTTTCCATAGTGGCTGCACCAATTTACATTCCCACCAACAGTGCAGGAGGATTCCCCTTTCTCCTCATCCTTGCAAACACTTATCATTTATCGTCTTTTTTATAATAAAAAGGTAGATGTAACATCAAATAAAAAGACATCTATCAGATGTCTTTCTGGCAGATATGATGTGAAGTCTCATTGTGGTTTTAATTTGTGTTTCCCTGATAATTAGTGAAGTTGAGCATCTTTTCATGTGCCTGTTAGCCATCTGTATGTCTTCTCTGGAGAAAAGTGTTTTCAGATCCTTTGTCCATTTTTTAATGGGATTGTTTACTTTTTTGGTATTGAGTTGTATGAGTTCTTGGTATCTTTTGAATATTAGACCCTTATTTGATATATCATTTTCAAATATTTTCTCCCATTCAGTGGGTGGCCTTTTCATTTTATCAATAGTTTCCTTCACTGTGCAAAAGCTTTTTAGTTTGATATAGTCCCATTTGTTTATTTTTGCTTTTGTTTCCCTTGCCTAAAGAGACATATCCAAAAAAAATATTTCTAAGACCAGTGTCAAGAGAGTACTGCCTATATTTTCTTCTAGGTGTTTTATGATTTCAGGACTTACATTTAAGTGTTTAATGTATTTTGAGTTTATCTTTGTATATAGTGTGAGAAAAGAATCCAGTATGATTATTTTGCACATAGTTTTCCAATATCCCCAACACCATTTATTGAAGAGGCTTATTCCCCATTGTATATTCTTGTCTCTTTTGTTACAGATTAATTGTCCATATATGTGTGGGTTCATTTCTGGGCTCTCTCTTCTGTTTCATTGATCTATGCATCTGTTTTTCTGTGCTGGTACCATACTGTTTTGGTGACTATAGCTTTGTAGTATAGTCTGAATCAGGGATTGTGATACCTCCAGCTTTGTTCTCCTTTCTCAAGATTTTTTTAGATATTCAGTGTCTTTTGTTGTTCCATATAACTTTCAGAATTTCTTATTTTAGTTCTCTGAGAAATGTTATTGGTATTTTGATAAGTATCACACCAAATCTGTAGATTGCCTTGGTTAGTATGCTAACCAATTTAATTCTTCCCATCCAAGAACACCATATATATCTCCATCTGTTTGTGCCATTCTTAATTTCTTTCATCAGTGTCTTAGAATTTTCTGAGTACAGGTTTTATTCCTAGGTATTTTATTCTTTTGATGCAATTATCAATGTGATTTTTCCCTTAATTTTCTCTTTCTGATATTTCATTTTTAGTTTATAGAAATGCAACAAATTTCTGTATATTCATTCTGTATCCTGCATTTTTACCTAATTCATTGATGAGTTATAATAGTTTTTTGGTGGTGCTTTTAAGATTTTCTCTGTATAGTATCATGTCATCTGCAAAGAGTGACTGTTTTACTACTTCCTTTTCAATTTGGATTAAATTTATTTATTTTCTCTGTCTGATTGCTTTTTCTGAGACTTATAATACTATGTTGAATTAAAGTGGCAAGAGTGGGCATCCCTGTCTTGTTTCTGATCTTACAGAAAATGCTTTCAGCTTTTCACTATTGACTTAGCTGTCATATATGGTCTTTATTATGTTGAGGTGTGTTCCCTTACATTGTTAAGAGTTTTCATCATAACTAAATGCTGAATTTTTTCAAATTCTTTTCTGTATCTTCTGAAGTAATCATATGTTTTTTATTCTTCAATATGTTAATGTGGTGTATCACATTGATTGGTTTGTGAATATTGAAACATCTTTGCATCCCTGGGATAAATATCATTACATCCAGGTGTATGATCCTTTTAATGTAGTGTTGAATTCAGTTTTCTTGCATTTCATTGAGGATTTTTGCATTTATGTTCATCAGTGTTATGGGCCTGTAATTTTCTGTTTTGTGATATCTTTGGTTTTGGTATCAGAGTGATGTTGGCCTTGTAGAATGAGTTTAGAAGTGTTTGAGAAGGTTAGGTGTTGACTCTTCTAAATGTTTGGTAGAATTCATCTGTGACATCATCTGATTCTGAACTTTTGTTTACTGGGAGGTTTTTTTTTTTAAATTATTGATTCAATTTCATTACTGATAATTGGTCTATTTTTATTTTCTGTTTGTTCCTGGTTCAGTCTTGGGAGATTGTACATTTCTAGGAATTTGTCCATTTCTTCTCCATTGTCCAGTATATTGGCATATAATTGTACCCAGGAATCTCTTATGATTTTTCTGTGGTGCCACTTGTAACTTCTCTTTTTCCTTTCTGATTGTATTGATTTGGGCCCTCTCTCTCTCTCTCTCTCTCTCTCTCTCTCTCTCTCTCTCTCTCTCTCCCTCTCTCTCTCTGTTGTTCTTTTTTTTTTTTTTTTTTGATGAGTCTGGCTAAAGGTTTATCAATTTTGTTTATCTTTTCAAAGAACCAGATCTAAGTTTCATTGATCTTTTCCAATCTTTTATCTCTATTTAGTTCATTTCCTCTCTGATCTTCATGATTTCTTTCCTTCTACTCACCCTGGGTTTTGTTTGTTCTTTTATTTTCTAGTTACTTTAGGTGTAAGGTTAGGTTGTTTATTTGACATTTTTCTTGTTTCCTTAGGTAAGCTTGTATCACTATAAACTTCCCTCTTAAAACTTCTTTTGCTGCATTCTGTAGTTTTGGATCATTATGTTTTCATTTTCATTTGTCTTCAGGTAGTTTTCTTATTTCTTCTTTGATTTCTTCAGTGAAATATTAGGGTTTAGCAGCCTATTATTTAGCATCCATGTGTTTGTTTTTTTTGCAGTTTTCTTCTTGTAGTTGATTTCTTGTCTCATAGCATTGTGGTTAAACAGTTAATTCTAAGAGAAAACACCCCTGATATCCTGACTGCTAAGTCTTGCTGTTGCTACGAGCTGGTCTGGTCCTTACGGCTCTGCCACGTTGTTCTCCTTTTGGAAATGAATAATTTCACAGGACACCAACAACAGACAACATCATTCTGCAGCCATGATGAAGTGAAACAAAGAACAAGACCACTCATCATTTTGTCCCAGCATAAACAAAAACCAGGTCATTGTGGAAGCTACAACAAATATCCAACTGCCAAATTTCCCTCTCTACTGCCTAATATGAGTAATGGCTATCTCTTTTCCATTTTGTTTTTCAATTACAACTTTAACCTGGCTCTAGTCTTCCCTCCTAGATAAGACTTATTATTCCCAGTCATAGAATTGTCCTTTTTCTGACAGTATCTAATATAGAGAAAATCCTGGCTTCCTTGAACTTTCTCCCAAATCACCCAACACAAACTCTAATCCCATAGGAGATCCTTTATAGAAGAACTCACTCTTTTACCAAGATGTCTCAATGTTTCCCATGATGTGCAGGCGTCCTCACTGCAACTAATGATAAACGCAACGCTTTGACCCTAGGTATGCCCCAGATAATCTTGGCTAGATGTGTATGTGAAACTTTCTTGCACTAAGCATTGTGTGTAGACTTTAGGGTACAACAGTGAGGAAGATGGTGCCATCAAGTACATAAGCATCACCATGAATGGGAGTTCTTCCTGCTTTGCTCACTGATGTTCCCCTTAGAGAGCCAAGCACATCGTAAGTTCTCAATAAATATTTATTGAAAGAATGAAATAGCTTTCAGTCTACCAGCTAGCTCAGAATGTAAATCAATATGAAGTGCTCAGCCGGGAGCCAGACACATAGAATGTACAATTAACAATAACTTATTTCATATTATATTAAGTTCAACAGTAGTTGTATATTTATTTAAGTTAATTCTACTCTATGCTTGTAGAGTGTTGAGCCAAACATTTGCTTGTGATCTTTGTAATAAATTATTTTCTCTCCAATGTTTCAAGTCCATTAACTCTTTCAAAATATTGTAAAAGTAAGGTTTAGTGCAGAAAGTCAGCTCTTTTATTGCAGCTCCAATCATATTGTACTCAGCATTTCCTGACCTTCCAGGATTCTGTCATTTAGCTCACTGTTCTTTGCAGTTGAAATTGCCTTTATCTCCTTCTTGATTATGTTAAAGAAATCTTATTTATAATTACCTTGTCTGATATGTTTCCTCTTAAGTAGAAAAAAAAAAACACTTCCATTTTTCTGACCTACCTGAGGAAAACATATTCATACATTTTTCTATACGCATATTGTTATTTCTGTGTGGCAATTGCTCACCCTCTGCCATGCATGGTCCCTTTGGAAGGTAATGCATCTATTCATTTTCTATTCCAGGCATTTAGTTCTATGTTGTATTCAATACATAGTAAATAAATAAATTTGTGGCCTCCCAATAAACATTTAATTATTTCCCTATTGGAGGATAAAATCCACATTTCTTTTCTTGACATTCAAACCTCCATAAAATATTGCCTTAAAATATATTTCAAGAGTATCTTCCCTTACTCCTCTGTGTGAACAATTTACTTCCATGAAGTTGGTCTCTGCATGTTTACTGGAATTTTTTCCCATTTTTCTCTTCCAGAGTGATTTCCCTTCCTTTTACTTAGCTAAGATTTACTTTTCCTAAACTTCTGAATAAATTACTACCTACGTCATTAATTATCACCAGTATAGGACATGAATACCAATATATAGATGATGTATCTCGAATCCCCAGGACCTTACACAACATAGAGACTTAATACATGACTGATGACAATGATGGTAGTGATTAGGTGGGAGCTCAAGAGTTCAGTAGTCATAGAAGAGATGCTTCTACATAGTCTTGAGCCAGGATCTACTGCCAAGAATAAAATAGAAAGAAGGAAGAGCAGGATAGCAATAGAAAACAAAAATAGCTCCTGTTAGACATCAAATGGTAGTAAAGACCATGGTGGTGAGGAGGTAAACCTAAGCTGTTGTCTTGAGTGCATAAAGGTCATGTGGTTCTCTGGATTTAAAATGATTTATTATGACCTAACCAGACTTTAGAGTTTGGGCTTTGAACATGGGAATTTCATGCATAGAATTCAGAAAATAAATTACCCGTGTACATGTCTCATTCTTTTTAGCATTATTTATCTGAAACCTCATAATACTATTCCTTCTCCTTTGTGATTTTTTAAAAAATGCTTGCATCATTTTCTTGGATTATCTCCTGCTAGACCTTCATAAAATATGTCTATTCTTAGGTGCTGCTGAACAAGATGCTCCTTATTCCCCGCTTGCACCCCACTGTGCAACCAGAGAGGAGTCTACAGATCAGTGGGGGTTGATTCTTCATAGAAATAGCATCTCATCTTTGGGGTATGAAATTTCAGTGAAATATCTTTGTAAACTACTTGACTGATTTTTAAATTTCTTCTTTTTCTTCTCTGACAAGGACTGAAGATTACAGAAACATAAATAAGTCATATATCCATTGCCTTTGAATTCAGTTAGTGTTTCATATTTAAGGCAAAGACTTCAATGAAAACAAAATTGTCTGAAGTATTATGATTGTCACTGGGGATTCAAACAAAGGATGATGATAAAGACAAAAGGCCTTCACTATAAACTAACAAAAAAGGCAACACATAAATAAGTGCAAAAACCAGAAAAATGGGCAAATAAAAGGACTTATTCTCATAGGGGAGTTTGGCTTCATGGAGATCTCCTGGAGGAGGTCCAGTTTAATGTGGTCTTGATGGGTTAATGGTTTTTGACAAATATTGACTTGAGAGGAAAATTCTAAGTAAAAATCAAATTCAAGAAAGTAAAATGACTGTTTTGGGAAAAAAATAATCTTGATATGTGTAAACAGCAGTCTTCCAACTCCAATACAACTAATATATTATCCAACATATTTCCTATTTTATCAATACTTTTAGAAAACTAAAAACTACATTTGGGGTTCTGTTACATTTTCTTTCCTCAGCCATGATGTTTTTATTTTTGTCATACCTTTCTTTTTTTTTTTTTTTTTTTTTTTGATTTGAATATAAGTAGTTTATTTTCTCACTATATAAAATGGCAAAGGAATCACACTGAAATCTGCTGTCAGAGGAATCCCTCACTATTTTTAAGAGCAGATAAAGAAAAAGTTACTAGTATGCTGTAAGGAATACTTCACCAGAATTATCATGTAGAGATAGGGTTGCTGCTACATAATAGAGGCAGAGTCAACTAACCAATGAATGTTAGGTCCATATTTTCTTCAGGCAGAACCATTTATTTTAAGACTTGATGCACAACATAGCAGACAGATTAACATAAGAAATTGGATTACATACTTTAACTACATCAAAGAACACCGTTGGTGGGGAAAATGGTGAGAGTAATACCATTAATAAACTCTACCTCACAAAACACTATATTGATCTTTCTGAAATAATACTTTCAAGGACGAAAATACGACAAACCATGCCATAAATTACCACAGAAAATTGTGTAGTTCTTTAAAATATTAAAATATATTGAGGTAGGCTTTTGCAAAATGTTTGGAGAGCTGCCAAGAATAGGTTTTGAAACATGATTAATGGGTTCATGTACTATTAGAAAAGTTTTATAAAACCATAATCATTCATTATTAAATACACATAATGCCAGACACTGCCTCAGGTATCATGGGTATACTGACAAATAAAGTTGTGCATTATCTTCATATTACATACATAAGCAGACGTATACAAACACATACATATGGTTAGTATTTGTAATTGTTTTGAAGAAATTATTGTAAATCAAAAATCAAAACCTCATTTAAATACAAAATAAAATCAAAGGATAAAGGCACCTGCTGTTATAGGAATATGAGCTTAGCATAAGCAATATGACACATAGTGTATATTTAAAACATTGAGTGAAAGACAAGATCAAAGACATAGGAAAAATAGTTATACAAAAATATTTTTAAATAATATTAAAAGAAATATCAAAGAACAACAACACAATAACATTTATGAATCTGAGAATGATTATGAAATAGTTATATAACAAAGTAGTGATTATATACATAATATACTCTAATAAAATGCCAAGATAAGGGTAATTTTAAAAATTATAGGAGTAAAGAAGGAGCCATTTTTTTTTTTTTTTTTTTTTTCTTTTTTTTACCGAGCTGATCTCCCTGTGCTATGCGGCTGCTTCCCACTAGCTATCTACCTTACGTTTGGTAGTGTATATATGTCCATGCCGCTCTTTCACTTTGTCACAGCTTACCCTTCCCCCTCCCCATATCCTCAAGTCCATGCTCTAGTAGGTCTGTGTCTTTATTCCTGTCTTACCCCTATGTTCTTGATGACATTTTTTTCTTAAATTCCATATATATGTGTCAGCATACAGTATTTGTCTTTCTCTTTCTGACTTACTTCACTCTGTATGACAGACTCTAGGTCCATCCACCTCATTACAAATAGCTCAATTTCATTTCTTTTTATGACTGAGTAATATTCCATTGTATATATGTGCCACATCTTCTTTATCCATTCATCCGATGATGGACACTTAGGTTGTTTCCATCTCCGGGCTATTGTAAATAGGGCTGCTATGAACATTTTGGTACATGTCTCTTTTTGAATTATGGTTTTCTCAGGGTATATGCCCAGTAGTGGGATTGCTGGGTCATATGGTAGTTCTATTTGTAGTTTTTTAAGGAACCTCCATACTGTTCTCCATAGTGGCTGTACCAATTCACATTCCCACCAGCAGTGCAAGAGTGTTCCCTTTTTTCCACACCCTCTCCAGCATTTATTGTTTCTAGATTTTTTGATGATGGCCATTCTGACTGGTGTGAGATGATATCTCATTGTAGTTTTGATTTGCATTTCTCTAATGAGTAAAGATGTTGAGCATCCTTTCATGTGTTTGTTGGCTGTCTGTATATCTTCTGTGGAGAAATGTCTATTTAGGTCTTCTGCCCATTTTTGGATTGGGTTGTTTGTTTTTTTGCTATTGAGCTGCATGAGCTGCTTATAAATTTTGGAGATTAAACCTTTGTCAGTTGCTTCATTTGCAAATATTTTCTCCCATTCTGAGGGTTGTCTTTTGGTCTTGTTTATGGTTTCCTTTGCTGTGCAAAAGCTTTGAAGTTTCATTAGGTCCCATGTGTTTATTTTTGTCTTTATTTCCATTTCTCTAGGAGATGGGTCAAAAAGGATCTTGCTGTGATTTATGTCATAGAGTGTTCTGCCTATGTTTTCCTCTAGGAGTTTGATAGTGTCTGGCCTTACATTTAGGTCTTTAATCCATTTTGAGCTAATTTTTGTGTATGGTGTTAGGGAGTGATCTAATCTCATACTTTTACATGTCCCTGTCCAGTTTTCCCAGCACCACTTATTGAAGAGACTGTCCTTTCTCCACTGTACATTCCTGCCTCCTTTATCAAAGATAAGGTGACCATATGTCCGTGGGTTTATCTCTGGGCTTTCTATCCTGTTCCATTGATCTATCTTTCTGTTTTTGTGCCAGTACCATACTGTCTTGATTACTGTAGCTTTGTAGTACAGTCTGAAGTCAGGGAGCCTGATTCCTCCTGCTCCATTTTTCGTTCTCAAGATTGCTTTGGCTATTCGGGGTCTTTTGTGTTTCCATACAAATTGTGAAATTTTTTGTTCTAGTTCTGTGAAAAATGCCATTGGTAGTTTGATAGGTATTGCATTGAATCTGTAGATTGCTTTGGGTAGTAGAGTCATTTTCACAATGTTGATTCTTCCAATCCAAGAACATGGTACATCTCTCCATCTATTTGTATCATCTTTAATTTCTTTCATCAGTGTCTTATAATTTTCTGCATACAGGTCTTTTGTCTCCTTAGGTAGGTTTATTCCTAGATATTTTATTCTTTTTGTTGCAATGGTAAATGGGAGTGTTTCCTTGATTTCACTTTCAGATTTTTCATCATTAGTATATAGGAATGCCAGAGATTTCTGTGCATTAATTTTGTATCCTGCAACTTTACCAAATTCATTGATTAGCTCTAGCAGTTTTCTGGTAGCATCTTTAGGATTCTGTATGTATAGTATCATGTCATCTGCAAACAGTGACAGCTTTACTTCTTCTTTTCCCATTTGGATTCCTTTTATTTCCTTTTCTTCTCTGATTGCTGTGGCTAAAACTTCCAAAACTATGTTGAATAAGAGTGGTGAGAGTGGGCAACCTTGTCTTGTTCCTGATCTTAGTGGAAATGGTTTCAGTTTTTCACCATTGAGGACGATGCTGGCTGTGGGTTTGTCATATATGGCCTTTATTATGTTGAGGAAAGTTCCCTCTATGCCTACTTTCTGCAGGGTTTTTATCATAAATGGGTGTTGAATTTTGTCAAAAGCTTTCTCTGCATCTATTGAGATGATCATATGGTTTTTCTCCTTCAACTTGTTAATATGGTGTATCACGTTGATTGATTTGCGTATATTGAAGAATCCTTGCATTCCTGGAATAAACCCCACTTGATCATGGTGTATGATCCTTTTAATGTGCTGTTGGATTCTGTTTGCTAGTATTTTGTTGAGGATTTTTGCATCTATGTTCATCAGTGATATTGGCCTGTAGTTTTCTTTCTTTGTGACATCCTTGTCTGGTTTTGGTATCAAGGTGATGGTGGCCTCGTAGAATGAGTTTGGGAGTGTTCCTCCCTCTGCTATATTTTGGAAGAGTTTCAGAAGGATAGGTGTTAGCTCTTCTCTAAATGCTTGATAGAATTCGCCTGTGAAGCCATCTGGTCCTGGGCTTTTGTTTGTTGGAAGATTTTTAATCACAGTTTCAATTTCAGTGCTTGTGATTGGTCTATTCATATTTTCTATTTCTTCCTGAGTCAGTCTTGGCAGGTTGTGCATTTCTAAGAATTTGTCCATTTCTTCCAGGTTGTCCATTTTATTGGCATAGAGTTGCTTATAGTAATCTCTCATGATCTTTTGTATTTCTGCAGTGTCAGTTGTTACTTCTCCTTTTTCATTTCTAATTCTATTGATTTGAGTCTTCTCCCTTTTTTTCTTGATGAGTCTGGCTAATGGTTTATCAATTTTGTTTAACTTCTCAAAGAACCAGCTTTTAGTTTTATTGATCTTTGCTATCGTTTCCTTCATTTCTTTTTCATTTATTTCTGATCTGATTTTTATGATTTCTTTCCTTCTGCTAACTTTGGGATGTTTTTGTTCTTCTTTCTCTAATTGCTTTAGGTGCAAGGTTAGGTTGTTTATTCGAGATATTTCCTGTTTCTTAAGGTGGGATTGTATTGCCTTAAACTTCCCTCTTAGAACTGCTTTTGCTGCATCCCATAGGTTTTGGGTCGTCGTGTCTCCATTGTCATTTGTTTCTAGGTATTTTTTAATTTCCTCTTTGATTTCTTCAGTGATCACTTCGTTATTAAGTAGTGTATTGTTTAGCCTCCATGTGTTTGTATGTTTTACAGCTCTTTTCCTGTAATTGATATCTAGTCTCATAGCATTGTGGTCGGAAAAGATACTTGATACAATTTCAATTTTCTTAAATTTACCAAGGCTTGATTTGTGACCCAAGATATGATCTATCCTGGAGAATGTTCCATGAGCACTTGAGAAAAATGTGTATTCTGTTGTTTTTGGATGGAATGTCCTATAAATATCAATTAAGTCCATCTTGTTTAATGTATCATTTAAAGCTTGTGTTTCCTTATTTATTTTCATTTTGGATGACCTGTCCATTGGTGAAAGTGGGGTGTTAAAGTCCCCTACTATGATTGTGTTACTGTCGATTTCTCCTTTTATGGCTGTTAATATTTCCCTTATGTATTGAGGTGCTCCTATGTTTGGTGCATAAATATTTACAATTGTTATATCTTCTTCTTGGATTGATCCCTTGATCATTATGTAGTGTCCTTCTTTGTCTCTTCTAGTAGTCTTTATTTTAAAGTCTATTTTGTCTGATATGAGAATTGCTACTCCAGCTTTCTTTTGGTTTCCATTTGCATGGAATATCTTTTTCCATCCCCTTACTTTCAGTCTGTATGTATCTCTAGGTCTGAAGTGGGTCTCTTGTAGACAGCATATATATGGGTCTTGTTTTTGTATCCATTCAGCCAGTCTGTCTTTTGGTGGGAGCATTTAGTCCATTTACATTTAAGGTAATTATTGATATGTATGTTCCTATTCGAATTTTCTTAATTGTTTTGGGTTCGTTATTGTAGTTCTTTTCCTTCTATTGTGTTTCTTGCCTAGAGAAGTTCCTTTAGCATTTGTTGTAAAGCTGGTTTGGTGGTGCTGAACTCTCTCAGCTTTTGCTTGTCTGTAAAGGTTTTAATTTCTCCATCAAATCTGAATGAGATCCTTGCTGGGTAGAGTAATCTTGGTTGCAGGTTTTTCTCCTTCATCACTTTAAGTATGTCCTGCCACTCCCTTCTGGCTTGTAGAGTTTCTGCTGAGAGATCAGCTGTTATCCTGATGGGGATTCCCTTGTGTGTTATTTGTTGTTTTTGCCTTGCTGCTTTTAATATGATTTCTTTGTGTTTAATTTTTGACAGTTTGATTAATATGTGTCTTGGTGTATTTCTCCTTGGATTTATTCTGTATGGGACTCTCTGTGCCTCCTGGACTTGATTAACTATTTCCTTTCCCATATTAGGGAAGTTTTCAACTATAATCTCTTCAAATATTTTCTCAGTCCCTTTCTTTTTCTCTTCTTCTTCTGGAACCCCTATAATTCGAATGTTGGTGCGTTTAATGTTGTCCCAGAGGTCTCTGAGACTGTCCTCTGTTCTTTAATTCTTTTTTCTTTATTTTGCTGCGCAGCTGTTATTTCCACTATTTTATCTTCCACCTCACTTATCCGTTCTTCTGCCTCAGTTATTCTGCTATTGATCCCATCTAGAGTATTTTTTATTTCATTTATTGTGTTTTTAATCGATGCTTGATTCGTCTTTAGTTCTTCTAGGTCCTTGTTAACTGTTTCTTGCATTTTGTCTATTCTATTTCCAAGATTTTGGATCATCTTTACCATCATTATTCTGAATTCTTTTTCAGATAGACTGCCTATTACCTCTTCATTTGTTAGGTCTGGTGGGTTTTTATCTTGCTCCTTCTCCTGCTGTGTGTTTTTCTGTCTTCTCATTTTGCTTATGTTACTGTGTTTGGGGTCTCCTCTTTGCAGGCTGCAGGTTCGTAGTTCCCGTTGTTTTTGGTGTCTGTCCCCAGTGGCTAAGGTTGGTTTAGTGGGTTGTGTAGGCTTCTTGGTGGAGGGGACTACTGCCTGTGTTCTGGTGGATGAGGCTGGATCTTGTCTTTCTGGTGGGCAGGTCCACGACTGGTGGTGTGTTTTGGGGTGTTTGCGGACTTTTTATGATTTGAGGCAGCCTCTCTGCTAATGGGTGGTGTTGTGTTCCTGTCTTGCTAGTTGTTTGGCATAGGGTGTCCAGCACTGTAGCTTGCTGGTCGTTGAGTGAAGCTGGGTGCTGGTGTTGAGATGGAGATCTCTGGAAGATTTTCGCCGTTTGATATTATGTGGAGCTGGGAGGTCTCTTGTGGACCAGTGTCCTGAAGTTCGCTCTCCCACCTCAGAGGCACAGCACTGACTCCTGGCTCCTCAATTTGGGATGATTTGTTGTCTATTCATGTATTCCACAGATGCAGGGTACATGAAGTTGATTGTGGAGCTTTAATCCGCTGCTTCTGAGGCTGCTGGGAGAGGTTTCCCTTTCTCTTCTTTGTTCTCACAGCTCCTGGGTCTCAGCTTTGGATTTGGCCCCGCCTCTGCGTGTAGGTCGCCGGAGGGCGTCTGTTCTTCGCTCAGACAGGACAGGGTTAAAGGAGCATCCTCTTCGGGGACTCTGGCTCACTCAGGCCGGGCGGGAGGGAGGGGCACGGAGTGCGGGGCGAGCCTGCAGCAGCAGAGGTCGGCGTGACGTTGCACCAGCCCGAGGCGCGCCGTGCGTTCTCCCAGGGAAGCCGCCCCTGGATCCCGGGACCCCGGCAGTGGCAGGCTGCACAGGCTCCCGGAAGGGCGGTGTGGACAGTGTCCTGCGCTCGCACACAGGCTTCTTGGCGGCGGCAGCAGCAGCCCCAGCGTCCCACGCCCGTCTCTGGGCTCCGCGCTTTCAGCCGCGACTCGCGCCCGTCTCTGGAGCTCCTTTACGCGGCGCTCTTAATCCCCTCTCCTCGCGCACCAGGAAACCAAGAGGGAAGAAAAAGTCTCCTGCCTCTTCGGCAGCTCCCGAGTTTTCCCGGACTCCCTCCCGGCTAGCTGTGGCACATTAGCCCCCTTCAGGCTGAGTTCTCGCCGCCAGTCCCAGTCCTCTCCCTGCGCTCTGACCGAAGCCCGAGCCTCAGCTCCAGCGCCGCCCGCCCTGGCGGGGGAGCAGACAAGCCTCTCGGGCTGGTGAGTGCCGCTCGGCACCGCTCCTCTCTGCGGGAATCTCTCTGCTTTGCCCTACCCAGCTATGTGGGGAGTTTCTTGCCTTTTGGGAGGTCTGGGGTCTTCTGCCAGCGTTCAGTAGTTGTTCTGTAGGAGTTGTTGCACGTGTAGCTGTATTTCTGGTGTATCTGTGGGGAGGAAGGTGATCTCCGCGTCTTACTCTTCCGCCATCTTACCCGGAAGTCATACCTTTCTTTTTTTCTCTTCCTCTCTTTTCTTGTTTCTTGGGTTTTCATTTCATCCTGATTTGTTTTAGTTATACCACACTTATGCATGTCCCTGTATTAGCAGCTGCACAAAATGCTCTTATGTAAATAAGAAGGGTAAAAAATTACACATTCATTACAAATACATTATAGAGTTTAGAGTGAGAAAGAAATCTAGAAATGGAAGATGTTTCCAAAAGGTGGAAAGCTTTGAATGTCATGTAAGAAAACAAACAAAAAACATATATTTTAGGCAAAGAAGAGCCATTGCATGTTTACTTGCAGCAGAATGATATAATGACAGTTCTACATTGTGAATATAGTTGTAGAAAAGATGAGAGATTGGAGGTAAATGTTGCTCTAGTCAAGTGAACAGTAAACAGATGCCTGATATAGTTCACTTAGTTTTAAATGATGTATTATCCCTTACACAGTCTATCTAAAATTCACAAAGACTAGAGCAGAGGTAGAAAAAATTATAAGGAATGAGTGCACTAAAATTTAATGCAACAGAAGTCGTGCTTCAAGGGTAGAGAAGAAAGATTCTAAGACTGACTGTATGATGACCTCCAGTTTTGGTTCCACATGTAAGCAGCATGGAAGTCACCATTCTGTCCTAACATCAAGTAACAAACTGAACAGACTAAAAAAGCAAGAACTCTTCTCGGATCTATAAGAGACAGTAGGACACAGGGCAAACTGTTGCCTCCAAGACTGGAGGGACAGACAGGGGAATACAGGGAGTCTTGACTAGCAGAGCAGAAACTCAGGAGAGGAAACGACTGAGGGAACCAGTGCTGGGTCAGTAAAACCTGAACTTCAACTGATGATTTGCTGAAGGGTCAGTGTGGACAACTCTGAGAGTTAAAACCTGCAGGGTAACCCAGACATAGGGGGGCCCAAGATATTGTGAGGTTTATCTCCAGGAGCTCAACCAGATTCCCTCGGTAAATAGCAGAGAAAAATCCCTTTGGGCTTCTAGCAGAGAGAGGGGAAAAGAAACCATTCTGAAAATATTGGTTTGGCCAAAGATGGTATGGAAAAACCCATACAAACTTTGTGGCCAACCCAATACATTAGGGCACTCTGTTCTTCTTAACAAGGTCTGCCTTCAGGGGTAACTAGTTAACCAGAGCCTACCTGCTGGAATATTATCAGAGCCTAATTGACCTGGAGAAGGGAAATATCCAACTCTAGTCCACTTTCACCATCCTGTCCCACATAAGGGAGGAGACAAATTATGAGAAGCATTTGTGCAGTTCACAATACAGAGGTATAAGCTTACTGAAAAACTGACGCAAAATCATAGGACTATAGAACACTTCCCCTACACACCTCACCACCACATTATTTTTTTTAATGTATTAAATATTTTATTTAACTTAGTATTTATGAGTAAAGTAGGAAAATGTTACAACTGGTTCAAAGGAGAATCCCAAAATAGACATAATCATACATCAGGAATATATATATTTTTTAATTTATTTTTTTTTATTTTACAAATTTAATCAGTTATACATATACATATGTTCCCATATCCCCTCCTTTTTGCGTCTCCCTCCCACCCTCCCTATCCCACCCCTCCAGGCGGTCACAAAGAACCGAGCTGATCTCCCTGTGCTATGCGGCTGCTTCCCACTAGCTATCTACCTTACGTTTGGTAGTGTATATATGTCCATGCCGCTCTTTCACTTTGTCACAGCTTACCCTTCCCCCTCCCCATATCCTCAAGTCCATGCTCTAGTAGGTCTGTGTCTTTATTCCTGTCTTACCCCTATGTTCTTCATGACATTTTTTTTCTTAAATTCCATATATATGTGTCAGCATACAGTATTTGTCTTTCTCTTTCTGACTTACTTCACTCTGTATGACAGACTCTAGGTCCATCCACCTCATTACAAATAGCTCAATTTCATTTCTTTTTATGGCTGAGTAATATTCCATTGTATATATGTGCCACACCTTCTTTACCCATTCATCCGATGATGGACACTTAGGTTGTTTCCATCTCCGGGCTATTGTAAATAGGGCTGCTATGAACATTTTGGTACATGTCTCTTTTTGAATTATGGTTTTCTCAGGGTATATGCCCAGTAGTGGGATTGCTGGGTCATATGGTAGTTCTATTTGTAGTTTTTTGAGGAACCTCCATACCGCTCTCCATAGTGGCTGTACTAATTCACATTCCCACCAGCAGTGCAAGAGTGTTCCCTTTTTTCCACACCCTCTCCAGCATTTATTGTTTCTAGATTTCTTGATGATGGCCATTCTGACTGGTGTGAGATGATATCTCATTGTAGTTTTGATTTGCATTTCTCTAATGAGTAAAGATGTTGAGCATCCTTTCATGTGTTTGTTGGCAGTCTGTATATCTTCTGTGGAGAAATGTCTATTTAGGTCTTCTGCCCATTTTTGGATTGGGTTGTTTGTTTTTTTGCTATTGAGCTGCATGAGCTGCTTATAAATTTTGGAGATTAATCCTTTGTCAGTTGCTTCATTTGCAAATATTTTCTCCCATTCTGAGGGTTGTCTTTTGGTCTTGTTTATGGTTTCCTTTGCTGTGCAAAAGCTTTGAAGTTTCATTAGGTCCCATGTGTTTATTTTTGTCTTTATTTCCATTTCTCTAGGAGGTGGGTCAAAAAAGATCTTGCTGTGATACCACCACATTATTAAAGGCCTATCTACAGCAATTCCTTTTACTCAAGATACATCATCTATTGCTACCAGTCAGAGAGAATGAGCCAGAGAAATATATATATATATATATTTGAAAAGATAATGGCCCCAAACTCCCCAACTTTTGTGAAAGAAATAAATTTAAAGATCCCAGGAGTTCACTGAGACTCAAACAAGATAAATTCAAAGGAAAATATAACCAGAGACATAGTAAGCAAACGGCAGAATATTAAAGATAACATAGAAAATAGCCAGAGAAAGACAAGACATTTCATATAGAGGAATAACTCAACGATTCAAATGACAATCACGTGAGACTGGCAATTTAAATACAGGTGCAGTTTTTTTTTTTTAATGTCATATTGTTGTTTAGGTAATAAGAAATATTAAGTAATAGGCTTTAGATTTTCCAACTTTTTCCCTAAGTTCCTGCTAGATTTCATATTCTAGTAGTGGATGTATTTTCAGAGAAATGTACAAATGTTCCTGTTCTCTTTGACCAGTATTAATTTCTTGAGATCTTATTGCTTGTCACTTGAATCCTGTAGCTCTCATACACCTGGTATAAGCAACATTTAATTTTTGAAGTATATAGACAATCTCTTTATAATTACAAGATGTAATTTTACATTTTTGCATTTTAAAAAACAGTTCAATCATAATCTATGCATGCTTTTCATTCATGCACCTGCACACATGACCTTTGTGAACAAAAATTATCACGTATAATCTGTGTTTACTTATAACTTTCTGGTTACATACTGCCTATATCTGTGGAGTCAAGTTACTGAAATTAATATGAAAAAAAAATACCTAGGCTGTGTTCATTGGTTATACAAGTTTGAAATGCTAACCAATATATTTTATTCACTGTTACACTTCCGTGCATGCCTTTAACAAATTACTTTTTAAGTCTAGGATGTTCTAAAGTCTGCTACGAAAGAACTGAGTTTGAAAAAAAATGACAATAGAATTTTCATCAGAACACAAGAAAAATAGAAGACAGTATGACATCATTTTAAAGGTGTGTAAAGAATAAAATATAAAAGACCCAAACAGGAAGACTTTTCAAATCCTATGCAGGTCTTAATGACTATAGAAGAAGAGAGGGAAGGAAAGACAATTGGAGCAGCTCGAGTGCAGCTCAAATTGTTGGCCAGGCCAATGGGGAGCTCCAGAGCAATGAATACCCATTAGAGGAGCCCCACAATGGACAGGAATGGCCTGCCTCTAGTATCTTGATTATGCCCAGTCATTGACCAGGAGTAGCCCAGAGAAAGCTTCAAGAAAATGATTGTCAATCTTGAACTTGGAGCAGCTGGAAGTTGGCAGCTCTCACCTTCCTTGAAGCAATTTCTCTCTTAAAAGAGAACCAAGCAGCACACTCTCATCACTGCAATACATATGAATTGAAGAATTTATACCTTACAATGGGGTGTTAATTTATAATGTGTTAAAGACATACACCCATTCAAAAAGGAAAAAAATTTTCTTGACAAGTATTTACACTAAGACTGTATCAGTTATCTAAACTCATGTAACAAATTAATCCAAAATTTATTAGTTTAAAATGACAACCATTTTATTTATTCATGATTCTGTGGCTTAGGATTTGGGGCTGGGCTCAGCTGGGTGGCTTTCTGTTGGTTTTACCTGGAGTCAATCATATGGCTGCAGTTATCTGATGGCTCAAGTGAAGCTCGCTGGTCTAAGGTGCCTCACTCTTATGCCTAGTATGTCTCTCATGCTAGACCTGCGTCTTCACAAGACCCTTCAAGCAACCAAGTCCCAAGGAGCAAGCATTCCTCAATCCTCTGCTTGTGTCACACTTGCTGATGTCTCTCTAACCAAAGTAAGACACACGGCCAAGCCCTAAGTCCATGAGGACAGACTATACTTATACACAGATACTGGGAAGTATGCTTCATTGGGGGCCATTATTGCAGCAGTCTACCACAGTGATCAATATATGAGGAATGAAAAAAGGAAAAGCAAATACGCCTGATGTTTGCAGCTAAGTAATTAATTAGAAATATTATGCTTTGATTGGCCAGAGAAGCAATAGAGACAAAGTGGTTTATTTTGAACATAAGCATTTTAATATATTAACAGTATTTTGTTCTATAATTGCAAGTATTAACTTTTTGCTGATATTATATTATCTGTCTCTAATTAAACAAAGTTTGTATGCTTTTCAAGTATATAAAAAGTGATATCAAAAAGAGAACAAAAGATTCATTCCAAGAAACACAGATAAACTTCATGAGTAACTCTGACCTGAGTCAACACTCTTAAAAAATAAATAAATAAGAGCTTTTTTTTAGGGTTAACTTCTGATTTGGGGTCTAATCTGGTGATCTCAGCCCATGTTTTAAACTTTTATCCCTCTTTAAAATATCCACTGAAATTACTAAATGATTACATTGGGAAAAATTCATACCTCTACAGAAACCAGGGGAAGATACATCTACCTGCCGGAAATGTCAACACATTTGGAAAAGATACATGTACGCAAGTTTGTGATCACCATTAGAAAGAGGTTTCATCCTGAGAAACAAATGGGAGGAGGTATATGAACCCTCACTAACCCCCTGATGCAGAGTGCTAGATGCTGTATAATGGACAGGCACATGGAAGTCACTACAGAGAGAATCTTTTAATCATTTCTGAGATCTGCAGTGGGTGATGGAATAATCCTCTTATCACAGAGAGAATAATTTTAATGCAAACCAAAAAGCATGAACTGGAAGTGACATATGCTACAAAAGAAAATGTTCACTGAAAAACTATTGACTCCAAATGATTGAATATAAATTAGATAAAGAGCCTGCTCCAAAAAATTTGCATTACCTTAAGAATGAGGGCAGGAGGGAGTATTGGTATGTCTTTAGTCTCCAATTCCATTCAAGGGAAATTGTGGATCTCTTAGTATGCAAAATCTTTATGAAAGCCTCTTATAATTTTAATTTGCCTGCTGGTTAAATTGGATACTTGCCATTATATTTCTTATTTAAATGTTTGCTGAACTAATGGGATAACTCAGTAAACAAACATTTCACTCTCATTTATGTCTTCTAGCTTGGTTCTTTCTCCTTCTTAATAAATCTGAAAAACTCTAGTTTTTATATTTTAGGTATCAATCTTTAGCAAGAAAGCTGATCTTTAAAATTCTCCTCATAATAGCCAAGGGGATATAATAATGTATATATGAGGAGTCTGCTTTATAAAATTGAAGTGTAGCAGAGCATGAAACATTCCTTTTTTAAAAGAGAAGAGTTACCTAAAACATAAAATAATGTTTTTAAAAATTCTGCACATTAGAAAGAGCTTTATAGAATAAGAAGAATAACTGTCAATTTTGCATGAACAAATCTAGTTCACCCTGGCTTTGTAAGCAGTTCTTTGCAGGAAAATGCCCTCATCAGGAAGCTGCTTTTCTTGTCACTTTAGCAGAGCTATATTGTAACTAACTTTTAAACCAGGCACCTGCATGCTCTACTCATCTCTGGCCTAAGCACACCTTTCAAATCTTTTAATCACACAATACCTTGTCTAACTTGTTAGTTATTTTTGTAGATCAAAGAAGTATAAATGAAGAATAAGTAATTAACCGATGACCAGATATCTTTCCTAACTTCTCCTTCAGTAATCTCGAGAACAAACTGTGTGAACAAACCGTGAACAAAGTAACATCTAGAGGAAGATCACAAGAAGTGGATGCATGCAGTGGGGGCTGGCCAGGAGTCTGATCCCTTATTTCAATGATTAACTGAGATTACTTCCCTTTTTCCCTTTAAAACTTTCATGGTCAAGCAGAATCTTCGGAGGTGGTTTTTTGGGGACACTGAGTCCACCATCTCCCCAGATTGCCAGCCTTCTGATTAAAAGCAACTTTCCTTTCTACCAACATCTCTCTCTTGAGTATTGATTTTTGAGCGGTGAGCAGCTGGACCCGATTTGGTAACAGGTTCATACCTGGAAAATAATCTGTTGTCCTCCCTTTCCTTGCCTCACTCAGTTCTGGTGTTGTTGTCTTTAACTTCCCTTTTTCATTTCTCATGTTTTCATAGACAACTGATTTTAAAAATCTTCAAGTGAATGTTTGAATACTTTTTAAACAACATATATCCCGAGCTAAGAGAATATTTCTCCACTAAATCATTCCATTCTAGATACATGTAATATCTCATGTAAATAGCTTGAAAAATTTGAAGTGGAAATATTATCTCCATCATTCAGATGCGAGTATTTCTGGGTAAGTTCACTATGCCAGGGACAAAGAGAACTAAGGTTGGACCCCAAGACTGTCTAACCACACCACCTATCAGGCACAAAATCAGTCATAGAGTCAGTTAAGTACAGATCTATCTTTTCATTTAAGAGCCAGATTTCCTCACAATTTTAGATGTCCATACAAAAGATTCCATTATTTCTTCTATGGGAAGCAACCTGAAAAATTCTAAGTCGGGCTACCAAAATGAGATTTCAGGAAGAAACTCATTTTATCTCCATCATCCATTGTCCCATTTCCGTGGGTTGATTCCCCCCTACTCACCATCACATCCCCTTCTGAATCAACAACAACCAAAAGATTTTTGCAGTATTTAGTATAGAGCACAGCACTACAGAAATGCCTAAGAAGATTCTAAATACGCTCACAACTGACTAGCATAACTGTGGACAGATTGACTTCAGAATTAAAAAGAAAGACTCTAAAAACTGTGATGGAAAGATTGTTTGAGAAGTAAACCAACTGTTTCACAATATCCTTCAGTTAAATTGTGAGACACTGGGCCATCGGGAAGTAATTGGTTCACAGAGCAATCATCAACAACAGCAATGAAAATGTCACAATTTCATAATTTCTAGGTTCAAAAGGTATCACTGGTATACAACAGAATATACGAGCAAGGAAATACTGAGGCAGAATCCACTCCTTCTTTATCCCACCCCGTATCCCTCTTGAGAAGTTTCTCTGAGTCAGGTAAGAGGAAGGGGTAGTTTGGGATATAAAAAGCTTTAGAGGAGGTATAGAGGCTATTCACTGCGTTCTCATCAACCTGGTATAAACATGGGAAATGGGAAGGGGTGAGAAGGGAAATGCAATATCAGTTACTCTGATGATTTTAACTATGAGACTAAAAAGAAACCAGAGAACTTAAGCCCCATAATTCCTTTACTAACCTGGCTCTTGAAGAGAGAAGTTCAGCAAATCTCCCCAGACCACACAGCCAGGGAGGGACACAGGGGTGGCTGACATGTCTTGGGAGCCTGAGAGTGAGGCACAGACGGTCTTGCCTCCACGGCTTTCTCCCCAGGCCCTAAGAGGGACCTGCAAGGTTACCAAAGGACAAAAATTGTCTCCAAAAGAGCAAACCACTGTGTCCACCTGGTCTGCCGTGGTGAGGATCACCAGCACTTTGTGGTGGGGACTGCAGGTGGACACACAGAGATCAGAAGAGGGTGATGGGTGGATTTCACCTGAGCTCACAGCAAAGAAATCAAAGGTTGAATTGTTCAAGTTGACTTCTGCATACCCAACTTTTTCACTATGAAAACTTGTCCCACAAAAAGCCATTGATCTAAACTCTAGGTTAAATATATCCCATGATACAAATGTTGTATAAAAATATAACATCATGGGTCAGCAATATTTGAGCCCTTCTGCAGCCTGTTGCTGAATTACTGACAGACCCCCATGTGCCTATGTCCCAATCTGTAGAAGAGACACTTCTATAAATTATCCCCCGCTTCCCAGAGACAATGTGAAAATTAAGTTATTCAGAATGAACCTTAACTATTCATTCTTCTCTTTCACTTAGCAATTTGTCTTCTATTTGTTTGGAACCTTAAAGCTGAGGGTCAAAACCAACAAACAAAAAGAGACTTGCACTACGTATCACTATTTTATGACTACTGGTTAGGCTAAAATGTACTAATTATAACTCAGAATCAGATTGTCTCTGGAACTTCATATCTAGTGATTAAAAGAAATGTAACCAGTGGCCAGGCTGATTAAAGTGATTATTACTTCTACCTGGGGCAAATTGTATATCTTTAGATGCAGACTAGAGAATTTATCATAAGTATTCATGCTATATTTTTCTTAAGAGGATATGGAAATACTTTTTTTTCTCTAAAAAATAAAGCTAGCCAAGAATAATCGGCATGACTTCATTGTTCCTAAAGCCTGCATGCATTTACTGAGTACCTACTATGTCTCAGGCATAGCTGATAAAACTGGAATCAAAGCAGACTAAAATTCCTGCTATCCTGATGAAAAATAAACAAAATAAATGAGTAAAATATAGAGTGTTTTAAAATATAAGTAGCATGAAGAAAAATCAAGTACAAAAAAGAGTGTGGGAAGGTTGGGTTGCAATTTTAAATTGGTGGCCTGAAAAGGTTACATCTAAGTAAACAGGAAAGATGTGATGGAACAAGGCAGGTGGATTAGAGAAGGTTGTTCCAGGCAGAGGAATAGCACAAGCAAAGTCCCGAGGCAATTGACCTTCTACTGACTTCTCCACCAGTCTCCTTCAAGGTCCCACAGCAGCTAGATGTGCTGATTTCCCAGATTCCCTTCCTTACTTCATCTTGCCCACCCACATGTGGTTTTATCTGACCTACCAATTCCTCTGTTCAGATCCTTATTTTTCCAAATACTTGCACAATTGTGTAAGTTCTTATTCTCTTATTCCATAATAATAATGGTGCTTTGCTTCCCCGATTGAACCCTGACATCTCACAGTCTCATACGTCTTAGTCTCTTACTTAAAATTTCAAAAGTCACCAAAGTGAATTGTAATATGAGGGTTAATTTGCTCAGTCCTGGAATTGGCCTGAACTGTTTGGCTCAAATACTTGCATGACAGCGATTCCTGGTCAAGAAGTGAAAGGTACTGATTCACAAGGTTATGTTGTAACCATGGGTTTGAGGAGTTTGGGGGCAGTTTGTACCAGCTTGCCAGCATCATTTTTGATAACAGGGGCACTTGTACCTAGTCTCAGTACACTTCCAATGGGCTCTTGTTGTTGGGTTTGGTTACATAGTAAGAAGTATGCCTACCTGACCAGCAAGGTGTAATAGCCCCAGTTCAAGAGTTGTTCTCTGCATATGTCCAGTGGTTCCTGATTCAAGAGAGAAAAGCAGTCTGATATGACCCTAGAGAGGGAGGAAACTGGACCTTGGACCTGCCTCTTCAGACTTCTTGCTGGGTGGCATCCTTTGGCTGTGATGTCCTGTCTTTAATTTGTAACCAAATTAAGTATTTTTCCTGAAATAAACTGTAAATTAACAAGCATTGACATTGGGGGTCTGGTGAGTCTTCCTTAGCAACTGAGCCAGTCTGACTGCTGCTCCCATACTCACATGCCATGAAACATCTTCCTCCCATCCTTGTCCCCCAACCTTGTAAATGCCGTGTGAGTCCTTCAAAAGATATTTCATGCATATTTAAGCAAAGTCATATATACATATATCTCTACTTATTTTACACACACAGAAAAATTTTGTATACACTGTTCTGATCCTTGTTTTTTTCAAGGTCATATTTTAAGAGAGTGTTAATTTTCCTGTAAATTATTTGTTAACTTGTAAGCTCTGTCTTTATATGGAGACTAAGCTTCTTAAATGCAATTATTCTTTGTCCCAGTTTTGTAACTTTGGTCACATGTTTGTATGAACATGAGACACAACACTAAAAAGGTCACATCACTTTATTTTGCTTCTTTTGTTTTCCTAATAAATTTAAAACCTCTTCTAAATTCCCTCACTTAGGAAATTGTTCAATCCCAGTCACGTTTGGCATGGGGAGGTCCCTTCCTTTCCGTAGCATTGTTGTATGAGAATCTCAAGATGGGAAAAGCAGCAGGAGGCTTCACCCTGTGTCCATGGTGGCAGTCATCATGCTGCATGCATAGCTGTCAGCAACACTGGATGTCCTATGTCCCTTGGTCCCTTGGCACTCAGCATCCCCCCAGAAATTCCTCTTCTCCTGTGAGAATGAGTTGGGCCAGTCCTCTGTTGCTACCTTCAGAGCCACGGCCCCCATCCTATTCACCCAACCTCATAATCAAGAGTGTTGTATACAAGATGGTCATGGTCTTCTTCTACTTTTTACCACTCTCTTGGGAAAACTATAAAAATCTGTGTTTACTTTCCTCTCTACACTTCTCTTTTGAGGGTCTGGTCACTTCACCTCCTACAGCCCTTGGAGCTCTCTCCTTTCTTGGATAATCCACTCCAGTGTCCCTCGGTGCATGAAATACAAAAGTTGTTGGGACACTCGCCTTCCCCACAGCACACTCCTCCCCTTCTGTGCCCAACTCTCCAGAAGAGATTTAATAGCACTTAAGCTTAGGCTGTTCTGTTATTTCCATCATCACAAGGGAAGTCAGTAAGAAACCTTTTTTTCTATACCTCCTATTAAATTTGCTGCCTCAAGTAGCAGAATAATCATAAATCTACTACCGAGCCTTGGACATCAGCCACCCTTCACACTGTATCTCCCTTCTGCTGATGACATTATGTTGTATTTCAAAGGTTCTGAATAGATTGTTCCAGAGGCTCTGGAGTTGAAAAGAATTTTTAAAAAACATTAACTCCTGTGGTATCAGATTTTGATTTTCTTTTGAGCACAGCAAACTTCGGCCCCAGTACCTTCAAGGTTCCCAGCCCATCCCCACCCTCTCAAGAAATAAGAGCAATAAAGTTGTTCAGCAAAGTTTTTAAACTTTAGAAAGATTTGTTTGAAATGGTGAAAACATATAACCTATGAAATGAATTCTTTCTGTTTTTAAGTAGAACTATTCCAATTTCTATTTCAATTAATCACAGGTATTTCTATATTATTTCAGATCACTTTTAGCAGAACATGATTGTAATAAGTTGAGGAATGCCACTGCCCTCCCAACCAAATATAAAGTCTGAATTCCTGGAATGTTATCTTATGAGACAGAGATTTTGCAGATGTGATGTTACAGATCTTGACATTAGGAGATTATCCTGGATTATCCAGGTGGGCCCTAAGTGCAATCACATGTATCCTTGTAAGAAGAAGCCAGAGGGAGATTTGATCACACACAGAGAAGAAAACATGAAGATGGAGCAGAGGGAGATTTGATCACACACAGAGAAGAAAACATGAAGAAGGAGCAGAGAGAGATTTGAAGATGCTGGCCCTGATGATTAGAGTGATGTGGCCGCAAGCTAAGGAATGCCCACAGCCACCAGAAGCTGGAAGAGGCAAAGAACAATTTCTTCCCTACAGCCTCCAGAGGGAGCATGGTCCTGCTGACTCCTTAATTCAGCTCAGTGGTGCTGATTTTAATTCTGCTGTTTTAAGCCACCAAGTTTATAGTAATTTGTTATGGCAGCCACAGGAAACTAACACAATAATAAAATACCATTTTAAAAAGAGGCATGTTTAAAATGCAGGCATTTGGAGATATAAAGTAGAAGAGAAGGGGAAAAGATTACTATCAAAGAAAAATCTTGTTTTCCAACATTGTGGTTCTTTGTCTTAATTATGTACCAGAGAAACTTTCTCGAATTAAGAACTAACATTTGTTGAGTGCTTACTGTGTGCTAGTCCCCATAAAACTTGCTTAGCACATGTTACCTGGCTTAATTCACAGCAACACTATAGGCATATAATTATGCCCATTTTCCTTGGGAGGGAACTAGCTTTGAACCAGGGTAAATACATTGGCCTGGTCACACAGCTGTTGGTGACATTTCCTGAAGGACATCTTAAGGAAACTGTGTAAAACCTGTACACAGATCTACAGGGTGGCTTTCTTTTTAATGGTAATGTTTTATAATTATACAAACTTACTTTGCCTTGGAGCTGCCTCGTATCCCAAGACTTTATAAAATGTCATAATAATAAGACCTCTTTTGCTTTCTCTCTATTCCCAAGAATTGTTTTGTATAAATCTGTTTTTTATTCCATGGCACTAACCTCAAAAAGTTAGGAATAGGAATCAAATAATGAATACAGATTAAATGTGGGAATCAAACTAAAAAAAATTTTGGAGGGATTTAAGAAAGACTTGAATAAATGAGATAAACCAGATTCCTTATGGGAAAAAAATATTGCAAATATGTGACTTTTTCAAAATCAATGTGTGCATATAATTTAACACTATTTAAAAATTAATGGAGGGGCTTCCCTGGTGGCGCAATGGTTGAGAGTCCACCTGCCGAGGCAGGGGACGCGGGTTTGTGCCCCGGTCTGGGAAGCTCCCACATGCCGCGGAGCGGCTGGGCCTGTGAGCCATGGCCACTGAGCCTGCGTGTCCAGAGCCTGTGCTCTGCAATGGGAGAGGCCACAACAGTGAGAGGCCGGCGTACCGCAAAAAAAAAAAAAAAAAAAAAATACAATGGAGAACTTTTTTGACAAACTACAAGATGATTTAAATATTTAACTTGAAAATAAATGGAGACAAATAACCAAGAACATTTTGTGAAAGATCAGTAATTGAGGATTTGCTTGATCAAACAATAAAAAGTATTAAAATTTTACCACAAATAAAAGTTTAGTACTGGTATTTGAACAGAAGAAACAATGGAACAGAAGAGATAGGCCAAAAGTGAACTCAAGTACATATAGCAATTTAATTTATAATCAAGTTGCCAATTTAAATGAGTGAGAAAGTGGTGAATTATTTAGTAGAACCCTTGAGCAACTGGATACATAGTTGGAAAAATACATGAAGTTAGAAATCTGTCTTTCAAAATTACCTTAAAATATTTTAAAGAGCATGAATAGCCACACAAAGAATTGAAGGAAATATAGGTAAATGTCTTATTTCAGGAGGGGCAGGGCCTTTCTAAACCACAAGCAAAGGAAGCAGTCAGTAAGTGACAGTCACTGCTGTGTCATCTTTGATGCTCTGCCCTTCGCTACTTGACCTAGGACTCAGCTCTGGGACACCTCCTCCTTATCTACAGTTTCCTATGGTGAGTACAGGCACTTCCACCAGCGTTTATATCCTCGTGATTCCCTAATGCGTATCTCTCAAATGCATCTTTCCTCTGAGACTTACAGTCCAAAATTCACTGCCTACTCATCAGATCCAGCTGGCTGCCTGAGCAATCTCTAAATAATGTCACCAAACCACTGTTTCACCTCCACATCCCACAAAACCTGCTTATTTTCCAATCTTCTTTATAGTTGCCATCCATTTGGTAATATTTCTCACTTTCTTCCAACTCCACACAAAATCTTGTATCTTGTTGGTTCTACCTTCAAAATATATCTCAGATCTGACTTTTCCCCACCATTTCCACTGCTACTTTTCTAGACTAAGTTGTTATTGCCTCTTGCCTGGGTCTCTCTCTGCAATAATCTCCAACTTGTTTTCCATCTTCCACCTTACTCATCATACATTTGAGCTTTCACAACCCCTTAAAAGGGATTTTTTTTTCTTTGAACCAGAGATGTTACTCTTCTGTTTAAAACACCCCTAATGGAGATTTCCCCTGGTGGTCCAGTGGTTAAGACTCTGCTCCCAATGCAAGAAACCTGGGTTCCATCCCTGGTCAGGGAAATAGATCCTGCGTGCTGCAACTAAGAACCCGCATGCTACAACTAAACTTCCTGTATGTGGCAAATAAGATCAGGCACAGCCAAATAAAAAAACACCTCTAATGGCTTCCAAATACAACTAAGATACCATATAAAAATTGTAGCATTGGGCTTCCCTGGTGGCGCAGTGGTTGAGAGTCCGCCTGACGATGCAGGGGTCGCGGGTTTGTGCCCCGGTCCGGGAGGATCCCACATGCCGCGGAGCAGCTGGGCCCGTGAGCCATGGCTGCTGAGCCTGCATGTCTGGAGCCTGTGCTCCACAACGGGAGATGTCACAACAGTGAGAGGCCCGCGTACCACCAAAAAAATAAAAATAAATAAAATAAATTGTAGCATAACCTACAAAGTCCTGCATGATCCCATCCCTGCTTATCCAAACCCCCAATGCTACTCACCTCTTCTCTCCTCCACACACACTGGCCTACTTATTCCTCAGATGTGCCAAACTTGATCCTCCTGTATTTTCTTTTCTGTCTTCCTGGAAGGCAAAGCCAACACACAAGGCTGGCTTATTCTTATCCCCTCATTCTCAGCTCAAATGGAGATTAGCTTCATGGTAAAATAATTGTCAAAGGAAAAGATAGGTAATTCACAAAAGAGTAAACATGAATAACTATTAAAGCACAGGTAAAATTAAGCTATGAATAAAAGAAATGCATATTAAAACAATAAAATACTACTCTTTGTCAAATTGACAACTCTAATAAATTATTTTATCAATTATAGACAGTCATATGCTTCACATATATATTATCTGTGATTGGTTAATTTCACACTGCTTATCTGGAGGGACAGCCCATTTATTTGTACAACTTCCGCATGTTCATTAAACACCTAGATGTCTGAGAGTCACTTTTTATGTAATGGTAACTTCATAATGAAGAGAATTGAAAATGTCCCAGCACTTAACTGTAGCATATATTGTAGTTAAGTAAGACTAATACTGAAGAGATGGACATAAATAAACTAGAAAATATGTATACAGAGAATTAAATCTTGGAGTGTGATAGAAGGTGATGTGACTGGTTACCTTAGACTGGATAGGAAGGATAAATCTTTATAAAGAAGTCACCTTTAGGCTGAAAGCTGCACGAACATCCCTGCATAGACATCTGGCTGAAAGCACAAATTTGCAAAGATTGAAGTGAGAGTCTCCCTCTTAGAGGGTTCTGCTCATACAGAGGTCTTAAGTTACAGATAAGCTCAGTGTAGTAAGAACAATAAATAGACATTTCTCCAAAGAGGACATACACATGGCAAATAGGTATATGAAAAGGTACTCAACACTATAAATCAAGAAGGAAATGCAAATCAAAACCACAATGAGATATCATCTCACTCCTGTTAGGATGAATATTATTTTTTAAAAAAAGAAAACAAGTGTTGTTGAGGATGTGTAGAAAAATGAATCCTTGTACACTGTTGATGGGAATGTAAATTGGTGCAGCCTTTATGGAAAACAGTATTGAGATTTCTCAAAAAAATTAAATATAGAACTACCACATGAGCTAGCAATCCCACTTCTTGGTATTTATTCAAAAGAATTAAAATCAGCATCTCAAAAAGATATCTACACTCCTATGTTCACTGCAGCATTATTCACAATAACCAAGATATGAAAACAGCCTAAATGCTCATGGATGGATGAATGGATAAAGAAAATGTGGTATATATATACAATGGAATATTATTCAGCCTTACAAAAGAAGAAAATCCTGACATTTGTGACAACATGGATGGACCTGAAGGTTATCATGCTGAGTGAAATAAGTCAGACACCAAAAGATAAATAATGTATGATCTCACTTATGGGTAGATTTTAAATAGTGAAACTCACAGAAGCAGAGAGTAGAATAGTGGTTACCAGGGGCTGGAGGCAGAGGAGAATAGGTGATAGTCAAAAGGTACAAAGTTTCAGTTATACAAGGTAAATAACAGGATAGTGGCTATAACTGACAGTACTGTATAGTTAAAATTTGATAAGAGGGTTGGTCTCATGCTAAGTGTTATTAACACACACACACAATACAGAAATGTAATGATAAGGGGAGTGACAGGAAACGGGGAAATGATGGATATATCTACAGTCTTGTTGGTAGCGATGGTGTCACAATTGTATACTGATCTGCAAACGCATTGAGTTGTATAAATTTTTTTATGTACTGCCTTTTACTTGTCAATCATATCTCAGTAAAGTGGTTTTATAAAAAAGAATAAGAGTGGCAAGGGGTAAGATGGCGGAAGAGTAAGACGCGGAGATCACCTTCCTCCCCACAGATACACCAGAAATACAGCTACACGTGCAACAACTCCTACAGAACACCTACTGAACGCTGGCAGAAGACCCCAGACCTCCCAAAAGGCAAGAAACTCCCCACATACCTGGGTAGGGCAAAGCAGAGAGATTCCCGCACAGAGGAGCGGTGCCGAGCGGCACTCACCAGCCCGAGAGGCTTGTCTGCTCCCCCGCCGGGGCGGGCGGCGCTGGAGCTGAGGCTCGGGCTTCGGTCAGAGCGCAGGGAGAGGACTGGGACTGGCGGCGAGAACTCAGCCTGAAGGGGGCTAATGTGCCACAGCTAGCCGGGAGGGAGTCCGGGAAAACTCTGGAGCTGCCGAAGAGGCAGGAGACTTTTTCTTCCCTCTTGGTTTCCTGGTGCGCGAGGAGAGGGGATTAAGAGCGCCGCGTAAAGGAGCTCCAGAGACGGGCGCGAATCGCGGCTGAAAGCGCGGAGCCCAGAGACGGGCGTGGGACGCTGGGGCTGCTGCTGCCGCCGCCAAGAAGCCTGTGTGCGAGCGCAGGTCACTGTCCACACCGCCCTTCCGGGAGCCTGTGCAGCCTGCCACTGCCGGGGTCCCGGGATCCAGGGGCGGCTTCCCTGGGAGAACGCGCGGCGCGCCTCGGGCTGGTGCAACGTCACGCCGACCTCTGCCGCTGCAGGCTCGCCCCGCACTCCGTGCCCCTCCCTCCCGCCCGGCCTGAGTGAGCCAGAGTCCCCGAAGAGGCTGCTCCTTTAACCCTGTCCTGTCTGAGCGAAGAACAGACGCCCTCCGGCGACCTACACGCAGAGGCGGGGCCAAATCCAAAGCTGAGACACAGGAGCTGTGAGAACAAAGAAGAAAAAGGGAAACCTCTCCCAGCAGCCTCAGAAGCAGCGGATTAAAGCTCCACAATCAACTTGATGTACCCTGCATCTGTGGAATACATGAATAGACAACAAATCATCCCAAATTGAGTAGCCAGGAGTCAGTGCTGTGCCTCTGAGGTGGGAGAGCGAACTTCAGGACACTGGTCCACAAGAGACCTCCCAGCTCCACATAATATCAAACGGCGAAAATCTTCCAGAGATCTCCATCTCAACACCGGCACCCAGCTTCACTCAACGACCAGCAAGCTACAGTGCTGGACACCCTATGCCAAACAACTAGCAAGACAGGAACACAACACCACCCATTAGCAGAGAGGCTGCCTCAAATCATAAAAAGTCCGCAAACACCCCAAAACACACCACCAGTCGTGGACCTGCCCACCAGAAAGACAAGATCCAGCCTCATCCACCAGAACACAGACAGTAGTCCCCTCCCCCAAGAAGCCTACACAACCCACTAAACCAACCTTAGCCACTGGGGACAGACACCAAAAACAACGGGAACTACGAACCTGCAGCCTGCAAAGAGGAGACCCCAAACACAGTAACATAAGCAAAATGAGAAGACAGAAAAACACACAGCAGGAGAAGGAGCAAGATAAAAACCCACCAGACCTAACAAATGAAGAGGTAATAGGCAGTCTATCTGAAAAAGAATTCAGAATAATGATGGTAAAGATGATCCAAAATCTTGGAAATAGAATAGACAAAATGCAAGAAACAGTTAACAAGGACCTAGAAGAACTAAAGACGAATCAAGCATCAATTAAAAACACAATAAATGAAATAAAAAATACTCTAGATGGGATCAATAGCAGAATAACTGAGGCAGAAGAACGGATAAGTGAGGTGGAAGATAAAATAGTGGAAATAACTGCTGCAGAGCAAAATAAAGAAAAAAGAATGAAAAGAACAGAGGACAGTCTCAGAGACCTCTGGGACAACATTAAACGCACCAACATTCGAATTATAGGGGTTCCAGAAGAAGAAGAGAAAAAGAAAGGGACTGAGAAAATATTTGAAGAGATTATAGTTGAAAACTTCCCTAATATGGGAAAGGAAATAGTTAATCAAGTCCAGGAGGCACAGAGAGTCCCATACAGAATAAATCCAAGGAGAAATACACCAAGACACATATTAATCAAACTGTCAAAAATTAAACACAAAGAAATCATATTAAAAGCAGCAAGGCAAAAACAACAAATAACACACAAGGGAATCCCCATCAGGATAACAGCTGATCTCTCAGCAGAAACTCTACAAGCCAGAAGGGAGTGGCAGGACATAATTAAAGTGATGAAGGAGAAAAACCTGCAACCAAGATTACTCTACCCAGCAAGGATCTCATTCAGATTTGATGGAGAAATTAAAACCTTTACAGACAAGCAAAAGCTGAGAGAGTTCAGCACCACCAAACCAGCTTTACAACAAATGCTAAAGGAACTTCTCTAGGCAAGAAACACAACAGAAGGAAAAGAACTACAATAACGAACCCAAAACAATTAAGAAAATGGGAATAGGAACATACATATCAATAATTACCTTAAATGTAAATGGACTAAATGCTCCCACCAAAAGACACAGACTGGCTGAATGGATACAAAAACAAGACCCATATATATGCTGTCTACAAGAGACCCACTTCAGACCTAGAGATACATACAGAGTGAAAGTAAGGGGATGGAAAAAGATATTCCATGCAAATGGAAACCAAAAGAAAGCTGGAGTAGCAATTCTCATATCAGACAAAATAGACTTTAAAATAAAGACTACTAGAAGAGACAAAGAAGGACACTACATAATGATCAAGGGATCAATCCAAGAAGAAGATATAACAATTGTAAATATTTATGCACCAAACATAGGAGCACCTCAAAACATAAGGGAAATATTAACAGCCATAAAAGGAGAAATCGACAGTAACACAATCATAGTAGGGGACTTTAACACCCCACTTTCACCAATGGACAGGTCATCCAAAATGAAAATAAATAAGGAAACACAAGCTTTAAATGATACATTAAACAAGATGGACTTAATTGATATTTATAGGACATTCCATCCAAAAACAACAGAATACACATTTTTCTCAAGTGCTCATGGAACATTCTCCAGGATAGATCATATCTTGGGTCACAAATCAAGCCTTGGTAAATTTAAGAAAATTGAAATTGTATCAAGTATCTTTTCCGACCACAATGCTATGAGACTAGATATCAATTACAGGAAAAGAGCTGTAAAACATACAAACACATGGAGGCTAAACAATACACTACTTAATAACGAAGTGATCACTGAAGAAATCAAAGAGGAAATTAAAAAATACCTAGAAACAAATGACAATGGAGACACGACGACCCAAAACCTATGGGATGCAGCAAAAGCAGTTCTAAGAGGGAAGTTTATGGCAATACAATCCCACCTTAAGAAACAGGAAATATCTCGAATAAACAACCTAACCTTGCACCTAAAGCAATTAGAGAAAGAAGAACAAAAACATCCCAAAGTTAGCAGAAGGAAAGAAATCATAAAAATCAGATCAGAAATAAATGAAAAAGAAATGAAGGAAACGATAGCAAAGATCAATAAAACTAAAAGCTGGTTCTTTGAGAAGTTAAACAAAATTGATAAACCATTAGCCAGACTCATCAAGAAAAAAAGGGAGAAGACTCAAATCAATAGAATTAGAAATGAAAAAGGAGAAGTAACAACTGACACTGCAGAAATACAAAAGATCATGAGAGATTACTATAAGCAACTCTATGCCAATAAAATGGACAACCTGGAAGAAATGGACAAATTCTTAGAAATGCACAACCTGCCAAGACTGACTCAGGAAGAAATAGAAAATATGAATAGACCAATCACAAGCACTGAAATTGAAACTGTGATTAAAAATCTTCCAACAAACAAAAGCCCAGGACCAGATGGCTTCACAGGCGAATTCTATCAAGCATTTAGAGAAGAGCTAACACCTATCCTTCTGAAACTCTTCCAAAATATAGCAGAGGGAGGAACACTCCCAAACTCATTCTACGAGGCCACCATCACCTTGATACCAAAACCAGACAAGGATGTCACAAAGAAAGAAAACTACAGGCCAATATCACTGATGAACATAGATGCAAAAATCCTCAACAAAATACTAGCAAACAGAATCCAACAGCACATTAAAAGGATCATACACCATGATCAAGTGGGGTTTATTCCAGGAATGCAAGGATTCTTCAATATACGCAAATCAATCAACGTGATACACCATATTAACAAGTTGAAGGAGAAAAACCATATGATCATCTCAATAGATGCAGAGAAAGCTTTTGACAAAATTCAACACCCATTTATGATAAAAACCCTGCAGAAAGTAGGCATAGAGGGAACTTTCCTCAACATAATAAAGGCCATATATGACAAACCCACAGCCAGCATCGTCCTCAATGGTGAAAAACTGAAACCATTTCCACTAAGATCAGGAACAAGACAAGGTTGCCCACTCTCACCACTCTTATTCAACATAGTTTTGGAAGTTTTAGCCACAGCAATCAGAGAAGAAAAGGAAATAAAAGGAATCCAAATGGGAAAAGAAGAAGTAAAGCTGTCACTGTTTGCAGATGACATGATACTATACATAGAGAATCCTAAAGATGCTACCAGAAAACTGCTAGAGCTAATCAATGAATTTGGTAAAGTTGCAGGATACAAAATTAATGCACAGAAATCTCTGGCATTCCTATATACTAATGATGAAAAATCTGAAAGTGAAATCAAGGAAACACTCCCATTTACCATTGCAACAAAAAGAATAAAATATCTAGGAATAAACCTACCTAAGGAGACAAAAGACCTGTATGCAGAAAATTATAAGACACTGATGAAAGAAATTAAAGATGATACAAATAGATGGAGAGATGTACCATGTTCTTGGATTGGAAGAATCAACATTGTGAAAATGACTCTACTACCCAAAGCAATCTACAGATTCAATGCAATACCTATCAAACTACCAATGGCATTTTTCACAGAACTAGAACAAAAAATTTCACAATTTGTATGGAAACACAAAAGACCCCGAATAGCCAAAGCAATCTTGAGAACGAAAAATGGAGCAGGAGGAATCAGGCTCCCTGACTTCAGACTGTACTACAAAGCTACAGTAATCAAGACAGTATGGTACTGGCACAAAAACAGAAAGATAGATCAATGGAACAGGATAGAAAGCCCAGAGATAAACCCACGGACATATGGTCACCTTATCTTTGATAAAGGAGGCAGGAATGTACAGTGGAGAAAGGACAGTCTCTTCAATAAGTGGTGCTGGGAAAACTGGACAGGGACATGTAAAAGTATGAGATTAGATCACTCCCTAACACCATACACAAAAATTAGCTCAAAATGGATTAAAGACCTAAATGTAAGGCCAGACACTATCAAACTCCTAGAGGAAAACATAGGCAGAACACTCTATGACATAAATCACAGCAAGATCCTTTTTGACCCACCTCCTAGAGAAATGGAAATAAAGACAAAAATAAACACATGGGACCTAATGAAACTTCAAAGCTTTTGCACAGCAAAGGAAACCATAAACAAGACCAAAAGACAACCCTCAGAATGGGAGAAAATATTTGCAAATGAAGCAACTGACAAAGGATTAATCTCCAAAATTTATAAGCAGCTCATGCAGCTCAATAGCAAAAAAACAAACAACCCAATCCAAAAATGGGCAGAAGACCTAAATAGACATTTCTCCACAGAAGATATACAGACAGCCAACAAACACATGAAAGGATGCTCAACATCTTTACTCATTAGAGAAATGCAAATCAAAACTACAATGAGATATCATCTCACACCAGTCAGAATGGCCATCATCAAAAAATCTAGAAACAATAAATGCTGGAGAGGGTGTGGAAAAAAGGGAACACTCTTGCACTGCTGGTGGGAATGTGAATTGGTACAGCCACTATGGAGAACAGTATGGAGGTTCCTTAAAAAACTACAAATAGAACTACCATATGACCCAGCAATCCCACTACTGGGCATATACCCTGAGAAAACCATAATTCAAAAAGAGACGTGTACCAAAATGTTCATAGCAGCCCTATTTACAATAGCCCGGAGATGGAAACAACCTAAGTGTCCATCATCGGATGAATGGATAAAGAAGATGTGGCACATATATACAATGGAATATTACTCAGCCATAAAAAGAAATGAAATTGAGCTATTTGTAATGAGGTGGATGGACCTAGAGTCTGTCATACAGAGTGAAGTAAGTCAGAAAGAGAAAGACAAATACTGTATGCTGACACATATATATGGAATTTAAGAAAAAATGTCATCAAGAACATAGGGGTAAGACAGGAATAAAGACACAGACCTACTAGAGCATGGACTTGAGGATATGGGGAGGGGGAAGGGTAAGCTGTGACAAAGTGAAAGAGCGGCATGGACATATATACACTACCAAATGTAAGGTAGATAGCTAGTGGGAAGCAGCCGCATAGCACAGGGAGATCAGCTCGGTTCTTTGTGACCGCCTGGAGGGGTGGGATAGGGAGGGTGGGAGGGAGACGCAAAAGGGAGGGGATATGGGAACATATGTATATGTATAACTGATTAAATTTGTAAAATAAAAAAAAAAAAAAAAAGAATAAGACTCATAATGTGCGTGATAGGTTGATTGGTACATAATGAAGTCAGAGAGATAAGCAGGATCCGGGTCATGTAGGGCTTGGTACACCAGGGAAAGAAGATATTTTATATTAGATGAGATAAGCAGAAAATGGGAGGTTTTAAATAGGGGTATAACAGGCTTAATTTATGTATTTTGAAGATTTCTGTGACTGCACTGTAGTGTATTTGAAAGTGGTAAGGGAAGAATAAAAGCACCGCCAATCAGTTGGCTTCTGCAGAAATCCAGGAACTGGACTTAGGGTGGTGGTAAGAGAACCATGTAAAAGTAGATGTACTAGGAGTATCATTTTGGAGGTGCATTGACTGGACATGCTAATAGATTTATAGGGAAAAAAAGAAAACACCTAGATTTTTGGCTGGAGAATTCCTTCGGGGAGAGAGTGGACCAGTTGACCGGAGAACAGACAGACTGTCAGGGAGACCATGGATGTGAATATAGAGGAATGACTGTGTGTAGGGACTAGAACAGACCTGGGACATTTCAGATACTGCCAGCCTGAAAAGGCCAGAATCTTCCCTATGCTATGATGCTATGTCTACAGAATGAAGCCATCACTCCAGGGAGAAGAGTGAGGAAAAGTCCACTGAACTCAAAATGGATACATTTTCTGTCATCAGGCAAATGGAGCCTTGACACAGAAGCTGAGTTGTAGAAAACTAAGGTGACATCTTTTTAATTGCCATGCAGAGTCTGTACTTTGAGGAACGTGTTCCTGTTGAGCCCCATTTATCGAAGTCTTCCTGTGTGCCGTGTAGGATGATAGCATATTTGCATGTGTTATCTCACTTAATCCTTACAAAAAGCAGCACAAGATTATTCCCATTCCTTATATGAGACTCCGGAGTCTCCGAGGGTTTATATTATTTGCCCAAAATCTCAGTTTGAAGTGAGAGGGCCAAAATTACAACCCAGGCAGGACTGAATCAAAGTCTGTGGACTTTTTCCCTGTGCAAAACCTCCACACATGCTCCCTCATCATGCTGCCTCTTTTTGGGGAGTTGACTCATTTGGAATGAGTGGGAGGTGTTTACTTCCTCCCCTACTACCCCAGGGGCTAAATAACACTCTGTTACTAACAGCTGGGTGCTTTCTGGTAAGCAATCGCCCTCTTTTCCTGTAGAAAAGAGAAGGATAATCTTGTTTTTCCCCTCTCAGGGATTTATAAATTATGGCAACACAGCTACTGCTGTAGGTCACTCTCCCTCCCTATTCTCCTCCCCCATGTTTATTCTCAGATGACAATCTTGGTTTTTAGTTGATTGAAAAAAGTGTAAAAAATCAGAAGAAAAATTCCACAGGCACCAATCACCACATCTACCTGCCCACATGCACTTGAACCCAACATTCTCTTTTACTTTTGAGAGATGTTCAGTTTAAGGAGAGAAAAGGTATTGAATAGCCTCTGAGCTTGAGAGAGTAGATGGACTAAGGACATTTTGTGTGTGTGTGTGTGTGTGTGTGTGTTGGTATATTTATGTGTGTTTGTGTGTTGTGGCATGTGATATGTGTGGGGTGTGGGTGTGGGAGGATCATTGGATGTTTGTGTGCAGTGTATGGTATGTATGTATGTTTGTATGTGGCATGCAGCAAAAATATGGGGTGTGGTGTGTGTGTGTGTGTGTGTGTGTGTGTGTATGTGGTGTTGTGAGGAGCTAAGACTTGTTGACTTTGAGGTACCAGAAAGATTGAATGGGGAAAGAAGGAGGGTGAGATCATAGAGCAGATGTAGTTATGGGTAGTGGCAATGTTTCCAGGGAATGATTGTGGAAATGAGAGACTGAGAAGCAAAAGGGTCCATATTTCTTTGAGGAGAGGAGGTAAAGGAACCGAGAGGAGGGCATATTGTGTAAATACAGGAATCACTAAGAATCATGACACTCAAACAGGAGCTAAAATCTGCAGAGAAGGAGGGAAAGAGATCTAGGATCAGTAGAGATTGTTATAAGGAGGAAAGGTGCCTGGTAAGAAGAGCATTAAGGGTGAAGACGGTATGGTTTGGAAGTGACCATGTGGAGTGGAGAGGACGTAGGGGGACGAAGTCCCTTCACAGCCATGTCTTTGGGGTTTTCCTTTAGGACTTCTTCCCAAGTTGGGGAACAAGGCCTCAGGTATTTGCAGTTTCTATAAAAATATAAAGAAACGTGGTGTTTTCTGTATCAACATCATATAGAAACATTTATATCAGGTTTGATGTAAAGAGAGATGAACTGAGAAAAAAAGAAATTGACAAAAATTCTCAACCTTAACAGTGTTTCTGCACTTAGTGGTGTTTTAATTTTTTAATTAAAAAATATATAAAATACACATTTGGGGTATTTTCCCAAATTTCCAATAAGAAACATGTATTACTTTTTAATCAGATAGCAAGCCACAGAACATGTTGCTTAACTAATCACTGAGGCTTGATTTTAAAGCATTCCTGTTTATCTTCTTAAGCAAATGCAAACCATCCAGAGATGTGTGTGATTCACTTTGCTGTGTTGTGCAAATTCCCTTGTAGTCTTTCTAGACACTCACTTTCCCATGTTTTTCTCCATTATTTTCATGTGAAGCTCCCTCAGTGCAATTAGACTTTCTGGAGAGCTGCCAGAGGGCCACCGTGCTGTCCTGTGTCACCATGCTGTCCTGTCCTGTGGCATTGGTGCTTAGATGCTTTCAGGCTGACAAAATTCCAAGGCCATTATCAAGTTCTATCTAGAGCTGCTAACTCATAACACCTTCTAATCCACTTTGATGACAGACATTTTGACCTCCTTCACCTTGGCTCCATAATCACCACCGGATAAAATATATTGAAAGTTTAATTGAGCTCTAATAATAATTAACAAACATCCAACAAGGTCTGGTCTCTGCATTTGAAGTTGAGGGGCATAGTGATTCAGCAATTAAATCTGCAATTAAATAAAGATATTAAGTTAATACATACCATGAATATACAGTGTTTTATAATTAAAATAATTTTTAAAATACACTTTCTCATTCTACCATGAAACTAATTGGAAACTATTCACCTTCATTAGAACATAGATTTAAAAATGAATACTGACTCTTGTTTTTCTACTCATTAACTTAAACAAAAACAAAAATATTCATTATGCATAGCACATACTATCTGGTAATTAAGTGAGAAAAACTTGTCCTTTCTTCTTGTAGCCTTCACCTGCTCTAAAATATTGTGCAGTCTGAAGCCTGTGAAACCTACCACATGTCAACTAGATTGTGTCCAATGTAAGGAATTTAACATTTAAATGGTGTGCTCATTTCTCCACTTATATTCTACAAACAAAGTCTTATTTGTTTCAAAAAAGTTATGTGTTTGAACCTATTATCTACTTTAAATTTGCTTTTCTGCCTAAAAATGAGGTGATGTTTTTATGAAAGAATGGAAGTGTTATGATACAGCCAGAAAGGATAATATGTATAAACCTTTCTTCAGAAAAACATCAACTTCTTCCCTTTGAATGGTATATAGTTTGCAGGCTTTGATGCTGTTAACAGGAAATCCAAGTTCCAGCTGTGAAAGGAAAATCAAAATGGAGTCAGAATTGCTAAGAGAGTTCTCAAAAATGCAGCTGGAAGGCTACTGAGAAAGTGCGTGTCAACTGAAATAAACACACAACCTGAGAGCTGTGGGTTTCAGTTTTATCTGGGGACCTTACTGAGGACTATATCCTGGGAGACAGCCTCTCAGCTCTGAGGGACTGCTCCAAAGAAACAGGGTGAGAGGCCAGTGTAGATATAGATAGATAGATAGATAGATAGATATGAGAAACAGGTATCTCAGTCAATAATTTTAGTGTTTTTCTATGTAAGAGAAGATGCAAGAATCTGTGCTCATAAATTTTTTTTTCTGTAATATATATAGCTATCTAAGGGGCCTGTTTTTACTGTTTTCCCAGAGCACAGAGTGCCTCATCCTGTTCTTCATCATGAATTCCTTTCAAGGTGTACTATAGGTCAGCAACTACAGTGGCTAATGACTGGATACTTGTAGAACTGGATGGTGGACAACATTCTTTGTTTATAAGTCCCAATTTTTGGTTATAAATTTGACCAAGATTTGGGAAGCATGTGATGATCAATTTGTCCCATGTTCCTAAGAAGGTTCCTTCTTAGGTCATGGGAGGATTTTGTCGATAAGCCACTCAATGCGTTATTACTGGACCAGAGCCTGTTAATTGTAGCCGTAAAAGTCTCTGGACCACCTGTCTTACTAGTCTGTTCTGGTCCAGGAAATGATTCTCGCTTGTTGCTTTTTCCCATATCTAGAGTTACACTATTACGATCATTTTTAATCTTATATAGAGCTATATATTTGATCAACCATTTCAAGTCACTTAGTCATCATTATTTTTGTCGTGGTTCAGTCACACATTGGGCAATACAAGAAACAACAATCTTGTAAAATAGGCAGAATACAAGTCATATAGCTAAAAGCATTAATAAGATCACAAGTACATACTTAAGCCAAAAATTTCCAGCACCATGCCAGTTCTTTGAAACATCTCCAAGACTAGGGAGTGGATCATTTATGGCAGAAATCTGATTTTTTCATGTTGGTCATTAAACGTGTTATATTAAAGGATTCATCTGGTATAAATTCAGTTTGAATTATGGTACAAGTGCCTCCTTGAGATATTGTAAAGATATTGTACCAAGGGGAAAGGTTTACTTAGATCTGGAAAACAAAATTTAAAAGCCAGTAATATTTCAGAAAAAAGTTATAAAAATTATTGTTCAGCCCTATGTACTAATTTCTGGTCTTAATTTTCTGTTTACAGCTTTATGAAGCCATCAGGGTTTCCACTAGATTTATTTAATTTCTTACCCAGTTCAGTAGTATCATATGAAAGCTATCAGAAACCCATACTTGTCAAAAAGTCCTTTCTATGAATATTGTTCAAGATGAAGTATTTTTGTAAAATCATCAGAGTAAAATAATAACTGTCTATAAATGACAAAACAACATGGTTAAAGACCTGATTACAATGTAATTGTTAAAGAAATTTGGTTAATTTTGTGACATGATATTTACAAATAATCACTAAAATTATGACTGATAACATTATACCAGGACATATTTGAATTTTAGAAATTTTATATAATTTCTAGAAAATGTATATTAATAACATTTATCCATACAATACCACCTTGGAAGGTTTATCATCACTCATTTGACAGTGCTTCCCATGTAATTTAACATACCAAAAGGCCTAATTAATTTAATATCTCTCTTTGGGGTTTTTCAGGAGCCTTCTGAAATGTCCCAAAGTTAGCTAGAGGTCAAAAGACCTCCATTTAAAATCCGATTTGGGAAAGTTTGTCAAAGATATCAAAAGGTTTTAAAACACTTGGTCAAATAGGATGATAGGTCACTGTGAAACAATGCTTATTCACTTAACCAAAGTAAAAATAAGATATTTCAAAGGCAAATACAAAAAGTTATAAGAGATCACTTACAGAGTAAAGAAACTTCACAATCTGCTATTAAAAGCAGATTAATAATCCAAGAAGACATTATCTTCTTAAAAGGGAGAGAAAACCAAATTCTAATTTTGTAACAGCTCACTTTTTATATTAAATGTACTTCTCAATTAAATTTATTCTAATCTTAGCCGATTCTGACCATGCACAAAACCCTTTTCTCAAGGTTTCTTTTCTACAAACTCTATATAACTTCTGTTTTTACCTTCAGGATTTGTCCCATACTTTCCTTTTTTTCCTCTCTCTCTTTTTTAACCTCTCTTTAGGACAAAATTACTTTCTTTTCCCTTAACAAAATGCATAATCAGTATTAAAAGTGTGAATAGGCTGACTTAGAGCTTAATACAAATCAAAGCAGACTGATCGTATAATTGAAGTCTTCCATGATATTCTATCAGCTTCTGCTTATTCTGTATTCTACTCATTTATGAGGAATATATTCCATGAACTGATACACTGGAGTCTGAGGATGAGGTATTTAACAGCAGAACAGCAGTATTGAAGAAACATTAAATTTAGTCACAGTGGTAGACCCATTTTCAGAAACTTGGCCCAAAAGGAGCTTAAAATGTCTCCTATACCACCAGTTGGCAGAACCAAGTTTTTGGAAAGAAAGCACAGAGAGCAAAGCAGAGAGAGTGAAAGAGCAAATACTGACACAGAAGAGAATGCTCAAATTAGAAGCACTTTCCATTCTTCTCTCTTGTTCTTTGATAGTTTGGCTATCAGTGGTTTATTATTTGACATCTAGATATTCATGGCTTTTGGTCTTCATTTCAAACTACATGCATTACATAAGCCTTTTCTGCCTTGTTTAATGATTTTTTTCCCTTGAATTATGCCTTGTCAGATGCTGCAATCATAGCCACAGGCTTTCACATTGTATAACTTTGTTCTTCCTTTTGCTTTCCATCATCATGAATTGTTTTGTATTGTCTCTTGCATTCAGTTTTTAATTGAATTTTGACTTTTACTCTAATTTGCAAGTCTTTTAATAAGTGAGTGTAGTGTAATTCCATTGATTGCTATTATAGATATGTTTGGTGATGTTTCTACTATATTTTTATGATATTGCATTTTGATAGCTTTAAAAAACATTTTTGGTACAAAACTACTCAATTATAATTTGTTTTGTGTGTTGTTTTCTAATTATTTATATTATTCTCCTTTACTTCTCACATTTAGTCTTAGAAAACGATTATAGAACAATATTATAAACATGAAATAGTATTTGCATCCTTAAATTTACTGAGGCAGTAAGCATACATTGAGTTTATTTTAAAATAATAACCGGGTCTTGCAATATAATTAAACAGTAAGTAAGAATATTAAAGCCTGAAATCTAATCAAGGTTATACAATTTAACCTCATTCATTTAAATTTACCTAAGATGATCCTTACTTAAGAAAAAAATAGCAGATTAGAGATCACTACATATACATATGGTAAACATTTGTAATTGTTTTTAGGCAGGATTTAGTAAGATGGCAGTGTATATCTATAGCCATTTGAAAAATATTTTTGTCTAAATTAGTCTTCTTTATCTTGAAATATATATTATATATACATACACGTATGTATATATTATGATAATTTGGGGATAACTGATATTTGCCCACTGAGGTAGGCAGAATGATGGCCCCCAAATATGTCCATGTTCTAATTCCTGGATCCTGTGAATATGTCATGTTACATGGCAAAGGGAAATTAAAGTTATAGGTGGAATTAAACTTGCTAGTCAGTTAACTCTGGAGAGATTATCCTAGATTATCCCTTGTGCCCAATGAAATCGTAAGTGTCGTTGAAAGATGAAAGAGAGAGGCAGAAGAGAAAGTGTCAGAGTGATGCAATGTGAGAAAGACATGAATGGCCATTGCTGGCTTTGAGATGAAACAGCATAAGCCAAGGAATGCTGGCAGGCTCTAGAAGCTAGAAAGAGCAAGAAAATATATTCTCCCCTAAAGCCTCCAAAAAAATACATAGTCCCACCTACACATTTATTTTAGCCCCAGTGAGACTCATTTCAGACTTCTGACCTCCAGAACTCTGAAATAATACATTTGTATTGCTTTAAGCCACTAAGTTTAGGTGATTTACTATAGCAGCCAAAGGAAACCAATACATCCATTTTTGTAATAAATATGTGTTTGTGTGTGTTTGTGTGTATTTACTTCAGGGTCACTTTTAAACTCATGAAACTTTTGGAGTTTATCTTAAAAGGTGAATACACACATTCCCAAACTGGAACACTGTATTTGCATTATTCCCAATACTCTTGAGCTCAAAAATCCTTTGAGGCTCAGTACATCTGAAGTGATATAAAAATATTTCACTGTAAGCACAACTCTATAGGTAATATTCTTAAACAAACCATACCATATTCTATGCTACATGCTCTTCCTAAATAAATGTGAATTTTCATAAAAATTTGCTAAGTATCCAAACCACAATTTCCAGACTAGACAATTTAAACTACTACATTTTATTGAGAAAAAAATTAATGCACACTGAAAAGAAAGGTGTCTGATGTTCTACTGACTTCCAACAGGCATTTTGTTAGTCCATCACAGATATTGCCAAACCATGGGATCAAATAGAGATGAGCACATTGAGTTTTTTTTTTTTTTTTTTTTTTTTTTTGCGGTATGCGGGCCTCTCACTGTTGTGGCCTCCCCCGTTGCGGAGCACAGGCTCCGGACGCGCAGGCTCAGCGGCCATGGCTCACGGGCCCAGCCGCTCCGCGGCATATGGGATCCTCCCAGACCGGGGCACGAACCCGTATCCCCTGCATCGGCAGGCGGACTCTCAACCACTTGCGCCACCAGGGAGGCCCCACATTGAGTTTTTAATTGCCAATTTTTTTCTTCTGTAGGATACCCTGAAATAAAATCTCATCAACAGCTGCATGGATTCTTTCCTGTGTTGAACAGACTGAGTGAATAGAATAGAAGTGACTTTAAATAAAGTCTAGTTATTTATAGGGAAGCAGATAAAAGACTTATGCTCCAGTGGTATGCATTGGGTTAAGGTATGAACATTTGAAATGGTAATAGACTAAAGTTGTGTGCTAACTTTTTATATCTTTTTATGCCATCTTACTGAGAACCCATGAACCAGGCATTAAATATCTAAAACTAGACATCAAAAACATTCTAAACCACAGTAAGTGTCATCATTTTTATTACTCATAACAATACAATTTAAATAATTCTGGAGTGGAAACAGGCACCAATGATAAATTTTAGCTTTGGTTAAAACCCTTTGCCTATTTTTAAATGAATATTTTAGTACCTTTCTTACAGTTTGTTTCATTATCTGAAGTATGAAAAGAGAGAGAAAGAAAGAAGATGATGCCAGAGCCCAGGAAACAGGACCACCTGGTGAAAGTCTATCTGATGACTTCCAGAGCTGGAAAGGAGATGCCAAAGACAGCAGAAAGAAGAAGGACAACACTGTAAAGCAGCTATACTCCAATAAAAATTAATTCAAAAAAAGAAAGAAGAAAGGAGAAAAACCTTGCCTTCTCCCCTTTCCCCACCTTCATATCTTCCTCAAATTCTTCTCATTGGTTGAACATACCTAGAAACCAGAGGGCAAAAAGCCTGGAAATATATGTCCTTAGGATACAGATAAAAGCAGGGGAAGGGCAGAGAATTAATTTGAGAAGAAGGAAAAAGTGATTGACATGCTAAGCTATGCCACAAAATACATAAAGAGAAAGAATTTTATCACTTTTCCTTCTATGTAGGGATGACAATATGCAGAAGTAAGTAAGACAATGTTTACATCTCATTTTATTTTCACTGGCCATGACCACATCAAAAAGAATTCACTGGTGTAGGTGGGGGGATATTTGCATAACTACCCATGTAGATTTGATTGTATATTTATTTTATTATTTTGATTAAATAATGTTACTGGATGTTGGCCATACCTTTCAGTTACTTTTCAAACACAAAGGATAAACCCCCTATTACATGCTAATTCATTTTGTGTATTGGATGAAGAATGCCACTGTTTACTTTCAAATTTCTGCCTTGTTTTCATAAATGAATCGTTTATAGACATTTTTTTAGTCAGTTTTAAAGGTAATATGTGTAAGTCAGAGAGGGAGGTAGGAAGCAAGCTTATCATTTATTATCAAATTATACTTTTCCACCTAGTACTATAAGAATTAAACATTGAATATTCAAAAGTTTTTTTAAAATTAAGACTCTCAAATAATAAAAGGACAGAGCCACTCCTTAAAGTGGTGAAATTAGCATTTACAGGTAATTTGGTTTCAGTGTCATTAAGCTAACAATGTAGACATATAAAATAGCACACATAAATTGAATTTTAGAAATTAAAAAATAAGGTAGAAAACATCCCTCTTTGTATTGCAAGACTAAAATGGAACGTAGCTAATGTTGAGTGTCTGCCCAGGGCACTTGTGAACTGCTGTACGTTGCTTCTCAAGGACGTATTGCCAGGTGAACTATCAGGGACTCTATTAACATCTCACGTTTGGTTGTGTCTGTAGTGGGCAGATTATCAGGCCCTCAAAAATGTTGGTACCCTAATCTCTGGAACTTGTGAATATGTTATGATACCTGTCAAAAGGGACTTTTCAGGTGTAATTAAGTTTACAGACCTTAAAATAGGAAGATCATCCTGATGACCCATCCAAATGGCCCACTTGAACAACATGTGCCCTTAAAAACAGAGCACTTTCTCTAGCTGGAGTCAGAGATGCAGCATAGAGAACTCAGAGTGATTGAAGCACATGCAGAACTTGATGTGATGCACTGTTACTGGCTCTGAGATGTAGGAACACACGTTCAAGAACCAGATAGAAGTCCATGGTACACATGAGAGGGAATGTGGCAGCCTTTAGGAGATAATGCTGTACCCTGACTCACCACCAGCAAGGAAAGGACAACCTAAGTCCTGCAACCAAGAAGAACAGAGCTCGATCAATGACCTGAAAGAACCTGGAAGTGGTTTCCCCAGAGGTTCCCATAAGAAACACATTCCACATTCCAGCTGCATGCCACACTTGTGTTTTGTTCCTGTTCCAAGTATTCCAGGCCCTTTTATCCTCCCATCCCATTACACCCACAGCACCTGCTAGAATGCCTCAATTTACACACTGACCAAGTCCTCCTCATCTCTAATTTCACCTTCTCTGTTCTTGTCTTTGGTTTTCCCAAGCTGCTTTAATCACATCTTGGTTTAGTTACTCAATCAATATTAACTGAGCACCTGTATTTGCCTGACAATCTGCTATGGGTGTTTTGGGAATAAAGCAGATACTGTGTATGCCCATCTTATGAAGAAAATGTGTAGAATAAAGAATACTACAATGAGGAGATAGAGTGACTCGTAGATCTGTGTGGCACTTGTCTAGTTGTGTATAATTTATTTCTTTCCATTCATCTCTTTCAAATAATTTATTGAGCTACACAGAGCATAGAGTAATGTGTTATACAACATCTGATGAAGGGAATTCTCAACACAGAGCTGGGGCTGGCACAGGAATTAAATGACCTATGGACAGTACCATGAACCACATACTGGCAAAAGTTAGAAAACCAAGGAATGCAAGGAACCCAGGGGAAAAAAAAAAGAATCTATCTTTCCTAAGAAAGAAGTAATAGAGCTGAGTACTCAATGGGAGACCAGGCATCTTACCTGAGGAGCTGTTACCTTTAACAAGAAAGTCCTATCTCAAAGGTGTCCCTGTTCTATGTGCCAGAGTGTTGACAGCACTAGGAGTAAGAAACAACGGGAAACACAAAAAGGATTAAAGGAAAATGAACAACTTTGAGAAGTGAAAATAAATCTATAAATTTCTGCTTAGTGCTTATGGCTGTGTATATCCAGATATGCCATAAAATATGTTAGCATCATGTCCTGACTTAGGTCAATACCTTTAACATGACCCCCTTATGGCAAGCCTACTTCCAGGTTGATGTCTTGCTGGTAAATCTGGTTCTATGAACACTGTATCTTTGACAAAAACAGTTTAGTGTATTGTTTTGTGGCGGTTTCCTTTACTTTTTTTACTAATATTTCCTTCTTACTGTGGGTAAAGATATCAAAGGTTATTGTCTTTATATATTTACATTTTCTATATGTGTAATTGCATTTAATATTATTTATATTAAATACACTTAATATTATTAAAATGTTCAAAATTAGGGAGAGTTAAAATCTCTTTAAAAACTAATTTGAAACTGTTAAATTCTCACAACAGTTCAGACACACTCTCTCCACTTCTTCAATGATTCATTCCTCCACTTAATTTAATCTGGCTTCCCTTGAAAGTTTCTCCCTAAGACTGTCAGTGATGTCCATGTTTTAACTCCAGTGGGAATTTGCCAGTTCTCATCTTCATTTACCTCTTCACACTGTTCAACACCTCCTCCCATTGGTTTCTAAGATGTTAAACCCTCCAGATGTCTTTCCTGACTCTTTGTTAGTTTTCTTGCTGAGGCTTCCTCTCATATCTTATTTTTAATTGTAGGTGTTTCCATGAGCTCAGTTCCAGCTACATTTCTCGCTTCCTTACACATTTTCTCTTGAGAACTGAGATCTTCCTTGGCCATATTACTTAGATAAAACTACATATGTCAACAAGACTTAGTTGTTTGCCCAGGAAAAAATAAGGCAGTTTGCTTTGGAAGAGTCCCACAAATCAATTTATTGGAGACAGGGTAATGTTCACCTGTACAAACAACTTGCAGTACACTATGGAGAATCATTTCCAGGCCCTCACTTCTGTGTCCCCTGATCCTCAACTATTATATCATAAACTTTTCTCACTCGTGATCAGTTCCTCTGCTTAAAATGTCTACCTTAAACCCCTGGAGTTCAACATCTAAACCCCTGTAACCTTTCGTTTCTAATTTGCCCTTCTGATACACTGCTAAGACTTCATCAAGGTGTTGTTCCATCTTTCTGCTAATTCTAGTTTTGCTTTATTAACAGATTGTCTATTGACCTTTTAAGGAGTTCACAACTAGGTGACTTTCTCTAGACCCATCATTTAGACTGCTACCAATTTTCTTGTTTCCATATATATTGTAGGTGTTTATCTGTTTCCAGGATAATGTCTAATTTGTCCCTTTCTTTCCATTTCCAACAACACCACCTTCAAACAAACCATCATCATCTAAACTACTGCATTATCTACTATCCTTAATTTATTCAGTTCTTTACACCTTCAAACATCTTGATCTTGCTCAATGATTAAGGAAATAATGACTCCTACAAGTGAGAGTTATTTATTTCCTGTTCAGCAAATCTGTTTCTACTACAGTAGTTTTTTATTCATTAAATCTAAATAAAAATAAATATATTCTTAATATTAGTATATATGATCCCATTTTAAATAAAAGCATTTTATCTACATGCCTAAATCTATCTATTCTATCTAACATCTGTTTAGCTATGCATAGAGATTGAATGATATTCACTTAATAAAAGTCTGATTCTTTATCATTAACTTGTATAATTTTTAAAGTAAAGTTTATTACTCGAAAACCTTAGCATACAATGAAACCAAAATGATTTTTAAAGCATGGTTTTATTATTATTGTTGAATTCTAATCTGTGAAGCAGACTGATTAGAGACACCAAGAAAAACAAAAATAAGTTAATTAAATAAAAAGAATCTATGATCAGTGTAAAGCTAGTTTTTACTTTAACAAGTCTGTGATGATAACAAGCATTATCCTATTATATACATAAATATTGAAAACCTTAAAACAGATGTCCGTTTGTATCCAGTTCATACTCAAAGATACTCTTGTTTTTAGCATTCCACAAATTGTCTTTATCATATTTTTTAATTGATTCCATTATTTTCCTGGAGAACTCCTTTCTAAAGTCTTTTCTCCTTGGTTCCAATTTGGGTTGTTGCTCTCTGTCATCTGGGCACTGACCTTCACCAACACATCTTCCCAGAATCCCTTCACTGATGTCCCAGGTTAGATGCCCTGTTGCTTAGATCTCATTTCTTCCTTTTTCCTGGAATACCATACATTATTAGCAAGTAACTTCCTTGTTAAATGAAGAAAAACTTTCCTATGCCCTTGCAGATTAGATGATGTGTTTTTGATGTTTAAACCTGGACAATTGATCCATATTTTTGTTAGATATAAACTTTTCATTAGACATTGTTTTCTTTAAGAATTTTGGGACTTACCTGGTGGCAGCGTGGTTTAGAATCTGCCTGCCGATGCAGGGGACATGAGTTTGAGCCCTGGTCCAGGAAGATCCCACATGATGTGGAGCAACTAAGCCCACGTGCTACAACTACTGAGCCCACATGCTGCAACTACTGAAGGCTGCATACCTAGAGCCCATGATCTGCAACAAGAGAAGCCACCACAATGAGAAGCCCGTGCACTGCAACGAAGAGTAGCCCATGCTCGCCACAACTAGAGAAAGCCTGCTTGCAGCAACAAAGACTCAAAACAGCCAAAAATAAAAATAATAAATAAATAAATAAATAAATAAATAAATAAATAAATAAATGCAGTATCTTCTGTTATTATTAAAAAAAAGAGTTTTGAAGGGAATTGTCCAATAGTTTACAGTATCCAAAGTTGTAGGCAAAAAGTCTAATGACAATGTTTCTCACTTATTTGTAAATGACATGTCTCTCTACCCCAAATCCTAGAAAGTTTTAGTGTTATTACTTTACCCCTTGGTAAAGTAAAGATCTGAAATTATATACCTAGGTAAGATCCCACTGTAAAGATTATGATTCAAAAATACTGAGTAAAAAAGTCAAGAGCAGAATACTGTATGAAAGACTTACTTTCTTGAACAGATAAGCTACTAAATAATTAAGCAAACAAGAAACATTGGATCTCCTTCCTCTGGCAGATGAAAGTGCATTGAGGATGAATAGCTGTCTGTTAAGCTCTGGATACTGACACAGCTTGCGTCAGCGCTGACCTCAACCCAGATGATTCCACGATGTATTTCACCAAAGATGCCCTTGGAATTTGGCAAAGTGAGTGAAAAGCTTTGGATTGAGGTGGGTTAAAATGAACTAATGATCTAATCCAGAACTGCCCAAAATATACAGTGAGACACACAGGCAATTTTAAATGTTCTAATAGCGACATTAAAAAAAGTAAAAAGAGGGCTTCCCTGGTGGCGCAGTGGTTGAGAGTCCGCCTGCCGATGCGGGGGACACGGGTTCGTGCCCCGGTCTGGGAAGATCCCACACGCCACGGAGCAGCTAGGCCCGTGAGCCATGGCCGCTGAGCCTGCGCGTCCGGAGCCTGCGCGTCCAGAGCCTGTGCGTCCGGAGCCTGTGCGTCCGGAGCCTGTGCTCCACAATGGGAGAGGCCACAACAGTGAGAGGCCTGCGTACCGCAAAAAAAAAAAAAAAAAAAAAAAAAAAGTAAAAAAAAATGGGTGAAATTAATTTTAATAATACATTGTATTCAAACAAATATATCCAAATTATTGCCACTTCAACACACAGTCAATATGAAGGCAAAATTATTAATGAGATATTTACATTCTTTCTGTTTGTTATATTAAGTACTCGAAATCCAGGGTATATTTTATACCAAAATAGCACATTTCAGTTCACACTGGCCACATTTCAAATGTTTGATAGACACACATGTTGGTCAGTACAGTTCTAAACAAATAGCTATGATTTAAAATTGGCAACAATTTCATATTTCTTTACTGTGATCTCTCTGTGTTATTTTTGGACTATGTATAGATTTTGCATCCTCTGAAGACTTTTGATTTGATGTTAAAATGATGAAAATAAAGAAGAAGAAGGAGGAGGACGAATAGGAAGAGGGATAAGGGGAGAGGAGGAGGAGGGGGGAGGGTAGAAGAAAGAGAGGTGGGGGAAGCTTTGCTTGGTTCTTTGCACATACTGGGGTTCATCTCCTTCTCATCCATAGTGTTTTCCCACAAACTTTACCTCTGGAGAACTTTGTATACAACATTGTCTTAGATAAACACCTGTATGCTTATGAACATAGAACCTAGCAGATAATCCATAAAATTTTTGTTGAATTGACTTACTTACGTATTATTAATTTAGCTATTACTAAGAAGGGTAAACATCTGGCTCATGAGTGATTGTATTTTCGCTTTGGGTAAGTGGTGCCAGTCAGGACTGGCTTTAGTGTGTTCTTCCATCAAGTCCACTTACTATTTCCACACTGCATAAGAGGCATCTAAAGTGAACCTAGATAATTAAGCTTGTTAGGAAATTAAATGCATTGCAGCCCCTTTTGAGTGACTTGAGAAACCCCCAGGGAGCAGCATTTCTCAAACTGTGGTCCCAGACCAGCCACATCAGCATCTCTGAAGAACTTCTTAGGAATGAACCACAGACCTTCACAACCACATCGGAGGTGACTGGCAGCAAGCTATGGTTTGACCAGCCCTCCAAGTGACTCTGCTGTGCATGCACGTTTGAGAACCACAGAGCTCAGCACAGACTCATTTTTTTGTTGTTGTTTTATTATATCTCATGTTTGAGAACAGCAGTTATTAATTTTGGTTACTTGGAAAGTAGCAAGGTACAGTATGTGACAAGTTTCCTTTGAGTCTCAGAATTAGTGAAAGCTTTGCCCTAGATAAAAACTAGTATGTTTCCTTCTTACCATGAGAATTTGTCACAAAGACTTGTAGTTTTACTTTGGCTGCTGACAATCTCAGAACTAAACATGAGGTTCAGTAACTAACAGCTTCTTCAGAGTAGAAGGATAAATAAATTAACCTCAACTCTTAGGTAAGTATCAACTCTGCTTAGATTATCATAATGGAAGAAAATTTGTAACACATCCCAAAATTTTCCCTGCTTTGCCCAAACTCATCAGATTCTGTAGGTCATTCATTTTCTTTTTTCTTTTTTGCGGTACGCGGGCCTCTCACTGTTGTGGCCTCTCCCGTTGTGGAGCACAGGCTCCAGACGCGCAGGCTCAGTGGCCATGGCTCACGGGTACAGCCGCTCCGCGGCGTGTGGGATCCTCCCAGACCGGGGCACGAACCCGTGTCCCCTGCATCGGCAGGTGGACACTCAACCACTGCGCCATCAGGGAAGCCCATCTTAAAGTATTTTATATTTTCTCAAATAAAACAATAAAAAGTAACATCAATAAACAACATCAGTAAATAAGAGTTTCAATGGCATTTTACATATTTTCTGTTGATATTATAATGTACATGTTGTGAATCATTACTTGTTTCTGGGAAACTTTTTGAAATCTTCCTTCTGTGCAGTTTCTACGACGTGTTTATACATGTGTTTTCCTTTGTGACTGATCAAAAGCCTCCTAAGAAAGCTTTGTTCTATGTCTGGTCCTCCTTCCAAGTGCTTATTTTGCATCTAATTCTATGGCTGGGCGGTTATATTCCTGAATCCAGAGTTATACTATGGTCACAGAGACATGGTTACCCAATGCTGCATTGAAAGATGTTTGGGATTACTGCTTAGCCTGTTTGACATAGCCAAGAAGGGTACACTGATAATGCATGTGATCAAAGAGTAGCTGGTTTAATTATGAGTGGTGTCACAAGGTAAGTTAGTACCAAGTATCTCTTTCAACTTAACCACAAGAAGATAAAAAACTGCTAAGCCCTGTTCATAGAATCTCTGCACGTTTTTTTCTGGAAGATTGGGGATGTGGAACACATGCATTTGGTGAACATTTGATATATTGGCACTAAATAGGGAATATTTTCCCTGGAAAAAGTCCCTTCCCAGAGTAAAATGCCTCATCATTTATGAGACAATTAACCACCAGGAGTCATTTATATATAGAAATAGATACACACACACTCACACACACATATTTATATATATTTGTATGAATAACATATTTGAGAAGGAAATCCTGTGATTTGCAACCAACATGGATAGAGCCGTAGGGCATTATGCTAAGTGAATCACATATGCAGAAGGACAAATATTGCATGATACCACTTACACGAGACCTAAAATAGGCCAACTCATGGAACCAGAGGGTGTACTGGTGGTTACCAGTAGTGGGAGAGAGGGGAAATGGGGAGGTGCCAATCAAAGCGTACAAAGTTTCAGTTACGCACGATGAATAAGTTCCAGAGATCTATTGTACAACATAGGACCTATAATAATAATGTACTGAATACTTAAAAGTTTGCTAAGGGTAAATTTTATAACTGCTCTTACCACAAAAGGAAAAAATACTTTTTTAAATTAAAAAATAAAAGAGGTGGAAAAATTTTTGAAGGTGATGGATATATTTATGGCATAGATTATGGTGATGATTTCACAGATATATACTTACCTCCAAACTCATAAATTTGAATACATTAAATACATATAGCTTTTTATATGTAAATCATGCCTCAGGAAAGTGTTTTATTTATTTATTTTAATCTGAAAAAGAGCCCCCAAACTAGATCTTAGAGAATGTTGTTTTGCTTATATTTCTATGTTACTTTTCTTTCTATCACTCCCTATTACGCCGGATGCTTGCAGATGTCACAAAGCTGCTGGGTATCAAGACTGTGCTGCCTGCTCTTTGTAATTTGTTTCTGGCTTCAGAACATCCATATCTTCTTGTGGTTTTGGTCTACTCTATTTAACCTGTTTTTGTTTTTGTTTTTTTTCCCAGCTCAAGCTGATAAGCTACTAATTCCCAAGGTTTAGATATCACCCACACACCATGTAGTTATTTATGAGGACTCATTGTATTTCAACAAGCTCATCTGTTTCATTTAAAAACAACCAACCTTTGACTTTTTTGCCCTATCACCCCAAACTCTCTCAATTTCTGGTTCACCTTTTGGGGACAGCCTCTCATCAGAAGCTCCCTCCCATCTCTGATTTTCTTGATTTTCAGAAGAAGCATAGGCTAGAAGACTCAGACATCTACGATTTTTAAGAAACCAGTCAATTTACAATACTATTAGTATGTATTTAAAACAGACTGATTTGATTATGTTAATGTAAAGGGAAAGAAAAAAATATATCTTCACTGATAGTACCTATGAATTTATAGAGTTTGGTAAAAATGTGCACTTCATAAATAGTCTTCAATACATCTTTCAGGACTGTGTAAGACATTGTTAAAATCTTAGACCTCAAAGGTAGGGATGATAAATTTTCATAGATAATACCAATTCCTTAAATTTCTGTTATTTTTATAGTTCCTGTGGTACCTCTACATACATTATGCCATGTAATTACTTCAAGAAACCTGTAAGTGTTACTTTGATCTTACGTAAAAGCAACATGAGACTTCAAGAAGCCAGCTGGCTTGCCCAGGTTTCATACTAGCCATGCTCCAATATAGTGGTAAAAATAGGAAGAATAGACAATCATTTTGTTCAGGGAGCTCCCACTTCATTATTACATAGAAGTTCATGCTTCTGGTAAGTACCCGGATGTCTGGGATAACAATTTATCCACCTTCCTGTACGTTGCCATGCCTAGGTGCTCAATAACCCTTGCTTAATTTAGTAAGATACTCAAATTTCAAAAATGAGTCAAAATATACATTAAAATGAAAAAGATTACATCAAAAAGTCATTTTTGGGGTTGCAAATTATTTTTAACAGCACAGAAATTATTCTCAAGATTTAAGAAATGTGTGTGTCTTGGTAATCTGTGATATACTTTTTAAAATAACCCTATTGCAGTTGTTATCTTTACTCTTTGATAAAGTGTTTGAATCTTGTAAACAAGAAAAATTTACTTGCAGCAAAGTCTCATGAATAAGATTTTTGACAAAGGTAAATAATGGCATTTAGGGGCCTCCCTGGTGGCGCAAGTGGTTGAGAGTCCGCCTGCCGATGCAGGGGATACGGGTTCGTGCCCCGGTCTGGGAGGATCCCATATGCCGCGGAGCGGCTGGGCCCGTGAGCCATGGCTGCTGAGCCTGCGCGTCCGGAGCCTGCACGTCCGGAGCCTGTGCTCCGCGACGGGGGAGGCCACAACGGTGAGAGGCCCGCATACCGCAAAAAAAAAAAAAAAAAAAAAAAAAAAAAAAAAAATAATGGCATTTAGGGTTAAAAACTAAGTTTATCCAGTAATGAAACAGCCTTTCTTGCATGTTTTATTGACATGTTCTAAGGCAATTTGCCAAGAAAGTTATTAAAATGTTCTGAACAATGGTCATATGGCCCTTTAGTTATTAAGTTTCTATAATAATTTTTTAAAATAAATTCTATCAAACTTTGTTTTTCTTTGAGTGCAATTTGGAAACATTGCGTTGGACAAAATTTTGTTCAGAATTTTCCATAACATCTTATGGAAAATCCTGAACAAATTACTTTTAGCCAACCAAATATATATAAATATGCCTCTGCCCTTTGAATTGGAACTTTTGCCCTCCATTGGAATTTGTTTTAACAAAACAGAAATAATGAACACAGAGTTTATATATAAGAATCATGGCATAGTTTATAAAATCTAAAAATAATGATGCAACTTTAATATCTATGAGATTAAATAAATTAGAAATAATAAAGTAAATTAAATTATAAGGTGAACTAATAGTCATTAAACTTCTTACTGTTATTTTATTAAAATGGAAAAATGTACAATATAATATTAAGTAAAAAGTCAGAAAGTAAATGGCTTTATCTAGTTTTTAATATCATAAGTAAATACTGACTGAATAAAAATACATCAAAATGCTAAACAAGGTAGCAGATAAGTTTTAAGATCATGGAAGATTTAAACTTTTTTTTTTTTTTTGAAAACTGCAATCACCAGCACCAACATGATATAGCCATTAGGACTGAGAACTGGGACCACCTATGGCCACATGACTTTGTTATTTATTCCAGGAAACAATTATTGAGGAAATGTAAGACTGTAAATCAATAAATGACTTCAGTGTTTGCTTAGAAAATCCCTGCAAAATTATCTATCTGAAACAATATGTTCAACTGGGCAAACAGCTCAATTACCTAACCATGGTTAACTTATCAAGATTCACTCCAAGACCCTCACCTCACTATGTCCACCAATCCTAAACTATTATGTCTCAAACATTGACCAATCCATTTTCCCTTCTTGAAAGACATGTCCTAATTCACTTGAACCCAGATGTCAAAGTCCTATAAATGTCCTGGCTGACTTCCTCTTCCTTGACCCTCCTAAGACTACAGTTCATTCTAATATATAGCTTTGTTTTATTAACAGGCTGTCTGCTCATATTTCTGAAAATCAACAATGGCATTATTCATCACATTTTTATATTAAAGATATACTGTTTCTATTAGGCAAGTTTTTATTTTTATGGGCTAGATATTGCCAATTGAAGAACCAGTACATGACATAGAATAAGAGTGAGTTAAGCTGTGTAGATCTTATGATTTATGTAAATCTAATGATTTATCTTATTATGTAAATCTTATGATTGTTGGATGCTTAATGTATGCCAAACATCATTCACAGTACTTTAGATATATTAAGTTACATAAAGCTCACAACTGCCCGCTATGAGATCAGCACTATTATTACCCAATAATATTACTATTATTGTGCCCAGGATCACACAAGTGGCGCTCAACAGAGCTTGGATCAGACCCCAGGCAGCAAGGATCCCAAGTCCACAGTGTTCACCACTATGTCATACTGCTTCTCATATAGAGACATTATATTTTTCTAGAAAAAAACAAGACAAAGAAGATTGAGACAGGTTCAGAGGATTTACAGTTTTGAACTGAAGAATTCTGAGTTTAAAATATCTACAGAGAATCCAGTGGGGAAAATTTTCTTTTAGACTTCCATTTCCTGATTCCTGTAGCTGAGACCCTCTCAGAGACTGCATTATTTCTGTCTTCTGAGTTATTTTCATTAAACACTGCCTCTGATGTTCATTTTAATCTATCAATAAATATTTCTATTTAAAGTGGAAGACCTTCACTATGTGATTGGATGGGAATTCTTTCTAAAGTCCTAGGAGCAGTATCTGCCCTTAGGTAGGATGCTTTGCTGTGGCTACTGTGTAACGGTAAGGCAAAAGTCACAGGCATATTGTACAGATGAAATTTTATTGTTTTACTCTAGGACAAGATGAAGTTTACACACACATACACACACACACACACTCCTTTTGTCAAGCTTGAGTGTATAAACTGAAGCTGTGTGCAAGTGTAGGAGTGTACATAAATCCACATGGGTTTTTAATATGCTAGACTAGATTTAATTACTGTGCATGAAATGAGAATGTCATATTTCCAAAGTCAGTCAAATTTATCCACTTTTGTAGCTGAAATGTTATATATCTATATATAGATATATATATATGAGCTGAGAATGTGGTCACCAACTTAAATTAAGCCAGCTTTCAAAAAAGTCTTTGATAACAGCAAAGTGGGAGTTTTAAAGCCAGCTCATTTTCCTGAATACTGTATTTTTTACTAACTGTACAATATAGAAACCTGCCTTAGTTCCTAGAAGATCATAAGTTGGAAAGGGAATCTTCTAGCAGGGATATGGAGATTTTCATAAAATTTTAGAATTAATTTATGCAAGAAATACAGTAAGCAGTGGGGCTTCCCTGGTGGCGCAGTGGTTGAGAGTCCGCCTGCCGATGCAGGGGACACGGGTTCGTGCCCCGATCCCGGAAGATCCCACATGCCGCGGAGCGGCTGGGCCCGCGAGCCATGGCCGCGGAGCCTGTGTGTCCGGAGCCTGTGCTCCGCAACGGGAGAGGCCACAGCAGTGAGAGGCCCGCATACAGCAAAAAAAAAAAAAAAAAAAAAAAGAAATACAGTAAGCAAAAAGTATCAGGCTATGATTTTACACATTACTCAGTACCAACACCACTTAGCAACTGAGCCACTTACATCTCTAGAATGAATATAAAGTCTTTATTAATCCCATTTCTTACCTAAATCTTAGTGTGGGTTCTCCTTAGTTGACTGAGGTTGGATCACACTGCAGAGCAAATATTGATGGTTAATCAGCATTTTTTCTCTACAGTCTCCCTGGAGAGCTTGTTTGAAATAGCAGCTTTTAATAGAAATAACATCATTTACACATGGAACCTGACAAAAACACTGTGTCTTTGGAAATCCACTCTGGAAAGTTTAGTGCATTCCCAAGTCCAAGCCTAGAGGATTCAAAGTGGGACTTGAAATTGAGATTTGGCTTCAGAGCTTTTGCTTCCACATTGGCCCAGTTAATATTCTTTTTTAGTCACTTCCCACCTTCTCACTAAGAATATCCATGGATATGGCCAGAGCAATGGTATGGAAAAGAATTTGAATATTTACCTTCAGACATTTTAATTTAAAAGCCCAGGTGGAATATGGCATACAAGGAGGATGCGGAATCCGTGTCTCCTCACAAGGGCACCTACCAGGCACCGGTGGGGGACCACGGACACCAAAGTGGACAGGAAGAACCCCCAGTGACTGGGTAGGTCCTGGGGCATGGGGGGAGTGAAGTGGAGGAGAAGTGGAGGCAGGAAAGGGACTAGCACCCCTGAGGGGCAGCTGGTGGAGGGGAAGGGATCCCACACCCAAAGGGGGAAATTGGGGGACCATTGGGAGGGAAGATGATCAAAAGGGAGCATGGTCAGGTTTCCCATGCCCATTTGGGACCTCAGGGGCTTACTGAGCTCCCTGGCCTGATCCTCTGCACACCGAGGCCCCCTCCAGTCACATGTGTCCTGAGAGAGTGGGAGGGAGGGAGGAAAGGGGGAGCAAAAGTAAAGGCTGGACTTCCTCGATCTGCACCCCTGAGGGGCAGCTGGGGGAAGGAAGGAGTTCCTACAGCCAGTGGGAGCCACCCATGGTTAGGGGCCCAATTGCCATGGGGGAGATGGTGGGGGAGGGACATGAAGGAATGGAAGGGAACAGGGCCTGTGTCTTCCATGTCCACTTAGGCACCAGGAAGCCTGTTGGGCTCCAGGGCCTAATCTTCTTCCCTCGGAGCCTCCCTCCTGTGCACAGAGCCCAAGCCCTGCCCCTACCCCCCACCCAGGGCCCAACCTCTACACTCAGAGAACCCCTGCAATGTGCTGGGCCTAAGCCCCACCTACACACCCTCACTCAGGGTCCTACCTCCAAACGCCATAACTCCACACTCCAAAGGCCCTCATTTCCACGTGGTGCTTCTCCCATCCTCACAGGTCCTAAGCAAAGGGCCCATCTAGGCCCCACCCCACCCTAAACCCCGCCCCTGCCTAAGTTCCACTCCCGCCTAAACTCCGCCCCCATAGCCAAGCCTTTTTTTTTCTTTTTTCTCTTTTAGATTCATTGCTGTTGATTCTTTCATATTTTCATTTTTCCTAATAAATCTTTTATGTTTTCTTTCTTTCTTTTTTTTTTTTTTGCGGTACGCGGGCCTCTCACTATTGTGGCCTCTCCCGTTGTGGAGCACAGGCTCCAGACATGCAGGCTCAGTGGCCATGGCTCACAGGCCTAGCCGCTCTGCGGCATGTGGGATCTTCCTGGACCAGGGCACGAACCTGCGTCCCCTGCATCGGCAGGCGGATTCTCAACCGCTGAGCCACCAGGGAAGCCTTATGTTTTCTAATTTTACTTTATTCTTTACATTTTGTTAGTGATCTCTCCTTTTGGCTTTTTCCTCACCCTCTTTTTAAATTTTTTTCTGTTGTGATTTTATGTTAACTTGTTGCAGTTGTTTCAATTATAGTTATATTTTCTTAATATATATTTTCTTTCTAATTTTATTTTGTTTTGTATTCTTTGATATTGTACTGCCCCTTTTTTTTTTCTTTCTTTCTTTCTTTTTTTTAACCATGCCACAAAGCTTGTGGGATCTTGGTTCCCAGGTCAGAGGCTCCTCCTGTGGATGGAGCTCAGAGTCTAAACCACTGGACTAACAGAAAACCTCAGACCTCAGGGAATATCAATTAGAGTGAGGCCTCCTAGAGGTCCTCATCTCAGCACCAAGACCCAGCTCTATCCAACCACCTGCAAACTCCAGTGCTGGATGTCTCAGGCAAAATAACCAGTAGACAGGAATACAGCACAACCCATTAAAAAAAAAAAAAAAGAAACCACAAAAAAATATGTTACAGATGAAGTAACAAGGTAAAAACCAACAGGACCAAATAAATGAAGACGAAATAGGCAAGCTACCTGAAAAGGAACTCAGAGCAATGATAGTAAAGATGATCCAAAATCTCAGAAAAAGAATGGAGAAAAGATAAGAAACATCTAACAGGGACCTAGAAGAGCTAAAGAGCAAACAAACAGTGATGAACAACACAATTACTGAAATTAAAAATACTCTAGACGGAATCAATGACAGAATAACTGAGGCAGAAGAAAGGATAAATGCCCTGGAAGATAAAATGGTGGAAATAAATGCCAGGGAGCAGAATAAACAAAAAGGAATGAAAAGAACTGAGGACAGTCTCAGAGACCTCTGGGACAACATTAAATGCACCAACATTCAAATTATAGGTGTCCCAGAAGAGGAAGAGAAAAAGAAAGGGTCTGAGAAAATACTTGAAGAGATTATAGTCAAAAACTTCCCTAACATGGGAAAGGAAATAGTCAATCAAATCCAGGAAGCACAGAGATTACCATACAGGATAAACCCAAAGAGAAACACACAGAGAAACATATTAGTCAAACTATCAAAAATTAAATACAAAGAAAAAATATTAAAAGCAGCAAGGGAAAACAACAAATAACATACAAGGGAATCCCCATAAGGTCAAGAGCTGACGTTTGGGCAGAAACTCTGCAAGACAAAAGGGAGTGGCCGGATATATTTAAAGTGATGAAAAGGAAAATCCTACAACCAAGATTACTCTACCCAGTAAGGATCTCATTCAGATTCGATGCAGAATTTAAAACCTTTACAGATAAGCAAAAGTTAAGAGAATTCAGCACTACCAAACCAAACCAGCTTTAAAACAAGTGCTAAAGGAACTGTAGCCTGGGAAATATGCTCAGCCCATCTTCAGGACAAGCAGAAAGTGCAGGGGGTTACCTCTCCTGTGAGCAATACTTAGTCAATAACAAATGAGGGATTTCCCTGCTGGTCCAGTGGTTAAGACTCCGTGCTCCCAGTACAGAGCCCTGGGTTTGATCCCTGGTCAGGGAACTAAATCCCGCGTGCTGCAACTAAGACCTGGTGCAGCCAAATAAGTAAATAAATATTTTTTAAAATAACAAATGAAATTTTATGGATATGTACCTTAAATTCCTTGCCTCTCAGGAGAGTGTGGACTGAAAACAATGCAAAATGTGAGAGTTAGGAGTTAAGTTTTGAGGCAAGAGATAGATGGGCTCCGGGCTAGACATTTACAACTGGCCTTCTGTTCACACTTACTGGGGTGAGAAGAAGATGGGCTCCAGGCCGGACATTCATTACCAGCCCCCTGTTTACATTTCCTGAGGCAAGAGACAAACGGGCTCCAGGACTACATATTTATGACTGGACTCCTGTCTATATTTCCAGATCTGCACTTCAATATAAGAAACAAAAACAGGAATAGGGTAAATAACCAGACATTGGACAGTTTTATGGCAGGGACAAAGAGGGGCTAAACCTTGTTAAAAGATCAAGAGGTCATACATTTCCCATCCTTGGGGCAAGAGAAAATTTGCACATGTGTAGACAGGCTCCTTGGGGGTCAAAAAGGAGGGGGCACCACCCCATAATATGTGATGCTAAGGTTGTCCCATAGGCCTCTGGTCTGTAATCCAACTTGGAAAAAAGTTGGGCACGCATGCTGGGGAGGGTCCTAGGGCAGGCAGGTGTGGAAAAAGAAACCAGATAATTAGCCAAAGGTAAACATAGACCTGGAAGAACTGCCCTGTATAAACGACTTAACCCCCTCCTTCCTGCGCTCCTCCTCATTAGGGAGGACGCCCACACCCTGCTCTCCGGGTGTGCATCTCTGCCTTGCTTCTGTCTTAACTAAACAAACTGTTTCTCTGTGTGCTCTCCCACTTGTTGTTGTGCTATGTCTCTAATAATAAATGTGGTGCTCCAAGGACAGTGGTGCTTCAAGGACGAAGGACGGCCCTGCCTGAAAAAGTGTCAGTGTTACACCCCTTACAGGACTCTTAATCACCCTCCCCATCGTGTTGTGATAGATACGAAATTCCTGAGCCCACCTGGGAAACGGGACCTGTCCCAAATAAGGAAAGGCATCTGCCCTGTCCCATTCCTACCCTACAGAAGGAAGCTATATGTGCCTCGACCAATCAGTAAATGAAATTTTCACCTCGGACCATTCCATTGTTTTCTAGCTATAAAAACTGATCAATAGCACACGTTCGGGCTCGACTCTCCCAGACTACTAGGAAGTCGGCCCGCTGTTCTGGCAGTGACCCTTCCCTCTAATAAATTCTATCTTCTTTACATTCTGCTTTGTGTCTGGGAATTCTTTACCAGCCTGCCTTCAGACCACGACAATAAACTTTGTACCTGTTTTTACAGTGTTTGCTGTGAGAAATGCATTTTTCACTGGGAGCAATAGCCAGGGAGTGTGGTGGCTAGGATTCCTGGTTTTCACCCAGGCCACCCAGGTTCAATTCGTGGGCAGGGAATTAAGAGCTCACTTCATGCCACCACTCACTGCTGCCTCTCTGAGATCAGTTTTATTTGGAGCAAAAAGAGGACTATAGCCCAGGAGACAGCATTTCAGATAGCTCTGAGAAACTGCTCCAAAGAGGTAGGGGAGGAGGTCAGTATAGATGTGATTTTGGTGAAGGGGGAGTCCATGCACTCAAGCACATATTTTTTTGCAGAAGGTCACTGCTAGTCACAAGGAGCAGACATCACCATGAAGGATTTTAGTGCTTTTCTAGATCCGAGGAGATGCAAGAATTGGGCTCATAAAATGGTCCCCTGAAAATATGTAAATATCTGAAGACATGTTCTGCCAGTTTTCCCCAGAGCACAGAGTGCCTCATTTCTTCTCTCCATCCTGAACTCCTTTCAGGGGGTGTTGAAAGTCAGTAGCCACAGCAGCTCATGTTTTAATCCTTGTAGAAGTAGATGGCAAGTGCCAATGGCAAGTGCCAATTTGTAGTTGATTAAGAGATAACGCAAGCATGTTCAAACCATCTCCCAGAAGTCCTCAATGGTATCTGCAATAGCACCTTATCACTGGCTCCCCATCTTTTGGCTTTCAGTTGTCACTTCCCAGATCCTGATTGACAGGTGCTTTCAAGAATCCCCTTCCAAATAAACTGCGCTCAATGAGTTGCTAATCTGAGAGTCACCTTCAGGGAAAACCAAACTAGGACACTCCTTCAACTGTCTCTTCTGTTTGTTTCGTTTAATTGTTCACTTGGACAGCCTCAAAAATACTCAGTTTAGAGACTTCACAGTGTATCTCATTCTTTCTCTGAGTCTCTCAGTCTCTATCTATGTCTCTCTTAACCTTGAGCTTAATTTTATTTCCTTGAGACAGGCCCCTGTCTGTGCTTGGTTTGGTGATCATGGAGGAAAAACTGAAATTTGTGTTCATTTGTGGGTCCAGAAGGGTGGGCCTCCTAGTGATACACAAAAGCCTTTCTGTGTCCCCCAATTCTTGATTACAGGAAATAGACTTCATTCAGCCTCCCTGACCTTCCCTGAGTTCCAAGAGCAGGTCCAAACAGAGGCTAACTAGGGAAGGGAGGACCAGTCAAAAGAAAAAAATAGTGCAGCCTTGGGGCGAGTTCCTTGTTCCCCCTCAAGGGATATACATAACAATATCTTTGAGCTGTTTTGCAGACACAGAAACATTCACCAGTTGGGAGAAATTTATGCTGCCCAGAAGCATGTAGACCCCAGACTGGTTGGGAACAGAAGGTTGATGATGCTGACTCCCACTTACCTTCCCACCAACCAATCAGAGGAAGGTCCATGATCTGATCATGCCCTCTTTGAAACACTACTATAAAACTTCTCACTACCCCCTCTAAGTTGGGGCACATAGTTTTGAGGGCATTAGCAACGCTGTGGCCCCCTTTGCCTGGCAAAGCAATAAAGCTATTTTTTTCCTACTTCACCCAAAACTGTCTCCAAGATCTAATTGTGTCGGGATACAGAGGCCAGATTCAGCTTCACTAGCTAACTCTACTTAAGAACTCTAGGCTTAACCATATGCAAATTTTGTTTTCCTTGGTCTCCCTGGCCCCCCTCCATACCATCTCACCACTCTGTCACAGGCACTGGTCTGCTCTGGGGACCACTACCCTCCTTTACAGTTGTAAGAAATCAAGGAGGATAGTTCAGGAAATTATGGAACCACCAACTCCAATTCCTCTCTTCAGCGTTGACACCACCCCATGGTTTTCTTCTGCTTCTGGGCAGCACTGCTACATGTCGCCTAATAACACAGCTGCAGAAAAACCTGGGGATCAGAGCTTCAGGGTGATTTTGACCAAGACTCTTTTGTGCCCCACTTGTGTGCCTGGCCAAGCCCATCATCAGTTGCCAAAGTTTCCACACACAGTTGTAGAGGTGACAGGTTAGATACAATTATTCCACTCAGGAATGCCTGTAGGTGTGCCTTTCCATCCAGGTGGCAGTTTCTGGTCATGGTTCTCTAGGGACAATGAGACTTGGCACATCACCTTGCTTCTTTCTTCTGAGTCTCTCTTCTTTTCCCCCAGTCTCTCCCCTATGTCATCTGCCTCTCCCCTCGAGGTCACCAATTTTCCCCGATGTTGGATCCTACGTGCCTTCAACCTCCTATATTTGTACTTTAGTTGTTCAGCAAGACTTCACATTAATTCCACCCTACTATGTGGAAGGAGTAAAAACCCAGGCTGGATTCACCATCTTGGGAACTGGAAGCCAAACCCCCACTAGGGTAAAAGTGCTTAAAGGAAATAAACAGTTGCTTCTTCTCTTGAAAATGATTAGGCACCAAGGGTATAAAAGATAATTCAAGCATGAAATTGTATCTAACCATGTTTTTGAGTTATCAAATAATTTAATTAGTTATTAGAATACTCTATTTGATGTCTATTAGTTAAAGTATTTTTATTTTCCAAAAATTGTCCACTCAGTTAATAATTTTGTATAAAAATGAATGACCTCTCTTGTGTAACTCTAAAGAAAGAAATGACAGGAAATTCGAGAAAACTAAATTTAGTATAAATTATCAAAATCCATATGCAAAAACTAAAATATAATGATAAAGTGCTAGCACTAAGTATAATTTCAAAACCACCATTTTATCTGAAAGTTATAATTTAAAGGAAAGAATAAAAATGTTTGAAGTAGCTTTATTGTCACAATGCTCTAAAAGTTTTAAAGATCTAGAACTTGAGTTTTCACAAAGCTGCAAATATTTTAATATATAAAACTCTAACCAGAAGTGGGGATAAGGGAAAGATTAGAATCATTCTCACCAAAAATGGTCATTCCTTTCTTTGGTGTGACCACTTCCAGTTCTTCTAATAGTTTTTTTTATTTTATTATTTATTTTATTTTTCATTTTTTTTGGCTGTGTTGGGTCTTCGTTTCTCTGTGAGGGCTTTCTCTAGTTGTGGCGAGCAGGGGCCACTCTGCTCGGTGGCCCGGTGCACGGGCCTTTTACTATCGAGGCCTCTCTTGTTGCGGGGCACAGGCTCCAGACATGCAGGCTAAGTAGTTGTGGCTCATGGGCCTAGTTGCTCTGCAGCATGTGGGATCTTCCCAGACCAGGGCTCGAACCCGTGTCCCCTGCATTGGCAGGTAGATTCTCAACCTCTGCACCACCAAGGAAGCCCATCTTCTAATAGTTTTTATCTCTAGAGTACAATTGTGTTGAGATGAGGAAAATAAATTTGGGGACCTGAAGTAATAAATAAGGAAAAACAATTACTCTGGAGTCAGGGTGTTTAAATTTATAGATTAGAAGTGATGAGATGGGTGAGAGAAGAATTAACACACTCATCCTGTGTCTTCCCCCACCAGATACACAGAGAATGGTTGACTTTTCATGGGAGAAGAGAACAGAGAATGTAGAATCTTCCAAATGTCTAAACGCTAAGTTGATTGCCTGTCTTTACAGGGTAGTGCAATTCTCTTCATGCTTCAAATCACTTTGGCTGATTGTGGATGGTTCTGATATAATTACCATATAGAAAATCACATCAACTTATTTTGAAGAGTCATTCTTGGGCATGCCCAAGATGGTCTTAAAATTTCTCAGCTTAACTAAACTTTAGACAGGCTTCCTCCTGCCTCTATGCCCATGATCTTTCTCTCATTCCAGCCCAGAATCCAGCTGGTCTAACCACAGGGGTCCTTCCATCTCCCTTTTCTTAGGGTATTTACTTAAAAAACTTAAAATTATAAACTCTTTTCCCTTTTGAGATAAAAATATTTTCAGAAGCCACTTGTTAGTTTTATAACCCAGGACCATCTTTACCAAGAACTGGGAGTTATTCCTTTGAAGCATAATTATCAAGGATGATAAGGTCTTTGTCTTCCAGTGTCTGTGGAAGGATGGGAGCCTAACTTCCATGTGCATCCAGCTCCAAGTTTTAAAGCTGTCTTCTGTCATAAAGACAAGAGAAAGTTTACTTTTCCATTGGTCAAAGCCAATTAGCAAACACAGATGGTCCACAGTCCTCTTACTCCAGTTCTTAAAAACTCTCCCACCCTTTGTTTCAGTGGGATTCAGCTCAACTGAGGTCTGGACTCTCCTACTAAAATAGCCTTGAGTAAACTCTTTCTTTCCTGTTTAATTTTGTCTGCTGAAATCTTTGCTTTGACCAGCAATATTATGGGAAAAGCAAGTTTAGCTTCAACATTTTCAGGGATTGCTTTATGCAGCATTTAGGGATGGATAATTGATTACCAAATGTTTAGAAATATAGCTTTATAAGAATTCAGAATCAGGACAAATAGTTTTGGTGGTTTGTTATATTCGGTGTAATAAATATAAGACAAATAAAGAGTTAGGATATTTTTACTCCTAGATCATCCCAAATTAAATGATCAAGGAGAAGTTATTTAGCCACCTTGGGCCTCAGTTTTCTCATTTACAAAATGAAGAGTTTTGACAAATTCATTTCCAACTCTAATATTCTTATTTGAAACTATTTTTATCTTAAAGACTTGGTTTTATCCCAATTAAGAAGCAGGCTTCCTCTTATATCCGGATATAATCATTAGACCACATGGTATCTTTAGTTGGGAACATAGACTCATCATGATGTGAAGTGATGTGTTCATTGCAACAAACCCATACACCATTAGTTGCCAATTAACAAGCTTTTAAATGACATTCTTAAGTGAATAATAAGATTGTTGCCAAGGAACACGGCTACCTCACCAACACTCCAGCTGTTAATTTTAATCTTAGCTGTACTGTAGCCCAATATTCCAATAATTCTCCCTTTTTACATGAAATTAATCAATGTTGATGGAAAAGCCTATATCAAAAAGTAATTATAGAAAAAAATATCTGATCTCCTCATTCTTCTAGACCATGTTGCACCTTCATTGTCTATAAAATCCTTCTGAAAGATTTTTCACTGTTCTTTCATCATCATCATTTAGTCAGATAACTATTATTGATAGACCCATAATCCAGAGGGAAGAAAAAATGTTTTACCCCTAAATTCTAACACCATGGCTAAATTATTTTCTTTTTTAAAAAGGATGTTTATCAACACTATGGGTACACGAAGTTGTTTTTTCATATTTGTTGGTATTTTCATATGGTAGGCATGTAGACGCATGGAGACCAACAAGAATGACATCTCTGCTTACCAGTCATAGTGGTCAAGACACCTTATTAATAAGGAATAACATTCTAGAAGAGATGGCACTTAGATGCCTCAGATTTATCAAATCCTAGAAATAGTGTGGATTTCATAAATCCTCCAGTCCAATGACCTTCTTTTACCAATGAGAATATTGAGAGATTTAAATAATTTGTGCCATTCAATTTATACTTCTACCATTTGAACAACTCTTCGGAGTTACCTTGAAGTTACTAATTGGTTACTGTTCTCATTATTGATGTTTTGGTTATGACTGCTTGATCCAACATTAATAGAAATCTTAAGTGTAAACCAAAGTCTACTTTTATAAGTTCTGCCACTTACATCCAATGTCTTTTTTTTTTAACATCTTTTTTGGAGTATAATTGCTTTACAAAGGTGTGTTAGTTTCTGTCTTATAACAAAGTAAATCAGCTATACATACACATATATACCCATATCTCCTCCCTCTTGTATCGCCCTCCCATCCTCCCTATCCCACCCATCTAAGTGGTCAAAAAGAAACAAGCTGATATCCCTGTTCTATGAGGCTGCTTCACACTAGCTATCTATTTTACATTTGGTAGAGTATATATGTCCATGCTACTCTCTCACTTCGTCCCCACTTACCCTTCCCCTCCACATGTCCTCAAGTCCATTCTCTACATCTACCTCATTATTCCTGTCCTGCTCCTAGGTTATTCAGAACCATTTTTTTTTAATTCCATATATATACGTTAGCATATGGTATTTGTTTATTCTTTCTGACTTATTCACTCTGTATGACAGACTCTGGGTCCATCCACCTCACTAAAAATAACTCAATTTTGTTTCTTTTTATGGCTGAGTAATATTCCATTGTATATATGTGCCACATCTTCTTTATCCATTCATCTGTCAATGGACACTTAGGTTGCTTCCATGTCCTGGCTATTGTAAATGGTGCTGCAATGAACATTGTGATACATGTCTATTTGAATTATGGATTACTCAGGGTACATGCCCAGTAGTGGGATTACTGGGTCATATGGTAGTTCTATTTTTAGTTTTTTAAGGAACCTCCATATTGTTCTCCATAGTGGCTGTATCAATTTACATTCCCACCAATAGCACAAGAGGGTTCCCTTTTCTCCACACCCTCTCCAGCATTTATTGTTTCTAGATATTTTGATGATGGCCATTCTGATCAGTATGAGGTGATACCTCATTGTCATTTTGATTTGCATTTCTCCAATGATTAGTGATGTTGAGCATCCTTTCCTGTGTTTGTTGGCAATCTGTATATCTTCTTTGGAGAAATGTCTGTTTAGATCTTCTGACCATTTTTGATTGGATTGTTTATTTTTTATTTTTTGATATTGAGCTGCATGAGCTGCTTGTAAATTTTGGAGATTACTCCTTTGTCAGTTGCTTCAATTGCAAATATTTTCTCCCATTCTTAGGGATGTCTTTTTGTCTTGTTTATGGTTTCCTTTGCTGTGCAAAAGATTTTAAATTTCATTAGGTCCCATTTGTTTATTTTTTGCTTTTAATTTCATTTATCTAGAAGCTCTGTCAAAAAGCATCTTGCTGTGATTTATGTCAGAGAGTGTTCTGCCTATGTCTTCCACTACGAATTTTATAGTGTCTGGTCCTACCGTTAGGTCTTTAATCCATTTTGAGTTTATTTTTGTGTATGGTGTTAGGGAGTGTTCTAATTTTATTCTTTTATATGTAGCTGTCCAGGTTTCCCAGCACCACTTATTGAAGAGGTTGTCTTTTCTCTATTGTATCTTCTTGCCCTCTTTATCAAAGATAAGGTGACCATATGTGTGTGGGTTTATCTCTGGGCTTTCTATCCTGTTCCATTGAACTATATTTCTGTTTTTGTGCCAGTACCATACTGTCTTGATTACTGTAGCTTTGTAGTATAGTCTGAAGTCTGGGAGCCTGATTCCTCCAGCTCCATTTTTCTTTCTCAAGATTGCTTTGGCTATTCGGGGTCTCTTTTGTTTCCATACAGATGGTGAAATTTTTTGTTCTAGGACTGTGAAAAATGCCATTGGTGATTTGATAAGGATTGCATTGAATCTGTAGATTGCTTTGGGTAGTATAGTCATTTTCACAATATTGCTTCTTCCAATCCAAGAACATAATATATCTTTCCATCTGTTTGTATCATCTTTAATTTCCTTCAGCAGTTTCTTATAATTTTCTGCATACAGGTCTTTTGTCTCCTTAGGTAGGTTTATTCCTAGGTATTTTATTCTTTTTGTTGCAAAGGTAAATGGGAGTGTTTCCTTAATTTCTCTTTCAGATTTTTCATCACTACTGTATAGCAATGCAAGAATTTCTGTGCATTAATTTTGTATCCTGCTACTCTACCAAATTCATTGATTAACTCTAGTAGTATTCTGGTAGCATCTTTAGGATTCTCTATGTAGAGTATCATGTCATTTACAACCAGTGATACTTTTACTTCTTCTTTTCTGATTTGGATTCCTTTTATTTCTTCTTCTTCTCTGATTGCTGTGGCTAAAACTTCCAAAACTATGTTGAATAATAGTGGTAAGAGTGAGCCACCTTGTCTAGTCCCTGATCTTATGGTTTTCAGTGTTTCACCATTGAGAATGATGTTGGCTGTGGGTTTGTCATATATGGCCTTTGTTATGTTGAGAAAAGTTCTCTCTATGCTTACTTTCTGGAGAGTTTTTATCATTAATCAGTGTTGAATTTTGTCAAAAGCTCTTTCTGCATCCATTGAGATTATCATATGGTTTTTATCCTTCAGTTTGTTGATATGGTTTATCACATTGATTGATTTGCATCTGTTGAAGAATCTTTGCATTCCTGAGATAAATCCCTCTTGATCATGGTGTACGATCCTTTTTATGTGCTGTTGGATTCTGTTTGCTAATACTTTGTTGAGGATTTTTGCATCTATGTTCATCAGTGATATTGGCCTGTAGTTTTCTTTCTTTGTGACATCTTTGTCTGGTTTTGGTATCAGGGTGATGGTGGTCTCATAGAATGAGTGTGGGAGTGTTCCTCCCTCTGCTATATTTTGGAAGAGTTTGAGAATGATAGGTGTTAGCTCTTCTCTACATGTTTGATAGAATTCTCCTGTGAAGCCGTCTGGCCCTGGGCTTTTGTTTGTTGGAAGATTTTTAATCACAGCCTCAATTTCAGTGCTTGTGATTCATCTGTTTATATTTTCTATTTCTTGTTAGTTCAGTCTCAGAAGGTTGTGCTTTTTGCAGAGTTTGTCTATTTCTTCCAGGTTGTCCATTTTATTGACATATAGTTGCTTGTAGTAACCTCTCATGATCCTTTGTATTTCTGCAGTGTCAGTTGTTACTTCTCCTTTTTCATTTCTAATTCTATTGATTTGAGTCTTCTCCCTTTTTTTCTTGATGAGTCTGGCTAATGGTTTATCAATTTTGTTTATCTTCTCAAAGAACCAGATGTTGGTTTTATTGATCTTTGCTATCGTTTCCTTCATTTCTTTTTCATTTATTTCTGATCTGATCTTTATGATTTCTTTCCTTCTGCTAACTTTGGGGGTTTTTATTCTTCTTTCTCTAATTGCTTTAGGTGTAAGCAATTACACTTTAGGTGTAAGTTTGTTTATTTGAGATGTTTCTTGTTTCTTGCAGTAGGTTTGTATTGCTATAAACTTCACTCTTAAAACTGTCTTTGCTGTATCCCATAGATGTCGGTCCATCATGTTTCATTGTCATTTGTTTCTAGGTATTTTTTGATTTCCTCTTTGACTTCTTCAAGTGACCTCTTGGTTATTTAGTAGTGTATTGTTTAGCCTCCATGTGTTTGTTTCTTTTACACATTTTTTCTTGTAATTGATATCTAGTCTCATAGCATTGTCATCGGAAAAATATTGATATGATTTCAATTTTCTTAAACTTACCAAGGCTTGATTTGTGAGCTAAAATATGATCTATCCTGGAGAATACTTCATGAACACATGAGAAGAAAGTGTATTCTGTTGGTTTGGGTGGAATGTCCTATAAATATCAATTAAGTCCATCTTGTTTAATGTATCATTTAAAGCTTGCATTTCCTTATTTATTTTCATTTTGGTTGATCTGTCCATTGGTGAAAGTGGGGTGTTATAGTCCCCTACTGTGATTGTGTTACTGTAGATTTTTATGGCTGTTAGCATTTGCCTTATGTATTGAGGTGCTCTTATGTTGGGTGCATAAATAGTTACAATTGTTATATCTTCTTCTTGGATTGATTCCTTGATCATTATGTAGTGTCCTTCTTTGAATCTTGTAATGGTCTTTATTTTAGAGTCTATTATGTCTGATATGAGAATTGCTATTCCAGCTTTCTTTTGATTTCCGTTTGCATGGAGTATCTTTTTCCATCTCCTCACTTTCCTTCTCTCTGTGTCCCTAGGTGTGAAGTGGGTCTCTTGTAAACAGCATATATATGCATCTTGTTTTTGTAACCATTCAGCCAGTCTATGTCCTTTATTTGGAGCATTTAATCCATTTACATTTAAGGTAGTTATTGATATTTATGTTGCTATTACCATTCTCTTAATTGTTTTGGGTTTGTTTTTGTAGGTCTTTTCCTTCTCTTGTGTTTCCTGCCCAGAGAAGTTCCTTTAGCATTTGTTGTAAAGCTGGTTTGGTGGTGATGAATTCTCTCAACTTTTGCTTGTCTGTAAAGGTTTTAATTCCTGCATCGAATCTGAATGAGATCCTTGCTGTGTACCAAGTAATCTTGGATGTAGCTTTTTCCCTTTCATCACTTTAAATATGTCCTGCCACTCACTTCTGGTTTGCAGTTTCTCCTGAAAGATCAGCTGTTAACCTTATGCAGATTGCCTTGTATGTTATTTGTTGCTTTTCCCTTGTTGCTTTCAATATTTTTTGTATTTAATTTTTGATAGTTTGATTAATATGTGTCTTGGCATGTTTCTCCTTGGATTTATCCTGTATGGATTCTCTGCACTTCCTGGATTGATTGACTATTTCCTTTCCCATATTAGGGAAGTTTTCAACTATAAACTCTTCAAATATTTTCTCAGTCCCTTTCTTTTTCTCTTCTTCTTCTGGGACCCCTATAATTCAAATGTTGGTGTGTTTAATGTTGTCCCAGAGGTCTCTGAGACTGTCCTCAATTCTTTTCATTCTTTTTTCTATATTCTGCTCTCCAGTAGTTTTATTTTATCTTCCAGTTCACTTATCTGTTCTTCTGCCTCAGTTATTCTTCTATTGATTCCTTCTAGAGAATATTTAATTTCATTTTTTTGTTGTTGTTCATCATTATTTGTTTGCTCTTTATTTCTTCTAGGTCCTTGTTAAATTTTTTTGTATTTTCTCCATTCTATTTGGAAGATTTTGTATCATCTTTACTATCATTACTCTGAATTATTTTTCAAGTAGACTGTCTCTTTCCTCTTCAGTTGTTTGGTCTGGTGGGTTCTTACCTTGCTCCTTCATCTGCTGTGTGTTTCTCTGTCTTTTCATTTTGCTTAATTAACTGTGTTTGGGGTCTCCTTTGCACAGGCTGCAGGTTCATAGTTCCTGTTGTTTTTGGTGTCTGCCCCCGTGGCTAAGGTGTGTTCAGTGGGTTGTGTAGGGTTCCTGGTGGAGGTGACTTTTGCCTGTGTTCTGGTGGATGAGGCTGGCTCTTGTCTTTCTGGTGGGCAGGACCGCATCTGGTGGTGTGTTTAGGGGTGTCTGTAAACTTAGTATGATTTAGGGCAGCCTCTCTGCTAATAAGTGTGTTGTGCTCCTGTCTTGCTAGTTATTTGGCATATGGTGTCCAGCACTGTAGCTTGCTGGTCGTTGAGTGGAGCTGGGTCTTAGCTTTGAGATGGAGATCTCTGGGAGACTTTTCCCTGTTTGATATTAAATGGAGCCACGAGGTCTGTGGAGGATGAATGTCCTGAATTCGGCTCTCCCACCTCAGAGGCACAGGCCTGACGCCCGGCCAGAACACCAAGAAACTTTCAGCCACATGGTTCAGAAGGAAAGGGAGAAAAAGAAAGAAAGAAAGAAAGAAAGAAAGAAAGAAAGAAAGAAAGAAAGAAAGAAAGAAAGAAAGAAAATAAAGTAAAATAGTTATTAGAGTAAAAAAATTTTTAATTATTTAAAACATTAAAAAGTAATAGAAAGAAAAGAAAAAATAGAAAGAAAGAAAGAAAGAAGGAAAGAAAGGTGAGAGCAATCAAACCAAGAAATAAATCCACCAATGATAACAAGTGCTAAAAACTATACAAAAATAAATAAATAAATAAATAAATAAAATGGAGAGACAGAACCTTAGGACAAATGGTAAAAGCAAAGCTATACAGACAAAATCATACAAAAAGAAGCACATACTCTCACAAAATGAGGAAAAGGAATATATATATATATATATATATATTTTTTTTTTTTAAAAAAAAGGAAGAGAGCAACCAAATCAATAAACAAATCTACCAAAGAAAATAAACTCTAAATACTAAACTAAGATAAACATAAAACCAGAAACAAATTAGATGCAGAAAGCAAACCCCAGGTCTTCAATTGCTCCCAAAGTCCACTGCCTCAATTTTGGGATGATTCATTGTCTATTCAGGTTTTCCAGAGATGCAGGGTACATCAAGTTAATTGTGGAGATTTAATCCGCTGCTCCTGAGGCTGCTGGGAGAAATTTCCCTTTCTCTTCTTTGTTCGCACAGCTCCCAGGTCTCAGCTTTGGATTTGGTCCCACCTCTGCATGTAGGTCACTTGAGGGCGTCTGTTCTTTGCTCAGACAGGATGGGGTTACAGTAGCAGCTGATTAGGGGGCTCTGGCTCACTCAGGCCGGGGGCAAGGAGGGGAATGGAATGTGGGGTAAGCCTGTGGCAGCAGAGGCCAGCATGACATTGCAGCAGCCTGAGGCACTATGTTCTCCTGGGGAAGTTGTCCCTGGATCCCGGGACCTTGGCAGTGGCTGGCTGCACATGCTCCTGGGAGGGGAGGTGTGGATAGTGACCTGTGCTCGCACACAGGCTTCTTGGTGGCTGCAGCAGCAGCCTTAGCATCTCATGCCCGTCTCTGGTGTCAGTGCTGATAGTCGCAGCTCGTGCCCATCTTTGGAGCTCGTTTAGGTAGTGCTCTGAATCCCCTCTCCTTGAGCCCCCCAAAACAATTGTCTCTTGCCTCTTAGGAAGTTCCAGACTTTTTCCCGGACTCCCTCCCAGCTAGCTGTGGTGCATTAGCCCCCTTCAGGCTGTGTTCACGCAGCCAACCCCAGTCCTTTCCCTGGGATCTAACCTCCAAAGCTGGAACCTCAGCTCCCAGCCCCTACCCACCCTGGTGGGTGAGCATACAAGCCTCTCAGGCTGGTGAGTGCTGGTTGGCACAGATCCTTTGTGCAGCAATATCTCCGCTTTGCCCTCTGCACCCCTATTGCTGTGTTCTCCTCCATGACTCTAAAGCTGCCCCCCCATCACCCACAGTTTCTGCCAGTGAAGGGGCTTCCTAGTGTGTGGAAATGTTTCCTCCTTCACAGCTCCCTCCCAGAGGGGCAGGTCCTATCTCTATTGTCTCTGTTTTTTCTTTTTTTTTTGCCCTACCCAGGTACGTGGGGAGTTTCTTGCCTTTTGGGAAGTCTGAGGTCTTCTGCCAGTGTTCAGTAGGTGTTCTGTAGGAGTTGTTCCACATGTAGATGTATTTCTGATGTATCTGTGGGGAGGAAGGTGATCTCCACATCTTACTCCTCTGGCATCTTGAAGGCCTCTCTCCATTCTATGTCTTTCCAAAGGCTTTCCTCCTTCTGCTACCTTTTCTTTCTCTCAAATCATGAATTTTATTTTTTGGACCTCAGCTTAACAGAATTGGATTCATCATAATCTTTGGTTTGTGGCCCAAAATCATCGCTGTTCATTGAAAAGAGCTATCTTTAAAACATATTTTTGTTTGGTTTACTAGTGTAAGAAACACCCTTGAATCCACCACCAGACAGGAAACTAACATTATCTCACCATGTGGTCTTCTTTCCCATTCCCCTGTCTGCTCCACCCAAGCTACATATACTAAATCCTGTGTGGATTCCTCCCTTCCTTCTTTTCTTCCTTCCTTCCTTCCTCCCTCCTTCCCTTCCTTCTTTTTGTCCTATATGGTTAATTTTACAATAAGTTCTTCATGTGTTTTCTTCACTGACTTTTTTTAACAGTTTGATTGAGTATAATTAACATGCTACACAATTTATCCATTTAGAGTGTATAATTCAATAGCTTCTAATGTATTTATGAGCTTATGCATCCATAACCACAATCTAGAATATTTCATCACCCTAAAAAGAAACCTGGACCTCTTAGCTGTCATGTTCTAATCTCTCCATATCCATACTCCCTCTCTCAGTCTCAGGTAAACATCAATCTACCTTCTGGCTCTATAAATTTGCATTTTCTGGACATTTCATATAAATGGAATCGTGCAATATGCAGTTCTTTGTGTCTGGTTCCTTTTACTTAGCATACTATTTCATGATTTATCCATGTTGTAGCATGTATCAGTACTTTGTTACTTTTCATGGCTGAATAATATGCTATTGTATGGATATGTCAGATTTTATTTATTCATCCATCAGTTCATGGATATTTGGGTTATTTCCACTTTTTGGATATAATGAATAATTCTATTAATGTTTGTGTACAAGTTTTTGTATGGAGTTACGTTTTCATTTCTCTCTGGCATAAATCTAGAAGTGGAATTTTTGGCTTATATGGTAAATATATGTTTACATTTCAGAAACTACTACACTGTCCTCCAAAAAGACTGCACTATTTTATATCCCCAACAGAAGTACATAATGTTTCGAGGAAGTAAGAAGGGAATGGAAGGAAGGAAGGAAGGAAGGAAAGAAAGAAGGAAGGGCTGCTACACTTTATTTATGAGGTTAGAAGTTTCTCTGTATTCTTTTGGGATTGGGTGAGCTTTTTACTTTTGTTAGAAAGAGCTCCTTCATGCTTGGAACTCAAAATGAAAATGTAATGCCCCATTAAGTAGAAATATGAACCACTTCTTGTGCCACATCATTAAACATCCTTACAGCAAAAGTACATGGTGTGCTTCAATTTTACAATCCATATCTAATACAATGTGGGTTATGATAACTAAAATGAAAGAAATGTATCTCCATCTGGAATTAAGAGCACTATGTTCAAGCCCCAGCATTGCCATCTCTTAACTCTATAGCTTTGGAAAAGCCATTTAACCTCCTTCTACACAAATACCTTGTCTAAAAATACAAATAATGCTATCTTGCCTATCTACTTTTAAAATCACAGTAAAAATGAAATGAATATATGGAAAGCTCTTTATAAGCTCGAAATGCTATTTTAAAAGTTATCTTATTTTTGCCATAGTTAGGGTTAATTTCTTTGTCTTATATTTCACTCTTCATCCAATTCTGTACCTATAAGACTTGCTCAGTACAGACTTTCCAATGCACCATGTAGGAAAGTCAGACAGTACATGATCCTATATTAACTCACATATTTGGTGTTCTCTGTATTATGTAGCAATATTTTAACTATGTTTATCACCATAATGATAATACCAGTATATAATCATAATGGGACTCTGTATTTTCTTTATATATTACCTATCAATATGGGCATACTTTATATTTAAAAGTGTGCTACATTACATTATTTTATATAATAAAATATAAATATATTTTATACAAATATAAAGTATATAATGTCAATCAAAAAATTACTTTGTTAAAAGTAAAACAAAAACATTAAATAATAACTAAGAGATTTTTAAAATTAGTGCCTTATTTAATTAGATATAACCTAGAGTTCAAATAAAAAGGTACAACAAAATATATTATTCTTCAACTTCTTATGACAACATTGAGAACTTTACACTTGATAGACTCTCAAGAAAATATACTCTACTAATATCATGGGTCTGAGAGCAGTCAAAAACTATAGTGCTTCCTCAAGGTAAAGTGATATTTATGTAATGAGCCAATTAACTTCTTTAATGTAAACATTCCAAACTAAAAAATAAAAGCCATTAACCTCTAAAGAGCTAACTGTATGATAAATCCATCAGACTAAACCAAAGTGCTTTCCCTCCTTTTTTTTTGTAAAAAGACTGATTTGGTAAATAAAAAGCTATTTTTTTGTCTAGGTATAAAGATGCAGGTTTAGACTTCTCAAAGCTGATTTTACTAAAATGTTTATTCATATTTAGCATATATATTTAGAGAGATTTTTGTTACAATATTTTGAGTTAAATTAATTTTCAGATGCTATGTTGAGTGAGTACATAATGCATATTCAATTGGGTGTGTAAATTACATTGTTGATGAATGCTTCACCAGTAGCAAACAGTAATGCAATACCTTTGAAATAATTGTCCACTTTACGCTGAGAGAGCTTTAAGAGTTCTGAAATGGAGAATAATTACCACAGAATTTTTCCATGATGAACTCCTGGCCAGTTAATTTTTTTTATCATTAAAACTCTATTCGAATTTTCAATATTAAACCATCAAATAGTAAATGTTGAATTGGATTACTTTTAACCTTACTGTGTTTTTTTTTTATTTCTTAGAATATTTAGATCAATATAAGAAATGTTTTTGCATATTTTTGACACATTGCACTAAAAGTACTAAAAGTAATTTTGAAAGATATAGTTGTAAAATTGCCCATTTGGGTATAAATTTTATTGTAATTTTCATCAAAGCTACCTTGAGGTATTTATCTTTTTGTATACCTATCACTAGGATAATGACTTTGCAGGTCTAATTTATTGTAAATGACAATCAATTATATACATATATACGTATGTATGTATATATATATATATATATATATATATATATATATATATTTCATATTGCATTATATTAGCCAGTATGATTATATTTTTATTTGAAACATAATCTTTCTCTTTGTAAATGTAATTTTTTTTTTTTTACTGTAGCCAACTTGGTCTTCTGAACAGTGAAATGATCCCAACACCCCAGAAAAATGCACTTTTCCATTCTCTACACAGACAGCACACAGGAGCCTAAAGCAGGCTGAGTCAAAGGATAAGCAGTTACACTGACCAAAAAATAAACTCACTGTGATAGTGCATTAAAGATTGTTTGTATTAAATACTTATATATTAGGTGCAGAGGAGGACAGATTGAGAAGTTGAGAGTGAGGGATCTTCCAGTCAGACTGCCTGGAATTTCCTTGCTCCACTGTTGACTGTGGGCCAATTATCTCTCCACAGTCTCTTTTCTTCATTTGTAGAATAGAACCAACGGTAATAATCATTTCATGCCATCTTTGAGCATTAAATATGACATAATACATGAAAAGTATCTGGTATATAATTGAGCAAGCAATTACTTCCACCTTTGGATCAAATTCCAATTTGTGTATTATAGTTGATTGCTTCTACACTGCCAGTGAAAAGGCTGAAAACCAGGCAATCTGGATAACCTAACATGCCCCAATTTCTACAAGGGTAGAGTGAGCCCAAGGTCCACCCTTGGCAAAATTATGAGTTCCATCATTTACTTGAACTCCAACACAATTTTACCTTGTAATTTCCTTAACTTTTGTTGTTTCTCTGAACTTTTAACCTCTCAGATGTCTGCCAAAAGTCGTTACTCCTTGAACAATGTTTTCTAACATTGAGCAAAGAGTTATACTAGACTGTTAAAAGAAGAACAAAATATGCCTTCTTTCCTTAAGAAACTGACAGTCTCATGGGTAGAGATGATATTGGCTAAGTTTATAAAGGATAAATAGCTCTAAAATAATTAAATAATATTTGAATAAAATAAAGCCTATGTCACCAGACAAACATGGCTTATATTCAAAGTCCCTTTGAATTTGATCCCGGTGTTAATTTGGATCAAAAGGAATGTGTCTAAACTACATAATCTAAGTCTCCACAAGAATTCCTCCTGTCAATATTTCTATGAAAAAGAAATGGCACCTCCTTGGAGAACCTAAAACTTCATGGAGAACCAACTGAAAACCACTCTGGAGAGGAAGCACAATGTTTCCTTTTAGCTGCACTTCCTTATTCAATTCTAGAGAGTATTACTAAATGGATGGTTTGTGACCACTTAGGAGAGAAGGAAAGAACGCCTCAACACTAGTGTGTGTGTTCATTAAATACTAGACAGTGCTCAGAAATAGATAGATATTCAAAAATGTATATTAAATGAAATCCCAGACAAACCTCCTTTTCTGTAATTTCTGTAGGTTTCCTCCTTTCTTGTAATTTTCCTAGTAAAAAGGAGAAGGAAATTGAAATATTGTAACTTGGTCAGTAAGACAAGACATTTAATAAAATGTGCCATTTTTCCTAACCCACTAGAGAAATAAAGACTGGAGAGAAGCTGACATAGGTGAATTTGTAGTTGATAGAGTAATCATAACTGAAGATTCTCAATGAACAGGTGTTCATCTACCTTTACGGAAACCTCTAATGAGATCACAGCATTCTGTCCTTTGTCCTTGTCTGTTAGGAAGTTTATTATCAACTTACAAATAGGAGACACCTTTGTCAAATGTGTGGATGATCTAAGCTTGAAATGAGATGATGATTCATGATAGACTAAATATCCAAAAAGTTCTCAACAGACTGAACTAGATTAACCACATAAAATTGATCAGTAATGAATATATAATTATTCATTACAGCTCTCAGTTTGAAGTGTACAAATATGAAACTGGAGGGTGACAGTATCTGTCTTGAAAGAATTAGTGTAGAAAGATCTTGTGTTCTGACTGACAGCAAAATTAACATGAGAAAACTGTGATGTGGTTGCCAGAAATGTTAATTGTTCTTATATTATATAAATAGAGGTTGAAACTCTAGGTGAGCCATCAAAGTATGATGCATTAGAATAACTTTGAATGTTTGCTAAAGTGCAGATTCCTGGTTCGCATTCAACATTTACTGAATACATCCGAAGGTCTGGATGTGGTGCCCTGGGATCTGTCTTTAACAGTCTCTTCAAATGACTTTCACGCTGATACCCACCTCAGAGGATTAGTGCAGAGAATAAATGGCATAATATATATATAAAAGCATAGTGCTAGCATAGACTGCAAATGCTCAACAAATCATAGCTTTAAGTATTCTTTATTGACATTTTATCAGTTATGTTGACACTTTTGTACAATTCTTAATCTGGATCAAATTTACCAATTTTAATCTTACATGTGGGAGCTTTCCTTCCTCCCTTCTTTCCTTCCTGTCTTTCAGTCTTTTAGCTTTTCAAAATTTCTCTTTTCTGCCTTTTGACATATGTTAATTAGGGCCTACTATGTGCACATTATTATCCTTGGCCATGTGGAGATTTGAAAAAACACGGGTCCTACCTTCAGGCAATATGACCCCACAGAAGGGGAGGTAAAACCTGTAAATATATAATGACATTTATATGGTTAGTATTGAAGTGCCCTGGAGCTTGGAGAAGATTTCTGGAATTACCAGTGCTCCAAAAATTGCAAAGAGCAATAAGGGGCAGCATAGAAATAAGCACGCATCTCCTGCATTCTCTTAATAGGGGACATTTTCTTCAACCAGAGGACCCTTGCTGGAGAAAGTAAAGAGCCCCTTGGCTAAACCAAGCCATGCTGTTCTTCCCACCAATCCTCAACTGCCCACCCTCTGCCTCACTCTTTAGCTCCACTGCCAAAGCCATTTATCCTGCTCCACAAAGAGACAGAATCTAAGAAATTCTCCCCAACATTGATGGAAATTATTTTAAGCTCCAGCAGATTCAAAACCAAGGCTTTGCAAACTTTAATGTGCCTACCAAGTGCCTGCAGATCTTGTTAAATGAGCAGACTCCAATTCAGTAGGTTCAGGACAGAGTCTGAGAATCTGTATTTCTACCAAGTTTCTTGATAATTCTCATGCTGCTGTTAGAAAATTTAATACATAGAAATTAAGTATTATTAATTTCATATCAGTAAGAGTTAAAGTGCTACCTTTATAGAGAGGAAGAATAAACATTCAGGTGTCTAGAGGCAATCAAGAGCAAGACTCTTGGATCAAATTTTTAAGGATTCTGGGAAGTATTTTAAGCATGAGATAGAAAAGTTTGAGAATTGCATACATATGTAGGCTTGCCTGAGAAATGTCACCTCAGGTTTTTGTGTTTTGTTTTGTTTTCCTTCCAGGATATTACTGAAACTTCAATTAATTGCATTTCTGCTGCTACAAAAATACTTTTTCATGCTACAGTGATTCATGAATCTCCCATTATGTGTATTTATTAGGTGACAGCCTTGTTGACAGTGATAGAGAATAAAATACTTCCAGAGGAAACAAGAGACCTTTGTGTCTGCTTTTAGTTTATGTGATGTCAGTTTGGTCCCATCATGTATCTGGAAGTGATTATTATTTTGTGATATGGCTACAGACAGGTTTAGATTCCAGAGCATAATCTTACTTTAAAGAGTATAAAGAAACTAAATGATTCAAAAAAAAATTAAGAATAGATCGTTTGGATAATAATATATCCTCAGTTTAAAGCAGTTTATGAAATGAAGAAATGTATCATGCAAATGAAAGCAATTTTAGCAGGGAAAGGTTCTACCTCATCACAGTGGCTATTTGAATGTTTATTAGTAAGATGAGAAACTCAAATCTGAACGTTGGAAGAAAAAAATGGATTCTGTTAACACCAATCAGACAGATATGAAAGCATTTATATATTTTTATGATATTTAACAAAAAAAAATGTGCAGCCTTTGAACTACTTGTATTTGTTTCAGTGAAAACATATAAATATATATTTAAATAAAGGCTCATTTTGATGATAAGAGGAAGCCGTGGACATGACTTGGAATGACCATATGAGCAAACTGAATGTTCTAGACCTCCTCTCTGTCTGAGAATATCAGAAATAAAATCATAATAATAACACCAAGATCTCAGGTAATAGATTAACAACACTTCCAACCCAAAATAATAAATACTACACTCGGACTGTCTTTTAACACTCAGTCAACAGAAATTATTGTGCATAGTACATTACATACTACATTTAAAAAAGATTATATCTTTTATCTTTGTATCTCGGGAATATTGCTCAGTACCTAGTACCTAGGCAACTTTTAATAAATGTTTGATTCATGACTGCATGAATGTCTGAAAATTCCAGGAGTTACAGGAAAATATGGATGAAGTAGAACAGAGGTCTGCAAAGGTTTTTGGTCTAGAGGCAGTTGGTAAATATTTTAGGCAATGCAGGTCATACAGCCTCTGCCATTGTAGAATGAAATCAGTCATAAATCACAGTCAAGGTATGAGTGACTGTATTCCAATAAATGTTTACTCACAAAATCAAGCTGCAGGTAGTCACTTATTGACCTTAAAGTAAAGCAAGTTTGATTACTGTTCTCAAGAAGGTGCAGTGAGTGAAGGGAAATAGAAAAACAAATATTAAAAACAACTTAATAGGGCTTTTCCCTTGAATTAAAATGGTGTAGGTGGTATTCAACACATACTCCCCTGGAAAAATTAAAAGCTGCATTGAAAAACAAAAGGAAAGACAGAAACCTGCTGCTGGGAAAGATTGGAGAGCAAGGAGCGTCATCAGCACTTGGGGCACAGGACCAGAGTGAGGGAAATGCATGCAGGTGAGCCCTGAATCCCCATTGGCCTCTCTTCTAGATATTTGCCAATGCGAAAGGCAAGCAGTGGCCTGCAACAGTGACATCAAAGTGTCCTGCCAAGTGCCTGTCTGTGCTAAGCGCCTGTCTGCAAACTGTTATTACCAGGATGTGTTGAGATAATCAAAATATGTGACAGGTTTAGAAACATTTATAATGGAGTGATTTGGGGTCCATTTTATTTAATAATTTTTAAAAAGACCCGGTAGTTTTTTGTTTTTGTGCTTCCCCAGCCAAAAAGAAGATGGGGAACAAAGTCCCTAAAGAGGTTGCTGCCCATGGGGCCGGAGAGGGGCCTAAAGCCAAGGCTCCTGTTCCTCCCAAGGGCAGTGGGTCCAAGATGGATCCTGTACCACTGGCCAGGAAGGCAGAGGCCCTTAAAGGCTCAAGAAAGCCTGGCATTCTCACCAAGTCCTCATCATCCAAAGTGGCCAGTAAGAAGGCAGGAGCCAAGAGCTAGAGGCGAGTTGGAGAGAGACTGAGATTCTACTTTTATTCCCCTAAAAATTATCACTCTATTTATTTAACTGTAACGTATTTATCAATAAAGATGCTTTTTCCCCACAAAAATGTATTCATTAAGACTTCTCAGTAATAAATACTTACTGTATTTTACAAAAGTATCATTTAAAGACATTTATAAAAAGTAAAATTTGGGTTCTTGATTATGACACTAATCTTTGCCATCTGTATTCCTCCAGGGATACAGGGTTGCTTTTGATTTACTATTTTTCTAGGTAGAGGCAATTCTGATGGCTTGTATTTGATTTTTCTCACTAAAATAGCCCTTACTCCACAGATCAGGGAATAGTGTGGATGATTCTGTATGCTGTCTATTCCAATTCTGCATTCTGGAACTGGAGAAATAACCACAGATGGGTTTGGGGACCCACTGGACACCCCAGGAGATGGACCTGAATGAAACCTCCATTGATCACCTGACCTCCGTAAGCCCCTACACTAACTTGTGCATCACAGTGATGTTTTGGGGTTCTGGAATCAGTTTCAGTTAAGGAAGAGTGTCCAGTAGTTCCTGAAAGATCTGATTATTTCCTTTTCTCCAGTACACCATTACTCTGGGAAAAAAACTATAGTTTCCTCCCATAGAAAGACTGGAAGAGAGATCAACAGTATTCATTTTCAGTAGTGTATTGGGTCCTTTCTGGAGGAGATCTGGCCTTCCATTCATTGAAGGGGTTTTGGATCTATACTGACTCACATCTGGGAATTGACTGAGGAGTCAGTACTCTCTGTTTTTATAATTTGAGTTAGACTTTTATTCACTTGATCCAGAACTCTTTAAAAATACAGATCAAGTAAGAATTTAGGAGGTTTCCTATCTATTTCACATTTAGGAACACCATGATTAACTAGCTAACACAATAGGTCTGTGTGAGTCAAACTATTGCAATTTCTGCTTTAACTCTGTTGCCCTTTAAGGTAAGTACATCCACTCTGCTTTTGGCTGTTGAGTGCTGCCTGCCATCCTAGGGATCAATTACTCCCATCACATTTAGATCTTCCAAATGAGTGTCTGGAATTCCCTCAGTAAGGTCTGGTCTACAGAGAAGAGCAATCATAGATCTCTTCAAGAATGCTGGGCTTCCCCTCACAAATTTATTTCTCAAAGTATTGGTGAAAGATATATTTTCTGGACTTTCCCATGTGAGTGATTAGGTCTCAAATGACAAATCTACTCTAACACTCCAATCTCCCTAAGCCTTTGAAACCCTTCCTCTAAACTAAACCAAGGGAGGTCAGGCATTTCCAATTTGCTCACAATGGACCAATTTTTAAGTCAATTTTTAGCCAACCAACCAAACTATTAGAGCCCCTTCCAACTCACCCAGCTGCAACATTAAATGTAGACTCTCTGCTTAGTGAGCCCATATCAATAAATTCTGACCAAATCAACATTATGTTTTCTTCTACCATCATCCTAATGCCAAAAAATCAGCCTCTGTGCCCCGGTGATGAATTGAATAATGGAGATGAGTTTGGGATGAAGTAGAAAATAATAGCTTTATTGCTTTGCCAGACTAAGGGGGATACAGTGAACCCGTGCCCTGAAAAACTGTGTGTCCCAACCTGAGAGGATTTGGTGAGGAGTTTTATAGCAATGGTTCAAGGGCAGTGGGGTTGCTGATAAGGATTAGGGTGTGTGCAGTGCCTGCACTCCTTTAATCTGGGCTCAGGTGGTCTCTTGTAGAGCTTCTCTGGTTCCTTTAATCTGGAATGAAGAATGCTAACATCTTTTACTTGTTGGGGATTTTAGTTCTGTAAAGAGCTCAAAAATATTATGTGTATCCCTTGCAGTGGAACCAGGACCCTGAGTGCTGCACTATTGTGTCTTGGCTGTTCCTCCCTTGATTAGCAGTTTGCCCTTTGGAACTCAGGGAAGGTCATAGAGGCTGGAGTCTATTCCCTACAAAGAAGAAACAGGGGACAGAAAGGCCTCCACGTCCAGGAGCCCAACAGGGTCCTTGTTGGTTTAAATCTCACACCCTTAATATCCATTACCACACATGTTTCCCTGACTTATGCTTGTATAAATTAGAATACTTTTCTTTTTTTTTTCTTTTTTGTGGTACGCAGGCCTCTCACTGTTGTGGCCTCTCCTGTTGCGGAGCACAGGCTCCGCGGCCATGGTTCATGGGCTTAGCCACTCCGCGGCATGTGGGATCTTCCCAGACTGGGGCACAAACCCGTGTCCCCTGCATCAGCAGGTGGACTCTCAACCACTGTGCCACCAGGGAAGCCCAGAATACTCTTCTTTTGAAGTGTAGCATATTTTGTAGCTCAGCTTTAGGAGTCTGCTAGACTTGTGTCAAAATATAGGCCTAGAAGCAGAGAAGGATGGTGGCAGTGGGTCCTGAGGAGACTCAGCACCCTCTTACCTGGCAACTGCCTCAGGGGAGGTCATTATGGTTTACTCAGGCAATGCAGGGTTAATCTCTTCAGATAGGTGGGAAGGGGGATACTACTGTGGGTGGGGAAGACACTTTTGCTAGGGATGGGGAACCAATTCTCCTGGGTGTAGGGAAGACTTTGCCACTGGCAGAGGAGTCTCACGAATTTAGGGGCTCAATGTCCTTAGCTTTATCAGAGTCTTCCCACGTATCCCCTCCCAACTTATAGCATCTTATTATTTTCCAGTCAATGACCTCACTTTAAAACTAGATATCCTATGAGGCTGGGAGTTCAATTTACATTGTAATTCATCCAACTGCAGGATGAGGTTCTGTGTTTGATATTCAGCAATTTTAGTCCGAGGGCTTCAGGAGATAAGACTGTCCTCTGGGAACACCTAGAAGCTCTTGGGTCATGTAGGTAGCACTTGTCCTGGAAATTCAAATTCCTGAGCTCATCCTTATCTTTCACCACTTTGTTCAGGGACCTTAGGAGCAACCAACCAACATCATGATGTTCCTTAGTCTTACAAAAAAACTTTAAAGCACCATACACAGAGTCACTTAGTTTCTTTCTTCTTGTAAGTGGTTGATTAGGAGGGTCCAATGAAGATATTTTGTGTATCTTTACACATAATGACCCTAATTCAATATGACTGATGTCCTCATAAAAGGGCAAAATTTGAACACAGAAACACACAGACACACACTGAAAAACACCATATGAAGATGAAGGCAGAGGTTGAAGCAATGCTTCTACAAGCAAAAAACACCAAAAAATGCTAGCACAGCCCCAGAAGCTAGGTAAAAGTCATTCTCCCTCAGAGCCCTCAGAAGGAACCAACCCTGAAGACACCTGGGTCTTGGATATCTAACTTCCAAAACTTTAAGACAATAAATTTCTATTGTTTAAGCCACCCAGCATGTGGTACTTTGTCATGGCAGCCCTGGCAAACAACTACAGAATAGACATGAAAGATGCCATTCCTATTTCTAACTTTTATTTCCTGGCCCTAAGGGCAGTGGTTTATGGAGGACAACATCCCTATATTAGTTGCTGGTTTAGCACATTCAGTGCAGCTTCTATAATAGCACCTGACCCCTTTGATGTGCTTTCTCCCATTATGCATACATCACAGATCATTCTTCCATATTATAAAGTAAACTGCTATGATGGTTAATTTTATGCATCATCTTGACTGGATCTCAAGATGCTTAGATGTCTGGTTAGATATTATCACTGGGTGTTTCTGTGAGGGTGTTTCTGGAAGACATTAACTGAGTGGGGTATATCAGTTCCCTCTGTTTATCATTTAAACGAATTTTCATATCTTCAATCATGCTGCTCCTTCTTCCTTCACATCCTTCAAGATTCAAATTAGACATTTGCTCTTCCAAGAAATCTTTCATGAGTTGCTGTTTTCCATATCCTTTATGAGCATGCTAATTGCCACTGAGCTTGAAAAGTGATCAACCCTTAAGAGAGGCTCAACAAATATTTTCTGAGTTAAGTTGAGTTGGCTGGAAATTATCCATGAAGTTTACAACTTTGTGAACTATGATTACCCCAATTATTATAAAAAGGTAGTGTATCCACATGGCAAGAAAGCTGCTAAGATATGAACATCCTCTCTGTTTCATAAAATACTGCACAAGAAACTAGACACCTATTTTAACCAAAGCCTAAAGTCACTTCTGAAATTTAAATTAAATTGATATATGTCTAGGCAATTAAGAGTCATTAAACACAACTAACATTTAAAATTATGTTTCTTTTATATACTTCTAATAACTTTTCTCTATATTTTATAATAATCCAGATTTTTGAGAAGTGTGTTAAACTTTTCAAACATGGCCATCAGCGGGTTAAGTATGGAGAAGGTAGAGCCAAAAGATGTAAAGAACAATAGACAAAAGAGTCAGTTCCAGAAGGTAGAAACACTCACATTACTAAATTTATTGTAATAGTCATTCTATGTTATGTGTCAGTCAAATCATTATGCTGTACACCATAAAACTGTACAGTGCTGTATGTCAATTATATCTCAATAAAACTGGAAGAAAAAATAAAATTCTATTGTTATTGATTTTCATTGGAGAAAAAATTTTGCCTTAAATTAAGATCTTTAGCATTATGCCTAAGTAAGGTAGCTTGATTTAATGGAAAAATGTATGCCTCATGACATAAAAATGTAGGTTGGCTCACTCATGCACCCACCTGAATTCCCTTCTAGATTGGCTTTCTCAACTCTTGAGACTGGTAACCTAGAAAATTCTCTTCCTAGAATCTTTTTCAGCTAGGTATGGCCACATGATTTTCTTCTGTGAAATGAATGAGGCACAAGGATTAGTGTGGAAGTACTGTTTTCTCTCCTGTCTATAATGCAGATGTGATGATGGGAATTGCAATAGTTACCATGCAACTATGAGGAAAAGTGTAAAGAATCAAAGAGAGCTCAGCCCTGAACCCATACTAACAGCTTCTGCCACTGGATTCATTGTTATATTAGAAAAAATAATGCTCCTAATTCCTTTAAGTCATAAGTTAATTGGATTCTCCCTTGCAGCTGAATGCAAGCCCTAACTGAGACACCCTTTGGTGTAAAAGGATAAAATTCCACTTTATCACTTACAAGTTGTGTGACATAGGTGAAAGCAACTTTTGGGAACAAGGGTTGGCAAGGGAGATATTCACCTGTTGACATGATACAAGGACTAACATGTTAAGTACCTGACAGTCTTTATGGCATGAAGTAGGCTAGAAGTAGTAATAATGATGCATAAGGGTTATTTCCTGTCTCCAATAGCTGTAAGTTGTTTGCTAATAGATCATGGAATTATTTTCCTATGACTACTTTATTTTAAAGAGAACACTTCAGGCAAGTCATCAGAGTCAGATCAGAACGTAAAAGCTATTGAATGTATTAGGCTCTAAACAAATGTTAACACTCTCCTTTATGTGCTTACACTTTCTAGAAAAATCAATTACATATTTTAATATAATTATAACTTGAAACTAAGAGGAGATTGGATATTGAAAGTATTGTTTAAAAAATGTCAAACATTTTTATGTTTAACATTGTAAAAATGTTAAACAATGTACAATGTACTATGCCTACTGACAAATACATGTTCATATTCAATGATTTGATTATTTAATTTTTTAAATTAATTTTTATTAGAGTATAGTTGATTTACAATGTTGTGTTAGTTTCAGTGAATTCTAAAATAAAAACAGCAATAACTACTAAATATGAAAAAACTACTCTGCTAAGTACATATATTTCATAACATTCTAGATACTGAGCTGCTTATTACAAGGAAATAACCCAAATTTAAGAAAATGTTATACTAAAAACCTGGCTTTTTCTTTTTACCTCTCTATAAAATAATTCCAAATAACATTGGACAATGCAGTCCCTTGGAATATGTTATCTCACAGTATTTTAAACATAAAGTCCTTACACATTCTATTTTCAAGGGTGCAAGTGGGTGAGACATGAAAGAAAATAAAAATATCTTGAGGCTCTTTTGGGTTAGAATTTATTAACCTCTGTGTAAACGACTAAAAATAATCTCTCCCTCTTCTGAATTTAGCTGTGGTGAATTAGGCAGTCTGGACAAAACCTCCTGTTGAAAAGTACTAAATATAAAGAATATAATATATTTTTTAACCTTAAAATATCAAATAGGTAGTAAGAAATTACCATGATACCTTATCTTTGAGAGAACAAGGAAGCAACCTAGTAAAGAGAGAATATGACTTGAAAATATTAGTAGAAAGCATAAAGCTATAAAAGATGACAGGGTAAATTTGAAAAAGAAGGGAATACACTGTGAATAAAAAAATAGCTGAAATTTAAAAGTAACTGCATAATAATGGGGATGGAGAAAACACTTAAAATAGTATTGTCCATGTATTGATAATTAATGAAAAATAGGCATATCCAATTTATTTTGTGATTCTTATGCTTTTGTATATGTATGAACATTTCCATAATGAATATTAAAAAAAAACTCTCCATGCATGCAGTTAATAGAAAACTGGACACAGCTGACAAAAAAAGTTAATGAACTGGAAACTATACAGAGTACAGCATAAAGAATCAAAATGAGAGAAAAGACAAAGTGAAGTTGAAGTTAAAAGACATAAAGGATAGATATAAATGTTTTAATATTTTTAATAAGAAATCCATAAAGAAAGGGGAAAAAAGAAAGAGGCAGAGCCAATAATAAAAATAGATAATGGATGAGAACTTTTCAGATCTATTGAAAGTGAAAAATTCACAGTACAAAGGACCTGGCAAATTTTAAGCAGGAAAAAGAAAAATACACCCCCATTTTAGGGAAATTACAGAAAATCAAAGATAAAAACAAAATTTTAAAAGTAACTATAGGAAAAACATGCATTACTTTCCAAGGAATGGCAATGGAACTGTCAGCTGATTTAGTAGATACTATGGAATAATATTTTTTAAATGATGGGAAAAAATTCCATGGCCTATAATTTTTATCTTGTAAAAATATTTCTTTTTAAAAAAGAGGACAAATAAGGGAACTTGCAGACAAACAAAACCAGAAAATTCACTAATAGGCAAGAGCAATAAATCTGGCCTCTGTGCTTTTTGTCAGTGGCTGACAACAGTTATATCCATAATCGCAGTGTATGACATAAATGTAAGCAGGCAAGGCAGAATGCATTATTTTTTTTAAAAGATCTCCACTGCCTCCAAAAATAATATTAATATGAAACATTCTGACATAATAAGGGTTCAAATTATAATAGCCTCAGGACTGTATTCTAATTGCCTTTTATAAATGGCACCATGTGAAATGGGGGTGTTGTGGAATCATACACAATGCAAAAATGAAATACTATCTGGCTTTTAAAATTAAAATTTCAGTGATTCCCATAAGTTGGAGAATGTGTTTTAGAGGAGCCTTAGAATTTATCATAGGTGTTCTAGTGTAAATCTACAATTCTCCTTAAAAGGGGAATAAATTGGAGTTAAGTATGTGTAGGAGGGAACAGTACCGAGGGAATGGGGCCCAGCATTAGCTCCTCATTCTGCAGGAGTTTGGTTCTGTTAAGTACTGCTACCATTCAATTTGTCTTTACCTACTAATAGGGCTATGTAATAATGACTTGCATTTCCTTTTCTTAGAGTATTTGTCCATGCATATTTCCTTAAATTTTGCTAATGTGTTATCTGCAATTTGGCTGATCCTCAACTCAAGAGCAGAGAACACAAGTGATCTTTGGTGTTACGATGATAAACCAGACCCATCTTTGGGTTTTTTTTTTTTTTTTTTTTTTTCTATTTTCATGGAAGTTCCACATATAATAAGAATCCTAGAGTTCTTTTAAAGAGACAATTGCTGGGGTTTCAGGAGGTGGTTAGCGGGGGTGTGTTTAGGGTGAGGTAACAAAGACCTTGGAGCCAGATTTGCTGGGTTTGTACCCCAGCCCCCAAATTTAAGTGCTCTATGGCTTTGGGCAGCTCAGGTAGCATGAATCTCATCAGCACAGGGAGAAAGCTTCAGTGAAAACTCACTGCATAGCGGCGGGGTAAGCCAGATTCCATGAAGGCAGCAGCAGGATTCATGGCAAGAATCACGACTTTCAGGCTGCCCTGGGCAGTCTCGTCTTCCTGCAGCTTATAGACCCTCAGGCTTAGGAGCTGTTTCAAGCACACCACTTTGAGAGACTAAGGTGTTCTTGAGACCATCTGTACTGAATCCGTGACTGAACCCAGTGAAGATATCTATGTAAACGTTGAAGATTCTGGCAACACATGCAGAGATGTACTCTTTTAGCTACCAGCTGCTGGAGACAGCCTTGTAGACAAAGTGCTCCCAAAGTCTGCCTGATCTAGCTGAATGGCTATTGTAAACCCTCATAATCTGACTTCAGAATGGAGACTGCCACATTCACTGCCAAGTGGTTGACAGGGCCTTGGTGCTCCAGCTGGTTGTCAGGCTTGAGACTCTGAGGTGAGAGAGACGAGGTGAGACGGACATTGGACCATCAGAGACCTCCTAGCCCCACGAAATATCAATTGGAAAGAGTTCTCCCAGAGATCTCCATCTCAACGCTAAGACCTAGCTCCACTCAATGACCAGCAAGTTCCAGTGCTGGACAACCCATGGCAAACAACGAGAAAGACAGGAACACAACCCCACCCATTAGCAGAGAGGTTGCCTAAAAACTTACTAAGTTTACAGACACCCCAAAACACAACAACAGATGTGGTCCTGCCCGCCAGAAAGACAAGATCCACCCTCATCAACCAGAAGCAGGCACCAGTCCCTTCCACCAGGAAGCTAACACAATGCACTGAACCATCCTTACCCACTGGGGGCAGACACCAAAAACAAAGGGAACAATGCATGTGCAGCTTTGAAAAGGAGACACCAAACACAGTAAGTTAAGCAAAACAGGAAGATAGAGAAATACACAGCAAATGAAGGACCAAGGTAAAAACCCACCAGACGAAACAAATGAGGAGGAAATAGGGAGTCTACCTGAAAAAGAATTCAGAGTAATGATAGTAAAAATGATCCAAAATCTTGGAAAGAGAATGGAGAAAATATAAGAAACATTTAACAAGGACCTAGAAGAATGAAAGAGCAAACAAACAATGATAAACAACACAATAAATGAAATTAAAAATTCTCAAGAAGGAATCAAACTGAGGCAGAAAAACAGATAAGTGACCTGGAAATTAAATTGTGGAAATAATTACTGCAGATCAGAATAAAGAAAGAATGAAAAAAATTAAAGACAGTCTCAGAGACGTCTGGGACAACATTAAACACACCAACATTCGAATTATAGGGGTCCCAGAAGAAGAAGAGAAAAAGAAAGGGACTGAGAAAATATTTGAAGAGATTACTGTTGAAAACTTCCCTAATATGGGAAAGGAAATTGTCAATCAAGCTCAGGAAGTGCAGAGAGTCCTATACAGGATTAATAAAAGGAGAAACATGCCAAGACATATTAATAAAATTATCAAAACTTAAATACAAAGAAAAAATATTAAAAGCAGCAAGGGAAAAGCAACAAATAATATACAAGGCAATCCCCATAAGGTTAACAGTTGTTCTTTCAGAGGAAACTCTGCAACCCAGAAGGGACTGGCAGGACAGATTTAAAGTGATGAAAGGGAAAAACCTACAACCAATATTACTCTACCCAGCAAGGATCTCATTCAGATTTGACAGAGAAATTAAAACGTTTATAGACAAGCAAAAGCTAACAGAATTCAGCACCACCAAACCAGCTTTACAACAAATGCTAAAGGAACTTCTCTAGGCAGGAAACACAAGAGAAAGAAAAGACCTACAATAACAAACCCAAAACAATTAAGAAAATGGTAATAGGAACATACATATCAATAATTACTGTAAAGGTAAATGGATTAAATGCTCTAACCAAAAGACATAGACTGGTTGAATGGTTACAAAAACAAGACCCATATATATGCTGTGTACAAGAGACCCACCACAGACATAGGGACACATACAGACTGAAAGTGAGAAGATGGAAAAAGATATTCCATGCAAATGGCAATCAAAAGAAAGCAGGAGTAGCAATTATCATATCAAACAAAATAAACTCTAAAATAAAGATTATTACAAGATTCAAAGAAGGACACTACATAATGATCAAGGGATCAATCCAAGAAGATATAACAATTGTAAGTATTTATGCACCCAATACAAGAGCACCTCAATACATAAGACAAATGCTAACATCCATAAAAGGGAAAATTGACAGTAACACAATCATAATAGTGGACTCTAACATCTCACTTTCACCAATGGGCAGAACAACCAAAATGAATATAAAAAAGGAAACACAAGTTTTAAATGATACATTAACCAAGAGGGACTTAATTGATATTTATAGGACATTCCATCCAAAAACTACAGAATACACTTTCTTCTGAAGTGCTTATGGAACATTCTCCAGGATAGATGATATCTTGGGTCACATATCAAACTTGCTAAATTTTAAAAAATTGAAATCGTATCAAGTATCTTTTCTGGCCACAATGATATGAGACTACATATTTGTTACAGGAAAAAACTGTAAAAAAATACAAACTCGTGGAGGCCAAACAATACACAGCTAAATAACCAAGAGATCACTGAAGAAATCAAAGAGGAAATCAAAAAAATACATAGAAACAAATAACAGTGAAAACATGGCAACCCCAAATATATGGGAGGCAGCAAATGCAGTTCCAAGAGGGAAGTTTATAGCAATACAATCCTACCTCAAGAAACAGAAGACATCTCAAATAAACAACCTAAACTTACACTAAAGCAGTTAGAGAAAGAAGGACAAAAAACCCTAAAGTTAGCAGATGGAAACAAATCATAAAGATCAGATCAGAAATAAATGAAAAAAATAAAGAAGGAAATGATAGGAAAGATCAATAAAACTAAAGGCTGGTCTTTGAGAAGATAAACAAAATTGATAAACCATTAGCCAGACTCATCAAGAAAAACAGGGAGAAGACTCAAATCAATAGAATTAGAAATGACAAAGGAGAAATAACAACTGACATTGCAGAAATACAAAGGATCATGAGAGATTATTACAAGCGACTCTATGCGAATAAAATGGACAACCTGGTAGAAATGGGCAAATTCTTAGAAAAGCACAACCTTCTGAGACTGAACCAGGAAGAAAAAGAAAATATAAACAGACCAATCACAAGCACTGAATTTGAAACTGTGATTAAAAATCTTCCAACAAACAAAAGCCCAGGACCAGATGCTTCACAGGCAAATTCTATCAAATATTTAGAGAAGCACTATCACCTATCCTTAAACTCTTCCAAAATATAGCAGAGGAAGGAGCACTCCCAAACTCATTCTATGAGTTTCCATCACCCTGATACCAAAATCAGACAAAGATGTTATAAAAAAGGAAAACTAGAAGCCAATACCACTGATGAAGATAGCTGCAAAAATCCTCAACAAAATATTAGCAAACAGAATCCAGCAGCACATTAAAAGGATCATACACCATGATCAAGTGGGGTTTATCCCAGGAATGCAAGGATTCTTCAATATACACAATCAATCAGTGTGATATACCATATTAAAAAACTGAAGGATAAAAACCATATGATAATTCCAAAAGATGCAGAAAATCATTCAACAAAATTCAATACCCATTTATGATAAAAACTCTCCAGAAAGTAGGGATAGAGGGAACTTACCTCAACATAATAAAGGCCATATATGACAAATACACAGCCAACATCCTTCTCAATGGTGAAAAAGTGAAACCATTTCCACTAAGATCAGGAACAAGACAAGGTTTCCCACTCTCACCACTATTATTCAACATATTTTGGAAGTTTTAGCCACAGCAATCAGAGATCAAAAAGAAATAAAAGGAATTTAAATTGAAAAGAAGAAGTAAAACTGTCACTATATGCAGATGACATGATACTATAAGTAGAGAATCCTAAAGATGCTAACAGAAAACTACTGGAGCTAATGGATGAATTTGGTTATTAGCAGGATACAAAGTTGATGCACAGAAATCTCATGCATTCCTATACACTAATGATGAAAAATCTGAAAGAGTAATTAAGGAAACACTGCCATTTACCACTGCAACAAAAAGAATAAAATACCTAGGAATAAACCTACCTAAGGAGGCAAAAGACCAGTATGCAGAAAACTATAAGACACTGTTGAAAGAAATTATAGATGAAACAAACAGATGGAGAGATATGCCATGTTCTTGGATTGGAAGAATCAATGTTGTGAAAATGACTATACTACCCAAAGCAATCTACAAATTTAATGCAATCCCTATCAAGTCACCAATGGCATTTTTCACAGACCTGGAACAAAAAATTTCACCATTTGTATGGAAACACAAAAGACCCTGAATAGCCCAAGCAATCTTGAGAAAAAAAAAAAACAGAGCTTGAGGAATCAGGCTCCCTGACTTCAGACTATACTACAAAGCTACAGTAATCAAGAGAGTGTGATACTGGCACAAAAACAGAAATATAGATCAACGGAACAGGATAGAAAGCCCAGAGATAAACCCACATACATATGGTCACCTTATTTTTGATAAAGAAGGCAAGAAGATACAATGGAGAAAAGACAACCTCTTCGATAAGTGGTGCTAGGAAAGCTGGACAGCTACATGTAAATTAGAACACTCCCTAAAACCATACAGAAAAATAAACTCAAAATGGATTAAAGACCTAAAGGTAAGGTCAGACAGTCTAAAACTCTTAGAGGGAAACACAGGCAAAACACTCTATGACATAAATCACAGCAAGATCTTATTTGACCCATCTCCCAGAGAAATGGAAATAAAAACAAAAATAAACAAATGGGACCTAATGAAACTTAAAAGCTTTTGAAAAGCAAAGGAAACCATAAACAAGACCAAAAGACAACCCTCAGAATGGGAGAAAATATTTTCCAATGAAGCAACTGACAAAAGATTAATCTCCAAAATTTACAAGCAACTCATGCAGCTCAATATCAAAAAAACAAACAACACAACCCAAAAATGGGCAAAAGACATCTCTCCAAAGAAGCTATACAGATTGCCAACAAACACAGGAAAGGATGCTCAACATCACTAATCATTAGAGAAATGCAAATCAAAACTACAATGAAGTATCACCTCACACCAGTTAGAATGGCCATCATCAAAAAATCTACAAACAATAAATGCTGGAGAGGGTGTGGAGAAAAGGGAACCCTCTTGCACTGTTGGTGGGAATGTAAATTGATACAGCCACTATGGAGAGCAGTATGGAGGTTCCTTAAAATACTATAAATAGAACTACCATATGACCCAACAAACCCACTACTGGGCATATACCCTGAGAAAACCATAATTCAAAAAGAGTCATGTATCACAATGTTCATTGCAACACCGTTTACAATAGCCAGGACATGGAAGCAACCTAAGTGTTGTTAGGTTGTACTTATTTGTAGTGAGGTGGATGGACCTAGAGTCTGTCATACAGAGTGAAGTAAGTCAGAAAGAGAAAAACAAATACCATATGCTAATACATATATATGGAATTAAAAAAAATGGTTCTGAAGAACCTAGGAGCAGGACAGGAATAAAGAGATAGATGTAGAGAATGGCCTTGAGGACATGGGGAGGGGGAAGGGTAAGCTGAGATGAAGTGAGAGAGTGGCATTGACATATATACACTACCAAATGTCAAATAGATAGCTAGTAGGAAGCAGCCGCATAGCACAGGGAAATCAGCTGGGTGCTTTGTGACCACCTAGATGGGTGGGATAGGGAGGGTGGGAGGGAGACGCAAGAGGGCGAGGATATGGAGATATATGTATATGTATAGCTGATTCACTTTGTTATACCGTAGCAACTAACACAATAATATAAAGCAATTATACTCCAATAAAGATATTTTAAAATAAATAAATTAATTAAAAAATTAAAATTAAAAAAAGAGACAATTTCTCAGTGGATCACTAAGAACAACATTTCATAAAGGGTATAGGTGACGTTGGCATGCAGGTCACATAAGAGAGAGCTTCTCCTAAGCTATCCAGCCACTTGTCCTCCATGTGGATTATTGTATTGATTAGTAAAGGCTAGAATGAAGGGGAAGGAGATTGAAAAAATGTTATCATGGAAAAAAGTGGGCTTTAAATAGGGTGGATATGTAATTTACCAAACTGGGATATATTGAGAATGAAAGGAGAAACTATTAATAATTTTGTTGGGACAACAGGCATAAACCAGTACTGTTCATGGCAAAATGGGACATATGATCACCTTATTTTTAACTTATAAAAACATCTATTAGAATATAGTTCTTCAGCTAAAATTGAAATGTCATGTTGCCTATTCCTATTCATGTTTAATCAGTGAGATGCTATAAAGTGAGTGGATTCTGGAGTCAGCCATCATGAGTTCAATCCTCAGCTCAATAGCTTGATGGACCAATAAACTTCTCGGTTATTTGGTTTTTCGGTTTGCTAATTGTCTCATCTATAAAATGTGGGTAATAATAATAGAAACTACATCAGAGAGTTGTTATAAGCTTAATTGAGTACTGGGTTTAACACTACATTAGTCAACTTTTTCTGTAGTGACAAAGATCTCCCAGATTGTAGTGGCTGGTGAAACAAACATTTACTTCCTGCTCAATTATATGAAGGCTGTGGGTTGGTTTGGCCTTAGTAGAATCTCTTTGACTCAGCTGGACTTGACTCAGCATCACATGTCTTTTTATTTCAGTCCCACACTGAAAAAGTAAGACTTCTGGGCCTTGATGTTCCCATTAGCAAGGGCAGAAGCCCCTAAGGGACAGAGACAAGCCATGCAAATACATTTGAAACTTCTACATAGGCAAGGTATATTTATGCTCACTCGTATTGCATTGTCCAAAGCAAGTCTGAAACTAAGGACTCCACTCAAGGGGGTAGTGACATGTACTCTGCCTACAGGGAAGCATGGAAAAAGGTAAATGATGGTGAACAAACCATACCATCTACTTCAGGAACTTAGAACAATTCCTGGCACATACCAGGCACTCTATAGGTCAGACCGTATGGAGCTCAATGCCACTTTCCACAGAACTTGCCCTGTATATTTCTTCCATTAGGCTGCTCCTGAGTTATATCCTTTATAATAAAACAGTAACGCAAAGGCAAATGTTTTCCTGAGTTCTGTGAGCTGTTCTAGCAAATTATTATAACTGAGGAGGGGGGTGTGGAACCCTTGATTTATAGCCAGTAGGTCAGAAACACAGGAGGTCCAGGATTTTCCACTGGTAATTGAAGTGGAAGCAGTTTTGTGGGAATGAGCCCTTCACTTGTGAAACGTGCCTGACTCCAGTTGGAAGATGTCAGAATTGAATCAAATTGTAGGGCACCTAGATGGGGTTAGAGAATTGGTTGGTGTGGGAAAAACAAAAACAAAACCAAACACACATTTGGTGTCAGATGTGCTCTGCGAGTAGGAACAGATCATGGTAGCAAATGTCCCGGGAGGTGTAAATGGATTACAGGGAATTTATGGATTGCCCACTTGATATTCATCAGCCTGAATTTAAGGTGACATCGGTCAGCCTTGGTGACAGAAGCTTGATATAGTTACCAGGATAAAGATGGATTGCTGGGTAAAAACATGTGGCCAGTGGACATCCAGAACCAAGTATAGTTTTCCAAAAATTTGCAAGTTCGATTGTTCTGTTCCTGTTTCACTGAGCCAGTGAGTTCAGGAGACTTAACCTTTAAGGTGAATCTAAAGATTAGAGTGATGGTTAATTTTATGTGTCAACATGGCTGGGCCATAGTGCCCAGATATTTGGTCAAATATTATTCTGGATGTGAGGTGCTTTGGAATGAGATTTACATTTAAGTTGGTGGACTTTAAGTAAAACAGATTGTCCTCTATAATGTAGGTAGCCTCATCCAACCACTTGAAGGCCTGAATAGAACAAAAGGCTTCCATCCCCCAGCAAGAGAGAATTCTGCCAGCACAAAGCCTTCAGACTTCACATCAGCTGTTCCTGGTTCTGCGGCAGACTGTCTTTGGACTAGAACTGCAACTCTTTCCTGAGTCTCCAGACTGCTGGCCTCCCCCATCAGATTTTAGACTCCACAATTGCATGAACCAATTTCTTACATTGAATCTCTTACTATATATATCTGTATCTATATATATATATATATGAAACATTAAAATTGTGTATGTACATTATATAATATATATACATCATATTTTATGTAAGTATAGTATATAAATAATTGTAATTATATATATTTATTTAATTATATATAATTATAGTTTTATATATATAATTACAGTACATAGACACATCCTATTGGTTCTGTTTCTCTGGAGAAACAGAGACTAATGTAATTAGTAGCAAATAATACAACCAGTAACAATATAAGTTACCTATATTAGTAACAAAAAAATCACCCATGTTGGCTAGTAAGGTAAATGGACACATGCCATAGACACAGGGCATAGATGGAATTTATGACAGTGATTCTTTCTGAAACAATTAAGTGAAATATTACTAATCACAACAAAACATCATAGTTTTGTATATCATCCACTGCAAACACCTTGTTGATGCTTTCATCTCCCTTTTGTTTTTCATTTCATTTTTAAAGTCACTCCATCAATGGGACAGGGAAGATTTGTTCCCTTTCAGATGAGAGAATTGAGGAAGGATGAATATGTGTTTTTCAAAAACTGTCATTACATGTTACTTAAATTTCACTTTTAGAAATTCAGAATTGTTTTGAAAATTAATTCATATTGTATAGCTTGCTGGACTAGGTAAATCTGGAGATTAGCCCTTTATTTTCTACATATAAAGATAAAAATGTTATTTTAAAGTTTGTAAACAAGGGTGAAAATTGGTGGTGAGGTACTTTTGATTCTAAGCCAAGTGGAAAGCACATCACTGAGTGATATTTTTATTTCTTAGGAAACAGATACCTGTGCATTCAAGTTGCAAGTGTGGGTGAGACAGTGCTCCAAAGTGAAGTATATTGTCGGTAATATGGTGTGACCTAGTTTTCGGAACTTAAACCTCCAGTTGGGATATATGAAGACATAAGCTTCAGAAATCAAGGGATAAAAAGAACAATTTGCATCAGTGTCTAAGGACAGCATATCCTGAGTGATATAAATGAAGCTGCCAAGAAAATGCATTAATTTTTTGTTTGCTTGTTTGCAAATCAAAAGTAGGTAGGAGGAAGAGGAAAAGCCTCTTTAGGGGGGACTGCAAAGAAAAGAAGATAAGGTCTAATTAGAAAAGGACCTGATAGCTCGCATGTGGCGACAGCAAAATGAAAGCAGCCAATTATACGGGAATAAAATGACATGAAAAGAGTATGTGACAATAGAAGAGAGGAAATCTGGGATGGACAGAAAGGCCACTCAGGCAGTACTCACCCAGAGAGGTGACAATGAAACTAAAGTCCTAGGGAAGTAAATGCTATAGGGGTAATGTTCCTCAGGGTTTCATGTGCAATTTAATTATGTTAAATAATTATATTTCATTCAGTTAAGCACATTTAATAGGACACCACTTTAGATGTTTAGTTTTGTGTAGTCTTTTGACTAATACATTTGAAATAAGCCTGCTTATTAACAGCAAATTTGTCAAGTTTGATATCACTTCCCATGCATTCCTCAATTCTCACTGCCAATTTCACAAACAGAAAAATTCTCAAGAGCTGACTATGCAGCTCTGTTAGTGCCTTTAGTGCTGCCAAGAATTTGAACGACAAAGTTCAGGGGACTCGGGTAGCTGCAGTGTGATGATGGGAAGATAACAAGAACTTAAAAAAAACAACACTACAAATGACAAAATAGCACAGGCAGGAGAGTGAGAGAAGGAGGCAGGGAGGGCAGCGGCTGTGCCTGTGAAAGCGTAGCACCAGGGACCCTTATGATGGAGATCTCTGTCTCTTGACTACTGTGGTGGACACATGAACTTAAACATGAGATAAAACTGCAGAGAATTAAATAAATGCACAATGAGTGCATGCAACACCGGTGAAGTCTAAATAAAGCCTACGGATTGTATCAATATCACTTCCTTGCTTGTGATAATGTACTATCGTTTTGCAAGACGTTACGGAGGGACGCAGGGTGGGGCGGGATGGGGGCGGCCTTGGTGAATGGTATAGGGGATCTCTCTGCATTAGTTCTTACAACTTTAAGTTAATCTACAATTACCTCACAATTGAAAAGTTACTAACATGTGAAACATTTCAGTTCCTTTAATTTCAGTCATTCTAATAGATGTGTGGTGGTATCCTGTTGTGGTTTTAATTTACATAATTCGTACTTATTTACCATGTACTTTCGTTGACAAAGCATCTGTTCAAATCTTCTTTGAAGAAATAACTATTCAAATATTTTAAATGATTGTTTTATTTCTTATTATTGAGTTTTGAGAGGATATATATACATATATTATCTATATCTATCTACAGAATATTCTGCCTATAGGATCATATTGAATATATGCTTTGCAAGTATTTTTTCAGTCTGAGACTTTTCATTCTCTTACCAGTTTTTCTGAAGAGAAGAAGTTTTAATTTTATTCAGTTCAATTCATCAATAATTTATTTTATGAATTGTGCTTTTGGTATTGTACCTAAGAAACCTTTGCTTAACCCCAGGTCACAGAGGTGGAGGAAGCAGAACTCTATACACTACCTGTGGAAATGTAAATTATTACAACCTCTTTGGAAACCAGTTTGGGTGTATTTAAAACATTTATTGAATATTGACATTTTATTTATGTATGTTTTATTGAAGTCTAGTTGATTGACGGAGATTTTTTTAAAAGGTTAACCTATTCCTGTCATATGACTCAGCCATTTCATGCCTAAGCATTAATTCAAAAGAAAAGAAAGCATGTGGCCATGAACACGGATGCTAGCAGAAGCTTTACTGTAATGGCCCAAAACTGGAAACAACCCATTCAGTAGGTGAATGGGTGTACAGATTGCAGCATATCCATACAATGGTATAATACTAGGCAATAAAAATAAGGGACGTATTGATAGACACACTACAGATGAATCTCAAAATAATTGTGCTGAGTGAAAAGAGCCAAAACTCACCTCCCCTAAAGGGTACATATTATATGATTCTTTGTATATAAAAACTCTAGAAAATGCCAACTAATCTATATTGACAGAATGCAGATCTCTGGTTGCCTAAAGAAGGGAAGGGCAGGGAAGGGTGGAGAGAAAGATTACAAAAGGATATTAGAGGTTGTGAGTATGTTCACCATCCTGATTGTATGATGGTTTCACAGGTGTATACACATGTCAAATGTATCAAACTGTACACTTTAAATATGTGCAGTTTGTTTAATAAAGCTGTTACAAAACTATAACAAAGAGACAGTCCTGCTTCAGCTTAGGCAGCTGATAACTGCCACTAGAGGACAGGACACAGCCCTGCCTACTTCCCCAGACCCTTCTCTCTTACCAACCAAAGCCTTGAGCCAGTGTGAGAGGGGCAGAAAATGCTTCCACTCCAAAGCCCAGAAAAAGATGCATTACTTTTGGAGAGGGTAGAAACTAAGGGCATCGATAGACCCAAGAGGGAGGCCAAGAAACTCTCTTGGGTGTAGAATCCAGCACTAATGATAAAAGTTAAAAAGGGGTCAGGAGAATTTCTCCAGCGTAAGACCTGCCACACAGCAAGGGCAGTTTGGTGGGAGTCTGGGGACAGGATAGAGATATTAAGAAATCCCCACCCCTGAGACCCAGGTTCACAGGGGCAGCTTAAGACTTGAGACTGGAGCAGGACCTCTAAGAAAGAAGGTAAATATGGAAACTTGTTTCATTGACTTAGCTCAGAAACAGGTGTCCTTTGCCTGTGCCAGGTCTACATGACATTTCATCTATTGAGCTATCCTGGATTGGCAAGCTTTGACAAAGTTTCTACCAAAATGTCAGGCTCTTGTTTTCTAGTGGTAATGAGGGGAGGCCATGTTCCAATGTAGAAGGAAAGGTGGGTCCATATCTGGCCTTGCCCATCTTTTTCCCCCATCCACCAATGAAAAGCAAAGTCTTTAACATCAGAAGTCAGTGATTCAAATCCTTCTACATCTCATTGCATGAATTTCTTAGGTGGAAGTAATAAACTATAAACTTCCATTTATTTGAAATTCTAGAGGCATTAAGCACATTATCATTTTCCTCCAAATGGTTTTGCAGGAAAAGAATGATGATTATTGTTCTATCCTTCTGATAATTTTGGGGACTAGTCATCAGTTGCTAGATGTTAACTTTCATTCTTTACTAAAAGAAAAGACATTTCTGCATCATGAGATATCTTGAATATATTAAATTGCTTTGGAAAAAGTTTGCTACAATGAAACATTAATAAGCTGTTTAATATGAAATTTTTTTTAAAGTGTGCACTCTCATTCTTTATTGAGAGAAAATTCTGTATATTTTCCCCCAGTAGAATTTTCAAAGCACTGCAAAATCATTGTTCAATTTAGAACTGATTTCAGTAGTTCTCCTAGGATTGGAGTGTAATAAACACATTCGTGTATTTTTTTTCTTTCATTACATGTTTCTTTGAAAGATTTCAACCATTTCTGTCTCAGGGAACATAAACTTGATGAACATTTTCGTTAAAGGCATTTTAATAGCACTGCCTTTTTTTCTTTTCTTCTGTAAAGAAGATGGATGACATGAATTAATTGATAACCACTAGCATTTTACTTGACAAAATATTTAATGTTAGCTAAAGTAAAGAAGGAAAACTAAAATGATGGTAGTTATTTAAAGCCAGGTATGTGAGATTCCTGTTAATCCACAGCATCTACAGGCTATACTTCCTGCCCCATTACGCACTTAGCAATCCATCAGCACACCAAATAGACATCTGTTCTCATGATGTCCGTGCCTCACAGAGAGGCAACTACCACAATCAGAATTTGGTTTGCAGTGTGGGGTGGGGGTGGGTAGCCCCATTTCTCCTCTCTGAAGAGCATGGGTGTTGGGATCATAAAATGTTTCCACTCAGCTTCCCCTTTTACACCTGGGCTACCTCGGGCCAATGAATAACAATGACCACAACAAAAATAATAGTTGACAATTATTGAACACTTATGTGAGCCAGTCTTTATAATAAACACTTTACATGCACTAGTTCTTCCACTCTTCACCATGACATTATACAATCTCTCTTTTAGATATGAAGGTGGAAGGGCTGGATAACCTGTCTGTGGCTACATGGCTTGTAAGTAGCCGAGTGGCTTAATTAGCATTTTGCCCGTTGGCTTTATGGATGTACAATGACATTCGGGTATGTACCAGCAAGAGGCTCTGCAGCCCAGGTTCATTAGTGGAACTCTGTTCAAAGAACAAGAAGGAATCTGAGGCTATGGGAAGCCAAAGATCAGGCAGGTGAGCGTGAATTTGTTTATGGCCCCCATCATGGCATGATATCAATGTTAAAGCCAAGTATGCCAGTAGCACTCCTTGTTTTTTGGCAGCATAAAATTGGATCTGAAAGTGGGGAGGACTAAACCTGCAGGTCAGTGAAAAAGTAGTTGTATCTGCCCTGGGAAGCCACAGAAGGAAAAGTTCCAAGAGTATTCTGACTCTCATGACATCAGAAACTAGCCACACTGAGCCAGAAATCTCCACTCAGTATTTAAGTTCTGTTACCTACCTTTGATCATCTTCCAATATAAATCAAATTTGAAAAAATAGAAGAAAAAGTTTGCTCCCTTGAAAATTGTTTTGTATTCTTTCATGTGATGCTCAGTCAGGTTCAGCCACAAGAGAAGACACAGAAGGAGCTCAGGAAAGAAACAAAACTTATTATACTTACGGGTCCTAGAGTCAAGAAACATGGCATGCCCCCCATTTGGGGCCACACAGGAAAGCACCAGGGTGGTCAGAAGGCAGAAGACAGGAGTTGGGAGTAGTTCTTAGGTCATGACATTCACTGGGGTTTCTGAGGAAAAGGCAAAGCAGTCCAGGGTAAAGAGTTTAGAATTGGCTAGTTTGAATAATTTCAGCAGGATTTGGGCTATAGGTGTAGTCTCTAGTTGTCTGGTACCTGGCTCTGGGATGATTAAGATTCCTTTCTTTGAACAGACATGCTCCAGCTAAGCACTTTGCTATCTCCAAGAGCTGTCTAGCCCCAGGAGGGGGCTTCTTCTCCCCAGCCAGAAAGGTTTTTTAGTATGTCAAAATATCATAATATTCAGAAAACAAGAACTATATATGCAATACAAAAATAAACAGCATAGTAAGAGGGAATTTGGTGTCCACAAATCAGTTATTCTGCTTCCCACATCTTGGACTTTCCCTCAGAGCTCATGACCTTGCTCTTTTCATCCCAGAGTGGTATGTGTAAAATTTTATTGTGACATCTTGTAAAACTGTTAAATACTGAGAGCCTTAGAACCTATTCCCAAAAATTCAGATTTAATATTTATGGGTAAAGACCTAGAAACCTGAAATGTTAGCAATGGCACAGATCCAACCTCCTCTGGCACTTGCTGGTGAAATGTGCACACACATTCACTCAGACACATGCTCACACTTGCACCTTAAAAACTCCAGTTCCATCACCTTTTGGAAAACTTTCCCAAGCCTCTCTCTTCCCTGGATTAAACCATTGTGATTTTTCACAGCCAGTGCCTTTTTAAAAAACAGCATACTGGATGGAAGCCACAGTCCCAGTGCCTGGCAACTTCTACATTTGGCTCTACGCTGAGATTTGTTAAGCTCCTGAAATAAAGCATTTAAAACTCAAACTCAAAACCTGGCAAACTTGCTGGGATAGGGGAGGGAGACTGCTTCACATTTCTTCTAGGCTCCTACATCAAAAAGAGCAGAATGCACCAGAGAGAAGAAAGAAATTTAGGCAGTGCCACATTAAGTCCTTAGAGGAATGGGCAGTCATTCACGAGGCACCTGAAGTCTCTTGACACTGGGCAAGATTTGGGTCAACCCCATTAACAGAGGACTTATCACTGAAATGATGGGGCTTTCCAGGGATGTCAGCAGAAAATTTCCCTTTGAATTCCAAAACTTAATTACATTGGCAAGACAGAGATGGGGGGTGGATTTTAAAATACTCTATATGTAAATCGGTTATGGAATTGCTGAAGATAGTAGGTTGAATGGTGTCCCCCAAAAGATACATCCACATCCTAATCCATGGAACCTGTGAATATTACTTTAATGTGGCCAAAAAAATGGGACTTATTAATGATTTTGAGATGAACATATCCTGAATTATCCAAGTGGACTCTAAATCCATTGACAAGTGTCCTTGTAAAAGAAAAGCAGTAGAAGATTTGACAGGTGATGTGAAGAAGGAAGCAGAGATTGGAGTCATGCAGCCACAAGCCCAGGATTGCTCACTGTCACCAGAAACTAGAAAGTGCAAGGAACAGACTCTCCCCAGGGTTTCTGGAGGGAATGAGGCTCTGATTTTTAGCAGAATGAGACCTACTTCAGTCTTCTGACCTCCAGAACTGTAAGGCAATAAATTTTTGTTTTTTAAGCTACATTTGTTACAACAGCAACAGGAAGCAAATACACCACTAACAAGGAAGTTACAGATCTGCAAGACAGTCTAAACAGACCTAGTAGGCTTCAAATACTAATTCAGCCACAAACTAGCTGTGGGACATTTCTTGGTTTCCTCTACTATAGAAAAGGGATAATACTATTTTCCTCATAGGATTGTGGTGAAGATTACATGAGATAATCTGGAAAGTGTCAAATAGTGGACTTGTAATCAATAATAGCTACCAATACGGGTCTTAGTTACCAAACATTGCCAGACAGACTTTCTACATCTCCCCATGATTTCTACGCTCAGAAGGTGTATTTTAATTAAAATAAACCTTTCAGGGCGCAAAGATGTAAAGGAACTCTCTTTCCATAACTATGTCAAGTAGAATGCCTTGTACTGCACAGTGCTAAAAAGTTTATAACATATCAAGTGACCTGCTTCAGAGACCTCTCTGGCTCTTCCACAGTACCAACAGCTAAAAATCACATAAGAAAACAGATAACAGGTTTCATACAAAAGCAAGTCTCAGGCCTTACTTAGATAAAGTAACAAGAATTTGACTCCACAGTTAATGCTAAATTTCTGAATATTATCAAATAATGAGTCAAAGGAATTCATCTTGAAGCAACATACTCTTTACAGACCTATGTAGACTTCTTGCGAAAAAAAATATTACCATAGATCACAGAGAATACACAATTTCTTTAGTGTATTATCTGGAAATCCAGACCTTTAAATTGGGCTGCTAAAAACAAAAAGAGAAGCATAGAAAGGACCTATATTTATTCTTTTAACTCTTTGGGTAAACCAACTTTTATCTCTCTTTGACTAATTTTGGAAGCAAGACTTAAGGAAAGAAACATCCTGTATGTCCTCTTCAGGTCAGGAAAAAAAAAATGTGAAGATGTGAACATTTGGGGGAGAGGTGTAACAGGATGTGTGGTATTCAGATTCACATCTGTGCATGTATTCCCTGCATTTCAGTATAGCAACTGTGCCAGTTGCCTGACACTGCCAGCTGACTGAAAGCTTAATAACTGCTTTAACATGATGCTAACCGCTAAGGAGTGCAGCCTACGCTCCTGAGACTGGGCGCCTGATAGTAATAATTAGCTTGGTGATTTTTATTGACAGCTAAAATAAATTGAGTGCTATGGCTTTTTACCTGAATTATATAATTTACCCTTCTCATCAATGCTATGAAATAGTAGGTCCTATGACTGATTATTTGATTTTACCATTGGGAAAGAAAAAGTGACAGAGAGGTTCAATAACTTGCCAAAGATCACATAGCTCATAAATTATGCAACAAAGACTCAAATCCAGTTCTCTGTTAACTTTGAGCTCTCTTTTTTTAAATTAACTTTTGTTGGAGTATAATTGATTTACAATGTTGTGTTAGCCTCAGCTGTATAGCAAAGTGAATTGGTTATGCATATACATATATCCATTCTTTTTTAGATTCTATTCCCATATAGGTCATTACAGAGTACTGAGTAGAGTTCCTTGTGCTATACAGTAGGTCTTATTAGTTATCTATTTTATATACAGTAGTGTGTATATGGCAATTCCAATCTCCCAATTTATCCCCCCCACCCTGCCTCCCCCTCTTGGTAACCATAAGTTTGTTTTCTGCATGTGTGACTCTATTTCTGTTTTGTTTATAGGTTCATCTGTACCATTTTTTGAGATTCCACATATTAGCGATATTATGTGATCTTTGACTCTTAACTATAATTTTATATTGACTTAGGTCACAGGTAGGTCAAATGGATCCTTGCTAATATATAAATGTCGAGATAAGGTGCTAGGCCACCACGCATTCTTTGGAAAGCCTAGGAAGAAGTGGGAAAAATGAGAGGGACTTCACAGAAACCATTCAGCATGTTTGATACTTGCTACTGGGTTCTGGAAGGTTCTACGAAGACACTGTCAAACACTTATCCTTAAGAAATCTAAAGAACAGGGAGCTACTTCCAACAGGGTCAAGGCAGAAATGGAGGATGGAGATTCATGATTCTCATGGCCAGATGTGTGCATGATGGAGAAATGACCAGAAAATATATTTAAAGGAGACTGACCAGAAGCTCTTCCTCCTCAGAGAATACAAACTGTAGTTCACAGTTGTGCCTCACAAGTGAGAAATATCCTAATTCCTTCTCCTATGCCAGACTTACTATACTGCAGGCTGGAAAGAAAGTCTCAGATATATGACTAAGAAGCTGGAGTGGAGGGGAGAAGGAGGAGAGAGAAGAAGGGAGTATCAGGTGGGAAAGAGAGGGGAGGCTGGCCTTACCATCTATACCAATGTGGACTTCTCATACTAATGCTGACAGAGGGGAGGGTTAACTCTCAATGAAATTTGGTGTTTTGATTACAGCTGTAGATTGGATGCTTGTGTCCCAAAATTTATATGTTGAAATCTAATCCCCAATGAGATGATTTTAGAAGTGAGAGCCTTTGAGAGGTGATTAGGTCATGAAGGTAGCACCCTCATGAATAGAATTAGGGTCCTTATAAAAAAGACTGCAGAGAACTCTCTTGCCCCTTCTACCATGTGAGAACACAATGCAAAGACAGCCATCTATGAACCAGGAAGCAGGCTCTCACTGGACAATGAATCTGCTGACACCATGACCTTCGACTTGCCATCTTCCAGAACTGTGATAAATACAATTCTGTTGTTAATAAGCCTCCCAGACTATGGTAGATTGTTATAGCAGCCCATGTGGATGAAGACAAGTATGAAACAGGGATGAGCATTTTAATTACTAAATTGAGACTATTCCTGAGACTAAAAGTTACTGCAGGATTTGCATTTCCTAAGAGTGATTAAAAAAATATGTATAGGACTTAGACAACATGCCTTTCAGGGAAGGGTCACAAATTACCCACTTAGAGGATTTAAGGAGATGGTGAAAACAGAGAGTACAGTTACAGTTTGGGTTTTATTTTATTTTGTTTTTACTTGTATCTTGTCAAGTTTCGCTCTTGAACAAAGTTAATTTGTGTAAGCCACTTATACTAGTGCCCAATAAGCAGTAAAACCTAAATAAGTATAAGCTATTATTTCAGTGTAATGGTTTCATATTTAATTCCCAGAAGGAATAAAGGGTTTATGGGACCTTTAAAAGTTACAACTAAGAACTATTTTAGAATAGAGGAATTTGTTGTCCTTGAGGACAACTTGGCACAGCCTGAAAAGAAAATCATTGGTAATACTGTACAAGTAGGTTGAGATAGATGACTATTAAGTTCTTTTGTGAAAAAGAGCTTCACAATTCACAATCCTGGCCCAGAATCAAGTTAATTGTTTCCACTTAGGAAGACTGAACCAGTACATTAAGGATGAGTACATCCTTTTGCTACTTAGGAGTGTTAAAGACTGACTTGTCTCTGTTACCAAACTCTGCTGGACACTCAGTTACTGAATTTATAGGAAGAATGGATTAATCTAGAAACTCTGTATACACATTTAGAAAGACTTGTTACTCTTAAAATGTTTCTCAAATAAGAAATAATGCCATTTGCAGCAATATGGATGGACCCAGAGATTGTCATACTGAATGAAGTAAGTCAGACAAAGAAAAATATATGATATCACTTATATGTAGAATCTAAAACATGGTACAAATGACCTTATTTACAAAACAGAAACAGAGTCATAGATGTAGAAGACAAATTTAAGGTTACCAAGGGGGAAAGAAAGGGGAAGGATAAATTGGGATATTGGGATTGACATATACACATTACTATATATAAAATAGATAACTAATAAGAACCTACTGTATAGCACAGGGAACTCTACTCAATACTCTGTAATGACGTATATGGGAATAGAATCTAAAAAAGAGTGTGTATATGCACATGTATAACTGATTCACTTTGTTGTACAGCAGAAAGTAACACACACTGTAAATCAACTATATTGCAATAAAAATTAATTTTAAAAAAGAATCTATAGAATTGTCTTCTATAAACAGTAAGAGGCAATATAACATGATGACAAGACTGGTCCCTCTGATGGAAGAGAATGACTGAGCTCACTTACAAAGAATGAAGAGTAGAGAACAGGGGAAGGGCAGACACATGGAAGGGATGTATTCTAAACCAAGGAATCAATGTGTACTAAGAGATGGGCATAGAGTTAATTTGACAAACTAAATATATATTAGAAGCCTTCTTATGTAAGACAGGACTATTGGATAGTTAATTGGAAAAGTATATGAAACATACATTCAAGGTTTCAATTTTTCTAGTTAATTGAAAAAGTATATGAAACATACATTCAAGGTTTCAATTTTTCTTAAGTCATGTAAATATATTCATTCACCAGTCTTTGGCTCTAAGACAAAAGCTTTTTCCTTAACTATGGGTATATTGATTAGGTTAATGCAGTGGATTAGTTAAATGGAGGGTGGTTATGAGTCCCTACTATAGGCAGAAGCAGAAACCAGGGTTCCTAGAAAGAAAATTCTCCCACTGTCTACTAAGGGGATTTGATTTCACCCTGAAGTTAACAATAGTGGGAGGTGACAGTGAAGGGTTTTGCAATAGGTTATATGGTCACACTAGAATCTAAATTTTAGAAAGATGAAAGATTGATCTGTCAATGATATAATAATTGACTGTAAGGGCAATGAGTCCAGTAGGTATGTTTTCATGGTAATACAGTAAAGACACAAATAGGAAAGGCTGCAAGTAAAGACACAGAGAAATGGAATATATGGCAAAAATAAGGGAAAAAAATAAGGAAATAGAATTAACAGGAGTCAGTGTCATGTTACATTTCTGTGGGGCGAAAGGCCATTTATAAGACTTGGGTAACTGGGTGTGTAGGATATTCACTAGATGCATAAGGGGGGATATTGATGGAGGTCCTAATGCAGGAAGTATGGAGGGGAACAATGTTTTCTTTGTTTGTTTGTTTTGTTTAGTGTGTTGGGTTTGAAATAATAAGACATTCAGGTAAAGAAAACCTATGAGAGATATAGCACACCAGATACCACACTTAGGGCAAAAGATTTATTTCAAATTATTATACACTGATAAGAGTGGGTTTCAGAATATACTGGCAGTTTTGTCCAAACGAGTTTGACTGAGTACCTAGAAGACATGAACGTGCAGCCTCAAGGTTTTTCACACCAACAGCTGGGCACTGATGGAAAGGCAGGCAGCACCAGTTACAATATGATCCAGCTTCAAGATATGTGCTTTCTAAGAGGAGTGACTGTAATATTTGCAGTATGACATCAGTACATATTATAGTCACTGTCTTTGAACTATTCTCTAAAATACTTACTCTTCTTTAAGGTGTTAAGATAATATTTTATATCTGCATTAAGGAATTCCTAAGGATGCTATCTGAATGTCAGTCTGATCTCCTGAAAACCAATCTTTTTAAGGGCCTGACTTCTTAGTGAGAAGGAAGAAAATGACTTATTTGGGAGGAAGGACATTTCTAGGTGTAGGTGCCATGGAAGAAACCACAGGTTCTGAAAGGCAAGAAGTTTAATACTCCTCTAAGCATCAGAAACTTCATTTTCCCACAGCATTTCTTCAGAAGAAGCCAAGTTAATATGTTCTGTTCAAGCACAAGAAATAAAGCTATTGCCAAATATTTAAATCCTTTTTTTTCTTTTACAATATTTCATTACTTTAAAAAAAAATCCAAGCCTCTCCAAGAGTCAACATTTTAGTAAGATACAAAAACTGAAATTTTAAATGACTAATTTTAAGTCAAGAAAAACTTTTTAAGGATTATGGGGGGTTATGTTTTGCTTCACTTTAATAATTTCATTGCTGGTTAACCATGAAGAACTTTCCCAAATTAACTCTGAATGTAAGAACAAAGACTAATACATTTTGGAATTATAAGGATAATTGCTATTATGTTGCCTTGTGTTTTTGAAAATCTCTCTGAGTTATTCTGTTCTGTCTCTATAATTAATCAAGAACCTTTGGCCCAACTGAAGTTGTCTCTAGAAGAAGAAAAGAGAACACGGGGATGAAGCCTCAGTTAAATATTTCTGCACTGTGATTTCTGTAATTACTTCTAAGAGGCAGGATATATCACAGCCTACCTTATATCTGTTGCCAGTTTATAACAATTTAAAAAACAGCAGCCTTTGGCTGATGTTCTTACAAAATCCCTTCTAAGGCATCTGTGGCATCACATAGACACTTCTAGATAAACATGAAAATCAGTGATCACTGTTTAAAGGACATGGTTGATTGTGTGCTGTCCTCGATGAGCATAAGCAAATGCCTGCATAGGAATTCTAAATTAACCTATGGTTCAAACCCAGGTCCTCTATTTCAGTGTTACTTGAAAGTATGGCCCATGGGCCAGTCCCAGTCCCCATACACTCCTTCTAGGACACTCAGGAGATAAGTACAGAGATTAAGAGTAATTTTATTACTCTTCAAAAGCAATTTGAAGAGTAATTTTATGTGCATTGATTCTAATATTTTTTTTAAACTTGGGGCTTCCACATTGTAGGTGATTTTTATTATTTCATTTTTCAAGGGATTCTTTTATTTTTCATGCTGCAAATTCTGAGTTGCCAACAGATTTAAAATAGAAAAAAAGTTTTTCAGGTGGTGTTTCTCCACAAATAGTTTGAGATTCCCTTCTCTAGTCAGGAGATGAAGGAGTTAGAAGTTTGTTTGTTTGTGGTATTTTGGCCATGCCATGTGGCATGCAGGATCTTAGTTCCCTGACCAAACCTATGCCCCCTGCATTGGGAGTGCAGAGTCTTAACCACTGGACTACTAGGGAAGTCCCAGAAGTGTTTTTGGATGTGAAAGATTTTAAACATATCATTTAAATAACTCTAGATTTATAGTTCCTTGTCTACTCAGGGAAGAGATTGAACTCAATTAAGGGTTTAAACTGGCCACTACAATAGAGTCACAGACGTTTTGTTTGTATGTTAACAGAAAAGATTTGGGATGGTTTCAGTCAAGTGATGTGCTCACCAGTGAGGACCACATCCTGCCCCTTCAAAGTGGGACATGTTCATGTTATATACATGATGCTAAAGGTGTGTGAGCTTGTGACCTCCAGACAATGGCTGCTAAGGTTCCTTCTAACTCTGTGATTTAGAGCATGACATAAGATAACATGGCATTATTATTATTATTATTATTATTATTATTATTATTATTACTTGTTTTCTATGAGAGTTTGACCTCATAGGGCAACTCCAGTTTTAAGGTTTTCTGAACTAAATCCCTGAGTGGACCTTTGAGCAGTCTGTGCTCAAGGCCTCAAATCCTTGCACCAACACAAACATTTCATCTGTACGTGGTTTACATGTTGCAATTCCATGTAAAGTTTCATTTGAGAAAAGGGTTTCACAGCAATAACTTTTTGAAAATAATTCCTCTAAATGTTTAAATCCAGCACAGTTTTTACTTTATCATATCGCTTATGTGCATTTGGTTTGCTACGTTTGGCACACATCGGGCTTGGCATGGAAAGAACCTCAGTCCAGTTTGCTCCTATTTCATCCAGAGACCATTATCCCACAAGGTCAAGCAAGGCACTCCATTCACAAGACATCTAAATATAAGTACACATGGGTAAAGGAGGACTACAGACTCATCTGAGAGATGGGCGAAGTAGACAAATGTATCATTTTATGTCAGATCCTATTTGGCTATGTATATAACTCAGCGTGAATTTTGATTAATGAACAAATAAATGAATGGGGTGAGTACTAGAATTTATCATCGCCCATGTACCTTGTAAAAAAATCAAATTTGATTACCTTTTGATTATAGGCCTTGGATAGTGTCCCTTATTTCCTAATAAAAGGAAGTCTGTATTATTTTTATTTGAATCTCTTATTTACAACAGAGCTACCCATACATCCACAGATACCTCTTCTCTCCACAGAGATCCAGATGTATGGCAAGTAGAGTTCCGTGTACATATGGACTTAAATTCAGCAAAAGAATAAAATCAAAATTTGGAGAAACAAGGGAAGGGAAAGAATTGATCTGGAGATAAAATGTAGGTAAATCTTACGATTCTGGACTTCTTGTATATTTCTTCTCTGACTTCACCCACAGATTAATTTCCAGTAGGAGCTGGGATGAGTCACAGGGCCAAATTAAGTTGTCAGTGGGACATCACCGGCCTAAGAAATTGCTTTGATCGTGGCAAATACACAATATATAGGAGTGCCACTTAATTTGAATTTTCTTTTTTTTTACTATTTGCCTGACACTGAGCATAGCAATTTACATGCTTTATTGCATTTAAGCATGACACAATCATATTACTTTAGTTATTATTTTGAATATGAAGAAATTGAGTCACAATGAACCTGGGCAATTTTCCATAAGTTATAAAGCTAGTGTGTAATTACGCAATCTCAGCTAGTCAATTTCTACCTGCACTTATCTCTGGGAGACACCTGGAACCACAGTGCTAGTCCTTGGCCATACCAGAATAAAATGTAATGTGATTAATCCATTTCCATGCTAGCATTCTGAAACATAAAAGGAGGCATCATGTACCAGCTGGTCAGGCTTCTTTATAGAAAATGTACAAATTAATTGTTTGTGTCTGGATTCTGTTATGTTATCATAATTTCTGTTATTAAACCTGATCATGTAGCCTACTATTGGCTACATGGCCAGAGGGATACAAAGAGCAACCTTCTTGGATAAAACTATAACTTTCCTGAAATCAAGGCATTTTGTGTGTGTCTTGGCAGTTCACCATCCAGAGAAAAAGCATACCTCATGTGACTAGGAAAGAAATTCGGAAGCTGCACCTAGGTGCCTTGGACTTCCCAGAGGATTGACTGTGATTTCTCTCTCCTACTTATCAAATCCTTTACCTCTACTAAAGCCATATTTGCTTATACTTTGTGGAGTTTTGTGAGTCTTTACAATAATCCAAAAAGGCATAATTGGTATAGCTGACATAGTCAGCAGGATTATTGAAATGGCCCCAGATTCAAGTGAAGTAACTAAAGCTTTTTTCTGGAGGAAGGATGATAAGGAAAGAAGGATAGAGAACCTTTGGTACAAAGTTGACTGCTGAGCCAGTCCTACTTTGAGGTCATTCAGGGATTGAGATAATTAATTAGAAAGGCTTCTCAATGGAATTTAGAAGAATTATGATTGGAGAGGGGTAACTAAATGCATAAGGAACAAGATATAAACTGAGGACTAATCAGAACTGATTTAAAAATACAGAATCAGTTCCAGGGACATCAAAAGTGCATAATCAAGCAGTAGATATTTGTTGCTTGGGTTAGGAATGGGGAAATGGTCCCAATGAAAGGTTGAAAAATGTGAGTGGGCCATAGTTGTGATTCTTAATTAACCCCTTATTGCTAAACAGCTATAAATTTGGAACATCCTAAGCAGGAAACTACTGAAACTGGAAGATATTCTATCGAGAAATTGATGAGTTTTCTGGATGGAACTAGAGATTATCATATTAAGTGAAGTAAATCAGACAGAGAAAGACAAACACCATATGATATCATTTATATGTGGAATATAAAATATGACACAAATGAACTTATTTACAAAACAGAAACAGACCCACAGACATAGAAAACAAACTTATGGTTACCAAAGGGGAAAAGGGGTGGGTGAGAGATAAATTAGAAGTTTGAGATTAGCAAATACAATCTACTATATATAAAATAAACAACAAGGTCCTAATATATAGCACAGGGAACTATATTCAATATTTTGTAATAAACTATAATGGAAAATAGTATGATAAAGTTTATATATATATATGATATATATACATATATATATATCAGATATATATATATATATGAATCACTTTGCTGTGCACTGGAAACTAACACAACATTGTAAATCAACTATACTCCAATACAAATTAAAACCGAAAAATTGACTAATTTTATGAACAGATATTGCCAGCACCTCCAAAAACATTGGTAGCGTAAGTTTTTATGTATAATGTTTACTATTTTATTATCTCTGAGCATGATGTCTAGGAGGGGAATCTTTGGTTCCAAATTACCCTAGCTTTGGTAAATTCAAGAAACCTGAAGGAAATATAAAAATGGATTTTATAAGACTCTCGGTTGGTGTCTACATGTATCATTATGGAAGTGGATGCAAATTCCACTGCTCCTATCTCTAATTTGTTTAATCGGAATTAAGTAAAAAATTCAAGCAACCTTTAGTAGGAAAGTAAATTTCCCTTCTCCTCCTTCACTTTGATAACAAAATAGAATACCCCAATGAGGATTCTATTATGTTAAGAATATAAGCCACATATTGGATTGGCTATATGATAATAAAACGTCACATAATTTTATGCCTTGACTCAATTTATAATGATGTTGCAAGAAAAGGAACTCCTCTGGTGTGGTGTGGGCTCCAGATGTGGCCTTGCTATTAGAGGGAAAGATTACGGGAAGGAAGCTGTCATAGTCTTGTTAGTTCAGTTGTTAAAATGGGGTTGACCAATGTGTCAATGACAAGTTATTCAAATCAGAGGGAATAACAAATTTTTAGACAAGAAATAATATGTTAGGCATGGTAAATTGAGGGGCAGCCTTTTGATAGTTAAGAAAGATGTCATGATAAGAGAATATAGACAGGTGCCTACTAAGATGTTGCTAGACCACTATTGAAGACTAGGTGAACTCTTCAGGCATTAAGGGGACTGCACAACAATTCAACTTACCCTAACCTCAATGAATTGAGAGAATCTAAAGGAAATATGCAAAATGAATCCATCATCCCTTTAGAATCAGACAGTATAAGGCAGCGGTCCCCAACTTTTTGTCACCAGGGACCGGTTTCATGTAAGACAATTTTTCCACAGATGGGGTGTAGGGGGAATGGTTTTGGGATGATTCGAGTGCATTACATTTATTGTGCACTTTATTTCTATTATTATTATATTGTAATATATAATGAAATAATTCTACAACTCACCATAATGCCGGCAGGAGGCAGAGCTCAGGCAGTAATGAGAGCGATGGGGAGCGGCTGTAAATACAGATGAAGCTTCACTCACTCGCCCACCACTCACCTGCTGCTGTGTGGTCCGGCTCCTAACAGGCTGAGACCGGTACTGGTCTGCGGCCCGGGGGTCCCGTGCCACAACTACTGAAGTCCGCGTGCCTAGAGCCCACGCTCCGCAACAAAGAGAAGCCACCACAATGGGAAGCCGGTGCACCGCAAGGAAGAGTAGCCCCCGCTCGCCACAGCTAGAGAAAGCCTGCGTGCGGCAACAAAGACCCAACGCAGCCAAAAATTAATTAATTAATTAATTAAAGAAAAATAAAGTGGAGCACTGTTGGTTTTTTTGTCACATCCTTTGATATTATTACAGCCTTGCACTGAGTATACGTTTGAGAAGTTTTGTGAGCCCTTTCAATAATCTGAAGACGTTATGTGACACAGACACAGCTAAGAAGTGGAAACTCTGGGTTTTGAAATCTTTTCAAATCCAGAGCAATTAACCACTACCAGATATGCTTCTAAACTGAAATGTGCATCTTAATAAATAGGAATTTATTATAGATCCTTTACCAAGAGGAGATTTGGTAGCTAAAGGGTAAAGTATAAGCACATGAGGAACTTGAACTAGGTCCTCTGAATTGCAGAAGAGCACAGATCATTAAGATATTAAATAGAATCTTTGTATTCTCCATGGTTTCCCTTAGAGCTGCACTGTTTGGAGTCATTGCCAAATCATAGTTTGATTACTATTGATTTATTTCAGTGGTTGGAGTCTACTTTTTGGGTCCCAAAACAGAATGCCTTAACCTGTATTTATTAGATACCCTTTGGGCTATGACTTTGTTTGATATTCATGAATTTTATTGATTTTTAAAGTGTAAGAGGCAATTTTCAGCTCCCTTGTAAATTTTTAAAATCTGTAATGTTAGGGGAAAAGAAAAGAAATTACTTTTAATATGGAATTCAAATAGGTTTTAGAACAAAATGTCTCAGATCAATATTAGAGATGACTAAAAACTGTCCCCACCAACATTTATCAAATTTGAACCATTCCTAAAGTTCAAGTTCATAATTTTTCAATTGGAGATTTTTTAAAGTAATTGATATAATATTGTTGGATTATGAGGTCATTAGTACAGTAAGGCATTATATAGTAACAGAGAAAATTATTATTATAAATCAAAAACTACAGAAAACCTTGGGTTTATAGAGTACAAAAAATTTAAGAAATTATTTTTCTGAAGTCCAAGTACAAAGATATTTTTAATGGAAAACATTCCTCTGTATCCAAGTGATCTAATATAGATTTCTTTTTGGCCTTGGCTACCTCTTCATGTTTTTTAAAAATGTACAATTAATGCACGGCTACTATGTGTTTGATGCTAATCGAACTTCACTGTGTGTTTTACATCTTTGCCTCAATATAATCCTTATAAAATTGCTTCAAATTAGATATTACTTATGAACATTGTTACAGGGAGGAGGTGATGGAAAGGGTGTTGTTGAATGCATTGGTCTTGAAAAATGGAAAAAAAATTGAAATTTCAAGCTTACTTCTGACATTTTTAAAAATTGGGCTCCCAATTGCTGCATATATTATACCTCTGAATACAATGGACATGCAGAATATAGTTGTAACACGTATATATACCATGTAAATAAGACATGCAAATATGGGACAACTATGCTTAAACTATGTACATATTCTAAATGTACATGTGTACATGTTATGATTCCCTAACAGAGGCTTCTGATTTGATTTTCAAGTCTTATCTCTGCACCCAACGTCTCCTTGTCAGCTTCTGTATTGACCTTATTCAAAATAGATTGATTGAGGTCCTCTTTTTTTTTTTTTTAATGGGTCTCTGAACCAGAAATCAGATAAGCTTTGTAAAACTTTCTGCTGCTCTAGACTATGACTTTTCCAGCTGAAAGGGAAAAGAACACAAGGGCTGATGCAAGGGCTTTGGCTCTCATCTGATAACCATTTGCAGAGGGCACAGAAATGTGAAGCACTCTTGTTTACCTTCTGGGCATAGTCTTATTAGTGTTGTCATGTAAAGCATCTGGATTCTCTCACTTTGGGCTTCTGTTAAAGATGTACACAATGTGAATTTAATGCCAAAATAGCCCTATCAGAAGAACTGACAGTGAGTGATGAGCCGTTATAAAATGAATTTGGTATTTCCCATAGGAAAACCCTTGGAAGGGAGGTTAAGGGGTCGGGAGAGACAATTCTTTATGTACTGGCTATTCCTTTCAGGATTCCTGTGAAGTTGAATTAATTGACATTTGAAGATACATTTTCATTCTCAGGAATAACTTTAACACACGTGGTTTTAACAATTATTCAATGTTAACCTGTTATTAAAGGTCCTGAATTTGGGTTTTTAACTGAACGTCTGTTTGAGGTCTCAGACACAAGGAATATTACTCCAGGAAGAAGAGTGGAAGAAAAGAGGTTTTGACATTCTAAAAAACTCTGCATTTTTCAGCTGTGCACTAGAAGTCTATAAGCTTGGCACTAGAATCTTGCCTTCATCACAAAATAATAATAATATTTGATGTCAGATTTCCATTTGATCCATTTCAGTGAGTATTTAGTACTTAATCCTATGGTGTTGTGAGAAGCTATAAAATCATACTGTTCTATGCATATGAGCTCTTGTTGTGACCAAAGGCCTGAGCATTCCATAGGGAAAACCTAAAAAGTGAAGCAGACTATGAACTTGTAAAGATGTTCACCAATGCTGAATGCTGTTCCAAGGAGTCTAGACTAACTTTCAGAAAAATCTCTCCTGATATTGAGTTAAAGACTATGTCCCCATAATTTCCACACACCAAACTATGGCTTCTGTCTTTACCATGAGGACGAAGCTCCTACCCCTCAGGCACTCTTCTTCAGTTCAAGGAGAAAGGGAGCGAGAGACATTTTTTTGCATAGGAAGCAATTATGTGTCAAAGTGGTGGTGATGTGTATGTGTGCACCAGGGCAGGTAGATGTCAAAGAAACAAGCTATAGAGCTGAGCAGGCTGCCATCCAAGCAGCTGATCTGGGTTTGATTCCTGGCCATCGTGTTAGTTAAGGCTGGAGAGAGCCAAGTTCCTGAGTTTGGAACCAATTGGATGAGAAGCAAATACCATCCCTACTGTGAATAAGGTTGAGTTGATAATGTGGCTTGAGCATTGATCACAGAGGGGCTCCCTGACATGCTCTGATAAGATTAGGGGACTGATCAGCAGAGAAGATCTGTGTCCTTAGAGACCAGCCTTTCACAAAGTGATAGAAAGTCTTGAAAGGGCTGAGACATGTACTGATTTTTTTTTTTTTTTTCTCCCAATGTCACCAGTCAGAAAAGTCATTCTTCTCCTCACAGGGAGAAATGAGAATGGTAGTAAAATGAAATAGAACCGAAGTGTTCTTCCCATTCATTACCCTCCCTCTGAGGCAACAGAAGTTTCCTCCCCTTTAAGGAAACATGAAGAATGGAGGAGAAGAACTCTCCTCTAATATTAGTAGCTGCAAGAAACTTTGTATCTTTAAAATCACTTTAATATACTCTGATATGCAAATATATCCTATCAGTGGTGGTGAAATCAGAATCATCCAGAGTTTGTAAAAAAAACAGATGCCAGGGCTTCCCTGGTGGCACAGTGGTTGAGAGTCTGCCTGCAGATGCAGGGGACATGGGTTCGTGCCCCAGTCTGGGAAGATCCCACATGCCGTGGATCGGCTAGGCTCGTGAGCCATGGCCGCTGAGTCTGCGTGTCTGGAGCCTCTGCTCCGCAGCGGGAGAGGCCACAGCGGTGAGAGGCCCACGTACCGCACACACACACACACACAAAAAAAAACCAGATGCCAGCAACCACTACATTTTTAATAATTACTCCCCGGGTCCACTCCTTTTGCTTTTTTTTTTTTTTTTTTTTTTTTTTAATAAATGTAAGTTTTGGAGCTTCATTCATCCTTCAAGAATCACTGCATTTGAGCATTTAAACCAATTTTGCTTTAATATTAACAGTGTTTACTGAACCCATGAATTCTGTACCATAGGATCACAGAGGAAGTTGTAATTGACCATGGAATCTGGCTTCTGATTCTCAGAATGCTCCTTTACTTATATTTGTATGTGTACATCAACGTAAAAAATAATGAGACGTTAAACACAGAGATAATCATAAAAGTCAGTGGGCTTCCCTGGTGGCGCAGTGGTTGAGAGTTCGCCTGCTGATGTAGGAAACACTGGTTCGTGCCCCGGTCTGGGAAGATCCCACATGCCGCAGAGCGGTTGGGCCCGTGAGCCATGGCCGCTGAGCCTGCGCGTCCAGAGCCTGTGCTCCGCAACGGGAGAGGCTGCAACAGTGAGAGGATCGCGTACGGAAAAAAAAAAAAAGTCAGCACAAATGTTTAGTGTTTCACAGTGTTTTAAGTAAGTGCAACAAAGTAAAGAATGAGTCTCTAATCAGAGACTTTGTTTTCTGCCTGAAATAACATGATGATGAACATGTTCTGTCATATCCTTCAAAAGTGAGTATAGGGCTTCCCTGGTGGTGCAGTGGTTGAGAGTCTGCCTGCCGATGCAGGGGACACGGGTTCGTGCCCCGGTCCGGGAAGATCCCACATGCTGCGGAGCGGCTGGGCCCATGAGCCATGGCCGCTGGGCCTGCACGTCTGGAGCCTGTGCTCCACAATGGGAGAGGCCACAACAGTGAGAGGCCCGCGTACCACAAAAAAAAAAAAAAAAAAAAAAAAAGGAGTATAATTATAGTTGCTTTAGAGGAGCACTCTTCCATAGGAATTTCTGTAATGAGAGAAATACATTATATCTGTGCTATCAAACATGGAAACTACCAGCCACATGTGACCGCTGAGTTCTTGAAAGCCCACAGTGCAACTACAGGACTGAAATTTTAATTTCATTTAATTTTAATTAATTTAAATTTAAGTAGCCATATTAGACTACTGGGTACCACATTGGAGAGTAAAACCTTAGAGCATATTTTTCAAACTATAGGTTGAAATGCATTAATGGACTCAGAACACTATTTCATGTTTCATGCCAGCATTTTTTTTTCCCCACACTGCCAGGCTTGCAGGATCTTAGTTCCCTGACCAGAGATAGAACCCGGGCTCCCGCAGTGAAAGCACTGAGTCCTAACCCCTGGACCACCAGGGAATTCCCATGCTAGCATTTTTTAAAAAGGAATTAAATAGTATAGATAATATCAAAGTTCCTCACTTATAACAAAATAGTTTCTGTGTGAGGAGAGAGAAAATGAGTCCCAGTTCATGGTAGAAAATGGGTTTTGTGTGATTCACTGACCACTGCCCTCCAAGGTCAATGAAATAGTAGGTGTAATTTGGGGAGCAAACCAAAGAAGCGACAGGAAAACTGCAATGTTAGCTTTGCTTGCAATGAGGGAAGAGCCAGTGAGAAACTATGTGATGATGGCTCCCCCTTGAGGTTTGGTGATAATATTTTAAGAGGGGGAAAACTAAAAAGAAACAGTAGAGTCAAATGAGAAGAAGAAACACACTAATTTCCTCGTGTTTACACACAATACTTTCCCTTTCTTCTGCGGTCCTCAAACAAAGCCCCACCTGTGCCAACCTTCCAGAACTTAAATTGGCCACTTCAAATATAGGTGTTTGGGGGGTTTTTGTTGTTGTTGTTGTTGTTGTTTTTCGGTACGCGGGCCCCTCACCGCTGCGGCCTCTCCCGTTGCGGAGCACAGGCTCCGGACGCGCAGGCTCAGCGGCCATGGCTCACGGGCCCAGCCGCTCCGTGGCATGTGGGATCCTCCCGGACCGGGGCACGAACCCGCGCCCCCAGCATCGGCAGGCGGACTCGCAACCACTGCGCCACCAGGGAAGCCCCAAATATAGGTTTTAAATAGTGTCTGTGTTCGTAGACAGAGCCGGTCCGCTGATGCTCCTTCCTATGTTCTGGTTCAGCGTTTTGATGTGGCATTTCAGCGAGAGACATAAAATCCCCCTGGGCTTTAGCTCAGAGTGAGCTCAAAAGTAGCCTTTGAAAGTGGCTATGAATTTGAGACGATTAACACTGTACGTCTCACTGTGTGGAGAGATGAAAATTACTAAACCCTCAGAATGTGGTACAAATACAGAAGTATGACATCTCTGTACTCTGAAGTTGATTATGTCGTAGTCGACCAATAGAATTTGTTGTTGTTGTTGTTATTTGCTTATTATGTAATTGTATTAGAGAATCTGGGGGAGCAAGTTTTTGAAGAAAGAGGAATAGATTCCATATGAGACAAAAGGAAATTGTTTTTCTTTATTGAGGTTTAATTTATGTTAAAGGAAATGAAGCGTCTTGAGTGCTCAGTGAGATGAGTTTTGACAACTGTATATAACAACCAGCCAAAACGAGATAATGGACATTTCCATCAACCCAGAAAGTTCCCGTCTGCTGCTTCCCCATTTAACCCCTGCCTTGCCATTAGACCATCACTGTACTGTTTTCTAGCATCAGAGACTAGTTTTGGCTGTTTTGGGAGTTCAAATAAATGGGCTCATGCACTATCTACTCGTATGTGTCTGACTTCTTAGGCTCAGTGACATGTTTTGTGATTCATCCTGGTTGTTCCACATGTCAGTAATTCATTCCTTTTTCTTGCTGAGTCGTATCCCATTCTATGAATAGGCCACCTTTGGTTTATCTAGTATCTGTATGGTCATTTGTCATTTTTTAATTTTTAAAAAGTCTGCTATGAACACGCTTGTGCAAAAAAAAATTTGTATATGTGGCTCTGTATTTTCTTTTTGCTCAGGTAAGTACATAGAGATGGAATTTCCAAGTCATATGATAAAAGCATGTTTAACTTTATAAGAAACTGCTAAAAAAATAGCATAGAGAGGACTCCAAGCCTAGATGAATTCTATCAATCATTTGGTAGGAGTTCCTTGTACATTCAGGATACCAGCCTTTTGTCATATATATTTATGACTAAGAATATTCTACAGCCTGTGGCTTTGCTATTCTTTTAATTTGGGTCCTTTGATGAGTGAACCTTTTAATTCTGCTGAAGTCAAATATATATATCTATATATTTTTTCTTTTATGGTTGAGGTAAGATTGTTACTATTTGTTACCTGAATATTTGATAGAAAGCCATCTGGGCTTCTTTGGGGAAAGTTTTTAATTGTGGATTTAACTTCTTTTTTTTTTTTTGCGGTACGCGGGCCTCTCACTGTTGTGGCGTCTCCCGTTGTGGAGCACAGGCTCCGGACGCTCAGGCTCAGCGGCCATGGCTCACGGGCCCAGCTGCTCCGCAGCATGTGGGATCTTCCTGGACCGGGGCACGAACCCGCGTCCCCTGCATCAGCAGGCGGACTCTCAACCACTGCACCACCAGGGAAGCCCAACCCACACAATTTTTGATACATCATATTTTTTTAACCTCTATCTTAAATATAGTTAAATATATCAATTTCTTTTTTTTCTTTGATCCTTGGGTTATTTAGAAATGTGTCATTTAATTTTCAATTATTTGGGAATTTTCACATATATTTCTGTTACTTTGCTAATTTATCTGCACTGTGGTCCAAGAACAGACTCTATTTGATTTTGATCACCTGAAATTTAATGAGGAGTTATATGGTCCAGCTTATAGAATATATTGATAAGTGCTTCAGGTGCATGTGAAAGAATTTTGCAGTGGTGGGTATAGATGTACATACATGTCAATTAGATGAAGTCGTTTGAGAGTGTTGTTCAACTATTTTGTATCTCTACTAATTTATCAGGTTTTTCTATTCAGTATTGATAAAAAAGAGTAGTAAAATCTTCAACTGCATTTGTGAATTTGCATATTCATCCATATGTTTTTATCTATAGTATATTCTATTGTTATTATAATTATGCCTTATTGTGGAATCGACATTTCTGTCACCATGAGGTATCAGTCTTGGCTTTTCTCTAGTAGTACTTCCTTTAAATATCTAATTTAAATATCCTCTAAATACTAATATAGTCACAGCAGCTTTCTTTTGCTTACTGTTTCCAAGATAGCTCTTTTAACTTTTTGATTTTAACATGTCTGTGTTTTGCATTTACAATAAATGTGATTTTCTTGTAAAAAGCTCATACTTGCAATTTTTTTCCATACTGAAAAATCTTTTGTACTTACTTGCATTGTTTAGGCTACAATCTGTTCTCCACATTAGCAATCAGAGTTATCCTTGTAGTATATAACATATTTCATTCCTTTGGTCAAACCATCCATTGGCTGCCTGTCTTAACTCAGAATAAATTCTGAAGTCTTTACAATGACCACCCAGGCCTTTTGTGATCCATCCTCAGCTCTCACCACAGCTACATCTCTGCTCTCATCTATTCTCTCTCTACCTTGATCACTCTACCCCAGGCCTCCTAGCAACACATCAAATACACGAGGGACACTCCTCCCTGCTATGTTCTCCTTCCGGATTTCTCTATATCCCCCTCCCTCGCTTCTTCTCAGGTCAATGTCACTTCCTCTCTAGAAACCTTCTCTGACACCCATGCCTAAAATAGTACTGCTTCTCCCATAACTGTATTCCTTTGGCCTTGAAACATTTTATACCACATACCACCCACTTTCGTGTCATATATTTACTAATTTATTGTATATCTCCCCTACTATATTATAGGCCTCATGAAAGCAGAGGCACTATTTTGCTGACCATTATCAGTGTCTAATGTGTAGTAAGGGCTCAATCAATGTGTTGCACTGAATGAATGAATAAATGAATGAAACAGTATTCTCTCAAACCCCATGAATTCAACTAAGGTCGTCCCTCTACATAGAAAATCACCACCGCTCTTTCCAATTTTCTAGACAAAGACCTAAAAAACAATTCTGTAACTGAGCCAGATTCAATATTAAATATATTTAGATTTTCTAGGGCAACTTTTTAAAAAATACACTGTTCCTTTGTATTCAGACATAAAATAGTACTTGATAAATTACATGTCCTGAATTTTTTGTTTTAAAAAACAGCCTTCATATTTCTAAAGACCCTTCTAGCTGTGGCCTTCATTGTGAATGTTAAAAATGTCTCCTATTTATGTGGATCCCCCAAACAAACACCCCATCTCAGCATGGTACTGTGAGAGCTCCTCCTGTATGGTCCCCTGCTAAGTATCCTCTGATTTAAGTATCCTGTGATTACCTCTAGAAGGGAATTTATGATATTATATTTTAATAATCTGTTTACTTTTCTGACTTCCTAACTAAACTAAGAGTTTAATATGGACAAAATTCATATTTTCTTGATCTTTCATTTTCAGTGACTAACCCTGTATATGGCACATAACAAGAGCTCAATAAATTTTTGTCTGTAAATGAATAAATTCCATTTATATAATACTATTCTTTCAGTTTTACCACAACTTCCTTATTTTAAAAATGGAAGTAAATTACCCAAGATTTGAGTTAGGTGATATCTGAATGGCATAATCCATGATAGTTATTCTCCCAGCCAGAGATATAGAGTCTGAGCACTTGAGTTTAAAACTGAGTCACATCAGCTGACATAACATATATTTAATGATTTTTTATAGCACCAGTTATCTTAGGACTTTTAATTCTTATGAAGTATTCTTTCTAACTTCAAATTTCTGAGAATTTCCTATGGTATCTCATATGCAAAGAGCCCTCAAAACCAACAGGAGTCAGACTTGAATGTACATAAAAACTCCTGGGGGCCTTGTTAAAATGCAGGCCCTGGTTCAGTAGGTCAGAGGTGGGTGGGTCCTTATCATCTGTGTTTCTGGCAAGATCCCAGCTGATGTTGATGCTACCAAACCTTGGACCACACTGTAAGTAACAAGGCTATAAGCCACGATATGCAGGTGTCCACTAAAGGTTCTTCATCACAATTTGACTTAGAACAGAATCAATTTCCTCCATGGAAGTATAGAGTGGTGTGTTCACCCAATCCCCTGACCAGAGGAGGTGGCTTCAAGGCTAAAATACATTATTCCAGGGACATTTAAAAGTAAATATCTTGTAGCCTTAAGATCGGAATCTGAACTTCTAGATGGGTAATTGATTTTTGATAGAAAAATACACTGGAATCTGACCTTTTCATCATTTTATAAAAATATAATTTGTTAAAGTCCAAAATTATGGGAAGTTTTGGGAAAAAATGTCATCTGGACATCAATAGCATATCAAGATCTCTCAGAATATCTTGATCTTTTATAGTATTTCTTCTACATTCTGCAATTTAAAAAAAAAGTGAATCAGATATTGCCATTGAAAGTAATATAAAAAATGTTTGGGTCTTCCCAGGTGGCACAGTGGTTGAGAGTCCGCCTGCCGATGCAAGGGACACGTGTTCGTGCCCCGGTCCGGGAAGACCCCACATGCCGCAGAGCGGCTGGGCCCATGATCCACGGCCTCTGAACCTGCGCGTCCGGAGCCTGTGTTCCGCAACGGGAGAGGCCACAACAGTGAGAGGTCCGCGTACCACAAAAAAAAAAAAAAAGGTTTGACCAGGAAAGATCATAAAATCAGGGCTGCTAATTAGGGCAGCTGCCTCAGTTAGGAAAGCATTTTGAGGATATTCTGTTAGCTGGATGAAAAATATGAGGCAGGTGATACCACCTCTGTTTTGACTTCACTGGCCTGTAAGCTAAATTTATGGTGTGACAAGTGCTGTTTGAATTGAATGTGAAGACAAAACCAAATCACAAATGTGGTGTTCCAGAAGAAGGAGGAGGGAAGGGGCAGGTAGAAATTTGGGTGAAGGTAAAGGAGCTGAGGGTTTGTCTTATCTTTGATCTTGTGTCTGGCCAATGGAACATCCGTGACTGACTGTCGCAGAATCCCCAGTCAAGGCACAAATACTGTGATGACAACCTCTGTATGATGGAAAGGGTTTTAAGGGGGAGGCCATAGGCTGAGAAAAGATGAAGCTGGACAAAGAAGAGCGCTTTCTTGCATGAGATTAATTTACTGAAAAATTAGCACAGCAAAAGGGAGTCCTTTCAGAGATTTTGGTTTTGAATCCTCATTAAAAACATACACTGCTTGGGAATTATATAATTTTGAAAACTATTTGTTTCCCTTAGCTAACATTTGCATGACATTACAAAGCAGTTTACAAATCAATTCAGCAAAAGTTATTTCTATTTTAGAGGTGAGAAAATTGAAATGTAGGCAGATTGTGACTTGGCAGGTAGAGATAAAAACACTAATATTATCTAGATATCTCCAAAATCTGTTATCTTTTTTTTTTTTTTTTTTTTTTTTTTTTTTTTTTTTTTTTGCGGTATGCGGGCCTCTCACTGTTGTGGCCTCCCCCGTTGCGGAGCACAGGCTCCGGACGCGCAGGCTCCGGACGCGCAGGCTCAGCGGCCATGGCTCACGGGCCCAGCCGCTCCGCGGCATATGGGATCCTCCCAGACCGGGGCACGAACCCGTATCCCCTGCATCGGCAGGCGGACTCTCAACCACTTGCGCCACCAGGGAGGCCCAAAATCTGTTATCTTTTTAACAAATTATGTTGCATGTGCATAGATGTCCACATACCATGTTTTTGGAAAGTTCCAACTTTTGAGATCAGAAACTTATACCTTACAAGCTTCATTTTAAAACATTTACTATATCATCAATAGTCATCATGTTAAGAGTCCCAGCACTACAGAGCTGAAATACTAAGATTCGTGTTTACACAGTTAATGGATGGGGATTTTTGTCCAGGACACAGTTATGTATTGACAAACTAGAGACCTGAATAAATCCTATCTGTCTCTGCTTCCTTGAAGGAGTTCAGTTCCATTTCTAATCTGGCAGCCAGTCTTGCCCAAAGTATTTGGAACTTGCAACAGCCTCCAGACACCTGGTGAGTTTTTCCACAGGAGTGCATCCAGACACTAGCCAGATGCACACCTTCCTTTTCCTGTCTCCTTGCATTCCAGCAGCAGCTGGACCAAAGATGACTCATTCATGCCAACTATCAAAACATGATGTTTTGCTTCTTCAGAAATCACAAGGCTCTTCAAAGATCAGGACATATTTTAAAGTAGTTTAAAAGGTGATTTTCCGAAGAAGAAAGTGCTTATTGCAATTATTCAGGATTTTTTTGAAAAGAAAGTTTTGTACCAATCACAGACCATCTTATTCAATTACTGGACAAATTCTCCACACCGTTTCTTGTAAAATAACATTTTCCAGGTTAAGAAAAAAAACTTTGCATGCCTACGTATCAGAAGAAAATATAAGTCAGAGAAAAGTGTTATTGCAATAATGTATTGTTTCTCCATTTACAAAACTAACATGGAACCATGAAGAGAGATGTAGGTTTTTTTCTAGCCATACCTAGAAATGCTGATCGTGATGTTTGCTTAAGGATCTGCCTATATATCTACAAAATACAAGGTGAGTCTTAGACTGGGAGTTGGGGGTAATGTGTCATTGGCCACAAGTACACAGAATAGAACTTCTGTTACACTTGATGCGAGTCTGTGTGTGTGTTGGGAATGGGGGTGAGGACGGTCATAGCACAAATGCCAAGGACTCTTGCTGTTCCTATTAATATTTAGTAGATGTTCTTAAATGAATGCTTTTTTGTTTGCTGTAGGCCCTTGGGACAATTTCTAGTGACATTAAATAATTGACTTATTTTCATAATACAATTTTCACCAGTTATGATTGTTTCACCAGGGTAAGGATCCATGGAACTCCTCACACCACCATTTCAGAAGTCTTTTCTTTTTTTTATTTCAGTTTTTTTATACTCTGATTTTCAGTTTGAGCAGTTGCTCTTGCTATATGTTAAAGTTCATTGATCTTTTATCCTGCAGTGCTTAATTCGTTGTTAAATACCCAGTGAAATTTTCATTTTATATATTACATGTTTTATCTCTGGAAGTCTTATTTAATTCCTTTTTGTATCTTCCATTTCTCTCATCATTATATTTATGTTTTCCTTGAAACCTTTGTTTATATTTAGTACATTTATAATAACTGTTTTAAAGTCTTTGACTGCTAATGCTATCATCTCTGTCATTTTGGGTCCACTTTTATTGACTTATTTTTCTTCTGGTTATGGTTCACATTTTCCTGTTCTTTCGTATGTCTTGTAGTTTTTTATTACATGTTGGGCACTCCAAATTTTATATGCTTGGACTCGGCTTGGAGTCACTTTTGTGTACCGTGGTCCAGGGTGTGTATGTATAGGCAGAAAGCCATGATTATGATGAGACTCACCTCATACGTTTTTTTCTAGAAGGTGTAGTTCTATGATGCCTGCAATCCAGTATCTAGAAACAGTTATTTTATATATTTTGTCTTATTTTCTAGTTCTTTACAGTAGAACATAAGTCTGGTCCATTTTATTACATTATGAAATTAAATCATCTGAAATTAAATCATCATGACAAAATTTTAAGAAAAGGAGTCGTTTTGTGAAAGCAAAAGCTTAAGAAAATGGGTTTGAAATTGGTGGACAAGGAAAAAAGTACAAGTCAATCCCTGACCTCAAGGAATGCACAGTTTAACGTGAACTTTTCAAGATTCTTCTTCTAAAATGTATCAGAAAAATGTTTCCTCATTTTAAAGACTTTCTTGTGTATTTGTATGTCCTGTATCAGTGATCTCCATAACTGACTATAAAACAGAATCATTGGAGAACTTGAAAATAAACTACAGATAACAAGGCCACACCCCAGACAGCTCTGATACAGTTGGTCTGGATGGGACCCAGAAATCTATATTTTTAAATAATCTCCTCAGGTGACTTTTACATACCCAAACTTGCACATTCTGAATGCAGACTTAATTGCTTTACATTGTTTCCGGGAACCATATAATTCTCAAAGTTGTTCCTGATGAAGCAGATACCAATCTGGGGACTCTTTTGCCTTCCTCTTCTCTCTCCTGAGACTATCTTATTATTCAGCTTCTAGACGTGTTGTAACATTTCGTGGAAAGCTTAGGTGGCTCCCCAACTTTCCAACCTTTGTAACACAGCCCATATCAAGTCACATAAGGAGATCTGCAGATCCGCCTCATTCCACTACCACTGCTCTTTGGAAAAGCATCTAGTGAGTTCCACTCAACACTTCTGTAAAATGTGGGTTTATCCAAATGAAAGCCTTTTGCCTTTGCAGCTGGCCTTTCTGCTTGAATGGCTCTCACACTCTGGGGCCTGAACATAACTCCAGAATACCATTTCATGACTCCGAAGATCGCCAGGACGCCTGTTCCCAGGGCCCAGCCTTTCCTTTAGTTTGACTCTGTTTACCTTTCAATAAGACCTAACAGTTTGGATTTCTTTTTCTACCAACACTATTTTCTAAGGAAACCCCAAATTGACCTCTGCTTTTAGAAAGTTTAATAGGGAAAGACAATTGGCCTCTTTCTGGGTCCCCTGGATGAGCCAGCTGGCCTGCATTCCCTCTTCTGCAGCTGTGTGTAAGCTCCATTTGCATTTCAACCTTCAAACCACAAAAAGTCAATTCTGATCTGTGTAGTCGGCCAGTGTCCCTTGGTAGTGAATCATGTCACCTTATCTTTCACGTTTGATCTAGGAAATCATTTAAGTTCAACTGGATAATAAGAAAGGCCAAATAACTTCTAAAGTCGCAATTACAAACACATCTCAACCAAGTTCAGTGCAGACCTAAGTCTGAGATTTGGGAATGACATGATAACGGACTAGATATGCCAGATGTGTGTTTTCTGAGCTTCTTTTTCAGCTCATTCTGACCAACAAGAAAGTAAATCCTGGCAATATTATAAGGATAAGAGAAGACCATATGCTAATTTCCAGAGGGAATTTCTGCTAATTGAAATATTGATGAAATGGGATGAGAAAGATGTCCTTGAACAGCATGTCACATGCATCAAACTCTGAAACAAACAAAAAACTGTCCCAAAAAGGAAGGTAAAAATAGTTTGCTTCAGCACTCTCCTCCCCTTGCCTATACTATCTGAGGTATGCCTTGATCATAAAAATGGGTAGCCCTCTTATTAATTTACATTAAATTTTTTCTGAAGCCATCCACTTACCTCCACCCATATCCCTACCAGTTTCTATCTTAATCCATTTATTCGGAGACTTGAAGTGACTAAAATCAATAAATATAATTACTAAAAAATTAAGGAGAATGCAAATAGGTGTATTCCAACCAAGGCTTGCTGGTTCCATAAGGAAAAGTTTTGAGAAAAAGTATAGTGGTGGAAGGAGAGTGTGCTTGTCATGTATCATTCATTCTTTCATGCATTCAAGTATTTATTTTGCAAAGCACTTGGTACACGGCAGTCAACAGAAGAGATCCCGTCCTCACAGTAGAGGGAAAAAATAAAAAAGTAAATAAAAACAATTAATACAAGTGTCTTTTAATATCACATCTATTCATGAGTGTTTTTAGTCAGAGATATTATTTTGCCTGAATATAATTCGTTTCTGCGTTTTGAAGAGTGAGAAGGGAAAGTTCGGATGCAAGGGATATATCTAAAAATTTATTCAATTCTGTTCGGGTCCTGAGTTTTCATATCAAGAGTTAGAATAACAAGAGATCAGGTACCATAGATACCTGTGCTTGCAAATTGTGGTAGATATCATGTAGGAGAAAAGCAAAGCAAGGTGGTAAATAACAAGGTGGAAGGCCTGATTTAGGATGATCAGAGGACTCCTCTCTAATGGGGTTATATTTCAGAGATCTTAAGAATGAGATGGAGCTAGCTGAGTGAAAAGTGAGAGGAATGTTTTCCCTTCTGACAGTCTTTGGTGTTCAAGTCAGTTAAAATGCCATGTGCAAAGGCTCTCAGAAAAGAGCTGGAAGAAAACCAGTGTGCTTAGCGTGGGGTGAGGACCTGTGTTGAGGATGGAGATACGGGGAGATGACTGACATTGCAGTAGCCTGTAGGATTGGACCAATATCTGGATTTACTGTAAGGGAAACAGCTAGCCACTGCAGAGTTAGCCATTTCCCTGACAACTTGAAGATACAAATAGTAGCATAACATCGTTATAAACAGTATTAGATGCTTCAAAAGCAGGGACCAACTGCAAAAATCCAATGAGACAAAAGCAAGGCTGAGAGTCTGTTTCAAACTGGAGATGAAGAGGAAAAACAAAAGAAGTGAAAACCAAAAAAAGAAAAAAAACAGATATTGTGATCAGACCACAGAGATCTAACAGGCAGATAACTGATATTACTAAAGAAGGAATAAGAAAAAACCTTCTTAGACATATTAGTAAAACCCACTATGTTCTGTTATTTCTGGCCATGTCATAATTAAACACCGAGTGGGGTACATTTAACACTTATGCTATGGTTGAGATTTTGGTCCCTTTTGTGTGTATTTCTAACTGCTTTGTTTTTATAGGTTTCATTGCTGTTATTTGCCATACTAACTTTCACATATGAAGAGTACTTTTAAATCAACAAGAAAACAAGTATATACTAACAGAAAAATTGAAAAGGAAAGTAAATTTTTCTACAAATATGAAGAAACAAAAGCATGCAGTAAATAGATGAAAAATGATAAACCTCACTGTTAATGAAACACAAGTCCATGAAAAGGAGAACAGTTTTCATCAATTTAGTTGGTAAGGTTTTAAAAATTATAATATCCTATTGAATCAAAGATGTGGGGAAATGAACATGTAATACACAGCATGCACAATCAATGCAAACTTGTTGGAAGGGAATTTGGGAATATATTTAAAGAGCTACCAAATACATATATTATTTGACCCTTCAATTAAAGAATATTGAAAAACTTTTTAAAATGTACTATTGTTAAGAATAAATAAAGATTGTCTTGAGGGAAAAAAAATGGAGCTCAATGGAGGAATCAGACTCCCTGACTTCAGACTATACTACAAAGCTACAGTAATCAAGACAATATGGTACTGGCACAAAAACAGAAATATAGACCAATGGAACAGGATAGAAAGCCCAGAGATAAACCCATGTGCCTATGGTCAACTGATCTATGACAAAAGAGGCAAGGATATACAATGAAGAAAAGACAGTCTCTTCAATAAGTGGTGCTGGGGAAACTGGACAGCTACATGTAAAAGAATGAAATTAGAACACTCCCTAACACTACACATAAAAATAAGCTCAAAATGGATTAAAGACCTAAATGTAAGGCCAGACACTATCAAACTCTTAGAGGAAAACATAGGCAGAACACTCTATGACATAAATCACGGCAAGATCTTTTTTGATCCACCTTCTAGAGTAATGGAAATAAAGACAAAAATAAACAAATGGGACCTAATGAAACAAAAGCTTATGCACAGCAAACAAGAGGAAAAGATAACCCTCAGAAAGGGAGAAAGTATTTGCAAACAAATCAACAGACAAAGGATTAATCTCCAAAATATATAAACAGCTCAAGCAGCTCAGTATTAAAAGACAAACAACCCAATCCAAAAATGAGCAGAAGACCTAAATAGACTTTTCTCCAAAGAAGACATACAGATGGCCAAGAAGCACATGAAAAGCTGCTCAACGTCACTAATTATTAGAGAAATGAAAATCAAAACTACAATGAGGTATCACCTCATACCAGTTAGAATGGGCATCATCAGAAAATCTACAAACAACAAATGCTGGAGAGGGTGTGGAGAAAAGGGAACCCTCTTGCACTGTTGGTGGGAATGTAAATTGATGCAGGCACTATGGAGAACAGTATGGAGGTTCCTTAAAAAATTAAAAATAGAATTACCATATGACCCAGCAAACCCACTACTGGGCATATACACTGAGAAAACCAGAATTCAAAAAAACACATGCACCCCAATGTTTATTGCAGCACTATTTACAATATCCAGGTCATGAAAGCAAACTAAATGCCCATCAACAGACAAATGGATAAAGAAGAAGTGGTACATATATACAATGGAATATTACTCAGCCATAAAAAGGAATGAAATTGGGTCATTTGTAGAGACGTGGATGGATCTAGAAACTGTCATACAGAGTGAAGTAAGTCAGAAAAAGAAAAACAAATATCGTATATTAACACATATATGTGGAAACTAAAAAAATGGTACAGATGAACTGGTTTGCAGGGCAGCAGTTGAGACACAGATGTAGAGAACAAACGTATGGACACCAAGGGGGGAAAGCCACAGGGGGTGGGGGTGGGGGTGTGATGAATTGGGCTATTGGGATTGACATGTGTACACTGATGTGTACAAAATTGATGACTAATAAGAACCCGCTGTATAAAAAATAAATAAAATAAAATTCAAAAATTCAAAAAATGAAAACAAAAACAAACAAAAAGAATAAACAAAGATTATTAAACAATCATGCTGTCTATCATATATTGACACAAATATGTATAATCACATAGCTATTAGATGATGAAAAGGGGGAATTCAAAAATTCCTGAATGCTTTTTTTTTTGTATTACATGTAATTTATGTATTCTTTGTGTTCTTTATAGCTTTCAAATTTTCCAAAATAAACATTACTTTTTTAATATATGAGATTAACTGGGCAAAAATGAAATAGTGGAGAGAAAATAGTTCCCAAGTACTAGGCCTTATAAATTCAACTTGATCAAAGATAAACAAGGACATGCTATATATGTACAATGTAAATTTTAAAGTACATTCAATAGGAATCCGCCTTTGGATTCTGTAGATAGAATAAAAACCTCCCATAACACACTATTTTTTTAAAAATTTTGAGTGGTTCATACGAAGACATTAGACCATAAATAATACTGAAAAAGTTCCGAACTGTCAAATATTCACACCGCATACTGTCACCACAGTGTAATTGAAATGGAAATGTTATTAAGGTAAATCTATATGAATAAGAAAATTCTATGAATTGTAGTTTTTAAAATACTCTAAATATCTAGTTGGCTGACTCTCACATTGGCTCACAGATTTGAAGGCCATGGCCAAAGGTGAACTCAGAGTTAAATCATTTATTTACACTTTCTTCTCTTTAAAAAAGTGGATCAAGTATTCATCCTTCAAAATGTGAAAATAATCTAAAACTCTAAAAAAATTGATATAAGTTTAAATGATGAATTAATAAATATAAAAGAATTAGGGTAGTAACACGAAGAAATAATATGGGAGGGAAAATAACCTCAAGCCTTAAATCAAATTGAAATGAAAGGGTGATATAAGTGAACTTATTTACAAAACAGAAACAGACTCACAGACTTAGAAAGTGAACTTATGGTTGCCAGGGAGGAAGGGTAGGGGGACAGGATAGTTAGGGAGTGTGGGATTGACATGTACACACTGTTATATTTAAAATAGATAACCAGCAAGGAACTACCCTATAGCAGAGAACTCTGCTCAATATTGTGTAACAATCTAAATGGGAAAAGAATTTGCAAAAGAATAAGTACATGTATATGTATAACTGAATCACTTTGCTGAACACCTGAAATTATCACAACATTGTTAATCAACTACACTCCAATATAAAATAAAAAGTTAAAAAGAAAAAGAAAGGAAATGAAAGGGAAAATAACTGACAAAATTAGATGCAAGATGTGGACTTTATTTTTAATAAGACATTAATTTTCTGTTCTAATACTTCTGCCTCCCAAACAACTGACTTGACTTTTCTGACATATTAAAATGAAGAAATGTAACCAAATGACCCGAAAAGTCACATTTAGCTTTTTTACTTTTGGGATTCCCAGCTGTCTTTAACGCCGGAAAGACTGCATGTGTAGTACCTAATTTCGAACACTAGAGGGCAGAACAACAAAGGAAACGTGGAGGCAGGCGAGCAGGCTCCACCAGCAGGAAATACGGTCGGATGCAGGGAAGAGAGGCAGTCCGCATTATGGAGACCGACTTACAGTTTAGGCACAAGCTCAGCCCCGGAAGGTTCCAGATAACAGCAAAAATAATAGTCAGGCCTTGTCGAGCAGCTTCTATTACCAGAAGCCTCTCTTCTCACCATGCGTTCATTTTGGGCAAACGCAAGAATGAGCAACTAACTATAGATATTAACCTGTATTCTGTTGGCTTTGTATGAATTTTGTGAAGCAGACTGATCTGTCGCCCCTCTCTGCAGACAGGACAAAAGTACCATCTTGACCCTTGATCTCTTCTCCTTCTAGCCTCTTTGGCAGGAGTCGCTTACTAAAAACAACATTTTTGTTCTTTAGAAACCTGCTCTGGCCTTTATTCAGGACCTTAGTGCCATACAATGGGGTGAGTGTGATGCAGGGAGAAGAAGCGGGGTTTGGGAATTGTGTGTCTTTGGGGGTTGAAGAGGGCAGTGCCTCTGCAGAAACAGCCTGAGGAGGCCAGTTGAGAGTTTCTGCAGAAACGGAGACCCCAGATTTGGACCAGCTCTACCCCTTAAGGTGGCAGGAGCAGGGGAGGTCAAGTCTGTGTGAGTGAGGGCTAGAAACCAGTCCAGTGACCTTGGGAGCCCCTGTGAAAGACCTGCCCAGGTCCTCTTAGTGGAGAGGGCTCCTGCGAGGGTGTCCTGACCCCAGAGCAGAGCAGTGGTGTCTGGTGCACCTGCAGGAAGACCATTCCACCCATGTTCCAAGCCTAGTATGCCCACAGGTTCTCGTCTAGAGAAAATATGTGGGGAAAACTCTGACAAGTTCACTTTCGCTGAACTTGATGCCTGAATTTCAAAATTGGATTCTATTTTGTCTAAGTCCAGGCAGAGGCCCAGAAGTAAGAAAGGAAATAGTCAAGAGAAAATGTGCTTTTATTCTTAATGTCATAACTTATACTGTGGTTTATGAACACAGCTTAAAATTAATACATTTTTAATGGAAAAAATCACAGTGAAATGAATTCTTTTAGTATCATGAAACACTTAACACCTGATAAGCATCCTTATCTCGCATAATCCCTGGGGCATGAGGGAATGATTCTCATCTACATTCTACATGTAATAAAACAGGAGCCTATGGGGTTTAAGTAAATTTCTCAGAGTCACCCAGTATACAGCACCGGGCTGTCTGTTGGTCTCTTAACTCTGCACAGAGGTTTCAAAACTTCTCAAGAAACACGGAATCAGACACAGCTGCCTGCTGGAATTTTTTAACACAGAAGAGAAGGCCCTCCTGACCCACTGTGCCCACCCCCCAGACAGGTGTCCTGGAGCCTCCTCCGGGCTCACCATCTCCCTGGGCTCACCTGCTGCAGCCTGAGCGCTCTGGGCTCTTGGCATCTGAATGCATCTGGCTCTGTCTTTGACTGGGTCTAAGAGGAACATGCTTTCTCCCCAGGACCGTGGGCAAAATCTCACAAGAGGGGAGGGCTCTGTAAATGTGCACGAGCTTCAATCACTGCATCCCCAGTGTTTTTGGGGACAGAAAAGGTGCACCCAACTCAGCTTGGGAAGGCAAGTTCAGAGGTGAGAGGGAGACTCTTGCCTCGGTCCTAAATGCATGAGCATCTACGGACCAGGCTTGGGGGAGTTGGGGAGGGGAAGCCTGGAGGCTTTCCCCAGCACAGTGAGCGTCCTATGATTGTATTCTGGCATCATTTCCTTGTAGTCTAGGGGATCCCCAGAGACACTGGCCTGGGGTGGAGCTGAGTGGGTGTTGGCAGGTGAGCAAGAACATTGGCTCCTCCCCCAGCACTTACTCCTTGCTAACACTATAGGGTGACGTGAGCCCATTTATCACATCCATCCCTGCCTCCAGGCCACACCCACCCTACATCTGGACTAAGAGATGACCTTCATGGGGATGGCTTCTGCTTTATGGCTACATTCATGTCCAATCACAAAATTGTCCCAAAGCCAAGCTTTTCTGAATAAGTGGTTTGCAAATACTCATAGTATCAGAATAATATTAACCACATTTAAAAGAACTCTTTGCTACTTTGCTTGGAATATACCAGGCACAGTGCTAAGTGTTGTCTACGTGTGATGATTCAGAACCTTCATAAATGCTCCACAATGCGGAACGTCTTGTTATACCCATTTGTCAGATGGAGAAAGTGAAGCTCAAAGAACCAAACGTTTTGTCAATTCACGCAGCCTCATTGGGTGCAGCCAACGAGCTCGGTAGCCATCCTAACCTCAACACTCCACTCCCAGCAGACGGTAACAATCAGGCGTTGTCTGGGGGCAGCAAGAGGGAAGGATTCCCTTAGGAATGAAGGAAGGATGGGCCAGACAGTAGAGACCCCGGGATCAAAGGATCAGAGGAGAGAAGAGGCATGGTGTGCTCGTTGAGCTATCACATGTGTGATTTTGCTGCGGGAAAATGGACATTGAACAGGGATCATACTGACCATTTTGGTGGCTAACCTGAGCCACTCTATTCCAAATATCTGTCAAGTTCCTTCTAAGTGCCATACCCGTTTCTAGGATATAGGGGAAAAGGAAGAAACACAAAGCAACAGCAACAGCAAAGCAAAGATCCTGGTCTTCCTGAAGCTTCCATTGCAGCTGCAGGGAGAGTAGAGGTCCAGAAGTGGAGTGCGGGCAATTCAAATGCCACTCAAATTTGAATTTCAGAGAAGCAACAGATCATTTTTTAGTATAATTTTGTATCACACAATATTAGGGTCATACAAAAAATCTTTGCTGTTTAGTACAAGAATGTGTCAAATATTGCATGGAACACACTCACACTAAACTTTAATTTTTTCTTTGGCCAAGCCTTGGGGCATGTGGGATCTTAGTTCCCCCACCAGGGATCGAACCTGTGCCCCCTGCAGTGGAAGTGGTTACGGAGCCCTAACCACTGGACAGCCAGGGAATTCCCTAAACAATTTTTTTGAGTGTGTATCCCAAATATTGCATAAGACATATTTATACTAAAAAGTTATTCATTAATCATTGGAAATTCAAATTTAATTGCAGCCTGTATTTTATCTGGCAATTTATTTGGAGGGTGAAGAGACACATAAGGAAAAATTTAATAAGACATGGTAATAAGTGCTGTTGAGAAAAATACAACCCTTCATTTAGAGAAAGGAAAGGAGTCATGTTATGGGTCTAAATACCAGTCACGCATGGGTCTCTCCTTATCCCCAGCCCTTGGCCCTCTTATTTCCAAGGGCAGATTATTATGTCCTAGAAAGAGGGAAGATGTTCTGAAATTAGCAGAGAGTGGTGAAAGTATCCAGAGGAGAAGTCATTTCTCTTTAGCTGAAACTGTTTCAAAAATTATATTTTGGATCTAGTCTAGAAAATCTGAAAGCCTAAAATCCCAATCATGTGAAGCAAACATAAGGAGATAAGTTAGATCTCCTAAGCATTCTCCCAGCTTGGATGGTCATGTCTTTTAGATTTTTATTTGATATTAAAACCCATAAAGGTCAAGGATTCTGTCAACAGGGCCTGGAACCACAAATGTATCCCTTCTCTGCTTTCTCCTAAAAGCACATCATAAAAACTAGAACTGTTTATTAAGGGCTCAGGGTCACTGAGGACTGTTTAATCAAGTCTGCTCTGCTGTGTCAGAGACTCAAGAGAAGCTCTGATAGAGTGGAATTCCCAGGAATTTGGATTCTTCCTCGGTACCATGCACGGTGCAGTATGGCTGCACGTGAGGTGAGGCCCCTCACATTGCTGTTACTACTACTATAGGTACTGCTTAAGGTTATTTCTACCTCAAGAATTTTATTCAAAATCACAAAATACATAGGAAAATGCTTTAAAAACTGTAAGCACTAACTAGCTACTAGGCATTATTGTTACTGCTAGATGCAGCTAAGGATTCAGCATGGATCAATTTGAATGATGTTAAAAGCTACTCAATATTTACAGGTTTATGAGAGCTTTTCCCTAATAAAAATTAAATTACTTATATATCTAAACATTGATGTGACCTAGATGTGTTTAGGGTCTCCATGAGTTGAAACTTGATACAAGCCATTAACTGATCCTATATTCTAGAAAGACCTGATGGAAAAGCTAAGTGTATCATCTGGGGTCCAGCCTGAGAGACAGAAAGCACACGGTAATTAGAACAAGAAAAGGTTAATGTAAAGAACTAGTAGCTATAACAGAGGATTCGCGTAAGGAGGGACTGGTTTACTCAAAGAAGTAAAGAGAACTGTGAAGACTAGAGAAGTAGCAGGTATTAGGAGCAGCTATGCCCCTTAGGTCTGAGACAGAGTACCCAGGAAAGAGGTTCCCCCACCTCTTCACACTCCTCTGGGCAGAATCCCTGTCTTTATTAGAGAGGACGTGCCATGGCTCACTGGATCGCAGAGAAGTCACAGAGTTTCTATACAGGTGCAACTTGCTAGAAATCTGACTTCAGGGTTGCTGGGAAAATCTGTCCACAGAAAGATGCTGTACCTGGAGACTTACTGCAGAGCTGCTGGAGGGAGTGAAGGGTTCACGGGGTGGGGGGTGGGGGGGGTGGGGGGGTAGGGTACCCATGCACTCTACTGTGATGATGCCCAAGGAGGTGTCAGGGATGCTGCTTACTGGACAGTGCTGGCCACCCTGCATGGACAGTGCTGTATGTTGGAGGGTCACACCACAACCAGGAAGAAAGACCCCTCCATCCTACAGCATCCTGCAACAGCATGCTCTGCTGACAACTTGGTGCCAGCCGACACAGGAGAACATGTACAGGGCCCACCTCCTTACAGTGGAATAGGGTGATGAAGGGTGATTTGGAGCTGAGAGGCAATACACTAACTGCCACAATGTGTGTCAACATGAGGTTTTGCTCTTTAGGAATAAACTACCTGAAGACAGTAAGCAACAAGGTCTAGCATGGGACTCGATCGTTGCTTCTAAAGCTCTAGCATGCATGTGAATCACCTACTGAGCATGTTTAAATAAAGATTTCTGGGCCCCATTTCTTTCTGGGAGTTTCTGAAACAGGAAGTGTACTACAGGGCCTGATCATTTACCTTCCTTACCAATTCCCAGATGATGCTGATGATGTCAATCCCCAGAGAAGTATTCTTCTCCCTCTCTGTCCTTAGGAGGTTTATTCTACTGAAGAGCATCTTGTTTTTAACACTTGGTTTCATAAGCAGGATCTCACTGTAAGTAGCTTTCTATTAGTCCCCATATTTAGTTATCATATATAAGCAGCAGAGAACCCTCATCTTTCTTAAGGCACATATTTGGATTGTTTTTTAATAATATTATTCCCACCCAGTTGTGTACTTGATTATTTTTTCTTAATTATCTATTTTAATTTGGGATTTTCTGAATGGGTTTTAAAAAGCAATAACTTCAGCAATATTTTCTCAGTTATTCTAATGAAAGGACTATTCAGATCATTCTTTGAATATGAGTTGGAATTGACAATTTCACACATGATTTAGCAGCAAAACAATTTCTAAAAACCTCAAAAAACTATTACAGATAGGTTTTTATATTGAGAAATTGTGATGAAATGGATACAAAGCTTTGGGGAAAAAAAGTAAAAAGTGTTTTTGGCAGTTTCTTTCCTTTTCTTCAATGTGGGATCAGGTGTTAAGACCGAAGATAATTCAGCCTAGCTCTGTTTTTCCTATATAATTCCTAGGGGTTATAGAGTGTTTTTCTTTCACATAGCTAAAAAGTACAGCAACTATGACATTTATCATTTGCTTTAATGAAAATATTAGTTATATGACAGTAATGAGCTTCACTTTGGGCTGAAGCACTGCCCTGAGTTTATGTCTCCGAGATTTTCTTTTCCCCTCCAGGCAGCAAACCTCACTTTGTACACGTAATGTTATTTCATGGGACCTTTAATTTTAGTCCATAAGATAATTGAGCTTGTTTCATCTTGCTAATTATTTCCATAACTTCCTGACTCACTCTCCAATAAATTGGTGAGATAGTTTTCTTAACGAATGAAGCCAAATTACAGAAAAATCCCTGGCTGTGAGTCACAGTTCCTGGGGTTCTAATCTGAACTTAGTAACTAGTAATGAGGCCTTCAACAATTGCTTATAATATGTTTTCCTTTCTGGGTTTAAGTTTTCTCACATGCAGAATGACAAATTTAAAGAAATTATTTGTAGGCAACCCTCTACCTCCCAGATTCTATACATTTTTATCATAATATCTTTAAAATATAATATTGATTTCATTAAACAGAGATAATATAACAAGGTCAATAAAATTATTGGCATTTTCTCTTTAATTGTGATTTAAAAAAATAACTTTATGATTCTTTTGTTGGATAGATGAACAGTGCTGAATAATCACTGGTACATGCTAATATCTGGATGGTCATTGCTCTGATTTTTAAAAAACATAACAATACTTACAATGGCAAATAGATTGTTCTAGCTAGTGTACCATAATAAAATGAATCACTGGGTGGCAGTATAATGCAGAAAATCATAGACATCAGGGATCTGTAGCTGTACACCTAATGAGGTGTGCTATGTCACATCATCTTTAATGTGAATTACTTAACCAATAAAAACTATAGCAAACTAGTGAATTGAGATATATTACTATAACTCTCTGACTTTAAAGATAGCATTTTAAACTTTATGGTGGAATTCATTCCAAGAAATAATTCTGAAATGTGGGGTGGGGATTTCTCAACATTTCAAGAATTTCACAAGTTTATTGGAAACGTATAACAATCAAGTACAATGCGTTTTTTTAAATAGGTGCTGTGAATTATTATTGTGGGAAAAGGATATGGCAGGAGAAAAAGGCTTATTAATTTTTTATTGTTAATTTATTTTTAAGGTTGGGCTGGTGAAGAATCGTTCACCTCGTTATCACACATAGTGTGATGTGACATGCGTCCAGTGATCCCAGGCTCAGGGGATGACCTAAAGCAGAAAATGACACATTCTTGAATCATGGAATGATCATCACTGGGCTCATCCATCTTCCCACGGATTTCCTGAAAGGCTCCAGTTCAGACCCGAACACAACCACCACCCACCTTTTTCCTCCATCACCAAACACATTATGGGGGGACTGAGGCAAAGTGGTGAGTTCAGTGTTCATGGGAGGTTGTTCCTCCCTTCCAATGGAAATGTGGGACTATTTCCCCCAAGAAAGGGGAGGCCCCAAAAGATTCACTCATAAAGTCCCGGGAGAGCTGGCCCCAGTTGAGGTAGAAACTCAATTACTGCTAAGACCCCCTTTGCAGAGGGAGCAAAGATTGTGGAGGATTGCAGCCCAAGAAGGCTCCATGCAGCACAGCCGGGGGAAATTATGGGAAACACACACATTTCACACTCATAACCCAGTGAGTTGAGATTTCTGAATACACCTTTCTTGCAGTGTTGTTCTATGTAAAGCTAAATTTCAGTTTCTTTCTAATTTCCTATACAAGCAGCACATTGGTGGGTTTGGATTTTGTGGTAACTGTACTTAAAGATGCACTTTGAAATTCTTTGCTTGTATGTCTCACTTTTTATCTGGTATCTGGCACAGAAAAGGCACTCAAAACAGTGCAGAACTAGAACAGACCTAGTTTGTGTGTTCGTGCGTGTTTGTTTCCTCTGGATCATGCTGTTTGCGTTACCCAATATCTTGTATGCTGTCTCTCAGGCAGTTCTTGCTAGAACAACCTCACGTTGTAATCAGCCTTGGAACTTTAAAAAATGCTGATGCCTAGATCCTTTGTTCAGAGATTTTGATCTAACTGCTGTGAGTATAACCTGGAGACTGGGATTTTTTAAAGTTTTCAGAGATTCTAATATGCATCCAGACTCAGAACTACTGTCTAGGTTAATTCTTTCTTCAGCTGTATCTGATCTACAATTTGACCTATTTTTTGAGAATTAAATTTAAATGACTATGCTTTCTTTTAATTTCTAAGACACACATTTTAAAAAATTAATTTGCTTTTTTGTTGTGGTGCCATTGTTTTATGTTCTTTACATCTTCTTTTATAACTCTAATAAATTAAGATCTATTTGACAGCTTCTATTGGATACTTATTTTATCAGAAAATCTCAGGATTCTACTCCTACTTTTTGGCATGTGCTACTTCTTGCTTATGGTGGCTTGTTCTCTTGCATGTTTTATAATTTTGGATTGTGAACTTAACTTAGGCAGAGCTCTATCTGGGAATCCTGGTGGCATGGATCTAAAGCAGTCTTGCCTTTTCTTCTGACAAAGGAAAAGTAGTATTTCCACAGTCCTGGGAAACCTGTACACAGTTTTAGGAAAATTTCTGGTATTCTGTGTCCCTGGATCACAGATATTTGCACTTTCCTACTACAAACCACGCTTGTGGACAAGGCTTGGTTTTAGAATTCTCAGGGGAGCATTTTCCACCCAATGGCCCCAAAGCGTAGAAAAGGTTAGTCACTGCCTTCTCATTTGGGTGCATACATTTATTTGGGGATCATTTTCCTCAAGGATGCAGATGTTTTCTTAATCATGACCTGCTTCATGCAGGCTGAAGGCCTCTATTCTTGGTTGCACAAAGAAATGACAGTCCAGTCCTCACTTTGGTCACCATCCCTCCCTGACACACACCACCCTCCCAGGAAAATTGTACCTCTGCTCACCTTTTTTTCTCTGTGGTTTATTTCTGCCACACAGGGATTTTCCTTCTTTCTTGGCACCTCAGCTATGCAATGGACATGATGCTTTCATCACTTTACCTAGCATTTCTGTGAGACATGTCTCAAGAGACATTTTTTTTTTTTGGCTGTGTTGAGTCTTCATTGCTGCACGTGGGCTTTCTCTAGTTGTGGCGAGCGGGGGTTACTCTTTGTTGCGGTGTGCAGGCTTCTCATTGTGGTGGCTTCTCTTGTTGCGGATCAGGGGCTCTAGGCACGCGGGCTTCAGTAGTTGTGGCTCGTAGGCTCTAGAGCTCAGGCTCAGTAGTTGTGGCGCACGGGCTTAGTTGCTCCGCGACATGTGGGATCTTCCCAGACCAGGGCTCGAACCCATGTCCCCTACATTGGCAGGCAGATTCTTAACCACTGTGCCAGCAGGGAAGTCCCTCAAGAGACTTTTCAGATTAGCCTGCCTTCTTGTATAAACCAACTCCCATCTTATCCCCACCCCATTATATATAACACATGCTCAACATTATTTTCTGATTTCAATGTCTACCCAGCCTCACTTATTCCATTAGTCCCTAATATCTGCTTCAGCCCTCAGTTACACTGAGAAACATCCATCTTCCCTTTACCTCCCTTATGATTTATTAATTCAATTGCTTTCACATATATTCACAGCACTTAGAGTATCAGAATTTTCAGGTTACTAAGCTTGTTCTCTTTTATGCATGAAAGAGTTTCTTGAAATTCCACCTGTCCCAGGACGCTTACAGGACATGGAGTGATCATTTTAAAGTAGGAATGGGGCTTCCCTGGTGGCGCAGTGGTTGAGAGTCCGCCTGCCGATGCAGGGGACACGGGTTCGTGCCCCGATCCCGGAAGATCCCACATGCCGCGGAGCGGCTGGGCCCGCGAGCCATGGCCGCGGAGCCTGTGTGTCCGGAGCCTGTGCTCCGCAACGGGAGAGGCCACAGCAGTGAGAGGCCCGCGTACAGCAAAAAAAAAAAAAAAAAAAAAAAAAGTAGGAATGAATTTTTAAAGTCGTTAATAATTTCAAAAAAACAAAAAAACAAAAAAAAAAACAAGCCTTTCTCTACCTCTACTCCCAAAGCAGTTTTGCATGGATGCATAGCCTCAATTAAATGAGTTCCACAAAATATATGATATTGCTACTATTTTCAATGTATTTTTAAGTAAGTCTGGTTCCATACCATGTACTTTACATTATAAACTAAAATAGAGGCCTGTGCCATTTGTTATATATTGAAATTTGGTGAGTTTGTGGATGATGATACTAGTGAACTATGCTGAGACATTTTTCTTTATTGATCGCACATATCTTAAAGAGTAGAAAGTAGTTTATAACAGACATCTTAAAGAACTTCTAGCAAGGTATTAATAATAAGCAAAGAGGTAATCTCTCCTACATGATGTTGGGGGAAAACACAGTCATAAAAATAACTGTAGTATAATTGGAAATTAGCTTTTAAATTGCATTGGTTTACTTAGATTTTCAAGGGACAAAGGAAAATAAAAGATAATGAAAGTAACATTCATTATCAGATTTCTCAGATTGCATGAACATGTCCCTGCCTTTATTTAAAAAAAAAAAATCAGTGCCTCTCACATGTGATCGACCAGACTCGGTTTTGATTGTCTGCATTATGATCTTCTTGTTAGAGTGTAATGAGATTCAGTCCTGCACATGTGAATACCCACCGCCTGTCACTGAGCCATCTGTCTATGACTTAAAGGCAGGAGCATGCCGTCTGCAGTGAATAGAGAAAAATGGAAATTTATATTAGAACTGTTCTCTTTGTCCTTTGTTCATGATGTAAAACCACCCGGCATTATTCACTGGGGCTCAGACGTTTAACAAGTAACCTATCCAGCAACTTTAAGATGTGTCCCAGAATCGGGGTATATTTTGACATCTGGACAGTGGCCAATCTGCCTCCTGCACCAGGTACTTTTTAAAGGAAGTCCTTTTTTTTTTTAAATTATAAACTTTATTTTCTAGAGTAGCTTTAGGTTTACACAGTAATTGGCCAGAAAATGCAGAGTTTCCCTTCAATCCTCCCTATTATTAACCCCTTGCATTGGTGAGGTATATTTGTTACAGGTGATGAACAAATATTAGCACATTATTATTAACTGAAGTCCATAGTTTGCATTAGGGTTCCTTCTTTGTGTTGTACAGTTCCGTGGGTTTTGCCAAATGCATAATGTCAGGTATTCACCATTAGAGTATCATACAGAATCGCTTCACTGCCCTAAAGTCTTGTGTTCTACCAGTTCATCCTCCCACTTCAACCCCTGGCAACTACTGGTCATTTTTACTGTCTCTATAGTTTTTCATTTTCCAGAATGTCATAGAGTTGGCATCATACACTATGTAGCCTTTCCAGACTGTTTCTTTCCTTTAGCAATATGTGTGTATCAGCTTTTAATTACCTTGAGTATATCTTTCATTTCAGACCTGTTCATTCTCTGTTCTTCTAATTCTTCCTCCTTCAGTTGTGATATTTTTACTCTCACTAGTCACATCACTAATGTCCATCATCAGTTAAAAAACAACTAATCACAAAAACATGTAAATAAATTGCCAGAGTAAGATTTTAAAATGCACTTAGTTGCTCTGCTTATATAAATAGAGATAAATAAGAAAGGCAAATAAAACAGAGGGTGATGATGGGGGAAAAGAGACATGGGCACACCTTTTTGCCTGTCTGAGCCTTGGTCTCTTCATCACTAGAATAAGGATATTATTACTGTGTTCCAAATTCCCCATGAGGATTAACCCTTCCATGTGGTGTATGTAGAAGGCACTCAGTGACAGAGAAGGAAACAGACAAGAAGTAGAAGAGAAACAGGAAGAAAAGGCTGAAGAAAGATACAGGAGTAGGAGAAGGGTGCAGATTTCGCCATGCCCCAAATTAGAGGTTGTTTCTGAGGACAAGGTTCCATCATCAGGGTATTAAATTTTATTAAAGGGTGTGAAATAGAAAAAATGTTTACCTTTCAGAAAGTCCCCATGGCTGTTGGAACCCAGATGATTTTTCTGAGTCATTTCCCAAAGTCAACAGAACAGACATGATATTTAAGACCTATTTCTCTTCCCTAATAATTCTAAAAATAAATATAAAGGGCAAGAATTTGTCTACCCATTGTTGAATAAAAGTGATGATAAAATATAATATTTTAGCTATTTCAACTGAAAACACCTCTTTTTTTGGTTTTCCATCAGTCCCATCTTTAGAGATTATGTTTCAAAGTGACGCCATTCGTCTTCTTAAATATTGTTGAATATTTTAGATCAATGTGGATGAACTCTTTTGACCTGGCCTTCTTCTCATCACACTTTACTAGTAATCCTGGGAATAAGAATTTGTATAAACCTAGGAGATATCAAAAGGCCAATAATCGGTGGACATTCTGTACAACTAGATAATGTATTTTCCAGGAGAAGCCTTGCTTCTTTACCTTAACAAAACTGATTCCATCCATCCTGGCCATCAGTTTTCCCAGTGGCGATAGTTCTTGGGAATCTTACCTGAGGAGAAATATGGGAAGTCTTTTGGTATTGCGGGCTGTCATCCTTGACTTCCCAGAGTTGCCAGAACTCTGCATAGTCCAGAGGAAGCGTTGTGTTTACAGCCTCCCCTACTGAGAACAGGCACCGAACAGAGCAGATCATTCACAAATGGATGAGAGTGAGTCTTGTACCCATAAGCCCCCAGCCCCTAAGAACTCCTATCCCTGAATCCACAAAGCCCAGCTACACTCAGGGTGAAGAATTAGCCTGCCCCTTCCTCCTCCAACTGGGGATTCTCGGTGACCATCCTTGGGTATGTCCTCTTTCTCAGTGTTGGCGAAACAGTGCTCTGTCTGTGATGATCTTCAGAGTCTTCTAGCTCATGTACACTTATGATTCCAGGGACTGGTCAGAGTGTCCTTTTTTCTCTCAGGTGAACAGCTAAGAAGCTCCATGGTAGACTTCTCTCTCTCTTCAGTCTCTGCAGGAGCCGATGCAGATGTTCCTTATTTGTGTTCTGGGGTTATGCACACACCGAGGTGTGCCTCTAAGACCCCCTTGAGGACCACCTCCTGGTGAACAGTGTGATCAGCTGATGACTTACTGCTGTTTTTTATTCAAGATTTGTCCCAGTTCATGCTCAGGGCTCCCTCCAGACACTGGTTGAGCAAGATCCCAATCATTTCTGCCCAAGGCAGGTCAGGTCTCATGGGCAAGCTTGGCCTTGGAGCGCCCCATTGGGCTGCAGAGCCTGTGTCAGTCCTTACCTAGGTGGGATGACACCCTCTGCCCAGTCCTGTTCCTGTTCCTTTTCTTTCCAAGCTGTTTCTCCTCAACAAGTCTTTTGTCCCCCTAACTCTGCCTCTGGGTCCATTTCCTGTGTCAGGTATTAGCTGCACAATTAATTAAGCAGGTATTTTACTGAAGAGGGTGAGACCCATGCTGGAGCCCCACCATCATGACTAAATTAGTGACTAGAAGGCGGGGCTAAATGTTCCTTACCACACACAAGGAATGTATACGGTAACCTTCCAATAAAGGCTTGTTGGATGCAGTTTAACAAGAATTCATCTTCGGCTACATTTATTTTCTTTATTAACATACTCTTTTCCCTTCCCCCCAAAGCATACGTACATATATGTATACATCAGCCTGGAGGTCTACACTTTAATTGCATAAGTGTGATTGTGCTGATTAAAAATCCCCAGGTAAATTCAGGTTAACAGCTTGACTGCTGAAACCCTCCTGCTTCTCACAGGATGCAGAAGGCGGCCCCTGCTCCTCAGCTTCCCTTTCCTGGCAAGGCAGAGTATCTTGGCCGCTCTTTTGGCAGTCTGTGCCGATATGTCATTTTCTAAGAAAGGGATTCACTTCTAATGCAGCTGACTGCCTCCTTTATAAGTTGAAAAGTGTTTTGACAGCTACGGCAAACAGAGATCAGGCGTAGGCTGCTCTCCCTTTGAACGCAACTTGCTGAGACGGTGAGGGACCCATCTTCCTTATTTCAGGACATGTGCAGTCTAATGAGTCCCATGTGAGCCCTGAGATTTCCATTCACAAAAGGATTGCTTTGGGTGGGCTGCATACTATATGGTGCACTTGGTGCAACCTTTATAAATAAGACACTTCTTCACGGTGACAGGGGGTTATTTTCCTTGTAAAAGTTGTGTTCCCTCCCTATTCATTAGGAAGCTGTTGGGTGATAGAATGAGAGATCTGGGAGGTTAGCCTCGACTTGTTCTTTCTGAGGCAAAACTTCTAGGTAATCAACATCTGCCTCCCCTATGTCATGTCTATTTGTTGTGGCCTGAATGTCCCCCCAAAATTCATATGCTGAAATCCTAATCCGCAAAGGTGATGGTGTTAGTGGATGGGGTCTTTGGGAAGTGCTTAAGTCCTGAGGTTAGAGCTCTCATGGATAGCATTAGTGCCTGATAGAAATAGGCTTCAGAGAGATCCCTAGCCCCTTCCACCATTTGAGGGCACAGCGAGAAGGCACTGGCTCTGATCCAGGAAGAGGGCCCTCACCCAACCCTGCTGGCACCTTGATCTTGGACTTTCTGCCCCCAGAACTGTGAGAATTAAATTTCTGTTGTTTATAGGCTTCCCAGTCTGGGATATATCACTATAGCAGCCCAAAGTGACTAAGACTCTACCAGTCACTTTTCTTAACTTCTTTGCTCCAGTGCATGTTGTAAGCAAACAAGAACTGTTTACTCACATGTTCCAGCGCTGTTTTTTTTCTGCTCTTTTTGTATTAATCTCTCTTAATACTTATTCTAAATCTCTCCTACCTTTTCTAGTTTGATATTCTGCTGTTTGGTTCTCCTTTCTCTTGAATCCTTTCACACCTTCTACCACCTAATGACAAACATCCTCTGGGGTTTAATTTTAGGATAATTATTCTGTTATCAGGAATTTACTCTCATAGTTTCCCAATCCACATAGCATTCACTGATGCTCTGGATTTAAATCCTATCTTGTGTAAATGCCTATTTAACTTTATTCAAGATTTCCTACTATCTATTCACAATTCATGATTAATTTGGGATAGAAACAGGTCACTCAGAAATGCAGCGTGAAGTCAGTAATTAAAGTTCTGGTTTCCTTAAGAAGGTAAGCTCCCTTCAGTACCCTGAAGTCTTCAGGGTTTTTGTGGAACCCTGGCCCTCACTCCTGCTGTTTCCAATGAGGAAGAGAATTTTGAGCAATCTCTTGGCTTTTTTTCATCCCCTCACTGCTCCCTTGACATGGGACCAGAATATCTGAATTTAAGTTAAAAAATAGTGAACATGCAGCTCGATCAACATCCTCTTTTTATTTAGGAGATGCCTGGCTATCTCCCAGCCACACTGTAAACTCTGCCCAGGCAGACGCCCCTGGTGGTCCTGAAAACATAGATTGGTTGACAGAGTGTTTAAATCTAGATTTACTACTAACGGTCCCACTTGGCGAACACACTGCAGTCCTGTTGTCCAACATCTGTATCAGCTGATTTATTATTCTTTTTTTAATTGAGATATAATTGGCATATAACATTATATTAGTTTCAGCTGTGCAACAGAATGATTCAATATTTGTACATATTGGGAACTGATTATATTTCTTTTTTTATTGGAGTATAGTTGATTTATAATGTTGTGTTGGTTTCAGGAGCACAGCAAAGTGATTCATATCTATCTATCTATAGATATATATACTCTTTTTCAAATTCTTTTCCATTATAGGTTATTACAAGATATTGAATACAGTTCCATGTGCTATATCCTTGCTGTTTATTTTGTATACAGTAGTTTGTATCTGCTATTTCCAAACTCCTAATTTATCCCATCCCCAACCCCCCTGGTAACCATAAATTTATTTTCTATGTCTATGAGCCTGTTTCTGTTTTGTAAATAAGTTCCTTTATTAGATTCCACATGTAAGTGATATTATATGATATTTGTCTTTGTCTGACTTACTTTGTTTAGTATGAGAATCTCTAGGTCCATCCATGTTGCTGCAGAAGGCATGATTACATTCTTTTTTATGGCTGAGTAATATTCCTTTATATATATCTATATATCTATATCTATATCTATATATATATATATATAGATATATATATGCCACATCTTCTTTATCCATTCATCTGTCCATCTGTCAGTGGACACTTAGGTTGCTTCCATGTCTTGGCTATTGTAAATAGCACTGCTATGAACACTGGGGTGTATCTTTTTGATTTGGAGTTTTTGTCTTTTCCAGATATATGCCCAGGAGTGGGATTGCTGGATCATATGGCAACTCTATTTTTAGTTTTTTAAGGAACCTCCATACTGCTCTCATAATTATAATTCTTAATTTTATATTTTAGATGTCTTTCTCATATCTAATTTTATTTGTATTTTATTTCCTCGTTCAATGTTTTATTATGAAAATTTCAAACACAGCAAAGTTAAAAAATATTTTCCAGTAAATACCTATATACCATCAACATTTTACTGAACATGTTTTAACACATAACCATCCATTTCTCCATCTCTCTAGCCACTAATTAATCCATCATATTTTTTGAGGTACATAAATGTAATGCCTCAACATAACACTAAACTTTCCCCTAAGTTCTTTTCAGTGTACACACAGTTACAGTTTCTTTTTATTTTGATATAAACTAAACAATCCATGAAATGAACACATTTTAAATACACATATGTTGAGTTTTGACAAATACACACACTGATGTAACCAAAACCTCTGTCAAGTTGTAGGACATTACCATCAAACCAGAAAGTTATCTTACACCATTTTCCAGTAAATTCTTACCACCTCGCCTCAAGAGCTTCTGATTTTTTCCCACCATAGATTAAATGCTTGTTCTGGAACTTTATATAACTGGAATCACACATACAGTATGGACATTTGTGTAAAGGATTTTTCTATTAGCATAATGTTTTTGAGATTCTCCTATTACTTTTTTATTATAGCTGAAGAGTATTCCATTTTAGAAATATGCCATGGTTTATCCATTCTCCTGCTGATGAATACCTAGGCTGTTTCCAATTCAGGACTACTAGGATAAATATACTATGACCAATCTTGCAAAAATCTTTTGGTGAACATTCATGTCTTTTGAGTAACTGCATAGGATTACAATTGATGAGTAGGTGTATACTTATGTTTATAAGAAAATGTCAGATCTTTATCCAAACTGGTTGCTACATTTCAATTTCCCACCAAAAATGTATGAAAATTCCAGTTCCTCCACATTCTCAACAACAATTAGTATTATTCATCTTTGTATTTTTAGCAATTCTGTTGACTATGTAGTAGTATTTCATTGAGGTTTAAATTTGAATGTATCTAATGACTCATTGTGTTGAACATTTTTACAGGCTTATGGGCCATTTTTATGTCTTCTTTTGGGAATGTCTGTTTGAGCTTTGCCCCAAATTTATGGGGTTGTTTGTATTTTTGTTACTAAGTTATAAACGTTTTATAGCCTGGATCCCAATACTTTGTCAGATATGTTTTGTGAATATTCTCTCCAATTCTATGGCTTGCCTATTAATTTACTTAATGGTGTCTTTGATAAGGATTTTTAAAAAATGAAACCTAACTCTTACTGCTTTCCTTTACTTTGATTATGTTCTCAATTATATGTCTCTTTTCTATTTCATTGATGTTTGCTTTTATTATCATTGTTGTAATAATTTTCTTATTTTTGGTTTACTTGTAACTCTCATTTTTGGCCTCCTAAGTTTCAGTATTTGCATAATATTTTGTCTTTTCTTTTGTTTTTTTCCCAGATGAGAGTATATAAAGCCATGCATGTCTCTCTATCCAGCTAGCTGCATCTCACAAATGTTGAAATCTATGTGCACTATTATTCAGTTAGAAATATTTTCTACTTCTCTTTGTGATTTTTTTCTATGGCTTGTTTATATTGTTTAACTTACAAACATTCTGCTTTCCTAAATATCTTATTATTATGTATTTCTAGTTTAATTCCATCTTGGTAAGAGACTCCGTGATTTCAGTTATTCTAATTTAATGAGGCATGTTTTATGGTTCAGTATATGGTCTATTGTGATGAACTTATCCACAATTAAAAAAGAATGTGGGGGACTTCTGGGGAAGATGGCAGAAGAGTAAGACACAGAAATCACCTTCCTCCCCACAGATACACCAGAAATATAGCTACACGTGGAACAACTCCTAAAGAACACCTACTGAACGCTAGCAGAAGACCTCAGACCTCCCAAACGCAAGAAACTCCCCACATACCTGGGAAGGGCAAAGCAGAGAGATTCCCGCACAGAGGATCGGTGTCGACCGGCACTCACCAGCCCAAGAGGCTTGTCTGCTCACCCGCCAGGGCAGGCGGCACTGGAAGCTGAGGCTCGGGCTTCGGTCAGAGCGCAGGGAGAGGACTGGGGCTGGCGGCGAGAACTCAGTATGAAGGGGGCTAATGCGGCACAGCTAGCCGGGAGGGAGTCCGGGAAAACTCTGGAGCTGCCGAAGAGGCAAGAGACTATTTCTTCCTTCTTGGATTCCTGGCGCGCGAGGAGAGGGGATTAAGAACGCTGCTTAAAGGAGCCCCACAGATGGGCGTGAGCCACGGCTGAAAGCGCGGAGCCCAGAGACGGGTGTGGGATGCTGGGGCTGCTGCTGCTGCCACCGCCAAGAGACCTGTGTGCGAGCACAAGTCACAGTCTAAGCCGCTCTTCCGGGAGCCTGTGCAGCCCGTCACTGCCGGGGTCCCGGGATCCAGAGACGGCTTCCCTGGGAGAACGCACAGCACTCCTAGGGCTGGTGCAACATCACACCAGCCTCTGCCGCTCCAGGTTCTCCCTGCACTCCGTGCCCCTCCCTCACCCTCGGCCTGAGTGAGCCAGAGTCCCCGAAGCGGCTGCTCCTTTAACCCTGTCCTGTCCGAGCGAAGAACAGATGCCCTCTGGTGACATACAAGCAGAGGCGGGGCCAAATCCAAAACTGAGACCCAGAAGCTGTGGGAACAAAGAAGAGAAAGGGAAATCTCTCCCAGCAGCCTCAGAAGCAGCGGATTAAAGCTCCACAATCAACTTGATGTACCCTGCATCTGTGGAATGCATGAATAGACAACAAATCATCCAAAATTGAGGAGCCAGGAGTCAGTGCTGTGCCTCTGAGGTGGGAGAGCCAACTTCAGGACACTGGTCTACAAGAGACCTCCCAACTCCACATAATATCAAATGGCGAAAATCTTCCAGAGATCTCCATCTCAACACCACCACCCAGCTTCACTCAACGACCAGCAAGCTACAGTGCTGGACACCCTATGCCAAACAACTAGCAAGATAGGAATACAATGCCACCCATTAGCAGAGAGGCTGCCTAATATCATAAAAAGTCCACAGACACCCCAAAACACACCACCAGACGTGGACCTGCCCACCAGAAAGACAAGATCCAGCCTCATCCACCAGAACACAGGCACTAGTCCCCTCCACCAGGAAGCCTACACAACCCACTAAACCAACCTTAGCCACTGGGGACAGACACCAAAAACAACGGGAACTACGAACCTGCAGCCTGCAAAGAGGAGACCCCAAACACAGTAACATAAGCAAAATGAGAAGACAGAAAAACACACAGCAGGAGAAGGAGCAAGATAAAAACCCACCAGACCTAACAAATGAAGAGGAAATAGGTAGTCTACCTGGAAAAGAATTCAGAATAATGATAGTAAAGATGATCCAAGATTCTATTTCCAAGATCCAAAATCTTGAAAATAGAATAGACAAAATGCAAGAAACAGTTAACAAGGACCTAGAAGAACTAAAGATGAATCAAGCATTGATTAAAAACACAATAAATGATATGAAAAATACTCTAGATGGGATCAATAGCAGAATAACTGAGGCAGAAGAACGGATAAGTGAGGTGGAAGATAAAATAGTGGAAATAACTGCTGCAGAGCAAAATAAAGAAAAAAGAATGAAAAGAACAGAGGACAGTCTCAGAGACCTCTGGGACAACATTAAATGCACCAACATTCGAATTATAGGGGTTCCAGAAGAAGAAGAGAAAAAGAAAGGGACTAAGAAAATATTTGAAGAGATTATAGTTGAAAACTTCCCTAATATGGGAAAGGAAATAGTTAATCAAGTCCAGGAGGCACAGAGAGTCCCATACAGAATAAATCCAAGGAGAAATACGGCAAGACACATATTAATCAAACTGTCAAAAATTAAACACAAAGAAATCATATTAAAAGCAGCAAGGCAAAAACAACAAATAACACACAAGGGAATCCCCATCAGGATAACAGCTGATCTCTCAGCAGACACTCTACAAGCCAGAAGGGAGTGGCAGGACATAATTAAAGTGATGAAGGAGGAAAACCTGCAACCAAGACTACTCTACCCAACAGGGATCTCATTCAGATTTGATGGAGAAATTAAAACGTTTACAGACAAGCAAAAGCTGAGAGAGTTCAGCACCACCAAACCAACTTTACAACAAATGCTAAAGGAACTTCTCTAGGCAAGAAACACAACGAAGGAAAAGATCTACAATAATGAACCCCAAACAATTAAGAAAATGGGAATAGGTACATACATATTGATAATTACCTTAAATGTAAATGGACTAAATGCTCCCACCAAAAGACACAGATTGGCTGAATGGATACAAAAACAAGACCCATATATATGCTGTCTACAAGAGACCCACTTCAGACCTAGAGACACATACAGGTTGAAAGTAAGGGGATGGAAAAAGATATTCCATGCAAATGGAAATCAAAAGAAAGCTGGAGTAGCAATTCTCATATCAGACAAAATAGACTTTAAAATAAAGACTATTAGAAGAGACAAAGAAAGACACTACATAATGATCAAGGGATCGATCCAAGAAGAAGATATAACAATTGTAAATATTTATGCACCAAACATAGGAGCACCTCAATACATAAGGCAAATACTAACAGCCATAAAAGGGGAAATCGACAGTAACACAATCATAGTAGGGGACTTTAACACCCCATTTTCACCAATGGACGGATCAGCCAAAATGAAAATAAATAAGGAAACACAAGCTTTAGATGATACATTAAACTAGATGGACTTAATTGATATTTATAGGACATTCCATCCAAAAACAACAGAATACACATTTTTCTCAAGTGCTCATGGAACATTCTTCAGGATAGATCATATCTTGGGTCACAAATCAAGCCTTGGTAAATTTAAGAAAATTGAAATTGTATCAAGTATCTTTTCTGACCACAGTGCTATGAGACTAGATATCAATTACAGGAAAAGAGCTGTAAAACATACAAACACATGGAGGCTAAACAATACACTACTTAATAACGAAGTGATCACTGAAGAAATCAAAAAGGAAATTAAAAAATACCTAGAAACAAATGACAATGGAGACACGATGACCCAAAACCTATGGGATGCAGGAAAAGCAGTTCTAAGAGGGAAGTTTATAGCAATACAATCCTACCTTAAGAAACAGGAAACATCTCGAATAAACAACCTAACCATACACCTAAAGCAATTAGAGAAAGAAGAACAGAAACATCCCAAAGTTAGCAGAAGGAAAGAAATCATAAAAATCAGATCGGAAATAAATGAAAAATAAATGAAGGAAAACATAGCAAAGATCAATAAAACTAAAAGCTGGTTCTTTGAGAAGACAAACAAAATTGATAAACCATTAGCCAGACTCATCAAGAAAAAAAGGGAGAAGACTCAAATCAATAGAATTAGAAATGAAAAAGGAGAAGTAACAACTGACACTGCAGAAATACAAAAGATCATGAGAGATTATTACAAGCAACTCTATGCTAATAAAATGGACAACCTGGAAGAAATGGACAAATTCTTAGAAATGCACAACCTGCCAAGACTGAATCAGGAAGAAATAGAAAATATGAACAGACCAATCACAAGCACTGAAATTGAAACTGTGATAAAAAATCTTCCAACAAACAAAAGCCCAGGACCAGATGGCTTCACAGGCGAATTCTATCAAGCATTTAGAGAAGAGCTAACACCTATCCTTCTCAAACTCTTCCAAAATATAGCAAAGGGAGGAACACTCCCAAACTCATTCTACGAGTCCACCATCACCTTGATACCAAAACCAGACAAGGATGTCACAAAGAAAGAAAACTACAGGCCAATATCACTGATGAACATAGATGCAAAAATCCTCAACAAAATACTAGCAAACAGAATCCAACAGCACATTAAAAGGATCATACACCATGATCAAGTGGGGTTTACTCCAGGAATGCAAGGATTCTTCAATATACACAAATCAATCAATGTGATACACCATATTAACAAATTGAAGGAGAAAATCCATATGATCATCTCAATAGATGCAGAGAAAGCTTTTGACAAAATTCAACACCCATCTATGATAAAAACCCTGCAGAAAGTAGGCATACAGGGAACTTTCCTCAACATAATAAAGGCTATATATGACAAACCCACAGCCAGCATCGTCCTCAATGGTGAAAATCTGAAACCATTTCCACTAAGATCAGGAACAAGACAAGGTTGCCCACTCTCACCTCTCTTATTCAACGTAGCTTTGGAAATTTTAGCCACAGCAATCAGAGAAGAAAAGGAAATAAAAGGAATCCAAATTGGAAAAGAAGAAGTAAAGCTGTCACTGTTTGCAGATGACATGATACTATACATACAGAATCCTAAAGATGCTACCAGAAAACTACTAGAGCTAATCAATGAATTTGGTAAAGTTGCAGGATACAAAATTAATGCACAGGAATCTCTGGCATTCCTATATACTAATGATGAAAAATCTGAAAGTGAAATCAAGGAAACACTCCCATTTACCATTGCAACAAAAAGAATAAAATACCTAGGAATAAACCTACCTAAGGAGACAAAAGACCTGTATGCAGAAAATTATAAGACACTGATGAAAGAAATTAAAGATGATACAAATAGATGGAGAGATGTACCATGTTCTTGGATTGGAAGAATCAACATTGTGAAAATGACTCTACTACCCAAAGCAATCTACAGATTCAATGCAATCCCTATCAAACTACCACTGGCATTTTTCACAGAACTAGAACAAAAAATTTCACAATTTGTATGGAAACACAAAAGACCCCGAATAGCCAAAGCAATCTTGAGAACGAAAAATGGAGCTGGAGGAATCAGGCTCCCTGACTTCAGACTATACTACAAAGCTACAGTAATCAAGACAGTGTGGTACTGGCACAAAAACAGACAGATAGATCAATGGAACAGGATAGAAAGCCCAGAGATAAACCCACGCACATATGGTCATCTTATCTTTGATAAAGGAGGCAGGAATGTACAGTGGAGAAAGGACAGTCTCTTCAATAAGTGGTGCTGAGGAAACTGGACAGGGACATATAAAAGTATGAGATTAGATCACTCCCTAACACCATACACAAAAATAAGCTCAAAATGGATTAAAGACCTAAATGTAAGGCCAGACACTATAAAACTCTTAGAGGAAAACATAGGCAGAACACTCTATGACATAAATCACAGCAAGATCCTTTTTGCCCCACCTCCTAGAGTAATGGAAATAAAGACAAAAATATACGCATGGGACCTAATGAAACTTAAAAGCTTTTGCACAGCCAAGGAAACCATAAACAAGACCAAAAGACAACCCTCAGAATGGGAGAAAGTATTTGCAAATGAAGCAACTGACAAAGGATTAATCTCCAAAATTTATAAGCAGCTCATGCAGCTCAATAACAAAAAACAAACAACCCAATCCAAAAATGGACAGAAGACCTAAATAGACATTTCTCCACAGAAGATATACAGACTGCCAACAAACACATGAAAGGATGCTCAACATCTTTACTCATTAGAGAAATGCAAATCAAAACTACAATGAGATATCATCTCACACCAGTCAGAATGGCCATCATCAAAAAATCTAGAAACAATAAATGCTGGAGAGGGTGTGGAAAAAAGGGAACACTCTTGCACTGCTGGTGGGAATGTGAATTGGTACAGCCACTATGGAGAGCAGTATGAGGGTTCCTTAAAAAACTACAAATAGAACTACCATATGACCCAGCAATCCCACTACTGGACATATACCATGAGAAAACCATAATTCAAAAAGAGTCATGTACCAAAATGTTCATAGCAGCCCTATTTACAATAGCCTGGAGATGGAAACAACCTAAGTGTCCATCATCGGATGAATGGATAAAGAAGATGTTGCACATATATACAATGAAATATTATTCAGCCATAAAAAGAAACGAAATTGAGCTATTTGTAATGAGGTGGATGGACCTAGAGTCTGTCATACAGAATGAAGTAAGTCAGAAAGAGAAAGACAAATACTGTATGCTGACACATATATATGGAATTTAAGAAAAAAATGTCATGAAGAACCTAGGTGTAAGACAGGAATAAAGACACAGATCTACTAGAGAATGGACTTGAGGATATGGGGTGGGGGAAGGGTAAGCTGTAAAAAAAAAAAGAATGTGTATTCTGCAGTTGTTGGTGAATGGTTTGTAAATACCAATGGTAAGGCAGTTGACAGCATTGTTTAGATTACCTATTTTTTCTTCTGATATTGTGCATTTGTTCTTTCAACTGCGAAAATAAGGGAGTTAAAATCACTTATAAAATTGTCTATTTTGCTATAGAATTCTGTCAATTTTTTAAAATATTGTTTTGGAGTACTATTACTAGATTCACACATTTTGATGATTATTATATGCTTCTGAAGAATTTAACATTTTTATCATACAAAGTGTCCCTCTTTATCTCTGGACGTACTCTTTTTCTTTTAGTCAATTTTATCTGATATTAATATGACCACTTCAGCCTTCTTAGGCTGTTTGCAGGCTACATCTTTTGCCATCCATTTACTTTTGAACTATCTGTGTTGAAAGTGTATTTTTATGGGCAGCATATAGTTATGACAATTCCTGCCTTTTAACTGTAGTGCTTTGATCATTGCAGTTAATGTAATTTTTGATATGGTTGCATATAGGTCTACCATATTATTGTTTTCTGGTTCTCCCTCTATTTCTTGATACAGTTTTTTATTGATTTTTTTCTTTTCAAAACATTTGAATATATTTAGAATTCTACGTTAAAGCTTGTATTTGCTCTTCAATTATACTCCTTTGCATTAGTTTTTGATATTTAATCCTTGGTTTTTCAGAGTCTAGTTAGACTTAATATACACCACTTCATGTTAAATGTAGAAAACTTGCAACAGTATATGGCCATGCATGCATCCCCATATTCTTTGTGCAAATTTGTCAAATGTATTAAAATACATACAATATAATTTCCACATAACAGTATTATAATTTTTGCTTTTAAAGAGCTGCGTGCTTTAAACAGATTAAAGGGAAAATGTAGTCTTCTTTATTTATCCATAATTTTACCATTTTCGCTGGTATTCACTTTTTCTTGACTATCCAAGTATCAATTTGGTATCATTTCCTTTCAGCCCATAAAATTTCCTTTGACATATTTTGTAGTGTTTATCTACTGGAGAAAATTTCACTTAGTTTTATTTTATCTAAAAATGTTTTTATTTCAATTTCATTAATAAAATATATGTTTGCTTAATATAGAATTTTGAGTTGATGGATATGTTCTTTCAGCAATTAAAGATGTGTTCTACATTATATCAGTATTATAGTTTCTATGCAATCTTAAAGTTCATCTGAAAAGCTGTTCCTCTGTATGTAATATGTCACTTTTCTCTAGTTTCTTTCAAGATATTTTCTTTATAATTGGTTTTTAGCAATTTGACTTGATGTGACTAGACAGTTTTATTTACCTTTATCTTGCTTGATGTTTACTGAACTCTATAAATCTGTAGATTTATTACTTTCACCAAATATAGGAACATTTTGACTTCTATATTTTAAAATAATGTTTGCACCATTCTGTCTCTTCTCTCCTTCTGGAACTCAAATTATACACATACGTTAGATGTTGATATTATCCCACTGGTCTGTGAGGCTCTGTCAACATTTCTTTTCAATCTTTTTTCTCTGTCATCTTCAGATTTGATCACTTCTATTAACTCAATTCCTGGCTCACTTTATCTTTCCTCTTTTGATTCCATTCTGCTAATAAGCCCATCCTATGAGGTTGCTATGACTGGAATTTCCAGTTATTTCTTTTTATAATTTTGCCTCTCTACTGATTTTTTCTCTTATTATTCATTGTAATTGTTTTTTTCTTTTAGCTCATTGAGCATAGTTTGATAGCTGCTATAAAACATTTGAATGCTCATTTCAGTATCTGATTATTTTGGAGTTGTGTCTGTTAATTTTCTTTTCCCTTGAAAATGGCTCACATTTTCCTGATTCTTTGTATGTCAAATAATTTTAGATCATATCTAGGCATGGAGTTAGTTCTGTTAAGAGCCTCAAGGGTGTTGATGTTTGTTTTGTTTGTTCTAGCAAGAAATTTGCTTTGTTGAATTCAAATGTAAATTATGGGCCATTAGTTAACTAGCAGTTTAAATCTGAGTTCCGTTCTTTTATCCTGAGCTGGGCTGCTTTGAGTCTTTGCGTATGCATGATTAAGAGTTCACGCACAAATTTTACTAGTTTATAAACCGATTTTGAGATGCCCTCTTTCTGGCTTGCTTTGTAGTGATGTCCCTACCTCACTTACCAGCAGCTATTGTTGCCCCAAACTCTATGTTCTGGTTTTTTCAGATCAAAAATATTGAAGCTTATTTAGAAAAGCTTTTCACTCCACATATCACTGATTGTAGCCTGCCTCCATGCTAACGGTAAAGCTATAAAATGGGAAATGTATCCCATGCTGTTCCGTTCTTTCAAATGTTGACTCTGGAATTTTCCTACTCCTTCTAGTGGCTTTGGGTAGCTTTTTTTCCATACTTTCTCCAGAGTTTGTGGTTGCTCTCTGTGGTAGGATCAGTCTGATAAGAACTTAACTTAGCCATATTAAAAACAAACTCCTTGTAGCAACTGATATTTTAATCTCTGTCTTCTTGATTATTGATATCTCTCCATTTTTGAGTAGCACAAAATTGGAACCAGATATTAAGATGTGGCAATAATTGTGGTAAGTAAGACAGAAGGGGTTGAACTGGAACAATGTCAAAAGGAACACAAAGAAGGGATAGATTTGCAATACAATAAAAAAAGAAAATCAATTGGATGCCAGGTAATATATTAAATTAGTAACAATTTAGTTCTTAAACTGAGTGTTAACTTCATGGATATTCATCTTATTATTATTCTTTAAAAAGAGGATACATATTTTAAGAAAAAGAAGAATACTGAAAATTAAATACATTGGATACAGCATCGAATTCCAAATTGTCTCATATTACATTATATCCTGTATATTCCAAATCCCTTAATGTTACCATAACTTATTTTGTAAATAGCATCTTAAATTCCATTAAAAATGTCCTCAAACTTTAAAAAAAAAAAATCCTGAAAGTACAAAGAGAAAGAAAAAGTTTCAAAAAGTTCTATTATGTAGCATGTCTAATTTCTCATAGAGGAGGAAATAATAACAGATACTTAATTTCTGGATACAAATATATTAGTGAGGAACAGAACAAAGAGACCTAACTAAGGGAGCCTTCTCAGACACAGTGAAACAGCTTGTGCCACAAAAATTTTCCTGTTTTTCCTCTAGGGAACTCAGATGCTGACCATATATGTTTTTCCAGACTAAAAATAAATATTAGGCTTATGCTTCAACTGAATATTAGTCCAGCCTGTCCTGATGGAAATCCAACTGCAGATCTAAGAGTTAGTGAGCATTCGGGAAGTGTTTCACCCATTTCCTCTGCTTCCTTGTGAATTCATTTTTAGTAGGGAGTGTATTTGTCATATTTAAGGAATTATAAATAAGAATGAAAAGTAAAAACCAAATGAACCAGATGGAAACACATCAAATTCAGAAAGAGGTGTTGGTGGATGGGTAGCGGATGCAGAAAAAACTTCCATCAGTAATGTTTCTTTTTTAAGCTGGATGGTGTGTTGAAGGGTATGCACTGTATCATTGTATATCTCTTGCACATCAAAAGTATTTTATAAAAGATTTAAACCTTCATATTATTTAAACAAGAAACTCAAAACTCTGTCAAGAAATGATTCACTCTGTCAAGATTTATTATGCACCTGCTGTGGTCAAGTCTCTGCAATAGGCATTTCTTTTCTGTGGGAAATGAAGAGATACAAGATCAGAACTTGAACACTAAAGAGGGATAGACTTAAGTACTTAAATAACTCTGACACGTGTCCTGTGTCTTATGTGCCTGGAAAGCAATGTAAACACAGAGCCATAGATATTCAACAGGATGTGGTTTTTCTGGTGAGAAAGGGCTGCATGGAGCAGTTGTCAATTCACTTGGGATTTGGCGATGAGAACATTTTGCATGGAAATTATTGAGTGTGGGAATGATTCCAAATAAGTTCAAGATAGCATTTGATTTTACTAGGGAGTGTATTTGTCAGAATATTTGTAAGGGCATACTGAGCAAGACTGTTGCTTGGAATACCTCTGGAAAACATCATTTTTATATTGTAAAAGGTAAGATATATGGCATGAGATAAGCTGGGCCCTCCTCCTAACTATGTCACTTATTAGAGGTGTGACATTGGGCAAGTTACTTAATCTTTGCAAAGCACACTTGATAATTAGGAATAATGGAAACATCACCCTCAATCCTCTTTAAAAAAAAATGATGTATGAACTCTGACATTGTAAGTTGAAATAAATGTTAATTTTATCTGTAAACAGTAGAAAAGTGGACTGGAAAAGTAGATTTGGACATTTGGTGAATTGGCCATGTGGAGATAGATTTTACAGATTTTTATGATTGATTGAAAGTGGAAGGGAAAAATTGCAGAAAAATGAATGGTATTAAACCAGATTAATTCAGAGGTTAATAAACTGTGGCAAGAATGATATGGAGGAAAGGAAAGGACTGGTTTGAAGGTCATGTCGAGTTGGAGATATCAACAGGATACACAGCAGAGTTGTGCAGGGATCCTTGGGATGTGTAAGGAAAAGATCAGGACTAGAGAAAGTATCTCTCTCCTTTCATCAACCCCCTTTTCTCCATAGAACTTCAGTGACTGAGAGATATAAGCCTAAAACCAAAATGGCCATGATTGTTGAAACTACAGAATTGGTGTCAAGGGTAGAGTGAAAAGAGATTTAAGAAGAGAATACCAAAGTCACAACATGAGGAATGTTCCAGAAGGAGGGATGAAAACTAAGAAAGAAAAAAGTGAAAGAGTAAAGAATAAAATTGGAACAGTGCTGGGGCATGGAAGACAAAAGTGGGGAGGGAGGAATGTGAGGGGACAAAGTAGGTGTTAGAAATTGTGCAAAACATGACAGATTAATGCTAAAGATGAAGGAGTTAGGAAAAGGGATTAATTTGGGTGATTTCCATGGATTGACTTCAGTTTGGTAATATCAGTAGAATAATTCAGATTGCAAGATCCTACAATGAAAACAAGCATCTGAGGAAGGATGTTTCAATCATTATTTCAAGAAGTTTCATGGTAAGGTGAAGGTCAGGGTAGCAGTGTTAATGGAAGAGGAAAGAAGCACATTAGGAAAATATCAAATAATCCAGAGTTTATTGTATTCTCTTATCCTAGCAGCATGGAGCACAGCACAGAAAATGCTTGTACAAGGAGAAATATGGTGGATTTGATGCTCAAAGGATGGTGTCAGTGAGCCTGTTAGTAAATTTATCAGTCATCTCTTCTCAGACCCATGAATCTCTAGACCTGAATGTTTTTCACAAGGACACTTTTTTGACCATCTTGAACAAATTCAAAACAAGCCTCATTGATGCAGTCTCCTGGTGACACACTATTGTTTTTCCATCTCATGTCTTATCAGGCTGTGTCAGCATTTATCCCAAGGTGCAAGAAGCCTTGTCAGCCACTTTTGCTGTGAGGAGGGAAACCATCATCTCAGCAGAACTGATCTATGGAAAAGAGAAGGTTAATGAAGAAACAGACATATTTGAAAGATGTTGGATCCAGTTACTTTTGCTTTTGGTGCCCAGATGAAAGATTTTAAAGTTGATGTCAACATGATTAAGATTTCCCTGGTAGTGAATTTAGCAAAAAAAGTCAACAAATCTTGGCTTAAAGGAAATGTGAGCACTAGTGTCCGACTGGCATATCCAGCTCAGATTTTTGAGCTTATCAGGGGTTATCCAGGTGGGGCTTATATGCAATCATATGTGTTATTGTAGGAGAGAGGCAGGGTGAGATTTAACCACATGCAGAGGAGATTGTAATGTGAAGAAGGAGCAGAGAGAGATTTGAAGATGCTGACCTTGAAGTGATACAGCCACAAGCCAAGTAGTGCTGTCAGCCACCAGAAGCTGGAAGAACCAGGAAACAGATTCTCCTCTATAGCTGCTGGAAGGGAGCATACCCCTTCTGAGACCTGGGTTTTGGACATCTGACCTCCAGAAGTTAGAAGGAAGTTTTGTTGTTTTAAGTCACCAAGTTTGTGATCAGCCCTGGGAAATATACACTGAGTAACTTGTTGGGAGTCCCACATAACTAACAGAGCCAGAGCTGGGTCCCAGGCCTTTCTGATTCCAAAGTGTAGTCCCTGCTTGAGTACAGTTTAGTATTTCCAAAGTTAATGGAGAAGGATAGTATGAAGGGACCACTGAAGGACAAAAGGTAACTGGTTCATCCTTCATTCATTCAACCACTATTGGGCATCCATTACCCCACTTCTTTTCTTTAGAAAATCATGTGTTAAATGCACCACTTTCCTTCCTCACCTTCACCCCATTTCTTTCTACTTTGGAGTGATCTTCAAGAAAATGTAAGGAAAGTTTCACATATAAACTTAACTCTCTGCCCACTTTCTCACCTAGTGCAGTTGTAAAAAAAAAAAAAAAGGTGATGAATTTCAACTTATACCTACCTTTTCAGACATCTGGCAGATGCAGTTTTAGTAGAAAATGGATTCAGCTGGAGCAGGGTCACCTTTAACATTTTTGCTGAGCATACATCACAAAAAGACCTCTGATCAAAGTAGGCTAATCCCTAAAATTTAAAGCAAGTTTTAAGTAATTGCTTATCTTTCAGAGCTAACCATTTCCCAAATTATGTTTGTGGCAATCAGTCAAACAGTCTTAGATCACAGTCATTAGAAATCTGTCTCAAACATATTAAAAGGTGATAGGCCCAGGGAGGGAAAAAGGTTTGAAAAACTCTGAAATTAGAATAAATCATCTATCAGTAACATTACCACACAGGGTGGCATGCATTGCAAACTGAAGCACATTCATCACATTTATTAGGTTGGAATATATGGTTGTTTGAATAAGGTCTGACACCCTTCCACCAGCTTTTCTTTTATTCTGTCAATTGTTCATTCATTCAACAAACAGCTGTTACAAACTTGCCACCAAACTGAGGACAGGAGTTTTATCAGGATAGAGGATCAGGGAGAGTTACACAAGGGGCTTCAATTCTAGTGTTAATGTAAGCATGGAATATTATTATTATTATGTTAACCATCAATAGATATAAATCATTCCACAATAAAGTAGTAACAGACAATGAGAGGTGCTGTCGTTGAAGCAGGTGGCAGGGAATGGAACCTGCCATGGGGTCTCCATTCACACACTGTAGTCCCTGGAGGAGGAGATTTTACAGTCACATGACTAGACCATATTTATATTTTCTTTTTTTTTTTACCATTTTCTTTTTCTTCTATTGGGGTATAGTTGTTTTACAATGTTGTGTTAGTTTCTACTATACAGCAAAGTGGAATTCCCTGTGCTATACAGCAGGTTCTTATTAGTTATCTATTTTATATGTATTAGTATATATATATCAATCCCAATCTCCCAATATTTTCATTCTGCTTTAGCACCCTTTGTCCTCACTGTCTTGACATTTTTTTTTCCTAAAGGCATAATCTGTAAGAATCTTGGTCACCTTTTCACAATCTCTCTGTCATCCTTCAATCCTCAGATGGCACGTCACATGACTAGCCACGCTCACAGGTACAGAGGCTGTCAGCTACCTGGGTAATAAACATATATCCCACTGGATTTTGGGTGGACACCTAACCTAAATTAGGCCAATTAATGGCTATTTGGAATTAGGCCTGAGATCTAGTCCAGTCAGTCCAGTATGGACTCTTCAAAGGGAGTAAATGAGCCTCACAAACTACTGGGTGACCATGTACTGCCTGCCATATACAGAGGGGGCAGCACAAGTCTGTCTGCTCAGTCCAGGAGGCAGAGATAAGACACAGAGGTGTAGCAATGACAGTTTTACAGACAGTTCCTGGTCCTAGTTCCCATGCCACTGGTTGACATTCCTGAGTTCCGAGAGATAACCTTGCTTCCTTTTAATGAGTTCCCATCTCATCGTCAGCCAACTAGCTGGTTTCTGTTACTTGCACATCTTGACTAAGATTCCCGGGATACACTTTCCCAAATGCTAAAATATGTAATGTTTATAGCACAGCACTCTTCCTTCTGTGAACCTCTCGTCACACAATTTCACATTCCTTCTGTGAGAAATACTGTTTATTTTCCAATAGTGACTCATATATATATTTTGAAGAACTTGCCTTTGAAATACGAGGACTACCTGTTCTGCTTTTACTATTATTTCTGCTTCCCTTTTAAACAAGTACATAAACATTTTTTTACTTCATAAAATGTCATAAGAGACAGAACTAATAGTGTTTATACCTAATCTGGCAGCACAATTTGGATTGAATCAGTCTCTCTCTGACTCAAAAGGTATTTTCTAAAAGCCATGAAAAACAGTAGTTAAAACGTTTTAAAAAGGGAAACGAAGCAAACTCAAATTCATTATGATTCTAGAAGGATCACTCCAACTTTTCCTCTAGTTTCGTGACTATAAAGCTTTCAAAATGAAAGATGTTCAGCCTGGAGATTTTTTTAACTGCTAATTTCTTCACAGATTGACCAAGAGTTCCCAGCAGGATGGAGCTCCTGGGTGAGTAATTTCCAGTTAGGTAATTTAGCTAAGGGACTGCATTCTTTGCATGCTTCCCAGGTCCTCTGGTTCTCCATCTGCAAAGGCTCTTGTTTTCAACTCCTTGAAGTCTTTCATTCCAGCAACATTCCTGCCTTGTAGCCAGGAGGCTGGTGGAATTGTGTCACTTCTCCTGGTGTGATCTGCCAAGGTTCCACATGGCCACAAGCTGAGCACAGAGACGTGAACTCATTAGAAATGTTTATTATGTTTTATGATTTCAATTCATTTCCTGCTCCTGTAAAGTTACCAAGCTATTTGCTGGAATATGAAAGTATACAGGAGTCTTCCAGTGATGAAGTAATTAATATTTCTGGTAAAATATTCTCAAAGTTTTCCAGTTACTCACTCATCAAAAAGGAACATTCACATTGGACGCAGAGAACTCTCAGCTCTGGCTGACAGTATTTGAGCAAAATGCAGGGTCTCTGAAAGAGATTTCAAAGGACTCAGGTGTAAAAGACCCCTTGAATAAAATTCCTTTTATGAAAACTAAAAATCAAAACAAAACCAAAAGCTATTGATTTCTTTTACTTAGTGAGATATACAGATATATGGATATCTATGTGCATATATATATATATATATATATATATATATATATATATATCACCCCATTACTGCAGCTCTAGCACTGTACAAGCAGTGATACAACTTAAAGATCATTCCAGATCTTCCTTTTAACCCCCTTCCTTTTATTATAAAATATGTTAGTTTTTTATAGATATGTATAGAGAAGCAAAGAAAATAATTTATAATTTCACTTCACAAGCACCTTTATTACTAGTAACAGTCAAAGGAAAATATGTATGGGGTTAGAAAAATGCAAACATTTAACAGAAAAGTGCAAAATAAAAATTAGAACCCCCCATCCATTTCCATTCTTGCATCCCAAAAGTAACACTAGAAGTAATTTTTTATCATTAAAGAAAAAACAGTTAACACATGTGAATAGACTGACAAAAGAGAACATTTTTTAATAAAAGCAAACAACCCTTTAAAAAATTTAATATATCTGTGACATCTTTCCATATTACGAATTATGAACTGTTTTCATTATTATTCCTTGAAAACATGTATTAATACCTGTTTAACCTAGTTACCACTAAGATTTCTCTCTCTTCTCCCACCCCTACCTTGAAGTCTCCTGTCAGTTCCCACTTTTTTTTTTTTTTTTTTGAGCATCTTCAACTTGGTTACAAATTCCAGGAGAAAGAGTTTAATATTTGCACATTGAATGTGATGTTAGCTGAAGGTTTTTGGTAGATACACTTCATTTGAATGAGGAAGTTTCCTTTTATTCCTAGTTTGCTGCTTTTTAATATGAGTCTATTGAGACTCATATGGTGTGTTCCTTTATCCTGTTAATGTAGTGACCTATATTTATCAATTTTTGAATACTAGCCTCATCTTGCAAAGATTCCTGACAGAAACCACATTGATCATGATATATTATCCCTTATAAAGAGTATTGGATTTGATTTATTACAATTTTGTTTAGGAGTTTTGCCTATGTTCATGAGAAATTTTAGCCTGCAATTTTTTTTGCAATGTTCTTGTCAGTTTTACTATCCAAGTCATGCAAACCTCAAAAATGAACTGGGCAGTTTTATATCCAATTCTGTTTTCTGGTAGAGTTTATATAACATTTGTGTTATTTCTTCTTTAAATGTTTGAAAAATTTACCAGTGAAGCTATTCATATCAGGAACTGTGTTTGTGAAAAAAAAAATTGTTAATTTTCCATTCAAAGTATTTAATAGTACAGGAATATTCATATTTATTATTTCTTCTCATTCAATTCCTTTGTTTTTCAAGAGATTTGTCCATTTCTTCTACATCATAAAATTTATTCATATACAGTTGTAGATAATCGTGGTAGATTGAATTATGGTCCCAATATTTCTTCTGCCTCTGTGCACTCACTCGTGTTCTGGGGTTTTTTTTGAATTTTATTTTATTTATTTTTATACAGCAGGTTCTTATTAGTTATCTATTTTATACATATTAGTGTATATATGTCAATCCCAATCTCCCAGTTCATCCCACCACCCCTCCACACCGCCACCTTCCCCCTGTGCACTCATTTGTCATAGCCTCCTGGCTGAGCACAGCCCAGTCAGCTGAAATCCAGCAGACCCCACAGACATATGAGAAACAAGAAAGTATTATAGTTTTAAGACACTGAGATTTGGGATGAATTATTTTACAGTAGTCAACCAATAAAATAAAGTCTTGTAATTAGTTTTGCAAATGTATGTGAAATGGATAATTTATCTTTTTCTTGATCAGTCTTGCTAGAGATTTAAGTTATTGATCCTAAAAAACATTTTATTTTATATTGTGTGCCTGCTTTCTATATCTTAGATCTTTTGCTCTTATTGCCTTCCTTCTACTTTCTATGGGTTTAATATGATGTTTTTCTTAATTGAAATATTGCTTCTATTCATCCTTCCAAAGTAGAACGCTTATTACATGCATGTCAGACTTTTTTGTTGGGTCCTAAGTGCCTCTTATACTATTTTTCCTTCATGCATAAATGTGTATTCTTTCTGAAGACATGTCTTCCAGTTCACTCACCCTTTACCCTGCTGTTTATGAAATTTCATTACAGCCATCTAATAAATTGTTAGTTTCAGTCTTATATTTATCAGTTCTCAAATTTCCATTTGACAATTTTGATGGATTCTGAGTCTCTAATGGAATTGCCCAAATTTTCTCTATCTTCTTGACATACCCCAAATTATTTTAAATATTCTGCCTAAAAATTCCAGTATATGAGTTATCTATGGATCTGTTTCTATTTACTTATATTCTCCTTTATTTCCATTTTGTTGCTCTGTATTTTGGTATATTTCATATTTTTGATTAGATGCTAGACATGTGAATAAAAATTATAGTGATTCCTTTAAAAATGCTTTGTTTTCTGAGAAAGGTAGGTAGAGCTCTAGTGAATCACCTTGGTCCTGTTGAAGTTTGTTTTGGGTTTTGGTAGGCACAGGCTATTTCAATATTGACCTTTTTTTCCTCGAGCATAGTCCTTCTGAGGTCTCAAGAGAAAACTTGAGTTGTTTACCAAACCCACTGTGGTGGGTAGAATAATACCCCCTCAAATATATCCATGCTCTAATTTCCAGAAACTGTGAATACATTAGGTTATATTGAAATGATAATTAAGTTTGCAGATGGAATTAAGTTTGCCAATCAGCTGACCTTGGTATGGAGAGAATATCCTGAACTATCTGTGTGAATCCAATAAAATGACAAGAATTCTCATTAGTGGAAGAGAGAGGTAGAAGAAAGAGATGGAAGCAGGAGGAAGACTTGAGCAGCCATGGATGGCTCTGAAGATGGAAGGGGGTCATGGGCCAAGGAATACAGGTAGCCTCTGGAAACTGGAAAAGACAAGAAGATGAATCCTCCCCTGGAACATCTGGGAAGAAATGCTGCCCTTCTGACTATTTGGTTTTAGCTCACTGAGACCCATTTTAGACCTTTGATTTCTGGAACTGTAAGATAATAAATTTGTCTTGTTTTAAGTTTGTGGTCAATTATTACAGTAGTAATAGGAAACTAATACCCATTGCTAAGGACTAAACTCTTTCCTCCCAAAATTATATGTTGAAGCCCTAACCCCACTGTGATGGTATTTGGAGATAATGCCTTTGGGAGGTAATTAGATTTAGGTGAAGTCATGAAGGTGGGGTCCTTATAAGTAGAGACACCAGAGAGCTTGCTTCCTCTCCCTCTGCCATGTGAGGACACAGTGAGAAGGCAGCTGTCTGCAGACCTGTAGGAGAAGCCTCACCATGAAGCTGATCATACTAGCACCCTGACCATAGACTTCCATCCTCCAGAACTGTGAGAAAACACATTCCTTGTTTAAGCCATCCAGTTGGTGGTATTTTGCTATGGCAGCCTGAGCAGACTAGGAAATGAATAAAGTTAGATGGACTCAATTTCTGATTCCTCAGCATCAGGAAGATGTTGAAATCTCTGCTCAGCACTCTAGCCTTCCAAATTCCATTCTGCAGGGGTTTTCTTGGAATCTTACCATGTACATATAGATAGATAGATAGATAGATAGATAGATAGATAGATATAGATATATACATCTTAGGAGTCTGCTTTTAGCTTATCAGCATCCCCCACCAGAGTGGTACATTTGTTACAATTGATGAACATACATTGGCACATGTTATCATCTGAAGTCCATATTTTTCAGTAATGTTTATTCTTTTTTTTTTTTTTTGCTGTACACGGGCCTCTCACTGTTGTGGCCTCTCCCGTTGTGGAGCACAGGCTCCGGACGCACAGGCTCAGCAGCCATGGCTCATGGGCCCAGCCACTCTGCAGCATGTGTGATCTTCCTGGACCGGAGCATGAACCCGTGTCCCCTGCATCGGCAGGCGGACTCTCAACCACTGCGCCACCAGGGAAGCCCAATAATGTTTACTCTTGATGTTGTACATTCTATGGGTTTAGACAAAATACGTAATAGCATGTATCCCCCATTATAGTATCATGCAGAGTTTGATAGAATTCACTGCCCTAAAAATCCTCTGTTCTCCACTTATCCATACCCTCTCCCACAATCTCTGGCAACCACTGATCTTTTACACTCTCCACAGTTCTGTCTTTTCTAGAATGTCATATAGTTGGGAATCATACATTATTTAACCTTCTCAAATTGGCTTGTTTCACTTAATAATATGAATTTAAGTTTCCTACATAAGTTTTCATGGCTTGAAATTAGTACTGTATAATATTCCCTTGTCTGGATGTACCCTCCTTGGGTTCAATAGAATGAATAGAATGTTTGCTATAATGGCTCACAGAACTCAGGGAAATAATTACATACCGATTTATTATATAATAGAGGATGTGATACATAAGGTGAGGTCTAGATGTATCCTGAACACAGGAGCTTCTGTCCCTATGAAGCTGGTGTTTGCCACCCTCCTAGCACTTGAATCTGTTCACAAAGCCAGAAGTTCTGCAATCCCTGTAGTTAAGAGATTTTTGTATAGGCTTCATCATGTAGGCATGATCAATTATTAACTCAATCTCCAGCCCTTTTTCCCTCCCTGGAGGGTGAGGGAGGGGTGCGGCTGAAAGTTCCAAGCTTCTAATCATGGCTTGGTCTTTCTTGGGACCGACCTCTATCCTGAAGTTATCCAGGAGCTTACCAAGAGATGTTCCCACCACGCAGAAAATTCCAAGGGATTTAAGAGACCAAATAGTAGAATAAAAGATGCTCCTAACACCTCTATCATTTAAGAAATTACAGAGGCTTTAGGAACTCTGGACAGGATCCAGGGACAAAGAGTAAAATATATATTTCTTTTATATTACAATATCACAATCACAGATTGGAGATGTGAAATTCTTGCTCTATTGGTTATAGAATTTGAGAATCTCGCCCCAGCATGACTCTTTTCTTATACTATTAGAACTTGCAAACATATCCTAGTGCACCTCCTGCCAGGTTTTATTTTGATTGAATGCATACATTTCCTAATGTACTTTGAAAGCATTCCGGATTGGTTGTAATTCCGTGAAACTCCATAGGATACTACAGTAAAGTTTCATTCTCAAATCACTTTCCTGTTTTTGAATGGGTTATTTCTTTTAAAGATTTATTTCAGTGGCCCTTTTGATTAAGATTTTAAAATAATCTTCCCCATTCTGTAAGACCCCAAGCTAACTTCCAAATAGCAATGAAATTGCTAGACTTAGAAGCTAACATCTTTCAAAAGCAGGAATGTACTTTCACCATTCTAGGTGTTCAGGAGAAGAAAAGTTTTTCTAGACAAGTGAGAGAGGTGGGGAGAATATTGGTTTTTAACTAAAAGCCATTTTGTTGTAGCGAAGAAAGGTGAAAAAGATAGTGAGGTATGGTGGCAAAAAAGAGCAAGATCCAAAATGTTAAAGAAAAGACCTACAATAGTCTTTTAACTAGGTTTTTTCTAACATATTCAAAAGTGAAATTCCATAAAAGGAAATAAATAAAATGTTACTTTTGTGAATATAAATATGAACCATAAAAGAACACAAAAAGGGAGAAATAGCATGTATATAAGGCACTTGAGATCCATAAAACACACGAAAGTTTTGATAAAAATGAATTTTTGTATATTGAAACATGACATTGATATATATGCCTGTCTATCCCTTACATCTAGTGAAAATTTAAAAATAAAAGCCCTAGTGATACATAACTTAATTGTAAATAATTTGAAAATTATTTTTGCTCTAACTTAATTGTAAATAATTTGAAAATTATTTTTGCTCTAGAATAAAATATATTTTAAAACAAGAAAAAACATACCCTCATTATATCCATTTTTAAACACTAGAGAAGACAATGTCTAATCTATGATATTCATATAATAGATCTTTTTCTGCCAGTGAATCTTTTTTGATTTAGTTTGAAGAGAGCATAAACGTCCTTGGCATAGACAAGAAAAATTCTTTGTGGTGTTCTGGAAACATAAGAGCAGCATCCTTAATCCCCACTAGGGTTTAATGCTGTAATTATAAAGGATGTCTTTTATTTTGAGAAACTCATTTTTCCTTAGTAAAACAACTGCATAACTATATTCACTTTGAATTAAGCTACTCTAAACCTCCATACATTTTCCCACACTCTCCATTACAACTGGAGAGAAATTCATTTCCACTCCATTACATATTCTTGTATCTCTGTGTTTTTAAATCTTAATTATTTCAAATAGTCATTTTTATGTGGTTTGCAGCTCAGATCGCTCTTTCTTCATTTCAGATTCTTGCTGAAATAAATTTGATATTTTTATTTTGTCCTTTCTAGTTTGCCACAAGTAGTGATAAAAGCATTTGATCTAGGTTCCATTACCTTCCTTTCTTGTGTTATTATGTGTTACAATTAGTATCCAATGGTTAATTTATTAAGTTATAACCAACGTTTGTGAGACATACTTTGTATCAAGCACTTTTCTTGGTGTTGGATATACATTTTTTTAGAGGCACGGAGAATGCAACCTATTTAGAAACATAGGAAAAATAATTTCATATGGTATTTAATACATTCATTTGATAAATTCATTTCCATTACCCTTTGGATGATATAAGATATAGAGGAACTAAAAATTCTAATATCAAAATATTTTTTCTTTGTCTATAAAAAACCTTTAAAATGGGAAAGGAGGGTTAAATTGTTTTAACCCCAAATAATTAGTATTTTAAGGCATAATCTCTCATTTCTGATCAAGCCAAATTTTTACTGTGACCCAGTATCTCTAATTCCATCTTGTGGATATGAAGTATTTTATAGTTTTTAATAACATGCCAGTAAATTTTATTTTTAAATTAACACAGATTCTTGCCTAACTCTTCTGAGTAGTATTTAAATTGAGAATTAAAATAATATTAAATTTAATTCTATATTAAATATTCAGCAAAACATCAAGAGTCTGAGTATACACCATGTAGCAACTGTGTCAAAAATAAGAACATAAAAATAAAGCATAATGTTGAGACAAGCTGCCCTAGAATCAGACATGGATTTTCCTTCACTGAGTATGGATTTTCCTTCACTACTTAGAAGCTTCTTGGTCTAGTCACTTCACATCTTGGTGACTCTATAAATTCACTTTTAAATGTTGAATACAACAATATGTATATCAGAGGATTGATATGAGGATTAAAAGAATTAATGTATATAAATCATGGTGCCTATGTGAATTGAGTGAAGCCTAAATAAATGTCAGTCATCATTATTAACATTATTGTTCTGAGCATTGACAGGTCATTACCGTTAACCATCACTTTCTCATTTCTAATTTTCATAGGCTTGTTTTTTTGAAATATAGTTGTTGGGTCAGCTTTTTATCCCCCTAAGGCTTTTAAAAAATTTCTAGATTTATCAACAAGTTATAAAGAGATACTATGCCGAAGGGCCAACACATTTCAGCTTCTCTAACACTCACAGGGCAACGGGTCTTGAAATTACATTGCTATAACAACATGAAAACCTTAATTTTTTCTACCCAGAGAGAGGTACATATGGAGAAGTAACTCATCTTAGGACATCCAGTAAAGGGATGTCCATCCAGCATTCTGCAAGGCAGTTCTCAAGACATGTTCTCCTAAGTATCTGCAGATGATCCTTCTCTTCCTTCCAAAACCCCCTCTCTTCTATAAACAGAGAAATTTAGCAAGTTACCAGTACCACAGATGACCTAGGTTTTTCACCATCTCATGGCTACCCACACAATTTTCAGGATCAGAGGAACCTCTTAGGCTTCAATTCCACCAACCAAGATAGGACTCAGGGAAGCCCCTGCTCACACAGGGTAAGTTGAGTGGAAATGTGTGCCTAGTCTTTGAAATGTGTTTCTCATAAAAATATCACACGCGAGGCTTTGTTTACTAAATTGCACTGTCAACATTACACTCCATGCACAATGCCAGGTTTATAGTTGTTTCAGACTAACCTGAGGACCCAGTCAGTACTTATCACATCATTTCGAAGGAGAAATGAGTTCCTCTGCCAGAGAAGCACCTAAAAATTTAACTGTTTGAAAACACAATCTCTTCTTACATCATGGTTTTTTTTGTCTTCAATCCCATATTCCCAAATCAGATATTTAGAAGTATCTGCACCTCTGCCACTCTACAGTCCAAACTTTGCTTTTCTAGAAATCTGATATAAATATATCATGAAGAATCATTATTAGTTTTCCTGTAAAATTATAAGGAAAAAGTATAGAGAGAGATGCTTGTATCCACTGCAGAAACTTTGCTTTCCTCCTCACCTCTACTCATTGATGACTACGGTACATTTCTCCATGCATTAAAAGCATTATATATGCAAACATGCTGAGAATCCTACCTGTCCAAGCTTTGACACCTTACTATTGCTTCTCTTTTGAGTAAAAGTTAAATTTATCTCTTAAATCTAACAACAGAATTGTCTTCACGAAGGTGTGGTATGAGCAGGGCCCTGTGCTCAGAAGGACCCTATGTTTGGTTTCAAGTTTTGCTTTTGTGGTCTTGAAATTCTCAATTTTATCTTTGAACTTGTCTTTCATAAGTGAAGTATAATAAGGCGATGGAGCACACATGTGGTAGAGGATAACCACTCAATCAATGTACGTGTCCAGGGATTCCGGATGTCCCATTCCAGTATAGCACTTGCAAGGTGTCAAGAGCACAGAATTCCAGTGGACCCAAAATGTGTGGGAGCTCAGTGTGAGTCAAAGAAAGTACAAAGTAAGTGTGGTATGTCTGTAACTGAGTAGGCAGAAACACTGACAGCTGGGAGGCACCAAGCTTTTGGTTCAGACCAGAACTTGTTTTGAATCCATAAAGAAGGCAGTGCATTCTAAGAAACACAAGTGGCCATGGAATCCTAATATGTTCATTTTTTTCTCATGTTACTTCCCTATATTAGCTAACCACCTATAGATGGAGCAACCCACAGTCCCTTTTCCTCTAGGTCCTTCCTTACTCACCACTAAACCAAAGGTAGAGAATTTTGGTAGAATGTATGCTTGTCAAAAAGTGCTATAAAAACAGCTGAGTTAATTTTGAGCAGCATTCTCACCATTCTGATAAGAATGCAATACATATGCATGTTCATGCTATGGAATAAGGATTGTGTCATTTTGACGATTCCACATATCAGTTAAATGCTCTAAAAATACTCAAAGAAAGCTGGCCTTACACAATATAAAGATGAGCTAAAAAATTCATACTAATAATTTAAATTTTTAATTTTTCTTTACTTTGAATGACTTTAACTAGCAAACAAAGCACTGTGACAAGTCAAGAGAAAAATCACAGAAGGGAAATCTTTATACATCAGTACCTTAATGACACTATTTTCCTGTTTGGGAACAAGGGGCCCCCTACATTTTTATTTTGTGCTGGACCTCACAAACAGGGTAGTCAGTTCTGACTAATAATGTATGTTTCAAACAGAATTATAATGGGTGTCTCTACTTCATTTCCTCCAGAAAATTAATATTATAAAAGTTGTGAATGTAGCTTCAATTACACATAAATAACCATTAATCGTTATTCATGAAAAACCTGAAATTTGGCTTTTTTCATTGTATTGATTTGATCTTTTTAACCTCCGTAGTGCATTTGTTTGGTTCCTTCACCACCACACCCCCTGGTATGTGATTTCAAAGCACATTACAATGTTTATCAAAATATGCTACATCTTATTTTCTTTGTTCTTGTTATTGGGAGAGGAAATGCTGTGGGATACAGGAGGGAATTAAACTACAGTTGGCTGTCTTCTTCCCAGATTCCATCCATACCTGCTTTCCAGAAAGTGCCCAGCAGGGAGGATGCTGTTTTAATACCAGAGCAGAAGGCAGACAGCACATACTTAGCATCAACCATTGTGCATCGGTGATGCATTTGTGTGGATGTGCAATTTCTTTGTTCCAGATTCCAAGAATTCCATTAAATTAAAAGGTTTATCCCTTTCCCCTGCCTATTTCTTCTGGCCTGGGGTGATCCCAAACCAAATCCTTTAGAATTCTTGAATCTGCAGACTTCAATCTGCAGATACTTACTCCCAACCCATAACTCTATGTTCTCCTACATTCCCATCTCTCTAAATGCCAAACCTGGTCCTCTGACTCAGCGACTCAGCATGGCTTGAAACCTCTCCAGCTTTGTCCTGAGACCTATCTGAGGTCAGCTTTGCCCTTAGAACTGGAGGAAATCATCTAACCCTACAGGCCAGTACTTATCCCAGGAGTAAATTTAGGTACCACTTGTCTCTGAGGTGAACCACAGGGAGGGCAATGATGTACTGAATCAGGTGAGGGTGAAAGTAATGTAGAGCAAGAAGGAAGATGGAAGCGATTAAGGGCGTCTTTTAATAATTTGCTCTATGTCATTCAGTCACTCACATATAACATTTATTGGGTGACTACAATGTTGTAAATTCTAGGAACATCATGATGAGGAGATGAAAAACAAAAATGTCTTTGTGGGATGTACAGTTTAATTCTACCAGACATTCAAATTGAAGACACAATACATTGTGTGCATTTGTTTTCAAACTTGGATTTCTACCCCATACATGTGGGAAAGAGTGAACATAGAAATAAAACCAAACCCAAACAAAACAAAATAAAAAGTCATAGAACTGAGACATAAAGCTGATTATGTGAATTTCTCCTTGGAGGACCTCGCTAGAAAAGGAGAGATTGAAGTACCAATTTTAAGAAGGGATTTGCTTCATGATTCCATTTGGGGGAATAGTTGAAAAAGGCTAATGGTAAGCTTTCAGTAGCATTTAAAAGAACCATGACAGCATCCTTAAAAAAACAAAAACAAAAACAAAAAACAGAAAACACCTCTCATCACAGTCATTAATTATTATTTTGGCTTCCCAGAATCCAAGCTCCTTGTGGAATCCCTCATTATGCAAGTTTTGGTGGAATCAATGTGAATATTTTCAATGCCTTTGAAGGAGGCCTTTGTGTACAGAAAAGATTATTCAGAAGACAATGTTTTTAAAAAGAAGTAATATTTAATTATTAAAAATCCAAATCCCCAAAACTAACACATCTTTAAATTTTAACTTCAAATTATGAATCTTATTATTTCATTTATTAATCAAAGAATTTTTGGCTAACAGTTTTTAAAGGACCCTGTGGTAACTCTTTGGTCTTATTTATAAATTTGATTCATCATGTTCGTTGAAACAATTTTAACTAAATTTATAAATTTAGCGTTGCTGATTTTCTTTTTAGGCACTACTTTTTGACAGAGAGAAAAATCAAATACTATGGCAAATTTTACAATCTAATGAATTGAACATAAATATTAAAGTAACTTCTCAGACAAATTGATTCAGAGCCAGGGTCTAAGTTTTTCTACAAGGGAGAGGCTTTCTAAGAAATTCAAAGATTGCAACTTAGTACAGGCATTTTGTAGTAGGAAGAAATGATTAGAGAATCATTTTAGACTGGATTTTTAAGATTCTTGTTAAGGAGACAGCAAGACTGGATAAACAGTGATTAAGGTCCTGAGGCATTTCACCAGGCTAAAGTCAGCTGAGTTGTTCTTAAAAGAGGTTCTTGAGCTAATTAACGTCTATCAGAAAATTGTTCAAGCATTTAATCATGTGGGTTAATAATTATCTCCAAGAAGGGTCTCTTGATCACATCACACCACAAAGTTCTGCCTCATCCCAGGATTGGAATAATTCTCTTTCTCAAGATAGTGATTCTTAAATGAACATTCATGCTTCAATGTCATAGTAAATTTCCACTGAAAATTTCAACCACATAAATTACCTAGTTAAACAAGTTTTAATTTGAATTACTCTATCACAGCATATTATCTTTGAGACAAATATTTAACATGCTGATTTGCACAGAATCCATCTTAACACGAAAGGGCTAATACTATCCATTTGATTCCCCTAAATGTTTCCTTAGAAGATTAGATCTTCCCAAGTTTGAAATATACTTATGCACTAGAGAGGCACTAAGCCTGCTGACTTGGGTTAGTTACTGACCAGAGATCTCAGCTGAGTTTGAGGTGTGGGGCCTTTACATGAACAGGATGTCCCCCCCATAATAGTAATACTTGCTGAGTCCTTTTTTATAGTCACTCTGTCCAAATTTTTGAGAGGTTTGCTCTCCTCATCCACATGGCCCATGTCCCCAAATTTAAAACTTGGAATTACCTAATTCTTCCATCTACCAGTGAAGGTCTGAAAGCTCCACTAAGACTATGGCTAACTTTGTTAAAAGGAGCTACATTTCTTTGGCTCTTATATATTGAACGATTTTCTAATAGAGTCTTTTCATGGTCCAACCTGGAGGTACCTGGCAGCACTACAGGTGAAACCATGGTGCTGGAGGCACAGATGGGGTGGTGATCATACAGGCCATGATCTTGTCCTGTATGCAGTGGTGATGGCTGTGGCATCCACACCAGTGTGCTCCTATGGCATGGCTTTGCAATAGTTCCTGCCAACTAGCTTTCTTTGATTCCTGATCATTTTTCAAGTCTGATTCTCCATCTCAGTAGTTCCTAATAGACTTCCAATACATTAAGTTTACGCTTAACTATTTGCAGTCAAGAACTCTGATATGCAAAATTTTACTTGAAGTAGAAAAGCTTAATGAAACCTTAGTTGATAACATTGGGGTTTAGTGTTTAGTGACACAATAACAATTTGTACCTAGGTATTTCTTTAAGTCACATTCTAACTAAAGTGCCACTTTAAAGCATTTCATTTTATTTATTTATTTTTATTGGGGTATAGTTGTTTTACAGTGTTGTGTTAGTTTCTACTGTACAGCGAAGTGGAGTTCCCTGTGCCGTACAGCAGGCTCTTTTTAGTTAACAATTTTATAAACATTAGTGTATATATGTCAATCCCAATCTCCCAGTTCATCCCACATCCCACCCCCACTGCTTTCCCCCTTTGGTGTCCATAAGTTTCTTCTCTACATCCATGCTTTATCTGCTTTTAGTATAAAGCATTTTATACTAAATAGTTAATCTGTTGCTTTGATAAAAATTAATATAAATATGTATAAAACCTGGAATATGCAAAGCAAATTATTGAAGGTAATTATCTTTCTGTGATGGAATTAGAGATTCTTTTGTTGTGTGTATTTTCCAATTTCCTAAGATAAGTATTTACCACCTAGGTAGTTTTTAATATTTTAAAGTTGTAGAAAATAGTGTTTGTGAGTTGAAAAATATTGCTATTTCTTTTGATATTGCTATTGTTTTTTAAATAAATGCTTATAAGTGTCAACCATTGAGGACAGTACCCAAATGATAGACACAATACCTAGGAGAATTTAATTGGCATCTCTAGGGCAACCATGGAAATTCAAATATATTTAACTTAAGGAACCATGACAAAATCTCATAAGACTCTTTCGTAAATCTCTGCAATAATAAATTGCCTTGTTCCATTATTTCAGGTTATGTCAAATCTATTCTGCATTTTTAGACAATGATAATCTTGTTTCTTAATTGTATGTGTGTACTTACAAAAACTATCAGAAATAGCACAGTATAAGAAAAATAATACTATTTTAACCTGCATTTCATTGCTCAACCAACCCTTAAGCTTCTGGTTCATCATTATTACCTGAGTGTAGTATTCTTGGAAATTTAATTTGAGAAATGAATGTTAGAGAGGAAAACAGACATATGTAGGGACATCGATAAACCAAGTGTGAGTGATAACATTGTAAAATATTTCAGGAAAACAAGACTACTAAAAGAGCACTTAAAGCTATAAATTTATCTCTAATCTCTGCTTTAGCTGCATTCCATACACTTTAATATGTCAAATATTCATTAACATTTAGTTCAAAACCTTTTCTAATTTCAATTACAATTTCCTATTTGACTTATGGATTATATAGACTTCAGGCAGCTGAATAAATTGGAAAACATAACATCAACAGAAAAACCAGCTGTCATTTTTTTCCCAAAATAATTGTGAGCTTAAGGAAATTTTAACAGATAGGCCAAGAGGATTTAACTTGGCATCTCAAAAAATAATTCATTAGTTGTCTGGAAAAATAAAAGAAACAAAAATAGCCAACGATTCTCCACTTTTCCATAACTGTCAATTTTACACATCTGTTTTAAAATAAGAGTTTCTGGGTGTTACTTCCCCAGCATTGGAGTTATCTGGACACCTGTGTTCTGCTTCCAGCTCTGGACTGGCTGACTTTGTGACCTGGGACAAGCGACTTCCTCACTCTTGGTCTCTGCTTCCTCTTCTAGAAGATCCCCAAGTTTCCATTGTCACCTGGAGCATACGTCTTACAGTGTAGTGTTGTAGAATTTCCTGACAATAGGTGACATGCAAGTTCAGGTTAAGTGATATGGAGACAAGGAGAATTATCCAAGTCCTTGTAGCTTTCCTTGCACCCAAGGGAGCAGCCTGTCCAAATGACCCCCCACCCCCATGGAGGCTTCCCCACTCCCATGCGGAGCCCGCGTTTTAGGGAAAACCAGCTGAGGCTTATTGGGCAGGGAGTCATGGCAGCAATGGATCTGGTAGCTGGTAGGTTGTGAGAATCTTTAGTTAAGACACTTCCCTCAGATGCCAGGGGCCTGGGCATAGACCCAGTCCTGGGTGTGGCCAACCCATAGCTGATCCTATTTGCCTTCTGGCCAGACATATCAATAATTTCACCAGGGATGGAGATTACAGACTGCAATGCAAGGAATTTTCACATTTGATATTTTAAGCATTTTTAACATGAAAGTGACCATAACCAATTAGAATAAAAGGTCAGTTTTGTAATTCCTTTTCTGAATACAGAAATGAGTAATGTGTTTTTTTTAATAAATATTTTATTTTAGTAGAGTTTTAGATTTACAGAAAAAATGGGCAGATAATACAGAGTTCCTATGCACCCCACACACAGTTTCCCCTACTATTAGCATCTCACATTAGTGTGGTACATTTGTCACAGTTATTGAACCAATATGGATATATACTTGACTCTTGAACAACATGGTTTGAACTCTGCAGGTCTGCTTATACATAATTTTTTTTCAATAAATATAGTACCTGTATTTTCATTTTACAGATCTTTAAATTAAGTGTGTGGAAAAGTTTGTGTTTGATTAGTGATCACAAACGTGGAATATGAAAAACTAGGGTTTGAGTCCTGCTTTTACACAAACTGTTTCAGCTTCCTGTCCTTGGGTTAGTCATTTATCAATTCCTTTCTTTTTGAGACAGAGATAGCAGTACATGGCTTTTTCACTGTGTGGGAGTCGGCATCCCTAACCCTTGCTTCGTTCAAGGGTCATCTATATTCTTATTAACTCAAGTCCATACTTTTTCAGATTCCCTTAGCTTTGATTCCTTTCATTTTTATGTTTTATTTTTTGTGTGTATTTTTCCACTTTATGTTTCACCCAGGATGGCACATTACACTTAGTTGTCATGGCCCCTTAGAGCCTCAGTTGATTAGGTTTTAAGATGAAGCTGAAAATATCCTTGCTTGGCAGCAGGCATCCTTGAGGTCCCCTCCAGCTCCAAAAGCTGTGATTTTATCTAAAAGCCACTTGTGGGCACACGGTTCTCTGAGAGCAGTCTCAGCTTTATGATGATAGTGCATGCGTAATTCTCAAGGTGGCTTTGGACCACAGATGAAAATGATGCTCCAACAGCACCCCAAGTCTTGAAGACCTTAGGAGATGTTAGGGGCATGCAAGCCAGGCACACAACTTGGAAACAGTCGACACAAAGAAAACAAGGATGACCTTCTCTCATGACACTTTGTTGTGCATGTTCTACCTTCATTCAGTGCTGCAGAGAACTTTTATCACATTAAAATTAGGCAGCTGGGTAAGGCAGTCATGTTGACACAGATGAACCTAACATTTGAATGTATTTTTTCTAAAGTATATGTTTTTATTATCATTGCTGGCTATCTGAAATATTTGGAATGAGAACTATCTCCAGTCAAACGTTGCTGGTATTACACATTGTGTAATAAGTTGAAAAGACTGTGATTGCATCTGTATGAAAGGGCGCATTTGTGCTGTTTCCTCTTGGTGGTCTGTAGGTAGAGATGATGCTGATTGTGAAAAAACATTCAAAGTGTTATGGGTCCCTACAAGGATTTGTTCTACAAAATAGGCACAGATCAAAAGAATATCAGTGTAATTTTTCAAAACTGCAGTCTATATTCTGGGATCCTTGAATTAGAAAGCATGAGTGAATGTAAAATCGCATGTATGTTGGACTGCCTCTGATTCATAACGTATGCTTTTCAAGACAAGAATTTATATATCTATAGACACACACACAAATATGTGTGTGTACCTGTGTGTCTGTCTATAGGTACAGTTTTGTTTGTTGTTTGTTCTAATGACCATTTGTTGAACACTCAGCTGTGCCCAACACTGTGCTAAATGTATGATATGAGTTATCTTGCTTAAGCTTCCCCACAGCCCTGAGGGTGGTTATCACTTCCTCTCACTGATGTCAGTATATTAGTTATTATCTCATATCTAGACTAGATGGAGACTAGATCAAAGCCTAAAACCAGTTAAATGACTACCTGGGCTTTTATCAAACAGGTGACATAATGCTTGTAGAACAGGGGTTCTTACACTGGGTATATGTCCTGAGTTTACACAAGACTCTCCAAGGTCGGCACAGGCACAGGTAGGTGTATGCAATCAGTGTCCTAATCCTTGACTCTTCCTTATGAATTCTTTCCTGAAACTGATGTGCCCAAGGAAGCATAGCCTGTTGAGGCATCTTGAAGGTTCTCCTTTTCCATCCCCACCTCCATCACAACAGTGCTTATCCATGCCTGCTATAAAGGTACACGTCCATCCATCTCAGATCTCCTGGATCTGAGTTGTCAGCTATTTTCTTTTCTTTAGTGTTTACACTGATGTTTGTCTATGGTTTTACCAGATACTGTTTTGTTCTTTCTAACTTTGTTGGACAATTTTTCCTAACAGAGAATGAATAGTATCGATACTTCTAGGAAGTGTTTAAAGCATTTGCCTCTTACAATCACTATGCTTCCATTTTTCTTGTTCTTTTCCTTTTCCACACCGAGAACCGAAAAGAAAAAAAAATTTCATGCTGCATGAGATTTGGATCCCAACCAATCAGGTGACCATTTCCTGCCCCCAAATCAGGAGAGCCATCTTGGGGACATGTCACCCCCTTCCTAACTGGTTAGTCCAGCCTGGAACACAGTGGTTCCACATTAGAAACTATAAGAATTTTTAAAACTTTTTAGCAACTCCTAGAAGACATTTTTTTGGTTTATAATTTTCTGCTATAGGACCGATCATTCTTAAAAGGGATAAATACTTTTAAAAAAATACTTTAGAACATAATCAACATAAACAGAAATCAAAATAAACAAAATACCTTATGTGTATTCTAGGATTCATTCAGTGCTTCCCTTACATTCTCTGTGCTAACTGTGTGCTGCTAACATCGGGACTGTACCCACCCCCAGCCTAAGCAGACCCCCTTTTTTAAAAGAACAAGGAATTACAGTACACTTTCAATCTTTCAGGCTCCTATCTCACTGTGGCTCACTCAAAAATAATACGTTAGAAAGGTAATTAATATTTGGAATTGGAGTTGAAGGGATCAAAATAAGTACAGAGACTACGGACAACCTGACACAAGTTAACTGGGTCAGCACAAGAAGCGAAAATTAAGTAACTTGACCACAGTAAAAATAAAATAAAAGCAAAATGTGTTTCATTTCACAGGCATTAAAAATCCATGCTTCTGATACAAAGCCATCTTAACAGAAAGCAAAATTGAGAAAATCACAAGACTAAGTGTTCATCACACAAACATTTTCATTTCAGTTTTATGTCATAGTCTTTAGAAGATGAACGACTTTCCACCAGGATGAAAAGTGTTTGCAGAAATAGACACCATGTCTCTTTCTTGGCATTATGAATGATGGGGAAACCTGACGGTGCACTGAAGCCTAATTATTCTCTGGAAACCATGGTTGGAAGCAGCTTGAATTGGTACCAAAACAAGCATTAGAAACCCTGCAGGTGTCTCTCCAAATGGAACCTTCATTTTCCAAGCAATTAATGCTGATTCAAGCCAATAGGACAATAACAAGGGACTGCACCTAGAGAAGCTTGCTGCCTCATACAACTGCTTCTGCTAGAGCAGCTCAGACAAAAATTCTGAACAAGACAGCTCCTGGGGAGCGCATGCAGCATAGAGGGGCCATAATCCTGCTTTCTGTGAGAGTCTGGGGGTCAAACAGTCACAATTATTTATTCTGATAATTAACTCTTGGTTCCCAGGAAAGACCAGGACCCTCTTCCGCTGCAGCCTCTCTTCAGTCATAACTCACACATACACACACTCATGATGATTATGATAATAACAATAATAATAATAGATATTACTGAAAACCACTAAAAGAAAAATAAGAGCAAAGAGCAGCCCATTGACAGCCAACATCAGGTGTCCTATGACTAGAAGAATGAGATTATACCGTATAGATCACATCTCAAATTAACTCATTTTCTGATTTGAGAACCTCATACCCACATAAGGTAAGGTTTCTATTTCTGGTTGAATCTTAACAACAGCAACAAAAATCTATGACTCATTCATCAACAAGTATTTATCAATCCCCTAATTTGCATCTGATTATTATGCAGTTCTGGAAGACAGCATAACAGTGATCAAAACAGACCTGCCTCGTGGTGTTTACAGTAGTGGGAGTGAGAGACAGTCTCCAGTTACACAAGTCGATGCAAAGTATGTGTATGCTGATAAAACCTAATAATGTTTGGTGTGTCCATGGTGTTGTGTGCTACGGCTAAAAAGGAATTGTGTAGGAGCCAAGGAGTGCTGGTGTGGAGGTCAGGGATGGGGTTGCTCAAATGTCCCCCTTGGACAAGTGGACCCTTGAACACAAATCTAAGGAAAGTAAAGCAATAACTGCTCCCATAACTGGGGACAGAGCTGTCCAGGCAAAGGGCGTGGCAAGGTTGAGGGCCTGGAGGCATGATGGCCAGACTGTCTGAATAGTAAGTATGTGGAAGCAGAGAGAACAGGGGTGAGCACAGATGTGGGAGAAGGAGCCAAGGGGTAGAAGAAGGTGATAGGAATTGGGAGGAAGATAGATAATGTAACCTTGTAAAGACCTCAGCTTTTCATGTGGTGAGGTAGAAGACAGCCATGGCAGGTCTATGAGCACAGGCATGGCAGGATCCAGCACCTCATGCCCCAAGCATTAAGACCATGGAAGCATTATAACATGGAGACACCCGATGCAAATAGGAACGAAGTACTGACCCCTAGAGGTAGATCCAAGTTTTGTTTGACTTGAATCTCATAATTTCTGAATGCATGGGATTTCTATAAGAAAAAAGGATATGCAGTTAGGAATAAAAATTAGGTATAAAAGTGATTTTGTTAGAACAAAAACAGAAATCACAACAAATTCAAAAAAAAATTTAAAATAACACAAAAGAGTTTTGAAAACATTGCCTTCTTAATTAAGTGCCTGATACACCTCTGTTACTCTTTTTGGGCGGCGGGTGGGAGCGGAAGGGCAATATTTTTGACTGAGTACTTTTCGTCACCTCTTTATATGACAACTTAGGAACATTTTTTTCTGTGGAGAGAATTAAAAGATAAATTAGTCACTTCTCTATTTTATGAATTGAATGGTGTCCTCCAAAAAAGATTATGTTGAATTCCTAACACCCAGTATTTTAAAATAGGATCTGATTTGGAGTTAGGATTGTTGCAGATATAATTAGTTAAATTAAGATGAGGTAATACTGGAATAGGGTGGACCCTTAAGCCAATATGAGGGGTATCCAAGCGAACACACAAAAACACAGGGATAAGACCATGTGAAGGGAGAGACAGAGATTGGTGTGATGCTGCTCCAAACCGAGGAACATTTGGGGTTACCAGATGCTAGAAGAGTCCAGAGAGAATCTTGCCCCAGAGGCTTCAGAGGGAGCGTGACCCTGCCAACACCGTCATTTTGGACTTCTGGAATTACTCCAAAGATGTGAGACAATACGTTTTTATTGTTTTAAGTCACCCAGTTTGTGGTACTTTGTTATGGCAGCCCTTGGGAATTTATTTATCTAGTATGATTAATCAAAATTTGTTTTTCTATTACAGAGATTTTAGGAAACATACTTTTTAGCTTTGCAACTCATTAATGGTAACATGTTGAAAATGTTTATTATTGTGTTGAATTTGAGAAAACCTCTATCAACTTTCCCTCATATTGACTTGTTACAGATGATTTCATGTGATTTCTGTGTGTATGTATGCATATACATGTATTTTTTAAACACACTTCATTATTGAAAATTTTTGACATGAAAAACTTCTGTTTTGACCAGGTATCAATGAGAAATCCTTCGTTTAAAATTCTGCATGTCTGTTGACTGAAGGATTTTACGCAGATTAACTCCAGGCTCTGTGGACTTCAAGTCTTGTCTCCTATCCTTTTTTTTTACTTTTTCATAGTGCCAGGGACATGATTTACATTCACATTGCAGTACAACCTTTGGTCAGGCATGTTCGTAACGAGATGCTTGATAAGTTTGTGCAGTGGGTGGTGGAAAAATTCCTGAGAGCCATTTCTGCCCTTGGAATAGCTGCAATATCTTGCCTCTACCCAGGAAATAGTTGACTGAGAACCGTAATAAACACACAGCACCAAACTCAAACTATAGGTACCTCAACTTAATTTGCCCTTAACTAGATTCCAAAAATGTCTTTGGACATTACAATACTTCTAACCAGTAGGTGGAATATGAAAGAAGATAAATTAAAGTAGAAAGAGGCAGCAGTCTTGACCAATCAGAAGTAAATATCTTACATGAACAACTTGTACAAAACCATATGAACCATACTTTGTTATAGTTCTGTCCAGGGCCTTGGAAGGTCCCTTGTGCAAGTGAGAGCTGGTGTAACTTGTGTCTCATTAGCTTAGTGGTAAATCTGCTTTTGTGTCTCCAACTTGCTGTTAGGGACCTGCTGAATGTGATGGTTAATTTTGTGAGTCAACTTGACTGGGCAAAGGGATGCCCAGATAGCTGGTAAAATTATTTCTGGGTTTATCTGTGAGGGTGTTTCTGAAAGAGATTAGCATTTGAATCAATGACTTAGTAAAGAAGATCATCTTCTCTAGTGCAGGTAGGCATCATCCAATCTGATGAGGTCCTGAAAAGAATACAAAGGTGGAGAAAGGTTAAATTCTATTTTTTTAAAGATTTTTTTGATGTGAACCATTTTTAAAGTCTATATTGAATTTGTTACAATATTGCTTCTTTTTTTTAATTGCTTCTGTTTTATGTTTTACTTTATTGGCTGCGAGGCATGTGGGATCTTAGCTCCCTGACCAGGGATTGAACCCACACCTCCTGCATTGGAAGGAGAAGTCTTAACCACTGGACCTCCAGAGAAGTCCCAAGGTTAAATTCTTGCTTTTCTTCTGAGCTGAGACATCCATCTTCTCCTGCCCTTGGGCATCAGAGCTCCTTGTTCTCAGGCCTTTGGATTATGGGACTTACACCAATTTCCCCCACACCCCAGTTCCCAGGCCTTTAGTCTCAGACTGGGAGTTACACCATCAGTTGTGACTTGGACTGCCTTATACTATCAGCATTCCGAATTCTCCAGGTTGCATGGCATAATGCAGCTTCAATAATGATGTAGGTCAATTCCCATAATAAATCTCTTCTTAAATATCTCTACATATGCTATTGGTTCTGTTTCTCCTGAGAACCCTGATCAATACACTCAGTCTTGTAGATTTGCCTTGTCTTTCAATTTAGCACAATGTTCCTCAAAACACGGTGTGTGTAAGAGTCACTGTCCAGGGTTATATCTGTGAGACACGTATTTTGTAAATAATGTAAGGGATGTTTTAAGGTAGTCATCAGAAGATAACCCCCATTTCATGTAGGTGAAACTCCACAGCTAGTCCCTTCTAAAATCAGATATTTCTACAGCAGTAGAATATGAACTCTGAAAAGAATGATATTAGATCTACACATTTAAAAATAAGATTCAGAAAAAGGGAAATCCTCACTTACTGATATTAGAAGAAGGCAACTGACCTTTGCCTATCTTTGTCTTTTAAGTGATAAAGCCTCTTAAGAGGGAACACTTTCTCAAATCCTTTTACTGGATAAATAAAGGCTGGATATTCAACATTAAAGATCAGATTATTCATTGAAAACGTTACATTTTTATGATATGTGAAAGTAACTGTCTCTAGTATTTATAACACTATAATACTATAAGAAATGTTTTAGTCTAAAATGTCTTGTGTTAAATGAAGAATTAAGCAATGTAAGTAATTCATCCAAGGTCATATAGTGAGGTTCTTTTTAAAATATCTGCTAATGGTAACAAACAAACAAATAATAATAATTTCAGAAATTATATAGTTCCCAGCAATTACCAAAACTCATCCTTGATCAGTGAGAAAATTTATTTTCTGCAGCTCAAATTCAACCATAATGCCCATGGGACCTGTAATTATAGTGACTCATCCTTGAAAAAGCTATTGTGAGTAGTCACTGTTCCTACAATAGTGCTTTTTTTTTTTTTGCTTATAAAATTCCCCCAAAGTTAAACCAACTTAGAGATGATGATTTTGGTGCAGAAATTATTACATCAGGGAAGTCCATAGACAAAGTGTTTCAACACAATGGGTTTTACATTTTTCTTGGCTTTTTTCTTCTTAAGATTTTTCTCCTGCTCTTCCTCCAACCTCGTTGTTTACTTATACAGCCTTTCTGTTCAGTTGAAATCATGGGCTTCATTATTTCTATTGTGACTTTACTGAGGATAAAATACAATACAGTTACCGGATTCTTAAAAGACTGTAGAAACAAATCTGATTCAAACTCTTAGTTTTAGAGATTAGGCCACTAAAACAACAGAAGTGTCTTCCTCAAAATCACATTTAGGAAGACCTCCCTGGTGGCACAGTGGTTAAGAATCTGCCTGCCAAAGCAGGGAACACGGGTTTGATCCCTGGTCCAGGAAGATCCCACATGCCGTGGAGTAGCTAATCCCATGCACCACAACTACTGAGCCTGCATGCTAGAGCCTGTGAGCCACATCTACTGAAGCCTGAAAGCCACAACTACTGAAGCCTGAAAGCCACAACTACTGAGCCTGTGCTGTAGAACTCACATGCCACAACTACTGAAGCCCATGCACCTAGAGCCCATGCTCCGCAACAAAGAGAAGCCACCACAATAAGAAGCCCGTGCACCTCAACGAAGAGTAGCCCCCGCTCGCTGCAACTAGAGAAAACCCACACACAGCAACGAAGGACCAATACAGCCAAAAATAAAATAAATAAAAAATAAAATAAATTTATAAAAAAAAATTTAAAAAGAATCCTGTTTAGGGAATATGGACTAGGACTTAAATCACCTGATGTTTATCCTGATCTCTCCCATGTGTTATGTTGCTGTTCGGTGTCAGACAGAGAGGTCAGTCTTCCTGAAACTTTGGTTTCATGTTGTTGTCCTTACTTCATCCAGGATAAAATTTGGACTTCTAAGCCTGACATTCAAGACTCACCCCAATTTGGTGGAAGTTATTGCACTAAACTAACCATATTCACCATTAGTCCTCTGCATAGTATGCTACTGAAGTCAGTTTGATCTTCTCCTATTCACAGAACACACCCTGCTGTCTGTGCTAGGTAACAAAATAGGTCAGAAAGATCTATAAGACTGATGAGAATGCCACATAAGCAAGATGTTAAAGCAAAGAATTTTACTATTACATCAGTTAACAGGGAGAATTAAGTTCATAAAATCGAAAAATCAATGGGATCTGACTCAGAGAGCCCTATAGTGCTGTAAAACAGAAAATTGAGAGGTAGAAAGAAAATATTATTTAAACGGGCTGGCATCAACATGTCATCAGTTATAAAAGCCAAGTGGCCCCAGGATGGAGATACATTCTAAAGGGGGGTGTAAATTCTAAAGGAGGGTGTCAAGATCAACCTTCAAAGTTCTGAATAAAAATTGGAAACATGCACGAAGTTAACACTTCATAAAGATGTGTAGATCTGCATTCAAGTCATCAAGATAGAACTGAATGAGACGGGAAAGAACATAAATTATAGAAAGGGAGACAAGGATAAAGACCCAGGTCCAGGCTCTGATAACAAAGTGCCACTTGTTGACAGCAAGACTATGGCAGTTGAAACAGAGAGAGTGACACTTTTAACTCTGGTCTTCTTAGTCCTATGTAATCAAAATTGGCAAGTATTTCTTGATGGGCAAAGAAAGACAATAATTTTTTCCCCAATACTTCTGGGTAGCCAGGGGTCACAGCAGAAGTTTGAAGCAAAAAAATGTAAACGCACACATACACACACTTAAAGACAGCTGTGCACCAACCATTTCCCCTTCTCCCTCTCTATCCAAGTTCTACTTTCTTTTGTTGTTTGAGGTGAGAGGATACATGTACACTATTATTTTGTGCACATGTTTATCCTGCTGGTTTCATCATTGATATCTGCATTGTTTTAAGATCATTCACATAGTTCCTTCAGAGAGGAGATTCAAAAGGAAAACTAGAAACTATAAAGAGCAAGACCCAAGTTCAGTTTATTTAAGTGCGCTGGTATTTGATTTCAAAAAAAAAAAAGTAGAGCTCTTCCAAGTTTATTGGTATTGAAAAAATGTATAATTTGGGGAGATTTCCATCATCCCTGTATGTATACTCATCTCAGTCACAGAGAAATGAGGTAAAGCCAGAAACTTAAAAGCAGGGCTCTACATATAGACTGCTTTAAAAAAATATATTGCTAAGGGTCAGAAGAACACAAAACATCAGGAAGAGAAGAACAAGAGACAGTTATTAGAAATATTCATAAAATAGACAGAGTACCAATAAAATGTATTACCTCTAGTTTAGAGGAAACCATAAGTAAAACCTCATGCTAAGACATGGCTACCTAAACTGTCTTCGAAATGGAAAAAAAATGGGGAGGTATTAATTAGATCTCAGTAGTATTTGTTGGAAAAAGCATCATAAATTTTTCATATCAACAGTGCATTATGTTTATTGTATAAAAACCGTGGCTAGGGCTTCCCTGGTGGCACAGTGGTTGAGAGTCTGCCTGCCGATGCAGAGGACACGAATTCATGCCCCGGTCCGGGAGGATCCCACATGCCGCGCAGCGGCTAGGACTATGAACCATGGCCGCTGAGCCTGCGTGTCCGGAGCCCGTGCTCTGCAACGGGAGAGGCGACAACAGTGAGAGGTCCGCGTACTGCAAAAAAATAAAATAAATTAAAAAAAAAACGTGTCTATATTCTGTTCAATACACAGAAATACTTATATTTTAAATATTAAAAATTGAGATACTTAGGATAATGAGTAAACCCCCAAATTCTTAGGGATCACTATTATGTTAATTTTTAGTTTTCTGCTAAGAGTTAGAATTTAAGAAAGCAACCAGTTCCCTCAGAGTTATAAAACCACATTCATTTGTAAGGTGAGACTTCCCCATGTTTGACTTTGCACAGGAGTTGTATCCGACTGACTCGAAGCATTATTCATGCTGTCTCAGGCCAGCACTACAGAAGGATGGCCTTTTGCCCTCAGGCCAAGCTCAGCTCAGGCAAAATTAGTATGTACAAGATGAGCACATCAATTTGGGGCAAGAGGCTGAATAGAATATGAAAGGAAGGCACATGCTGAGGTACCTGCTTCAAACTGTCTGGACTCCTGTCCTTCCAAGGGTGTTTGCCAGACATGTGGAAGTATTAACCGAACTAAGATTTACTGTCTCGTCTCTCCTTGTTGTCTGCTGTACACTTCTTCCACAAGGCAAATCTGTTTTCTGCCTTCAGTCTGTCTGATGACCAGAAGGGAAGGGAAGAAGCAAGAAGAGAGCCAAAAGCTCTACACAGGTTTTTAATCAAAGGGAAATAGCCTTTCCTGGTTGGATCCAAATACAGAAATTTTTAAGAGAAAAAAAAATAACTGCTATCTTTACAATCTCTCTCGCTAGACTTTATTTGTAGTCCTTTGAAGAGACTCTATTTCCTTATTTGCCAAACTGGCCTATTTTAAGGGTTCTTTCTTGAGTCGCTAAAAGAACAGAATGTCCTGTTCATTTACATACAGTAAACAGATGTTTCCTCCAAACAGCACGAAGTTGGGAAATAATTCTGAAACTCAATCCATTCACTGAAGCTTTGAAAAACCTGGCTAACAAGAATCCCCAAAGGATGAACTGCCAGTTGTTTATATGAGCGGATTATGTTATAAAAACATGTTTATGAAAGACCATTCATCTTTTGTCTCCTGCATATTGAGCTTCAGTTTAACTACAATTTCAGAGACAAGCATTATGAGCTTCTATTATTTATCTATTTGTGTTGTGATAAAACTGGGATTCATAAACAGACTGGCAGTATACACGTCAAACTTACTTTATTGTCTTGGTTCAGTTCTATTTTGGAAGTTGAAAATAAAATATTAAAGAGAAATATTGTCTTCCAGAAGTCATTGTCTAATCTTCATTCATCTGGCAGAGATCATTTCCTCTCTGTGTCTTTCATTCTGTAAATTAGGAAGAAGGAAAAGAATTCTTCCAACTGTTCTGGGATTGTCTTTTTCATTCCCATCAATTATCTTGGCCAGTCAGCCATGTGAGTATTCTCTAAATCCCAGATGGAACAATAGTTTATACCTTGATGTTGAACATTAACAGATCCTAAAGTAGTAAGCAACAATGGACATAAAACATAGAGTATATGGAATAATTGCTCAGGTCTCTATAGGTTTTGTTTTGTTTTTAACAACTTAGCAAACTAGGTTGTGCAAAGCCTAGCAAACCTAGAAGTGCAAACTAATTGTAAAATGGAGCAATGATCCTGAAACTACCTTCTCCACCCCGTATCTGACCCCATATCAGAGGAAGAAGACAAATCCTGGAATAATCTTAAAATGAGAACGCTAGCTGAAGTACGTTTTGGATTTTCAGGTGGTTTCCCAAGATGGTCTCAATTCTAGACATTACCTGATACTTAGTTGTTTCACCAAGTGGGAGGTTAGTACTTGCTTTATTGGTGAGGCAGCATTGAAGAATAAAAATGTAGAATAAAAAATCCAACCTTGGACACAGCCAGAAAGTAAATAACCTGTAAATAACCCTAGTGCCAACACTGCTTGAGATCTATGAGAAGACATCACTGGACTTTTCCCAAGCTACAGAAGAAAGGCTAGAATATTCTGAGGTGAAAAATCTATAGGCACATTGCTTTTATTAAACTGAGATTACTTTACAGGCATTTATTAAGCACCTACTATGTTTCTAATACTATTCTAGCTGCTGGGAATATAGTCACAATCAAAACACAAATTCTTTACTTTCTAGCTGGGGGGAGACAAACATAAACAATAAAATATAAGATATGTTAAATGGTAATAAGTGCTCAGGAAGAAAAAATACATCAAGGATGTGGTATATAAAATGTCAGTGGGTAGCACTTGAGACAGGGTGGATTGGGAGGTTTCCCTGAATGGGGGATTTTGAATACAGCCTGAGTCCTCCACAACGTGAAAGGGCTCTGTGGATGTTAACACAAGAGTGTTCCATACAGAAGAAAGTAGGTGGAGAGGAAGGGCCCTGGAGTGCTCAAGTGACAGTAAGACGGTGCGGTGGCCACGAAAACACCATGGTTGGATTTCCTGCTGTGGTGGCAATAGTTGGCTACAGCCCCAGCTTTCATTCCCCCTGGATTCCCACTATGTTCACACTGAAGCCACGCTTCCCATAGACTCTTCCCAGCCAATGACTGACAACGGTGAGGGCACAAGTGCAGGCCCCGACCTGTGGGATGGGGACTGCTTTCATTATACTTTGAGGACTTTGAGGACATGTGAGGATTCCCCATCAGCCTGGCCAAAACTTTCTTAGACTGACTCAGAGTCTGACACTATTCTAACCCAATTCTCTTTCCTCTCCCGTATCAGACCTGCAGACCTGGTGTGAAAACTCTGCCTACCTACTCCTTCTTCCTCCCCTTAATTCTCAGGCATTTTTGAGAACTGCAGAATTCTCTGCAGACCCATATCAACACGGTCCAAACCCCTGCATGAAGAGACTTGACCAAACCATAGCATGACTTCTAGCAGCATAAGGTGTGTCTCTAGGATAACTCTAGCCCCCTATTAAAATGCCTGCCTGAGAAAACTCAACACTGCCAGGAACATTTACTATTTGTTCTAGCCAACAGCTGATGATAGGTCCAGATCACCCTTACTTAGATTTACTGGAAAGGGCTTACAGTTGTGACTATGTATCTTAAACAACTCAGAAGCATCTTTCTCAAGGACCTGAAAGCCATTCCTTTGCAATGTTATCATCAAAAAATAGGATCTCTGCCTTCCAGGTTCTGTGGGGTGATAGATTCTTAACTTCAATAATTGCTGGCCAACAAACACAGCTGGCCTAATCACATTTACACTGACAAAGCCTTTGTGATTTTTCACTTCTCTGACTCTCTTGAGCACCTGCTCGCCTCTCTCTTTTATTCTCTCTTTAAAATCCAAGCAGAATTAGAGACACAGACATAGAGAACAAATGTATGGATACCAAGAGGGAAAGGGGTGGGTGGGAGGAACTAGGAGATTGGGATTGACATATATACACTACTGGTACTATGTATAAGATAGACAACTGAGCGGAACATACTGTATAGCACAGGGAACTCTACTTAATGCACTGTAGTGTCCTAGATGGAGGGAATATATGTATATGTATGGCTGCTTAATTTTGCTGTGCAGTGGAAGCTAACACAACATTGTAAAGCAACTATATCCCAAGAAAAAGTAATTTTAAAAAATGTTAATAAAAAACCCTGTACAAATCTGAATGGAGCTCATCTATTTTCCCTACTGCCAGCACTTACTGAATAAAATCTGTTTTCATCACTTTAATAAGCTGTGCTTATCTTTGACAATCTCCACCAATAAATCTCTTGTCCATCTTATTCCATCTTGAAGTCTTCTTCTTGAAGAAACTAAACTAACACAGGAGCCCAGTGTGGCTGGAGTCTCTAAAAGTGGGCTAGGTATGGACGGATGAAGCCAAGGAAGCAGCAGTGGATCAGGTCACGGTTAGAACTGAAACCTTTTATTTTGAGTGAGATGACGATGAAGTAAAGAGTTTTGAGTAGAGAAGTGAAATGAACTGTCTCTATTATTTTTAAGACTCTTCTTAGATGTGGACCATTTTAAAAGTCTTTATTGAATTTGTTACAATATTGCTTCTGTTTTATGTTTTGTTTTTTTGGCTGCAAAGTATGTGGGATCTTAGCTCCCGACCAGGAATCAAACCCACACCTACTGCATTGGAAGGTGAGGTCTTACCCACTGGGCCACCAGGGAAGTCCCTGTCCTTTAAAAAAAAAAACAACAGGGTTTGTCTGGCTGCTCAGGGGAGGCAAGACCAGGAGTCCGAGGGGATGCTACATTAATAATCAACAGGAGGGGTGTCTTGTATCAGGGTGGTATCGGTGGGGGTAAGGGGAGATGGTCAAACTCTAGATATATTTTCAAAGCAGAACTAAAAATATTTGCTGATGGAACAATTGTGGGTTTTAGAAGTAAAAGAAAGATCAATTGAGAAAATAAGGCCATCAATTTGAGCATCTAGAGGAATGAAGTTATGAGTAAGTCTGCAAGAGGATGTGTTTTGGAGCAGAATATCAGGAACACAGTTTGAACCATGATATGTATATGTATATATGGCTAAAAAGTATCTGAAAGTATTATCTCTTAGTTGCACATGAAGATTTCCAGTTGAGGAAATGAAGAGATAAGTGAGAGAAGAAGTAAAACATTCTCAGTAATGCAAATAACCAAGAGAGAATAGCTAAAATAATATGTTATTTGTTCTCAGTTAACAATTGAAATTTAGCTCCAGATGAAGAACACTGAATTTGCAATTTGGTAACATGTTGTTCTGATGGGGATCCCAAAGCATGAGCAATGGGTACATTCTGTCTGGGCTCCAAATAGTCTCTTTGTTCAAACTCCAGAGATTTATAATCACAAACATCAATACCTCCTTCAGCACAAATTAACTTGTCAGGATGGTTCATCTTAAGAAATATCTCAAAATCTCATTAAGTTCAATGTTAATTTTTTGGTATCTTTATTTATATAGTTTATTTTCTCTAAAAGTTATTTTATAATACTTTTGATGTCACCCTGTAATCTATAATTAAATCCCTCGCTTATGCATCCTTGAATGTTTCTTTATCAACCCACCCTCAAATTCTTAGCTTAGAATTAAGATTTATTGCCAGTAAAGTGTCTCCAACCTTCACCTTGGTTTAATACTGGGCATCATCCGATCCTCCATATCTCAAAAAAGTAATTTATTAACTTGATCTGGAATATACACATTAAAAAACTTTATTTTAAAGCTTATTCCTCTTATCTAAAATAAAAAGAATAATAAAGTCAACACTTCTCTTAACTAGCTTAGAAATGGATTCTACTGAATAGAATATTATCCCACATAGCCCATGGCTTATTTATTGTCAGAAAGAGGTCACTCTTCTTTTAACTGCCTGATATTAATTGTTATTTGATTTGTAACTGTATGATATTTAATAAGGGTTTTGAAGTTAGAGACATTGGTTAAAATATTGGTCTACCACTTTTGAATAACATTTCATAAACTTCAGTTAAGATGGGATATGAAAACTGTGAAGTTTGTTCAACATAATACATGGCTAGTGCTGAAAGTAGAGGACCCTCACCAACCCAGCTGAGGAAAAACAGTAGCTAAGGCAATGAGCATAAAGCAGCATCAAGGAAGACTTAACTTACAGCTGGAGCCTATGCCACAATAACTTAGACATTGGAGGTGAAACTTTGAGCAATATCTGTGAACCCAGAGAACCAGACTGTGAACCTGAAGAAACAAGATAGAGAAAGCTCCATTGATGTGCTGATAAGCCACAGTGAGGTAAGGTTAACACCATAAACAATCAAGGGAGGAGAGGGAAGAAAATCTGGGTGAGTGCTCTGTGGCCTCATGGTCAGGGAGAAGAAGACTCTGGATTACAGATGATACAACATCTGAAGGAGCATCCAGGGGTATTTCCTAAGAGATTTCAGTGTGTGAGTCAGTGTAAGTCCTCTCATACTTCTCATAACAAAATAGTCATCAAGATATATACACTATTATATATAATAGAGATAACCAACAAGGACTTACTCTATGGCACAGAGAACTATACTCAATATTTTGTAATAACCAATTAGGGAAAAGAAACTGAAAAAGAATGCATATATATATATATATGAAACTGAATCACTTCCCTGTACACCTGAAACTAATACAACACTGTAAGTCAACTATGCTTCAAAAAAATAAATAAATAGAGAAAGCTAGTTAACAAGATTAATTAAAACTAAAATATGCAATTCCTCATCTAGGAATTTATTATAGATGTGCAATAATAGGACACTGATTAAGTGCATTATGACATAATAGATACATAATGTGCAGTAGAATATAATACAATAGTTAAAAAGAATGTGAAAAATCTTGTATTTCATAATCAATATTTCATAATAACTGTAAATGGAGTGTAACTTTTAAAATTGTATAAAATTTTTTTAAAAATTTAAAAGGAAAAAATAAAGACTGCCCATAAGAGGACAGTCGCAAATGAGTTAAAATTAATAACATAATAATAAGTGATCAATAGCAACATTTACAGTTATTGGTTATAATAATATATATGTTTAATTCTTACAATAACTAATTTACCAGTAAAACACCACATACCATATTAAAAAAAAAAATGTGGAAAGTCCCATATGGTTCAAATGGAGAAAGGAAGCCACAGTGTAATAGAGTCTGGAGAGAAAAGCAAGGGCCAGTGAGACAGAAATTTTAGGCCATATTAAAAATTTTGGAAACTATTAATTGACTTTTATCCAAGGAAGGTTTAAGTTCAGATTTAAACTTTTAAAATTTACTGAAAGTAAAGGTAAAAAAAATTTACTGAGGCTGGGCAAAAATTGATGCAAAGAGATTAGTTAGAGGTTATCACAATATATTAGGCAACACAGGATGGTGGCCTGGACTAGGTAAGAGGATTAGAGTTAGAAAGAAGTAGGTGTGTTTGATTTGCAAATATTTTCTCCCATTCTGAGGGATGTCTTTTCATCTTGTTTATGGTTTCCTTTGCTGTGCAAAAGATTTTAAGTTTAATTAGGTCCCATGTGTTTATTTTTGTTTTTATTTTCATTACTCTAGGAGGTGGGTCAAAGAAGATCTAGCTGTGGCAATGGACAAAGGACTAATCTTCAAACCATAGAAATAGATCATGGAGCTCAATATCAAAAAAACAAACAACCCAATTAAAAAAGGAGCAGAAGCTTTTGTGTCCAGAAGTCCCACTGGGTCCTGCTTGATTTCAGTAAGGGTTTGGAGCCAGGCAATTTACATGCATTTATTCTCCCAACAAAACCGAGTGCTAACCCTGACTCTGTTCTGAAGATGGGTAACAGGTTCAGAGAGCAGTGTGTCTGACAGGGTCTTGGTGTTCCAACTGGGTGTCAGGCCTGAGCCTCTGAGGTGGGAGAGCTGAGTTCAGGATATTGGTCCACCAGAGACCTCCTGGCTCCATGTAATAGCAAACACTCTCCCAGAGATCTCTATCCCAACACTAACACCCAGCTCCACTCAATGACAGGCAAGCTACAGTGTTGGACACCTATGCCAAACAACTAGCAAGACAGGAACACAACCGAACCCATTAGCAGAGAGGCTGTCTAAAATCATAATAAGGTCACAGATGCCACAAAACACATCACCAGATGCCGTCCTGCCCACCAGAAAGAAAAGATCCAACATCATTCTCCAGAACACAGGCACCAGGAAGCCTACACACCCACTGAACCCACCTTGGCCACTGGGGGCAGACACCAAAAACAGCGGGAGTTACACACCTGCAATCTGGGAAAAGGAGACCCTTAACTTAACAGTAAGTTAAGAAAAATGAGAAGACAGAGAAACACAGCAGATAAAGGGGCAAGGTAAAAACCCACCAGCCCAAACAAATGAAGGGGAAATAGGCAGTCTACCTGAAAGAGAATTCAGAGTAATGATGGTAAAGATGATCCAAAATCTTGGAAACAACATGGGGAAAATAAAAGAAACAATTAACAAGGACCTAGAAGAACTAAACAGCAAACAAACAATGATGAACAGCACAATAAATGAAATTAAAAATTCTCTACAAGGAATCAATAGCAGAATAACTGAGGCAGAAAAACAGATAAGTGACCTGGAAGATAAAATAGTGGAAATAACTACCACAGAGCAGAATAAAGAAAAATGAATGAAAATAATTAAGGACAGTCTCAGAAACCTCTGTGACAATATTAAATGCACCAACATTCGAATTATAGGGGTCCCAGAAGAAGAAGAGAAAAAAAGGGACTGAGAAAATACTTCAAGAGATTATAGTGGAAAACTTCCCTAATATGAGAAAAGAAATAGTCAATCAAATCAAGGAAGCACAAAAAGTCCCATACATGATAAACACAAGGAGAAACACACCAAGACACATTAATCAAACTCCAAAAATTAAGTACAAAGAAAAAATTTTTAAAGCAACAAGGGAAAAGCAACAAATAACATACAAGGGAATCCCCATAAGGTTAACAGCTGATCTTTCAGCAAAAACTGCAAGCCAGAAGGGAGTGACAGGACATATTTAAAGTGATGAAAGGGAAAAACCTTCAACCAAGATTACTCTGTCCAGCAAGGATCTCATTCAGATTCGATGGAGAAATCAAAAGCTTTACAGACAAGCAAAAGCTAAAAGAGTACAGCACCACCAAACCAACTCTACAACAAATGCTAGAGGAACTTCTCTAGGCAGGAAACACAAGAGAAGGAACAGACCTATAGTAACAAACCCCAAACAATTAAGAAAATGGTAATAGGAACATACATATCAATAGCTACCTTAAATGTAAATGGATTAAAGGCTCCAACCAATAGACGTAGACTAGCTGAATGGATACAGAAACAATACCCATACATATGCTGTCTATGAGAGACCCACTTCAGACCTAGGGACACATACAGACGGAAAGTGAGGGGATGGAAAAAGATATTCCATGCAAATGGAAATCGAAGGAAAACTGGAATAGCAATTCTCATATCAGACAAAACAGACTTTAAAATAAACACTATTACAAGAGACAAAGAAGGACACTACATAATGATCAAGGGATCAACCCAAGAAGAAGATATAATAATTGTAAATATTTGTGCACCCAACATAGGAGCACCTCAATACATAAGACAAATGCTAACAGCCATAAAAGCAGAAATTGACAGTAACACAATCATAGTAGGGGACTTTAACACCCCACTTTCACCAATGGATGGATCATCCAAAATGAAACTAAATAAGGAAACACAAGCTTTAAATCATACATTAAACAAGATGGAGTTAATTGATATGTATAGGACATTCCATCAAAAAACGACAGAATACACTTTCTTCTCAAGTGCTCATGGAACATTCTCCAGGATACATCATATCTTGGGTCAGAAATCAAGTCTTGGTAATTTAAGAAAATTGAAATCGTATCAAGTATCTTTTCCAACCACAACGTTATGAGACTAGATATCAATTACAGGAAAAGAATCTGTAAAAAATACAAACATATGGAGGCAAACAATATACTACTAAATAACCAAGAGATCACAGAAGAAATCAGAGGAACTCAAAAAATACCTAGAAAAAAATAACAATGAAAACACGACAACCCAAAAAATATGGGATGCAGCAAAAGCACTTCTAAGAGGGAGGTTTATAGCAATACAATCTTACTTCAAGAAACAAGGAAAATCTCAAATAAACAAACTAACCTTACACCTAAAGCAATTGGAGAAAGAAGGGAAAAAAACCCAAAGGTAGCAGAAGGAAAGGAATCATAAAGATCAGATCAGAAATAAATGGAAATGAAATGAAGGAAACAACAGCAAAGATCAATAAAAATAAAAGCTGGTTCTTTGAGAAGATAAACAAAATTGATAAACCATTAGCCAGACTCATCAAGAAAAAAAGGTAGAAGACTCAAATCAATAGAATTAGAAATGAAAAAGAAGTAACAACTGACACTGCAGAAGTACAAAGGATTATGAGAGATTACTACAAGAAACTGTATGCCAATAAAATTGACAACCTGGAAGAAGTGGACAAATTCTTAGAAAAGCACTCTTAGAAAAGCATTCTTAGAAATGCTGCAAGACTGAACTAGGTATTAATAGAAAATATAAACAGACCAATCACAGCACTGAAATTGAAACTGTGATTTAAAATCTTCCAACAAACAAAAGCCAAGGACCAGAATGATTCACAGGCGAATTCTATCAAAAATTTACAGAAGAGCTGACACCTATCCTTCTCAAGCTCTTCCAAAATATAGCAGAGGGAAGAATGCTCCCAAACTCATTCTACGAGGCCACCATCACCCTGATACCAAAAGGAGACAATGATGTCAGAAAAAAAGAAAACTACAGGGCAATATCACTGATGAACATAGATGCAAAATTCCACAACAAAATAGAAGGAAACAGAACCCAACAGCACCTTAAAAAGATCATACACAATGATCAGGTGGGGTTTAACACAGGATGCAAGGATTCTTCAATATATGCATATCAATCATTGTGATAAACAATATTAACAAATTGAAGGAGAAAAACCATATGATCATTTCAATACATGCAGAAAAAGATTTTGGCAGAATTCAACACACATTTATGACAAAAACCCTCGAGAGAGTAGGCATAGAGGGAACTGACTTCAACATAATAAAGGTCATATATGACAAACCCACAGCCAACGTCATTCTCAATGGTGAAAAACTGAAACCATTTCCACTAAGATCAGGAACAAGACAAGGTTGCCCACTCTCACCATTATTATTCAACATAGTTTTAGAAGTTTTAGCCATAGCAATCAGACATGAAAAACAAATAAAAGAAATCCAAATCAGAAAAGAAGTAAAACTGTCACTGTTTGCAGATGACATGATACTATACATAAAGAATCCTAAAGATGCCACCAAAAACTACTAGAGCTAATCAATGAACTTGGTAAAGTAGAAGGATACAAAATTAATGCACAGAAATCTCTTGCATTCCTATACACTAATGATGAAAAACATGAAAGAGAAATTAAGGAAACACTCCCATTTACCATTGCAACAAAAAGAATAAAATATCTATGAATAAACCTACCTACAGAGAGGAAGACCTGTATGCAGAAAACTATAAGATATTGATGAAAGAAATTAAAGATGATACAAACAGATGGAGAGATATACCATGTTCTTTGATTGGAAGAAGCACATTGTGAAAATGACTATAATACCCAAAGCAATCTACAGATTCAATGCAATCCCTATTAAAACACCAATGGCATTTTTCACAGAAATAGAACAACAAATTTCACAATTTGTATGGAAACACAAAAAACCCTGAAGAGCCCAAGCACTCTTGAGAAAGAAAAATGGAGCTGGAGGAATCAGGATCCCTGACTTCAGACTATACTACAAAGCTACAGTCATCAATACAGTATGGTACTGGCACAAAAAATATATATAGATCAATGGAACTGGATAGAAAGCCCAGAGGTAAACCCATGAACATATGGTCACCTTATTTTTGATAAAGGAGGCAAGAATATACAATGGAGAAAAGATAGCCTCTTCTCTAAGTGGTGCTGGGAAAACTGGACAGCTACATGCAAGAGAATGAAATTAGAACACCATACACAAAAATAAACTCAAAATGGATTAAAGACCTAAATGTAAGGCCAGACACTACAAAACTTTTAGAAGAAAACATAGGCAGAACACTCTATGACATAAATCACAGCAAGATCCTTTTTGACCCACCTTCTAGAGAAATGGAAATAAAAACAAAAATAAACAAATGGGACCTAATGAAACTTAAAAGCTTTTTGCACAGCAAAGGAAACTATTAGCAAGACAAAAAGTCAGCCCTCAGAATAGGAGAAAAGATTTGCAAATGAAGCAACTCACAAAGGATTAATCTCCAAAATTTACAAGCAGCTCATGCAGCTCAATACCAAAACAACAAACAACCCAATCCAAAAATGGGCAGAAGAGCAAAATAGACATTTCTCCAAAGAAGATATACAGATTGACAACAACACATGAAACGTTGCTCAACATCACTAATCATTAGAGAAATGCAAATCAAAACTACAATGAGGTATCACTTCACACCGGTCGGAATGGTCATCATTAAAATATCTACAAACAACAAATGCTGGAGAGGGTATAGAGAAAAGGGAACACTCTTGCACTGCTGGTGGGAATGTGAATTGGTACAGCCACTATGGAGAACAGTATGGAGGTCCCTTAAAAAACCAAAAATAGAACCACCAAACAACCCATCAATCCCACTACTGGGCATATATCCTGAGAAAAACATAATACAAAAAGAGTCATATACCACAATGTTCATTGCAGCTCTATTTATTATAGCCAGGACATGGAAGCAACCTAAGTGTCCATCGACAGATGAATAGATAAAGAAGATGTGGCACATATATATAATGGAATATTACTCAGCCATAAAAAGAAATGAAATTGAGTTATTTGTAATGAGGTGGATGGACCTAGAGTCTGTCATATAGAGTGAAGTAAGTCAGAAAGAGAAAAAAGAAATACCCTATGCTAACACATATATATGTGATCTAAAAGAAAAAAAAATGGTTCTGAAGAACATAGAGATAGGACAGGAATAAAGACACAGATGTAGAGAATGGACTTGAGGACACAGGGAGGCAGAAGGGTAAACTGAGACGAAGTGAGAGAGTGGCATGGACATATATACACTACCAAATGTAAAATAGATAGCTAGTGGGAAGCAGGTTCATCACATGGGAGATCAGATTGGTTCTTTGTGACCACCTAGAGAGGTAGGATAGGGAGGGTAGAAGGGAGACACAGGAGGGAAGGGGTATGGTGATACATGTATATGTATAGCTGATGCACTTTGTTATAAAGCAGAAACTAACACACCATTGTAAAGAAGTTATACTCCAATAAAGATGTTTAAAAAAAAATGGGGGCCTCCCTGGTGGCGCGGTGGTTGAGGGTCTGCCTGCCGATGCAGGGGATACGGGTTCGTGCCCCGGTCTGGGAGGATCCCATATGCCGCGGAGCGGCTGGGCCCATGGGCCGTGGCCGCTGGGCCTGCGTGTCCGGAGCCTGTGCTCCGCAGCGGGAGAGGCCGCAACGGTGAGAGGCCCGCGTACAGCAAAAAAAAAAAAAAAAAAAAAATGGGCCAAAGACTTAAATAGACATTTCACCAAAAAAGACATACAGATGGCCAAGAGGCACATGAAAAGATGCTCAGCATCACTAATTATTTGAGAAATGCAAATCAGAACTACAATGAGGTATCACCTCACACCAGTCAGAATGTCCATCATCAAAAATTTGCAAACAATAAATGCTGGAGAGGGTATGGAGAAAAGGGAACCCTCTTGCACTGTTGGTGGGAATGTAAATTGATAACAACCACTATGGAGAACAATACAGAGGTTCCTTAAAAAACTAAAAGTAGAACTACCATATGACCCAGCAATCCCACTACTGGGCACATACACTGAGAAAACCATAAGTCAAAAGGACACGTGCACCCTAATGTTCATTGTAGCACTATTTACAATAGCCAGGACATGGAAACGACCTAAATGTCCAATGATAAATGAATGGATAAAGAAGATGTGGTACATATATACAATGGAATATTACTCAGCCATAAAAGGAAAGAAAGTGGGTCATTTTAGAGATGTGGATGGACCTAGAGTCTCTCATACAGAGTGAAGTAAGCCAGAAAGAGAAAAACAAATATTGTATATTAACACATATATGTGGAATCTAGAAAAATGGTACAGATGAACCTATTTGTAGGGCTGGAATAGAATCATAGACGTAGAGAACAGACATGTGAACACAGAGGAGGAAGAACAGAGTGGGACGAATTGGGAGATTACTTTTGACATAAATACACTACCATGTGTATGATTGATAGCTAGTAGGAACATGCTATATAGCACAGGGAGCTCAGCTGGGTGCTCTGTGATGACCTAGATGGGTGGGATGGGGGGCAGTGGGAGGGAGGCCCAAGAGGGAGGGGACATAGATATACATATAGCTGATTCACATAATTGTACAGCAGAAAATAATACAACATTGTAAAGCAAATTTACTCCAATAAAATAAAGACCCTGTGTAGTCAAATAAATAAATAAATATTTTTTAAAAAAGTAAATGTATTCAATATGAGTCAGACTTTGGTAATTTTTAGATGGATGGAAGTGGTGAGAGAGAAGTGGTGAAGATGATGCTGAAGTTTTGGCTTTAACTAGATAATTGACACAATCATTTCCTGACATTAGAAAAATGAAAGGCAGAAAAAGTTCAGTGGGAAATATCACTTTGGACTAGTTCATTTTGAGGTGTTCAAAGGTACTTAGGTGAACATGTCACATAGACATTTGAGGTATTGGTTTGGATTTCCAAAAGCAGGCCATGACTAAGACATGGATTTGGGAGTCACTGTCTACCCAATGTTCACCTTCCCCTTCTCCATTGCTAGCAAGACTCTAATTTTGTTTAGTGAAAATATGCCCAACTAAAAATGCACATCTTCTCAGACTTATTAATATACAGGGTTGGTCAAATAACTCAGATTGCTCCAAAGAGACATAAAGGAAACTCTTCTAGGAACTGCAGGGAAGGTCTTTGCTTTCATGACACGAGCATAACTTTTTTACCCACTTGCCCTTCCCTTTCTTTGCCTGAGGAACCATGATCTATCTGGAGATACAGCAGCTATATTACAACTACATTCCTAGTATAAGTGGTAATTGAGTGATGAGAATGGATAAAATGTAAGAGAAACAGAGATGGTGTAAAACTAGAAGTGCATATGTTCAAAGACAAATCCTAAGAAAATTCAAAGTTGAATTTTGATTAGAGGAGAAAATGCTAGATGAAAAAAATGAGGATGAGTAGCCAAAGATGTTGGGAAAAAATGACAGAGTGTGGAAGGAGAGAAGATGAGAAAAGAAAATGTTTTAACAAGGAAGAAGTGGTCAATCATTTTAAATGCTCTTGAGAAATTAATACAAATAGTTGATATTTTCCATCTAGAAAATCCAAGGTAAACAAGTGAAAATTAATAAATCTATAGAAGAGTTCAATAAGTGGATCTGATCTAGGATAACAATGAAAATGTACCCCAGTTGAACCTTCAACCCATCCTGAAATATGAATGCCCCTTGAATATTACTTTTTCCCCTTTGACTTGACTGTTCTATTTTTTTCTTTATTTTATCACCTTCCTGGAGAATCCTTTCACAGGCATTGCCAGATAGTCAGTGATATCCGCACAATGTTATTTGTACCCTCTCAATGCCACTTGCAACTCATTTACAGCAAAATGAATTTTTAATATTTGGGACATTTAAGTGATTGTTTTATACATTTTTTCCCTGAGATATGAGATAGTCATATGTTTATGACTTTAAAAGTCATTATTCTGCAGAAAATCCTAGAATATCACATAAAAAAAATCAGTCCTCATCTGACTGAGAAAAATCTCACAGCGATATTGAAATGAAGCAGATCCCCAACCAGTGTTTCATAATTTTCCTTTGTGACTACCTGAGCAAAAAATTTCCCAGCACAAGCACCATCTAAGAATATGACCACAATTATTTACTTATCATTACTGCTGAGAGACAGCTAAAAAGATGAATTGCTGGATCACTTCTATGGTTAGGGAGAATGCATTTTATAAAGATGAATGTCATAGAACATTTATTTTTACTTCAGGCCATGCCCACTGTATGGGAGCCAATAAAATATTCATTTTCTGCTGTCCTTCCTTTTTGGAGGGTAATGGGCTGTTATAAAGGGCCGTAAAGCATCACTATGCTAGGCAGCTTCGTGACAAAAGGAGCCAACTCACTTCCTCCTCAAGTCAGGAACTAGTGTCTATGTGGCATGATTGTGCTCCACATGTTTGATGACCAGACTAGTCCCCAAGACCTGGAGAGCCAGGGCCTGGTCAGCAAGGGGAGGGCACCGTGACAATGAAGAAACATGGTCCTGGCTGCCAGGAATTCTCCAATGTGATCACAGAAAAGATGTCCCATGTAAGCTTCTGGTTGCTTTGCCTTCTCTGCCTTTTCCCTTCAAAGTGCAATTCTGGAAGCCTAGAGAGGTGGGATCTGGTAAGTAGTGTTTTATAAGTTGTTTGGGTAGATGGCTTGCCTTTTGGGAAAACAAAATCAAATCGGTAACTGCTAATATAATGCTGTATTCTTTTTTTTTTTTTTTCACTTTGTAACAAATTACCACCAACTTTGTGTCTTAACATCCATTTCAAATCTCGCAGTTCCCGTAGGTCCAAAATCCAGGCATAGCACAACTGGGTTCTCTGCTCGGGGTCTCATAGGATTGAAATCAAGGTGTCCACTGGCTATGATCTCATCTGGAGTTAAGTGTCCTTTCCCAAGATCTTTCAGTTCCTAATGGTTGTAGAATGGAGGCCCCCGTTTTTAAACTGTCTGTCAACCAGGGTAGCTCTCAACAATCAGAGGTCACCCCCAGGTCATAGTTAACCTGTTCCCTCCAGAGATGGTTCACTGCATGGCTGTTTGCTTTCTTCCAGGCCAACAGGAGAGGACTTCTGACTTCTGAGAAGGCCTGGACACTTTTTTTTTTTTTTTTTTTTTTGTGGTATGTGGGCCTCTCACTGCTGTGGCCTCTCCCGTTGCAGAGCACAGGCTCCAGATGCGCAGGCTCAGCAGCCATGGCTTACTGGCCTAGCCGCTCTGCGGCATGTGGGATCTTCCCGGACCGGGGCACGAACCCGTGTCCCCTGAATTGGCAGGCGAACTCTCAACCACTGCGCCACCAGGGAAGCCCGCCCTGGACACTTTTAAAGGATTTACCTAATTAGATCAAGTTCACCCAAAAAAGCATCCCTTTTGATTTACTCAAAGTCAACTGATTAGGGATCTTAATTTTACCTACAAGATCTGTTTTGCCATGTAATGTCATATAATCTCAATAATGAAATCCTATCATATTCACAAGTCCTACCAGCACTCAAGGGGATGAGATTATCCAAGGTATATATATCAGGAGGAGGAGATCTTAGGGCCCTCTTTAGAATTTGGCCTCCCAGACCATTCTTACCATATTTGACTTCTTGAGACAAAACTCCTCCTTACTCTGCTTTATTTTTCCATAACACTTACCCACTGTCTCATAACACATTGTTTATGTATTTACTTATTTATTAATTATCTCCCATTAGAATGTCAGCTTCCCTGGACCTGGGACTTTGTGTCTCTTGTTTCACATATGGATAGATCTGCCTTCACATAGTAGGCAGTCAGTAGATATTGGTTAGTTGAGTAAACTAAAAAAGGAGTGAGTAAATGAGTGAACAGGGAATCAAAAATGTAGGGTTTCTACATCCTGATAGGTCCCCTTTCCCTGCATGCTGCCCACAAGAAAATGAATAAAGTCCCACCAGCCCAATCCCCCTCTCCTTGGAGAATGGAGTCTTACAGACAACCCCCTAGATTCACACCAGTGCCAGCATGAACCTGATTTCTAACACTGCTCTGAGATTAATTATTTCACTAACCTTGCCTTTCATTTTCCTCTTCTGGTTTTAATTTCTGAAGTTAATTTTACATTTTTCTCTAAATAATGCATACACAGAGCTAAAAGTATTTGATGGCACCAAAGTCATTAATACAAGTGCACACACACACACACACACACACACACACACATAAGCAGGCTCTTCCTTTTCCTTCCACACATCCACTCCCAGAAGCAGCTTTGCTTCTAACATATTTAGAAATAATGAACTTCTGCTGTTACTTCTTGACATGGCTTCTGGGGAGTATCTGCTGTGGTAGTTGAGGACTCAACTCCAGAATTCAAACATGTGGTGCAGATTACCCAGCGGGCAGCTTCCTTTCTTTGGTATCCTGAGATTCTTTCAATATAACAGCTTCTGCATGAGGCTGAACCCCAGAGAGGTCTGAGGCTTTAGCTCATTAGCACAGAGTTCCCAGAAGTGGTAGAATTGTGGTCTCAACCACCTGTCATAAGATGGTGACATTTCTTCAGGAGAGTTGGATTGATTTGGAAGGTTGCTTCTATCAGGCTGCCATGGAAGTAGAGGGACATACAAACTGACATTGAATAATTGAAGCATTTTGTTACATGAGTGACTGCTAACCTGGCATTCCTTCTCTCCTGTATGTGGCTCATTTGTCATTTTCTTTATTCTCTTACACATTCTGAACTTGTTCTCCAACATGCTTTCCCCACCCTCAGATCACTGACAACATAGGCTCCCTCTTTCCCTCTTTCCCATTTCTGCTATTCTTGAGTTTTTAATCAACCTGTCATCCTTTTGATTGCAATCCCAATGACTGACATCCTTGCTCGGTTGGCATCTTGCAAGGTATTTCACTTTATGTAGCTTCTCATTTGTGTTTCAGTTTTGAAATTAAGGCACTTTGTCGCACTAGGTTAAGTCATTCAATCTCTCAGATTCTCTGCTCTTTAGTCTGTAAAACCTGGATAAAACAGTCCTCTAATTACTTCACAGTGCTGTTGAGAGGGTGAAATATTAAGTGCTTAAAAACTTTTCTTGTTAGTCATTTGTATATTTATCTTCCTTATGACCTTGAAAGCTTGGGCAGCTGTACCAATACAACTTTCAAGGCCAAGTTGTCTTTGGAAATTGAATGACATAGACTATCCAAAGCTAGCCAAAGGAGGAATAAGGAAAGAAAGGGTGAGAGTAGGCACGCAGTAAATATAAATACAGTGTGAAGGTCCACTTAAGCTTAAAATTTTTTAAATAGTAAAATTCTTTGACAACTAATTCTCTAATGGAAGTTTTTATTGTACATTGAGAACAAGGACTGACCCTTTGCAAACATGTTCACTGAAAGTCTTTGGTGGCTGAAAATTATTAGATTAGAACACAGGAGGGACACATAGAAAGCACATCTGTTTCTGTTAGTTCATCAACACAGAGACAGACAAGTTATAAAGTGAGCCAGTGTCCATCTCTAGTGCTAAAGGAAGGAGACACCAGACAGGAATGTTTCCATGGAGGTGAAAATTTCTGGCAGTAACACATTCTGCTGGATGTGGAGCAGAACAAGGGCATTGGCTGGGGATGGGTAAGATCTTTCAAATGTCTTTGATCATGATGGACTGAAAGCAATCTATTTGACCTTTTATTTTGCATTATGACCCTGTAAAACCACACACATACATACACACACACACACACACACACAGACACACATGACTGAAACAAAAATTTATAGAGCAATATTTAGCCTTGTAATATGTGATTCTGGCTTGCATTTTCTATTCCATTCTCTTTCAGTTTTTATAAAATATGATGATGACACACTACATTCGGTGTGACCCTCTGAAAAATATGTCCGGGAAAATATTCTGAGAGTTATGATGGGTCTGTCTTGCCTTCTTTGTGCTTCCTTGGAAGTGAAGTTTTGCCTTTTTAGAAGAGTTGAGGTTGGGGTGGGAAGCTCTGATAGTAAATGTGTGCAGTGTGATTTCAAAAACACCAAAGAATCAAACCTTTCCTCATCACTTTTCAGACACATGCAATTTATCATCAGTTTCATCTCCTGCTTCAATAGAGGTGTAACAAGCGTCTGTTGTATGTCAGGCACTTTTTTCTCTATGAGGGAACTCTGGGTGGTCATTTTCTCTTTTCTACTTTTTGATGGTTTCCTTTTTCCTAAAAAACGCATTGTCTAAAAAGGAGGATGTTTTAGAATTATTTTCAGTGACATGGAGGAAAAATACATTGATTTCTAGTTATTCAAAATGTTTTTAACTGATAGAAATAGACATTTAAATTGTGGCTTTAATGTTCAAGGTTTAGTTTAATATTCTGGAAAGGAAAAGGTGTGTGCATGTGAGGAAACCTATAATAATACCATTTGTGTCCAAGCCAGCTTTCAAATTACATAATCCATCACCTAGACCTGTCTGTCCATGAATTTCTAACATCTTACTCCCATGTGTGAAAGCAAAAATACTTCATTGGCCTTTTGCTGATAGAAAAAAAAGGCATCAATAATCGCTGGACACTTGCTAACTAATAGAATCTTGTCCATTCTCAATTTCTAATAGTGTGTCAAGTTGTCAGCCAGGATAGAACGACATAAAATGATCTGAATCTTTTGTCTGTTGATTTATTTTCATTGGCATATTCAGAAAATCAGTCTGAATGGCTTGTCTTACCTGTCATAATAGCCTAATGTTTTTCAAGGTCCCATGTAATATTTAGGCGCTCATCAAATATGTTATTCTTTCTCACCTTTATTACTGCACTAGCTTTTTTTGACTGGTTTCTTTCTCCTCCACATTTATCCTTCTGCAGTTTAGCCTACTTACTATTCATATCAAAAAATATTTTTTACAGCTTCTTATTCATGTCCTCAAATTTTCTAACTCTGTTCATTGCTACATGTAATCCTTCCTCTTGGAATGTCTTTCCTAACTTCAAGTGTTGAGGTTTACCAGTCCTTAAGGGATCAACTGAAATATTGTTATTCACTCAACGATTTATTCATTCAGCAATATGTACTTATCAGAGGCTTATTAGATCCCAGAATTTCTGTTAGAGCCCAAGGATTGTTATATCTATAATAATAATAATAATATAATGTTGTTGTTGTTGTTATTTATTCCAAACTCTCACAGTGCTTACAGTCTAGTTGGGAAGGAAAGAGAGTAAACAGGCAATTGTATTACAATGTGATGATTACCATATTAAGGGAAGTACAGAGTGTTCTGAGTTTCCATAAGAGAAACAATTAAAACCGGTTTATTGGAATTAGGGAAGGTTGTAGAATAAGTAACATTTAGGCTAAAACTAAGATAGATGAAAGATAGTAGAGACCATAAGATAATGATCCAAATAAGGGGGAGAGCATGTATGAGAAATCTATAACTGAGTGAGTATAGCATTTTTAAGGAAGTAAAAACACTTAGTAATGGCAAGCTAAGTAAAAGCAAAATTGAGGCTTGGAAACTAAGCAAAAAACAGAAAAGGAAGGACTCCATCCTGAAAGAAACATGGGGCCCTTGAAATATTTTAAGCAGAACAGTGGCCGAATCAGATTTGCATGTGAGAATAACAGTTTTGGCTGCTTTAAGGAAATCTTCTTAAAGAAGGGAAAACTTGAAATAAGAGGCTCTTACAGAAGTCCAAATGCAAAATGATGATGGCCTGAACTGGAGAAGAGGCAGGGAGAGAGAGTGAACTGAGAAGGTTTGGGACACTTAGTTGTGGAATACAGGTTTTGCTGATGGATTTGGTGTGCAGGGAGGGAGTGAGGGAGGAGTGAAGCATCACCCCAGCGCTGTGACCTGGATGATGGGTCAGTTGAGGGTACCAAAGAGAACACACAGGAGAAAGCATGGTTTTAAGGTGAAAAATGGTTTTAGATTTGGGAATGTTAATATTACAGTCCTTGTGGGAAAGCCAAAAGAAGTAGGATATCAAGTAGGATATCAAGATCTGAATATCAAAAGACACTTATGGGTTTTAGCTGTGAACCTGTGAATCAACATTATTAGATGGTAATTCAAACCATTGGAATGTATAGCATTTACAGGGGCAGATAGTGAGAAGAAGATTTAAAACAAACTCTAAGGAATGCAAAATTTAGTAGCTCAGAAGAGTAGGAATCCCAAAATAATGAAAAAGGACCACCAGAAGGAAATGGGAAAACCAGGTGTGTTGTCACAATAGGGAAGAAGGTGCTTTAGAGAAGAAAGGGTGTGCAATGTTCCTAAGTAATCAAGTCAGATAAGAACGGAGATGTAGCATCCCTGTAAGTACTAGTTTGCCCAGGAAAGTTCTGATTTTTGTTATTAAGGCATCATTATTAGTAGCCCACCTTTCACTCTCAAAAGCATCCCATTTTGGGTGATAAATCATAGAGTTATCATTGGTAAGGATAGTTTTAGGAGAATTGGGGAGTGCAAAAAGTGGGTTGAGAACTGTGTTGTATAAATTGAAGTAGAAACACACTTAGCATAGATGTTTCTTTGGTTTGGCTGTGGCAGAGAGAAGGGGGGCGGGTTGGATTTAGCTGAGGAAGTCCTCAGAAATGATAATTTTATTCTAGACCATCATTAGACATTTGACAGTGTTCAGGCTAATCTATTTATATTTGTTTATATGAATGATATACATTTTGTCTACATTTTGCAGTCACCATATAATCATCTCACCCTGCCTGGAATATTTATCCTCCTAAGTGGGTCCATCCAATAGTTGCAGGTAAGTACATTTCCACTCTTGGTTTGCAGACATATGTCTGGAAGTGCATTCACTTTGAATCTCTGCTTTTTCAATCTAGGAAAGACTGTTGACATGTTTTGGCGATGGAGGCACTGTCCAATAATCTGCACCTGGCCCAACCTTTTGCTGCAAATTCCCATGAGGATGGCAGTGCAGACCAGGCCAACTCACCTCAATCCCTACCCAAATGAAGTGCCAACTAATATGGGGGTCAAACCTTACAACAATGAGTGAGAGTAGCTATTATGAGAAGTTTAATTCAGATGTAATTCTCTTCCCTGATATTGCAATTTCAAATGACAATGAAAGACTCCAAAGACGGACGCAACCAACATGATGGTTATTTTCTTTCCTACTTCAGGTCTCACTTTCCCCTGTCATGTGCTCAGGAATGAGACTCACTCCATAACTCCGGTTTGTGAATGGCAATTTGTATAGTCCAATCATGGTGATTCCATGTCATTTGCCAACAATGAATAGGAGAATAAGCATATGACAAAAATTCTGGTCAACAAGGTGTAGGTAAAAATCTCAGTCTTCTGGAACACGTTTTATTCATTTTTAGGAAAAGATGTAAGAAGAGCCTTCAATGTTTTCCTGCCCCTGGTGAGGTTGTGTGTGGACAGTTGTCTAAGGGTGGGATACCTGAAGGCCAGGCTGCCATTTTGTGACATGAGGGGGCAAGTTGGATGATGACTGTCAGTGTGGTGCAGCCAGCAGAGTGGAATTAAGGAAAGGAACTGGGTCCTTGATGTTGTTGTCATATTGTTGAGCAAACTGATTCTGTAACAAATAGACTCTAGTCTCACCATTATCAGCAGCCAAAAATATCTTATACTACCCTTAATTAATTTTACATGAGATAATTTTAATCTTTCATTCTCAGCAAGACAGGGTTCACTGGCAGTCCTTTCATTACCTTATGATAGAATGAATACCCACATGTCTTCTCCATAGAGGTAAAAGGTAGCATAAAAAGGAAAAAAAAGTAGCAAAGTACTATTGTCATCGAATCAGAACTTCATCAGCCCCATCAACCTCCTGACCCTCTGAGCCAGGAGCAAAACCTCTGCCTTTCAGCTGCCCCTGCCATCCTCCCTGAACAAGGCCACACATTTCCTAGACCTCAGCTTCCGCTGTGGCATTTCCTGTTTGTCTGGTTTTCCACACAATCCCAACCTCTGCCATGTGGTCTCATTCCACTGCCATTCACACAACAATATGGTATGGTCTCAATTTTGAGCTTGACTCATAACTTTGGCAGGAGTCAACGTACTCTCTGTGTCCTCAGCATCCACTCTAGAACCCCTAACAGTACCGGAAGATCAGAAACCTGAAACCAGATCCTGACTGAAAGGACAGTTTTCAACTCAGACACTGCATTCCTGCACTGCTGTAGCATGAATCTTGATGCTGTCTTGTCTTAGGTTCTCATTAATGAGCCAATTAAAGCTGTCAGCCAGCTTCTTACCCTCCTTTCCTATCTCAGCCTCCAACACATTCTCTTGATCCACATTGAGTCACTTAAGTCTTCCTCTGTTCTGATAACATTTAAAATCAATAATTAAATAACTTACTCCTGTTTTCACAAACTCTATTTAAAAATGATTAACTACTATTTTTCTTTTTTATATTATATATTAACATAGTACACATTATATAATGTATTTTATAATTTATAAAATAATTATATATTTTATGTTAAATATTATATATTATGTATATCTTATATTTAAAAGTTCTCCTGGGCTTCCCTGGTGGCACAGTGGTTGAGAGTCTGCCTGCCGATGCAGGGGACGCAGGTTCGTGCCCCGGTCAGGGAAGATCCCACATGCCATGGAATGGCTGGGCCCGTGAGCCATGGCTGCTGGGCCTGTGCGTCCAGAGCCTGTGCTCCGCAACAGGAGAGGCCACAACAGTGAGAGGCCCACGTACCGCAAAAAAAAAAAAAAAAAAAAAAAGTTCTCCTGATTCCAAAAATTACCATCCTTTATTTTTCTAATGACTTCACTCTACCATCTTTTTGTATTTCTATTGTGAGCTAACTTTCCTGTATTTCCAATGCTTTTTTTTTGTTTCAACCTTTTTCTTTTGCCTTTTTTTCTTAGTCAAAACCTTCCTCCCCCATCCCAATGACACCACTACTCTTAAACAATTGGTAAAGAGTAATCATCTTCCACTATTCTTTTTTCCAGGGTTTGTGTGTGTATGTGTGCACACACGTGTGTGTGTGTGTGTGTGTGTGAACATGCACATACCTGCATGAGTTAAGGGACATTTTGAGGAAGAGAGTGAAGGAAAAAGGGGCTGATACTCCTTACACTCTCCACATCAACCATCAACATCCTTTCTTTAGAAGTTCCAGCTGAATCAGTCTCGCTTTAGTCTTTACGTGTTATTTATGACCAAGACTCCATGACACTCCTGAATGTATATTAGGAATTTGACATCAGACTCATAGTTTACATACCATTCTAAGGGTCTAACTTATTTAGGTAGACATAGGAGCCAACTAAGCGTTTGAAAGTTGAATGTGATTCTGTCATATTTGACTTTAAAATCAGTCACACTGGAAGCTGGATTTAAAATGTATTTGAGGGAGACACATCTGGAACACAGGAGGCCCTTTGGGAGACTGTGTCAGTAATCCAGAAAATATTTGATGAGGGTTTAAATTAAGGGAATAGTATCAGAAATGAAAGGAGTGGACGAATTTAAGAAATGCTTAGATAGTAAAGTCAGTGGGGGTTAGTCATTGATTAGATACAGAGAGTGAAGAAGGCAGAATCAGAAATGGTTCCCCAGGCTTCGAGCTTGAATTATGGGTAGGCAATAATGGCCCCCCAAAAGAAAGAATAACAGTATTGAAATAATAATAATAGCCATCATTAATTGAGCACTTACATACCAGGCATTCTTCAACATGAATTTTATTTTTTCCTTTCATCCTCACAACATCTTAAAGAGATTAAATTTTATTTTCATCTTCAGAAGAAAAATGAGAGGTACAGAAATGTTAACTAGCTTACAGAAGTTCATGCAGGCATGGAATGATGGAACAGAATTCATACTGAGACACTTTGACTTCAGAACCTGTCCTCGGAGTTTTACAAATCAGGGTTGTGGGGACTTGAGGGGGCAAGGAGTGATGGAATGATGAGTTCCATTTTAGAGATGCTGGATTTCAGATTCCAGAGTTTTTCTTAAGCAAGAGATTAGATATAAGAGTTTGAATCTCTGGATAAACTTAGAGATTTGAGAGAATCGTTAACTTAACAGGAGCCATATTAGATAATATTTGAGTGGATGACATCACTCAGAGCACTATAGAGTGAGATTTAGAGTGTGCTCAAGACAGAGCCCTGAGGAACAGCAACATAGAAGGTACCAGAATAAGAGAGCCTATGAATAAGAAGGAGGTAACTGTCAGGAATGTAGAAGCAGAAGTAAGAGACTATGCTGGAAAAGTTCAAGAAGGAGGTGAGAGCCATGCTGCTGGAGGGTCTAGTAAGATGAGCCCTGAGAAACTTCCATTCGCTTCTCAATGTGAAAATCATTGGTGGCCCCATCAAAAATAACTACCCAAAACTTAGGAAAAGTGCAAGGATCAGAAGCCAGGTGGAAACAAGCTTGGAAACAAATGGGAGGTAGCCAGGTGTTAAGTCAGATTTAGATTAATTTTCCATAAGTTTATATAAGAAGAGGAGAGTAATTAGATGACAGCTAAAGGATGTAGAATCAAGGGAGTTTATTGTTTGTATCATTCATTTAGGTATCCATTTAGGGTGACAGAAAGTTAAATAAGCTGTTGCCTGTGTAGAGGGAGAGGATGAAGACAATCTAGGGATGGTTATGGAGGAACATCCCCCTGCCCCAAGGAGAGCAGCAGGGGATCAAGCCCATGGGAGAAGGTGGGCTTCCATGTAAATATGCCTCTGTGACTTCTCCCATTTTTTGGTTCACTCACTCCAATAACAGAAAGCCTAGCAAATAAACATAAGGGCAGTCTCTCCACATCTTTCTAAGGTTGGATACCACCTATCTGACCTATATTCTATCCTTGCCTCAAGAACTTAGATCATCAGTTACCCCTACCATCCACTGTACTTCCAGCCCAACTCCTCCATTAATACTTTCCTCCTGGTCTCAAAGAAAGCCCAGGAGATGGCACTCCTTTTCCTCAATTCTACTTTTCCCTCAAGTTTCCAACCATACAGCTTCTATTTTTCACTGCCAAGCTTTTTTTTTAACTTTTTATTTTATATTGGAGTGTAGTTGATTAACAATGTTGTGTTAGTTTCAGGTGTGAAAACTAACAGCAAAGTGATTCAGTTATACATATACATGTATTTATTCTTTTTCAAATTCTCTTTCCACTTAGGTTGTTACATAATATTGAGCAGAGTTCCCTGTGCTATACAGTAGGTCCTTTTTGGTTATCCATTTTAAATACAGTAGTGCATACAGGTCAAGCTTTTAGGAAGATTAGACTACAGGCCAAGACTTCATTTCTTTCCTGCTCATTCTGATACCGACCAGCGTTCTTTGCCTTCCCCAATCAATAGAAATTGATAAGAGGCCAGACAAGAAATTCAGGCAAGGCTTTATTGGGCCCCCTGCTGCAGCAGGGGGGAGCAAAAACAAGTAACAGTTTCCCTTGTTCACTTTCTCAGAGGGACGTGAGTGTAGTGGGGGGTCCGGGGGTCAGGTTGGAGGGGCGGCTTAAGTGGCTTGTCCACCTTTTTGGTGGTGGTGAGTGCAGGGAGCATGCGCAGTACCCTGCTTTTGCTCCTAACACCCTGTTTTATCTCCCAGATCTTCAGAAATGGCAGTTGGGTGTTTGGTCTTTTTGTAACTTGTCCATAATTTGCCCCAACTGAACATGCATGCAGTTATTTTTAGTCCCTTATAGTTTCTTTGTATTTTGTTGCTCAAAAGGGTCCCAGGCCCCAGGGTACAGCCTGTCTCCATTCCTTCAAGTGTTTACAATTAGTCTTTAGATCCCATTCCTCTAGGATATTATTCTCTCAAAAGTCACTACTACTACTCCAGTTTCCGTATCTGGTGAATTGAAACCTTTAGTTCTTTTGCAACAATTGCCTTCCATTTTCTTCTGCTTTTCCTGTTTCTGATTGTACCTCTTTCACCATTCCTGGTAGTAATAATATTGACTAAAACTTCCTGAGTCCTTATTATATCCTATAGATTCATCTTAACAACATTACAAATATTAAACATTTGATGCACATACTTATTTATGAAGTAGGTACTATTGCTATCCTCATTTTGTAATTGAGCAACTGAAATTCATATTGGTTAATTAACTGACTCAAGCTACTGAGTGAAATAGCTACTGAGTGATGTACACAAGATTTGAACCCAGGCAGTCTGATTCAAATCCTGTGCCCTTAATCCCTAGTCAATGACACCTAGAAGCAGTCTTTCCAGCATCATTTATAAGGGTGACTATATATTCTGGTTGCCCAGGACCTTCCAAGTTTAGCCTGTTACTGCAGCATGATTTTTAAAGCAGCCCCCTTTATACTGAAAAATGTTCCAATTTGGGTGATAAATTATGTGGTCATGCTAACTTTACAGTCCCCTTTTCCTGTGTTCGCTAAAAAGCTACCACTTCCAGAGTGCCCATTAACTGGACAAGGTATATCACACCCATCAATACTAATCCTTAGCACAGCATATTGTGCTTTGTTTCCTTATCCCCATGTGAAAATTGAGGTTCAGGTAATTAAGGCCATATATACACTAAGTGGCTGAAACTGGCAGGATAAAAACAAAGGTATGTGTGACTCTGAAATCTCTTCAGTGTATTTCTTCTCCCTCAGCATTCTAATCATTTCTTCACCTCTCTGGATTTCTCCAGATGATATCTTTTCTTCTGCCTTATGTTATGCTTGTATGGTTGTATAGCCGATGGAAATGGGAGGGCTCCATAACAACATGGACTGTGCTGCAAGCATTTTTATATCCCAAGGGCCCAAGACATTGTCTGGTCCTTGTAAAGTCCTTAGGAACTCTATTTTTTGTTTTGTTTTGTAGTCTCCCTACTATTCACATTTATCCCAAGTGTTGAATTTAACTCTCATGTTTTCTGGCTTTCCTAGAGGCAGACTTCTCACATATTCATTCCACGCACTACTACATCCTCTGATATAGTCAGACACAGTCTGTTGAACACAATTTTCACCCGATGATTAGAAAAAGCAGTCCAATCTAAAGCACATCTGCCCCAACATCCTTTGTTATAATTTGTTAGCACTGCAGGCCACCTCTTGCATTCTGAAAGCACCAGCTTCATCCTCCTACCCAAGCTGCAGAGACAGTGATGTTTCCTCCCTTGGCAAAGGAAATGTGTTTCCCTTTTTATGTTCACATGCAGCAAGTGGATCCTCCAATCAATATCTGAGGCTTTGCATTACATGGATTTAAGCTAGAGCAGTGGTCCTCGATGCTGGATGCACAATAAAATCACCTGGGGAGCCTTTAAAATATACTGGTCCTTGGACCCCACAGCAGACTACTTACATCAGAATCTCTGGATACCCATGTTTTATTAAACTCTCCCTCAGGTGATTCCAACATTCAGTCATGTTGAGAGATACTAAACTGGGGCTTCCCTGGTGGCGCAGTGGTTGAGAGTCCGCCTGCTGAGGCAGGGGACACGGGTTCGTGCCCTGGTCCAGGAGGATCCCACATGCCGGGGAGTGGCTGGGCCTGTGAGCCATGGCCGCTGAGCCTGCGTGTCTGGAGCCTGTGCTCCGCAACAGGAGAGGCCACAACAGTGAGAGGCCGGCGTACCGCAAAAAAAAAAAAAAAAAAAAAAAAAGAGAGAGAGAGAGATACTAAACTGAAAGGAATTTGTCTATCCCCATTCAGACTTCAGAGAATATTCCAAAAGGATCCCCAAATAAGAAAATCTCAAAATATGATTTTAAAAAAAAGCCAACCTATTATCATGGTTCCAATTTGTGCCTATTTATTTTTTGTGCTTACACAGTCTTTGCTTCTACACAAATGCAGAGTCATATCCATCCTTACACATAAGTATTAGAGAAATTCTTATTTATTGTTAAGGTGGTAATTTATTGTTAAGGTAACTCTACAGCTGCCATCCACAGATTGCTGTTCTCTTTCATCAATAAATATATAATTTTTAGTGAAGACATCTATATCACTAACAGATCATGTTACGGGTTGAATTGTGTCCTCCTCAAATTGATATGTTGGAATTGTAACCCGCAGTTAGAGTGTAACTTCAGAATGTGACTTTTTTGGGGGAGAAGGGGACAAAGAATAGTGACTTTATTTGGAAAGCCTGCAGACCAAGAAGATGATGGACTAGTGTCCCAAAGTACCATCTTGCCTGTGTTTGGGTGCTTTCTTTCTTTTTTCTTTTTTAAATTTTTATTGGAGTAGAGTCGATTTACAATATTGTCTTAGTTTTTGCCGTATAGCACAGTGAATCAGTTATACGTGTACATGTATCCACTATTCCTTGCCCCTACAAACAAAGGAAAAGAAAATGGGGAGATATTTTTAGTACGTCTCTATCAGGGTTGTTATGAGAATTAAATGAGATAAATATGTGCATGAGATAATGGGAGATCAAAAACTTAGCTCTGTGGCTGCCTTATATCCAAGTAAGCATTTGTTAAATGCCAGCTGATATTACTTAAGTTGCTATTGAGCTGTAGTTAATAAATAAAAACATGTTTGATATTCCCGAGTCTTAAATAGGTAAACACTGGTTACTAAGGAAAAGGAAAAAAAAAAGAATGTGACCTTATTTGGAGATAGAGTCCTTACAGAGGTAATCAAGTTAAAGTGAGGTCCTTAGGGTGGGCCCTAATTCAATATGACTAGTGTCCTTATAAAAAGGGAGAAATTGGACATAGAGATACACACGCAGGAAGAACACCAGGCAAGTAAAGGAGAGAGGTCTGGAATCGACCCTTCCCTCATAGCCTTCAGAAGGAATCAGTACCACTGACACATTAATTTTGGACTTCTAGCCTCCAGAACTATGAGAAAATAAATTTCTGTTGTTTAAGACATCCAGGTACTGTGTTACAGCAGCCCTAGGAAACTAACAGAAATAACCTTCAACTTTCAATCAAGTGGCATTAGACAAATAATTTCTAAGTCAATTATTTGTATTCAGAAGACAGTTCCCCATAGAAACAACTTAGACATGGACACTGGTTCCCAGGTGAGCCAGGAAAGTGCATTTAAACATGAAATGCACTTTTACAACTAGACTAAGGGGTCATGTGACAAGCGCTGCAAAACGAAGGAAAACTGTAGTAAAGAAAACTTGCAGAGGAGGTATATGGGTTTTCTATCCTTACATGGGAAGGCTGGGACTTAGATGTTGATAAATGGTCCATTCTAATGGTGTGGAGGGCGGGGGAGAAAGGTCCTACAGTTTGCCTCGTGAGTGTTTCCCAGCACAGTGAGTGTGTCAAAATCAGGGGCATATACATATTCAAGATCTGAGAAGAGCAGACCAAGATCCATATGCAAGAGAAAAAACTTTAGGGGAGCTTTGGAACCAGGAGGTGGGCTGCAGGGGTCTGATCCTGAAGGCACAGGCTTGAAGTTACAGAGAGAAGAGCAAAGATTGTATAACAAAGAAGCAGAAGGCTGGATGGTCAGGCAAGAGGGCAGCTTGGGCCAGTGTCCCAGGTCGGGGTTTTGGGGGGTCTCGTGTACCTTAGGGTCAGATTCCCAATCTGTGGACAGGGCAGCTCCATGAAAAGCCCAAAGACATGCATCTTCTTGCCTCCTTTGAGAAAGACTATTCTTGGGCCAGACCACCACCATCGTTAGACCAACTATGTACTGACTTTTTCTTTTGACCTCATATCTCCTGCTGGTGTTGTGCACCTTTGCTACTCTTAAGCAAACAGAGCCTTCCTGTGGTTGGGAACACCTTTCCCACTCAATTCTGGTTAAATTCAATGTATTTCATGTTTTGAATCATTCCCCATCTAAACTTGATTCCACTTCCTCCAATGCAGGTCAGTTCACACAGGGCATTGGATGCAACCTCCTACAATTAACTACAATCAGTCGGTGACTGATAGCCCATTAAAAGACATGGAGCTACTTGCATTATCCAATGTGGATGCTTACCAAACTAAAAGGATCTCTGTTTCATGAAACTTCAGAGGCTAGAATTGAACTGAGAAATCCATCAATTTGGGCAAAGCCTTAGGGAGGCACTAACAATGTGTGGCCTAGACAAGCAGGCAGACTAGTCCATCCCTCTAGTTTTATTGTCAGCTACTCTCACCTCTTCATAGCTTGCTTTATTCTAATTTCACAAATTTTCGAATAAACACCAAATTTTCTGCACAATTGTTCCTACAACAGAGAAATCTGATCATGTAGGTTTTACCAGCTGTCTCTCAACACTAGACTCAGCAACACTAGTGAGTGACTAGTCTCTCACTAGTCACTTCTCTGACTTATGCCTTACATCCCTATATATAAAAACTAAACCAAGGGTGAAAGTGGAGACCTGAGGAATAATTGAAGTGTTCCTTTGGTCCTCCCTGGGAAGATAGATAGGTGGGCTTGAAGATGAGGGCAAAGGTAGCTTTCTGCTTTGTCCTTTGCAGATGTGTGCTTCAGGGCTGGTTTCCCTAATTCCACTCTGAACCCTTTGCTCTTGGACACATTTAGAAATACCAATAAATGTCTTGTTAGGACTAAATGCCCTAAAATGTTGGTTTCCTTTCTTCCTTCTAACTCCATCCCTCAGGATGAGGAGTACCTAGGAAAGAAGGACTTCCTCACTCAAAACCCTCATCAAAGTCTAACTGTGAAGTATGATCATCTTGTTGCTGTAAAAGGGGTTTGAAGATAGATAAGCCTTCTCTGTTTCATTTAACACATTTTCCTATTTTCATTTGGATCAGGAAGGTGTATACAGGACACTATTGAAAAAGGAACCACCTTCAGCAGAAATTCTAGGAACAATTATTTCAACAGGATAAGGAGAAAAGCTGGTGCTGAAGGCCCCTATTTGTCAATAGGTTGAAGAATCCTGCCTGGGAGCCTTTGCCTGTTACATGTCCTGAACGCAGCAAGGCTGCTTTAATTAGTGACTGCTGATTTTGTTTTCTACTCTCTCATCCGAGCTCTAGACCTCCCTGTTAGGTGAAAGTCCAGCTCCAGTGATGACCTTGGCTGAAGTGTTTCCAAACGTCTTAAATGGCTTAAATGCTATTGGCAAGGGAGCCTGAGCTGTTATAATACAGTAAATTCATCTAGACCATGAAAGCTGGGCTTACTGGCTCAATAAATAGAGACTCACATATGGGCACAATTATAAAAACCATCATCACATTCCTCAGAGGCCTTAATCCCACTTATGCATGCCTTCTAGTGCCATTACTTAGTTTACCTTCCAGACCGTACTCAGCTGGGCACGATAATTATGTCTGTGTCCCAAAAATGGAATATGAGAAAGTCTTAAAAGACCCATATTTCATATTAATACCAAATTACATATTGGGTGGGCTTTTTTCTTAGTTTAAAAAGAACTGGTGATGAAGGTTAATGATTTAAAAAGTCCTTTGCCCACCCCAGCACCCACACTATCACCTCCATAGTGCACGGAGGCTGACACAGCTCACAGCAGACACTGGAAGGAAAGCATTCACAGAACAGCAGCTTGGATTTTTCAGTTGATGACAGTTTTATTATTGCATCTTGAACTAATGTCTTTAGCTCATGGAGTTGCAGGGGAGAAGCTCCTCTGATAAGGCTCAAGTACAATCTATGCTAGGAAAAAAACATGAATACAAGTGATCTATAAGGGAACCAAACTCTTCCCTTTGACAAGAACAAAGGTCTCATTCTTTACATAGCTTCACTCTTAACCTAACAGTCCAGGGTTCAAGGCCATTTTGTAGCCAATCCTGTATTCAAGGACAGCAGAAGTGGCTTAGATACTGGTTCTCTTTTCTCCCTGACATCTAGTGGCATAGCTCAGCCTACATCTAATGAGTGAATGGTGGAAAGCAACTTGAACATAGGTCCTCTCTCCACCACTCACCTACCATGTAATCATCAGCCAGTTCATCCATTCACGTACTCCATTCATTCACTCAATGTTCACTTATGTTCCTTTCAATGAAAGGAACATAAGCAAATGTTGAACATACGCAAGGTACTTGAAATATGTCACTAAACAAAATAGACAGAGCTTTCTATCTTCATGGGGCTTAGATTCCAGGGGAGCAGAAAGTAATGAGAAAAAATACATGAATTACATAGTTTGTAAGAAAATGGTAGAATATGGAGAATAAAAAAGAGTAGGGAATGGCAGCAAGGGGAAACGGGCATACAAGTTGCAATTTTTAAACATGAGGGTAGGTTAGACATGATTGAGAAAGAGACACAGAAAGTGACAGATGTAGCCAGCAGACATCTGGGAGAGAAGCAGTCTGCATCAGTAACCCAAGGAAACAGCAAGAGTGGCAGATCTGGGTGAGCCAGGTGAGAGAAGACACAGTCTGAGAAAAGACAACAGCCAGATCAGGTGAGGCATGTCATCATTCTTTGTGGGTGGCATTATGAATCAGTATTATCCTCAGACTCTCTTCTTCTGAATGCCCAAAACTTCTGTGCACATGCATGTCACAACTTCCTTTGAGAGACCCCTTAAGACCCTAGATCTTAGCTCCTTCAGAGTCGTAAATGAGCTTTGCCCATTATGACCTTCTACACTTTCACTACCATAACAGACCACACTGGCCAGACTAGATGAGTTTTCTCTTCCCCAAGAAATCTAGTTTTCCATTTCCTTCACCCAGGCAGCATCTTTCAGCTTCCTTTATGGTGCCCATGGTTGCACTACTTTCCATCTACTCATATGTAATTAGCTGGTAATGATCCATTTTTCTCTACTCAGTTCAGTCCCCAAACTTAGAGTGAATTGTGATTATTAACTTCTTGTTAGACCATGTGGCTATGTAGAATAAGACATAGTCTTAACTGTTAATTATGAATGGTACCTTCTCTGTAAAATGGTTCTTTTGACATTAAACATGATCTGTATCATTTTTTCTTTAAATGGGAAGATTCCAAAAGATTAGAATTCTAACAGAAGTTTTTCTTCTTTGCCTGATCTCATAGAATCCCCAGGGTTTGCTTTGTTTGCCATTGATTCAGTGTAGTTTTAACATTTATAAATTTGGGGGCTATGATACTTAGTAATTCTGGGAAGTTGTCATATAACAACCTTTATAATTTTTAGACATTTGTTAAGAAATCGAATCCAGAGGCATGACTTGTAGCTCCAGATGTCCCAAAAGACAGAAACTTGTGGACTCATTTATCATGACAGTATTGAAATTATGGGTAGAATTTCCATAAAAATGCATTATGTCTCATCTTTCCTAACTAACACTGACTCTGGTTTCTGAGTTATACACACGATACATTAGTAAAACTCCATAAATATACATCAGTGCTTTGTCCCACCCAAACTAAAACTGTTGTTTATAAACTCTGAAGATAAGATTTCTTCTAGTGAAGTAATACTTTGAGCTACAATTTTGCCTTAACTAACTATGAACTTTCATCTAATAAGAATTTAGTTACTATAATACTAAATTCTAAAAATTTTAAGAACGATTATATAATTAATGAGTTTATAATTAATGAATATATATATAAATTCATTAATTTTATGTGTATATAATTAATGAGTTTATAATTAATGAGTTTATAATTAATAAGTATATAATTAATAAGCTTCCCTAATCTCACTTTAGCATCACTAATAATCAAATTAATGTTTGTTAATACAGAGCTTTAGAAGTGTTATGAGTCTGATTCATGAGATTAGATTTCAATTTCCTTACCACATGATAAAATTCATGAAACCTGAAATTGTGTCTTCTGCTTTTTGGGTTTGTTTTGCTTTCTATAACACAGAAACCAGCCACACAGGGAAGATATGGCAAAGATTTTATTTTCTCTTATTTTTTGTCTCAACTCATCTGGGGGCCCAGAGAAGAAGATGGAGTGCTCTTAGCATCTGTGTGTGAGCATCTTGCCTTCCCACTGCTGAGTTCTCCAGAGAGCTACAATTTGGCCCACAGAAAAGCATTATTAAAGTTCCATCCTCACCAGCTGCATTAATCTTCATTGTCTTTCAATCTCTTCCAACCTCTCCCCATCCATATGACTTCTAGGGGACTCAAGTTCATTCAAAGTCATGTGAATTTTGTCAGTAAATTTTATAAAATTATCAATAATGTATACAATTATTTCTAAATAGGCTATTAATAAAATTGTACTCCCTCTAAAATAATTCCCTTATGTCATCAAATAAATCCATATGGTAGTTTCTTTCAACATTAAGCTTCAGTCTGCTTGTCTTATGGTTTGATTGATATTCCTTTAGGGCAGGCTAAGATTTGGGAGAAAAAATGCAATTCATTTCCAAACTGGAATCCAGGCAGGTAAAATCTATTTCCCATATCAGATTTCAGACACATATCCACATGAACAATAAAATGAAGAGAAATAAAAAGGTCTGTGGTCTTCTGGCATGCAGTAATATTTGGGATGAAACATGCATGTTGGATGAATGTAAGAAAAATGTTAGGTGGTGTTTGCATAATTGATAGAACAGAGCTGCATAAGATTCTGAACTCATTAAATGGAAATATATATTTTGGCCCATCCAGGAGAAATGCTTCCAGAAGAAAATACTTGATATAGCACAAGAAGAGTGTTGGCATTCATATGACTATGATGTGACCTTTATTGAGGGGATAAAAAGCACGAAATGGTGATTACAGATGAATTACTCCATAGACTGGGATTTTCAAGAGGAATCTTATTTCTAAATCTTGAGACAGTGGGACCAAAGAGACGTATCTGTTTCTATTATTAGGAAGAATGTGAATCTCTGAATGAAAAACAATCTGCAACTTCAAAGAGAAAGAGCTGACAGCGAAATATTTGAATTAATTAGAGAAATACAGTGTTGTTCATTGGTGGGTACTTTTTGTAGGCATATTTCAAAACATCTGTGCTTGTTTCCATGGAGATGGTGGATGGTTTATTTTGTTGTTAATATACCACATGGGCCTGAAAGATATTCGAGGAAGCTACCTGATGGAAAACTAAATATAGACATTTCCAGACAGTCTTAGAGAAGTTACAACCTCCAGACCTAGGCAGAAGTTGGTTCAATTCCTTGATGAACTATGCCAAGTTAAATGAACTTTGGCTATTTTCTGAATACTTGCAGCCTTCTTAGAAGTGATACCGAAAATATTAGTCTTGATGTCCACTGGATAGGGGTACTCAAGTTTGAAGAGTTCCAGAAAATAAAAATAAGCTCATCCATTTCAAATGTTTAAAAAATAATAAATAATAATAAGCCAACTCAGAATGTAAATCCCGCCTGTGAAAAGCTCAAATGCCTCAGGTTTTGTTTTCTTTTTTTTTTTTTTTTTTTTTTTTGCGGTATGCGGGCCTCTCACTGTTGTGGCCTCCCCCTTTGCGGAGCACAGGCTCCGGACGCGCAGGCTCAGCGGCCATGGCTCACGGGCCCAGCCGCTCCGCGGCATATGGGATCCTCCCAGACCGGGGCACGAACCCGTATCCCCTGCATCGGCAGGCGGACTCTCAACCACTTGCGCCACCAGGGAGGCCCCAGGTTTTGTTTTCTTATACGGGCCTTCTACCGTTTCTCTCAAGGTCACCATTCTCCATTATTTTTCTATTTCCTTCTAAAGCAGAGATGTCCTCATGTTCCTTGGGTTATAATTTTCCCACCCAAATTTTTATCAAAGTGGAGAAAGTGGAACAGATATGAAACAGTTTTAGTACAGTTATTTTTTTTTTCCATCTTCTTTCATTCTGTCACAATCTCTTCTTTCATTAACTGTGCCTCTTCAGATTTTGTCCATTAGTACAACTGAACTTTATCAATGGACCCAAGACCCTTCTACTTCAGAGTGTGCAGTGTTGAAGGGAATGGAACATTATGGTCTATGGTTTGGCATGTTCGTTCAAATTTCAGTGTAATTCGAAACTTAATTAGTTACATTGTTGGTCTAGCAAGCTTACATCCATGACATCACTTATTTACACCATTAGCCCATAAGAATATACGGTTCCAACTGAACCAATTATTAGTTTCAGAATTTCCTGTAAGATGGGCAGGTGTCTGCAGACGCCAAGCACTTTTGGGTTGTTTCGAATCTAATTAGCAATAGAATGACGGCACCAAATTAATTTCAAAAACTGCTCTGGAAATGTCAGTAGTCAAAAAGATTTAGTAATTTGATATCACGCTATTTAGAGAAACAGATGGAAGTTTCTCGACACTAGTGTTGATCTCAAAGTGTCGTTTAATAAAAATCAATACTTGAACTAGGCTAAGTTATTTTTGAATTATTTTCTTTTAAAACACACACCATGAAGTTAAAAGTAGTCAAAGTTCCCATTAACTTTGTTGCTTAAAAGTTTACCTCTCATATTTGAAATACACTGGGGATCACAGTTCAGTAGGTGACATAACAAAGAGAATGTAAAATAAAGTACCAAATCCAAGGGTAAATTACTACAAACTCAGCACCGATTTTCTGTTAAATTCTCAACCATACAGATGGATGGAGAAAACATAATTGATCAAAGAAAATATTTATAGAAGTGATGGATTTTTAAATTCTCGGTCATGCTGAACTGCTATATACCAATAAATCTTGGAGAACATTTTCTTGAAGGGTCATTGTGACATAGTTCAATAAACAGAGCAGGAGACTGAGTGCCAGGAAATTTGGTTGTGTTCTAGTTTTACCTCTCACTGGATTAAAAATATTTATTATTTTTTAAAGAATGATGTTATTTTCCTAATACATATTAGCTAAACTAAAAGAAACAAAAATAAAACAGCCATAAAAGTGACATATTTAGCACTTAACAATATGCCAGGCAGTATTATGATATCAGTATCAGTATTGGACATTTTCATCTGTTGAAAAATTCTATGAATTAAGAATTATCCTCACTTTTCTCATGAGGAAACTGAAACACAGCAAAGTGAAGCAGCTTGTTTAAGAAGATAAAAAATGGTTAGTAGATTCATAGTTTGAAACTTGTTTCCAGAGTCTATGACATTGACCACTGTGGTCCACAGCCCCTGAATAAGGATGGAAAGACTGGTCAGAAATTCTGATTAAACTTTTCCTGCTATCTTTACTTTACAGGGTTTTACATTTAATTATACTTGAATTTAAGAGAAGCAAAATATATTGCAGTGAAAGTGAAGGAATTGTTAAAATGCAGATACATCTTTCTTCATCATCAGAGATAATTGTTTATGAAAGTGTCCCCAAAATTTAAGAAAAAAAGGAGTTCATGACAATATCAGGATTTGCATGTGTTTATTATTTTAGTGTATATCAGTTGACTCCCTGTTATGAATGTAGAAGGAATAAATATACTTTGCTTCTCCCACTGCCCACCCTGATTTTTATGCTTTTATCATTATTATTATTATTAATAGCATTTAAATTCTGTTTTATAATTATAATTGCAAAAGTGATTAAACCTACCAATAATACTATATTTAAAAATGATGAATTTAGGGCTTCCCTGGTGGCGCAGTGTTTGAGAGTCTGCCTGCCGATGCAGGGGACACGGGTTCTTGCCCCGGTCTGGGAAGATATCACATGCCGCGGAGCGACTGGGCCCGTGAACCATGGCCGCTGAGCCTGCGCATCCAGAGCCTGTGCCCCGCAACGGGAGAGGCCACAACAGTGAGAGGCCCGCATACTGCAAAAAAAAAAAAAAAAAAAAGATGAATTTAAAAATGATGAGTACTTATCTCTGAACTCTGAATTCTTCCATGCTTGAGAATTTGTCCTTTGCCCTTATACTTGAATGCAAGCTTAACTAGGTATAAAGTTCTTGGTTATACTGTCCCTCCTTCCCTTCCACACCCATCACTATCAGAATTTGTTTTTTTAAATATTAACTCACCGTTTTCCAGCAGTGAATGGAGTTGTGAAGAATTCTGAAATCAATCTGCTATTTTCCCATGTGTTTGTGTGTGTGTGTGTGTGGGTGTGTAGGTGACTTACTTTTCAGTCTGCATGCCTATATAATTATCTCTTTTATTCTTGAATTTCAGAATATGTCTCATTGTTGATCATTCAATTTCAAATATTTTTCTCCCAGACACTGTGCACTTTCAAAATGAATTTTAAAAAATTTACTTCAGGAAAATTTTCTCCTATCATATCTGTCAGCATATTTTTTTTCAGGTTCATTATTCAGTTTGTATATTGGATCCCTGTGTCATATATCCACATATTCTCCATAATGATTTTTATGTCTTTGCTCTTTATTTATTTTAAGGTTGATTTGAGAGGCCAAGAAGAAATTTTTTAGTTATACTTGTTCTATTTTTTTTGTTGTTGCTTCTAGTGTGCTTTTTCATCTCTCTAATATTTTTTGCTTTATGCTTCTTTGACTTTTTTTGTGCACAGCCAGCCTGCTTTTTGTCTCCTGGTTTTGTCTTATTATCTCTTCGTTGAATCCTTGAGTCTCTTCTTTGAGCTTTCCTTTAAAAAAATAGAGTAATAAATCATGTTGTCTGTTATTACTTTGAGACTATGAAATGCCATTTTTCTTAATTTTCCTTACTTTTTAAATAAATAAGTCTCCTTTGTATTCATATTTCATTTTTCATTCAACTATTGCTTATGTATTTTATATATTATTTTTGGCCTTGTGCATTATGTTTTGGTTCATGTATTTTTCCTTTGTATTTTTCCTCCCAGTATCTGTGCTGACTCCTTCTATGTCATGGTGAGGGGAATTATCTGGAAGAGTCTGTAGCTCTTAGTGGATCTGGTTGTCCCAAGTGTCTCATCAAGTCAGACACTGTTGGTACATCTTTCTTCACTTTCCCTCCTTTGATCCATGAGGACATGTTCCCTCAATTTTGAGTATCCAAGAGCCAGTAACATCTTTGAGGAAACAGGCTCTATCTTCTTCCTCCTATCCTGCCTCACCTGTCACCTCCCTAGGCTAGTTGGTTGGGTCATAGTCAAGTGAAAATGATGTTGCTGGTGTGGATACATCAGTTGTGTTTCCCTGCAATTTTGTGGTTTCTAGAATGACACTTCCTAATTCTTCCAAAGGGTGACAGTGGCTCTAGAGCTCCCGGGTCTAATCAAAGGCTCTGTGACAAGGCAATCATGACTGCTGAATTTAATTCTGTTTCCGAGTTTCTTCACCTGTTTTAGCATAGAATTCACATTATTTGGAAGGTAGGCAACAAATAGGGTATGATTTTGGGTTATGGCTGTGTCCTTATTTCATTGAGGATATTATTTTTCTGTTACTTTCTATTATTTGTTATTTGTAGTGAACTTAAGGAGGAGTGAATAAACACGCAATTACTCCACGATCTTTATTTAGAAGTTGCTTTGAGGGACTTCCCTGGTGGTGCAGTGGTTAAGAATCCGCCTGCCAATGCAGGGGACACGTGTTCAAGCCCTGGTCTGAGAAGATCCCACATGCGGTGGAGTAACTAAGCCCGTGCACCACAACTGCTGAAGCCCACGTGCCTAGAGCCTGTGCTCTGCAACGAGAAGCCACCACAGTAAGAAGCCTGCGCACTGCAAAAAAGAGTAACCCCCGCTCTCTGCAACTAGAGAAAGCCCGAGCACAGCAACAAAGACCCAACGCAGACAAAAATAAACTGATTAATTAAAAAATACTATTATTATAACCGCCTTTTTAAAAACTGTTAAAAAAAAACAAAAACGAAGTTGCTTTGAATTCTTAGAGCAAATTGACCAATGAGGCCCAACTAAGTGTGTGCAGAAGCCTGTTTGTTCTTTATGCTAATTGCCAATTTTCCTTTAGATTTCTCCTTAATTGTGTATTTCCTGCTATGCTTCCTACTCCTCTACTTCAGGGACCCCACCTCTACCCACCCCTCAATACACTCCTGACCCAAATAAAAGCAAGAAACTAGTAAAGGAATATGATTCTCAGAAAATCTTCCATCAGTAAGTTCTACTTTAATATGATTAATTCAGTGTGACCCTGTCCCTGAGATGTTTATGTTTATATTTGAACTATATATTTATATAGTTCTAGATGAAAGGCAATTGCTATATAGAAAAGAAATCCTAGGTATCAGGCAGAGGTGAAGGATAATTTTGGAGGCAAGGGGAGTTTTCTGGAACTCTGAAGATCAACCACTGGCCTATACCTAAGAGCAGTCTGACCTTTTGTTCTTCAGTTACAATATAGGCAAAACTTGCAAGCAACCTGTCACATTTCCTTAGTCATAAGTATTTTATGAGAAAAATGAGATCTTGAAGTGTTTTGGCAACTCTTCAGTACACAGAATAAATGTGTGTAAAATAACCATATCCAAATGAGGATTATTAAGGATTTCAACAAGCTCAATATTCTCTTGAGTATACTAACTTTCTCTGATAAGCATGGAGATACTATCAGATTGCTTAGAAAATCCTGCTTTTATTAAAAATAAGGCAAAGATAATCTTGCGGATATGGAAATTATCAGACTCAGAATTAATAAGGTTGTCCTATATCATAGTAATAATCATATTATATCAGTCATATAATGTACCTTATTATGATTAAACTAACAACTTCATAGCATACCTCATTCAAAATATACTGAATAGTAAATATTTAACAGAACAAATTTTAGTTGTGATATGTTTTATGATTTATGAAAATCATGCCATTTTTCCAATTATTAAAGTAATATATGTTCAGGGTAAAACATATTAAGAAGAGAGATGCTTAAAAAGTTAAAATAATTCTTACCCATATAACCCACATGTAGTCATCATCAAGATGTGAGATATACAACCTTTGCGAATTTTCTCCATGTGTATGCTTTACAGTTATTAAGAACAGAAAAAAATGGAAAATGTGAGGGCAGTCTTCTAAGAGTTGAATTATTACGAGAACATGCTTTTCTTTTGATATTGATAACCAAATTCAGGTTCCTAGAACATGTGTTCTTTTAGCCACAAGAAATATGGTTAAAACAAATTTCCCACAGTTTAGAAAGAAAACCAAGGCATGACAATACGGGAGTCAAGATAGCACTGGCAAATTCTTAAAATATGTTTAAATATCAAATAAAAAATACAAACTTTGAATTGTTTTCAGAATTGAGATTATTGATTTACACCCACAGCTAATTTTACACTTTGATGTTAACATGGACAGCATTCTTATCCTGGATTTTGCATAGAGCTGTTCGAACAGTAAGATATATATATGTGCATCTGTCACAGAAGATTTGTGATTCACACGTCTTCAGGAAAGTCATGTGAAATGTTTAGTTTAAATAGTGTATTAGCCCAATGAACTATTTTACTTATGATTATTTCATATAGCTATCTCTTCCTTTGATTCCCCAATTATATAATCAAAAATTTTAAATTGTAATATTTGCTAAAATTGGAAATGTAAGTCACTTACAAGAAATGATAAAGAAGTTGTACAGAGAGCACTAATTAGGAACATTGAGAGGTCATTTTGAGCCTTTCACATCAGACATGTAGAATACATTAAAATTAATGTGATGGAATATACTCACTGATATCTGTCACCCATTAACTCATTCGGAACACACTGAATTAAACTCCACGGGCTCTTTCAGCCTTTGCTTCAGGAAGGGCAGGCACTTAGGAGGGACCTGGGTGCTCCAGGGACTGGAAGTCATATTCTAGTCCTCAGATACCATCTACTTGATCCAACTACCTGTGGCTCCCAGCCTCCAGTCCGGGGTAAGCACAGGTTGGAGGCAGCAGGTTCATTATGGGACAGCATGGTTTTTCTCATTTGATAGGTGGTAATCATCATGGAACTGGTTATGAAACATTCACCAAGCATGCCTTTCTGTTTCTCAGCACAAACGACTCAATTGCAAGAGCATTCCCGAAATTTAATATGACTAAATATATGGTAAACTTATTTTTATTTTTTTAATAATATTTTTATTTTGGAATAGTTTTAGATCTACAGAAAATTTGTGGAGAGAGTTCCTGACAGCACATACACACTTTCCCCTACATTTGTCACAGTTAATGAAACAGTATTGATACAGTATTATTAACTTCTTCAGATTTCCTTAGTTTTTACCTCATGTCCTTCTTCTCTCTCACGGTCCTGTCCAGGATATCATGTTACATTTAGTTGTCATGTTTCCTTAGGTTCCTGTTGACTGTGACAGCATCTCACAATCCTTGTTTTTGATGTTTCCTTGTTTTGACAGTTTTGAGGAATACTGGTCAGGTGTTTTGCAGAATGTCCCACAGGTGGGGTTTGTCTGATTGCAGCATATCAAGGGTACATACTATCAACATGACTTATCACAGCTGACATTGGCCCTGATTACCTGGCTGAGGTCATGTCTCTCAGGTGTCTTCACTGTGAAGCTACTCTTTTTTCCCACCCCTTCCATACTGTCCTCTTTGGAAGGAAGTCACTACACACACACAGCCCACACTTCACTGGGGAGTTCAGCTTCAACTTCCCAAAGGCAAGATATCTACATAAATTATTTTGGATTCCTCTCCCAAAGAGGTTCACTTTTTTCTTTTTTAGGTTTCATTGTTTTTCTTTTTTTTAATACAATTTTTAAAGGTTATACTCTGTTTACAGTTATTATAAAGTATTGACTATATTCCCCATGTTGTGCAAACATCCTTGTAGCCAATCTTATACCTAATAGTTTGTACCTCCCACTCCCTCACCACTATATTGACCCCCCCCACACCGGTAACCACTAGTTTGTTCTCTATATCTGTGAGGCTGCTTCTTTTTAGTTATATTCACTAGTTTGTTGTATTTTTTAGATTACACATATAAATGATATACAGTATTTGTCTTTCTCTCTCAGACATATTTCACTTAGCATAATGCCTTCCAAGTTCATCCATGTTGCTGCAAATGGCAACATTTTGTTCTTTTTTATGGCTGAGGAGTATTCCATTTTTCACAGAACTAGAACAAATAATTTTTAAACTTGTATGGAAGCACAAAAGATAACAAATAACCAAAACAATACTGAGAAAGGAGAACAGACTGACTTCAGAAGAAGACACTTCTTGACTTCAGATTATACTACAAAGATACAGTAATCAAACAGTATGGTACTGGCACAAAAACAGACACATAGATCAATGGAAAAGGATAGAAAGCCCAGAAATAACCCCACAAAATGATGTCCATTAATCTACAACAAAAAAAGGCAAAAATATACAAAGAAAAGACAGTCTCTTCAGTAAGTGGTGCTGAGAAAACTGGACAGTTACATGTAAAAGAATGAAATTCTCTAATACCATATAGAAAAACAAACTCAAAATCTAAGACTAGATACTATAAAACTCCTAGAGAAAAGCATAGGCAGAATCCTCTCTGACATAAATCACAGCAATATTTTTTTGATTTGTCTCCTAAAGTAAAAGAAATGAAAGCAAAAATAAACAAATAGGACCTAATTAAAAGTTTCTGCACAACAAAGGAAACCACCAACAAAACAGACAACTTACTGAATGGGAGAAAATATTTGCAAATGATATGATCAATAAGAGATTAATATCCGACATATATAAACAGCTCATATCACTTAACATCAAAAAAATAAAAATAAAAATGGGCAGAAGAACTGAATAGACATTTTTCCAAAAAGGAAATCTAGAGAGCCAACAGGCACATGAAAACATGCTCAAAGTCATTAATTATCAGGGAAGTATGCAAATCAAAACCACAATGAGATATCATCTTATACCTGTCAGAATGGCTATCATCAAAAAGAACACAAATAACAAATGTTGACAAGGATGAGGGGAAAAGGGAACCCTCTTACACTGTTGGTGAGAATGTTAATTGGCGCATCCACTGTGGAAAACAGTATGGCAGTCTCTCAAAAAACTAAAAATAGAACTACCGTATGACCCAGCAATTCTACTTCTGGGTATATATATATAAAAAAAAACCCAAAATATTAATTCAAAAAGATACATGCACCTCAATGTTCATAGCAGCATTATTTACAACTGCCAAGATATGGAAGCAACCTGTGTCCATCAACAGATGAATGGGTACAGGTGATGAGGTTCACTAGCTTTAATCTGCATCTCTCAATTAATATTTAAAATGCAAGTTGGTCATCACTTCAAACTGGAGTCATTACACATCTTAAACTGCCATTTACTGTCATTTTCTACCCAGTTACTTAATTTCCTACATTCCTGGAAGACTGAGGCCACAGCAGGTCCCCATGGGTGTGGACTGACTTGAAACTCATTGAACACCTCAGAGGATGTGTTCTCTCTATTTTATTCCTTTCCATTTGCTCTTCCTTTGATGATAAGTCAGTGAAAAGTTTTTCTTTGGAAGTTATAGTCTTCTTTTTTTTTTAACATTTTCAGAAGGTTTTAATTCATTCAAGGACACAAATAAAATTAGTCATAAGTTCTTGTCAGCGGATTTGTGTAGTTTTCTTTCTGTTTACTGGCTTTTCATTTTCTACAGTTGAGCACAAAATGTTTTATTAACCCACAGCCTGATTCAGATTTAAAAGCACACATTCATACTTAGGTTATATATTTAGTAAACAACTCTATTAAGAAACTTTTAAAACATTTTAGGTGAACCTAGAAAAGACTCTTGAATTTTATTGGCCTCAGTGTCCCCATCTATGAAATAGAACTACTACTAATAATTTATTACAGTATATTATATAGGTACTATTTTATATATAAGATAGCATAGGTAATTTACATAAATAATTGGTATCTTATATACCAATAAATAGTACATATTACTATAAAACAAAATAATAAAAATTTTAATGTATTTTTTATGGAATTCACATTTTAAATATATCATGCTTTCAATAAATTATTATGAAGTGTGCATTTTTGTGCTGAGTCTTGTGTTACAGGGGGGACATGAGGCAGAAATCAATAAGATCCTGTTCCCAAGAAATATCAATCTCATGGGAGTTCTGTCCAGGTAACAAACTCTCCATCTACATTGAACCAACGCAACAATCTGGAAATAATAACTCACAAAACTTACATAAGCCCTGCAGTTCTGCACAATGTTTCCAATCGTTTCTGTAAAATAAAAGACAAAAGATGTTTCTGATTTTGATGTGTGTGGGTGTATCTTCTTAAAAAAAAGAAGTAAGAACAAAAATTTCAACTCACAAATAAATTATAAGTCAATTTGGGGGTGAAGAAGCTAGCAGAGGAAGCTTACAGAGAATTTATTATGATGTTTAAGTGCTTTGAAATGTGAGTTTCCTAGCAGAGGAAGCTTACAGAGAATTTATTATGATGCTTAAGTGCTTTGAAATGTGAGTTAGAAGGATAAGTACTGAAGGAGACTAGATTTCTGTGGCCTTTTCAGCATAAATTCAAATCAACATTTCTTTGGGTCTTTCATCAGAGCTTCAAAGTCCCCCAAGACACAATCACATCCTAATATTCTTGATAAAAGTCTGAATGTTCAGCCTCAGATGCAGAATGAAGAGAAAGAAACTTTGTCTTCTAGGATTTTAGTACCAAAAAGTAAGCACAGGTGGGAAGGGGCTATGAAGAGACACAGAGAAATCCCTCCCTTCCTCCCTCTCTCCCGTCCTTTGAACCCAAACTTGCTGACATTTTCAGCCCAGCTCCATTTCCTCTCTCATAAACACCTGGTTGCTAACTCACCCCTCAAACACATCAGGATTCAGCGATGCTATGTCCGCAAGGCCAGCTATAGAACTGCCTGCCAGTCACAGCGAAAAACGAAAATGCAGGACCCTTTGTGCACAATTATTGAGAATTTCAAGATGGCAACAATGGAGCCTTAAATCAAGTACCAGTCTCTTTTGAGGGTCTGACCCTGTGCCATTGTATAGTCACATGTCCCTGAAGCCAGCCCTGCAGACTGGACATGCAAAGTACCCAACAGGGAAAATTTTATTTCAGAATTCCAGAGTGGCTTTTTTTTTGGATAAGTAGTTGGAAGTATGGAAGAACTACTGTTTCCAGGCTGCTCTGACCAATGGGAAACGTCAGGTGTTAGAACTTCCTTTAGCCAGAAGCCCCTTAATAAGAAGAGTGGGGAGCAGTGTGATGGGGAGGTGTCTATATGGGAAAAGAGAAAAGGAGAGTCTCACATCACAGCTGGGAGAGGGGTGTTTGGGGAACCAGAGAGAGGATGAGACTGGAGAGAGGTTGTTGTTGTCACTGTTGTTTCCTTTAAGAATATGAGAAAGTTGGGACTTCCTTGGTGGCACAGTGGTTAAGAATCGGACTGCCAATGCAGGGGACATGGGTTCGAGCCCTGGTCCGGGAAGATCCCACATGCCGCGGAGAAACTAAGCCTATGCACCACAACTACTGAGCCTGTGCTCTAGAGCCCATGAGCCACAACTACTGAACTCGCGTGCCACAACTACCGAAGCCTGAGTGCCTAGGGCCCGTGCTCCACAACAAGAGAAGCCACTGCAATGAGAAGCCCGCGCACCACAATGAAGAGTAGCCCCTGCTTGCAGCAACTAGAGAAAGCCCATGCGCAGCAACAAAGACCCAATGTAGCCAAAATAAATGAATAAATAAATAAAACAAATTTATTTAAAAAAAAGAAAGAAAACAGTTACAAGAAAGTTTTAAGAAAAGAATATGGGAAAGTTGAGACAGAAAGGAAGATTGGGAAAAAGTTTTCTGTGCATAAAGAATAAACTTCCATTTTAGAATATTTTTTCAAAAGACATAAAGATTTGCATTTCTACAATTAAAGGTATTATACCACATTACAGTTTCAATGAATACGATTCCATAACAAAAAACGGCCATGTAGAACCTTGGGTTTCATAGGAGTTACATAATAAAAATATTATTAGTAAATTCCTAATAGATTACCATCATTTTTTTTTTGCCTTAATAGAAGTTCACTTGATGGACTTAGTAATGCAAGTCACAAATTAAGTCTTAAGTCAAAGATTCACCTGAAAGAGAGACTCCTGAGAACAAATTGATTAAAGTGTTGCAGGGATGCCATTCACAGCTTTATTCTTCTCAATGCTGCTTCAACTGGTGGAATAAATAGACCTCTCTGCTCTTATTAATATATTCCAAATTAGACAACAAAATAATATCTAGCAAATAAAAAGTGTTATTAGGTTAAAATAGTTTTACCAGCATCTTGATCTAATAGCAGCTCTCGGTTGGTGTTATTGCATCAAATATAGAATTTCGAAGGTCTAGCGAAAAAGACAAAATCATATTCTCCAGAAGGTTCTCCTCTAATAAACTTCCCTGAACTGGACATTCGGAAGCAATCAATTTAGGGTCTTAGGTCCTGACAACCCCTTGGAAGAGAGCAGAGCTAAGTGTTAGATTGACAGCCTCTTATGAAATCTGAGAAGCTGGACAAGAATATACAGGCTTTACGATGGTGTGAAAGCCATACGCATTCAGTAGAAACCTTCCATTGAATTTTGCATTTTGCCCTTTTAGTGATCTGCAGCACCATGGCTATTCCCTCGAGAGAGCTGCTGCTTCCACTCACCCAAACCATCACAAGGGTGAACAACTTACTACCATTCTGGACCCAGACAACCTTTCTCTATTTCACCTTCACTACAGTATTCAATAAATTCCATGAGATATTCAACATTTTGTCATACTATAGGCTTTGTGTTAGATGATTTTACCCAACTGTAGGCTAGTGTAAGTGATCTGAGCCCATTTCAGGTAGATGAGGCTAAGCTATAATGTTAATTTGGATGCATTTTTGACTTATGACATTTTCAACTTACAATGGGTTTATTGGGATGTTACCCATCCTAAGTCCAAGATGATCTATATACCTGAATAGAAGGCTGACTCACATTCACACAAATCAGCCCAACCTTACAAATGCCAGGGAAAACTTAAGGGCTATCCCACCCGTGATTTCACTTTTGTTGCTGAAATGTACAAAGAAGAGGGAAACAGAAAAATAGTACTAATCTCAGAAATTCTCTATTTAATTCTTTCCTCTATAGAACTATTTTCACTAAATTGCACTTTGGCCTTATGGCACTGGTGTACATTGAAAACCAATAAAAATACCTCTTTGTTCACTCTAAGAAAATTGTTGAAAACATCATTGTTGAGAACAGTCATATCTCTGACATAGGACCCTAAGGAAAAATGTTTCTTTGCACATGTTTTGAACAACAGATAAGTAAGGAGCTCCTAGTTCTGCCTTTGATGAGATTCTAGAGAGAAGGGCATCCCTTTCCTATCAGAATCATGTCTTCAATGGATATGTTTCCTGTAGGTCTGAACAAGGAGCAACATTCAGAATTTAGAGAACAGAGTCACGTTGGATAGGGATTATGGCAGCCACCCCCTGACAGTGTTAGTGGTCCCAATAGAGACAGTTTAGCTAGCAACATCATTTATAGGACAAGGCTGGTCCCCAACTCTATGGCATCTTTATACTTGAAATATGTTTCTAAAGGATGAATATCAAGGCAACTTTAAGGAGGAAATTAAGAAGCAATGACAATAAGTATTCTGAGAAATGCAAGAAGGTAAAGAGAAAAGTTCCATCCACTTAAAGATGTATGTGAATGAAAGTGTACTAATGGGTTGATTGTGTATGTGAAGTGTCTATATGTATACATACACATAATTATATATTGTGTGTGCAGTGTGTATGTACAGTTGTATGTGTGTATCTACATACACACCACAAACACACTGTCAGCCCATTGGTACAGTTTCATACGCACACTGATATATGATTTTACATGTGTATATACACATATAATTGTATAAGCATATATATATGATAGTATATGCATATATAGTTTTACATATATGATTGTATATCTATTTTATATATATTGTATATTTTTTATGTATGATTGAATATGTATATATACACAAATTATGGCACATATATGATTATATATGTGCATATGTATTTATATATGTTTACATATGTATATATGTGCATGTGTGTGTGTATATTATACATTTTTAGTTTTTAAAGCACTCAGCAGCAGTCTACCACATTATTCCTGAACTTGGTTACTTCCTTGACTTATCAACCAATGAAGTAAAAATGTAACCTTGATTCCCAGTATAAACTCAGGAAATCCCGATGATTCACCATAGACTTTGGGACTTATCTGACTAAGGTCAACATGGTGGGGAATTAGATCTATTATGTATGTTTTATATATATGTATGTACACATACACATTGTGTATGTTATACATATATTATGTGTGTTATATATATATTATGTATGTTAATAAATTAACATATATTCATATGTTAATACTGCTGGTTCCTACCTCCTGCAATACAGTATGATACAGGAGAAAAATAGTGTGACAGTGTCGGTCCCTTAACCAATCATAAATATATAAAACTATATATGCATATACTATCATATACGTGGAACTGGTTTTCACTACCCCTAGGATGAGGGTTCATTAGTTTCATATCACTTCAAGTTGAGGTGGAAAGTCAGTTTGCTGTCCTCCATTGGCTGTGGTTCATGGACAGTTAGTTTCAGCATCACTGAGGAATGTGTTGGAAATTCAGAGTCTCAGGCCCCAGTCTAGTCCTACTTAAGCAGAATCTCGGGGAACAGAACCAAGAAACAAGCTCTCCAAGTGATACACACCAAAATTTGGGAAGCAAAGATGCCTTAGAGGTACAAAGCTGATGTGTTTTTTGCTGGATTACAGCAGGCTGTCAGGAAAATATGCAGTCTCCAAGGGAATAAAAGGGTGGGAGGCTGACTTACCTTTATTCGGGTAATTTGGGAATTAATAAATAGCTGAGGAAGATGAACACTTTGCAGTATAGTATTAAGATTTGTTAATTACCAAAACATCTAGGGAGGCAATATCCTGCCAGAAGCAGGGCTATGAGAGTGAAATGTTCTTAATACAGTTATATTTCCTGATGCATTTAAAAACATATCTGGTTTTCCTAGTTTCTAAAATAAAGCTGATAAGGAATTGGCACTTGTGAGTCTAACAAGGCCAAGGAGATCACACTTTACCTGTTTTGCTTTTTCCCAAAATTGAACAGCTTTGTATCATAAACAGTTGAGCACTCATCCTGAAATTGTAAGGAATGACTGCCAAAAAGAGCATCCTGCTATGTGTTTCATTATTGTTGTTACTGATCATTTATGAGTAATAGCAAAAAACTAGGGATTATTCTGAACACAGGTTTGGAAGTCCATCTGGCCATTGGGCTCAAAATGCAAATGAGTCAGATGAGTGTCACACTTGAAGAGGAAGAGCAGAGGAGAAAGCTATCACATGAAGCCACCAACTCCATGTCACAGACCATCTAAAGCATTTGGTCTATCACCTGTGTTTTCTTAATTCTAGTTTGCCAATGTCCAGATGCTTAAGCTACTTTCCTTTTCCTCATTCTGCTAGAATTTACATAGCACTTCAGAGCTATTAGGCTTTGCTTACCCCTGTTCAGTGTGACAATCAAAAAGGATTGCAATTCTGTTTTCCTGGTAAAGAATCTAAAGCATTGACAGTTCAAATACATGATGTATTTTTGAAACCATCACAGTGGCCAACAGCATTGATTTGGGGAACCTTAATTCTTTACTTACCATCTTCACTCCTGAACCAAAACACATTTTGCACATAAAATACCTGCATTGATTTAGTCATGAAATTAAAAGTTTACAGACGTTTTAAAAAACTAATCACCTCTCATCTGCTTAGGTTAGATCAGAAGGCTTAAAATCATAAAGCCAATTTCTGGTTGAATAATTGAAAACCAAAGGGGCATAGATGCCAGTTGCTATGCTCCATTGCCTACAGACCTCCAGTTCTGTCTGGGTAGCAATATTCACCATAATTACATGTAGCCCAAGCTCAATCATGGTGAGTCAGTTTCCTTTTGATGTAGGTTTGGACAAGGGACCAAGTTCTGGCAAACATGTAAGAGGAAGTCTGCTTGAAGTTTCTGGGAAATGTTTTCCTCCTGATACAAAAGTAAACAAGAAGAGAAAGCCCCTCTTGTCACTGCCACCTTCTTTTCTGCTTGGGACACTGCCCAAGAGAATGTAGATGCTTGCCATGTTGCAGCCATAAATGTGATAAACCATCAAAGGTGGAAGAACAGGATGACAGGAGGAGCCTGGTTCATGGATACTTGCTCCCCAGCCCTGGAATGCACCACCCCCAGCAAGCTGTTATGTGAGATTAAGAAACACCTATTACTTAAGCCACAAGATTGAGGTACTCTGCTATTCACAGCCAAATGTGTTTCATTAATACTCTACAGAATAATATTCACAAGCCATTACCAAAACTCTACGTGACAAGTAAGAGGAGAAAATAAATTAAAATTTGATATCATAAGGTATAGAATACTTGGAAATTAAAGTTTCATGTGGCTTGTTTTTAGTTCTCCACAATCCTTCTTGGAGTTCAGATTCAGTATAAAAGAACTCTTTTATGAAGTGAGACAGCATGGCTGAGATATTCACATAAGAGACAAAATAAGACTTTTTGCATCACCAGAATGTACTGGAAACAGCTAGCTGTGGGACATATGTTGAAGAACAAAAAGCAGAGAAACAGTAGGACATGTGATATAGATTAAAATCAGGTCTAATTAGGTGCCAGTTTCATAGCAAGAAAACTTAAGAGCAAATAAAAGCATTTTCCCCCTCAAGTTAATATGGGAAAATCTCAGACTGAGAGATTTCTTTTTCCATTCCTGAAGTAAATCATAACTAATAAGTTTTTTTAAGTAAAATGCACTAATACATTGCATCATATTTGTGATGTTTATCAAAGAAAATTGGAAACCATGAAGTGTAATAAGCAATAGTGCATCAGACTTTCAGAATGTTCTGCCCTTAGGGATTCAGAGAAGGTAACAAGCATAATATTATATGCAGGATGTTTTTGCTGCTATTTTTCCAAAATGACAGCTACGAGAAGCCTGGAGAGAGAGAGGGAAATAGTTCTTTGCACAGACACAGAATTGACTTTAGTTGGTCTGTGCCCACATACAGAGTCAAGATAGTGTCATATGGAAGGTAGATATGATCAGTGACCATGAAAGGAAGAGCCTGGAGAGGAGGTGTGTCTGATAAGTTAAAGATAAATGCAGAGGTGATTAGCTCAGCTGAATAACCCTTCAGCTCCATGAGTATTTGTCATAGGAATAATCATTCGACTCTTAACTTTACCATGATGTGGGGATAGAGATGCTTGGAGTCAACTGAGCCTCAGTTTTCTCACCCTCAAAGCTCTACATCGGCTGAATGACTGAAAAATTCACTTAACTTCCCATGCCTTGGATGGAAGGATTTCCCAAGATGTGGGATTTTCAGTGCTAGAGCCAAGAAAACTCCAGGCAAACCAGGATGCACTGAATACCTTAACACTAGGTCAGCTCAATTCCATCTCCTTGAACCACTTCTATGTAAGATAAAAATATGCTTCCAGTGTCACACCACTCTGGTGACATACAACCTCTGCAAAGGCACTCCATAAATGGCTGGGTCCCCATCCACTCACTGTTGGTGACACTGATGATCAGATCTTGCCCTGAGGGCTCATCCACATCTTCCAGCTCAGTCCACTCAGCAGGAACATAGGAGATTTCATGACAGAGACTCCTTCAAAGGAAAAGTAAGGAGGGATGTAACTTTGTGTCCACTCGGAGCTGTAGCTGCCTGTGAAACATAGTCTGCAGAGCATCCAGGGGCCTCTGCAACCACCACACCTAGTCAAGTTTATTCATAATGATGCTCTAAACAACAAGTAGCAGAAACCAGGGCAGGAAGTAGCCTCAAAAATAAAGAAATGTATTATTAAACATACAATACTAAGAAGTAACAGAGTGATCAGGCATAATATTAAGAGTTGTAAAAATATTCCATTTTAAACTTTTTTTTTTTCTGTCTCTTCTCTCTGTTTCCCTTAATAGCAGCCTCATCCTGGTCTCTTCATGGCTTCAAAATGCTGCCTATGAAAAGTTATGTGCTTCCTGGTCATGTTCAGTAGAAGACTGAGACATGAAAACATGCCCCTAAACACAACTATAAAGTTCTAAATTGTGTGCCCAGCCCTAAACCACGCACTATCATTGGGGTATGTCATGTCAACTAAATAAGACCACTTTCTGACACTAGGAATGAAGTGGATGGTTGATCATAAGTAGGACTCTGTTTTAAAAAAGGAAATGGGAAAGGATGACAGGTAGACAACTGCACTTAAAATCTGTTGTCAGGGGCTTCCCTGGTGGTCCAGTGGTAAAGGATCCGCCTTGCAATGCAGGGGATGCGGGTTCGATCCCTGGTCAGGGAACTAAGATCCCATATGCCACAGGGCATTTAAGCCCACCTGCCACAACTACTGAGCTCACATGGCTCAACTAGAGCCCACGTGGTGCAAACTACAGAGCCCATGTGCCCTGGAGCCCATGCGCCACAACTAGAGAGAGAAAACCCCACCACCACTACTAGAGAGAAGCCTGGGTGCCTCAACAAAGAGCCCACGCGCTGCGAGGAAAGATCCCGCATGCCTCAACCAAAAAAAAAAAAAAAAAAAGAAAACAACTGTTGTCAACTCAGCACCATCCCTATCCCTCCAACTCTCCCTTATATTTCAATGGCTAAAATCCCTTCCCTGCATCTCCCAGAAGCCCTCATTCATTGGATACTGGTACAAATTCTTCCAAAGTGAAACAATTCTGTGAAGAGTGGAAGGCAGAAGAGAAGCAGACACTCTTATTCTCTTCTGGCAGCAGCTGACAGACTTGTGCACGGACTACAGTCCCAAGGAGCTCGATGGCTTCCAGGGGTTCTGTGAATTACTTGTGGCAGCAGGCAGCAGACATAATTGGAGGCAACATCCTATGATTCCTATAATTCCTGATTTCCTAAATGTTAGCAAGAGTTTCCCTTGACCTTCACTTTCCCAACCCTTCCAAGTAGTGCTGCAAATACCTATTGTTTGGTACTACATTAATTCCTGTTTAAAATAGCTAGAAGATTGTCAGTGAAGTGTTATGGTCCAACTTCAACTCATTTCAAACCCAGCATCCACTACACCAGGAAAGGGAGGTTGGGAGGTGATATTGAAGAGAGTGACTCTGACGAGCATAAATGCTGCTCGATCAGTGGTCCCCAACCATTTTAGCACCAGGACCAGTTTCATGGAAGACAATATTTCCACGGTCGGGGGTCGGAGGGTGGTTCAGGTGATCATGCAAGAGATGGGGAGCGATGGGGGAGCGGCAGATGAACCCTCACTTGCTCGCCTGCCACTAACTTCCTGCTGTGCGGCTCATTTCCTGACAGGCTGCCAACCAGCACCGGTCTGTGGGCTGGGGGTTGGGGACCCCTGTTCCAGATAATTCAAGGGAAGGAGTGCCAAGAAGGAAAGTAGTATTTGCACTGTCATTTCTAATCTCCTTCACAACATTTTACAGGATTAGTTTAGATGCTTAACTAACTTGTCAACATTCATTTAGTGACCAGATAGAGACCCCTTCGCATACCACACCAAACTTACTTACATTTGGCAGCCCCAGAATATACATGCCTGGAATCTCTCTGAATGGAACAAAATGAGAACCACAAAAGATAAATGAGACAGACTTGACAGGGTGAAAGTAAATGACAACATCTTTCTCTCCGCTCTCTGTTCAAACCCTACTGTAGATGTAGCTATGGCTCCTAGCTTCCCTGCTACTTCTAGTCACAAGAATAGCCTCATTTAAATAATCAAAATGGCTATTTCATGGTAATAATCATAATTCTGAACTGTTCTTAAAGTTTTATCTTTCTTCATTTGGATAACGCCTCTTGTTGGAAAAGCTGTCATGAGCAAGGGGCGTAAGATCAACTATCCCTCTCTGCTTCTCTTGCTCTTGTACTTTCTTTCCCCTCCCCTCTAGCTACAATTTTGTCTTAGTCTTATAGATGAGGTGGTGAAGAATACAGTAAAACTGGATGGAGGTACTTGGAATCTGGCACCGATGCCTCAAGACTTTGAAGAGAAAGAGAAAGAAAGACCCCTTTCTCACAGTGCTTATCAGAGCTTCTTAAATATTCTGCCTCAGGTGATCTAATGTCTCTCCTTACTCTGGCTGTTTCCCTCAACCTCTGTGCAATGTCAATCACCCCTCTACTGGGTGACTTTTCCTCTCTATGTGTCCCTTGTGGGTGGAATCTCTTTCAGGCTGGATTCTTTGCCTCTTCCCATTGTAAAGAGCCCACACCCTTGGCCGGCTGCCAGTGCCTGTGTAGTTGGCTACCCTATCGCCCTTTATAACTTTTATCTGCCGCAAGCATGTAACTCCAGCTTCAGGTTTTCATCTTCGGTCTTCAGGAGGCAGGAATCAAGAGTGTTTCTCTTTCACTTACTTAGACTGCATAAGACATGACCTAAAACTTACATTTGCAAAATGACCACTTATGTTGCTCAAGGAGTCTATGAGTCAGAGTTCAGACAGTATAAGGAGACTATTCCATGATGTCTGGGTATCAGCAGCAAGACTCAAATGTTAGGGGTTAGGTTCTAAAGGCAGTTCACTGGTATGTCGGGTGACTAATATGGGCTTTTGGCTGGGGTCTCAGTTCCTCTCCAAGGAACTATCTATGTGGGCTAAATAAGGCTTCTTCACAGCCTTAGGGCTGTATTCCCCCGGAACAAGTATGCCTACAAGAAGGATTCAGATGGAGGCTGGATCATAAAATAGAAGTCACACAGCATCATTCTGTTCTCTAATAGAGCAGGCACTTTCCACCCAGATTTAGTGGGAGGTCAAAGAGCCTCCTCCCTTTCCTGGCAACTGGTCAGGTTGTGGAAGAACATATTACTCTGGGCTTTTTAGGAAAAAACTATATGCTAAAAAGTCCTTATTTTCCAAACTCTATGGACAGATATCACATTCCAAAGCCCTTCTCACTTAGCCTGAGGTCAGGAAAAGCACCTTTATCCTCTCTTCCATGTGGGGAGTAGAAAGAGGGGAAAAAATGCCACAAATATCAACTACACACTCCAAAGAAATTCTCTTTTCAGCTTCCAACCTAGCCCTTTTTAACTTACAAGGTGGATGTTGGGCTAAGGACGCAAACAGGTCTTCACATCATTTGCAAATCCTGTATAAGTGGTCTGGCACCCAAGTTTGGAAACTTGAGGAGGATGCATATTTTTTCTACCCTTGCTCTTTAGAGACACTGCTGAAATGGAAAAAGAGTCTCATATAAACATCTCATTAATTAGAAAGTAGAATCTGGCAGCACATAAAAGGAATACAGTCAAATTTAGTGGAGTTAATTTTAGAAATGCAAGGATGGGTCAATATTTAGAAATCTGTCAACATAATATATTTGTCACCCATAAAATACTGAGTGCTTTTACAAAATGATAGAAAAAGCATAGAATCTCATGGGAAACAGGCTACGGATATAAAGTGGTAAAGGTCACATAGGCACACAAATACAAATAATCAATGGATAAATGTACAACCTCATTCAATAAACAAAGATTATGCAAATTAAAGTAAGTACTATTTTTAACCTAACAAAATTATAGATAATATAGAATACTGCTACTCAGGGCTTTTTTAAATACTCTGTCAAGATTCAGATAATAGTGTCATCACTTTACTAAAGCTTTCAATGATTCCTCTAAAGGGACGGAATCCTGGTCCTTCTTCCCTCCCCACCTCCCCCATGCCCTTCACTGATAACACTTTTGTGGCATTTTCTACTATTCATCTTTGCTATTTATGCATAGGTCTCATCTTTACCTCTAGATGGTATTTGCTTCAAAGGCAAGAACCAAGTCTTACTGATCTTTTGTATCCTTAATGGCACTTAGCTCAATACCTTATACAGCATTTATTGAATAACAAAGACAAAAACAATGTTAGTAATAAGGCTGATATTTATTGAGTTCACTGTGAACCCAGCGTCGTACCAAGCACTTGATGCAAATCACTTAAGCCTCACAACCTTAGAGGTAGATACTACTATTAGTCTAATTACAGACTAGGAATCAAAGACATAAAGAAGATAAGTAATTTGCCTATGCAAAAAACAAATCTCTTCATTTCAACAGCTTTCTTTTCTCTAATGAGCCTATCAATGAATTCTGGAGGTCTTAGAGTATATTTTTTTAGTATACAATGATAAAGAAAGGGAGGAAAATGAGAAATTTTTCCAAAGACTAAAAATACAGGCGAAAGAATTGTATATATATTCAAAGAAGGAACCAAGGATTTTATTCTAAAGCTATCTGAAATAAGAATTAGAGAAATGGAAGAATGTAAATGTAGTAAATGTATAGTTGCTGTTTAAAGAGGGTCATCTTAAGAAAAAAAAAACTGGGTATATCACTTTTAAAAATTTAAAACCATCTTTAAAATGATGGAAAAAAAGAAAAACACTAATTTACAGGTAGATCAAATGCGTGCCAGAATGCATTTTGTTTTCTAATTCTGCTTGAATGAGTGTTTAAATGAAATTTCTCTATTTTTATTGATTATAGCTTTTTGTAACTCAACCCATCTTCCTTTTAAAAGGAGTGTTAGTATGATAAGAACTAAAATTCTGTGTACTTTTTAAATTGATTCCCACAGCCCTATGCCTTTGAGGATATATAATTTGCATCATTCAGGGGGCAAAAGGACATGTTTTAAGAGGTTAGTTGTGGCCTTATCTACTTACTTACGGGATACAGTGCTTCTGTTCCAGAAAAAAGGAAGAAACTGACTGTTTCTGCTTAAAAGTTCACAGGCTCAGAAGGCTCCAGACAATCTAGGCATTCACCAGGCTCATATTGTGTTGGATGAAATTAGAACTTTGAGTCACAATTGAATGTAAACCTAAACCTTTCTGAATATAAGCAGCTAGGAGTATGTAATTCATGGCAGAAACTTGAATTTGGAAAAGAGGAATATTAGAAGTAATAAAAACAGGAAGAAATGAAGTGAGAATCCCATAGCCTTCCTCACATGCCAGAATAAAGTAGACGTGTGTTATATTCTTTCCTTTTGTGGGTCCCTTCCACACCTGTTGTTGCTTTCCTGGGGAATTAGCCAAAGTGATCTTATTTCTAAGCCCTACTGGGGAAAAATGATTCTGTCCCAGGAACAGGAAGCCAAGGTTCACGTTTTCCACCATTCTTCTTTTTAAAAAATATCTTTGATAGAGGAATATCAAAAAATATCTTTGATATATGAATATGGTTCAGGGAAAGCAAAAAGGCCCCTACCATATGCACACAGCACAGGAAAGTTGGTTAATATGTTAATGGAATTACTAAAGCATCACTGTGGCTCAGAGCTAGGTGGTTTTTTGTTCTGTTTTGGTTTGGTTTGGTTTGGTTTGGTTGGTTGATTGATTATCGGTTGCTTGGTGTTTTGGACATGTTTTGTTAGAGAAATGACCCCTAAGAGTTGAGCGGACTCTATCTCTTAATGATTTCATACATACTTAGTTGAAAATGGTTGCTCTTCTGGACACATGGTCCCCAAACAAAGTGCAGGCTCTGATTTTATTAAAGTAAAAAAATTCTTCTGCACAAATCATAGCCCATTTGTTAAGGTTTACAGGAAGAATATTTTATGCATGTACTCATTCTTCAATTCTGTTTTGCACACTTACATGACCAGCGCTGAGCTTTACCAAAAAATTGGAAACAGAAATTATCCCCAGAAAATCTAAAGGTAGCATGGGAGATAAAACAATGGTGGTCTACTTGAGATCATTATCACACATTCTTTTTTTTTTTTTTTTTTTTTTTTTTTTTTGCGGTACGCGGGCCTCTCACTGCTGTGGCCTCTCCCGCTGTGGAGCACAGGTTCCGGACACGCAGCCCCAGTGACCATGGCTCACGGGCCCAACCGCTCTGCATCATGAGGGATCCTCCCGGACCAGGGCACGAACCAGTGTCCCCTGCATCGGCAGGTGGACTCTCAACCACTGCGCCACCAGGGAAGCCCCTCACACATTCTTGATAAAATATTATACTGCCAACAAAATCACTGTCACATATAAGTGTGTTTTTACTCAAGCAGAGTTGATTGATGTTTTTTTTTTCCACTGTCACAATGATATCTGAAAGCACAATCATTCATCCATTCCCAGTTTATAACTCAATATTGTCACCTTCACCAAGTTACTTAGCCTCACCAAGCCTCAGTTTTCTCATCTAATAATAATACTTCCTGGATTTGATATGAGAAGCAAATGGGATAATAAAATGCATCTTTTCAGGAATCAAATAACATAGTTCTTTTCAACTCTGCAAACATATCTCCATTACTAAATCATAGACATTGGCACAAAATAAAATATAATTCTAGCAGTCAGAGGCTTCCAAGACAGAATGGCACTGGACAGTCATGATTGCTGCAACTGGGAAGCTTTAATCTTATGATCCACTGGACGGAAGGCTGTAGGAGAGATCCAAGCATCAGATGGGTGTTTTGACTAATTGACTTTCAAGATCCCCTTCTCTAACTCTCTTATATTGGTCTGTTCATGTTTCATACCCTTCCCCTGGATGAAGTCTTTATTTCATTTTATCCTAAAATAAATAAAACCAAAAAACAACAGCAATTTGTACTCTTGGCCCAAATGCACTAGAAAAGGCCATGAGCTGACCCTTCTGATATGCTCAGCCAGTAAATACAGATCATCCAAAAGAATGTGACTTTGGTCTCCTGCCGACCTGAATATATTCATCAGGATTGACAGTTTTATGTGGCTCTTTTACTTCTGAAAAGAAGATCCAAGTGCCAAATCTAGGTCTATCTGACTTCAGAGCCCTATTCCACACAACTTTCCAGATGTATTTGTGCACTGCCATGCAAGACTGATTCAGCAGTGGAAGTACAATTTCCCAGCCTGTCATCTTAACACAGCAAATGGGTACTAACCAATATTTACCATAAAGTTTGAGATCTCTACCAAAAAATGACATTGTAAGGGTTGAGGAAGAGGAGAAACTGACACCATAGGAAGTTTGATTCAGCTTGAAAAAAATTAACTCAGCTTGAGAAATATCCTTCTTGAATTTGATTCAGCTGGTATAGAGTTAGACATTTACTGTAATTTATTTTTCTTAAGCAGTGCTTGCAGTGGGCAATTCTAGATTTCTCTGATATCTGATGTACTTCTACTTCCAGTTAAATGAAATATCTCTTACCCACCACTATCCCCACTTTCAGTAGTTAGGCAAGACTGTGAAACTAGCTTTGGGCAATGAAATAGTGAAAGTTCTATGTCTTTTTTCCAGGAAAACTTTGTAATAATTGCTAGAGCTTGACTTTTCAACCTCTCTCCCCCTGTCACAGGGCACCTTGATGATGCATGTGAGTCTGTGGTAACACAAAATGATGTGGAATAAATAAACAGAGCAGAACCTCCCACAGACCTGCAACTGACAGACACATAGCACGAGGGAGAAATTAACACTTGTGTTTCAAGCCACTGAAATCTGAGGTTTGTTTGTTCACAGCTAGGCTGGTCTATCCTGACAGATACAATGCCCATGTATCTGTAATTAAAAGGGTTACAACAAACAGACTGCAACAAACAGAAACTTTGTACTCATTTCTTTCTCCAAAGCTATTGCACAGGTTTTTATTTTTCTAGAAACCTTTATAAAGGAAGCAAAATACTAGTGGAGAAATCAAAGACCAGTTGATAATGTGCTTGGTTCTTTCATTTCACAATGTGAAATGAAAGCTATCTCTATTATAGCTCTTTGTAATTAAATAGGCACTAAACTATGAGTTTTTGTAGGACAGAGAGTGAGACATACTTCTTCACGGGTATCCCAGTGCCTACCACAGAACTTTCAGAACAACAAACGCTTACTGAATAATTACTACTAAAAAAGCTTGCTCTAGGCTTCTCCTTCAAGTGCAAATTTCCATCTGTTGATATTATCCTTACCTTAGCTTCCTAAGTTAATTTGACGTGATTCTTGGGTTAGTCAGTAGAAAGTTTTGTCTATAATACTCTCCCCATCTGAAATGCGCTCCTTACTTCCCTCTGATGAATTTAATTCCACCTCCTTCAGAATCACCTCCAACTGTAATCCAACTCAAGCAGTTCTCAAACCTTGTGGTCTCAGGATCACTTAACACTCTTAAAAATTATTGAGAATCCAAAGAGTTTTTGTTTACACGGAAGATAGTTATTCACATTTATTGTTTAAGAAATTAAAACCGAGAAGATTTAAAAATACATATTTATGTATTTCCTTAAAATAACAATAATAAACCCATTACATGTGAATGTAAACAACATATTTTTATGAAAAAAAACCCTTATATTTGCCAAATCAAAACATCTTTACTGAGAATGGCAGTGTTTTACATTTTCACAAATATCTTTAATGTCTGGCTTAATAGAAGACAGCTGTACTCTCTTATCTGATTCTGAATTCAATTTGTTGCAATATCCCACATCATATATCTTCTGAAGATTTTCACTGTATACTTGTGAGGGTATGAGAGTAAAAATGGAAAATACCATCTTAGTGTGATTATGGAAATTGTTTTGAACTTGTGAAAAGATCTTGAGGACTCTTGGTGGTCCCTCTCTTTCTTCTGTGAAATGCTTTTGTATTAAGAAATCCTATGCAGAGTTTACTACTTGATTATTCTCCAAGTGTTTTATGTATATTAGACATGGTTCCCAACCTAAATTGTAAATACTCTGAAGGCAGGGATAATGAACGCTTACAAAATACAGAAAAGTGCAAATCCTGCTATAAATACAATCACAGAATTATGACACAGGATTAGCAGGTACTAAAGTTCCATTATTTTTAAAATAAATATACCATTAAAAATAATCTAAACTTTTAACTCTTATCTTATTCAACTTCTTACCCCCAGAGACAACCAGAATAATTAATGAGGTAGTCAATTTTACAAAAAGTTCTTACCCTTTTACACAAATATATCTGTGTATTGACTTGTTTGAGTTTTCCTTATGTAAATATTGTTTTATGTATCTTACTTCTTTTTAGCTCAGAATCTTGTTTTTGAGATCTATCCACATTGCTACTTACAAACCTTGTAATGTCATATCTTATTTTTTTCATTTCCTAGTAGTGGTAGACATTAAAACTTCTTAAATCATCATACGTAGCATAAATGATGCTAAAATTGAGTATCCTTGTTCATGTTTCCTCAGCTTTTTGTACAATAATTCCTCTAGATTAAACTCTTAAAAATAGAATATCCGGTCCTTTGTACATGTGCAATTTTCTGTCTTTCTAGATGTAATCATTCCAACTGTATGCACCATTTTTTATATTTCTACCACTAGGGTATGAGAGTTCTGTTTGCCACACACTCTATATTGTCAGATTTTATTTATGTTTTATCATGCCCTTTTGAGGTTAGCACTGTTTTAGGACATAGTGTGCCTTCAGCAAATACTTGTTACCTGAAGAAGCTCTAGCCTGAGGTTTGGACATTTGGATGTGGACATGTGTTACAAGCATAGGCCTGCTGCCTCTTTCCTTATCCTTTGTGATCCATGAAATGGATGAGCAAGCTAGATCTCAGGTAGACTCAACAGGGTAAAAAACACACTCGGAAGCTTCTTCTGTTTTCTTCCATTCCAAGAAGAACTTCATGTTCCATGCTTCATTTTTTTTTAACACCTTTATTGGAGTATAACTGCTTTACAATGGTGTGTTAGTTTCTGCTTTATAACAAAATGCATCAGCTATACATATACATATAGCCCCATATCTCCTCCCTCTTGCACCTCCTTCCCACCCTCCCTATCCCATCCCTCTAGGTGGACACAAAGCACCAATTTGATCTCCCTATGCTATGCGGCTGCTTCCCACTAGCTATCTATTTTACCTTTGGTAGTGTATATATGTCCATGTTTCTTAAGTACAGTAGCTCTGCCCTCTTGCCCATATCCTTAGCCTCCAAAGCAGCTGTCCTGTTTTTGAGGTCGCACTCACCAAAGCATCCAGACAAGTCCGGCTGAAGCACTTCATCCTGGACAGAAGCTGCCAGAATCCCCTTCTGCAAACCAAACTTTACTGGGGGATGCATAGTTGTGCAGTGAGAGGCTGCTGTCTGCATTCAATTACTCTACTGTGAGGCTAACGTGATTGTTTCAAGACCATACAAATTACCAGATGTTGACAACCAACTCAAATGTGTTTCCCAGTCCCTATAAGCTGATGGAAAATGTAAAAATTGAGAATGTGTTATCTCCTTGATGGTGGTTACTTCAAAATATATATGTATCTTCTCATTTGAGGGGAATAGTGGATGTGTGTATGAGAAACTGTGATGATAGTCCTGTTGTAACCCAGCTTGGCTTAAATACCTGTGACAGACTAAGTTTGCAACCATGTGCACATTCTACATCAAGAAATACATACTAGGGATATCAATGGGTGGTGTGGAATGACATACACTAGATACTCCCATGAACTAGGTAAAACTAGAGTCCACATATCTTTGTGATTTTCCTATAAAATAAAACTCAAATTTGCAATGAAAAATTAAGTTACATAGCATGTAGGACATTTGAAAATACTATTATGATCATTTAAAAGATGAATAATGGTTATATTTGACAGAAGAGTTGAGAGAGAAGTGTGAAAGTCACTTGGCCAGACAGATCAGGATGAAGACCAGGACCCGGTGCCCCTGCACAAACATAATACCTGACTCTTCTCCCCACTTCCGTGTTTATGAACAGAAAGTTCTGGTGCTCATTTCTACTGAGCTTCCAGTCCCTCAATCATTTCCAGGGAAAACTCAAAGTTTACAGAACTTGTGATTTGACCCAACGATTTGCAAACAGTGAGTTATTTCTGCTGTTATCAAATATCCCATAGCTACTTCCCCAGGGGATTTAGTGAATGAAGTGATCTCTGGACTTTACAAATTTCAAAATTGGAACTTCGTTTTTGTTTTTTTCAAATTTCATATTCTCTCTTTCTCATGCTAGAAGTTCATATGTTTATTCAGCCCTCTTTTCTCCAAACCTACTGAAAAATCTACTGGGTTTTAAATACTAGGAATGTCCATTTTAGCCCTATCAACAAAGACTTCCAAAGCTAAAGGGCTAATAATATTTGCTTTCAGTATTGTCTTAAGATATTTACAACTAATTTACCTTTCTTTCCCAAGAGAAAATAGTATCAGGAATAAGCAAACCTGGGGTAGCTCTACATATAAATTTCTTACTGTTATTACATAAAAGTATTTTTTTGCATCCCAAATATACATTAATAAAGAGTTTAAAAATACACATTTTCTTTCAGAGCAGGAATTAGAGAAGGTGTAAAGTTTTGGTTTGTGAACTTCATGAGTTCTTTGAATTTTGCAGTTGGCATTGGTAAGAACATACTTTTTCTCAGAGACTTATCACAAAGTCAGATAAACTGTACATAATATAAAAACATTCCAAAAATGGTAAACTCATTAAAATACAATAAATAAATTTCACTTAATAAAAGCAGACAAGAAATTAAAAGGAACAAATATATCCTCAAGCTGGGAAAAATCATTTTAAACTCTCAAACATTTATTTGATATTATCTTTCCAAGAATAATGGAGCAAAAATAATCACATTCCTTTTCCTTTACATACTTTTGTTCAGAGAAACCAGATGCAGAATGAAGCTTTGCTTCCCTGCCAAACTGTCAACTTTGTTTAATATTTAAGTTTCATACAACATAAACAAAAGATGCAAAATTATTGCTAGTGGAGTAGGTTCTGATTTTGAATCACTTTTAACTGATCACTGTGTATTCTGAAAATAGACATACATCTCCATATTCCCCAGATCTTTTGAGTGTTTCTCACTGTAATTCCAATGGTGATGAAAACTGGAGTGGTTTTATAAATGTGGGCATGCATACATACTTTATATAAATTTCAAGTGGTATAGTTTCCCACTATTGAAATTTCTCCATGTTCTTTTGAAGAAATATCTCTTTCAAAAAGAATTTAAAAGCTCCTTAAAGGACCCTCTTGACCATGACCAATTTCATATGAATCATGGACTGAGTACTCTTTTTACCTACTTCACTCCCATGATCCACTAAATTGGTAGTAAAAGGCTGATTATTCACAATTATTTATCCCTGCCACATTGTGACCATGCTTTGCTCTAGATGACATATATTTAACTGTCCTGTTGACTTTGGGTTTGCCCATGTGATTTTCTTTGGCCAATGGAACAGGGGTGGAAGTTTTAATGCCACATTCTAAGCAGAGACTTTAAGTGTGCCTGCATGGTTTGACAATCTCTCTCTTGTGTTCCTGTTCTCTGCTTATAAGAACAACATGCTCCAGATACAAGCTGTTCCTTCACCCTGGGTGCCACAATGAGAAGACATGGGGAGCCCAGCCAAGCCATCATCATCAAAAAGAAACAGTGGCTGACCCAGAACCCTTATACAACACAAGTGGGAAATAAATCTATGTTGCAAGCCACTGAGTTAATGTGGTTGGTGGTTATAGCAGCAAAAGCTGACTGAAAAATAACAGTAGAAGAGGAAAAAAGCTATAAAACCACAAAAATAAAAAGCTCTAGAGAGAGGCCATCTGAGGATAAAAAGTCTCAAAAATGTCTTCAAGGTGGGCGGTTGCTGGAGGAGTGTTGACTGGAACAGTTTAGGTGAAACCACAACTTACAACACTGCAGCCAGGTTGGAAAGGAACCTGCCTTGCAGAACCTGGGAAAAGCTTGGACCCAGAGATACTTGGGAACTCCAAGTCTATGAAGCCACTAACCTCACCTTCCAGTACTTACACAGCCTAAGCTCACTGGGTTAAGAAGCTCCACGTGGGCGACAATGCTCATGGTTAACTATTGCCCCATTCTTGGATACCAAGAGATATCAGTCATTTGAGTAAAACTTGTGAGAGAGGCAAGAAAAAGACCATTATCATGGATAAAGCATATCCTTGAAGGAAAGAAAGATGATTCATGAAGAAAAGAAAAGTTTAAAATTACACGAATTAGTATTCTCAGAGAGATTTGAGAAGACACTACATTTATAAAAATAAAGAATAAAACAAAACAGTGTCAAGGAAAAAGAAAAATCAGACAATAATAAAGATGCTTTGGAAATACAAAATATTGTTTGCAATATTGGTGATGCTGAGTTTGATTATTTAATTAAGGTGATGAATACTGGATATATCTATTGGAAAGATGTATCTTCCCTGATTAATGTAATTAAGAAATAATCCATGCATTGGTACTTTAAGACTGTAAATATCCTCTTTCACAACCACTTTACATCCAAGCAATGGTTTTAGCCTCCATTAACAATTGTTGTCTGAATCAATTATTATATTGAAAATAGCAAAATGATATTTTCAAATATTATCATTCCTTTTACATTTATTGTCCGGTTCTGCCTTTCTCTCTCTCTTCACTAAGAAGAATATCACTAAGGATTCACGGGTCTTTATTAATTTTTATATTAATTTTTAGTCAATGCATTGTTATCCATTATTAGCATTTTTACCTTAGATATTCAAGTTGTCACTAATTTGGCTCTAGGAGCCCCTGTAAGTTGGCTCCTATAAATTATGTACTTTTAGATTAATAGAACATATTAAATGGCTAAAAAAAAGAAAAATACAGAAATGTTAGATACATTATTGGGAGACAGGAACAACAAAAGAGTCTAAAAGTTTCCAGATTATAAAACAAACAAGCAAATAAATGAACAAAAAGATTTCCCATCAAGTAAAGGGAAACAGATATTTTATCAATAATATATGAGGAAATTTTCTAAAGGAAAAATAATTTCAATCTTGAATTCTTTATTTATCCAAAATATGAATAAAGCATTAAGGAAAAGTAGAGATATATCCAGCATGCAATGACTCAGAAAATTTATCCTGAGAACACCCTTTTTCAGGAAGCTCTATCAGGATGTATGTCTGCAAAATTAAAGAGGAAACCCAAATAAGGAAGGTGGGATCTGGGAAGTGATAGCTGCAATGCAGGAGAGCAGAGACAGGACATCTCACCTTGTCCTTCATGCCACAGGCAGGGAGGGCACTGTGCTTAGCGTGGAGCTCAGCATTGGAGGCTTCCCATGGGCAGAACTCTAGGAAAAGACAGTGTCTTGTTCAGCTAGGGCTGCCATAACAAAATACCACAGTCTTGGTTGCTTAAACAACAGAAATTCATTTTCCCATGCTTTTGGAGGTTAGGTGTCCATGATCAAGCCATCAGCAAACTCGGTTTCTGATGAGGATGTGCCTTCTGGCTTGAAGACAGCGGCCTTCTTATTGAGTCTTCACATGGCCTTTTCTGTGTGTGTGTTTGTGTGTGTGTGTGTGTGTGTGTGTGTGCGTGTGTGGAGAAAGAGAGAGGGAGATCTCTGGTATCTCTTCCTCTTAAGAAGAAAACGTCGTATAAGATTACAGCCCCACCTTTATGACATAATTTAATCTCTATTTCCTCTTTATAGACCCTATCTCCAAACACAGTCACCTTGGGGTTAGAGCGTCAACATGTAAATTTTGGAGGACACAACTCAGTCCAGAATAGGGCAATTTTAGAAATTTGATACTTTCTTTGGAAAGTTACAACAATAATACCAGCTAAAGCATGTTAAGAGTGTAGTGTGTTTCAGGTACAGCTCTAACAGCTGTGTAAGTAATAACACATTTAATCTTATAAAGTCAGTTAGTACTATCATCATTATACTTATTTTACAAATGAATAAATTGATAAATGAAAGATTTAAATATAGCCCAAGGACACATAGCTAGTATTTGCTAAAGCTGGGATTTTAACTCAGGTACCTTGATCCTGGTATACTCGTTATGATGTTATACTGAAAGACCTCTAGAATGCACCAGAATGCAGTAAGGGCAGGTAATACAAATCAATTATGAAAACCAGGAAAAACAAAAAGGAAATGTAAACCTACTATATCACCTGGTTCTACAGTGGATAACATTTATATGATCATAATAATAAAAATACTGTTTATGGAATTTCAAATTTTGGAGTGAAGCTATAGACATAACATGAAAGGCTTAAATATGTTTATAGAACAGGATATAAACTTGATCACCCTGTCGATTTAAAAGTAGAAGACAGATTGTGAGAGATGGAAGGTTTAGAAGAACTTAAGGGCCAGGATGTTAACAGTGTCATCTTACAAAATGAAGTGTCCAAAGGGAATTTCTAATATTGAGGGAAATGAGAATAAAGATATAATCATTGTTATGGGATGAGCTGTATCTCCCCAAAAAAGATGTGTTGGAGTCCTAACCCCCAGTACCTGTGAATGTGACCTTATTTGGAGATAAGGTCTTTACAGAGGTAATCAAATTAAATGATGCCATTAGGGTGGGTCCTAATCCAAAATGACCAGTGCCTTTATAAAAAGGGGAAATTTGGACAGAGAGACAGATATGCATAGAGGGAAGATTATGAGAAAAGGCACAGGGAGAAGAGGGCCATTTACAAGCCAAAAGAACATGCCTGGGACAGATTCTTCCCTCACAGCCCCCAGAAGGAACCAACCTGCTGACACCTTGCTTTTGGATTTTTAGTCTCCAGAACTCTGAGAAAATAAAATTCTGTTGCTTTAGTCATCTAATTTGTTGTACATTATTATGGCAGCCATAGCAAATTAATAGAATGGTATAGGTTAAATGTATACATTTATCCAATAGAGAACCTGGGAATATTTATATCCCTATATGGGGGAAAGGAAGGAAAGGAGAAAATGCTTTACATTCACTTCATCCTTTTCTATCAAAGCAAAAAGGCAAGAGAGAATATCTGAAATTGATGAATAAAAAAGTGGCATTAAACACATGTTTAGAGAGATTGGAGTAACTTTCTCAATTATTAGAAACAGACTCAATTAATTTCCTCTGGGGACAGGATGGGGGTGGGAAAGGATGGGACAGGGAATAGTTCCTTTTTATTAAAAGTTTTTCTGTAGGAATACATTTTAAACTATGGCATATATTAATTTAACTAATTTTTAAATGAATTAAAAATAATAGTCACTTCAAAGTTTTTCGGGGGTCAACATTTAAGATCAAATTCTATGTAACCAAGTGTCGGTCTTTGTAAAAGAGATCTCTACACTATATACAAGTATAAGTTACATCTTTCAATTTATCAAAGCTGAAACCTCTCAGAGAATCCAAAGAACATAATACAGTTTGCCCCCAAATCAGGTGAAATCTCAGGCAAGTGAGGCTTTAAAGTCACAATGGTCTTTAAAATGAACAGTTAGTATCATTGTTGAATGCTTAGATCTAGTGAATCATAGTAAGAACAGAAGTATTCTCAAGCCTGCAATATGCTGAAGCTATTCGGGAAGAATAGAATAAAACAGTCTTGGGGAACATGCACGGGGAATTAGATGCAGTATGGTAAAGTGACATGAGAAGCCAATTTCATTGTATCCTATTCTGTAATTTAATCATACATAATTCAACTTCCCACCCATAGTAGGAATGCAGCCTGAAGGATTAATGGGATCAATGTTTAAAGATTAATGGAACCATGTCAAAAGGACATAGGAACTGGTTTGCAGGGGCTCCCATTGGCCAAACGGGGGAATATGTGAGCATCAAACAGAATGACAATGATGGATTACAACACACATAATTTAAAAAAAAAAAAACCCATAAGTGCATTGTTATAAGCAGAAAGAGGGAAGGTAGAGAGGGAGATGGAGAAGAATGTTCTTTACAGAAGAATATGAAAAGATTTAACTTGTTTTTAAATAGAAGAATATAATAAGGCTTATCTGGCTCTTAAATAGGAAGACTCAACATTTATAAAGATTTCAGTTCTTCAAATCCTCATGATTTTAATCTATGAAGAGAATGCAATTTAATACAAATAGCTACGTGAATTCGTAAGGGATTTAACAACAAGATGTTGAGTTCTATCTTGAAAATTAAGCTGATAAGAATAACCTGAATAATTCTAAAAAGTCTGTGCGTGGGGTGTGTGTGTGTGTGTGTGTGTGTGTGTGTGAGAGAGAGAGAGAGAGAGAGAGAGAGAGAGAGAATTTAGATATTTTTACAAGAATACACTAAGCAATGAATGAAACCGAATTAAGTGTAAAAGTACACCTGGGATTTTATATATATTTAAATTTGCACTTAAAATTAGTGGGGGAAAAATAGAATGTTTTGTAAGGGGAACGGAGACAACATCTAGCTATTTAGAGTTAAAAAAAAAAGAAGCTGGATTTCCTCCCTTATTTCTGATTTTCAAATGAACTTTAAAAGTTTAAAAAGTAAGTAAATAAACCATAATAATGGAACAAACTAACAGTATATATCTTAAAAGACTGGGTAGACAACATACTGGCCAGTGTCCTTATTTGCAAGTAACAGGAAATAAGTGGTTGACTGAAGATATAAAAGGATGTATGAAAACTTGGAATCACTAGGTGGGCTGGAGGAGCAAGCTTAGAAAATGAACAAGAACAAAGGAAGAGCAGGCAAAGCACAGCCTTATTCACTCTATAGAACCAGCCTGTGAGGTCTCCATTGCCACCACCTTGAGGATCACTGGGCTACAGACACCTGGCATGGCTTCTCCCACAAGCACCATTGCCACAATGACCCTGAGCTACAAATGTTGCCACAGCTTCTACTTCCCCAGATTTATGTGTTTACTTCACTGGCTTCTGATGTAAAGTCCTGGGCAAGAGACTCAAACCGAATGAACCTAGATTAAGGTGATGTCACCAAGATAGCAACAGAGGTCGTTCCCAACTTGTCTCCTTCATAAGAAGACCAACTTGCAACTCTCCATAGATAAGACATCATGTGAAAATCCCCAAACCTGGGGGTGAAACTGAAGTACCCCACTGGACCACAGGGACCAAGAAGGACCACATTAGAAGGGCGAGAGGAAAGATTTTGCTGACCTCATCGCCCCTCTTCCAGGCCAGAACAATTAGAGAAAATGCTACTTATATTTGATCTGAAAGGATAGTAGCAGATGACCAATATGGAAAAGTCATCCTTAGCAAGGAAATAGCATGTGCAAAACATAGAGAAGTATCACTGGAGAAATAGCAAACAGTTAGATGGGACTCAAGGTGAGGAGATGCATGGAGTAAAAGAAAGTTGGCATGGCATCAAAGGAGACTGAAAAAACAATTTGGTGAAGTTGTCTAGGGAGCTATTTTAGCTTCTAAACCAGTGTGCATCAGAATCATCTGGAGAACCTGTTGAACCACAGATTGTTGGGTCCCTGTATACAGATTCAGAGCAGATCTGGGTTAGGGCCTATGAAGTTGTATTCCAAAGAGATACTGAGGCTGCTGGTCCAGGACCATATTTTAAGAACCACTGCCCTATATATTTGCAATGTTCTAAAAAATTTAAACAGGGGGCTAAGATAAGAAAACTTTTGGTTTTGAAAGATTGTTGTAGTGGCAGATTGGGTGAAGGACACTGTAAGGGTAGTAAGCAAAGAGGTTAAATTGAAGGCTTTTGCCAATGGTCTAAATCAGAGATGATTAGGATGTGAACTTGATCTGTTTTTGAGGGGTGTATAATAGAGGATAAAGTTTTGGTACATATAGGAGTGAATAAAGATACACAGACCATGGTGATAATCTTGGCATGGGAATGAGAGAAAGGACACAGAGGAAAATAACCACAGATTTCTAGGCTTCTATAACTGGGTGAATTCTATTACCCTTAACCAGAAGATATAAAGCAGCAGATGATAGACAGATAGATGATATACAGGTAGATAGATAGATAGATAGATAGATCAATAGATATTGATTATGTATATAATATTGATATGTTTACATACATGCACACACATATAATAGGACAGATGGACAGACAGATATACATAATTAGATGTGGTAGGAAAGAAGACTAAAATTTTGTCTCTGTGTATTTTTGGAATTTGAGCTTAGGGTACCTGTGGATTAACCCCCATTTGAGTGTGATATCCTTTGAATCAGTTTGTCAAAGGATCAAAGATTTGTGAATAATTAACTGTGGGTGTTCAATGAGGGGGACCTGGGGGGAGGGGGAAGTGGTAGTTACTACTTAATGGGCATAAATTCTCAATTGTGAAAGACTAATAAGACTAGAGCTCTACTCTATACCATTGGCCCTGGAGTCAACAGTATTATAGGGTACACTTGAAATTTGGTTAGGAGGGTAGAGCTTATGGTAAGTGTTCTTACCATGATAAAATAAAGCAATCAATCAAGAAAAAGAAAGATGGAAAGAAATAGAAAGAAAGAAAGAAAGAGAGAGAGAGAGAAAGGAAGGAAGGAAGGAAGGAAGGAAGGAAGGAAGGAAGGAAGGAAGGAAGGAAGGAAGGGAGAAGGAAAGAAAGAAAGAAAGAAAGAAAGAAAGAAAGAAAGAAAGAAAGAAAGAAAGAAAGAAAGAAAGAAAGAGAAAGAAAGGCATAAACTGTATGTCTCCCGGGCAAATCAAACTGTAAGGTCACCCAACCACTGAACACCAAGAAATTACTATTGTAGCACAGTCATGTGAAATATCAGTGGAGGATTCCTTTTCTGGCTCCCTGTGTTTTAGGTTGGCCCTTTCTCCCCACCACTCATTCTATCTCCCCACCCACCTCCACTCTAATTCTTGTAGACAAGCTGTATGTGCATAGATTTCTATGGAGACTGCTTAAACCTAAGAATGAATATTATTTAATGGAGATCTATCCAGCAATGTGAAATCAGCAAAAATGATTTCTCTCTCATCCCTGGAAATGCTGCTGTAAGAAGAAGGTGAGGGCGTGTGAAGGAGAGTGAAAACCACATGCCTGGCCTCCCCAACTTAGTGATGATGGGGGTCTGGTAGGGAAACTGGGAGACTCTCCCTTGACCTTTTGGGGGGATGCTGAACGCAAAACTCAGGTGGCTTCATATCTCAAGTTTGCAGAGTAGTGGGACATGCAGAAATGATCTAGTCAGTGTTGCTTGGCTATAGGGGAAGATAGCAGAGCAGGGGAAGAGTAGCACAGCTAGGTGAGAGAGGGCCAAATCAGGCCCCACTTCCCATAAATCTGTTTGTCAAGTGTCCCACGGATTTCAGAGCTTTCCATGGGTGAAGGGGGTGCCTCAGAAGTCGGCTAAAATCCTGAACCAGCCCACAGCTCTTCAGGAAACCATGGGAAGGACTCTTCTGGGGACAAGAAATGGAAATAGTTCTTTGTCCGTGGTAGCACACACCCAGGATGCTGATAGGTACCTGGTTGAGTGCCAGAAGCTCTTTTAAAATCAGATGTTTTCTGAGCCACACAAGAGGGACTACAGTGGATACAAGCATCTGGACAACACAAGTACAGATCTGAGAGAGTTGGGAATTGAACAGTGGATGGAAGTAGACTCGAAAAAATAGGTACTTGAGATGGAAGTTACCCTAGATTATGTTCGAAAAGTGTGTCATTGCTGAGCTAGAATAGGTGCTTCTAAAGAAATTGAGATCTATTAGCAAAATTAAACGTTTATCAATCTGCACTTCCGACTTGTGATGGTGCTGTGTCCTGTGACTTTTTCTCCCTTCCCATTTGGCCCTTTACAATATTGCTTCCAACCGGAGTCATTGTCAGCTCACCTCCGAAGAATAGGGAGATTCTTTACACCTTTTTCACCTCTTGTACTTATTGCTTATTTATAGTTTGTTCTCAAGATGTCTACTAAATGCATGCAATAAAGACTACATAACAAGGATAGAAAGCCTTCTGCAAGTACACATGTTTGTACAAGAGTTAGTTCAAAGGCTAGGACTTGGGGGTCCATTCACTGCCAGGAGTCACTTGGCCAGTTGATCTGACTAGAGAGGATTTTGTCTTTTTTTTCCTCTACACTCTTTATATACTCAGAAAGCTGGTCTTCATAAAAAAAAAAAAAAAAAAAAAGCCTTTTCTCAATTAAAGAACCGTTCCTCAGTTGAGGATATGAATGGATTTATTTCCCCCACTACGATCTCTAAAAACCATTAGATTTTTAAAACAAGTATAATTTGAAGTTAGAGCAAGTCAAAGTTTGATGAAATCAACACCTTGTTACTTGCTGCAAATTTTTTTTTTTTTTTTTTTCTTTTTGCGGTATGCGGGCCTCTCACTGTTGTGGCCTCTCCCGTTGCGGAGCACAGGCTCCGGATGCGCAGGCCCAGCGGCCATGGCTCACGGGCCCAGCCGCTCCGCGGCATATGGGATCCTCCCAGACCGGGGCACGAACCCGTATCCCCTGCATCGGCAGGCGGACTCTCAACCACTGCGCCACCAGGGAGGCCCTACTTGCTGCAAATTTTAACTTATCAGTGCTATCAGGAAATACCAAAAGTGTTAGTTAGTTATGATGACTGTAATCTGTTGAAACAAAAACATGTCCTCATGATTCACCAGTCAGATGAGGCTTGCTGCAAGCCAAATAGTGTTTTGGTCTTAATAAAGGATAATTATAATTTAGTAAAAACATCTGATAATTTAAACAAGCTGAGCACCACCGGCAAACACATGATACCCCAGTACACAGTCCTTTTTTTCCAAAACATCAGATTGAGAAAATGATAAATATGGAGCATAGAATATAAAATACTTCACCATGTAGCTTGCAGATGTGTATCACACAACCCACATTTACAAACAGCCCACAGAAAACATTTTCAGTGTCCTGCATTATTAAGAAAGATTTCAAAAATTACTTTTAGAATACATTAGAAACAAAGGAATTCCAAACAGAGTCCAAATATCAATAGATTCCAGCTGCTTTTATGTCGATGGCCAATATAACAGTGGTAGTAAGTTCCAGGGGTTACAGCAGGATTCTAAATTCTGATTTCTGATTTGAGTTGTGTGCCAGGTCCTTCCTTTGACCTGGAGTGTCATCTGGGACAAGTCATTCACCTCTCATGAGTTTCCTTATTATTTAAGGATTTCTAAACTTTATTAGCATTTTGACAATGTTAGAACTACAAGGAAGACTTTCATAGCCCTGGAGATGAGCCCTTCTCCTGTCTTGTAAGTTGGCTCTTTCACATAAAATTTTTTTTGAACACTATGTTTAATGAATCTTGGACTCTTAGAACAGGAAGACGGTTTGGAGATAAGGGAGTCTAGGACAAACGTGTCACAGAATTCTCATACTCAAAGCATGAAGTAAACTGATAAGACCAAATATTCTAGAGGCAGAGACTAAAGAGGAAGCCAGGTGTCCTAATTCTTTCCAGTACAGTCTTGTGCATCTTTGAATTGGTGGAGGGTATATGTAACTTAATGCTGGAACAGGGATAGAAGCTTAGAGTCAACTGGTCAACTCAATCAAGGTGAAATAAAACTTGTATCTATTATTTACTAGTTCTGGAATCTTAGACAATCATTAAGCTCACTGAACCTCGGCATCTTCCTTTATAAAGTAGTTATGACAGTTCTTAATTCACACAAATGTTGTGAAATGAATTAATGCATATCAAAAGTTTGAGTAAATTATGATTGATATGAGGTGAGACATAATTCATTCCCTGCATCAGATTATTATTCATTCCTCCCTCTCTCTCTCTCTGTGTCTCTCCCCAGCCATGATCTCTTCCCACCTCCAACACCTTTCCTTATTTTTACTAAAATCCTCTTGTCGATAAGGCTCCAAACCACTGTAATAATGCCACTAATGCTCATACTTCATATCCAATCAATTTCTAAGTCCTGCAAAATTGTTTTTCATGACTTCCTCCACTCCCTCCTCATTAGTTTGAGGGAGGTTTCCATTTAAAGGCAGCAGCTGAGTACAGAGGAAACAAAGTCAAAAATTGAGATATATAGGTCCAAAAAGATTATGAAGCAGATGTGAATCAGGAGCCAGAGTAAACCAAAGATGACAGGACAGGCAGAATGATGAACTCAAGAAGCAGCAGAACAGGAGGGTTAATGAGAGAGTCACCTGGCTGAATCCTAGAAAAAAGGCCTCATTGCAAGTGTGGATGACCTCCACTTAAAGCGCCAAGACCAAAGCAGAGCAAACTGAAAGACCTTTGAAGGTCAGAGCTCTGTGTATTTTATTTACCATATCTATAGTATGTATTCATGAAGGTGAGTTGAACTGACTCTGAGGACTACTTAACATATTGGATTCAGGAGAACTATGTTTTCTAAACTCGGTTTTCTGTTTTCTTACTCCTTCAATCACTCATTCAATAAATATTCATTAGGATGTGCCAGCATATAATTTGAAAGACTAAAAATGATGAAAAAGAAACATGAAGCAACAGAGATCTCTTTCTTCCGAACCTTATTTTTAATGTATTTATTCCATTTTTGTTCCTAACCTTTTTATGCATGCCTTGAATTGTCAGAAAAGATGATCTTGTGGTTGCCTGTGGACGTGTCCTCCTAGCTTATGTACAGAGGTAAGATTCCAGATTGTGGGGTATGGTGAGAATCACAAAATCTAGGGATGGGGAAACTTCTGCAGTTATCCCAAGGCCTAGAATAATCTAGGGCAAATCCAGCCTGAGTCTTACCATTTCAGAGATGTAGCTTCCTGGGGCCCCTGTTGATCTGGTGAAATATCTCAGGAATTGCCATGCTTTCTGAGGACAAACGGGTGGGGGGAAAATTGCATTCTTCCAGAAGTTAGTGTGTACCTAAGTAGTTGAAGACCTAGACATCTACAGTACTTGACTTTTTCTTAAAGATCATTTGTTTACTCCAGCCCCTATGTCTTAGCTTTCAATTGAATGGAAGGACCTTGCCTCCTGCTAACTCCACCCCATGGGTCTTCCCCTCTTTAAAGTGCAGCTTAAGCTCCAATTCCTGAGAAAATCTTCCTGGGTCATTTCACTCTGCAGCGGTTTCATGCTCATCTAAACTCCTAGAGCATTTGCTTCATTTATATTTCTAAATAACTATAGTTAATATTTATTGAGTACTGACTAATGAGGTGCTGCATTTTACATTTTATGTGCATTAACTTCTCTAATTCTCACAAAAATCCTATGAAATAGATACCATTTTTAGCCTCACTCTGCAGAGAAGGAAACTGACCTCAGAGCCCATGCTGCACTGCCTCTCACTAGAAGAGAAGTTAAGAAAAAACTTACTGACCTTCAGCACAAAAACTCATAGTATTAATAATACGGACACTTGCTTTCCAATTCGGGAATTTGTTTTGTTTTGTTTTCTCTTTATATGTAGGCAGGTCATAAATTCACTCCTACTAGGCTTAGCTGTCCAAAGAAAATGCAGCTTTATTTCATTTAACTATCCTGATATTTTTCACAAGTCCCCATTCCACTGGACAATAAAAAAGTTAGACCTGCCAGTGTGTACTATCTCAATGTCTGCTGTGTAATCAGTCTCTCTGTGTCTTTTCAGTCTAAAGCAGTCTTTTGCGGTTCTCTCTCCTCCCCCTGACCTCCCCAGATGGTGTCTGGCTATGTGTGGAAAGTAGGGCTGAGGTTCCATGTGACAGGAAATGAAGGGTACAAACAAACCCTCCTCCCATTGGTCTTCCCTGGATCCTCTGTGGTAAGTACTGTGCAGCAGTTGGTCTGGTTTGCTCTCTGGAATGGTGAGCCCTGGGGGAACAGGTCAGTCCTGGCCTTTGAGATTATGAGGGGAGCCACTCACTGCTGGATTCTGTGGTCCTGGCCTACTGATGGTCCACTTGCAAATTCTCACAAGTGGAGACTTCCTTGTCCTGAACCCAGACTCTTACTGGTCTGCCATCTCCCTGTAGCTCTCTGTACCTTCTCACCAGGCAGGCAGTAAATGTTAAATTCCATGATTTCCCAGAAGCCCTATCTCAGGCTCCTAGTCAACCACTTCGTCCCAGCAACCCTGAATTAATGTTCCCATGCCAGACTGCACGAGGCCATGGGGATGGGCGTGGGCTCCTCCGAAAGGCATTACTTTGTTAGTTATTATTTGACTTTTCTGCCCTACCTCTGTTCCTCTTCTTACATGATCTCCAAGAGAAAGAGTGAGCTTTGCCTGTTGTCTGACAGGAGCTTTTCTTCAGTCTTAATTGCAGACAAAGTGCAGAGAGAGAAAACAATATACCACTAGGGAAAATAAATTAGCAAGTATGGCAAATGAAAAATTGAAATCATACTACAACACATACCATCCCTAACACTCACTTGGCGTCTATTATAATAGATTACTCTATTTGGACTTCACTGAGCACATGAATTTATTAGATGGGATTTGTCAAATGACTCTATTATTCAGGATTCAAGATAAGGAGTGTTTGAGGCTTTTTATTTAGTTATTTCCTTTAATTTGATCACGAGAATTCATATCAGCAACATTAATCCTACATGAAAAAATGAAACACAAAACTTACCATGATGTTTAAACGTGATCCTTAATTTGAAACATAGGCTTGGATAGCTTTAAAAAAAAATAGAGTAGCATGGAAGGGATGAAAGAGTAAATATTCCCTGGCCAAAAAAAAAAAAAAAGTAAAAATTTCAAACAATGTCCTTGAGGCAGTTATCTAGTCTAATCTGAGATAAGAATGGCCAAAAGGAAGATATGGGTGGAAGTAAGGGAATTGTGCTCTCTTATACAAGATTTGTGATGGAAAACACAAAGTACCCAATTACTATGATTTAAGGATATTGCTACAAATAGGCACAGACCAAGCATAAAAGTGCTGGTGGTGATGTATAACATCTGACCACCACCAATGAGATGCATTAAAAAATGAAAAGTTTCCAAGGAAGTTTTCCACAGCTGCAGGCCAATATAAACTTTTAACTCTGCTAAACTCTTTTCTAAAAGCAAAACAAAACATTAAAAAATAATCCCTCAGTACATTCCATAAGTTTTAGTTAACTGTTAATTTCAAATATAGTTTTTGCTCAAAATAACTATCTACCTCTCTGCCCTCACTTTTAAGTCTAATAGTTCAACCTGTCATGTGTCAAGAACCTCTCAACCTTAAAAAACTCTGCCTTCTCTTTCAGGAAGCCTCCATATTTGGCCCGACTATCTGTTAAGAAAGCACATGTAGTAAGTTAATTTACTCATTGAGGAAACTGAATAATAACTATTGTAAATACTGAATTCAGCCACCAACTGGTCGCTAGCAGCAGTCTGCTATAAATGAAACTCATCTTCAGTTGGGCTTTCATCAGGAAAATTCACAAAAGCCTACTTTGCTTTAGAAACTGTCAGTTGAGAAAGTGGTTCAGAAAGTTAGAGGAACTCCTCCTCTCCCTCATATTGAAGCAAAAGAAAATTTAAAAAGGCCAAGTCAGTGCAGAGAGAAAGTAATCTAGGAATATGTTTCAAAGAGAATAAGGATTTCACTCAAAACTTGTCTATTGATTAATGCCTTATGGTTGTTATTCATTATTTCCTTACTTCATTTAAAATTATTGGATTAGTCCAAGACAGGAATAAAAGGTTAATTTCAGTTGGACAAGACTGAAAATTGATGTGGTTCATCCCACAATGTTCTTTCTTTTTTCCTTTTCAGAAAATCCCTCTTCTAACTAAGCATTCTTGTGACTTCTCCTTTTTTCCATGTATAAATGAATCACACAGTAAAGCAGGTGGAATAAATCTAACTTTGTTCTTTGTCCTCAAGATTTTATCTATCTAGATCCTTTGGAATTACATATATCTTAAAGTCAATATATCAATTTCTACAGAGTGCTGAGGTTTTTTATTAGAATTACATTGAATCAAATTGACACTGTAATGATATTGATTCTTCTAAATCATTTCTTTAGGCCTTCATTAATTTCTGTCAGTAATATTTTGTAGTTTCAGGGTAGAGATGTAACATTTCTCTCTATATTTTTCCTAGGATTTGACATTTTTCATGTTATAGTAAATGGTTTTATTTTCAAAAGTTCTGTCTCCAGTTGTTTAATGATAGTATATAGAAATGCATTCTTTCTATTGACCTTGTAGCACAGGATCTTATGAAATTCACTTCTGATAGTAGCTTGTTTGAGGATTATTTTGGATTTTTTACATATACAATTATGTGGTCTGCAAATAAATACAGTTTTACTTCATCCTTTTTCATCTCTATGCCTATTACTTCTTTCATTTTCTTTTTTATTGAAGTATAGTTGATTTACAATGTTGTGTTAGTTTCTGGGGTACAGCAAAGTGATTCAGATATATATATATATATATATATATATATATATATATATATATATATATATTTATAATATATGTTATAGGTTATTACAAGGTATTGAATATAGTTCCCTGTGCTATAGAGTACGACCTCATTGTTTATCTATTTTATATACAGTAGTGTGTATCTCTTAATATCAAACTCCTAATTTATGCCCCATCCTTTGCCCTTTGGTAACCATAAGCTTGTTTTCTATGTCTGTGAGTCTGTTTCTGTTTTGTGGAAAAACTCATTTGTATCATTTTGTTTCGATTCCACATGTAAGTGATTTCATATGATACTTGTCTTTCTCTGTCTGACTTACCTCATTTAGTATGATAATCCCTAGGTTCATCCATGTTGCTACAAATCGCATTATTTCATACTTTTTATGACTGAGTAATATTCCATTGTGTGTGTGTGTGTGTGTGTGTGTGTATACCACAACTTCTTTACCCATTCATCTGTAGAGGGACACTTAGTTTTTTTACTTTCTTTATTGAACTAAGAACTCCAGCCCAAATTTAATTTAATTTAATTTTAGTTTTGACTGGTAGGAGTAGATATCCTTAACTTGCTCAAGATCTTAGGAAAAATTTGTTCAGTATTCCCTCATTAAGCATGATAACAGTCATAGGTTTTGCATAGATATGCATTATCAGAGTAAGAGAATTCCTATGTATTTACATTTTACTGAGAGTTTTTCATCATAAATGGGTATTGAAATTTGTCAAGTAGATGTTTTGTTTTGTTTTGTTTTGCTTTATGTGGTACGCGGGCTTCTCACTGTTGTGGCCTCTCCCGTTGTGGAGCACAGGCTCTGGACGCGCAGGCTCAGCGGCCATGGCTCGCAGGCCCAGCCACTCCACAGCATGTGGGATCTTCCTGGACCGGGGCATGACCCGTTTCCCCTGCATCGGCAGGCAGACTCTCAACCACTGCGCCACCAGGGAAGCCCCAAGTAGATGTTTTTAATCTATTAAACTGAACATTATTTTCATTTATTCTGGTGTATGTGTGTGTTGTGATTTGAACCAATGGATTTTGGAATATTAAAAAAAAAAAAAAAAAAAAACCTTGTGAAAAGCCAAAACAACAAAAGATCTTTCATTGATGGAATAAATTTCACTTGGTCATTAAGATATTACACTTTTTATATGTTTCTGGACTCAATTTAACAATATTTTAAAGGGATTTTTTCCATCTAAAATCATAAGGTTGTTGGCCTGTAATGTTTTTTTCTTGTAGTATTCTACTTGGTTTTTAGTGTCAGAGTTATGCTAGCCTCACGGCTGGAAAGTTTTTCCACTCTGTCTCTGAAAATGTTTACTGGTGATATATTTTCGTCTTTAACAAAGTCACCTGGGCCTGGAGTTTTCTTCAATGAATGATTTGGTTTTTGCAAACGTAATATCTTTACAACATATGAGAATATTCAGTCTTTCCATTTCCTTTTGTGTTAGTTTTATAAAGTGGATCCAACGAATTTGCTCATTTCATCTAATCATTGAGTTTATTGGCAAGAAGTTAACAACAGCTCCTTATTTTCTTTTTAAAATCTGTGCAATCTGTAGTGAGGTCCATCTTTCATTATAGATAACTATTTTTGTGGTCACTCGCCCTTCCTTGAGCACTCTCACTAAAGGTTTACCAATATAATTAATCTTTTCAAAGGATCAGCTTTTGGTCTTGTAGTTGTTTTTAATTTTCTGCAATGTCATCTTTATTTTAATTTAGTTGCTTTTTCCTCTTATTTTTATTCCCTTTCTACTTATTGGGTTTAATTTCCTCTTTTTATATCTCCATGATGTAGAAAATCAGATCACTGATTTTAGATTTGTGTACTTTACCAATGTATGCACTAAAAACTATAAACTTCCCACTAAACACAGATCTAACTGTACTCAGCAAACTTTAACAAGCTGTGTTTTCATTCTCATATGTTTAAAACCCTTTTACATGTCTCTTAGGATTTCTTCTTTCACCTGTGGACTATTTAGAAGTGTGTTTTTAAGTTTCCAAATACTTGGGAATTTTCTAGTTATCTTTTGGATACTGCTTTCTAACTTAATTTCATTGGTCTTAGCATATATATCAGCATGTTTTCAATTCTTTGAAATCCTCTTTATGAGCTAGCATAAGTTTACTTTGGTGAACGTTCTGTGAGCGAGTAAAAAGACTGTGTATTCTGGATGTGAAGTGTTCTCCTAATGTCAGTTAGATCAATTTGGTTAAAAATGTTGTTCAAATTCTTACAGACATTTGCCTACCAGTTACTGAGATATGAATGTTTCAAGTAGAATTTTCATATTTTTCCTTTAGTTTTGTCAAGTACTGATTCATTTTTTATAAATATGTTATTTGATACAAACACATTTAGAATGTTTATATTTTCTTGCTGAAGTTCCCTTTTATCATTATGAGAGTTACCTTTTTTTGTGATAGTGTTGCTTATCTTTAAATCTATTTGCTTATATTAAAAATAGCTTCACCAGCTTTCTTACGATTAGTGTTTCCGTGATCTATAGACATTTTTCATAATTTTACATTCAATGTAAATGTCTTTATATTTAAAATGTTTCTGTTATAAAGAGCATATATTTGGGTAATTTCTAATCTATCCCTTAACTTTACGCCTTCTAATTGGAGTACTTGTTTATTTACATTTAATGTGCTTATAGGTGTAACTGAGTTTAAATCTACTGTCTTACTAATTTGCTCATTATCTTTCACATTTATTATCTGTTCCTTTCTTCTTTCCTCCTTTTTTTAGATTAATGTGTATTCTTTCATTATTGGCTTTTTATGTTTACCATTTTGTGATAATTCTAATGATTTTTCTAGAGATTGCAATATACATCTCAGGTTATCACATTCTACCATAAAATTATAACACCTGTTTATAGTTTGAGAAGTAAGAACACTCTGCTGTCACTGTCATATATTTTACTTCTGTATTTTTGAAAACTCCACAGCATTTTATTATTTTACCTTTAAATAATCAGTGGTCCATTTTAAATGTTAACTACTTACCAACATTCACCATTTCTGGTGCTCTTTGTTTCTTCCTGGAGATCCATGTTTTCCTCTGGTATGATTGACCTTCACTCTGATTATCTTCCTTTAGTATTTCTTGTAATACAGACATGTTGACAATAAATTTTCTTAGATTCTGTTAGCCTGAAAATGTTTCTATTTTATCTTCATGATGAATCCCTTTGTTAGATGTGGAATTATGGGTTCATGATTTTTTATTTTGTACTGTCTTTTGACTTTTATTGTTTCTGTTGAGAAACCAGCTGCCATACTTATTTTGTGCATCTGAACATGGTTTCACTTCTTATTCTGGATGATTTTATGATTTTTTTTCTTTTTCCTTGGTTTTCAACAGTTTTGCTTTAATGTGTCCCTTTATATTTATTCTGAATTCCTATTCACCTCTCTCTGATGTCCTGGTCCTTTCTTCGGCTGTCCAAAATTGTATTAAATCTATCCAATGACTTCTTCATTTCATATGCTTTAATTTTCAGTTCTAGAATTTCCACTTGGTTTAATATTAGATTTTTGGTTCTCTGCTGAAATTCTCTATCTGTTCATCTGTGTTATCCATCTTTCCTCTAAATGTTTTAACCATTTCATAATAATTACTTTTAAATTCCTTTTCTGTTTATTCCAAAATCAAGGAAATCCATGAGTCTGCCTTTTGATTATGGGTCACATTTCTCTGTTTATTTGTAAATCTCATAATTTTTAAAATATATATCATATATTTTTTATAAAGGAACACTAGAGACTAAAGTATGTTTTTGTTTTGTTTTGTTTTGTTTTTCCCTGAAAAAAATTCACGCTTTTCTCTGCCAGTCAGCAAGTGTGAAGGCTGACCATTTAGGTATCATCACAGGCCAAAACTTTAATTAGTTTCAGTTCATATCTGGTTTCAAATGAGGTAACAGTCATCCCTCAGCTTCTGTGGGGGATTGGTTCCACGATCCCTGCATCTACCAAAATCCAGGAATGCTCAAGCCCTTTATATAAAATTTCATAGCACAGTAGGCCCTCTATATCCGTAGGTTCCACATCCGCAATAGGAGGGGCTGACTGTACATAAATCTCCCTTTGCATTTCAGCCCAACTCTTGAATTTCCCTTATTGCCTTCTGAAGGGATCATTTCTTTAATCTTATTAGAATTTGAGCTAGGAGGAAATAGGTTAGTTTCAGTTCACCTCTAGATTAAATTTCTGTCTTGTGTGTGATGCAAGATCTTCTTTTGCTCTCCTGCTATTTCCCCACTGGGAAATCAGCAAGATTCCCAGAGCATGAGAATTTTCAGAATGAGGGATTTATTTTGGCACTCATGCTTCTCCAGACTTCTATCTATCATGCCAGATCATTCTGTTAATTAAACTTTAACTCATTTCTCTTTGCCCAGAAAAGTGTCTCTGTTTAGGTATCTCCTTAGCTTCTGCCAGTACTAGGACTAAGGCAAAAGTGTCATATATGAGCGTGGTTACTATTCTTTACTCTTTTAGGAAAGGCTTAGCCCTGTCTGAAATTTAGTCCATTTAGACTTCTATTTATACACGGTACTTTGGTGGCTTTTAAGAAAGGTATAATTTTTAGTTTATCCATCGTTTTCTTGCTATTGTAATGGGAGTGATGTTCATTCTATCTTAAATGGAAGTGGAATCCACTGTGCTGCTTCTATTATTGAAAGAGATAATATCTATACATTGAAGGAAATAACTTCTGTGAAGTAGCTATAAAACATAAAAAGAGCTGCCTATGAGGAGATATATAGAGTAATATGCATATAATCTTAAAGAAGTGGCTGTATGAGTACAATGAAAAATGATCAGTGTTAACAAAATGGTGGAATGAGATTAGGAAAGAATTGAGCAGAAGCATAAATAAAAACTGACAAACTTGTTGGGAGACTGTATCCACTACAAAAGAATAGGTAAAAGAATAGCTATCTGATAATTAATAGGGAAACATAGAGAATATTCAGTAATATTTTCACCAACTAACCTTTAGTGGAGTTGCCAATATTTTGTCAAAAAGGTCCAAAGTTGGTTTGTTTCAGTATCTCTTATGTGTCTTGAAAAATGAGCATTCCAACTGTTATGGGCTGAACTGTGTTCTCCAGAATTCATATATTGATGTCTCAACCTCTGATTGCTCAGAATGTGACTATATTTGAAGATAGTCTTTAAAGAGATGAATAAGCTGAAATGAGGTATTTAGAGAGGGCCTTCATCAGTCTGACTGGTGTCTTTATAAGAGGACATTTAGAGAGAGATACCAAGAGTGCACACACACAGAGGGATGACCATGTGAGGGTGCAATGAGAAGGTGGCCTTCTACTAGCCAAGGAGGGAAGCCTCAGAAGAACCTAAACCTGCTGACACCTTGATCATGGACTTCCAACATCCATAACTGTTAGAAAATAAATTTCTGTGGTTCAAGCCACCCAGCTTGTGGTATTTGTAATGGTATACCTAGATAACTAATACATCAACAAAGAGTAAAAACCATCACAACTCATTTCAATCTAAAACCATAGGGATTCTCTAATAAAAATTTCAAGGGTATTTAAATAAGCAAACAGTGAAATCTCTAATTATCCTTTAGCTTAGTGGGGAGACTGATTACCATTTTTCTCATAAGAGCATAAAATCTGTTGGTTATGGTGAAATTAAAAAGAGAATGAGTATAAGCTTTGTCTCATGCTTATAGCCCAGACAAGGTGGTCCCAAGGCTGAGGGAAGGATAGCCAATATCATCTTTTAATCACAAGGAACATAATTTGTGCTGGCTTCAGAGCCAAGAATTTAAAAACATAACCCTCTTGCAAATGAAAATAGTAGTTACAAGACAACTGGGATCAAGTGTGGTTTTATGCTTTCTACCATTGTTTGCAAAAACTAAGGACAAAACATGTTTGTCCAGACAAGTCAGAACTGTCCTATGTTGTATAATTAACTCATTCAAGTAAAATTATACATTATCTAATGTATGGTCAGTCCTATTTCTTCATATCTGCTACAACCATGACTTCTTTTTAAAGTTTTTATTTTATCTATTTTAGAAACTATTTTCAAAGGCTGAAGGAGAAGAAGGCTATCTAGATTCTTCTCTAAGTACTCAGGCAAGACATAATACTCAAATATCTTAATTCTCTTACAGTGTATCCAGAAAACGTCATCCAAAAAAAATTGTATCATTTATCTTAAGTAAACCAAGGATTTAAAAAAATACATATTTAGGGCTTCCCTGGTGGCACAATGGTTGAGAGTCCGCCTGCTGATGCAGGAGACACGGGTTCGTGCCCTGGTTCGGGAAGGTCCCACATGCCGCGGAGCGGCTGGGCCCGTGAGTCATGGCCACTGAGCCTGCACATCCGGAGCCTGTGCTCCGCAACGGGAGAGGCCACAACAGTGAGAGGCCCGCGTACCGCAAAAATAATAATAATAATAATAATTTAAGTTTTTGTAACCTAGATAGAACTTTGAGATTTAATTTTGGTTTATATATCAAGGATTTCCTTTCATACTGGAGCTTGCATATCCTTTTTTTGTATGGTATTTTTATTTACATTGATATAGCTTATGTAGTTCAATATGTAGTTTTTATCAATATAAACTTTAGATATACATCTATCTTTTATATTTGTATCTTGCATTTTGAAGACATATTAAAAAGTAGAAATAATCTCCATTATATTATCTTTTACCCATATCAAATGCTCTGTAAATATTTATTAATTTATTCAACTAAATTAATACTTTTTCTTTTAATTGGTTAATTCTACTGTTTTCTCTTCAGTTTTAAAGGGTATGAGTTCAGTTACATATCAAAGAGTTCATTTTCACTGGTAGGGAACAAATCCCATTACCAGGCATTTTGTGGAATTTATACCACATAGTAAAATTTAATTTCCTTTAGTCTAGGACAATTTCAAGGTATTGTGGAAATAATGAACTGGAAACTCAACAAGCCTGGGTTTAAATCACCCCTTTTCATTTTACCAGCTAAAAGACCTTGAATAAGTTATGTAATTTCTCAGAGCCTGTTTCCCCACTTTTTAAATGGTGATAGTAATATTTTACAAGGTCATTTTGACATTATACATAGTGGTGAGCACATAGTTCTGGCTCAATAAATATATTTTCTTCCTATTTCCACACATCCTGGGGATCAGCCAGTTATCTGTTTATTTAGCCTTTTCAAATGATCTTTATTTATTCTTTCTTTTTTTCTGAAGGATTTTTTTTTTTTTTACTTTTATGTATAGAAAACGCAATAGTGTATACTTAGCTCAGTTTGATGGTCAGTTCTTTGATCTTTGCCTTTTCCAGCTTGGCAATGCAAGCCACCAACTTTGGACCCAGGATGTTGCCTCCTCAGTGGTGGCAGATTTCATATCTGTCATTGTAATTGGTCCTAATAGCTTCCACCAGCTTAGCCTGAGGTCCTTTGTCTGCTGAGTTAACTTGTGTGAAGGTGACAGTGGTACAATTCTTCCTGTGGAATGGATCTCCAGCCTGGCCTTCCCTTTCTAATGTGGTAGGGAACCCCCATCTTATGCCACAGGACAGGCAGGAAGACAACTAGCTCGATGGGATCCTCATCATTTGCAATCACCACCAGCTAAATCTTCTTCTCCACCAACATAGTGACAGTATTAACCCCTGCTGGAAGGATAAGTGGCCCCTTTGTGGGGACATCCCCTTTGCCGGTGGTTTTCTCCTTAGCCTGAGCCAGCAACCTCTCCTTCTTCTTTTGCTTCATATCTGGTCTGCACTTGTGGGCCACCTTAAGCAGTTGAGTAACTCTTTGGTGGTCCAAGGCCTGGGTGAACTGGTTAATCAAGGGAGGCACTTTCAGCCACTTATAGAGGATAGTTCTTTGCTGCTGCAGCCAGATGTGGTCAGACCATTTGACAAAGTGGGTGAGGTCCCTTTTGGGCTGATGTCCTGTCCTGGTGTGTAAAGGGTAACACTATGAGTGATGCTCAAGTTCCTTGTCAAGTTCATGTTTAGGACCACTCAGAAGGGTATAGGTGTATCAGTGATCTAGGTGGTTTAAGATGCCATCACAATTCTGAATTGTTCTTAAATTTCTTAGATTGAAAAAATTCTGGTGGATCTTTGAAAACTATGTCAACACACACTTGCCAACTTACAGCTGCTCCTCAACGTACAGGCAGACCTCATTTTATTGGGCTTTGCTTATTTACACTTCGCAGACTGTGTGTTTTTTACAAATTGAAGATTTGTGGCAACCCTGCATGGAGAAAGTCTATCAGTGGCATTTATCCAATAACATTTGCTCATTTTGTATCTCTGTGTCACATGTTGGTAATTCTTGCCATATTTCAATCTTTTTCATTATTATTATATCCTATGATTTTCTAGAAAGAAAAGTAAAAAATATATATATTCCTACAAAGAATCAGGAACTCAAGTGACTTTAAACTCCTCAATAGCAACAAATCTAACATTAATTTCAATCATCCAGTTTCAATAACTTTCAACACATTGTCAATCCTGTTTTATTTATTCCCCCCACCCATTTCCCCTGTAGCCCCAGAATAATTAGAAGCAAACACAAGACACCATATCATTTCATCTATAAACATTTAAGAAAATACCTATAGAAAGATAAGAGCACTTCTTTTTTTTAAGCATAAACATGATATCGTTGTTGCACAAAATCACTGCCAATAAACTTGTAATATCCTCAAATACCCAGTCAGTGTTCAACTTTCCCCCAAATATCTCATAAATATTGCCACATAAATGTTTATACAGTTCATACTTTTGAATTGGGATAAAAATAATTCCACACATGGCATTTGGTTGGTATATCTCATAAGTCTCTTCAATTCTATCAGTCTCTCCCTCTTTCATTTTCCTGGTTGCAATTTATTATTTGAAGAAAACAGGGTTTTGGTCTTGTAGAATTTCCAAACTCTGGATGTTATTTTTTGAACCAATGTAGTGTTTTTTTTTAAATGTTCTCTCCCCCAACACACCCCTCCAAGACTTTAAGACTTTTTAAATGTTAAGATTAATCAGTGGATTCGGGTGTTGTCAGCTTGATTTATACATTATAAAGATTTCCATCTAATGAATGCTGGAGAGGGTGTGGAGAAAAGGGAACCCTCTTGCACTGTTGGTGGGAATGTAGATTGATACAGCCACTATGGAGAACAGTATGGAGGTTCCTTAAAAAAATAAAAATAGGGTTACCATATGGTTCAGCAATCCCACTACTGGACACATATGCAGAGAAAACTCTAATTTGAAAAGATACATGCACCCCAATATTCATAGCAGCACTATTTACAATAGCCAGAGCATGGAAGCAACCTAATTGTCCATCGAGAGATGAATGGATCAAGATGTGGTGTGTACACACACACACACACACACACACACACACACGCAATGGAATACTACTCAGCCATAAAAAAGAATAAAATAATGCCATTTGCCATGCTATTCCCAGCTTATCTTGTCCATTTTATGTCCCAGACCTGGAATCAGTCACTCTCCATGGTGTTTCTGTTTCTTGTGGAGACAAATGACATTTAGAAATCACAATCTGGATTGAACAGGTGTTCCTTGCTACAGATTGACCATTGTTTCCATGCTTTTTTAGTGGACAAAGATAAGCAAAAATATCATTAAAATGTATCCTGAATTCATACTATTATTTCCAGTTCAGATTTAGGATCAACTAGTTTTTACTTCATTTTGATCTTATGTCTTTTTTCTCTTATACTGAAAATCTTGGTTCCTAATAGCATTAAAGTAATTACTTATTTGCTATATCATGTGTGTGTGTGTGTGTGTGTGTGTGTGTGTTTCAGATTCTCTTTTAGAGTCATTTATATTTACATGTTTAGAGTCATTTTAGAGTCATTTACATTTACATGTTTAAATATATTTAATGATATATGACAAACCAGCTAACTCAAAGATATATGTATATGTATAAAAATATGTATGTGTGTGTGTGTGTGTGTGTGTATATATATATATATACACACATTACTCCTGAAGTCTAATTTTACAGAGATTCCAGATAAGGAGCAGAAACCTCATTTCACAGAGAGGCTATTGCATAGAAATTTTGTCATTTCTATGAAAAAAATTAAAAGTCTGAAACTAGATAATAGATACAGATGTGCTTGTCCAGATCCCAAGCTGGATGACCAGGACTGGTGATCTTTTTTCAGGTTAATGAGAGGGAAAAGAAGGTTAGGAAAATTCACAGTAATTTTTTTTAACTGTCTTGAGAAAGATGTCAAGTGAGATGGTTATGGACTATTCTCAGTGATGTCTGAAAATTTCAGAATTAGGTGTAGTAGAATGAGCTAGCTGAATAGAGTAGTAGAAAGGGGATATTTGACATTGAGATTGAGTGGTGATGGTACAATATCTAGGATATAACACTTTTAGTGCAGGGCCATGGTATGGTGATTGGAAAGGTACTAGGGCTAAAGAAATCAAGGAAATGGGAATCCAGGTTTGGGTGGATCATCTATGTAGGTATTGATATCTTTAAGCTGGGGTGTGATCAACTCAGGGAGTGATTCAATTGAGATGTGGGAATAAAGTATTAGAATTTCTACTTATAACTGACAATTTCCTTTCAAGATTCCTTTCTAGTGCATGTCTTATGTTGTACACTATAGTACAATACACTTTGTAGAGGGACTGATTTACATGAACAAGCAGCCAATTAAAGATTGGAGCTGACTGGGCCCTGCAATCTCTTTATAGTGGGTAAATTATACTCCATGGTATGGCTATGCTACCATAAATGTAACTCATTCCTTCTTAAGAGAATATTTGGTTTGTTTCTAATAAAAACAAAAATAAACAAATGGGACCCAATTGAGCTTAAAAGCTTCTGCACAGCAAAGGAAACCATCAACAAAATGAAAAGACAACCCACAGAATGGAAGAAAATATTTGCAAATGATACAACCGACAAGGAATTAATGTCCAAAATATACAAGTAGCACATGCAGCTCTATGTCAAAAAGCAAACCACCCAATCAAAAAATGGGGGGAAGATCTAAATAGACAGTTCTCCAAAAAAGACATACACATGGCCAAAGAGCACATGAAAAGATACTCAACATCACTAATTATTATAGAAATGCAAATCAAAACTGTAATGTAATCAAATCACACCAGTCAGAATGGCCATCATCAAAAAGTCTACAAACAATAAATGCTGGAGAGGGTGTGGAGAAGAGGGGACCCTCCTACACTGTTGGTGGGAATGTGAATTGGCAGAACCACTATGGAAAACAGTATGGAGGTTCTTTAAAAAACTAAAAGTAGAACTGTCATATGATCCAGCAATCCCACTCCTGGGCATATATCCGGAGAAAACCATAATTTGAAAGAATACATGCACCACAATGTTCATTGCAGCACTATTTACAATAGCCAAGACATGGAAGCAATCTAAACGTCCAGAGTACAGAGTAATAGACAAAGAAGATGTAGTATATATACAATGGAATATTACTCAGCCATAAAAAAGAATGAAGCAATGTCATTTGTAGCAACATGGATGGACCTAGAGATTATCATACTGAGTGAAGTAAGTCAGACAGAGAAAGACAAATATCGTATGATATCACTCATATGTGGAATCTAATTTTTAAAAAAGATACAAATGAACTTATTCACAAAACAGAGGCAGACTTATAGATATTAAGAACAAACTTAAGGTTATCAAAGCGGCAATGTGGAGGGGAGGGATAATCAGGAGCTTGGGATGAATAAACGCACACTACTTTATGAAAGATAGATGACCGACAGGGTCCTAACGTATAGCACAGAGAACTCTACCCAATATTCTCTGATAACCTATATGAGAAAAAAACCTAAAAAGAATGAATATATGTATGTGTATAACTGAATCACTTTGCTGTAGACCTGAAACTGACACAACATTGTAAATTAATTATACTCCAATAAAATTAAAATATTAAAATTAAAAACAAATATTTGGTTTGTTTCCAATCTTCAGTATTATAAAAATGGTAAAATAAACACTTTTCTTACATATGTTTCTGCATAGCTATTCAATTAGGAAAAATTCTTAGAAACAGAATTAGTGGGTGGAAATTTATGGATTCCAAAGGTATATTATTAGCTAAATTTGTACATATAATTGGAAAAAATAATACTTATTGCCAAAATATCACCAAAAATGCTAATTGACTTTGTATTTTATGAAAATTCTTATCAAGTCATAAATAAAAGAAAATTGATTAATATGAGAAGGGCAGAGAAAAAATTTCATCAACACAAACACTGATGTACCTGATTTTAGGAAACCTAGAGAAATAAATATTTTGTGTCATTGATTCTACTTTTCATTTTTAATGATTCCCACTTTCCTAATATTTTTCTTTTATATATCTATTTTGTTCCATAGACTTATTTGTGTGACTCAACTAAGTGGACGATTTATGTCTCCAGAATTATGGAAATTTCACTAAGCAGAACAGAAACAAAAAACTGGCTTTCCCTTTGCCACTCTTTTTTCTCATAGTATCTGGGAAGAAAGTACCATAAAATGTAACATGAGGTATACCTTCTCAAATTCAAGGTAGCTAACTATTCCTTAAACAACAAGAACAAACATCACCAAAAGCCCTCAGTCAATTTTTATTATTATTATTTTACTATTTTGCCATTTGATTTTTTACTTCTTGACACTGGTCAATGTTACTACATAATTTCAATTCATTGCTTCAGTTTTCAGATCTGGAAAACTCACATGAGATTTAGTTGGAAAATCAATGACATTCAACTTTAATATCAAGCTGACTGCTAACAAAATTGTCAGAAATGGCGTTTCCTGTAGAGGAGGAACCATTCCACTCATCCATGTAACAGAATGAGAATTAGCTTCTGTTTATGTCTTTAATTAGGCATGTTATCTTCTTCCAGACTGACAATGCACAAAGGAAAAAAAAGAAATCTGATCATGCAGATGAGAACAGAAGAGTGCTTCTTAAAACATATTAACCAAGCGATGGAATTTCTGTGGTTAAAGTCATAAGTGGTCCCCAGAGACACCATTGATAATTGCCGTTTTGACTGAATGGAGTCCTTCAGTCAATGCATTCTGTTTTAGTTGTTGTCTTTTTTTTTTTTTTTTTAATACCTGATTCACTGTTTTTGTTGTGGTCCCATGAGGCTTTGCCTTCTCCTGTGGAATTTTCTTGAGGAGAGTCTCATGAGATGACATTTCTTCTAATTAGATTTCTTGGCTGTTAGAGATTATTATGCTAAAAAAAAAACCCCATTCTTTCCTCCCTCTTCCCTTTTCCATTACTACTATCCTGTTCTTGTGTTTTTATTTATGCAAGATGCAAGCCAGATGTTATATTAATAAGAGAGCTGATTTTCCTCAAGGAGCTATTCATTAGCATAGAATAGAATTGCAACTCTGCTGCAATTTCTGGGAATTCTTTAAATTCTTTGCATACATTTTTTTTCATTTTAAGTAGTAAATTTTGGAAGATACACTTGAATTACTTCTGTTTACTGTGAATGTTGATGGAGATTTGGAGTTTTCACAATTAAATTTTAAAATTGAAGAGAGAATTAAAATCAGGAATTGTATCTTATAAACATAGGTAGCATATCACATTTGATGTGTGTAAAATTTTGAAAACTTAATTAAATGGAACAAAGGTGCCATATCAGAGCAAGGGAATATCTTACACAACAAAGTCCAGATCCTTTGTTATTTGAGATATATACATTAAAACACATAGAATTAGATGAGATTTTTATTTCTGTCACAAATGCTATTTTATTAAATGAATAATATTAAAACAAAAAATAAAGACCTTCTTATACTCTTCAGATGAATACATCTTCTAGGGCACAAAAATATATTTTTTAAAGACCACAGTTAAATTCATTATGATTCCAAAAATAATCTCTTAAAACAGACATGAGATCCTTAAACTCCCAAACAACCCAGGAACACTCAATAAAAGTTTTGGAAAACTTTTTTTCATCCTCAAAAGACTTATTTTGTGTCTTCTTTCCTTGCTGGTTTAGGTTCTGTAACTTAAACTAACTGACCAGACAAAAGAGGTCATCTGAAGTCCATGACCACAGGGGTAAGACTTGAACCTGGAGAGCAATGCAGTACTTCTCCCTTTCAACAGGTTTTCCAGGCACTCATAACCTGTGTGTATTATTCATAAGTTGAAGCACCACCTTGGTTTTTATGCACAGCATATTTTTAAATCAAAATGTATGGACAGCCCCAGCAAACACTGCTTGCTCCTCTAGTGCTATAGCAGGTAGGAGTCGATAAGACTCATCCCTGACTTAATTAAGCCAACTCTAGTAGTAGTTATCTGTAACTAAAAATAAAGTCCTCACTGTCTCAAGAGCTATTAGACTTTTTATCTTATGTCTGGTTGTGCTAGCAACCACAGAGGTGGGGTGGACACTCCCTTTGCTCATCATGGGCCCTTCCATACCATTATCCCTTGGTCATCCTTAAAAACCTCAGCTTTTTTTTTTTTTGATTTGATTTGATTTGATTTTTTAGAATCTTTTTTGGAGTACAATTGCTTTACAATGGTGTGTTAGTTTCTGCTTTATAACAAAGTGAATCAGTTATATATATACATATGTTACCATATCTCTTAAAACCTCAGCTTTGACCTCCTGTCTGTCCTCCTTAAACACTTTTTGCTTTCCAGGACTCTAAACTCTGCTGTTCTTCCTACTTCACTGGCTGCTCCTTCTCAGTCTCCTTTGCTGATTTGTCTTCAGCTCTCTGACCTCTTATTATTAGAGTCCTCCAGAGTTCAGGCCTTGGACAACTTCCCTAACTACTACATTCCTTTGGTACTATCACCCTGGCCCATCTTTACATGCTGACTCCAAAATTTAGACCTTCACTCTGTACTTCTCCCCCGAACTCCAAACTTGCATATCCCATTGGCCACTCCACACTGCCACTCCGGTGTCTAGAGGCTTTGCAATAACATGCTTTAAACATCACCTGACTGCTCACACTTCTCACCTCCTCCGCTGATGCCACCCAAGTTCAAGTTATGACTATCTCTCCCTTGGACAATTACAATAGACTCCAAACCAGTCTCCTTAAGGATCTATTTCTGTCCTGCAGTCTATTCTTGACACTAGAGCCAAAGTGATCATGATAAAAAAATAAGATAAATCATGTCACTCATCAGTTCATATCTTCCCATATCTTTCCAGCTCACTCAGAGAGAACCCTGATATATTTACACTGACCAAGAAGACCTGATCTCATCCACTGGGATTTTGCTGACCTGAGCTCATATCCTCTCACCCCTCACCTGACTTCAGTCACATTGGCCTCCCTGATGTTATCCAGATGCCCCTTGCCAGGGACTCTCCCACCTCAAGTCTTTTGTACATGCTTCTTTCTCTGCCTGAAGTGTTTCTCTGCCAATGTCTATGTGGCTTGCTTCCTCATCACCATACCATCCTACTTCATTTCTCTTCAACGCACTAGATGCCATGTGGTGTATCAGATGTTTCATTTACTTATTTTACTTATTGCCTGCCACCCCCCCACACACAAAAATTTAAACTCTGTAAGGGCAGGAATTTTTGCCTTTGTTGTTCACTGATGTTTCCATATCCCCGAAAATAGTACCTGGCAATACAGTGCTTACTCAATAGATAAGTGTTGAATGAATGAATTTCAGATAGCCTTGAAATCATAGATATTACCAGTCAATCTGTTGCCAAACATAAAATGACAACCTAGAGCATTCCTTAGTTGTGTATTCAGTGCTATGTTGGACAAATATACAGAATAACTGCCTTCAAAAGAATTATAAGAAGTTATATTCTACTTTGGGGTTTTAGACACATCTGTAGAGAACACAAACAAGCCAATGTAAGGACAACACATAAAATAAGAATCACAATTGCTTCTATATCACTGCTATCTTTTGAGACAGGACATATATCATTAAATACATCATTCTAAAACCTATTTTTTTAAAAGCAAGTTCCAACTCTATTCATTTGTCAGGAACAAATTCACACATCAACATACAGGTTGACCACAAAATAAATATTTGTTCAAATTTCATTTATTCAAACAGTTATTCAAAAAACAGATTCTGTGAGCCTCTCATGTACCAGACACTGCCCGAAAGACATAGGCTCTTATTGTGGATGAGAAGGGCCAGTAACTTGCACTTACAGAGCTTATCATGATTTACTTGGACTTTGACCTAACAGATGAAGGAAAACTGGAAAGTTTTCTTTGTTCTTGTATGCCACAGAAGCATGCTTCCCCTTATACCTGGAATTCCTTCAACATCTATTTGCCAAATATTGGTAAGTTATATGAGGAAGAGGAATAAGGGCACAGGGGCAGTGAAAAACAGTTTGCCTATTTCATGAAAAGTTAAATATATCCTTATCATATAACCCAGGAGTTTCAGTCCAGTAGACATGAAAGCAACCACAGAAAGACCTGTACATGGATGTTCAGAACAGCTAAACTAGTAATATCCAAACACTGGAAACAATCCAGTGTCCATCAAGAGCTCAATGAGTAAGCAAACTGTGGTATATTCACACAATGGAATAATAATAAGTAATAAAAAGGGCAAACTATTGACGCATGCAACAATTTAGGTGGATCTCAAAATTGTCATGATAAATGGAAAGAAAAAAGATACAAAGGGAATTGTATAATTTCATTTATATAAATTCTAAAAAATGCAAATGATTCCATAGGAACAGAAAGCAGATCATTGCCTAGAGACATGGATGAAAGAAAGCAAGGACTGCAAAAGGGCTCAAGGAACCTTTTAAGAGAGATGGAAATATTTGTTATCTTCATTGTGGTGGTGTTTTATGGGAGTATACACCTACCAATGTTCATCAAACTGTGTTCTTTAAATACGTACTTTTTCTTGTACAAAAGTTATACCTCTATAAAGTTACTTTTAAAACTAGACATACCATACAATTTATCAAAAAAGAATTTTGGAACCACATCTTCCTCCAAGCAAAAGCACTGGCTGAAGCACCTAGCAGTGTTTGGTACATAGTGGTGCTAAATGCTAAATGCAAAAAATAAATATTTATAAATAACTGTTAGCACTTACATAATGCTTCCTATCTATCAGTAACACTTGTTAATTTAATTAAGCTAATAACAAGTCTATAAAGCCATCTTTATTATTAAAAAAATTTAAAGAAATACTGTACAATTGTCCTCTATTTTAGGTTAGGACACTGAGAGCCTAGTCCTCAAGCTGGAGTCCTCAACTCCAGCTGGTGAGTTGCAGAACTGAGACTCCAATGCATGCAGTCTGTCTCTAGACGCATGTCTTTAGCTCCCTCAGCATACCACCATAGAAGAAAGGAAAGAAGGAATTAAAGGACTCAGAGAAAAGAGGCTTCTCTGTGTGCTTGGCAGTCAGAAAAGTCTTGTTAAAAAGACAGGATGTTTGCTGAGCTTTGAAAGATAAGGAAGCTCTGGAAAAGGAAGAGAGTGGACGTGCATCTCAGACAATGTAGATGTTGCCAGACATGAAAGGGCCTGAGAAGGTATTTGTCCAGTTTCTGGTGACATTCTTTACAGGGTGAGTTAGATCAAATTCCACTGACATTTTATCTTATAAATATTGCATGCAGGCTAGAAATAGCCACATCAGTGGCGAAGAAGGACAAAGGGAGGTGATTTCTCTCCTGACAGAGGTCCCAGGGCAGGAAAGGAACAGAAGATGGAGATAGAGCTGACTGTTTAATGATGAATGCAGCAATCTTTTTCTTTAACGTACAATATTATATGACTGAGAAAAGGGGAAATGATGAGGCTTGGCTTCTCATACCGACAGGGAAAAGGAAATATTGCTTTCACAGGGTCATGTGCCCACACCCAAATTGGTTGTCAGAATTAGGATTTAATAACAATAAAAATATTGCTCTTGTGATTTGACCATGGTGGTGAAGATGATGTTAACCAGACATCCAGGAGAACAAATACAATGCATACATTTACAGCTAAAGAAACCAAAAGATGTCTTTCACACCAGAGAACAAACTATGAGGAAAGGGCAGGCAAAGGAAGGGAAGGTCACACAAGGTTACTGAAGAAGCAGAGAGGACCAGATGCAGATCTTGAGAAAGCTCACAAAGCAAAACCAACAACTGAAGAATGGAAGGAGGAGAGCAGACTTGTTGTGGAGGTGGAAACTGCCCTGAATCCATGCTGATACAAAGAGGATAAAAGAAAAATGGACAGTAAAAGACATCACGCAGGTACACCCTATTTGTAGGAAGCGGTCTGCCAATGGAGAAGTGAGAGGAGACATACTCTGCATGATGAGCAATGCTGCTGCTACCAATCTGAGTGATTGGGAAGAATAACACTAAGTTCACTCTCATATAAATTATACATCATAAAAGAATTTCTGCTAGCCTAAAACATGGCTATTGCCCTTATTTCCATGAGCCTCCTGAAAATGGTAGGTCTAGGAGGAATTTAACTTATTCATATATGTGCAATGATCAAAAAAGTACCCACCTAAAAGTGTATTCAAAATAATTCTCAACAGACTATTAGTGAAGGATATTCAGCAGCACATTAAGCATACAATAATACAAAATAATCTAGTGACCTTTATTCTAGTAGCATAAGTATGGCTCACTGATAAGAATATATTAACATAATTCACTATAATAATTTGTTCAAAAGTAAAAATTTCAACACCCATTATTTATGAGAAAAAAATTTAAACCACGGTAAGAGAAAGATAAGCCTTTAATATGTCTTTATCAAACTAAAGGTCTGAATTATATAAAATGAGAAGCAGTGGAAAATTTCCTCTTAAAAACTGAGATGACCACTACCAATGGACAAAGAATTGAGGTATAAAAAGTGGAAAGGATATGGATACAAGTATCATTAGTTGCAGATATAATCATTTACTCAGAAAACTCGAGAAACTCAAAAAATCATTAGAAGTAATCAAATCAGTAAAATCTATGTATTGGTAGCTATATCTATATCATATATTAAAACAAGAACCAGTCGGTATAATGAAAGCAAAAGTTACAAAAAAGAAAGTAGATTGTCAAAGACCAAAGGTTATAAGAAATATGAAAACCCATATTAAGAAAACTTTAAAACGCTATTTAGGTACCCAAAGACTTAAAGAAAATATATATCATAATCTTAGATAAGAAAACTCAATGTCATTAAGCTACCAACTCTTTCTAATTTAACCTGTGAATTTATAACTCTCCCAAGAAAATGACTAGGCCTTAAAAAATAGACAAGCAAATTCTAAAGTTGATATAGAAAAATCAACAAGGAAAAATATCTACATAATATCTGAGTGAGGTTAATGAATTGCATTATAAAGCCTAATTGATTACTATAGTGTCTTATTGTGAATGGATAGATAGATCAAAGAAAGAATATATAAATAGAACCAAATACATGAAGGATTTTGTTTTAGGGTATTTCTATCAGTAGAAAAAATAGAAATTATTTAGTAAATGGTGATGAGGGAATTCGTTAGCCATCTAACCAACACTGAATCACTGTATCACTCTGCAATAAAATTCAGATGGACCAAAATTTTAAGTGTGAAAAGTAGAACCATGAAATTACAGTTTGTTTACTAGTAGAAAAGGCATTTCTAAATCAGATACAAAATCCAGGAAAGATAATTGGAAAAGCTGACTATTTGAAATATATAAACCCAAAAATGTCTACATGGTAAAAATCATCATAAAGATAAAGACAAAAATAAAATATAGAAAAGTAATAAACTATGGTCTTTAATGTTTAAAGCACATTATGCTAAGTGAAACAAGTCAGACAGAGAAAGACAAGTACCATATGATTTCACTTATATGTGGAATCTAAAAGCACTAACAAACAAAAATCCCCTACTTCCTAGATACAGAGAACAGATTGGTGGTTGGTAGTTGCCAGAGGGTTGGGTGAAATGGGTGAAGGGAGTCAAAAGGTACAAACTTCCAGTTATAAAATAAGTCATGGGATGTAATGTACAGCCTGGTGACTATAGTTAATATTACTGTATTGTATACTTGGAATTTGCTAAGAGAATAAATCTTTAAATTTCTCATCACAAGAAAAAATAATTTTGTAACTACATATGGTGATGGATATTAACTAGACTTATTGCTGTGAACATTTCACAATATATACAAATATTGAATCATTATGTTGTACACCTGAAATGAATATGTTATATGTCAATTATACCTCAATAAAAAACTTTTTTTAACAATAAGGTATAGCCCTTAATGTTTAAAGAACATTAATACAAATCAATGCAAAAATTTCAAAATGTCTAAGTGAATAAATAATTATATATAGTCTTTGGTTGAACCATATACCATTCTAAGTGCTCTATATTACATATACTATCTCACATAATTTCCCAACAATACTACTACTGTACAATACTTTACTATCCCATTTCACATATGAGACAAGAAGTTAAGTAACATGCCCAAGACGACACATATATTGAGTGACAGGACTGGTATTTGAATCCAGGAGAATCGTATTCCAAGTTCAGAGTTTGACCACCATACTATGCTGTCTCACCATGATATAATAATTAGTCATAATGAGAATGAGGCAGCTCCCCAGGTAGCAGTTGGAACACTCCTCAGGATGTAAATTTAAATGGAAAGGGCCAAGTTCAGAATACGTATATAGATTCCACCATTAGTGTAAAAGAATTAATGGACTATAGACACACACATGTATATACTTACTTCTGCATAAATTATTCTTGGAAATATACTGAAAAAAAGAAAAAGACCTGGTACTTGGAGAGATAACTGGGTAGGTAAGGGTATACAGGAGTAAGGGGGACATTTTGCTGCATGCTGCTCTATGTTTTTGAAAGTTGTGCCATATCATGTATTAACCATTGAAAAAAAATAAATATTTTTCTAAAATAACACATATTTAATGTTTAGTGCACTGCATGGTTTATTGCAATCACACTCTTTGTAGTGAAAGTGCTTATAAAGAGTGAAATGGCCAAATGTTTACACATAGACAAAGAGAGAAGGCTTGAGCTAAACAGCTGTTAACAGCATTTTAGCTTTCCCCCAGTAGCACAAAGCCAGTTCAGAGCTGGGACTAGAGTAGACAGTGAATAAACACTACCCAGGTGCCAGAAAGCTCAGTGCCCAACTTAAAGCTGGTCACACTAACTCCCTTAACCCTTAAGTTGACTCATTTGAGTTTTCCTTTTTCCCTTGGTTCTCACATTCTGTGTCTACTATATTCATTTTACTGTTATTTCCTATGTTGTAAACTTCAAATCATTTTGGAGTGACAGATAGACTATTCATAGTTAGCATATACAAAAGCATGATTTTAAATGTTTGCTTACCAAAGCATTTCCATAAAATGGAACAAGAGAAAATGTTGCTCTCACCAGGCATGGCATTCAGACTTTCCATTTAACTTAGTGAAATCACTCACCTGTAACAGTCTGTAATTTGCTGTTTTTACCAAAGCATTTTGTTTCTTTCCAGTGTTTGTGAAGTAGTAAATCAGTTCATCTCCCTGAACATGAACTCTAAACTAGATGATCAACCAGTGTGCTCCTTAAATCTTAACTTGGAAATGATCGTCACTTTCTAAAACCACCACAAAATAACAAGAACCTACCTGAATGAAAAGGCTGAAATGTAACGAAGGCTTCGTGGTGCTCTTTATAAATTGCTTAAGCATCTGCCACCAACCAGAGTTTCATGTATTCTACGGCTGCTGAATTACATCTTTGTACACGGTAAGAAAGCACGTCTAGCATTTTTTACGTAGGGGAGATAAACCCTGTTTGTGAGCTCTGCAGTGAATGAGACTGAACTCAGTACTTGTGTATGGTCCCCCAAGATTGTTCACCAAGCCTGAAATGTATCAAATTACCCACAGCAGTAGAAGCTGGAGCTGTGTTTTGTGTGCTATTGGCTCAAGCCAATTATAACTTCTTTCAAACTGCTCCATCAACTTCTGCAAATTGTAGCATATATCTCCATGACAGAAAGGAGGCTCATCTTTCATTTACATCGTACCAAAGCCTAAAGATAGAAAATCCTGCCTTGACTGATTATAAATATCCCTCCCCTCAGGATATGACTGAGAGACCGAAGGATGTCTGCTTTTCTCCCTCTTCATTGAAAGGGAGTTGCCATTCAATTAAATTGAATGTTCCTTTCATTTTCTATGGATGAGTTTACTTAGTATCTCTGCAGGCACATGGAGACATCCGGGATGCTGCCTGTCTGGCTACTCAAGGCAGCACTGTCGTTTCACCAACCCAGTGGAAGCTGCAGGATCAAGCTGGGACTGAGTCATTGTAAGCAGAGCTTTATAATTTTCCCTGTTGTCCTCATTCTACTTCCTAACCACCAGGAAGCTTATTCCGGGACCCATTCAGACTTGGATCATCTAGGTTGCTCCTTACCCATTAAAAGTTACCAGTCTTGTTTCTCATTCTTATAGATTTACTAGACATTATTGACTTACTCCATTCTGGCCAAGGTTAAAGAAAAGAATTAACTGCTCGTTAGCTATACTAACAGAAAGGCCTCTGAGTTGATTTTTAACAACCAGGGCATGGAAACCGCTAAACCATTAGAATGACTGCACTCTGGAAATTGAAAAAGACATTAAAAATTGTGTATTCTCCACATCCCATATATTAGGAAACTGACGCTCAAAGTAACCACCTATAGAGTTAGTTAGTTGAAGATCTGAAACCAAAACTCAGGTCTCTTTTTCTTTCCATACTGATTTGCTGACTGCAAATCTTCAATAGTTTTTGAGGCTTTGAATTGCAAGATAACCCAAAAGTGAATCATTGCTGTTTGAGTCTCTGGCATATGTCTATCATATAATAAAAGATATAATATAAAAATAGACTATATATATATATATATATATATATATATATATATAAAGAGACTATATATCTGTATTGATATCTGTAATTTATGTGTATGTTTCTACAACAGAATAATAGAAGATATCTACTAGATAATAAAGAACATGGAGCATGAGATAAAAATTGTCATGTGTGTTCTTGTGGGTGAAGAGGACTCATGGGAAGCAGAGTCCTTTCTCTTCATTGGAGTGTGCCATACGAAGATATGTACACTATGGATCATCCCCTTTTATTTTAACCAGATAAAATTGGTTTGAAATAACCAACGTTTATTTTTGAAAAGAGAATTTGTTGACTTCTCCAAGCATCAACACTAAGGCTGTCCACTCAACTCTGTGAAATCGGTCACCTGTAATAGTCACAATTTGCATTTTCACAAGGACTGGAAGAGGAAATATCACAAAAGGCTTAGCTTCTTCTTAGGGAGGGCAGAAGAGTGACAATTTACTTTTACTGTTAAATAGACCTGGTTTTGAGCCCCAGTTTTGCTATTTATTAACTAAGACATCTTGAAAGTTTCTTCTTTAGGATTCCATTGTTGGTGAAAGAGCCATCATAAAGAAAACCACTTTGTAGAAGTTTTCTAAAGATAAATGAGGTAACGAATGAAAGTGCTTAGCTCTTTGCCTGAGTCATAGTAAGCCCTGAATGAATATAGCATATTCTAACCAAAGGGGCTGTAGGAAAGGGAAGGAGCTGTTCCAGGTTTGTTTAGGTGGTAGGGAGTATTGGAGAAAGGAAGGTGTCTTGAATATATATAACAGGACAATAGCAGATGGGGCCCTAGAATGTCATGTCTAGTGTCAGTAATAGGTAAGTCATCTCCCAAATCACCCTGAATCCTTTCTAACTAATCTCTAGTCATTTTACATAGTTTCTCATCAGTGCCTTTTCCCATACAGTCTAGTCTACCTGAAGTGCTTTCCACTTCTCATTGCCACGCCAGCTATTGTGGTAAGGCTACATATTTTTTTGGGGGGGTCACGCCAGGGCAGCTTGTGGGACCTTAGATCTCTGACAAGGGATCAAACCCATGCCCCCTGCATTGTGAGCATGAAGTCTTAAACCCTGGACCACCAGGGAAGTCCCTCATGGTAAGGTTACATATTCTTCAGTCTCCGATTATCCTCCTGTTTCAAGTCCATCTCCTCAGTGAACTGAGCTCTTTAAGGGAACAGGCTATGGCAATGATAAAGGTTTTAATGTTATGCATATTTTTATTCCTAATACTTAGGAGAGTGTCTGATATATAATAGGTCTCCAAACATTATTTGATGAATAAATGTATGAATGAACCACTCACTGCTCAGCCTACCTGGGTTAGAACTCCTGGAAAAATTCTGCTGGCGTCTTTCTTTCTAAAGTGAAGAGCTATCCCATTTGCTCTTGAGTGGTTGTGACCAAGCACTGGGTATTCTGAGTGTCTATTTTTCCAACAAGTATACCTCCCCAAAAACAACAACAAAAAAAAAATTAAAAGAAAAAACTGGATGGTCACCTTTTTCACTGAATGTGACAAAGTGGTGTATTCTAAGAAACAACCCTTTCTAATAACCCAATCAAAGTAGAAAAAGAAATCTAGTGCCTAACCAAGTTAAGGACAAACTCTACTAAGTCTCCAAAGTTCACCCACTTATTTAGACTGACTGTGTGTTATATAATACTATTGTAGCACTGTCAAATTTCTTGGATCTAATAATGTTCTCCATCTTCTAATACATTTATGTCTGCAAGTCTATTCCTAGAGACTTCTTTTCCATTTTGAGTAAATTCCTCATCTATGCCATGGCTCAATGTTCTCATCTATAAAATAAACATAATAAAAGAGCCTATTAGGTCTTCATAGGGAGGGTCTGAGGAAGAAATTAGTGATAAAAATAAGACATTCAAAACAGCACAATGAACAATTAATAAAGGTTAAATATGATTATATTAAAATATTTTACATTAATTTAGGGGATTTTATGGTTATAGTTACATAATTAGAGGTGTGTAAATATAAGTGATTCTTGTAAACATTGGAAAATTCCTCCAAGAACTGAAGAAATTTACTTTAAAAATAAACATTGTATTTCTTACATTCCCTCATACATTTTGGATGACTTATCAGAAAGTGCATTCTCTGGATTAAGAGGTATGGGAGAGGAGGTCTTCCTTTTTGTGAATATTTCAGTCTACCAATGGCCACTTAATAGCTTACTCTTTCTTTCTCTTATACTTCTTCCATTTTCTCTCTTCTTACATTTCTACCCCACAGGCTAGTGTAGAATTAAAATTCTATGTGATCATCATTAGTGTATAGGAATGCAAGAGACTTCTGTTCATTAATTTTATATCCTGCAACTTTACCAAATTCATTCATTAGCTCTAGTAGTTTTCTGATAGCACCTTTAGGATTCTCTATGTATAGTATCATGTCATCTGAAAGCAGTGACATCTTTACTTCTTTTCTGATTTGGATTCCTTTTATTTCTTTTTCTTCTCTGATTGCTGTGGCTAAAAATTCCAAAACTATGTTGAATAACAGTGGTGAGAGTGGACAACCTTGCCTTGTTCCTGGTCTTAGAGGAAATTGTTTCAGTTTTTCACCATTGAGAATGATGTTGGCTGTGGGTTTGTCATATATGGCCTTTATTTTGTTGAGGTAAGTTCCCTCTATGCCTACTTTCTGCAGGGTTTTTATCATAAATGGCTGTTGAATTTTGTCAAAAGATTTTTCTGCATCTATTGAGATGATCATATGGTTTTTCTCATGCAGTTTTTTACTATGGTGTATCACAATGATTGATATGCATATATTGAAGAATCCTTGCATTCCTGGGTTAAACCCCACTTGATCATGGTGTATGATCCTTTTAATGTGCTGTTAGATTCTGTTTGCTACTATTTTGTTGAGGATTTCTGAATCTATGTTCATCAGTGATATTGGCTTGTAGTTTTATTTCTTTGTCACATCTTTGTCTGGTTTTGGTATCAGGGTGATGGTGGCCTCGTAGAATGAGTTTGGGAGTGTTCCTCCTTCTGCTATATTTTGGAAGAGTTTGAGAAGGATAGGTGTTAGCTCTTCTCTAAATGTTGGATAGAATTTTTCTGTGAAGCCGTCTGGTCTTGGGCTTTGGTTTGTTGGAAGATTTTTAATCCCAGTCTCAATTTCAGTGCTTGTGATTGGTCTGTTTATATTTTCTGTTTCTTCCTGATTCAGTCTCAGAAGGTTGTGCTTTTCTAAGAATTTGTCCATTTCTTCCAGGTTGTCCATTTTATTGGCATATAGTTGCTTGTAGTAATCTCTCATCATCTTTTGTATTTCTGCAGTGTCAGTTGTTACTTCTCCTTTTCCATTTCTAATTCTGTTGATTTGAGTCTTCTCCCTCCCCCCCCTTTTTTTTTCATGAGCCTGGCTAATGGTTTATCAATTTTGTTCATCTTCTCAAAGAACCAGCTTTTAGTTTTATTGATCTTTGCTATCATTTCCTTCATTCATTTTTTCCTTTATTTCTGATATTATCTTTATGATCTCTTCTGCTAACTTTGGGGATTTTTGCTCTTCTTTTTCTAATTGCTTTAGGTGTAAGGTTAGGTTGTTTATTTGAGATGTTTCTTGTTTCTTGAAGTAGGATTGCCATTTATCATTGCAACAAAAAAATAAAGTACCTAGGAATAAACCTACCTAAGGAGACAAAAGACCTGTATGCAGAAAACTATAAGACACTGATGAAAGAAATTAAAGATGATACACAGATGGAGAGATACACCATGTTTTTGGATTGGAAAAATCAACATTGTGAAATTGACTATACTCCCCAGAGCAATCTACAGATTCAGTGCAATCCCTATCAAACTACCAATGGCATTTTTCACAGAACTAGAACAAAAAATTTCACAATTTGTAGGGAAACACAAAAGACCCCAAATAGCCAAAGCAATCTTGAGAAAGAAAAATGGAGCTGGAGGAATCAGGCTCCCTGACTTCAGACTATACTACAAAGTTACAGTCATCAAGACAGTATGGCACTTGCACAAAAACAGAAATATAGATCAATGGAACAGGATAGAAAGCCCAGAGATAAATCCATGCACATATGATCACCTAATTTATGACAAAGAAGGTAAGAACATACAGTGGAGAAAATACAGCCTCTTCAATAAATGGTACTGGGAAAACTGGACAGCTACATGTAAAAGAATGAAATTAGAACACTCCCTAACACAAAAATAAACTCAAAATGGATTAAAGACCTAAATGTAAGGCCAGACAGTAGAAAACTCTTAGAGGAAAACATAGGCAGAACACTCTATGACATAAATCACAGAAAGATCCTTTTTGACCTACCTCCTAGAGAATTGGAAATAAAACCAAAAATAAACAAATGGGACCTAATGAAATTTAAAAGCCTTTGCACAGCAAAGGAAACCATAAACAAGCTGAAAAGCCAACCATCAGAATGGGATAAAATATTTGCAAGTGAAGCAACTGACAAAGGATTAATCTCCAAAATTTACAAGCAGCCCATGTAGTTTAATATCCAAAAAACAAACAAACCAATCAAAAAATGGGTAGAAGACCTAAATAGACATTTCTCCAAAGAAGGTATACAGATTGCCAACAAACACATGAAAGGTTGGTCAACATCACTAATCATTAGAGAAATGCAAATCAAAATGTGTGAGGTATCACCTCACACAAGTCAGAATGAACATCATCAGAAATTCTACAAACAATAAATGCTGGAGAGGGTGTGGAGAAAAGGGAACCCTCTTGCACTGTTGGTGGGAATGTAAATTGATACAGCCACTATGGAGAACAGTATGAAGTTTTCTTAAGAAACTGAAAATAGTACTACCATACGACCCAGCGATCCCACTACTGGGTATTACCCTGAGAAAACCATAATTCAAAAAGTGTCATGTATCACAATGGTCATTGCAGCTGTATTTACAATAGCCAGGAAATGGAAGCAACCAGAGTGTCCATCGACAGATGAATGGATAAGGAAGATGTGGCAAATATATACAGTAGAACATTACTCAGCCATTAAAAGAAACGAAATTGAGTTATTTGTAGTGAGGTGGATGGACGTAGAGACTGTCATACAGAGTGAAGTATGTCAGAAAGAGAAAAACAAATACCATACGTTAACACATATATATAGAATCTAAAAAAAAAAAAAAAAGGTTCTGAAGAACCTAGGGGCAGGACAGGAATAAAGATGCAGACTTACAGAATAGACTTGAGGTCACAGGGAATGGGAAGGGTAAGCTGGAATGAAGTGAGAGAGTGTCATGAACATATATACACTACCAAATGTAAAATAGCTAGTGAGAAGCAGCCACATAGCACAGGAAGATCAGCTCTGTGCTTTGTGACCACCTAGAGGGGTGGGATAGGGAGGGTGGGAGGGAGACACAAGAGGGAAGGGATAGGAGGATATATGTATACGTATAGCTGATGCACTTTCTTATAAAGCAGAAACTAACACGACATTGTAAAGCAATTATACTCCAATAAAGATGTTACAAAAAAATCTATGTGGTCAAGAACATAATAAATGGCTTAAGTCTGAAACTCTTACATGCTGATTCTTGATAGAACATCCTTTCTCCCTCCACCCCTCCCGCCTGCAGGTAAATTGTCCCCTGATCTCCAGCTGCCACCTTGACAAAAACTGAACCCCAGAGCCTAGCATGTAGACCTATAATTTGCCATTTTATTTTTCAATCTCAGCATGGTGCTCCCTGGTGCCAAGCATTTCCCACTTTGAAATGAAATAGACCCCTGCAGAATTCTCTTACAACTGGTCCCTCATCCTGATGAAGAGACTGAATAGGACAGCGGAAATGGCTTACGGGATGATAGGGGAATAATATTCAGTGATAGGAGGAGCTCCTGAGGTGAATGCCAAGATGATTGTTTTGTTCAAACGGTGGTGAGTCATGTCCCCAGGGAAAGGAAGGAAAACTAGTTCTTCGAAGAAAAAAGATTTTACTTTTGGAGTCTCTTTTCATTTTATTTGGCCAGGCCAACTTTATTACATTTTTTATATACTTAACTTGTTTTCTGAGAGATCCGGTTGATCTAGGATGACAACACATTCAACTATATAGTTTGAGGTTCGGGTTGGTGCAGAAGTGACAATTCAATTGTTCATGAGATCTAACCTCAGAATGAAATGCCAAGAGCAATCTACTTTCTCTTAGTGCTTCAATCCCTTTACAACCCAGTCACAACTGGTCTTTATTTTTGACATCAAATTCACAATCAAAGTAATAGAACACTTTTTCTTTTTATCATCAGTCAATGTTTCCAGGCTCAAACACAGGCAGAAGATGCACCAAATGATGTCAAAATAGAATATTATACCACAAGCAGAATGGAAGCAAATCATCCACCTATCAAGAAAGTTGCTATTACACTGTAGTTTTGCCTGACTTAAGGTATTGAAAAATGTGTCTCAAGGGAATGCTTTTGGGTCACGAGTAGCACCAGAGCTTCTCCTCAAAGACATTATGATACTCATTAACCTCACGTGCCACCATCCATGTCTTTTTGAATGCTTTCCTTTTTGGTTGTTTTTTCACACCTATTACAAAATATAAAAACCAAAGTAACCTGCTTTCACTCAGTTCAGAAGGGAAAGTAAAGAAGAAAGGACACCAGTATGGAAAAAAAAAAAAAAAGCTTTGCTTAAGTATACACTTTTACTTATTTATTCATGCAGTAAATATTTATGGAGGACTTACTATGCCAAGTGTGGTAGTAAGTACCGGTTTATACTGGGGAAAAAGACAGACAGGATTCCCGCCTTATGAAATATTCATTTGTCAGCAGGGGGGGAACGGACGATAAACAAATAAGTCCCCGTACATGTCAGATTGTAGATGATAGATTCTCATAGACAAAATTAAGCACCGTGAAGAAAATAAGACAGAGTGATGTGAAGTGGGGGGAAAGGGGAGGGAGAGGCACCTCCGATTAGGGTGACCAGTTCTCCCTGAGGGAATATTCAGCTGAGACTAAGTTTAAGAAGGAGCCAAACGCGCAGGATCCAGGCACACAGTGTTCCCAGTGGAAGGGACGGCAAGTGAAAAGCTCTGAGGAAGGAAAGCTCTTGGCCTTGGTGTCTGGAGCAGAGCCAGCTACGGGGGAAGCAGTGTGGGAAGAAATCTGAGACGTGGCCAGGGGCCGAACTGCACAGCCCAACGGAAGAGTACAGCCATAACTTTCCCTGTTTGTGAAAGGGGAGGAGGGCAGAAAATTCAGCACGAATAGGAAGTGTAGCCTAAAGGTGTGTAAACATCATGCACAGCAGAGGACAAGCGAGGTCATCAGACACTGCTCTCGCTTTGAACCTATCTCTAAAACTAGGACATCACCGCCTTGAGCAAAGTCACTTAGCAAATCTGTAACCCTCTTTTTCTTTTTTTAAAATTTTATTTTATTTTATTTTTTACATATTTATTGGAGTATAATTGCTTTACAATGGTGTGTTAGTTTCTGCTATATAACAAAGTGAATCAGTTATACATATACATATGTTCCCATATCTCTTCCCTCTTGCGTCTCTCTCCCTCCCACCCTCCCTATCCCACCCCACTACGTGTTCACAAAGCACGGACCTGATCTCCCTGTGCTATGTGGCTGCTTCCCACTAGCTATCTACCTTAAATTTGGTAGTGTTTATATGTCCATCCCTCTCTCTCACTTTGTCACAGCTTACCCTTCCCCCTCCCCATATCCTCAAGTCCATTCTCTAGTAGGTCTGTCTCTTTATTCCTGTCTTACCCCTAGGTTCTTCATGACGGTTTTTTTTTCTTATCAGATGAATGGATAAAGAAGATGTGGAACATATATACAATGGAATATTACTCAGCCATAAAAAGAAATGAAATTGAGCTATTTGTAATGAGGTGGATAGACCTAGAGTGTGTCATACAGAGTGAAGTAAGTCAGAAAGAGAAAGACAAATACTGTATGGAACCCTCTTAACCATGTAGATATCAGGCTCTCCTTGCGCCGGTGTACTGGAAAGACAATATCCTAAAATGCTGTTTGAAAATAATATGTTCACTGTGGTTATAATGAGTAAAATATACAGGTATGAAGCAAAGAGTGGAAGAGCATGTGCCAAAGGAAAGGAAACTTTCATTCAGACAGTACCATAAGGAAATGCTTAGTTGTCTCTGGAATGTTATAATAACATTTTTAGAGTAAAGAAAACCCATTTTGGGCTTTTAGGGTATCAAAGCATACATTCGCAACTAGGAAGAAAAGCTTTCAATACTTGAAAAATAGAAAGCAACTTTGGTTTTTATTCAAAGTATTTCATTTGGTCTAGGTAACATAAAGCACCATGAGATAAAATGCTGGTAATTTGAGTTAATAGATTATCACTTTACAGAAGTCTAAGAGATTTTGAGAGAAGGGACAGGATTAAATGAGCATCCAGCTGTTCATCAGTTAATTAAGTCCTTTAAAATATTCAGTAAGTGTTAGATACTGTTATAAAGAGTCTCAGTATGAATGAGTCACAGGCAAATAAGACACATGATGCCTGCTTTATGAATTTTGAGCTCAGCATGTTTTCCAACTGGCTTATATTCCTTAGGAGATAAGTTGTTCCCCAAATAATTAAGCATCTTTAATGTGTTTTTGCAATCTGGCCTAATGATGTGACAGAGGAAATGGTCAAAGTGTCATATGGCCTATGGATCTGAAAATGTCCCAAATGGCCAGCTGTCCTTCTGTCAAAACTTCTTTAAATTGTTTATCAACTTGTGTGTTTAGTATATAAGTTTTTGGAACTCTGAATTATTTTAGATATATTTTTTAATGTTTCTATCCAAGAGTAGGAGTTCTCAATAGGTGTAAGATTTTGAACAATGGTTTCTTAGATATGACATCAAAAGGACAAGCAACAAAAGGAAAAATAAATAAAAACTTCATCAAAATTAAACATTTTTGTTATTCCAAGTACATCATTACCAAAGTGAAAAGACAATCTTCAGTCTAAGAGAAAATATTTTCAAATTATACATCTGATAAGGGGCTTGTACATCGAATATATAAAGAACACTTACAATTCAATAATAAAAAGACAACCCCATTTGAAAATGAATAAAGAATCTGAATAGACATTTCTCTAAAGGAGATATACAAATGGCTAATAACCTCATGAAAATATTCTCAATATTATTTGCATTTGCATTAGGGAAATACAAATCAAAACCACAATGAGATGTCACTTTACACTCATTAGGATGACTATTGTCAAAAAGTCAGACAATAACAAGTGTTGTCAAGGAAGATTTGGAACCCCTCCACACTGCTGGTGGGAATGCAAAATGGGGCAGCCTCTTTGGAAATAGCCTAGTAATTCCTCAAAATATTAACCATAAAGGGGACTTCCCTGGTGGTCTGGTGGTTATTACTCTGCACTTCCAATGCAGGGGCACGTATTCAGGGTTCGATCCCTGGTCGGGGAACTAAGATCCCACATGCCATGTGGCATGGCCAAAAAAAAAGGTTAAACATAGAGTTATGACATGACCTATCAGTTTCACTCCTAGGTATCTAAGAGAAATCAAAACATGTCCACATAAAAACACAGGTATGTATGTTCATAACAGAATTATTCATAATAACCAGAAATGAAAATAATCCTAATGAGCATCAATGGATAAATGAAATGTGGTACATCCATATAATTGAATATTATTTGGCAATAAAAAGAAATAAAGTACTGATTCATGCTATAATATACATGAACCTTGAAAACATCATGCTAAATGAAATCAGCCAGTCACAAAGACCACCTATTATATGATGCCATTTATATGAAATGCCTAGAATAGGCAAATCCAGGGACACAAAATGAGATTAGTGGTTGCCTAAAGGTGGGGATGGGGTGATTTGAGGAGAAATGAGAGTGATTGTTAATGGGTATGCACTTTCTTCATGGGATGATGATATGTTATAAAACTGAGTGTGGTAATGGTTACACAACTGTGAATATACTTAAAACCATTCAATTGTACACTTTACAAGGGTAAATTATAGGATTATATGGTATGTAAATTATATCTCAATAAAGCTGCCATTTTTTTAAAAGTAAATGTTCTTAACAGAGATTATTGCACTATATGATTCCTATCCCGGCATATTGCTCCCCCAAAACGGAAGACTTCTAACATACTAAGAAAGAAATGGTCAAGTAATAAGACCAGAATTAACTGATCTCTCACTGAGCTACATATGCTGTTAATTAAGCCCTCAACGTGGATGTGGAATCTAAAGGGGACAAAAATTAAACAATTTTCCAAAATATACGATGGTGACAAAAGTAAAATTTACTCTTGCAGTATATTAACTCAATTACTATATTTACTAGGACTCTAGAATTATAGCTTCATAGGACACTTCAGCAATCACCTCATCAAACTTCCACCTTATAAAATAGGGAAACAGAGACCCAGAAAATTTAAATCTTTTGCCCTCAGGTCACAGAATAAGTGATAGATGGAGCAAGGAACAAAAGTCAGATCTTCTGAATTCCAATCCAGTAGAAGGTCAATTAGATTATCTATTTAATACATAAAGGTCTTAGATAACAGGTTCAGCCATTATTTTAAAAGGAAAAAGAATGTCTTTCTTAAAGTAGTGGTTTATCTTAAAGGCAAACACTAGATTTAATGCATACAATATATTAAATTTAGTGCTCCATATTAAAAGAAAAACTAGAATTTCTTTCTACCAGGAGAGATCAAGAGTGTTATCCTGGTGAATTCTGGCACGTGAGATTAAAGACAAGGACAAAAATGTATGTCCCCAGACACAGGTAAGGGATAAGAAATGGGTTGTGTGAGTATCCCTAGAGAGGTTCTTTTAGGTCTTGGGCAAATCACCATTTACAATCTGTTCATACTCTCTTGTCCCTTCCATCCCCTGGCTTTCCAGAAAACCTCAAAATGGCAAAAATATCAAATGAGGTAGGGCAAGAAAGGCACACAGAGAGTAAGAAGCTGATAAAAGACAAAAGCGTTCTTTTGCCTACTTTGTGATTAGGGTGAGAAAGAATGGCTGTGGATGAGCCTCCATGTTCTCCTATTTCCTATGGTCTAGATTGTTTCTCAAGGTAGGGACCAGCATCACTTTGTTAGAAAAGTAGACTTCAACCCCATCTCATCCCAGACCAATCAGAATCTGCATTTTCACAAGATTCCCAGGTGATAGGGGTGCACATTAAAAATCAAGAAGACCTGGAGAGCCAGGGGGTCTCCATCAGTTGTTTCTCTGAAGCACTGCCCAGGTGTCTGCATATTGGGGGTCCAGGTGCCCATAGAGGCTTAAACAATTGGTTAGCATCTCTACATCCTTGGGAAGTTCTAGCTTCTGGGTTTGCATGAAAATCATCCACCGTGGCTCCAACCAGAAAAGAAGCTATGCTTGTAGTAAGAAGTGTTGTCAGCTGGTTACTAACTCAACTTCCAGTCCCAAGTAATTTTCCAGTTTTCTCCCTCTCTCTGTTTAAAAGCTCCTAACAAGTTCCTGTAGCATCTCAGTGAATACATTTTCATTACATTTCTGTGCTTTCATCCATGCAAAATAAGGAAGTTCTCCTTTCTCAGAAATGAATGTCATATCTCCTGTCAAACTCTTCATTTTCACAAGTTCAGACTAATTATGGCTGCAGATGGTACCGCTAAATAAAGTTCTCTGTTGTGGACACTTAATCATATCAGTATTCCCGATAGAAATGTCTGTCTTGTGGTAAAACCTGTTGCTGTGGGTTAGTTGAGATTTTAAAGTTACGTTGAGTTCTTTATCCTAATTTTATTCCAAGCCAAAGGTTGCTATGGAAACTCATGTGCAGGCTTAGAAATATCTCTTTAGGATTTCTGTTGTCTAAATACTAAAGAAAATGCTGACAACCCATTAGCATTTAAACACTACATGGCGTGTGCAGAGGAGCAAACAGCAGAGTGTGTAAAATCACATCCAAGTTCAGCTGACCAGTCACTGTATGGATGCTCATTTTTCCCCATCTACAGTTCATCTAGAACTCTTCTTCCAATCGCTAAACTGTCTTGTGACAATCTCATTATTCTCCAGCATCTCCACCAGAGGGTAAGTGGCTCAGAGGGAAAAAAAAAAAAGGAAAAACAAACAACGGCAAAAAAAGCAGTTAACGTTCTTTGTGAAAAACTGCCTTTCTGAGTAATGTTTTACTGTAGAAAGTTAAATCCAAGGGCTAAAATGTATCTTATGTGGTCACAGATTCTCCATTGTTCTTTCTTTCCTCTCATTGTTCACCTAGGCAATAAAGATCTGTCTTCTATGACTTAAAAAATCAGCATCAATTGCACTTAATTGTATCATATTTCAGGAAAAGATACTAAGAACTTGTTTTTTGTTTTTTTGACCATGCACGTAGCTTGTGAGATCTTAGTTCCACTTCCGAGGATGGAACCCGTGCCCCTGAAGTGGAAGAACAGAGTCCTAACCACTGGACTCCTGCGGAATTCTCAAGAATTTGGTTTTGATTTTATATTTTAGTGGCATGTGATGAACAAGGAGAGACTCGAACCTCTGTACCACCTGACAGCTCTGTACAAGAAAATGTCCAAGGTTTTCAACATAGCCAAACAAAGAATTTCCAGATTCAGAGTTACCTTCTCAGAAGTTTATTTTCAATGGGATGAATTTAGATTATGTGGGAGATAAGTGGTAATTTATAGCTTAGGTGGGACTCTAAGCCAATATGAAGATCCCCATTATGGGTCATGGTCAAGTGTGGGCTCTCTCATAAGTGGGTGACCACTTGCTTGCTGGCTACTCCATGTAACTAGCTACCTTTACAGTTTCTATCCCCAAGACAATGGAGCCCCAGATCAAACATTTTGTTGGGGTCTTCACCAGAGCCACATTGGTTCACTAAACTCTCCCAGCTGTTTCCAAACCTGTAGGGTACCCTTAGACATTCTTACTCTCCAAAGGATGGCTGCAAGCCTGTAGAGATGTGAGTGCATAAATCCAAGTAATGTTTAATTTATCACAATATATCTTGTTGCTGTTTTTTTCCCTGGTAGCTAACAAAAATAGCAATGCTGAACATTGAGCAGTCTGTATTCTGTCTCATTCAGTGAGAATCAAGCTCCCTGGCTTCCATTTCATCTCTACCACTTCCTCATCAGTTGAATTTTTAAAAACCACTCATCTCTCTGGGCTTCAGTTTCCTGTTCTACAAAATGGAGCCAAGCATTGTAGAAGAAGCAGCTCTGCCTACCTGTAGAGACAGGGCCCCATTCTGGTTCCTGGGCACATCTGCCCCCAAGTGTCAGCTCTGATCAAGTCATCAAAACACTATGCTTTTCAACTATAATATAAAATAATTATTACATTTATGGAAAATACTTGCTGTGTTCTTTCATGCAAAAAAGTGGTTCCCAGCAGTTAAACCATTTACATATATTTCCTTTTATGTGAGCCCGAAATTTCTGTGCCCTCAGTAGGCTCTGTAAATAGGTTGTCTTACACTGGGGACATAAGTTTGTGAAAAGAGATGGATTTGCCTTCTATAGGTTCATGGATAGGAATAAAATGTTTTCTCATACAACAAAATGTGTAACCCTACACAGAAATATCTATGTCCATCTCCATCCCTATCTCTAACCTTACCCCCACCTCCATCTCTATCTCTGTAACCTCTGTCTCCATCTACAGCTATACTTCCTTGAAGCATGCAGATCATGCTCCCCATCCAGAATTTTTCTTTTCTGATAAAGACTCTACCTGAGGGGAGCTTCCCTGGTGGTCCAGTGGTTAAGAAACCACCTTCCAATGCAGGGGGCCTGGGTTTGATCACTGGTCAGGGAACTAAGATCCCACATGCCGCAGGGCAACTAAGCCCACGTACCACAACTACTGAGCCTGTGCACTCTGGAGCCCACGCTCCACAACTAGAGAGAAGCTTGTGTGACCAACAAAGAGCCCAGCTGCCACATAGCCAAATAAATAAAATAAATAAGTTGAAAAAAAAGACTCAACCTGGAAAACTAAACTTTAAGAGTGCATAAAACACTTACACAGAAGCATTTGTCACTGCTGTTAAACTAGTTTCAAGATAAAATCTTGATAAGAAATATAAATAACAACTTTTCCCATTTAACCTGAAATGCATTTCCTACTCACTTAAATATAACAAAGTTGCTGATAATTTACAATTGAAATTAAAATGTTGAATTGTTCTGAAAATGTGGTTTTTGTTTATTCTGTTTGGCAGATTGACCTGATCCCTGAATGCTGAGTACCAGGATGGGATGATTAGGTTTAACATTTAACATACATGTCTATAAACATAGATCTGGACACAGACATATACAGCAAGGTTTCAACTTAGGAGAAGAACATAGAACAATATTAGAAAAATAATATTTTCATGAGTAGGCATTATGGACTGATTTATGTCCCCCTCTTCCAAATCCATATGTTGAAACCTTAATGCCAATGTAATTATACTTGGGTCTTTAAAGAGATAATTAAGGTTAAACTAGGTCATTGGGTGGGGCCCTAATCTAATATGACCAGTGGTCTTATAGGAAGAGGAAGAGATATCATGGATGTGTATGCATTGAGGAAAGACCATGTGAGGAGACAGTGGGACCACTTACAAGCCAAAATTAGAAGTTGCAGGAGAAACCAACCCTACCACTACCTTGATCTTGGACTTTCAGCCTCCAAAACCGTGAGAAAATAAATTTGTTGTTTATGCCCCCCACTCTATGGTATTCTATTATGGCATCTCTAACAAACTAATACAGTAGGTTATCATCAACATGGAGTAGAGGGGAAAACTGGAATAGAGAGTCCTTCTTTCCATTACAGACTCAGAGAATACCACTTTTGTGACCTTGAGCAAGTCTGATATGCTTATCAGTAAAATTAAAAACTTGGGCTAAGAGAGCTCTGATATTTATTCTTGCTCTTGTTTTGTTTTGTCCTATAATGATGATAATGATAATAATAAGAGTAACAATTGTTTGAAGCATTCTATGAGCATAGCATTCTTCTCTCAGTGCCTTGACATACAAGGATGCTGAAACCATTGTCCCTTACAGCTCTCTTAGGCTGCAACTCTACAACATTTTTTACATTGTTAGCGTCTCTGCAGAAATAAAGAGACTTTATTTACATAATTTTATGTATGCCTTTCAACAGCTGTACAGTGTTTCTAATCATCTACCCTTCAAAGAACACCCAGAGTTAAAAGTCTGAATATTGTCATGCCATGATTTGAAATTTCCTATGTTCTCAACAGTACACACATACATACTCCCTCACATTGTAGAAACATGCTTTTGTGTGGTGTATTTTGAAAAAATCACCTAAACCTATTCATGAAAATGATAGCTAATATTTTTTGTACTGGAAGCTTTGTTAAGCAATTTATATGCATTATCCGTTCTTTGAATCCTCCTAAATGGTGAGGTAGGGAATATCAACTTCATTTTAGAAAAGAGAAACCAATGCTAAAATGGAAATATTCAGGAGAAATTTAGCTAGCAAAAGGCAAAGCAAGGACCTGAACCAGAAGAATCTGCTTCCAAAGCATGCATGTTTAATACATTATGCAATTCTGCTTCTCTGGAAGACTTCTAATTTCTGGGATGGGCTGCTTTTGGTTAATATGTAGGAACAAACCTTCAACAACAATAAAACTCAATAAATTCCATTCCAAACATCACTTCTTCCAAAAGAATGTTTAAAAGATTTCCAATCTTTGACAGTTATCATTTAAGGATCTAAATAAGTTCACATACATTTCTTTCTATATCCTCTACATACAAAACCAAGCTCTTCTTGCTGTGATTTCCAACAAAACCTCAAGCTGACAGCTGCATTTAGCACTTAATCTCCATCTAAATAATGTTGGCCCTGCCAGATCCAGAATTTGCCATGGACAGAAGAAATCACCCTTCTCTCCCCAGCCCTATGAACAGCCAGCCAAGATCATGTTCGAGGTAAAACTGACACCTGACTTTTACCCCAAAGAGCTGCCTACTCCGGCCATGGCTTCACCAAAAGAAACTAACATCCTTGATATGCAATATGTACCAAGTTAGTATGTGGGCCATCAGAGGACATTATGTTTCTTCCAGGTCTGAGAATGACAAGTTTGGCCAAATACAGTAGTGCAACCAGCCAGAATGCTCCATTTCTTTTGAAAGTTATAAAATTATTTTAAATCTACATAGGAATGTTTTAATCTGCACAGTAAAATTTTCTAATTTACCTGAAAAATGATATTCCTTTAACACTATTGCCCTAGAATTCTTTTTAAATTAAAGTAACATTTGCACATTCTTTAAAAAACCAAATGGTATTAATAGGCTTATAAGAGGAACAGCAGTATCTTCTCAGATTTCATTCTACCTCCATTTTGCACTCTATTAAGGAAATCATACACAGCATCCTGCTATCTCTTTCAAATAACATTTTCATATCCCAGCTATTTTTTGTTTGTTTGTTTTTAGACATTATGCAGGATTTTCTGCTGTCAGCTCACACCACCACTACCATTCTCATTTAAGGTCAAGAGCTATGTTCTCCAAAGTCACATATCCTGTGTGGTCCAGGTTAGAGCTTGCCATCACACGACCCACAGACATAGAAAACAAACATGGTTACCAAAGGGGAAAGGGGGGTGGGGGGATAAATTAGGAGTTTGAAATTAACATATGTACACTATTATATATAAAATAGATAACCAACAAGGACCTACTGTATAGCACAGGGAACTATGCTCAATATATTTTAATAACCTATAAGGAAAAGAATCTGAAAAAGAATGAATATGTGTATATGTATAATTGAATCACTTTGCTGTACACCTGAAATGAACACAACATTGTAAATTAATTATACTTAGATTTAAAAAATAAATAAATAAAAGTAAGAAATGTACCAGAATTGATTATTCTGGGAAGGTGGAATAGTCAGATGTGTGTGCAGACATGAGCTTTAGACTGGTTCCTGCCATGTGTATAAAAAGTGTCAGGTGTCACTCAGCTGCTTCAGACATATCTTAACTGCCACATCCCCACCCTTCTGCAGCTGCCCCCTGAATTTTTGTAGCAGTTTTACTGATGATCACTCTCTCCCACCCTCTCCAGCTCTTCCTTCAGTACCACAACTTCCTGATTCTATACAAACATTCTACGTCCAGAATTCAGAGAGAGGTTTCTGTTTTCCTGCCTGAACACTGACTGATATTGTTGTTGGTAATGGAGTTGATTCCAGGGAAATAGAACCTTAAGGCTGAGAATCTGGATGTGGTTCTCTGATGGGACTAGATTTTAAAATAAAAGTAACAGTGACCTATGTCTTGTAGCAAATGGGAAGTCATATGATCTGCAGAGGGAAAATGACTGTTAAACTATCACCTCTAGTCACCAGGAATGAAAAGCCAATTAGAAGGCTTTCATCCTTAAAAGATAAAATTGCTAACTTAATAGAACACTATAGTAGTAATTAGAGTGTAAAACTGTGAGGTTGGTTGATTGCTTCTGAGTGAGCCAGTAAATGGAGCATAAGAAAAAAAGATGAGCTCAGTATTGAAAATTTCCAGGCCATAGTTCAGATAAAGAACCAGTGTGATCCTATAACTTTCCTGAACAAATTCCTTATCTTCTGTAGCTATAGGGCCACAATTTCTGAAAAACAAATTCAAAATATGATTCTACTGGTGGACAAATTAAATTCAGAATTTTGTGGAGTCTCTTATGTTGAGGTTAAGGCTTTGATCAGAAAGGGATGAGATTCTGAAAATTAAAATAAGATACATGAAAATTACAATGAGATTATATGAAGATATACCTTGAACACTCAAATCCACCATGCCACCCTTGATGGGCGGAGCAGCCTTTCCTTTCTTATCTGAGGACATTAGCCCCTCTTGTCTTAAAAACTCATATTAAACTGTCCTAATGTAGCTGACTTGCAGGGAGAGTAATGATCCTTAAGACTCACCCTCACCACCACTTGTTTCAAGACTTAAACCAGACGCATATCCCAGCAAGCTCCAATAAGACAGGAATAATGCATGAGCTAGCTGGAGGTCACATAAACATGAAAACAATTTAACCTTTTTACAATTTATGTTGGAAGAAACCTGAATAATGTATATGAGAATGGATCCTAAAGATAAACTATGATGGAAAACTGAAAATATTGGATTGGGTTGAATGTATTGATTTGGTATACAATCCAGATAGTCTAGATTCAATGAGATAGTTTGGCAGGGTGTGGCTTTAATAGTTTTCTTGAAGACAATGGTGGCCTATGTTAAATGAAGTTGCAATACCCAAAATTCCTTGGTATACTCAAGAAGAAAGGATCTAAGGATTTAGGAAGCTATCTAAAAGCTTAGGGAAATAAGAATGTTGAAGTAATATTATTATCATCACCTACTTATTTAAACTTTAACCATGGTCCCAGTATATTCCAGAAATTACCCCACTTCACAGAGTTTTAAGAAATACATTTGTGAGGGGAGCACCAGAATCCATGAAAAGCTTTCTAGTGAATGATAGCTTTAAGCTAGGAACAAGAGTGAGATGTTGCTGTAAAAATGAGGTTTGTGAATTCCATGGGATTGATGGGATTCCAGAACGGCAGGAGCCAAGGGATGGGGCTTAACCTATAGAGACAAAGTGGGCATGGTCCCTTACAGCAGGACTGAAGCTGTAATCAGAATGGTTTGACTTGCAAAGTTCTTGGTGATGTCCCTGGGACAGAAATATATGGGCAGTCTATGGAAGTCTTACTTGACTTCTACAAGTTATGAACTCTTAGCCTTGTGAACAGAAATCTGACTTGAATCACCACAAAAGAATCAAGATGCCTTAGCCAGTTTCTAGACATGACCCAGTTCACTAACTCAGAGTCCTCTGAATGGAAGCCTGGTTTCCCTTAAAGAAATCTCCTGATACAATGCCAAAACTTTGCATATATTTTCTTCTTAGTCTTCTCCAATGAGACCCAGAAAAACTTAACAGGGCAGTAAATTGAATAAAGGAAAATACTCATAAAATTGTGGAGTGGGGAGTAGATTACTAGACACTGACTTAACTGACTAGACTACACTTAATTATGAGGCTTAACTGATGCTAATTCCAGGGACTCAAATAAGATTAAGGTCAAATAAGATTAAGGTCTATTAAAGTCCAGAGTAGGGGCCTATGAAATCCAGGTGATGATGGAGTTTGCCTTTGATGCAGCTCACAATAGGTCTCTTGGGTTGCTAAACCCACTGCATAGTTATTTTTCTAGTCCTGGAAAGCATTATTGCAAAAGACATACTCAGCAACTGGCAGATTCCCCATATCGTTTTCCTGACAAACAAAGTGAGGGTTATTTTAGTAGGAAAAGCCAAGTGGAAGCCTCTAGAACTGCCTCTGCTTGTCAAAATAGTAAATCAAAATCAAAACTGCCTTTCTGGAAGATTGCAGAGATCCCAACCACATCCCCATTCAATTATCCTAGTTAGCCTATGTGTAAGAGGAATGAAGTGGATTATTGAAAATTTAATCAGGACTTCCCTGGTGGCGTAGTTGTTAAGGATCCACCTGCCAATGCAGGGGACACGGGTTCAACCCCTGATCCAGGAAGATCCCACATGCTGCGGAGCAACTAAGCCAATGTACCACAACTACTGAGCCCATGCCCTAGAGCCTGTGAACCACAACTACTGAGCCCACACGCCACAACTACTGAAGCATGTGCACCTAGAGCCCTTGTTCCACAACAAGAGAAGCCACCGCAATGAGAAACATGTGCACCAAAACAAAGAGTAGCCAAAGACCCAACCAATTAAAAAAAAAATTAATCACATGGCAAACTTAAACTGAATATGATGTTCTGGATGTAGTTTCTTTGCTGGAGCAAATCAACCCAGTCTCTATTCCCAAGTATGCAGCTATTGGTCTAATGAGTGTTTTTCACCTCTATATTAATATATACTACAACAAGTAGTTTGTCTTCACCTGACAAAGACAGTAATACCCTTTCACTGTACTACTCCAGGGATACATCACATCTATAGTTCTGTTATAATCCAGTCCAGAAACACTTTATCTTCTTACATTCCACAAGAGATGATGCTAATTCATCGTATTGATTATAGCATGCTGATTGAATGTGCTGAGGAGGAAGTACAAATATCCTGGCAAAATACATGCAAACCAGAGAGTAGGAAATAAATCCAACAACATTTAAGCAGTCCGCCACCTCAGTGAAACTTCTGGGGCTTGAGAGGTCTGAGGCAAGTTGAGATACATCCTCCAAAGTTGGGTACTAGATGCCAAGTTATTGCATCTAGTATCTTCTTCCACTAAGGAGGAGGCACAATGTCTAAAGGACTGTTTGAATTCTGGAAGCAACATACTCTCATATATATTGAATAAGAAGCAAATCATTTACCAAGTACTCTGTAAGGTGGCTAGTTTAGAATGTTTCAGTGGGCCCCAGAGTAAGATAAGATTTATGACAGGTCCACACTATTGTGCAAGCTGCCCAGCCATTTGCACTGTATGACCCAGCAGATGTAATAGAACTTGTAATGGATACAGCAGATCTGGATGCCATCCCAGTCTTTTTGGCCAGTGCAGTTAATACCTTTGGTTTCTTTACTCTCTTTATAGCGGACTTTTCAGGGGGGAAAAAGATATGCATTCAATCCGTCCTATTTAAGTATAACTCCCTATCATAGCATTTTACAAGAGTTGATCTTATGGGAATTGAGGACTGAGTTAAGTAATAAAATGCACTTATTTATTTTTATTTTTATAATCGTTACAACCCTCTAAAATACAATTCTAAGTGAGTCAATGGATCAGCCAGTGCTATAGTTCTTCCATGTACACTCTGCTTGTGACAAGTACACTACTTATACCTTTCTTAAATGGAACTCGACTGCCTCAACTCAAATTTTGTTAACATGATAACTAGAGAGTTGGCCTCAGACTTAGTGTATGAGGGCTGCTATTTCTTTATTATAGGACCCTCGATAAATCACTTGAACTTTCTGTGAACCTCATGTTTTTCTTATCGAAAGAGTAACTGAAGTACTTGTCTTTATAAAGCTGACTTGAGGATTAATATAAGATAATGCACATAAAACTTCCTATATATACAAATCCCTCAAGTTGATAGAATTTATGGAGCTTTTGGAATAAATAGGAAATGGCCAGCATCGCCATTGAGATGGTACCAAGGAGAAGAAAATTTCTCTTTGTTGGTTAACTACACCTCCTGGAAAATACCTAGTAAAGGACCAGGATGTGGAAAGCACTCTATCGTTACTATTAGTCCTTTGAATGAGGACAGCAGCAGCAACAAGAGATCCTCCAGTAATCCCCAGATGACACACAATGTGAATCCAAACAAAGGGGCCCAACCCTTCTTGGCTTAAAAATACTTTACAGCTAATAGTGGTGAAGGCTGAAAAGGGAGCCAAAGGGTCAGTAGGCTGCCAGCAAATGGAAATTTTATTTTTTGAAAATAAAATATTAACTATTGACAAAAATTCTTTTAGTGCTGATACTGTACTTAGGGAGACTAAAAAGACCACTGCCAAATTTGATATTGCAGGATAAGTTGTGGAAAAGGCCCATGAATTTGTTTTTGGCAAATTTTTAAAAATTTTTAAAGTTTAAGAAATGAAAGACGACTGATGCATTAAAATCTATTGTTAGAAAAAACAGCTGCTGACAATTTGATAAATTATTCATCCAAGAGTTTCAATAATCTAAAACAACTTCTCCCACATATGTTGACAGGGGGAGAACTATCTAGCAAAAAAGATGAAACAGAATAATTTTAGGGTATTTCTAAAATGATTAGAAAATCCGTTTGTCTTTTAAGCCTCGTTCTTAATTTTAAACTAAAATTATTGAACATTTCTGACAAGGACTTGATGTAGCTTTAAAAAAAATATTTGTTATACACAAAAATACTATTTTAGCAGCACAGCAGAATTTAACATATATTACAGTTATCTTTTATAACAAAAATAGAAAATCTGGACCACTTAGAAGAATATGATTATGCCATTGCCTTAACTAAGATTTGGGTAAGAAAAAATTGTAGAAACTCAATAAACACAGAGTTGCACAGCTCAGGTCCCCTACAATGAAGGATGTCCTGTCACCTCCTGCAGAAAGCCACTGGGCCCAGGCCATACCCTTCACATGCTGTCCCAGGTCCCATGACTGACTAATGGAAAGGAATTATAAAGGCTGGGCCATTTCAACCTAACATGGGACAACCCTGACACAGGCCATTTCAGCTTCAGAGCTCCCTGAAGGTTTGGCTAAAGTTATCACAGAGTATATAACACAGCTCAACTCTCCCTGGGCCTAATCCCACTTCCTTCTCCTCCCTTCCAAGGATACTCCCTAATAAACATCTGCAAAATAAATTCCGTCTCCTAATGTGCTTCCCAAGCAAATGATCTGCAACAAGGAGAAAATGGCAGAAGTGAAAAATCAACTTTTCCATCATTCATTCAGTAACTCTACAAGTACTAATTGAGTGCCAGTTATATAGCAAATTAGATTGCGATTGTTTGCAAGGAATGAAATAAAGTCCCTGCCCCAACGACTTCACAATCCAATGAGGATGACTGAATTGCAATGGAAACTGAATCACAATAAAATAAGTGCTATGAAATCTTTTTTTAATGTTTATATTTATTTTTCTTATTAGTCATCCATTTTATACACATCAGTGTATACATGTCAATCCCAATCTCCCAATTCATCCCACCACCAACCCCGCCCCCCACTGCTTTCCCCCTTTGGTGCCCAAACATTTATTCTCTACTTCTGTGTCTCAATTACTGCTCTGCATACTGGTTCATCTGTACCATTTACTAGGTTCCACATATATACATTACACTATACTTGTTTTTCTCTTCCTGACTCACTTCACTCTGTATGACAGTCTCTAGATACATCGACATCTCTACAAATGACCCAATTTTGTTCCTTTTTATGGCTGAGTAGTATTCCATTGTATATATGTACCACTTCTTTTTTATCCATTCATCTGTCGCTGGGCATTTAGGTTGCTTCCATGACCTGGCTATTGTAAATAGTGCTGCAGTGAACATTGTGGTGCATGTGTCTTTTTGAATTATGGTTTTCTCTGGGTATATGACCAGTAGTGGAATTGCTGGGTCATATGGTAATTCTATTTTTTGTTCTTTAAGGAACCTCCATACTGCTCACCATAGTCACTGTATCAATCTACATTCCCACCAACAGTGCAAGAGGGTTCCCTTTTATCCACACCCTCTCCAGCATTTGTTGTTTGCAGATTTTCTGATGGTGCCCATTCTAACTGGTGTGAGGTGATAACCTCATTCTAGTTTTGATTTTCATTTCTCTAATAATTAGTTATGTTGAGCAGCTTTTCATGTGCTTCTTGGCCATCTGTATGTCTTCTTTGGAGAAATGTCTATTTAGGTCTTCTGCCCATTTTTGGATTGGGTTGTTTGTTTTTTTTAATATTGAGCTGCATGAGCTGTTTATATATTTTGGAGATTAATCTTTTGTCAGCTGCTTCATTTGCAAATATTTTCTCCCATTCTGAGGGTTGTCTTTTCATCTTATTTATGGTTTCCAAAAGGTTTGAAGTTTCATTAGGTCCCATTTGCTTATTTTTGTTTTTATTTCCATTACTCTAGGAGATGGATCAAAAAATATCTTGCTGTGATTTATGTCAAAGAGTGTTCTTACTATTTTTCCTCTAAGAGTTTTATAGTGCCTGGTCTTACATTTAGGTCGCGAATCCATTTTGAGTTTATTTTTGTGTATGGCGTTAGGGACTGTTCTAATTTCATTCTTTTACATGTAGCTGTCCACTTTTCCCAGCACCACTTATTGAAGAGACTGTCTTTTCTCCATTGTAGATCCTTGCCTCCTTTATCATAGATTAGTTGACCATAGGTGCATGGGTTTACCTCTGAGCTTTCTATCCTGTTCCATTGATCTATATTTCTCTTTTTGTGCCAGTACCATATTACCTTGATTACTGTAGCTTTGTAGTATCATCTGAAGTCGGGGAGTCTGATTTCTCCAACACCGTTTTTTTTCCCTCAAGACTGCTTTGGCTATTCGGGCTCTTTTGTGTCTCCATTCAAATTTTAAGATTTTTTGTTCTAGTTCTGTAAAAAATGCCATTGGTAATTTGGTAGGGATTGCATTGAATCTGTAGATTGCTTTGGGTAGTATAGTCATTTTCACAATATTGGTTCTTCCAATCCAAGAACATGGTATATCTCTCCATTTGTTGGTATCACCTTTAATTTGTTTCATCAGTGTCTTATAGTTTTCTGCATACAGGTCTTTTGTCTCCCTAGGTAGGTTTATTCCTAGGGATTTCATTATTTTTGTTGCAATGGTAAATGGGAATGTTTCTTTAATTTCTCTTTCAGATTTTTCATCATTAGTGTATAGGAATGCAAGAGATTTCTATGCATTGATTTTGTAGTCTGCAACTTTACCTAATTCATTGATTAGCTCTAGTAGTTTTCTGGTGGCATCTTTAGGATTCTCTATGTATAGTATCATGTCATCTGCAAACAGTGACAGTTTTACTTCTTCTTTTCCAATTTGTATTCCTTTTATTTATTTTTCTTCTCTGATTGCTGTGGCTAGGACTTCTAAAACTATGTCGAATAATAGTGGCAAGAGTGGACAACCTTGTCTTGTTCCTGATCTTAGAGGAAGTGCTTTCAGTTTTTCAACACTGAGAATGATGTTTGCTGTGGGTTTGTCATATATGGCTTTTATTTTGTTGAAATAGGTTCCCTCTATGCCCACTTTCTGGAGAGTTTTTATCATAATTGGGTGTTGAATTTTGTCAAAAGATTTATATGCATCTATTGAGATGATCATATGGTTTTTATTCTTCAATTTGTTAAAATGAAGAAATGTATCAAATGTATCACATTGATTGATTTGTATATATTGAAGAATCCTTGCATCTTTGGGATAAATCCCACTTCATCATGGTGTATGATCCTTTTAATGTGCTGTTGGATTCTGTCTGCTAGTATTTTGTTGAGGATTTTTGCATCTATATTCATCAGTGATATTGGTCTGTAATTTTCTCTTTTTGTAGTATGTTTGTCTGGTTTTGGTATCAGAGTGATGGTGGCCTCATAGAATGAGTTTGGGAGTTTTCCTTCCTTTGCAATTTTTTGAGTTTGAGATGGATGGCTGTTAGGTCTTCTCTAAATATTTGATAGAATTCACCTGTGAAGCCATCTGGTCCTGGACTTTTGTTTGTTGGAAGATTTTTAATCACAGTTTCAATTTCCTTACTTGTGATTGGTCTGTTCATATTTTCTATTTCTTCCTGGTTCAGTCTTGGAAGGTTATATCTTTCTAAGAATTTCTCCATTTCTTCCAGGTTGTCCATTATATTCCATAGAGTTGCTTGTAGTAGTCTCTTAGGATGCTTTGTATTTCTGTAGTTTCTGTTGCTACTTCTCCTTATTCATTTCTAATTTTATTGATTTGAGTCCTCTCCCTCTTTTTCTTGATGAGTCTGGCTAATGGTTTATCAATTTTGTTTATCTTCTCAAAGAACCAGGTTTTAGTTTTATTGATCTTGGCTATTGTTTTCATTGTTTCTATTTCATTTATTTTTGCTCTGATCTTTATGATTTCTTTCCTTCTGCTAACTTTGAGTTTTGTTTGTTCTTCTTTCTCTAGTTCCTTTAGGTGTAAAGTTAGCTTGTTTATTTGAGTTTTTCTTGTTTCTTGAGGTAGGCTTGTATAACTATAAACTTCCCCTTTAGAACTGCTTTTGCTACATCCCATAAGTTTTGGATCATCATGTTTTCATTGTCATTTGTCTCTAGGTATTTTTAAATTTCCTCTTTGATTTCCTCTTCAGTGATCTCCTGGTTTTTTAGTAACGTATTGTTTAGCCTCCATGTGTTTGTGTTTTTTCCGTTTTTTTCCCGGTAATTTATTTCCAATCTCATAGCATTGTGGTCAGAAAAGATGCTTGATATGATTTCAATTTTCTTAAATTTACTGAGGCTTGATTTGTGACCCAAGATATGATCTATCCTGGAGAATATTCTGTGCGCACTTGAGAAGAAAGTGTAATCTGCTGTTTTTGGATAGAATGTCCTATAAATATCAATTAAATCTATCTGGTCTATTGTGTCATTTAAAGCTTGTGTTTCCTTAATAATTTTCTGTTTGGATGATTTGTCCAGTGGTGTAAGTGAGGTGTTAAAGTCCCCCACTATTATTGCGTTACTGTGGATTTCCTCTTTTAGAGCTGTTAGCAGTTGCCTTATGAATTGAGCTGTTCCTATGTTGGGTGCATATATATTTATAGTTGTTATGTCTTCTTGGATTGATCCCTTGATCATTATGTAATGGCCTTCCTTGGCTCTTGTAACATTCTTTATTTGAAAGTTTATTTTATCTGACACGAATATTGCTACTCCAGCTTTCTTTTCATTTCCATTTGTATGGAATATCTTTTTCCATCCCCTCACTTTCAGTTTGTGTGTGTCCCTAGGTCTGAAGTGGGTCTCTTATAGACAGCATGTATATGGGTCTTGTTTTTATATACATTCAGCAAGCCTGTGTCTTTTGGTTGGAGCATTTAATCCATTCAAATTTAAGGTAATTATCTATATGTATGTTCCTATTACCATTTTCTTAATTGTTTTGGGTTTGTTTCTGTAGGTCCTTTTCTTATCTTGTGTTTCCCACTTAGATAAGTTCCTTTAGCATTTGTTTTAGAGCTGGCTTGGTGGTGCTGAATTCTCTTAGCTTTTGCTTGTTTGTAAAGCTTTTGATTTCTCCATCTAATCTGAATGAGATCCTTGCTGGATAGAGTAATCTTGGTTGTAGGTTCTTCCCTTTCATCACTTTAAGTATATCATGCCACTCCCTTCTGGCTTGTAGAGTTTCTGCTGAGAAATCAGCTGTTAACCTTATTGGGAGTTCCCTTGTATGTTATTTGGCATTTTTCCCTTGCTGCTTTCAATAATTTTTCTTTGTCTTTCATTTTTGCCAATTTGATTACTATGTGTCTCGGTGTGTTTCTCCTTGGGTTTTTCCTAAATGGGACTTTCTGCACTTCCTGGACTTGGGTGGCTATTTCCTTTCCCATGTCAGGGATGTTTTCGACTATAATCTCTTCAAATATTTTATCAGGTCCTTTGTCTCTCTCTTCTCCTTCTGGGACCCCTATAATGCGAATGTTGTTGCATTTGATGTTGTCCTAGAGGTCTCTTAGGCTGTCTTCATTTCTTTTAATTCCTTTTTCTTTATTCTGTTCTACAGCAGTGAATTCCACCATTCTGTCTTCCAGGTCACTTATCCATTCTTCTGCCTTGGTTATTCTGCTATTGATTCCTTCTTGTGTATTTTTCATTTCAGTTATAGTATTGTTCATCTCTTTTTGTTTGTTCTTTAATTCTTCTAGATCTTTGTTAAACATTTCTTGCATCTTCTCGATCTTTACCTCCATTCTTTTTCTGAGTTCCTGGATCATCTTCAGTATCATTATTCTGAATCCTTTTTCTGGAAGATTGCCTATCTTCATTTCATTTAGTTGTTTTTCTGGGGTTTTATCTTGTTCCTTCATCTGATACATAGCCCTCTGCTGTTTCATCTTGGCTTGTGCAAGTTTCTTGGTGGGAGGGACTGGTCAATAAGTGCTATGAAGTCTTTATGAAGAGACCTGTAAAGAATCTCAAGTATATGTGGAAAGACCTCTAAAGAATGGATGAATCTCAAAAACATTATGCTAAGTGAAAGAAGCCTGACACAATAGCCTGAATAGTATATCATTCACTTATATGAAATATCTAGAAAAGGCAAATCTGTAGAGAAAGAGAGTAGATTTAGTGGTTACCTGGGGTTGGGGCTGGGAATGAGGATTGACTGCAAATGGAACTGTGGTCTTTCTGGGATAACAAGTATTTGTGAAAATTGATTGTAATGATGGTTGCACAGCTCTATAAAATTACTAAAATTCTTTGTCTTCTACACTTAAAGTGGGTGAGTTTTATGGTATATAAATTATGCTTTAATGAAGTTGTTAAAAATAAAAGATATTTGACATTATTTTTCTTTAATGTCATGCAATAAGTCGGAAAACTTAAAAGTAATTTTTCAATTCCTTCATTCAATCCTCAAAATCACCAGAAGAAAAACTTATTTATTCCAAAGGATGATCTGATATAGTCATGGTCTGGAGCATCAAACAAGAAAAAGCACAAGAATTATGAACTAAATGTGAAAAGTCCCTTTGCCTCAAAATTGAGCATGTAATTTACAGACAGCTCAATTAGCAGAAAAGAGAGCTTAACATGGTCCAAACATAAAAATGGTCATGCTGCCCTCCCAAATTAGTTCTTGAACAGTGACTTATTTGTTCATTCATCTTAGCTGCCATCTCCTTCAGCATCTCATTTAAGGCCCACATGTACAAAGAATCTGTCCTTTCCATGAGGACGTTTTAAATGGAAAAATTAAACCTGAAGTATTAGTTCATCCCATTAGTAATTATTCAGGATCACCTGGGTGCCCATAATTTAAATCTAATTTAAATCCAGTGATGGCTCAAAGAAGAGAGAACGTTCATATATACTTATTTGTCAGGCATTTCGTTACTAGAGTTAGAAATAATTTCAGGGACATAAGGATACATTTCATCACATCAGAATAGAAGTGTTAATACTACTTAGGATGTGACTTTATCTCATAAATTCTCTCTCTCTTCCTCTCTTTCTCTCTCACTCTATCTCTCTCTCTCTCCATCTCTCTCTCTATCTCCATCTCTCTCTCTCTCTACCTCTACCACTATCTCTCTCCATCTCCCTCTCTCTCTCCCTCTCTCTCTCTCTATCTCCATCTCTATCTCTATCTATCTCTTGCTCCTCCTCTAATTTTCTCCCTCCCTCTCTCTCATAAGTAGTATTTGACAGACCAGCATTGCTATATTAATTACTCCAAAATATTTACTGCACTCCTCCTATATGTGAGGTGTTGTCATTTAATACTGAAAACTTAACAAGATAGCTCTGACTTCAAGGGCTTTTCAATTTAATGATTTAAGTTTTAACCCAAACATTGCTAGAAAATATTCCTAGAGAGTGTGTGTATAATAGATCAATTTAAAATGTGTGTTATTGGAAAGTGATAAATAATTTTTCTTGTTATTGTGTTTTCTGGAAAATTCCAAGCTATACATATCCATGGCTATTTTTTACTAAGAAAGTATTTCGATTATATTTTGTATAGATTTCTTCATTAACGATATTTGATGTCTGTATTGTAGTTTTAATTTTGCAAGGGGATTTAATTGCTCTTATTTTACACAGGTATTATTATTTAACTGCATTTTTTGATGAAGAAACTGAGGCTCTAGGAATTAGCATCTAAAGCCCTGTCCTCATCCAAGGACTCTGTTTTCTCTTCAGTATTACACATGTTCTCTGCCATCTTCACTCTTGGTTGATAACATCAAAAATTTAAGCAATTATTTAAGCAAGTAGGAAAGAATGTCGACAGATTCCACCACTACATCTGCAGGCTTTTCAGCATCTGTCCTCATGAACTCACCATCCCTTCTGTTGTTAGAGATGAACTACCTGTATGCTTACTTAAAGCAAATCCCCCCATTCATGCACTTGATTCCATCCCTTCTTTCCATCCCAAGCATGTTGTTTCAGAAGTAATTCCCTTACTTTTCTGTGGTATCTATGTTTACTTCTCTATTGGATCATTCCATTAGTATACAAACATGCTACTGTTTTTTTCATTATTAAAAAAGAAATCCTTCCCCTGGACTTCTCTTCCTAAATATTGCCCCATTTCTCTGCTCCAATTTGCAGTCACCCCAAAATGTTCTATATACTTAAATATCTGCCTTTGCTATTCCCATTCCCTCTTTATTGTCCTCATAACTCCATTAAAACACCTTTGGCCAAGGTCACCAATGACATATCACAAATTCAACTAATTCTTAGCTCACAGCCTACTGGATCTTTTACATTTTACACAGTTGATAAACAGCTCTTCTTGAAAACATTTTATTTACTGGGATATCAAGAATGCACATATGTTTAGTTTTCCTCCTACCTCATTGATTGTTCCTTCTATGATTCCTTTGCCCCATCCTCCCTAACCTCAAATGTGGAGTGTCCCAGGGCATGGGGTGCTCTCTACACTCACTCTTTGGTGACTGTTCTTGTTATTTAGTTCCTGAGTCTCACCTTCAGGCTATTCTTTTATACTGGGCTTTGTAATACTGAGCTTGGGATTCTACAAAGCACATTCTCCTTTGCCAGCTGGTCCCATTTAAGTTCTGCCAATGGGGGCAAGAGATAAATTGGAAGATGAGAAGAGGGAGAAGAAACCTAAATGGTAGTGGAAGAGAGACAGACAGACCCTGGAAGAGAGCTGACTCCAGTAGCAGCGATTTGTCCCAGTTTGTAGGGTTTCCCCCCACATATTGCCGGAATCAGTCCTCTCGGAAGCACTAAGCAAATGATGCCACCTCCTCAGAGGTCTGAGTCCCATGGGCCCCTCTTCCAAGACTTTACATTTCATTAATCCCAACCTCTTCCCTTTGCTTCCCCAGCAAAGGATTGGTGACTGCTTCCTGAAGTTGTGTCTTCTTGCTGCCTTTTCAGTTTTCTAATACCTGGCTACCATCCTCTTTATGTTACATCTTCTAGTTAAGATCATTGATGTGGTTTCTGGTTCCCGATTGAACCCTGGCCTATACAGCAATCTAATCTAGTCACATAGCTTGAAATACTACCTTTATTCAAATGATTTCCAGACCTTTATTCCAAACTCCAGACTTGTATCAGGTCAAATGATACAAAATTGTTATTTTTACAGTTATACAAGTTGAATATCAGCAATTACATATGGTTCAACCCTAATATAAAACTAATAGACCCCTCAATGTTAACAATTTCATAACAGAATTCCTCCCCATCATCTTTGAATGAATCCCCCACCTCAGTTTGATGGTGCATTCACACCTTTGGTTAATCAGGCCAAAACCCTCCAAGTTTCCTCACCTCTTCTCTTTGTCTATACCCTGACTTTAATTTGTAAGCAAATACCATTGGTCCTGCTCTCAAAATGTATGCAAAATCTTGTCATTTATCATTATCTGCAGCATTAGTCCAGACTGAGTCCTTATAGGGAATTCCCTGGTGGTCCAGAGGTAAGGACTCTGCACTTTTACTGCCAAGGGCACAGGTTCAATCCCTGGTCCGGGGAGCTAAGATCCCTCAAGCTACACAGCATGGCCAAAAAAACCCAAGAGACCAAAAAAACAAAACAGACTGAATCCTTATCAACTCTCATCTAGTTTATTGTGATAGCCTCACAACTAGTCTCCCTATGTCTATCCTTACAGCTGTTCTCATCAAAACAGCCAGAATGATCCTTTCAAATCAATCTCACTCCTCTGCTCGTAACCCTACATTGGCTTTGATTTTACTTAGAATAAAAACTCTACCACCAGTGGTCTATCAGATATGACTTGAACATTCCCAGTACACTCCTGCTTAAAGCCATTATGCTGCAATTAGTGGAATGTTCTTCTTCGAGATGTCTACCTGAATAATTCCCTCACTACTTTCAAAACTGAAATATCACCTTCTCAATGAAGACTAGCCTAACCACTCTATTAAAATGGCAACAACCCTACACTTTGGCATCCCATACCCATTATGCTTGTTCTGTTTTTCAGTTGGTTGGCTTATTTATTTTTCTCTTTGTAACTAATAGTTTCAAACAAACTATATATTTATTTTACTCAGGACATACTGGACTGCAACGTGTAAAGCCAAAAGTATCTATGCCAAAAGTATCTAAGAGCCAAACACAATAAATTTTGTGTCACACATGAAACAGACCAAAGTAGTATTCCTTATAAGAGGGAAGATTTTTTTTTCAGTTGTGATTCAGTGATTGGCTCTTTCTATTCTGAGGCACATCATCCCCTAGGGACCTGCAATTTATTTTATTTATTTATTTATTTTTTTATTTTTTTGTGGTACGTGGGCCTTTCACTGTTGTGGCCTTTCCCGTTGCAGAGCACAGGCTCTGGACATGCAGGTTCAGCGGCCATGGCTCACGGGCCTAGCCACTCCGTGGCATGTGGGATCTTCCTGGGCCGGGGCACGAACCCGTGTCCCCTGCATCGGCAGGCAGACTCTCAACCACTGCGCCACCAGGGAATTCTGGGACCTGCAATTTTTATGTATCCAAACAATAGAAAACAAAATATAAAAGGATATGGAGGGCCATATCAGCCTTGACCAGGAAATGGCACACATCACTTCATATCATGTGGGCAAGAACTTAGCCAAGTGAGCACACTTAATTGCAAGAGCACCTTGGTGCTCAGGAAAGACAGAAAATATTGCAATAGAGTTCTGGTGGACAGCTATCAATTTCTGACACAGCTAGCTAATTTCTTAGGTTTATTGTTCAATATTTGTTCCCCTTAATATCCATGAGGGCAAGAGATTTTGTAGATTTCGTTTATTCATTTACCCCATGAACCTGGATTATGCCTGACACAGAGTAGTCACTCAAAAATATTTGTGTAATAAATGAATGAAGACAAGATGTTTTGTAAGACAGAAAAGGAGAAAGGATTATCCATAAATTGGAAAATTTTTTTTTCTCTTTTTGCAGGGGACAAAACATTCCTATAAATATAAAAATAAAAGAAGAAAAACACAAGTTGACAAGTGGTAATGGGACACACTGTGTACATAAGGGTTGAGAGAATTCTTAGCCAAGGGAAAGGTCCAGCTTTGGCTTAGGTCAGAAAAGTGACGTGGGATTTGGTTTAGATTAGCTGAAAAATATAAATGCCACTCTGTGGTTTTCAAATTGCTCTGAAGAACTCCAGGGCTCTTAGAGATTTTATAGGTTCTTAAAATAATAAAATATTTCTATAAAATTTATTTAAAACCTTCTATTTCTGAGTAATTGTTAGGCAAGAAGCAGTTTTAAATAATTTTTATACATTACTTCATTTAATCCTTAAAACAATCCTATAAAATTAATATATTATTTCCTTCCTACCTAAGAATTTGAGAAAATAGAACTTCAATTTCAACAATAAAGTTCTATAATTCTCTCCATGAAGATTTGTAAGGATTAATTGCTAGATACTTCACTATTGCTATTGTAACTTAGATCTTTTTGTACATTAGTTACATTTTTAATTTAGTTATGTAACAAAAGGCATATATGTGTCCCACATATGTATACTGATCTTATATCCAGCAACTCTTTAAGCAAGTTTATGCATTATATTAATTTGGCAATATATCCTCTTAACATTTTTCATGTAAATGATCATGTATCATAAAAAAACATTGTTTTTTTCTAGCCAATCCTTACATTTCATTTCAGGTTCTTTCCATTTCATTTCAGATATATGATGAGAATATCCATTAAAATATTTAATACAAGTGAAAAGAATGGATTGGCATTTTTGATTAGTTCCTGGATGTAAAGAAATACATTGTAAGATACTAAGAGTTTTGGAGGATTGACTTCATCATGTTAATTTCCTTTCCCCTTTCCATTTTTAAAAGTGGAATTCACTGTTGTTCCTTTTACTCAGGACTTAGTGTTGAATTTCATTCACCATTTTTGCTATAACTACTAAATTGATTTCATATTTTCCTCTTTATGTGTCAACACTGCAGGCTATACCCAAGCAATTATTCCAGGTCTACCTCACTAAAAGAAAATTGATTTTGTTCAGGTATAGGGAGCTTATGTAGTTCATGGTCTGGATGGCTCCCCAGCTCCTACAGTGAATTTTGATTAGTCTAAACAAGCTATAGTAATTCTATTATCTCTTTCGGTGGTTGGTTTAAACATGGTGGAGTGACGTGACTGTAGCCAATGACATATAATGTATTCTGCTTGGGGAACTGGCAAAAGGGTATGGCAGGGACTCATCCTTCTTTTGAATATTTTTAGTATTTCCACTACCATCTTGCAACTATGCAGAGAATCATCTACACATTGAACACTTCAGAGAGAAAAGATGAGTGGAACCTGGTTTCTTGATAACACAGAGGTGCTCCAGAATTAATCCTGAAACTGCCCAACCTCTGAGCCTCTTGTTTTGTGGAATAATACTTGCTACATTTTTGTAGGTTTCTTTCTTACTTGAAGCCAAAGGCATCTCGACATGTGATTTACTTTTGTAGGTTTCCTAATGTTAAACCATTCTTGCATCTCAGAACACACCCTATCTGATCTTGATGTGTTTTATTTACTTTATATCATCCAAAATTAAGGTTGGTCAAAATTTATTTAGGCATTTGAATCTTACTCCATAGTAAGATTGCCCTATAATTTCTCTTTTTATATTGTCAATATTCCAAAGACATAATAGCGCCATAAAAGGAGAAGGAAAAAACTCTCTCACTTGCTTTATTTTTTTGAAGAGTTTTTATCGAACTTGAATTGCTTATTCCTTGAACATCTGCTGTAACTTGGCTTACTGTCTGGGGCTGGTGTTTCTTTTGCTTGCTGTGTTAGTTAATGTGTGTATTTTTGTGCATACATTTTGCAGAAGGAGGAATAGGTGCTGCTTTGAATACTAGTTTGATTTTTTAAAGGGTTATGAGAAAATTAGATTTTCTATGTTATCCTGAATCACTCGTGGTAATATATGTTTTAATATTTTTTAAGAAAAATATTGATTTCTTCCAAATTCCAAATGTGTTGGCATAGAATGTTTTAGTATATACTCATAATAGTAAAACATTTCCCCATTACCCCTTGTAATGTTCATTATATTCCTAATATTCTTATTTTCTTTTTATAGCTCAATCTTGTCATACATGTATATGTTTTATCCATATTTTAATGCACTCACTTTGAGCTTTGTTGATCTTCTCTTGTTTCTTTGTTTCTATTTCACTGATTTTTGTTCTTATTTTTATTATTACTTTTTTTCTTTTCTTCAGAGTTTTGCTGTTATTTTTTGACTTAGATCCTTAAATTATTAACTGTTAATCTTCGTTTCTAATGCATACATTAGAAATTTCTGCCTGCATATCACTTCAGTTGCATCCTGCTCTATTTGATATGTGGTGTTTACATTTACATTCATTTCTATGTATAGTATGTTCCAACTTCCATTATGATATCTACTTTGACCAATAAATCATTGAAAGTTTGATTTGTTCTTGCTGTTAATGTCAGAGTGATCTAGGAAGTGGCAATCAGGATTTGAACCCAAGTTTTCTGGCTCAGAGTCTGTGTCCCTAACCATCAAACATACTTCCTCTCTATCACTCTGGCTTTGCTTTCTCTCCTAACCTGTGGAATATCGGCCTGGTCATTTCTTTCCTTGAGGTGATGTTTGAATATATTTTTTGTTATAATTTATCTAGTTTTTCTATATGTATGTAGTGGGAGATAGGTTCCTGTTAACCCATTCACTATGTGGCAGAAACTAGAACTTTCTCCCAGCTTATATTTTACACACCAATTTTTCTGTGGCTAGCAGAACTTACTACAGTTCTAGATGATCAAATATTAACACTCTGTGTTGCTATTGTTTTGAAATAAATTAGATGAACTCAATGGAAATCTAGAGGAAAATGTGAAGACATTGATTCTAGTCTTCCCATTTTGTTTGGTTTCCCTGGAATCTAGGTGAGTTTTCTGTAAGCTGATGTTCATGCTCAGCTGAGTGTGGTTGAAAGTCAGAAAAGAAGGATGGCCCAGGTAAGTGTGTGGAGGCCCAATGCCAATTTTGCAGGTCAAATAGAATTTACTGGATCCACTAGCTTTTAAAAAGCATCCATAAAATCAATTTTAGATGAACATGATTTTCTTCCAGGAAATTAAAAACACATCTACAGACCATCTTATTTCCCTTCAGAATTTCTCTGTAAGCAGGCACTGTAAAGACTTTACTTTTCCCACTTTATTCAGGAAGAATCTGAAGCTCAGTATCTGAGGCCTATTCCCTGATGAAGAATCCAGGGTGTCATTTAAAATATAGCTTAATGTATGGGAAGTATCTCTCCAATATTGTTTTTTTTTTCATGAAACAAGACATTCTTCAGAGATACACTTGTGAAGAGGCCGCATATTTTTGGAGCAAAATTTGAGCCCTCCTTGTGTTTTATTCCTTTTTCAAATAAGATGCAGATTTATAACAGGGCTAGGAAAATGTTGTCACATCTTTTCATCCCACTCTGTACCATATCTTTACATAAGTAGCTTTAAATGACTTTGTTGGTAGCCACACAGACAGAATCTAGAGTGATGAATATATTTTTTCTCTTCTATTTTTACCATGAGGATGATATCTTCTTCAGTTACAAAGAGGAGCAATTACATAGTCTTAGAGAAAGTAGAATAATGGCTTAATGCCATTTTCAATATAGTAAAACCTCATTTATTTGGCCTATAAATAAAGAATTTGACAAATAGACAGTACTTATCCTGGTGTTTCTCATTCCCTATGGGTCAGGAATCATTTTAATAAATAACTTTATGATGCAACCATATGTGGAAATAATATTTAAAATCTGTAGGAAAACACATTGTTTTCAAATACTTCATGTATAAATAATTGATACTCTATTAATAAGTCAATCTATTCAAAATATACTGCTTTAGAACTATGGTAGTCTGTATTTGACTTAGTGGCTATATCTAGAAGCAAATAATTGGGAATGTCTTTTGAATTTCAACTGACTATAAGTTTGTGAGCTTATATTGTATTAATTGACATTTTCCTTTAAGAAGTGGCTATTCATTTTCCTTTAAGAATTGGCTACTTTCTCTTTGTAAGTCAAGAGCTCATTGTGGGAAAGCTGAAGGAAGCTTAGACCCTCACCCATTATCTTCCTCTAGCTTCTCTCACTGTCTACTCTCTACACAGAGTTCAGAATCAATACCTGATTAGATATAGTCAAATCAGCAAAATAGCAAACACATCATTTCCACCTTCCTGTATCAAAATGACTCTAAGTGGTCTGCAAGAAAATAAACCATCATCTTCTCCATTACTTTAAGGATCTTTTCCTCAAAAATCAATATCTATTGCTAAGGACTTTATACTCATGTATCTTTTAATTACCTCTGGAATGTGTAAATACTCTTAGAACAGGATTGAAATGCTCTGCTCATTATGTGTGTGTCTGCTACATCTCCTACTACTACATTTTTGGCAAGGATCTTTGGATTTTCAATAGAATCTCACATAAAGAACAATTTTAAAATATGAACCATTCACAGCCTTTGCAAAGAATGTTACAGACCACAGATCTGCTGGGATTTGGTAGCAGCGATATTTTATAGCATAAGAATATAGCAGAGCTTTTCATGCTAGTACAGTAGTTGGACACATGGCTTATGCCAGGTGGTGCCGAATAAATAAAACAAGATTGTTGACAAGAGAAAGACTATTGCAACTGAAATCTTACACCAGTGGAACTGCTGTACCACAGCACAGTAGATACAGTCTATTCTGTAGTATCAGTAATGTCCATATTTCAGTCAAAATGAGTAATATTTTTGTATCTTCAATTGTTCTTTCAGGGATTACAGAAGGAACAGTTAGTGGATATATTTATTGATCTGCTTAGCTGACTCATTAGGGGGCCATTTATAAGAAAACTGTAAGAAAAACCTCAGTCCCAGACATCAAAGAATATCAATATGCCACTTTGTGTTCTAATCATCTGCACAACTGTTTTATCTGTTTTAAGCTTTTTAAATGAAGTAATACACTCTTATCTTAATAAATCTCTCACTTTTTAAAATATCCTCTGTTCCCCTTTATCTACTGGATTTATTTTCTCATAACTTAAGGAAGAAGCTCAAGATGCATGCACACTCAATCAGTGGTACTGCAAAAAGAGAAACACCCCGTTTGACTTCCCTAGCCAAAGTGTAGGCTGCAATTTTTTGGAAAATATGTATGTATCCCGATGTGTGGGTTGGGTTGATTTCATCTGACATTTTTAACCTGACAATAGTCATGGATAGATCAAGCGATATAACTGCAGGAGGGGGAGCAACAAGGGGAAAAAATCCTGTCTTTTGTTTGCTGTATCATAGCACAAAAAAATTCATATATTTCATATCTATCCATGGAAGAGACATGAGAAGCAGCTCTGCATTATCACAGGAACTACTGTTGCCATCAAATGAGGTCATGGAGAGCAGAACTATTTTTTTTAGTGAACAATTCACTCTTGCATAAGCAAAAAAGGGAAAAAAGCCACAACAATGCATCTGCACGTAACTTCCATCCTCAGCCACAAATTGATTTGGAAAGCCTGTTTAAAATCATAAAGCTGAAGAAGAATATAGAGGAGAAGTCATATAAAGCAACCTAATGGAAGAGATTGAGAAGCATTTAAATAAATTAGATGCCTTTGTTAATTGGTTGAAGAATTGAGAGGGAAAGGAAGGACTGCCCTGTCCTGCAGCATGGAGAGCCCTAAATGTCAAAGAAGTGAAATGCTTTTGAGCAGCAAAAAGGCACAGAAGTTAAGAGCACAGACCCCAGAGGTGTGAGGCTCTATTTTCTAGCTGTGTGACCTTGGCTGACTTGGACAGCCTCTCTAATGATTGGTTTTCTAGACTGTAAAGTGGGGGTGACACTAGTACCGGGGACCTCCTCCGCTGTCACCCACACCTGAACATGCCAACCACCTCTGTCTCAAGGCTGTTGTGCTTTTATTCCCTACAGCATAGAATGTTCATCAACTAGAGAGCCTCATGCTTCACCCCCATATTTTCTTCAATTTATACCCAAATCTTTCTCTTTCCTGAATTCTGAATTAGTTTTCTCTATAGCATTATGCATTTATTTTCGTTGCCTGTTTCCTCCACTAGAACATAAGGACCAATGGAACATGGACTTAATATATTCACTGCTGGAGCATCACCTGTGTGCTTGGTACATATGTGCAGAATGAATGAATGAAAAGCTAATGGATGAATGAATGAAAGAAAGAAAAGAGTGTGTGGAAAAGGAGAGAGTAACTTCACTGAAGCCTGAAGAAATCAAACCACACAGGCTGTGTAGACTGAGTTGTGGAATTTATCCTTCATCCCCAAAAACAGAGGGATGCAATTTCCAAGGGATGTTTGAAGATTAAGTGACAGATGGAAAGCGATTCAGCCTGGAATCAAAAACATCTTTACTCAATTCATGTCAATTACCAATATATTATTAATGAATAGCCCAATTAATTTGTTGCACAGTGGGCTCACCACTCAAGTATTTATGGGAGTTGCCACCTTCCCTTCCAGAACCTTACAGTTTTCATAAGAAAATAGAGTATGAAATCCTCAGGTCAGTTGCCATTCAAAACTGTTACTCAGACCTTCTAGACCAGCTCACTGGAAACACAGTTTGATAAAATCTGCCCTCCAGGGTGCCTAAAACTTCGTATATTATGGTCATTTAAAAGAAAAAAGGTTCTGCCAACATGAACAGACTGTCACCTTATTCACTTTCTTGCTAAAACAGAGTCTAGTAGGTTGAATATTTGTATTAGCTTCCAGGCATGGCTCATTTACTAAGTCTCAGGCACTGTGTTAAGCTGTGTTAAAGAGTATTGATTAATCAACATAATCCTCACAAAGACCCTATAAGATAAGCATTATTTTTATCTGCACATTACAGATGAGGAAACTTAAGGGCCAGGGAATCTCAATGAAACAATCTGCCCACAGTTAGCCACAGTACATGGCAGAGCTGTGGGTTCTAGTTCTAGTGATCATGAGTCCTCTATTATTCTGTCTCTAATGCAAGTAAAGTGAGGATCAGAGAAGTTAAGGAAGTTGTTGAAGTCACACAGCTGTGAAGAGATGGAGCCTGGAATCAAGTCCAAGTATGCAGCACCAAAATCTGTGTTGCCAAATCACCTCCTGACTAGTCTTGTGTGCTCTTCATTAATCTTTCATGATTTGAAGAGGGAAGAGATATGGGGATATACGTATATGTATAGCTGATTCACTTTGTTATAAAGCAGAAACTAACACACCACTGTAAAGCAATTATACTCCAATAAAGACATTTTTAAAAAAATCTTTCATGATTTGGGTGCATTGGCAACCCCTTCCCCTTCAATGCAAGTCAGGATGTATCACCTTTCAGAGCTGCACAAAGTGCAAATCAGTGTACAGATGGACTGTGGGCTCAGAAGAGTTATGGATAAACTTTTGATTTGTATAATCTAGCAAGATTTCAAGTTTTCATTCCCTCTCACATGATATAATGCTTGCACATGCATCTGCAATGCAGCTTATAAACACTCATTAGTTCTTCATAAGGTGGCATTTCTGCCTTGAATATGATAATTGCAATTAATCCTCAGCACTTCTGTCTTACCCGGCACCAACAGAGCATGAAAAAAGGAAAGGAAAATGCCAGTGTTGAGTGACAGAAAGTATTAACTAAAGTAGCTCTTCTACTCCTGGAATGAGAAAATTTGAACCTTAGAGAGACTTATTTAAATGAGCTATATGATAACAGCACTTGAGGATCTGGGACGGGATGTTCACTTGGAACTTACCCAGTAAAATAGCAAGGATCCAGTTTCTTCAAGAAATTTCTTAATGCGAGAATTGGCTCAAAAACATGATAATTGTGGTTCTCTCTTTTCAAGCCAACAGAAATGGCTTATAATCTTAGTATCAGCTTCTCAAATACATGTGTTTTCAGCTTGCTTTACCAGCCCCAGCTGGTCTTTATTGGATAAGGTATATCCAGTCGCTACTGTTAAGCCTCCTAGAGTTACAAAAAGTAAAAAGATGATAAACCCAAGAAGAAAGGATTCTGGTCTTTTTTTTTTTTTTTTTTTTTTTTTTTTTGCGGTACATGGGCCTCTCACTGTTGTGGCCTCTCCCGTTGCGGAGCACAGGCTCCGGACGCACAGGCTCAGCAGCCATGGCTCACGGGCCCAGCTGCTCCGCGGCATGTGGGATCTTCCCGGACCAGGGCACGAACCCATGTCCCCTGCATCGGCAGGCAGACTCTCAACCACTGTGCCACCAGGTCATTTTTTTTTTTAATGACACATTACTTCTCCTTTTGATATAACTTTCTAGGCTTCCATCAAGGATTATTAAATCATTATCAAAGCAAGCCAATGCCTCAGAACATTTCCCAGCCATACACTAACAGTTAAGAATGGGTCTTCTCATTGCAAACAACTGTCATTACCTCATCCTTGTCCTAAATAGAATGTCATCTCTTCCTTTGATGAGAATGAGTTATCTAACAGATAACTTATTCTTTTCACTCTATCAGTTGAGATAATTCTCCATTAAAAAGAGTTTGATTCAAGTTCACAAAACTTTGATGTATGCAGCCACCATTGAACCACACAGCCAAGATGCCATTTTATATATTAAGCTAGAGAGACCCTCTGTCAACCTCTCAATGTCTCGGTTTTCCCCATTACAACCTGAATACCGTGGGAGGTTCGTGGTAACAGAAATGAAGAGAATATGGACGCATCCTGATGAACATAAAGGCATTTTTTACTTTCTTGCAAAAAGGTCTTTCCACACTCTTAAAAAGAGGAATACAAGCAAGCGAGCTGAGCTCTAATTTTTCTTTTTGGGAAAATCTGGAATTTGGTACTGTTTTTTAAAAATGGGCATTCCATCAGCCCTAATTACTGTTGGAAATGATTCCGTTGGAACTACTTGGTAATTCAATACAGAGTTTCTCTCCAGACCACCAGTTCAGAATTGGCTCCAATGAGAAAGAATTCTGAGTTATTATCAGATGGCGTCTGCCTGCTAGGATGAGAGAGGTTAGGGGAATTGATCAGTCTCTATGCAAGGGTGCAGGGCCATGTGAGTCAAATGTCATTAGTTTCAACCCTTCATCACTCATCCCCTTCCATCCACCTCCCACAGCACCAAAGCCAAGAAATGGGTTGATATAAAGACTAAATCATTATTTTTGTTCCATGTGTGGTCCTATCTTTCAGAGATAACTTCAAGGCCAAGAGAACTAGTGTCAACAGTTATCATTGATATGTAAGTCCCAAGAACTTCTGCCAAGCCAGCGTGTTGGTACATGAAAGGTCAGATGATTGTATCTCTGGATCTTTTGAGAGTCTAAGGACTGAAAAATTTGACTGTGTCATGCACACACATATCAATTGAAATGAAAACAGATAAAACCATGAAAGTACAGGAAATTTAACAAAATACAAAGCTGAAACATTTTAAAATTATCTATTTCCAAATATTTTTCTCATTTATGGGGGATTCCTGCTTTGCTGCTGCCCCAAACATGCACATAGGCTGCATGATGGATATTACAACAAATGGTGGGAGACCCAGCGTGTTGAAAAAGTTCTAAATCTGCAGTCCAGAGACCTATGTTCAAGGTTTGACTCTATGGGTCAAGAGGTAGGGACCTCGGGCAAGGCAATGAACTTCATGTTACCTCTATTTTCCAATCCCTAAACCAGTGATAATAATTATTAGGATGTTGGGAGTATGATGCAACTTGCCATAGGGCACATGATTTGTAAATAGTAGAGTACCATACAAATGTTAGGTTTTAATATTTTAGTTACAATTTAGGTCTTTCTCTGTGTCTTATTTTGAAATAATTTTTAAAAGATTCTTTCTGTTTTTTTCCAGTTTGCTTAAGTATAAAATTACAAACAATGCTCAGCCATTCTGCCAGTAAACTTTTGTTAGATTCATTTTAATATACATTCAGTAATAAAATATTATTAATTAATGAATGTTAAGTTAGTATACTCTCTGACTAATGATAAATACTGAGAGCTGGCCATGTACCAGGCAATATTCTCAGTTCATTACTTATGATAACTCATGTGATTCTCATAACAACACTACAAGGTAGATATTATACCCGTTTTTTAAAAATATGAGGAAATAAATGTTCAAGGATGAATCTAAGGTGGTGTAACTAGTAAATGGCAGAGCTGGGATTTCAACTCAAGCTACTTGTTTCAGAATATAAATTACTCAATTATACTGACTTCCCATAAAGTGTGATTTTTTTTCTTTAAAACCAGGTGAAGGAGACAATGCTATATCATGTTTTCATTTTAATGTTTTCATTCATTTACTCGGTTTTGCATTATGCCAGCCACTGAGGATACACAATCATGTTATCTCTAGTGAGGGAGACAGACAAGAAATAAAAAAAAAAAATAAGCAAGAAAACAAGGAAGAGATATATGTTACCAGGAAAATGAACCGGAATTATACAGAGTGATTGTTTAGTTGAGGAAGACACCTTTAAGATAACGACATTTGATCCAAGATTGGAATGTCAAGAACAAGTCCACCATGTGAAGATATGAGTATTCCAGGCAGAAAGAACTGCAAGGGCAAAGACTTTGAGTTGAGAATGAGCTTGGAAAATAATTTCCAATGTAGGTAGAAGTGGCTAGGTGATACAGATTGAATGTTTGTGTCCTCCCACAATTCATGTGTTGAAAACAATCCCCAGTGTGATGACACTTCGAGGTGGAGACTTTGGGAGGTAAACAGGCCATGAATGGGATTGTGTCCTTATAAAAGAAGTATCAGAGAGCTCCCTCGCATCTTCCACCATGTAAGGTTAAGTGAAAAGACACTGTCAGTGATGAAGCTCAGCCTCACCGGGCACTGAACCTGCCAGCAACTTGGTCTTGGATTTCCCAACTTCCAGAACTGTGAGAAATAAATTTCCATAACTTATAAACCACCTAGTTTGTGGCATTTTGTTATAGCAGCCTGAATGGACTAAGACAGTAAGGAAAGGAAGAAAGTGGAGGGAGATAAGGAATAAGAAGATAGCCAGTGTGCCTAGAGAGTGAGGATGAGAAGAGGATTCAAGAGCAGGTGGAGGCAGACAAAGCAGGGCTTAGAAGGCCATGCTCAGCCTTGAAGAACAATGAATAACCAAAGTAGTGTTTGCAGTAGTTAGGTAATGTAATCAGATATCTTTGACATGTTTTGAAGACTTACTCTGACTGCCCAACAGATAAACAAGTGGAAATCATAAGAATGAGAGAAGGGAGAGTAGTCTGGAGACTATTTCAAATAGCAAAGACAAGAGATGGTTTCCTGGTTTCCTTGACTCAGGTGCTGGTGATGGAGATAGTAAAACATGGACAGATTTTAGATATACTTTGGATGTAAAACTGACAAGTCTTGGCAGATGTGAGAAGGAGGTATTAAGGTTGACTTCTAAGTTTCTAGTTTTTATTATGGAATGAACATATCATTCTCTATGTGCACCAAATTGGGTTGAAAAAATTCTGAGTTTCACTGTGGACCTTTGAGGTCAAGAAAGGTATATTGGTGAAGGATAAAAACTAAAAAATCTAATGTGTTTGATTAATAGTTATTGAATGATTAAAGTAACTTTCTTTCCATTTTTCTGACCATGGATCATCACCAGTTACATACATGCACATACAAAATTTTGACACTGGAAATGTTATGGACTGAATGCTTGTGTTCCCCCAACCTGACAATTCATATGTTGGAGATTTAAGCCCCCATGTGATGGTATTTGGGGATGGGGATGTTAGGAGATAATAAGGGTTAGATGAACTCATGAGAATGGGGCCCTCATAATGGGATTAGTGCCCTTATATAAGAGACACCAGAGAGCTTGTTTCCTCTCTTTCTGCCCACACAGAAAGAAGAGGTCATGTGAGCACAGAAACATGATGATGGCTACCTACAGGCAAAGGGAAGAGGCCTCAAAGTGAAACCTATCTTTCTGGCACCTTGATCTGGGACTTTTGGCCCCCAGAACCATAACAATAAATTTTTGTTGTTTACACTAACCATCCAATGGTATTCTGTTAAGGCAGCCCAAGCTGACTAAGATGAAATTAACTGGTGAAGTGGAATTTAATGAATTGACAAATTCCAGATGCCATTTCCATTCTGATTAATCCCCAGATGATTTTATTGAAGATATCATCTAAAACCCAGTGGAAGTATCTCTACATCCTCTGCACGTGGCAATATTCAGAAAATGTCTACTCCCCATCCATTGGTCCCTACTTCTGGAAATGTCTCAGAACAGACTTCGTTTCTAAGATGAGAGAGGGAGAAAGAACAAATATTCACCTCAACGAATTAATCTCAGTTTACCCAGATGAATCTAAAGATAGATTTGCTGTAAGATATATTCCAGTATGAATTACCTCCGTTGACTCAGATGATTAAACTAATCAACTGCCTCTTCCTGGTCTTATTTACTAGTTAGAGATTACAGTAAGTCCCTGACATACGAAGAAGTTCCATTCCCAGCGTGTGTTGGTGAGTCCAATTTGTTCATAAGTCCAACAAAGTTAGCCTAGGTACCCAACTAACACAATCGGCTATATAGTACTGTACTGTAATAGCTTTATAATACTTTTCACACAGATAATACATTAAAAAAAACAAACACAAAAAGTAAACATTTTTAATCTTACAGTACAGTACCTTGAAAAGTACAGTAATACAGTACAACAGCTGGCATACAGGAGCTGGCATCGAACTAACAGGCAAGAAGAGTTACTGACTGGAGAAGGGAGAGGAGGTGGTTGATGGTAGAGCTGAAGGATCATCAGCCATAGGAGATGGAGGGCAAGATGCAATTTCACTCATGCCTGACGTTGATGGCACAGGTTCTGGTTCCACTGATGGCTGGATTCAATTCTATCTACCTCCCTTAAAAAACGATCCAGTGATGCTCTTTTTTTCTCCTCATAGATGACACGGCAGCACTGGATCACATTCTAAACAGCCGCTGCAAACTTCGTGTAACATTCTACATTTGGGTTCTGTGCCTCAAAAACTAACAGTGCCTCCTCAAATAAAGAAAATCCCCTTGCTATTTCCAGTATCATGAATCTCTTCAGTTCTTCAGTTACTGCTTTCTCTTGTCTCTCTTCATCCTTTCTCCAATTCCATCAGGTCTTCATTAGTAAGCTCCTCGTGTTGCACAACAATAGTACTGTACAGTAAAGTACACAAAAGCACAACCAATAGAGGATGCATCCACGTGAAAATGTACACCAGACACGTGAACTAACTTACGTGACTGGACATATGAACACACATTCACATCTTTGAAAGTTCTCAACTTGAAGGTTCGTATGTAGGGGATTTACTGTACTCAATTGAACAAGGAAATCTTTCTAATAGAAGAGCAGTCAGAAAACTTTTTCTGTAAAGGACCAGAGAGTAAATATTTTCAGCTTTGCAGACTAAGTGGTCTCTGTCACAACTACCCAATCTGTTGTAGAGTGAAAGCAGCCACAGACAATAAAGTAAAGGACATGGCTGTGTTCCAATATGACTTTGCTTACAAAAGCAGGCAGAGGTCAGATTTGGCCCATGAGCTATAGTTTGCCAATCCCTATAATAGAACGTTGTTTTGGTCACATATTATGTTTTCAGATAATTTCACAATTACTTTAACATATTACACATACATTGGGCAAAAGCTGAAATCATAAGTGCCTTTGTAATTATTACAGGGCATAGCATATGTATATAAATATGTGGCTGTCTGTTAATATCATTCCCAGAGTGTCATTCACTATTTATCTGGTAAAAGTTCAATCTGCCCTTGGGAAACCACTTCTTCAAATTACATGGATTCTGGTGTGGCTCTCATAGTTTGCCTTCCAATAATCCATGAGCAGCCTACACAGGCCAGTTAAAGCATTCCATTCCACTAGTCAAAGAAAAATTAGCTCAAAGATAAGAGCAAGTTACAAAACTTGGATTATGTATGCATAGAGGGAGAGATAATTTTGTTCCTCCTCTAAAATATGAGGCCATAAAGATGATGTAATGTGAGACTCATTAGAATCATCTTCCAAAGCTACATGAATGAAGTCATCTATAGTATCAGCAAATGAGATCAATGAAATAAAAGAACAGAACTATCCAGCATTGCAATGACAGAATCTGAGGCCCAGGATCAAGCCTTCCGTTACAAAAACAATAAACTCCTCTTTTTCGTATCTATTGGAAAGTGGATTTCCAATGCTTGTAAACAAAGGGATTTGGAAAATAATATTTCACTACAGATATTACAAAATCACAATGAAATGAGGCAATTTCAAAGAGTAAGACACACCAGTATCATAACTGTATCAATGGTTGACTTGATTAGGGAAGAAATAAGTAGTAATTTGGGGGTATAGTCTTGTAAGAAAAATTACAGAATGCCAGGCTGCTAGGAAAAAGTTTTATGACATCACATCTGAATTAATATTTAAGAAGTGCAGAATACTTCATAGACACAATGGATCATAGATATATGGATCATTCCCTAGTGTAGTATAACTTTATGGACAGGCAGAGAATGAAAGCTTTTGAAGTATTAGTGAAGTACACAAAACAGAAAGAAAAATACAAGTGCAAATACACTTTAAGAATACAGAATAGTCCCCAGACATGAAAATCTTCAGTGTAGCCTGACTGATTTTATTGACATGTCTAAAAGAAGAATGTTTTAATCATTAGGGGAATATGATGAGCCTTGGAAGCAGAGTAAATGAAAGTAGCAGCTTCCACTCAAGCACAGCATAGAGAGAAGGAATATTTAACCTTGTAATTTCCATGTTCAAGTCCTTTTGGCAGGCATTGCCAATATTGAGACAATGACAATGAGCTATAGCCCAGAAGACAGTGTAAAACCACCTCTATTATGAGATTATGAGATGAAGCCTGAAGTCACTGTGTATTCAGCCCATCTAATTAATTCCAATCAACCATACACAGTTTTTTTTCCTGATTTCGGCATACTGAGACTTCAAATTATGCCCTATATTACTGTGGGAAAAACTTTGCCAATAGAGAGGGAATTTCCTGACCATTGTAGTCTTTAAATATTCAAATTCCAGTGAGTGATTTCTCACTATAAATCGATGAATCAGAATTCTGATTTTATGAATCAATAGAACGTGTTTGGCTAATGTTATGTCTGCCCCTGGAAAATGAAACGATTCTCTGCAAGCCTACAGAGTCCAATTTGTGAGCCTCTGGAAAGGAGTAAGATCCAGACTCTGAAATGGTGAATCCTCTAAGCCAGTAAACATGTTCCTTCTGCAGTCCTAGGTCCTTCACAGCCACTGAAAAGGGAGCCTGCCAGGTCTATCCACTGGAAACTTCCTCAACAAGACCACTCATGGTCCTGTCTCTATTCCTGTGTCTCTTGGCTCTGTCCTCTAGGATCTTGGTTCCAGGCTGTGGATCATCCTGCCTTTGCCTTAAATAATAGCCTGTATTTGATGGAGTCATTATTTTTATACTATTTCCTGCCTGTGGAATTAAAGATGTCAAGAACTTCACATTTTGTACTGTCTCTATCCCTTTTAGCCCGCATTAATGGTGTTTCTGCCAGTATAATTTCTTTAAAACGTTGTGGGGTTTCTGTGAATTATCTTTTGTTGCTCAAGCCATTCAAAACACTTAACATTCAATAATCTCTTTGAGATAGACTTTCTCATCCAGGGCCCCTTGTGAAGCTGCAGTGGGATAATTCCCTTAGATTGTTTACCAGAGAGTGTATGCAAGGTATATCCTTTAGATGGTTAGGAGGCCTTTGCCATCAGAAAGGACCCCTGAGGCACTATCTTAAATCCTTTCTATGGTTTACAAAAGGTTTTACAGTCACACCATTAGCTTCATCCTCACTCCAAGACTATTTTCCTGATAGTGTTCTGAATTTGATCTTTGCCATGAGTTCTTTCCTTACTTTGAAAATCTTTTGCCATCTGGAGAGGCTTGGAATTAAACTCAATTAAATTTTCCAACCCAGAAAGTCACGGTTTTATTTATCTTTCTACTAAATTTTTCTTGAAAACTAAATATTTCCTTTTTTACCTTATCTCTCTCTTTTTCTACATCTTATGATGCATGACTAAGAGAAGCAAGTTGGTAGTTTGAATATTCTGCTTGGAAATTTCATTAGGAAACCCATGAATTTATTAGGCTTATTTTCTATTTTCTATATCACCACATGATAATTTGAATACTCAACTGTGTTGTCAAACTTTTTTCTAATTTCTCATAATAATTTTACTGACCTTCCAGCTTTTATTAATATATTCTTTGACGTCCTTCCAAATTTTCTTAACAGAAGCCTCAAAACTCTTTCGTTTTCCATTTGCAACCTAATCTCAAACACAGTAACAAGTTTTAAGTTTTTGTTATGGGAACACTCTGTTCTTAGGTGAATTCTGTTACAATTATCTATTGCTGCATTAAACGCACTCATAAAACATTGTGGTGTAAAGCAACAACCACTTGATATGCTCACAGATTCTGTGGTCATGAATTCAGGAAGGGCTCAGAAGGGATGGCTCTTCACCTCTCATGATGTTTGGGCCACAACTGAGAATATTGAATTGACTAGGCATGACTCTTGTATGGCCAGGTACAAGAATCATTTGAAGGTTACTTCAATTAGATGTCTGACACTATGCAGGGGTGACCAGCAACCTGCCCTCAGTTGGGATTGTTTACCAGAACTCCTATATATGTTCTCTCCATGTAGCTGGGCCTTCTTGAAACAGAAAATCTAGGTTTCAAGAAGAAACATCAGGAGAGGAAACATTTCAAAAGACCCAAATGGAAGCCCTCAGACTTTTCTAACCTAGTCTTAAGAATCATACAGTCTTACTTCCACCATGTGCTATTGCTCATTGTAATCTTAGATCTCATATATTTTGTTGATATTTTTTCTGTAAATAGAATTCGAATTGAGTCTCTGAGGTCAGCCCAGTTTCAAGTGGAAAGGATTTAGAGTCCACTCATTAATGTGAAAGCAGGAAGCTCACATCACCAAAGAGGAGGTCAGATGGAGATATTATTAGACCTTCTTTGGAAATATGTCATAGACCATTGAATTAAACCACTGAATAAGAAGGAAAATATGAGAAAAGTAACCGTGAAGCCACAAGCTTATGAAGAGAAGAAATGCCGTAAGCTTATGAAGAGAAGACAAGTGACTACAGAAACTAAAATGAAGCTTAGTATTTTTTGGAGAATCACAGCCCCTATATCTTGCCACAAAATTCCATCCTTAGAGAAAAAGATAAAATAACATACTAGGATAATACTAGGATAATGTTTGATACCTTACTCCCCACAGGACTAGACGTATTTTACCTTCATCAAGAGATAAGGAAATATAAGTTGAACTGGAGTGAGGCAACTCTGTTTTCTCTCCTACTGTTGGTATGATAAGAGGAGACTGGTTTACCTCCATTCAAAAGGCAGGTCACACTTCAAGAACCAAGTAAGACCAGGATGAAGTCCTTGGAAGAAAGAAAAATAAATTTGGTTGATCAAGCATGGGTCTGGTCAAGATGCTATGGAATAAAGACAAAACTATTCAGTGGTAGGGATTGGGGAAGTGCTGGAATTGATCATCAATCATAGCAACACTCAAATTACAAAGTATGTGAACACATAGATATTTAGATTAAACATTGCTTATAATGTCTTCCTAGTTGGTGCTCTTAAAAGCTTTAAGGAATCTATCCAGATGGCAAATGAGTACAGTGGAAAAAGCAAAAAATTCCCAGGATAGGAGAAGTTTGCCTCAATGTGACCTTTGTAACTGTAGTGCTTACTTAATTATTCAATTGTTTATTCAAAGTTTTCCAACTTGGTGTTTCCATTGGACACAAAGGATAAAAGCTGGATTACACCACTGAGGTGAGATGGTTCCTCTAAATCTAGACCCACATTATATCTGAGGAAGGAAGCTTGACGAGTCATTCCTTCCTTGAGTTTTGTGCTTAATAACTCTACCATTCACTTTCATGCCCACTTGGTCAGTACTTCCCATCAGTAACTATTTCTCCACTGGTTATTCTGCAGTATAGCTCTTGTTCTACTGTTTACACTGAAGAGTTGATGGTGATAATCAGAGCAAGACCACAGGTGAATGAGGATTTAATGTGGAAATCTGAAATTGTATGTTTTTGTGGATATTTATTTATAAAACAAGAATTCCAAAGACATTGCTTGCCATAATACTCTGTTTCTTTTTCCATTACATCTCTGAGATACAACTGTGGGGTTTTTTTTGTTTGTTTATTTTATTCTGATGCCAAAACTGAAATGCTTACAAAAGAGCCTAGCAAAGTATGCTAGATAGATAAATTAGCTGAGTTCACAGTTCAAGTAGCACTTAAGCATGATTATGCCAAAGAAGATGTTTAAAAAACTATACAGGACTCCCCAAAAAGCTATTATCCTCATAAATGTGTATAGAAGATGAAAGGTATCCTCACTAATAAACTAATTATACATAATCTTTTCTCAGTTATGAGGGAAAGACATGTTTTGTTCCTAATAGCATTAAAGAGTCATTAAGAATTTTATTAAGAAGATGGTGATTCAGATGGTAGTCATCACTATTTTTAGGATGCACGTGTTTCCATATAAACACCAGTGTTCACTGGAGTAGGTTCATTTGCAAAAGCAAAAGGCAGTAGAAGAATGTACTGAAACCCGTAGCTGCTATCAGGACCACACCATCTGAGCACATGTGCTACTATGTCTGTAAGTCCATATAGGTAGAGGTACTGGTCAGTCAACAACAGCATTTTATTCTAAGTTCTAGTATTCATAGCCAGTTTATAAGTGCCGTCCTCCCCAACTCCATCTCCATTTTTGCCCTTACTAAAACATAGTCTCTAATGAATATTTTAGCTGTATCAATAAAATGCCTCACATCTAAGGTAAAAATGATGGTTCAAGGTTGTCAGTCTTGGTATGGTTTCAATGGAAATGAAAAATTCTTGTTAGTTACAAACCATCTTGTAGCCAAGTCACAGGTACAAAGAATCAAAGATACAAAAGAGAAACTTCCAGAAAATCTTTTTAAAATTATTATCAGGGTGCTTATGTGTTCTAGACATGTCCTTAAATACTTTGGATAAGGCAGTCCAGAAACAACAATTTAAAAAGTGGACAAGCCCAAAGAGTGACAAAGCTCCTGGCACATCACCTATGAAAATGAGGCAACAGCAATGGTTATTCCACCCAGTCTCCATAATTATTGCCTTGTCTGTTCTGGGCCTGATTTTTCTCTCCATTCACTCATTAGTTTTATAAATATTTATTGAGTGCCTTCTATTTCTCAGACACTTTTCTAGGCACTTAGGATATAATCAATGATCAAAGCAAAGCTTCCTGCTCTTGCTGAGTATTCACAGTTGGATCAGAGTAAAGTGAGGAAGTCATACAATAAACATATATAATAGATAAATCATGTGATATTTAAGATGATGACAAAGGCTATGTAAAGAAGGTATTTGAAAATGTAGGGATTGGTGCCTAGTAGAAGTTTTTAACAGGGTGTTCATGATAGACCTCCTTGAGAAGGTGTAATTAGAACAAAGATTCCAAAGAGTCAGCAAGTGCGCATGAAAAGATGGTCAACATCAGTAGTCGTCAGGGAAATGTAAATCGAAACCAGGAAAGATACTCCTTCATACCTACTAGGATGGCTATAATGAAAAGACAGAAAATAACAAGTGTTGGCGAGTATGGAGAGAGATTGGAACCTTCATTCACTACTGGTGAAAATGTGAAGTGTTGCAGCTGCTTTGGAACACAGTTTGGCAGTTCCTTAAAAGTTAAACATAGATACCATATGCCTCATCAATTTTGCTCTTAGAGAAGTGAAAACCCAAGATAAATGAAAACATAGATCCACAGAACAACTTGTACATGAGAGTTCATAGCCACATCGTCTATAATAGCCAATAAGTGGAAACAACACAAATGTTCATCAACTGATGAGTGGATGAATAAAGTATGGTGGCATATTATTCAGTAATGAAAAGTACTGGTAAACATTATGCTGAGTGAAAGAAACCAGTCATAGAAAGCCACATATTACATGATTCTACTTGTATGAAATGCCCATAATAGGCAAATCCATAAATATATAAAGCAGATTGGTAGTTCCCTAGGGTTGGTGGTGGAAGGGAATAGGGAGTGACTACTAATGATTATGAGAAGTCTTTTTTTGTGATGGTTGCACAACTTTGTGAATATAAAGCCATTGAAATGTACACAGTAGATGAGTGAATTGTATGGTATGTGAATTACATATCTCAATAAAGCTACTTTGTGTATACATATATGCACATATATCTATGCACACACGTGTATATGCACACATGCGTGCACACACACACTCACATAAAAGAACCAACTAGGTGGATATTTGAGATGACAAGAGTGCATTTTAGGCAGACTGGACTGCTAGAGCAAAGATCTAAGTTAGAGACAGAAAAACAAGGAGTGGCCAGCATGGCTGGTACAAAGGGAGTGAAAAAATAGAAGAGGCCAGAGAAGGGGCAGGGAGCTGGGCCATGTGGCCTGGTATGTTTTAGCAAAGGTGTGGCTTTTACTCTGGATAAAATCAGAGCATCATATATTTTTGAGAAGAGACACACCATGATAAAAGTCATGCTTTTGAAAGGATATCCTTGATCTCCCATGGTCTTTCCTGAGGATAGTATAGCAGAGGCCTTTCCCTTGGATTTGGGAGGCCAAGGATAGAAGCAGAGAAACCTGTTGGGAGGTTATGAAATAATCCAGGTGAGAAGGTAGAACCCATAGGATTTGCTGATGGATTTTATATGAGGCATGACAGAAAGAGAGAATTCAAGGATGACTCCAAAGCTTTTCGCCTTGGCAACTGGCAGGATGGAAGTACCAGCAACCATGTGAGGAATGACATGGGTGGAGCAGGTGTGAGGGGCGCAGAAACCAGGAGGTTAGTTTAGGGCATGTTGAGCTCCATATGCTCTTTAGAGATCCACGTAGATATTAAGTAGGCTGATATTGAATAACATTGAGCCTTACCGAATTTTACCTTTTCACAGGAAAGGCAATGGGAAATCAAGGATATCCTTTCAAAAGCATGACTTATATCATGGTGTGTCTCTTCTCAAAAATATATGATGCTCTGATTTTATCCAGAGTAAAAGCCACACCTTTGCTAAAACATACCAGGCCACGTGGCCCAGCTCCCTGCCCCTTCTCTGGCCTCTTCTATTTTTTCACTCCTTTTGTACCAGCCATGCCGGCCACTCTTTTTTTTCTGTCTCCAACTTTCTAACCAGAAGTCGTGGTTCAAAATATCTTTAACGATATTTAAACTTCCTCAGGAGCAAGGAAACAATTAACTTAGGTTGTACTCCTATTGTTAAACAAAAGCATTGAGTAACCCCAAGTGATGGGAAACATTATCCTAAAGCTAACATTGGTACTAACAATAAAAATAACGATGATTTTTAAAGCACATACTATGTGCATTCCATTGACTTTATGTCTAATTCAACAGTTCCTCAGGAAAGTATTAAGATGCAGAAAATAAGTTACTAAACTTACCCAAATACACAAAACTAAATGAGTGGTCAAGCCACGATGTAACCACAAAGCTGTTGAACGTTGTCCAAGGCCCCCAGCAGGGGGCCTTGAAATACAATTTGAGAAATACAATTTGAGAGGCCTGAGTTCTAGGCCAGAATCTTGATCACTCACTTGAGACACCTTGACCAAAAGTGACCTTTTAGGCGCTATAGTTAAACACTCTGAAATAGATATAAAAACACCTAGTTCATTGGTTTTTCTGGAGACTATATATGTTAAAATAAAAGAAAGTGATTTGAATTGCTTTTAGCACTACATTTGTCCAAACTACTTTAACTGAACTCATTGACGTAAACTGCATTGCCCTGGGTGATGCCAACAGCAAAATACTTCTCTGATGAAACATCTGTCTCTGCTGCTACAGCAACTTTGTGTCATAAAGAGAAAAAACTTGAGAACAGCCGGCTCCTTTTGCCTTATTGGTCAGAAAAGAGGATTATATATATATATATATATATATATATATATATATATAGAGAGAGAGAGAGAGAGAGAGAGAGAGAGAGGCAGAGAGACAGAGAGACAGAGAGAATGATGATGAATAAGAAATGGGTAGAAACCAGGGCAAAGTTTAGGGGAAAGGGAAACAGCAGGAAGTCTGAAGACAACCGGCTTATTGAGGCATAAAATTAAGTATAAAGTAAAAACCTATTTCGGAAAATATACATTCATTTTCAGAAAAAGATTTAAACCACTTTAAAAATTAGCAAGAGAAATATTCATGCTACTGGAGCTTCAAAAATTAAAGAAAACTGGAAATCAAGTGTTACAAAGTTAACAGACTTTGTTCTATCACTTACAGTAAAATACCCGAGAGCAACCTTAAACCCAGGGAACCAGCAAAGAAGAAGAAAATTAATAAAAGAAAAAGAGGTTCTTAGCTTTGAAAAGACTATACAGAAGTAGAAAAGAGAAAGGTGTTAAGTCAAGAAAGCATAAAAAAAGACAAAATTGGAGCAGTAATTATGGGTATGCAAGTGACTACTTCCCAAAGCATATGTGGTAGGTTAAAATATTACTTTAAATAATGATTTAGAAATTTGCTTTTTAAAAAGCTCTTAGTGCTTATCTGGTGATTCTCTTTGAAAGCACTCCAAGCAGGTCCAGGGACCATGGAAGACTTTTCCCACACACCTATAGCTGCCACACGCATCTCCAGTGGGCACTGGGTCTCTGGTTATCTTCCAAAGAAAAGCCAGCTGACATTTTGTTGTATGGTCTTAACATTTATTTTTTGCTAAGTAAAATGCAAACAAATCATCTCTTGAGTACGACAGGCCTCCTAGGATAAATTTGGCCTATTATACACTTAATTGATTCAATTTGCCTTTGATTATTTGGCTGGCATTTCCACAGAAAACAAGTCTAGTGCAGAGATGACCCAGTTCTAAAAAAATTCTTGCCACTTAATATAGAGTAAGCTGACAGAAGCAATGTTTACAAAGTGCCCACATTATGGTAAAGTGGTAGCAAATCTAGAAAATTGGTTATTGTTAGCTTTAAACTGTTATTTGGTAATGATTGCTATGATTTTGTTAATATCTGTTGTGATGAACCAACCACTTCCATCTTGCCTAATAATATAGCGTGCAACTACTCTTTTCTATTTACTAATGGATCAAGCTAAATCTCAGTTATCTACAGGCATCTCCATGAAAGGTGACCTAAGTATAGCAGGCGATTATTTTTTTAGCAATTCTGTCATAAAAAAAACACAGAAGTCAGCACTAGCTAACTTACACACAAAAATAAGTTATTGGAATGCTCTCGAAGTACTCATTTAGTTAAATAGAAAGTTGTACAACTAGTTCTTGGAAAGCCGGTGCTACCAGGGTGGCCCAGAGGTCTTAGTTTCAAAGTCTGTAGGAAGAGGGTGTAAATGGCCAAAATTGGGTTATATGCTCAACCTTGGGGGGGAGGAGCAGGGAGAGGAGAGAGTTCTGGAATGCTGGTAGGGAAAACAACAATGATATCCACCACCTTTACTCTAGCTCTTATCAGTGACAAGTTCTATCCTACCTCAGTGCCTTTATAACTTGTTGGTCTCCCTGCCTGGAATGCAGATGTTAGCTTAACTGGTTCCATCACGTTATTAAGATTCAGCTAAATGTCCCCTGTACAGAAAGCTCTTCCCTAATTATCCCAATTGTAATTGTCACAAGTACCCCTTTTATTCATTGCACTTATCAACTCCTGACTTATTATATACTACACTGGGATACAAACTCCACAGGAGCAGAGATGGTCCTGAAAGTCCAGGGTGAATGAATGAATGAGTGAGTGAATGAATGAACACATAAGGAAGTGAACTCTCAAGGTCATTGGAATATGCCTGATTACAGCCTTGCTGACTTCTCTGCCTCTCTCTTGGTGCCCTTTCTCCTACCCCAATGGATATAAACAGTATTCAATATGGGCCAAGTTTGTCTCTGGGGCTTCTACTCCAGGAGTCGGTTTCAGGGGAAGTGGGGTTGATTCTGGGCCATGGCCCTGAGCTGGGGGACCTGAGCTCTGGTTCTGCCTCCCAATGTGTCCTGGGGAAATGACTCCACACACACACACACACCAGTACAGTTGTCTCATCTCTAAAAGGAAGCATTGGGACTGGCCCAGTGGCTCTCAGCTGGGAAGCAGTACCGACCCCTAGGGAGCATTTTATAAAGCTGTGATAGTTTGTTCTTTTTCTTTTCTTTTTTATCATCAAGTATAGTCATTCCTAAGCAGTTATATGTTGAAATATATAATACTGTGAGTTAATTTCCAATTACGCCTACTTCAAAGTAGAGTTAGGGCATTAAAATGTTTGAAATTATGTTTGTGTGTAGGTAGGTTACACAATCTATTATTTTAATTCAAGAGAGTAAAGGAATTGTATAAAAACATGTGTTTTTAAAATAGGGAGCTTTAGAAGAGGAAAACAAATACCATATACTAACATGTATATATGGTATCTAAAAAAAAAAAAAAAAGGTTCTGATGAACCTAGGGGCAAAACAGGAATAAAGACGCAGACGTAGAGAATGGACTTGAGGAGACGAGGAGGGGAAAGGGTAAGCTGGGACTAAGTGAGAGAGTAGCAATGACATATATACACTACCAAATGTAAAATAGATAGCTAGTGGGAAGCAGCTGCATAACACAGGGAGATCAGCTCAGTGCTTTGTGTCCACCTAGAGGGGTGGGATAGGGAGGGTGGGAGGGAGGGAGACGCAAGAGGGAAGAGATATGGGGACATATGTATATGTATAACTGATAGACTTTGTTATAAAGCAGAAACTAACACACCATTGTAAAGTAATTATACTCCAATAAAGATGTTAAAAAAAAAATAAGGAGGTTTGGGACTAGTGCTGCATGGCCAGGTGACTCCTGCAATGAAAACACAGAATGCATGGCTTTCTCCTTCCTCCTCTTCAGAGTCACCTCAGCGTGGCATCATGGCCTTGTCTATTGCAAATCCTCAGACCAGACACACCCATGAGCAAAAACGAATGCAAGCAGGGGCTTCCCTGGTGGCGCAGTGGTTGAGAGTCCGCCTGCCGATGCAGGGGACACGGTTTCGTGCCCCGGTCCAGGAAGATCCCACATGCCGTGGAGCGGCTGGGCCCGTGAGTCACGGCCACTGAGCCTGCACGGCCGGAGCCTGTGCTCCGCAATGGGAGAGGCCACAACAGTGAGAGGCCCGTGTACTGCAAAACAAACAAACAAACAAACAAAACGAATGCAAGCACATCTTCCAAACATGGACATCAAGAGAACTGAAACTCTGGATGGTGGCCCCAGCCTTTGTGCAACTTCTGGGGCAGATCTGCTAAGACCCAGGGGCCGTGGTCACAGGAGAAGGAGGGCGAGGATGGCAGGACAAGTCTGCCCACTGATAATGAAATCCTGCATGCCATCATGACAGCCCTTCTCCAATCTAGACCTCCATCCACACTTTCCCCAGCTCTCCTGGTCTATCAATGAACTCTGAACTTTATCTACCATCAGGATGCTCACTGCCACTTTATATTTTCTACTTTCAGACCCCTGGCATGTACTCTGGATAGAGTAAAAGTTCTTGCTTTCCTCCAATGTATTCCTCATTTATTGCCAGAATGTTCTTTCTCAACTGAAAATCTCATTGAGTGCTGATAAATAGTGAAATCACCCAAATGAAGGACACTAAGGAAAAAGAAACAAAAACAAAGCATCTTAAGATCTGCCCCACACAGATTACCTGCCATCCGCTGATTACAAAGACAACCCATGCTCTGGGACACCTCTGAAATGGTGTTATTGAATATCATTTGAAACTGTGTGCTTGCAGCGGGGGCCTGGGCCTCTCTTGTCTGGAGAGATTTCCATTATCGTGGTATTGACTGTGCTATGATTTGATTTGTACTGTGTATGGACAGGATTCTTAGGTTATGGGAATTGCTTGATGAAGACTTGTTGGCTGTTGACTGATATGAAGCAAATAAAGTATCTCATGCAGGAAGATGATCTTGCCCCAAACCTTCCCCAAATGGTGGTATATCTGAAACATCTTCATTTACACCATTTATCACATATCCAATACCAAACTTTTTTATAGAAAACAAAGACTAGGTGGTATAAGGCTCTTATCCTGCATAATTGCCAAATATAAGGCTCACGTGTATTAGTGTATTAGTCTTTGCCTGGAATCTTTTCCTTTGGGGAATTTCCTTCTCCCCATGTCCCATGGTCAGGCTCTCATCACAGGGTAGGTCCATGACGAAGTTAGGTCTTTCTTATGACTTTCATTAGATCAACTGAGAAAGATCTGCTCATTTTAATCTGGAACTGTGTGTCAAAAGTCTGCCTGAGAATAAAGTCAACCAAGAGAAAACCAAAGAAGAGTAGGAGAAAGAGAAATGAGTGGCATTATTTGACCTTTGTATTCTGGCCTTACCTGAAGCCCATGGTCATTTTGAATTTTACTTAAGCAAGTTTGAGTTGAGCTTCTATCACTTGAAATTAGAAGTAAATATTAACCAATACATATGGAATAAATACTAATAATTACAGAGAACAGCTTTTACTCTAAACCACTCTCATTTTCACTCTTTATTCTGTTGTGATATGTAAAGTTCAGTACACATGGATCTAAGCATTTAATATATAATTTAATCTTTAACATATGAAGAAAATTATTTTATTATGTCCTTTACAACTGCACCATCTCAGACAGCTAGTCATTTTCAGAGCTGTGATTCCTTCTTGTTCTTCTCCATCATACAAGTTTGCCTCCCTGAATGCTATCAAAACTTTGACCTCTTTCTAGAAGGTCAGGAGTCATTACCTCATTGCACAAGGGTGAGAATTTTCCAGCTATTCTACACCCGTGTTCCACAAACAAATTCCTATAATATTCACAGGAATGTAGAGAAATGGCTTGATGGGCTCTCCAGCATTCATTAGATCAGCGTTGAAATTCTGATTTTGCCTTTTATTCATTGCATTACATGAACCTATGTATCATTTTCCTTTCCTGAAGAAAATGCCATATGACTACTACCTACCTCAAAGAGTGGTTGTGAGATCTAAGTGAGCTAAAGTGCAGGAGGCATGGTCCCTATAAGTACAGGGCAAGTGCACAGCAAATGTCACCATCAGGACAAGACCATTTGTCACTCCAGCACAGCCCATCTCTTCAGTACAATCTACCACACCTGCCCCTATTTCTGATACTGTTAGTAATCACTCTGGGCCAGCGTAAAGCTACTCCTCCCTAAAGCCTCCGAGTCTATTTTTCTCATCTCAGTCAGTCATCACACAAAACTTGAGTCATTGTACTTGCTGGAAGAATGCTCCAGAAGCCTGCCCACCACAGTCCTCAGAGCCCGTCCATGAATCCTCAGAGCTGCTAAAACAAGGAGCTTGTCCCTGGAGAGCCCATGCGGTTCCTCTCCTCAGTGTTTATTATCTGAGAGTCTGTTTCCCTTTTGCCAATCGCCTCACATGGTCCCGCTTAAATAAGGACCATCTGACTATGAAACATGCAAGAAGAGGTCACAGAAACCAAGTTCTTGTAGGGAGCAGGATCTTTTTTTTCCTTTCCTTCTTTTTTTTTGTTTGTTTGTTTGTTTGTTTGTGTTGGGTCTTCGTTGCTGCACGCAGGCTTTCTCTAGTTGCGGCGAGCAGGGGCAACTCTTTGTTGCGGTGAGCCGTCTTTTCATTGCAGTGACTTCTCTTGCTGTGGAGCAGTCTCTAGGCACGCAGGCTTCAGTAGTTGTGGCACGTGGGCTCAGTAGTTGTGGCGCACAGGTTTAGTTGCTCCACAGCAAGTGGGATCTTCCTGGACCAGGGATCAAACCCATGTCCCCTGCATTGACAGGTGGATTCTTTTTTATTATTATTATTAGTTTCTGCTTTATAACAAAGTGAATCAGTCATACATATACATCTGTTCCCACATCCCTTCCCTCATGCATCTCCCTCCCTCCCACCCTCCCCATCCCACCCCTCCAGGCGGTCACAAAGCACGACAGGTGGATTCTTAACCACTGCTCCATCAGGGAAGTCCCAGGAGCGGGACCTCAATAGGATTTCTCAAACGTCATCTAGTTGCTAGCACCATGAAAGGCAGGTCAGACCAAACCTGATCAGTCCCTTCAAGTCTGGATCGTTAAAACTAGACGAGGCAATTTTCTTAAGGCCACATAATGCCTTAGTCTATGTTTTAAGTGCAGGACGTGAAAGGAAGAATTAAACTATTGAATAATTTACTCAGAATAAAATGATGCAACCTCGGCTGGATCTGTAACAGCCTGGTAGACACACAAGGAAGGAACATCATGTGCCAGCCTTCATCTTCTGGAGCTATATGTCATCCCTGCCAAAGCCTACAAATCCCTCTTCCACCCCTCCTGCCTGAGTTATCTACAGTTCACAGAGTCTTGCTCACTTAATTACTCTGTTTAATGCATCTTTGAAAAGGCATTAAATGAGTGCTTCTGAGAGCTTAGGGCATACCTGCTTTCATTGCTACAGCGCCCCCAACGCTGTGTTGTGCAAACCTTGCCCCACCCACCCCCAGTGCCTTCTGGGATTGATGGCCCTCCTCCCTTGGCTTCTGCTGTCTTCAATCGCTGGGACCACGCTGTGTGTCGAGGTTCAATAGACGGCATCCCTTCGTGACAGTTAATTAATACTTTTTCCAATTCATGATAATGCTTCTAGAATTTGAAGAATCTAATTTGCATGAAATCTGTGAAGAATTCAGACTAAAACTAAAGGGCTTGTGTTTCAAAAAATATAATATATCAATTTTACTATATTAAAACATTGTAATATATTGTTAAATGTAATAAATAATTATATATTTGTATAATGCAATGTATAATAATCATTATATTTGAATATATTAAAATATGAAATTATTTTTATTACATAAAATATAATATTTATCAAAAAATAATTTTCTAAAACGTATTTATTGATATTTCTGAAAATACCTTCAAATCTTTCATTCTCTCCTGTCTATTAATTTCTATAACTAATACCAATAACAGCGACATATTTAAGACTTTTATTTTTTTCCCCTGTACCACCAAATGCTTTTAGTGTCGTCCAGCTATGGACTTGCACACTATTGACACTGACAATGAATTGTGTTAGTGCTCATTATGCTGACAAAGCATTTATGTACAGTATAGGTGCTAAAAGATTTATGGATGTGAGTTAATGAGTAAACAAGTGAACCAATGATCAGCTGAATGGATAAACCAATGAATAGATAAACAAATGGATGGAGATGGTCCCCTCTCAATAGCAGCCCACACTAGGTGTCAGTCCCTGCATTAATAATGACATGGATATTATCTCAATCTCTTCTCACATCAACCTTAGGAGGAGGAAAAATTTAATTGTGTCTCAATTTACAAATAACTGAGCCCAGTTCATTTAAGTTACTTGTGTGAACTAAAAATGCCACCTGTCATATCATCAAACAAAGGATGTTGCAGCCATCAGCCACTACAGCTACCTTCCTCCCTCCTGGCACAGTGACCCCTGAGGGAACTCAGGATGGAAACATAATGCCCACCATCGAATCATCAGATTGCAGCCACCCCTGACGGTGCACGCTGAGGAAACTCAGGATGGGAAAGAACAGGATACTGGCCCTGGATGGCTAGGGTACATATCAAAGGAATGATTTCTGTGAGCCCAGACTCTTGTATCTTCCCATACATAGAAAAGCTCTAAATACCTTAACTTGAGATGTCTGGTTTTCTTTAATTAACAGTAATCTTTTGATGTTCTGTCTACCTGATCTTTGTTGCAAAAACTCCTATATATATCCTGGATTCCACCTTGCCTCTTCAGAGCAGTCCCCCAGAGCTATCTGAGATGCTGTGTCCTGGGCTTAAGTCCTCAGTTTTGTCCGCCAAGTAAAACATAATTCTCAACTTGTAGGTTGCGCATTTTTTTCAGTTGACGCTTGCAGAATGTCACAGCTAGAAAATGGGCTTTGTCCAAAAGATTTATCTGACTCGAGAGTCCTTGTTTTTTCTACCACTTTAGCGTTTTTCCCACCGTTGAACCATGATATATATACCCCCATCACCACACACACTCCATTTCACACCAACAGAGAGTGACTGTGTGTCCCTAAAGGCACTCGGAGAATAGCTTAAAGAAACCAACTTCAATTTCAATTTCCTTTAAAGCCTTGTAGTTTACTTAATAATCCATGTAAATTTTGCCTTATATTCTGAAATAGGAATGCATTTCATTACTATCAAGAGAATGTGGTTTTGCTGTTGCTGTTGTTATTTTTTCCCCAGATAGTCTAATAAAAACCATTGCCCCCACAGAAGGGCCACATTTTCACTGTGCGTGTACGGAACAATCTCACACCCACCATACCAACCAGAAGCACTCCAGGTGAGAAGCACAGGGGGCACCTCACTCGTGCATTTTGATAAGGGATCAAGGAATATGGCAGCACTTTCCATGGATAACTGACATCTGTGGGGTGCCACACTCAGGGGCTCTGTATATGTAAGACACAGCCCAAGAGTCCCGAGATCCCGAAAAAAACAAAAAACACAGAAATGGAAGATGAAAACAGCTAGTATGAAGTGCAGGGCGAAAAACATTTTTTGTTGTTGTTTATTTGTATCACTGTTGGTGAGAGGTAAGTGTGGGGTGTGTGAATGAAAAATGTTGCCTGCCATATCAGCAAACAAACGATGATGCGATGCGGTCATCAAGCTATCAGCCACTGCTGCTGCCCCCAACAGTAAGCCCTGGGGGAACTCAGGATGGATACAAACAGGCTGCCCACTGCCAAGCCCTCAGCCCCTGCAGCCACCTGCAATGGTGCACCCTGAGGAGACTCAGGATGGGAAAGTACAGGATATGGTCCTAGATAGCTGCAGTGCATATCAAAGGAATGATTGCAATCAACTCAGATTCTTGCATCTTCCCGGACATAGAAAAGTGCTAAATTTATTAACTTGAGTTATCTGGTTCTTTAACTATCATTAATCTTTTGGTGCTCCAACTATTTGGTCTTTGTTACAAAAGTCCTATATATCCTGGCTCCTCCCTTACCTCTTCAGAGCAGACCCTCAGAGCTATCTGAGAGGCTGCCTCCTGGGCTTGAGGTCCTCAGAAATCCTGCTGAATAAAACATAATTCTCAGCTTTTACATTGTGCATCTTTTTACAGTTGACAGGTAATCGCCAGGATCTCTTTTTCCCAAGGTCTGACGTGTCCTTCCACGCAGAGAGGCTCTGTTACTGTAGCATTCCCACCTCCCTCCTTCCCTGGGAGAGGAAAGCTCTTACTGATGAGGTTCAGAGAGGAACGGGACATGTAGAGCCCTCCCACTTCCTTTCCCTTTGCTTTCCAGAGCCACTGTACCCAGGAAGTGTGGATTCTGGTCTGTTCCACCATGCTGTGTTACAGTGACAGTCCCACTGTATGGGGATACCTATGATGGTCCAGCCCTCCTGCAACTGGTGGGTATATCTGGAAATTCTGTGGTTCAGTTTGACAAAGCTCATTTCCCCCCAGACATATGCCACATTCTCCAAAATCAGCATTATTGTAAATTAAGATAGTATTTTGGTCAACCATCTGCCTTATTTCCCAGTTGGTTCAGAACTTGGATAAGGAAGAGGGGTGCTATTCATTGGGCCCCTCTCAAGCTCCAGCTTTTTTGTGGAGGGCCAGAAACTTTCAGAAAGAAGGAATGGAATCTGTGGGTCAAAATAGCACATAGAGAGATGTAGATGAATTTGAGACACATGGCTTTGTTCCTTGAACTTCGGTATGTAATGCATGAATGGGATGTTTTGACTTTGCAGGTTGAGCTACTCCTATTGGACCATTAAGTTGAAGGTAACCTGAGTTTGCAATTGACTTTTTACTCTTGAGACCTGATAGACAGTTGAAGTTTAGTTGTGTGTCACTTGGAATTCTCACCTTGGCAGATCACTGCAGTTGGATGGTGATTCTGTTCACAGGAATGTAGCTGTCTTGATAGAGTAAGGGCTATGCATGTTAAGTCTAAAGCAGGTGACTTTAAGACCTTACCTGTTTTGGGCAAATCCAAGCACTTCAGTAGAGGCTCAGGCCCCAGGGACCAAGCCAGGTGTTGACAAGGAACGTGGCCTTTGCAAGAAATAGGGCTATAGCCTGACTTATAAAAATATGCAAGCCTTTTCTTAAGCTTTTCTGAAGACAATATAGCTAAGGCAAAGATCCATTATAGGGAAGAGCATTTTTCCATATACGAGCCTTTCAGACATTAATGAACAGAAAAATATATGCCATTTTCAAATGGGAAGGCCACCAAGTACTCTATGATCTATGAAGCATTAGTGAGAATCAAGATCAAACCTTTAACTCTAGACCTAGGAATCCCAAATTCCATTCTGCTTTTAGAGTCAAGGTCGGAATTATGACAAGACCAATCTCAGATTCATGTGCCTTCTCCACAGGTTCAGGAGTTGGGAAACACTCCAAATCAAAAGAAGCATGTAAGGAGAAAAAGGTATTCATTCCAGCAAACAACATCTGTGTTGAAGAAGGGAGAAGGCTACCTAACCAGCAGGTAAAACTGTTACTGTTTCATCTGGATCATTCTGAAGATGTAGGGAATGAGCATCAGGAAATCAATCAAGACACCTCCCACTTCTGCACAAGAGGTGTGGAAACAGAACAGCAGCAAGACTTTGGGAGCACTGTCCACTTGGCTCTGAATTTTGGAATTATTAAGAGCAGTTTGAACTCAGGAATCAGGAAACAGCCAACCCTAGCTGAAACACAGATGAGGGTGAGGGGAACCTTCCCTGGGAGGCAGGTTTCACAGGCCTCTCTTATGTCATAGAAACAGAAGACTAGGACTTAAGATGTTCACTAATGGGCTATACTGTGTTCCCCCAAAGTGTTTATACTGAAGTTCTAACCCCCAGTACCTCATAATGTGACCTTACCTGGAGATAGGGTCTTTACACAGATAATCAATTAAAATGAAGTCATTAGGAAGGGCCCTAAGACTGGCCTTATGAAAAGAAGAAATTTAGACAGAAAAATACATAAGCAGAGCATACCATGTGAACATGAAGATGACCATTTAGAAGCCGAGGAGAGAGGCCTGGAACAGATCCTTCCTTCATAGCCCTCAGGAGGAACCAACCCAGCCAACATTTTGATTTTGGACTTGTAGCCTCCAGAACTGTGAGGCAATAGATTTCTGTTAAGTACCCAGTTTATGGTACTTTGTTACAGCACCCCCGTCAAAATAATATGTCTTCACAAGGACGTATGGACATTAGGCCACTGGATCAAACCTTCACTCTACCTAGTCTTTGAGAGCTGAGAAATAAAAATTGAGACTTTTGATAAAGAAAAAAAAGAAATTCAAATTAAACCTTGTGAATGGTGCTTCTGCCATTGCAAATTTCTGAGCTTTGCAAGAAGGTAACATTTCTAATGTGCCCTGTCAGTACAGTTGTGTAATTTCCTGCTAAATAAGGTAAATGCAGAGTATCTAGGTTTACCTCCTGCTGAGAAAGTTCTCCCAATTCAGCTTAAGTTCACAGGTCATGGCGACTGGCTGGTCACTGGCTTAGGCTGATAAACATCGTGGAGAAGCTAAAAACTAAGTTTTTGTCCATTTACCCTCATTTTAGACTTCAATGATTATTAGTGTTATTACTTTTTACTCTACTTCCAAGGTGATTTAAGGTTTCCGTAGGAAATTACCAAGAGAAGAGGACTTATTTTGACATTTGAGGCATCTAATATTGCCATTTTAAAATTGGAATATACTTATTGCACGAGCTCTTTGACAATCTCAGAGAGGTTGACTTGCAGTCGCCCAGACATATTTTGGGATCAGAAATATAATAGGAGTGAAATTTTAGCCTTGGGTAACAAATGGCCATAGGATTTGATCTGCATAATACACTGTTCTGACCCATCCCCAGAGGATCTAGGAGAGTAAACAAAGGCAGGAATTAGTATTGGGAAGGGGACTGGTGGACCAGCTCACTTTTCAGACCACACAGCCCTAGGAGTCAGCCAGCGTTTCTAGATTATTCAGAAGGCAATATTTTAAAAAAATGGAACGAATTCCATTAGAAAAGACTGTCTTAACGAGACTCTATTACTGGGAGACAATTAGATTAGACATGCTTCTCTAACCCTCTCCAGAAAACAATGGCAACACTCTTCCCAGGAAGCCAAGTTGACTGTCACCCTCCTGCACGTGCAGCAGCTGTTTAAATTCACAGCCAGTTTTTAAAGAAGAGTTATAAGATACTCAGAATTGCCTGTGATCAATAAAGTGGGAGATGAGCCACATCACTGGAATTGCTGGGCCCAAATTGAAGCACACCTCGAGAACCATATGAAACACCATTTAATGCAAAGTCGTGTGCCCACTACTCACTGAACCCATTTTCTTCTGGTTATAAGGGTTCATCTCAAGGAGACATGCTGAGGTCAGCTGGAGTTCTGCCTGCCGAATACAAAAAGTTCTGTTTGCACTGGCCGACCAAGGGGAAGGTGACAATCTACCTGAAGTGAAAAAAGACACAGAACAGTCCCTGGATCCAAATTTGGCCAATACTGTTCAGCTGAGCTGCCAGGAACCCACACGACATGCTCATGAAAAGTAATCTGTCCCTGCACAGGCTCGCCCTCCATGGAAATGACCAAAGCTAAATAGAGGTGTATTTCCACCAGTATTACTCCCAACACAGATCAGAACAGAACTTGTGTCTCAGAAACACCCAAAGTGTGGATGTTTTGTATCTGAACAGTGGGTGGGTTTGAACATAGATATAAGGAAAGACGGAAGAATACAACGAGGCCATCAGCTTCCAGTGTAGCCAATTAAAACCTTTTCCTTAGCAGAGTAAAGCAAACATGTGGGAATAAAAATGGCAAAAAGTAATTGCATTTCAAAACTGAGGCAGCTAAAAGCTGTAAGTATGAGGAATTCAATTATAACAATGTAACAAAAAATAAATAGGGCAAGTAAACACATATTTGCCAGAAATTATGATGCTCACGCCAAGCTGATTCTGCAGTTGCAGTTCCAGTGCCGGTCTAATCACCCAAAAAGAAATAAAATAATGATTTCACTAACCCTGAATCCTTATCTGAATTTTCTTCCAATCACTTGGATCATCTCATAGAGAGAAATAATTAAAAAATAAAAGATCTAACAAATGGTCCTCTTCTAAGTTTAATGAGAAAGGTTATGAAGCATTCAATCTGAACATCTAATTTTAAAAGAGAAATGCCTGTTTTTTTTTCATTCAAGAAAGATAAATTTAGAAAATAGAAAAGTGAATAAAAGTAATGGGTAAATAAATAACTTATTTCAATATTCAACAAAAATTAACATTGGTATAAACTTCCATTTTTTCATATGCATAGAAAATCTAGTATATATAATGTTAGTCGTGTAACATACATTATCATTTGTGTGTTCGCCTTTTACTTAACATTATATCATTAGTGTTTTTAATGTTGTCTTCCTAGCCACAATTTTTAATAGCTGCACAGCATGCCTTTAATAGATGTGCTTAATTTCCCTCATATCATGTTGAATAGTTATTTTTTCTTTCCTTGTTGTTTTCCCATTAGTATTAGCACTACTGATATTTAATAATAGCAAACACATATACAGTTAACCCTTGAGCAACATGACTTAGAACTGCATGGGTCCACTTATACATAATTTTTTTTCACTAAATACGTACTATAGTACTATACAATCCACGGTTGGTTGAATCCACACAGGGCCAACTGTGAAGTTATGTGTGAATTTTCAACTGCATGGAGGGTCATCACTCCTCACTCCTAAGTTTTTTGTTCAGGGTCAACTGCATACTGATCAGTATGTGAGATGCACTTTATATATTAATTCAATCCAAGGGAGGGGACCTTGTGAAATGGGTGCTTTTATCCCCATTTTACAGATGAAGAAACTGAAGCACAGAGCATTCACCCAGATACTATAGCAGAACAAGGTTTCTAACCAAGGCAATCTGGCCCTGAGTCCATGCTTCTGATCATTACACTATGTGTAGACATAATTTTTTTCTCTTCTTACTTAGGATTGTTTTTCTTAACATAGATTTCCTGAGAAGTAGAATAAGTAGACAAGAATGGATGAACATTTCAAAGATTCTCAAAATATTATCACTGAATTGCTTCCCCAACTGTTATGAATATTGTACCATCATTTTCTCCTAAATCTACACATTCTGAAACCATGTATTCAGTTCTAAATATTCAAGACTATCCTTTCTTTATTGTGTTTTCCTTTGATCAATAGAAAATGACTCCCCAATTTTTCTATTAAATATTTTTCTACTAATTAACTATACTTGTCTAACTTTAATGCTATTAGGTTAAATTATTTTGTTTATTGGTTGTTATTTGTGTAGATTTTTTACATTCATCTAGTTTATACTTGTCCAGTCTTTTACTTTAACCTTCCAGTGTCTTTTTGTTTTTGATATACCTCTTTTTTTTTTTTTTTCTTTTTGCGGTATGTGGGCCTCTCACTGTTGTGGCCTCTCCCGTTGCGGAGCACAGGCTCCGGATGCGCAGGCCCAGCGGCCATGGCTCACGGGCCCAGCCGCTCCACGGCATATGGGATCCTCCCAGACCGGGGCACGAACCCGTATCCCCTGCATCGGCAGGCGGACTCTCAACCACTGTGCCACCAGGGAGGCCCGATATACCTCTTATAAGTAGTAAATTATTGAATTTATTTTAAAGGTCCAATGAATTTATATTGTTTTTCCACCACTTTTATACCACTATACCTCTGGTATCACTCAGGATATCATATGTGTGTTTATAATTAAAATTGATCTACAGATTGATTAACTTCCATCCAATCTTGTCATTTTGGATACCTGAATCTTATTTATTTCTTAGAATTAATTTGAAAATTTCTCAGATTTCCTATGTTGGAAAGTTTAAATGGCATGAGAATAATCAACTCACTGACTATCTGAAAGAACTCAAAGTAAAACTTTCTGGACCCAGAAAAATTGAAGGAAGGGAGAACACGGTGCTTTTTTATAATGAGTTTCAGTGTATTTCATAGTTATGTGTCAATTCAGATTTTAAAAATTCTTCTTGAAGCAATTTTACAAATTTGTATTTTCAGTAAATTGCCTATTTAACCAAAATTTAAACATATATTAACATAAATTTTAAACAATATTCTTTCATAATTAAAAAAAGAACCTTTACATTTCTGGTTATATCTCCTTTCAAATTTATAGTGCAGTGTGTCTATGGTTACTCATTTTACCTCTCAGTTATTATCCCACTTTATTGGATTTTTCAGACCACTGGGACTTAAAATAGTTCACATATTTCAATATTTCTTGTCTTTTGTTTATTTATATACTTCACTAATTTCTGCTTTGATCTACAGCAATGCTGTTTTTTTCTCCCTAAGAGTGTGTTACAGCTGTTTTCTTAGCCTCTTGAATTGAAAACATTCTTTCTTCCTTCATTCTTCTTCATTCTTTCTGATTAAATAACAAAACATCAGCTACATTCCACAAATATTGATGTTATGTGATTATAATCATTATATTTAAATCAGTTTAGTGTGGTGCTTTAAAATGTGTTCACTATGGAACACCCTCTTCAAAAAGTGGAGCCTCATTTGCCTCCTGTTAGGTGTGGGCTGTTCTCAGTGAGTCACTTAGAATGAATAGAATAAGGTGGAAAGGACAGGGGGTAACTTCTGAGATAGGTCATAAAAGCTTGCCTCTCTCTCTCAGTTCACTCCCGCTGAGCTGCCATGTTGCAAGCAGCCCTATGGAGAAGCCCATGCGGCAAGGAACTAAGGTCTCCTGCCAAAGCTATGTGAATGTGCCATCTTGAAAGTGGATCTTCCACGTCTAGTCAAGCCTCAGATGACAGCAACCTTGGTTCCCATCTTGACTGCTCATGAGACACCTTCAGTCAGAACCACCCAGGTAAGCTGCTTCTGAATTCTGACCCACAGAAACTGTGAAATAATAAATGTTTATTGTTTTAAGTCTCTAAGTTTGGGGGGTAATTTGTGATACAGTAGTAAGTAATACAACAAAAAATCAGTTTTTTATTTTTTCTTTGACTTTAGATTTGAGGTTTTTTGACCATACTTCATTGGATATACTTGTGTCATGGTTCTTGTAAACCTTTATCTAAGGCCTTTTTGATAAGAAAGTAAATTTTATACAATTTCAGCTATTTATAAGTTATTATATATAATAATGGTTTAATATATAATCAAATTTTTTGGTTTAATATATAATCAAATTTTGTGAATACTGTGTGGGTGCTGAAAAAAGTGATGTGTATCTATGTTTATGACACCAATCTGATAATTAATCTGATAAAGTATATTATTCAAACCCGATATAAACTCATTTATATTTTATTTACTTCAACAACTGAGAGTGCAATGATAAAATCTCTTGTAGGTATTGTATTTCAATCTATTTCATCTTGATTTTGAACAAATTTTTATCAGGTAATGTTTTTGTGAAAAAGTTTCTTAGTAGTTATATACTCATTTTAAAATGAATTGTTAAAATTATAAGAGAAACTTTTGAAAAATTAGTGTAATGAAAATTCCCCATTGATTTTTATTATATTTATTGCATTCCTAATATTAATACTGTAGTACTCTACTATTACATTTTCCTGATACAGCTTTCCTCATCTTTCACACCTAACTTTTTAGCCTTTTTTATAAAGTTGTCTCTTGTAAATAGCATTTAATTGCTATACTTTGATCTGAGAGCATTTGATTTTTAATTGGGGGATTTAATCAATTCACTTTTGTTTTTATAATCATTTAGTGCTAAGCTTTCCTCTTTTCCTTTAATTGTTCATGGATATATTTTTTTCTGTCTTTTAACATGAATTTTTTTTGTTTTTCTTGCTAGTCGTTTTGTTTAAATTAAACAATGTTTTTAAGGATCTCTATGCTAGTAATAATTTGAAGAGTTCCCTTTAAATTTTTCATAAGTGCTCCTTAACTTACATTTATCTAAATATCAAAGACCAAAATGAAATGTTCACTTTTGGTTCTCTTTATGTGAAATCAATAGTTTAGTACACTTTCACTTTCCTTCATCTATTAATATATTTGAAGTTTTAGATCAAGAATATTATATTTGTTCCATGACATGGAACCAGACTGCAACATAAGATGAAGTTTTCAAGAGTTTTTCTTCCTTATAATGAGTGTCACTTCTTTCTGTAGTCTAAGACTTTTAAAAGTTGCTCTTTTAATTTTCCCATCAGGGATATTCTAAGAGAAATTAGGAAAATCTGTATTAGAGAATGTAGTGAGAGCCCATTTCCCATTTTCCACTAGATATCTACTTAAGACCATTTTGAAACTCCTCTACTTTCCTCTATCACATCTCCATTCATTCTTAGCAGATTAATCCTTCTCTTATTTCACAAGTAGACGGGAAAATCATCAGACAGGAATGTTCGCTATTTCCTATGACCGTATTAATCTTTTTGATTTCATACAGTTCTTTTTTATTCTACCCTTGTAATAAAGTTGTTTTGTTTTCATTTATCTTCTGCAAAAAAAATTAGAAAGTGAATTCCTCTTGGTATACATATTATATGTATATATTACGTTTATATGTTTATATTATATGTATATATTACGTTTTCAACATCCAGTCTCAAATAAAATAACTTTAATGTGTTTGGTACTTCTGACTTGGGTTTATATAATCTCATTGTAAAATGAAAAATAAAAGATTCCTCTCAAATGTGAACATGGCTTGAATTTTAGATAAAGTTAAGGAATTACATTTTTGGTGGGATTATGCTATTGCATTTATGTTTGGCTTAGAAGTCCTTATCTTTTAGATATGCATATTGAAACACTTATTAATAAAAGTATATTGTCTTGGGTTTGTTTCTAAATCATCTGGTGTTGGGGAGAGTGGGTTGGAATACAGAAAAAAACATACTGGGCTTGGGTTGATAATTGTTGAAGCTGAGTGATGGGTGTATGGGAGTTCATTATGCTATTTTCTCTTTTTTTATATATACTTGAAATTTTCCATAATGATAAGTTAAAAATAATCACCTTAAAAACATCTTAAACTGTTATACCCCTACAAATATATAAACACATATGAAACTGATTTTAACAATCACTATCAGGTCCCTACTGCTACAACTTCTTTTCTAAGTTTCTAATCATTTGGTGAACAAGTTCACCTCTTTGGAAAATCTTCTTCAGGAATTACTACAGATAGTATGTTTTCAGACAGGCTGAATCTGAGTTATTTATGAAAGCTTAATATGAAAATGTGTCTGTTGTCTTCATCAATTGACTTGGATATTCTTGAACCCAAGAAAATTTTACACTGGCATCTGGTTTACTTGTATAAAGTACTTGTGACTTGATAAAAATATCCTCTGCTTTAGAAGTAACAGGGACCAGTGCTTGACAATTGCTTCGAACAATTTTCCCACTCAGAACTGCTAAGTCAAGTCTTGTGAATCACAAAAGCATATTCACTGTGACCTAGAAGAGTTAGTCAAGTTATAAAACTGCATTTATTCCTGTTCATAACCTCTGCTTGAAGAGTTAAAGCAAGTTGACGTTTTTTTCCTGTGATGCTACTAATATTTTCTTCTGTTGACCCACAGATCTCAACACTTTAGTTGACTAGACCAACACAAAAAGTGGAACAGTTTTGTGAGAAGCAGCATTACCAAACTACACTTCTTCATTATCTTATTTGATAAAATCCGAGAAATTGTAAGGTTTTTATTTTTCTCACTGTCCTATGTTAGTTTTGATTTTCTAAAGGAAAGTTACAGAAGTTACAGATGTGTGTGTGTGTGTGTGTGCGTGTGTGTGTGTATTGTTGGTGGTGGCATTATAAATTTAATAGGAAAACATGTATTGGGTCATACTGCATCCATACTTTCATTAATCCATTCCTTTAATCAAACAATTTTACTGAGTGTTTAGCTCACTAAGTGGTAGCCTCCATCCCTGCCTTCATAGAATTTTTATCATAGTGCAAGTGAATCCTTTGAGGGAGGATAAGAGGATAAATACCTAGACCGAGAGGTCAAAGAAATTAGGATCTATCCCTCATAGGTTCAGAGAGAGAAACCCAAGCTCTTCCCTCGACATGGTTCCCAGCTTAGTATGGTAAATGACTTAGACCAATCAGTTTTGATAAGGAATTCCTGGACCACTTATGGATCTTAGGAGGATCCATGTAACCAGTTAGTGCCTTGAGTATTCTTCTTGAGAGATGATCTATCTGGTTTAGTAAGACAAAGATTTATACTCAGTCCTTCCTTGACATGGCTCACTTTCTTTTGAGCTTTTCAGTTAATTATTAGAATTATTTATACTCATAGAATATGAGATTATGCTTATTTTAAAAAGCAAGAGAGTTTTTTTGTTTGAACTGTCAATAATCTTGAGTTTAGTGCAACAGTCCCAGATGATAACAGTTTAAGGATTTTTCTCTTTTTATGTTTAATGCAGAATGTTTATTTGATGTTCATTAAACTTAGTTTCTTAAGCTATTGTTTGGCATCATACAAAGCATTCTTAATGTCATAGTAGAGATATAAAAGATCTTTACAAATTGAAATGCGATGCCCTTGTCCCCAAATATTTTAATGTCCACAAATGTGCTTTTAAAGTAAACATTAAATTCATGTTTGACACTCTAAATTTTGTGTAATCTCAATACTACCAATAAGTAAACTATATTATACAGATGTGGAAAAATCTAGTTAGTATATAAACAATACTTTGCACCATTAACAACTTTATGATGTGAAATTCACATATTGACTTAGGAAACTCTTTTGAGCCCCCAAAGGACCTTTGAAATATCATTGTATTACTACAAATAAAAATCACACTATATAATTGAAAAAGTTTTTGAAAATACCAACTGCCTAGTATTGGGCTATAACCCAAAGCATAAAACAAAATTCCAGAAGACCATACAGATATAAATAAATGTTGCATAAATAAATAAATGAAGGCGAAGAGGTGAATCTCCCATACAGAAAAATTTCACATAATTTCTCTAGATATTATGCCATCATGGAGGCAAGCATAACTCCCCACCCTGGTGTGGGCTTTGCCTAGTGACTGGTGACTTCCTTCCAAAGAAGGCCGTATGGAAATAAGGAAAATAAAAGAGGGACTTTACAGTAAAGCAACCTGACCCTCCGCAAAGCCCCATAGCTTCAGGCTAATCATGAGAATGATGTCAGACAAATCCCAACTGAGTCAAAATACCTGACCAGGGCTTCCCTGGTGGCGCAGTGGTTGAGAGTCTGCCTGCCGGTGCAGGAGACGCGGGTTCATGCCCCGGTCTGGGAAGATCCCACATGCCGCAGAGTGGCTGGGCCCATGAGCCATGGCCGCTGAGCCTGCGTGTCCGGAGCCTGTGCTCCGCAACGGGAGAGACCACAACAGTGAGAGGCCTGCGTACCCCCCCCAAAAAAAAACCTGACCAGGACTCCTCAAAACTACAAAAGTCATCAAACTCAAGGAAAGTCTGAGTAACTCACAGCCAAGAGATGTCTAAGGAGACACAATGCCTAAATGTAATGTGGTCTCCTGAATGGGATCCCAGAACTGAAAAATGATGTTGCATCAAAACTAAGGAAATCTGAATAAAGTATAGATGAGTTAATAATAATGCATCAATTTTGGTTCATTCATTGTGAGAAATGTACCATACTAATTTAATACACTAATAGGGACAGTAGGTGCAGGGAATATGATACATCCTCATTTTTCTCTGTAAATTTAACACTGTTCTAAAAAAAGTTTATTTTTTAAAATGTTACCTGCTGAAAAAATTTTAATTTAAAAATGTAAAAAGAAAATTTGCCTTATATACAAAACAAAGACATCCTATTAGTCTCTGGAAGTACTTTCTGCAGAATCAACAAGGGCTTTTAATATGTCAGCAGTGTTACCTCCCCTCCAAATATCTTTCCAAATACCAAACCATTATTCACTGAATAACTTTAATTTCAATAAGATACAATGTTTTTAATGACTATATAAACACTTTATCTTCCATATACATAATTTTCTAAAATCTTTCAAAACAGAACCTATATAGTGATTTCATAACTGTGGTTACCAACCCCACGTTGGATTTCAGGCCCTGTAGCCAGTCCAGTTGGTAAGACCCCACCCTTCCACTTCACAACCCCAGCACTGTTTATGTTTATGTCAATAATTTGGCAGGTGTGTGCATCAAGTCATGAAACAGGGATGCTTCTTGAACAGCAACAAAAACCCTACAGTACAAATAATCATGGCATTGATTTTAATTGCAGCATTTCCAAATAGATTTTTCCAGAAAGAACAAAGCAGGTAGAGAATTCCAATTGTTAAAATAAAAAAAGAAAGCAGTCGGGATTTTCCTGGAGGTCCAGTGGTTAATACTTCACCTTCCACTGCAGGGAGTATGGGTCCAATCCCTGGTCCGGAAGTTAAGATCCCACATGCCTCACAGCCAAAAAACCAAAACATAAAACAGAAGCAATGTTGTAACAAATTCAATAAAGACTTTAAAAATGGTCCACATCAAAAAAATCTTTAAAAAGAAAAAAGCATTCAGAAACCCAAACTGAATACCATTATGAGACTCTCCAAGTGGGGCCTTCTCTATGCTCATTAAGAAGGCTTTGTTTTTTAAGAATGTCTTTTTTTTTTTTTTGCGGTACACGGGCCTCTCACTGTTGTGGCCTCTCCAGTTGTGGAGCACAGGCTCCGAACGCGCAGGCTCAGTGGCCATGGCTCACAGGCCCAGCCGCTCCGCGGCATGTGGGATCCTCCCGGACCGGGGCACGAACCCGTGTCCCCTGCGTCGGCAGGCAGACTCTCAACCACTGCGCCACCAGGGAAGCCCAAGAATGTCATTTTATGATTAGTTGAGCAATGGTAGAAAGGGAGGGCAATGCTATAGTTCCTGAAAGGCAAACTTACAGTGGAAAAATTCACTGCTATTTTAGGATGCTGACAGATTTATATGACCTAGTTTAAACCTAACTCTACTTCATAATTTCTAACCAAATCTCATGGAAAATAACACCTTTGTATACTCTTTCTGTTTGTTTGACTGGAGATAGCAAATTCTTTTTAATGAACCATATGGGTCATTCTCATAAGATTCTGTAGGACTAGCATCCACTACTGACTATTAATAATTTACTTCCTGTTACTTGCAAGCTTGGCTATAGGGTCTAGAGTTCTAATCTGAGTTTCTCTATTAGCAAATGTTTTGAAAGTTCTGCTCATAAATATGATCAAATTGGCCTTTGTCACTATATATTTTAAGTCACTCAAAAGATAGTCATCTCACCTGTTATTTATTTTACAAAACAACCTTAGATGTGCAATATTATTTCCTATTGAGAGAAAAATCGACTCTTCAACATATTGCTTCATTAAGATGAAATGAAATCTTGTTTTCACAGGGAATGTGAGTTACAGGAGTCTATCAGGACATGAACTGCTCTGTTCCTCAACTTATTTGACTGAGTTTTATTTCAAATTTCTTACCACTAACCATGGAGAAAAAAAGAGAGAGAGGGAGAGAGAGAGAGGTGGATAGGGGATCAGGAGGTAAAGAAAGAAGAAAAGGAAAGAGAGAGGGAAAATAAAAAGTAGGGGAGGAAAAGGGAGGTGATGTAGAGAGAGACAGGAAGGGAGCAGTGTAGAATATGGAAGGCTAGCTGAGAGGGAGCAGTCACTGTATAACCATGACAAAAAAAATTTCTTTGCAAAATATACAGATTGCCAACAAACACATGAAAGGATACTCAACATCACTAATCATTAGAGAATGCAAATCAAAACTACAATGAAGTATCACCTCACATTGGTCAGAATGGCCATCATCAAAAAATCTACAAACAATAAATGCTGGAGAGGGTGTGGAGAAAATGGAACCCTCTTGCACTATTGGTGGGAATGTAAATTGATACAGCCACTATGGAGAACAGTATGGAGGTTCCTTAAAAAACTAAAAACAGAACTACCATAGGACCCAGCAATCCCTCTACTGGACATATACTCTGAAAAAACCATAATTCAAAGAGTCATGTACCACAAAGTTCATTGCAGCACCATTTACAATAACCAGGACATGGAAGCAACTTAAGTGTCCATCAACAGATGAATGGATGAAGAAGATGTGACACATATATGCAATGGAATATTACTCAGTCATAAAAGGAAACGAACTTGAGTTATTTGTAGTGAGGTGGATGGGTCTAGAGTCTGTCATGCAGAGTGAAGTAAGTCAGAAAGAGAAAAACAAATAACGTATGCTAACACATATATATGGAATCTAAAAAAAAAAATGGTCCTGATGAACCTAGGGACAGGACAAGAATAAAGACTCAGATGTAGATAATGGACTTGAGGACACAGAGAGGGAAGGGTAAGCTGGGATGAAGTGAGAGAGTAGTACACTACAAAATGTAAAATAGCTAGTGGGAAGCAGCTGCATCACATGGGGAGATCAACTCCATGCTTTGTGACCACCTAGAGGGGTGGGATAGGGAGGGTGGGAGGGAGATGCAAGAGGAAGGGGATATGGAGATATATGTATACATATAGCTGATTCACTTTGTTATACAACAGAAACTAATACAACATTGTAAAGCGATTATACTCCAATAAAGATGTTTAAAAAAAAACTTCTTTGCAAAGTTATTCAAACCAAAAACTAATGTTCTTGCTCATAGAATTGATCTATTTCAGCTTCAGGAATCAACATGGTACTGTTTACTCCTATGGCATAAATTCATTAAAGAAGGAACTTGCAATATTCCAGACACAGACTTCAGATTCAAATACTTCAGATTTCAAGTACTCTAGCAGAGTCTGAAAGCTTATTTAGTTTCTATTTGCAAATATATGGCCACCATATATACAATCATTTTTACGGAGGCTGTGGGAGGAGAATCCTTGCCTTTAAAAATTAGTATTATAATTTAGAGAGTTGACTAGGTAATAGATAATAGAATATCCAATAAAAAAATCACCAGAGATCACATGAAATATTTTAACTCCCCTTTCTTGAGAATGTTCACTGATGAAATTGGTTATAAAACCTGTCCTTGAACAAATTTACAAATTCAATGAAGTTAAATGTTGAGAACATGTGAGAATCTTCAGATGACACGTTCTAGAAGTCTAAAATTCTAAGGTCTTCATATCACTCTACCCCTGTCTTTTAAATGAAAACACCAAATGAACTTTTCCTAAAAGGAACAATCTCTTGGCTATTCTTGAAAAAATGTTAAGGACTCAACTGAAAACTTTTAACAATGAACAATCTAGCTACTCTTGAATGGTGTTTTCACTTTATTAGTCATCCAAAGAAAGATAAATGTATTCATGCTTCTGTGCCCTTGTCTTTTTTGATAACCCAATTCCATGATATATCAGGCATACATTCTTCTTAAACCAGTTTTCTCAGCCACAAAATGACAATATCACAATAAGAAATTAAGAGAGCTTGCTCCAGTTAAAAAACTTCTTAGTAAGACTTTCCCTGTGGGCACATGTATGTTGTCTAAGCCCAAGCTGTATTCACCAAGAACATGCTGTTCCTTTCTTTCAAAACCCTTCCACTTGCAAGTGAAAGAAACACATTACAGAGTGGAGAGGAACAGAAGCTGAGGCTTCAAAACTCATAATTTCATATTAAAATGGGATCAGTAAAACACAAAGCTTGGTTCAGAGTTGCAATTGGGATGCCCCATCTGGCAAACTGTACTTTCCTATCAAAGGTGGAATAGGACCAGTAATGTAAAAATGACTTAAACATAACAAATTATCACTAGGATGAAAATATGGTCACTTTTCTCTTGTCCTTCTCATAATTTCTTAAATAATCTGATGATTTTGATATCCTTTCTATAGCCAACTAATGCATCAGAATAAATCCATGTGTGTACACACACAGACCCTCACCAACACCACACAAACAGGAAATTTCTAATTCTCCAGGCTCCTTGGAAGGTCTTCAGTGATTCTACTACAACAGTGAGTAAGCGAGGTGGTTTGACTGACAACAGACAGGTTAAATTTACAGGTGAGCATGTCAAATCAAAATGAAATGCTTTTCAAGTAAACATCATAGGTAAATGTTTAATTAGTACCTTTTAAATGTTTCATTGCTCTACTACACTTGTACTGTCCCAGGTTGCTCATTTTTAATAATCTGAGTAAATTTGTAAGGTGTCTGCAGTGATTGGTTGACTTTTTTATGACTTATCTAGTCCAGTACTATAGTTTCAGAAAACATACACACGTGTGCACACGTGCGTGCGTGCATGTACCCCCATTTGAGCACGTAAGCATCTCTCTTTGATTAGATGTTAGGGCGATTCCTGTGACTCTCTCTGCTCATTTGCAGTAGCTTTCTTTATTCTGATTAATGATTTCCCATCCCAACTCTGTTCCCCCTCTTTCATTAATTTTATCTCTTCTTTTTACTCTTCTTGCATTAGTAGTTTTTGCTTTAATTTTACTTGCATTTTTTAAATTTAAGCCACTTAAAATCCTTTTAGAAATAGGCATGATATGTGTATGTACCTGTGTGCCTGAGCAAACTGACACAAAGAGGGAAGAACAAAGAATACATCTTGTTTTATTTATTTTTTATTTTATCAATTTTTTATTGAAGTGTAGTTGATTTACCATGCTGTATTAGTTTCAGATATACAGCAAAGTGATTCAGTTATACATACATATATATCTATTTTTTTCAGATTCTTTTCCCTTATAGGTTATTACAAAATACTGAGTACAGTTCCCTGTGCTATACAAGAGGTCCTAGTTGATCATCTATTTTATATATTGTAGTGTGTATATGTTAATCCCAAATTCCTAATTTATCCCTACCCACCTCTCCCCTTTGGTAACAATAAATTTGTTTTCTATGTCTGTGGGTTTATTTCTGTTTTGCATGTAAGTTCATTTGTATCTTTTAAAAATTTCCACATATAAGCGATATCTTATGAATACATCTTTTTAAAATAACCCTCATGCAGGTGAGTCTGGTCTCTCCTTTCATAATTTATTCTAATATTTAGTAATCTTCTATGAGCTGGAAATTCTTTTTTACACAGTTGTATTGTGAAAAAAATAAATTTTTGTAATCAGAATCATCTTTTAAGTGTATTGGGGACAGACTCACCAGGGTTAAAGGAGGCTCTAGAGAACATTGATCACATCTCACTACAAAAACAGATTCCTAGTTTCAAATATTTACAGAGAGGGTTAACTTAAAGTTAACACAACTATAAGGTGATTGTACTATTTAGGGATTTTCCGTTGTAAACAACAGTTTTAAACAATAAAACTGTTTCCCAGCATTGTAACTATCCCCTAGGATGCATTTTTCCTTTCTCATTTTACCAATACAAGTGTTCCCTTTCCCAAATAGTATTAAGGCACAAAGAATCCCAGCTAAAGATTTTGTTTCCTACCCTCCCTTTTATCTAAGAGTGGTCATGTGACTAAATTTTCAAAGATCAAATGCAAGAAAAAATTATCTCTGTTACTTCTATATCCTTCCTTAAAAAAAAAATCACTTGCCCTCCACTACTGTCCTCCCCTTTCCACAGGGTGGAATGTGGATATGGTGCCGGTGATCCAGCTTCAAATACTAAGACTAGAACAACACTCTAGAGATGTGAACATCAAGACAGAATCTAATTCCCTGCAAGACGTTGGGGAGGTGAGTTGCCTGATAGTTCTGAGTTACATTCATCTCAACTCTTACATGACAGACAACATATTTGTGAGATTCTTCACTACAATAGCTTAGCTTGTATTATATACAATATTTTAATTTAATCAGACACTGGATTTATTGGAATTATATTAGGAAGTTCAGAAAATGAATAGAAATGTTCAAAACCAAGCTTGGAAAAAAGTCAGGGACCAAGAGATATAGGACATGTCCCAAATCTTACCACAGGCTGCTGACATTATTCCTCTCTTCTGAATGCTTGAGTCTGTGGCAGCCAACCACAAGTGCTCCCTGAATATCCTCAGCTTTTAAATCATTCTTCTATGATTCAAAGTTTAGATGCTGGGCAGACAAAAATGACAATGTCCACCACAGTCTACCTTTGCCCATGGGAGAGTCCTACAAATCCTTTTCCTAATTCTTACGCTTAAAAAAAAAAGTCTCGGGCCTCCCTGGTGGCGCAGTGGTTAAGAGTCCGCCTGCCGATGCAGGGGATACGGGTTCGTGCCCCGGTCTGGGAGGATCCCATATGCCGCGGAGCGGCTGGGCCCGTGAGCCATGGCCGCTGGGCCTGCGCATCCGGAGCCTGTGCTCCGCAACGGGAGAGGCCACAACAGTGAGAGGCCCGCATACAGCAAAAAGAAAAAAAAAAAAAGTCTCCCACTGAAATTTAGCTAATATTCATATAGCTGCAAACATACCTTCTTTCCAAGACGAAGATCATGCATCCTGCTCAAAATCCAGCATCCTTTTCCAATTCTGAGGTGAGACCCATTTCTCTTCTATGTATGAGGCAATTCTATGATGATATCATGCACTGTGAACAAAATAATAACATCATTCAAAAGCATATTTGGCATTAATAAGGGAGAAGGAGTCAAAATCAAAGGGACATTAGTTAAGTGTATTAATATATATTTGACACAACAAGGAAGGAAATATAAGTTGATGTTTTACTCCACATATCTGTAATTATCATAAGGCCACAGTTGGTTATAAAGCTTTCCATCCTCCAATACCCATTCCATATTCCCATTGACTCAAAACACATTTCTGGTGGTTATGATGTTTACCTGGGACAACACTGAATGATTTATATAACCGCAAGAAAAGGTAGTCATTCACACTCTTGTCTCTAGAAGCTGCTCTTTATCAGCACACACACACACACAAAAATCAATAGCTATATGCCAGGTCCCAAGTGCTCTACTGATTTGTTCTAATAAGAAGACCACATATGGAGCAACAGCTTTAATTGGTGTCATCCCCTGATTAAACTTACAATTACTAATGGGCTCTGCAAGACCAATCAATCTTCCCCACTGGTCAAGCTGGAAAGTTGAATGGACACATGGTTGCAATTACCACCCATGCAGTTTTCAAGTCTTGCATTATGGGGTTTCCCTCAACATCTTTCTCCCATTGAAAATGGGAGAAAGACGTTTTTCCTATTGAAAATGTTTACTTATTTTTTCTTCTTTTTTGACATTATTTTGAACTTACATAAAAGTTGCAAGAATAGCACAAAAATCCTCTGATGCTCTTCACTCAGAATCATTTTATCCTTTCTTCTCATTCCTTTCTCCATTATCTTCCTTTTTCTCTTTCTCATTGTTTTCTCTCTTTCATTCTTATTTTTTTCTTAACGATTTCAGAGCAAATTGCACACATGGTGCCCATTTACCCTTAACTACTATGGTGTATATTTTCTTAAAGCATAGAATTCTCTTAATTATCAAAATAAAGAAATCAAAATCAAGAAACTAATGTGGATGATATATTATCTAATTCCACAGCCAATTCTACAATAATGTCCTTCATAGTAAAAACAACAACAACACAGTAGAACAGATCAGTTATTTCATAGACTGTCCCTCAATTTGTGGTTGTTTGATTGTTCTTTATTTTTAAATTCAAATTATGCCTTATTGGCAGGAATGCAATAGAAATGAGACTGTCTTCTTAGTGCCTGATGTCAGGAAGAACATGCTGCTGATTAACCCAACTACTGGTAATGTTAATTTTGACCCTGTGGTCATAACGTATGATTTATCCTTGAGAATGTCCCATGTGTGCTTGGAAAGAATGTGTATTCTGCGGCTGTTGGATCAGTAAATGAGTGTGAGAATGCTCATTGTTGCTGAATATTTTTATATCTATTTGTATATTTAGCAATTAGAAAAATAACTTTAGGATGAGCTCAAAGGTGGACCTAATGTGAGACAGACTCGGGTCAAATTTTCATTGATCACTTGACCCTTCAAATTCCAATATGACTGAAGTTTATTTCTGGATCTCTCTGAAAGTGTGAAAAAGAACCCCAAACCTCTCAGTGCAATCTTGTTGAATGGCTTCAAATCCCTTTAAAGTAGACCAAGCAAAGATCCATATTACATGCATGTGATGCTATTGTGAGGTCTTTCCTTATGGATCTCTAAGTATTTGCTTTACTAGGGCTTTGGATATGGAAACTGACTCAAATCTAGGAATTTAATAAGGTGCTGTGACTTTCAAGGAGATCTAAATTTTTTTTATTTTTTTTTATCTTTTTAAATTTATTTTTAGCTGTGTTGGGTCTTCGTTGTTGCATGCCAGCTTTCTCTATTGGGGTGAGCACAGGTTACTCTCTTTGTTGCAGTGCACGGGCTTCTCATTGCATGGCTTCCCTTGCTGTGGAGCATGTGCTCTAGGCATGCGGGCTTAGTAGTTGTGGTGTACTGGGTTCAGTAGTTGTGGCTCATGGGCTCTAGAGTGCAGGCTCAGTAGTTGTAGCGCAAGAGCTTAGTTGCTCCGTGGCATGTGGGATCTTCCCGGACCAGGGCTCGAATCCATGTATCTTGCATTGGCAGATGGATTCTTAACCACTGCGCCACCAGGGAAGCCCCCAATTTATTTCTTCATATTTTGTTTAAGTTATACAAATCAAACAGTGCTTAGTGAGTTATCCTTAATTTCAGTCCCTGGCATTCCATGATCAGAACATCATAATCAAAGCTCACTTTCTGACAGTTAACTTTTCAGGACAGTTAGAATGTATGAGTGCTGATCAGAATGTATGAGTGCTTTTTCCATTGTGCTTCTAGTTGTCAGATGCTATGTATTTGTGTCTGAAAATCTACTTACTTTCATAGCATTGAAATATATAAAACAGATTATTTTAGCAGTCATAGAAAGTTTTTGAGTTTATGCCTTGAGACAAGAATATAATAATTTGAGTTTATGGTTCTTTTCAAAAGTATCCAGTGCTGTTAGTGTGAACACCCCACCCTGCATTCTTTGGATAATGCATGTCTTGATACTAATCTACAGCAGTTGTCACTTAGTGGCCTTCAATGGGTACTCAATTCCAGTTGAAAACAGGCAATGATTTAATAAATCATGTTATGATCATATATCATAGGCTGACAGATCCTTATCCTTTAATACTGGAAGACTCTAGATTTCCATTACTTTCAGCTCTATGAAAGCCAGATAATAATCTGAGATTTCCCTAAACTCTATAAAGAAACAAAATTCACTTCCTTAATTATCTCTGCACTATAAATCTTCGCTTATATATGTATATATATATATATATATATACTTTTTTTTCTTTGTTTCAAAAAATAGAAATAAGCACTAGTTTAAACAAAAGACTTTGGCTGAAAGAATACTGAAAAACCCATAGGTGGTCAATTGCTTTAATGTCCTCAATTCTTCTTTTTTGGAATGGGGAATTGTCATGCAAAATTATTATGGTTATAGCTTATAGATACATCATGGACTAATTAGAATAACTAGAGACCCAAGCTTGGGATAGAGACAAAAGCCTAAGGAAACTAGGAATGGCCAAGACTCCACCACAAAAATAGTCTATTTAGGATTCTACTGTAGGTGCCGTTATCACTGGAGACTGGCTACTGTCACACCATATTTCACATTCCCCAGGCACACATGGGAGTCCACTATACTGTCAATCATACCACAGCTCCAGAAAATAATCTCTAGTTACCTCTGTTCTCATTCACCACTCTTCCATATTCAAAACCCAATCTGGAGCATTTAATCAGCCAACCAAGGTCACATATCTCCATTCCAACACCAAGAAGTTGGGAGAAGGCATATCTGCCTCCCTGTGGCTTGTACCAATCTTGTGATTCCTGCCAAATATAAAATGTATTTAAATTCTGGGTAGCCAAAAAAAGACAGATGTCCGTTACATGGCTTTTTTTTTTTTTTTTTTTTTTTTTTTGCCTAAAGGGGGATTGAAATGCAATGGAACCCACAAGCCTATTTTCAAGACAGACCATGTCTAAATACAACAGCAACAATAACAGCTAAGATATACTAGGCAGGTACCAAACACTGTGCTAAAAGCATGATCCACACTTTTGTTATGGATAATATACCTCGTCTATATATAGAAAATGAGGTTTAAAAAGTTTAAGTAACTTGTTCTAATTCACACAGCTCATAAATATGGTAAAGCCAAGAGGTAAACTAGGCTGGTAAGATTACAGAACCCTGACTCTTAAACACTGAGGTGCACTATTTCTCAAGTATTAAAGAATTATTTCCAGGAACTAATGAGCTCTCCATTTTTTTAAGGCTAAGAGAACTGGTGACTCCATAAACATCATCAACATCCTTCCCTAGGTCTTAATTCCACAGCTTGTTATTAGTTTTTAATTGTATCCATGTTATATTTTAAGCCAAGTTTCTTTTTCTTCCACTTGTAGAGGAAATGGGAAGTAACTGGTCTTTCCCAAATATCTGAAATCCTATTATTTAAGCTTTCTATCTTCTTCTCTTATCCAGATTCTTACAACTTATCTCTGTCTTTAAATGGAGTGTGCTATTTTTTTCTTTAATTTACTTACTTTAATTAATTTTGAGGGGTTAAGTGTACAAAGTTTTTCTAGAGAAATAACTTTCCATTTTCCCTAAGCCCTGACTACCCATGGAAGTTTATTGAGGTTGGTACTCTGTGTGTGTGTGTTTGTGTCTGTGGCATGCCCTATTGTTACTGTTGCTTTTATTTTCAATAGAATTTCTGAGAGGCCTGACCATTAGTTAAAATGTTTTTTTCTGATGATACGTTGACAAACTACAAAAAAAGTTGCCATGATGGAGAAGAAGATGAAGAAAACAGCCAAGTGGACCAGATTCTCGTGGTTGAAATGCTTGTTTGGTCATTAACTAATTGTGTGTCATTGGCAATGCAAACAAATTATCTGATCATTTATTCCATTGTTTGCATAACAGGATAAAAAAGAAATAATGCCACATACAGAACAGGGCCTAATGCAAGTGGGTACTCAGTGATAGCAACTATCATCAGTATTGTTATTGTTTCAATATTATTGTTTTTTTCATTGTAATGGTGGTGAAAATAGCTATGGGTCTTTCAGACATATAGTCATTGGAGTCCACTTCTTAGAATTTCATTCCTGGAAAACTAGCAGTAATAATATTAATAATAAAAGATAATAATCACTTTTTTCAAGAAATTAAAACTCTACTGAAGAATGCAGTAATATTTATTCCTGAATTTTTAAACTCATTGTTTTATGATATCATCCTCAGGTACTTTAAGAATTAGAAAGATATTAGTGTGAGCATTATATAACTTATCCATGCTGTTGTCCTTGTGTTACCACCAAATAACTAAGCTGGTTATAACCACTAGTGACCTAACTGGGATCTAGTGAAAGCCAGGTCCAGGATTAAAACATTTCTCATCATACTCTCTCTACTTGCCTCACCTTGCTGGTATTTCCTGCTGTTAAATCAGGAGCCCTATTTTGAAGAATTCCTTGTAATTTAACCACTAAAATAGGGCCCAGAAGAGGCAGAAATGAGTTCACAACACTTTGGCTAGAACATTTGAGGGGAAATCAGTGAGGAAACACCAACATGTGTTGGTCAGAACCATTTTCACATTTATTATTTTCATTTTATTCAGCACCTGAAGCACAAAAAATATAGTAGTTTGGGAACTTGAAGCCAATGTGTTTCCAACAACTCTATAAATTATCTTTCTGACAACCCATCATATTAGATAATGGAATTACTGAGTAAATAAGGGACCAGATGACTCAAAGTGTTTTACAGTTGGGGACATCATGTCATATCATGGCAGTACAGAAAGTCAACTTTGTAAAAGTTTGGGATTTCTCCTCCTTAAGATATTACATTACACTTCAACTGCCAAGTCGCAAAGAAACAGGGAATTAGTGATGTCAGTTCAAAGAACTAGGGAGTGATTTTCCTTTGAATTTCATGATCTTCTCATCAGCTGCATAAGCAAGAAGTGAGATAATTTGTATTCATGGAGACAGAATTCCATGTCATAGGCAAGGAGAAAAATTACCATGGCCTGGTTACACTAATAAAGGTTACTAGCTACCTTCAGCCCTTTCAGAAGTAAGTAGGATATAGATCTTTAATACTTTAAGAAGAAAAGTGTTTTAGATACCATAGCTATGAAATAAATCAGTAGTAATACTAAAGACTTTGGGTGGGGTTGGGAGGGGGACAAAAATATAATTTTATTATTGAATCAGAAATAAGCTAATTAGCTGAAGAACTTCAAAAAGGGTCTTGAGGGTTCATGCTTAGGATTAAAAATAGCCAAAGAGAGAGAATTAAAAATAAAAGTTTTTTTTCCTGGATAATACTTTCACTTTGACTAATGTTACTGTATATCTTCTACTTTTATTTTTTATATAAAGTGATATACAGTAGAAAAGATGCTCTCAGATCCCATTTGTTTGTCTCCTTCTGCAATATAAGTAACAGAGCCGAATTTGTGCAGCAAACAAAATAAAGTTCTTTTCCTCCAACACACATTCCATCAGGCATCTGGAAAACATTTGAGGTCACACTTCATGATCCTCAGATGAAAGAATTGATATGAATGAGAAAAGATTGTGTTCCTCCAAGGAATGAAAAGATTTGAAAAGGAGTTTTTATCTTCTTTCTTAGATGTATTTTCCAGTCCTTATTGAAGGCCAGCAAAACAGGCTCAAGACTCAACAGCAGAGCCCGCACGTAAATGAGCTGGGCTTGTGCTTCTGCAATCAATCAAATAATCACACTTTACCAGATAGTTCAAAAGACCGTTATCAATGCTCACCTTACTCACAAAGTTTTACAGTTCTTCTGTACAGCCTTGCCAGGAGGCAATTTTGGTACTTCTGTCACCACCTGGAATTATAGGCCCAGCTATCAATGACCTAACAGCCCATTCATTCTACTATGATGAGATATATCAGTCAAGTTTTCCACTGCACATGGAGTGAGAGGAGACTGCAGTGGGACTGTCCAAGCCAGCCCATCATGGGACTATTTCTTGAACACTCACTAATAGAAGGTTCTCAACTTTCGGTGCACAATGAATACAATTACGTTAATTTGGATGGCAAAAATTGTCTCTATTTTTTTTGTTAACTTCTATTGAAAATTTAGCAATTCCTTCCATTTTATTTTTTTTATTTGCAACCTTAAAATATTGCTCTAGAAATTTCAGAAAATGAAGTGTTATCTTCTACCTCATTTTATTTTCATTCTCTTTTATGTTCTCTCTTCTTCTCTCTTCATTTTTTAATCATATAATTTCAGCCAAACTGAGGGAACCCAGCCAGTTATGAATTCAGTTCTTTTCGGCACTCTCAAAGACAACTGAAATTCCAAAGCTTCAGAGTCATGTTTGCTTTTTAAAAACTTTCAGTGTAAAGGCTCTTGTTGCTCAATTCAGATAAGGACATTATACTGTGGAATGGTCTTTGACTAAACTCTATCCAAATATTGATCAACACATGATTATAAATAGGATTACTGGAATGCATTGTAGATAATTGCATCACCAATGTGATAACGTGGTTGAACTGTTTGGTAGAAAAAGACTATTGAGCATGGAATTACTATAGCTGCTGGTTACAATGTACAAGAATCTGCAGAGAAAATTGTGATTATGCATTGTGAAGGGACATGTTTTAAAGCCACTGCACAACATGTACTAGTGTGCTAAAAATCATTCTGAGAAGAGGTATTCTCCAGGCTCCCCAAAAGAATCCATGGAACAAAAATGATTAAGAATTCCTGCTCTGAATCACAGATAGTGGTTTGTCTTGAGCTTTTCTTTGGTGAGATGATGGAAGGGCTGGTGAAGCCAAGGACATACCTGGAGCAGGGCTATCATTATGGACATGTGATCAGTGCAGTCACACAGGAGCATGGGCTCATGCTCTACAATCACCATCTGGAAATTGGGAAGTTTGGTTTTGCAAATGAAGTTCACTCGGAAGATGAAGCATGCACCAAGGACTTGGAGTCTTGGCTCATGCTGAGTCCATGCTATACCCTATCTTTGCCTTCCTGACTCCCTGAGACAGGTTCTTGTCCATCCAGTCCCCCAACCTTGTCCTGCTTTTTGAACAAGAGGTACCACATTTTATTTATTTTTTACATTAAAATTTATTTATTTTTATTGATGTATAGTTGATTTACAATGTTGTGTTAATTATGCTGTACAGCAAACTGATTCAGTTATACATATGTATACATTCATTTTTTATATTCTTTTTCACTACAGTTTATCATAGGATATTGAATATAGTTCTCTGTGCTGTACAGCAGGACCTTGTTGTTTATCCATTCTATATACAAAAGCTGGCATCTGCTAATCCCAACATCCCAGTCCATCTCTCCCCCAAACCCCTCCCCCTTGGTAGCCACCAGTCTGTTCTCTATGTCTGTGATTCTGCTTCTGTTTCATAGATAGGTTCATTTGTGTCATATTATAGATTCCACATATAAGTGATATCATATGGTATTTGTCTTTCTATTTCTGACCTACTTCACTTAGTCTGATAGTGTCTAGTTGCATCCATGTTGCTGCAAATGGTATTATTTCATACTTTTTTAATGGCTGAGTAGTATTCCATTGTGTATATGTAAGAGGAACCACATTTTAAATAAATGTTTCATTGTAGAACAGTTTTTATTTACAGAAAATTTGTAAAGATGGTACAGAGAGATCCCATATATTCACTATTGAGTTAATTAGTAGTGGAGTTGGGATTTGAACCCAAGTATATTATGTCCCAATACTCACAGTCATATAAATTGATAGAACCATCACTTTCTTCCTGGCCAAGGGCATTGGGAGGGTATGTTGTAGACCATCTAGTTATCATTAAGGTTCCTGTAACTCAGCTTCCTCCTCCACCTAAATCACCTAACACCACTCTCTCTTCTTCCATTCCTGCCTTTGTAAGTTTTGCTTTGTGTTGTTTTCCATAGTTACCTTAATAGCAGCACAGGATTTCAATATATGCAGTAGCCAGGTCCCTAAAAACATGATTAGCAGAGCTTAGATCTAAAGGTGAGTGTTGAATTCTCTAATCCCACTCTTTTGGAAATTCAGAAATCTCCAGTATCCCTCAGAGAAGGAATATGGTAAGTCACTTTAAAACAGGGACAGAGACTGTTCTAGTTCTGGGTGAAAAACTTATAGAGAAATGATCCAGCAGATTCCTGCTAACATCTAACTCTTCCAATCAAACTGCCTTTCTCTGGCAGGAAATTCTCCTTTTACAGCTCTCCTAAGTGTTGAAATAATCATTTGTTTTATTACCTATTGCAACAGTGTTGGCCATCAGTCTCATATTTGTGACTAGTTGACATCTGTTCCAATTAAAAAATTAAATCCATACTCATGATAGTCTATAACTTCTCTTGAGCTCCCACCAATGATCAGCAGTAAGAAACATGAACAAGACTGTCCACAGAAGCCTACCAGCCCTGCCTGGCCTGTCCCCCTCAAGCCTGCAGCACACCCCCTCCCACCATGTGTCACTGCCACAGGAGGAGAACAGTAATTAAACAATATGATTAAAGCTCAGTTTGGCACTCATTCTGCATCCAGGTTAGAAGAATAGACATTAATCATGTTCTAGCTCTAGATTTGTTGGAGAAGAGGTAAAAAGCAACCCTAAGTGTAGCAGCGGAAAGTGTTCTGCTAGGTTAACCATCCATTTTTCACCTGTTACTATGGTTGGATAAGGCTGACCTCTCTCACAGTTAGAAAAATAGCCAAAAGAGCTCAAGATGTGAATTTGAGCATTTCTTCTTGCGGGTTTGCTTTGAAGTCTTTCTGGCATTTCATTATCCCCCAGGGCTCTGAAATATCTTGTGTTTCTTGAAGCTGCACTGAATCTGGAACCCATTACATATTCTTCTTCTTTTGGTTTGGTGGAAAATCATTTAATAACAGGTAGGATTCAAAATTAAAACCATGTTCACTAAGTCTGAAACACCAGAGAAAAGCAAAGGTATATAATCGAGGGAAGCTATTTTGATTAAATACCTTTCTCAAAATCATCCAATTTTTCTTTTCCCTTTTAAATGTTTCCAAATTACTTCTTTTCCATCCTTTATACATATCTTGCTGGGAGAGACATGGCTGAGGTCAAACAAATGATGTGATTTCTGGGAAAGAAAAGGAGACATACAACAGGGAACCTACACTTGGCAACCTTGGAATGAGAATCAGAAGTCCCCAAAACTGAGTTCTTCAGGAGAAGATGTTTGCTTTGGTGTGCTGTTTCCACAGGATACATGTGGTTAGACCTTGCAGCTGAAAGCACCTTAGATCCTATATTATCCTTAGTTCAGTTAGAGAATAGTATAAAGCCACAAATATCATTTAATAATAAGGGAAAATCTTTATATTACTCTTCCCCTATGGTTTCTGTCTTTTCAGAAGTTCAAACACATATTCAGAACATAAAAATAATCTACTCCATGAGTTGTGTTAACCTAGAGTTTGCTGATATTAAAACAGATGCCTAGTTTTATGTGTGGAGTAAAGATTTGTTTGTTTGTTTCCAATTTTCTTCTTGAAAATGTCCCAAAAGCAGCAAGAAAAATGAGAGAAAGAGTGTTAAGATGAAATTCAAAATCCATCATTGATGAAACTAGATAAAATTGGTAATTCTGAAACACATTATAAGAAGTGCTGCCAGATTCAGTGAAGATCAAAGAGAAGTAAAAAGTGTGACTGGGTGAGTATCCTCGTGGCATGAAGTTTTGAGAAGCATGAAAGTAGATATGAATGAAGAATCACCTGGTAAATCAAATAACCCCAAAGCCATTAGCAAAGGTGGCAGGTGAAAGAAAAGAGACAGGCCTTCTCTGGTGAGGAGCCCTGCATCAGCTAATCTCAGTGAGCTGGGAAGGAGCAAAGGCCACATTAACTCACAAATATAACCTTGAATTACGAGGAAAATTCCCACTAGCTTATGACATGGCCTTTGCTACTTTATTAATTAAATTTCATAAAATAACTGTTTAAGAATAATTATGTCAATCAAGTCTGGGTAATGATGATTATTTATATTATGAATCTCACAGTAATACATATAGCTCATACTATGTATGAGGCAATATCCTAGGCATGTTACCTATATTTAATCCTCACAACAACCCTACAAGTTAGGTATTCCTATTATCCCCATTTGAGAGATGAGGAAACTGAAGCACAGAGAGGCTAAATAACAGTGGATTTGAGTAAGTTTCCCAGGGTCAAATAACTAGAAAGGAGTAGTCAGCGTGTGGACCCAGACAATCTAGCCCTAGAGTCCATACTCTTAACTACACAAGCACATCTCCAGTGTTCTGGTCTCAGTATCCCATCACACTTTAAGAGTTACTAAGGATGTCAGAGAGCTTTTATCTTTGTAATTCATTTAAAATTAACAATAATAAGCCCATTACATTTTAACATGAGTTTTAATGCAATATAACTATAGTTTGCAAACCGAAAAAAGAAAAAATGTGTGAGAAGAGGGCATTGTTTTACATTTTTAAAAATCTTTTTTTTTTAATTGGAGTATAATTGTTTTACAATGTTGTGTTAGTTTCTGTTGTACAATGATGTGAATCTTTTAATGTCTGGCTTAATAGAAAAAAAGCTGGATTCTAATATCTGCTTCCACATTTAATCTGGTGAGATATGTTGTTTTGGCTGGCATATATGAAGAAAATCTGGCTTTACACAATATGTACTTAGAAAAGGAGCAGTATTTTAACATAAGCTTTTTCAAGTAATTGTGGATATTCTTCTTTAATACAAAAAAATACTTGAAAAGTTGTAGTTTCTTCAAAGGTAGTTTCAGGGTGGAATATGAAACCACAATGAACTTTTCTTACAATCCATTGGTCTAATTTGCTCTTTGAATGACTCTTTTACCCATGCATGATTTTGTAACATGATGCACTGGTCATTTGGATCATTGAGTAATACAGATCTTTTAATTGTTGACTCATTTTATTGTGCAATATTAAGAAATCATACTGTCAAAATCACTATTAAACTCATCAGAAATGTTGTTAAGTGTTGGGAAGTTGTCAAGCTCAGAATGGCACAACAAAGTTTTTCCAAACTTCCAATTTTTGCTTGAAAGTCTGAATTTTTTATTGGCTACAAATATTATCACTTATCTTCTTTCATGCAACAGTCTCACTTGATTTATTTTTGAGAAAATATCTGCTAAATGCTCAAATCTGAATAATCTTAGATTTTCTCTCAGTTATTCTTTCATGTAAAGATGGTATTCCATGAACTAATAAGAATCTGATGTATAAAAAATAAATAAAATAAAATTTAAAAATTAAAAGAAAAAAAGAATCTGCCTGCCATTGCAGGGGATATGGGGGAAAAAAAAGATAGTATTCCATGAACAAGGAGCTTATTTTCTTTGAGTCAAACATCACATTTTCAAACTCAGCAGAAGTGCTCTATGTGTAATTCTCGTTTCATTGTGCAAAATATTTTAAAGACATGTACTTAAAAGATAAGATTAAATAGAATTAACAATTATTTCTGCTTCATTAAAAATATTCTTACAGAAAACTAAAACTAGGAATTTTTTTAAAACCATGGACTTATCAATGTGAAAACTACAGTGACAACCAGTACATATTGATGTTGCTGCCTTAATTCCTGCTAAGGACCAACAGTTTCAGCCACCAATGTTTTTGCACCATTGGTATAAATGTCAAAATAATGAAAAGGCAAATAAAGTTTTAGCAGTGTTATCAAAATAGTTTTGACCTTGCAGAACCCCCGAAAATGTTTTCAGGGACCAACGAGTCTGCAAACCACACCTTGAGAAACACTGAGACACATTATACTCCTTATAAAGTTTAAAATGAACAGGTACAGTGTATATATAAAGATATTACAAAAGAAAAGAAAACCTGTTATGAACTAAATGTTTGTGTCCCTTCGAATTTATATGCTGAAGCCCACTTCCCCAGTGTGATGATATTTAAAGAGGGCTCCTTTGGGAGATAATTAGGTTGAGATGAGATCATGAGGGTGGAGCCTTCATGATGGGATCAGAGCCCTTATAAGAAGAGACAACAGAGAGCCACAACTCTCTCTTTGCCATGTGAGGATACAGTGAGAAGGTGGCTGTCTGCAAGGCATGAAGAGAGCTCTCACCAGAACCTGACCATGTCATCACACTGATCTCAGGATTCCAGCCTCCAGAACTGTGAGAAAATATTTTTCTTTTGTTTAAGACACCCAGTCTATGGTATTTTGTTATGGCAGCTTAAGCTGACTAATACAAAAAAGAATAGAAAAAAAAGCAGATGAATCTAGACCCACCAGAATTATGCTGCTAAGCAGTAGATTAATACTATAACTAAATGTATTGTCATGAACTTAAAACAGGGAAAAACTTAAGCTATTGCCTCTATAAAACAAGAGCTCAAATCTGAGATAAAAGGGTTTAGGGAAAATATAGGAATACCAAAAAAAAAATAAAAGATGAAATAAAACTGAAGAAAAGGAAGCAAAAGAAGAACAAAACTAATCCTAAGTCCGTTCTAGAACAACATAAAGGGAAATACAGTAAAACATGGGGAACACAGAACTGAGAAAAGATAATCAAACAAAATTAACATGGAGACAAAGTTTAAAAAGTTTGATTCCCTCAAAGAAGAAAACCAATGTGGTGAAAGAAAAAAAAATGTTTAAAGATATATTTAAAGAAAAATTTCCCAAAATAAAAGAAAATATATCTCCACAGATTGAAGGCATACACTAAATCCCAGTAAACACTGGAATAGAAAGTCAACATTACATTTAAGAGTACTGAGGACAAGTTATCTATCTTTGCAATAGAGAAGCTTTAGAAAGCCAAGAAAAAAACATCCAATCACCATTAAAGAAAAAATCTGGTTGTCCACACATCATCTTCTCATTCCACATCAGGTGTACAAGAGAATCAGTGCAAGAGGGTATTTGAGTACTCTCTACAAAGTCCTCAAGGAAAGAAAGCATTAAACACAAATTTTATACCAAGACCCACTGCCATCCAAGGGTAAAAGTAACAAAAATTCTGGACATGTTAGGACTCAGGAATAAAGTTCTCATTAACTTTTCTCAAAGAAATTTCTTGATTAAAAATATCCTTGGGTAAATAATATATTTGAAGGGAAAAATAATAGGAAAATGATTCAAGTTGAGCTTTAAATATGCTGAATTACAGGACTTTGTCAAAGACAAATTATGGGTGTAGAACAATCTGCACATAATAAACCTCAGCAATACAGAATTAAAATGATTAGATAGAAGCCAAGAGAGGAACTTGGAGAGAAGGTGAGATGGAGATTTTACAAATATGCTGCTTTCCAATTAATTTATAGTTTGTGCTTAAAAAAGAGTATTTAAAAACCAATAAGTCAAGTAATAGAGACAAAAGTGTTATGTTTAAAAATATAAAGGTAAAAACTGAGGAAAATAATATATTCAATTAAAATTAGATAATTTTGAAGGAGGGGAGGGAAAGGAGGAAGAACCAAATATTGACAAATTTCATTATCATTCAAATTAAGGAATAAAAAATTATGTGTAACAAAATAGATGATTAAGTGTGTTAGATAATGTTATATTAAAGAGAGCAACCAATAGAATGGAAAATAAAAACCTATCACAAAAAGTTACAAAAATAAAGAATCAAACTGATATACCATATATCTGATAGCATTTCAAATCAGTAGGAAGGAACTGGATTTAGACTTGTAGGTCAACTAGTAGCCATATAGGAAAAAATTAAAATGAATCCTTACCTCATATCTTACAAAGAAATGAAATCTAATACCAAAAAAATTTACGTATAAAAAATAATAGTGCAAAAAACAGCTTGAGAAACTTTTTTCTTATTATTTTGGCTCAGGATGACCCTGCAGGGAAAATGCCAGGTGAATTAATACATTGACATCACCCTCTTCCAACCTCCAATCTCTGGCCAGTGTTCCCGATTAGCTAAAACCAGATGCTGCCAGAGGGCAAGTGAGCAGATGGATGCAATCCTTCAATACAGAGGATGTTGGAGAGTGGATAGGAGAGGAAATGGTCTTGGACAAAGGCACCAAGAATACATAATCAGGAAAGGATACTCTCTTCAACAGATGGTTTTGGTTAAACTCTATATCCCATGCAAAAGAATGAAATTAAACACTTACCTTACACCATACACAAAAATCAATTTGAAATAGATTAAAGACTTTACATGTAAGACCCGAAACTGTAAAACTCCTAGAAGAAAACATAGGGAAAAAGCTTCATGACTTCAATTTTGGCAATGATGTCATGAATATGAAACTTAAAGCACAGGCGACAAAAACAAAAATAAACCAGTAGGACTACATCAAACTAAAAAGCTTGTCTGCAGCAAAGGAAATAATCAACAAAGTGAAAAGGCAACCTACAGACTGGAAGAAAATATTTGCAAACCATATAACTGAAAAGGACTTAATCTGCAAAATATATAAGAAAATCCTGCAACTCGGTGGAGATACTTAAAAATCATTTTTCCAAATCTTGTATCAGATGGATGGATGGAGGTTTCAAGGTGATTCTGTTTTTCTTTTTTTCTCATGATTCTTTTCTTCGTTTTCCATCTTTTTCTTCCCCTTCTTCTCCTCCTTGTTCTCCTTCTCCTTCTTCTTCTTCTTCACATTCACCACTAGGGCACCTAGAGCTAAGTATTAAGCCCACATTTAGTCAAGTGTTCAAAAGATGTTTGGCATTAAACTTATTCATCAATTTTCATTTTCCCTTTTGTTTGGTTTTGTTTGGTTTTGTTTTGTTTTTTTGCGGTACGTGGGCCTCTCACTGTTGTGGCCTCTCCCGTTGTGGAGCACAGGCTCCGGACGCGCAGGCCCAGCAGCCATGGCTCACGGGCCCAGCTGCTCCTCATCATGTGGGATCTTCCCGGACCGGGGCATGAACCCATGTCCCCTGCATCGGCAGGCGGACTCTCAACCACTGTGCCACCAGGGAAGCCCTTCCCTTTTTTATTCATATATATTTGTATGTGGTATAGTGTGTACCTCTGTAAGATACTTGAAAACATTTTGGGAAAGGAGTGGTATATAAACAAATAAATATGAAAAGTGATATCTATTTTGTACATTTGTCTCTAAAACAAGTCAGCATGAACTCTGGAGCCAGACTGCCTGGGTTCGAATCTTAGCCCTGCCACTTAGGATCTGTGAGACCTTTGTTATGACATGTAAGTTTTCTGGGTGTCAGTTTCCTCTTTTGTAGAATGGGAGTAAATAAATGTTAGTGTTTCCCATAAGGTCACAGTGGTGATTAAATTAGTTGCTATGTGTTACACAGAACTGTGTCTAGCACTTACAATATGTATAATAACTAATACAATACTACTTATGGTTAATGTCAAACTTCCATATTATACTCTGTAGTACAGGGCTTGGGTTTAGAAATGATGTCCAAGGAATCACAGTTTGGGAAGAGCAGAGGGTTGGTGTAGAATAAGAAATGATCTGCAGTTCAAAGCTACTTTAGACATTAACTAGCATGGCTCATTATTTTAATTGTGGGAAACCAAAGCCTGAGATCCCAAAAGGTTACTTGCTTGCCTAGGCCACCCTCTTTTCTTCTAGGTGGCAGGGCAAGCCGCCCATATGAGTGAGTGGCCCCAGGCATATAAGCAGCAGACTTGCTATCATAAGAAGCAGGACTCTAGCCTGATGGAAAGAATGCTGGATTCCAGCCCTGACCCCATCACTGCCCCAGGGATTGTGGGCAAGTCACTGGACTTCTCTAGATCCCCATCTAAGAAAAAAGCAGTAAACTGTCTTCAAGACCTTTCATTATTCTCACAACTTGTAATTCCAGTCATTACTCTTCGCTTTGGGCACATGCCTATGACTAAACTGGAAATATTTGCAATTTGGTAGAAACAGAGCTTCAACCAGGCTTTGACCCTCTTCTGTACTCTTTCCCAATCTTTCCCGTGAAGAAATCTCTTTGAAGTTACTTTGACTCTGTTGAGTAAGGAATCAGTCGTTCTGATCCCCAGACTTTGATCCCCACACAGCCCAGATAGTTTAAACAGATGAAATCTTTGTCCCACAGTCACTGAATGCATACTTGAATGCAGAGAGCAAAGCGTGCTGCCCCACCAGCCAATCCTCAGCTGCTTAGTGAAAGTCGTGGTGAACCTCAGCAAGGTGGTCCAAGTCCACAGTCATCATACTCTAAGACCAAGTCATTAATTCATTCAGAAAGTATTTATGGGTCCCATCTAAGAGGCAAGCATTGCAGTAGGCACTTAAGGAATTTACAGTTCTTAGGGGAATAGACAGCCATTATTTGTAGAGTCATGCCAATGAAAGGACAATTACAACCATGATAAGTGCTAGGAAGAAAATACACATGGTGCTATGCAAGTAGAGTACAGTGTGGGACCTCTGACTCCTTCAAAGGCTAAAGAAGTATTCTCTTTGTCATAGGTGACAGGTTTAAGACTAGAGGACTGTGGTCAGGTAGTGGCACTGCTCCAGGCAGTATATGAAAGGCATGTATATGAAAGGCAGTACATGTTTATTAGCAAACAAGAAGAAAATTTTGGAAGGAACAATCATTCCCAAATCACATCAACATGAGAAATTTGCTCTTGACACGATGATGTATTGAGACTATGACTTCCTTTCTTCTCTGTTATAAACATATTTTATTAGATTATGAAATGAAGTTATAGAAGAGAAAGCCACTAAATAAAGCCAGAGTCGTGGGATCTACCTTGGAAATAATAATCTGGTTGTAAATATCAGCATTCTCTTTTAAAATTGGGAAATCAAAGATAATGATGAAGAAGAGATAATATTATAGAACAGCAGGGCCATCTCAGATTGATTTGTGCAAAAATGCTGATGGCAGATCAATATAATAGGTCCTGAAAATTGTATGTTTTTCTTTTCCCCCAGCCTCACCGCATCGCTTGCAGGATCTTAGTTCCCCAACCAGGGATCGAACCCAGGCCCCAGCAATGAAAGCACCAAGTCCTGACCACTGGACCACCAGGGAACTCCCCCCAAATTGTATAGTTTTAAAAATTGAACAATAATTATGATACAGGGGTCTCCATATTTAATGAAGTCATGAATATTAGTGTTCTATCATTCAAGATTCATTGGAGTAAATGGTATGTTTGACTAAATGGCAGTGCATGAAATGGCACATTTATAATAATGAGTGAGAAACAATCAAAGATCCCATTGTTAAGATCCAACTGTGCTCAGTACAGTTTCAGTACTATTTTTTCTGTATAGTCTGTTTATTTGGATAATAACACTAGACATTAGAGTCCGTAATTCATAATTGATTTTGCATTACCCCTATTGAACTTCTTAGATGAGAAATGAAACATTTTAAGGAAAAATGAAAAGGATGGTGTGTTATAGACACCTATAGCACCAACAATTTAGAGATGATCTTTGCCATGTTATGGAAGATGACCTTTGTACAAAGAAAATCGGGAAGATGCCATCTGTACAAAGAATTGTCAGTCTAGTTATGCGTAAAAGTGGGAGAAATCATTTCATATCTCTAGGTCTCAAAAAACTTTAACACCACATGGTATTAAAATAAGTAATATGTAAATGTGCCCAAAACATTTGGAAAATCTTTCTTCTCAATCTTCCATCCTTGAGAAATAAAGTCTTTGAAGTCGGCTCCAAGGTATAATTTACTTTACCAGGACGAAAGGAGCTGGCCTGATAGAAATGCAGGAGGAGAAAGCCAGGCTACAGAAATATCTTTGTGACTTACCTGAATGGAAGATGCCCTGTGCCAGGCCCTGAGCTAAGGGTCTTTACTCACTTGAGAAGCTGGAAAAGATATGCAGACTCAGGAGTCAGACCACCTCCCTAGAATGGTGACATTTAGCAAATATCTCTCTAAACTTAACTTCCCTCAACTATAAAATAAGAATAATCATAGTTCCCTCTGCATATGGGTTTTGTGAGGCATAGCTTTAGAAAATGACAGTAAAAAGCTTAAATCCTGATACATAGTAAGCACTCAATAGATGTTCACTTCTCTTTTGATCTCATTTAAATCTCACATAATTCAGGCTCAGGGTTCAGATTCCTGATGTGCATAGAAGGAGAGGAAGACTGAAGTGTATTTTCTGATTGGACCAAGAAATCACATTTGGGTTCCAGGGAAGGGATCAAAAAGAACCATCAGAATTGTGCAGGGCAAGTTAAGCATTTTTGTTTTGTGAAAAGGGGCCATATTGGTGACAAGCCATCTTGGGGGCTTGCTGGTGGCACAAGTGTTGAAAGTGAGGCCATGAGAAGTCACTGGTGGCTGGAGCATCAACAGCTTCACAGACAGAGCCGCTGGATCCTCAGGTGTTAGCACAAGGCACTTGGATCTGTTGGAAAAGCTTGGGACTCAATCTGGGAGACCCAAAGTCTAAGTGGTTGGACTGTGGCAGGTGGAAGTGACTTGGGAGTTTCCTTGGAGCATGTAGGTATCTCCTAGGTTTGGGGATCGAGTGCCCTGAGCTCAGTCCCAAGTCTGCTTCCTAGTAATTGTGGGCTTCGGCCAACTTCCTGAAGCATTTTCAAAATCAACTCTTTGTCCATAATAAGGGAATAATAATTCTGACCACGGGGGGTTCTGTGAGAATTAAAAGAAATGATGCAAAGTGCCTTGAACCTTGTATATGCTCAAAAGTATAAGACATTATTTGAGTTCCTTCAAAATGCTCTTCTCTCTTTAAACTCCACACTCAGCTCTTGGTGGAGTTCATGGAGCTACCAGTGGACAGTGTTGAGCCTGAAGGAAATAACTTGCTAATCACCATCTGGCACCTGACTCTTACTCCAGCAGCGTGTTCAGGAAGAACCTACAAATGTGCATTCCTGTGTTTTCCTTTCCTAGGATATTCTTAGCCTAAAAAGGAAAGCCTAGAATATATTACTTCACATCCCAGGTCCTAATGCTTAAATAGTTCCTAAGACAGCCACCAAAGACAGCCACCAACTGAGACTAGCTATATTACAGTGTCAGATGGATTTGCCTAAAATCAAAGAGAAACTTTAGCACTAGTAAAACTATTAAGTTGAAAGGAATTGCAAGGCTCATTAATTTTGCAGAGGAAAGGCGAAAGAAAAAGTTTCCCAAGTCCTCTAAAGGTAGCCCATTGTGGAGAAAAAAGATCTTCCTCTACAATGAAGCCAAAGAATCTGATTCTTCAGTGTGGCACAGAGCACACACAAGAAAAAGTGAGGCATATCGAGTCGTATGGAGCTGCAGACACAGAAATGTATCACAATCCCTGAGTTATTGGCAGATCCCAAAATCTGGCCTTCAAAGGCTTCCTTTTTTGGGATGTGGGGATTTTAGTTGAATCATACTGAGATGCCTGGAAAACACCAATTCCCAATGAAAAACACAAGGGGCTCCATGAGAGCATTAGCTTAGAGCATGGTTGGCCTGGAAAACTTGGCTTTAAGAGTTGGCTAATGTTGTCACACCCAGAAAGGGCCATCCTGCCTGTTTAAAATTTTCTTATTTTTTTAGTTCTCAAACTGCTTTTCTCTCACAACCTCATTTCCCTCAGCAGACAACCAAAACCAATGATTACCAGACACCAATGCAATAAAAGGAAACACTTAAAATAGAGAAATGGAAGATGGAAAAGGACAACTACAGGGGAATTTCGTCTCCTTGAAATGCATGTGTATTAAAGAACCATGTTAATTTTATTTCACAAGGAAATTCAAAACACTTAAATGAAAATATACTTCAAAGAACTGTCTGCTCTGGCCTGTATAACCCAACCACAACTCTGGCTGGCCAAGAGAAACCAAGCCTAGACAAAGAGCACAGGGACAGGAGGAGGAAAGGTGTTGAATTTGGAGTAGGGCAAGGTCTACTCTACTCCGAGATCAAGCCCTGCTTTGCTCCTCTGAGCCATGAGCCCTGAAGCACGATTCGATGTTATTACCTGCTTTATTGTTATGGGTCGAATTGTGCCCACCCCCCAAATTTGTATGCTGAAATCCTCATCCTCAGTATCTCAGAATGTGACCTTATTTGGAAATAGGGTCATTGCAGATGTAATTAATTAAAATGAAGTCCTAATCCAATATGACTGGTGTCCTTATTAAAAGTGGACATTTGGAGAGAAACAGGTAGACACACACACACACACACATACACACAAAGGAAAAAAAGCCACATGAAAATGAAGACACAGAGCAAAAGTGATGGAGCAGTAGCCAAGGAATGCCAAAGATTGCCAGCAAACAACCAGAAGTTAGAGGAGAGGCATGGAACAGACTTTTCCTCACAGCCTCAGAAGGAACCAACCTTTCTGACACCTTGACATCAGCCTTCTAACTTCCAGAACTGTGAGACCATAGTTGTTTAAACCACCCAGTTTGTGGTACTTGGTTACAACTGTCCTAACAAACAATTACACTTACATACCTAATGGAGTTGTGCGTGTCCACTGTTTTATAAATGAAACCAGTATTTACAAGTCCTTTTATGTGTCAGTCACTGAGGTGAGCTCTGTGGATGCAGAAGGCATTGGGCCATAGTTCTCACATACTTAGACTATGTCGTCTCAAACAGCAGCATCAGTCAGGTGTGGTTATTGAGCACTTGATGTGCTATAGAGTGAAAAATATATACTGGAAACCAAAGAGTTTTCTACAAGAATGTGAAATATCTCATTCATGCATTTTGTATTAATTATGTGTTGAAATGATAATATTTTAGATATTTGGGTTAAAGTATATTATTAAAACTAATTTCTCCTGTTTCTTTTCAATTTGTTAATTTAACTATTAAAATGTTTTAAATTACATATGTTGTTGTCAGGATAGATTTATAGGACAGCATTACTCTAGGAGCTCCCAGATCAGGGGTGGAGTAAACTTAGAAGCAAGTAATAGCCTTGTGTTAAACCAGTTGTGCAGGTGTCTTTACAACTCTGTAGGAGCCTGCAGGAAGGAGGAGAATCAGCAAAGAGGGCAGCAGGGCATGCCAACGACCAGGGTCTGGTCCTCTGGAAGAATTGCAAAGAACCCTTTAGGCCATCCAGCAGGTCTCTGTGAAGGAGTAAGAGGCAAAAATAAGAACCCCCAAATAGTGGCATTAACTGAACACTCACAGGACGCCAGTGCAGTGTTAAGTGTTTCACACATATTGACTAGTTTGATGCTCATTGCAGCTCCATGATTTAGGTGCTTATTATTCTCATTTTACAGATGAGGAGACTGAGGTCTTGAAAGATTAAGTTCTTTGCCCAGGGCAACACAGAACAAGGGTTTAAACCTGGGCCTGGACTAGCAGGTGAGAGCCAGCTTGCCCTTGAAGGAGCTTGTTTATCATACTAACCTATAAAATTAAGGAAGGCGCACAGGAAGGGAAGGAGGGAGGGGGGACCTTAATTTGTTTATCTTGCAGACAATGAGGAGGCCATGGAAAGATTTTAAGTAAAGTTCTAGCATTATCAAATTTGACTTTTAGAACAATAGGCACTCTGGAGGCCACGAAGAGTGGTGGGGCTGGAGTTTCTGTGTTCAGATAACAAGATGATTCTTTCTCCTTGCCCAGAAACAAGAGTAATCCAGAGAGCTTCCTGTTAGCATGGCCTTTGAGGGATATAGTGCTCTCAGGAGGCACCTGGCAGACAGAAGACAAAGTGATCTGAAGACACAGAGCTGGTCTGAGACCAAATTGTGGGTGATGCAGGGCTCTCTCCTCTCTTCTTCAGGAGCTGCTGTTCTTTGACATTACCCACTCTCGCCATGACACTTCCTGTCATGGAAAAAGCTTGTGTCAAGGGCAGGATAACAGAAGAAATAAGGTCCATCTCAGGACGAGAGTGATGCCAGGTTTTACCTTCAGGTTCCAGGGCTTTCTAGCTTTCTTGGGTTCCCCCAGAATGTTTTTTTTTTCCCATTTTCTGAGGCTTCCTAATGTGTGGAATGCATCACACGTTTCCTCCAAGAAATGGATCTCAGGAAGCACTGCTTTTGATTCTTTAAAACACAATTTTTCATACAATGGCACTTAGAATGTGATGACTCAAAGTTCACAATTGTTTTAATTCTGAGTCTAAAGGTTAGGCAACTTTAGATTAGATGGTCTTCTCTAAAATGTGATCTTAAGAGTTATTGATGGTCCCTCAAGTCAATGATGGTCCTTATGTGTCCTCTTTTGATTTGTGACACATGTGGTGTACGTGTCCAGTGTTTGATTTTTCATGTGCCTGAAAAATAATACATTTAAGAACCAAGATATGGGTAAAACTCATGGCTGCTGTTTTAAAGTGAACTATGAAAAATGTATCTACCCTGATAGAAAAATTATCTACCTTCTGAGAAGATAATTACACAAAGGCACCTTTCTTGGCTGATGGATTGTAACAAGGTACCTCTCGCTCTGAAATGACATCTCTCCTGGTGCCAAGGAACACACTCTGCTAGGGGAACACAGTCTGGTTTCCAGTGCTGCCCCCTGGTCCTCTCTATCACAAGCTCCATTCTGTGTGCTCTCACCTTCAGAATCTCATACACCACACAAACCGAGCAAACATGATGATCAGGTAGTTTGGTGGTGGATCACTGCAAGTCGTACACATATTCATTGGTCTGAAAAAGTATTAAATGTTAAACTTCATATATAAACCAAAGCACGAAACATAATTGGTAATAACTGACTTTTTATATGATCTTGATGAGTTACTGAGCTTCTTAGGGTGATTCACAAAGATTTAGCATCCTGATAATTTAAGGGAGGAAAAAAAACCTAGTAACAAAGAGAAAATGATTAAATCTTGATGATCAGAAAATAACTTCAATTGAGATTTGAGAAGATGGTGGAAGAGTAAGACGCGGAGATCATCTTCCTCCCCACAGATACACCAGAAATTCATCTACACATGGAACAACTCCTACAGAACACCTACTGGACACTGGCAGAAGGCCTCAGACCTCCCAAAAGGCAAGAAGGTCCCCACGTACCTGGGTAGGGTAAAAGAAAAAAGAATAAACAGAGACAAAAGAATAGGGACGGGACCTGCACCAGTGGGAGGGAGCTGTGAAGGAGGAAAAGTTTCTACACACTAGAAGCCCCTGTGTGGGCGGAGACTGCGGGGGGCAGAGGGGAAAGCTTCGGAGTAGCGGAGGAGAGCACAGCCACAGGGATGCGGAGGGCAAAGCAGAGAGATTCCCGCACAGAGGATCGGTGCCGACCGGCACTCACCAGCCCAAGAGGCTTGTCTGCTCACCCGCCGGGGCGGGCGGGTCTGGGAGCTGAGGCTCGGGCTTCGATCAGAGCACAGGGAGACGACGGGGGTTGGCGGCGTGAACACAGCCTGCAGGGGTTAGTGTGCCACGGCTGGCCGGGAGGGAGTCCGGGAAAAGTCTGGACCTGCCGAAGAGGCAAGAGACTTTTTCTTCCCTCTTTGTTTCCTGGTGCACGAGGAGAGGGGATTAAGAGCGCTGCTTAAAGGAGCTCAAGAGACGGGCGCGAGCCGCGGCTAAAAGCGCGGACCCGAGACAGGCATGAGACGCTAAGATTGCTGCTGCCGCCACCAAGAAGCCTGTGTGCGAGAACAGGTCACTCTCCACACCCCGCTTCCGGGGAGCCTGTGCAGCCCGCCATGGCCAGGGTCCCGTGATCCAGGGACAACTTCCCCGGGACAGCACACGGAACGCCTCGGGCTGCTGCAACGTCCCGCCAGCCTCTGCCACCGCAGGCTCACCCCGCCTCCGTACCCCTCCCTCCCCCAGGCCTGAGTGAGCCAGAGTCCCCGAATCAGCGGCTCCTTTAACCCTGTCCTGTCTGAGCGAAGAACAGATGCCCTCAGGCGACCTACGCGCAGAGGTGGGGCCAAATCCAAAGCTGAGCCCCGGGAGCTGTGTGAACAAAGAAGAGAAAGGGAAATCTCTCCCAGCCGCCTCAGGAGCAGCGGATTAAATCTCCACAATCAACTTGATGTACCCTGCATCTGTGGAATACCTGAATAGACAACAAATCATCCTAAATTGAGGAGGTGGGCTTTGGGAGCAACGTTATATATATATATATTTTTTGCCTTTTTCTCTTTTTGTGAGTGTGTATCTGTATGCTTCTGTGTGTGATTTTGTCTGTATACCTTTGCTTCTACCATTTGTCTTAGGGTTCTGTCTGTCAGTTTTTTTTTATGTTAAAAACATTTTTCTTAATAATAATTTTTTATTTTAATAACTATTTTATTTTATCCTACTTTATTTTACCTTCTTTCTTTCTACTTTTTCTCCCTTTTATTCTGGGCTGTGTGGATGAAAGGCTCTTGGTGCTGCAACCAGGAGTCAGGGCTGTGCCTCTGAGGTGGGAGAGCCAACTTCAGGACACTGGTCCACAAAAGACCTCCCAGCTCCATGTAATATCAAACAGCGAAAATCTCGCAGAGATCTCCATCTCAACGCCAAGGCCCAGCTCCACTCAACGACCAGCAGGCTACAGTGCTGGACACCCTATGCCAAACAACTAGCAAGACAGGAACACAAACCCACCCAATAGCAGAGAGGCTGCCTAAAATCATAATAAGGCCACACATACCCCAAACACACCATGAGATATGGACCTGCCCACCAGAAAGACAAGATCCAGCCTCATCCACCAGAACACAGGCACTAGTCCCCTCCACCAGGAAGCCTACACAACTCACTGAACCAACCTTAGCCACTGGGAACAGACAGCAAAAACAACAGGAACTACGAACCTGCAGCCTGCAAAAAGGAGACCCCCAAACACAGTAAGATAAGCAAAATGAGTAGACAGAAAAACACACAGCAGATGAAGGAGCAAGGTAAAAACCCACAAGATCTAACAAATGAAGATGAAATAGGCAGTCTACCTGAAAAAGAAATCAGAATAATGATAGTAAAGATAATCCAAAATTTGGAAATAGAATAGGGAAAATGCAAGAAACATTTAACAAGGACCTAGAAGAACTAAAGAGGAAAAAAGCAATGATGAAAAACACAATAAATGAAATTAAAAATACTCTAGAAGGAATCAATAGCAGAATAAGTGAGGCAGAAGAATGGATAAGCGACCTGGAAGATAAAATAGTGGAAATAACTACTGCAGAGCAGAATAAAGTAAAAAGAATGAAAAGAACTGAGGAGAGTCTCAGAGACCTCTGGGACAATATTAAACACAACATTTGAATTATAGGGGTCCCAGAAGAAGAAGAGAAAAAGAAAGGGATTGAGAAAATCTTTGAAGAGATTATAGTTGAAAACTTCCCTAATTGGGAAAAGAAATAGTTAAGCAAGTCCAGGAAACACAGAGAGTCCCATACAGGATAAATCCAAGGAGAAACACGCCAAGACACATATTAATCAAACTATCAAAAATTAAATACAGAGAAAAAATATTAAAAGCAACAAGGGAATAACAACAAATAACACATAAGGAGATCTCCATAAGGTTAACAGCTGATCTTACAGCAGAAACCCTGCAAGCCAGAAAGGAGTGGCAGGACGTATTTAAAATGATGAAGGAGAAAAACCTGCAACCAAGATTACTCTACACAGCAAGGATCTCATGCAGATTTGATGCAGAAATTAAAACCTTTACAGACAAGCAAAAGCTGAGAGAGTTCAGCACCACCAAACCAGCTTTACAAAAAATGCTAAAGTAACTTTTATAGGCAAGAAACACAAGAGGAGGAAAAGACCTACAATAACAAACCCAAAACAATTAAGAAAATGGTAATAGTAACATACATATTGATAATTACTTTAAATGTAAATGGATTAATTCTCCCACCAAAACACACAGACTGGCTGAATGGATACAAAAATAAGACCCATATATATGCTGTCTACAAGAGACCCATTTCAGACCTAGGGACACATACAGACTGAAAGTGAGGGGATGGAAAAAGATATTCCATGCAAATGGAAATCAAAAGAAAGCTGGAGTAGCAATTTTCATATGAGATAAAATAGACTTTAAAATAAAGACTATTAGAAGAGACAAAGAAGGACACTACATAATGATCAAGGGATCGATCCAAGAAGAAGATATAACAATTGTAAATATTTATGCACCCAACATAGGAGCACCTCAATACATAAGACAAATACTAAGAGCCATAAAAGGGGAAATCGACAGTAACACAATCATAATAGGGGACTTTAACACCCCACTTTCACCAATGAACAGATCATACAAAATGAAAATAAATAAGGAAACACAAGCTTTAAATGATACATTAAACAAGATGGACTTAATTGATATTTATAGGACATTCCATCCAAAAACAACAGAAAACATATTTTTCTCAAGTGCTCATGGAATATTCTCCAGAATAGGTCATACCTTGGGTCACAAATCAAGTCTTGGTAAATTTAAGAAAATTGAAATCATATCAAGTATCTTTTCCAACTACAACGCTATGAGACTAGATATCAATTACAGGAAAAGATCTGTAAAAATTACAAACACATGGAGGCAAAACAATACACTACTTAATAACAAAGAGATCACTGAAGAAATCAAAGAGGAAATCAAAAAATACCTAGAAACAAATGACAATGGATACACGACGACCCAAAACCTATGGGATGCAGCAAAAGCAGTTCTAAGAGTGAAGTTTATAGCAATACAATCCTACCTTAAGAAACAGGAAACATCTCAAATAAACAACCTAACCTTTCACCTAAAGCAATTAGAGAAAGAAGAACAAAAACCCCCAAAGTTAGCAGAGGGAAAGAAATCATAAAGATCAGATCAGAAATAAATGAATAAGAAATGAAGGAAGCGATAGCAAAGATCAATAAAACTAAAAGTTTGTTCTTTGAGAAGATAAACAAAATTGATAAACCATTAGCCAGACTCATCAAGAAAAAAAAAGGAGAAGACTAGTCAGTAGAATTAGAAATGAAAAAGGAGAAGTAACAACTGACACTGCAGAAATACAAAAGATCATGAGAGATTACTACAAGCAACTCTATGCCAATAAAATGGACAACCTGGAAGAAATGGACAAATTCTTAGAAATGCACAACCTGCTGAGACTGAAACAGGAAGAAATAGAAAATATGAACAGACCAATCACAAGCACTGAAATTGAAACTGTGATTAAAAATCTTCCAACAAACAAAAGTCGAGGACCAGATGGCTTCACAGGCGAATTCTATCAAACATTTAGAGAAGAGCTAACACCTATCCTTCTCAAACTCTTCCAAAATATAGCAGAGGGAGGAACACTCCCAAACTCATTCTATGAGGCCACCATCACCCTGATACCAAAACCAGACAAAGATGTCACAAAGAAAGAAAACTACAGACCAATATCACTGATGAACATAGATGCAAAAATCCTCAACAAAATACTACCAAACAGAATCCAACAGCACATTAAAAGGATCATACACCATGATCAAGTGGGGTTTATTCCAGGAATGCAAGGATTCTTCAATATATGCAAATCAATCAATGTGATACACCATATTAACAAATTGAAGGAGAAAAACCATATGATCATCTCAATAGATGCAGAGAAAGCTTTCGACAAAATTGAACACCCATTTATGATAAAAACCCTGCAGAAAGTAGGCATAGAGGGAACTTTCCTCAACATAATAAAGGCCATATATGACAAACCCACAGCCAACATTGTCCTCAATTGTGAAAAACTGAAACCATTTCCACTAAGATCAGGAACAAGACAAGGCTGCCCACTCTCACCACTCTTATTCAACTTAGTTTTGGAAGTTTTAGCCACAGCAATCAGAGAAGAAAAGGAAATAAAAGGAATCCAAATTGGAAAAGAAGAAGTAAAGCTGTCACTGTTTGCAAATGACATGATACTATACATAGAGAATCCTAAAGATGCTACCAGAAAACTACTAGAGCTAATCAATGAATTTGGTAAAGTAGCAGGATACAAAATTAATGCACAGAAATCTCTGACATTCCTATACACTAATGATGAAAAAGCTGAAAGTGAAATCAAGAAAACACTCCCATTTACCATTGCAACAAAAAGAATAAAATATCTAGGAATAAACTTATCTAAGGAGAAAAAAGACCTGTAGGCAGAAAATTATAAGATACTGATGAAAGAAATTAAAGATGATACAAATAGATCGAGAGATATACCATGTTCTTGGATTGGAAGTATCAACACTGTGAAAATGACTCTACTACCAAAAGCAATCTACAGATTTAATGCAATCCCTATCAAACTACCACTGGCATTTTTCACAGAGGTAGAATGAAAAATTTCACAATTTGTATGGAAACACAAAGACCCCAAATAGCCAAAGCAATCTTGTGAATGAAAAATGGACCTGGAGGAATCAGGCTCCCTGACTTCAGACTATACTACAAAGCTATAGTAATCAAGAAAATATGGTACTGGCACAAAAACAGAAATATAGATCAGTGGAACAGGATAGAAAGCCCAGAGATAAACCCATGCACATACGGTCACCTTATCTTTGATAAAGGAGGCAAGAATATACAGTGGAGAAAAGACAGCCTCTTCAATAAGTGGTGCTGGGAAAACTGGACAGGTATATGTAAAAGTATGAAATTGGAAAACTCCCTAACACATACATAAACTCCCTAACACCATACATAAAAATAAACTCAAAATGGATTAAAGACCTAAATGTAAGGCCAGACAGTAGAAAACTCTTAGAGGAAAACATAGGCAGAACACTCTATGACATAAATCACAGCAACATCCTTTTTGACCCACCTCCTAAAGAAATGGAAATAAAAACAAAAATAAACAAAGAGAACCTAATGAAACTTAAAAGCTTTTGCACAGCACAGGAAACCATAAACAAGACGAAAGGACGACCCTCAGAATGGGAGAAAGTATTTGCAAATGAAGCAACTGACAAAGGATTGATCTCCAAAATTTATAAGCAGCTCATGCAGCTCAATAACCAAAAAACAAACAACCCAATCCAAAAATGGGCAGAAGACTTAAATAGACATTTCTCCAATGAAGATATACAGATTGCCAACAAACACATGAAAGAATGCTCAACATCATTAATCATTAGAGAAATGCAAATCAAAACTACAGTGGGATATCATCTCACACCAGTCTGAATGGCCATCATCAAAAAATCTAGAAACAATAAATGCTGGAGAGGGTGTGGAGAAAAGGGAACCCTCTTCCACTGTTGGTGGGAATGTAAATTGATACAGCCACTATGGAGAACACTATGGACGCTCCTTAAAAAACTACAGATAGAACTACCATACGACCCAGCAATCCCACTACTGGGCATATATACTGAGAAAACCATAATTCAAAAAGAGTCATGGGGCTTCCCTGGTGGCGCAGCGGTTGAGAGACCGCCTGCCGATGCAGGGGACATGGGTTCGTGCCCCGGTCCGGGAAGATCCCACATGCCACGGAGCGGCTAGGCCAGGCCCATGAGCCATGGCCGCTGAGCCTGCGCGTCTGGAGCCTGTGCTCTGCAACGGGAGAGGCCACAACAGTGAGAGGCCCGCATACCAAAAAAAAAAAAAAAAAAAAAAGAGTCATGTACCAAAATGTTCATTGCAGCTCTATTTACAATAGCCAGGACATGGAAGTGTCCTAAGTGTCCTTTGACAGATGCATGGATAAAGAAGATGTGGCACATATATACAATGGAATATTACTCAGCCATAAAAAGAAATGAAAGTGAGTTATTTGTATTGAGGTGGATGGACCTAGAGTCTGTCATACAGAATGAAGTAAGTCGGATAGAGAAAAACAAATACCATTTGCTAACACATATATATGGAATCTAAGAAAAAAAAAAGGTCATGAAGAACCTAGGGGCAAGACGGGAATAAAGACACAGATCTACTAGAGAATGGACTTGAGGATATGGGGAGGGGGAAGGTTAAGCTGTGACAAAGTGAGAGAGTGGCATGGACGTATATACACTGCCAAACGTACAATAGCTAGAGGGAAGCAGCCGTATAGCACAGGGAGATCAGCTAGGTGGTTTGTGACACCTAAAGGGTTGGGATAGGGAGGGTGAGAGGGAGGGAGATGCCAGAGGGAAGAGATATGGGAACATATGTAAATGTGTAACTGATTCACTTTGTTATGAAGCAGAAACTAACACACCATTGTAAAGCAATTATACTCCAATAAAGATGTTTAAAAAAAAACAAAATAACTTCAATTTCATTGATTTTAATAGTGATTTTTCTATGAGAAACAAGAAGAGTTAGTCACTTCAGGGTTGGTTTTTTTTTTTTTTGTGGGGGGGTCATGGTTAAGACCAAACATTTATACTAATTGAAGGTAAAGATATATGTAAATAATGCGTATTTTTTAAAAAGAAGCATTTTATTACTTTCAAGGGCTCTGAATCCTACAATTACATTAATCGTCTGTTGCTATGTGGAGAACCCACTCTAAGAAATAGAAAAGAATAGCTTAAAACCAGCAATCAAAGTCTCACTTTCAGCTGGACCTGCTTCTACTTGTGCTGAAATTACACTATGTCCGGTAAATTGCTATTTGAATATGCAGAAGCAGTGTTTTCCTCAATAGGTAAACACTTCCAACAACAACATTAATTCATCCTATTTGCTTATTAAAAATAAGCCTAAAACTTTAGCTTTTCAAGGCCAAAACCACAAACTCTTAAATAGTTCCAGCTAAATTAATGAGGTTTTACTGTACTAATTTCTAAAAGTGTGGTTCTAAATCCTAGGAAAAGCTAGGAAAAATAATTAAAATAGAGAAAGGCAATAGATAATTTGGCAAAAGACTGAATTAAAGGTCTAATTCCATCCTGTTCCCAAATTAAAATGTTTTTATAACCATAATAGCATCTGCATGAAGTTAATCCAATTATGAACATAATAAAATTTATTATTAGATTATTTCCTGTGTAAAATTGGTATCAGAACCATTATGGTCAGACCTGTGATGAAACTTGGTCTTAGTTGATCCCAAGTTTACATTAAAAAGTGACCCTGGAATGGAGTCTGCTCTTGGCTCTTCCTTGCAAGTAGGTGTTTCCTTAAATGTTTCTCTTAAGTTTCCCCCCCAAGGACAAAGAACGTTCTGAAATGGTAATCAGGTCACATAATTACAGGTTTGAAACCAAGCAGGTTCCATGTAGTGTCACGTTTTATTTCACAAATCTGATTATGTTTTTAAATGACTCAACCTTGGTCTAATATGTATGCTTAGATAAAGGGATAAAACCATTTTTATTAAGAAAATAGTTGTTAAATGAAGTTATAGATATGAAAGTATGGACCATTATTGGGAATTTCTATGAAGGAGTTGAAAATATGTGTAATGCTTCAATAATTCCATTTTCATAATACATCAGCACCTTGTAGTCACAGCCTCTAAGCCAATCTATTGAAAAGTAGGAACTTGAGAATGTTTTTAAATGAAAGTCGTTAAGTTTCCTAAGCAAAAAACTATTCAGATTCTGTTTGAATGCCTAATGTTGGGTGCATAAGCAAAACCCAAGCTAATCTTACTAGGACATTCCATAAGAAACAGTTCCCCAAATGTCTCTGTGAATGCCAGCTTTGCTTAAATGTATAAGACCACGTCTTAGATTCATTTTCAACAAATATAGTTTATTTGTAAGTACCCAAAATAAGATGGTTTAGATTTTTTCTTCCTCTTAGCAACTTGCTTTACCCATCAGTTGTTTTTCTTTCTAAGCTTGGGTTTATGCAATAAACATAGTTCTTTTCTGGTGACTATTATCAGCTGGCACCTCTTCATAAAGAGCAGCCAAAGTTCTTAAGTTGAACAGTGCATCCCATAAAATTACTCCAAAAGCCCAATCTCAGCATCTAATAGGAAAATTTCTTGAATATCAATAAGAATATGACAATTAGGGGAATCTTTCCCCTCGCTGCTGTTTAGTCTAGGTTATATCGAGGAGATGAGAAGATAGAACACTTTAGGAATGCCTAAGAAATAAATAGTAAGCTATGAAGAATTAAATTGTCATCATGTTCCATCTGACTGGAAAAAAAATAATAAATACGAGCAATTTAGGATCATCTGCAGGGTTCGACAATCTTGTCAAATTTTGCATCAATGGACCATGAACCAAAACGTGATCTCAGATTCAGAGCATACATGCTCTTCCCTGCTAAAATCAGAGAAAGTCTGGGATGTTATGATGTATATAATTAAATAGTTAAGGTAGGAAAGGAAGAAGGGAAGGAGGGAAGTCAAAGTGGAAAAAAAACAGAGAGGACAAAGAAAAAAGTATTTTCTGATGTATAAATTCGGGGGAAAAAGTTAAATTCATCTGCTTCATACTATCAGAAAAGTAAAATGCCCTCCCCCATCACTCTCTCTTCTCTTTCAGCAGCAGAAATAAACAAAGCAAATGTATGACAAAAATTCCATAATCTACTAAATGCATCTGCCTTAAAATACATTATCTGTCTACTTCCCTGGGATAACGTTTGTTCTATTTCAATCATATAGCTCACTTCGAACATTCTTCTATCTCTAAGCAGACACAAACTCGTTCTGGAATTAGGTAAGGAATGATGTTTTCCTTCAGTAAAAAGCCATTTGCTTACCTTTGAAGAAAGTGGGCAAGAGAGTCTCTAGGGTTCCGTCCAGGATTCCAGGATTCTCTGCTAGAACTTGCAAATCAAAGCCTCACATAGTAACTTTTCCTTCCATCTGTCTCTCCCTCCCTCCATCCTGCTAAGAGAAACTTACTGAGTTCCCCCTAGATGACCGGTCCTGTGATGGAAGCTGAAGATAGAAAGTGAACAAAAAGGAAAAAAAAATCCCCATCTTAAAGACACTTCCGGGCTTCCCTGGTGGCTCAGTGGTTGAGAGTCCGCCTGCCGATTCAGGGGACACGGGTTTGTGCCCCGGTCCGGGAAGATCCCACATGCCGCGGAGTGGCTGGGCCCGTGAGCCATGGCCGCTGAGCCTGCGCATCCGGAGCCTGTGCTCCGCAACGGGAGAGGCCACAACAGTGAGAGGCCCACGTACTGCAAAAAAAAAAAAAAAAAAAAAAAAAAGACACTTCCACCCCCAGAGGCTTAAAAAATATTTACATAATTATAGAAATAAACATGTAATTGAAAACTTCAATGGAGGACATGAAGGGAAATTACAGGCTGCTATAGAATCCTGTAATAGAAGGATTTGATTCAAAGTATTAACATGTCCTGAGAAAAACAAAACAAAACATGCATCTTGGTTTTAGGGGTAAAGAGAATATTTTGTCCATTGACCACAGCCAATAAAATACTTAAAGAAATCTCATATTATGTTATTTATGCTCAAATAAAATTTCTTGGGCCTTTGTTTGCTTTTAAAACTTTTTCTCTTGCTACAAAAAAAAAAGACTTTAAAAATGAATAACAGAGGATATTTATTACTAGTGGCTTAGGATGCTAATTTAAGATAAGCTAGAGGGTTTTAAGAGGAATGGAAATAAAATATCCAAATTAGATCAACAGCCCTGGATCAGAAGTCAGAGGGTTTTTGTCCCCGTCAAACACATCTGAGCCGTGCTACCTTGGCCAAGTTATACAATATCTCTGAACCTCAGTTTCTTCATCTCTAAAGCAAATGCCATATCTACCTTCAGTATCCTTCTGAGGGGCTTATGAGTTGAGGTACACAAAAGTGCTTTGTGCTCACCAGATTAGAAAGTAGAGTATAAAAAGGGAGGAAACAAAGAGTTTAAAAAAATAATGAATTTGTGTATTTATCTCTAAATTGCTTACTAATCACTAAGCAAAAGCTATTGTTAATATTATCAGTCAACTAATTAGCATGTCACACTTAGTACCCTGAAAAAAAATACCAGCAAATGCTTTCTGCAATAAATAACCATATGTGCACTTGCAATCCAAATTTTGCTGAGAGAAGAAAGTGGCATTGTTTGGAAATACATGCTGACTGGGTTCTTTCTTTTCTTTCTCCCCCTCTTCAAAGCATATTCAAGGACAGTGGAGTGAACCTGAAAATGAGAAAGTTCAACTTGAAAGGAAATGCCATTTTCATTGGAGGAGTGAGGTAGTAATTCTTCTTTGAGTTCCTCTCTTTAGCAGGCACCCGTATTTTCACTTCTGAAGCCTTTATATTCGGTACTGATTCCATGAAGAGTATTGCTCAAGACATACAGGCTCCATGGCCACCTGCCTTGCTTGATTAATGGGGCTGTTCTGAGAAATGATGGCCTGAAGGAGACATTTTAACCAGTTCTGTCAGAAGGCCTCACTCTGTGTTTACCTTCCCCGATTTCAGTGCAGGTTCTCCCAAGAGGCACGTGAGATTTTATAAATAGCCATCATTTGTAAAATATTCCAGAAGACTCACCTCTGAAATAAGCCCATCACACTAAATAACTTTCAGTTATTGACACGTTACCATCTCAATGAAGGGGCAGTCATTTTTACATATAAATAGAGCATTAGAAAATAAAACAAGATTTCTTTTTAACACCGTCAAGGAATGGGTTATTGTTGACCAAGTTTTAACATACTTTTAGAGAGAATTCCCTATTTATTCAATCTGATCTATTTTGTCCTTCAGGTTTTCTTTACTTAAAAAAGGAACGACATATAAAATATGAAACTCCTCAACTTTATTAATGCAAACATATTTTTTATTGAAGAATGAATGCATTTATGCTAAAGAGTAGTTTACATTTGTTGTGAAGCAGCAAGCATATCTCCAAGAGGTGCATTCCCCTCAATATGACTCCATGCTTATTCTACATGCCTTAAGACTGGACCCACACTCGGGGGCACACGTACACACACACAAACGCATACATGGGCACACAGATACACAGACCAAAACGCCGACACCACTGCTCTCTGGATTCAATAAATTCTCATTTAAGGCTTCTGTAAGGTGTCCTAGTGCCCCTAAAATTATAACCAGGATTCAAAACAGACTTTCAGAAAGGAGCAATACCTGGAAAACTAGTCATCTGCTCTCAGCCTTAAATGCATGGATTTTAGCCAATACTTTCAATGTCATTCAATATTGACTCTTTGCGTTTATGATATTTAAAGATCCATCAAACTGAGAAAACTCAGGCTCTCTTAGTGAGAATTTCTCATTAGAAATACTGAACAAACTGGCAACTCTGACCCTAAGAGATCAATCCAATTGGAAGATAAGAAGGTCAGATTTCCCTTTAGAATAGACAGAGGTTCTCTAGATAAGTCTGGTTTATATCATTTGTTTCCTACTCGAGTGTAGTGTTGAGTGATGGGTCAAAGATTCCTTAGTGATACCAACTCAGATTTGAAGCTTGCCCTGAAAGGTTCATCAGAAAGGACCATCAACTAAATAAGTTACCATAAATCAGGGTTGAAGAAAGGACAGCCCACGAGGAGCTTATTCAGTCGCTGATAACTCATTCCCTTTTTCCAAACTATCTGTGGTGGTGGTGGTAGTTTGAAACTCCCACTTTGTTTGATTGTTTCTTTCATCTGCTTGGTTATTTTCTTCCCTTTTGGTGTCCTGCAGTGTAGGGTGAGGCTGCATCTCTGTAGGGGATGGTGGCGCAGACTGGAAGGGCAGAGAGGGAGGATGGGGCAGGCGGAGGAAAGGGGCTATTAGTAGTTGCAAGTATTCTAAGAAGATAGGTGAAATGAATACAATAAGAGGGTACTACTTGATATACTTATGTAATAAAAGCATTACCTTTAACTGTGAATTAACTGCCAACTATCAGGTTGTTAGTTGTAAAGCTCAATAACGGCTGTGCTGATTTGCTTACTGAGGAGAGAATCTGAAGCCAGCCAGGGGAGAGGAGCTCTCAGGATCAGCCTGAGGTGCTCCTTTAGTCCAGAGGCCTCCTCACCAGCAAGAGCACTCACCACCTCCCCACACAACTAGGGATCCTATAGGGGCATCTAACATTCTTGTTGGGTTTCATAAGGCAAGTTGGGATGGTCCATCAAATAAACAGCCGCAGTGTATTTGCCTGAGCGCACTGAAAATCAGCATGGAGAGCACCTACAGGGAGGCATTGGAAAATGAGAAGAAAAAAAAAAAGAAGAAAAAGAACAGAGTCTAGAACTTTCCTCCCCAGCCACACTCCCACCTTCCTCATAGTCACAGCAGCAGCAGATTTCAATGTAATTACTTTAATAATACATTTCTTTAGATTTAGAATTGCTCTTCTGAATTTAAAAAGCTTGATCAGCCAATCATTTGGCAGTCTTTTCATCCCAAATTTGAATCATTGCTTATTCATCACTCGTCTTGAATTCCTTGACCAATGCTGCCTTTGCTGAAGCGTCCTCAGTTCACTCAGCCGTCATCGGATTCCAATTCCTGGGACACCTCTTCCGAGGAGCTGTTCCTGTGGATCCGGCCGTCGCTCTTCATACTGTGGAAAGTCTTCTTGAAGGCCTCCATCATGGCATGGGCCAGCTTCTTGGCCTCCAGCTTGCTCTCGCACTCGACAGCGTGGCAGTCCATCTGGTAGGACAGGTCGTCATTAATCTCCCTGTAAACCCAGGCGAAGATGTCAGGGCTCACGTTGTGGTCGGCGGTGCAGTAGGCAATGCGGGCCACCTGGAAGGTATCCATGTGCACCGTGGCCTCCCCTTTGTGGTCGAGGTGATGGAGCCACACTTGGAACGGTCGGATTTCCAGGAGGGCATTGGCTGGAAAGACGTCTTCTCGGGCTAGCGTGTGCTTTTTCCAGAGCTCGATGACCGGCTTTTCTGTGCAGCCTGACAAAAACTGCATGCCTGTGGTGGGGACCTTACCCAGATAGGTCACCTGCAGAAGTAAGAGAGGAAGAAAAAGGAAGAGGTCAGCAGTAGGCTCTTCATTCTAGTTGTTCACTGCTGTTCTCAAACAATCATGGCATCACCCAGGAAGGATGGAGAGACATCTTTCTTGCTCCCTAAAAGAATAACTGTCATCAGAATTTATATTTTTTCTCCCTAACAAGTTGACCCCTTGGCAAAGGTACTGAAATTTAAAAATAGGGTTAAACTTTAAAAATTAGAGTTTTAGAGACCTACTCTCCCTCCCTCAGCCCCCTTTTAAACTCAAATTAGAATGAATGATTATGATCTTTTCCAAATTTGGCATTTCTTTGACACCATAAATCCACTTGAAGTTTATTTTCAACCAAATACATGCAGAATTTAACGATAAGAAGGAGTCAAAAGGATGTTGCATCTGAAAAACAAAACCTTTATTAAACTTATCTCCTACTCTGGTTCTCTTTCCAAATCACTAAATGTCTGATTTCACTTAAGCTCCTTGCTTCTTGCAAATGCCAAGGACACAAAAACTTTTCAATTAAATTATGGCCTAAAACATGGTTGTTTTCTCGCCAAGATAATGTTTAAGCAATTTCTGAACTGATGGACATCTGGTTAGGGTGATAAAAAATGAAAGATCTACAGGTAGGTTAAGATTAGAACACTGGTTTATCAAGTAGCTAGATGGGCAATACTAAAACAAAGAAAAATAATTCCAGGTGGTTCAGATAGTGTCCTTTAAAAAATTGGTTTATGATATACCAAGAAAAGATGTTCATTCTCTCATTTTTGTTTTTTTTCACTCGTCAACATGGATAGACCCTCTACCACTGGGCACCTGCATTATGGAAACACATAAAACTGAAGAAATCATTTAAGAAGTAACACAAAATAGTATGTAATTTGGCTCAAAATTAGAGGCACGGATGTAAGTGCTATGAATTTTAGGGAAAAAAGACCAGAAAAAGGTCCAGAGAAATAGTGAGAACTGAGCAAGGACATTTAGCCACAATGATTCCAAATCAATGTTTCTGTTTAGTGGGACAATAAAGTCCACAGACAAAAAGTTCAGGACACAGACGTTAAGTCCTGTTGCATCTTTTTGTGTTTTGGTTAGCTCTTATACAAGAGTTCATTGGCTAGTCCCTTTAAAAAGATGACTTCTTAGTAAAGAGGCACAAGTGCTGCCCATTCTAGAAATATTTATTAGGAATCTATTATGTACAATGGCAATGTACCAGGTGGGCATGGGGGAGAGGGAGGATGGAGAGGTCCAAAATCAGTGGGAAGAAAGTAGCTGAATAGTGTTCAGAGCACCGTCTTTGAGGCAGGTGAAGATAAGAATAAATCCCAGCTCCTCAGTTCACCGGATGGGTGGTCCTGGACAAACCACCAGCCCTTTGCACATGCACAGATACAACTATGATGCGAGGCAGCCCATGAAAAGGGTAGGCAAAGGGTACCACCATGTACCCGGAGCATTTAGCAGAGCCAGTGATGGCACCCACAGTGCTCATGGAACACCTCCGGGAGGGGAGTCATTGGATTTCAAAGCATCAGAGCTTCAAAACCCAGATAGGAGCCCAGCAACTCAGATGGTGAGGGAGAGGAAGGAGCAGGAAGGCAGGGGCTGCAGTGGGGAAAGGCCTCACCTGTTTGGGTACATGGGGCACTTTGGCCTGACCACACATTTGGCCTAAAACAGCCATGAAGAAGAGACAGATGGTCCATGACCGCTGGATAAAAACAGGCTGAACTTTGAAAGCTGGCCTTGCATGCCCTCTGAGGAGTAAGGTCTTCTCTGCTCTTGATGGAGTGTCACTGAGGGTCTACAGTCCAAGGGGTACCTGGATTTGATGGAGGTTGTGAACTTGGATGACTTGACAGATGCCAGGAAGAAAGACGGATGGGGAGAGCTGCCTAGCAGCAGAATGCTCAGGCAGGAAGTTGTTGCAGCAGCACAGCCAGGAGACAGAGGTGGCCTGACTTAGGAGTGGAGGTCGTGGCAAAGGACAGTGGGGACAGATGGGAACGAGATTCAGAGGTAAAACTGACAATACTTGGCAACACACTGAAGGAGGAAAATGCCTCAGACAGACACTGCAAGTGCCTATACTCCCCAAGGAGGCGACTCGTTGAATAGTTCCTTGTCACTCTGGATTGGAGTCACACACTAAAGATGGCTTTGTTAGGAAATGCAAAAGATAAGGCTGTTGACTTATAATACTTACTGACAATGTGTTTTCTGTATATGGTATTTATGATATCTTTATTAACTTATAACAATTTTAGTTTTTTAATTGAGGTGAAATTCACATCACATATTAACCATTTAAAAATGTATGCTTCAGTGGCATTTAGCAGTCAAAATGCTATACAACTATCAGCTCTGTCTAGTTCCAAAGTATTTTCATCACCCCCAAAGGAGACCCAGGCCCCATTAAGCAGTTACTCTCCACCGTCCCCTCGCTCCAGCCCCTGGCAACCACCAATCTGCTGTCGTTATGGATTTACTATTCTGGATAGTTCATACAATTAGAATCACAAAATATGTGACCTTTTGTGTCTGGCTTCTTTCACTAGCATAATGTTTTCAAGGTTCATCCAAGATGTACCATGTATCAATACCTCATTCCTTTCTATGACATCTTTACTTTTGGAAGTGGAAAAGCAAATGGAGTAAACTACTTTTAGCGTTTGATGTGAAAAGTATTCGTTCTTACTCTCCCCCCGGAAACTAGAAATAACTATGTTTATATTTGTTATATTTGATAGAAACATTCTTCAGAGGAAGGGAATCTCTTTTGATGTGCTTTAATCTCTCTCTTTCTCACACACACACACACACACACAAACACAATTTTTAAAAAAATTATACGGTGGCTTCTATCATGATATAATTAAATGATGAGTTTTAAAAACTTTATTGTAAGTTGTTGATGGTTCCCTCCAATGGAAAGCAACTTAATAATAGAAAAATTTTGACAACTAAGAAAAAAATGTATTCCTCTCATAAATATTTATTACTTAAAAACTAAAGATTTTAAGGGAAACAAAGTTTTATTTTGGAAGTGTGCTTGAGAGAAGAATGGAGCAGGGATTATAACACAAAGAGTTTAATACAACAACAATGAAAGCTCTTTAATAATATGTAGACACTTATATTAAAAAAATTTTTTAAACACTGAGGTTCAATGCATATGTAGATGTAATCTCTTGGTACTAAACTTACTAGGAAAGTAATATTTATTTAGTGGCCCAGTTTCACTAGTATCACCTAAACAACACACTATGCACCAAGCATAAAGTCCCACATTGCTGTTTATATACATCTGAAGCTAAATCAAGCCACACACTGAATAGTAATAACTAATATTTGTATCACACTTGAGGTAAAAAGCACTTTGTATGCATTAGCTCCATTGACAACCCTGTAGGTCAGGATGGAATATTATTATCACTAACCCGATTTTAAAGACAAGAACCTTAGATGGGGTGGTAGCACTGGGATATTGAATTCCTAGACCACTTTGCTATTAGATGAGAGTCATTTCCTTGTAGTTTCACTTTTCAGCCACTTATTCATTTTTCCCATCTTTGGGCTGTAAGAGAAATTTTACCTTTGCATGAACACCCTAGAAGCAGTGGGTCCTCCCAAAGAAAGAATAGCATTCTGTTGTTTCATGCTTTTGTAAATGACACTCCCTTCCATGCCTGGGCATTTCTTTAAAATTTACTCTTGGTTTATAACTGCAGAAAGTAAGATTCAAAAACCTAAACTTGTCAGGTAAAATGGAACACAAAAAAATAAGGTAATATATTATATATTTATATGTTTTATATAAACATATAATATACACTTTTTGCAAATATTTTTTATATATTATGTTTATAATATGTATATTATCTGTTTTCTAAAACTCAAAAACACATATAATCTATTTACAATGAAATCAAAGGAAAAAAACTTTTAGTCTAAAGAACTGCAGACTTCTGGCATCTTTCCAAAAGTTTTCTGTGGAAAGAGAGACATAAACAAGTTCTACCAGCACTAATCCTGAATATTCCATTAGCTTCATCTTGCAAAGTATTCCTAAACCTGCATATGGAGACGGGCTAAGAGCAGATTATGTGATGACGCCTCTCAACTTTGATATTGACAAGGGCCAACGTTCACACCAACTGTTCGTTGGAGTGCCACAACTTATGTCTGCTCTCAACTGGGATTTGCAGTGGAGGCCACAGAGGCTGTAGTGGACAGACATGCCCTTCCTCCAAGCACAGAATTAGCAAACATGCATCTGAAACGCCAGAGAACCGCTGATTCTCCAGTGATGGCAGCTCCAGTCCTGCTGCTTGAAATACCAGCCTCTTGGCAAGGCTCTTAGGTGAGTCTTCTCTGATAAAAATGCACTAACCCTGCCCAAACCTTCCTAAACAGTCCCGGTAATGAACTGCTCTCTGGTTACTGTAAGGTGTGGCCAACACAAAACATGAGTCAGAGGGTCTAACTTATACCACTGGGTGAACTTGGGAAGTCAATGAAATTTTGTTTTGTTACCTTTGGGGAGTTGATACCTTTGTCTGAAATCCTATGCGATTACATAAATACAAAAAATAATGTTAACAAGGGTACTTCTTTTTTTTTTTAACATCTTTATTGGAGTATAATTTCTTTACAAGGATGTGTTTGTTAGTTTCTGCTTTATAACAAAGTGAATCAGTTATACATATACATATGTTCCCATATCTCTTCCCTCTTGCGTCTCCCTCCCTCCCACCCTCCCTATCCCACCCCTCTAGGTGGTCACAAAGCACCAAGCTGATCTCCCTGTGCTATGCGGCTGCTTCCCACTAGCTATCTATTTTACATTTGGTAGTGTATATATGCCCATGCCACTCTCTCACTTTGTCACAGCTTACCCTTCCCCCTCCCCATATCCTCAAGTCCATTCTCTAGTAGGTCTGTGTCTTTATTCCCATCTTACTCCTAGGTTCTTCATGACATTTTTTTTCTTAGATTCCATATATATGTTTTAGCATACGGTATTTGTCTTTCTCTTTCTGACTTACTTCACTCTGTATGACAGACTCTAGGTCCATCTACCTCACTACAAATAACTCAATTTCGTTTCTTTTTATGGCTGAGTAACATTCCATTGCATATATGTGCCACATCTTCTTTATCCATTCATCTGTTGATGGACACTTAGGTTGCTTCCATGTCCTGGCTATTGTAAATAGAGCTGCATTGAACATTTTGGTACATGACTCTTTTTGAATCATGGTTTTCTCAGGGTATGTGCCCAGTAGTGGGATTGCTGGGTCATATGGTAGTTCTAGTTGTAGTTTTTTTAAGGAAACTCCATACCGTTCTCCATAGTGGCTGTATCAATTTACATTCCCACCAGCAGTGCAAGAGTGTTCCCTTTTCTCCACACCCTCTCCAGCATTGTTTCTAGATTTTTTGATGATGGCCATTCTGACTGGTGTGAGATGATATCTCATTGTGGTTTTGATTTGCATTTCTCTAATGATTAATGATGGACAGGGAAAGAATTATCTGAATAGAGTTTCCCTAGAAATGGAATAAAAAAGAAATCTCTAAGTAGAGTTTCCTTGAAAATGGAATACAAAATGATAAAATGATGTACCAAGACACTCTCCCCTCAGAATGACCCCTGTAAATCAGCCCTGCTATCATCCTTACTGGCCCGAGTTCCAGAATCCTGACTCTGTGCACTTTCCCCTAATAAGTCAATTATTTACTACCTGCCTGCAGATATCTAATGATCCCATTAAGTTCTCCAGAGTCTGGCATTCACCCATATTGTTGACTCTAAGTCACTGAAAAAAAAAATATTCAGGCTTTAAAAATGTGATTTCTCTTTAATTTTTAATATATAATTTAATAGAAATGTGCCTTTTGACTCTGCTTTTCAAGGGCGATAGAGTAAAACCTTTTTAAAAAAAATTAATTATCTCAAAATACGAAAGATTCAGTTATGCTGTGCATGCAGTTATGCTGTGCATGTGGTTATGGGACCACAGAATACATGTGTCTCAATAAATAGAAACCCTTGAAATGCAGGGCTTTATCCATGTATCCTTTTATGTCAACACTCTTGCAGGGATTTATTCTAACTGTATATAGAGATCCCTTCTTGCCAGTCTTCCTCATGTGGGAGACTTGCTTTCACACCCTCTGTAGGCACATCTTCCTTATGAGTGAAAACACAGGACTCAGTGTGCAAGGCTGCCTCGGGGCTTCCACCACTGATATAGCTGTGCAGCAACGTAGGGTCTGTGAATGAGAACCCTGTGATCCTGCCCGTCTATGAAAATATGAAAGAAGTGAATGTTTTCTACATGAATAAGTCCCTTCTGAGCCTCATCCTTAGGGGTTGCAATTTTCCAGAGCCACAAAGCAGACAAGAAACACAGAGTCACGAAATTGTTCCCTGCGTGTCCAAAATGGTAGACAGATTTTTTTCAAGATGACACCTCCCCAGGTGGTGGGAGAAAAGGACTTGGAAGACAGCAAGAAGATTCTTCAGGAGGAGTAACAACCCGTTGGAAATAAATACTGGCATCTCTTCCATGGTTGCAGAAACAGGCTTTGGGCAAGAAGCTTATGAATCATTCAGAGAGAAATAAACAAACAGAGCAAAGAAAAATGAAAAGTTTTTCCCTCTGTGTCATTCAATGGCATAAACTGATGCCCAGACACAGACGTTTGTAATGTGTGTGAATCGGCTTTGCCTAATCCCAGCTGAAGAAAGTATTCGAGGATATTCATGGCGTGTAAAAATACAGAGAGGCCATGGAGCCAAGGGGCCCGCCAGAGTGTCTGCAGCATTTACAGTGTCAGATCAGGTGAGACCAGCGTCCTCATAATTTCTCCTTCCCACGCATGAGTTTTCCAACACCCCAGCCAGCTCTCCATTCATGAATCACCCTTCCCTTCTCATCTGAGGCAAAACAAACCCTGGTTGCCTGTCATGCATCCTTCTGGCCGAGCCAGCACCGTTCCATTCCTTCCTCTTGGTGGCCAGTGCATATCTCATTCTGGCCTGAAAAACCCTTGTTTAGGACCCTGACTCATCTTACCTTACACTGGACAGCCAGATGGAAAGGGTAATACCGGGGTCCCTAAATGAAGATGTGAGATGGAGTGGATGATCACGTAAGAACCCAGGCACCTGGTTTCCTGGGGTCTTCCACCTTCCAGGCTGGATAAGCCCAGCTTCCCAACTTTGGAAGCCTGACTCTGGGATTTCTCTGGGATGACACGTCAAGAACAAAGATTCTCCAGAGGACTTCCTTGGGATATAAAAGATCTTGTTGCTCTTTCATTGTCTGTAGGAGACTTCCTTTCCCCAGCGGACATAAAATAAGATGATATAAACACAAGATGGAGAAAACATAACTGGGAATCCCAATAGCTTTTGGGTTACAAGGCAAAAGATGAGAAAAAGAAAAGCCACTCCTACTCCTAGGCCAAATATCAGAATCAAGCTCTTCTGCTCTCACATTAATTCCCATTTGCACATTTCAGAGAAAAGGGAAAGGACAAAATCCTGAGATTTATGATGTAGGCTTGAACCTACTCCTTCCTGGCTGGTCACAGAGGAGCAAGAATTCACTAAGCACTTTGAAGAGTGGGGATGGATCCAACAGGCCAATGACCTAACAATCCACAATGCAAGACAGAAGTAATGCTAACCATGACCTTGAACTTGTATAATCTGCTTTAAGCCATGAAGACAATATTAAAGGATAAATACTGTGCACAGTGAAATCTATGAAGTTATTGTGAGAAAAATGAAATTGATTAGCCTTGGGCTTGAAAATTAAATTTATTTACCTGTATTTTCATTTGATAAGCATTCACTAAGCACCTACTGGGAACCAGGTATATCAGTGAATAAAACTGATAAAACTCTCTGCCCTCTTGGGGCTGACATTCCAACTACATAGAAGATTCTTACGACTGAGTTTACAGAACTCAGCATTACGTAGGCAAGTCTGGCGTCAGGGAGGAGAACATGCATGGGCCTCTGGAATGTTTCTGATGAATCGGAAAATTTCTCTTTGGTTCAGAAAGGTCTTTCCTCTCATATGGCATAACTGGGATGAAAAAAGTCCCCATTTAGAGTCTGTTGCTTGGGTCAAGCTGTATCTCATGAAGGCTTATTAGTCTTTACATTCACTGTAGTTTGGCTTCCTGAGATGCTACCATGGTAGAGGACCAGGCAGGTCAATGTCTTTGGAAGAATGCCAAGGGAAAGGGAAAGTGAGTGAGGGCTAGGAAGTGAAGGAGGTAGGAGATACAAGGCTGACTCTGCCTCCCAAACAAGATGCCACTGGTAGCCTACATTTGCCCTGGAGACTAGACAGGTGGGGTGCCTGGCCTCACTTGACACCTGTGTTTTCACTCCCAGGATGTCCCAGGCACATCTAACTAATCTGCCTTCATTGAAATCTCATAGTAAAATTATAAGTTGTTTTAGGCTGCCCAGCATCTATTCTAGTCTTCTCTGGTCTCTTCCTTTATTTTGGGGATCCAAAGAGCATGTTTTCCTGGTGTTCAAACTCAAGGTACTGATAATTATATTGCAATAAATTCCTAATGATTCAAAGGTATATCATCAGCATTATGGGCTTTTAGAGCTAAATGGGGCCATTCAGACCAACCTAACACCACCCCTTTGTTGCAGAGATGATGATTCTGATACTTGCCCTGAATCACACAGCTGGTCCCTGAAAGAGCAAGGTGTGGAATGAACCACAAGGCCAAGGTTCTTTTCACTACTCCAATCTCTTCTCCAGAAGAGGATCTGGACACTTTTTTTCATTCTTATATCACCTACTTCTCTCTGGCCATTTCTTCAAGTTTCCACACTGAGACCAAGGTCTGGTCAGGGACATGGAAAGGTGACACGCACTCTACCAGGACTTGTTAAACATTCTAAAAGGAGGTTGGAAGGAGTCAAGCTGCCCTTAACCTGAGATGTGTTTGCATAGCTCAGGGATTTAAATTATGATGTTAGCATCAATAATTGAAAGAAGGTGACAGGAGTGCATACCTAATATTCAGATATCATATTCCTAAAGGACTCTGAAATGGTTCTTTACAAAGCAAACAATCCCTATTTCAAAGAATAATTCCAAAGAGTAAATAGTTAACATGTGCTAAGTGTGCCCCTACCCTGCTCTTTGTGGGTCAAAGAGCATGCCAGATGACAAGAGATGTGGAATAGCTCTAGGCACCAGGCACCATGGTGAACAGGCTTTGGCACAGCCCTTAACCAGGACAGTCGTCCTGAGAGGCCTGGGCTCAGTTCACAGCAGATCTGGGCATCCTTTCTCATTGTAATATAGCTCGAAGGTCCTACTCCTCAGCCCTTCGGGCTCTTTTAAGTCATTCCTAAGAAGCCCAGATGATTCTGGATCAAAACTACAGTTTTCTTCTCCAGAGTGAGTCTTGGGTATCATTCTGGGGCCTATTTTTTGGCAGATCTAACTCATCCTCATCAGGATAAGAGGAGACCCAGCCGTCCTATGGCTAGACAAGGATGAGGACCAATTGTGGCCATTCCCCATAAGGCCATCCTTCAAAGTCTTTTGCCTTATACCTCTTTGGCCAGGCTTGGATGGCTGACCAAGAGGCAGGGGGTGAGCCTGGCTGCCTAGGGTAAGCCTACCTCTGACTTTAACAGCACATTTCGGTTATCCCTAAAGGGGATGGTGATGACCCAGAAAGGCTTACAGACTTACTCGTTTTTTTCCCAGTAGTAGCAACAATGCTGGCCATAGAATGTAGATTTTCTAATATGCATATCCTCTGGAGCACATTTATGCATATGCCTTTGTTTAGTGCTATTTATTTATTTCAGTAGCTTTCCTAAGGCCACACATATTGATAATACTTTTTTTTATTGTTTAGCAGTTCTTCCCAAGTATTGGAATGGGTTATGCTGATATAATCTATAAAAATATTAATACAAATTGTACTGGAAGATATATTTTCTTTTTTATTATGTAAATGTATATCATGGGGGGTAAAAGCAAATTTACTAAGACCCAATATCAAGAAATAATTATGTGCTATTTTTGCATTCTAACAAAGAGATGAACATTGCTTCTGCTGTTAAATACAGCATGTGTCTCACAATTAGGAATTTAAGTGACAGATTTATTTCTATTATTCATATTACAGCTTAGTTCCACTGATGCAGAGTGACTTGAGATGCTGTGTCCCATCTTGCATTTATCAAGCAGTCCCAATGTGCAATTTGTCCTGTCATTTGGCTCTTGGATGTGTGAAGCTTGGAAATATTGTCATTGTCACTGTCAAAGACAGAAGCAATTTATCTAGAAGGCACTGAAGTGTGCTTCGGAAGACAGTCACTTAATAAAAATGACATCACCTTAAAACATACATTTCCTCATCTGGCCCCTTCTGGTGAGCTGGCCCAAGGATGGTAAAACCATTGTTCTACTCAGTGGCACAAGAACAGTTTCTTTCAAGACAAGTCTGATATCTCCCCTTCTGCTTTCTAATCTGTGGAATATACCACAAAGGGAGAAATTCAGTAGAGCTCTCTAGGCCCTTAAATGTTCACAATGAGAAAATTTTCTAAATGATAAATCAGTATGAAGCACACTGACTGTGTGCTATCTTGACAAATGGATTCAAGGGACAAGCACTGGTGGCAGGTAAAAAAATGTCACCAATTTTTGTCCTTATAGCACTTTATCAATTCATTTTCCTTAGCACACAACTTGTTAGGAATGGGCAAGGAAAGGCACTAAACATTTAGGAAGAATAACATAGAGACAACATTTGGTTGAAGGTAATAAAATAAACACACCAATCTACTGGCTACAAGTCTAGAGCTCTTATAGAAGGCCAGTGGAGGTTAGAAACAAGATAGGTACTGTGAGGCTAACTAAACATGGAATTACCAAGTAGTCCAGAAAAATGAAGACTTATGTTCAAACAAAACCTTTACGTGAACTTTCAAGGTGGCTTTATTTGTAATAGCTCAAAACTAGAATCAATCCAGAGGCCTTTCAACAGGTGAACAGTTAATTGTGACACATCCATTCCATGGAGTACTATTCAGCTAGAAAAATTAACTATTGATACATGGAACAACTTGGATGAATAGCCAGGGAATTCTGCTGAGTGGAAAAAAAAATTCCAAAAGATTACATACTGTATGATTCCATTTATATATCATTTCTGAAATGAAAACATTTTAGAAATAGAGAACAGATTTAGTGGTCACCGGGGGTTAGTGATGGAGGTGAATGGTGGTGGTGGGGGGGATGGTTATAAAAGAGAAACACGAGTCATTATTGTGAGGGCCTTGTTCAGTGTCTTGACTGTGGGGATAGATACATGAATCTACACATGTAGGAAAATTGTATAGGGCTAAATACACATACACACATAAATGAGTACAAGTAAAACTGGGCAAATCTGAATAAAATTGGTGGATTGTATGAATGTGATATTAAATTATAGTTTTGCAAAGTGTGATCATTGGAGAATACTGGGTGAAATGTATATGGGGTCTCTCTGGATTACTTCTTACAACTTCATGTGAATCGATTCTCTCAATAAAAATTTCAATTAAAAATATCATCTCATCCATTTCATTGAGTTAGTTTTTAAATAAAACTACCTTTTACTTATAATTGTTTATCAAAATTTGCAATATATTCATGTTGTTCTGACCAATGGATATACATACTAATTGTAAAGCTAACTCAAACTAGAGAAATATTTTAACTTACACATGTATTATATTTTAGAAAACAATTTTTGAAAATGTCAATTATATATATAGTGTTGGCCAAAAAGTTCCTTCAGTTTTTAAGTAAAAATAAAAGACATTTTTCATTTTCACCAAGAACTTTATTGAACAATATATTCACCATTTTGTTCCACTACCTTCTGCCACTTTTCAGGCAACTTCGTAATTTCATCTTAGCAAAATTTTTTATCTTTTTGAGCAAAGAACTGTTCCAGGTGCCTTTTACAGTCTTCCAGGAAATTGAAAATTTTTCCATTAAGAGAATTTTGTAAAGACCAAAATAAATGGAAATCTGAAGGTGCAATGTCTGGTGAATATGGCGGATGAATCAGAACTTCCCAGCCAAGCTGTAATAGTTTTTGCCTGGTCAGCAAAGAAACACGCGGTCTTGAGTTATCCTGAGAGAACATTATGCGTTTTCTGTTAACTAATTCTGGAGGGTTTTGGTGGAGTGCTGCTTTCAGTTGGTCTAACTGGGAGCAGTACTTGTTGGAATTAATCGTTTGGTTTTCCGGAAGGAGCTCATAATAGAGGACTCCCTTCCAATCCCACCATATACACAACATCAGCTTCTTTGGATGAAGACCGGCCTTTGGTGTGGTTGGTGGTGGTTCATTTCACCTGCCCCATGATCTCTTCCATTCCACATTGTTCCACGTACGGTATCTACTTTTCATTGCCCATCACAATTTGTCTTCAAAATGGAACATTTTCATTATGTTTCAGTAGAGAATCTCATGCGGAAAAACAGTCAAGAAGGTTGTTTTTGCTTAACTTATGTGGAACCCAAATATCAAAGTGATTAACATAACCAAGCTGGTGCAAATGATTTTCAATGCTTGATTTGGATATTTTGAGTATGTCAGCCATCTCCCGTGTGGTATAATGTTGATTGGTCTCAATTAATGTCTAGATTTGATCGCTATCAACTTCAACTGGTCTACCCAACCGTGGAGCATCGTCCAGCGAGAAATCTCCAGCACAAAAATTCACAAACCAATTTTGACACTTTTGATCTGCCACAGCACCTTCTCCATATACTGCACAAATCTTTTTTTTTTGCATTTCAGTTGCGTTTTTACCTTTCTTGAAATAATAAAGCACAATATGACAAAAATGTTGCTTTTTTTCTTCCATCTTCAATATTAAAATGGCTGCACAAAAATTCACCAATCTTGGTAAGTTTTTTTCAATGTACCCTGATATGACAGCTGCCACAATACAATCTAACAAAATTATTTCGAATGAAGTTAAAGACAAGTAAGTGTTACTAGAGCCAGCATACAGGAAAAAAAAACGAACAAACTTTTTGGCCAACCCTATATATATATGTGTGTGTGTGTGTGTGTGTGAGAGAGATATATCAGAGGACATGTGACAGAGTGGGAAATAGATGATTAAACAACAGCTCTGAAATCCATTCTCTCCCTTTCTTCAGGGAGAGGGGAGATGACCCTAGAAAAGAGAGAAATAATCTCCTTGTCAACTTGTTAACAGCAGACCTGCTATTTGCTAGCAGGCAAGTCCTTATCTATGGAATACTTTATGTAGGATGTACTTGTTTGCCTAGAGTTGCTTGTGCTGGAGTTATGGCACATGGCTTACAGGAAAATGTCTCATAGGCTATGTAACGAAGTATAAAATGGAGATGTTTCATAATTCTGTGTAAGTAGTAGAACTGCATATAGAATAAGGTATCTTCTATGTTAATTTGGGCTAGACTGTCTGTGATGCAGCAAGAAAGGACTGAAAGACACGCACTGACAGTCCCAGATGTCAGCTTATTTTGCCTGTGCCTTCTGATTATTTGTTTCCCTGAAATTATTAGCAAAGTTTGGTATGGGATGGGATTTCTGATTTGAATATCCAACACTGTATGTAATCTCACAGGGTAATAAATAGAAGACTTTCAAGTATACACTTATGTATATTAGGATGACATTCTGTGGAAAATAGAAGGGTTATTAGAGACCACAAATGAAATATGATAAAGTTTATGATTGTTAAAGAAGAGTTTGTTCATGATATGTTTTAAACTACCAAAAATAAAATAGCTAGCTAGTGGGAAGCAGCCGCATAGCACAGGGAGATCAGCTCGGTGCTGTGTGACCACCTAGAGGGGTAAGATAGGGAGGGTGGGAGGGAGACACAAGAGGGAGGGGATATGGGGGTATATGTATATGTATAGCTGATTCACTTTGGTATAAAGCAGAAACTAACACACCATTGTAAAGCAATTATACTCCAATAAAGATGTTAAAAATAAATAAATAAATAAAGATAAAAAATAAACAGATGCTGGTTTGGTATTTAGGTTATACTGACTACATTTTAAAAAGCCATGTAGCAATTGTATTTAAAATTACAGTATTTAAAATATGATCAAATTAAATCCTTTGCAACTATTTAAATGTATGATGGAAATATTTGCTATATACTTAAAAATGTGTGGTCAGCTACAACACTTACACATTTTGTAAAAAACTAAACGTAACCCCTAGAATATGTCTTACCTGATTGTTATGTAAAAGGTCTACTCAGAACTAGAGAAATGCAAACTAAAACTACATGGAGATGCCTTTCTCACCTATCAGGTTGGTGAAAATTAAAAAGTATGGCTCACATTGTGCTGGCAAGGCTCTGAAGAAACAGACACTCTCATATATTGCTGTATATGCAGTAAACATTGACACCAATACAGAGGTGTACTTGTGTGTAAATGCATACATTCACACACACATTCCTATTTCTCTCAGCAGTGACCACTGAGAGACTCTGCAGCAATGACATTCCAGTAACAAGGCACACACCTGAAACCCAAGTCCTGGTTTCTAAATATCACTCTCCACTGAAAGGAACCAGACCTTCTTAGAGAAATAGTTAATTCCAGAGCTGGCACATGAAAAGTATGAGATGATATTGAAATATGCTGTGCCGGAAAGTAGGAAAGTGCTCAAAGAATGACAGAAATATGTCCAAAGGACAGGGCACCAGCTTTTAAAGGGTCTCCTGTTAACCAAACTGAGGACAATTTGACCATCAAAATAAATAATGATAGTAATGATTACAACCCACAAAATAAGTAAGAATCCACGAGTCAATGTTGGTATAAATAGATAAAGTTAATGGGAGAGAAGAAAAGTTCTTATAATAGAATAAAAACTAATAAAGGTAGAGATGATGAGATTAGAAAATCACCATTTGGCAACCACCATAGTAACAGAGGGTTCAAGAAAGAATAAGCATCAACGAACCCTAAAACAAGTGGCTAAATGTCTGCTGAGGAATTGGATACTTATATAACTTCAAAGTGTCTCCCCAAAAGACGCCTAGTAATTACAAATGGAGAGTAGTCAATTTTCAGGAGAGAAACTTAGCAGACCCCATCACAAGCAAGTGACAAAGTCATGTGCACTGTGAAGGACACAGCATCACTTCTGTGACCTCCCTGCTAATCACCTGAACCTGATCATGAGGAAATGCTGGACAAACCCGAACAGAGGGTACTGTTTAAACTTCAAAAACAAAAAGGTCAGAAGGATAGAAGGGGAAAAAAAGGGAATCTGCTCTAGATTTAAGGACACTAAAGAGACCAGTCATGTAATCCTGGATTGCATCCTGGGCCATCATTTATTTTTCTTTTGATATAAAGTACGTTAGTCCACAACTTTCAAAATATCAATAAGGACTTTAGATAACATAATAGTACTGTATAAATGTTAATTCTCTGATTTTGGTATTTTATAAGAGAGTAACCTTATATATAAATATAGATAGATAGATAGATATAAGGATATATAAGAATGGTTATGTAAGATAATACCCTAGCTTCTAGGAACTACACCCCGATGTATAGGGGCATCATGTCTTATCATGAAAGGGGGGATGGGAAATGAATGATCAAGTAAATAAACACTTTAGAATCATACATATAGAAGTAGTTTATAATAACTTTTCAACATTTTTGTGTCTAAAATTATTTCATACTAAAAAAATTTAAAGGGCCCGGAGGAAGATGGCAGAAGAGTAAGATGCGGAGATCACCTTCCTCCCCACAGATACATCAGAAATTCATCTACACGTGGAACAACTCCTACAGAACACCTACTGAACGCTGACAGAAGACCTCAGACCCCCCAAAAGGCAAGAAACTCCCCACATACCTGGGTAGGGCAAAAGAAAAAAAAAGAATAAACAGAGACAATAGGATAGGGACGGGACCTGCACCAGTGGGAGGGAGCTGTGAAGGAGGGAAGGTTTCTACACACTACAAGCCCCTTCACGGGCGTAGACTGCAGGTGGCGGAGGGGGAAAGCTTCGGAGTAGCGGAGGAGAGCACAGCAACAGGGGTGCGGAGGGCAAAGCGGAGAGATTCTGGCACAGAGGACCGGTGCCCTCAGGCACACACCAGCCCGAGAGGCTTGTCTGCTCGGCTTCTGGGGCGGGCGGGGCTGGGAGCTGAGGCTCGGGTATCGGCTTTCAGTCGGAGCGCAGGGAGAGGACTGGGGCGGGCGGCAGGAAGAGAGCCTGAAGGGGTTAGTGCACCACGGCTAGCCCGGAGGGAGTCCGGGGAAAGGGTCTGGAGCTGCCGAAGAGGCAAGAGACATTTTTCCCTTTTGTTTCCTGGTGCGCGAGGAGAGGGCATTAAGAGGGCTGCTTGGGGAAGCGCCGGAGACAGGCGCGAGCCTCAGGTAAGGCGCGGACCTCAGAGACGGGCGTGGGACGTTGGGGCTGCCGCCGCCTCCGCCACCGCCACCGCCGCCGCCGCGGGGCCTGTGTGCGAACGCGGGTCACTGTCCGCCCCGCCTTCCGGGGGGCCTGTGCACCCCGCCACTGCCGGGGTCCCGGGACCCGGGGACGGCTTTCCCGGGAAAGCGCACGGAGCGCCACGGGCTGCTGCAACGTCACGCTGGCCTCTGCCGCCGCAGTTCCGCCCCACACTGCGCGCCCCTCCCTCCCCTCTGCCTGAGTGAGCCAGAGACCCTGAATCAGCGGCTCCTTTAAACCCGTCCTGTCTGAGCGAAGAACCGACGCCCTCCGGCGACCTACGCGCAGAGGCGGGGCCAGGTCCAAGGCTGAGACCCGGGAGCTGTGAGAGCAGAGACAGGGAAATCTCTCTGTGCAGCCTCGGAGGCAGCGGATTAAAGCTCCACGGTCCATTTGATGTGCCCTGCGTCTGTGGAGTGCATGAATGGACAGCGAATCATCCCAAATTGAGGAAATGGACTTTGAGGACAAGATTTAAGACTTTCCCCCCTTTTCCTCTTTTTACAACGAATTATCCCAAATTGAGGAGGTGGACTTGGAGAGCAAGATTTTTTATTTTTCCCCCTGCTCTCTTTTTGTGAATGTGTATGTGTAATCTTCTGTGTAAGATTCTCTCTGTATAGCTTTGCTTCCACCATATGTCCCAGGGTTCTATCGGTCCGTTTTTTTTTCAATAATTACTTTTTAATTTTAATAACGCTACTATATTTCATACTTTATTCTATTTTACGTTACCTGCTCTTTCTTTTTTTCCTACCTTCCCTTCCTCCCTCCCTCCCTCCGCTCCTCCTTTCCTTCTTTCTTTTTCTTTCCTCCCTCCCTCCCTCCCACCCTTCTTCTTTCCACTTTCTTTTTCTTTCCTTCCTCCCTCCCTCCCTCCTGTCTTTCTTTCTTTCTTTCCTTCCTCCCTCCCTCCCTCCCTTCTTCCATTCACTCTTCCTTTTGCTTTCATTCCTCCCTCCGTCCCTCCTTTCTTTCCTTCTTTCTTTCCATCCTTCCTCCCTCCCTCCCTCCTTTCTTTCTTTCTTCCTTCCTTTCTTCCCTTCTTCCTTTCTTTCCCTCTCTCTTTCTTTCTTCTACTAATTCTTTCTTTCTACTTTTTCTCCCTGTTATTCTGAGCCAGGTGGATGAAAGGCTCTTGCTGCTGCAGCCAGGAGTCAGTGCTGTGCCTCTGAAGTGGGAGAGCCAACTTCAGGACACGGGTCCACAAGAGACCTCCCAGCTCCACATAATATCAAGCAGCGAAAATCTCCCAGAGATCTCCATCTCAACACCAGCACCCAGCTTCAGTCAACGACCAGCAAGCTACAGTGCTGGTCACCCTATGCCAAGCAACTAGCAAGGCAGGAACACAACCCTACCCATTAGCAGAGAGGCTACCTAAAAACATAATAAGGCCATAGGCACCCCAAAACACACCACCAGACGTGGACCTGCCCACCAGAAAGACAAGATCGAGCCTCAACCACCAGAACACAGGCATTAGTCCCCCCCACCAGGAAGCCTACACAACCTACTGAAACAACCTTAGCCACTGGGGACAGACACCAAAAACAATGGGAACTACGAATCTGCAGCCTGCAAAAAAGAGACCCCAAACACAGTAACATAAGCAAAATGAGAAGACAGAAAAACACACAGCAGGTGAAGGAGCAAGATAAAAACCTACCAGACCTAACAAATGAAGAGGTAATAATAGGCAGTCTACCTGAAAAAGAATTCAGAATAATGATAGTAAAGCTGATCCAAGATTCTATTTCCAAGATCCATAATCTTGGAAATAGAATAGACAAAATGCAAGAAACAGTTAACAAGGACCTAGAAGAACTAAAGATGAATCAAGCATCGATTAAAAACACAATAAATGAAAGGAAAAATACTCTACATGGGATCAAAAGCAGAATAACTGAGGCAGAAGAACGGATATGTGAGGTGGAAGATAAAATAGTGGAAATAACTAATGCAGAGCAAAATAAAGAAAAAAGAATGAAAAGAACAGAGGACAGTCTCAGAGACCTCTGGGACAACATTAAACACACCAACATTCGAATTATAGGGGTTCCAGAAGAAGAAGAGAAAAAGAAAGGGACTGAGAAAATATTTGAAGAGATTATAGTTGAAAACTTCCCTAATATGGGAAAGGAAATAGTTAATCAAGTCCAGGAGGCACAGAGAGTCCCATACAGAATAAATCCAAGGAGAAATACGCCAAGACGAATATTAATCAAACTGTCAAAAATTAAACACAAAGAAATCATATTAAAAGCAGCAAGGCAAAAACAACAAATAACACACAAGGGAATCCCCATCAGGTTAACAGCTGATCTCTCAGCAGAAACTCTACAAGCCAGAAGGGAGTGGCAGGACATAATTAAAGTGATGAAGGAGAGAAACCTGCAACCAAGATTACTCTACCCAGCAAGGATCTCATTCAGATTTGATGGAGAAATTAAAACCTTTAAAGACAAGCAAAAGCTGAGAGAGTTCAGCACCACCAAACCAGCTTTACAACAAATGCTAAAGGAACTTCTCTAGGCAAGAAACACAACAGAAGGAATATACCTACAATAACGAACCCAAAGCAATTAAGGAAATGGGAATAGGAACATACATATCAATAATTACCTTAAATGTAAATGGACTAAATGCTCCCACCAAAAGACACAGAGTGGCTGAATGGATACAAAAACAAGACCCATATATATGCTGTCTACAAGAGACCCACTTCAGACCTAGAGACACATACAAATTGAAAGTAAGGGGATGGAAAAAGATATTCCATGCAAATGGAAATCAAAAGAAAGCTGGAGTAGCAATTCTTATATCAGACAAAATAGACTTTAAAATAAAGACTATTAGAAGAGACAAAGAAGGACACTACATAACGATAAAGGGATCAATCCAAGAAGAAGATATAACAATTGTAAATATTTATGCACCCAACATAGGAGCACCTCAATACATAAGGCAAATACTAACAGCCATAAAAGGGGAAATCGACAGTAACACAATCATAGTAGGGGACTTTAACACCCCACTTTCACCAATGGACAGATCATCCAAAATGAAAATAAATAAGGAAACACAAGCTTTAAATGATACATTAAACAAGATGGACTTAATTGATATTTATAGGACATTCCATCCAAAAACAACAGAAAACATATTTTTCTCAAGTGCTCATGGAACATTCTCCAGGATAGATCATATCTTGGGTCACAAATCAAGCCTTGGTAAATTTAAGAAAATTGAAATTGTATCAAGTATCTTTTCCGACCACAATGCTATGAGACTAGACATCAATTACAGGAAAAGATCTGTAAAAATTACAAACACATGGAGGCTAAATAATACACTACTCAATAACGAAGTGATCACTGAAGAAATCAAAGAGGAAATTAAAAAATACCTAGAAACAAATGACAATGGAGACACGACGACCCAAAACCTATGGGACGCAGCAAAACCAGTTCTAAGGGGGAAGTTTATAGCAATACAATCCCACCTTAAGAAACAGGAAACATTTCGAGTAAACAACCTGACCCTGCACCTAAAGCAATTAGAGAAAGAAGAACAAAAAAAAACCAAAGTTAGCAAAAGGAAAGAAATCTTAAAGATCAGATCAGAAATAAATGAAAAAGAAATGAAGGAAACGATAGCAAAGATCAACCAAACTAAAAGCTGGTTCTTTGAGAAGATAAACAAAATTGACAAACCATTAGCCAGACTCATCAAGAAAAGAAGGGAGAAGACTCAAATCAATAGAATTAGAAATGAAAAAGGAGAAGTAACAACTGACACTGCAGAAATACAAAAGATCATGAGAGATTACTATAAGCAACTCTATGCCAATAAAATGGACAACCTGGAAGAAATGGACAAATTCTTAGAAATGCACAACCTGCCAAGACTGACTCAGGAAGAAATAGAAAATATGAATAGACCAATCACAAGCACTGAAATTGAAACTGTGATTAGAAATCTTCCAACAAACAAAAGCCCAGGACCAGATGGCTTCACAGGCGAATTCTATCAAACATTTAGAGAAGAGCTAACACCCATCCTTCTCAAACTCTTCCAAACAATATCAGAGGAAGGAACACTCCCAAACTCATTCTACGAGGCCACCATCACCTTGATACCAAAACCAGGCAAGGATGTCACAAAGAAAACTACAGGCCAATATCACTGATGAACATAGATGCAAAAATCCTCAACAAAATACTAGCAAACAGAATCCAACAGCACATTAAAAGGATCATACACCATGATCAAGTGGGATTTATTCCAGGAATGCAAGGATTCTTCAATATACGCAAATCAATCAATGTGATACACCATATTAACAAATTGAAGGAGAAAAACCATATGATCATCTCAATAGATGCAGAGAAAGCTTTCAACAAAATTCAACACCCATTTATGATAAAAACCCTGCAGAAAGTAGGCATACAGGGAACTTTCCTCAACATAATAAAGGCCATATATGACAAACCCACAGCCAACATCGTCCTCAATGGTGAAAAACTGAAACCATTTCCACTTAGATCAGGAACAAGACAAGGCTGCCCACTCTCACCACTCTTATTCAACTTAGTTTTGGAAGTTTTAGCCACAGCAATCAGAGAAGAAAAGGAAATAAAAGGAATCCAAATTGGAAAAGAAGAAGTAAAGCTGTCACTGTTTGCAGATGACATGATACTATACATAGAGAATCCTAAAGATGCTACCAAAAAACTACTAGAGCTAATCAATGAATTTGGTAAAGTAGCAGGATACAAAATTAATGTACAGAAATCTCTGGCATTCCTGTACTAATGATGAAAAATCTGAAAATGAAATCAAGAAAACACTCCCATTTACCATTGCAACAAAAAGAATAAAATATCTAGGAATAAACCTACCTAAGGAGACAAAAGACCAGTATGCAGAAAATTATAAGACACTGATGAAAGAAATTAAAGATGATACAAATAGATGGAGAGATATACCATGCTCCTGGATTGGAAGACTCAATATTGTGAAAATGACTCTACTACCCAAAGCAATCTACAGATTCAATGCAATCCTATTAAACTACCACTGGCATTTTTCACAGAATAGAACAAAAAATTTCAAAATTTGTTTGGAAAAACAAAAGACCCCGAATAGCCAAAGAAATCTTGAGAACGAAAAACGGAGCTGGAGGAATCAGGCTCCCTGACTTCACACTATACTACAAAGCTACAGTAATTAAGACAGTGTGGTACTGGCATAAAAACAGAAAGATAGATCAGTGGATCAGGGTAGAAAGCCCAGAGATAAACCCACGCACATATGGCCAACTTATCTTTGATAAAGGAGGCAGGAATGTACAGTGGAGAAAGGACAGCCTCTTCAATAAGTGGTGCTGGGAAAACTGGACAGGGACATGTAAAAGTTTGAGATTAGATCATTCCCTAACACCATACACAAAAATAAGCTCAAAATGGATTAAAGACTTAAATGTAAGGCCAGAAACTATCAAACTCTTAGAGGAAAACATAGGTAGAACACTCTATGACATAAATCACAACAAGATCCTTTTGGACCCACCTCCTAGAGAAATGGAAATAAAAACAAAGATAAACAAATGGGACCTAATGAAACTTCAAAGCTTTTGCACAGCAAAGGAAACCATAAAGAAGACCAAAAGACAACCCTCAGAATGGGAGAAAATATTTGCAAATGAAGCAACTGACAAAGGATTAATCTCCAAAATTTATAAACAGCTCATGCAGCTCAATAGCAAAAAAACAAACAACCCAATCCAAAAATGGGCAGAAGACTTAAATAGGCATTTCTCCAAAGAAGATATACAGACTGCCAACAAACACATGAAAGAATGCTCAACATCATTAATCATTAGAGAAATGCAAATCAAAACTACAATGAGATATCATCTCACACCAGTCAGAATGGCCATCATCAAAAAATCTAGAAACAATAAATGCTAGAGAGGGTGTGGAGAAAAGGGAACACTCTTGCACTGCTGGTGGGAATGTGAATTGGTACAACCACTATGAAGAACAGTATGGAGGTTCCTTAAAAAACTAAAAATAGAACTACCATATGACCCAGCAATCCCACTACTGGGCATATACCCTGAGAAAACCATAATTCAAAAAGAGACATGTACCAAAATGTTCATTGCAGCTCTATTCACAATAGCCTGGAGCTGGAAACAACCTAAGTGTCCATCATTGGATGAATGGATAAAGAAGATGTGGCACATATATACAATGGAATATTACTCAGCCATAAAAAGAAACGAAACTGAGCTATTTGTAATGAGGTGGATAGACCTAGAGTCTGTCATACAGAGTGAAGTAAGTCAGAAAGAGAAAGACAAATACCGTATGCTAACACATATATACGGAATTAAAAAAAAATGTCATGAAGAACCTAGGGGTAAAACGGGAATAAAGACACAGACCTACTTGAGAATGGACTTGAGGATATGGGGAGGGGGAAGGGTAAGCTGTGACAAAGCGAAAGAGAGGCATGGACATATATACACTACCGAACGTAAGGTAGATAGATAGTGGGAAGCATCAGCAGAGCACAGGGAGATCAGCTCGGTGCTTTGTGACCGCCTGGAGGGGTGGGATGGGGAGGGTGGGAGGGAGGGAGATGCATGAGGGAAGGGATGTGGGAACTGATGTATATGTATGACTGATTCACTTTGTTATAAAGCAGAAACTAATAAAAAAATTTAAAGAAGATAAATGAGTATTTGTGCCCCTGACTCAACGCTAATTTAAGTAGAAAATAAAAAGATTTTTATGAGCATATGTAGTTGACTAAGCAATGTTCATCTCCTGAAGGGTAAGTTTGTGATCAAAATCCACCCCCTCATGCTGACTGAATTAATCTAGCTTAGTGACACATGACAAATTCTACTCTAATCGTACTGATGCAGCTAAATCCCGGGATTTAAGTGGGCATGTGACAGGTTAAATTTTCTTCCATAAGCAAGCAATACCTTTAGCAATCAAATCTGTAATGACTCAGGAGCTTTAAATGTCATATTTACCTTCTGTTTCCAAATAGAAACCAATGCATGATGTAAAGATCATTTTTAATCACTAGCATCATCAGAATTGTACATTCTTAGTTAAAACTTATCTTGGAAACATAGCTTTCCAGCTCTCTAACTCTTTGATGATATTGTTGTTATTTGTCTCTATACCAAAATTATCACACTGAAAAAAATCCTATAGGATTTTCCTACTGGATTTCTTTTTAAGAAAGGAGAGTGATATCAAATATTTAGAAATACAGAAACAAGTACTTATAATATAGAGGCTTGTGTATTGTAGCTTTGAAGGGTATATTGTTAGTCACAGGTGATGAGTATATTCTTGAAAGGAGAAAAAAGAAGGAAGTTTCTCTTTGAATGCTGGGAAAATAAGAATAAAGAATGAAGCAGAATCATAGGATCATTTTGAGATGAAGGACCACTTCAGCAAGTACATTTATTTTTATTTAGAGTGCACTTGCACTGGAGCAAACATTTCAAATCTTGATGGATTTAGGAAAAGCAAGAAGCTCTTCTGCTATTTTTCAAGAAGCACCTGCTCAGTGGTCAGAGAGTCTTATTTTCAGCCACAGTGGAGTAGTACCAGCAGCGAAAAGGTGCAATCACCATCCAATAGACAGATTCAGGACCACTTCCCTCCAATTTGCTCAGCAGAAACTAAGAGCCATGGAGGCCATCAGCCTAGATCAACAGAAAATGAAGCCTGACAACTCGAGGTGGAGACCTGTGAACAGCATCAGAAGGGACACACGTGTGGACAGCAAAGGGAGAACAAGGAGAACGTCCTGTCCATAATTTTTGAAGCCCTTTTGCAAAGGGGCTTGTCTGACTCTCTAGACCCTGGAAGACTTCATACACATAAAGCAAAGATACAGAAACCATGACTCACAGATTCAGGCCAGGAAAGCAGGAAACCTGTTTAAAAAAAAAAAAACTTACTTTCATTGTTTTAGTATCTCCTTATAAAGGTGAAAATCTTCCCTGTAAATTCACTGGATCTTACATATGGGTCTTGGCTTATTGATTTTTATTTTTTGGTTGAATGCATTCTCTTCTTCCAGTGCCATGTTCTCACTTTCTCTCCATCACCAGCCCAACAGGGAGGCTGAGATGCTTAATGTGATGAGATCTAAAGGGACCTAAAGGACAGTCCATGGACATGCAGAAATACAAAGCCCTGCCACTGAGAGAGCTGGTGCTGGTTCATCCCATCCCTCCTCGTTCTCCCAGGAAGGTGGTGGGACAGTTAACTTTCTACTCACCTGGGTCCTGGAGTGTCCAGACACTGGCTCAAACATTACTCTGGGTGTGTCTGTGAGGATTGTTTCTGGAGGATATGAACGTGTGAGTCCTTAGACTGAGTAAAGCTCCCCAATGTAGGTGGCCCCATCCAGCTGAGGGCCTGGATAGAATAAAAGGTGGAGTAAAGGAGAATTTGCTCTCTCTGATTGTCTTCAAGCTGGGACATTGGTCTTCTCCTGCCTTTAGATTTGGACTCAGGCTGGAACTAAACCATCGGCCTTCCTGGGTCTTAACGTGCCAACTGCAATTCTTGGGAATTCTCATAAGCCTATTACTTAGAATAAATCTCTTAATTATATATATAATACACAGAGGATCCCCAACATGCAATGGTTTGACTTACAGTTTTTTGACTGTATGATGGTGCAAATGCAACATGCATTCAATAGAAACTGTACTTCAAATTTTGAATTTTAACTCTTTTTCCAGACCTGCAGTATGATTCTTTCTTGTGATGCCGCACAGCAGCAATCACCACAGCCCCTGCTCAACCAGACAACCATGAGGGTGAACAACTGACACACTTTCAACCATTCTGGACCCAGACAACCATTCTGTTTTTCACTTTCAGTACAATATTCAATACATTACATGAGAGAGTCAACACTTTAGTATAAAATAGGGTTTTTTTTTAAAGATGATTTTGCCCAACCACTGGCTAATGTCAGTGTTCTGAGCACATTTAAGGCAGGCAAGGCTAAGCTACGATGTTTGGTAGGTTAGGTGTATTAAATGCATTTTTTATTCTTTTTTTTTTTTTTTTTTTTTTTTTTTTTTGCTGTACGTGGGCCTCTCACTGCTGTGGCCTCTCCCACTGCAGAGCACAGGCTCCGCAGCCATGGCTCACGGGCCCAGCCGCTCCGTGGCACGTGGGAACTTCCCGGACCAGGGCACGAACTCGTGTCCCCTGCATCGGCAGGTGGACTCTCAACCACTGCGCCATCAGGGAAGCCCAAATGAATTTTTGACTTATGACATTTTCAATTTACAATGGGTATATCAGGATGGAACCCCACTGTAAGTCAAGAAAGGTCTTTATATACATAAGTCTATCTATTAGTCTTTATCTGGTATGTTCCAGACAGAGGCCAGCTGGGTTCTGGACAAAAGACCACTGTGAATGACTCTGGGGGATGCTGGGATGAGCTGTCGCTGAGATTGACATTGTCCTCACAGCCTAATGCACACGCCCTCCCCTCCCTCCCTGTGCATTCTTACATAGTGGTCCAAAACTTTCATGCCATGAACAGTTCTGAAGAGGCAATCTGGATTGAAATAGGTGAATGTCCTCTTTCCAAGGATCACGTACATAGAGATCCTGTGATCTAGATCTAGATACGTGCGCACACACACACACATTCTATTGGTTCTGTTTCTCTCAAGGACCCTGACTAATATAGGTAAGATCCACCACTCCACCACCACCTGTCCTCTCTTCCCTGCTCGCACCCCACAAATTCTGCCCCTCATCATCCCCTCTCCTTACTTTAGAGGTGACCCTGAATGTTCCTCAATTACTGCCAACTCTCAAACTCTACACAGTGATTCCGTAAGAGTGATTCTACAGAGAAGCTAAGTTGTGAAGTCTCTGAAGGGAAGTAGACTAGAGAAGTCACACTTGATTCTCCTTCATCACCAGCTTATACTTGGGGAAAACAATGAGATGAATCTTCGTGCTCATCATTTCCTGACAGAACAGGCCATCCTCAGCCTCGCACAGGAAGAGCCCTGGCTTAAACTGTCAGGGAGTTCAGAGCAGAGAGGCTGTGCCTTCAGGAGGTCTTGGTACCTCTCTTTCCCAGGACTCTCTCTTTGTGCTTCTTGTGATGCTCTTCCATTTTGCCTTGTGTAAAAATGTCTAGGAATTGATAATAACAGCCCACTTTAGAGTGTAGACGCCTAGAATGCAGAGATGTGTGTTGTATTGACAGCACACTACACACTGCTTGAGCCCATTAAATATTAAAGGAATAAAAAAGTCAGTTAATTCTCCGTAAGCTCCAACATTTCCATGGCATAATAGTATTATAATTTTCAAACTCTTCAAATTCACGCTAGTTTCATGTGAAGAGTTTCTTTTCCTTTTTGGTGTTGGTCTATTTGTAATGGCAAATGAATGATAATTTAATAATAATTAATAACAATTTAATAACTAAAATGAATGACCAGTATCCTGAAAAAATAAAGAAGATATCAAGGAAACCTGAAATACAGTCAACCTGATATTTAAGGGTCTTTTAAAATTAATTTTCCTTACTCACTGGTGTAAAGGAACAGGAGCCGGCAGAAGAGGTTAGGAGCTGCTGGTGGTTTTGTTTGTTTTGGTGGTTCTCTTGACTTGCTCAAGGTTTCTCTACTGTCAGGCCCCTATTATCACAGCTGGCAGTGTTGTCTTATTTTGTTTGGTCAGTGCTTTTCCCAAAACTTATGCACATGCTCACAAGGTAACATGAGCACCAGCATGCATAGATGGGCTGCACAAGGAACAAAAAGATGGAGACCAGAGTTTGGAGTGGAAATGAGAGGCTGGGGAAGGCTTCCTTTTCTGAACGCAGCTACGAGGAAGTTTCAGGAAGCTGGGAGATTTCAATTAAATGGCAAACGTCTCAAGTCCAAGTCAAGATGCCGGGCCTGCACCCCCGCAGGACACGTCAGTCTTAGTCTCTGGGTCTCAGGCCAAGAGCAGCAAACCGCAGCAAGGTCACTTAACACACCCCGAATTTGTGCAATCACAGAATTGGCAGATGAGGCCCCTTCTGTGATAGGAATGCCTCCACTGCCTTCCTCAAGGACCAACAGCTTAAATCAAACTCGACATCACCCATCTCTGTCCACAGTCAGTCTGCTTGGCCTGGTGGCAGTTCAATCCAGGGGCTAAAGGAGAAAATGGCTTCTCACTGATTCCAATAAAAAACCTACCCACCCTACCAGGACCCACACGGCAGTGAGGCGATGTTTCCTTCCATTGAACAAACAGATTCAGTAAAAAACTAAACAAGCTGGGAGTGATGCTACATTTTCCCACCAGTCAAACTTTAGTCCTAATACATAAACGTACACACTCCACCAACTTCCTAAAATTCTTTTCCTGCAAAGCTTTTTTTGTGTGTGAATGCTAAAAGGAATTCATTTATTTTTCTTGAGGTATAGTTGATTTACAATATTATATGTTTCAGATGTACAATGTAGTGTTGGTGTTCCCTTCACATACATGAAGGGAACACCAACGTTCAGGCCAAGGGCACTGCCCAGCTTTCAGCCATGGGCTTCCAGAACCATACAGGGTTAGAACGAACCTGGGAAAAGGGCCACCTGCCTATTCTGGGCCACCCTGGGTCACTAGGACCTACACAGCTACGCTCTGCACCCAGAGTCATGCAGTTTCTCTTGAGTTGATATTTTTACCTGGTCCTCACTCTTCCGGCAAAAAGAATTCAAATCCAGGCCAAAGGTCTGGACCAGAAGCAGACATCAGGCCACCTTCCTCTTTTCTGGTCAACATACCCAAAGAAAACTTTTCCATCCAACTCCAGCTCCAAATGGGAAACCCTCAGACACTAGGGAAGGGTAGGCAGGGAGGCGATTTCTGTTCTAATCATTTTGGGCCCCAGTTTAGCTGAGTATGGATGGCCTATTGACCCAAGAAAAAACAACAAGAAAAAAACAAAACAAAGCATAATCCTCTTCATTAAAGCCAGTACTGCACTAAGTAACAATCTGATTAGGAAAAAAGAAATAAACACAATATGAATTTTTTAAAAAGAGATAATATTCAGTTTTATGTCACCAGGAAATTAAGTTAAAATAAACTTATTAAGACTTTGAATTATTTATGTAAGAGTCTTATCCAAAATATAAAAATAATAATAGCATCTAACATTTATGGAGTGATAGCTATCAGTAGCCTTGTGAGATAAGTACTGTTATCATTCCCAATTTTGTTATTATCCTCAGTGGAACTGAGACACAGAGAGGTTAAGTCTCTGAGCCAGAGGTCACACAGGTAATCTGGATTCAAAGCTCAACTGTTAAGGGCCTCTCATATCACTCCCTTTGAATCAAAATAGTCTCTGCATTCAGACGCTATATGGTCTTGGCTCGAGTGCCTGAACAAAGAGTTTTTAAAGGCTTGGTTTCAAGACTCTGCTCTACTTGTTAGAGCAAGACCTCAACCAGAGGTGGTACAATGGCAAGAGGAAATAAAAAAGCAGTAGATCCTGCATACTAAGATTGGGGATATAAAGAAACCAAAAGGTCTCCTTATGACATATACTGTGACTTAAAACAGATTTTGGTTTTTAGGGTGAGCCCTATGGTGGCAGATTACTTCTGCTTGTGATATGAGGAGTGATGCTTTTATATCTAGTCTCCTTCTGGGTGTAAATGAATAAGTTGAAGCCACATGGAATAGGATCTAGTGATTTTCCCCTCATTAAAAAACCCTCCTAATGGACCTAAGTCATGAAGAGTCCCCTGACCTAAGGGTCCCTTTGGAATAGCACTACGAACATATCCCAACCCTCTTTACTACCAAGATCTGTTCCTACCCACATGGTCTTGCCAACCCTCCCTTGGCCCTAGGGCAGCAGTCGCCAACCTTTTTGGCACCAGGGGCCAGTTTCGTGGAAGACAATTTTTCCACATACTGGGGTGGGCCAATGGTTTTGGGATGATTCAAGTGAATTACGTTTATTGTGCACTTTATTTCTATTATTATTACATAGTAATATATAATGAAATAATTCTACAACTCACCATAATGCTGGCAGGAGGTAGAGCTCAGGCAGTACTGAGAGCGATGGGGAAAGGTTGTAAATACAGATGAAGTGTCACTCACTCGCCCGCTGCTCACCTCCTGCTGTGCAGCCCGGTTCTTAACAGGTCACGGACTGGTACTGGTCTGTGGCCTGGGGGTTGGGGACTCCTGCCGTAGAAGAAGGGACCCTCTGAAAGGGACAGGTCTCTCAATTGCAAAGAGGAGTTAGATCCATCCTGGGCTGGCATTTATTTTTTCTCTCCTATATATACTTCTCCTGGTTAGGAAAGAGGAAACAAAGCAACACTTGCAACTCCAAGGCCCTAGCCAGAGGAGAGAAGCAACCCAAAGACGGATCCTGAATGCCCCACTCAGGGGTGCTAACCAGGGCAGGAAGGGGCTGCAATCCCACCAGCACCATGGAGTCAAAGGGAAGAGCAGAAGCAGCGGCTGATGACATATATTAAAACCATAATGTGTGCTATGCTATTTTTTAATTTTTATAAATGTAAGATTTTACTTTGTTTTATTTTTATAATTTTAGACATACTTTCAATATGAACTCTCACAGCTTTTGTTTTATGAATTCTTTATAAATTTTTAAAGTAACAGTATTGTGGGTGTTATGCAAAATTAATATTGCGATATAGGATACTGTCATATTACTGGAGTTTGGCACTCACCACATGACCCGAGAAATTAAATGCAAACTTGATTGTACATTTGCATTTTTCCAAGAGAGGAGTCATCACTTTAATCAGATTCTCAAAGGGATTAGCAATGCAAAAGAAGACACTTTGCCTATAGTAAATTCCTAGAAGTAGAACTATGGCAGCAATGAATATGAATGTTTTTAAGATTTTTATGAATATTTTTAAATTGCCTTTCAGAAACACTTTGCTGGCTTTTTTTTTTTTTTTTTTTTTTTTTGCGGTACGTGGGCGTCTCACTGTGTGGCCTCTCCCGCTGCGGAGCACAGGCTCCGGACGCACAGGCTCAGCGGCCATGGCTCACAGGCCCAGCTGCTCCGCGGCATTTGGGATCTTCCCGGACCAGGGCACAAACCCGCGTCCCCTGCATCGGCAGCGGACTCTCAACGACTGCGCCACCAGGGAAGCCCCACTTTGCTGATTTTTATTCCCGATAGCTGTGTATGAGACTCTACACACATACTAGACATTTTTCAACAATGGTGATCATCATCTTTAGTATCTTTGCCAGCTTAACAGAGGAAAAATGTTATCCTGTTGTTTTTTGATTGAAAGTAAGATTAATCTTTTATATGTTAATTGTCAATTTTTATTTCTTCCTTGGTAAATGACATGTTTAATTTCTTTGCCCCTTTTTGCTTCTACAGAGGATTATCTTCTTTTCAGTATTTGTATCTCACCTTGTTTTACATCTCACTCCGTTGGCCAATATGTTCAGAACAATGCTAGTAATACTGGTGACAGTGGCAACCCTGGTCAGTTATTTAAAATGCAAGGCAATTCCAGAACATCAGAAACACACCCATGAGCAAACAGAAACAGCCAAATGCATTTCAACAACTTCTGTGTTACCTAGTGAGCAATTATCAGTAGCTCAGATAATTGATAAGCACGAGTGACTATACTATAAGATAATATAAGAAGCATGTTCTAATTTCTTTCCCAAGTTCAACATCTCAGAATACCTGAAATTAACTTTCTAGCACTCAGAAGATCAGAAGAAACTTTCTGACTATATGCATTGTCTTCAAATTCCATCAGAGTAGGGGAAAACAGGAGAGGTCATCTACAAAGATCACACATAACTCTGGGAACAATTTGCTTCATTACAGTGACATGATATTGACTGGCCTTTTCTCAGAAGCACCTAATTCTCTAACAGTCAATTCAGCTTATCATAATCTTAGGAAAAAAAATACACACTAAGATATAAACATATATACATTCATATCTACATGCACACATTATGTATAATTAACCTTGTGCAGTCGAAATCCTACCAATATTAATTATGGAAGAGGGAAAATATGAAAGAATGCCAAAATAATAAGTCATTTGACTACAGAACTTCTCCAAGGCAACAGCTCCTGTTTCTTTAGGTTACCTTTTTCTGAATCTCAACAGAAGTGCATTCCCGGAGGCAAGACAAGAGACTGTGAGAACCAGCCCACTGTACAAAAGTCCTATCTGTGAAATCCCCCATTAGAGCACACGGTCACTAGCTTCGCATCTCCCACACATATTACAGAGTGGAATGAGGGCCATGACTGATGAAAACCTTGGAGATTCCTCTAGCTGCCAAAACGCAGAGCCTCTCCAGCAGAGTTCTAAAACGGCATCAATTCCAAACTGGGAAATCAAGGGCTCAGAACCACTGTGGCAGCAAATCCATTATTCTGAGGTGAGCCCAACTATGTCCATCTAGAGAGTTTTTCAGGCTGTGCTGAATCAAGTCACTGGTCCTTAACTTTTCCTTTCTAAAAAAGTCCATCTTCCCAAATACTTACATGGTAAGTATACTCTTAGCTCACAGCATGGTACCTACCAAATAATGGTGGATTTGAAGCAGTCCCATGAATCTGTGGCCATACTCGTTAAGTGCTATGTGGATATTGGTGTGTGCATACAATATTCCAGTACAGGACCCTTGCAGAGACATACCTGTCCCATCACTACCCATCTAAGCCCTTCAGCGCCCCATCTCAAACTAGAGTGAAGCTGCATTTGAGTCATGGCAGACTCTCTAAGGAATAAGCCATGACACCATGATAAGCTGGGCAGTGGTCTAAGAGTCATACCTTAAGATCAAAAAAATCACATTCTTAAATGTCAATCACTGCTCTTCAAATCATAAATTTGTTGAGCATCTCTTAATATTTCCTATGAAGAAAACAATCATTTGCTATGCATAGTAGATTAGAAACCTGTCAGACCGGCAGTGCATACGATTCAAGAGAAAAGCTTGAACAGAAGCTAGGCAGGAGAGCCAACTGAAACAGTGGTCTGACTCCAGTGTCCCCCAGTTTCTAATTTTCTTTGAGGGTTCTCTACACACACTCCCGACTATCGGCACGACTCCTGATCTCTGTGGGAACTCTAGTCCAACTAAATCACTACTTCATGTGCAAACCCTTTTTCCTTTCCTTTTTCCTCCTACATGGAGGAAATAAGCTCAAACTGTCTGTAGAATTTTATTTATAAAAAGGAACAAAAAAAGAAACTAAGAGAAATTTATATTTCATTTAAACAGATCAATACACAAAAAACACGATACCTTTTGGATCCTAAGATATTTGAATCCTTATTGCTATCTGAATCATGAATTTTATAGCAAGTAGTTTGGGCTAATTAGCTGATGCATGGTCTTGGGAAAATTAGTCAATCTTGGTTTCATCACCTACAAAATGAGGATTCATTTAACAAATGTTTGCATGTTTATGCTCTGTTGGAGGCTGAGAACACAGCAGTGAAAAAAAAACAACAACTGAAACTAACAATCGTTTATGTAATAAAAAATAATACCTATGATATAGGATTGTGACAAGGAGGAAGTTAAATGAGATGATGTGAATAAATGTCCAGCACACTGTAAAGTCTCACAGTAAAAAAAAAGCAGGGCTGGTGGAGGTTGCCTTTATGATTGTTACGAACTGATGTGACCCAGCTTACTGGTCCAACCTGGATTCTCTTCTTCTCCAGTTCCCAAATCCTCTTTCTCCCTGCTTTCTAGGCCATTGGAAGATAACATTTCCCTCCTGTAACACTGGCCTAAACCCTTCCCATCCTGTACATACAGACTTAGACTAAACAGCTTCCTTCAGAAAAGCTCTAGCTGCCTAGTGATAGATCAGGAGCATCCTTTAGTCTCCAAGCTCAGTGGAAGGACAGAGAAATGTGTGGCCTCAGAGTCCCACAAAAATCTGGAATCTTCCTGGCTTAGTCTCCGATTGCTGATCATGTCTGGAGGACACTGGTTAGTTCCTGCCCTCCACTGCCATTAGCAAAGGATAATTTTGCAAAAGCAATTTAACAATATTATAATGTCAAAATATTCAGTAACAGGAATTAACCTAATGTGTATGTGTTAACACCTGTGGCTCCAAAGGTTACAATGGCCCAGAAAAATTGTACAGACAGGAAATCATTTTCTTGAGGTTACTGGGGGAAAAAAATCACATAAAAATGCACATATATGTATGAGAGTGCTCATGTATGAGCATTCCTGTCAAAGTTTTAGACTTTTTTATAATGCTGTATATGGGGGAAACTCTCCAGTTAAATTTTCTATTTTAAAGATAGTCTTATTTTAACAAAACACGTTTAGCCATAAGATTCCATAATAAGTTTCTACTCCTCTGAAGGCTGATTGACCATGTCTCCTTGCTATCAAGGGCCTTCCTACCTAATGGCTGGGATTTGGCTTCTAGCGCCTCTTTTTCAACAAATAGAGATCGATAAAGCACTTGCTCCTCTGAAAACAGATTTATGCATTGGGCCATTTTCTCCTCCACAAGGCTTCCTACATGAAATAAATTTACTTGGTTATCCATTGTCTAATTTGACCTGTGGGAAATGTTCATTTCAAACAAGAAGAAAAAAAAATTGAACTGAAAACTACCTGGAGGTTACCTGGCATCTAGTTGATGTGAGGGAAAAAAGCATCAATAAAAATTTCAGGAGCTGGTACCATGAGAAGATCGATGGGCTACATAGACTAGGAATAAGAAATCAGCTGGATTTTACTTTAAGCTACTTGAAAGTTTTCCTTACAAGTAGGAACTGTATTTACTAAAGGTCTCCAAGACTAAAGACTAATATAAGTTGTCTCAAACAACTTATATTCTTTTATGGGATGCCAAAAATAATCATTGTGAAAACTGCATTGCAATTAGTAGATGATTTTAAGTGGAATTTTAGTCAACTATGATTTGGAGCAACAAAAACTTGTGTCACAAAAATCTAATAGAACATTTGTAAACATATATGTAACGACCATTTCTAGGAAGAAAACAGATTTCTGTTTAAAACATCTGTGAGGCACATAAATGTATATAAATGTGTAATAAACACATGGCATACTTTGGTTCAAATTATATTAACTTCTTTTTTTGACAGGACATTTCTCATAAAACTGGGATTCTTATCTGAGTTTCTAAATCTATTAAGGGAAACAATTTGAACACCACCAAAATAGGATTTTCAAAAACTGTAAATTCAGAAACTATAAATATATTACACTGATTAGAAAATGAAAAACAAGCATTTGTTCATTCAAAAACAAACATTTCCTGAGCATTTAAACTATGCCAGATGCTACTGTAGGCATGCAGAGACAGACGTGAACAAAACAGGCAAAATCTCTGCCTGCAGGAAGGAAGAGAAAAATCGTACTCTCTTATCTGCCATAGTCCAAACTAGCACGGGGGTGGGGGGTGGGGGGGTGGGGGGGCGGTGCCTGCCTCACCTGGGGCTTCATCAGCCTCAGGAGCCTGGAGGGAACAGCGTCGGGTATCCACCCTCTCATCATGCACAGAGTCCAAATGCACTTCATTTTACACCAACTGAGGTAAACTTTTTACCTTCTAAACTGGACAATTGCTTTTGGACATAATATGAAATGTAATTTTGTGGTTGATAGATACATCGAACAGATGCTTTGAAGGGACTTAATAATGAAATAACAAATGACTGCTCCCAAGAAATATATTCTTTCTAAGGCGAAACCAGTAGTGAAAACCCAGTCAGTTGAGGCAGACCCATGATCAAGATTTTGGTATCTCTTGGGGGAAGGTTTGAGGATTAAGATTCAGAAAAAGTCCATTGCATCTTAGAACACTTTAAGAAATGAAAAATTTCTCCATCTCTCCCCATTTATTCAATTCTTGTTTTAATCATACAAATGGATGGTAATCAAGATCAATAAGTATATAATGGGGGGTTTTAAATGCTCATAAAAGTGCAAGGTGAGATGCAACAAAAAAGAGTTTTCATACAATGAGGTACTACCTCACACTGGTTAGAATGGCCTCATTAAAAAGTCTACAAACAATAAATGCTGAAGAGGGTGTGGAGAAAAGGGAACCCTCCTACACTGTTGGTGGGAATGTAAATTGGTGCAGTCGCTATGGAAAGCAGTATGCAGGTTCCTCAAAAAACTAAAAATAGAGTTGTTATATGATCCAGCAATCCCACTCCTGCATATATACCCAGACAAAACTACAATTTGAAAAATACATGAAGCCCTATGTTCATAGCAGCACTATTTATAATAGTCAAGACATGGAAACAACCTAAATGTCCATCAACAGATGAGTGGATAAAGAAGATATGCTATATATACAATGGAATACTACTCAACCATGCATAAGAACAAAATAATGCCATTTGCAAGAACATGGATGGACCTAGAGATTATCATACTAAGTAAAATAACTAAGAAAAAGACAAATACCATATGATATCATGTATATGTGGAACCTAAAATATGACACAGATGAACATATCTAAGAAACAGAAGCAGACTCACAGACATAGAAAACAAACTTGTGGCTGCCAAGGGGAAGGGTAGTGGGGAAGTCAAGAATTGGGAGTTTGGGGGCTTCCCTGGTGGCGCAGAGGTTGAGAGTCTGCCTGCCGATGCAGGAGACATGGGTTCGTGCCCTGGTCCGGGAAGATCCCACATGCCGCGGAGCGGCTGGGCCCGTGAGCCATGGCTGCTGAGCCTGCGCATCTGGAGCCTGTGCTCTGCAACGGGAGAGGCCACAACAGTGAGAGGCCCGCGTACTGCAAGTTAGTTAATTAATTAATTAATTAATTAATTAAAAAGAATTGGGAGTTTGGGATTATCAGATGCAAATTATTATATATAGAATGGGTAAACAGTGTGGTCCTACTGTATAGCACAGGGAAATATATTCAATATCCTGTGATAAACCATAATGGAAAAGAATATGAAAAACGAGTATATATATATATATATATATATATAAAGTATATATATATATATATATAAAACTGAATTACTTTGCTGTACAGCAGAAATTAACACAATATTGTAAATCAATTATACCTCAATAAAATTTTTTTAAAATAGTGTTTTCAATCAAGTTGGAGTCAAAAAACATGAAGTGATCCCTGATAATACAAAACAACAGGGAATTGGGACTTCCCTGGCAGTCCAATGGTTAAGACTTTGCTTTCTAATGCAGTGGGTGTGGGTTCAATCCCTGGTCAGGGATCTAAGATCTCACATGCCTCATGGCCCAAAATATAAAACATAAAACAGAAGCAATATTGTAACAAAGTCAATAAAGACTTCAAAAAAAAATAACAACAACAGGGAATTAAGTGATGGGTTGTTTGTTATTGATATAATTCATACACACAACATGGGTCATAAGGGACAAGGTTTAACGAGGTTGAGGTGAACTGGCCTTCAACAGAGGGTTGAATAGGTTTAAAAGGAGAGATTCCACAAAAGGTTCAGCTGAGGAATTAAACATGAGCCCATGTGGAGGGCAGAAGATTGTCTGGCTAAAGTAGGTTTGTGTTTTGGAGAAAAGTGGCACGTAATGCTGGAGATGTAAGAGATTATGGAAGAACTTGATGACTGATAAGAGTTCAGACTAGATAGAATCAATCAGGAAGCCAAGGAAAATTTGGCCAGAGTGAGTCAAATGATGAAAGCCATGCTCACGGAAGTTTAATCTGGTGGACAGGGTCAAAGTCAACCACAATGTGACCAGCCAGTCATAGAGAAAAATGCTGTGCCTCAGTGGAAAACTATGCACTGTCTAGACTCTAGAGAACAGCCCTCTGAGTTATCAGATTCTGGTTCTAAGGGAGTATTTTACAACTCTGACCTGTAAGTGATAGAAATGAAAGATAATTCTTGTGCAAATTCTGTCCTGTCAAGAAGGGATCTGAGTAACTTCCATGCCCTCTGGCGGGCGGGGTGGGGTGGATTTTGCCTCCATTTGTTCATTCATTTCAATATTCCTGATCTATCTGTAAGCCTGTTCTTCAGATTTTTTTTTGAACTGGCTATAACTTCTGCCTGGTTCCCTCATTAATTGATGAGATCGTAAATTCCAAACACATGCACATTTTATGTCCATATGAAAGTCAGGATTTTGCCTTTCCGGAAACCTATCCTGAAGGATAAAGTCATAGTGCAGGACAGAGGTCAGTACAAATGGAGAGAAGGGAGGAGATCAGACTCTTCTCAGAAAATGATGGACAAGACATGGTGGACTGAATAGATACTGTGAATAATTCCCAATTCATCACTGTGGTCTTTTATGTTTATCATTCATGATTGGTACTCATGCCCACAAAATTTACAAATCTTCAGTCAACTGTGAGACCCTGCACAGGTGCCTGACACACGGAGAAGAGAGGCAAAGCATTTCAAGCGACTTAATTTCCTGACATCTGCTACTTTTTGCACCTCCTGCCGGCTCCTCAAGAACAGCTGCTTTCCTGACACTGATGCCAAACACCAGTCTACCTGTGACTTATCTCGCTGCTTCAACCTTCCCTGAGGAAGGAGAGAGATAAGCAAGGGTAATTTAACAGGGGTGGGATAGGGAGGGTGGGAGGGAGGGACAGGCAAGAGGGAAGAGATATGGGAACATATGTATATGTATACCTGATTCACTTTGTTATAAAGCAGAAACTAACACACCATTGTAAAGCAATTATACTCCAATAAAGATGTTAAGAAATAATAAAATAAATAAAAATAAAAAAATAAAATAAAATAAAAGGCTTTCCTTGCGTCCTGCTAAGCCACAATTGAAAAGAGGGAATTCAAAAATAAGCAGAGGAGAGAATATTGTCAGGAAAAAGATAGAAGGTAGGTTTGCCTCAGGTATGTCCCCATTTGATTAATCTATATGTGGATAATTAGACATAGACTCTGACCATAACTCTGATTTCTCCTGCTCATAGAATTAAAATAGAAGAAAACCAAATATTGGTGTCTTTTAAGTTATCTGTATAATGTAATATATGTTTGGTGCAATACACAAAATACAGCATGTGATAAATTGAAGACCATGCTTATACAACACCATGCTTATAGCTAAACAAGTAAACTCACCAATATATCTACCTATATTGTTCTAAAAACCAGAATAGGGCCTGAGAATATAGCCATAGATGCTGGATTAGAACTTTTATAGGCACACAGTCTGGTTTCAATAACGATAATTCACTTGTAGCACTTTACAAGTGTACAAAGCATTTCCACATAGGGTATTATACTCAGCTTTAATCTTGTAAGTCAAGGTTCCCAGTTCACATATGAGCAAGGTGAGGCTCAGAGGTTGGGTGGCTTGCCCAAGTAGACACAATTCATTAAGAGCTGGAATTCAAACACAGAAAATTCTCAAATTCCAGTGAACTCTTAATTAACCAGAAAAGGCAAGTTATCTGTGCTCTGTACACAGTCCGGTTATTTTGAGTGATGGTGTGTATCTATTCACAGATGTTGTTCCTCATTCCCAATGAAATCTCAGTGGCTGCACTTAGGAATCCTTTTCATAGTTCCTGAATCCAGATTAACCACAGAATAAGAATATTGTGGGAGTACAAAAGCCACAGAGAAAGACCCACCCTTTGGGAGACTGACCAATTCATGGCCTCAACTAATGGCCAAACCCTTGGCCACATATGTCCACAATATTGCTGTTTAACTAGCCACTGGGTTTGGGGTGATTTGTTACATAGCAACACTGTAGTCATAGATAACTGATACACTCTGTCTTCTGTTAGGCACACTACCTACCTGACTTTGACCTCTGAACATATCTCTCTGGGAAGAAAGACTAATTTGAATAATTAATTAATCTCTCTTTAGGAAACTGGACTCTGAAATGGTAAATGTAGCACATTAATATGACCTCAGCAAAATATCATATAAATGAATCTCCTTTAAAAATGAAAATTTATCAGCCCAGAATTAAATTAATCTTTTTCAACTGATTTGCTTCTTTTCTTTCCTTCCCAGTACTAGCACCAAGCGATCTGATAGTCAAAGATGTTCACACACTTCTTGCTCAAATCACTTTCCAGGGTAATAAATTGCATTGCCAGCATGATTAAAATAAATTCACGTCTTGTCCCTAGTGGTCCATCCTCTAATATACTCTAATATTAGAGACCCATATTTCCTGAATGTTCATGACCTAAAGTGAAAAAAAGAGAAGCAGAATCACCTATGTACCAGAAGGGGAGCTGCTCCTTCCTTTGCAGGAAGAAGAGGCAAAGTTGTCTATTCAGCCAAAGAATCGCTGGCTTTACTGGACACAGTATTTTTCCAGGATGTTTTCTCCAAATGGAAAGTAGTATTAACATAACAGACAGAAATTATTATTTTTACTGACCTTAAGATGTGCTGAGTACCACTGAGGCAAAACCAGAAATAGACCAAAAAAAACCAACCCAGAAGAACACAAAAGTTAATAAAAAGACTCATTTTTTTATCTTTGTTCTGTCTAGTGCTCCTTCCTCTTGCAAACAAGCATTTTGTTGGTTTGTTGTGTTTTGTTTTGCTTCATCAAAGTAAACACTGAAAATAGAATTAACCTAAGTGAGAAAATATCCTGCACCATGATAACTAAAATTATCTATGGAACTATATCAGGATTTAGCAAGTAAAATACCTAAATATTATGTTACAAATATCACTAGTGCATGAGAGTCTGGTTAAATGGTATTTCAGACTCTGTGAGTCAGTAGAACTGGTCAACCTTAAGAACTATCTATGGGCTTTTGTTTCAATGTTCCAGAAAGAGGTTGAGAAGGCATTTGAGAATTCACATGGAGAATAATGCTCATCTCAAAAAGTATTGTTGCACAGAGAATAGACACAGCGTTTTCCACCTGTATTCATTAAGAGCTGGATAGGAGCAGAACTGGATAGGAGCAGAAAATATTTAAAATCATTATTCAATATGCATCGAACATGGGACAGTGATATTTTGCTGACCTAAATGTTTGCAAAAGAATTAAAAGTCAATTAGAAATGCAAAGCCTTTCTTCCTCCAAGGCAGGATACAATTAGCAAGGTCAATTATGTCATGCGGAATGGCTATGTGTCCCCTTAGTAAAGAGTAGCCAGAATAAATATAATTCCCATGGGCTTGCAAGGGCTGCTTCTCCGCCTGGACACCTGAACACCAAAGAACTATTTCCCAATCCTACTCTATATCACATCATCTCAGGACAGTTACACAATAGAATATTGAGGAATATCTTCTTGGGAAATCAATAAAAACACATCGAGCATCTTTATCCACCACCTTTAGAGTATTCAAATCCACTACTAGAAAACACCACATTCTAAGGAAGAGAAAAAGATGAGTTCACAGCAGGAACTCTTCAATGGTCTTTCTTTATTCTTTCACTTGTCTTGGTTTCTTGTAGTGGCTATTCATTTTCCAGCAGAGAAGGTACCAAGCAGTATCAGTAGTGATTGCAACTCAAGTGAGTGCTAGTGGGGAGAAAAAGGAAGCTCTTCTGGTTAAATGAATGTTCAAATTTATAAACTGGTCATACTGTAAAGATGTCCAGATGTCAGACCCTCCTGCTGACACACATTTGGGAACTCGCCTGGTGGTTTTCCTTAGTGTGTGTTGTAGAACTACAGCTCTTTGCCAGCCACTCATTTTCATTCAACTTCAGTGCTATTGCACTTTCCAAGAGACTTGATAAAAATGTCAAGTCAATAGATGTGCTTTTGATCACATTAATTAAGTTAATTAAATTGAGAATACGTTTTTTTTAAAAAGGAGGGGGTTGGACCTCCAGGAGGGCAGAGACTAAATCTGATTTTCTTCTACCACTGATTTGTATCATGTCCTTAAGATATATTTGTCAACCATGACATATGCCTACAGAGAAAAAAAATCCATTCCCACAGCTTCAAAAATCCATGAAAAGTGATGTATGTAGCCAAAAACCAAAAAGTGACGATACTTCAAAAAGGAGCCACAAGTGAAATTAGCTGTAAGGACATAACTCTGTCCTTCTTCAGTGTCAATATAATTTTTAAATATAAATTTGAAATTATTTCAAGATTCCTTAGCTCAAAACAAAACAAAGCTAACTTAGAAGTCCCTTCTTGAGGCTAAACTGTGCATTTTCTGTAGGATAAGATACAAAAGGAGAAATGGATGAGAAATGAGGCAATGGATGAGAAACATAGTAGAACTGATGAAAATGGGGTGTGTGTGTGTGTGTGTGTGTGTGTGTGTGTTTGGTTAACTTGGTTAAAGTTGTATTATTAGTTTTTAAAGTAAAATGTGGACACTAAGACAGGACTGGTAAGTTATATAAAACACAATGACATTAATTCATGTAATAAATACTGAAGCATCTTGACCAAGATGAAGTGTCAGTATCTTTAGCTCTCACTCATGACAATACATGAAATTGACATTTACTGACTACCTACTATGTGCTAGGTACCAAGTGAGGTGTTTTCACATATAATCACACATGTAAACTTCAGGATCATTTTACCTCAGAGGAGGAAACTGAGTCTCAGAGAGGTCAATTGATTTGTCCAGTCCCCTAGGCTAAGGGATATCACTGGGCCTTGAACCCAAGCATTTTCTGAATCCAATTTCAGTGTGCTTTCATCAAACCATGCAAAGGGATATAAGAACTGAACACTAAATCAAATCAAATGATCTCAGCTAACAAGTTTACTATGTAAGTGCCATGATGCCTTCAATTCACATGAGGATTGTAGCAAATACAATTCAATAAACCAATGGCAAATTCTGTTGAATGACATTTTTATCTCACCTTGTAACATCCCCCCAAAATGGCATTTCCTTCATTCAACAAATATTCACTGAGTAAATACCATGAGCCAGGCATTTTCCTAGGCACTATGGATCTCACAGGGAGCAGAATCCCTGGCTTCACAAAGCTTACAGTCCAGTGGATGATACAAAGATAGAAACATACCCTTTCAATCAGTGTGCTAGGTGCTGTGTTCTAGGAAACACTAGGTGCCATGGGGCTCAGAGGAGGTCTCCAAACCCAAACTTAAGCGAACAGAGGAAAGGATTCAAAGCTGAGATCTGAAGAACTGAAAGAGGGGGAGGACTTGTCGAGGGTGCAGAAGAGATTGGTGTGTAAGTCACAGGAAGACGTTCGCACTCTAGCTTGACCTCAGTGGTGCAGCCTTTCAAGAGTTTCGAGCAGGCAAATGGCATTCCCAGATCTTTTTATTTGAGAAGGAAACTTTCTATTGCAATGGAATGAATGGATTGGGGGACTGGTGGCAGGCAGGCGAGTTAAAAGGCTACAGCAATAGTTAGAGTAAAAGAAGGCAGTGGTAGGGCTTCCCTGGTGGGGCAGTGGTTGAGAGTCTGCCTGCCAATGCAGGAGACACGGGTTCATGACCCGGTCCGGGAGAATCCCACGTGCCGCAGAGCGGCTGGGCCCGTGAGCCATGGCCGCTGAGCCTGCGCGTCCGGAGCCTGTGCTCCTCAACGGGAGAGGCCAGAACAGTGAGAGGCCCCAACAGTGAGAGGTCCGCGTACCGAAAAAAAAAAAAAAAGAAGGCAGTGGTATGAATTGGCGGGGGGGGGGGGGGGGGCGGTGCTGAGAAGAAGTTAGTGGGAAGTAAAGTCAAGCTGATCACGATTGACTAGCTCTTGGTGATCATGGGGGTGAGGATATTGCATGAGCCAGGTAGTGGGAGGGGCGTAGTGCCACTCACAGAAGGAAAAACAATTTAGGAAGAGAAATGATGAATTAAGTTTTGAATGAGCTGAGTTTGTGTATCTACCAGGCAGTCTAGAGGAAAGGGTATGGTCTGGGCTGCCTATAAATTATTATGCTTTTCAGGAAACTTTTCTGAATGGCAGTAAGCACTGAACTTTCTTTCAGCTTCCTCAAAGCATAATTGTCTCAGGATTAATTCTCTAAATCTGTAAATTCTCCAATTTTTGACCAAGAAAGTTGCCATGTCAGAGAAGAAGAAAAAAAAGAGCTTACTTGTTTGGGGTTATTGAAGAGCCACGCTGTACCTACCTACTACTGTTAATGACTTAAAATTATCGAAACTGTGGCCATTCTCTTTTTGCTGAAGAGAAATTTTGGAAAGTCATGATCACAGGACACGATCATATTAGAATCTTTCATTCTAATCTTTTACTTGTGGGAGTCAAACATAATTAAAGAGAAAAAAAAAAAAAAACCCGACCTTACTTGGATGCTGGTTCCAAAGAAAGATATAATGTAAGCTTTCTAAAGCTAGCATAATGGAAAATGTGCCGGAGTCATGGAAGGATATGGCAATTCTGTGTAGCAAACAGATGGTGGTTAGGAAAACTGTGAAATGTAAAAAAGCCTAGAGTAGCCTTTTAAGTGAGCCAGGCTCCAGAAAGCCATAACCAGATGCCAATCACTGGCCCCATGCTGATAGTTTGCACTTTACTTTAACAGCCTGCACAGATGGACAACACATTCTCAAGGTGCTTGGAAAGAAAGACCTTGGCTGAGTGCTAAGTAGCCGGGACTTTCAGAAACTTTGCTTTCAATTTAAATGACTCTTTTTTTTAAAAAATTTTTATTGGAGTATAGTTCCTTTACAATATTGTGTTCATTTCTGCTGTACAGCAAAGTGAATCAGCTATACATATACATATATCCCCTCTTTTTTGTATTTCCTTTCCATTTAGGTCACCACAGAACATTGAGTAGAGTTCTCTAAGCTATACAGTAGGTTCTCATTAGTTACCTATTTTATACATAGTATCAATAGTGTATATATGTCAATCCCAGTCTCCCAATTCATCCCACTTCCACCCTTCCCCCTTGGTATCCATACGTTTGTTCTCTATGTCTGTGTCTCTATTTCTGCTTTGTAAATAAGATCATCTATACCAATTTTTTCAGATTTCACATATATGTGTTAGTATAGGATATTTGTTTTTCTCTGTCTGACTTCAGTCTATATGACAGTCTCTAGGTCCATCCAAGTCTCTACAAATGACCCAATTTCGTTTCTTTTTACTCATTTAGAGTACGCTGAGGGAAACTCCTCTTCTGACCTCCAGCAAGAATCCAGGATTCTAGGGTTGTCCTCTTTTGACAAATAATGTTAAGTTCTAGAACAGTCTTTAGTGAAATAGGAAAAAAATATACATTTTTCCAAAGCAGAGTAGACATAACATACATGATAAGCAATGTTGGTGACTGTTTTCCTCACTTTTGTGACCAATTAGATCTTGCACAGAGATTCCGTAAAAAAGTAGAAATGGCTGGCATGGTTGGCTGGAGGTCTCTGCTGTCATAAGGAATAGAAGTTCCATTTGCATTTCAATTTCTTAAATCCTTCCCCACTTGACATCCCCTATCCAAGTAAAACACAAATACACCCATGCAATGTACACACACACAGACACACACATGCACATCAATCCTTAAATTCAAAGAATTAAAACCATAAGGATACTTATACAAGGTTTATTGAGATCATAATTTCCTCCTGAGAAAAGATTTTTTTTTCTTTGTATGTCTTTTTTAAACTAAAGTTACAAATGGGCCTTTGGTGGTTAAAACAACCATATAATTACCTTTAAATAACTCTTTTTTTTTTTTTTTTTTTTGGTTTAAAGTAATTGCAGGAAGGTTGGGCTTATAAAAGACCTGCAAGGGTTCGAATTTGATGTGTCGGTAGCGGATGAGGAGGGATGGGGGAGGCATATCAACTTCACACCCAGCTGTTCTTTATTTGTCTAACTGAGGCCACCACCTGCCAGCCGCTGTAGCAGAAGCAACCCTCTCCGCTCCCCCTGCCCTACTCCAGGCCCTCAACGTCCCTCACATGTAGGACAGCAATAGTTTACCAGCTGGTCACTGGTCTCCTTGCCTCCTTCCAACCTGCACCCCTTCCCCCATCATCAATGAGAGACACCTCAAATGCCTCCCCACCTATAGGATAAAGTCTAAGCTCCTGGCATGGCAAATAAGACCTTCCTTCACCCTTCCATAGATTGCATCCATCTCCTCTCCAAGCTGTGGTCTCACATTGGAAGCCCTGTGATGCTCCCCCCAATCCTCCCCGCCCCACATCGTCCCCAGTGGACACATCCTCTGGGGCTTTGATCATGCTGTTCCACCTCCTGGAGCAGCTTCCTCCACTTTGTGCAACAGTCTCTCTCTATTCATCCTTCTGAAACAAAAGTCAGTTCCAGAGCCTTCCCTGAAATCCCTAACGGAACTCAGTTGTCTGTGCACTCATAACGTCCCAGGCAGAAGGCTGGGCAGGCTCCCTCTGCACTCAGCCCATACTATGGAAAATCTCTTGTCTAGTTGTGCTGTGGAAAATGTCTCCACAGCATCCGGAGGTGGATGGCTTCAGGGCTTGTCTTTTATTCCTCAGAGCGGCACGCAGCAAAAAATAAGATATTTTACCAAATTACACTGTCCAGCTGTCATGACTACAGCACCTTGGCTTTGACTCAAGATGATTTCCTCTGGAAGGACAAGCATCCTTTATAAAAGTTGACAAGTAATTAAATCAGGGTGTCAAGTTTCCCTTCTGCTAGGTTATTTCTTCAGTTATAGGAATTTAGATAGAAAGTGTGTTTTTGACTCTCTTTTATCTGTGGGGAAACTGAGCAACAGCTTTCTGACTTAGTTGAGGTCACAAGCGTGTCTGGGTCTGAACATGAGCTCACCCCCGTGACGTCTGGCACTGAAGGAATGAGAGTAGCTGTGTTCTCTGGACACAGGGACCTGCTCGGATGGAGGGGTTGCTGGCAGCAGACTCTGAAAATCGGGGACTTCACAGGCACCATCCATTTGCCCCTCACAGCAACCCTGCAGGTGGGAATTAGTGTCTCCATGTTGTAGATGAAGAGAAACAGACCCACAGAGGCTAAGTAACTTGCCCTCTGAAGATCCTGCTGCTTTCAGGAAAATTAAGGCTGGGATTCCAACCCGGGCCTGACCATCTGGCTCCAAAGTCTAAGTACTTTCCATGGGCTGAGGCAGCCTGCACCAGCGCTGCCCTCTCAGATATGCTACTGGAAGCCCCGTCTTCTGTCCTTTTTCTCCTCAAAGAAGAGTATCTTTCTCATATTAACCAACCCTACCTCCAGTTTAAAAATGTCTTTTAAAGTTTAATTCCTAAAAAAAACATAATTAAAATTTCTCTCCTTTCTTTAATGAGAAGGATTGAGGTGAGATGATGGGGGAGGGGGATGTAGGGTCAAGTAGAGAAATTACATAATATTCTCCCACATCCCATCTTTTTAACAACAAAGGATTTTCCGGTAAGTTTATATAAAATGCAGCTGAATGCATTTTAAAGAATCTTTCCTTCAAGGGATAGTAAGCGAAGGGTTCCAATATCTCTTCTTTAAGTAGTAAGGCAGAGTGGTGGCAGGCACAGCAGAGGGTATGGCTGTGGATGTGATATTGATGGTTGGGAATGAGTCAGAGTTCTAGAATTTACTATCTAACAAATCCTAGGCAATGGAGAAAATAGTCCTACCACACTGTCAGGACTGGAGTTGATAGGCATAAAGTAAATGGAACAGGATTACACCTGGTGGCTATTTCCCTAAGGTACAATCTATGCATTTTAGACATAGCTTGATAGGTATTGAACAACTCAACCAACATTTACTGAGAAATGCCCACGTGTGAAGGTCGGCTGGTGCAGTGGGTGATACAGAATTCAAGAAAAGGTTGGCTTTGAATTCTCAGAACTCATGACCTGGATGGGAAATCATACACAGATACAAAGAGGTGTCATTCCAGCTACCTGTAAGACAACCCACCATGAAGTGCCAAGCATGAAAAGATCATTACTGCATTATCAGGTGAATGATATATTCCTTTAAGTATGTAATTTTTTTTCAAAAGTCTGGTCTACTATTCAAACTGATTTTTTCTGAGAGCATTTCACCCACAAGCACGAATCAGTAATTTCACAAGAGAAGAAAAAAAAACAACAACCAGAAGACAGGAAGCACTCATTTCTAAACGTTTCCATATTATTTCGCATCAAGAAACATTTGTGGGTTGCCTGCTAGGCACAGGACCTGTGCGTGTTTGCTTAGGAGACAATTAAACCAGGCCATGCCCTCAGTGTATGAGGATTTGTTCAAGACTACAATATGCAGACAGCTTTGGATGTGTGCTATCATCTTTTTGAAATATGTGAGGGCTAAAAAGAGGAAATGCAAGGATGACTTCCCCAGTAAAGAGCCTTATAAAAATTTCATGCTAGGTTTATCTGAAAGGGAAGACAGCAGAGTACAGTGGTACCAAACCCACACTGCCTGGTTTCAAATCCTAACCTGGCCACTTACTAGTTATGTGACACTGAGATTGTTATTTCATCTTCCTGTGCCTCAGTTTTGTCACTGAAAGTGGGATAAGAAGGATTAAATGACTGTTGTGAGGATTAAATGAGATCATTAATCCTTGTAAAGGCTTAATACCCTACTTAGCAGAAGGAAATAGAATAATAATAAAGTCCTTCTGACAATATTTAGAACATACAAATAACATATAAAATGCAGATAAGAAGCTCTGAGAATAAATCTTATATCCAATCCTGTTGTGGCCACACTGCAGGAAGAGGGTGGACCTCCACCCAAATTTGGTTAGAATGCTGAGATTGAAGATGCCACACACACACCAAAAGAGTATGAAAAGGCCTTGCGGGGAGGGGAGGGCAGGTTTCAAAAGCAGGTGCAACAATGGCTTGAGAAGACGAGGAAGGGCACTGGCTTGAGGTTTCCATAATGGTGAGGGGTTGGGGCAGGAGGTGAGGATTCTGAGTGTGGTTTCCTGTCGACACCAAAAGAGGGAGCACCTGGGCTTTCTTATCAGCTTTCCCAGATGGAGAGAAGACTTAAAAGCTGTCATCATACACACTACTATATATAAAATAGATAACTAATGAAGACCCACTGTAGAGCACAGGGAACTCTTCTTAATACTCTGTAATGACATATATGGGAAAAGAATCTAAAAAGGAGTGGATATATGTATATGCATAACTGATTCACTTTGCTGTACAGCAGAAACTAACACAGCATTGTAAATCAATATCATTGTATACTCCAATAAAAATAAAAAAGGAAAAGAAAAAAAAAGCTGTCAGCAGTTAAACATCAAAAATTGGAGTCAGACTCTTCATTACAGGTATACACAAACCTTCCAGAACAATCCATATACAGCTCAGTGAAAAGAATTCTGCACCCTACTGCATGCTTCATACGTTGTGATTTTCAGGAATCTATGTCTACTTTTAGATGTATTCCATCAAGGGAAGTCAATGTGGATATTAATGTTTCATTTCCTTGGGTTCATTTCTTGGAAAATAAATTAATATTATTAAAACTAAAGAACAGGAGAAAATTATGTTCTTTACATGCATCTTCACTATGATTTTAAAAAATACCTCAGAGTAAGAGGCACCTCTGAGTTGAAGAGTGTTATCCATAGGCTTGCAGATGGGTTGTCTCGAAGCTGATGGGGAAGGAAGTTACAATTCCCCCCTTCAAAAGCCCATTCCATCTTTTCAGAGTCCTTGAAGCAACATAACAATGAAATGACAATATCACACTGGCTGCAAGTGAGGGTATTTCTCCTTGTTGAAGTTTAGTCCTTGTTGTTGTTGTTTTTGTTGTGGTTATAATTTAATATTTTCTGAGCACTTGCTAATTACCAGGCCCTCTGTTAATGACTCTACATTCCTTAGTCATTTAATAACAACCCTATGAGGTATATGCTATTATTATCCCATTTTACAGACGGGAAAAAGCTGAGAACAGATGGAGTCCAGCTGGCCTTTCCTTAACAGCTTCTATATACATAACCAGTGATGTTTTGTCTTGTTTTTTAAACGTCTTTCTGTCACACATGAATTTATAGACATGTTGAGTTTTATTTGATGTGATTAACCTCCCTCCCCCAGGAGGAATCTATAACTCTGAATTGGAAATTATATAGTTAGAAAAAAAGAGGGTATTGAGGAAAGGCCACAGTATGAGAAAACTCTCAGCATCTCCTAGTTTATAACCATAGCCAACTTTTCGAAACTATTAAAATCTATGGGGCAAAAGAAGTTCCAGTGAAAAATAAGTAATGGCCCATTACAGGAAGTCCCTGTTTTATTTCTAAACATCATTTCTCAATAAATGGAAACATTTTCTACACCATGCTTACAAAAGTAATTTAATTTCTCTAACAGCCATAATACTGAAATTTTTTATTTGGTATTCTCAGATGGCTAGGATCACTCCTTATAGAGTGACCCCTGTAGGATCATGTACAAATCTACCAAATAATAGTTACAGTCTTCTCTTGTCAGCTGAATTTGCATTTTCAAAGGCACATATGTCTATCAATCTAGCAGTAGGAATGTGAAGGAATCAAATAATATAGCTCACTATTTCATTATAAACCAAACATTTTTCTATACTTTTTAAAAGTTTGTAAACAATAATAGGATAAGAGAAAATAATATATATTTGGAAATGGGAGTTTAAAAACATCTTACAAGTTGTACTATTATAAGTTTAATATCCAGATGCCTACTAATTTTGTATAAAGCTATAAATGTACACCTCAAATCTAGGGTGATAGACATTCAGGTTCACTGACATTTTAGCTGTGGCTTTAAAGTTGACACATTAAAAACATATATTCTTATGGATTTGGCAGTTGTGCTTCTGCTGTTTTCAAGCCAATATACTCACCAAACTTGATGTAGGCTTTGAACACACCATGAACACTAAGACAGGAGTTTAATCAGGGGGAAAGATGGTAATAGGGTGCAAAAAGATCCTCTGGGAAAATAAGGAGCTTCTAAAAGGTATCAGAGTGCTTGCAAAATTGGAACCCAAGTTTAAAAGATCTCTTCATCACACCAGTGCTTGTCACATGGACAGCACTACTCAGCAATGTGCTTAAACTAAACGGCAGGGCCTAAAATGGGGTTATCTTCACAAACTGGGTAATTAGTGTCATCTTCAAGCTGGCATTTCACCAAATAACTATAGTCAGCTTAAAAGACAATTAATTGCAAAACTAAGCGTTATGCAAAACTGAGAGGATTAGGTTGTGGTTTCATGCATTGTCCTGCTCTATACGGATGGAGTTGGGAGTAAACATGTCTTCTCCCAAGATCAATACTCTCCTGTCTTTAGTAAATTTGACACCATCCCTTTAAAATAGGTATACAACTTGCTCTGATCTGACTTGTAAATATTCAGTAGGAAGTCTAGACAGCATGCAGTACAACAGAACTGGAATCACTTTTTAAATAAATCAACAAACACTACTGCAGATCCAAACAAGTTTTTACTGGATTTAAGCAAAATTGAAGTTAAATTGCCCCAAGTTGGTAAATAATTTTTTATTGTTTAAGGCAATTTTGAAGAAAGCCAGAATATCTCGGTTCTTAAAGACTCTGGCTATTGGGAATACAGCTGAAAGAATATAAGTTTTTATCAAAACAAACCTTATTTTCTTATTTTAGTGGCTGCAAAATGACCCAGAAGAATCAGTATGTGTAATTACATATAAACAATATCATTTCCACACTACTGTAAGAAAGCACACATTCCCCTATCATGGGGTTACATTATTTCCCTGCATCATGCAAATTCAATATATTGTTCTTAAGTCTCCTTCAAAATAGACACCATTAAAGCACAAATCAAGGGCTTACAGGCTGACAAACTAAGATTTACATTTAGGTCTTATAGGGCTTGTAAATGGCACATCTGATGGTAAAACCTGTTTATGAAAACAGTGCAAGAAGCTTCTGCAAACGCTACAGTCTGTTCGGTCAGTGATGTTTCTATGAACGCTACTCACTCCTCTAGGCTTTCTGGGACACAGACCCATCTCTGAAAACCCAGAGCAAAGTACACCTCAAGGGATAAATATTACTTAAATGAGAAGGAAGGATGAAGCAGCAGCAGTAAAATAGACGTAGAATTGGAGACTAGTGGAAACCGGGAGTGAGGAAGCGAGGGAAGGGAAAGAGAATGAGAAGCAAACAACACAAAATCAAAGTACATGGGAGCTTTTCATAATATTTTTTTTTAAAGAAGATGTTGGGAGTAGGAGTTTATTAATTAATTTATTTATTTTTGCTGTGTTGGGTCTTCGTTTCTGTGCGAGGGCTTTCTCTAGTTGTGGCAAGTGGGGGCCACTCTTCATTGGGGTGTGTGGGCCTCTCACTATCATGGCCTCTCTTGTTGTGGAGCACAGGCTCCAGACGCGCAGGCTCAGCAGTTGTGGCTCACAGGCCTAGTTGCTTCGCGGCATGTGGGATCCTCCCAGACCAGGGCTCGAACCCGTGTCCCCTGCACTAGCAGGCAGATTCTCAACCACTGAGCCACCAGGGAAGCCCCATAATATATTTTTTAATGTAGTATTATTAGTAAAAATAAAATACAAAGAACTAATGAATTTAGGAGATGAGAATAATTTTTGACATTGAAATCTCACGATTCCTCATAATCCTTCAGTTAAGTATGCCTAGATAGATACCAAGAGTTAGATGGCATTTATCTATTTTTAATTATTTAGGGTAGAAGTGACTTGATTAGACTGGTCTAGAACATGTCCAGCATATCAAATAGCTTTTAGGAATATGGTTTTGATGATAAATTATGTAAATAAATTATGAAAAAAAAACTAATAGCTCTACTTTCTACAAATGACTTATAGTAGCCTGTAAATAGCTGTTAAAATATATAGTGAGATTTCATGATGATTTGACCTTGCTGTTGAGGAAATCTAAGAAAAGACAGGGACAAAACTAGCTCAATCACTACTTGTTATTTTAAAAATTGTTTTCTCTCCATGTAGCTAAAAGCATAGAATTTGTAATTACACAATATATATGCATTGGGAGATTTTATCTCTATTAGTATTCTAGTCAAATAGACTAGTATAATATCTAGTCACTCATATTTTTCACAAAAGCCTGGCTCATCTGTTATGTCATCCCATATTAGTAAACACTGATGGATTTATAAATGGATGCTTTTATAGAAAAAAATACCATCATTTTAAATGTTTGAATTTTGAAGCATAAATGCAATGAAACACTAAAAAGTCATTTGAATTATGTCTGCAATCAAGGTAGCCACACAACTGTGCAAGAGGTACAAAGAAGAGCAAGTCAATGACGGCTCTGTATCAATACAGTGCAAGGTCACAAAGACAACAATCACAGGGAAGTAGGTTACCATTCATTGCACCATTTTCACACTTTCCTCCATTCACTGTCACTCAAACTGGGTGCCCAACCCTCATCAAAGATCAACTCAACTCCTAAGTCCTTCCTCTTTTCCCGAGAAATAATGCAAGGATACTGGTCTCATACATGTTCCTGTCCTTCCTGGTATCTTCCTTGTCTTCCACCACTGGTCCCTTCCTCTTTGGGTTTAAAGCAGAATCCCTTCCCCCATGGTGGCAGCTGCATTACCTTGCTGTTACTTCTCCCCACTGCTTTGTCTCTTGCCTTCCTTTCTCTGCTTCACTTCCAAAAGCAGCAGGATATACTGGTTGCCCCTGCTGTAGTATTTCTCAAAAAGTGGTCTCCAGACCACCTACAATTCAGAATCAGGAGGGATGCTTAGTTTAAAATGCAGCTCTGTTAAGCCATGCCAGGCCTCCTGAATCAGAAATTCTTTGGGTAAGGCCCAGGAACCTATACTTTTAACAAGCTTCCTAGATGTCTTAAGTAAATTTTCAGAATGACTGCTCTCTTTCCTCAACACCCAATCTCTCCTTAATCCTCCCAGGTATGGCTTCTATTCCTGAAAATCCTTTGGCTCTTTTCTTCAATCCTCAATAATTTCCCCAAAGTCAAATCCCAAGCCTTTTTCCCATTCACTCTCTTGGACTACCCTGCTGAGCTTCATGAAACTCTCTCTTGTTCTCATTTTTACAGATGACACCATCCTTGTTTTACTTCCTACCTCTCAGAACATCCTATCTTATTCTGCCCTTGTTTCCTACTAGTCCTCCCACTGTGGGTGGTCTCTGTGGCTGAATCCTGCTTTTTCTTCATCTCTCTACCACTCTTCTTTGTCATCTAAACCTCTCTGAAAGAATTCCTCCTCTCCTGACTTCCAAGATTTTCACATTGTCAGCTCACAAATGTACATCTCTAACGCGTGCATACACGCATATCTTTCCTTTAAACTCCCAGATATTGGGGCTTCCCTGGTGGTGCAGTGGTTGGGAATCCACCTGCCAGTGCAGGGGACGTGGGTATGAGCCCTGGTCGGGGAGGATCCCACATGCCGTGGAGCAACTAGGCCCCTGCGCCACAAGTACTGAGCCTGCGCTCTAGAGCCCACGAGCCACAACTACTGAGCCCACATGCTACAACTACTGAAGCCCGTGCACCTGGACCCTGTGCTCCGCAACGGGAGAGGCCACTGCAGTGGGAGGCCCACGCACCGCAGCGAAGAGTAGCCCCTGCTCGCAGCAACTAGAGAAAGCCTGTGCACAACAATGAAGACCCAATAAATAAAATAAACAAACAAACAAAAACTCCCAGATGCCAAATGATCTATTTGACCTTTGCTTGTCCTTGTTTATCTGCTGTTCCCTCCTACCCTCAATGATCAAAATATAATATAACTCTCTTCTTCCCCAAGCTACTTACTTCTCCCTTGTAATTGAGAAATCTACATACACAACTCTAGGAAAATACATTTGTGAATTCCTCAAAGCAGTATCCCTGAGAAGCTACACAGAACACCACGCTGACTGCAACCAGCTACACAAAGAGGCTTAGATCTTGCACTTAAAGACCTAAAGTTAGAGTAAGAGATAGGCTATAGATAATGGTATTAATACATACTCTAAGACTAGTGCAAACACTGCACTAGGAGTTTCAGAAGCAAAACGTGGATCCAACCAAATAGTCCCCATTCCCATGGCATAATAGGAAATGTGTTAATACTGAACCTAAGCTTTTCCAAGGAAGTAAAACTTGAAAATCCTTTTTATTGGCTGGTTACCTAATTAAATGTGCACTGATATCGGGTCATAATGAATTTTTACTCTTGTTCCCCAACTTTTTTGCAAAGAACAAAATATCACTTTGCAGAGAATAATGAGGAAAACTGGGGAAAATGCTGAGGTAAGTGTAGTTTAAATAAAAATGCTTTTATAACATTAATTGAATAAAACAAGCAACATTACATTTCCAAGGTAGTATTGTTTGTGATATCAAGTACCTGTGGGAATACTAGTTTAAAATACAAAGGGAGAAACTAATTGAAAATAACCAAAAGGAGTTTATTTAAAATACCCACTTTTGTTTTTATTTTTAAATTATTATAAATCAGAAACCAAAGCAATTTTGTAAATCAAAGCCCAGAATGAGCCTGAGCTTAAGTGAGGGGAGACAGGATTGGCCCTGGAATTGTTTTAGCTCCAGAAAAGCCCCTTTGGGGCATTTCTCATTTGCCATGATTGTTACAAGATTTGTTTTATTTGAAATATCTATTCATTGTTTCTACTCTGCCCTATATAACAAATCTTTTCAAGGATTTGAGGGTGTTTTTCTTTTCAACAAAAAAATCTCTATTAAATAGTTTTCTAATAGTTGCCAAGAACATATCCTCTGAGGAACAAAAGATGAGGAAGTGCTAAAAAGGTTTCATGAAACCATTTCCTTTGAGTCTCTTTCCTTCTATTACTATACCACCCACTGTCTTATCTTTTCTGGTTCCATTTGGGTTTTTATAATTTGTTCCCCCAAGTTCTCCACTCAAGCACAGGTACTTCCTGAGCGCCTGTGGCACTCAAGGCATGGAAAAGAAGGTTGAGTATTAAATGTTTCCTGTCCTTCCCTTACATTCAAGAGCCAGATTTTTAGCATCTCACGTTGTTCCATTTGTGGAGATAATAGTGGAACGTAACAAAGTAAGAGGAGGCAAATATTTCTCTGTATTCTTCCAAGAATCAATAAATCCAGAAGTTGAAAGAACAGAGCCTTGGACCAAGTGATTAAATCTCTCAAGTATTTATTGTTCCCCAAATGTACTTGAGGAAAAAAAGATTTCGAAGCAGAAACTGTATCAGATATTCCGGAGGGAGCAGTGAGGTTGAAGCCACAAGGAGGCAAAAGGAAGGAGATGGGTAAGGAACAGTCGGCGTGGAAGCCATGATGCAGGGTCCCGGCGGGAGGCTGACCTAGGAGTCTATTGCCAGAGGGAGTACGGGAGCTGAGATCCAGGCAGCTGTGCAGCCCAGCAAGAGGGGAGGACAAGGCAGGACCAGTCCTCTCCTGTGTCTACCTCCTCCAGCCCATCCTGCAGGGGGCACATTGCAGAGGCTCCAAGGAGCACAGGTGTCGCCAGCAGGCTGCCTGGCCAGTAGTAGACTCTGGCACATTCTCATCTTCCCGTGGCTCGTATGAAAGAACAAAGAAAGTGAAATACTAATCTCATCACATTACTTCCTGAAAACCCTTTCAGGGCTGCAAACTGTCTACTCGGCAAAGCTCAAAGCATTTGAGGCTTTTTCTAATCCAGTTTCTACCTCCACTTACAGCCTTATTTTCATCCCTGGCTCTCAGGCCCTAACAAATTAGGCACATTACGTTGATGGCACCACACCCTATACACACACCTCCATGCTTTCACGCATCCTGTGTTTTCCTCCTGGAATGGCTCTCTCATCCCCAATCCTAGCTCCAAGACACGTGCTGTGATGCCCTCTCATCCTAAGACACATTCAAATACCAACTCCTCCAAGGTGCTTATCCAGCCTTCTCCTATCCCACCAGGTGGAATAAAGTGCTTTGACCTCTGTGCTCATACATCATACACATCTCAGTTAGAGCTCTCATCATAGAATTATGGAATCCATGTCTTTCTCCTGGAAGCCAGGATCTTCTCAAGGCCAGAAGTCACATCTATTCATCTTGCATCTTTCCATCATTAGCACAGTGCAGGAACACAGTGGGAACTCAATAAATATTTATGAAATAAACTGTAGATCGGTACATTAAAATCATTTCAGCCAACGTTTACTGAGTACTTACCACATGGAAGACCTATGCAAACCCCCAAGTTATAAAGGGAGGTAAGACATGGCTAGTATGCTTAAGAAGCTTCGAGTCTTGCAGGGAAGAACAAATATGTAAAGTATAATGATAATGCAACATAAGATGTATGGCGCTAAGGTATATAATAGATTCAGAAGTAGTACATGGGAGAAAACATGGAGATATAACTTGAGTATAGCAGAGGCTTTAATCTAGAAAACAGGGAAAAATAAATTTGGCCAGGAGGTGTTAAGCTGATTTAGCAGCCAGCAGAGAGCCATTGCAGAGCTTGCGAGAGGAATGGCATGCTGATGCAAATGGTATTTTAAGAAGAACCATTTGGCCGCAGCATGATGAAATCACTGCGGCAGGGAGAAGGTGCAATGTGAGATCCCCTAAGCCTCCTTGTCCTGAATTACAAAATAAGACTTTCTACTTTATAAAGCCGCCTTAGTTCCTGCCATGAAAGGTATTTATTTCAGCGAGGGAAGGCAAGAAGTTCATGTCGCTTTAAGTTAAACGCTGGACAAACAAAAGGTGTGATGTGTGCAGAAGATGGTGTATGTTGGCATTTACTGGGCCATGTAGTTAAAAGCACAAAAAATTTCCAAGTAGCTCAGGAAAAATAGCATAGGATTCTCAAAAAGAGGAGAGTTTGGTGGGAGCAAAGTTCATCAAGAAGCACTTTCATTCTGGTACTTCCAGCTGTTTTTTCAGAGAAACTGTTTAATCTCAGCAATACTCAAGTCAATTGAGGAAAACACAAAATAATAAGCTCAATCTCACAGAAAATGTGCATGAAACCTCAGTATTCTTTAATACATCTCAAAATTGTACTTCCAAGTCTAGAGCTGCCAGTCAAGACCAGGAGTTCCTGAAATGTTGCCATGACACTGAGTAATTGCTCATGTCTGTAAGAGATTCAGAGCCTCCTTTAGACTCTGGAAGCAAAGAGGATGAGGCTGAAATGTGGGCTGTGATACTGAACAGGAGGAATGATATTGTGTAGAGGAATGCACATCCCTGCCAGTGAGTTAAAAAGAAAAAAACCTTCTCTGCAGTGAATCTGGTATTTACTCCCCCCTCACCTACTGTGGTAAGCAGGATTCTAAGATGAATCCCCAGACTTCACTCCCTGGTGCTACTCTAGCAGTTATGTTACATTACAGGGCAAATGGGATTTTGCCAGTGTCATTAAGGTTACTTTCCAGTTGACCTTAAGAAAGGAAAATTATCCAGGTGGGTTTAACCACATGAGTTCTTTAACAGAGAATTTTCTCCCAATGTGGCAGAGGGGAAGTCAGAGAGATTTGAAGCATGAAGAGGATCCCAACTCTGCTGCTGGTTTGAAGATGGAGGGGGCTTCATGAGAAGGAATGTAGGCAGCCTCTAGGAGCAGAGAGTGACCCCTGGCTGACAGCCAGAGAAGCAACAAGGACCTCAGTCTTACAACCACAAGGAATTGAATTTTGAATTGAATGACCTTGACGTGGGTTCATTTTCAAGTCTTGCAGATGAGACGGCAGCTCAGCTGATATCTTGATTGCAGGTTTATAGACCCTAAGCAGTGGGTTCAGCCAAGCCCACCAGATTTTCTGACCCACAGTCTGTGAGATAATAAATGGGTATTGTTTTAAGCCACAAAGTCGGTGGTAATTTGTTGGAGCAGCCACAGAAAACTAATAGGCCCTCCAATAATTATTATTCAATTGATATATATTAATTGATGTACATGAAGGTCTTGAAAATGAATAGAGACTTCATCCTAATGTGATTTCACAAAGCAATGGTACAGGAAGCAAAAAATCAGAAGATAAGAGAATAAAAGAGCATTGAGGATGGCAAATTTGGAAAAGGTAGTACCTGGGAGGAAATGTGGCCCCATAGGTACAATCTCTGCCCTGCGGTTCAGAGAACCCATTCCCTTCCATAATCCAATTTTCCAATTTTCTGATAACATGGGCCCCATCCAGTCAATCATTTATTTGTCCAATATGCATTTGACCAAGTGATGGAGTGACCACCATACCCAGACCAAGAGTGCAAGGTCATAGAAGGTTACTTTGCTATGCTGCAATTCATCACTGCCTATGCTATGTTAAGAAAAATGAGATCCAATGTTACCAGCAAATAGAATGTTAAGATAGGTAAGGATCCCTGTCTTTTTCTTTTTTTTTTTTTGCTGTACGCGGGCCTCTCACTGCTGTGGCCTCTCCCGTTGCGGAGCACAGGCTCTGGACACACAGGCTCCGCGGCCATGGCTCGCGGGCCCAGCCGCTCCGCGGCATGTGGGATCTTCCGGGATCGGGGCACGAACCCGTGTCCCCTGCATCGGCAGGCGAACTCTCAACCACTGCGCCACCAGGGAAGCCCTAAGATAGGTAAGGAAAAGGAGTCTCAGAGCCTCTGCCCAAAAGGTGAATCAATGTTCACATAAACACTAGTATGAAGGCAAAGAACTCGAGGCAATCAAAATTAAAATGAAGAACAAAAGGTGTATTATTTAAAATACAAGTGTAAAGCATGATACTAGCAAACAAATTTGATTGATTCAGAACCATCTCTCTGGCTAAACAATCAAAATATGGGGGCGGGGGTTATCATCCTTTGGTGATTGTCAGAAATGATTCTGCTATGAAAAGGTCTCTTGGTCCAATGAAAGTGAAATTGACCCAAGGAAGCTATTGGGACCTGAAGGTTATCTGTTCAGAGCTAACATGTTTATTTCAAGTACAACCACGGTTTAAAAACCCAAGTAAGCAGTCAGAGGTAATTCAGATTGCAACATTCTAGGTCATGTATTAGCTCAAAAAAGCCAGCACCACATGGGACCTGCCATGGGAGCAACACTCATGGCAGAAAGATGTGAGTGAAAGGTTGGCTGAATACTGAAGAAGTAGCCAAGGAATGCAAGATTGCCAGATTTTTACATTCTTTGTGTTCCCTTAGCCAGACAGTGAAGTTCAGTATCCTACTACATGCTGTCTGCATAATAGGAAACATTTACTACAGTGAATGATCATAAACAGAAGGCTCTTAAAACAGCTCACAGCCAATCGGACCCTTTCAATATTTACATTCTGCTGGCTGACACAGACCCAGTGTTTATTACTGTGGTTGCTCCATGCAAGCTCTAAACGAGACCTACACACAGTGAGGTTATCTGGCTTCCCTGGTCATGCCACTGGCTATCTGGGGGTTAACAGGGCACAAGGTCAGACCTGAAGCCAAAGAATGCTCGTCTTCCTGCTATTGGCCACCTCCTGTGTTACTTCTTATCATTATTATTTATTCAGTGCCCACATGGCCATCATTGCATACAAAGTGGAAATATTCTCTTGGCATACCTTTATGGGCTATTTTCACTGTTCATCACGCCAATAGTGGGAAAAAATAAAACCTTTTCTTTCTAACTGATAATGGTGATGACAGCTCTCCGTATTGCCTCCAGGTTAACCTAAAATGATTGAGCTGACAATAATGATTTGACTCAGCTGGTAGGTTTACAACCATCTGAACTGGGACTCTCTCATCCTGGCCTGCCATGATAAATGATTTATTTTCCTTGCTGCAAACATAATTACGTTCTTGATTAATAACAAATGTTGAGACTCAGACTGTGAAGTGAGGCTAAGGCGACCGATTCTCAACCACCACATTTGTTTTTTAATCATTAAAAAAAAAAAAGGGTCCACCAAATTCAGAGCAGAGATGGCAAACGTTTCAAGAACAAAGGGCAAGATGGGGGCTTTGCGGCAAACCCTAATATAACATCGCACGTTAGGTGAAATGCAGGGCATTGACCCTCAAGTCACTTGAGAAAAGCACATTTTCTCTCTAGTGCATTAAAGCTGCATAATTCACACAGCTAGCAAGCAGTTCATTTCCCTCTTAGGATATGGCCCAAGAAAAATAATGCTTTATTTTCCTTAGCAGTTCAAAGGAGATGGTTCATGCCAGTAGGAAATCAAGTCACCTCTTTTTAAAAAGATGTTTTCTTCTTCCGTTTTGCTCTTTCCTTCTATTTTCTGGATTCTGAATACGTCTCTCTTTAAAGAACTTAAGACAAAGCTCCCTAACTAGTAAAATGGAATAAAATAATGTACCAAATGTTCTCTGTGGATAAACTCTCATGATTGCATCTATGTTATTGTGATTATTTTCACGATACACAGAGCTTAGAAACACCATATAATCCCATTGCATCCACAGCTCTCTCAGCCTCACACTCACTCTACATCCTTGTGAAAAACAAACAAGTGCTGTCTTTATGCAAATGAGGGAAACTTAATCACACAATTTGGATGTGACTTCCTCAGTCCTTCAGGAAGTTTATGAAAGATCTTGGGGCTTGATTTTAGATTTCTCTGATCTCCATGAGGGCATAAGTCTTTAAAGTCAGGAAAGCTGTCTCATTCATCTGTGTATTCTTGCCACCAGCCCCATACCTGCGCTTTGAAGCGGTGTTTAATAAAGGTGTGCTAGATTGAATTCAAATAAGAGAGAGCTGACTGGCCAACCAGTCAGGCATTCAGGTTCTGGAACATTTAAAAGCTTTAGGATGATGTGACTGACTATTGTGGAAACATTAGCCAAATTGTAGTTAGAAGATACCCATGAAGAAACACTGCTTTAAAAATGTGTATTTGTGATATCTTGATAACACAAGGAACCATTGACATAAATGGAAAAGCAAATTCCACCAATCAAGCAAGCTCCTTTGTCCTTCAGTTAGTCAATTAGATGCATGTTTTGTCACACCACAAAATTCATTTTAATTCCAGTTGATCTGCATTATACCAAATCCTGTTAATCCTTATGATACTATGAATCGGGCAAACTTGAAATTATTAGGTGCATGAGGAGACCTTCAAAACTGATTAAAACTTAGAAAAATCGATTTAGGGAAAAATTGCCTTTTATTTAAAAAAATCATACAATTTTATTCAGACCAACAACATTAAAAATAAGAGTCAATATTTTATAGACTCTACAGTCCACACACTTTTTTGAGCTGCTTAATTATATTTAAATTCTGGACCTATTCAAAAATATAGGGAACATGAAAAAACAGCACATCTTTATTTTTAAAAGATAATTCATTTTGGATGATTTCTTATTTGTATTTTCTATAAGCTGAAGTTTCTCTTACTTTGAGAGGTTTTATAAAAGTAAAAACAGAGAGAATTTAAATGACATAAATGCTAATCCAGCAGAAAGTCAGATTTCACTTTTGTAAAAAACTTAAGGCCTTACTGGGAGTGAGATAGAAGTCCAGGTAACAGCTAAAAAAGATACACTAGCTAAAGATGCCAATTAAAGTCTCCTGCTGTGAGTGGCCAGACAGAGACGGTGATTTATACATAACATTTGTAGAGTTTCCTCTTTTAAACAGAAATACCACCTTTCAGGGTAGCAGACCTCATATTGGCAGAGCATACATATCCACACGATCGATATCCTTTCCATCTCACCACCCTTACACATGCACTCACATACACAAACACACACTGAAAAGGCAGCCAGCGACTACCATGAAATTTCCAACCACAAAGCGCTGTCAGAATGTTTACTGCATTTTAGCTTTTCAAATAACTAGAAGTATTACCAGATTAAGTGAAGATGACAGCTGATGTGTTTAAGGTTTCACAGTTTAAGGCATCACATTATACTCAACGTTGATCAAATTCACTGCATAACTGCTCATCAAATTACACGAGGTGTCCCCCCCCATGAGAAAAATCTAGTTATGACACCAAATATTTGATACCAAAAAAAAAGAAGTCTATCACGATCTAGAGAATGCCTGCATTCTTCAAATCAGGTGCCGTGGAACCCACCATAATTTTAAGAGTGGCTGTTAAGGACGTGATGCTAAGTAAAAGAAACCAGATAGAAAAGAGTACTTGCTGTGTGGTTCCATGTAAGTGTAGTTCAAAAACAGGAACACCTCAATCTACACTGTTGGAAATCAGGATAGCACCCATCCTTGGGAGGTAGTGACTGGAGGTGACAAGAAGGAGTGTGAAGGTTGTGATGGTCCATTTCTTGATCCCAGGCTGGTTGCATCAGTGCATTCACTTTGTAAAAATACATCTGACTGTACATATCCCATTTCCATGCTTTTCAGTATGTACATCATGCATCAATAAAACATTCCTCAGAAACAGTCACCTTTGGGTAACCAAGTATACTGTCTCCCAAGTTTCCCTTTCTCCTTAAAGCGTGCACACACACACACACGCATGCACACACCCACACACAAAACATCAGGATGTCCTGAGCGAAAACTAAAGAAAGTGAACACAAAGTTTTGTCCTTTACACCTTGATTCTCAATTTGTCATGACCTTCAACATTGACACTGAAGATACATTCAAAAGCCAAGTCTTCACTTTGTATTTAAATTTTAAAAATATCATTGAGAATAGCTGTGCAGCCACAGAAGGCAGACTCGGGGAGGCTAGGAGCATGGCCGTGGTCTCACAGCCAAGGGGAAGGTCGGGATTTGGGTCTCAGATATTCCCAGCCTCAAAGCCAGCCAGCCGTCTGCTTTGTAGCAGGTTACTTGCCAGCCTACTGGAAGCACAGGGCAAAGTCAAGGCCTGCCCCATGGAAGAGAGCTGCAGAATTCTGAGGCCATCGGTCTAATCTCGCTCTGTGCAGAAACCCCAGAGTAGAAGCTGCTGAGGGGTCTTTTCCTTTCAGGAGGCCCATGAGAACAGCCAAGAGCAGGAACTAAGTCCAAAAAGACAGAACTGAGCTCCTCTCACTAACAGCTTCTTGCAAACAGTTCTGGGAGTTTCTAAACATCATCCATTCTGAAGGTTATAAAGATGCTTAATGAAACAGGTGGGTGGGTCTGCATGAAAGAAAAGCTATCTGGGGAAGGTCAGCAAGGATTTTTTTTCTCTTATACATGCCTTCATTTTGAAATGTTTCTTGAGCAACTACTATATGCCAGGCCCTGAGGATACAATGTGGAAAGAGGCAATGCTCTGGCTGCAAGGAATTCTCCCTAGTAAGCTGAGTACAGGAATGTAAGGAAATAAGACAACAGAGTATTAGTGACGAAATAAAGACGTGGACAGAGTAAATCCTCCTAGGAGAAACGAGAGCCCCTGAATGATAAGAAACACTCTCTCCTCAACTTTCCATCATTAGAGAAAGAAACTTGGAACCACGGAGCTGAAATGGAGCCTAAATACACATAGTGTCAGCAGTTGAATAAATAGGAATTTGACCGTAGTTTTTAAAATCACGCTAAACTCTTAATTCTAATTGTGTTCTATTATCATAAACTACAAAAGAAAAACAAAAACAAAAACAGAGGGGCAACAAATACACTGGAGCCCTGTGCTTCCACCCTCCTGAGTAATTACCAAAAGACAGTTCACTATTTCCCGTGATTACTGCCTGAGATTGCATTCTTGTCTTTTCAGGAATTTATCTTTGTCCAGGTTCTCTTCTGTTTATATTTATAAGCCATATGGTAGCTTATAATGTTAGAACCACCAAAATAAATTATTTTGCCTTTAGGATCAAAGAATTGTTGGTGCTGGCGACTCCCATAATTTTCTCAGAAGGCTCAATCTTTCCTCTTGAAAGTTCATTTGACATCTTAATTCTAACTTCAAATAGGCATACAGAAGACAGGAAAAAGAGCCTTGGTTTTCATACTTGTATGACATTCAAAAGTAAAATAAAGGAGTGAAGGAGAGAGAGAAGAGGTTTCATAGTTTTTCATTCTTTTTTATTCCATCAGTAGCCATAGCTGGTCATCAGTGACTTTTCCACTGGCTTTTTGCCTGCAGCCCTTACTTAGCTGATACCAGTAAAGCTTTACATATTTAAAGATGGACCAAAAGCATTGTCTTATTTTTACACTTCGAAAGGCACTGGATAAAATGTATTTTGGTATCTCCTCTCAAATCACTTAAACCCTATGGGTTAATCTCTACTAAGATTTTAGTTGTATCCACTTTGAAAAGACTGAGCTCCTTTAGAAAGAAAAGGTAATAATCAAGGCATTGGAATAACCTTGATCCCTAGACTCTGGCATTTCCCTTGAGTGAGCAATTCTTACTGTCACACTAATTAAGTAAAAACATAAAGGCTTTCCCAATGCTTTACAGGAGGGAACTCTTCTGGCAGATTGTATTTTATGAAATCTGTAAAATGCTAGGAGGCATATCAATAACAGTAATGTTAAACATATATGGAATACATAATTAATTTTCAAAGATGATGCACTTAATACTTGAAATCCTAGAGAGCCAATTCACAGTAATTTGTCTAGGAAAGGAGCTTTTGTTTCTAAAGAAAAGCAAGATAGGTTTGAGACCACAGTGGAGATTTCTGTTTTGTCAGCTGGAAAATGTCTGTTATCAGCAACTAAAAGGTATATTTCTGTGTGGACTACAGTAAAGCACTCCACGGTGGATAAATACGGGCAGAAGGTAGAAGGAAATAAATGAGAGCAGGAGGTTAAAATCGAGATTGTGGCCTGTGGTTCTCTAGGTAAGTAAAAGATGCATTTGGTTGAAACAGTTTTGCACCCTAAATATGCAACATACGTGAGCAGCTCCTGCTGCTATTTCCTGGTCAAAGGTTATTTAATTTATCCTAGTTAAATCTGTAATTACCATGCAAAGCTTAAACTCGATCCAGACCCTTCAGTTCAAGTCGCCCTAAAATAAAGACAATGACCCCAAACAATTTTCGCATGTGGCCCCCAATCAGAACCCCTGAATATCAGCCAGCTAGTAATGTATTCTTCCTTGTTATTTTATGTCTAATCAAATTAGTTAATCAACTTATCAAGAACAGGATCTATAAAAACACATTCAAGTAAGAGAAACCAGGAATCTGTGGAATAACAGATTAATTAAATTCATTTTAGCCAACTTTTATTGAATACTTGAAAACATTCAAGGCACTGAATCAGGCACCAATGAGAATTAGGTCCTGGCACTCTCTACTCTCTCATGACACCTGGAAGAAAGGTGCAGATCATGGCCCAGTTGCTTTGGCTGTGTCTCTCTATCTCCACCTCATGGGAGGTGGGTTGTTGTCAAGAGGCAATTATAGTGTCAGTGGCTTATAGCTTCCACCTTCCATCCTAGACCAGTGTTCTTGAACTCAACAGTGCAAGGGCCCTCCTGAATTCCACTCCTGAATTCCAACACTTCCAGTAGTTTTTCAGTACTTCAGCCCCTGTATTAAATCCTTTTCCACTTAAGACATTGGCTTGGCCAAAAAGTTCGTTCGGGCTTTTCCATAACATGTTACGGAAAACCCAGACAAAATTTTTGGCCAACCCAATATTTAGTGCTTTTTTTTTTTTTTTCTGCAGTTAATCCTAATGAATGCCCCAGTGCTGTATTTTGGTAAACTAGTGCTGAAATGGAACAGCCAAGAAATGGGAGAAAAGTAGGTTAATGTGTTGTCATCATTCATTCACTCATGCATGCATTCATTACATGATTCACCCATACAAAAATTTATCAAGCATGTATTATGTGCCAGGCAGTGTGTTACTGCCAAATAGCTTTGACCTTTCAAGGAATCAGGGTAGTGATGGGAGTAAAAGAGAGAGCTGGTAACATCCATTAATGTCAAACCCTCTTGCTAAGGTCCCTCTACTCTGTCCCTGGTTTGAAAGCTCTGATAACTGGTTGGTATGCCTTCATCTCTGCATCGTTTACCCATTCTCTCTATTATCTGCTACAGTTTCTCCTGTGTACATTTTACACAGAAGAAAGCCCTGTGCAAGACTTTCCAAAGAGCTATTTCTCTTCTACATTGAGTTTTACTACACATCTTATAATACAAAAATAAGCATATTCCCAGTTATACACAATTAACATGATATGACTCGTTAGGGATAAAATATAGTCTTTTATTCCAGAATATAAGAATTAAATTATTTTCTAAAAACATGTGCACTAAAATCCATATACATGTTTACTAGCAAAAAGGACATGCAATTGCCTTTAAAAACAGTCAGGTGTTTAGACTGCCATGAATAAGTAAAAGAGAATCTACTCAAAGTAAGAATCACAGAAGCTCCCTGTGGTTTTAAAAAAAATAAAGATGATGAGTTTTTACATTTTCAGGAAATATCAACCAACTCTCCAAAATTTATCAGATAGTCACATTAGTCAGACAATCTGCACATCAGTCTTGATATTCATCGTGACTGGCAATGGTAACCTTTTGGCTGGAATCCTTTTGGATTTTTATTGGCACGTGTGAGTGGCAAGGGTCTGCTGACTTGCTTTGTTCTTCATGAATCTGGTACAAACAAACACTAAAGATGCATAATGCCCCACTGCACGTGCAGCTAAATCATATCTAGCCTTGGAAGCCCCACGCACATCCAACCTGCTTGAAGCTAATGCCAATTACCCCGGCATATACTGATCTCTTGTCATTATGAGTGTCTATTGCTTCACAGAGAGATCGATCTGACAAGTTTACCAGTAAGTTGTTTCCTACTCGTTTCAAGGATGGGTTTACAATTCTCAAGCTCATGTCTTAATATTTATGCATTTATTTAGTGCCTAGTCATCAAAGGGTCTCCACTGCAAGTTGATAGTACGAGATGGAAAAACATAGAACCATGGCTTAAGAGATATACAGTCTAGTAAGGAAGTCAGACAGCATAGCACAGAGAGTATCTGTCTGAAATAAGGAAAAAGTGTGAGAGAGGCTTAGACAATTCAACTAACTAACCAACCCTGATGTCTTCCTACTGAAAAAGAGAAAACAAAGGGAAGACAGTGATGAGGTGAAACTAGTGAAAAAGAAAGACAGCCACCGTGGGTTCAGGTGAAGAGTTGCCTTGACGAGTCCCACAAGCCTTCTCTCTGGCTCCAAAGTGAGGGTGACACCTTGACCATGGTCCAAGCTGAGCAGCACTGTATCCAATCTCTCCTTCAACTAAATGACTAGGGGCTGCGATGGGCAAGACCCAAGGGCACTGCCAATCAAGTAAGGGTTCGGCATCTTCTCTCTTTTCCCAGTGCTGACTGGGGGCTCCTGAGGTCACATGTGCCTTCTGCTTATGTACCTAGAGCTCACATGGGTCCCAGCAGGGCTCCTGGAGATGCCCAGAAAACCAAATCACTCAGACTCATACCTCAAAATGTCCTTGCATAAAATAAAAGTAGAATACACTGCTCATGACACCATTTCTTAGGAATAGCTCTTTGTGTATCTTTCTGAAACTTTTTTTTTCCTTGCCAAGCTCTGGGTGAGAACAGTCTCCAAATCTTGTTTAAAGTTCTTCACCATGTGTTCACTCTCTTATGACCTGACTTTTGCTCCAATCCCAGTGCTTGGCCCCACTACAACTGTTCTCCATCAAAGTTAAGAATGATGCCCAAGTAACAGGTCTGTTTCTCATTATCAGCCCCCTTCTCACAGTTTGTGATACTCTCTCTCCTCTGGTTCTTTCTAAATCCTGTTACTCCCTCTGCTTTTCTAGTCTTTCTTTTCCCTCCTCTATATCACTTCATTTTTACTGTGTAACAAAAATGTAAGAAGCACCAGTGGACTGTAACAAGCATTATTTACTTAGCATTCATCTGCTCACTGGGGTTTAGCTAGGGGTCTGTGGATCTGTGAAACTTGCTCACGTGTCTGTGCTCTGGCTGGGGACTCTGCTCCAGGATGGCTTGACTAGGGGACCTTGACTGTTCTTTGTCTTGTTTCTCCTCCTCCTCATGGGACCACTGGGCTAGTTTGGTCATGGCCTTCTCATTTTTCCTTTTTATTCTTTTTCAAATTCTTTTCCCATTTAGGTTGTTACATAAAATTGAACAGAGTTCCCCGTGTTACACAGTAGGGCCTTGATGGTTATCCATTTTCAATATAGCAGAGTGTACATGTCAATCTCACACTCCCTAACTGTCCCTCCCCCCGACCCTTTCCCCCTGGTAACCGTAAGTTTGTTCTCTAAGTCTGTGAGTCTGTTTTGTAAATAAGTTCATTTGTATCATTTCTTTCTAGATTCTGCTTATAAGCGATATCATACGATATTTCTCTTGCTCTGTCTGACTTACTTCACTCAGTATGACAATCTCTGGGTCCATGATCATGGCCTTCTCATGATGCTGGCAATAGTGTAGGAGGGCAAAGGGAGAGGTACGGCCCCTCGAGGCTGAGGGGCTGAACTTACAATCATCAATTCCATGTCACAGTGTTGACCTAAGCAAGTCACAGAGAGGAGCCAGACTAAAAGGATCATATACTCTGTCTCTTTAGTGAGAGAAACTGTAAAATTACAAGGCAGAGGGCATGGACATAAGATGGTATGAAGAATTGGAGATAAAGGCTATTAACACAATCTATCCACTCCTCTCCCCAATAATTCATATACGTGTGCATGCATTTATGTAAATGTATGTGTATATCCCCTCAACATATACAAATATTCATTCATACACACACACACACACACACACACACACACACACACACACATTGCAGTGAATCTCAACCCAGAGCAATTCTGCCCCCTCCATCAGAGGACAGTTGGCAAGGTCTGGAGACATTTTTGGTTGTCATGACACTGGGTGGTGGTGGTCTAGTGTGATACTGGTATCTATCGTGTAGAGGCCAGGGATACTGTTAAACATCCTATAGTGCACAGGTCCTCCCAACAAAGAATGATCCAGGCCAAAATGTCTCCTGTGCCAAAGTTGAGAAACCCTAAAACATGCACTCACACACACACACACACACACACACACACACACACACACACAGAAAGAAATGGAGAGTGAGAGAGATTTTCCTCTAAGTCTTGCAGTGATTGTTGGCTATGTCTCCAGCCATTTGGATCACTGATCTGGAAATGGTCCCTAAATCCACATCTCTCAGAGCTGATCCAACTGCCATCTTGCCAATCCCACTATAATGGTTCCTCGAATCTATGACAGAAACAGACTCTAACTGGATTTATCTCCAAACCGAAGTCCATGATCCTGGTTTGTTTGTTTCTGTGAGTGGTACCTCAGCACGGCCTAAGGAAAGCACATGGGTTCAGAGTCAGTGGGTCCTAGATGCAGGTCACTGTCTATCAGTTACCAGCTGTGTGTCTATTAGCCAAGCATTCAGCCTCTCTCAGCCTTAGCTACTGCATCTATAACATTACCTTTTCCAAGGTTGGCATAAGCATTTCAAATTAATTGAAATGTACGAAATTCAGTAAATATTAGTTCCTTCTCAAATAGTAAACCTTGGGCTTATCTTTGGTCCAATTAGTTACCAAGCTTGAAAAAATTCAAGAGCTATCACTCTTGAAGTTTTCTCATCTTCCAGGCACTCATTACCTGCTCACAGGAGGCACTTGTTCTGCTTATCATTTGAGATTGTTTAATTGTACCTGCTCCATAAGATTGTTGTAAGTATGAAATAAAATGGTGTATGTACATCCTTAGCAAAGAGCCCGGTATGGCTAATAAGTGTAAGCTGCTATTATTTTCTTTACTCACATTATTATTATTTATTGGTATTATGGAAAAAGGGCACCTTTCTGCTTCAAATTTTTTAAAGTACTGTTTTTTAAAAAAAAGATGTCAGGTCACCATTTATTACGGACCAGGTGCTATGCTGTCCACGTTATGTTACATGTATTGTTTGATAAAATCCCCACCACACCCTAATGATAGTAGCATCCTACAGATGAAGGCAATAATGACTGAGGAATTAAGTCGCATGCCAAAGCCACACAGCTAGTGAGTCTCAGAGCTGTGATTCCCTCTCATTTCCCACTTCAAAGGACAGGGAAGCTACTCTTCTGTGTCCGTCCCTCATCCCTAAATCATACAAACCCAGAAAGACTCTGGTTTCCCCTATTAGAGACAGAAAAATGGAAAATACTTGGAAAGATACAGATATTAATGATTTGGTATATTACCTCTATCTTAGATTTCTGCATCTCAAGGCCAAGGTCAGAGAAAAGTGCTTAACACAAAGAGATGAAAGCTTCAATTCTCTAATGGCAAAACTCAAAGCATCACTGAGGTATCTATGTTGTGGTAGGTAATCCTCCCTCAAATTATAGCATTTAGGGAAAATTGCCCATTTTGCATTTTTGGACAAAGGTTATATGTCTTCATTTTTTATTGCACAAATTTGAAGTAATTTCTGATTAACGAATTCCTTTTAAATTGCTTGCTATGCATGTTCCTTCAGAAATCCAATTACAATTCCATTATCGGGAGGCATGAATTAGAAAGTAAAGACATGCTTACATAAAATTAACATACCAATGGTTTTTCTTGCATTGATAAGCAAATTTCTTTTCATATCAGAAACCATTCATACAAAGATGCTCATTATAGACATTAGAATCTGTCAGTACATCACACGCTGTACACCCCAATCATGCTGCACCCAACATTTGCCCAATTCAAATAGACTCATAAGTCCTTTACTGAAAAATGTTTCTTCTGGATATGGGCATAGTCATAAAAAATCTTTCCTTTGTAGCCATAAATTTACCGCTCACCCTTAAATGTGTAATAATTATAGGATTTTTCTGATCTATTTGGTTCTACCCAATTTGATTTCCAAGTTTTGAGGTGAAGAAGAAGAAGAAGACATCTTTGCATAAGTCCAATGTAAGAGAAAGTAAATTATATGAGCTTTATCTTATATGTGACTTTTCCAGGGGTAACCTGTAAGCACATCAAATGATGTTAGAGAACAGTCATATAAGTAATAGAGCAATGCCTATAAGCAAAGTCTATAATTTTGTCTATAAGCAAAATGGTTTAATTGTCTATAAGCAAAGTAGCCATATTTGTATTAGAATTACGCTTACAAGTTTAAGCAGATACTCATTTAGAAGCTGAATCTAAAGAAATATCATGCTTTTCCTTCTTTTGCTTTGGGGAAAAAAATAACAACTGTGATTAGTTTGAATTAGGAAAGGAAATCACAATGCTAGCATTTGCTGATATATTCCTTTATATGCTCATTTTATCAAGTAAAAGGGGATGGCACTTTTTGGACAGTGTCAGCATTAGTCTAAATAATTGGTTTTGGAGGCAATATCCCTGCTAAATGGAGTAAAGACAATTTGGAGCCTTCACTCAAAAGAAAGACTCTTCACTCGGCAATTTTCCCTTAACATATCATCAATAAAGACATCTCAGTTTCACCCACTTAAGGTCCATGTCATGGGGTAATTTCACTAAAAGCTGACCACATGACATAAAGAAGAGAGCTTGACAATTACACATCTGACTCAGGACTGCATTATAGTTCTTGACTTAAGCTTTAGAATTATCTTTCCCACCCAGTGGTTCAACTGGAAGATAATGATGTGAGGCTCTCTGAAGAGGATCAGACGGGTAATATCAAAAGCCCTGGAGTCCTAAGTACATGAATCTTTCAGAAATTCAAGTCTGGGTTATATCTCCATGGGAGGAAAAACATCATGCATATGTTTGGTCAGAAAAGAAAATAATTTCTGAACTGTGTCTCTTAACCCCTCACTAAGGATCCCTGTAATGTGCCTTTGTACTAATAACCCCACAGTTGGATCTCAAGAAGAGGGTCCTGCTTACAAGGAGGCATTCAGATGTGTCATGAAAAATAAACAAGTCAAAAATGGAAAGCAAAGTAAGAACATATGAAACACACCATAAACCTCCAGCACTGGGAACTCAGCTGTGAAAATAGCTTGTTAAAATCACTTTGTGTTTGATTAAAAAAAAAAAAAAAACCTTTCTACAAAAACAGCCACATTTGAAGTCTACCACTGCTACAAGATAAAATGTAGCCTTTAAGAAACTTCCAATATAGAAATACATGAAGTGTTTAGGAAAACAAAGTTCTGTTGACCTTATGTGTGAAACTGCACTTTTGCTGGTATACAAGTGCCTTACTGAAAACTTCAAGTTGAGGAAGTTTGACTTGGTGGGAAATCATCACAGAAGCAACAAATGTCCTCTGTCCAATGTTCTCCATCACAACTGGCAATACATGGGGCTTCCCTGGTGGCGCAGTGGTTCAGAGTCCGCCTGCCGATGCAGGGGACATGGGTTCGTGCCCCGGTCCGGGAAGACCCCACATGCCGCGGAGCAGCTGGGCCCGTGAGCCATGGCCACTGAGCCTGCACGTCTGGAGCCTGTGCTCCGCAACGGGAGATGCCACAACAGTGAGAGGCCCGCATACCACAAAAAACAAAAAAACAAAAAAACAAACAAAAAACAACAAATGGCAATACTGAGTTCTGAAGACATTGAAGAAAGTAAGAGGAGACATAAAACAGGGTCTAGAACATTTTGACTAAAATTCTAAGCATATTAACTTGGGAAATCATTGCTAACATAGCTGTCTCAGCTTGTCTTGGCAGTTATAAGGGAAATATATGCCTTTAATTAGAGGTCACTAACTTTCTTTGCCGATTATCTCCAACTAAACCATGAGAATCACATAGTATATGAACCCTAGCTTTTCTTCCTAAAAGGATTCATTTACTTGGCACCATCAAATACAGTTCTCCTGAAAAAAGAAAATGGCATCTTAAAGAGGGGAGCATAATTAGGAATGGATTCCAACTAATTGTTATGGTTACTTAGGCTCTTTCAAGCCATTCTGTAGAAGCACCTTCTAAACACATTTTCTCCTATAAATAACATTTATAAATTCCTCTTTCTTTCTTAATCTAACAAGCTTAAAGCTCTCCTTTCTATTCTTACTAAAGAAAATGTGCCTTGCGTTGAAACCACAATGGTCTGAATCTACAGAAAAGGGAAGCAATGGGAATTCCTCAGAAGATTTGCTTTCAGTAAGCAAAACCTTTGCTGTAAGTTAGATGGAACATGCGATTTATCTGGATCATTCTGAAATGCGAACTAGGAATTCTGTGAGGTCAAACTGTTGTTACACTGCCAGGGTCTCATGGGTCTCTTACCACAGGAATGAGCTTGAGGTCCAACAAAAGTGCAAAACCATCCTTCAGGGGCTGATTGAAGGATGAATCTACTTTGCATGGCACCCAGAGTGCTCCTGCTGGGGGCTGGGACCCTTATCAGTCTCAGAGGCCAACAGCTAACAATGGTCGGGTTCTGTATAAAACACTGGGATTCTAACCTCACCTCAGTCCTTGAAGAATAAGGAATCTTGGAGAATTACACTTCCTTCTGGCCCATTTCTTCATTTATAAAATGAAAGCTATAGACAAGCACTCCTAAATTTGTTTCACCAACCAATGTCTCTGTAAAAAGCAAAAGCCTAAAGGAAGGGGAAAGTTCTAGCATAGTTAAATACATTTGGAAAATGTTGTAAAAGGGAAACATTTGTTTTAGACAGGACTCCTTAGAACCTTTAAATAAAGTCTATTTGTCTGATGTACTCATACCTAAACAACATTAAAACGTTCAAGTAGTTTCTACTTGCTAAAGTGGTAGGTGCCCACTAAGTGCCCCAAATTTTCTACTTCTCTCAGAAGAAACATCTTCTTTATGGTTAAAACATCTAGTAAATGTTGTTTCCTGGGGTTGGTGGAGAAGAAATTTGGATCCTAATATATCCTAAGTAAAGTTTCACATGCAAGAGTGACATTGTCATCTCCATTCATTATCAACTCTTACAGCCACCTCCTCGATCTCATAATTCTCCCCCTTTCTGAGATCAGGTTCACCTGGCCTTTCCAAAGCTCACTCCTCCATTCTGTTTGAAAGCAGCTCTCCTGCTATTGGAATGAGGTTTCCTATTTAAAGCAAGTTAGGAGTTAACAGACTATTTTCTTTGGCAGCCTGGGGTAATTTGCTTGCACCTCGTTGATGCTTTTTTTTCCCCAGTTTTCTTTCTTCCTTTACCCAACTGAATCTCCATCATCAGTTTTTGGCTTTTTGCTCCACTGCATTTCTCTGATGCTAAAGGGACTGAGAACTTGCTCTCCTTCTACCAGAGCAAACAGCAAGAGGGCTGGTTCCTGCCCAGGGCACTGTGGCCACACTGGGGAAGTTAGCTGATGCTGGGGAACGCTCAGGACTCAACGCTTTTCCACATCACCTTTTAACCATGGGCACAGTTGAAAAGATCAGCCTCCTTCTCTCCAGCCCCCAGCCACCCACTCCCCAAATCTTGCCCTATAAAACCAGTAAGTTAGAAACCAGGTGAGGAATTCTTAAAATATGTGTTTCTAAGAGAAGAAAATTTTAATTCAGAGAAGTAAGGGAGCGGAGGAGGTTGGGGAGAGGGCAGGTAGAAACACAGAACGGGCTCCTACTTTATTCCCTACCTTCTCACACATTAGGCAGCAGATGTGGTTTATATTAACCACATCGTGCAGGCAGATTTGCACCCACCGGCTTTGACATGACCATTTTGAGGCAGGAAATTCAATACCCAAAGGCAGGGCACCCATAGCATAACTTACTGTGGGATTCCATGAATGTTGAACTAAACACGTGAAAAGAAGTATATATATAAAAAATTCAGAGAAGTGAAAGAGTTCTTTGGTTAGAAACGTAGAGTAAGCACATTAATGTAAAATTTAAATCCCATCTTAGAATGGCACTCTGATTGAACGTGACTGTGCAACTGCGAGTTAAAGGTCAGCCAGAGGGCTTCCCTGGTGGCGCAGTGGTTGAGAGTCTGCCTGCCGATGCAGGGGACATGGGAAGATCCCACATGCTGCGGAGCGGCTGGGCCTGAGAGCCATGGCTGCTGAGCCTGCGCGTCCGGAGCCTGTGCTCCGCAACGGGAGAGGCCACAACAGTGAGAGGCCCGTGAACCGCAAAAAAAAAAAAAAAGTCAGCCAGAGTGGAAGTGACACGAAAAGGCACAACATGTGATCAAAGCTTAAAATTTGGTGTTCCTTTCTAGAAGACCTGCCTCTTGGTCAAGATATCCTCTCATTGCTCAAAAGGATCAAGTTGAAAGAGTATAAAACGATAGGGGGGAAAAGACTTCATTGATCTCTTCTGCATTTGAAGGTGTATAACCCCCTCCTTTCTTCTATAGAAGTTTTTCTTCTTATATTGTAAAACTAGAACATCATACTATTATAATTATTTTATGCTCCAAACTCAGTTTCAATAGGATTGTAATAGTTTACAGTAAGATCATATATGTTAACAGCTTAATAAAATGTTTATATGTGCTAGTTTACGAGTTAAAATAGGTTCTTTTTTATCACATCAGACAACATTCTGTGTAAAGGGAATTAGAAAACTACAAAGGAAATGAAGCCTCCCTAATGATCCAGTGCATTTTTTCCCAAAGAATAAAAACCAGGCTTCTCACATATAACAACAATGCAACTCAGGTTAAAAAAAAAAAATCACTGCCTCTGTGTGTTTCTGACACAGGCAACAATAATATTTAAAGACACACATTCACACACACACACATTCACACACACGCACACATGCACACACGCACACAAGGCCAGATTCCTCCTATTCCATCAGCTACTTCTATAGAATTTAGAGAAATCTCTGTGCCCACTCATAAAGAGGTATAGGTCCAAGATCCTTTAACTCCCCAAGATGATTTAGTCCACTAAAAGCCCTGGTGCTCAGATCAAATCTACCCCAGGCCTGCTTTGGCGATGGATAACTATTAAAATCAGAGGCAGGGCTTCCCTGGTGGCGCAGTGGTTGAGAGTCCACCTGCCGATTCAGGGGACTCGGGTTCGTGCCCCAGTCCGGGAAGATTCCACATGACATGGAGCAGCTGGGCCCGTGAGCCATGGTTGCTGAGCCTGCGCGTCCGGAGCCTGTGCTCTGCAACGGGAGAGGCCAAAACAGTGAGAGGCCCGCGTACCGCAAAAAAAAAAAAAAAAAATCAGAGGCAGAGCTGGGTCCTCTCTGCCAGGGATGATCAGCAACAAAAGGTTCCACGTTGGAAACACTTCCCTGCACTTACTTGCTCCTTGGCAAGCCAGAGGCTCAGGGAAGCCGGACATCACAGAATAAGGTCTAGCAGCTAGACAGCCCTTTGATCCATCAAATAGACCCACTGCACTATCCACACGTCTCAAAATACAGCTAATCTGTTCCTACTGAACAAATCCTCACGTGGTCTGTTACCTAAGAGATAGTCTGTGTTTTACACAATCCAAGCAATTGGTGAAGTTGATTGACAAGGGTTTCCTCCCCATGCAGAAACTTGGGGAGGATGGAAAATGGATCTCGGCCCTGGTGTGAACACAGGATACTGGACATGGGGTGAAAAAGCATCAATAGTGTCAGATCGGGGTGACAAATATAAACAGAGTTTCTACTTCTAAAAGGGTTCTCATGTTCACCTGTAAGAAACTTGAGAAACAACTTTGCCATCACCCAGAGAATGCAAAAGCCAACGCAGGTGTATGCAGAAGTTAGCTGCATAGGACAAAGCCCTGCCCTGGGTGATCAACAATCATAATTCAATAATTACTAACAGCTAGTCTATCAGCTCTAACTATGGCCTAAATGCAATGCAAGATTTTTGTGTCCATTATCTCATTTAAACCACAATGATTCTATGAGGGCAGTCCTATTATCATGTCCAACTGATAATTCAAGGAAGAGAGGTATAGGGAAGATAGAGTTTGCCCGAGGTCACAAAGATAGTGATATGAAGCGAGAAATCCCAGACTTGCTGCTATTAGACACTGGACTCTCTATCAGCAGGTTCAGATGCCTCCTCTTAGCTCAAACTGTTGGTCTAAGACCACAAGCAAAGGGATTTGCAGAGCCAGTGGCAGGCAGGATAAAGGCCTCCCAAAAACATCCACATCTTATTCTCTGGGACCTTTAATTCCATATGTTAACTCTCCTCTACCATGTAATATAACATATTCACAGGTTCTGGATTCACAGGTTGCTAATCATCTGACTTTAAAAGAGGAAGATGATCCTGGATTATCCAGGTGAGCCCAATGTCATCATAAGGGTCCTTTTACATGGAAGAGGAAGGCAGAGCACATCAGAGTGAAGCACCATGGAAAGACTTGATCAGCCATTGCTGGCCTGAAAGATGGAGGAAGGGACCCACACAAAGGCATGCAGGCAGCCTCTAGAAACTGGAGAAGACAAGGAAATGGGTTCTCTCCTGGATCCTCCAGAAAGGAATGTAGCCATGCTGACACCTTGATTTTAGCTGAGTACCGTTCCAGCCCTACAGAACTGTACTAGAATAAATGTGTTATTTTAATTGGTTAAGTTTGTGGCAGCAATAGGAAACTAATATAGAGCCCAAGACTCAGTCATCAGGGTTTTGAAGCAAGAAGCTGATCAAGAGAAAGAACCATGTGGGCCTCCAAGTAAGGCGGAAGGTAAGACCTAAGCAGAGATGGTTCCTCCCAGAACTAGTTCAGAGCTCTCACCTTATCCTCAGGGCAGAGAAATGAAGTGGAGATGAGAAGCTGCTCTGCATCGTCTCTGGTGCTTGACTCTAAGTAGGCAGGGAGATGTGTGGCGTTCTCTTCACAGGCTGAGGGCTCCGTCATTCTCATCAAATCCCAGTTATCTTAATAGACTCCACAGGAAAAGAACCCTCTCGGTACTGTTACACATAGCATCTGTCCAGGGAGCCCTCTACCTGACGATGAGAGTCAAGACTGATGCTCAGAGTGGGCAAAACCAGGCCCAGAGCACTCTGGGAGGATTCAGGCCAGCAAAACTGACTTCCATTTGCCATGCAGTCTGGAACACAGGACAGCTTCCGGGCAACCTTCAGTAAGGGACTGGCGGAAATGCCATCTCTCGGGGACTGGATGCTTTAGTTCCTTGAGTTGTAGCAGAGATGTTATCCAGTCTCTTGGCACCAAGGAAACCAATGAAGAGGGAGGTTATCTCCGTAGTCAAACTGCAGGTCTGACAGGCAGGGAGGATAGACCGTATTCATCAGATACATTAACAGAGTTTAACCTCTTGAGGGCTAAGAGTTTTTCCTGTCATCATGAAAGGATGCAGGGGTACATGCTGCAGAGATGGTAGATTTCTATCAAAAAAAAAAAATCTAGGTGTGGGAGAGACTCTGGTGCCTAGCAACATAGGGTCCCCTCTTGGACCTGAGTACTCTGCTAGAGGACTGTCACCAGCCCCCTGCAGCAAGGTGTGGTCATGGTGTTGATGTAGGTCATCTTTAGGAGGATGCACAGGGTCCACATTCTCTCTTCCTCTGTCTGTCAACCAGATGCAAAGGATCCAGGGAAGGAAGCCAAGGACTCTGGGTGTGGTGAGCACAGTGACTAAATGGCAAGAGCTGAGATCCTAGACCCTGGAGAAGAGCCCCTTGTGGACAATCCATACTGGACTTTTTGCTGACACAAGAAACAAAGGCTCATTGTGTTAAACTATCTGGGTTTCAAGGCCACTGGTTACGAAAGTTGTCCAGACTAATATGCTGGATTTTACAAACCAAGGAACTCTTCCCAGACTGATGATTCAGCAATTGCTAAAAATATTGCCCACCCTTGCATCACAAACAACAGCAAGATGCTCTCCTGTATCAGATGGATATTTCTTATTAGGCTTGTTACCACCCTGTTCAAGAAATTCTACCTTAACTGGCTTATTTCTCTTTTCTACAAGACTCTGAATTCCTTGAGTAGCTGTCTAATTTATCCTTCCACTTCCTCTGCTGAAGCAATGTAACCAAATGAGTGGGACTCAATCTGTATGAATGAATGAATGAATTCGCACCTTCTGCCACTGTCACTCACTTATTTGGTTCAGCTTATGTTATAGACAACCTTTCAACTAAATGTCCTCTGAATGGCCTCTGCATATACTGCTGTGGGACAGCTTTAATTAACCTGACAAAACAGCACTGCAAATGTAAATGTTTCCAAGAAATGTTTAATGTGAGTAGCATATGCTCACAATACAACTAAGAATAGACTAAGAATTGACTTCATGGTAAGCAACATAGAGTGTTATGAAGCTGTGAGTAGCCAACTATATGTTTTATGTGATTTTAAAAAATACATTAGACTCAAATTAGTCTGAACTCATATAGCAATTATTGACACTCATTAGGAGTTAATCACGAACTGTCTTATGGCATCTCCCCTGTTGCTTTGAACTCAGTAAATTGCTAATTATCACAGTGAACTTCCAACTTACATAAACCCAATATAGGCAGTGCTCACTCAGAAATGCCCTGCTGAAATTCTTAGGTTTTTATCATGTCTCTATTGCTTCCTAGATATGAAACCTGGGAGAAGTGACTTACCCATAAAATCGGTATAATATTAGTGCTTAACTCATAGGGGTGGGATGAAATGAGATAACCCACATGAAGCATTTCACAGCCCACCTGGCTAAGGAGGCCATCCACCAATGTCAGCTGTAAATATCATGGGTGCAAGGTTTTAGGTGGGTCCCCAACTCTCTATAAACCTGAATTTCTTCACCTAGGAAAATAAAAAGAGGCACAGACACAAATGTCTCTGGCACCACAGAACCATGTGTACTGCTCTGACAAAGTTCCCAAACAGTAAACAGAACTTGTGGTAAACCAGTCATGGAGTCACCAGGATGCATAGGATGGTTATGTCTTGGGTGAATTTTTTTTTTAATGGTTGACAAGCTTTGAAATAAATTTGTGCAAGAAAGCCCACAATGTTGTAACATGCGATTGTTTTATTGATCTCAGTTGTAGAATAATAGGAAAGAATTTCCATAAGCCACGGAGATGGGGGCACTTCCTTTAGCCTGGACTCCAATCTGATCTGGGCACACTTCACTCAAACAGCTTCCTGCACTCCCAAGGGGAGATTCAATCAGCAACAAAGGGCTTCCTTCCGGCTGCGGGCTGTGAAAAGCTGAATAACCAATTCAGCCATGTTAAACCCAATCTCTCCCCTCAGGACAGAAGGAAACAGTCAATTTGGACATAGATTAGAACAAATCCCTTGAGATATCATCTATGGAAAGGGAAAAAAGAGTTCCTATGTCAGTGTGTGAGAGAGGAGGGCCCAGGAGTGTGGGCTCTGGGAAGTGTGCGCTCGCCAGCTATTATAATTGTTCAAATGACGCTGGTGACTTAAACTGCTACAAGGATTGCGGGTTCCCTGAGTCACCCAGAACCACACGCATGTCCAGGGCCCAGCAGAATGCCTGGGAGGGAGGCCAGAGCCTGAGCTACATACTTTATGTCCATCATTTATATCAGTCCTTACAAAAGCCCAGCTGTGTGCATTCTAAGAAAAAAAAAGCCCAGCCTTGTATGTATCAATCATCCCATTTACAGATAAGGAAACCAAGACCCAGACTACGAAACAGATGGAGCTGGCACTTGCCTCTAGTGAACATTACTTCTAAAAACATGCTTTTCCCATTATCCATACAGCCTGCTACCAAGATAGTGCTTAGTAAACATCAGCTTCAGAAAAAAAAAAGAAAAATGCACCTCTTTTCAAGAAAAGGCAGGAGTCAGTGGAATCAAAGGAAAGACTGCCTAGGTTCTTAGCATATCTTCAGAAGGGTATTCCATCGAGGACTGACTTCCCTCCCTATTTTGACATAATTATGAATAACGAACAGCTCTTCCCTCCTTGTGGCATTTTATATTTTACAACACATTTCATCATCAGTGCCATATTCAATTCTTATCAATAACATTGTTAAGTTGTTACAGCTAACAGCATCATCTATTTTGTGGGTACGGGAAAGTGATTTTCCTCAGACACTAGTCTGATTCTTGGTATGCCCATTAGAATCAGCTGGGAGCTCTGCACACACACCCAGACCAGGGCTGAACCCCAGACCACGTGACTCAGAATCATGTTGGTGTTGGTGGCCAGAGATACGTAAAGTAATACACGAAAGTAATAATTTTTTTTTTTTTTTTTTTTTTTTTTTGCGGTACGCGGGCCTCTCACTGTTGTGGCCTCTCCCATTGTGGAGCGCAGCTCTGGATACGCAGGCTCAGCAGCCAGGGCTCACGGGCCCAGCCGCTCCGTGGCATGTGGGATCCTCCCGGACCGGGGCACAAACCCGTGTCCCCTGTATCGGCAGGCAGACTCTCAACCACTGCGCCACCAGGGAAGCCCGACATTAATAATTTTGATCACATGTTGAAATAAAAAATATTTTGAATATACTGGGTTAAATAAAATATATTATTAAAATTATTTCCACCTACTTTCACTTTTTAATGAGTCTATCAGAATTTAAAATTACCAATGTGGTTCACATTTTATTCCTATTGGATGGAGCTGCTTTAGGGCAAGTCTGTGCTTACCATTTCACATGTATTTTCTTATTTCACCACCCCATCCACTCTATAACATGGAGACTCCAAATAACCCCATTTGAAGGCTAAAATAACTGAGGCACAGAGGGTGGAAGTACTCTGCCCAAAACCACAGAGTTGGTGAGAGATGGAGCCCAGATGTGCTCCAGGCAGACAGAGTCCAGTTTACGCTAAAGCAGGACACTATGCAATGCATTCTCTCTTTTTCAGGCGATGGAATCTGTGTAGATTGGATAAGTAAGGAAGAACCTAAAGAAATAAGCTGTTGTCCATTATTTTGCTAAAGGATCTACTACCTACACATAAATTCAAGTTCACATGTTAGGACCAAAATAATTTGAAAATCCGACATAGAATATTGTTTTTGGCGATGGAATATTTCAATAGCAGTAATCCGGCACAAGATACATATTCTCATCTTTAAAAGCAGATATTTAGAATCATTTGATTCTGCTTTAGCTCTCATTGTCCACCAGTAAAGAGACTGCATATTCCTTTCTGTGCTCACAATTAGAATCTTGGAATCCTATCTACGCAATGATATTGATTTCTAGGAAAATCTGATTTTAACTGATTCTAGATCCTGAAATGAAGCCTAAAAGAAAAGAGCTAAATCCTGAGGGATGGCTCAGGGCCAACTGAGGTTCAGTATATTAAGAGACAGTGAAGCACCCTAGAAGGCATTAAACACCTTGCCCTCCATGTATTTTCTTCTTGTTAACTCATTTATTAACTAGCCATTGTTTTGAAAGATGAGGACAAATTCCCTCATCTCTAGTGGCAAACAGGTGGACAATATATTTACATCTTCAGGAGACTTTAGAGGAATGATACAATTAAGAGTTTTTTACTTCCATCATCTTGTTCCCTGTAACTAATTGGCCAGGGAGGCAGGTGGTGAAATATGAAACTTACTTTATGCAAGGAGAATAATACATCATGCTTTGTGCAATCAGATAGCAACTGAAAAGCTGTGTAGACAGTGAATTTTTGATCAATTGAATGATCTTTTCCAACTGCCTTAGAAATACTTTACCTTCACATCAATCAGCATTGACTTCTAAATCTTATTATTATCTAAGTAATTAATGAATGACAAATCAAGACTGACAGGCACTAATAATCCATATTCTTGAAAAATGTCTTCATGTTTTCTGGAATGAGATGGCATAAAAATAACTGAGCAGATCAGTAGACTGCTGTCTGGACAGCTAGGTAGCTCGATCAGTGGGTAGGAAAAAGAGGAAGAAATAAATAAATAGAGGCCATTATCTGAAAGAAAGCTTACAAATGAAGGAATCCATCTGTAATAGCATTAAATGAGAGGTATCTCACAGTTGCAAAGATTAAATGAAAACTTTAAAAAAGTTCTTTCCACCGATTCTGCCACATATAAAAAGCTAATACCTGTTCATTACTGTTTCTTTAATTATCATTACAGTTACTTGGGGGGATGGAACAATGGTGTTGGCATCTTCCCACCCACCTCCTCCAATACACGGAGGAGGGGGTTGGGAGGATGCACCTCCCACTCTGCTCTGCACAGAATAGGGTGTCTGTATGTATTATTCTCTTGCACCAAACTTCACATCCTGATTCCACAATGGATTCAGGGTACAGTGGATCAAACGGTATCTCCCAAAAAGATATGTCCAAATCCCAACCCCCAACATCTGTGAATGTGATCTTATTTGGAAATGTATTCCCAATAAGATATATGAATGTATTAATGATCTAAGGACATCCTGGATTCAGGGTGTATCCTAAATCCAATGACTGGTGTCTTCATAAGAGACACACAGGGAGTAAGGCCATGTGAAGATGGAAGCAGAGACTGGAGTGATGCAGCCAGAAGCCAAGGAGTTCCAAGAGTCACCAGAAGTTTAAAGAGGCAAAGAAGTATTCTCCCCTGAAGGCTTCGCAGGGAGCATGGCCTCATGGCTCTACCAACACCTTGACTTCGACTTCTGGCTTCCAGAACTGTGAGAGAATACACTTCTGTTGTTTGGAGCCACCAAGTTTATGGTACTTTGTTACGGTGGCCCTAGGAAATTAATACACAGAGGTTTTCCGGAACAAATGGGAAAGATTTCCTAATATCTGGATACAAGGATATTCTCCTACAAGAATATTCTATTCCTCACCCAATGGAAATGGGAGCCAATAAACTGGTTTCGGGAATGCCACAAAATGAACAGCTAACTCTTAGTAAAATTTTACTAGAGAGAATGGTGAGATGTGCCTCCTTTCACTCTAAACCCGACCACCAGGAAAAAGAGCTGAAGGTCATCAGGATGCTAGATGTCTTGTTTCTGTGCCTTGAGCTTGCTTGCCTAGACTCCAAAATGTCCTGCGCAAACCCAGAAAGACAACAATATGAGGTTTGTTCAGGTTGTTTATAATCAGATCATCTGTGGCGCTTTTCTACTTGAGCATTTTGAAACAGAAGGAAACAATTTTGTTTTAAAAGTCTCACCAGATGAAAATGCTGAGACACCATCTGAATGCTACTGCCTCGTGCTCTAAATGTGGTCCACGGACTGGTAGCATGGACGTCCCTTAAGAGCTTGTCACAAATGCATAACAGCAGGACCCTTGCCAGATCTACTGAGTCAGAATTTGCATTCTTAATTAAGAGCCCCAGGTGTTTGGTTGGCATGTGAAAATTTGAGATACCCTACAGTGGAGTATTTAGTTGACAGCTTTTTCAACAGCCATGAAATTATGCCATCTTAAAACAAAAATGGCCAGAAACTCATGGAACATGCACACCCACTCACACATGCTTTACCCTTCTCAGCTCTTTTGACTTTGGCAAGAGTACAGTACACAGCCTTGAAATTAAAAAAAAAAAAAAAGGAAAAGAAAGAAAAAAATGAAAAAGAATATTTTATGGGTTTCACTGTATTTACTGAATGTAAAATTTTCTAGCTGGGTTAGACTCCTAAGAAAGAGTTAGACCCAGAAATCCAAGAGATCAGAAGCAGCACGTTTTTTAATTATCTTTTCATTGTGTGGCTTTGATCTATTATTAACTCAGTTTATTAGAAGAAGTCAATGCTCCCATGACAGCTCAGCTGGTGATCACCCTCTGAAGCCACCACTTATGAGCACACTGCACTGGGTGACAGATGACTCTAAGGCATTGGTAACAAATGATGATCTCACCCTGCACAAAGCAGAGGAGACAGAGACATGGTCAATTTCAGCATTGATAGGCAAGTGCTAACATAGATGGGGGTGGGTGCCCCCAGGTACAAAAGGGCCCACCTGGGGCGACCAGGGAACACTTGCTGGAGGAAGCAGGGTCTACACAGAGTCACAAAGAATGAGTTGGAGGAGTCTTGGCAAAGAAGGTAGGGAAAGTCAGTCTGGGGGAGGGAACAGCATAAACAAAGGCACGGAGGCATGACGGAATCTGGGTCTGGTAACCAGGGAGCACAAAGTAGGAGTCAGAGGGTGATGGAAGGGGCATGATGAAGCTGGAGGGGGCATTTAGGGGCCAGGCCATGGAGAGAGCTGTGTGGTCCATGCTTAAGAGCAAGGGCATTGCTATATGAGTGATGGTCAGTCCATCTTCCTGCTACTGGTGGTAGGAAATAAAAAGTCTGAACTCTTCCTTTCTGGAGAATCCACAAATCAGACTTAATAATGGAGTAATGAAACTGTGAGTATCCTTACTACAATACAGTATTAGAAAAAAATGGGGGACATATATACACTACCAAACGTAAGGTAGATAGATAGTGGGAAGCAGCCGCATAGCACAGGGAGATCAGCTCGGTGCTTTGTGACTGCCTGGAGGGGTGGGATAGGGAGGGTGGGAGGGAGGGAGATGCAAGAGGGAAGGGATATGGGAACAGATGTATATGTATGACTGATTCGCTTTGTTATAAAGCAGAAACTAATAAAAAAAAATGGGACACTTCTAAAAGGAACACTTTTATCAATTAAAAAAAATTTTTTTTTTTTGGCGGTACGTGGACCTCTCACTGTTGTGGCCTCTCCCGTTGCGGAGCACAGGCTCCAGACATGCAGGCTCAGCGGCCATGGCTCACGGGCCCAGCCGCTCCGCGGCATGTGGGATCTTCCCGGACCGGGGCATGAACCCATGTCCCCTGCATCGGTAGGCAGACTCTCAACCACTGCGCCACAAGGGAAGCCCTTATCAATTAAATTTTATGTTGACAAAGTATATAGGAAATGCTTAGGTCATATCCCATGGTTAATTCAGTGTAATTAATAATAATGATAATAATAATAATTCAGTGTAATAAAATGTTATGAGAAGAGGCTAATACCAAGACTTGTAGGTCTTGCTGATTCAACAGGGATAAATGCAGACAATGGAGTTCAGTCCTTAAAATCATTTTCTGCTAAAAAATCATCATGAAAGTCATTGTGGTGATTTGGCAGCCAGATCACCTATTTGAGGAGATCCTTTGAGCCTTCTTTGACAGAAGGCACTGGACGCCCTTGGGGGCACATACAAGCTTCTCCAGGCTGCAGAAACCTCTGAGTTCTAATACAGTCTGTACTTGTGTCTTCATGGCAAGGAGTCAGAAAAATAACATGGAATTTTCCAGGTAATTAGGGAGGTAGAAAAGCCGGTGTGTCAGCCACACACTAGTTGGCACATTAATGTACTGGAGGCGGTGTTGCTGAATCCCACGTGGCCCAGTCCGTAGACACAAGCTGCATCATTACCTCCCAGCAGTGATCCTACAAATGCATATTTCCCATCGCAGGAGGCATCAGGCAAGAGACGATGGGTGATATAGGACCTTCATCAGTATCACCCCCAAAATCACCACTGAAGGTGAGTGACTGAGCGTGGGTGAGTGACATAATCTTCATGAAAAGAAAAGTGAAGTGTGATCTATTTTTATGATTATTTGACATAATCTTATTTTGTATGTTTAATTAGAGCACATGCATCCAAAGAACACAGATGCAGTACCTGGAATCTACTACACCATGGCAAGGCTTGGTGTCCTGGGTGTTTGAAGGAAAAGCAATCCAACCGATCTGTATCTGGTGAGTAAACAGCAGCTGCATAGATGGTCTGTCCAGGACTGCAGTATATCGGGGAAAGCAGATTCAGTCATTGCAGCTGCCCTATGTTATAAACCCATTGTTTTTTCTTTAAAAACCCAAGTTGTTTAAAGTACTCTACCTCATCATACAAAACATATTAACAAGGACTCCAGCTAGTTGCTTTATACCTGGAGGAGATGCTCCACCTGTTCGTGTTCCTTGGAAGGATCTGGGGGAATGTCTGCCTCCTCTGCTGGGCAGGTGCCTGGATTTCACCCTGCAAGACATGCTCAGACCCCAGTGCCTTTGGAACACAGCAACACTCTTAGGTCGATTTTAAAGGCTCTATGACAGAAGCAACAAGATCCTTTGGTTTTATGTGCTCTGTATCCTTGTTCCTTGCCTTCTGGCACATGCCAGGGATGCCCTGGCATCTCCCTGGACATGGGGGTGGATCGGGACTCAGCTGGGCTGGAGATTCAGGAGGCAGAGCTGGGTGTGGGAGTGACGATGATCCACCCACTGCTGGGAAAGACGAGCCACCAGGAGCCAAACTCGGGAGAGGTTAGGACAAGGATAAGAGTCCCACCTGACCGGAAGAGTCTGTGCTGGAGGAAGGCAAGGTTAAGTGAGGGAGGAGCAGGGAGGAGGGGTTCCCTGAGAAAATGGGAGGAAGAGCCAAGGGGCAATTCCTCGGCTACAACAGTGGGGAGAGCATTCTCATGGGGCAGAGACAGGTAGGGACAGTTTTGCCATTAGAGCAGAAAAAGCTATAAGAACTTAAATTAAAAAGTTGCAAAAGTTGGGGCTTCCCTGGTGGCGCAGTTGTTGAGAGTCCGCCTGCTGATGCAGGGTACACAGGTTCATGCCCCGGTCCGGGAGGATCCCACATGCCGCGGAGCGGCTGGGCCCGTGAGCCATGGCCGCTGCGCTTGCGCGTCCGGAGCCTGTGCTCCGCAACGGGAGAGGCCGCAACAGTGAGAGGCCCGCGTACCGCAAAAAAAAAAAAAAAAAAATACTCCCTAGCCTATCACATTTGGGGAACGGTCTAGTCCTTGCTGGGGTGTGAGGAGTAATACCAGTGGGGTAGTGAGGATGGGTGGTCAGTGCGATGGGCCTGCTCTTACTCTCTGCATCCCCTCCATCATCCTCCCTGCCCAGACTCACCTGGACAGTCAAGAAGGAGCCTGAGGCGGCGAGAAAAGATGGCAGAATGGCATGTGCTAGCAGCAGGGGAGGAGTCACCCCTCCAGATATTGGCACAGAAGGGCTTCAAGTGGAGAAAAAATTTCAAATAAAAGTACTGAGGCATCTCCCATGGATCTCCATTACAGAACTGACATCCACTTAAACTGGAATTTTTATTGTCTCAGAAGTTAAATCATAATAAGATACAGTGATAGAGCGATATTTTCTGACCCAGAAAATCTTCAGTTAAAGTGTAGTATATTTATTTGAAATCCGCCTTTTAAAAAGCATAAAAAGGATGGAGGAAAGATATGGGATAAGGGCAGAGAAATTCAAACAGGGCCACTTTTCACTCCCTATATCTCAGCTTAAGTAAAAGAAAATGAATTCCTTTTCTGATCCTTTTTTCTGCACAGACTGAATACTCCATGTCGAGGAAACAACAGAAATACTATTCCAAAATGAGACAGAGGATTAAAAAATTTAATGGACTTATTTTAAATCCTTTAAGCCTTTTAATACGGAATCTATTGATTGAGAAGTAAAACAGATTTAAAACAGCTTGTCCAAGGACAGCAGTGAGCCTGAAGTCCTGATTATGTGATAAATTAAATGACATCAAAATAAGAATGAAAGTAATTTGAAATAACTTGGAAATGATCTTTCTAAAGATTGTCTCAAAATGTCAGAGACAAAATTCTAGTGACCTTAGCAAGAAAAGAGAAAAGCTGGCCAAAAGCTTCAAAGATGAATATCATGCTCGAATTGCTGTGATTGAGGGAGAAGATTATAGTTTGAAGGTCCTAAAATCTTTAGAGCTGTATGACAGTGAATTGTACAATGCTCCAACCACTGTATGGCATGTGATAACTGATTCACAAATGTCCACTAGCCCCGTTAATAGCTTCTCATCTATCATTTCAATGCTAAAACTATTTCATCCATACAAAGCTCTCAGCTCACACTGGTCCACATACACTTTTGGCAAAACAAAACTAAACAAAATCTCACCCTCAAAAAGGTAGAGAATAACGAAAAGGCTTTGAGTCTCTCAGACATTTTCCTAGGTTCTCTGACAACAAGAAAATGCTTCTGATGATCAACTTTTCCATTAGTGTTAGGGTTCACAACTAAAACTTCTAAACTTCCCTAGCAATATACTCAGCAGTATCAATGCACTTCACATCTAGAAACACTTGTCTTAAATAGAAGGGGTGAAGTGTTCCTAACATGTTTTTAGAAAACTGAGCCATTCTGTCTGTCTCTGAAAGCCTCACACCTGCAGGGGAGCGAGTCAACTAAAAAAAATCAGCTCACAGATGCCACCGCTGCACATGAAACCCCCCTCCCCAGAATGGGTTGATTCAGCCTCATAACATGAACAATGTTTCACTTTATCTGTGGTCTCGGAAGATTCTCTCTCCATACCAAGGATCTCTGCCACACGAAAATCCAATATTGTAAGCTAATATCATGCCAGCCCACCCTGCATATTTTAGACTTGCCAGCCTCCACAATTATGTCAGCCAATTCCTTTAAGTAAATTTCTCTCTCTTCCCCGGAGAACTGTACACGTTACAAACTTGAATTTATAATCCAGATCTTTGTTTCTCGCTCCTTAAGGATGCTTTTGAGAGGTGTAGCCGCCTTTCCATTGCTCATTTTCTCTTGCTCTGCCGCCCTCCGTAGTGTACCTGGACCACTGCAATAGCATCTTTTTCAGTCCCCCTGCCTCCAGACCTGCTCCCCACTCTAACCCCTGCCACAGATGACCTCCCATGATACATAAATTACCTACTAAGCAACTGCTTGAAATTCTTCAATAGCTCCTTAACTTGGCCTGCAGCTCCTTCATAATCTGTCCTCTCTACGGTGACATTCTCCTCCATTCCACTAAACGCAACTTCGTGTTAAACGTGCCAAACGACCCCTTCCTCTGAGTCTTTACTCTTCACGTTGACTATTCAAGGTGACTCAGCTCACGGTATTATATCCTCTGTGAGTCCTTCCCTATACCATTCCACGTTCCTCCTCTGAGTCCCTAAAATCCATCTGTGTAATAGAAATTATTTCCTTCTTTTGTAATTATTTGTATCGACTTATTGAAATGTGAAGTACCTGAAATCAGAACCTGTGTCTTAAGAATCTCTAAGAATTTGCACAATGTATTTTCCATTAATTTTTGTGGCAGCTATAAATACCAACTCTCCCGACTCTCAGCCAATAATAGACCTAATTTAACTGGAAAGGTAAAATTTAGTTATTTCCTCCCTTTATTTATTTTTCACATGTTATTCCTGAGAGATTAAAAAAATCAGAGTTTAGATTTGCACTCATATTAATTCTTTGAAAGAATAATAAATATCTGGAATTTATATCCAAGTGAGAATCCAGTTTCTTGTTTTACACTGCTCCTTTATGCAAAGAACTCAAACAATCAACCAAAACAAGCAGCTACACTGTTCATTCAGCTGTTCATTCACACTGTTTATTCAGTTCATGCAGTTCTTAAGAATGACGTTCTATAAAGCCAACCCCAAGTTTGAGCATTTTCAAAAATTTACTGTAAGCTATACTTTTCAAAGTAGAAATTAAGGAGAGGAAATACATAGTATGAATTCTTCAAGTAGTATTGTTTCCTAATCTGTATTTAAAAAATCTTTCACTGAAATCTTTTTTTGAATTTTATTTAAATTTTTATATAGCAGGTTCTTATTAGTTGTTGATTTTATACATATTGGTTTATGTATGTCAATCCCAACCTCCCAATTCAACCCACCAAAACCCCACTTACCCCCCTTGCTGTCCATACTTTTGTTCTCTACATCTGTGTCTCTATTTCTGCCCTGCAAACTGGTTCATCTGTACTATTTTTCTAGATTCCATATATATGTGTTAATATGCGATATTTGTTTTTCTCTTTCTAACTTACTTCACTCTTTATGACAGTCCCTAGGTCCATCCACGTCTCTACAAATGACCCAGTTTCGTTCCTTTCTATGGCTGAGTAATATTCCATTGTATATATGTACAATGTAAACTTTCTTTATCCATTTGTCTGTTGAGGGACATTTAGGTTGCTTCCATGACCTGGCTATTGTAAATAGTGCTGCAATGAACATTGGGGTGCATGTGCGTTTTTGAATTATGGTTTTCCCTGGGTATACGCCCAGTAGTGGGATTGCTGGGTCATATGGTAATTCTATTTTTAGTTTTTTAAGGAACCTCCATACTGTTCTCCATAGTGCCTGTATCAATTTACATTCCCACAAATACTGCAAGAGGGATCCCTTTTCTCCACACCCTCTCCAGCATTTGTTGTTTGTAGATTTTCTGATGATGCCCATTCTAACTGGTGTGAGGTGACACCTCATTGCAGTTTTGATTTGCATTTCTCTAATAATTAGTGATGTTGAGCAGCCTTTCATGTGCTTCTTGGCTATCTATATGTCTTCTTTGGAGAAATGTCTATTTAGGTCTTCTGCCCATTTTTGGATTGGGTTGTTTGTTTTATTAATATTGAGCTGCATGAGCTGTTTATATATTTTGGAGATTAATCCTTTGTCCATTGATTCATTTGCAAATATTTTCTCCCATTCTGAGGGTTGTCTTTCATCTGTTTACAGTTTCCTTTGCTGTACAAAAGCTTTTAAATTTCATTAGGTCCCATTTGTTTATTTTTGTTTTTCTTTCCTTTACTCTAGGAAGTGGGTCAAAAAAGATCTTGCTGTGATTTATGTCAAAGAACATTCTTCCTATGTTTTCCTCTAAGTGTTTTATAGTGTCCAATCTTACATTTAGGTCTTTAATCTATTTTGAGTTTATTTTTGTGTATGGTGTTAGGGAGTGCTCTAATTTCACTCTTTTACATATAGCTGTGCAGTTTTCCCAGCACCACTTATTGAAGAGACTGTCTTTTCTTCATTGTATATCCTTGCCTCCTTTGTCATAGATTAGTTGACCATAGGTGTATGGGTTTATCTCTGGGCTTTCTATCCTGTTCCATTGATCTATATTTCTGTTTTTGTGCCAGTACCATATTACCTTGATTACTGTAGCTTTGTAGTATAGTCTGAAGTCAGGTAGTCTGATTCCTCCAGCTCTGTTTTTTTCCCTCAAGATTGCTTTGGCTATTCGGGGTCTTTTGTGTCTCCATACAAATTTTAAGACTTAATGTTCTAGTTCTATAAAACATGTCATTGGTAATTTGATAGGGATTGCATTGAATCTGTAGATTGCTTTGAGTAGTATAGTCATTTTCACAATATTGATTCTTCCAGTCCAAGAACATGGTATATCTCTCTATCTGTTTGTGTCATCTTTGATTTCTTTCATCAGTGTCTTATAGTTTTCTGAGTACATGTCTTTTACCTCCTTAGGTAGGTGTATTCCTAGGTAATTTATTCTTTTTGTTGCAATGGTGAATGGGATTGTTTCCTTAATTTCTCTTTCTGATCTTTTGTTGTTAATGTATAGGAATGCAAGAGATTTCTGTGCATTAATTTTGAATCCTGCAAATTTACCAAATCCATTGATTAGCTCTAGTAGTCTTCTGGTGGCATCATTAGGATAATCTGTGTATAGCATCATGTCATCCACAAACAGTGACAGTTTTACTTCTTCTTTTCCAGTTTGTATTCCTTTTGTTTCTTTGTCTTCTCTGATTGCCGTGGCTAGGACTTCCAAACCTATGTTGAATAATAGTGGTGAGAGTGCACATCCTTGTCTTTTTCCTGATCTTAGAGGAAATGCTTTCAGTTTTTCACCATTGAGAATGATGTTTGCTGTGGGTTTGACGTATATGGCCTTTATTATGTTGAGATATGTTCCCTCTATGCCCACTTTTTGTAGCATTTTTATCATAAATGGGTGTTGAATTTTGTCAAAAGCTTTTTCTGCATCTATTGAGATGATCCTATGGTTTTTATTCTTCAATTTGTTAATATGGTGTATCACATTGATTGATTTGCATATATTGAAGAATCCTTGCGTCCCTGGGATAAATCCCACTTGATCATGGTGTATGATCCTTTTAATGTGTTGTTGGATTCTGTTCGCTAGTATTTTATTGAGGATTTTTGCGTCTATATTCATGAGTAATATTGGTCTGTAATTTTCTTTTTTTGTAGTATCTTTGTCTGGTTTAGGTATCAGGGTGATGGTGGCCTCATAGAATGAGTTTGGTAGTGTCCCTTCCTCTGAAATTTTTGGAAGAGTTTGAGAAGGTTGGGGGTTAGCTCCTCTCTAAATGTTTGATAGAATTCACCTGTAAAGCCATCTGGTCCTGGACTTTTGTTCGTTGGAAGATTTTTAGTCACAGTTTCAATTTCATTACTTGTGATTGGTCTGTTCATATTTTCTCTATCTTCCTGGTTCAGTCTTGGAATGTTATTCCTTTCTAAGAATTTGTCCATTTCTTCCAGGTTGTCCGTTTCATTGGCATAGAGTGGCTTATAGTAGTCTCTTAGGATGCTTTGTTTTTCTGCAGTGTCTGTTGTAACTTCTCCTTTTTCATTTCTAATTTTATTGAATTGAGTCCTCTTCCTCTTTTTCTTGATGAGTCTGGCTACTGGTTTATCAATTTTGTTTATCTTCTCAAAGAACCAGCTTTTAGTTTTATTGATCTTTGCTATTGTTTTCTTTGTTTCTATTTTATTTATTTCTGCTCTGATCTTTATGATTTGTTTCCTTCTACTAACTTTGGGTTTTGTTTGTTCATTTTTCTCTAGTTTCTTTAGGTGTAAGCTTAGATTGTTTATTTGAGATTTTCTTGTTTCTTGAGGTAGGCTTGTATTGCTATAAACTTCCCTCTTAGAACTGCTTTTGCTGCATCCCATAGGTTTTGGATCATCGTATTTTCATTGTCATTTGTCTCTAGGTATTTTTTGATTTCCTTTTTGATTTCTTCAGTGATCTCTTGGTTATTTAGTAGCGTATTGTTTAGCCTCCATGTGTTTGTGTTTTTTACGTTTCTTTCCCTGTAATTGATTTCTAATCTCATAGCGTTGTGGTCAGGAAAGATGCTTGATATGATTTCAATTTTCTTAAATTTACCGAGGCTTGATTTGTGACCCAAGATGTGGTCTGTCCTGGAGAATGTTCTGTGTGCACTTGAGAAGAACGTGTCATCTGCTCTTTTTGGATGGAATGTCCTATAAATATCAGTTAAATCTATCTGGTCTATTGTGTCATTTAAAGCTTGTGTTTCCTTATTAATTTTCTGTCTGGATGATCTGTCCATTGGTGTAAGTGAGGTGTTAAAGTCCCCCACTATTATTGTGTTACTGTCAATTTCCTCCTTTATAGCTTTTAGCATTTGCCTTAAGTATTGAGGTGCTCCTATGTTGGGTGCATATATATTTATAACTATTATATCTTCTTCTTGGATTGATCCCTTGATCATTATGTAGTGTCCTTCCTTGTCTCTTGTAACATTTTTTTGTGTGTGTGGTACGCGGGCCCCTCACCGCTGTGGCCTCTCCCATTGTGGAACACAGGCTCCAGACATGCAGGCCCAGTGGCCATGGCTCATGGGCCCAGCCGCTCTGCGGTACGTGGGATCCTCCCAGACCGGGGCACAAACCCGTGTCCCCTGCATCAGCAGGCTGACTCTCAACCACTGCGCCACCAGGTAAGCCCCATTCTTTATTTTAAAGTCGATTTTATCTGATATGAGTATTGCTACTCCAGCTTTCTTTTAATTTCCATTTGCATGAAATATCTTTTTTCCATCCCCTCACTTTCAGTCTGTATGTGTCCCTAGGTCTGAAGTGGATCTCTTGTAGACAGCATATATATGGGTCTTGTTTTTGTATCCATTCAGCAAGCTTGTGTCTTTTTGTTGGACCATTTAATCCATTCACATTTAAGGTAATTATCGATTTGTATGTTCCTATGACCATTTTCTTAATTGTTTTGGGGTTGCTTTTGTAGGTCCTTTCCTTCTCTTGTGTTTTCTACTTAGAGAAGTTCCTTTAGCATTTGTTGTAGAGCTGGTTTGGTGGTGCTGAATTCTCTTAGCCTTTGCTTGTCTGTAAAGCTTTTGACTTCTTCATTAAATCTGAATAAGATCCTTGCCAGGCAGAGTAATCCTGGTTGTAGGTTCTTCCCTTTCATCACTTTAAATATATCATGCCACTCACCTCTGGCTTGTAGAGATTCTGCTGAGAAATCAGTTGTTAACCATATGGGAGTTCCCTTGTATGTTTTTTGTCATTTTCCCCTTGTTGCTTTTAATAATTTTTCTTGGTCTTTAATTTTTGTCATTTTTATTACTATGTGTCTCGGCATGCTTCTCCTTGGGTTTATCCCACCTGGAACTCTCTGCGCTTCCTGGACTTGGGTGGCTATTTCCTTTCCTATGTTAGGGAAGTTTTCAACTCTAATGTCTTCAAATATTTTCTCAGGTCCTTTCTGCCTCTCTTCTCCTTCTGGGACCCCTATAATGCAAATCTTGGTGCATTTAATGTTGCCCCATAGGCTGTCTTCATTTCTTTTCATTCTTTTTTCTTTATTCTGTTCTGTGGCAGTGAATTCCACCATTCTGTCTTCCAGGTCACTTACTCATTCTTCTGCCTCAGTTATTCTGCTATTGATTCCTTCTAGTGTATTTTTTATTTCAGTTATTGTATTGTTCATCTCTGTTTGCTTGTTCTTTAATTCTTCCAGGTTTTTGTTCTTCAGTTCTTCTAGGTCTTTGTTAAACATTTCTTGCATCCTCTCAGACTTTGCCTCCATTCTGTTTCCGAGGTCCTGGATCATCTTCACTACCTTTATTCTGAATTCTTTTTCTGGAAGGTTGCCTATCTCCACTCCATTTAGTTGTTTTTCTGGGGTTTTACCTTATTCCTTCATCTGGTACATAGTCCTCTGCCTTTTCATTTTGTATATCTTTCTGTAAATGTGGTTTTCGTTCCACAGGCTGCAGGATTGTAGTTCTTCTTGCTTCTGCTGTCTGCCGCCTGGTGGATGAGGCTATCTAAGAGGCTTGTGCAAGCTTCCTGATGGGATGGACAGGTGGTGGGTAGAGGTGGGTGTTACTCTGGTGGGCAGCTCAGTAAAACTTTAATCTGCTTAGCTGCTGATGGGTGAGGCTGAGTTCCCTCCCTTTTGGTTGTTTGACCTGGGCCGACCCGGCACTGGAGCCTAGAAGCTCTTTGGTGGGGCTAATGGTGGACTCTGGGAGGGCACATGACAAGAAGTACTTCCCAGAACTTCTGCTGCCAGTGTCCTTGTCCCCACGGTGAGCCACAGTCACCCCCCCACCTTTGCAGAAGAACCTCCAACACTAGCAGGTAGGTCTGGTTCAGTCTCCTATGGGGTCACTGTTCCTTTCCCTGGGTCCCGATGTGCACACTACTTTGTGTGTGCCCTCCAAAAGCGGAGTCTCTGTTTCCCCCAGTCCTGTCAAAGTCCTGCAATCACATCCAGCTAGGCTTCAAAGTCTGATTCTCTGAGAATTCCTCCTCTTGTTGCCAGACACCCAGGTTGGGAAGCCTGATGTGAGGCTCAGAACCTTCACTCCAGTGGGTGGACTTCCATAGTATATTTGTTCTCCAGTTTGTGAGCCCCCCACCCAACAGTTATGGGATTTGCTTTTACTGTGATTGCACCCCTCCTACCATCTCATTGTGGCTTTTCCTTTGTCTTTGGATGTGGGGTGTCTTTCTAGGTGAGTTCCAGTGTCTTCCTGTCGATGATTGTTCAGCAGTTAGTTGTGATTCCGGTGCTCTTGCAAGAGGGAGTGAGTGCACATCCTTCTACTCTGCCATCTGGAACCCGAGCTCCAATCTTGTCTCACCTAAATCATGTTATTTATTTTTTTTTATTGTTTGGCCACACCACAAGGCATGTGGGACCTTAGTTCCGCAACCAGGGATCGAACCCATGCCCCCTGCATGGGAAGTATGGAGGCTTAACCACTGGACCACCAGGGACATCCCTAAATCTTGTTCTTTACCCTCTGCCCTATTCATAGGCAGGACTCCAACATCTATCAGGAAACCATGGGAACATTAGTTCACAAAAAAGACACACCCGACATGCCCAACTTCATCTAGTAATACTAGAAAGGCTATTTTCAATATTTTATTTTGTCAAGGTCTTCAATTTAATAATTCAAAACAGCATTTATAAAAAGTTACTACGTGGATTTTATGTGGCCCAAAATTCAGAGGCGAGTCAACTGAGTTCAGTTTTTAATCACTTCATGTGTTTCCAACTGGCTTCCAAGTGAAACTCAAAAAAATAAATCATTTTGATCATTAGAAATATTCAGTAGGGGGAATTCTACATAATTTAGAAATGAGGCATTGAGATATTAGAGAAAAATAACATCCTGAGACTTTCTACTTTAGTGTTCAGTCCAGTTTGAGTTGGGTTATCCACTGTCCTCATGGTACCACACCCTCCCCCTGCCCTCAGCAACATCTCACATATATTCCTTTGCCTTCCACAACATCACTTCTTCCTGGCTTTTGGCCTGCCACCATGGTTCCTTGTTCTCAGTTTCCTCTCTGAGCTTCTTCTCCTGATCTCTAAATATTGCCTGAAACTCTGTCACACCTACCCTAACCCTTACCAGACATGATCTCTTATAATGGCACATCTTAACAGACCAAGCATGCATTCCTTGGGGCATGACCTGGGCCCTCCTCTTCTCTCATCTGGCTTTTCTCTTTGATGACCTCATCCCCTTACATGGTTTTATATACCATCTATAAGTGGACAGCTCAGCTATGTATATTTTCAATCTAGTTCTCTATTCTGAGTCCTGGATCAATACAGCCAAGATCGATGTCTATTTTAGTGGCTCACATATCAAACTTAGTTCTTCCAAAAGATAACTCTTGTGTTGCTACCCACCCCTAAGAAAAAACAAAATTGTTCTTCCAGGCATCCCTTTATCAATAGATGGAATCATGTCATACCCCCAAGTCTCCCATGCCCCCATCCAAGAGTCACAACCAAAATTTTCCTCTCCCTCAGGCCTCACCTCCAATCAAGGCTGCCTTCAGATCTATCATGCCTCTCTCCACTGCCACACCCCCAAGTCAAAGCCAACATTATTGCTCCCCTGGATTACTGCCAAAATCTCCTAATAGGTCTCTCATGCAGCCCTGCCTTTCTCCATCCTTCCTTTCTCTGCAGCCAGAGTGTTGACACCCCTGTCTGCTCTAAGCTTTTTAATAATTTCCCACTGCTCTACAACACAGGTCAAAATCTTCTGCATCATCATCAAGGTTCTTGCAAGACCAAGACCAATGATCGTCAGTGGCTCTTACCTGCTTATCTCTGTCATCTCCCTCCACTTGCTCTCTCACTTCAATCTCTGTGTGTCTCAAATATGCCAAGATTCTTGCTGCCTCAGGACTTTTGTTCATACTCCTGTCTTTGCCTGGACTCTCCGTATCCCTCTACCACCAAGCATCCACCACCTGCCACCTCCTACCCAGATTTCTAGTCTTAGCTAACAGCACTTCTTCAGGAGACTTCCTGAACTCCCATGTTCAGTTGAGACGCCCTGTTACAGGGGCTCATGGTACCCTGTATTTTCCTTTCAAGCATTTACTCTTGTTGCAATCATTGTTACTGAGCACTTAATAATCCACTGCCTGCCTGTCTCTCTCAATAGATAGGAAGTTCCATGAGGCTGGAACAGTTCCTATTTTCTTTACCCTTTTATCTTCAGTGACTTAAACAGAACCTGGCACATAGCAAGCACTCAAAAAATACTTGATGAGAAAATTAATACATGGATAATTCAATGGGAAGGAAATGAGATTTGTTCAATTTCTTTTTCTATTTCCTCCTTCTTTCACATCATCCATCTCTTTAGTCCTCCCAATGTAGACACAGGTTAACAAAAGGAAAAAAAGTGGTGGCTTATCTGAAGATTCTCCCCTACTCAGGATTGGTAACAATAAACAATATTATTTCAGCAGGGCACTAGAATATTATTTTCCATTTCTCCAGGCTTAACAAAGGATCCTCATGTCTACTTATTCACGTGCGTGTGTCTCAGAAGAATGCCAAGAGGTTGTCATTAGTATTATAACAGGGAAGGAAAAGATCCTAGCTCTGTTCCTACAGCTCTGAGACTAATGGTAAGTCATTTATAGCTCTACACCCCAATCTTTCCTCTATGAAGGGGAAAAGCAATCCTACTGACCCCATATTTTGAGATGCTATGATGCAATGCTTTGGAACAGCAAAAGGAACAGGGAAGAGAAACCATTATCTGTCCCACACAAGTGAGAAAGCAATCAAAATCGACCTATGTGTTTGCTGGTCTATTCAAACAATGTTAACACACTGTTTCTTCACAGGAAAGTATTAACCATAAAAGGATTTAAAGTAAAATATATCCAGAAGGCAAAATGTGTCAGTCCTACCAAGAACGGCAGGATCTCTGCCAATGTAATGTTGTTTCCTTGAGTCCGTAAAAAAACAAGATGTTGACCTGTGTAATTATGAAAAGAAATCTGGTATATCTCAGCAGCAAAAGAGTTTTGAACACAAGAATTTAGCCAATTTGATGAAACTCCACTTACCTGCTCAAAAAAATCCAACTGGGGCAGACTATTTCTCAAGTTGCTTTCTAACTTATTATGCATAATTTGTTTTCTTTATCTGGACCACCTTTTTCACTCCAGGGGGAATATCATTTTCAAAGTTTCAGCTACTAAGGAGCAAATGCCTTGGACAGGAAGCTTGGGGTATTCACGCAGTCATTTTCTAAAGAAATAGAACTACCTCAAAAGTGTGTGCTGTGGACTTCCCTGGTGGTGCAGTGGTTAAGAATCCGCCTGCCAATGCAGGGGACACAGGCTCGAGCCCCGGTCCGGGAAGATCCCACATGCCACAGAGCATCTAAGCCCATGTGCCACAACTACTGAGCCTGTGCTCTAGAGCCTGTGAGCCACAACTACTGAGCCTGCATGCTGCAACTACTGAAGCCCACGTGCCTAGAGCCCATGCTCCGCAACAAGAGAAGCCACTGCAATAAGAAGGCTGTGTGCTGCAACGAAGAGCAGCCCCAGCTCGCCGCAACTAGAGAAAGCCTGTGTGCATCAACGAAGACCCAATGTAGCCAAAAATAAATAAAATAAATAAATTCATAAAAAAGAAAAAGTGTGTGCTGTGGCAATGATGATATTACTTGCATAGAGCATTCTATAACAAAGCTTTTACATATATTGCTTCACTTATTTCTCACTATCCATAGAGTAAGTACCATTTTCTCTATTTTACAATCAAGAAACTATGGCTTAAAGATATCAATTCATTTGTCTAAAGCCACACTGTGAGTACATGGCAAGGCCAAGATCCCCACAAAGTCAGTGTACTTCCTGTTGTATCATTCATCTCTACAAGAGTAATGTATTACTTTATCAGGACAATGCCTTTACATTTTAGCACCCTAAAATAGTTAACACCCTAAAATAGTCAGTGGGTGAAAATAGTTCAAATGCTTAACCTTGTGTTATTTATTCTTTATTTAAAGCCAATACTGATGGGAAACCACTCTTGCCTTCCTAAAGGAATGGTATAATTTCTCCTTTGATTTATCAAAATACCTAGAGAGGCAACTTGGGAGCATAGTTAGGTGACAAAGGAACAGCATGTACAAGAAAAGTCAATGATCTTGAACTAATTAGGACAAAGTAGGAATACAGAGTCTCCTCTCCCTACACCTCAAAATCTCTGAGTACCACATGGGCGATGGGCGTCTCAGCCAGTTATTGTTGAATCTCAAAGGAGCAAGGTTCCCCAACTGACATCTGGGTTATACTTAAAATATAGTATTACTCTATGGTTAGTAAATATCAGAACAGCTAAACATTCCAATGTAACTTAGTGTTTTTCTACACATTCTAACTTCGAGAATCATGCACGTAGGAATCACATCATCTGAGGCATAATCTTTGTTCTGTCACTTTCTTTTGACCAAGGGAAAGTCCCTTCACCACTTGGACCCTCAGTCTCCTCGTCAGGAAAGGGAGTTGAATAAGAAGGTCCTTCCAAACTCCTACATTCCCTCTACTTCGTCAGTATGATCTAGGTTTCTGGAAGCTGAGTAATGAGTAGTTACAACTGAGAAATGGACATATTCATTCATTCGTTATAAGCTCTGTGGGGCTCTCTTCTCAAACTGTGTGATACTTGTTTATTCATTTAATAAATATTTATTGAGTACCTACAAGAAGCCAGACACTGATCAAGGTGCTAGGGACAGAACAGCAAAAAAGATGAATAGGGTCCTGCCTTAATGAGGCTTACATTCTATGGAGGAGATATAAACAATATAGAAATAAATATGCAGCAAACAGGGAGTGATTATGGCTGCCGAGAAAACAAAGGACAAAGGGATAGAGAAGAATAGGGACCCTGAGGTTTTTGACAAGTAATCAGGGAAGGAGACTGCAAAAGGTCCCATGAAGAAGAGGTCTGGGTACTTCCCTGGTGGTGCAGGGGTTAAGAATCCGCCTGCCAATGCAGGGTACATGGGTTCAATCCCTGGTCCAGGAAGATCTTCCACATGCTCCCTGGCAGAGCAACTAAGCCCATGTGCCACAACTACTGAGCCTGCACTCTAGAGCATACAAGCCACAACTACTGAGCCCGCATGCCACAACTATTGAAGCCCACACGCCTAGAGCCTGTGCTCTGCCACAAGAGAAGCCACCACAATGAGAGGCCCATGAACCGCAACAAAGAGCAGCCCCCACTCGATGCAACTACAGAAAGCCTGCACACAGCAACGAAGACCCAATGCAGCCAAAACTAAATAAATAAATTTTTTAAAAAAAGAAGAGGGCTGAATGAAGTAAGAGAATGAACTATACAAAGAGCTGGACTGTCATTTCTTTAAAAAATGCAATTTTCATAAACATCTCTGAGAGAATCAGTGTTTGCTTTCCTTATACAGTAAATTTTTACTGAGATAATAGTTTCCATAGCTGAAAAGTTAATGAAAAAGTTTATATACTTTATAACAATCCAGGTCTCTTTTGCACAAAGTGGCAGAGAGATGGTTTCTATGCAATTATTAATTAATTCAACAAAACTTATTATGTGCCTACAATGTTTAAATAAATGTAGTCCATACAATGTTGGGCGTAACGGCTTGAACAGTCACATCCATGTGTGTCTTTGCTAGAGAAAAGTCCAACAGCATTACATAGTGTGCAGTGGTACACAGCAATGGCTGAATGGTTTTCCACTGGAATCACAAGCAGGAAGTTACTCTTCCCTCTAAACGAGTTTTGCAACTCCTTTCCCCAAGGCCACCATGCCTAGAGAATGCTGATTGATCATTGGAGTGTGTGCCACCCTACAGTGAAACCAAGACCCAGACCAAAGGCACTCAGATTAGAGAAAGCTCTAGATATTTCCAGCATCACACAGCCAGTTGTGTTCACTGGTAAAGCAGGCAGACAGCATTTGTAGAGCATATTGAAGGAAAGCAAGTCTACCATAGTCACTCCTGGAAGTCAGGTTTGAGGGCTTCCATACTGTACTTCATCAAGCAAGTTCATTAGCAAATATTATGAACTTTTAGCAAACCTTCTGTCCTGAAGCAAGAAGTGAGACATCTCAGTGTGGATGTTGTGGAATGGAAAGGGAGAGGTGCTGAGAAGGGGATCACTGGAACAGATAAGAGCTGTTACCAGTTCCTTAGTAGGCAACTTTGAACCAGAACTTGGAACCCACCGGACAGCATTATAAACTACTGAGCCAGTACACCCTCACTGGCAGGGTTATATTTCGGTATTGGAGCTGGATGAAATTAATCTTACTTTAAAAAGAGAAACAGCTTTATTGAGATACAATTCACATAACACACAATGAACCCATTTAAAAAGTACAGCTCAGGGACTCCCTGGTGGCGCAGTGGTTGAGAATCTGCCTGCTAATGCAGGGGACACGGGTTCGAGCCCTGGGCTGGGAGGATCCCACATGCCACGGAGCAGCTGGGCCTGTAAGCCATGGCCGCTGAGCCTGTGCGTCCAGAGCCTGTGCTCCACAACAAGAGAGGCCGCAACAGTGAGAGGCCCGCGCACTGCAATGAAGAGTGGCCCCCACTTGCCACAACTAGAGAAAACCCTCGCACAGAAATGAAGACCCAACACAGCCAAAAATAAATAAATTAGTTAAAAAAAAAAAAAGTACAGCTCAGTGGTTTTGGTATATTCACAGAGTTGTGCAACCATGACCACAATCTAATTTTAGAACATTTTCATCACTCCAAAAAAGAAACCCCATACCTAATGACCAGTCACTCCCCCACTACCTGCCCACCCCTGTCCAGCCCCAGGAGAACACTAATCTACTATCTGTCTCTGTAGATTTTCCCATTAGGACAGTTCATATAAATGGAATCATATAATATATGGTATTTTGTGACTGGCTCCTTTCACTCAGCATAATGTTCTCAAGGTTCATCCACATTGTAGCAGGTATCAGTGCTTCATTTCTTTGTATTGCCAAATAATTTTCCATTTTATGGATATACCACATTTTGTTTATCCATTTATCAGTTGATGGATATTTGGGTTATTTGAATTTTCTGGCCATTGTGAATAATGCTACTATGAACATTTGTGTGCCAGTTTTTATGGGGCATATATTTTTATTTCTTTTGGAATTTTTTTCTCTTGGATATTTTTTCCTAAGAATGAAATTGCTGCTGGGTGATAAAATAACTCTAATTTTTTTTTTTTTAAAGAAGATGTTGGGGGTAGGAGTTTATTAATTTATTTATTTTTGCTGTGTTGGGTCTTCGTTTCTGTGTGAGGGCTTTCTCTAGCTGTGGCAAGCGGGGGCCACTCTTCATCACAGTGCACGGGTCTCTCACTATTGCGGCCTCTCTTGTTGCAGAGCACAGGCTCCAGACGCGCAGGCTCAGTAGTTGTGGCTCACGGGCCTAGTTGCTCCGTGGCATGTGGGATCCTCCCAGCCCAGGGCTCGAACCCGTGTCCCCTGCATTAGCAGGCAGATTCTCAACCACTGCACCACCAGGGAAGCCCCAATAACTCTAACTTTTTAAGGTGATATAATAACTCTAGTTTAACTGTTTAAGGAACCGCCAGTGTGTTTTCCAAAATGGCTGTACCATTTTATATTCCCACTAGCAGAGTATAAGGTTTCCACTTTCCCCAGATCCTCACCAACACTTATTATCTTTTTGATTCTAGCCATTCTAGTGGATGTGATAGTTTTCTTGTTGTTTGTTTTGTTCTGTTTTGTTTTGTTTTGGGTGTGATAGTTTTGATTTGCGTTTCCTTACTGTTGAAAGACTTTGAGCATCTTTTCATGTGTACATTGACCCTTTGTATATTTTCTTGGAAGAAATGGCTAATTATCTACCCATTTTTAAAATTGGGTGTTTGTCCTTTTTATTAGAGTTGTAAGATTTCTTTATATATTCTGTATACAAATCCCTTATCAGCTATATGATTTGCAATTATTTTCTTTAAGATGCTAGTGGACAAAGTGGACCAATTCCAGGTAATGAACTTCCCTCAGGAGATGCTGCCTTTGCAGGTCATATTTCTGTCAGACTCTGCTACATGGTAAATAAATCAAAGAAAATCTTGAGGATACCATGAGAGACTTTCTGTGTATGTGTTTGTTAAAACCTGGGGCAAAGACAAAATAAAATGAAATGTTTATTCTTCAGGCATCATGCTGAGTTAATTTTATTATTTTCTTTTTGACCTAAAGAGGAGTTTCAAAAGAGAAGTCTGGAGTTTTGTTTTTGTTGGTGGCTGCAGTAGACGGATATTAGGCAATCTATTTTCCTATCATAATCTATCTATCTATCCTGGGATGGCTCCATTTTATTGCTGTGGTGTTCCTTTTGACTTCTCCCAGGCAACTGACATTTTGCTTATTTTGGGTAAAGAAAAAAATGTTTTTTAATTGTAACAAAAAAAGAAAAAAATTGATAAAAGATTATCTTAATTCTCTAAACAGTTACAAACAAGAAAGAACTGAGGTTATATCTGGCAGTAAATCTGATAGCATCACCTTTAATTCTCTATAATTACGTGTTAAAGTCCTTTTCTCATGCTTCATATTTGCCTTTAGTCAGTTTAACAGACCCTGAAAATGAGACTTGTGACTATGTCTCACATCTATGGACATATTACTGATATTTGACTTGCTGTTTAGAAAGAAAAAAAAGAAAGAAAGAAAAATTTTTTAAAAAATCTAAATTTAGTCTGAGCTGCATTTAATTTATTTTTTTAAATGAGGTGACTAAATTAAATGTTCCCAGTTCAGAGATTATACTATGCTTGCTACTGCATAACTGAGTCTAGGGTGGAGGAATAACCCCTAAAACAAAATGCTTTACCACCACCTGTTGACTAAAGATATATACAATGGAATACTATTTAGCTATAAAAAGGATGAAATTTTGCCATTTGCAGCAACATGGATGGACTTGAAGGGTATTCTGCTTAGTGAAATAAGTCAGAAAAAGAAAGGCAAATACTATATGATATCACTTACATGTGGAATCTAAAACATAGAACAAACTAGTGAATATAACAAAAAAGAAGCAGACTCACAGGTCTAGAGAACAAACTAGTGGTTACCAGTGAGGAGAGGGAAGAGGGAAGGGGCACGACTGATGTAGGGGATTAAGAGGTACAAACTATAAAATAAGCTACAAGGATATACTGTACAACATGAAGAATATAGCTAATACTTTATAATAACTATAAATGGAATATACCTTTAAAAATTGTGAATCACTATATTGTACAACTGTAACTCATATAATATTGTACAGCAACTATACTTCAATAAAAAAAAATATTCCTGAGTTGGAAGAAGAATCTAACTCTTTGTATATCTCCTATTCTGAACAGTGTATCTAAAACTGCCCCTCGTGAGACTTCTTCATTTTGCCTTGGAGGCCAATTTCAAAATTGGGCTTAGGGTTAAATGTCTACATGTGTGAGTGTATATCTCTCAGGGTGGGACGGTGAAGAAAATATTACCACTATTTACTGCTATGCAGTTTCTGCTTCTGGTCTTCAGGACATCTCACTTCCCTGTCTCTCTGAGGTTGGTTTTAGCTATAAGACTTGCTCTGTCCAATAAAATTGAGCAAAAGTGATCTGTGCCTCTTTTGCTGAAGCACTGAAGAACCCATGTATGGTTTTCCATTCTCTATTCCCCGTTACTGAGACCTGTGAAATTCCATATGCAGGAGCCTCTGGCAGCTGGGGTCTCATAGTAAAGAAGACATGAGTCAGAGCCCTCCACCAGTGGGTATGTGCTGTAAGTAAGAAACAAACCTGCATCATTTTGGTTACTGACATTTGAGGAATGTTTGTTATCAGAGCATAACATTCTGTCCTGACTAAAATAGGCAGCAAAAAAGAACTGCTTTCATTCTGGGTCCAGTTCTTCCTCTGCACACTTAAAAATTCTCTATCAATTATCGAGGCAAATGACAAAGCAAATCAAACTTGATCTGATCAGTTTACAAAACCTGACTCTTGGAACTCGAAAACATCAAAGAAAAAACTGCCTAGAATATAGGTTCTACAATACTGAAACGTGTAAGCAGTTCTCCCTTTCCTTCTCCCCATCCCACTGTAAAAACAGACATTGTAGCCTCATATCCATGAAAATAAAGGATGAGAATAGACAATTTTGCTGAAAATCACCCCATTCTTTAAATATTTAAATATGGGCCATTGAGCGTTTACCTACTTGCTATGTACTAGCCAAGCTCATCTCCCCATGTGCATTGTATGCCTGTGGGAGGCTTGTCTTCACACAGGCAGCTGGTATACCATTCAAGGCTTTCTCCATTGAAGTATATTGAGCCTACTGAACAAAATGTGAACCTTCTGTCTCTCAGCAACAAAGCTCCTGCTAGGTTCCAAGATGGCTATGGACTGCACATTCTTTGGGTGCTATTTAGGGAGCAATAGAGGATAATCCAACTCTAATGTGTTTACCAGGTCAATTTCCTGCATAGTTACAAAGCCTAATTTCTCCTTGCAGCCATCCCACAAAGATCTTAAAATGTGACTACATCATGAGTTTGAAAGACTCTCAAAAGGAGCCACCTGCCAGATGCAACGGCAAATCTCTCTCTCACTCTCAAAAAAAAAAAAAAAACAACAACAGAAAACAAACAAAAAAAAGTTTTCATAAAAAGATGCTCCTGCTCAAAGAGTCTATAAAATGATGATGCAGCCCCAAAGGATGTAGGATTTTGGTGAGAGAAAATTAAAAGAAAAAACTCATCTGAAGCCAGAGCACTGAGTTTTTCCTATTATGCTACATAAAAACGATGGGTCTGGAGGCAATTTAACAAGTTTAAATTACAACTTGGAAAGTAATAAGCTTTGGCTCTTGAGATGCACAACCAACTGGGAATGGTCTGATAAAAAAAAATTCTGTCTTCCACATTTCTCAGCTAAATCCCAGACGCATATGCAACACTTAGCATTTAGGAGATAATATGTGAATTTATGAAACTGCAAGCAGGATTTAGGAGCCTGAAATCACTAGAATGATGGTCTGAGATATAAATAAGCTTTCATCCACTGTGTAAAATACCGATAAAGAGGTCTTAACGGATGCTTTGATTTTAAAACATGATTCCAAATAGAGTGTTACAAATATAAACACCAGCAACTTCAGAAATGTCATTCATTTTGTATCTCTACACATCCAGGTGAGGTGAATCCCTCCAGAAAGATGGCCACAAGCCAAGTGTCCCCTCATGTTTGCACTTGTCTATTTCACTGTCTTATTAGTGAGAGCAGGCTAATAACTTCTTTAACCAACATTTTGGAGGCTTAACAAAATAAAGGTTTAGTTTTTGCGCCAGTAACTCTCCAAGGCTGAGCTTCCTGGTCAGACAGCTGTCCTCCAAGCAGCAGGTCCTCCCTCAGCCTGTGACTCCACCCTCCTCTTAGAACTTGGAGCCTCTCCGTCCGGATGGCAGGAGGAGAAGGAAAATGGAAGAACATTTGCACATTTCATGGGCCAGGCTTGGACAAGGAATACATCTCTTCTGCCCACATTTCAGTGGTCAGGACTCAGTCATATGGGATACCTACCTGCCAACGAGACTGGGAAGTGTAATCTAGCCGTGTGTCCAGGAGGGAAAGGGAAAGGATTTGGTGACTCCTTTGCTCCCTTGCTCGCTAAGACATAACCCCTCTGTTTTCTGTTCTATAAAATGGGCATAGAAATTGTACCTGCTTATTATTATTCTACCTCCATTTTTTCCCAGGGTATCCAAAACTGACCAGACTTAAAACTGACTTGAATTTTAAGAAACTTATGAATGAGCAAGTTTGCCAGCTTATTTCAATCGGGGGCTAAAAGTTATCAGTCACCAGCTAGGACACCCCTGTTGGGGGCTGAATGTTTGTGCTGCCCCAAAAGTTCTTATGATGCAATCTAGTCCCCAAAGTGATGGTATGTGGAGGTGGGGGATTTGGGAGGTAATTAGGTCATGAGGTTGGAGCCCTCATCAGTAGAATTGCCCTTATAAGAAGAGCCCAGAGAGACTTCCCTTGTGGCTCAGTGGTTAAGAATCTGCCTGCCAATGCAGGGGACACGGGTTCGATCCCTGGTGCGGGAAGATCCCACATGCTGTGAAGCAACTAAGCCGGTGTGCCACAACTACTGAGCCTGTGTTCTAGAGCCTGCGAGCCACAACTACTGAGCCCATGCACCACAATTACTAAAGCCAGCACGCCCTAGAGCCCGTGCTCTGCAACAAGAGAAGCCACCGCAATGAGAAGCCCACGCACCCCAACAAAGAGTAGCCCCTGCTCGCCGCAACTGGAGAAAGCCCACGCGCAGCAACAAAGACCCAGTGCGGCCAAAAATTTTAAAAGTTAAAAAAAGAAGAGGCCAGAAAGCTAGCTCATTCTTTCGACCAGGTGATGACACAGCAAGAAGGCAGCCATCTGCAACCAGGAAGAGAGCATGCATCAGACACCAAATCAACCAGCCCCTTGATCTTTGATTTCTCAGCCTCCAGAACTGTAAGAAATACATTTTTATTGTGAATAAACCACTCAGTTTATGGTATTTTGTTATAGCAGGGCAAGCAAAGACAACCCCTTTCTTGAGGCAAGGTGTCCAAACTGCAAAGTAAGCCGTCAGAAGGTGACATTCTGAGCAGGGGTAAGTGAAAAGGACATGTGCCAGTCTGAAGGTGTGTTTTTTTCTACATCAAGTATTTCTCACCCTGGCACTACGGAGCTTTTTGGCTGGACAGTTCTTTGTTGCAGGGCTGTACCACACATTGGAGGACGTTTGGCAACATCTCTGGCCTCTACTCACTAGATGCCATTAACGCCTCCCCAGTTGTGAAGACCAAAAATGACTCCAGACATTGCCAAGTGCCCCCTGTGAAATAAATCTGCACCCCTTAGCTTTCAGAACCACTGTTCTAGATCATAAAAATGTATAATGAACTAACACAACCCACCATGTGGCTGGAAAACTCCTATATGCCAGAGATGGTACCTGTCTATCTATCTGTCTGTTTTTCTGTCTCTCTCTCTCTCTCTACCTCTCAGACAGTCTGGAAAAACAGTGCCATGTACATCCTCTTTGGCCCTCCTTTCTCTAGCCTCCATGCACTTCATCTTCCTCAAAGGTCACATGCCTCCTTCAGATGTGTTGTCGCCATCGATGAGATTACACCTCTCTCCTCTACAGGGAAAGCTGTCGGAGGCTCTGTCTGTGTCTCCCATTCTCCCAGGTCACCAATGTTACACATTTTGTTAGGGACTAAATTACTAAACAAGCTTCCAACCACAGGCAAATGGATTGGGACTGTTATACCAGTCCCCCTGCAAATGTCACTCACTTATTCTCGACAGCTAAAGGTGTTTCGAAGAAGGCAATAAGGAAACTCAACTTTTACAACCTCACCGTAGGGCACTTATTCAAAGCAAAATCCAGTTTAGGGAAATGCATTCCCTTAAATTTCCTCTGAAAACTCAAATAGAAAAATATTTTGAAATTTTGGTCCAAATAGTGATACTACATTGTCTCCCTTCAACTAACTGTTGCATCTCAGCAATTAGAGAAAGACTCTCTGATGTTGGTATAACCGTACAAAGTTCCAAGTGTTTCAAGTTGAAATGTGCAAAGGGACTTATTTATTACTTTCATTGCTCAAAGTATAATCTTTGATAAGGAAAAAAATGTTCAAAGCCAAAGAATGCTTTTATTTGAATACAGTGGACTTACTCTAGGATGATAATGTTTGGAAAACCCAAGCTATTTAACGAATATTACATGAACACTGCAGTAAAAAACTGTCAGCTTTCCTTCATTTCAATTTATTTTTAAACTAAAAGCAACAACAATAATAATAATCACCACCATGCATTGAGTGTCTATCATTTTTCAAGCCACTCTGTTCATTATCTCTGACGCTTACAAATACCCTGTAGACAGGTATTTATAACATGTTTTCAAAAGATGAACAAATTGAGGCTTAAAGAAGGCAAGTGATTTGTCTGGGAATGCACAGCTTGGTAAATACAGAACTGACACTTGAAGACAAGTCCCCCTGACTGCAAAGCCCTCCATGTTTATGCTATTTCCACCAAACCATGAAGTTATGGGAAGTTGATTTGTTGAAAATTCCACATTGGCAATCACAGGCATGCCTACACAACAAAATCTAAATGTCAGCATGGTAATAGATATTTTAATTTTCATTTCCTTGACCAGAGGTTCTCCTCAACTGGATAACATGTTAGGTTCTGCATAAGTAGATTAAATCGAACCCCAGCTATACAGAAAGTGTTCTTTCATTACTATCTTGGAAGAGTAGTTTATGCAAAGAGCATTACTAAGAAGCACATTTCTAATAACCATCTGATTTGCCTGTATCCCCTAAGTGAGTCATGTTCTCTTCCCTAAGAGTATAGGCAGAGGAAATGAAGCAGGATGCTTCTCTTTCTCATCTGTCCCCTGACACTTTACCCCCGCCGCCCCCATGCAGTGACCTCATAAGCTAATGAGAGAGGTGGCTGCTCAGAAGAGCAGCATCCATGGCTGAGCTGACGTGTTCGCACTCATTACAATGAAAATCTGTCCTGCTGCTCAGTGGGCTCAAGTCACCATGGCAACCTACCAGCAACATCACTCACACAAATTACAGCAAAGAAGCATGGACTAGCTCCACCCGGAAACTGAAGCAGTCACACAGAGAAGGAAATATTTCTCAAGAACACTTTGCTCTTAAGTAGCCATTGGCAACACTGCATCTGTTCAGCTTTATCACCAAAATAAATGTCAGTTCCCTTAAAAGTCGTTAAGCAAAATACACTTGAACCTTCGTTGTGACTGAACTGTGAATCGAAGCTCTGAATAACTATGTCATGAAGGGCAGGATAAGGAGTTGTCTCAATAGCTTTCGAGCCCTCAACCCATCTGGAATGCTGCAGGCACATATGTGCCCTCGTGTTCCCAGGGTGGCAGAACTTTCCCTACCGAGTGTGCAGGTCCCAGCAATAGGTCCAGGGAGGAGAAGCCTGGAGCCACAAAGGAAAGGGACAAAGTGATGCCCGTGTGATGTTGAGGCAAGAAAAGGAAACTTGGTCCTTTTGGAAAGTTCTTGTTTTCTTCTTAAAAAAAAAATACATATACATGTATGTATGTATGTGTGTGTGTGTATATATATATATATATATATATATGAAAGTCTTTAAAAATATTATCTTTAAGAAATACCACATGAGAGGCAGAAGAAAGTCCTTTTTTACTGGAGGACAGTGGAGATGAAAGGAGAACAGCAGAGATTGAATAGTCACCGTGGAATGTGGTTGAGTAAGTCAATTAGGGAACTAGTAGCTTCTCAGACAATTTCATGGGTCCATTCAAGTTGGTGACTATGAACTTAGAAGGACACAAAACTTCCCAATTCCTTTCAGTCCACTTCCTTCAAGACACTGGACTCCTGGAAGGCTTAATTCCCTCTGTGTCATAGGCACCTAGCTCAGCTTCTGGCACAAAGTAAACGCTCATAAAAGGTAGCGGACCTCAACTAGAAATGGCACTGTCCCTAAGGTCTGATGTATTAGTTTCCTGGGGCTGCCGTAATGAAGTCTCACAACTGAGTGGCTTAGACAACAGAAGTTTATCGTTCCAATGGCCAGGAGACCAGAAATCCAAGATCAAGGTATCAGCAGGGCCATGCTAGGGAAGGGTCCGTTCCAGGTCTCCAGCCTGGCTTCTGGAATTTCCTTGGCTTGTGGCAGGATAACTCCAGCCGTCACATGGAGCTCTTCCTGTGTGCATGTCTGTGCCCAAACTCCCCCCTTTTATAAGGACAGCAGTCACAGTTGATAAGAGGACCTCCCCACTCTGATATAACCTCACCTCAAGTAATTACACTTAACCACGACTCTCTTTCTAAATAAGGTCACATTTGGAGGTACAAGGGAAACAGGACTTCAACATATTAATTTTGAAGGGATACAATTCAACCCATAACATCTGAGCATAAATAAACTTTAAATAAATACTAGATTGTTCTATGCAAAAAAAAGTATGAGAAGAGTAAAGAATCCCCTTGACACACAAAAATGACCATGGCAGCCAGACTTTAGGAGTAATTTATTTCCTATAAGACTATAGCTTAGGCAATATATCCATTCTCTCAAAAGGCACCACAAATACTCATGCCAGACATGAATTCCACTAATTAATCCTATTTAGCAATTAAAAACCAAAGTCTCAGCATAGATCTGAATAAATCACAAAGGTCACTTAAGTAAAATTCCGTTCTTAAAGGGGCTTAATATTTTCTGAAAGAGGAAACAAACCTCGGCTTAGGTTGAAAGGAGTACAAAATATTTATCTAACTCAGAATCAATCACTGTCAAGCAATTTCCAGGAGAGACGAGGAAGAAGGCTGGTTATAATCTAGTAATGTCATCTTGAGGTCTGGGAGCAAACCCGTTAAGGAATCTTAGAAAAAAACAATGCAGACACTGACATCTGTATTGTTCTTGGAACCAATCCTTGAGTATTAACTTCTGTGTTTCCCAGGAATCCAGATGGTAGGCTGTTTTTCATTTACTTAATGGCACTTAGTAGGATCATCTCCTTTTAAAGGTGCACATCCTGCTCACTTCTGGGAGAAGGAAGGCTTAAAATTGGCTATAGGAAGGGAAGGATATACTTATCGCACAGAGTAAAGGGTTAGAAGATGAACACGGTCCTTTCACATCTCCAGTGACTGAGGACCACAAGCCCCAATTTCCAACTGACAACCTCAGCAAGAGGGAGTCCCCTTCCCACACTGGCCCCTCTGTGCTCATGTGACAGGTCGTCACCATCCCAGAGAAATTAAGTGAACGGTCAACATTACAAAACTGACTTTCAAGCCCACAATTCAGAATAAATAAATAAACACGAGAATTCCAGCTTTTGGCCATCATTATCAATATATGCTTTTCTGGACTTGAACAAACCCTCTGTTTTGCTATTGGCATACACTGCTAAAACTTTGTAACAAAATGCTAGAAATTCTTAGTTTCTCTCTGATACATACCATTTTGAATTTTGTACAAATGAGCTCTAGATTCAGGTTACAAATTAATCCAAGCTCATTATGTAATTAAATGTTTGATTAGGAGCAAGAATTAACATCCTACACAAAGGCATATAATTTTATGAGACAAACTAGTTAACTTCAATAGAGAGATTCATCATGGTAACAAATTACCTGACCCATCCAATTCAATATGTAATTCAAAATAATTTTTCAAGTTATCTAAAAATGTAGTTATTAAAGAGATATATCAAAATGCATGCACTACCCTGTAGAATTTTTTTTAATTACTTGGGCAAAAGATGAGGAGATTTTAAATGTACGCTTAAAAATATACAGAGAGTAAAGCTCAAAGCTGAAATTCAGAAAAAAAGGATGAAACGTTGACAGTTTTTTTGCAGCAAACACTATGTGCTTGAATTTCTTTTTTTCAACTTGGTGATATTTGGAAATGGTGCATTTAATGCATTTTTCAGTCTTTCTGGTTATCTTGGTAAAAGGGAACTGGCTGGTAGCATTCAAACTGGAGATGGATTTGTTTTAACTGCCAGATACAATCTCTATTAATCAATCCGAGGTCTTCAAGTACAATTTTGTTTGCTACTTCAGGAGCTGGATGGTATACAATTGCTCACAGCTATTTCTAATTACACCTTGATCCAATAATAACTAAATATTTTTTAAGATTCTGGCAGTAACTACTTAAGAAGATGCACAGATCAATAATTAAAAGTAACACTTCCAGGCATCAACCTGCATAAATTAGAACCTGTCGAAAACACAAACACAATTCAGCAGGTGGCACTATTCCCTCAGCCAGAATTCTCTTCATTATGCTTGACCTGAGTACTCTCTACATGGCAGTTACCTTTATTCCTTGCTTCCATGGAATTCCATGACCTAAATCAATATCAACATGCTAACCTCAAATATTGATATATTGCCTGGTTTCTTCTCATGATCCAGATTTAAAAAAACAAAATCGAACAGATAGCAGGTATAAGAGGAAAGAAACAGCTTGATTTCATCATCAGAGTGCTACTTGAAAGTAAATTAATTCTTTATACCCACTAAAGACAACCCAAGTGATGACCTTTTCTACTGATACTATCCAATGAGCTAATTTAAAATATTTAAACTAACCAATGAGCAGTTTTCTCTTCTTCAGCACTATTGACATGTGGGCTGGATAGTTCTTCATTGGTGAGGAGGTAGGGGGATGACACCCTGGGCATTTTATAATCTTTAGCCGCATCTCTAGCCTCTACCCACTAGATGCCAGTAGCACCTCCCTGGTTGTGACAGCCAAAAGATATTGTCAAATGATCCTGCAGACAAAATCATCCCATCTGAAAGCCATCATTCAATGAGTGTTCTTCCTTTAAACTAAAGACAGATCTCTGGCTTCATGGCCCGAAATGGAGCTATTGCACTAGCACACTTTCAATAACAATGTTTATTATCCTTTTTTATCTGATTCCAAAGGTTGATGCATATGCATTGCTGAAAATTCTGAAGACAGGAAAAGCACAATGAGGAAAACTAAAAGCACCAGTAATTGCCCCATACTATGACAATGACTGTTCTAATTGTATCACCTTAATTTTTTCTTCATGAAGATGCACACAGATTATGTATAATAATTATTTGGTTTGTTAAAATCTGAGGAAAATATAGCAGTGCTATTTTGTATAAAAGAAGAAAAAAAGTCTTTTTCATCTCTAAATATATACTCTGGCATTAAATACTCAATTAAGCATGATTTTTCATGGCTGTAGATTATTCTTTACAAGAGATAAATGTGATCATTTGTTTTTTTTAACAAAGCTCTTGTACTGGACTTTTTTTTTTCTGATCCCAAAGGTTAATGTAAATTAATTTTACTACACTCTAGGGATAATCCCCACAAATAGGAAATTTTAGTACTAACCTATTTTAGTTCTACGGTCACACAAAGAGAACAAAAGCGGGAAATAAAGAAGTGAAAAAATGAAGAGCGGGAGACAAAGAGAGAAAGGAAGGGGGGGGAGAAGGAGAGAGACTGAGAAGGGGAAAAGCAGGGGGTGGGGGAGGGGAGAAAGGGGTGAAGAGGTGCAAGAGAGCAAAGAGGGAAAGATGGAGGAAAGGGGTGTTAGGGAAGGGAAGCAGTTTCTGCGGAAGCTGATTTACAAATGAATTTGCTGGCATCCTTCCCACTGTTCTTTCTTCTCAGTCTTTCAATGGTTCCTGTGGTTCATCCTCCTACAAAGATGACACTGCTCTTGTCCAGCATTCAGAGAGCACACATGTTGAATTATTTTCCCTCTTACACAGCATACATTGGTGAAATGGCTACGTGAAATAAAACTGAGAAGCCTTGAAAACATGATGATGCTAAGTGAAAGCAGCCAGACACAAAAGGCCACATATCGTATGATTCCATTTATACGAAATATGCAGAAAAGGCAAATTCATACAGACAGAAGGTAGATTAGTGGTTGTCTGGGGCTGGGGTGTAGAGGATGGAGAGTAATGGCTTGACTGGTAGAGATGTCCTTTTGGGGTATGAAGATGTTCCGGAACTAGACCGTCTTGATGATTGACAACAGGGTGAACGTACTAAACGCCACTGAATGATACACTTCAAAATGGTGAAAATGGGGCTTCCCTGGTGGCACAGTGGTTGAGAGTCCGCCTGCCGATGCAGGGGACACGGGTTCGTGCCCCAGTCTGGGAAGATCCCACATGCCGCAAAGCGGCGGGGCCCGTGAGCCATGGCCGTGGAGCCTGTGTGTCCAGAGCCAGTGCTCCTCAATGGGAGACGCCACAACAGTGAGAGGCCTGCGTACCGCAAAAAAAAAAAAAAAAAAAAAAAAAAAAAATGGTGAAAATGGTAAACTGCACAATATGTGTTTAAGGCAAAAGTCATGAATGAAATAAATAATAAAAGGATCTTTTTATAAAAGCATTTGAGTTGAGTTGAGGGGATTTAAAAACTACATTTAAAAAAAAGCAAGAAAAATAATAGCTATTTTATTTACCATCCACTACCTGTTACTATCTTAGTTGGCCTTCACAGCAACCTTGCCAGGTGAGTATTAGTCCCATTTTACATATGATGTAGAGAGACTGAGAAAATTAAGTTGCTTCAGGATAGGCAACCCCTTGCCATATGCTCCAGTACTCCCATTCCTGGGCATATATCCAGACAAAGCTGTAATCCAAAAAGATACATATACCCCAATATTCATAGCAGCACTATTTACAAGAGCCAAACCATGGAAACAACCTAAATGTCCATTGACAGATGAGTGGATAAAGAAGCTGTGGTACCTATGTACAATGGAATACTACTCAGCCATAAAAAGGAATGAAATAATGAGATTTGCAGCAATATGGATGGACCTAGAGATTATCATACTAAGCAAAGTAAGTCAGAAAGAGAAAGACAAATACCACATGTTATCACTTATATGTGGAATCTAAAATATGACACAAATGAACTTATCTACAAAACAGAAACAAACTCACAGACATAGAGAACAGACTTGTGGTTGCCAAGGGGGGAGGGGGAGAAGGGAAGGGAAGAACTGGGGGTTTGGGATTAGCAGATGCAAACTATTATATATGGAATGGATAAACAACAAGGTCCTACTATATAGCCCAGGGAACTATATTCAGTATCCTATAATAAACCATAATGGAAAAGGAAAAAAAAGAGGATAGGCAACTACTGCGAGGTGGAATTAGAATTTGCTTCTGACTCCAAAACTTTGTGACCAGGTTAAGTAGGTGGATAAAATCCTTGACTGTGGCCTTACCCATGCATTAACTTCCTGAGTCAATGAACACACCTCATCCACACAGTCGTTTAAGAAAGGAGAAAGGTCCTTACCCCGTCTGTGTCCTTGCCATGTCTCATCTCAAAGGAGGCACTATTTCTCAACAGGAAAAGAAACAGGATGAAAACACAGAACATAGAATTCTAACTCCTTTTCCCACAACCGTCTCATGAGCAAAGTAGAGCTTAACCTCCCACTTCTGCCAAATGAGACATAATCAACCAAATTAACTAGCTAAGTCACTGAGGCCAGGAGGGAATATCATGGGAAAAAAAATAGATGGTTTCATACATCTATGACTGACTTCAGAAGTCATATTTTCTTTTTTTCCAGCTTTCTTGAGATATAATTGACATATAACACTGTGTCAGTTTAAGGTGTACAGTGTGGTGACTTGATACAGGTATATATTGTGAAATGTTTACCACAATAAGGTGAGTAAACACTTCCTTCATCTCACATAATTACCATCTTGTTATTGTTGTGATGGTGAGAACATTTAACATCTATTCTCACAGCAGTTTCAAGTATAAGTACAGTATTGTTAACTATAATCACCATTATCCCTGGAACTAACTCACCTTACAGTGGAATGTTTGTACCCTTTGGCCAACATCTCCCCATTTCTTCCACCCTCCATCCCCTGGTAACCATCAGTCTGCTCTTTGTTTCCAAGAGTTTGATGTTTTTAGATACCACATGTAAGTGAGATCATACAGTATTTGTCTTCCCCTGTCTGATTTATTTCACTTAGCATAATGCCCTCAAGGTCCATCCATGTCATCACAAATGGAGAACTTCCTTCTTTTTGTGGCTAAATAATAGTTCATTGTATGTATATATACCACATTCTATTTATTCATCTGTCGGTGAACACCTAGGTGATTTCCATACCTTGGCCGTTGTGAATAATGCTGCAGTGAACATGGGAGTGTAGATATCTCTTCGAGGTAATGAAGAATCATGAATTTTCATGATGCTTATAGCCAAATAGCAAACCGACAGGGATGACTGACAAATCAACACACGTCATATACAGTACTTTCATTAACATTTCATTAGTTCACAAACAGTCAGCACCTTAGTCAGTTGCCTATTTTTTATCTTTGTTACACAGAAAAAGAAATCTAGCTGATGCTTCCAGCAGTGACTAGCTAGTTACACATATGCCAATATCTACTTCCCATGATCTGGGAGGGCTCTCCAGTGTGGTTCCTGTTGAGTTTGGTCAATCCTAAAATACACTGGCACCTCCCTCCAATCCTGATGGAACCTTCACTTTCAAAAAACTATGGTACTTCATAGCTTCAGAGTGTGAGCTCTGTGGTCTGCAAATGTATACCCCAATAGACTATCTTATGAAGAGATGGCATCCTCCTTGGTGGCACCTGATACAAAAGTTCTGTATAAAAATGCTTAGGATATAATTACAGCAAAACCTAGGGCTACAGAAAGGCTAGTCTCCAGCAGGTCCAGCTTTTCAAAACAACACTGAACAGGGGTGGGAGTCAAAGGAGTGGTGCAGGGAATGAAAGCATCTCATTGAATCAAGAAGGAACTTCGGTTGCAAAGCTGCAATGAGTGCTTTTTTTGTAACTCCAAAATGTGGCAATTAAATGAATTACTGTTCAGAAAATAAAAGAAGGACACCCAGAGCGGCAAAGAAGACCCAAAGATAAGGATGGGTACATTTTAAAGCAGGAAAAGAGTAATCATGTGAAATGCAGAACTCATTATTAGACAGTAAACAACAAGCTCAATTTATGCTTGTTGATTAATGGAATAAGGTCTGAAGAGCAGTCAGCAGATGTGGTTAGTAGTTGCTAAGATGGCCCCAACAATCCTCATTTCCCAGTATTCACATCCTTGTATAATCCTCTCCCCTTGAGTGTGGACCGGATCTTGTTGTGACTGGCTTCTAAGATGCCACTTCCAAGTTTAAGTTACAAAAAGACTCTGTCTTGTGTCCTGCTTATCCCCCCCTGCTCTCTCACTTGCTTATTCTGATGGAAGCCAGCCGCCATGTTGGAGAGCTGCCCTATGGAGGGGCTCTCATGGCAAGGAAATGAGGTATCTGGCAGATGCCCTCAGTCCAGCCACCTGTAAGGAGCCGAATCCTGCCAACAACCACCTGAGTGAGCTCGGAAGTGGAACCTCTCTCAGTTGAGCTTTAAGACAAAACTGCAGGCCCAGCCAATAGCTCCATCAATGACAGCCACAGGAGAGACCCTGATGCAGAGGCAGCCAGCCAAGCTGCACTCAGATTCTTGAACCTCAGAAACTGTGAGATAATAAATGTTTGCTGCTTTAAGCAACTCATTTGGGGGTAATTTTTATGCAGCAATGGATAACTAATATAACAGAGTTTTCTGATATTTCACTGGTTAATAGAGAATCACTTCATAAATTTAATATTCCTCCCTCTTGGACTTGGCCCCCTAACCTATTTCCTACATATGAAAATAGCTTCTTTTGCCTCTTTATGTGAATTAAGGATAACGGATTATTTACCCTCCACTAAAAAATCAACTAAGGATTGGCACTTTCTCTTGGATTCAAATCTACTGGCTGGTTATTCTGAACTTCAGGGGCATAAATTGACTAAGGAAATTATTAGTACTGTTTGACCCCTGAGAAAATTTAGATAACTATTTGCTCAAAATTCTCAGCTCTACCTTAACCTAAAATTACACACCGCAGTGATGCAAAACATTAAGAAGAAGGTTCATACATCCTATGCCAGATCTTATCACGTACCTTTTTGGTAAACATGTTTTTCTTAGAGAAATGAGCCATAAACTAAAGTCTACGCAGCAGAAAAATTCAACTCCCTTAAGACAAATGTCTATATCCTACTACTAAGCTTTGCTTGTAACAGTGAAGGAAAAATGCAAGCGGAAGATGAGGGATTTCTGTTTTTTTACATTTAAGAGCTTTAATAAATTAAGTTCATGATCCTTTTTCTTTAATCACAAACCTTTGCATGTGTCATCAATTTCAAGTAAAATAAACTGCATGAGGCAATGCCCTTTTCTGATTCCTCATAAGTAGTTGTTCTATTTAATACATTTGGGGAAGTCCCAGGAACAAAAGCATAGAGAAAATGGAATGATTTCTGTCAAACATGCCATGCATATTTGTATGGGTAAGTAGGTGATATATGTGCTTTAATAAAAAGAACCAGGGGCCCTGAGAGTGGAAAATAAAGCATCATCATTTATCCTTTTATCATTCTTTATGATAAAACATATTTAAGTTAATTTCTAACAGTAAAGATGATATTTACCTCTTACCAGAGGACTGAATTTCTAATCAAGGACACTAAATTCAGTCTGATGTTTCCAATTAAATGTTAATGGCTTAAATATATTATGTGCTGAATGAAGGCAGAGAAATTAACAAAGGCTTGAACTCAAAACACTGTAAAGTAAGTCAGTCCTCAAGTGCTGAAAGACACAAATAAACAAAATAACAATAAAGACACATAGACACTTCTATGCGGGGATGAAGAGAATAGGTGGATTTAGGTCTAATGCATCTGCATCAATTACACAGGTAACTGAATCTCCATAAACCAGCACCAAGAGTTATGCTTTCTATAAATGATGCACTTTGCTTAGCTAATTTATAAATATATACACATCAAGGCCATTTGAAAACTGCATGGAACGGGCTCTCCATTGTTCTGTTTGAGAAACTGGAAGAAAGCAAAAGAGAGACTTTGATGGATCACAGGGAAATGCATCAGCCTTCCTCCGTGTAAGGCAGGCAAAGCTTTTCCTTTGTGCAGAAGGGGCACGGGTCTCCCTCCCACTGCACCCTGCAGAACACACTGGACCCTCAGCCGGTAGAAATGAGAAACGAAACGACGTGCCTGGAGAAAGGCAAACAAGTTCTTGGAAATGTAGAGGATAACGACAGCAAATGGCCTTTTGCTTCCATTGTCAAATCACAGCAGAAAGCAGCCCCCACACCACCCACCTCCACTTTTCTCCTGGACCCTCAGAAGGAGGCAGGAAACAGTGGTGATGGTCACGTCACAAGTGCAAAGACTAGAGCAACAAGTTGTCTTCTGAAAAAACCTCAGCACTTATAAAAATTTATTAAACATTTTTTAGCTTTATTGAGGTATAATTGACAAATGAAAATTATTTATTTTAAGGTGTACAACTCTGATGCTTTGATAGATGCATACAATGTGAAATGATCACCACAGCAATGCTAATTAACATATTCATCACCTCACATAGGTTGTCTTTTTGTGGGTGATAAGAACACTTAAGATCTACCCTCTAAGCAAATTTCAAATACACAATACAATATTGTTAACTATAGTTGACTACACTGTACTGTAGATCTCCAGAACTTATTCATCTTGCAAAAGTGAAACTTTGTACCCTCTGACCAACATTTCCTCATTTCCCCCACTACCCACCCCCTCGGACCCTGGCAACCACCATTCTACTCTTTGCTTTGACGAGTTTGACTATTTTAGATTTTACTTATAAGTGAGATCAGGCAGTATTTGTCTTTGTGCCTGGCTTTTATCACTTAGCATAATGTCCTCCAAGATCACCCACGTTGTCCCACATTTCTCCAGATTTCTCATGCAGTTTTTCTCCCCTATCTGTCCATCACTAAAGTCCAACTGAAACGCCTGCTCTTCAAAATGGGTTCCAAGAGCCTCTTTCTTGCAGAGTTACCTGCATACCAACTCCGCATTCTCTAAAATACTCATTTGACTATTGGGTGATCATTGAATCAAAACTGGAGCAGAAACAAGACACCCTGTGGCCTAAGATCTAATGTTCTACATCATCATCTTGCTATTTGCTCTAGACATATTTTTGTAGTTTCACTGTGTCAGTTTCCCCTTTCCACAGTCCTAACATATCTGATTTCCCTGTGGAAGTTCAGGTAGCTTGAGTAAGCTCCACCACAGAAGAAAATTCCCAGGCTGGTACCTTCCACCTCTAGACCAAGGTGATTTGCTTGGGCTTGGAAGGGAGTGTGAACCTATCTAATCAGAGGCCCTCGGTGCTTTTTCTGGACAGATGAGATCCAGGGTATAGGAGGAGGGAAGGAAGCAGGAAAGGGGACAGTGGGAAAAGGGAAGAAATGGGTAGGAGAGAAAAGGGACTAAAGGGAAGGGTGGAATAAAGAGACAAAGAGAAAAAGAAGGAGAAGGAAAAAAGAGCTTCCTTATACCAAACACTCCTTCATAATGCACGAATTCTTAATCTTGCTTTGACACCATTGTCAAGGCACTTAACCTACCTTTATTCACACTTAAAAGAAAGAAAACAGGATACAACATCTCAAATACCACCTTATTCAGAGCCACAGCATAATCATTAGCTAATGAGTCAAATACTGAAGCCTAAAGACAAATCACTATGAATTAATGAGTGAGGTGAAGAATCCATGTATCCTACATATACAGTGAAAATGACACTCTGCTTCTTTCACAGAATCCTAAATTTTCCATATTTCATATAGTGCTGATCTTAGCATCTTTCTATTCCAAAAACCTGTGTTGTGATTTATGGAACAAGAAGAATGAAAAACTCCCAAGTCTAAACACTCAGGCACTGAGAAAGTTTCTTCTGCTTGCTGCAAAGACATCTCGACCCACAAATGTGGAGTTTGCCCTAGTTAATGAACCATCTTGGCTATGATAACTGGCTGCTAGCTGTCAATAAATTTCAGAGTTTGGCCAAAGCTAGATGAGCTGCATTTCATTTGATGTCTTTAACATCCACATGAGTGATTATGATTTCTTTTCTTATCTCTCCGGTGATACAGTAAGGAGGAGCAGTGTCACCAGATTGGCCCAGAAATGAAGAAAATGAAACAGTAAGGTTGATTTCCCATCTCTTTGTTAAGAATGTCACTCAGCCTGATGGGTCTAGGCTTTCTCACCTGCTGCATGGCCCAAGAAGGCATTTGGTCTAAATCTAAATATCTGACGCCAGCCTATCACTTTTTCCTCCTGAAACAACAGCAAGTATCAATGAACGATCCTGGTATGCTCTTCTGCAAAGCCAAGAAGCAGCCTCAAGGTCTTTACCACCGTACTCCAGGTCCTTTGTCTCCAAAGTACACCCTAGGAGGTATGCAATAGAATCCCTTAGGTTAGGGATGGTATACCTTAGAATTTCTATTTTCAGTTATTTTGATCTTCAAAAATGTTAAATGAATTCAACATAACTCATGCTTAATATACAGACTGACATTGGAACCCTCAGCCAGTCCATATGTCAGATAACTAGTGTCACAAACAGAACAAGAAGTCTCCAAGGGTGTAGTTCTACCGTGGAAAAGGAGTTGACGGGGCCACCTCACTCTTGTGATCACTCAGAACATTACCATTCACATTTGCTCATCTCCATGAATTCATGGGTTTCATAGTCTGATTTTAACAAAGCCCAGCTGAAATTCCTGCTAATAAACAACAAATTTAAGATAATAAAAAGAATTCACACACAACCAGACGACAACAATAAAAATGGCAGAGCTGTTACATCTCCTTCTGTCATGTGATCTTTTCTACCTCATTCTAGGGTGAAAACTGATGATCTGATTAGATCTGAAAGGTTAGCCAAAGAATACTGAAGCCATCAAAGCCATTTGAAATTTGATTTTACATCTACTGTAATTAAAGAAGAACTTGCCTAAACTGATGATAATATGAAGCCATTGCAATTAAAAAGATATATACACCTTGATCTTGGATTTCTAAGCTTCCAGAAATGTGAGAAGTAAATTTCTGTTGTTTATAAAAAAAAAAAAAAGATATATACATAATATCATTTATTTCAGATTTAGTTCATTCTTCTAAAATTTCCATTTTATGTATTTTTAAATATACATAAATGTATCAGTAACCATTAATAGATAGATTTATCCTATACATTAATAAATTTATAGTTATCAGTAGTGAATGTTTATTCTGTTTAAAAGGAAGCATAAGTTAAAAGGAAAAATGCATAAAGTCCCTAGTAGGGATTTTAGTGACAGATAAACTAACTCATTTCATGAATGAGTAAACTAATTTTTTCTTTGTCCTAAGGGGACTCTAAATTCCCTTCCTTTGACTCTCTTTTCTCAGAATGATGCCAGTATACACGTGGCAGAATGAGTTATCTCCCTCCCTGCTCCTCCTCTCTTCCAAGGGGTGACCCTTGCTAAGAAGGACAAATGAAATCCAGATTCTGTTGGCATAGCTATGAATAAACCAGGTTTTTGCTATAGAAAAGAGTCAATTTTTATCCTCAAGATAAAAGTTTGTTGGGTGGCAAATTTATGCTGAGGGTCCTGAAAGCCCCTGTAGGTCCCCCCAATCCCAAACAAAATGCTCCCTGTCGGCCAGACCCAGTAGGGGATGGGGCTGTGAGGGAGGGGTAAGGAGTGAAAGGACTTTAGGACACCTTTGGAATGAGAATGAGGAAGAGAGAACAAAGAAGGGACTTGGACACAAGCAAGGTGAGCTCTGAATGAGCTGGTGAGCTATCCAAGGAAAAAAGTAAACACTTGTTTTGCATCATCCCATGAATACACTAATAGTAAGATGTCTCCGTGATCATGGACAGCACCTTCCCTGCCCTAGCAAATATTATAGGCACAGCTAGATGATGACAAATGAGAATTTTAACACTGCTCATAAGTGTCACAAAAACAAGTTTTAAAGAGAATGGATTCATCCATCAATGGTGTGGGGGAAAAACCTAATTTCAGTAGGATCATTAACTCACAAGGTAGCTTTCCTGTTTCCCAGGATGAAGAAACCTCATTTATCCCCATTACTTCCTGAGTAAATTATTTTATAATTCCCGGATTTGGCTTATGAAGATGACTGGTGACTCATAAACGCCAATCTAACTAATGTCTCACTCAGAGAACTCAGTATGCACAGAAGCCCAGACATCATTTCTCCTGCCAAGAAATAAATGTATAATATTTTCAGTAAAAACAAAGAAATGAACAGCCAGCACACCAAGGAACACATCTGCCCCTGTTGTCACAGTGGTTTTTATAATTACTTGCTTGTAGTCAGCAATTGAAATACACAGAGATGTAATAAGAAATAGCTGTTCCTATTTAAGAGCACAATTAATGACCTTTTCATGATCTGGGTAATTTATTGCCACTTTAACATCTAGATCTCATTTGCCACCATTTTGCCTATAGTTCATTGACCTTTCCATTCAAACCAAGGGGAGTTGTATTTGAATAACAATGGTACTTTATTTATACAGCTCTACTCTTAGGAAAAGTTCAAAGTACTTTATAAATACCTCTTTAAACTTGAAAGTAAGTTAAGGATCACCATTTCTATCTCAGATAAAAATATAAAACAAGGAAGTTTAAACAACTAAAATTAGCAACTTAGAGAGGGTTTAACAATTCAGAGAGGATTTCTGGATAAAGATGGCAAGTTGACCTTAAATATTTATGTCCTCTGCAAACTCCACTAAATTGATCATAATGGACATTTTTAAGTCATAAGTACAAAAGGACAAAATGAATGGGAGAGAACAGAGTAACATACTAGGGGACCAACAAAGATTTGAAAGCTTGAGAAAACCCAGTGAGTCTACACATATAAGCGACATCCTCCAAAGCAAGTTTTATAAAGCTGGTATTTTTATCTGATCTATCTATATTGTTTCTTATTTGTCAAATGGTTTCAAAAATAGGAAGAGAAGGAGAAATTTTACTCAAGAGTCCCTAAAATACCAAGAAATAAGAGTCTCCAAATTGAAAAGATCCACTAATTTCCAATTAAATGAATTGGGGCAAGGGTGAAAAATTCACACCAAGACACAGAAGACACAGAAATCAATGGGCAGTGCCTTCACAATTTAAGAAATTATATCTAACTTATATTTCTATACCCAGCCAAAATTTCCAAAAGGTGAGAATAGAATGAGGAAATTTTCAGGCACACAAGGCACACAATTTTTATTTCTTAATATGTGTTCCAGCAAAATAGGAGAATAAATTTTTTTTAAAAGAGGAAGAAATCAGAGGAGTATCCACCACAGGACAGAGAAATTCCAGAGTTATAACAGTGAAGACTGCCTAGAAACAAATAGTCTAATCTGGTGCAGAAGCACCAGAGAGAATCCCAGGAGAAGATTATAAAGATTCACAGAATTTCTATAATTGACTTGTTGAGTAACATATTTATTGGCAGGTATATCCCAAATCTGACACAGTACTGGGGAACAAACTATACTAACTCTAAACTTAAATTATTAATTCAAAGAAAAGTGAACAACAAAAAAATACAATCAGGGTGCAATGATGGACCCGTTAGTTATTATGAACATATTGACTAAACTAAAATTTCAGAAGTAACTATATTAAGAAGATGGAGGAAGGAAAGTGGGTAGGGTTATTATATACCTAAATCTTTATCTACAAAAATACACAGAAGATTTCTAAAATAGGTGAAAACATAGTACTTAAAATATGAAAGTAGGGGGAGGACCTTCAAGATGGCAGAGGAGTAAGACATGTAGATCACCTTCCTCCCCACAAATACATTATAACTACATCTACATGTGGAACAACTCCTACAGAACATCTACTGAACACTGGCAGAAGACTTCAGATATCCCAAAAGGGTCTTGGTGCTCCGACCAGGTGTCAGGCCTGAGCTTCTCACGTGGGAGAGCTGAGTTCAGGACATTGGTCCACCAGAGACCTCCTGACCCCATGTAATATCAATCAGTGAGAGCTCTCCAAGAGATCGCTGTCTCAACACTAAGACCCAGCTCCACTCAACAACCAGCAAGCTCCAGTGCTAGACACACCATGCTAAACTAGCAAGACAGGAACACAACTCAGCCATTAGAGGAGAGGCTACCTAAAATCATAAGTTCACAGATACCCCAAAACACATCACCGGACATGGTCCTGCCCACCAGAGAGACAAGATCCAGCTGCATCCACCAGAACACAGGCACCAGTCCCCCCTACCAGGAAGCCTACCCAGCCCACTGAACCAACCTTACCCACTGGGGACAGACACCAAAAACAATGGGAACTACGAACCAGCAGCCTACAAAAAGGAGACCGCAAACAGAGTAGGTAAAGCAAAAGGAGAAGACAGAGAAATATGCAACACATGAAGGAGCAAAGTAAAAACCCACCAGACCAAACAAATGAAGAGGAAATAGGCAGACTACCTGAAAAAGAATTCAGAGTAATGATAGTAAAGATTATCCAAAATCTTGGAAACAGAATGGAGAAAATACAAGAAACATTTAACAAGGATCTAGAAGAACTAAAGACCAAACAAACAATGACGAACAACACAATAAATGAAATTAGAAATTCTCTAGAAGGAATCAATAGCAGAAACACTGAGGCAGAAGAACAGATAAGTGACCTGGAAGATAAAATAGCAGATATAACCACCACAGAGCAGAATAAAAAAAAAAAAAAATGGAAAGAATTGAGGACGGTCTCACAGGCCTCTGGGACAATATTAAATGCACCAACATTAGAATTCTAGGGGTCCCAGAAGAAGAAGAGAAAAAGAAAGGGTCTGAGAAAATATTTGAAGAGATTATAGTTGAAAACTTCCCTAACATGGGAAAGGAAATAGTCAAGTCCAAGAAATGCAGAGATTCCTATACAGGATAAATCCAAGGAGACACATGCCAAGACATATTAATCAAACTATCAAAAATTAAATACAAAGAAAAAATATTAAAAGCAGCAAGGGAAAAGCAACAAATAACATACAAGGGAATCCCCATAAAGTTAACAGCTGATCTTTCAGCAGAAACTCTGCAAGCCAGAAGGGAGTGGCAGGACATATATAAAGTGATGAAAGGGAAAAGCCTACAATCAAGATTACTATATCCAGCAAGGATATCATTCAGATTCGACAGAGAAATTAAAACCTTTACAGACAAGCAAAAGCTAAGAGAATTCATCACCACCAAATCAGCTTTACAGAAATGCTAAAGGAACTTCTTTAAGCAGGAAACACAAGAGAAGGACAAGAACTACAATAACAAACCCTAAACAATTAAGAAAATGGTAATAGGAACATACATATCAATAATTACCTTAAATGTAAATGGATTAAATGCTCCAACCAAAAGACATAGACTGGCTGAATGGATACAAAAACAAGACCTGTATATATGCTGTATACAAGACAGCCACTTCAGACCTAGGGACACATACAGACTGAAAGTGAGGGGATGCAAAAAGATATTCCATGCAAATGGAAATCAAAAGAAAGCTGGAGCAGCAACTCTAATATCAGACAACATAGACTTTAAAATAAAGACTATTACAAGAGACAAAGAAGGACACTACATAGTGATCAAGGGATCAAACCAAGAAGAAGATATAACAATTGTAAATATTTATGCACCCAACATAGGAGCACCTCAATACATAAGGCAAATGCTAACAGCCATAAAAGGGGAAAACAACAGTAACACAATACTAGTAGGGGACTTTAACAACCCATTTTCACCAATGGACAGATCATCCAAAATGAAAATGTATAAGGAAACACAAGCTTTAAATGACACATTAAACAAGATGGATTTAATTGATATTTATAAGACATTCCACCCAAAAACAACAGAATACACTTTCTTCTCAAGTGCTCATGGAACATTCTCCAGAATAGATGATATCTTGGGTCACAAATCAATCCTTGGTAAATGTAAGAAAATCGAAATTGTTTCAAGTATATTTTCTGACGACAACACTAAAAGACTAGATATCAATTACAGGAAAGAAACTGTAAAAAATACAAACATATGGAGGCTAAACAATATGCTACTAAATAACCGAGAGATCACCAAAGAAATCAAAGAGGAAATCAGAAAATACATAGAAACAAATGACAATGAAAACACAATAACTCAAAACCTATGGGATAGAGCAAAAGCAGTTCTAACACAGACGTTTATAACAATACAATCCTACCTCAAGAAACAAGAAAAATCTCAAATAAACAACCTAACCTTAACCTAAAGCAATTAGAGAAAGAAGAACAACAACAAAAAAAAAACCAATGATAGCAAAAGGAAAGAAATCATAAAAATCAGCTCAGAAAGAAATGAAGGAAACAGTAGCAGAGATCAATAAAACTAAAAGCTGGTTCATGAGAAGATAAACAAAATTGAAAAAACATTAGCCAGACTCATCAAGATAACAACAGAAAAGACTCAAATCAACAGAATTAGAAATAAAAAAGGAGAAGTAACAACTGACACTGCAGAAATACAAAGGATCATGAGAGACTACTAAAAGCAACTATATGTCAATAAAATGGACAACCTGGAAGAAATGGACAAATTCTTAGAGAAGCACAACCTTCCAAGACTGAACCAGGAAGAAATAGAAAATATAAACAGACCAATCACAAACACTGAAATTGAAACTGTGATTAAAAATCTTCCAACAAACCAAAGTCGAGGACCAGATGGCTTCACAGGCAAATTCTATCAAACATTTAGAGAAGAGCTAACACCAATCCTTTTCAAAATCTTCCAAAATATAGTAGAGTGAGGAACACTCCCAAACCCATTCTATGAGGCTACTATTACCCTGATACCAAAAGGAGAAAAAGATGTCACAGAAAAGGAAAACTACAGGTCAATGTCTCTGATGAACATAGATGCAAAAATACTTAACAAAATACTAGCAAACAGAATCCAACAGCACATAAATAGGATCATAAACCATGATCAAGTGGGGTTTATCCCAGGATTGCAAGGACTGTTCAATATATGCAAATCAATCAATGTGATAAACCATATTAACAAACTGAAGGATAAAAACCATATGATAATCTCAATAGATGCAGAAATAGTTTTTGACAAAATTCAACACCGATTTATAATGAAAACTCTCCAGAAAGTAGGTTTTGAGGGAACCTACCTCAACATAGGCCATATATGACAAACCCACAGCCAACATCGTTCTCAATGTTCAAAAACTGAAAGTGTTTCCTCTAAGATCAGGAACAAGACAAAGTTGCCCACTCTCACCACTATTACTCAACATAGTTTGGGAAGTTTTAGCCACAGCAATCAGAGAAGAAAAAGAAATAAAAGGAATCCAAATTGGAAAAAAAGAAGTAAAGCTGTCACTGGTTGCAGATGACATGATACTATACATAGAGAATCCTAAACATGCTAGCAGAAAACTACTAGAGATAGTCATTGAATTTGGTAAAATAGCAGGATACAAAATTAATGCACAGAAATCTCTTGCATTCCTATATACTAATGATGAACAATCTGATAGAGAAATTAAGGAAACACTCCAAACAAAAAGAATAAAATACCTAGGAATAAACCTACTTAAGGAGACAAAAACCTGTATGCAGAAAACAATAAGACACTGATGAAAGAAATTGAAGATGATACAAACAGATGGAGAGACATACCATGTTCTTGGATTGGAAGAATTAACATTGTGAAAATGACTATACTACCCAAAGCAATCTACAGATTCAGTGCAATCCCTGTCAAACTACCAAAGGCATTTTTCACAGAACTAGAACAAAAAATGTCAAAATTTGTATGGAAACACAAAAGACCCCGAATAGTCAAAGCAATCTTGAGACAGAAAAATGGAGCTGAAGGAATCAGGCTCTGTGACATCAGCCTATACTACAGAGCTACAGTAATCAAGACAGTATGGTTCTGGCACAAAAACAGAAATATAGATCAATGGAACAGGATAGAAAACCCAGTAAAAGAATGAAATTAGAACACTTCTTAACGCCATGCAGAAAAATAAACTCAAAATGGATTAAAGACCTAAATGTAAGACCAGACACCATAAAACTCACAGAGGAAAACATAGGAAGAACACTCTTTGACATAAATCACAGCAAGATATTTTTTGATCCACCTCCTAGAGTAATGGAAATAAAAACAAAAATAAACAAATGGGACCTAATGAAACTTAAAAGCTTTTGCACAGCAAAGGAAACCATAAACAAGACCAAAAGACAACCCTCAGAATGAGAGAAAACATTTGCAAATGAATCACTGGACAAAGGATTAATCTCCAAAATATATAAACAGCCCATGCAACTCAATATTAGAAGAACAAACAACCCAATCCAAAAATGGGTGGAAGACCTAAATAGACATTTCTCCAAAGAAGATATACAGATGGCCAAGAAGCACATGAAAAGCTGCTCAACATCACTAATCATTAGAGAAATGCAAATCAAAACTACAATGAGGTATCACCTCACACCAGTCAGAATGGCCATCATCAAAAAATCTACAAACAATAAATGCTGGAGAGGGTGTACTTGCACTGTTGGTGGGAATGTAAATTGGTACAGCCACTATGGAGAACAGTATGGAGGTTCCTTTAAAAACTAAGAATAAAACTACCATATGACCCAGCAATCCCACTACTGGACATATACCCTGAGAAAGCCATAATTCAAAAAGAGTCATGTACCACAATATTCATTGCAGCACTATTTACAATAGTCAGGACATGGAAGCAACCTAAGTGTCTTTTGACAGATGAATGGATAAAGAAGATGTGTCACATATATACAATGGAATATTACTCAGCCATAAAAAGAAATGAAATTGAGTTATCTGTAGTGAGGTGGATGGACCTAGAGTCTGTCATACAGAGTGAAGTATGTCAGAAAGAAAAAAACAAATACCATATGTTAACACATATATATAGACTCTGAAAAGAAAAAAAATGGCTCTGAAGAACATAGGGCAGGACAGGAATAAAGACGCAGATGTAGAGAATGGACTTGAGGACACGACGAGGGGGAAGGGTAAGCTGGGACAAAGTGAGAGAGTGGCATGGACATATATACACTACCAAATGTAAAATAGATAGCTAGTGGGAAGCAGCCGCATAGCACAGGGAGATCAGCTCCATGCTTTGTGACCACCTAGAGGGGTGGGATACAGAGGGTGGGAGGGAGACGTAAGATGGATGGGATATGGGGATATATGTATACATATAGCTGATTTACTTTGTTACACAGCAGAAACTAACACAACATTGTAAAGCAATTTTACTCCAATAAAGATGTTTAAAAAATAAAATAAATAAAATAAAATATGAAAGTAAATATAAGAAGAAACTGTTGAAATAATTATAATTTCCCTTTGAAGCAGGGCTAGGGTGTGAGGGAGAGATATAGTTTATGTTTCATTTTTCATTATTATTTAAAGCTTTTATCCATGCAGATATTGCTTTGATAAAAAAAATTTGAGGCTAAAAAATCTCCTGCAAAAATAATTTTAGGCTTGTATGAGATTATAATCACAGTCTATATTGTCTAATGAGTCCTTATTTAATGCTCATTTTTCCATTTAACAAAGAATAAATTAAACTAGCCCTAGAGTATCAGTCAAAGTGTTGTTGTAACATTTCACTTCCTCATTATGGGTGCCTCTAATGTAAAAGGTAAATAGAACACTGGGGAAAAAATGATATAATGAAGAATGATAAGTAGAAAAAATATATATATATAATTGAAAACGTCTTTTAAACATTAACTAATTGTATTTAAGCATTATATTTACATAAAGCAGACTTTAGTTTGGAAGTTATAATAACCTTGTAACCATCTCTAACAAGTAGTACAATCTTCACTGCAAACAAACCATAAAGCATATTTTAATGAGTTTTTGCCAACTTAATTGGTTTTCTGTGTGGTATTTCTGTAGGTTGCCTAACAGATGCAGTCTACCACAGAGGAACTATATTTTATCCACAGAATTAATCCAGGAAAACATGCAGAATAATTAAAATGTTTTCTGAATAAATGAACCCTAAATTCACATAATGATTAAATTTTCAGAACTAAACAAGTTGTTTCAAAGACAAACTGTCTAATGAGGAAATCATGAGAGAAAAAATAACTTCATAACAAGATACTTCTCTCAGGCACACACATCACACTGATGATAGCTTCCAAACCATCTTCAAAATTATCCTTTAAGCTTTGTTGGGAATGGGGAGAAAACATTATTCTCACTCCCTGTGGCAGAATTGTGGACGTTTTTTACAAACAGTGTTTAATATGCTCACTATGCTGAACCATAACGAAATACAAATGCTCACAACTTTGTGTGAGAAAGCTGACCCCCATTTAAAATGTTTCTTTTTCAGAAATATTGATAAGTAAATAAGACAAAGAAATGTGGCTCAACATAAGAGCAACCTTCCTCATTTTTCTATTTTTTAAGTAGTTTTCTGAATTCCAATGAAATAATTTTCTTAGGCTCAAGAAATAATAAACTTAACCTAAACAACTTATTAATTATGAATGTTATATTTTTGCCTGAAAGTTCTTACACTTCTAGAACTACCCATTTATAAGGGTAGAACCTACAGTAAATGAAATAATGGCCACCCAAAGATATTAGGTCCTAATCTCTGGAGCCTGTAAACATTATGAGGAAAAAGGGTCTTTGCAGATTTGGATAAATTAAGGATCTTGAGATGAGGGGATTATCCTGGATTGTCTGGTAGACTTTAATTCTGATCACATATGTCCTTATAAGGGAAAGGCAGAGAGAGATTGATACAGGCAGAAGAGGAGAAGACAGTGTGGCCAGAGACAGAGATCGGAGTGATGTGGCCACAAGCCAGGTAATGCCTGCAGCCACCATAAGCTGGAAGAGGCAAGGAACAGGCTCTCCCTTAGAGCATCCAGAGGGAGCGTGGAATTGCCGACATGGTGATTTCTGCCCAGTGAAACTGATTTTGTCTTCTGGCCTCCAGATATGTGTGAGAATAAATTTCTGCTCTTTTAAGTATTATACTAAGGTTGCCACCAAGCAACTCTGAGGAAACCAGCACCCTATCCTTGCAAACATATAAGAGTAGGATTACACTTATTATGCTGAACAGACCAGACTAGTCTGCCACCAGACAAGTCACAAGTTAGATGGAAAAATGTCACTTTTCCTGAAGCTATGGAAATTTTGATTTGGGCAGAAAGAAGAAACAAATGTCTAAGTTAGTGACTTGGAGCTTTTTGCCAAATGCTCTATGGAGAATGTAGTTTCTTACAGATAACTTTCCAGGCAACCTCCTCATCCAAGGAATTTTTTTCTTCAATAATTACTTTTAAAAACTAATTACAAAAGTAATATATGTTCATTGTTGAAAATTTATAAAAAGCAAAAAATAAGAAAATCAAAAGTTCTACCTATAATCTCACTATCCAGGGATCATTTCTGTTCATATTGTAGTGTGGTCCTTCTATTATGAATATTTGCATATAATTATTTTATTTTTATTTTATTTTACAAAAATAGGATCTAATAACACTTTGCAACCAGCTTTTTTAGTTCATTTAATACATTATGAACATTTTCCTCATCAGCATAATTTCTACAACAAAATTTTTAATGACTGCATGTTTTCCACAGTATTGTAGAGCAAAAATATTATAATTTCTTTCGTTTAGATTATTTTCCCACTTTTCACTGATGAGTCTTCGCTGATTTCCAAAGAGTTTTTAAAGGCAAGAAGTAAAGTAGGCAGTGACATTACAAATTTGGAAATACAGGACAATATCATCTTTGACATTATACGAAGGTTAAGCTTTAATGTCAAATCTAGTTCCCTAGAGTAAAATGGTCATTTTCAGCCACAGCCCTCACAGTGTGTGGGGCAGCAAGAAATAAATAGTTTGAAGGTATAAGGATCCCCAGAGAACCCCTCAATGGGCCATATCAATCATGGGAAAGATTAACCTCTTAAAGAAGTCTGCCATCCTACTCAACAAGCATTCAGGCAGAACGATAATCTACATTCTAAACACTTGTCAGCTGAAGTAAAGACACTTTCCAGGATGAAATGATTTTAGTCATCATATAAAAAAAGTGAGCTCATGAAGGATGAAGAACTTTGTTGAAGTCACCACTGCTGTCAGGGGGAAGACTAAAGCGTAGAATTCAAAGTCGTAAGTTAGGACTCACGGCCAAAAAGTTTACATTAAAACCATAAATGAAATCCCTCCACACGGTACCACAGCAACAGCGTAAGTAGCCTGTATCTTTTTTTTTTTTTTTTTTTCCAGTACGCGGGCCTCTCACTGTTGTGGCCTCTCCCGTTGCGGAGCACAGGCTCCAGACATGCAGGCCCAGCGGCCATGGCCCACGGGCCCAGCCGCCTCGTGGCACGTGGGATCCTCCCGGACCGGGGCACGAACCCGCGTCCCCTGCATCAGCAGGCAGACTCTCAACCACTGCGCCACCAGGGAAGCCCAGTAGCCTGTATCTTGAACACACATACAGAGACCAATCCTAAAACAACGTACAGGGGCTTCAGCTGTCCCTAGAGTTATATCCATTTTTCCTCCTGATACTTCTGAGAGTTGAACAGGATGGTGAGGAGAGTGGGCAATGTGCATAGGATGAAGAGGGAAGAAGAAGGCTGAGGCGTGATTCAGTGCCCTGTGGGGAGGAGAGCGTCCTCTGGTTTTCCTAATGCTCCTTTCCCAGTGATTCTTCTTTCTCTCTACCATCTTTAAACTGTGTGATTACATAATAGTCCTTATTCACCAGGTACTTGTGGAGATTAAATGTGTTAATCATGAAAAGCGCTCAGAACTTTGATTGGTCTGCCCAGTCGTGCTCAGCGTGTTATTGTTATTGGTGCTCACATATTTCACCAAGTCTAAGGTGGCCATTGTTTTTCATGTTTTAACACTCCTAAGTATGAGATGTGTGTTAGCATCAATGGCATCATAAAAGGATCAGTGACAGCATTTTTCTTTTATGGTGGTAAAACTGGAAGTGTCTTAGATTCAATGAATTCAGCATGAGACCTTCTGCACAGGATGTTGAGATGTCTGAATCGTGGATTTAAGCCCTGAAGAGTGTGTGCATATATACTGTGAACACCGTACCGGATTCTGCCAAAGAAAAGTCATTGAATAAATAAGCTCTGCAGTCAAAAAAAAAAAAGCATGATTATATGTGTAAGTTTATGTGTGGGCATGCCTATCTCACTCCTTCCTCTTCTCCTGGCCCCATTCTCCTTGAGAACATCCTCAAGACATCTATGAAGCTCCAAATCAATTTAACGAGATGCCCTTTGGGTGTTGCCACTGGTGGTCCCACAGACATCTCAAATTTCATAAGCTTGAACCCATTACCTCTTCCGAAACCCTGCCTCTCTTTCTCTACTCTAAACTGGACTAATGGGCTGCTACACAGAAACATCTTCCATAAGAATTCAAGGGAATGAGCTGGGCCATAACACAGGAGGAAAAGCAGCCCTTGCCCTGTGACCCGAGGACACTGCATTTTCCTCAACCACCATTGCCCTACCCTGCAAAGTATATGTGTCTCCCTCAAGGTCATTAAGCCTGAAGAACATTTTTGTAGTGGACACTTTTGTTCCCTCTCTTACATCTCCTGCCCTCTCCCCTCCTACTGGAATTTTCAGATTCAAAAGCAAATAAATGTTAATGATTTAAGTCAACTCAAATTAGTTTTCCTGTTATTTCAACCCAAAGCATCCAACACCACTGTTCATCTTTGTGTCCCTATTAATAGCCTGGAACATCTTGAGGGTGTGCAATATATTCTTGTGGATGAAGAAAAAAATGAGAGAAGAAAATCAGGAAGAAAGGAAGAGGGGAGGGAAGGGGGAAGGGAAGGAAAGAGAAAGAAAATTTACAAATCAACAGAGAATAAAAATTGCAGAAAAATAAAAGCTTGTTGATATGAACTAACAGATGTTAGCTCATATCAACTTTCACCCTCCTCCATTGGGGGAGACAAGCAGAAGTGACTGTGCTTTGATTTGTTTACAGGGAACTCTGAGAAAGAATGAAGAGAAAATAAATTAGAATTAAATATCATCCACTCTGAATTTAGAGGAAAATAACCCATAAAGACCATGGGCCCAAATCTTATTTCATATATCACTATTTCTTGTTTTATTTGCATTCTGTCTTCATATCTAAATCAGAAACTTATTTTGCAAGGAGAAAGTCTCCGTAATTGGCATAACTGAGTTCATACAATGTCCAAAATGACCTACACCAAGAAAGGGCTGCAAATGCATTAGATAAGGATGACAATATAATCAATGCTTCTCCCTTCTGTTAGTGTGTAAAAACAATGGGCCTTTAGCTAAAGTGAAAAAACATAACTGTATTTCTAATAAAATACACAACTGATCAAATAAACACAAAATATAAGTATAGAAAATAGATACACATGATGCTAATTTTAAATATATTTAAATTCAAATCAGGAGGTCTTATTAGATAAGTGGGGTTGCTGGAATCCACTTCTAAGACTGGCCATTTCACATGTGCATGAAAGGGTAGGGGTTGAGGAAGTTGAGGATTTCCTGCTATGCTTTCAGTTCAGAAACTCTCCTCTCTGTCCCATAAAACTGTAAATCAACCACATCCTTTCTGAGAGCTAAGGGACTACGACTGGCATGCCTAAACACAGGAATCTCAAAGAGAGTAAAGGAAAAATGGTCATGGTTTATGAATCATTAACTCCTTCTTAGAGACTAGTTTGTTTGATGGTTTCTGCCCTCACAATTGGGAAGAAGACAGCAAGGGCCTTAGATGCCAGGCCAAGTGCCTCACTCAGGAGGAGGTGAGATTTGGGAACAGGAGCATCACTTGGAGAGCAGGCCCAGGTGAGATGCTGGTGAGGCCCACAGGGAAGGGTGAAGGGACGAGGCAGCTGGACAGCTACCAAGCTGCAGAATGAAGGCAAAGGCACCCTCAGCATAAACAATAAGGGAATGGAAAGGGAGGGGATTGGAAAGACACATCACATGCTTAACTAGCCCTATTCACCAGCAACTCCCAAAGCCTGCCTGGTGGCCAAAAGGAGCATCCCCTCTGGAGACCATCCCTCAAGACCTAGCTTAGGACCCTGGCTCAGCTCAGAGATGCTGAGAGCGTGTAGAGGAAGACAACCAGGTAAATCCAGAGTAAAGGCAGACAGACCCAGACCCAAACAGGAGCCCTATGTAAATAACTTCTAATTTTCCTGCTTTTCCTTCTTATCTCTTTCCCCACACATCTTCCCTTGGTATTTCTCTTCCATGTTATTTCCCTTCTTAGAAATGACCACTAATCACAAGCTTTATAAAAAGTTTAAATAAAAGATAAATGTTGTAAGATGTCCCAAACCTCCGGTTATGTGTCAGTTTATTTGTTACAGCATTGCTGCTATTTTGCTTTAAAACTCTAAGCACCATGTAGCTGGGGACCATCTCTGTGGAATGGATGTTGTACAGGGTCCACATGGCTGTACAGGAACTCATTGGACATTTCATGGTTTGTTCCATATATATTTGTTACAAGGCATATGACTTCTCATCGTAGACTGTCCTTTCTTTTTTAAAGAAAACCAAATTTGGGACTTCCCTGGCGGTCCAGGGGTTAAGACTTCGCCTTCCAATGCAGGTGGTGAGGGTTCGATCCCTGGTCGGGGAGCTAAGATCCCACATGCCTCACGGCCCCAAAAGGGAAACATAAAACAGAAGCAAAGATTGTAACAAATTCAATAAAGAAAACCAAATTTGAGAATCCAAGTAGTACATCTGGGATGAAATTATGATGCTGTTAGTACACTCTCCTCATCCTTCTGGTTTTTAGAAGCAAAGATAAGATTCTAATTCAATTAAACAAGGTAAATCCTTGACTCTTGGACTTTTAGGTAAGAGGATGCCTGATATATAATGACCCAGGTTAAGGCCTATGAAAGACGCAGAAACTGAAACCTGCAGAAGAGACACTTGCTTAAATGCACATGACACAACAGCCAACCAGTTTTAAGAGCTGTCTTTGGTCACTGAGAAGCAGTGGACTCTAGTGGGAATGAGCACAGGCTGTGGAGCCAGAGTGAGGAAATTCAAATCCAGGCTCTGCCAGTGACTCACTGGGGACCCTGGGACAGGCTGAGCCTCCCTGTGCCTCAACTAGCTCATCTGTAAAATGGGGCTACAGATGGCACTTGATCTGTGAGTCGTCCTGAGGACTAAATGGCTCAGTACGATGAAAAGTACATAGGTGAATGCTTACTTATTGTACTAATAAACATTAGCTTTTTACTAGCATCTATTTCTGTAGTATTAGTATTTTATTATGATTTTTATCATCATCAGATCACCATTTCATGAAGGCTTTGAGGCCTCTGGTGAGTAGGCCCGGAAGTGAGTCAATCCAAAAGAGGACAAGCACTTCCTGTAGGACACGACACTGTACACCATGCTGTCTGAAGGGTGCACATCTGATGCAAAAATAATAGAGCCCAATCTTTGCTTAGATGTCAGCCTCCTGGTCAGCTGTGTGGCAAACCCAGTCTAACGCCCCCAGTGCCAGCTGACCACACACACCATTTCCCCACATCTCCCACTTCCCTACTGTGTCTCCATTTACGTCGCTTATGTTGCTCTGTCCACACACTCCTCTCTGGTTCAAGTCCTCAACCTCAAAGCACGTCCAGGCGCCACTTTCATGTAAATTACACATGCAATCTAAAGCGCAGGCTCTTGTTCCCACCAGTAAGCTGAGGGTCTGAATCAAAATCTTTGGAAACAAGGTCCAGAAAACTGCCCTCCAGGGGTTTCTGTTACACATACGAGTATCGGAAGCACACTCAATTTATCTGGGTGCTCACCTCATGCCTCCTACTTGACTATTCATTGCTTTACTCACAACACCTACTTTGATTCCTTTCACTGCAATTCTATGTACACAGTAGGTTTTCAATGACTATGAATTAACTAAATGTTTGCTGACAAGCCAAAGCCACCTCAGGATCCCATCATGTTAGGCAGGGGAAGACGGGCAAGATAAGCCATCGTCTCTGCTGCAAAATCAGACACAGCCTCTGATACTCTGAACAGCTCCAACAAGCGTCCTAATGGTATGCGGTGGATTGTACAGTTAAATAACTCCACTCCCAAAAAAAAAAAAAAAAGAAAAAAGAAAGTGGCAGCAGTAGAGGAGACTGCACAAAGACCCAGCTGCCTGCAACATGAATAGCCTGGCGGGGCCATCCCACCAGAACCCATGGAGAATACAGATCAGAGGGAAACGGGAAATCTGAGAACAGCCAGGGCCTCGACCTCGCCAACCATAATCCATTTTCAACTCCCCTTTCCTTTGCTGCCCCTCGCCTCTGTCCCTCCCCAAACCTAAAGTTATTCAGCACCACTTGAGAGCTGTAAGGCAGAAAGAACCGGCACTGTGTGGAAACGAAGGGTCCCGATGCTGGCTCTGCAGCTGGGCCCCAGCTACATTGTGCTCATTATTCCTGGCGGGCCTGAGCCCAGGAGGGAGATCCTTCTGCAGCTGGCATTTGGTGAGCTAAATTACTAGCAAGAATCAGAGACGAAACACTGCACTTTGTTCCTGGGGGTGATCTGGAAAAAAAAAAAATGGCGGAGGCCTGAAGATTTTAAACAGAAATTTCAAGCCTCAAAGATCTACCTTTGTTTTGTTGTTTTGAAACCAAAGCATAGGACTCTGAACACAAAGGTGACATTGTCCCTGAGAATGAGAGGCTGTAACTCCAGGACTTTTGCAATTAAAATTTAAATATGTAAAGTGGATTACTGTATGCAATTTGAAGAATGATACATTAGAGGTTTTCTCCCTTGAAACAGAATCAAAAAGCTGGAAAGTACCTCAAGAAGTGTTGGCCCAGATCCCTGATTCCAGGATTATGATTATCTACACCTGGAATCTCCTCTTCAAGATTTCTAGAGCTGAAGAGGTCATAAATTTTTTATAGCCCAGTGGAAGTGGTTTTCACGTTGAACGCAAAAGTTCTTCCCTGTATCCAGCTGAAATCATTGCTGATTTCCCTTTGTCTAAGTAGCCCCACAGACTGACTCCAGGGCAACCCTCACTCTCTTTGGCATGCTCTTCTGAATTTCTTCTATTTCTTTTTCAGCATCCCTCTAGAAGTAAAATAAATAAACCTGACCTAAAGCAGTACACAGAAAAAAATAAGTCCGTGAACCTTGAACCCTATATTCCTTGTCAGAAATAATTACAGCTTTTATTCTCCTAGCAAATATTTCTCTCTCTCTCTCTCTCTCTCACACACACACACACACACACACACACACACACATATCTCTTTTGTATCTGGATTGCATTGCTAGGTCTTTTTATTTTGTAATTGCATTTTCCCTCATATTTAAACATATTTAGACCTTATCAAACTTATACTGGTCCTTAATTGACTTCATCTTGCTTTTGAGGGACCAATTTTCCCAACAGGAACAGAATTCAAAATGACTTTAGGAAATCTCTAAAGGAAATATAAGCCAATTTGATTTCTTATCACTTTCAAATTTAATGAGTAGTTTTATAATTCCTTTATATCACCAGTTCACCAAAAGCATTGCATACAATGGGACTGAATTCTGTGGGTCCACTCTCTCCCACTGAAGCAGAGCCACTGGCCACTGCTTTATGGAAACTGTAAGTTCACCTTAGCAGAATTACCATTTAAAAACACTTTTTCAAATGGAGTCATATAACTCACTTGCCTAATCCCTCTGATACTTCTCCATAGTACTTAGAACACAATCTAAACTCCTTGCCATGGCATCAAGGCTCCCTATATCAGGATGCACACCAGACTCCACTACAAACCACAACTTTCTCACCTTCTCAGGTTCACTGGCCCATTGTTTTCCAGCTAAAATGCATGAGACCATTTCCACCTCTGGGAATGAGCCCTCCTGCTCCTTCTGACTGACAGATTCTTCTCCAAGTTCTTCACACACTGGCTTTCTCACCAGCCAATGTTTGTTCATCTGTGCTTATTCCTACCTCCTCCTCCAACTAACAGTTAAGCCCCATAAAGATGCCAGGTGGGGTCTTGCTCTCAGTGCCTCCAGTGCTGGGTAGACACTGAGCACCCAGAGTATTTGTGGGATGAATGGACGTGTGTGAGGTTTTGTACACACACTCAAGATTGCTGCGGGCTCCAATCTGACCACAGCTATGCAAGAACTGGGGAGGGGACGGAATACTGCAGCAGGAAAGATCAATGGATCTTTGAATCCCTAACCTGGAAAGCAATAAGGAAAGGAGCATACCTACAGGTTATAAAAGAAATCCACAAGCAAACATGCATTTTCCTGCCCGTTAATTTAATTTCACTACTCAAAACAAATTTCTGATGACAAAATATGCATAAGACATTTTCTTTGTTACCTCTAAACCAATGACTATATTCATCAACATATGCAAAAAAGAATATTGTGTGAGAAAGAAGCCAAAAGCTTACCAAAATTATGCATTACATTTCTGGGTTTCTTTCCATGTCAGCATTATGGTTTACATAAATGAGAAACGTTTTTTAAATGTATTCTGAGGCATGAATATTGGCATAAATTTTGAGAGCTGAAGAAATACAAAAATGTAAAAATTACCCCCAAAGGATTTAGAAGTACAACCATTGAGAAACTTGTTTTGTTTTTTGATCTTTAAGATATATTTTATTCAGACTGCAAATACAAAGGGAGGAATTATCATTAAACACAGGACTTTTCTTGTCAAGCGCAAAGTTCCACAGGGCTACAGAAAATATGGTAAGAGTTGAGAGTGGTGAGCTGTTTGTGGTGAAGCTCTCCAGGGAGCAGGAGGCCAGTCAGCTACTCAGAAGGCTGCTGATCAGGGCTCTGAAGACCCTTGGGCATCACAGGGGTTGAAAAAAGGATGCACACAGGGAGATGAGAAAATGGAGGCCAAGGGAGTGAGCTATCTGTCCAAGGTGACACAAAGTACAATTGGCTGAGTCAGGATTTGATCACAGAGCCTGTGTTCTTCATCACTATGCTGAATTTCTTCCAATAAGCCTCTTCTTAACACAGACTATGTGGGATACATACAGGAGCACGTTGCTGGCAATTAACATGGACCAGCTGGACTGTCAGATAAAACAGACCTTCAAGATGGTAGAGGCGTAAGATGTAGAGATCACCTTCCTCCCCACAAATACATCAAAAATACATCTACATGAGGAACAACTCCCACAGAACACCTACTGAACGCTGGCAGAAGACCTCAGACTTCCCAAAAGAGGAGGGGCGAAAACCAAAGCTGAACCCCAGGAGCTGTGTGAACAAAGAAGAGAAAGGGAAATTTCTGCATGCAGCATCAAGGAGCAGGGATTAAATCCCCAGAGTCAACTTGAGGTACCCTGCATCTGTGGAATATCTGAATAGACAACAAATCAACCCAAAATTGAGGCAGTGGACTTTGGGAGCAACTGTAGACTTGGGGATTCCTGTTGGCAACTGACTTGTTTCTGATTTTTATGTTTATCTTAGTATAGATTTTAGCGCTTGTTATCATTGGTAGATTTGTTTATTGGTTTGGTTGCTCTCTTCTTTTTCTTTTTTAATTACTTTCTTATTTTTTTATTTTAATTATTTTTTATTTTTCAATTTGATTATTTTATTCTATTTTATTTTATTTATATATTATTTTTAATTATTATTTTTTCTTTCTTTTTTTCTCCCTTTTCTTCTGAGCTGTGTGGCTGACAAGGTCCTGGTGCTCTGGCCTGATGTCAGGCCTGAGCCTCTGAGGTGGGAGAGCCGAGTTCAGGACATTGGAGCACCAGAGATCTCCCAGCCGCATGTAGTATCAAGTGGCAAGAGCTCTCTCAGAGATCTCCATCTCAATGCTAAGACCCAGCTCCACTCAATGACCAGCAAGCTCCAGTGCTGGACACCCCCTACCAAACAACTAGCAAGACAGGAACACAATGCCACCCATTAGCAGAGAGGCTGCCTACAATCATAATAAGTTCACAGACACCTCAAACACACCACCGAATGTGCTCCTGCTCACCAGGAAGACAAAATCCATCCTCATCCACCAGAACACAGGCTCCATTTCCCTCCACCAGGAAGCCAACAAAGCCCAATGAACCAACCTTACCCACTGGAGGCAGACACCAAAAACAACAGGAACTATGAACCTGAAGCCTACAAAAAGGAGAGACCCCAAACACAATAAGTTAAGCAAAATGAAAAGATAGATAAATAATCAGCAGATGAAGAAGCAAAGTAAAAACCCACTAGGCCAAACGAATGAAGAGGAAACAAGAAAAAGAATTCAGAGTAAAGATAGTAAAGATGATCCAAAATCTTGGAAACAGAATGGAGAAAATACAAGAAACATTTAAAAAGTACGTAGAAGAACTAAAGAGCAAACAAAAAATGATGAAAAACACAATAAATGAAATTTAAAATTCTCTAGAAGGAATCAACAGCAGAATAACTGAGGCAGAAGAACAGATAAGTGATCTTGAAGATAAAATAGTGGAAATAACTACCACAGAGCAGAGTAAAGAAAAAAGAATGAAAAGAATTGAGGACAGTCTCAGAGACCTCTGGGACAACATTAAACACACCAATATTTGAATTCTAGGGGTCGCAGAAGAAGAGAAAAAGAAAGGGACTGAGAAAATATTTGAAGAGATTATAGTTGAAAACTTCCCTAATATGGGAAAGGAAACAGTCAGTCAAGTCCAGAAAGCTCAGAGTCCCACAGGATAAATCCAAGGAGAAACATGCCAAGATATATTAATCAAAATATCAAAAATTAAATACAAAGAAAAAAAATTAAAAGCAGCAAGGGAAAAGCAACAAGTAACACACAAGGGAATCCCCATAAAGTTAACAGCTGATCGTTCAGCAGAAACTCTGCAAGCCAGAAGGGAGTGGCAGGACATACATAAAGTGATGAAAGGGAAAAATCTACAATCAAGATTACTACATCCAGCAAGGACCTCCTTCAGATTAGACGGAGAAATTAAAATCTTTACGGACAAGGAAACCTAAGAGAATTCATCACCACCAAATCAGCTTTACAGAAATGCTAAAGGAACTTCTCTAGGCAGGAAACACAAGAGAGGGACAAGACTACAATAACAAGCCCCAAACAATTAAGAAAATGGTAATAGGAACATGCATATCAATAATTACCTTAAATGTAAATGGATTAAATGCTCCAACCAAAAGACATAGACTGGCTGAATGGATACAAAAACAAGACCCATATATATGCTGTACACAAGACAGCCACTTCAGACCTAGGGACACATACAGACTGAAAGTGAGGGGATGGAAAAAGATATTCCAAGCAAATGGAAATCAAAAGAAAGCTGGAGCACCAAATCTAATATCAGACAAAATAGACTTTAAAATAAAGACTATTACAAGAGACAAAGAAGGACACTACATAATGATCAAGGGATCAATCCAAGAAGAAGATATAACAATTGTAAATATTTATGCACCCAACATAGGAGCACCTCAATACATAAGGCAAATGCTAACAGCCAAAAAAGGGGAAATTGACAGTAACACAATAGTAGTATGGGACGTTAACACCCCACATTCACCAATGGATAGGTCATCCAAAATGAAAATAAATAAGGAAACACAAGCTTCAAATAACACATTAAACAAGATGGATTTAATTGATATTTATAGGACATTCCATCCAAAAACAACAGAATACACTTTCTTCTCAAGTGCTCATGGAACATTCTCCAGGAGAGATCACACCTTGGGTCACAAATCAAGCCTTGGTAAATTTAAGAAAATTGAAATTGTATCAAGTATTTTTTCTGACCAAAACACTGAGACTAGATATCAATTACAGGAAAAAAAAAACTAAAAAATACAAACACATGGAGGCTAAACAATATACTACTAAATAACAAAGAGATAACTGAAAAAATCAAAGAGGAAATCAGAAAATACTTTTTAAAAAATTACAATGAAAACACGATGACCCAAAACCTATGGGAGGCAGGAAAAGCAGTTCTAAAAGGGAAGTTTATAGCAGTACAATCCTACCTCAAGAAACCAGAAAAATCTCAAATAAACAACCTAATCTTACACCTAAAGCAATTAGAGAAAGAAGAACAAAAAAATCCCAAAGTTAGCAGAGGGAAAGACATCATAAAACTCAGATCAGAAAGAAATGAAGGAAACAATAGCAAACATCAATAAAACCAAAAGCTGGTTCTTTGAGAAGATAAACGAAATTGATAAACCATTAGCCAGACTCATCAAGAAAAAAGGGAAAAGACTCAAATCAACAGAATTAGAAATAAAAAAGGAGAAGTAACAACTGACACTGCAGAAATACAAAGAATCATGAGAGATTACTAAAAACAACTCTATGTCAATAAAATGGACAGCCTGGAAGAAATGGACAAATTCTTAGAAAAGCACAAACTTCTGAGACTGAACCAGGAAGAAATAGAAAATAAAAACAGACCAATCACAAGCACTGAAATTGAAACTGTGATTAAAAATCTTCCAACAAAGAAAAGCCCAGGAGCAGATGGCTTCACAGACAAATTCTATCAAACATTTAGAGAAGAGCTAACATCTATCCTTCTCAAACTCTTCCAAAATATAGCAAACAGAGGAACACTCCCAAACTCATTCTACAAGACCACTGTCACCCTGATAACAAAACCAGACAAAGATCTCACACAAAAAGAAAACTACAGACCAATAACACTGATGAACATAGATGTAAAATCCTCAACAAAATACTAGCAAACAGAATCCAACAGCACATGTAAAGATCATACACCATGATCAAGTGGGGTTTATCCCAGGAATGCAAGAATTCTTCAATATATGCAAATCAATCAATGTGATAAACCATGTTAAAAAAACTGAAGGATAAAAGCCATAGGATAATCTCAATACATGCAGGAAAAGCTTTCAACAAAATTCAACACCAATTTATCATATAAACTCTACAGAAAGAAGGCATAAAGGGAACTTACCTCAATGTAATAAAGGCCATATATGACAAACCACAGCCAACATCGTTCTCAATGGTGAAAAACTGAAACCAATTCCACTAAAATCAGGAACAAGACAAGGATGCCCACTCTCACCATTCTTATTCAACTTAGTTTTGGAAGTTTTAGCCGCAACAATCAGAGAAGAAAAAGAAATAAAAGGAATCCAAACTGGAAAAGAAGAAGTAAAGCTGTCACTGGTTGCAGATGACATGATACTATACATAGAGAATCCTAAACATACTACCAGAAAACTACTAGAGCTAATCAATAAATTTGGTAAAGTAGCAGGATACAAAATTAATGCACAGAAATCTCCTGCATTCCTATACACTAATGATGAAAAATCTGAAAGAGAAATTAAGGAAATACTCCCAACAAAAAAATAAAATACCTAAGAATAAACCTACATAAGGAGACAAAAGACCTGTATGCAGAGAACAATAAGACACTGATGAAAGAAATTAAAGATGATACAAACAGATGGAAAGACATACCATGTTCTTGGATTGGAAGAATCAACATTATGAAAATGACTATACTACCCAAAGCAATCTACAGATTCAATGCAATCGCTGTCAAACTACCAATGGTATTTTTCACAGAACTAGAACAAAAAATGTCACAATATGTATGGAACCACAAAAGACCCCGGATAGCCAAAGCAATTTTGAGAAAGAAAAACGGAGCTGGAGGAATCAGACTCCTGACTTCAGAGTATACTACAAAGCTACAGTAATCAATACAGTATGGCACTGGCACAAAACCAGAAATATAGATCAATGGAACAGGATAGAAAGCCCAGAGATAAACCCATGCACATATGGTCACCTTATATTTGATGAAGGAGGCAAGAATATACAGTTGAGAAAAGACAGCCTTTCCAATAAGTGGTGCTAGGAAAACTGGATAGCTACATGTAAAAGAATGAAATTAGAACACTCCCTAAAACCATACACAAAAATAAACTCAAAGTGGATTAAAGACCTAAATGTTAGGCCAGACACTATAAAACTCTTAGAGGAAAACATAGGAAGAACACTCTTTGACATAAATCACAGAAAGATCTTTTTTGACCCACCTCCTAGAAAAATGGAAATAAAAACAAAAATATACAAATGGGACCAAATGAAACTTAAATGCTTTTGCACAGCAAAGGAAACCATAAACAAGATGAAAAGACAACCCTCAGAATGGGAGAAAATATTTGCAAATGAAGCAACTGACAAAATCTCCAAAATATACAAGCAGCTCATGTGGCTCAATATCTAAAAAACAAACAATCTAATCCAAAAGTGGGCAGAAGATCTAAATAGACATTTCTCCAAAGAAGATATACAGATTGCCAACAAACACATGAAAGGATGCTCAACATCACTAATCATTAGAGAAATGCAAATCAAAACTACAATGCAGTATCACCTCACACCAGTCAGAATGGCCATCATCAAAAAATCTACAAACAACAAATGCTGGAGAGGGTGTAGAGAAAAGAGAACCATCTTGCACTGTTGGTGGGAATGTAAATTGATACAGCCAGTATGGAGGTTCCTTGAAAAACTAAAAATAGAACTACCATATGACCCAACAATCCCACTCCTGGGCATATACCCTGAGAAAACCATAATTCAAAAAGAGTCATGTACCACAATGTTCATTGCAGCTCTATTTACAATAGTCAGGACATGAAAGCAACCTAAGTGTCCATTGACAGATGAATGGATAAAGAAGATGGACACATATATACAATGGAATATTACTCAGCCATAAAAAGAAATGAAATTGAGTTATTTGTAGTGAGGTGGATGGACCTAGAATCTGTCATACAGGGTGAATTAAGTCAGAAAGAGAAAAACAAATACCGTATGCAAACACATATATATGGAATCTAAAAAAAATAATGGTTCTGATGAATGATTCTGGAATAAAGATGCAGACTTAGAGAATGAATTTGAGTACACAGGGAGAGGAAAGGGTAAGCTGGGATGAAGTGAAAGAGTGGCATGGACATATATACACTACCAAATGTAAAATAGATAGCTAGTGGGAAGCAGCTGCATCCTATGGGGAGATCAGCTCGGTGCTTTGTGACCACCTAGAGGGGTTGTGTAGGGAGTGTAGGAGGGAGATGCAAGAGGGAGGGGATCTGGGTATATATGTATACATATTGCTGATTCACTTTGTTATACAGCAGAAACTAATACAACATTGTAAAGCAATTATACTCCAATAAAGATGTTAAAAAAAGAAAAGAAAATATGATGAGATTACTATTTCATTCACACATACCAAACTTATGTCTTTATGTGAACCCCAAAATGATGAAGAGTGCTATATCATCAAGAAAAATAAAGCAGGGTATGGATTCAGACTACCGTCACTCAATGAGCTTATTCTGTTCGTTGTTTGATATTTTCATTCCTAAAAAAGTTATCAGTTTGAACAAGAGCCTTAAGGGTATACATCCTTTTGTCTGTCCCACCAGGAGGTTCCCTGATGGCCATGTGCCTCATACCTTGCAGCCACTGTGATTCCTGGTCTTCATCAGGGGCGTGGTGGTGCACAGCTCAATGGCCTCAGGCTCATGGAAAATGACTGCTGGCAGAGGTTCCTTTTTCAGTGTTAGGACATTCAACTTAGACTTCAGCATGGTCTGAAAGTGCTGGAAAGCAGAAAAAAAATAAGCCAGAGTTAAATCATTTGGAATTATACAGGGTGTAACTGCACAGCAAACCCAGTAGCAAAATCTTTGTTTTATGAATTCTATTTTACTAGAGCAGGCCAAAAGGTATCGAGTGAAATAGAAGGAAAAACTGTCAGGATACCACCAAAATGAAACTGTGAGAGACAGCCAACCCCTACACAGATGCCATGAAAACATGCGGCAGTGGTAGAGTCACCAGCACCTTGCTCTGAGAGGTTCTTCCAAAGTGATACGTACAGATGAGATTCTAGACATGTAATCCATGCTGAATTCAGCAAAATAAGTGAAGATATTGGGAAAGGGATGTTACAGAAGATACTTTGGGGAAAGTCTAGAGGTAATGAAAAAGGAGAAGAGCTGATGAAAAACACACACACAGAGAGAACTTCTGTTTTCTGCTTCTCTACTTCTGCCATGCATTGGCTGTAGAACTTTACAAAATTCGTTGTTTCTCAATGGACCATTTTATCTGCTGCCCCAGGCCAGGACTCTAAGTAAATATTCATTCTATATGCAACTCCTATTGGCACTACTTTTGAAATATGCCCAGAATCCAACCATGTTTAATCACCACTATCTATCTATATACCCAATCCAGGCACCATCATTGTTTGGTCTATTATAGCAGCTTCCAAACTAATCCTGCCATTTCCAACCTTGCCACACAGCAGCCAAAGGGGATCCTTCTAAAATCCCACCATGGCTGTCACCCTTCTGCCAAAAGTCTCCCAAGTCTTCCCCTCTTCTCACTGAAAAATTCTAAGTCCTTACTTTGGCCTTCAAGCCCATGCATGATTCAGGGACCCACAGTGGCTCTAACCTCATTTTCCATCCATTATCCTCCCATTTACTTGGGTCCAGTAAATGATGAATGATAAATTCATGTCAATAATCTAAAATTTTAAAAATTTTTTAAACTTAGAACAGGATTAAACAGCAAATTAAAAAAAAAAAAAAAAAGGAAGAAAAACCACCATGATTCCAGAGAGAGATTCATGGAAGAAAAGAAAAAGCTTTATTGTCAGTACTTTTAATGGCATTTTTTCCTACTTTTTGAATGGAGGGCATTGATTTTCATTTTATACTGGGCCCCACAAATTATGCAGCTAAGTTTGGTACACATAAATACTCATTATTGTCTAGTCCCTTCCCCTGCTTTATTATTCTTATCACTACTTATCACCACTACAAAGTGTATTTTATTGTCTTTCACCATCCACTAGAATATAAGTGCCATATAAACAGAAGCTCTTTGAATCAATGAACTCTCCCAAGTACCTAAAACATCACCTGAAACCTCACAGATGTCCAACGAGTATTTGTGGAAGGAAATGCAGGTAATAAAGTGAAAGAAAAACACACAGCACAAATGTAAAAATAATGATCTCTAAACCAGGGTTCATGAAGTATACCTGCTCACTACTTCATCCAACTTGATCTTTCTGGACCTGCTATGGTTTGTGAAACAAACACAGTACTGAAAGAAGTGAATGATGACATATATACACAAGTACATTCACCTAAATATAAATGACCAAAAACAGTTTCCATACAATTCAATATAAAGGCAGTAGAGGTTTTGAAATCTGTATCAAGATTTCAAGGCCTGTATTTCACAAGTCCACACAGAATCTACTAGAACTCCCACTGACCACATTGATGATCAGTTTACATGTTAACTTGGCTAGGCTACCATGCTCAGATATTCAATCAAATACCAATCTAGGTACTGCCATGAAGGTACTTTGTGAATGTGGTTAAAGTCCATAATCAGTTGAATGGAAGTAAGAGAGATTATTTTAGATAATCTGGGTGAGCCTGATTAAAACAATTTAAAGGCCTTAATAGGTGAGCTGAGGCTTCCCTGAAGAAGAAATTCCACCTGTGAATAGCTATTTCAGTCTACATCAGAGTTCCAGCCCACCCTTCCTGACAGCCTACCCTAAGGATTTCAAACTTGCCTAGCCAGCCCCTACAATCACATAAACCAACTCCTTGAATAAACCTCTTAATATATATCTCCTAGTACTTCTGTCTTTCTGACTTAACCCTAATTGATAAAGCCACTTTTTAGAATACAAAGTTGCCAGCTCTGATATTTTTTAAATGGGAGAGAGACTTGCACTTAGGTCTCCCAAGGAGTAGTGATTTGCAGTTTTTTAAATGTAAGGAAATCTTCATATTAATTGCATAAATGCAAGTCTTCATGTTAATCTGGACGTTTCTATCTTTGCTCTTAATGGATTCCAGTCCAAGAGGGTGCAGGTTTAGGGTTGCAAAGTGGTCTGGGAAGAGCAACAGAGATCACTGGGAGGGACAGCTGAAGTTAGTTTGCCTCTGTGAGCAACTATCTGGAGCTATGGGATGAAGATGATAAAGGGAGAGGGGCTAAGAAGACAAAGTAATGAGCAAGTGGGAACACTCTCCCTTGGCTGCCATTTTGCTGGCACTCTATGAGAGGTACATGAAATTGAAGCTCAACTCAGCCTGACTCGTGCCTCACAGGAAGGTCCCAAAGATGGCACTAGAAGTGGCCCTCTTCTCATGCAGGTTGGACAATCAAACTGCCCAGAAGTTCTGAGACTGTCTTCCTGTCCCCATTGTAATTCCTGTCAGAACCAAATGGTTCAATTACTAGGCACACAGAGAGACTGGAAGTTACAGATGGGCACATGTAAGGCCCCCTTGCCTGGGAGCTAAGTAAAAGAAATAAGCTTAGGGATAGGAAAATAAGGGAGTTCAAATTCCAACTTCAACTCAGTGTGGTGTAACCTCAACTACATAATTCTTCAGAGTTTGGGCATCTCCAGCCAGGTAGATAGCTGCCCTGTAATCACTCACCAATCCAACCATCCACCTTTACTCAACAACCCCACTCAGGCAGCACTGTGAGAGGCACAGCTGTAACAGAAATAAAATGTGAACCTCTGCTTGAAAGATTTCTCACAATCAGTACAGACTGTGAAATCAAATGACAACTACAATTTGACATGAGAAATTCCTTAAAAGAGCTAAAGAAAAAGGCTAAGACAATATTTGAAAGTGAAATAGAGAAAATGTTTTTTTAATGTCTTTAAAACATTAAAGAAAAAAAGTGTTTTTTTCTTTAATGGCATTGTCTTTTTTGTCCACTGTGAAAGGATGAAAGCAAAGAGGGAAATAAATGTAGATTACGTGATGAATCATTGAGTCTACAACAATACATATTTTTACAGAAAATTAACAATTTTTTTTTTTTTTTTTTTTTGTGCGGTACACGGGCCTCTCCCTGTTGTGGCCTCTCCCGTTGCGGAGCACAGGCTCCGGACACGCAGGCTCAGCGGCCATGGCTCACGGGCCCAGCCGCTCTGCGGCATGTGGGATCTTCCCAGACCGGGGCATGAACCCGTGTCCCCTGCATCGGGGGGCGGACTCTCAACCACTGCACCACCAGGGAAGCCCGAAAATGAACATTTTTATGTAACTCTGAGTCTGTCTTGTAAACCTTCAGTGGTCGGAGTGTTATAGCTAAAGCTGCTCCTGATAAGAACACTCTTCTGACCCTTCCTTAGGGAAACTTCTCCACTACCATATGCTGCTTTGTGAAATGGGGCTGTCATTCATCATTCCCCACCCCCTAACATTGGGAAAGAATACGTGACACAGGCTGACCATCTGAGCACCCCCATGTACCTGGCCAAAGGAATCGGTTCAGATGAAACTCAAGATTGGCTGAACAGAATCACCTTGGAGGTTAATATGTAGGTTTGCTAAATGGGGGTAAAGAGTTCAGAGCTGCTGCTGACCTTCTCTTCCCACAAGGTCCGTCTGTGAATGATAATACCACACAGAGACAACAGGAGAGCTTAGAAATGGAAAGTCACAGAGGACAAAGCTGAGCCTCTGGATCCAGCTGCATCTGACTCAGATCTATCCACAGACTTACTGACAGAATGAACCAATACAGTGCCTTTTATGCTTAAGTGAGCTTGAGTTAGGTGTCTGATCCTAAAAATTCAGAGTCTCACCAATACAAAACTACTTTTTAATAAAAAATCATCTGTAAAAATAAAACGGAGATAAAAATTTTAAAAGGACCTCATAAATGTTAATCTGCATAAATGAATAGCAACATTATCTTTAAAAAAAAAAAAGTGAATCTTGCACTTAGTTATTTGAATAGGCTGAGCCTTAATGACCAAGCACCAAATAATAATCCAAAGAAAGTGTTATAGTCCCTAGGTTATTAATATTTAAGACAAAGCTCTCTGAGCTACTGCCAAAATAAGATGAATCCCATGTCTCAAGAGACAGTCGAATACTGTACCTGCAATAATACACAATTCTTGCTGAGTAGCCAAGACCCATTTGCTATAACCAACTCTGTCAGAACTGCATGGCCTTATACTTCCTGGGCCTCAGTTTTCTCATCTGTCAACTTTAAAATGCTTGTTATGACCAGTCAAAAATAATATCACTTGTTCTTTGCATGGACATACAAGTGCAATAAAGAGAATGTAACCTCAAATAACATAATCCAGTAGCATCATAAAAAGGCAACACAAGAGCAATCTATCTAATAGAGTAGCTTGGAAAAGCTACAGTCCCCAAATGACGGATGCACAGGGTTCCATAAAGAAAATGTGTTATTCATTCTTAAAGAAGGGACGTGAACAGTGTTGTAGAAAATTAGGGCACTGCCTAGGACAAATTAAACAAAGCTCTGCTTTCTACATTTGGTGCTTTATGTGCGATCCTAAAATAGAGCCTCTAAATCAAGCCCCATTATGCAGATGGGGTAATCGCCATGCCCTGTATAATTTTACAGTTGGCGCTTCCTACTCCTATTCAGACATTAATCTCTGACAGTTTAGCAGGCAGGGATTTACATATTTTACCAATTCAAATCCAGTGTATCTCACCTTTGTATTGATTCTGTATCCAAAATACAGAACTTCTTTGGAAGGCAAATCCTGCCTCCTCTTTTTCTAAGATAACTGGAACACTGTCTTCACACAAATTAGAGGGAAGGCATTAAAGGTTTTAATCCCTGGCTCATCTTTGCATCTTGAAGGCTGACTAAAATGGTCAGTTTTAACTTGCAAATTACTGATTCAGTAATGCCCTAATCAAGCTTCAAAAATATTGCAAATGTTCTCAAGAGAACCACAAGGAACAAGTGGGTGAATGGAATTAATGGAAAAAAACTCAGTACCCCAAACAAATGTTAATTTGTACAAGTGTACAAAAATCAGTAGGGCTTTGACTTTCTACGCATAATCATTTTATTACTTTAGGGTTCTGTAAGAATTAGTGGAACTCAGTTGTGGTTTCCTTACATTGTATACCACTTGTCTTTTAAAAAATCAAGTGTATTCAGGCCCCACATATGAATAAAGAAACAGGTGTGATGACTTTTGTTTCCTTTAATAAATTAGATCTAATAATCTTTTGCTTATATTTAATGTATATTCTCATATTTCTGCTTTTAAATATTTATTCTAGCACTTTAACCAAAAAAACCCATAAAAATGAGAAAAATATTTTGTTAAATAAACATCAAATGATTTGTTAGATGATTAGGAGTAATTACATGAGTGAATAAAAGAAAATTTTACTTAAATTCAACTTTCATTTAAACACATATTAGTGCAAAGGTTTTGTTTGTTAGTTTTTGTCCTTTTTTTTTTTAAGATGTTGGGGGTAGGAGTTTATTAATTAATTAATTTATTTTTGCTGTGCTGGGTCTTCGTTTCTGTGCGAGGGCTTCCCCTAGTTGTGGCAAGCGGGGACCACTCTTCATCGTGGTGCGCGGGCCTCTCACTATCGCGGCCTCTCTTGTTGTGGAGCACAGGCTCCAGACGCGCAGGCTCAGTAGTTGTGGCTCACGGGCCTAGTTGCTACGCGGCATGTGGGATCTTCTCAGACCAGGGCTTGAACCCGTGTCCCCTGCAATGGCAGGCAGACTCTCAACCACTGCACCACCAGGGAAGCCCCAGTTTTTGTCCTTTTTAAAAGTAAAGCAGGGTTGGATAATCTCCCCAAATCTAGTAGTCATATACAAAATTGCACTATTTTATTTCAAGAATTAAATTTTTAATGCAATTTGTGTTGATCTGGTATTTCAAGAAAAGAAAGACATACACCAATTTGGCATGAAGCTTCTTGCTGCAAATTATCCTATTAACTGCCATATTCAAAAAAGTTACAGTTTAAAGGCCTACATCCATATATTCATCAATTTAAAAGACTGTCTATATCTATTAAACTGATAGCTATTATTAAACTAACTTAAAATACTCATGTTCACACACCCATATTTATTCATGCAGTTTTAATTATGGAAGCATTTCTTTTGAACATCACAGATTCTCTCAAGAGATTATGTGGGAGAAGCGTAAAAATAACTCCATGCCCACAGAGTATGCAAAAAGCCCCCAAAGCTTGTGAAAGACTCACTCAGGGGAGTGTGTGTATGTGTGGTTGTGTGTGTGTATCTACTTATTTATTTTTTGTTACTGATCTGAAATACATACATATGCACATGCACACACAAAAAATACCTATGTGCTGTATCCCTAGCTTCAGTGGTTTCTGTAATTTTCTAAACCATTTTTGTATATGTTAACAGTTAAACAATTTATTGTTGAACACAGGTTGCAAGCTCACAGCCTGAAGGCATACTTAGCCTGTAAATAAGCTTTATTTGATTCACAGACTGCTTTATGATCAAAATTTGAAGTAGTATTTGAAAATTGAGATACATATGATTAAAATTTGCATTTCTACTTCTCTTGAAAGATCAGAATATCTACAAAAGCAACTTGCATTACCTCAGGGCAACAATGAGCTCCAGCTGGTTGTTGCAAACGCCCTTATTTACTTAGGCGTTTTCCTCTGCAATTCACCATGGTCCCTCCTTCCCCCAGTGCCAGATTTCCCTTCTATACTAAAGACCAGTGGGACTACACTGGTGGCTCAATGGTTAAGAATCCGCCTGCCAATGCAGGGGACACGGGCTCAATCCCTGGTCTGGGAAGATCCCACATGTCACAGAGCAACTAAGCCTGTGCACCACAACTACTGAGCCTGCGCTCTAGAGCCCACGAGCCACAACTACTGAAGCCCTCGAGCCCTAGAGCCTGCACACTGCAACTACTGAGCCCATGCCCCGCAACTACCAAGCCCGCGTGCTGCCTGCATGCCTACAGCCCATGCTCCACCACAAGAGAAGCCACCACAATGAGAAGCCTGCACACTTCAATGAAGAGTAGCCCCCGCTCGCCACAACTAGGGATAGCCCATGTGCAGCAACGAAGACGCAACGCAGCCAAAAATAAAAAATAAATAAATAAAGACCAGTGACTATTTATGCCTTACCAACTTCACTCCTATACTTGCTTGACCCTTACAGGCATTTGAATTTGCAACCCCTGATGGAAAACAACAAATGCTAGGAGCATAGAACAAAAATTCCATCCACTCATGAAAAAAATTCAAGTACAGCTGAATTAACTCATACCTATATTTAACTTATGAATATTCAACTAACAGAGTGTGAGTGAATGATAGAGAGAAGTAATAATAAAATGGGCCAATTGTCTGGTCATTCCACATAATTAAGTATGGGATAGAAATAAGCATTTAGAAAGCTGTTCTTTTCTAAGTTATTACCACATGTTCCTGGTGGTATGAGTGTCTTATTGAACTGAATTCAATTAAACTGCTAAAGATCAATATTTTTTACTTTGTTTTCAATCCAGATGGAGTAGCAGGAACCAAAGAGATCCTGCTACCTAAAACAAGCAAATAAACTAGAAAAAAAAATGAAGCAACAGTTTGTGAGACACTGGATATCAGGCAATGAAGGACAGTGATCTCTGAAAGATGTGACACAAATGAGATAAGTTATACAACTGTCCAGCTTACTACCTTGAAGGAGTTTACAGGCTGCCATGAAGGGAGGAGAAGGGCCCAGCAGAGTCCCTGAGCTAAGGTGACAGAGATGAAAGCTCAGGGAGACAAATAAAAGGAGATATCTGCACACAGAGAGAACTTTGGAAATCTGCAGAGTGTCCCATTAAATATTCAGTTGTGTACTAATCAGAGTATACATGAAAGGAAACTAACCAAAGGAAAAGAACCACTGGAAAGAACTAGAGATGAACGTGCTGGTGCTCACACAGAACAAGCAATATTGTCTGTTTCCACCAATGAATGGAAAAACTCATGAGTCATAGGGCACTGGGTAGAGTACTCAATGTCTAGTCACAGTAGTAGGAAATAATTAGCACTAGACTAAATGCCACTCTGATTGCACCTGCAAATCTTTAAAAGATGATCCAAAATAATCAAAATGCTTCAGAGTAATTTACCTGAATTCCACAAAAATTGCTGAAAAATATTTATAGGATTACAAAAATATCCAGCAACCAACAAGGTAAAATTCAAAATGTCTAACATCCAATCAAAAATCACCAGGCATGCAAAAAGGCAGGGAAATAGAACCCATAATAGAGACAAATCAATTAATAAAAAACAACCAAAAATGACACAGATGTTTTAATGACCAGGTAAAGACATTAAAACTGTATTTCATATATTCCAAAAGGTAAGTAGAGATATTGAAGATATAAAAAGATCCAAATTTAACGTCTAAAGATAAAAACTATAATGGTAAAGGGGAAAAGCACACTGGGTGCTACTAACAGATTCCATTATAGAAAAAAAGCATTGGTGAGCTTGGAGACATAACAATAGAAACTATTCAAAATGAAACAGAGAGAAAAGAAGAAAAAAAATGCATCAAGGGGCTAAGGGACAACTTCAAATATCCTGATATATGTATAACTGGAGTCCCAGAGGAGAAGTAAGGAAAAACAAGAAAAAAACTGAGGAAACAGCTACAAATTTTCTAAATTTGAGGAAATTATAAACCCACAAATACAAGAATCTCAATAAGCCCCAAGCAGAAGAAATAGAAGAAAATTACACCACAGCAAATCAAGAATTCTGGGTACAGAATGAAGGTAAAATAAAATTGAAACAATTCATTGCCAGTGGACCTTTTCTATAAGAAATGTTAAAGAAAGTCAGTTAGGCAAAAGAAAAGATGAAAATATAGATCTATAAAAGGGAATGAAGAGCAGAGAAGAGGGTAACTATATGGACTAATAAGTTTCTTTCTAATAATTTAAAATTCATTCAAAGATAATGAATAATTATAATTCATAATAATTATCATATAATTTTGACTATTCAAAATTACTAAAAATAATAACAATGTGGTATGGGATTTTAGCAGATATAAAAGTAAGATGCATTCCCACACTAGTACAATGGTCAGAAAAGGTAAAAATGGAAGTATACTATTGTAAGGATCTAACAGTATATATGACATGGTTTAATATCATTTGAAGGTAGGTTGTAATAAGTTAAAGGTGTATACTATAAACCATAAAGCAATGACTAAAATAACAAACCAAAGAGTTATATATAAGTATAAAGAAGATAAAATGGAATCATAAAAAGAAGGCAGAAATAGACGAAAAAGTTAACCAAAAAAAAGATAAGACAAATAGAAAACAAATAAGATAACAGATTTAAAATTAAATGTGTCAACAATTATATAAAATGTAAATTGCCTAAATATCCCAAATAAAAGGAATATATAGTGAGATTAAATCAAAAACAAAACCCAACTCTAGGCTGCCTATAAGAAATTCACTCTAAATATGAAGAAGCAAATAAATATGATAGACCACAAGGATAAGTAGACAAAAAACACAAATACGATTGGCAATTTCAATACTGCTCTCTCTAAAATTGATAGAATGAGTAGACAGAAAAGCTGTAAGGATATAGAAGATTTGAATAGCACTATCAACCAACCTAACGTGACTGATAATTATAAACCACTTTACCAAAAAACAGAATTCAAGTGTACATAAAACATTTACCAAGACAGACAAAATACTGAGCCACAAAAAATGTAAATTTAGGATTCAAGCTATACAAAGTAATAACAGAAAAATACCTGTAAATTTTCCAAATATATGTAAACTAAATAGCACACTTCTAAATAACCCATGGATGAAAGAATAAATCCAGAGGTAAAATAGGAATTAGTTTGAACTGAATGAAAATGAAAACATAATACATCAAAAATTCTAGGATGCCACTAAAATGGTACTTAAGGGAAATTTTATAGCATAAATGCCAGTATTAGAAATATTAGAAATAGATTAGAAATGTAGAAGAAAGTTCTCTATTCAATAAACTCAGCTTCAAACTTAAGAAAAAAAAGCAAAGAATAAATGAAGCCCAAAAGTGAGTAAAAGAAACCAAATAATAAAGACAAAGGAGAAATCAATGAAATATGACACAGAAAATCAATACAATCAACACAGTGGCCTATCTTCAAGTTCACTTATTTTTCCTTTGGTTGTGTCGAGTCTACTGATGAGTTCATTATAGTCTGTCTTCATCTCTGTTACTCTGTTGTTGCTGTTTTTGTTCTTGTTTTCCTTAGCAGTTCCATTTGGTTCTTTCTTACAGTTTCTCTTTGCTGAAATTCCCCATATGTTCATGTATGCCCTCCATTTTTTTCTCTAGAGCCTTTGACATACTAATGACATTTATTTTAAACTCCATACTCAGGTTGCCGCTGAGTCTGGTTTTACTAATGGCTTTGTCTCCTCACAATGCAGAAGACAAATTGTTTTTTCTATTGATTTTTTGTACATCTTATATTTTTTACTGAATTCTAGACATCATTTCAGTAGTGTAGTAAATGCATTTATACCGGAAATGGACCACATTCCTTCTACAGCTTAGTGAGCATTAGTGCAGTGTGTCAAGTCAGTCTAGCCTGGAAATAGTCTGGGTTTGGGCTTTATTGCTGTAGTACAGACTTCAATTCCACCAGCATTTCTTTGTCTTCAGGGTAGGGTCTAGTTTGCTGGGAAGAATGTCTCAATATTCCTGCTCCACCCTCAGCTTTCAGACTCCTATGTACACCTGAGTGAGAGAGTCTCTCTTGACACTTCTTCCCTGCCTCTAAAGGTTGACTGAAATTTCTTGATACTAGGTGCTTTCTAGGGCATGTCCTGTGTCCTTTAGTCTTGGAAATCATGCTCTCAATTATCTTGACTTTGCTACAAGGGACCTCTACTGTTCTGAATCCAGGCTGGTTTCCCACCTTTCCCCTAGATGTAGAGGATTTTTTCTTTTCCTCTCCACAATTTACAATGGGTCTTCACCTTCAACTACCATTCCTTGACTCCTTCACCTATACCTTCACCTAAGGTAGGATTTGCCACCCTACCTTAGCTGTGAAATCTTATGCTTCTTAGGGAGAAGATTGAGGTGAGGCTTTGTGCCTGATAACCACGTGTCAAGGGAGGCTTGCTCTGGCCTGTAGCCTTCCTCTCAATCCCTCTCCTGAGCCCCAGTGGCGGTCAGTTTAGAGAAGCCTGCAAGATGGTGTGACTCCCCCATGGGTATACAGCTACCTTGGGTTCTATACCCTTGTGCTAGCCCATAATTGACCTTTAGAAGATTGTTAATAATTTTAGCTGAATTTTTCTTTCCTTCTTGTATCACAGGCCATCTTCCTCCCATCCTCTTCCACAGGTGAGCCATAACTCATATGTAGTCGCTTTTTGGAGGCTTTATTCTCTGTATATTGCAGGCTGGTTGGATGTACTATGACCCTGGCTCTTTGATGGATTCAAGAGAAGCTATGATTTTATAAACTATCTGACTTTTTCTTGTTGATAGGATGAAAATGATGCATCCTAGGCAAAGGCATAAGTCAATTCATATTTTTAATCAGTTAAAAACTGAGTACACTGAAGAATGCTTTGTGTTTGGGAGATACACATAAAGTGTAGTGAAGTGCATATTAGCATCATCTATCATTTCCAAAGGTCCTTTCCTCCAGACCCTGTTTCTTTCCATCTCAGATATTTACGGTTTCACCAATGCTGACTACTATCTGACTGTGGTCAGTTTCCTTTCACCAATGTTGACTACTATCTGACTGTGGTCAGTTTCCTTTCACCAATGCTGACTACTATGTGATTGTGGTCAGTTTCCTATCTCCCTTCTCAGATACCTCTTCTTAGAGATATATTGGTCCTATCCTCCCTCATAAATAAATGTAGAAACATAAGCCATGAAACTCTGTGGGAGGAACTAGCCAGCAATACAGACTACACCTTCCAGATGAACTAGACCAACTCCCTCATTTCACTGATGAAGAAAACAAAGCCCAGAGAAGTGAAGATTATGTAAGATTCTGAAGACTGTTTCTCACAGTCCCCCAAGGGACTTCATTCAGGCCCTGACTGTGGCCCCAGGGGCACCTAAATGTTCCCATTTGAGATGCTTGGCTTTATGGTGTCAGTAAATACCCTGCTCCTCAGGACCTGGCAGATAAATGTTCTGAACACACAGACATTTACGTCTACACACATTTGGTTTTATTTTCACTTCATTTTTGCTAGACAAAATTCCTCTATAGGACAATGTTTTGGTTGATGCAGGATTGAACATTATCTTGGCAGGTTGGAAGGAAACTTAAAATAATTTTGTGCCCAGGCTTCAAATGGTCAGGAAGGTGACATGCCAGAGCTTTGGCAAGACCAGAGTTTGCTTTGATCAGGGGTCAGTGGAGAGTTGCAGAGTCATCTACAGAGGACTGAGAATTCATTTGCTATACATGATACCTTTAGGAGAGTTTTTTAAAAAGAGCAAAAATTAATCCACATTGAGGGAGATAGCAACTTTAATATTTTGTTGACTGTCCTCTCAATTATGATCACATCTATAAAGGCTTTTCTGAAACTCCTCACCTCCCAGCCCAGGTCGAATTAACCTCTCTGTCTGCTTTATGCCTGAACCATACCTGTACAATAGTATTTCCATACCACCTATAACACCTGAATGTACTGTTTACAAGGTTGTCTTTTCTTTGTAACCCTCGTCCCTCACAAAGCACCTGACACAGAGCAGTCACGAAATAAATATTTAATGAATAAACAAATGATTAAGAGAGTAAAGAAAAACAATATAATTGGAATTTAAAAACAAAGCCATCAAATTACACACATGCCCAAATCACCCTGTTCTCACCTTCCTTCACTTCCTTCCATTTCTTGACTCCACACTACAGCTCACTACCATCAACTAGACTGTTGCATTCTGAAAATCACCTTGGTAATGATCTCTGGTCTAAGTCCACAACCAGACAACAATCCAGCCTCACGTGTAGGATGCTGACAACTCTCAGCCAAAGGAACCATTACTAATGGACATACTTTGTTCACAGAAATCACACAAATTTCCTTGGAAAGGAAGGGCTCTATGCCTGCAGCCCCTCAAGATCCAACATGTAGGAGTTGTAGGCCATCTCTCAGGCCAGTTTCACCAAAATACAATAGCAGAAAAGGCTCATCTCCACCCAGTCCTGGCAGAGATGGCAAACCATTTCAATGAGGAAAATGACTCCCTCTTGAGTAACAGTCAAAAGGTCCAAACATCTGAAGAGGGGTTTTCTGCTATTCTCCAAATGGTTTAAGAATGGAATTTCCGGGCTTCCCTAGTGGCGCAGTGGTTGAAAGTCCGCCTGCTGATGCAGGGGACACAGGTTCGTGCCCCGGTCAGGGAAGATCCCACATGCTGTGGAGCAGCTGGGCCTGTGAGCCATGGCTGCTGAGCCTGCGCCTCCGGAGCCTGTGCTCCACAATGGGAGAGGCCACAACAGTGAGAGGCCCGTGTACCGCCAAGAAAAAAAAAAAAAGAACACATCTCAAACCTGTGCTGGTTTATTTTGATACTTATTCATTAATCCTCTCATTTGTTGAATCAGAGACTCTGCTGGGTATACAGTGTTGAATAAGACAAGCATGCTTCCTGTATTCATGGAGCTGAACTTCAACCAGGGAGACTGACATTGAGAAAGTAAGAGTTCCCCCATTCCAAACAAAAAACATTCGTCACCTTTCTTCCTATTATTCTAGTCACAAAGTGCTAAGAAAGCCTACAGCTGACACTCCTGGTGCCCTGCCTTTAGTCCTAAGGCCTTCCCATGTCTGGCTACCCTGTGACTTCACCATCAGTACCTGCTTCTGTCTGCCAGGGCCCTTTCCCAAAGCCAAAGAAGCAAGTGCAGTGGATGAACATCATTGGGAGTCCTCAGTCAGTGAATGACAGAGAGCCAGAGTATAAATACCCCAGCTCCCCATCCCTACAAGTGGTTTAACTCTGAGTTGGGGGTACTTTTTTGTTTCGGTTTGGTTTTAGGCTTGGTTTTCCACATTTCTGAGAGCTTCCCGCAGGATTAAGCTTGATGACACAGCTCACTGCCTCCTCTCCTTTCCTGCCCCACCTCCCTTCTCCCCTCCAATGTTTCCTGAACTTCCCAAAAGGCTACTTGCACTTAAATCTCAGGGTCTATTTCTGGAAGAACCCAAGCTATTATAAAACCTAATTTCCCTTTAATTCATTTTTATTAAATTCACTAACTATTGATTACAGGCATTCTATTGGTACTTGATAATATTATGAAGTTCATAGTCAGATAAGGGAGAAAAAGCCGAAATACAACCAGCTTAAATACACTGCAGACATACAAATGAAATGTCTATAAGTATATAACAATTAAGTTTGCTGGAATTGGGTTAGGATAGGCTTTATGGAAGAAAGGACAGCAGATCTGGGCTGAAAGTAAAGCTGTGTCTCTCAAAGTTTTTTACATAATCAGCTACCTAAGGAGCCCTTTTCAGACTTTTTTTTCCCTCTAATTGCCTCCCTCACCCCCCTGGAATTTTAATAGAACAGGTATATTGTGCATCTGTTTATGTTCTGTGGTACAGATATTCCCATTATAATATCTAAGTTTTTTCCCATTCCAAGAACCAATTTTTGCCTCCATTGAAAATGCATGAAGTAAAAAGGAGGGAAGGACGATACAGGTAAAGAAACACCTTGAGAAGTGCGAAAAGATATGAATGTGAATAGCTTACAGAGGCAGAGATAAGTAGTCCAATTTGGTCTGTGATAAATCAAAAATGGCTGCAAATTCTTTGACACTCCTCACCTCAAGAGGAAGGGTCTACGTCCTTCTGGTTCAACCTTTAAGAGACTGGCAGCTTCCAGCTATTGTCTCTTCAACAGTAGGTCTTGGAATCTAGCCACCATGCTATGAGGAAGCTCAAACAGCCCCAAGGAGAGAAACATGCAGACAGGAAACAGCACAACCTAGCTGTGCTCCTAGCCAACAACCAGCACCAACTTGCCAGCCACACAAACAAGCCATCTTGAAGTAGATCCTTTAGCCCTTGTTGAACTGCCTCAGCTGACCCAACAGAGCACTGTCCAAATTGCAGATTTGTGAGCAAAATAATTGGTCATTATTGATCTACACATCTAATTTTGGAAATGACATGTTATACAGCAATACATAACTGGAACATGGTGCTTGTAACCACTACTCTAAGCTACCAAATCTCACAGCAAAGTCACTATACATTCACACACCACAATCTTAACCAGGCTTTATTCATTGCTTTTGACTGAGCTGCATACTGAGAAACTCAAGCAAACGCTGGGTAAACAAGTTGGGTAAACAAGCTTAAGTGACTGACTCATTAATATGGTTACAGGTCGTACTTTGCTTGTTAAATATATAATTTTTTAAATTTTAAGTAAGGCTGTTCTTGTTTAAGAGTCTATTAGCTTGTCAGTAAAAACTATCACAAGTCTTTGTGAACAACAACTTTTTTGTATTTCCAAAAACCAGGAAGATAATAAATATTTTCAAGTAATAAAGAAAATAAGCCACCAGCCCTGAAAGAGTAGTTCAAAACAAGACAGAATCAAGTGGAAAATATTTTCAATTACACATGGTGGGCAAACCTTTTCCACCCTCATCCAGGAGGACAATAGAAAGAGGGATAAAGGAAAGGAGTAAATAAGTGATTCTAATACACTCCCACCCTCATGTTACCCTAATCCCTCTCCGAGGGCTGCTGGTCTTAAATTATCTTTTGATCTAAAACAAACAAGACCATTTCTTATCATTGCTTCCATTCACCACCTTCAATCAAATATTGACCTAAACTTGGGCCACTCAATATTATGATTCAGTTATTTAAAAAGGTATTTTTACAGGACTAACATGAATAATCATGGTATCACAACTGCATGATACAAATGACACACATTTCATTCATTTCCTCTCTCAGGAAACAGACCCAAGTGGACTTTCCAATTTTTTGCAACCAAAAGGAGCGTTTGCGAAAGGTTTTTTCTTCCATAAAATCTCCCGCTAATGCCAGCTGGACTTTTAGGGGGAGAGGGAAATTCTGCGATTGCTTAAGATGGCTTTTACTACCCCATGCTCATTGCCTTCCATCATGCCCCTCAAGTACAACACAGCTCCCTGCACTTGTTCCAAAAAATAATATCTATCAAAGCTACAAATTCAAAGCAGGTGCATATTTAGCATATAATTTTAGAGCAACTTTATATTTCCTTAGTTGCATTCAGCATGCTCGTAAAATCTGGATTTTTGCAGTTTCGTCCAAAGTTCCTACAACCTTTTTCTCCTACAGACAATTAGCAAATTAAATTAAAAACAAGAAGGATAAAAAAACTTGACTCTCACCAGTGAACCGGCTTGGTAAACAACCTTAGGTCCACATCTAAGTATACATTAATTGGTTCCATTTGGCTCAGAGATCCCCTCAGCTCACAGTCACACACCCAGCAGATTCTGGCCTGGGGACATATGATTTTTAGTTCCTGGATTCAGCACACATTCCAATACAGTTTTTGCTATATGTTGTTTCTATTAGGTAACCAGGTCCTCAAATTCAAAAGCCTACATTCTGGCAAGTTTCAAAAACTTTAGTTGACACCAACAGCACTGATGATACTAACACAAGATCTTTTCCTATAACATTCACTCTGCAGATGAGCCATGGCTGGCTTCAATAATCCTTGAAGGATGTCTGCATCTACTATGTCATCTGTTAATGTTTCACTCAACCCTACCATGAAAAAGAGAAAGGAACTGTAGGAGCCCTAAATACCTAAATATTTCTTTTGTATGACAGACATCTTCACGTGCTTTTTTCCTAATCATGCAATTAGCAAAAGGAAGCAAAATAACCTATTGTGGGCCAGGAGGAATGCACCGGTGGGTCAAGAATACATTTAAGGGCTTCCCTGGTGGTGCAGTGGTTGAGAGTCTGCCTGCCGATGCAGGGGACATGGGTTCGTGCCCCGGTCCGGGAAGATCCCACATGCCGTGGAGTGGCTGAGCCCATGAGCCATGGCCGCTGAGCCTGCGCGTCCGGAGCCTGTGCTCCGCAACGGGAGAGGCCACAGCAGTGAGAGGCCCGCGTACCGCAAAAAAAAAAAAAAAAAATACATTTAAGAAGCTTCACTTCTTCCACTACCGTGAGGGTCACTTGAATTTAAATGTTGGTTCCACCTCTTACTAGATGCATGAACTTGGAAGTTCACATAACCTTCCAAGCTGCAGGCTGCTCATCTGTAGATGGGGACATTTATAGTGCCTACACTTCACTGGGCACAGGTCCTGACTCAGGGCAAGAGCTGGGAAGTTAGCCATAATTGCAATGCAAATCATTACATAATTAATGTCATTCATTACTAGGCTTATTTCTTCTTTCCTTCCTTTGGTTTTGGTTTTTGCTTTTCTCATTTCTCATTTCTCAATTCTTCGTCATGTTACTTTTCTTTCCTTATTACACTGATTTCAACATTTCTTCTTTTCATCTCTCTGAAACATCAAGTGACCTATTTCCATTAGTGACCTATTTATTGATGGGTGAATTCTGCAGATTGCTGGTTTTGTCCTCCGATAAAGAAAGGATTAACAAGAAAAGATGCTGATTGGACAGGCCAGGGAGAATGACTACCCAATTAAAGCCCTGACATTTTACATCATCATCATCATTGTCATCATCATCTCACCTAACATTTATTGAACTGTATTTCAGGTGCTCTTTGAGGTGTAATGACTCAGGTAATGCTTAAACCAACTTTGCAGAACTCACAACTGAGAAACAAAGAGGTTTGATAACTTAGCCCACATGTACCCAAAAGTCAAAATGCCCAAAACTGGACTCCTTTTCTTCTCCAGGTCCCCTACAGGAAACTTCTCCTCTCTCCAGAGTACCTGTCTCAGTCCCAGCATCAGCAAAGAGATCAAAGAAAGAGATTAGGAATGCATTTTACTTCTCTTTCTTTCCTAAACTGCATATCCACTGAATCCGACTATCCAACCAGTTCTTTTTATCAAATCCCTCCACTAATATGTTTTTATATTATCAGAAGCTATGGGGAAAAGGTAGAACCTCCCCTACTTGAGGTGGTCCTGAATTTATGTTGTGATTTCCCCCTCGGATTCTCTATCCTCAGGAGAATGACCACAATATCACAGTGAGGAAGGCCAGGAGTGTGGCTGCTCACAACAGGCCATCTCCTGTGTCCTGTCCCTTCTGGCAGTCATTAGCTCTTGTCTAGCCTAAACCAGTGAGCTGTGATCTCAAAAGTCATCTTGATTAACAGTGGTATATAAAGGTTTTAGCATATTTGCTTCAATTCATTTTTTAAGAAAAAAATAAAGGTAATTCTTTTGTTGGTGATTATCCTATTTTCTCACATTTAATTTTTATTGTTTACCCATCTTTTTCAGTTACTCAAATCCTCCTTGAAATCATGCTTTAAACTCCATGGTTCATTTTTCTATAATTGGCCAGGATGAAAACATTCCATTCATTTTGCGTATATGTTTGTTAATTACACTCAAGTAAATGTATTTTATTACTTATAAAGGCATTTTGAATTGCCCAAATGGAAATTAAACCAAACCACTTCGGTTTCAAATACAGCCAAACTATGTGGTCGAGGCTATACATGCTCTAAAAATTCAGAGGGAAGACTCTCTTACGGTCTGGAAGCATCAGAGAAAGATTTGAAAGAGAAGTGGACCTATCCATGTGCACTGGGCATGAGTCAGGAGAGGGAGGGACGGCAGGAGATGTACACTGACCACACCAAGAGCCAAGACAACTCAGGGTGAGGCTCAATTAGACTTTACACAGACTGGGGCACCAACCCAAAGCCAGACCCTCTCTATAAAGATCAGATACAAAAACTCCATCCAAAGAAATTGCGTGTCATCTTCTTAACCACTGGCTCATTCACACACTCACCCCTCTGGTTTGCACTGCTTGGAATGGAGGGTGAAAATTCACTCCCCACTTGGTCCTAAGACCTTCAGTAACTCTTGCCACCCGTGAGCTCAATTCTGCTTCTCCTCAGCCTAAGGGTCTCAGCCCCGCCTTATTCACACAAGGAAGGAATGCCAGTCCAGAGCTTCCCGCAACCCTATGCAAAAGTGGGGCGTGGGGTGGAAAACTGACCCAAGATTGGTTGGTCCTCAAAGATGGAACCTGCAAACTGGGGACCCTCATAGCTCCGATTAGCCCACACGTGGTCTTGAGAAACAGAACTAATTCACTTCCATCTCTTCTAAGACACGAGCAGAAATCTGGGCTCCTCCCACCCCTGTTCTTATGCCCCATGAGGAAAGTGCTTCTCACCCAAAGCTACAAAGTCAAAACGTTCAAATGGAGTGATGAACAGGAAACACCAAAGGTAAGTTGGGAGAGACGCATGACTCAAAAGGAAGATGAAAGAACAAGACACCCTTAAATTTTTACACCATCTATATACAGATGATGGCATCCCTTTAAAAACCTGAACCATTCTCATTACTAATCTATTAAAATGATATTTTCCCTTTAATGCAACATTATTATAAAGCTCAGTCATGCAAGATTCCCAGCTTCTTCTTTTTTTCTTAAATTCTTCTAAAAGCAAAGGTTGCTAGATACAAAGTAAATGCCAGATTTTATCTGGCTGTATGAGAACACAGTCTGTGTGTGCAAAGGCAGCTGTGTGTATGTCATTTGTTTGTCCTGGACTTAACCCTGAATGCAGCAACACAAAACTACAAAAAAGGCTGACCCCTTCTTGACCACGAGGACCTTTGCTCAGAAACAGCCCAATCTGCCTAGACTCACCTTGTCCCTCTTCTCCTCAAGACAGCCCTTCAGAGGACATGCCCCGCTCATCTCCCTGCCCAGCACAAGCCCAAATAGGCACCAAATACAAGACCCAGGTCAAAGGGTCTGGCTAAGTCTCCTGTAGTTCTAATAAATGCCATAATTACATCCACACACACTTAGTATACAAGTTCCAAATTTGAAGTCTCCTTCCTCTTTTAAATCTCTGCTTTATCAGATTTTACAGAAAGTTCAAATGATCTAATTTTTTCTGGAGTACCATAAAATTATGATTGACGTTTATAAGGATACACCTTAGGCAATGCATGAAACAGACATGCCAATTGATTCATCCAAGATTAAATTATCTTCAATGTGATTTTGAGTATTGTAAACATTGCAGTTTATTGGAAATGAATAATCTTTCAATGTGCGTAATCTGTGTGCATAGAGAAGACATTAGATAAATAATTATTGCTCAGTAAATATGTCCTAATATTATGTTTGCAGTGTGACAGAACAAAGCTTTAGCAGAAATAAATATCAATGTAACTAAGAAAAAGACTTTAAACCTTTAGCATTGTGGCTCTCAAAATATAGATTCCAGACCCAGCATCAGCATCACTTGGGAACTCAGTGGAATTGCAGGTTCTCATGCCCCAACTCTGGGGATGGAGCCTGGTAATCTGCCTTCTAGAAACTTCTCCAGGTGATTCTGATATGCACTAATGTTTGAGAATCACAAGACTAAAGGGAAGCCTCATTAAAGAGACATCTTCTGATCAGGGCCTTGAAGGTCAGGTGAGCTAACAGGATGTTAACAGATCCAAGGACAGGAAGAGAAAGGACCCAGGGGCAGGAAGGAAATCTTATTTCTAGGAACCAGTAGGTGCTCTAGTTTGGCTGGAATATGTGGTACAAAAAGGTGAACAGCAAAAGATGATGCTGCAAAAAATAGATATGGGTCAGGTGAGGAAAGACTATGCTATATTCTGCCATCCATGAGGAGTCAATGAGAACCTGATGGGAGGGTCTAAGAAGATCAAAGCTACCCATCAGGAAATATTTTTGGGAGTCAGATTTGCTACCACATTATAAAATGACAAATGACAACAGTGAAGCCAAGAACTTACACTGATGCCTTATCTCTAAATATTCCTCTGAGGAAGACATCTCCACTGATAATCAAAAGATTCCAATTCATAGATTACAATATCCTTAGCATCTTAGTTTTACATTTAGAAGTCCTGAACCATTGAACTGCTATAGGTCAGCTTGGAAATGACACTCTTCTTTATTTATCTTTGCAAACATTACCAGAGATATTTCTCCCCTAAATGATGAAGACGAAAAATATAACAAGCATCAGCTGTATGAACAGATTACTTTTTATAATGAAAATGAATAACCCTCTGAATTTGCCTAGGGTGAGGAGGATGAACACCATAATTAAAAGTAATACAAGAGGCTCCCTAGAACAAGAGTTATGTGATTTTAGGAAACGTATTTAAAATCTTAGGTACTTAAAGATTACTAGTCCACAGCTCCATTTTAAGCATCCAAGTCTCTGACCATGATCTCTTATTAGTACCTGTGACCCTCAGCATCTTCAACTAGACAGGAACTTCAACCCACTCATCTGTCACCCGTTCCCTGTGACCCACCCTCTCATGTCCTCTCAGCCTTCCTTACCCAACTTAACATCCAAGGTCACGCATCATAACAATTTCCCTCCATACACCTTTAATGACCACTTCATCAAATTCCTTTGGAAAACCAACCCTGGTAAAATACCAACTTTCTGCTCAAGCCAAGGCTGCACACACAGAGATGCACATGGCTGGAAAACCCACACATCCATGCTGGCTGGTCTCACATGCAGCTCATGACCATGAACCACAAGCAGGCAGTTCAGGTTGCTCAGCATTCTCTGCAATTCTTTAATCATCAACTTTTCCCCCTCTCTTATGTGACTATTTTAACCTCTCCTCTTCTCCATCCTCATCCCCAGCTGAGTGTCCTGCTTCCTACTATGAGTTGAATTGTGTCCTTCAAAAGATATGCTTGAAGTCCTAACCCCTGGAACCTGCAGATGTGACCTTATTTGGAAATAGAGCCTTTGCATATATAATCAAATTAAAATGAGGTTATTCTGGATTAGGGTGATCCCTAAGCCAGTGACCCGTGTCCTTCTAAGAAGAGGGAAATTCGGACCCAGACACACATGGGTCTATGCCATGTGACAATGAAGGCAGAGTTTAGAGTGATATGTACAAGCCAAGGAATGCCAAAGACTGCCAGCAACCACCCAAAGCCAGGGAACAAAGAGGCGTGGAGTGGACTCTCTCTCAGAACCACCGGAAGGAACCAACCCTACTAACACCAGGATTTCAGATTTCTAGCCTCCAGAACTGTGAGAGAATACATTTCTACTGTTTTAAGACTCTGTGGTGGTTAATTTTATGTATCAACATGACTGGACCATGAGGCGCCCAGATATTTGGCCCAACAATATTCTGGATGTTTCTGTGAGGGTGTTTCTGAAGGAGATGAACATTTAAATCGGTGGTAAAGCAAGTTGTTTCCCCAATGTGCATGGGCAGCATCCAATCAGGTGAAGGCCTGACTAGAACAAAAAGGCTGAGCCTCCCTGGCATAAGAGGGAATTCCTCCAGTCTGACTGCCTTGAACTAGGACATCAAACTTTTCCTGTCTTTGGGCAACAAACTTAAACATCAGCTCCTCTTGGGTCTCCAGCAGTCCAGCCTTCAGACTGGAACATGCCTCCTCAGCTCTTCTTGTTCTCAGGCCTTTGGACTCAGACTGGAGCTATATCATGGGCTCTCCCGGCTCTCCAGCGGGCTGTCTGCAGGTCTTGGGACATTTCAGACTCCATAACTGTGTGAGTCAATTCTTTAAAATAACTCTGTTTCTATATCTGTATACGTGCTATTGGCTTTGTTTCCCTGGAGAACACTGACTAGCCCAGACACCTAGTTTGCGGTACCTTGTTATAGTAGCCCTAGGAAACTAACACTCTTCCTGTATCTCTAGAAAGTTGATGCAAAGAGAAGAGAGCAACTCTAAGCATCTGTCCTGTGAGCCCCTGACTTGCCTCCAGTTGCCATAGATATCCTGCCAATACTCCTAGGTATCACTCGCTAATCAGTTCACTTGCTCACTGATCCCATCCCCTGCTACCTGCTCAGACACATCATTCCAGCAACTCTCCCCCCCTCTTACATCATTCATGTTCCCCTCTCTACAGGATCATTTCCACATGCAGAAAACACACTATAATTTCCTCCAGCTAAAAACAAAATCCTCTTTGAACGTACGCCTCCTGACCCTACGACAAACATCTATTTTCCCATTTCTCTCATCCAATCTAAAGAAAAAGTGAGTTTTCTCAGTTTGTTTACCCTCTTCTCCAGTTCCCCTCCTTCCACTTTCTCTTAAACCCACTCTAATCAGGCTTCTGCTGCATGCCTCCCATAAACTGGCTCAACAAATACTTGAATGACATACTGGTACTGCTCCATCACCGGGAATATTCTTATCCTTCACATTCCTATTCCTATTATTCCTACTGGTTTTTTTGTTTTTGGTTTTTTTTTTTTTGTTTTTTTTTTTTTTGCAGTATGCGGGCCTCTCACGGTTGTGGCCTCTCCCATTGCGGAGCACAGGCTCCAGAAGCACAGGCTCAGCAGCCATGGCTCACGGACCTAGCCACTCCGCGGCATGTGGGATCTTCCCGGACCGGGGCAAGAACCCGTGTCCCCTGCATTGGCAGGCGGACTCTCAACCACTGCGCCACCAGGGAAGCCCCCTACTGGTTTTTAAAACCATACCTACCTCATACACAGCACACATGACATGTCACGAAACACACAGGATCAAAACTCACGAGAAGTATGCCGGAGGTAAGTCATTCATTCTCTCCAGATTTCTTCATCTTTGAAATAGAAATGCTAAGAGTTGACTCTGAACCCTTCCTGACTTGACTTTCTATGACTGGCTTCCATTCATTCCCTGGTGGTCAGCTATGGACTACCAGTGTCTGACCCAAGGGGAAAACACTTCCATGATTGGAGACTTTGGGGTGCATGTACTTCTCCCCTGAAAGAAAGGGGAGGGAGAGAAGGAGTTGGAGAGGGACGAGAGGAGAGGAAGGAATAAAGCAAGAAAGGGAAAGAAGGCGGCACCACTCAGAACACTCTTCTGTTAAAGAAATATTCATGTTTATATCCTTATCCTAGAACAAGAAATGATCATATGAAATAATTGCTCCTCAAATCTCTTGGTCTTTAGTAAGCATGCTTTTAAATATTTATGTAAAGTCTATTTTTCTTCTACACTCAATTTCTCTCAATGACAATTACTGGTAACTGCTTCTCAAGCACCCCTCAGAACAAAGAGAATATATCTAAGGCATATGTGACAAGATTGAGCTTCTCCGCTTACCCCTAAATCTTGAGAAGAACCTGCAAAAGTCCTCTCCGTATCCATTAACTTGCATCTCCTTTACCTTTATACAGACCAGCCGGGTGTGTTTGCATAAGTTACTCTTGCACAAGAGCAGCCCTTAGCCACGGATGGATGGAAATCCACTTGAAGGTCTGTTCACCAATCACACACCCAGGGAGCTGGACCCAAGCTTACTTCACACAAACTTGACCTACGGACTACCTGGGGCCATGCACAGTCAGTGAGGACACATCTTCATTCAATCATTCCAGTGACAGACAAACATGGAGCCACTGCTCTGTGTGTACCAGGCATGGTGCTTGACACTAGGAACAAAAAGGAAATAAGAAACCTCAGATGGTTCTAGTTGACTACTGATGACACTGCATGGGTAGACAGTCAAGGGGCAGAAAAGGGAAGGGCACAAAATTACCTGGGCTTGCCTGACCAGTGTTTCTAAAATGTAGGAGAGACCCCTGGGGTACACAGGATGAGATGGTTTTTGGTTAGTACACAGATACAGCATTATATAGCATTCAGTCACCTTGTGAGGAGTTATGCCCACTTCAATTCTCTTTCAAACAATATCAAGGAGAAAGTCTCAGTTTGGTGCCCATGTATCCTGAATACCTTTCTTCCACGCTAATCTTCCTTTTTAGCCCAAAGTGTACTGGCTCCCAGTTCAGAGCCTTCAGAAAGCAATAACAGCTCATTAATTTTTCCCACTTTATTTTTATTGGCCCCATGTATTTATGGCAGTGCTACTGGTTTCCCATGTAAGGCAATGACATAAATATTTCACAACTTGAAGGTTCGTATGTAGGGGACTTACTGTATAATATATTAAAATTCAATGGGGAGGGTATCATTAGCGGAAAATGTCTAAATGGGCTCCTTAGGGGGCAATAATGAAAAAATAGGGTTGAGAAAACCTACTCCACTTTCTCAACTTCGGCACTGTCAACATGTGGACCACATAATTCTTTGTGGGGACTGTCCTGGAGTTGTTGGGTGTTTAGCAGCATCCCTGGTCTCTACCCACTCGATAATTGTTGCATCTCCCAGTTGTTTTCAGACGTTGTCAAATATCTCCTGGAAGGAGGGCAAAATTGCCCCCATTACAGAACAGCTGGGCTAGAGGAAACTGCTAGCAGGTATCAAATGCAGGTAGGCAGTGAGTCAGACACCTGGCCCAGGGCTCTGAGAAGAGGGACCTCCCAAGGATGTGAATGTCCTCTCTCAAGAGAATGGAAGGATATTCTTATGTATCCAGGTTCCTCTCCCAGGGCTCATTTGGCATGGTGCAGAGCCCAGCAATCCTCACTAAATCACACAAAATGATACATCCATCAGTGCCTCAAACAGATCTTCACCATGAATAAATGTGAGTCCAACCTCTAATGCACACCCTGCAACCTAAGGCCTAAAAGGCTTAGGGGTATTTTTCAATCCACTCAGCAAGTTCATTCATGAGCTTATATTTAGACACTCTTAACACTTCAACCAAAAGTGATAGATTCAGAGCACTGGGGAAGCCATGTAATACGTGAATCAGCACTCTTAAATTGGATTAAGATTTTTAAAAGAATTGGTAAATCAAACCTAAGTAAAATCAATCTCGTCAACAAAAGAGCAGGCTTACAAGAAATAGTGAGGCATTTTACACATCAGAAACAAGGATTTAGAAGATGGGTTCAAAATCCAATTCCACCTTTTACTATCATGTGGCTTTAGGAAACCAAAATAATCTCCAAAATTTAAATGTTATGCGTTTTAAAATTTAAACCTGAAATAGCATATGTGCTATGCTAATAGCACAGGTGCTAGCACCTAGCAGAATGTCTGATAGGGTTAAAGTTACCCAATGAATATTAGTGGTTTTCCTTCCTTCCTTCCTTCCTTCCTTCCTTCCTTCCTTCCTTCCTTCCTTTCCTTCCTTCCTTCCTTCCTTCCTTCTTTCAGTGAGCATGAACACATGCTCTTTGTAAGTTTAAATACAAAGATAAAGAAAAAATTATTAGAAGAAAATAGGGGACAAAAAAACACAAAAAAATACAAAGAATGTAGGGGCAATTCATACTTTACTAATAATTAAGATGAAGACATAGTTCTTTTATACACAAGACAGCTCACCAATTGGCATTGAAGTACCTTTTTTCCCTCTCTGCCAAGATCCATCTCGATGGACTATGTTATGTGGCAACTGCTGTAACCAGTATGTTTCTATTTGTAAGGTGTACCCCTCACTTTCAAGTGTGGCTCCCTTATAACATGACTGAAGACCAAAAGAGGAACCTTTTGATATTTCTAGTTCTTTCTATTGTCCCAATATATAAACAGTACTGGGATAAACTGCACTAAAGACTCTGACATTCTCTTTACATAACTGATTTTACTTTACAACTTTGAAATTTCTTTTGGTACAGTAAAAATAATTCTTGAGCTTTCACAAATAGGACACTAAATCACAAGTGATGATTCAAAGAATCTTAGAAACAGAATAATAGAAAACTAGAGTTTAGAATATATATTTTATAGAGCATATGTGAGCAGTTTCCTGATTTCTCGAAGCTTACTTTCCCATCTGTAAACTGGTATTAATAATGAAATAATAATAATAATAGCTATAATTTACAGAATTGGTGTGGAAATTAAATTAAATAATGTATTAAAACACGTAGTTCAGTGCCTTGTACAATACCATTCAGTAAGTGGTTTCTTTTATTACACTGAGACATTCTTATTCTTATTATTATTATACAATTCTCTTTCTTTATATCTGAAAAAAAATAAAGTTCAAAGAGATCAGTCAATTTGCTCATAGTTACACAAGTTAGTAGAAATGAAACTGTAACTTAGACTTTCATGTTCCAGGTCCTCCCATGCTGCTTCCTCAATATACTATTTATTCATCATATTAAAACTGCATTTAAGAGATCAGTGTACATATTCTATTCAGGTTATCTTTTACTGCATAACAAATTACTCCAACATTTAGTTGCTTAAAACAACATCTTTTTTTTTTTTTTTTTTTTTTACTAAATCTTATAATTTGGTCAATTGGGAATTTGGGCGGGGTTCAGCTGAGTGATTCTTCTGCTCCACAGGATGCTGATGGCTCAGTGATATTTAGCTGTGGGCAGGTTGGTCAGAAAGGCTTCATTCACTTGTCTGATGCCTTGGCAGGCATGGCTAGAAGGCTGGGTTCAAGTGGGACTGCTGGCTAGAAGTCTTGCACATGGTTTCTCCAGGATGAACTCAAGGTCATCAGACTTCTTACCTGGTGGCTCAGAGCTCCCAGAGAGCGTGTTCTGAAAGGCCTGGGCAGAATCTGCTGCTGGAAAACTTCTTCTGACCCAGCCTCAAAATTCTCGAAAGTCACTTCTGCCACATTCTATTGGTGAAGTCACTAAAGCCAATTCAGATTCAAGGAGGGTGGAATTAGACTCCATCTCCCAATCTCCCAATGGGAGAAACAGCAACAAATCTGCAGCTATTGTTAGTCTACCTCACAGACTCCATGTAAACACAAATGATAATGTTACTGCTCTTGTGAGTCAGGTCTCTGGAGTATTACAAACAAGGGCTTTGTTTTGTTATGTCTCATGTCATGTGTGAATGTGTGTGTGTGTGTGAAGAACTTAATTAACATGTAATAAATAAATACAATGCACTTAATAAAGTTATATTATAACCTTATTGGAAAATGACCTTTCAGAGTGGCTTTTCCAGAAATAAAAACAAGTAAAATTGATGTCAAGTACAATTTGCTCTCCCAGCCAAATTAAACACTGGTTTCACACAATGAAAGGAAAGCCATATGTTATTTTCAAAATGGCCTCCCAAGAGGGCAGGTAATATTGTGAAGAGGCACTGAAGTTGTGAAATGGAACGACACTGTCAAAGAGGACTTATTACCTCCATGCATAATAAGAATAATCTCCAGTCCCTTGCCACCGAGCTATGGTCCAGAAAGCCTAATGAAAAATTCTAAGAGGGAATTAAATTTAATTTGCTGTTCTGGGCCTCAGGAAGACCCACAGCTATTCCAAGGGTATACTGTACTTTCTGAGTTTTCAAAACATAATTTCAAAATGGCTAGTTAATCTCAAGGTCAGAAGAAGTAAAAAAAAATAAAGGACATACACACAAACTAAGTAATTGAATTAAAGCAACAGAAGACCTAAGATGATTTATTACTAACTCAATCTTTATGATTTAGGCATTTCCCTTAAAAAGAAAATAAACTCACACAGAGCCTTTCAAAGATATCCTAGAACGAGAGAAAGAGAAGGTCATTCTAAAAACTTAGATGAAGGAGGCAGGCTTTCACATATTGCTTACTATAAAAATTTGAAGAAAATTTTAGAAAGCCATTTTGCAAGTTCACTAGCATATAAGATGATATCACCTCTAAGAAACAAGGAATTTAAAAACAAAAAAAATATGAATTTTGAAATGAAATGAAAATAGGATTACATTAAATACAGAGATATTTCTAATTCAAATTCAGGATTATATGGTTTAAATTTAATCCTTCAAATGTATATTTACTAAAATCTTGGTTCCTTAGTGACATGAACATAATCACTAATTTGTTTCATTTTATGATGTGTACAGAAATATATAATAAAATATAATATATATCCTACTATGTGTGTGTTAGTATATGTGAGTGTATGAACACACAAGATAAAGTAATAAAGTAATGAGTAATAAAGTATAAGATATTGTACAATACGAATCATTAAAGTGATTACTTATACAAGCATTATGAATATATGCATATACATATATACTATATGTAAAAATACATGTATATATTATATATACACACATACACATATATACATGGAATCCTCAGAATAATAATGCCAATATAATTACTATAAAAAGATTAGTAAAACAAATGATTAATAAAAACATTTCAATATATCTTTGCAGATTTTTTTTTTGGTTATATCTCACTAGTAATGGACAAACAGATGAAAATGTTTTAGTCATTTGACATAATTCTTCTCCATGAAGTTAAATCACCAACTTGATACAAAGTTACCTCATTGTTTAAATTTTGCCTTCAGTTTTTAGAAAGTACACATTTTACTCTGCTTTAATTTTATCTATAATTATGTAAAATATTTACATAGTTTTGCAAAATTTTTTATATTTAGAAAATTCTAGTTTCTATCCCTGGCCCCTCTATCCTGTCCCTCCTTCCTCTATAGTAACCCGATTTTTTTAGTTCTTTGGTTTATGCAAAGAATTTGGTTTTATTTGTTGTACACACACAACACATACATATATATAACACATACATGCTATACATACATATACACACGTATATTCATATTTCTCCATTTCTTCCTTAAACAATAGGATACTATATACAATCTTCCCCACATTGGTGTTTTTTTTTTTAGCTTAGCAATATGTACTAGAGATAATTTTTAATTTCTTTTCATAACTGAATAGTATTCAGAGCATGGGTATTCCATAGTTTATTAAACTGGTCCCCTCCTTATGGATTTTGAGATATTTCCAGGCTTTTGCTAAAACAGTGTTGTAATGAATAGCCCCAGGATTATGTCTTTTTCTATTTTCAGCCAGAGCAATATAGAATTTTGATAAAAACAATGAAGAATCCATTCAAGAGGTCATTTATATAGATTGCAAGTGCTTAGAATATATTGCATCGACATTTCCTTCTTTTCTTATAAATGTACCAAAAGATGCAAACTGAGAGAAGCACCAAAATTAAGAATCCAAGGATATACAAACAAAAAAAAAGATACATGTTAAGAATGTGGCACCACTTAGCAACAGTAATTAGGAGTTATGCTTTAACCTATCTTATGTAACTGTACAGTATAAATCATGTTTCTTTCTTTAGGAACAGATGAAACAAAATTTGCTGTTATACATGTCAAATAAATATAATTAAATTATAGAAACAAGGTACATTTAATGTTAAATACATTGTGTTGAATGGTAAACAATTACAATCCAGTACCATGACAAACTAAAAATTTCTTATCATAACAGAGTACAGCTAATATAATTCATCTTGCCTTTATTTCTGAGATTCATAAAGTTGGAGTGTGAGGACACCCATGCCTTGCCTACAGCCTAAGCTATACATTTTCTTTGTAATTCTTCAAATAATGAAATATTGATATTTATTGAATCATTTTTCCTTTTATGACTGTTTTACTACCATTTCAAATTCATTTCCTTCTTTTATTAAAAAAAACAAAAAGAAAACTCTGAAAAACTCAATCAATTCAACATCTAGTATTCTGGCTCAAAAACCAAGGTTATAAAGTGGTGGTAGCACTGAACAGCTGAAATGAAATTTTTCTGAGTTCTTGGTGCAAATCCAACCTATGACAAATAAAAATCCTGATAGCTTTCAGGTTTAAAGTAATAGGAGGCTATAAAATGTTGGCACACTAAGAAAGCAATCTCAACTTTTCAAACAAACATTTTTTGGAAACTATAGGCACAAATCGTCTCCAAATTTATTATCCTTCCAATGGTACTAGGAAGATGCAAAAATAAGACACATGAGGTTTTTGCCTGAAAATTTCATAATTTATTAGGAAATTATTTATGCAGCATAAATAGCTTTCAAACATTCACAGAGTGTAAGACAATAATCTGTTCTCAGCATCTGTCCTCGGCAGCAGTTGATATGGTAGCACAACATTTCAGGGTCTAGTTTAGGAGAATCCAGCAAAGAAGCTCTGTTCTCAGACCATCTCTCTGTCCAGAATCTCTCTCGGGTAATCTCACTCTGTGCCATGGTTTGAAACCCCAGCTATATTCCAATAACTCTCAAACATATATGCCTAGACAAGACCTCTCCCCTGTGATCTAGATTTGCATATACACTTGCCTTCTCAGCATCTTTGGTGTCTGAACGAGTATCTCGAAATTAATATGGCCAAAACAGAATACACAGTTCTTTCCCCAAAGAGAAACTTGCCACCATCTCCTCCCTCCCAACTCAGTGAATTTGCCTCTTTGTTTAAGCTAAAACCCTAGGAGACACTCTTGAGTCCTCTCTGTCTCCAAGAGCCTACTCCTTATCTATTAATAATTCTATTGTATCTATACTCAAAAGAGATCCCAAATCCAACCATTGCTCACCATCTTCCCCTGATAGAGCATCATCTCTTCTCTAGATTTAGTATAGCAGATTCATAACTGGCCTCCCCGCCTCCACTTTTGTTTGCTACAACCCATCCTCCAAAACAACAATCAGACATGTTCTTTCTGCAAAAATAGATCATCTGTCAGCTTCCTGGTTAAGGTCCATCACCAGCTTCCCATCACTCATGGGATGAAATTCCAAACTGCCTGCCACAGCATACAAGGTCTAACTCCTGACTACTTTCCAACCTCATTGTCCTCTTCTGTCCTGTCCCCTCACAATGTGCTAGACACTGTGACCAAGGTTGTTCCCAACCCAAAGCCCTTGCAGGTTCTGTCCCTTCTGCCTGCAATGTACTTCCCCCAAATATTCATGAGACGACTGCCTTTTCATTACTCAAGTTTCAAAGAGCACCTTCTCCAAGAGGCCTCCCATCTCTTCCTGAGCTAAGTATCACATTACCTACATTTTATCTTCTATGCAGTACCAGAACTGCCTAATGTTAGGTTATATTATATTACTGTACTATGTTATTTTACATTTTCATTTTTTGTTGGTATGTATACTGTACGTCTCCCACCATGGTAATAGCAGCCTCTGGAAAGCAAGAACTCTCTTGTTTTCCATCAGAGTTGTATTGATACCATTGTTCTGGTACCTAGAACACTGCCAGGCTCATGGTTGACTTTTAATAAATACACATTTTTGTGGTTGACTATAAAACAATGAAATTAATTTTTTCAAATAACAAAGACACAGATAATAAAATAAAGTACAACTGAGGTTACTTAGGGTATGCTTCCACAGGAAGTTTTGAATTTATGAAATCTATAAACTCTCTCCATGACTGAGTTGGAAAGAAGCTGCTTAATGTTCCATGGAATATATCTCTTTAAGATAAATAGGAAATTTCAAATTAAAAAAAATAATGTAAAAAATAAGGATATCTTTCTATCAAAGAAAATCAACAGTATTTTAGTATTCTGCAAATCAGAGCTTGCCTGTATAATGAAACACATATCATAATCAAAGAAATTTAATTTTGCAATCAAGTAACAAAATGTTCCTACATATGCTATACACACACATACACCCAAATATAATTTCTGTCATCAACACTTTTGGGAAGTCAACTTGAAACTCATGCTTCTTATCCTCATTCTGGCAGGAGGCACAGATTCCACTAGGGAGAACTTGGAGAAGGGGACTGGATTCATTTGTGAAGCTACTGAACTGAGTGGTAACTCTGCTGCTTCACTCCTCCAACTCATGCTGGGTCCAGTGGGAACAGAGGCCCTGGCCATCTATGAAGCTATTATAACTCCTTCTCAAGTAAGCAAATCAACCTGCCCCTCCCTTCTTTACTGGGGCCAATCAAGTGAAGACATATGGAGAGCTGTTCCCAGGAAGCGTATCCCAAAGCTTGGGGTTGTTTTTTTTTTCTTTTTACCAAACAGTCTCTGAGAAAATAATTGATGGTTGAACTAACATCAGTATGGGGCCCGTACATACAGATGCTATAATGAGAAACTGGTCCAAATCTCTATCTGTTGTATATCTCACTGTAGCATGTCTGTCAGTGACTGTATCTGCCTCCCCCACTCCACCAGCAGCTCCTCTGAGAAAAGGAAAAAGTCTTTTCAACTCAGTATCACCAGAAACCAGGATACATTTTAGCACGTGGTAAGCACTCAAGGCATGCTTGTGGGATGAATAAACAACTCATAACCAGACTCTGACAGGCTCAGCATCTAAGAAGAACACAAGGCCTCTGCTGGATGCTCTCCTGGCCCCAAACTTTCCATGTTTATCAGTTGCCACTGCCTCTGCCACCAGCCTGAACTCCAATGCCCATCATGCAGCTCCCATTCTGCTAGGACTTTCAACCACATTGCTCTTTTTATGAATTAATTTACTTCCATCATCAGAATGGCATGATGTTTATTGAAACATCTAACAAGCTCTTAAATTTCTTCCTAGCTGTTAAAAAGACAAACATAAAACTTATATTATCATGGAATTATATCATTTGACATAATTCCATGATAATATGCCAAATGAGTGGGTGGGTCACAAAGCAGAATGCATCACCTGTTTCCTGTATTGTCAGCACATGCGTGTGCCTATATATATGTACATATAGAAAACGGAATGTAGCATAGACCCCAAAGCATTAACAGCAGAGTTTTAATGAATTTTGCTTTCTTTTTCATACCTTTCTATACCATGAAATAAATTTCTTACTATAAAATTTCTTACTATAAAAATACCATTGCTATCAAACCAAAAACAAAACAAAATAAAGCAAAACAAAACCCAACAAAACAAAAAAGTTTAGACTATTTCAATTATTTGGATAAAAAAGTATCCTTAACCTGGTAGAACCATCAGGTTCAAAGAGAAAAAGATAAATCTTGTTTTGAGCTCTACTGCATCATCCACACCTTTGCCAACACCCAGCATAGAGGGACAATGAAAAAATATTTGTTAAATAAATGGGCTACTTCTCTTTGTTGAATACTCACTGAGGCGTCTCTATCGGCAGGCCTCAGCCTGGCCCGAGTCACCGCACTCTGCGTTCTCATTTAAAAGGAGTCTCGGTAAGATTGTTGTTTTCCATGTCTGTGAGTCTGTTTCTGTTTTGTGAATAAGTCCATTTGTATCATTTTTTTAGATTCCAAAAATAAGTGATATCATATGATATTTGTCTTTGTCTGACTTACTTCACTTAGTATGACAATCTTATGGTTACCAAAGGAAAAGGGTGCAGGAGGGAACAATTAGGAGTCTGGGATTAGCAGACACACACTACTACATATAAAGCAGGTAAACAACAAGGACCTACTGTATAGCACAGGGAACTATAGTCAATATCTCATAATAACCTACAATGGAAAAGAATCTGAAAAAAGAATATATATGTGTGTGTGTTGTGTATTGTGTGTGTATGTGTGTGTGTGTGTGTGTGTATATATATATATATATATACACATATATATATATGGGAATCACTTTGCTGTACACCTGAAACTAACACAATATTGTAAATCAACTATACTTCAATTTAAAAAACTTTTTAACTATAAAATAAAAAAATTAAAGATGTCTCCGGCCCACAAGAGACAGACAACTAAGAAAGACATTTTTTAATTGTGTGAAAACATCTTTAAATCATTTTTTTCTCCAATTTTTTAATTGTGGTAAAAGACACATATAGTGAAATAAAATGTACTCTCTTAGCCACGTTCAGTTCAGTGGTGTTAAGTACATTCATGTTGCTGTGTAACCATCACCACCATCTGTCTCCAGAACTGTCTCCATCCTGCAAAACTGAAACTCTGTACCCATTAAACAATAACTCCTCCATTTTTCCCTCTCCCCAGCCTCTGGCAACCACATTTCTACTTTCTGTCTCTATGATTTCAACTACTCCAAGCACCTCATGTAAGTGGAATCATACAGTATTTGTCTTTTTGTAACTGACTTACGTCACCACATAGAATGTCCTCGAGATCCGTCCCTATCGTACCATGTGTCAGAATTTCCTTCCTGTTTAACGCTGAATGACATTCCATACGTATTTGCCACATTTGGTTTATCCCCACATCCATCGATGGACACTTGGGTTGCTTTGACATTTTAGGTATTGTAAACTATACTGCAACAAAAATGGGTGCACAAATATCTATAAGACTCTCAAACATAGGCAGAACATTCTATGACATAAATCACAGCAAGATCCTTTTTGACCCACCTTTTAAAGAAATGGAAATAAAAACAAAAATAAACAAATGGGACCTAATGAAACTTAAAAGCTTTTGCACAATAAAGGAAACCATAAACAAGATGAAAAGACAACCCTCAGAATGGGAGAAAATATTTGCAAATGAAGCAACTGACAAAGGATTGATCACCAAAATCTACAAGCAGCTCATGCAGCTCAATATCAAAAAAAACCAAACAACCCAATCCAAAAATGGGCAGAAGACCTAAATAGACATTTCTCCAAAGAAGATATACAGATTGCCAACAAACACATGAAAGGATACTCAACATCACTGATCATTAGAGAAATGCAAATCAAAACTACAATGAGTTATCACCTCACACCAGTCACAATGGCCATCATCAAAAAATCTACAAACAATAAATGTTGGAGAGGGTGTAGAGAAAAGGGAACCCTCTTGCACTGTTGGTGGGCATGTAAATTGATACAGCCAATATGGAGAACAGTATGGAGGTTCCTTAAAAAACTAAAAAGAGAACTACCATACAACCCAGCAATCCCACTACTGGGCATATATACTGAGAAAACCATCATTCAAAAAGAGTCATGTACCACAAAGTTCATTGCAGCACCATTTACAATAGCCAGGACATGGAAGCACCCTAAAGTGTCCATCGACAGAAGAATGGATAAAGAAGAGGTGGTATATACATACAATGGAATATTACTCAGCCATAAAAAGAAACAAAATTGAGTTATTTGTAGTGAGGTGGATGGACTTAGAGTCTGTCATACAGAGTGAAATAAGTCAGAAAGAGAAAAATAAATACCATATGCTAACACATATATATGGAATCTAAAAAAAAAAATGGTTCTGAAGAACCTAGGGGCAGGATGGGAATAAAGACACAGACCTACTAAAGAATGGACTTGAGGATATGGGGTGGGGGAAGGGTAAGCTGGGACAAAGTGAGAGAGTGGCATGGACATATATACACTACCAAACGTAAAATAGATAGCTAGTGGGAAGCAGCCGCATAGCACAGGGTGATCCGCTCGGTGCTTTTTTGACGACCTAGAGGGGTGAGATAGCGAGGGTGAGAGGGAGTGAGATGCAAGAGATATGGGGATATATGTATATGTATAGCTGATTCACTTTGTTATACAGCAGAAACTAACACACCACTGTAAAGCAATTATACTCCAGTAAAGAAGTTAAGAAAAAAAAAAAGACTCTCCTTTCATTCTTTCGGGTATGAACCCAGAAGTGGAATTGCCAGATAATATGGTAATCCTATTTTTAAGTTTTTGAGGAATTGCCACCCTGTCATCCACAGCAGCTGTATCATTTTACATTCCCACCAAGAGTGCACATGTTGCAATTTCTCCACATCCCCACCAATGCTTGTTCTCTCCTTTTCTTTTTGATAGTAGCCAGCCTAACGGGTGTTAGGTGGTAGATATCTCAGAGTTTTGATTTGCATTTCCCTGAGGATAAACCATATTCATGTTTGCTTCAATAGCACTTTTTTCCTGACTCTGAAGATGAAAGGTCTTTCCTGTCTTAACCAGCCAAAGCCACATTAGTACAGCTCCCGCAGTATTTTTAGGCCTGAGCTTCCACTCTGCCACCTGCTATTACCTGAAGAGACATCGAAGGGAAGCTGGTAGTTCAATTATTTGTATCTTCACCCACAGAGAGCACCTGACAACGCCAAGGAACAATTGCCAAATATTTCTTAAAGAGAAAAGTGCACCTAATCCCTAAAGAAAAACTACCTATTAATTTGACTGTCTGGAAAGACAGAAAACATGTCTGAAGAATATGAGGTTCTTATCACTACTCTGCAAAAAGTCCTCATTACCAAGAAGTTTTAGAAAACTGATGAAGCTATGAATCCAGGGCAGGCATCAGTTGGGCTCTTATTTGCTTCTCTCTTTGAACCTCAACGTGGAATTTTTCTTAGAATTCGAGTCAATTACTTTGATAACATGATTATTTCATCTATACTAACACCATGTCTGCTCTGAGTTATTGATGCTTTCTTACCACTTTATCCCTATGAAAATGAATGAAGTGTTTGTCATGAGTGCAAAACTTCCAGGGGTATTGGGATGGGACGACTAATTGCCTGAAGGGGTTTTCAGGTTCCCTGTTCTACTAAAAGAATGTAAGGTGTCTGCACAGTCCACCTCAGGTAAGGTATAAGTAATATACTTCTGCATCTATAACATCAGCTTAATCTTTCTGTAAATGTCACCTGTACATTAACTATTATTATGTTTTAAGTGCTATTGGCAAAGTATCTAAAATCATATTCCGAAAGTAGTCCATTTTTTAGTTTGAAAGTAAAAATTGTTTATTCGAATAGTTTTCCCATTGAATATGATTTCATCACACTGCCTATGAATTCAATCCATTTACCTCCCAAGCTCAAAAGGTAACAAGTGTATGGTTACAACTAATGTCCTTCATTTCAGTCACAAGAACAATGGCTCATAAACTCTTTTTGGATTTCAGACCCCTTTGAAAATCAAAATAAAACTTTGGATCCTGTCCCCAGAAAACTGACAGAATCCAAAACTATAAAACAGTTTCAGAGGTTTGTTGATCATCCCTCTATAAACTCCATGTACAGAGCCTATTCTACATCAGCATCCTTTGGGATGCCGGGTACAATAGAAGACTTCTGAGTAGGAGAAAGTCATCTCCACTTTTAACAAAAGCTCCTGTTGATTCTAATGAACACCAATACTTGAGAGCCAGTGTCTTAGAGGATGACAGACCTTGACGTTGATAGGGCCAGGTGAAAAATTCCTGATAAAGAATGTAGGGCCACAAGGTAATGGGATGGGTTGGTAGCTCTCTGCAGAATCAGTTTTATTATAATCACACCTGTGGAAGGGCTGGGGTAAGGAAATCCCAAATCTAAGACATACGAATATAGTAGAAATAAATCATATACGTACATATGCTTTCTATACTAGAGATACTGGGCTATACTACTACAATTTAGCATTTCTAGTGAAGGTGTCTTCCCTTGAAGTGGTTAACTTGCTAACATTCAGTGGATGCAAATGTGAGCAGTGGAATGTGAAGAAGCCTGCACACAGGTGAACCCTGCTCGCAATCTACACATGGATGGATGTACCCAGCTGCCTGAGCATCCAGCCCAAGCCTCATACATCTTCTCATCCCCAAGCATGGAAAATAATGTCTGTTTACCGTGGATGCTCAACACATACCCTTTGGATTTGTTTAATATGTCTCTGCTAACAACTCCATTCCAAATCCAACCATGTGCCTCATGATAATAGACTGTATTGAGGTCCAATACGGTATTAAAATGGAATTTAATAAAGCTGAAAATCTGACAAATCACACGTGTTCTTCTCTTAATTCTAGAAGAGCCCTGATCAATACACACTTGCCCATACTCGGTCCCTTCTAAGATGATGAACTTTACAACGGTCAGAAGAGGTCAAGGCTATATATCTGTTGCTGATTGCCAAAGCTGCCAGTTAGGAGTGGAGTATAATTTACATAGAGTGTAAATTACTAGAGAGGAATGAGAGCAACTTACAAGTGAGTACTTAGGAAGATCAGTTTCTTAACTTCAGAATCATGTTTACTATACAAATATAATAACGATGATGATGAAAAACAGCACATGTTCATCCACTCCAGTATGATTAGACATGCACTAAGTTAATGATTTGGTATAAGGAAAAAAGACCTTTGGGGAAATCACAGACCACTTAAAGAATCAGATAAACTAGATTTGTGCCAAGGAGCACATGATTTACACAAAATTTTCACTTTGTGTCAAGGAGTTCTGTGATCCCTGGAAGCCCATCAGTGCCTACAATTTTGTTTCAACAGCATTTAGTAAGTTTGTCCATGACAGTCATGACAGCAGTACAGAGGGGAAAGAGGGGCACGAGGAGAGAGGTTACATAGATTTTGATCCTGTGATACAATACAACAGAAAGAACATGAGATCTGGACTCAAATAATCCTGCCTTGAGACTTGACTCCATGGCTTTATAACCACAGAAAAACCAGGACTTCTGTAAGGATCAAGCAAGTTAAGCTGATAGGTACTCTCTGGCTAGTAAATGCAGATGTCACTTTCATTAAACAAATATTATACATTTTTTATTACATAGGATCCTAGATGTTAATATCTTTTAGGTCATAATTATGGTATGAAACTTCCCATATTGCAATCAGAAGTTTATAAAGTTACCTTATTTAAGTTATTAAGACCCTTTGAACACAAGTCAAGAAAAATGTGACAATACCAGTTCTATCCCAAAACAAAAAGAAGAAATTTATCTTCTTTACATAAATAGAATAACAGTTGTATAAATTTCTTCTTAAGAGAAAACCAACATCATCATTCATAAAAAGGTGGATGTTTAAAAAGTGACTAACATACACATCATTAAATTACATCATAAACATTTACACCGCAAGCCAGCCACTGACACACACACCCATCACACATACATACCATACACATACACATACATGCACACATATATTTTTATATCAATCTCTATGTGTGTGTATGAAGCATCATATAATCTTCATTTACTTTTCATTTCCTAAACTCTGCCTGGCAATAATTGACTTTCATCTACCAATTAAAATCTACTGCAAATTCATGTCTTCTACAGACTGACATGCTTTTCAAAAAAGAACATGTAACCTGGTGACAGGGGGATGGAGAGATTTTGCTCAATTAGAGTTTTAATTAAATCATTATTTTCTCACAGTCTTTTATCAGAAACAAATTACTTTCAATCCTAGAAAGATATTCTTTGTTCGTGCTATATCAAGAAAATTTACTTACAAGATCAGTAATAGCAAGCCCAGGATTTTGTAAGGTAAATGCCACCATTTCAAATCCCAAAGTCAATTCACAGTAGCGATTTAAGAGAAGCAAAAGGCCTGGCAAGAGTATTTATTTCCTCCAAGAATCCTCTGCAAGCAAACTGTCCATTCAGCAATTCTGCAGGCTACTGTTTCACCATGCGACAGGCCCACTTATTCATAAACAAATCATTAACATTCTTGACATAAATCCATAGTGGACCATTAATCCCAGCTATGATAATGTTTTAGAACATTTGCTCTGCCCATCATGAAAGGGAGTGTTGTTTCCCAGAACCCATCCCTGACAAATAAGAGACAAATTATGCCCCATGAGAAAACTTGGAGAATGAACGGCTTACACACCAATTACTGTCTCATTATCAGGCTGATGCCGAAATAGATCCTGTGTGCTATGGGTGAAATGTAGATTTTTCTTACTCAGACCAAAAATACAAGTATATACAAAACTATTTGCCAAAGTTATTTCCATTGCTCAGATTCTTCTGCAAGCCACACTCTGGGGATATTCCTCATAAAAACAAATTAAAAATTATTGGCTAAAGAAATAAATATTGCTAATAAGTGATTGTGGTTGCTTGCATAACTACCAAAAAATGCCAAGATCCTAACAACTATAATAAGAGATGATTAATATGGCCTTTTAGCATCTCAATGTTCGTTATATTCTGCCTAAGAGTCATCAGGAAACGGATATAAGTAATAGAGAAACAATAATCAGGGCAAAAATACCTTATTTCAGTTAAATAGATTCTGTGTCCTGACAAGTCTCTTAAATTCAATTTATAGATTCTCCAGCAGAACATCAACAATAAACCTCTTCACAATCAAAAGGCATTAGTTATGCACTCATAAGAAGTACTCTGCTGTATGTTTTTTTTTATGTTCCAAGGTAAATGGATCCAATTCTAGCTCTTTAACCCTGACATTATAAGTTAAATAAATATGCTGACAACTCAACAAAAGCAATCCAATCAAATTTTTAATTTTCTATATCAGTACCCTTAGTATGACCAACAAACCATCTCCTGGGCTAAACTCCAGGCTTCTGCTCTGTCAACCATCACCTCTCACATTTGCATGGGCAGGGACAAGATGATGAGCCTGTTTATTTCTCCATAAGGTATCTGGTTTCCAGCAACTGTTCAGTATTTCTCAAACTTTATGTGCATAGGCATCACTGGGGATTTTGTTAAGATGCAGATGCTGGGTCAACATGTGTGGGGTGGCACCTGACAATAGTCTGCCTCCCTAGCAAGGTCCCAGGTGACACTGATACTGCATCCTTGGCCCATCCTTTGAGAAGCAAGGTAGGAGGTGACCACGTTTTGATAATGGCTTGGGAGATCGATAGCTTGGTTCTCCTTAGGCATGAAATAAAAGCTCTTCTATTTAATTCTGCTTTTCCTATTACTAATGTAGTTATTAACTTTAATAAATAAAAAATTTTAAACCATGTTTTATATGATTCAACGTAAGATTTAAAGGGCAGAAATCTAGAGAAATACTTGTACGGCATTGTTATAGGGTCATCCTACTGATGACCTGGATTTGAATTTTTGTTTTTCTTTTGCAGTACGCAGGCCTCTCACTGTTGTGGCCTCTCCCATTGCAGAGCACAGGCTCCGGACGCGCAGGCTCAGCAGCCATGGCTCACGGGCCCAGCCGCTCCGCGGCATGTGGGATCCTCCCGGACCGGGGCACGAACCCGTGTCCCCTGCATCGGCAGGTGGACTCTCAACCACTGCGCCACCAGGGAAGCCCTGGATTTGAATTGTATTCTACTCTTCCATTAAACAAAACCATGAGGCCATAAACGTGGCACTGAACTTCTCCTGGCCTCAGTATCCTGATCTGGAAAATGTGAATGGAAAACACTCACCTCGCGGTGTTAGCATAGGATGAAATAAAAACATATGAATACTGTTTTAGCATAGGAGATGCTCAACAATGAGTTTCTTTTTTTGCTGTCTTTGATTGTTATCAAACCTTACCAAACATATCAAACACTTTAACCCTGGCTCCAGTAGATGATCTCAATCTGCAGTAAAAGATGCAGCTGGATTTGGACCTAGATCTGCTATTTATGAGCTATTCATCCTTAGGCAAATCACTTCACCCAGTGGTTCTCAGATGTGGATTGTCAGACCCACACCAAGCCAGCTGTATAATAATCACTTGATAAAAATTCAGAGTCCTCTGCCTGCCAGCTAGGCAGAGCTGTTTTCATACAAGTCTGAGTTAAAACCTTGGAGTCTGCATTATTAAATACTTCTATAGTGATTCTGATCTACAGCAAAGACTGAACAACACTGTCTTCATATTTAGAGCCTCGGATACCTTGATTATGATGCCTTACCCCTTATCGCCAGGTTTTTAAAACAGGGCTCACTTAGTAAACAGCAAGCTGCTCCAGCATTTAAGACTGAGTTGTCTTCACTACCCTCATCTATAGGCTCAGAGGATTAACTCACAGTAACGCCCTTTGGCTCTGAGTATTGTGTGCCTAAATGCACCCCTCACTTCACAGCTCTAGCCATACCTGGATCAAAAGCAACTTCAAGCTTCAGTTCCCGGTGTTCTTCTTTTTTAATCACCACCACAATCTGGTTCCTGATGGAGATGGCTTCATTGTGTCTTTCTGCCTGTGAGTTCAGTGAGTGAGGCCTGCCAGGTGACCTCCAGACTCTGGCTTTCTCTACCATGACTTTGCAAAGTAGAAAGACAAGCACCCCATCACTACCCAACCAGTCGCATCTCTAGAGCAAGGGCTTCGTAAATCCCCATGAAAAGCCTTTTCAGTCAGAAGGGAAGGATTTTCTCTCAGCTCACTGCCATGTCTCATCTCTTTTACCACTTCCCTTCTGGACATACAATTGGTCCTGGTAACAATTATCACAAAAAGAAACATATATTTCTCCACTCTCATTTTACAGGATTAAGATTCCATTTCCAATTACAAATCTTAGATAGAATAAAATGGGGCTTATAAAACATATTTATGCAGAATGCAGCTAGGTTTTTATGCAGAGACCCAGAAGAGTTTTTTTTCTTTTTTTTTTTCCAAAATCATAGAATGCATTCCCTTCACTGTTTCCTTCATTTCTCTTCCTCCCCCTTCTCCCTCCCTTTCTTCCTTCCTCTCAACAGTAATTGCAATTCTATAAACTCACCGAAGCCATTCCTAACCAAACAGAATATTATTTCTTAGACCTATCTACGTTATAGGTGAGTGTCTCCTATAATCCATCTGGTATAATGAGATAGAGAAAGAGAGAAAAATAGAGAAATACAGATAGATGATAGATAGATAGATAGATAGACAAATAGATGATAGAAGAGAGATAGAGAGAGAGACTGAGAGAGAGAGACGGAGACAGAGATTGGGACTGTGTATCAGTGTTCTGGTTTCCAATCTTGGAGTCATGAAGGAATTAGAGAAGCAGGTCTGGTATAAGATGATAAGGGCAACCGATGCTTGGTTTTCTTAAGAGACAACAGGGAATGCTATGGCAAACAAAAGAATGCATGTCCACTCAAAAGGCAGTGTCTCCCACTCAACTCTAAACAAAAATGAAGTAAGAATAGAAGTAAACACTGCCAGAGAGTCACATTTTTCAAGAGAAGCCAAGAGGCCAGATATTTATATAAAATCTCCTGATCTTTTGGTGTTTGTTACAATTTAAAACGTCTACAAGCACTGTGTTGGCCAAAGGAAATACATCAGCAAGGCCAAGGTGGCTCACTGGCCAACTGCTTGCAAACCTTCACCTAGATAGCCTCTGTGGCAGGGATGCTGGCTGGTCACCAGAATCTGTTTCCCCTCCTTCCTGGGTACTCAGTTGAACCATGTCTCTTCACATTCCTTGTAATTAGGAATGAACTGATGGTTGAGTTCTAGCCAATAGAAAATGAGCAGAAAGGACACGTGCCTTCTTATGAGCAAAGACTACAAAGAAGCAGCTGTGCCTCCTCGTGCTGTCTTTCCACTTCTACAAAGAACAACAAGCCCTAAGGGCAGTGAAACCAAAGGAAATAAATGATCTTTTAAAAAATGTTTAAAATATGCAAAGACATTGGGAAGATGGGCATTCTAGATTAAAAGGAAGAGTTTGCCAAAAAAAACTTAGAGTGGGAACGTGGGAAGGCTTCAAGGCACTTTTTCCAATACGTCTTGCTGCATGGGTAAAAATAAAATTCAAAGAATGTAGCTTTTTGTCTTATAATTTTGTTTATTTGCATGCAGATAATTTGTTGAGAAAGTGAGAAAAAAGGCTGAATGCCATATGCCAATATGGCGCTAGAAGCCAGCAGTGAACCATGGCTGCTCTGGAAATAAGATCCAACCCTACAGACAGGCTTTATATGTGCCAGGCAGTCCCCTCCAGGCAAGGCATCTAAAAGCTTGGTGAAATCAGTTAAAGAGGGTTAATAACTTTTTCCATTTACTTCCAGCCAATAAGATTTCATTAAGTGTATTTTAATTAAAATTTAATCATGCTTTTTGTGGCTACAGACAGCCTCTGCTGAAAATTTCATTAACTAGTATTTTCTAAAACTACTTTCCAAATCTGCCTAATAATGAAGAAATATTTATTGTGGTGATGTATTCTCTCCTCAAAAGTGGGGGAAGGAGTTGAGGTGGGGGGCAGTGACATGATTATATAAAAGAGATTATACCACAAAAATGTGTGAACAAATATGGGAGGCTGGTTTGGGGGAAAAAATTGATCCATAAATCAGAGGATTAAGCAAAGGAGCATTTGCTAGATTCAAAATTAGAGGAACACTTTGTCTATGTAAGTACTGAGAAATGAGGTCTCTGCATAATCTAATGTCTGTATTCTTTCTGGCCTTCACTCATTTATTCATTCAGTACCTTCATGGACAAGAACTGTTCTGGAAACAGTAGTCTAAATGGCAAGCTGATGTTTCCAAGTGCCAAACCTTCAGATGACTGTGATGAACAAAACATCTTTATTTGCATACTTGTCATTTTCTTAAAGAGTATAAGTAAAATATAGTTGTTTATTGATCACGTTTACTTCTGGTATGGGCATAAATTATACTACTCAGCTTAAGTAGAGAAATGCTCTCATGGGTCATTGAGAAAGGTATGCTTCTCTGTTCCGAAGCCACATGGTACCACATTACAGTTTCGATTTATTTGTCAGGCTCTCTATCACCTCCACAGAGTACGAAGCATGGGCTTTGTGGTATGAGGCCCATGGGGCTTTCTCAAATGCTTCTGGCCAGACCCTGGTAGTGTTCGGGATGGATGAGGTGATCAGAAATGTAACTTTTTAAGAAAAACAGCGTCACAACGCAGCTTTATACATACCTTCCAACAGCATCGTAATGAAATGTTTGACGCTACTACCACATTTTGGTTAATCGGAATTTTAAGAAAATTATACATTCTAATAAACGAATACCTTCGTCAACTTGAGGTTGAATACAATTCTGAAAATAACTGAAGATTTCTCTAACATATGTGAAACTTAGTGGGTTTCAAGGTCACTCTTTGGAAATCAATTTTAATTTTATAGTTTCTCAAATATAGAAGGTGTTCTACTAGCCTAGTGTGTAACAACCCCAGACCCTCTAAGTCTGTGTTTTAAAGCCAGGCCTTTATTGTGGCCTCTTTTTCTTAGAATTTGCCTTTTACAGGGGAAAAAAAAATAGAAAACAAAGAGAAAATACCTGGTTAAGGGTTCTACCTATTTAGTTTCTTTTTTCCTATACCAATGTGCTTCCTAACTTAATTTAAAATAGATTTGTCCTCAATGCCCTTGCATCAGGTGTCCAAACGTTTCTTCTGGAGAAATTTCTAATTCCCTTTCAAAGGACAACTTTTTGACGTTCACCTAGAGATTAAGCAGTAAGCCATCACAGAGAGATGTTTTATAGCTGTCACATGTTATGTGACTTCTTTATTTTTTACTCCTCTGTCAAAAGAAACACAGCCCAAGTTCCCATGTGGCAAAGAGGAAACTCCTATGAGAATGTCACTAAGAATTGGAGGCAAGTCCTAAGCAGCTCTCTGCGTTCTACCTATAGCTGGAAAGGGGGCTAAATTTGTAGAAGTGTGCTTTCCAACGTGCTATTTTAAATCTATTTCCATGCAAAGATAACTTTGTAAAAATACTAATAGGAATAGGCCACAAAGATATTCCAGAAGGTTTCTCTTCCAAGGGCTGGACCTCATAGTTATTGCTGCCATTGAAGGTTTATTAAGCAGAGTAGGGGCATGTGCCTTCGGCCAAAAACTATGTGAGGCCTTTTATAGGCTTCTGCTATTTACTTTTCACATAAACCCTGCCAGACAGGTAATATAATTTCCTTTTACATATGAGAAAACTGAGACTTAGTTACTTACCCAAAGCACAGCAAGGCAAGTGAGACACAATCAGAAGCAGGGCACCTAAGCCCCAGATCACAGTCATCCTCCTTCCCTGTGCATCCCAGCTGACCCAGCAGGAAATACACATCTCCCCTCCCCCCTGCCCCATGACCCTGAGCTCCTTTTCCAAACTCACTCTCAAGTCTAATCTCCTTTGTAACCAACAACAGAAATTAATGACACCAGGGGAAGAGATTAAGTACCCACTCTGGGTTCTTGAAATAAAGAAGTTAACCAAGGAGACCAGAGGGAGAGAGAAAAAAAAATATGAGTTAAGCAGCAGGTGAGACCTGGACTCCATCCAATCCAGGCTCTGTGACTTTCCAACTTTAGGCAAGTAAATGAACCCCTCTAAGCCTCCACTCTTCATGGATAAATGCCCAGCTTCCGGGGTATCTGTGAGAATTGACTGAGATGAATAAGCCAAGCCAGGGGGCCAGCGTGCAGGGGGCAGCCTCCTCTCCATCCTCAACACCAGACCCAAATACAGCCCTCGTTCAACTCATCAGGCTCCCCGGCCATTTCAAGGGTCATGTCTCTCAAGGGATACATCTGTCCACAGCGTCCATCCGCCTCCAGGGTTGGCTTTTTTCAGTTAGGAAAGTTAAATTCAGAGGATCTCAGTCAAACACAAAGGCAAAACTTAGAGACCAGAAAGGTAGAGAAAGTGTTGACTCAGGGAAGGGCGATTTCCCATCTTAAGCTCTAGGGCCCCTCGAAAGAACAACAAATCACTCACAATTTTCCTCCGACCACCTTTTCAGTCAATAACATGTTCACTGCCATAGTCCATTTTATGGGCAGCCCCTGACCCCAAATTCTACAAGTCATATGGCAGAGGTAGACACACTTCTCAGAGGTGGACATTACGTATTCTTTCCATTCTTGATCCTCAGCACAACAAATTCTTGACATGACTAGGTACAGAGCATGTATGATTTTTATCAATTAAAAAAAAACACCATAAATCATGTAATGTGCCATCACTTAAGCTAGCCAAAGACCCTTGACCCAAAAGTCAACTCAATAGGGCTTCCCTGGTGGCGCAGTGATTGAGAGTCCGCCTGCCGATACAGGGGACATGGGTTCGTGCCCCGGTCTGGGAAGATCCCACATGCCGCGGAGTGGCTGGGCCCGTGAGCCATGGCCGCTGAGCCTGCGTGTCCGGAGGCTGTGCTCCACAACGGGAGAGGCCACAGCAGTGAGAGGCCCACATACCGCAAAATAAATAAATAAATAATAAATAAATAAATAAATAAATAAAATAATTTTAAAAAAGAGTGTACCAGAAATGCAGATTTTAAATATCAAATTTTGAACTGGAAAAGGTGTTCCATTTTATTCTATCCAACCATCTTAAAGGTAAGAAAACTGAAACGTAGAGGTGAGGTGGACTTGCCTATAAACATAAAATGAAAGAATAATATCCGATGTGATTAAGACTATGTTCCAGGGTCCCTTCTAAGTGTTTTGGAAGTAGTATGCCTTGTCATTCATATAACCCAATGCGGTTGGTATTTTTTTCCAGCTTTATTGAGATATAATTAACAGCCCCATTTCACAGATGCAGAACAGAAGTTGAAAGAGACTAAATAATCTGCCCAACTGCATATCTCTAGCAGTTGGTAGAGCCAAGTCAAACCCACCTCATCTGACTCACAGTCCACTTTCACGACCGTTGCTCTCAACTGAGAACCCACAGTGTGGATCCTCCCACCAGGGAATAAGACGGGTGTTCTCACAGCCCCACCAACCCTGCCGTGGAGAGTCCAGTGAGCTGTCAGGATGGGTCAGTCAAAACATAATCACTTCTTAAGAAATAAGTTTAAAAAAAAGTAATAAAAAAAAGAAAAGAAATAAGTATATCTGAAGGCTATGGAAGCCTTGGTCAATTAAAAAAACTACAAGTATTTAGATTCTTAAAAAAATAGAATTCTAGAATCAAATATGGGGAAAGATTAGGGCATTATTAGAGAACGATTGAGAAAGAATGGAGGACTTTTTATTAGTTTTACTATCACTAAAGATATCCACATGCTCGGCATAAAAAAGGAAATTGAATTAACACAGAAGGGCAGATAGTGAAATACAAAAGACCCCTCCTCCTTCTCTGAATGTTAATGTCAAATCCCAGAGTCAATCCCTATCAGCAGGGTGTTTATTGCTGTTTTACTTGTGTTTCTTTTGCAGCTCTTTCCAGAAATGTTCAGGGCAGTTAAAGAATAAGAAGATTTTTCTTTTTTGTTTCCTTTTTTTTTTATAAATGTGATAATACCATATTACTATTTTATAGCTTACTTTTTTCTCTTACTATATATTGAATACATTCCCCTAATAGCAACACACAGCACTTCTAATCACTCTCTCTGTCATTCTCTCCCACTGTCCTCTCCTCTCCCTCCCTCCCTCCTTCCTTCCCCCTCCCTCTCTCCCTCCCTCTCCCCGCCCCTTTCATTTCTCTAAGTCCTATAGTGTTCCATTAAATCGTGGCTACATACTTTCACTAATCACATAAGGATATTGAGGTTGTTTCTTGCAGTTTGGGTACATTGTTGTTACTATTACAAACAATGTAGAAAAGTACAGGTGTTGGGGGCAACTGTGAAATCAATTTATACGAGGGAAACTGCTGCTGTCAAAAGAACGTGCCTTGTTTTTCTGGACACATCACCTAAAGCCTCCAAAAAAAAAAAAATCACAGCAGCAATTTACAGTTGTACAAAGAGCAATGAGGTCTGAAAGTGATGAGTATCCCTTCCTCCTACTGACACCTGGGGGGAAAGACTGCTGTGGGGAAGACTGACTACTGCTACACTGTCCACTTCTTTAACAGAATGAGTTGACCATCTTCTCACATGTTTACTGGAAATTGTACTTTCTTTCTGTGACCCTATTTATTTAAGTCTTTTGACCATTTTTCTACTGGATTGCTTGTCTTTTCCTTGTGAAGTGTGAAAATGATTTGAACTGAACAAAACAGACTGGTGGTCAAACGTTTTGCACTAGATTTTCCCCAATGACTTATTTAACTTGAGGTGGTGTTTAGGGTAATTCTGCCTTAGAGTCTGAAATGCTTATTTAATCAGTATACTAGATTACAGAACGCCTCTTTTTTTCCCACAAAACCACTTGACCACGAGCAGAGCATGGACCATGCAGGGGCACCTAGGTCCTCTTGGCATGTAACCGAGCATTCAATCATGCCACCGTCAGGTGTTGTCATGACAAGGGCATGTGTATGGACAGGTGCAGGCTTGAATTCCAGAACAAATTGTGTAGAGCTGACTTCTAACCAGGGACGCATCTTAGCCTAAGTCCAAACATGTGCATAGACATGACAGGAGAAATTTTATTGTAAAGTCAGAAAAGCTTAAATGAAAAAGTTGAACCTGCGGTCTCCAAGTAACATACCGGTGGTCTGCAACCTGTTAAAATGTAATCCATAACACAGCCGACCATTTGTCCTGCCTCGCTACTACGGTTTCTAAGCAGTGAAAATATATCCTGAGTCACCTCTGCTGATGTGGTTTGGAAATCACTGGGCACCGGGAAGGGGCCAGCAGAACGTCTCTTTTCCTGTAGAAGACAATGTGCCCCTCAGTACCAGGCTTTTCTCAGTTTTGACAGCCAGGCACGTGGCTTTGAGAACAAGAGCTCCCAAAAGGTGAAATCATTAAAACTTGGCCTTGTGACCTGGCTCGTAGTATCTTAGGCAGCAGAATAACAAAATACGAAGATAACTTGTAAAAATGGCTAACAGCAAATACACGGCCTGTCATGCGGTGCCACTCCCAGGGGCCACGCATGTAAGCGCCTTGTGGGGGCAGCAGACACGCATATTCACCTGATGGTTTCTCCTCCAAGTTGAAATCGTGATACTGCCAGTCCGCTTCTCAACTCCAGCCGTCGGCATCCCTGTCCCTTGTGGGTTTCTGTGGCTTTAGCTCCAAAGCAATGAGATGAGAAAGCAACACAGGGACTCAGGGAGGAGACTATCCCACCACCAAGATGGCCAGCATCTGAGTAACCACACGACCCAGAGAAAAGATCAGGAAGCTGATGGAGACACTTTCAATTAAAGATGAAGGTCTTCCAAATTTCTTCAGGTGGAACTCTCATATCTCCTTTCACTGGAATCCTCAGGAGATGTTCTAAGCTGAGAAGGGATACGGCTGGTTTCACAGTTGGCTCTGAAACCCGGGGGGAGAAAAGCTCATCCAGGAAACAGCAGAGATATTACTGCGTTTAAGTCCGGCTCCAGGAAGAAAAACGGTACCATCAGAGACCAAAATCCTAGAAAAGTAAACCACCTCTTGGCCACTGCGAAGAGCAACAACCCAGAACACTAGTCTCAACAGAAACAGCTGCAACTGTGAAAGATGAACATTCCAGGCTCCAACCGCAGAGACTCGAACACAAGTAGCTTACAAACCACACCGCGACCTAGCCTCTACTCTGGGGTTAAAGCCTGGATTTCACGTGAGAACCAACAGCGTGCATGCCTCTGCCTCTGCGCTGGGGCTTGGAGGGAGGGTGGGAGGAAGGGAAGCCAGGCAGAGAAGGGCCGTGGCAGACCCCTATCCACACTGCAAGTTGGCTATTCGATTAAAAGATATGGCATCAAAAAAAAAAAAAAAAAAAGATGAAGGTCTTCGATTTTGATCTTGCAACAAATGTGTGGGTAATCCTCAAGTTGTCAAGTTCTTAAACATTAATGACTCTTGCTGCTGTGACACCTTAAACAGTTGTTTTTTTTTTTTACAGAGCATTCATTAAATAGTATTCCACTGTGGAGGAAAAAATAAACCAGAAACAAGACCCAGAAGTAAAAACCAAAAACCTAGCATGCCACAATTCAAAGGAGGAAACTGATACACAAAAAAATAGAAGAAATTGACCCAAAGCCACAAATGATATGATTATTGTCATTGTCCCTTTGATTTTCAAGGTCCTCTCCTGAAAAATATACCTCAAATTTCTTATTAAAAATAAAGAAGAAAGTTTTGGGGTTTTTTTTTAAATAAACAGATACCTTTTTTTACTTAGAATTGGTATTGAGGTACAATTTACATACAGTGAAATGTACAGGTCTCAAGTACAAAGAGACTGAACTTTTAAATAGGCAAACAGATAACAGCACTATATGACCACAGCCCAGAGGTCCATATCCCAGTCTCCTGGGACAGGCTGGCCACAAGTGTCATTCACTTTCCATTGGCCCCTCTGCTGGAGCAGCCTTCTGGGGGCAGAGCCCATTTCTATCCAGGATCTACAGGGTGACCCATCAGAGCTCTGCGATGACCTCAGAAAACTCTATTCCAGATAGTAATGCAAAGCGTGGAACACTCCATCAAAATGAACATCTGCACTAGGTAAGCTCCAAATTTAATTTATTTTAATGCTGATGAGGCTTACAGGTCTTTGAAAATATGAAGCTCAGACGTTTAGGATTTGCTTTGTTTCTTTTGCTCTAATTAATGACAGTGCCTTTCTGGAGAGGAAACCAGCACCGAGAAGAAATACAGTCGTAACTGATCTCTTCAAAGCCTCTCCTTTGGCTGTGGCCCTGAAGGGAACAAGATTCATTAATCTCCCTCGGAGTCAGAGAAGCGGGGGCAAAGGCAACAGGTGTTTCCACCTGTAGACAGGGAGGCTACAAGATAAAAGATGAGACCCAGCTCAAGCGCCAGGCTAGTGGAAGAAGGTCAAGGCATGGCTGGCGGCTTGTGGAGAGGAGCCAGGATGGCTGGTCTTATCAACGAGACCTCCTAAAGCTTCAAACAATACTGAGATACCCAACATGAAAGTGTCAATAGTTACTTCCCAAGCCCCTCTCAGTCAAATATCATTCATTTAGACTGAACTCATTCCGATTTTGCAATAATTCCCTGTCACCACAGGACAGTCTCCTTATCCCAGTATTCTAAGGCACTTCTAAACCTGGTCCAGCTCTATCCCACATCTTCATCTTCTACTTCTTCTCATGAACCCTCCAGTCACCCCAAACCAGTCCACTTTGTAAACATGCCAGGCAGTCCTTCACTCCTCCAAGCTTTGGCAATAGTGTTTCCTCTCCCTAGAATGTCCCTCAAGATTCAGCCTAAATGTCACTCGCTCGGAGAATACTCCCCAAGCCCCACTGCAAGCAGTTGGCTGTCTCCTCTGCTGTGCACACCAAAACCTGTGTACATGCCTCTCTAATAGCCCTTTATTTTCAATACCTGATTATTCTCTCCTCCACTAAAGTACTAATTCCCTCTCCGTGGCCAAAAAGGGGCCTGAGACAGTGCCTGCAATATAACAGATGGTTGAAAAACATACGATTAAAGATGAATTGAGACTTCATATGACATACACTTGTACAGATTCTCTCCTGAAATGCTTTTCCTTCAATGACCTTCTCCAGAAGTTTGTTTTGGGGTAGGGGTTTGGGGGGGGGAGAATCATAACAATAAAAGAAATATAAAAAAGAAAAATCACTGACCATCTTCTCCTGTTTCATTTCCTTTTGTTCCCATTCATCCCAGGTCCACACAAGGTCAAGTTGTATGAATTATAATCACAGGGTAAGTCTCGCGGCACATACTTTAGAAAATCAATAAGAGAAACAAGACAAAGCCTGGGCAGTGACAGAACTGGACAGAGCAGAGGCCAAGGTCAGGGTCAGTGATTACCTAGAGGGCAGAGTGGTTGCCTCAAAGTGGGATAGTGCAGACAGGTCTTGGAGGACAGATCCAGGATTTGGGATGGAGTGGGTGGGCCCCGTCCAGAACCAGACTCCATGTTTGGAGCCCTGAGATTCAGGGGAGAAGACAGGAGTGGATGGATAGCCAAGGTCCAGAGCACAGGCCAGACTCAGAAGTGGGGGAGAAGGAGGTACAGTAACAACTAGAAAGATGGGTAGTGGGGATGCAGGCAAAAAGCCCAAATTTCACCTAATTTATCGATTTGCTGAACAGAAAGCTCTCTGTACAGATCTTCCCAGAGTTTGATTAACTTATCTGATCCACATCCCCTTCTTTGTAGCCTTCTTGAAGTCTTTTTTCCTCAACTAAATTCTCATTTTCAAATGTCAGGATGTATTAAACTGAAACCTTCCCTTGAAGTCATTCTCTCAAGTCACCGCATAAACACACAATTATTCACCTTGGTCCAAGCTTCAAACAGCACTAGGAAAAATCCATTAATTCAAGAACCAGACAGGACCCTAGGGATCGACCAATTCAGACCTTTCTTTTTGTAGGTAAGGAAATGGAGGGTGAGAGAATTGCCTAAGGTCATGTGGTTAATAAGCAATTGGGACACAACTAATAATAATATTTAGCACAGACACTGCGCTTATCACTACATTCACGTGATTGACTCTAAACCACCCACGCGGCACCTTGCAACCTCTTTTCCAGAGAGAGCTGAGGCCCAGCAATGTTGGGTGGATTGTACAGACCTAGCCAGTGGCAAGGAGCCAAGTGAAAGAGCCCCAGACAGAAGAGCATCTTTGCTTCACAAACCTTGTCCTGAATGCTAACAAAAGGACTGTACAAGGAATGAGGGAAAAGAGTCACAGAGAATCAGAGGTTGGTCCCAAGCCCACAGGGCTTGGAAACCAGGAGTCCAGTGGCCCACGCTCTCCAGGGAACCAACAGGCAGTGAGGCTGGGGAACCCTGGTGAGATTGGGGGTCTGGAACTCCAGTACCCAGGAGGTGGCAGGAGTCAGAGCCCAGCCGAGGGAACAATGATTCCATAGGTACCATCAGCTCCACTAGATGACTTGGGTCTTTTCTAGGACCAAGGGTCTAGGAGCCCTCTGTCTTTAAACTCAGTGCTTTCACTTATCAAACAGCACACCACTTCCCCGTTACTGCAAATTAATGAGGTGTGGTTATAGGATTTTTATTCCCCATTGTGTCAAATTAAAACTAAATAAATAAAACCGTAACTGGAAAACTCAAATGGGGAAGCCATTTAGTGTAAAACTGTCAATGTTGACACCAGTGCTTTCCTTTCTATGGTTTTATTGTGCCACTCTGACTTGATTTTTTTAACTAGAAATTTAAAAGAAAAACAACTTCTTTTTCCCGGAATTTCACCAGATTGCTTCAACCCAAAAATACTTTCAAAAATATTCCCAAACTCTCCATCCCACTAAATTGGCAGCTCAGCTTAGCCTTGTTCCCTTGTGTTGCTACTTAACTGCATTATGTATATACATCTGGTATCCTCGTCCAGGCTTAATTGCTCTTAGAGAACGGATATTTTAGCTGACACATTTTGTATAGATTGGGTGGCCAACTTGTCCTCATTGGTCCGGAACTTTCCCGATTGGAGCATTGAAAGTTCTGGATCCTGGGAATGCCCCAAGTCCCAGGCAAACTCTATCTCTGAGCCTTTGAAAGTCCTGCATACTTTAGAGTCATGTATCTGCCTCATCACCTCCATTTTGTTCTTCCCTCTCAGTCATCTGGGTTCTGCTCCCATCCTTCCCCTCTCCATGCTCCAGTGTAACCTGTTCGGTCCAAGGTCCAATGACCTAACCAAAGGCCTCCAATGAGGCTTCAGCCTTCTGGACCCACGGCCTTATTCAGCCCCACCACCCACTTGCTCTTTCTTAAGACTCCATCCCCGTTCCATTTTCACACGTACCTCCAACTGCTCCTTCTTCAACTGCTTCCTCTTTCCACCCATCTCTAGACCTCAGACCTTCCCAGGGTTCTGCCTGCAGCCGTCATCTTCTCTCCTGAGGCAAACACTCCCTGGACATCCTCCACTCTTCCAAATGCAACCACGCCTGCAAGCCAAGATGCCCAAGTTCCACCATCACCACTTCCCTGTCTCCCAAGGACAAGACCTGTATCCCCGCCATCTAAGGACTGCACTGCAGGACACCATACTCCCAACACATTCAAAATGGAGCCAGAATCTTGCCTCTCTTCCCACTCTTCTAAATAGCATCCCCACCCACGCTAAGAAGGCAGCCTCCTCTCTCTCTTCTCTCTCTCCCACATTCCCACGTCTGAGCACTTGACAGAGGCTCTCAGGTGGCTTTCTCCACTCCTCTCCATCCCCACCCTGCTCAAGGCTCTCATTACCTCCTGCCCAGGCCATTAAAAGGCCTCCTAAGTACATCCCTCCCATTCTGAAGCTCTCAGTGCTGTCAGAGTTCCCCAAACACAGATTTAGTTATGACATTTCCAGTGGTTTTTCCAATGCCCCTAAGGACAAAGTTCAAACATTTTATGATGGTATCTGAAATTTTCCGCAACTTGGCTTCCACTTACCTATTCAGCCTGATCCTGGGACACTCCAGTTCACACACCTAGAACTCCATGTGCCAGTGTAAACATCTCATGTGTTCACAGGTCTCAGGTGAACCCCTAACCTTCCCATCGTGTTACATCCATTATTTTTATTTTTCTGTATTTACTCTCGATATTAATCCCTATATGCACTTTATTGCAGTTAAAGGCACAGAATAAATAAATTTTTTCATTCCTTTTTCAATTGACATCATTAGTATCCTTATATTACTGTACAGCTTCCATAATTAATTTGATGACTATACAGACCCATAATTCACTGAATCTTTTCCCTGTTTGGGGACCTTTAGGTGGCTTCCAATAGTTTGCTATTATAAACATTACTGCAATGAATATTTTTTTACACATGGCTTTCATTGCCTTTTTAATAATTGCCACAAGATAAATTCCCAGGAGTGGGATTGCTGGGTCAAAGGGTGTGGAAATTTTATGATTCTTCAAAACTGTTGCCAAATTGCTTTTTCAAAGAGGCCATGCAAACTCCACAGCCACTATACCAATGATCTCATAATTTCCCTAGCTTTGGTCTTCAAAACCAAAAACAAACAAACAAAAACTATTATTCATTTGAGGCATGTAAAATACCACCTCATTATTATTTTAATTTGCATTTCTTTTATTATTAATAAGCTTAAAATTTTTCAAATTTGTTTACTAAGCACATTCTAATGTGTTAATTCTAATTCTAATTCCTTGTCCATTTATCTACATGCTGTTTCTTATGCATCAGTTAAAATATTTGCTATAAAATATAACCCTTTGACTGTCATATGTGATGCAAATATTTTCCCAGTTGGTTTACTGTTAGCTTGCAACTACATGGTTGTTCATTTCATAGAAATCAACAGGTTTTCTAGAAAAGGAACTGCTAATTCCTTTCTTCATGGTGTCCTAAAGGTCAGGATGGAAGTGATCCTAAGACCCCAGGGCAGTTAACAGCACTGAATCTGGAGTTAGCATGACAAAGACGAAGGCTCTGGCCTGCAGTATTGTCTGCCACGGGACACAGGCAGGTTTCTGGGCCTCAGTTTCCTCATCTGTGAAGTGGGGAGTAACCCTTTTAAAGCCCCTCCACTGCACCTGGCATCCACTAATTGTAATACCTGACAACAGTATCACCTCCACAGTGTCATCTCCCGGTCATCACTCCATACATTAAGCATTTATATCAAACTCTGGAATGAATTTTGGTATTTAGTATATCATATAAGTTTCAAATTATTTTTTTCAGAAATTGCTACTCATTTATTCAAATATTGTTTTCCTTCCTCTTGTTTTTGATTCACACATTATTCACTGCTTTTATAATGGACCATCACGGTTTGTGGGCTTTCCTTTTCTTTTTTGTTTTGTTTTTCAATATTTATTTATTTGGTTGTTCCATGTCTTAGTGGCAGCAGGCAGGCACCTCACTTGCAGCACATGGGCTCCTTAGTTGTGTCATGCAAACTCTTAGTTGCAGCAGGCGTGTGCGATCTAGTTCTCTGACCAGGGATCTAACCCAGGCCCCCTGCATTGGGAGTGTGGGGTCTTATCCGCTGCACCACCAGGGAAGTCCCTGTGGGCTTTTCAATATGAGCAAAATGAAACAGTGATCTCTAAGGTGAAATGGAGGCTACTATTTAAGCAGAATGTCTATATAACATGTTTTTGGTTTGGTTTGGTTTGGTTTGGCTTGATTTAATTAAACTGTCCTGTTGCCAGCATCTTCTAATTAGCAACGGGGTATAATTTGCCTCAACAACTGACTCAGAATCAAAAAACCTATATTCACATGCCAGCTCTGAGATAGTTTTGTAGAAGGTCATTTCGCCTGAATCTTTGCTCTTTTCATTAGTAAAGTGAGGATAATAATACCTAGCCTTTTAAACCCCCGAGAATACTGTGAGGGTCAAATGCAATGACGTCTGGAAACATAGGGCAGGGGCATTCATCCCACTATTATGATTATGATTGTCTCCATAAGGTTTGATTACCATATTTTTTCACCTTCTGATACATCTTCATGGCCCCTCTCACAACACAGAAGTTAAGAGCTTGGACTCCTGACTTGGTCATTAACCAACTGTTGGATTTGGGGAAATTTGCATCACTTCCCTGAGCTTCAAAATTCTCACTAGTAAGGTGGAGACTGTAGGGGATGAGGTTGGCTAATGTATGTGCAAGTACTTAGCAGCTTGTACACACACAGCAGCACTGGCCACATTACAGTCACGTGTTGGTTATTCTTGTTGACCCTGAAGAGCCACTGTCCATCCTCTGTGGATTGTGTTCTTCACTTGCCCCCAAGCTTCTGAGAGGTGCCAGGCAAAGGGAAGGACAGGAAGGAAATGAGAAGCAGCTGGAGAAAGATACAGTGTTTATTCTCTCACTCTTCTTCCAGGGCTGGGGTCTTCACAGTGGCCACTCACCTCGATCCAGGGCCATACCTCCTATTCAGCAGCCCCTCTCCCGAGGCTAAGGCTCCACTGGGCCCTTTTCAGGCCTAGAGGCCATACGAGCACCCCATGGATGCCGGCCTCTGGTGCTTCATTATCTGTCTCCTCTGCATCCCATTAACCCTGTGCACCCTTGTGTAGACAGTCTATTCCTAAAGTCACCGCAACTCATCCTTCCAGTACTTCATCTTTTGTTCAGCTGGGACACTGATATGAATCTTAGTCCTTGTTTTAATTGTTGAGCAAGTCTGTCATAGTCCTTCAAGTACTGTAGGTCTGACAAAGTCAGTGTCCACATCCCAGCAAGAAGTGTGTCTCAGTCAAAAAGCAAGCACTTCTCATGTTTCCCAACTTTCCAGAATTAGTTTAATGGTTAAGGGTATAGAATTTCATGTCAGAGAAAGTCATCACTTTTGTTCTGAATATCATAGAAAGCGAAGGATGCGTTGTTATTGAACCTACAAGGCACATGAACATTCTAACCTGGAGGCAAAGCTGATGTGTTGCTGTCATATTTCCTGACAAGACTGAGCAGGGATGACACCGTCCCCATCCGCGTGACTTGACCAAGATTCCAGAACTCTGAGCTCCAGCGATGTTTCCCATTAGCACATCTGAGGTCTGTACCCTTCCAGCTTGGACATGTTCACTCCATCAGAGCTTTGGCCAAAGAGTACTGCCAGAACCTCCACCAACACCCACATATACAAGGAAATCAGAGCTGGGAGGACTCCCAATACTGAAAACTCCCTGGTCTCCTCTAATATTTCTTTCTCATGAAACTTGCCAGGAATAAAATTAAATCCAAAATAAACTCACACATTTCAGAAATTGGGACCATTTCATGGGGGGAAGCACATTTTCAGGTAATACGACAATAGATAGCAAGGAACCAAATTGTTAGAACAACTGCCTTTAAGGATCATTTTGTCCCAATATTACTGTCATAGTGCTGACATGGACAAAAATGAGGTGTTTAGTTGTTGTTGTTGTTTTTTTTAATTTGCAGTGGCATCATTTTTTTTTTAGCTACAAAAGAGCAATCTCCAGAATAGAAATTTTCTTTCAAAGAAATCTGTGCTAAGCCAGAGAAACTGATCTTTGGGCTAACTTTACAAAGCAAAAATAAATAAATACAAAATAAAGACAGACACACTGGAAAATAATCATTTTGCAATATCAATTTTATAAAATCACACTTAACCACAGAAGGGCTTGATTTTTCAAATGTCAGCATTTCTCCTCAAAATTATTCAAATAACTTTAATGAAAAAACTGTGTTACCTAATATGGCAGCCGCTAGCCGAGCCACATATGACTATTTAAGTTTATTAGAGTTCAATACAATTTAAAAACTCTGTCACAATATTGACACATTTCAAGTGCTCAATAGTCACATGTGGACAAAAGCCACCATATTGGCTAGCACAGATTATTAAATATTTTCATCACCCCAGGAAGTTCTACTGGAGAGCATTAAGTCAAACTACTTCATTCTATGCACTATGCACAGTTACATTTTCATTGATGGCAGATCAGTAGCAGCAATTACAATTTATTGAGGTTGTAGACCCTGTGGGTGGCAGCAATTATCCATCCCCCTCTGCCTCAGCCTTCCTCTTCAGAGGCTGGAAATGCTTAATAGGACTGGTAGGCTTGGGATACAATGCCAGACAATAAGATATAGACAGAAGTCTACTGGGGACTCCAGGGAAACCTTGTATTTTCCTCATAAAGGTATGGCTCCTTCTTCATCTTTGAACATAAATATGATGACTGGAGTTGCAGAAGCCATCTTGCAACCAAGAGGTAAATGCACTAAGATGAAGGGCAAAACACCCAGTTCAATAGCATAAGAAGACAGAAAGAACCTGCAATTATGATGGCATAGCTGAGGAACTAATCACACCAATACCACCAGTCACTCATCTCTTGTTACATGAGGAACTGTATCCTAGTTAAGCCACTGTTAGAAGCATTTCTATTAGAAGCAGTCATGGTCTTGTTACAATCATCAATCTACAATGGTGAGGTTCCATAAACCTGAGTTTCCTGAGCTCTAAGATCATTCATGTCATTGGAATCATTAAGTCCAAAACAATCCAACTGCTAATAACAATTTGTTTTTATATTTACTTTCATGCTAAGGCTCACACAGATTTAAGCTGATAACATAATCACCAAAAAAATGATTAATTAAATTCTACACTTACTATTTAATATGTGCATTTATATATTGCAAATATGGAAAAATATTTTTAGAGTATGATGAGAAATTAAAGATCAAATAGCAATACACTGAAGAGTTTTAACAAATATCTTTGAGTGCAAGTATATGGATAATTTTCAGTTTTAGAAATATTCTTTAATGAGCACATACTCCCTTTCTGTGTATATATGTGCAATTTACAAACACCCAGGACACATATGTGGATAGAGATTTTCACTATCATATTTAAACAAAAAGGGATCTGTTAAAACTATGCTGGTAGTGTTTTCCTGAGACAATTTTAGAGATTAACGGAAAGATCCCTTTATAAACAGAAATACCACATGTTGGTGCCTTAAATCTCATCATCATAAATATCTCTGGCTTAAGCAAAACAGGAGTTTTGAAGCCTGTTAAAAATATAATTTTCCTTTAGGCGAGAACGTATCCCTTGTTGGTTGTTTACATTACATGGTACAGGAAATATACCTTATCTCAAAGAAACACTAGAATGTTGCTCTGGGGGCAGTGGCTTGGAGTCTCATCAAAGTGGAATAACGGAGAAATGACAACTCCCTTTGTCAACCTAGTCCCAGTGTCATCTGGGACAGCCTACGGCCATCACAAGTTTCTGTGGGTAGTAAAACTGAGACTCACAGTGGGAGCTGAGTAATGATTGGTGAGTGAATGAATGAATGACCAGAAATAAAACCCACCCTTTGCCCTGAACACAAAATTTCTCCAATACCCCCTACTCTCAGAAGGCTGTCAGTAAGCTAACCTTGAAGGCACTGTGGTCTCCTAGACTTCACGCTGCATTTTCTGCAGCTTTGCATCATGTTTATTTTCACCCCAGCTTGAAAGTTGATGGGCTATCCTTGCGTTGTCCTAAATACAAGGAATGTTTAAAAGCGACGTTATGGCCAAATTACGGTGATAAATAAATCATTGTATAATTGTATAATACAGGATGTCCACAGATTTTCAGGTGGGCATCTTTTATCTTCCATCTGACTTCTCCCATCTGTGCCTTCTTTCCTGGCAGAGCTACACCTTGTCTTCAAAATTTCAAAAGCAAGAAGCCCTCTTTGCTTCAGGTGCCCTATATCATGACATGCTGATTCTACAAAGAGCACGTCTGAATCTGGATTAAAGCAGATGTTTTATTCAATAACCCCACCCAGGTGATTTATTAGTTTTATTTAGCTCTTCTATTTACACATATGGTACATATTAAGACTTTTTTTTTTTGAGGTACGCAAGCCTCTCACTGTTGTGGCCTCTCCCGTTGCGAAGCACAGGCTCCAGATGCGCAGGCTCAGCGGCCATGGCTCACGGGCCCAGCCGCTCTGTGGCATGTGGGATCTTCCCGGACCGGGGCACGAACCCGTGCCCCCTGCATCGGCACGCTGTAGACTTTTATAAAGACACAAGGAATGCTGGGAGAAGGCTCTGCTAGGACTTTATGAAGTAAAACAACTGTCTCCATGCACCCAACTATTTGATATTTTTCTGACACTTTAATTCATTGCTTATTCACTTCTCTGAGTAATTGCAATGTTTAACCTTGGCCTGGGAAAGGGTGCCAGTCTAAAAGAGAGTAATCATTTCTAATACATGGTAAAGGAGTTTTAGATCTGAAGGTAAATTAAAGGTGCTTGGAATTGTAATTTGGTGCTAAAAGCAGGTACTATATTGCATTCCATCATCAGAAAGAAAGGAGGAGAAAGAAGAGGGGAGGGAGGGAAGAAAGAAAAGAAAGACAAAAATAATAAACCTTGGTCAGTGAAGCATAGACCACTAGTGTTTTAAAGTGCTGAAATTCTGCAGTAAGTCCTGTGTTTTGCAATACGAACCCTTCTTGGCCCTCACCACACACTGCGATTAACACCACTCAGATCCAAAGCTTGTTTATCTCTTTTACAATTGGAAGTTTGTCTGTGAATAACTTCTAAAGCCTCTTTGGTATAAAGCTCCCCTAAGTTGTTTGGTATGTCAGCTGTACAATTTCAACATTTGTTTCACAAGCTTGGACCCTAATGGGATTTAAATCAACAAGAGGAATTTATTGCTACCTTTGGGGCTTTGGTAATATATGCTTGTGAAGCCTTGTGTGAGTTACTGGGGATGAAAAAAGTTCATCTTTTTTTCATTTTTTTATATCAAATCACAGTCTCCTTTACAAAATAGAGCACACTGTAATTTCTAAAGGGATATATTTTACATGCACAAACATATACACTCTAGAAACATAAATGAATATATATGCAGGCCCTCTTGTGCATATATACATATATATATATTATGCTATCAATCCTCTTGATTTGTTTCTCTTTGTTTTGTGTAACACTTAGCAATGTTTATTAAGCTGAAAAGTCTCATCAGCACCTCCTCATAAGACAATCATCAAAACGAGTAAACTCCTCTTATCTTTTTAACTAGGAGGGCTGCCCAGTGATGGGGAGACCATAGCGGTGTGAGGCATTGTGTTCTCACCCCAGCCAGTGTCCCAGGAGAAACCCAACCCCCAGTGTCAGGAACAACACAGGACATCCACACCTCAGTTCACCCACGTGGCTAGAAAGAGGATTTGAGGACTTTGGAGATCATGGCAAACGCTCACAGTTCACAGGCAGCCAATGAGGCCAAACCATGAAAGGACCAGGTCTATTCAAATAAACCACACAGGTTCTTGAACCCAATAAACAGATCCAAGCTGTCCCTTTGGTCTACAGGGAACTGTTCTCCAAGCCCCCGTATGTGGCCTTCTTCTGTAATTTTCATATTCCAATGTTCTTGTCCTCCTTAAAGCAGATCCCTTTGCTCATTAAGTCATCTTGGGATGTACCATCACAAAAAATATGACTCACTGGCTTTCAAGACCAAACAATGGCTGCCAATTACTTAACATCCACCATGGAGTAGGTATTTCATCTGTGGTCTCTCTAACCCTTCAAGGCAAGGATTAGCAGTCCCATTTTACAGGTGAAGGCAATGGAGCTCAGGCACTCTGCAAAACCTGCCCAAGGTCACTCAGCTGATCAACAGCAGAGACATAAATGAACCCAAATGTGTGTGGCTCCAAAACCACACACTGTCAGGTGAGTTCCCAAACATGTGTCAGTTCTCTCCCATAAATGTAACAGAGGAAAAGCAGAACAAACACCACGTTGGAACTGCCTCCCTCATTCTTTAGCTTATGTACTCTATTACTCTAGCCCTACACATAAGGAGTTAAATATTAGAGAAATGTTGCTTGTGCCCAAATAGCTCATTAAGTTCCCTGAAAGAGTTCCCATCCCATGGTCCCGAGCTAGTTATGGCTACCACTTGTTATAGATGAGTTTGATTTTGGCCCAGAAACCTTGCTAATAAGCAGAGAAAAGAATGGTAGAGTAAAAATAACTGTTAATAATTTGAAGTTTTTGCATGAGATTTAGAATCCAGCCTACGTAAGCAAGCAGAAGAACAAAGAAATGTGTTGTGCTTCCCTTGAAGGCCAGGTGGCTCCAAGGAGTCTGCACTCCACCTTTACCCTTTAATCTTGAACCCTCCTGCTTCCCCTTTCCCTTAACATAAAAGAAGCCTGAATTTCATTCCGAGTTAAGATGGTTCTTTAGGACACTAGTCCGCCATCTCAGTTTGCTGGCTTTCTGAATAAAATCACTATTCTTTGCCCCAACATCTCGTCTCTTGACCTACTGGTCTACTGTGTGGCAAGCAGTAGAAGCTTGGATTTGGTAACATAATCATGTTTTCATAATGTGAATTGCCACTGATGTGTCTCAATGTTCCAGACGTGGGGTGCCATTTTCCATAACCCACTTCCCACACCTCTTGTTTAACCTCCTCCTTAAACCATGCACATGGGGACAGAAGTCACAACTTAGTCCCTCCCATCCTCTCCCATCCACACTCCACCAAAAATATGTAAGTGTGCATATATATATTTATACACACACATGTGTATGCATCTACTCACACTCATGCTTATAGGAGAGAAACTGCTGGAAAAAGTATGAAATATGAAATGCAAACTAAAGCAGCAGAAAATCATTCTGAATTGAGTCAGGAGGATATGTTTATTAAGTCCACTTTTTAATAGCATCACATGGCCACTAAAACAAATGTGTGCTCTATGTATCCATAAGGCCAAGTTGTAAGAGTTCAGATGGGAAATGCCAAGATACACTTATGAACAAGAAGGGCAAGAGAAGACAGTGGATTTCTTCACAAACCACAGCCCCTCAGTTTAAATTTTTAAAATAAAATTTTTGTTACCAAAAAAGAAACCAGAATAGTTAAAACTGCCTATCAGTTTTTCATAATATAATACAAATTATTCTAATCAGATTACTTGTTCAGTGCCGGAAGGAGAAATGTTAGATATGCAGGAAGAGCGAGGGGATGAGAATAATAAATTGTGTAATATGGGAACATTCAGAGGGTGACAGGCCAGCCAGCAAGCCATCACAAGGGTTTTTAAATCACTTACGGGTTCTAGATGTATACATGGGCAGGGTGGGTGTGGGGGTAATGGAGATGGGGACCAAGATGGGAAAGAGTTACAGAAATGGAAGGTCTTGAAGTCTTGGTAACCAAAAGTACCCCTTGTGCGAGATTTTTGATGGCTACTGTGCAATGAGGAAACCTCTACTACCAAGTATATGTCTCCATTATTTTTAAAGAATCACTTTCAGTTAGTCAATCAGAAAACATGAATTTAACATTAACTGTGGCACATGGTATTGGAAGATCCAGAAAAATGTCTTTACTCTCAAGAAGTGTATATCTTGGAGGGCTAAGACTTATGCAAGAAATACCCAGAAAATAAGGCATAATGCCTAATTAATAAGCTGAACACTGTATGTCAAAGATTATAAGTGCTATGGGGAAAAATCAGCATACCGCCCAGAGTTGCCAGAGCTTCCTGGAAAAGGTGTAACTTGAATTTAACTTTGAAAGATGAGGAAAAATTCGAGACCTTGAGACAAGACAGGTAATCTTGTAGGTAATCAAGAGAGCACAGCAAGTACACACAGCCTTGAAGGTCGTCAAAGAAGCACGACAAGGAATTGGCTGGACTACAGGTACAGAATCCAAAGTTGGATAGGTGAGCTCTGACTGCTAGATTTTGAAGCTGAACTTTGGGCTTGTAAGAGGGATGAAAGAAAGCCACTGTAGTCCTTGGGCAAAAAAAAAAAAAAAAAAAAAGAGATGAAATAAAAATTACTCAGAAAGATGCATCCAACAGCATTGTGTAAGTTGAATCAAAAGCCATGTTTGTCATTTAACACCTTCCCTTCCACCACCTCTTTCTGACTGAAGCTTGAGAAAGTCCTCTGTTTTTAAGGTTTCATTTGGTTCAGTGGGCCCCATCTGGGTGATCCAGGATAATAGCCCTGTTTTAAGATTCATAAACTTATTCATTACATAGCAGAAGTTCCCTTTGCTATGTAATGCAGAAGTAGGCAGAATAATGCCCCCAACCCCTGAAAGATCCTAATCCCTGGAACCTGTGGATATGTTATATTACAATGCAAGGGGGAATTAAATTTGCAGATGGAATTAAGGTTGCTAATCAGCTGATCTTAAAATAGAAAGAGTATCCTGGATTACCCAGGTGGGCTCAATGTAATTACAAGGGTCTTTTAAATGAGGATGAGAGAGGAAGAAGAGTCAGTGTCAGAGGGATGCAATATGAGAAGGTCTTGACCAGCTTTGAAGACAGAAACGAGCCATGCGCCAAGGGATGTGGGCCATCTCAGGATGCTGGAAAAGGCAAAGCAACAGATTCTCCCCTTGAGCCTCCAGGGGGAAGTCAACCCTACACATTAATTTGAACCCAGGGAGACCCATTTTGGACAGTAAGATAATTACCCTGTGTTGTTTTAAGCCACTAAATGTGTGATAACCTACTACAGCAGTAAGAGGAAACTAACACATATAACATTCTCTACTTCCAGGTATTAAGGTGTAGACAGTTCGTTGGCCTGCTACAGGTGTGTGCTCATCTCTTTGACTGAATAGCAAACTAACGGGACCAGGTAGGCAACCCTGGAATTTCTGATGGCCATGTTATTGGACCTATTTATTGGAGTATAATTGCTTTACAATGGTGTGTTAGTTTCTGCTTTATAACAAAGTGAATCAGTTATACATGTACATATGTTCACATATCACTTCCCTCTTGCATCTCCCTCCCTCCCACCCTCCCTATCCCACCCCTCTAGGTGGTCACAAACCACTGAGCTGATCTCCCTGTTCTATGCGGCTGCTTCCCACTAGCTATCTATTTTACGTTTGGTAGTGTATATATGTCCATGCCACTCTCTCGCTTTGTCACAGCTTACCCTTCCCCTCCCCATATCCTCAAGTCCATTCTCTAGTAGGACCTATTTTGAAAGGTCATTTTATTATAACAGATTTGGGTATTTTGGTGTACCTAGCATGGAGTCTAACCCATACAACCCTCAATCAATATTAACAGTTATTTTTACATTACTAGTGGTTGCAAATCCAGTTTTCTGCATCCTGGTCATCCAGTACACCATGATTTATTATAAATGCTGAAATACCTGTCGTGATATGTTATTTCATACTCTAATCAACAGCTTCCCTCCACCCCAACCCCGCACATGCCTGACCCTCCCCCAGGCTTTTCTCTTCCCTCCCATCCTCAACACCCTCCCCTCAAACTTTCTCTGCTCCGCTTTACCACTCAGCTCATGGATGCATTTCTCCACCCCCAACCCCTCGTCATCAGAAGGTTGACCCTGGTGGCAGGAGGAGCCCTCGAAAGCAGCGAATCTCTCCACTGAATTAAAAGAACAAGTTCAGGAGGAGAAATAAATCAAAACTGCCGCCAGCCCTACTCATAGTAGCTGCAGGCAGAGCTGAGGAGCTGCCCAGAGGCTGTGGTCCTGAAAGTTGCACTCGGGGAGCGACACTGCGGGAAGTCCTGAAGTCTGCAGTACAGGACGTCTGAAGATGGCAGCTTCCATGGAGATTTGGTAGGAGGGAAAGATGCAATTTAGCCAACAGCAGCCAGGTGGATGTTTTCTAGTAAGTTCATAATTTTTTTCATTTGACGTTTAAGATTTATTTTCACTGACTGTTCCTGACTTTTGAACACTTCTTTTTTTAAATGCTGATATTAATCCTTGAAATAGCCACTGGAACCCTGGCATTATCATCTTCCTCCACTGTTTCAACAGCTGACCCATATTAGCATTGTTCTTGAGCAAGGGGATAAGCTCATGACAGTGACACTGTAATACTATCAGGTACTTCAAATGCATGGGCCAGAGGGATGAGGGATTAAAATCATTCAAGGAAACTGGCTGATAGTCACTGCAGTGGGGAAACCTAGACCAAAAGAACCTCCATGAAAAGAGAGTCAATGTGATGGCATACAAGTATCTGGAGGGCAAGAGAAAAAGGGGCTCATGGTCAGCTGGACACAAAAAGCACTAGGTGGCAAACTTGGAAAGATACATGAAGACATTTCTTCTTCAGTAGTTCTTCAATGGAATGGAAACCAAAGCCTTTATTTTGGAGGAAAAAGTCTGAATATCATCTTAAAACAAGATTCCATGAGAGCTGGTGGCAATACATCACCCCAAAGATGACCTGTCCAAGGCTGCAAACAATTTGCCCTATGGATATATTAGTTTGTGTCAGATTTTAAGAAAACCATGTACATGTAAATAGTCACTGAAGGGGTCATTTCAGGTGTAAACTTTGAAGAAAGAGGCCCTCTTTTATGAACAGAGGTCTCTCTAACATAAACGCACCCCAAAGAAAAGCAAGTAACAGAAGGAGGAGGCACCTCATGATGGCAGGTCCAGATATTTCTATGGGATTCGGAGGGGCAGGGGAGGCCATTCCAGATGGAGCAGTCAGTCAGAGCTTCCTGGAGATGCTTCTCTCATAAGCCCAGTTGTTTGGAGGAGCAAAACCTCTGCTTCCCCCCCTTACTAAGAAACAGCCTCCTTTATCTAAGAAGGCTATTCTTTTCTACTCTGAGTGCAACTTCAGGAGGGACCCTCCTGGAATGGTAAAGGAGGACGGGGAAGCTGATGGTCAGAGCAACTGAATACACCCTGGTTATCGGGGAGGAAGAGAGGCTGCAGCCAGGTCACCGTCACATCCTAGGAACCTTCAAGGAGCAGCGTTCTCCTTGAACAGATAAGAAAGCATTCTAAGATGAGGGAGACAGCTTGAACAAAGCTAGGGAAGAAGGAAAACACAGGATCCTCTTCGAGTAGAAGGAAAAGGTGAATAGGCTGAAAGGGAGGAAGGCAAGTCATAGGGCAGATGAATCTAAAGCTATTACTACTGTAGAGCAGGGGTCAGCAAACTACAATCCAGAACAAACCAACCCTATTGTCTACGGCTGTTTTAATACTGCAACCTCAGAGTAGTTACAGCAGATTATGGTCCACAAAGCCCCAAATACTTACTGCCTGGCCCTTTGCAAACACACACACAAGTTGCTGATCCCCAGTATAGATGATGATCTAAATGCTTTTGAAATATTATAAAATCTCACCCTAATATGAATAAATTAAAACACACAGAAGAACTCACTGGTAGGTCATGTGTAAGGAAGAAAATTATCCACTGTGGGAACGTAGGAACCCCTTTACCTCCAGAGAGCAAAAGTGGAAACCCAATCCAAACTTTTACTCGTTCAGTGAATATGTGAAAGGGCTCAGGAGAAAATATGCAGTCATCAACAGTAGTCAGCATTGCAGAATGGGTAGTTGGCCCATTAAAGAGCACTACAGGTCTGAATGACTTGGATGGAAAAGAAGAAAAGTAAACAAATGTTATGTGAACACTTCCACTTACCAATTTTTTTCATTTAAGAGTGTCCCATAAAAATACTGGCATAGCAAACTGCCCTAACAAGCATTATCCTCTAGATAGCACACAGTTTTGATTAGAGAGGTAGCAATAATTTGCAGTGACCTGCTGTGCAATAGAAAGAGAGGAAAAGTCTTTGAATCTCAGGCAAGTGCAAAGCTGGTCATTTGTTTTGATCTGTATGTGATATGAGAAAGAGAGGGGAACGGATGTAGGTACACAGGAAGAGGATGAGGAGAAACTTTACCATTCTCAACAGATATATTGCTTAAAATTAAAGGCTACCCTAGTATAAGTAAAATTTGGAGTTAAGTGACATTTCTTAAGTCACTCTACATTTCTATGCCCTTCAATACCCACCCCCTCCCCACATACACAAAAGTGTTTCTGAATTCTTAGGAACATCTGATAAACCCTCAATTACTGAAGCAAACCATGGAAAGGAGGTCTATGGAATTATTAACAGTGGAGTTAATTTATGCTTACATTGGAATTAATTTATTCTGATTTACACATAATAAAATTAGTCATTCCAATTTTAATTAATGTCCTTCTTTTAGACTCCTCAACCAAATGGAATCCACACAGTGGGAGGGGTGGGAGCTATAGCATCAAATTAATTAGTAACTTTGAAGGTTCACTTAAGTTTCTACTTTCATGTTAAAAAATGGTGACATTAAATTTCAATTTAGAGAGCCCTTTTCTCTCCATTTATTATGGTTTGTCTTACTTCTTTAAAACTCTCTATTTCCTTGCTGGTCCAAAAAGCAAAAATATCTTGGAGGTAAAATAAATCCCTCAATTACCAGGAATGGAATTTGAAAACCTGCCTCTAATCATCCAATAAAGTTTTTTTAAAGGTAGGGTTATCCTGCATAACTCAGCAGGATAAGGGCTTCATTCAAGCATTAATTGCTTTCAGAATCATCCAGCTTAATACTGTATTAACTGTTTAAATTGCCAAACCACATCATTGCTCAGTTGATCTTGGAAAGCTTCAAAAACCACAAACTAGAGCCCAAAGATAAAAGGTCAGTGAATTGGTTACTTCCAGAATTAGATAAATTTTTGAAAGAAAACAGGCTATAAAAATTTGTTTGCACAGGGCATAAAGTATAACATTCAATCTACTTAATCAAAGTTGCTTCGGATATTAACTTGGGAGAGGGGGTAAGTCACAAATGAGTAAGACAGACATGAGCTTGCAGAGACATGAACTTTGGCTCCACTTTTTGCATTTACAAATAGATCTCTAGCCTCACAGGGGACATACGGGCAGGGATGGGAGGAGAGAGACATTGTCTGAAGTCTCAGATGACATTACCAAGCGGGTCATGACATTGTTGCTAGGACTAGTCTGGCCAGCATCATAATCCTGACTGTCCAACTAAATACCTTGACCTTGGCCAATTTTTTCCCTAAACTGATTCCTCACTATAAAAGCAATCACATTAGTACTGACCCCAGGAATATTGTGAGAATTAATGGAGATAAGTCATGCAGAGGGTTTGACCTACAGAAAAATATTCAGTAAATATTAGGTTCTATTATTTCTTTGTGAATACTACTAATTGTTGTTATTGTTATTATTTAAAATATTTCACTTGATTTGAAAGGGGATCAATCAACATCCTGCCACAACCATCGCTAAGAACTTTTGAGTTCTACTTTACCTTTGCTGTTGGATAACAAACAGGATGGAAAAACTATTCAAAAATGCTTCCTTATTGTAGGGCAGTGCTTCTCAAACCTGAGTGAGCCTCAGAATCCCTAGAATCACCAGAAGAGCTTATCAAAGCACAGATTGCTGGGCTCCACTCCCAGAGATTTAGTATGTTGGTGGGAGGGGTCAAGAATTTGTATTTCTTTTCCCTTTTTTTTTTTTACAACTTTATTGGAGTATAATTGCTTCACAATGGTGTGTTAGTTCCTGCTTTATAACAAAGTGAATCAGCTATACATATACATATATCCCCATATCTCCTACCTCTTGTGTCTCCCTCCCACCCTCCCTATCCCACCCCTCCAGGCGGTCACAAAGCACCAAGCTGATCTCCCTGTGCTATGCGGCTGCTTCCCTCTAGTTATCTACCCTACGTTTGGTAGTGTATATATGTCCGTGCCTCTCTCTCACTTTGTCACAGCTTACCCTTGCCCCTCCCTATATCCTCAAGTCCATTCTCAAGTAGGTCTGTGTCTTTATTCCTGTTTTACCCCTAGGTTCTTCATGACATTTTTTTTCTTAAATTCCATATATATGTGTTAGCATACGGTATTTGTTTTTCTCTTTCTGACTTACTTCACTCTGTATGACAGACTCTAGGTCTATCCACCTCATTACAAATAGCTCAATTTTGTTTCTTTTTATGGCTGAATAATATTCCATTGTATATATGTGCCACATCTTCTTAAGAATTTGTATTTCTAACAAGTTTCCAAGTGATTGATGCTAAAGATCTAGGGATCACCAATTAGAGAACGCTATAGAAGAAGTTTATAGTCTTTGGTTAGGTATCTTTGGTTTAGAAAGAAAAGAGACTGAGATTCACAAATTTCTGGGGGAAATGAGAGAAAGAGAGAGCGAGACAAATTTCCTTCGTATTCTTAATAGCCACAAGCAAGAAGACAAGCACAACCTCACATATCGATCAATGTTAATGCAATGGGAGCCTCAATGTGGTCCACATGGAGATCTCAAAGTCAGCCATGGAAAGGGAATATGTTAGATTTCTGGGGATGTGGTGAATGGTTAGATTACTAGGGATGCTGTGACAGGACTTAGGAAGAGGAAGTAAGGAAAACAACCAAGTTCAAAACAAACCTTTTGAATGATGATCTCTTCAGCTCCATTTTCTAGTATACTCAAAAGAGGTTCATGTCACTGAGTAGCAGTGAAATTTTTTCAAGAAGTTGAAATTTTATTTTAACTAGAAGGCTTAAGTCAATTACAATGTAGTTCTGGACTACCTTTACAGCTTGCTTTTTTGTAGCATTAAATGACAACCTTTCATGTTTAAACTCCACATAAGACTACACATAAATACTCATAAGACAGAGACAAAAAGATAATGATTTCATTGTAATACAACTCAACCTATATTCCTGGCACTATTATACTCATAAAATATGCATTGAGAACTCTAGATGGCAGTTCTATTTTCATCTATAGATAAACAGTCTAAAGAGGCAACACTGAACAATTTAGCCCTGCTGGAAAATATTTCACCTGGCAACAACCCAAAGCCATTCAACCCCCCAAAAATGTGCTATTAGAAGGAAGAAACTGCAAGGTAGGTAAAACTTCACATTTTCATTATTACAGACATAAATAGATTTGCATCCCCAAATCACTTTATCCTGGAAATATCACAAACATAAAAATGAAGAACAAATAATATCAAATTCCATTCCCAAAGTTTAGCATTTCTAGAAATGTTTTACAAATAAAACTAATCCCCTGAGACATCCTATGAATTAACAATTTATGGTTTTAAAGAAAAAAGCTCAGAAATTGGCAAACGTGATATCCTTTTTGTAGGAATTTCCGATTTACTGAGAAGCCATGTAATACAGAAACCTGTCTGACTTTGTCTGATTCAGAGCTTCTCAAACTAAGTAAGCATAAAGTTCTGTTTTTAGGCACATAGTATGATCTTCCCCGGATATAGAGCTGTGGTTTGACAGACTGTTCTTTTCTTTCAGCTCTTAAAAGAAGTCATTCTCATTGTCTCGTACTCTCCAATATTTCTGATGAGAAGTCCGTGATGAGTCATATCACTGTTCCCCTGCATGTAATGGATTCTTTTCCTCTGTTTTTTTGTGACTGCTGTCATTATTTTTTTCATTTTCAGCATTTTGACTACAATTTGCCTCAAATGTAGTTTTTTGGGGGTTTCTCCTTGTTGGGGTTTGCTAAGATTCTTGGACCCATAAGTTGATATTTTTCATTAAAATTAGGAAATTTTAAAACATTAGTTGTTAAATTCTTTTTCTGCCCCAGTCTCTTTCTTCATTCTTTTGGGGACTGCAATTACATGTTTCTTTTATTGCTTGATGTGTCTCACAATTTGCTGAGGCTCTATTAATTTTTTTCAATCACTTGTTGAATTTTGTGTTCTTCAACTGGATTAACTTTTATTGATCTGTTTTCAGGGCCACTAGCCTTTTCTTCTTCCTTCTTCTATCTGCTGTTAAGTCCATGTAGGAAAATTTTCCATCTTAGATATTTTGCTTTTCATTGCTAGAGTTTTCATTTTGTTTTTTATAGTTTCCATTTCTCTATTGATATATTCCATTTGTTCACTCCTTGTAACAAAAACTTTAGTTCCTTAAACATATTTTAGTAACTGCTTTAAAGTCTTTTTCTGCTATTCCAACATCTGTGTCTTCTTAGCATCTGTTTTGACTCCTATTTCTCTTGGCTATATGTTGCAATTTCCTGCCAAAATTTTTTATTTTACACTGAACACGGTGGATGACACATTTTAAGACTCTGGACTCTGTTGTCATTCTATCACAACAAGAATGTTGATTTCTGCTTTAAAAAGCAGTTACATTACTAACTAAGAGCCTTGAACTTGTGGAGGCTTGGTTTTTCACACTTTGGCATGTTGGGTCTGTTTTAGTGTTGCCCTCAATCCAAGGGCAAAATTTTTATTTTACCCAGGAAAAAAAGCCTACAAAGTACTGTTTGCCTAGTCATAGGAAATCTGAGTTGCACAAATAAAACAGAAAGAAAGCATTCTTCATGTGAACACAGGTTTTCAAGGTGTCCAATTCTTCCATTATAATCCTGAAAGATACTCAAACTGTTTCATTCTAAAGAGTTGGTGAGATTTTAAGTAGTACAAAAATCACAGAATGCATAAATCAAGCTTTATCTTCCCCATATGGGCAAAAAAGATTAAATGACCAGACTTAATGACCAAATAAGAACCAAAATACCTTACAATTTATCTGCTGCAATTAAAATAGTCTTTTTTATTTTTTGAACAATTTTTCAAGAATCAAATGTAAGAATATGCTTGCATGTAATACATACCTAATTTGATACCATCTTCACTAGTTTTGGTAAATTTCTTAACCTCTAAAAGCATGTTTCCTCACCTGCAAAAATTCATAACTGGTACCTCTTAAGCACAGTGGCAGGTACAGAGCTATTGTTCAGTAAACACTTATGTTTAAAGGCAGAGACTTCTGCCTTTAGATCATGAGGTGGAAAAAAGATTTAATCCAACAACTAAAATACAGTTTTCCTGTTCTGCCTAATTAGAGACCAGCTCAAATCAAAACTCACACCACTTGCTATGACTCAGCACACTCCACATAAAAAAACAACTAAAAACTTCACACCCACAAGCTAAAATATTTAGTTACAGGTGGGGAAGGAAAAGTCATAATTCTGACCCCACCCTATCCCACTGCCACCTGAAATCTGTTCCTTCTACTACAAAACCTGGCTGACCCCATATGCAGCATGACCTTCCATTCAACTGCCCAGGCTAGGGACCTGAATATCACCCTCCACATTTCCCCTCTCCCCAATCCACTATCAATCTATTCTGCCTCTTAACTCTCACTCAAACCCTCTGCCACATCCTCACCCCCCAACAGTCACTGCTTTACATGATATTTTCATCCCCTCTTTTTCTGCACCATTTCCAACAGCATCCTCATTTCCCTGCTTTTAATTCATTTTCTAAGCCACAACCAGAATGATCTTCCTAAAACCAATATATCTGAGTTCTTTGTCTCCTAAAAGCCACCAGTGGTTTCCCAATGCCTAAAAGATAAAGTCTATGCTCATAAATAACCCATATGGGGCTTCCCTGGTGGCACAGTGGTTGGGAGTCCGCCTGCCGATGCAGGGGATGCGGGTTCGTGCCCTGGTCCGGGAGGATCCCACGTGCCGTGGAGCGGCTGGGCTCGTGAACCATGGCGGCTGAGCCTGCGCGTCCGGAGCCTGTGCTCCGCAACGGGATAGGCCACAACAGTGAGAGGCCTGCGTACCGCAAAAATAAATAAATAAATAACCCATACGAGGCCTTTCCCAATTGTGCCTCAGCTACATTTTGGCTTTTTCATTCTTTTACCCCAGTCCCTCTCCTACTCCCCAGCCTCAAGAGATGTGCTCACTCTTGTCTGGACAAGCCTGAGTTCGCAGCTCTGAACACATTCTTTCCTATGCCTAGGGTAATCTTCTCAACCTAGCATTCCCATCTAGCACAGGGTTCATAACTGTCCCCTCTCTATTTGTACTACAGCAGGTATGTACTGTAATTGACATGTTTGTATGTTTATTGCATTCTCAAGACTATGAGCTCAGCATAGTATCTGGCTCATAGTAGGTGCTCAATAAACATCTGTTGAACTAATAAGTGCATATCATCTTTTCATTTCTGTAGCTAGCATTCTACAGATATGTGGCACTGGAATATTAAAGCCAAGAGGTGAAAAACAAGAACGGAACGAAATATTTTGCTCACAGTACATCCCATCACCCAAGGACAACAATCAGAAAAACAAGAAACAGGGAGACTTAGATTAATCGTAATCATTGTTATCTGCATTCTTCCAATACCAAGAGGAAAGAAAATCTTTTCTTTTATAAGTTCAAAGTTCTATCTATACTGGTCAAAGCCCAGTTTAGTAACACTCAACTTTTCCAAGCTCTGATACATTTTAATTATAATGCTTTCTTTTCAGATCTTGTAAAGTTAAAAAAAACCTTAACTTGGTTTTTGTCAAGCAGAGGTTAACAGTGGATATTTGAATCACAAGACTCATGTTTGGCATTGGAACTTGGCAGAAGGCCTCACGTGTACTTTCTCTGGGACTAAATTGCTCCTTTCTAATACAAACAGAAAAATAAAGCAAAAACCAGCATTGCGTAAACAAAACATGTCACTTTTTAGTTCTCAAGAGAAAATTAGCGCACCTTTATTTAACCACTATTTCAATGCAACTTGGGATTTTAATGTAAAGTAGGGAACCCAGGACTCCTCGTCAAGCATTCGGCAAAGTCCAAAGGAACCTCAATCTGGTAGTCTTTTTCCAGTCACACTTGTAAGTAGTCTGGCATCTTTTTTTTCCAAATACAGAACCAAGTAGCCTTGATTCTTATCGTCATCCAAACAACTGCAAAAACCAGAACTGGGGATGAAGTCTGCCTGCAGGGAGCCCCTCAAAACTACCAAGCGTGACTGTTTCATCAACAGATATTCATGATCCTCTTTCCTGAAATCCTAACTTTGCATACCACCTCATTAAAAAAAAAAAAAAAGACTCAATCCTTCAAAATTATTTTAACTCAATCAAAATTATGTAACCTCTTCTAAGAAAACCAGTTATCTTCACTTTCTGGTTTGCAGTTTGTGTTCCCCAAACAATGTGTTTATTACAAACACAAAATATCTCTTTCTATCCTCGTAATCTTGATGTATCATCTAATCAGCAAAAGAAATTTCCATTCTTTTAAATGTAAAACTATGTACTCTTCCTTTCTGACTTCCTCAGAAGAGTCTCATTTCCCAGACTTTGCTTTCTGAATTCCCATCAGAAGGGTTCCTACAAAATCCTCCTCAATCCATGCTTTGCTTCTGGCAATATTAGGTATGACATCTGGTGTTGCATTAGTCACTTTGGTGCTTAGAGAAATAGGGAAACCATCCTGTCAAGTTTCAAAGCTCCAAAACCAGAAGCTTCAGTTAATTTAAATGGAGCGTTACTTGCTTTTCAATTGCCTAAGATCAAAATCCCACATATAGGTCTGTCATGTAACCAAGCCCATCTGTGCCAATAGGCATGTTTTTCTTTACACTTAAAAGAGGTGTCCAAACTAATTATGGCATTTGCATCTTCTCCTGGACGCACTTAAAAATCCACCTGTTGTTCAAAACTCTTTTGCATGACCAAGTCTCTTGCACTACTCTTTCTCTGTGTTGTCTGAACACACAAATTCGTAAAGCTTCTCTCTTGGACAAGTGCCTCTCTATTCCAACCAAGGCCAAGGTGAAAACGATGCTTCCTGTAACACCCCAAGCCTCGTGGTAAATGCCACGGTTGCCTCTACATACTTAAGTGCAAGGGAAAAAGGAGATTTGTTGTACTTTGCCAAACTTCCCTCTCACAATGTTTCCACTAACAGTAGTAATCCTGAAGATATGGAAATGCTACTCGTTTTAATCAGAGTATATTTTTGCACATTACATAAAAATTCTGACAAATTCTTAATCATTACTGTTACCTAGAGCACAAACTACAGTGCTCCATGCCAGGAAAATCAGTATTGGAGGTCTGGGGGAGGACAAACCACTGCTTTAATTAGCTGACTGCTAAAAAGTACTTGAACATATTTTACAGGTTACAAAACACTTTTACATATACGATCTCATTTCACCTTTAGAAGAACTCAATTATTAGACTCATTTTACTGAATAGGGAAACTGAGACTCAGAAGTTTATGTACTTCCCCAAGGTCATATAAAGAGTACTCAGTGGGGCTGAAATTTACATGAAAATTCCTAGTCCTGCCCTGTTCCCATCATACCAGGTTCACTTAAGCTGGGAGAATATTTAAATCATTTCTATCATGCATCCCTCTACATTTGGGTTTTAGTTTTAACTTGTTTAGTTGTTGTTTCCTTTGGTGTTTTGTTTGTTTTGTTTTGCAGACCAAAATGTGATAGAAATAAGTTAGTTCTCTTTTTTCTGTAGGAATAAAATAAAAGTTTACATACAATAGCAATCACTGATTCTTGTCAAGGCTAGCTGAAATCAAAGAGCTGGAAGACCTCATTCATGGCAATGCCAAATATCATCCTTTACATTCAGGTGATTATCAATTATCTTTCAGATTTATATTAGCCAGGGCAACGGGAGTCAATCCCGCCCACCAGAAGGAAAGTATGCTTCAAACTACAGAGCCGCCAGGTCATGAATTAACATTATTATGGGAATTATGCAAGTAAATACAATCTGCATCCATGCAACATTTTAAAAATAAATGCTTCAAAGGAAATAACTGAACACCATTCAATATCCCTACAGGGTTCATTTTTAAGTTCCTGAATTTCAATGCACAGAAACACACCTACATGTAATTGAGGAGTTGAGCCCCATTGCTTACATACCAGTCTAACAATAAACAAGCTGAAAGTCAGTTTCTCTATTTATGTTGTCCTGTGGGCACACACACCCATCTATTATCTGTGGGAATGAAGGCATCACAAACCTCAGTGGCAATAAATAGCTCCAAAGGAAGAACTGTCCAGTGAACAAGTACAAACATGAGTGGATTCCAAAAAGTACAAAGATTTGCTAAACAAAACTCACCAAGCAAAGGAGCACTTAAAAAATCTGCTCCGAATCCTTCCACTGAAGTAAAATGTTTTTGGCAACTAGAAATAGTTAAAATTTCCTTTTTTTTCTCCTTATTTCAAGTGCTTACCTCTGCACACCCAGTCTCCAACTTGGTCTGTCAGGACAAGAAATCTCCTAGGAAAGCCAGTCCTCACAATCTTTGCAGATCAATTTAGCAATTTGCAAAACGGAGGTTTGTCATGACAGAGGAAAAAGGAGGGCATCCTCAGCATGAAAAGCACCCCAAACCACAGATACTAACCCACGCACTCAAAGACAGAAAGAGAATCCCTATCACAATAAGAAAAATTCCACTCAGGGAAAACAGAAAGAAGAAGAAGAAGAAGAAGAAAAAAAAAAAAAAAAAAAAAAGGCCAGAGCATTTCTATAGTTAATGTGTATATGGGACAAACTGAATACAAATCCCCACAGAGGAACAAAAATTCAATAGCGATGATTTTTAGAAAGTATAGTGTATCATTTAGGATTCACTCCAGCTGCAAATGAAAGAAAAAGCAAAAGAGCAGTGGTTTAAAGACAGACGTTTACATCTCTCTCACATAAATGAGGTCTGGAGGAAGCAGCCCCGGGTGAGCATGGCAGCTCCCTGGCATCAATGTCAGCCACTTCTCTTTCTGTTCTACCATTCTTAGCATAGGGCTCCCCGCAGATGGTTTAAAAGGGCCTCTCAACACCCAACCATTACATCCATATTCCCACCAGAACAGAGAAAGAAGGGTCAGAGAAGCAGGTGTCCTCCCTTTAAGATCCCTTCTGCTTACATCCCACTGGCTACAACTTTGGGTGTTTTTTGTTGTTTTTTTTTGTTGTTGTTGTTGTTGAGCCGTGCCACAATGCATGTGGGATCTTAGCTCCCTGACCAGGGAGCCAACCTGCACCCCCTGCACTGGACTCGAGGAGTCTTAACCACTGGACCGCCAGGTAAGTCCAGCCCACTGGCTACAACTAACTTGTTACACGGCCATAACTAGCTGCAAAGGAACCTAAAAATATGTCTTTACAATTGGCATTTGCAATTGTGCCAAAATCAGTATTCCACAGCTCGAGGGGCTTCCGGGCCCTGGGGTTCATGCAACCATCAAACAAATATTTCTTACCTGCCTACTTCTTTCTACCAGGCTCTGTACTGGGTGTGTGGTGAGAAGCAAAGTAGAATAGCCCCTGCCCTCATTCTTCAGACATTCAGTGACCACTGCTCCCCAAAACCACTAGAAACCACATTTGTGGACACATAGGTGTTTTTCTTTAACATTTTATATTAAAATAATTTCGAATTTTCTAAACATAGCAAGAATAGCTATGCCTTCAGAGAGTAGAGTGGTGGTTACCAGGTGCTGGGGGTGCAGGAAATGGGAAAGATTGGTCAAAGGTCACAAACTTCCCGTTGTAAGACTAACAAGTTTGGGGATCTAATTATACACTGTGATTATAGCTAATAAGACTGTATCACATATTTGAATGTTGCTAAGAGAGTAGACCTGAAATGCTCTCACCACAAAAAAGAAATGGCAACTATACAATGGGATGGAGGCATAGCTAGTACAATTTTGCAATTTATAAATGTATCAAATCAACATTTTTACCACCTTAAACATACTCAATGTTTATGTGTCAGTTATATCTCAATAATAAAGCTGGGGGCTTTCCTGGTGGTGCAGTGGTTAAGAATCCGCCTGCCAATGCAGGGGACACGGGTTGGAGCCTTGGTCTGGGAAGATCCCACATGCCGTGGAGCAACTAAGCCCGTGCGCCACAATGACTGAGCCTGCATGCCACAACTACTGAGCCCGTGTGCCACAACTACTGAGCCCATGTGCCCAGAGCCCATACTCCCAATAAGAGAAGCCACCACTCGCCACAACTAGAGAAAGTCCAGTGCAGCAACAAAGACCCAATGCAGCCAAAAGTAAAAACAAATAAATAAACAAATTTATTAAATAATAATAATAATAAAGCTGGGAAAAAAAGTATAGTTATACCTTTTACCAGCTCTCCCAGCCATCAACACTGAACTACATTTGCTTTAAATGTATTCCCATTCTCATTCATTTACTTCCTCCTGTCTTTCTTTTTTCCCCTTTGCCATTTCTCCCTCTCTTCTTCCCTTCCTCTCTCCCCCTCTTCCTTTCCCTCCTATTTCCCTCTCCCTTCTTTTCTCTCTCTCACTCCTTCCCCTCCCTCCTCCCTCTCTCCATCCTTCCCTCCTGTGTATTTGAAAATAAGATACAGACCACAGAAGTCATTCCCCCTTCACTCCTAAAAACTTCAGTATGTATTTCCCAAGAACAACAATATTCTCTTGCATAACCATGGGAAAATTATATATCACCAACCATCTCAATGAAATTCTTTGTGCAAATTTTTTTTTTTCCTGGTCTAAGATTCAATTCAAGAGCACACTGCATTTGGTTGTCACATCTGGAACCGTGCCTTGGCCTTTCTTTGTCTGTCTTAGCACTGAGAGTTTTGAAGAGTACAAGCTGTTATTCTGGAGAACATACACTCCTGGGACAGAAATAGTGTGCAAGTGGTCCTTCTCAGAGCACCATATCAAGAAGCACATGATAATGGTTTGCCCCATTCTGGGTGATGTAAACTTTGATTATTTGTTTAAGGTGATGCCCTCCTGATTTCTCTGCTGAAAAGTTACATTTTCCCTTTTTTCCAATTGATAATTGGAAATTGGACATTTTCTCTTTTTTTTCCATTGATAATTTGTAGGGGGAAACTTTGAGATTATGTAAACATCCTGTTCCACATCAAACATCCATCAACTAGTTTTAGTAGTCACTAATGATAGTTGCCTGGACCAATGATTACTATGATGGTTGCAAAATGGTGATTTTCTAACTCTATCATTCCTGCTTCATTTATTAGTTGATATTCTACTTTAAGGAAGAACTTTCCTTCCTCATCTATTTATTTATTTGTTTGTTTGCATCAGTATGCCCTCATAGATTCTAATTTTATTTAGGAATATGATCCACGACAATAGTTATTTATTTTGAGGCTCAACATGTACTGTATTTGGCCAATGGAAGCCAAGATGGATTCTGTGCTTCTGTATCCTTTGGAAATATCTTTTTTCTTTTTCTTTTTCTTTTTTTTTTTTTTTGAGAACTTCCTATCTATCACAACAAATAATTATTTAGCTAAATAAATATTTAGCAGTCCTGGAGGCCTCCAGATTTCTTGATGATGCCCAACTGGAGTTCACTCTACCTTCCATAAGGAAAAGCAAGCTGCAGATTTCCCCCGTCTAAAACTCCACTATAATCAATGACCAAGAAACAGAAGTAATTCTAAACAAGGCAGTTTCTACACTTTATATTTTCAACTAATTATCATTTATTATAAATAGTCCTGACTGTTGACATCTCTTGCATTCCAGAGATTAAATATAACAAAGATAATAATAATAAAATAAGTAAGCAGGCAATAATTTATGTACAAAATAGATACAATGTATGGCATGTTGACTTAAATGTCAAGGAGATCAGGACATTTTACAAAGAGCTTAATATAGGCACACAGTTGTGTGCTTCCCCATTAATAGCTGGCTGTAAAGAAAAGTACAAGAAAGCCTCTCTCTCTCTCTCTCTCTCCCCACCTTGCTCCCTCCCTCCCTCCTTCTTTCAATACAAAAGTCAAGCTCTACTCTTAACCACCCTCCCCAGCTTACAACGGCATGCATACCATTCCACCTCTCTATTCTCCTTCCACAGAAATTAAGAGAGATGGCAAACAAATTAAAATACCATTAATTCACTGAAACACTGTTCAATAAATATATTTATTGGGCTTGTATCGTGTTCTCAGATTTATATCCCAAGCATTATGCCAGGTGCAGTCAGACATACGATGAGGAACAAAGACCTGGTCCCTAACCTCTAAGGCTCAGAGGATTTTAGGAGATGGAAATACACCAATAATTCTAATAAGAAGAAAAACTAGAATGAGGTAAGGGGTATAAGTGAGACATAAGAACAAACTGTGGACATCCAAAAGAAAGGGATGATTCATTGCAACCGGAGATCAGGAAAAGCAGAAGAGAGACAGTCTCATCTGTACGGGAGGAGTGTAATCTCCCAGGCAGAGCATGAAGGTGATGCAGAAGGATATTTCAAACTAAGGAAACAACATTAGCAAAGGCATCAGATATCAAAACACACAAAAGTGTGGAAAATAGTCCACAGCACATTAAAAGATGTAGAGACAGATGAAAATGGTACATGACCTGAACCAAAGAATCAAAGCAGCTCCTTAGCATCTGATAAGGATGCTTCTTTACAAGCACCAACCACACAAGGGAAGGAAGAAAAGGTTCTGCCTAATCACTAACACTTTAGTTCATTTTGCCTCATTCCATACAATTTTTTCACATCCAATGTGTAGAAAGAGGAGGAAAAAAGGCTATGCAATATTGACCAAATGACATTTTCCCAAATAAGAAATTAGCCAAATAGCATCTGTCCAAACAAACATACAACTTAAATTTCGAAACCCTCAGATGCGATTTTTATTTTAATCACAAAGAAAGTCGTCCTTTCTTAGTACTCTTGTAATTCTCAACACATGCCATTGGACAAAATGCTTTTATTGAAAGATGGGCTAGAAAACCATCTGATACCATATTAGAGGAGCATCAACTGACTGTTGAAATCAGAGGACTCTGTCGATATCAGTATGATTAATCCAAACCATGGGGAGGAAAAGCATGAAGGTTCTAAGGAAAATTTTAAAAGGAACAGAATCTGGGGATACCATATCGTCCACGTCTACTATTACTTTAAATTTAGCACCTGTGGGAGGGATGGTGCATCACCTGCCCTGATTCCCTCTGGCCATAGTAACAGAACCCCAACTCAGTTCAGGGCAAAGTGCCCAATGAAAATATCTGCTCTCCCAAGCAACGGGCGAGCATAGTTCCCACCCCTGAGATATTAGAATCCTCCTGGGTAGGACTTGAGGGAAAGCATCGTATTTCGAATAAAAAGGGACAGGTTACAAAGGGCCTCATCTTTTGCCTTTCACAGCATCTTAGGATGGAAGCCTCCCCCATGATGATAACTTAGTATTTAACTGGTTGCAACCTTCTTGAGCACAGGACCACTTTTTAGACCCACCTTAGAAATTAATGCAGCTCCCTTACCCAAGAATAAAAGGTCAATAAACACTTGCTGAAAGTAAAGCCTGTAAGAAAGGGACATGAAGAGAAGCACTATGACAAGTCTCAGCCAGTCAGGGTATTCTTCTCGCGTATTTGGCATTCATGAAATCTACGGTGCTTGACTCTTTCAAGTATCACAATCTTTTTTAAATCCAAAATGCTGCTGATTCACACAGAGGAGTTTGGTACCCACTAATGGAAAAGGTGCATGAAGTCCAAGAGCCACTATGAATCAATAATGATTTCAAATAAATATTTCTTTAAATAAAGCACATAGGATTTGAAAAGTAGTTGATTTGGGGCAAGGTATATTTTTGGAGTCTATAGAAAATGTATAATGCACATCAGGTTCATAGATATCTTAAAATAATTCCATGACCCTCGTGAGTTCCAAGGTCCACAGATCAAGAATTATTCATCCATAATAAGAGCATTTTAGTTGAGTCTATTCCACTGTCAGTCCACTATCCAGAACCCCAAGGATGTGAGCTGTAACAGAGCCATGGCTTTGCCTTCTGCTTTGGCCAACATTAATCTAGTTTTAAATTTCTGAAGCAGACTTCTGCTCCTATTTATAATGTGAAGTTAAAAAAACATGCTAACACTTAAGAAATTGTTATGCTACATAAAAATTCTCCTGAGTCTGACATGCCCACAGAAATGTGAGAGATGAAGAATAATTTTCCCTAGCACACATTTTTATTTACCATGATGCATTAACAGCTTCAAATCAAACTTAAATTTCCTATCTAGAGGGGCCAATAATTGAAATAAAAAAGATAAATCGCCTCAGTCCTTTAACATGACAAAAGCAGGCATCTGCTCAGCTCCAAAATAGACTTTCTAGTGCATTTTACAAGAAATCAACAATATATCCATTTCTTCCAGTCCTCAGATCAAAATGAATCCATTTGTTCTCTTTATCCACGATCCAAGAAATGAGTTTTGATGACTATCTAATGCAAAGATAATACCCTCTTAACCATAAGCCAAAAAAGAAAGAAAGTTAAGAAAAAAAGAAAGAAAATCCCTGCAAATAAGCAATGGCTTTGAGCCACAGCCAAATTTGTTTTTGTCCAATTTAGCTGTGACTTCCAGCTCATCAGGAGCCTACAGTCACTGAAACAGGAAGATGGGAGAAAAGAGAGGTGATGATCACCCCTTGGGGAAGCTATAAAAAGTGTCTAGGGTTTCCCTGGTGGCGCAGTGGTTGAGAGTCTGCCTGCCGATGCAGGGGACACGGGTTCGTGCCCCGGTCTGGGAGGATCCCACATGCCGCGGAGTGGCTGGGCCCGTGAGCCATGGCTGCTGAGCCTGCACGTCCGGAGCCTGTGCGCCGCAACGGGAGAGGCCACAACAGTGAGAGGCCCGCCTACCGCAAAAAAAAAAAAAAAAAGTGTCTAAAGACTCAGCAGTTAGCAAGAGAGTTCGAAGAAAATTCAGGAATGGAAAGAACTCCACTCCCATTCATTGTGAGGAAAGGAGGAGGAGAGAAGCAAGAAAGGAAGAGGCTCAAAAAATAAAGAGAGAAAACACAGATGTGGCCCCAAATCACAGAGCAAGCCTACCTCACGTGTAAAGTTGAGGTCCCTGCAAATTAAGTTTTATTTCCAAAAGACCCCAAGTTTTCATTGAACGCTTGCCCTGCTCGTAGGTACCCTGCCAGCACACAGGCCCTTCTGTTCAGAGCACACACATATCTCCCGGGTCAGCCTCTGTTCAACAAGGGCATTCAACTACATTATGAAGAAAAACGCCAGTTCTCTGGGCCAAGGAGTAAAGAAATCAGCCTTGAGCCTGTGCTATTTACCATTAACACAGCAGAGAGCAGGACACATCAATTAGCAGGCTTTTTAGACTCTGTATTCTTCATTCTCTAGACCGCTCTACTTCCAGAAAACCATTGAGCTGTACCATTCAGACAGTCTGTCAACATCCTAAAACAGATACTGGCTGTTTAATGAATATTTAAATATAATTTCAATTTCCCCAAGAGGATTCCCACAGGGGGAATGCTGATTTGAATTTTCTTTGGTTGTACAACACTCTCCCAAATTTGCACTTTTGCAAAGCCATTCATTTTCTACAAAGCATCCAGCTCCTAGAGAAAAGACAAGGGGGTGGGGTGGGGAAGGGGGCGGGAGATGCCCAAGCTAACTGATGCCAGATGAACTTTTCCTGGATCCAGAGAACTTTGTTTTGAAGATTTCCGCCTTGTATTAAATCAAAGTGGCAAAGCAGGTCTTGAAAACTAGGGAACTGCATTCTCTACCCAGAAGGTCAAGACTGCCAAACTTGTAGGTATTTAACTTTCTGGGCTCAAGAATCCACATTGTCCTAGAGTGAACTTACAGAGCCATTCACATTTTTAACCAATAATTACAAATGTTTCTCAAGAACTGAGGCTCAGACAGCCTGAGACCATGTCTTTTCAGCTATTTTGGCCAAAACAGCTGTTTGTGTCCCCGACACCATTTCTACCCCAGGCTCCAGAGACAAGAGACAAGAGACAAGAGGGATTCACTTGACTATGTGAACCAAAATACTTTATTTGTTTTGGATGCAGTAAAAGCATCATTACTTAACATGATGCTCTGCTTTTTCAGTGCAGAGATTTGGCAGGAAGGTGAAAATGACATCCAAGTTATAAAAACCTTAAGATTTGTAGCAGATGCCAATAGCAGGGCTACACCCTTATAAACAACCAAGACAGAAATCTTTCTCCAGTGATAGGCCAGAACTTGGAAGCTGTGGGCCAGGACTATAGGATAATTAGCATTATTTTTGTTCAGTGGCACTTACTAAAGTAAGGGTATATGCATAAGAAATTCCGGGGTGGGGGGAATATTTGCATCCATTCTTCAGTAAGCATGTACAAGTTTTACAAAGAAGGTGCACCCACAAGAAGGGGCATGTGTGCATCCCTGGGTTTCTAGTTGGTATCTTGGAGATCCTTCAAGCATGGCTCCCTCACTTTCCTCCACACATACGTTCTGTTCTACATATCACCTTCTGTGAAACAGAGTTTGAAGACTGAATGTTAATCGGTTCAAAAAAAAAAAATCTACCTGTATATCAGTCAGAGTTTTGTAGTTACAAGCAATTGGTACCAACTCTGGCTCGTGGGGGCAGAAAAATAAATAAATAAATAATTGGAGTGACACTGGATTAAAAGGAGGGTCGAAGGACCAAGCTCAGAAAGGACAGGTATCACATTGCTCCCAGGGTCCATGCAGGAGGACTACAGAGTTTCTACAGATCACGGTGAGTAGAATTACCAGGTTTGGACTACTTTCAGCCTTTCTGCCACCCTGCTCAGGATCCCACTTTTGGGAGAAATTGTCTGACTAATCTAGACATTTGGGGTACACATCGACCCCACAGCTAAAGGAGGGCACACTGATTGCCAGGCCCCTCTGAATGAGGTCCCCCCAATGGACCAGGGGCAGAACAGTTCCCAAAAGCAAAATCAGGGTGCTGTTAGCAGAACATGGGAAATGAAGACGGGCAGAAAAAAACACAGATGTCCACTTCGACATAAACAGTCTTAGCATTCCTACTGAATTGTTTATTTTTTCAACTTCTAAGGACAACTTTGGCAAAAACTACAAATAATGCTATTGCCCAATAGTCGGTGTTATGATGTCCCACATGTAATTTCCAGGGTCTTCAATTTAGGAAAATGTCTGGGGCTACAGATGAGCTGATGTACATCCTATTCTTCTATTAGGTAATGAGGGCCAAGCAATTCATCATGTTTCTCTTCTTACTTAGGCTTCCAGGAAGCTCAGAGCTAGGAGTTTTAGTTTTAGTGGTAGCACCTGTCCTTCGTCTAGGTTTTCAAGTACAACTAAATCTCTCCCTTCATGATATGACTAGTATTTGAGGAGTTTTACTTCAGTCTTAGTTTAACGTTTCAAAGGCATAACTATCTTTTATTGAAGAGTACTTCCAAAGCATTTGAATTTTTTCCTTCCTAACCAAAAGTCAACCTTTTCATAACTCTGTAAGTATTTAAGGTGTAATTATATTTTCTGAGCTTGTAGATTGACCAGGACTTTCGTATTCTGCAGCCAGAATCATCCCTTTCCTTTTTTGCTAGATTCAATTAGAGTAGATTAAATTAGAAGGATAGATAGATAGATAGACAGATAGATAGATGATAGATCTAACTCTGGGTCTGATTAGAGTGTGCAATAATTTTTAGGATAGTTATTAATAAAGTTCATAAACCTTTATTGGAAGATCAATAGGAAACTGTCTCAAACCTATAGAGAGCCTAACCCAGAGGGACGGTCGAAAACTAAGGAACCAGGAAGTGCTCAGCACTTGTGCTTTCAATGAACCGAGTAGATGGTTGAAGGTTGCGGGTCTAATTCATTGTTTTATAGCTCAAGCCACTGTCTGAGTTAATTCCAAGCACTTTTAATACCAAAAATAATCAGAATCCCCTAATGCTGCAGGAAATGGGCAGAGTTAAGTAGAACAGTGGCAACATGGGAAGGTAAATGAAAGCAGCAGCAGATCTGCCCCCAGGATGATCAGAAAACACTTGCAAGGTGCTTTTGGGTGTGTTTTTGGTGAAACGGGGATTCTTAATGATAAAGGTGTTGCCACCCTTACAGATGTCTTTCAGTTTGGGTTTCCTAAAATAGCATTTGAATGGTTCTTCATAGGTTGATAACCTGTGGCGAAAAGGTGGAGATCCATTCAATTTAAAACTACTCTCCACCCTCTAAATTTACCCCCTTTTTTGGAAGCAATCTGTTCCAATGTTTGGCAGTAAAATTGCTCCCAAAGATCCAATACCATAACAGTGAGGAATTTTAGTTGCCTGGTGTGGGAGATGTAGGAACCAGGTGGCTGGTGTTTAGTGAGAAGTAGGAGGAGCCTCCCACTTCTGCCTGGAGGCCCCCGCCCCCCCAACAATGTGCTAAAGGGCAGAAAATGGGAGGAGGAACCCCACTTCTAGAGCTGAGGGTGGGCTCCCAGAGTGGTGCCGGGAGAACTATGGACGGTGCTAAACAAATAAACTTAGTCACACAATTATTTATCACATTGGCCTTTAAGAGCCAGGAGACTGGGACTTCCCTGGTGGCACAGTGGTTAAGAATCTGCCTGCCAATGCAGGGGGACATGGTTCGAGCCCTGGCCTGGGAAGATCCCACATGCCGCAGAGCAACTAAGCCTGTGCGCCACAACTACTGAGCCTGTGCTCTAAAGCCCGTAAGCCACAACTACTGAGCCCACGTGCTGCAACTACTGAAGCCCATGTACCTAGGGCCCCGCGCTCCACAACAAGAGAAGCCACCACAATGAGAAGCCCGCGCACCGCAACGAAGAGTAGGCCCCGCTCAATGCAACTGAAGAAAGCCTGCACGCAGCAACGAAGACCCAACGCAGCCAAAAATAAATTAAAAAAAAAAAAAAAAAAAAGAGTCATGAGACCAAGGATCTGGTCCTGATTCCAACAGAACATGAACTTGGCATTTAATTCTCTCACCAGCCAAATGAAGTTGCTAAGCTGGATCGGGGTCCCCAACCCCAGTACCTGCAGAGCCCGGCAGGCAATGTGATAAGTGAGACGTGCTCCGTAAGGCCTGGGTGGAGCTGGAGGCCACACCCTACCCCAGTGGAGCAGTGGCTGGTCAGCGATCACTATGGGAGAAACTGGGCCCACGATGGTTGGACTGTCCGAGTTTCTGAGAGAATCAGAAAGACCAGCTTTCTTCATAAATTCCTCTAATTTTTCAATCCTGGAGACTAATTTGTGATGTTTTTATATACACTGAAGGGGCCAAAGGAAACATTTTTGTAAGTTAGAGCCAAACCTCAGGCCCACAGTTTGTCAACTTTAAGTTCAGGTTGTATATTGAAGTGCCCTGGACAGTGGGTGCGCCTATATAAAGGGATTATCTTCTCCCCTCCTGTGGAAATTCACAGGGCATTGGCATCTTAAAGGCTACAAGAAGTCCTGTGCTAAACCGGACTCCTGTGCTTCACCTAGTGCTTCCCAAACCTGTCCAAAGACTGAACTCTTTGTGGCAAGACTCATAAGAGCAGCTTGTGTTTCATGGAACAGACTTTGGGAAACACAAAACTTATCTGCTTGGTTCCGAAATGCTAGGCTGCTATTCCTAGTTCACTCTTGGATCTGAAGTAGGGGAAGAAATTAGTATTTACCAACTCCCAGTAACGTGCCAGATACCATGTATCCCACATTTCAACTGACACTCAGGAGCTAAATGTCATTATCCACATCTTAAAGTTGAAAAAATATAAATCAGAGGCCCTGAGGTAACCCCCAATAAGCAAAGCAGCCAAGATTTGGATCCGTGGGTGATTAAAAATCCCATGGTCTTTCCACTATTCAGTAGCTTTTAGGGGCCACAGGCAGCCTGATCTGTACCCTAAAGAAATACAGTCACCATCCGTACCTGCGGGTTCAGCATCCACAGACACGCAGGGCCAACTGTACTGCATCATTTTATATAAGGGACTTGAGCATCCACGGATTTTGGTACCCGTGGAGGTCCTGGAACAAACACCCCCTCAGATACTGAGGGACAACCTTATTCTCCCATCACCTCCCATTTCTCCCTTACTGCTCACCCCTGTGGCTTTGGATCTACCTTTTTTTCCCCTCAAAGTTTCCAGGCTCTTCATCTGAAAAGAATTGTTTTTCCAAGAAAGCCAGATAACCCACCAAAACATCACTAAGCAGGTGTGAGCATCTGATGCCTTTGCTCAAAGGAATAACGTATCAAAGCCGAGCGCTGCATTGAAGGTGTGACAGGCAGCTAATCTTTGTGGTACAAGCAGACATGCCAGTCATGGTGCTCACTCCTCCCACTTCCCTTTCTTCCTCGTTTTGTGTCTGCCCATCCTTTACCCCCTCAGCTCCCCAGTCTCCCCTCTGCTTGACTTTCTCACCCATGTGCCATCCCTCACCTCAACCCATTTCATTTCTTTCCTTCACGCCCAAAGTAAACAAAGGAACAGAAGTCTAGCATTTTATGTGTCACACTCAGGAGTGACCACACATTCTGGTTTGCCAGGAGACGGACTCACAGTTCATGCCTGCTGTTCTTATTAGTTATTAATAGTGCCCCATCACCTCAACAGGACCTCAGATTGGACAAGAGGCCACATGATGTCATTATATATTTATTAAACAAAGTCTTCTATTCCTTGCCCTTTAAAAGAGATGAAATCAAATTCCTCAGATTTTCCTCCCTGAGGGGAAAAATGTTTTCTAAACTAAAGTTATTTTCACATGCTTCTCAATAGCTTTTTACTAAAGTTCAATGGCCATTGGCAAAGTTGGTGCATCTTATCTAAAAATTTTTAGTTGCTATCTTCTTGAGAAAAAGAATTGTTCCATAAGAAATCCAGGCCCTATATTTCCTAGGCATATTACATCCGCAAACTAGACTCAAGACCCACAACTGGTTTTGCAGAATGTATTCTCTCTGTGTTTTCTGTCACAGGAGGAAGAATGGCAGGAAGGTGGCCCGACCAGCTGCAGGGATCACAATACCAGAAATTCACCCTTTCGATAGCAAAATCTCCTGAGTCTACTGGCCACTTGGGGAGGAATCAGATGCTAACATACAGGCCTAAAAAGGGCCCAGAGGACTGGGGCAGCTGGAAAAGTCAGCTGGAAAACCAACCTGTTAGAAAGAAGTGAGGAATGCATCCCTGGGAGGATGGAGGATAAAGGGGCCATCCTGAATGAGGAAGATCCACCAAGGCATCACCTTGAACGCTTCATCCTTTGGTCTGGATTTCTTCTCTTGCTCAACTACTAGCTTCTCTCAGATCCTTGGGCAAACTGAGATGGATGGCAAATGTCATTTCAGGAAGTAAACAAAGAAATGTTTGAAAAGGAGAGAATGGAACTCTAAGAAAAATATAGAGTTCATTATTTACATTCTGGGCTAGAATTTTAATATCCAGTTAAAAGAAAACAGAAACTACAGAGAATTCACAGAAGTGGGAGCAGAAACTAGTAATATTGTTTAGTTCCCCAACACCTGGCACTGTGCCTGGCATACAACAGCTTTAGGTATAAATGACGTGTAGTACACTGCACAAGTTTGTAAGTTTGGACATATGTACAAGCCCATGAAACCATCACCATAATCAAGATGCTGAACACATCCATCACCCCCAGAAGTTCCTCCCACCCCAGGCTCAGGCAGCTGTAATTCTGATTGCAGTCATGTTACATCCCCACCAGCGGTGCATGAGAGGTCCGGCTCCTCGAGGTCCTCGCCAACAACTGGTACGGTTGAAGCCTTTTTAATTTTAGCTGTTCTATAGTTGGGCAGTGTTATCTCATTGTGCTTTTAATTTGCATTTTCCTAATGACTAATGATGTCTTTTCATGTATTGATTGCCTATCCATATAACTTTTTTGTTCAAATCATTTGCTCATTTTCTTTAATTGGGTTGTTTATCTTGTTACAGTATTGAGTTTTCAGAGTTCTTTATATATCCTGGATACAAGCCCTTTATTATAAATATACGATTTGCAAGTATTTTCTCCCAGTCTGTGTCTTCTTTTCATTCTCTTATAAATATCTTTAAAGAGCAGAATTTTGATGAAGTCCAATTTACCCAAGTTTTCTTTTATTCAATGTGTTTTTGTTATTGTTCTAGGAAATCTCTGCCCAACCCAAAGAAACTTTTAGGTGTAGTGGATCTGTTCATTACCTTGACTGTAGTAATGTTTACACAGATGCATACAAAGACTTTCTGCTGTTTCTGTCTAAAAGTTTTATGGTTTTATGGTACTGCTGGGTCTATGATTCATTTTAGGTGAATTTTTGTATAGAATATGTATGAGGTACAGACTGAAGTTTTGGGTTTGTTGTTGATGTTATTGATTTTGCTGTTTTGCATATGGATTATTTCCACATCATTTTGTTGAAAAGACTATCCTTTCTCCAGCAAACTATTTCTTTACACTTTTGTCAAAATCACATTCACTTTTGATCAAAAAGCAGAACTCTCAAAAAAGGCCCTCACTGACAGCTGCTAAAATATAAAACATGCATCCTCTTTGATTCAGCAACTCCAATTTTATCAGTTCCATCTAAAGAAATACAAGCACAATGATAGTGTGCAGATCCTTATAACAGTATTATTTACGGGAGGAAAACAACAAAAAAAAATGGGTACAACCCAAATATTCCCTGATACAGGAAGGACTGAATAAATTACAGTCCAGTTCCACCACAAAAATTTTTTTTTTTTTTGCGGTACGCGGGCCTCTCGTTGTTATGGCCTCTCCCGTTGCGGAGCACAGGCTCCAGACGCGCGGGCTCAGCGGCCATGGCTCACGGGCCTAGCCGCTCCGCGGCATGTGGGATCTTCCCAGACCGGGGCACGAACCCGTGTCCCCTGCATCGGCAGGCAGACTCTCAACCACTGTGCCACAAGGGAAGCCTCACCACAAAATTTTATGTAGGGAGTAAAAGGAATGAGTTGGGGCTACATGTACTGACCAGAAGAGATATCCAAGAAACATTCTGTAAAGTGAAAAAAATTACAGAGTTTTATATATATAATGATTATATTATTTAAACAAATGAGAAAAACCTAAATATGAATCTATATATTTGTATGTGTTTTCAAAAACCTAGGGAAAATTATGGGAAAAAAACTAACAGACAGATCACATGAGTTTCCTTCATGGGCAGAATTGAGAATGAGAACAAGATTATCAACTTCTTGGTACCCTAAGCAGATATTATTTTGTAATATTTGAGTCAAATCAAGTCTAAACTAGTAGCCATGACTTTGCCATGCAGAGGATGTGCACCCTACTCCATTACACATCTGTACCACCACTTGGAAAAAAAGTGGGGTTTTTTGGTGGTTGGTTCTAGTAAGGAGAAATATTTTGGTACATGAGGGATAACCCCCCCAAAAAAATTCCACACTAAGTATTATAGGTTGAATTGTGTCCCCAAAAATTTCATATGTAAAAGTCCTAACCATTAGTACCTCAGAATGTGACTTTATTTGGAAATAGGATCATTGCAGATATAATTAGTTACATTAGAACGAGATCATACTGGATTAGGGTGGGCCCCTAATCCGATATGACCGGTATCCTTATAAGAAAGGAAATTTGGGGCTTCCCTGGTGGCACAGTGGTTAAGAGTCCGCCTGCCGATGCAGGGGACACAGGGTCGTGCCCCGGTCCGGGAAAATCCCACATGCCGCGGAGCGGCTGGGCCTGTGAGCCATGGCCGCTGAGCCTGCGCGTCCGGAGCCTGTGCTCCGCAACGGGAGAGGCCACAACAGTGAGAGGCCCGCGTACCATAAAAAAAAAAAGAAAAAAAAGAAAGGAAATTTGGACACAGAGAAAAACACATGGGGAGAACACCATGCAAAGCTTCAGCTGGAGTGAAGCTGCCACAAGCCAAGGAATGCCGAAGATTTGCAGCAAACTACCAGAACCTGGGACGGAGGCATGGAAAAGATTCTCCCTCACGGCCCTCGGAAGCTATCGACCCTTCACGCTACCTGATTGGAGACATCCATCCCCTGAACTATGAAACAGTACATTTCTGTTGCTTAAGCCACCCAGCTTGTGGTACTTCATTAGAGCAGCCCTGGGAAACTAATACACTAAGCTCCCAAGCAGTTAAACCTAAAGCAAAAAAAAAAAAGTAGCAATAGCCACTCATCAGCACCACGGTCCCACAGCCCCCAGGTCCGTGCCTAGGGAGCATCCTCAGAAGACACAGAAAGTAAACAGCAGTATCTACTGTCCCGCATTAGAGGTGGCTTGTACACCAGGATGCCGTACACACCTGAGGGAAAGCTGGTTCCTGATGTAAAGACATCAAAGCATGCGGTGGGCAGAAGGGGCTACAGAATCTGCGTGTTTATCCCCAGACCCACAATTACACAGAAACCGTGGGGAAGGGTTTGTCATGAAAGGATTAGGGTGGATCTACTATTAAGAAAGGATAACGATTAAGGAGCCCCTTTCTCCTGGCACCTCTCCCTCCCTCTCACATGTGCAGCATCCTTCGCTACTGAGGAAGAGAGTGGAAAGTAAAGCAGCCTTTCAAAACTTGAGTGACTCTCAGTATCCTGCGATAAACCATAATGAAAAAGAATGTATGTGTGTGTGTGTGTGTGTGTGTGTGTGTGTATAGGTATAACTGAATCACTTTGCTGTACAGCAGAAATTAACACCACATTGTAAATCAACTATACGGTAATAAAATAAATTTAAAAAAAAAAACTTGAGTGACTCTTCACTCTAAGAAATGTAAATCCAACAAGCAGCTGTGCAGCGATCCAGGCTCCTTACCCTCGTCAGGACTGGAAACCATCGTGCCGTCGTGGCTACTGTATGAAAAAGAGGAGCTGGCCCAGAAAAGCGAGTACTATGACTCCTAATGACGTTTATTTTATCTTAAAAGTGAGTTCCAGCATAGGCATGGATACGTCATTAAAATAATTTATGCAGTCACCAAGTGAAAAACAAAAACAAAACAAAATATCCAACCAGATACGAATAATCAACCAGACATACTCTGAAGCTGTGCTGGAGGTTGATTGGAAAGGGATTCAACATCAATCTGCAGTTGTCCTTGCTGGGAAGAGGCAAATCCCAGAGGCTGGCTACCCGGGACCCTGCAGAGACGGACAACCCAGATTGTTTGAGAATAAAACCCTGGGCCTCCCTCGGTCCTGCCTGTCTGGAAAAGTGTCACTGAGATCCTCCTTGAAGTGACTGTCTTCCACACCCCAGCCCATAATTTTAAGTACCAGCGTGAACTATCTCTTGAAGCATATTTACTTCCAGAGGCCCTCCCTTGGCAACAGGGCACACATTCCTCTCAGTGTTTGCTTCATTTTCCCAGGATGTTGACCAGAAGTAGATGAGAGAGAAAGAAGCAGCATTTAATTGTTCTCTAATGTCTGTTTTCATTATTTTTCAAATCCACCATCAACAAATTCACACTCAGCACAAAAAGCATGCTATACAGAAACACTGATTTAGTCCCAGTATATGAATGTCAGGCACACCTTAGCCTTCAGAAGAACAGTGACAGAACACAAAGGCAGCAGGTTTCACGAATGTACCAGCGTGTTAGCTTCCTGGGGCTGCTATAGCACATCACCACAGACTGGGTGGCTTAAAACCACAGAAATGTACTCTCTGACAGTTCTGGAGGCTGGAAATCCAAAACCATGATGTTGGTAGGGCCATTCCCCTCCAAAAGCTCTAGGGAGGAATCGTTCCTTGACTCTTTTAGCCTCGGGTGGTTGCCAGCCGTGCTTGGCTTTCCTTGGCTTGTGGTAGCATAACTCCACACTCTGTCTCCGTCTTCGCATGGCCCTCTTCCTCGTGTTTCCTCTGTGTCTTCAAATCTCTCCTTATGAGGACATTAGTCATTGAGTTTAGGGCTCACCCTAATCCAGTATGACATCGGCTTCACTCAATTACATCTGCACAGACCCGATTTCCAAATAAGGCTACACTCACAGGTCCCAGGGTTAGGATTTCGACATATCTGTGTCACGGGGGGTGGGGAGGTGGGGGGAACAGCCCAACCCATAACAATGAGTAAGACATAGAGACAGGCTCTGAATCTGACTCTTGGTCCCTTTGTAGCCATGTCAGTTAGGAAAGCCAAGGGTGCAAGTAATAAAAGACCCAACTAATACATAGGCTTCAAAGAAGAGAAGGAGGTGGTATTTTTCTCACTACTGAAACCTCCCTTATCAAATTAAGACCTCAGTCACAACACATGAGGGGAGGAGGAGGCCTGGGCTGTCTTAATGGGAAGGAATACCTCGGCAAATACCAAGTGGCATCAGTACTAGGTGAGAGAGCCTACTGTGACCCTGGTAGCATTGAAATATGCCAAAGGCACAAAGCAAGTCTGTGCTTTATCCTTGACACCATCCTATTCCAGTTCTCGCCCTGGGGGTTTGGACCTGGTGAATATTCTGATGCTTTATCACTGGAGAGCAGCTAAATTAGGATCACAACCTTTTTTTTTTTTTTTCAGTTAACATAAAATGATAGTAACGAATTCCACGAGACTCTAAGGAGGCCTTTGGACAAATATCTCAAATATTTCTTCTTGCTCTCCTTAGATAAAGCCTCCGTTTAGATTTGTGCCCCAAGGTGGCTGAGCAAAGCACACTGCAGCCATTGAGTGCTTCTGGACTGGTTTTATTTGCTGACCACTAACAAGTCCCTAAACTGCAGCTAATTCGAGCAGTCAAAATAGCCCTGTGCAAGGGAGCCTGATGGCCAATAGCCGTGGGGCTGTCCAGTGTCAGCTGCTCCAGGATCCAATTTACGGGACAAATTCATACGGTGGAATGGGAGGGAAGGCGGGAAGAGAGAGATAATCCGGAACATCAAACAAAATGCAAAACGTTGCCTAATGCTCCAAGATAACCCAGGACAGTCAACATTAGGCAATGGGTAACCAAGGGACAGAGAGTTTTTTTTCCCAAGACTAGCATTTTGCAAGTCACTTAGTAGAGATTTTGAACTCTCCGACCTCCTCCCTCCCTTCCCCCCCAGTTTTGGTCTAAATGGGGAACGACTGCAGAAGTGATCAGGGTTATTGACAGCTTTTAAGGTCTCTAGTTTGTCAAAACTCCAGGAAAGACCCAATGATATAAGATAGCATTTTACTTCTGCGAAACCTCAAATTAATGACAAGTCCAAGTTTTCTTTAGGAAGGATAAGGCACCAATGCTTTGTGCTTGCTCAACTATGAGGGCTGAAAAGAACAGCAAAACGTAGGATCGATTTAGTGAGAAACCTGTGTGTCTGTAAGAGCAGCTATTGCTCATTTCTAAGCAATCGCTCTCGAACTCTCCGACCTCCTCCCTCCCTTCCTCCCATTTTTGGCCTAAATGGGGAGCAACTGCAGACGTGATCAGTCTTTATTGCAGTTTCAAGGTCTCTAGTTTGGATAAATGCCATGTGCTCCAGCTTAAGAGACTCTTAAATGGCACTTGGGAATTTGAGCTTGAGGACGACACAGCAGTTTACTTCCCCCAGAGATTTGGGCCACCAAAAAGAGGGTAGCCCTTGGTCCACGCAGGCAACCACACGGCTTCAACAAGAGATATGAAAGTAGCCTCTCAGCGCCGATGAGGCCACCACTGTTGCCATTCTATTTATTAATGACAACAGCACCCACATGGGTGCACCATCCTGCGGTCTCATCCTTCTAAATAACAGAAAAGCGGTGATGGAGATCCGGAGCAAACCTCCTGCTTCGAATTCCAGCTCAGTTCATGTCTGGCTGCCCAACCCTGGCCAGATCATTTAAACTCTCTGCCTTTCAGTTTCTTTATCTATAACATGGGGATAAACGCGGTTATGGAAAGTAAATGAGCTAGATAATTCAAATAAAACCCCTTAGCGTCGTGCCACACACACAGCGTGTGCTCCATAAAAGCTGGCATTGTCATGATCTGCCTCGCTCTGTTTTCCTCCTGTCAATCTGGTCTGCCAGGAAAAATGACAGATTTGCCCAGGTTTTCTCTCTGCCTGATGGGCCCAGTCTAATGGTCTCCAGCTGATCTTTTAGAAGGTTCTTCCATCTCTCTTCTCAGGGGAAAAGCGGAAGTGGGTAATGATAGAGAAATAAGTCACGAACGATCGACGCTCCAGGCCAAGGCAAGACCTGCCCAATATGACAAGGCAGAGAAAGGGCAAGATGATCCTGGGGAAGAAGTGCTCATACCTCCTCAAATCGCCACATATTGGTTAGGCCAAAAAGTTCGTTCGGTTAATGAATACGTTGTTCGAGAAGGTTCTTGGTGAAAATGAAAAATGTCTTTTATTTTTACTTAAAACCCAATGAACTGGCCAACCCAATAGTGTTTAGTCACAAATGTAAACCTTTTTTTATCAGCCAAACATTTAACAAGAAACTAAAAGAAAGGTTCTTCAGGATCTGGTTTCCTCCTTATCCTTCTTCATTTCACCCTCTTGGAGGTTCTAAGGTACAGCCATTGACCAAAATGTGAATGAAAGAAAAAAAAAAATGGTGAGGGGGAAACACGGTCCAGGCTGAGAAGCCAAAAGCCAGCTTTATTGATAAAAGTTCTGTATTTTCTGGATCTGCCATGAAGACATTTTAATTTCAGGAAAAACAGGCAAATTACTAGGACCTTTATAGAATGCCTCAGGAGAAGACGGTCACACACAGATCTACTCCACAATTAGAATTTGCTAGAACTTTCTTCCATACCTTTCTACTACCACTACCACTATCTATTCCGTCCTTGCAATGACTACACGACAGGCAAGGATGCATTGATCTCCTTTGTTCCAAACTCAGTCTCCAGTCATCTTTCTCCTGCTCTCCACCTTTCCAGGGTTCCAAAAAATGTATCTGGTAGCACCCTGAAGACAGACGCTCTGGGGAAACGCACGCTCCTCATGGCTGAGCCCACACTCCTGAGTGGATGAGTCTGTCACTTCTAACGCCTCTGCCCGGCCCAACAATGAAGACAATCAGGAAACCCATGCAAATTGTAAAATATCGAGGCCAGAAGTAATCTCATCTCTATTTTGAAAAACCAACACTTAGCCTTTTTTACTGGAAAGTCCCCTTTCACTTTTCTGAAAAAAAGCCTGTTTCAAAGCTGCTTCTTAAAAAATTTATAACTCTCCCGAGTCCCTCTAAGGAAAAAAGTCTGCTGTGCAAAGGAGAAGGTAAAAAGGGAAGAATTCATATTTATTCCATTTTAAAAGCTGGGATGGTAATTTAAATCTTCACATCCCCTTTGATCCTATTATATTTTGAATGGCAGAAGCTCCCAGGGAGGGCTCGAGTGGGATGTAACCAAAGTTTTTTTTTTTTTAATGCGTCTTTTTTTTTTTTACATCTTTATTGGAGTATAATTGCTTTACAATGGTGTGTTAGTTTCTGCTTTATAACAAAGTGAATCAGCTATACATATACATATATCCCCATATCTCCTCCCTCTTGTGTCTCCCTCCCACCCTCCCTGTCCCACCCCTCTAGGTGGTCACAAATCACCGAACTGATCTCCCTGTGCTATGAGGCTGCTTCCCACTAGCTATCTATTTTACGTTTGGTAGTGTATATATGTCCATTCAGGGGAGGAGGTGAACTTGCCCCAGTCTGTGTGACTGAATGAGAAATTCCCCAGCTCAGCCCTGCTTGGGGCAACAGGTCACTTTGCCTGCACCGGATCTGGGTCAAACAGCAAAGCCTCAGATCGGACAATATCAGCATTCGTTCGTTTGGCAAAGAAGTGGGGTTTGATAACAGTAATCCACCCTGACCAAAGGTGCCATTTCCTGAGCAAGAGAGCGGGATACTGGACTCACATTAGTTAGAGGATGACTGTCTAGCCTAAACAAAGTTCAACCACACTCCCTCCCTGGGCCACAGACCTTTTGAACGGCATCATCTAAGAGGACCTAATAAAGTCAGTTAAGGAAAGATGTCCTTTTCTTCCCTCACCTCTTTTGTTTCTAGGTATTTGTACAAGAAATTGACTCCTTAGTCCTGTTAGGAAGCTCTGGGAACACTTCCTTGAAGCATTCTCTTCACTCAAGCTCATCTAAGTTAGAATGTTTGCATTAAAAATGAATGTGGAAAAAAACCAGTGAGGTGGTATGAGAAAGTTAAACAGATCTATGTAAGGAGGGTGGGGCTTTGACTCTGTTACAGACTGGGATTCATCATTATTCCCATCGAACACGCTTTCCATTGCATTTCCATGGCCACAACATCTGGGCATGTGAAGCATCCCATTCACTGAGGAATCGGAAACCAATGTTCCTATACAGTGGTGCCTTGAGGGCAAAAAAAGGAAGAAAAAATCGCAGACGGGAAACAGAGCCCAAGTGACAAAAATAACCACAAGGAATGTAAACAAAGTATCATTACAAGCAACTCACTCACCACGTCACCCTCAACAGCTCCCTTCCCCAGAAGCAAAAAATAAAAACATACAAATCGTGTTGTAAAGAAGAGCCAAGCTGCTATTAGGGAAGGAGCCATGAATACGAAGATTTTCCTCCATGTGGCTCACTTTTATAATGGCAAGGCTTGAGATATACTTTTAAAAGAGAACCAGGTCTGGCTGCTAATTTAAATTAGGGCAGCAGGAAGTTAAGCCCTGTGTCTGTAAGTATCTTCCAATAGTGACTTGATCTTAGTCAGTGACTAGGCATGTTTACTTGAGCTTTCAAAAGCCAAAAACGCCTGCTCTTTCAATCTGACACTTCAAAATGAAACAAATACATTGCAAATGCACACTGTAATACACCAGGCTCATGCCAAATGCACATGTGTACATTTCACAGAAGAGCCAGGACATTTCTAGCGAGGAACGATCGCCATGCGGAACGCAAGCCAGAGCTAGCTCCTGCCAAGGGTCACGTGCTGTGGAGCACACAGGAGTCCCTACATGAAACAGACCGGTAGAAATAACTTCAAGAGACAAAAATCTACAAACTCTGCAGAGGCACAGATCCCCAGGCCATAAAAGCCATCCCTAGGAATTCTGACCTCATCTCTCTAAGGACCTCCAAGAGCTTCTCTCCTCACTTGGATGGGAAGCCCTCCACCCCTGCTCAGTCATTCCTTCCTTTAAAATAAATTCACCACCCTGAACTGAAGGAAAAATGCACACGTAAAACTGGTAACTGATGCCAGTGCTGAAATACATTTACATCACCTTTGGCCAATCATTCAGAGCCCAATATTGACTCTCTTAATAAGAGGAGAGAGTTAGGAGGCTGGTCACCCACCTCCCTACCTTCAAGGCTAAAGATCTCTTTTCTTGTTCAGTCTGTTTGAGACCCTAGGGGATGGGCCTGGTGTCTCAAGCTCTTACTGTGAACCACTCCCCCCAGACTGCAGGCCCAGGAAGGCTTGGAAAGGGGTTGTGAGGCATCTATTTCTGCTAAAAGCAATGCCCTCTGCAGGTTAATCCTCAGTATGAGAACTCACAGGCAAAGGTTAGACTCTCCTAGCATCTGAGAGACAGTCTGTGTTTGGCCCTTTGAATTTTCATTGAGAAACCTCCAAAGCCAGTGAAGGCTCCTGGCCTCCACTGACCGAAGTCTTCAGATGCATTCAGCTTCCAACGGTGCTGTATTTTACCACTTAAACACTTCTTCAAAGTTTACTATGAAACAGTGTGGCTCTAAGCCTGCCAAAAGTTTAACTACAGGATTCAGTGGATTTTATCTGGCAGAGTAGCTGCCCATCCTCCTGAGAATATTTTCCAGCAAAGCCAGTCAATCAAACCTTGCAGTCAGGGTGATTTCGGGGTCCCGAGTGTCACTGAATGAGCTCCTCTCTGAAAACGCCCCTCTTTCTCACTTTGACCGCCTTCCCATCTCCCTGGCTTCAGAATCCAAAGTAAAAGCAGTTTGGCATTTCAGTAGACAGCAATGAAAAACTTTTCACGGGATGACCCAGGGCATAACTATTCCTGGCTGAATTTAACTTTTGATTTTCAAATATGTAGGGGAGCTTGGGTTCAGGGGAGACGAAGGGAGAGCTCCAACAAATAGGAGAAAATAAAATAGAATAAGCAGCATACCATGACCAAGCCAAACCAAGCTTGATATTTCCAAATTATATTGGCAAACGAATGCTTTCTCAAATCATTTGTTCTGTCTTTCCTGGAGACAAAAAGGAAAAAAAAATCTGGATGCAAAATTCCTAACCCCAGACCAGTAAATTGTGTCAGTGGAATGCAATCTAAAATTGCTGGTCATAAAGTCCAACGTTATATATACCTATAGGCAACTAACCCCCAAGGCAAAAGTTGCGCCGCCCGAAGCAATGCGTTCGTCAATTTCATCACCCCCCTCACTCCGGCCAGGTGCCCGGCGCTGGGTTAAGCCGACAGCATCAGGTTCTAATCCTTGCGTTCACACACGATCGCTTTGAGCAAATCCTTGGCAGTGGTCAGACGCGCTACCTCTGCTCCTCCGGTGCGAGCACCTTCTCCTCCAGGCTGGCCCCCGGTCACCCGGTGCCCCTTACCTGCAGGCGCTCCGTGGCCGGCTGCCACATCTTCCAGCCGCGGGGTCTGGCAGAGGAGACGCTGGCGAGACTCTGTCGATGGCGCCGGGGGGCGAGGGGCTGGGGGGCGAGGGGCTGCGGTGCCGCTTCACATCTGGGGTGGGCGTCCGCGGGATGTGCTTCCAGGGGCCGGCGACCGCCGCGGGGTGGGCGCTGGGGGGCTGCGAGCGGGGGGAGGCGGCGCGGCGCTCGGCTGCCGGCAACTTGTGGGCACGGCCGCGAGCCGCCTGTCCTGGCGCAGCTGCGAGAGGACTGCGCAGCTCCGCCCGGGCCCACGAGCGCACGGCGACGGCGGCGGGGGCGGCGGCGGCGGCCGCTCCCTCCTCCTCCCCCGCCGCCGCCGCCCGGACCTGCGCGCTCTGAGCATGCCCGGGGCCGGCCCCCGCCCGCCCGGGAGCCCGCATCCCGGCCGCGGGGGACCCCGAATCCCGGCGAGGGGAGTGTGCGGAGGCCAGAACCGGCGGCCCTGCTCCCCGGGGGAGCCCCGGGTGGAATGGGGTCTGGGCGAGGGAAGAGCCTGGAGAGGGGGGGCTTCCTGAAGCCAGAGCCCATAGCCCTCTCTGGGGTCTCAGTCTTCCTGTCAACAGGGATCTCCGAATCGCCTGGGTCTTGACGGGGGCACTGTGCTGGGCCACGGAATTCCATTCATTCCTTCCACTGGAGTTAAGTGAGCATCTATTAGGCTCCAGCCCCTGTGCTGGATTCTGAGGATACAGTGGCACAGAACAGAAGACAAGAGAATGTTCCTCGTCTCCTGAGCTTCATTCTACTTGGGGGAGAAAGTCAGTGACAGAGGAAACACCTGAAAGGGCGCTAGGTCAGGTGGTGAGACATCTTGGCAAGAAAATAAAACAGGGGTGATGGGTGAAGAAAGGGAGAGGAGAGCTTCTTTGAGGGGGGCCCAGGGATGTCTGGGGTAAGAGGGAAAGATGGACCAGGTGAGAGATGACATGCGGGGCAGAAGACTGGGGCTCCTACACCTGGGTGAGGAAGGTAGCACAAGATCCCCCACCCTCCATCCACCCTGAGATCTGCCAGGTGCCTCAGGAAGCTCTGTGAACCCAAAGATAAGCCAAGGGCCACCCTGGGCTCCCAGGCATGGAGGGTGGTGTGGGCCACTGTGAAATAATTATCTTTCCTAAAGAAGCCCAGCTCCTCCCACCCTCTTGACAGCTGGCCAAGGTGAGTATGAACATTCCCATCATTTGGATGACACAAATGAGGCTTGCGGAGTCTAGGTGACCATTCAAGTCACACAGCCAGTGAGTGGCTTCGAGATGACTTGGAGGCTGGGGCTCTTACCCTGCTCCTCTAACTGCTCTGCCGTGGGAAAAGGGCAACGTTCTGGGGCTGGAGGCTGGGGGAGCTTGGCAGGATGGGGAGGCTAAGCTGATTCTGGAGGCTGATGAAGAGGGTGGGAGGAGAAGTGGTGGGAAACGCTCAGGGACAGAAGGAACAGATAGAGGGGAAGGACCACACCATCTGTGTGGGGAGCCCAAGGCTCCTGAGAGATGGGGCCCACGGAGCAGCGGGGACTGGCGGGGGAAGGGTCCCCAGGGCATACCACACTGCAGGTGCACCGCCTGAGTCCTGAGCTACTCGGGCACTACTGAAATCAACACCCCACGTCTGGAAGGATCTGCCCATGGTCATGCACAGGTAGAGTGATTTCCAGATATCAGAGCACTCAGCTCACCAGACCCTCCCAGAACTCTCCAAGGGACAGAAACCCTCATCTCCCAAGGCTTGGGGAGCACAAGATTCACAGAGTCACCCAGAGGAGAGTCACATAGTGGCAGTGCCTATCCAGGGCTCTTTTCCAGGGCTCCGGATGGCTTCTTCCACACCACACAGTTGCTGGTTGGTGCCACCCACCCAGGCAGGTCCAAACCCTCAATGCCCTAGGAGCCTCCAGCAAAGCCACAGAGATGCTTCTGAGAGGCTGGTCTCTATCTCCCCTGATGACCACGGGACTCTCCCATTCCTGCCGAAAAACCACCAAGACTTTCTCAGCTACTTCCCCAGTCCCTGCTACCTGCTCTGGACCTACGAGTAAATCCCTTCTGATGAGGGGTTGGTATGTCAGCCCTACATGGAAATACATCTCAGATGCTTGGTCATGTGGTCTCTGTTTTGAGATGATATTTTTACTTTTCCAATAACTCTTCATGCACACTTCCCACACCTAGAAAATTCCTGCTGACAATAATAGACCTTCTCAGCCTCCTAATTCTCTTTTTATAAAATCCTAAAGCAAAAAGAGATGCACTTCATTACGAAAATCTAGAAAATCCAAATGTGCATATTAAACCTCTCAGGAAGCTAAAACAGGACTATTCAGTTGCCAGGGATGTCTTCCGACTTGAGCTTTGAAACCATCCTTGGTTGCAGATGCTTCCGTGGAAAAGTGATTTTGTTTTAAATAGCAGCGGGATGAGATAACGGCCTAAATTCAAATTGCATTAGAGCGTTAAATCCTGTCTTCTCACCACCTCCAAGTGTAATTAATTGTTATGACTCAGTAATACAGCTTTTAGTTCAGAGTATGATGCTATTTAAGGAGAAAAGGCTTCAGCTCTGTAGAGATTGCTTTCAGTTACTAGTCCCACTTTGCAAACATATTTGGTAAAGTAGTGTTTAAACTCAAAGGACACTCCTGTTTTCATTACCTTTATGCCGGGAATCAGGACACTACGTCAGGGGAAATGAGAGTGGAGGTGGAGCCTGGTAGAAGGTGACAAAAGGAACAACCCTCCCACCTTCAGTTTTGCTTCCAAGCCTTCCCATTCAGGAGGAACCTGTAATAGAGGGTGAATGCAATAGAGACATCTACTGGTCAGAGCCAGGACGTGCATCCTGATCGCTCCCAGTCCCGTTTTGGGACGTGGCAACCTCAACCTCCACCTCCTGGTGAGTCTGAAAGTGTAAACAGGTTTGTTTTGAGCAAGGAACAGCTGCTGAAATAAGCAGGAGTTGTTTTGGAGCAATAAGTAGAAATATTAGGCACATGAGTACGTGCATAATTTCATGTACTTAATCTCCTGTAATTATCTAAGCAGGTCTAATCTTATTAATAAATACCATTTCAAGGAAAAGGACCACACACACACACACACACAAATTGGCAAGGCCAAGGTGAATTATAAACACAACGTTTTGTCCAGAAAAAGAATTCCAACCATCCCCAGAAAGTTTTGTAAGCCAAATTTAATCTAGTTCATGATTCTGAGTCTTAAGGTAAGCAACCTAGATGTCTACATCAGGAGAATGGTGAATTAAATTATGGTCCAGCATATCACAGAAATATTAAAATATTAGGCAGCCATTAAAGAGGATAATTATGAAGCTGCACTGCAGCTTTAAAATGATTATGATATGATTATAGATTTGTTTAAGCTTCAGTGTACATAATTTTAATACATTTATAAAATATGTATCAATTTCAATAAATATGGGAAAGGACCTAGGACAATAAGGGTACAGGCTGAATCCCAGCCTTTGAACTAGGTGAGGGCTTTTGGCAAGTCATTGACCTAGCTGAGCCTCAGATTTCTCATCTGTAAAAAGGGTGATAATATTACATAGTACTTAGAGTTATTGGAGGCCATGAATGAGTGAATGTGTGCAACATGCCTGGCACATAGTAGGTGTGCAGAAAACTTTAGTTTTCATCCCATTACTTTTCTATTACAGAATGATCAAATTCTCACAAACTGGCCTATGTTTCCTGTGGTCCAATCATTTCCATTTGGAATGTTTGTGGACTTCAATTATTTGATTTAGTTTTTCACATAAAAGTGATAAACCATATTAAAGTTCATTTCCATTTTTAGTTTAATCAGATTGTGAAATTTATTATGGTCGCATGTTTAGCAGAGCAAGTATTGGAAAGCCCTTCTGGTATCATTAATTTCATTTCAAAATCACAAAAACAGCTGTAGATGAGCCATATAGAAAATTCATTAAACCTCCCTATAGTGATGGAGCCACTGGCTCTTGTCCCTATGTAGTGATAGGTATTTATAAGGGTGTTCAGATAACCCTTTCCCTCCCTCAAAAGGAAAACTTCACAGTTGTCTTTGCAAACTGGGTTAAAAGGCAAATGGGGCAGGACTACTTAATACCCAGGACATGTGTTGTCATTCTCCTACTCAGGACCTCCTCATACCCTCACCAGCCTTAGAAAAGTGGCAGATTATTTTCAAAGGTGGCCACAAACATTCTGCTCCTCTCAGAAACCATGCCCTTTGCAGTGTGGCTTGCCCATTTCTCCCTTCATGAGATGGAATTTGTCTGCAGCCTTTGCATCTGTGTTGGATGTTTGACTTGCTTTGATCAATACAATGCATCAGAAGTGACATTGTGGCATTTCCAAGCTTGGGTCACAAAACACCTTGCAGCTTCTCCTGTCACCCTCTTGGAACCTGAGGTCATGGCGGGAAGAAGCCCAGACTAGCCTCTTTGAGATGATGACCCTGTAGAGGGAAGCCAAGCCAAAGTGACAGCACATGAGTGAGCTGATAGCTCGGTCACACCACTCAAAGACAGCAGCCACGAGCATGACCCAGGTGAGGCCAGCAGAAGAACCACTCAGCTGAGCACAGAATTGCTGACCCACAGAACCATGAGAAAATAATATGGTTGTATTTTTTTAAGCCCTAAGTTTTGGGGTGACTTGTTAGGTGGGGTAGATAATTGATACAGAAAGCATCACTAATACATGTTAGTCTCCTACTAAACCTTACATCTTTCTCAGTATTTCCTGATTTATCAGAGTTGGCACAAACAGGAAGCCTCATAGTCTGACATAAAGACTTATATCCTTTTTTGTTTGTTTTACTCTTGCTCTCCCAATTCCCTAGTGCACACCCTTGTCCTACTCTCAGATTGTGTGACCCATGCTGCCAAGCCATGCCTGCTAATTTTTCTAGTAAGTCCTTCTGAAAGGAAGATGGGAATTGGGCTGTGCTCCAACCATATTATGATCAAGGTAGATTCTTTCTAACACAGTTTGCAATGAACATGAAGGTACCTGCTTTTTCATAGCCCTTCTCATTCTCTCTGAGACACTGTCTTCATAAAAAACATCCTGCCCATCTTTGTAGATCAGTAAATACATCTCCTTTTCCAACTAGAGCCTGGGGAAGCTGAGAACAGCATGGAGGATGGTGCTCAGATCTGTTTCCACCACATTTAGCCCAGAAAGGGGCAACTCTGTACTCTTCTTGTTCTTTGTAGCCTGATTTCTAAGGGTCTTCGTTGCCCTGTACCTCCATCTTGACTCACTGATTACCAATATGATCCCAATACTCTCTCATGGGGACTGGTGTGAAGCCACAGCTTCTGCTATCTTCCCACCTCACCACTTCTCCACCTGACCTGATTTCACACCAAACCAATCTTTCTTTGCTTCCATTTTTTTCACTCTCTCTTTCTTCCCACTTCCATCATCGAAGCCAAGAATTACTGTCCTCAAACCTATAGGAAATGTGCCGGCCATAATTGGTAGAAATTAGGTTATCTAGAAAAGAACATCCACAAAAAGAAAGATACTTCTGGATCTGTCTTGGCCTTTGCTTAACTTGAAGCCCAGGTGCACTTCTGCAAGTAAAACCTGCTCTGTTGGACAGGGCAACCCTTCTTGCCGAGATTCAGAGACCATTGGGGAGTGGTAGAGATCAAGTCAGTGGTCTTGTGGATGGAGAACTGGGAGTGAGGTAAAGAGGAAACTGAATCTTCACTTTTAACAAACTACCTGAAATTGCAGGTAGAGCTGCAGAAACCATGGCTCTATTTTCTGTGTTCTTTTTTTACTGGTCATATTGTAAGAGGAAAAGAAAAGGGGCAGGAAATCATCAATGACCTCTCTGAAGTGTAGACGACATTCAGGAATGATTTGTTGGTAATGGTGTAGTGGATGTTCTGATGTACCATCCTCCCCCTCAGGATCACTGTGTTTATGGCCTCAGCAGAGGGGAGTGTGGGCCAAGGTTGGGAATGTGAGCCAATGGCCCGCGGCTGAGTCCCGCTCTCGGCATTGCCTTTAGCCAAAGGAAGCCAACTTGCCCAATATATACCCTCCCTATGGGCAGCCCACTTCCAGTGTGGGGTTCACAGACCTCAACGGGAGACAATTGCAGGAAAACATCCCAGCATCTCCTGTGGGATCAGCCAAAGCCTTGGTTGAAGCCGCCTCACAATGCAACCTCTCTTCTTGGCCAAACCTGTTTGCTTTCAAACTCTAAAGTGGGAATTTGGGAGCCAGACCACCCACTGGATGACAATAGACAGAGTACCAATCATCTCTGGACGCTGTCACTGGGGGGCTGTTAAAACTGTAACTGGGGGTGAATGAAATGGGATACAAATGGAAGGGAATGTGCTGATGGATGCAGTGTCTCGGGCATTAGAGTGTTTTAAGGGAAACAGTAATTACAAGGATTACGGAATCAGATGGCTGTTGCTGAGTGTTGCGGATGCATTGGAGAAAGACAAAGAAATACAGCTGGTGATTATGGCCAAGGTGCCTCCTTCCTGGCATGTAAAGAGACTCACATCTCCTGCATCTAAATGGTGGAGAAAGCTGAGGATCAGACCCGGGAATGAGTTACATGTGGAGTAAAGCTCCAGGAAGATTGAATTCTCCACTCCAGAAAGTGCTGTGCCAAGTTCAGGACTCTGATTGGGAGGGAGAGAGACCCTGAGGCTTGAGATGAGAACACAGATTGATGGATGCCTTTGGAGATCTTGAATTCCCAGATTCCATGGCCCCTCTGAACTAAGAGAAGTGCTGCTCTCCTTGCTCAAGATGTGTTAAACTCTGCTTTGCAAAGTAACTATTTTAATGTAATTGACTTTTAGAGGACACTGCATGCCACAAAAGCAGAATATACATTCTTTTTAAGTGCACGTGAATATTCACCCATATAGATACAGCATATACTCATATATTGCTCCATAACATAAGCCGCAGTAACTTTCAAAGAATTGAAATCATATAGAATATGTTCTCTGGCCATAACAGAATTAATTTGAAAATCAATAACAGAGAAATGTCTGGGAAATCTACAAATATTTGAAATTACACTACACACTGTTAAATTATGTGCGGATCAAAGACGAAATCACAAAGGACATTTTAACATATTTTAACTAAAGAACAATGAACATCAGCCTATCAAAATTGTTGCATGCAGCTAAAGCAACCTTAAGAGAGGAATATATAGTCTTAAAGGCTTATATTTAGAAAGGAAACATGTGTAGAATCAATTATCTAAGCTTCTACCTTAAGAATCTGGGAAAAAAAAGTGGAGTCACTGGGACTCTCCAACATTTCTGCTGGGATTATAAAATGGAACAACCATCTCAGAAAACAGTGTGACAGTTTCTTATAAAGTTGAATACATGCTTATGGTATGACTCAGCAATTCCACTTCTAGACATATACCCAAGAAAATGAAGACCTATGTCCACACAAAAACTTGTACACAAGTGTCTACAGCAGCTTTACTTATCATAAGCCAAACTAAAAACAACCAAATATCAATCAGCAGGTAAATGGTTGAACATATGGTTTATCCTTACAGTGAGATACTTCTCAGCAGCAAAAAAGAACACGCTAGAACATGCAGCAACATGGAGGCTCTTAAAAATGCTCTACTGAGCAAAAGAAGTCAGACACCAAAGAGTATGCATTATATATTCCATTTACATTAAGTTCTAGAAAAGGCAAACCTTACCTGTAGACGTATAATGACAGAAAGAAAATCAGTAGTTTCCCAGTTGGGGGTGGGAGGACAGTAATTGAAATCAAATGGATATGAGGGAACTTTCTGGCATGAAGTATTCTATCTGTGGTAGTGATGAGTCAAAACTCATCAAGCTGTATACTTAATACATGTGCATTTTATTCTATGTAAATTAGACCTCAAAAGAGTTTAATTTTGTTTTTAATTTAAATGATAGCTGTTGCCCAACTACTTCTGATTCCACATGCCCAGAAATCTGCGGTCAAGGGCAGGATTTACTCTGCTGCAGAAGTAATTGACCTGAATTATCAAGAGGAGTTAAAGCTGCTCTTACAGGTGGGGACAGAGAGGGATAAATCTTGGTGTCCATGTGTCTCAGGGTGTCTCTGAGAACTCCTCTGCCCAGTTTTAAGAGTAAATAGACAAATGCAGCAATGGTGGCCTGAGGGGGACTTGGTGATCAGGAGCTGAGATTCCCGCAAGTGTGATGGTCTGGGTCATCTCACCAATAAGCCACTAAGCCCAGCTGAGTGGCCAGCCCAGGATGAATGGATCTGGAACAGGTTGTAGTGGAGGGAAATGATGAGCATCAGCTGGGCCTTCGCTCCAGCTGCATTGACGCAGCTGTACTTGGTCCCACTAACCTTTCTCTGGTGGCTTCTCCAGGGCAAGAGACCTATCAGAAACCTGGAGGTGCTATTCCCAAGTGGAGTGAACATACTGGGAAGGAAGTCGAGCTGAGCCTCATAGTGGGGGTCGGTAGTGGACGCTGTGTGCACAGAATCCCCGACATTACTCCTTCCACAGCTGAGTCCTGCTCTCCACTCTGCCCTCAGCCAAAGGAGGCTGACTTGCCCAAGGCTGTGGCCCCTCCCTGGGACAGTCCCTGGGCAATGACCGGTTGATGCAGGGATACAAAGGTCTATCTCTATGTGGGGGGTTGGGAGAGCCTCTGAAGAACCATCCCAGCTCCATCGCTCCCTCCAGGTTCAGCCAAGGTTCTGTTACAACCCCATCACTGTTCAGCATCTTCCTTGGCCCAGTCTCGCTTCCACCCCCTCCAGGCATGGCTCCCTAGAGAACGTCCCAGCAAACCCCCTGCAAATAAACCTCTGCTTCAGAGTCTGTCTCCCAGAGAATCTGACCTGAGATGTGAGACAACCTTGGAGTTACAAAAGGGTAAAAATGTGGATTCCATGAAACTGATTTCCTCTTGCTGCATATGCATTAGCCCTTATTGCTGGGGTGGTATCACCAAGTCCTTTCCTGAACAGACAACTCTTTCTGCCCCACTCCTTTCCCTCACCACACAGTATCCAGGACCCAATTCAATATTTCACAGATAATATTTCTGGAAGCTTCCAGAGATTTACATTTTTATATGATGTGCCTCTAACACTGTCCTATTTTATGTTTTCAAAACAATTTATACTATTTGCTTCTTTTTTAATCACAGGAAACATCTCTGTTATTTAATTACAACGAAAAACATGAATTTCCAAGGTCTTTAAAGGAAGCAGTAAAGGGAATAGCCAACAAAAGGTTAGTATTGCTGGTAGGAGTTTTGGGGGGATGGCTGCTCTGTAATGGGAATATTTTTGATTACATGTACTTGTAATCATATAGATTCAAGTTACAAAAGAGAATCTTCCTGGTGCTCACTTCTAGAATAAGGAGAGAAATAGTGATAATGTTATCTAATCGCCCTGAGAGATCATCAAAATCCCACTGTATCACAGACTTACTCACGGACCCCTGGGACAGTGGATGCACCACGGCAGCAAGATCCTTTGGTAATGAGACTATCTTTTGCAAATGCAGAAAGCTGGACAGTAGTTGCTACCTTCAACCTGTTACCAACACAAGCTTCCAGAGAAATTAAAAGACTTTTAAGGTTAACCATGAGGATTTCCTCATCTCATAAACTGTAAGAGCAGTGAAGCACTAACCTCTAAAAAGTCACTAGGAAAAACAACCTTCATTGTTTGTGTTTGATTATAAAAAGTCATACATGTGGAATTTTTAAAAGTTGGAAAAATGCAGAATATTATCAGGAAGAAAAGAAATATTTCACATAATTCAGTCAAACAAAGAGTGCCATTTTTTTTACATTTGGAGTTGTTCTTTCTAGGCATCAAGACAGTTAAACAGATAGAAGAATAATTAATATAAATATTTAGCTTAGTTTATACTATATATGCAATTCTGAACCCTGCCCTTTTCCCTTCGTGCTGTACGCTGTACACGGGTAAATACTCTTCAGCTGAAGCCCTGAAGAGGCTAAGCCTGCACAGGCCGATTGAGTAGAACTCGCCCTCGAGATGCAACATTACAGAACTCGCCCTGGAGATGCAACATTACAGTCCCATTCTGGGAGTTACCATTCACTTCTGGACACCCTGACACATAGACAAACACAGTACCAGAATATTAACTTATAATATTTTCCCAATATTATTCTGCCTGTCTTTTCCAAAATATTCCCGTGCTTATTTCTCCTAGCTAAAACTCCATTCCATTCAAAGTGGGAAAAGTAAAGAACAGAGCTGAGCATACCATAAGATCTCATGAGGTCAGAAATGTAACCTGGCTCTGGTAGCTAAGACATCTGTTTGGAGCAGGGTTGGTCCCCTCGTCATTCAGGAAAGAAACAAAGGAGAGCACCTTGACCACCTTCTTTCCACCTGACCACTCAGGTTTCTCTGCTTCCTCTAACTCAGGGTTTTCGACCCATTTTTCATAGATGTGAAGTCAGTTTAGTGAGTCACGATCAGCATTTAAAAAAATAAATGGGATCAGAAAGAGAAGAACAGAAACTATCAAAGAGGCCACACATACTAAAGGTAAGTACTGCTTCATGAAACATGTGTTTTGGCTGTATGTGTGTGTGTGTTTCTGTGTGTGTACGCATCCAAGCATGTGTGTGTATACATAACACACCATGAAGTAAAATGTATTCCTACTGTGCGTCATGAAAGACATTCTCTAACATCTTTCCCCCATAGTCTGCACAACAGTTGAAAGATACCTCTTTCAAAAGAGTATTACAGGGCTTCCCTGGTGGTGAAGTGGTTGAGAGTCTGCCTGCCGATGCAGGGGACCCGGGTTCGTGCCCCGGTCTGGGAAGATCCCACATGCCGCAGAGCGGCTGGGCCCGTGAGACATGGCCGCTGCGCCTGCGTGTCCAGAGCCTGTGCTCCGCAACGGGAGAGGCCACAGCAGTGAGAGGCCTGCGTACCAAAAAAAAAAAAAAAAAAAAAAAAAGGGTATTACAGGCTGTCAGACATTCCCATCACCCCCCCCAGGTCCCCTGCTTCCCACCCTCACACACACACACAGACCACCTGTCTCTATCCCCCAGCTTCATTCCTATCTGTGGTTTTAAGGATAAGGATGGGAATAAAGAGAGAGGCAAATATAGCCCCCAAAATAATTTAAGGCAAGGAAAAAATAACAAAGAAGTAAATCAACCAAATTATTGGTAACGGCTCTCTCTAGATCAGCCGTCCCCAACCTTTTTGGCACCAGGGACCGGTTTCGTGGAAGACAATTTTTCCACGGACGGGCGGCAGGGCGGAGTTCAGGCGATAGTGCCAGCGATGGGAGAGCCGCAGATGAAGCCTCTCTCCATCACCCGCCACTCACCTCCTGCTGTGCCGCCTGGTTTCTAACGGTCCAGTTAGGAACTACCAGTCCGCGGCCCTGAGTTGGGGACCCCTACTCTACATGATGTTTTGCCTCCATAGGCAATTTTTACTTTTGTCTTTCACTTGTTCTATACTTTTCTCAACATTCTGTAGCAGGTAAAAACTCAAGCTCCAGAATCAGACAGACCTGGGTTCAATTATGTGTCCAAAAACTCGCCAGAGACTAAAACCATAAAAACATTCCCACTATATCTGTAAATTAACGCAAATCAATGCAGATAAACAGAACGTTCCATGATTTTTATAATTTTGAACAGTTTTATTTTAGGTCCCATTGTCTCCCAGTGACAGTACATAAACTTTGAACTCTCATGCCTGTTCCCATTGAGATTGTTGCAGTCGCAGTCACTCTTGCTTCTCTGGGACCACCTACAGTGAGTCAACTTTTTCATCTTCCTTCTCTGATATCTAATTTTTCATTGGAGCTAAAAGTCAGATTTTAGAACCTTGCATTAAATTAAGGGATGTAGTGGCCATATTCCTACAGTTTTAGTCTCTGGTGAGCTTTTCAATATTAAGCTTCAGGGCTGATATTCATCACTGCACAATTTTGAGATATTTTTCCTGAAGAGGCTCATTAATAGTGGCAAGAGTATATAGCAAGAGAGCTCCTACAGTTTTTTCCACAATATATTCATTAATTCATATATTTCATAAACATCCCTTCCGTCTTCAATAATCAGAACGCCGTGACATCATCATGAAATGTAAGAAAGCTTAAGGTCTTCAGACATCCACACCAATGTGTGTGGAGTCTAGGACTGGGTACTACCTCCAGCCCTGCCACTGTGTGACTTTGAGAAAATCACTTCATCTCTCCTAGATTCAATTCTCCCATCTGTAAAATAAATTATTTGGATTTGTTTACCTCTAAGCTTTGTTCCAGTTTTAAAATTGTATTATTCTCTTCTTTGGCTAATGATCCCATTAAAACTGTATAATGTGGTACATCAATAACACTAATAGAATTCTCTAAGACCCATGCCTGTTTCAAATTTTTTCACCATCATTCAAATCTATTTTTAGAGCAGGAAGAGCTGTGTGATTTGCTCTTTAGGAATCCCTAACACCAAATAGGGTGCATATACATGGGACAGGGTGAGGAAGGGTAAGAGGAGTGGGATAGAAGTTATTTTAATTCTAATATGTTGGTGTAGTGCAGATGAGGTATTAAAACAGGTAACCTCATCTCATAAAACAATGATTCTTGGTGCTAAGAACATGGTGTTATACTGTTAGCTGTTAATATCAGTTCCAGCAGGTAGAACTGCCTAATTCCAAACACATGATCCCACTGCAAGGGAATTGCACCTGATAATTTTAACTAGTGAGCCCGTTTCCATTTATTCTGTAGTATTTCCCAAAGGATATTATGACACTTGACCTGCACTGATGCTCAGCATCCTTCAACCCTTCCTCCAGTACAGTGAATGATCACTAAGAACAGTAGCTTTATTTTCAGAGCCAAAACTCAAAGTACATTAGGATTGTTTAGAATTCTGAACCTACCTAGTAGATAGAAATTTAACTGTAAAATATTTGAATTTCCATCACAAATTATAGTTTCATGTGGGCAATGGATAGAATATTTGAAATCGGAATGCTTACTATAATTCTAATATCCCTACCAATGCCAAACAAAACCTGTGACAGCACCATTCTAACCATGTTAGGATCATAATAACAATAGCTACATTCTTTTGAACCCTTACCTTTGCCAGCCATTCTGCTGTGCACCTTGAATTCACCATCTCCTGGAATCCTCACAACAACTCTACCAGGTAGGTACTCTTGTTAGCCCCATTTTACAAATGAGAAACTGAGTCACAGAGAGGTTAAATATTATGCCCCAGATCACATTGCTAGAAATAGACATAGCTGGAATTTATACATAGGGGTATCTGACTCCAGTAGTTTAAGCTCCTTGGCACTAGGCTACAGAGAACTGTCTCATAAACAGAGATTTAAAGCTGGAGGGACCTAAGAGATCATCTAAACTAGCCCAAACCACTGAGAGATTAACTGATGTATCCAAACTCACCAGTCAGCTAGTGATATGCTGGGGCCAGATCTCCAGGATCTTCAACAGATATATCGCAACAAATAAAAGCCAAGATATAGTTCATGATCAGAATATGTCAGGCACTGGACTGGGCATATCTGATGTATATTATCTTATTAGTCCTATCAGTAACTCCAGGAACTATTTTTATCCCTACTTTAAGAAAGAGAACATTGAAACACAATAAGTTTACACAGTGTCACACAGCTGATTAGCCAGGATTCAAACCTGTCTCCAAAGCACATGCTCATGACTACCACCTACAAAGCCCTAGGAAGGCAATCAGCCCATTCTGGTGATTCTAAGGCTCCTCTACCCCTAGGACTCTGCATACCACGTCCTTGGGTTGGGTCTTGGCAATGACCTTCCTCTCATCATTGTCTGATCTCAAGCTCTTTCTGTGGTTTGTCACTAACCACAGACTATCCTCTGAGCCAGTTCCTGCGTGACTGTCCAGGATCCCTTTTCCACTTAAATTCCTAAAACAACCTTGATGTAAATGCAGCAAAGTGTGCAATAGTGATCCCCCAGTTTCCCAACATGTTTTAATCTTAGGAAATATTCCCTGATTGAGAATTGTACTAAAGATATGACTGCTTTTATGGCTTGATACATATTGCCAAATTGTCTTGAAAAAGCATTGTGCAAATATACAGTCAACAGCAAAGTATGAGAATATCGTTTCATTAGCATTGGGTATTTTCATTAAGCTCTTTCTATTAACAACTTAAAAAACAACCAGAAAATCTTTCTTTATTATTTAAGTTTGCATTTCTTTAATTATAAGTGAGGTTGATCATTTTTCTCTTTTTAAAGCACTTATATTTCTTCTTTTGTAAGTTACCTGTTCATATGCTTTTCTCGTATAATTGTCTGCCTCATATACATTTTGAAATTTATTACTACACTTAGCATGTATTAAGTCTTCAACCTTTATTTGCTGTTCCCATTCCAAATTCTTTTTATGCATTCCATACATTTTTATTAGGAATATTCTTCATGATTATATAAAAACATAAATTTATTAAGAAAGACATATTGGGTTTACAAGTTGTCAAGATATTTTAAGCTTATATTATTTGTTTCTTTTAAATTTTGTTACAATCAGACAATGTTATAATATTGTTTATGATAATAAATTATAATTAATTATTATTTTATTTGTGTGTAAATATATGGCCTCTTTTGAGAATGCTCTATATATACTTCAGAAGAAATATTGTCTTGCTTTTGGGGGAACAATGTTTAATATGTCTTTTAATCTCACTTTCCAATTATTCAACTTCTGTGTGTCATTATTTTATCTTCCAGAATGACTTTTATAATCAAAATATCTGTCATATTTATGCCATTTTCTCCTTATATTTCAAACAATTTATAAGACATAAATTTGCTGCTATTTTACTTGAAGCATACAGTTTCAGTGCCATAGTTCTTTACATTTATTTACTACTTACTCTAATTTCATCAATATAGAATAATTCTCTTTTTATTTTAAGATATTTTGTTTATTTCCATTTGATGATATTTATAGTGATTTCTTACTCTTATTGTTTAAAGTTCACTGATATATTGCACACTGTTATTGTTAATATTTCAGTATCATTTTCATTATTTTGCTTTTTCCTTAAATCTAAAATCTGTTTTTTATCATAAACTTATTAGGGAATAAATACATAGTATTGTAGTAGTATATTTGCTTGACTTTTGTACACTGTGTTTTCAGCTTCTTTTCTTGATATTTATTTTCTACCCAATACATCATTATAGAGACGTTTATCTTTACTTTCTTGATTTTTTAAAATATTTACTTATTTATTTATTTATTTGGTGTGCTGGGTCTTAGATGCAGCAGGCGGGCTCCTTAGTTACAGCTCTCAGTCTCCTTAGTTGTGGCATGCAAATTCTTAGTGGGATCTAGTTCTCTGACCAGGGATCAAACCCGGGCCCCCTGCATTGGGAGCTTGGGGTTCTTATCCACTACACCACCAGGGAAGTCCCACCTTGATTTTTAAAAATACAAATACATTGGGCTTCCCTGGTGGCGCAGTGGTTGAGAGTCTGCCTGCCGATGCAGGGGACACGGGTTCGTGCCCCGATCCCGGAGGATCCCACGTGCCGTGGAGCGGCTGGGCCCGCGAGCCATGGCCGCGGAGCCTGTGTGTCCAGAGCCTGTGCTCCGCAACGGGAGAGGCCACAGCAGTGAGAGGCCCGCGTACAGCAAAAAAAAAAAAAAAAAAAATACATTGCTTTTTAACTCTACTGTTAATTTCATAACAGCTTTTTGTGTACATTTTCAAACTATATTTACTCCTTTTCAAAAAAAATAATGATTTTTATTCCATTTGTGGAGGACAAGAAATATAACGTTTAGGATTACATTTTCCACCCTGAAATTTATTAGAGAGTAAAATATCTATTCTTAATTATAAAGTTACTTGAAAGAAAAGAAAACCAAATTGATCAGGAAAACCCTGGGAAAACAAAAGATAAGGAGATGAGTCTAGCCCTAGCACATATTAAAACATATTATAATGATTCATAGTCTTGACTTTTAAATAGACAAAAATATCAATAGATCAAAACAGTAAATCCAGAAGTAGACTCAAATGTGTATGGAAATTTAGTTTATAATAGGGTGGCATCTCAAATCAGTGGGTGAACAGTGGACTTTTTAAAAAGCAGTGTTGGTATAATTTAATAGTCAATGGAAAAAAATTCAAACTGGATTTATTCCTTTCCCAATATATCAAGATAAACTGAAAATACTTGAGATATTTAAATGAACATATAACATAAAGCATAAAATCCATATGAGTATAGAAAAAATATGAATAAATTCCACTATAGGAAAAGTTTCTTAATTACGATTCAAAATTAAAGAAATAAAAGGACATTTTGACAAATGTAACAACATGTATATTTTAAAAACTTTGTCACACCAAGCAACATCATAAACAAAGTAAAAGTGACAAATAAAAGCTAGAAAATATATTTGAAAATTAACCACAGAAAAGTGTTAATATCCCTAATATGTAAAGAACTTATAAAACAAAGAAAAAAACCAACAATCCAAAGAAAATTGGACAAGAGATATGAACAAACTTTTGACAGAAAAAGAGATTCATATAGCTCTTAAAATGTGAAGAGATATTCAACCATGCTCATAATAAGAAAAAATCAAATTAAAACTCCAGGAAGATATTATTTCTCACCTATTAGATGGACAAAATAGTATAGATTCTGACAAGATATTCTATTTGTGACATTGTGGGGAAACAACTGTTCTTATGCTTTGTTGATGGGACTGCAAACAGCACAACCACTATGGACAGGAATTGGACACATCTACAAAAATTGTATATGCATTTACCCATTGACCTAGTAGCCCTACCTCTACCAGAAAAGATACCCTGGGGAAATATAAAAAGATATACGTGCAGGCTATTTATGGCAGCATTTTTGTAATAGTAAAATATGGGACTGGTTGTATTAGTTAATAAGGGACTGGTTAATAAATTGTGGTGCATCCACAGTATACAATCCTATACAGCCATAAAATGTAATGGAGACTGTTTCTACATGCTGTAGAGTTCTCCAGGTTATATTATCAAATAAGAGAGCAAGGAAGAAGAACCATATAAATAGTATGGTACCATTTATGTAAAAAGGGGGTGGTGAATACACACAAACCCACAAAACAGAGATAGGATAAGCAAAATTTCACTGAAGATACTTTATTTTGCATCTGTAAATTTGGAACCATTTGTAAATGTTCTACACATATACTTATAAAACAAAATTATATCAAAATGAAAAAAGCAATTTCTGAATATTAAATGCAAAGTAAAATGAACAAAGCTGTGTACAGCTGACCCTTGAACAATGTAGGGGTCAAGCGCACTGACCCTCGTGCAGTCGAAAGTCTGCACATAACTTTACAGTCAGCCTTCTGTATCAGGGGTTTCATATCCATTGATTCAACCAATCTCAGATCGTGTAATACTGTAGTATGTATTTATTGAAAAAGACTGCTTATATTTGGACCTGCACAGTCCAACTCATGTTGCTCAAGGATCAACTGTATTACCTCAGTGGCTCAATCATATAGTGATGAATTATTGCAAGTGACATTAAAACACAATAATTTTACTGGACATCCCTAGTGGGATATAGTCTAGAGACAAAAAGAACTGCAAAGAAATCTTAAATAAGAGTGATATTGTTAATAATAATATTTTGCACTTATATATAAATAATTAATTACAAAGGAAACTAAGAATTTTATCATAGAAAAAGATACAAACATAAAATCAAGGAGGTTAAGTTAAAGTCCTGTTACTCTTACATTCAAGTTGGAAGTAATTTGTATTAACTTGTGACGTACTTTTTTCTGAGTGAAAAAAATATTATTCCTAGCTTTATCCATCAAAAAAGCTCAGGGGCTTCCCTGGTGGCGCAGTGGTTGAGAGTCCGCCTGCCGAGGCAGGGGACACGGGTTTGTGCCCCGGTCCGGGAGGATCCCACATGCCACGAAACGGCTAGGCCCGTGAGCCATGGCCGCTGAGCCTGCGCGTCCGGAGCCTGTGCTCCACAACGGGAGAGGCCACAACAATGAGAGGCCTGCGTACCACACACACACACACACACACACAAAGCTCAGAAACAATAACCATCCCAATAACAATGAGTATCTGTGGTGCCCAGATTATGTTCTCTAAATACTATTTCTAATTACAGCAACCAGAACTCCTTAAAGAAATGGCTGATCAAGGAAATGTACAAATGAACCTGGAACACCTTGTCAAACCAGAAGACAGGGATGCTGTTAGAAAAAATCTTCATTTGTATCAAAATGTCTCAGGAACTAATTAGGAAGAGCTCCCAAAGTCCAAAGATGGGCCAATTTGAGCATTAACAGTGAAATAGGTACACATCGAACATGTTTAAATCCATGAGTTTATAAAGATATTTTTAAAGACAACATATATTTTTTAAAAACTCTTTGCTGTTTGCCTTTGGAGGATACTAGAGAACCTATTCATTATTATAAAAACTGATAAATAAAGTGGAAGAATCTGACATTTCTCTTGATTTACCTATACAAAGTGTATTCATGGTAAACAGTTAATGTGGCTAAGTGTTTCTCAAGAACTTCAGCTAATAAAGGAAGAAGGAATGATAGAATATTACCATTTTGCAATCCGCAATGAAATCATTGATCTAGGAAAAATATTAGCCTCTGCTCAAGGCATTAGGTAAAAAGCTGATGGGGGAATATACCTAACATTTTATAATAACTATAAATGGAATATAATCTATAAAAATTTTGAATGACTATGTTGTACACCTGAAACTAATATAATATTGGAAATCAACTATATCTCAAAAATAAAAGCTGATAGGGGACTCATAATGTGTAATTCAGTTTGTCAGCATCTGAATCCGCCAAGTAAACTAAATACCACAAAAAAGAGACACGACTTTATAGAAGTACACAACACCAGCAATGAACCACTCTTGTTTTAAAAAATTAACAGGAATCAGATAAAGTGGCTAGAAGTTCACTGTACAATATTGTAGAATCATTAGATACATGATTTCTAAGCATTTGAAATGTGGCTAGTTTGGATTGGGATATGTTAGAAATAAATTCAAAATACGCATGGGATTTGGAACAGTATAAAAAATATTTCAGTAATAAAATTTTGATATATATTGAAGTGATAATGTTTTGGATGTACTGGGTTAAATCAAATATATAAAAATTAATTTGACTTGATGCTGATGGGAATGACAAATGCTATAACCACTTTGGAAAACAGTCTTGTTGCTTCTTAAATAGTTAAACATACACCTACCACATGATCCAATCATTCCACTCCTAGAAATTTACTCAAGGGAAAAGACTTGTGCACAAAATTTCACAGCAGCTTTATTTGAAATAACTAAAAATTAGAAACAACTTAAATGTCCACCAACAGGTTAATGGATAAATTGTGATCTATCAGTACTTACACAATAGAATAATACTCACCAAGAAAAAGGAACAAATTATTGATACATGCATCAACACAGATGATTCTCAAAATAATTATGTGTAGTGAAAAAAGATAGATAAAAAAATGAATACATATTATATGATTTGATTTATATATAATCCTAGAAAATGCAAGCTCATCTACAGTGGCAGAAAACAGCTCAATCATTGCCTGTGAATGTGAAAAATTGGACAGGAGGAAGGGATTACCAAGTAAAATTAGAAAACTTTGGGGGATGATGGATATTTTGAAAGTCTTAATTGTGATGATGGTTTCAGATTGTACACTTTAAGTACAGTTTATTATATGTCAATTATCCTAAATAATGTTATTATAAAATTAATTTCACCTGTTCCTTTTTACTTTTTTAGGAAGCTATTCAAAAATTTAAAATTTGATGTGGCCTACATCACATTTCTACTGGGTAGTGTTGATCTAGATCTAACCACCGCTTTGCAGCAAATATGGGGGACAAGGGAACATATCAAGCAGCACCACTGGAATTCAACCAGCAAAATCCAGAATGTGGAAACTGTAGGGCAAATTACCAGGTTTCTTCCACAGATACACGACAAGGAAATCCATAGATTAAAAAGAGACATGAAAATTAGCAATCAAATGCAACATGTGAGTTTTTTAGAGCCTAATTTGAACACTTGAACCAAATGGAAAATGTGGTCACTGACTAGTTTTTTTGATGCCGTTGAGAAGTCAATGTTCATTTTTTTGGGTGTGCTGGTGCCTGTGGCTTCCTTCACCTCAGCCCACCTGGGAGGACAGTCCTGCTCCCCATAACTTCCACAAGTGAGCACTTTAAAAATCAGCATCACAGATGTCTGATTCTTCGCCTTCCAGAGATGCACAAAGGCTACCCAGTAAGTGCTGGAGGAAGGAGACACCGTCAGCCACAACCATCCTCAGGGAATTCAAGCTCAAATGAATACTAGGAGCCATGGGAAAATTACCAGTGACCGGAGCAGTATCACGTGTAGATTCAGTAGCAGCTCCCTAGTCACCTCCCATTTCCTTTCTTTCTTATTCTTCTCCTCCTCCTTCTTTTTTCTGCAGTCCCTAGGTATGGATCTTGTTCTCTTTCACTGCAGCCACCATCCATTCTTCCTCCCATAGTTCCTTCCTCAGCTCTTTTATCATAAAACGTGGGCCAGAGTTTTTTTCCATCTTAGAAAGAACAAACACATACATTCTTTTCTAAGCAAGACTTTTTTTTTTCAGTGACATAAGAAATCTAAACAGAGGTTAAATTTTTTAATGGAAAAAATATGAGGTTACAAGAAGCAAATATGAAAGGTGAATAAGCCTAGGTCTGTTCCTTTATTGATGCAGGTCCCTTCATTTTCTGTTTCTGGCACATTGCTTCTCCAAGTATGGTCTGTAAACAGACAAGTCCAAAAATTGAGAGTAAGCATTTAGGAAGTTGTAGAGCATGTTGGCAGAGTAATTTTATGTTCTTTAAACCTAATAATAAAAAAATGAAATTTGTATTTTATATGCTTTATTTTAAAATTTGATTTTTCTAGTAATTAATTGTTATTATACTGGTCCATGAAGGGTTAGAAATTTTTTTTTTTTTTGCAGTACGCGGGCCTCTCACTGTTGTGGCCTCTCCCGTTGCGGATGTGCAGGCTCAGCGGCCGTGGCTCATGGGCCCAACCACCCCGCGGCATGTGGGATCTTCCCAGACCGGGACATGAACCCGTGTCCCCTGCATCGGCAGGCGGACTCTCAACCACTGCGCCACCAGGGAAGCCCCAGAAAACATTTTTAATAATTTTACATCATAGTTTGAAAAATACTGTTTCAAAAAATAGCAAATATTTTTAACCCTAGTGGACAGTATTTGTCAAAATCGGATCGGTAGACTGTCTGTCCCTGAAACAGGTAATTGTTTAAATCAGTAGGCACCCCCAGGACCTACTGAGAATGAGACTTGAGAATCTGCATTTTTGACAAGATTCCTAGGCAATCCTTATGCACAGTGACATTTGAGAACCACTGTTCTAGAGGAGTTCCGCCCAATAGAACTCTTTGCAGTGATGGGAACATTTTATAGCTGCACCATCCAGTACAGTAGCCACTAGCCATTGGTGGCCACTAGACACTGGAAATGTGGCTAGTATTACAGAAGAACTGAACCTGACATTTTAGTAAATTTTAATTAATTTAAATTTAAATCACCACATGTGGTTAGTGCCGACCATGCTGGCCAGCACAGCCCTGGAGCCTTCGCTCTTTCTAGTAGCTACAGATTCTAGGTGAGTGGAGAATGGAGGGCTGGAGTCGCTAGGTATGGGCATGGGAGGTCCCCATGGTTGGAGGTGCCCCTTGCCTGGGGACCATTAGCCAGGCCAGCTGAAAGCTAATATATCTCCTCACATGAAAAATTTTATCTTAGGTCATTCTCTGAGAGGGATTCCCAGAGTTTTTGATCTTGGAGCTGAAGTGAACATTGTTAGATTCATAGAAGGAAGCATCTTCTAGATGCTTTCCTGTGCCAATGAGTGTGGGCTCACCTTGTCCACAATAGAGTTCAGAAGTTTTATTAGTTGCTAACTCACATGGAAACCAGGAGATAAATGATAACTTGAAGCATGTACTGAATTTGTCTGAATTTGAAGTGATTGACTTAAGTGGCCAACTCTCTGATTTGTTTAGGATGGTGATGGGGGCAGGGTTTGACCTGGAATCATGGCTGCAGATGTGATTCCAATGCCAAAAAGATCTCCTTCCAATCCCCACTTAAGCAATAGGCTTGGAAATGTCAATATCGGCAAGTGTAAATTATTTCTGTAATTATAGCACAGTAGGATGATACAACAAGCCCAAGTACAGTGACAGAGGATCTAAGGGCACCAAAAGAATCTGTGTATTGATTCTGAATACAAGCACTGAAATTGAAATATGAAATGGATTGATGTAAGAATAACAGTCCTTACCCACTGCAGGCTACAAAGATTAATATATATTTATAATATTGCATATATAACATAAAGTTATATGTGTGTATATATATATATATATATATATATATATATATGCACACATACATATTTCAAGCCTTTCCTATACTGAAAAATTAACCTCATAAGCAAAGAATTACTATTCATGGTTTTAGTTCTATTCCAGTGGTTTTCAAAGTGAAAAAGGAAGAGGCATGGCAATTATTCCCAGAGTGATCTGTTATGAAGAAATTCTTTTCCTGATGAAAAGGTAAAGAATGTGAGAATTAATATGCTAAGGAACAGTTTTTAAAGTATGGCTTCATGCTGAATTTACTAGAAATAGTATTGTGGAAGTTTCTAAAAGCTTTCACTTCTAACCTTCTTATACTAACTTTTCTTTCTTCACACTGAGATTTCTTTTGTAAAAAAATTCGTGGAAGCAGAAAAGAGGTAAGAAGGTCAAGGTAGAAAGGAACTTTTGGAACATTTTACTTGATGTCATTTGTGCACATCTCCTCATTGAATCGTCCTGAGGACACTTCAAGGTAGATATTCCTAACCCTGGTGGAGATTTAAATTTAATAGATATTACTCTTTCAGACAAAGAAATTCCTTGTAGACCAGACACACTCAAAAGACTGGTTCGCAACTTTTTAAGGTGTGTGTGCAGAAATGCAAATCAATGCATTGCTTTCTCCACTGCAGTCTTACTATGAAAAAAGGTCCTGTGAACTGAATGGTGTACTGGGGGATGTGATTTATTTACAATCTCCTTATCTCACTCAGAGTGTCAGCAAACAGTTCCCTGAAGAGCAGGCTTCTCTGCAGTGACAGTCTGAGGAGCACACTGAGGACAGTAGGATGCTATGAATCAGAGCACAGCCTCTGGTATTACGGTCCCTGGGCTTTCCTGGCTTCTGCCATCAAATAGCTGTGTGACTTGGGCAGGTTATTTAAGCTCTATGAATGTTTTTCCTAATTTATACAAAGGAGGTCCTAGTATTCTCTACCTTTTAGGGTTATTATAAGGATAAACTATATATATGTGTATGTGTATACATATGTAGATATATATACACATATATACACACATACACAGTTTCTGGCACATAGAAAGATTTGGAAAAGGTTAAATAACTATAAACAATTTTATTATTACATAGTCTGCTGAAGGTTTCATTGTTAGTTAGATTCACAAATCTCTGTCTTCAAAAACTGTGGTTTTAACCATTGAGTATTCAGCCTCTTAAATGGCTCTCACTGCTTCTTCTAAGACACTGCCTCTCAGTTTCAGGTAGCCAGCAGTGTTCTGAATTTGGGAACTAGTACCTGCATCTAGCCAGCCACTGCAGGATGAAGGAACATCTGCATTCTTCTGAATTTCTTATGCAAAAGGAACCAAGACCACGAGCCCTTAAACAAGTACCCACAGTCTGTACAGATAGAGCTTGGAGACAGCAGTGCACTCTGTCAGCTTCAGTTCTAGGAAGGCTCACAGCTCAAAATTTTCAAAATACTCAAATTAGAAAGCTGGTGATCACAGTAGGAAATAGTTCCTCTGAATAGTCCTCCAGCTTGCATCACATGTGTTTTCTTAAAAGAAAACAAAAAAAGAGTCCACGGCTTTTAAAATGTGTGCATAAAATGATACAGAAAAAAGCATAAACCGTGTGTGAATAAAGGAAAAGGCAGCAAGCTCTGGTTTGATTAGATGCCAAACACTACCTTTGGGGAATTGTAAGAACAAAGGCAGACTAGTGTTCTGCTTTGGTTCTTACCATCCACCTTCTAGATGGACATGCTAGGGTAGGGTCGGGGGTGGGGCAGACACGGATTCCTTCCATCAGAGCTGAGTGGAGTAGTCTGAGCACCTCTGAAAGAATCCCCCCATTTACTCTCCAGTAAGCAGATGGAGCTGGCCGACCGCAACTTTCCTAAATTGCAGTTAGCGATTATTCTGAAAAGTGAACTTCCCAACCCAAGTGAAAAAAAGCCAAGTAAGAAAAGAAGACAGAAGGCCCCGCCTGGGCCAAACCTCCCATCCATGTCACAAGACTTGGCTGACATGTGACCACGCATGGGGCCTGGGCTATCACTGGGATGAACTACCCGGGGAGGAGGACTCACTTTAGTTAATGCGCTGTGTTCTGTCCTGAGGTAACATTGTTATGCATGCTCTTTTGCAAAAGGATGCTACATTTAAATGTCAAATTTCCATCATATTTCACTTACTTTGGTCTTTTCTAAATCTCTGTTTCATGCCACAGACCTTGAGTTTATTTTGACCAAAATAGAAGCAGATAACTTGAAAAACAAGCTCTCAATAATTTTCACATCTTTTATTTCATTGTCCAAAAGGTCAGTATTTTACATATTCCATCCTTTCACTTCAGACACCGGTAATATGTCTACAACATTCCATTTCTAGAATTAGCTGCAATTTACAAGGGATCTGTCTTGCTGAAATGCAGGCTGGCTGTGTCCTTTCCTTTGATTCAAATAACAGCAATTTGTTTCCCTTAAAAAGCATATTTCTCCTTTTCAATATTTTCTTTCATTACACTGGAGAAAATACTGGTTCAGAGAATGCTTGAAAGTGTGGTTTGAGGACACTCTCCCCAGGCTGATGTCTTAGCAAATAGGCTCTGCTTTCTCTGAGGAGGTCCCCTCTGTGGTTTCGTATCCTGAGTTCTCAGAAGGAAGCAGTGAGGCTCACAGAGAGGAAAAGCAGCAAGAGGGTGATACTGATGTGTGAGAAAATGAACACTAAAGTGTCCAAGTGAAGTCTTGGTGATGATTCTTTAAAGGACATCCTGCCAGGTTTCCGGCAAACATTTGCTGGTTTTTGTTGTCACCTCAACTACATTATCACAGTTCCATGTGATCAGGTACCCTTCCTCACCCCTCCTGTTGTGCCAGAAATAAAAGGGTTTGCATTTCCCTAGATTCACTGGAAAACTGGGAGGGGCAAAATAGAGGGAGAGAATTTAGAGGGTACATATTCCTCATATTGAACACAAATATTCTGGGAGATATATCTTCAACCGACTCAACAAAGGATCGGAGGCACCCTGGAGGATTCAACAAGTGTTGGGGTGAGAGTGATCCTGGACTACTGGCCTTGGGGTAGACTAAACCCTCAGACCTCAGTGGCCCCATCAGTAAAAGTGAGGGGAGAGAATGAAATTGCTTCCCAACAATTCTTTCCAAGGATCATTTTTATTTGCATGTCTCCTGAGGAACATTTATTTGAAAATATTTTTGCCATGAAAAGAACTGCTTATAAAATAACAATCCAATTGTCTTCTCATTTCTTTATTCAAAAACATATATACAACCCAGTTGGTCCTCTGTATTCACGGGTTCCATATTCGCAGGTTGGTTGTATTCGTGGATACAGGACTCATGGGTACAGAGGCCCAACTGTACTACATCATTTTATACTATAAGGGTCTCAAGCATCTGCGGATTTTGGTATCTGCAGGCAGTCCTGGAAGCAATCCTCTGAGGATACTGAGGGATAGACAACTACAACTGTTAATCAGAGCTTCCAATCAGCCAGAAATCTTATTTCAGTTAGCCTGCATGTTCTTATCATAAGAAAATATATGGTTTCTGTTAACTTCTTAGAAAAACTGAAATATGCTTATGAACTCCTATGACTATGTAGGCAGACTCTGAAGTTGGGAGACTTTGGGACAGCTGATTCTCATGTTTTACCACCAGTGATGACCACTGCAGTTCTGTGAGTCTTCTATTCTTGCCAAATTGGGCAAGATAAACAAATGGAGACTTTTCTCCATGGCGGAAAATACCACAGCACAGAGGAGATGTAAAGAAATCTATGAAATCATTCTTTTCTTCTAGTGGCCAGAAGAATCATCTTTATTATTGATTGGCAACCAACCAATTTTTTTGTAGAAAGTCCAATGTTGAAAATAATAACTTTTCTCAGAGTTTTACTTAGCTTTGTTTTATCTATTTTCTTTTACAGACCAAAGGACAGCTCAGAGAGAAACATTAACTTCTAGATACCCCTTGGGCTTACCCTTGGCTGATCCTTGGTAAACCAATCATATAAAACAAACCATCAAAAATGTGTCAAGAAAAATAATGTGTTCATGCAAGAAACAAGGCTGAGTTCCATTCAACTCGAGTTTTAGGATGTAACTCTTATCTGCTGGAAGCTGACTAGCCAAGACAAAACCCTCCCACGCTCCTCCGCCCACCCTATCACATCCCCAACAACCTCAACAATTAATACGAAATCCAAACTTGATCTGTCAATCAAGGCTTTACAATCTAGCTTCAATCTATATCTTCAATCATACCTCCTCTGCTCAGTTCAACTCAACAAATATTCTCAAGTACCTTCCATTTGCCAAACCTCAGGATGGAAAATAGGGATACAAAAATAAATGTAACACAGTGCTGCCTGCCCGTGAGATGCTCACAGCCTCTTATCAGAAGAGGGAGGCTATTGACACAGATTTAACAGAAAACACAGCAGTGTCTGCCTTGTTGGGTTGTTGTGAGAATTAAATGACATCACATAAATACAAGGCTTAACTTGGTCCTAGGCACAGAGTGACAGCTGGCTAAAATGGTGTAATCAGATGCGGCGGGTCTATTTTGGGTGGCTTAGGCTTCCCTGCTCTCTTCCACTACCCACACACTCACACTTGCGTGAGCGTGTGCGCACACACACACCACACCATGAGACCAACAGCCTATGCCCCATCTTCCAGACAGATCCAACCGCATTGTACATTGGCAAATCATTTAGATTTTACTGAAATTTTCACAGAGACGTGGGGAGGAGAATTTTAAAACAAAATGTGTAATAAAATTCTTTATTAGACATTTCCCTGCTTCCTCTCAAAAATTTCCTCTCCAAGTCTTGCCAGGCCATCTCTCTACCTACTCCCCTTTGCAGTTACCTGAGACAAAATCCACTTTTTTGGTCTGAGCTTCAGACTCTGGCTCAGGGGGGAAAAACGTCCTCATAGTTTGGGGCTCCTCCCCTTAGAAATCACTTGAACTTTGCTGTTGTTCTTGCAGGGAGGGGTGGTGGAGAGGCTTCTTTCCCTTTTCAAATTTTTCATCCAACGAAACAGCAGATCTGTTGTAGATGAGGGGAACTTGTATTGCCCTTCTAAGAAAATAAGATTGTCTCCACACTTTTGGACTCAAAAACAATAACCACCAAATTTGCTTGAATCTGAAAGTCTCACTAGATAAGGTCTGTAATTAAATGTCAACCAAGCTCTGGGGGCACACACAGTGTCAGACAAAAGGGAATTTCTTTTCCTAGATCTCCAACCTTGAACTTTGCCTTGGCTACTGCTTCAGGGAGCGAGAGCCCAGTGTTGTCGCCTTACCCAGAGGTCCTCTCTTTGAGCCGTCCTGACCCCTCATACACTTCTTGGAAGCATCCCTACTTTCCCCAGATTTCACTACATGGTTTGCTGGTACAGCCGAGCAGAGCCATGTAGCTTAGAGCAGAAGAGAGCACAGTCTTCCTGGAGGCACCCTGTGGTTTTCTCCTGCAGCTACCTGCTCTACATCCTCTTCCCTTCCATCTTATAGAACCAGGAAGGAACACCAGTGCTATATAAAACCCAGCAGCACCTTCCTCTGCCAGAATCACCTATCTCCATGTGTCCAGCCATGAAGCTCTTGGTTCCATCCACAACTTCTTCAGTAGAGAGAGGGTAAAACCACATGAATACCACACCTAGTATTAAGGCTTAGTTTCATGCTCTTGTACTGAATATAACTGCATTCCTTCTTATTGTTTTGGATGCTTTAAACATTATGTAACAGTAAAGTAGCTAATGAAGTGCTACATTTTGTGATATTTGACTATTTTGTGATATTTGATATTTGTGATTGGTATATTCATAATAGGAAAGGTCACTTTGTTGTGACTTTGGATGATTCTCACTCCCAAGTGGACCTCTCTCCATTTGGACTCCAACCATCTCTAGATCTTTGGGAAACTAGAAGCGAGAGACCCAAATGGGCTACTGCCCCTAGACCCAAGAAGAGCAAAAATATTCAGCCACAGAAACACACGTTCTCGTTTGGAAGCCTCAGAAAGACAGAATGTGGTCACCACCGTCCTTCAGAGTTTTTGAAAACACAGTCATTGTCAGGAAAGAGCTTGCTTTGTCCTAAAGCACATGGATTTGTGTTCCAGCACCTCAAACCTCTCAGGGCTTCTGCCATGTCATCTGGGAAATTCTGCTAAAATCCAAACAACAGTGAGGAGCTGTTATCCTGCATGGCTGGCAGCTTGAAGTGCTTTGTCTACCCCACACAGCTGTTTCACTTGGCACCCAGCCAGGGCTGGTTCCTCTTTCTCTCATGCTATCAAAATGTTCTTTGTTTCTGATAATGACAATTAATAATAATATTTACATGAGGTTTTCTCTGGTGGTGCATTGGTTAACAATCTGCCTGTCAGTGCAGGGGACATACGTTTGAGCCCTGGTCTGGGAAGATCCCACATGCCACGGAGCAACTAAGCCCATGGGCCACAACTACTGAGCCTGCAGTCTAGGCCCGTGCCCCACAACTACTGAGCCCATGTGCCACAGCTACTGAAGCCCTTGCGCTTAGTGTCCGTGCTCTGCAACAAGAGAAGCCACCGTGATGAGAAGCCCGTGTACCACAATGAAGAGCAGCCCCCACTCACTGCAACTAGAGAAAGCCCGCATGCAGCAACGAAGACCCAATGCAGCCAAAAATTTAAAAATAAAAATAAATAAATAATTTTTAATGTTAAAAAGAAAAAGAAAAAATAATAATATTCACATGAACAAGCCTTTCATTGTGCCAAAAGATCTCTAAGTGTTTTAGAACCAGTCTGCCACAAATTCAGGGCCAGAGTGGTCCCTGAGAGGAGCCAACTGGTATCTCGCAGAGAGCACAAAACAGAAGGGACATTTTCCATCCATAGGACAGTGTGAGTGACCAGCTCCAGCTGTAAAAGAGCACCTAGGAACACTGTAGGGGGTGTGCGCAAATTAAAAATGCTATGCTCCAAGGCAACTCCCAGTGGTAAAGAAGCCAGGTGGCTGTTGCCTTTGGGCTGCCACTCTTCCTCTCCACCTGCTTTTGAAATTTACATTCTGATTGTCTTTGGGAGGTTGGGCTCCACCTCACTGAACACAGTTGGATGGAATTCTTGCTCAAGGTGCCTTGCCCTCTCTAGCAAGGGAGTGGCCTGATGACCCCATAGAGGTCAGACGCCCAGTCCCTTCCTAACCGGAATTATGTAAGAGGGATGAAGACACTGATGCTAGTTGAAGCTGATTAATTCCAGCAGCAAAGTCTAACAAAAACCAAATAGCTCCTGCTACCAAGACTCTTTATTATTTTCTTTTTTTTCTTTGTCTGGTTGTTTACTTGTTTGTTCATATTGCTTTGTTTTGTGTTGTTTTGTTGTTGTTGTTGTTTAATCTTGTGACCTCCTCAAAGAGTTTATATATTTTAAAATTTGTATTTTTTTTATTTTTGTTTAGTTGAGCCAGAGGACATTTCTGTTGCTTGCACCAAAAAGCTCTAACTGACATAAAATAGTTACATGCTTTTGGAAACACTAGGGAGATATTTTATTCTTACTTGTTTGGGACTGTACTGATATAATATAGTACGTAGTTAAAAGTTAGGATGAATGTCCATTTGCTAGAGGTAGCAGTTTCAGAAGCACAGGGTCACCCCTGTTAGGTGACTATGTGCAGGAGATGGTGCCTGATGTCACCAAACTTGAAAGTGGTTGACAACTGCAGAGAAGCTTCCTTGGGCTTTATTCCCCTTTAGACACATGCTAAATCAAAACAAAAATCAGACTCCAAAGTGAAATTCACAATTTATTTGGAGTATGGGTGAATTCCAAGCCAGCACTTGAACCACTGTGGCTTAAGACCTCGGAGACAAGATAACTGAAGCAGCAATTCAATGCACTGACTTCCACAGATACTGGATGTCCCCCCCACCCCGGCCTGTTCAAGCCACAGCAATGGCCTGTGATGGCACTTCTTAGCCACTCTGAACCAGAACATTTCACACAGTGGACCCTCTGGCTAATAGAATTGCTAAGGAGAAAGCTGACCAATTCCAAGTGTGTATGCAGTAAACTCTATAAAACAAGGAATGCTGGTGCTGCAAACTTCTAACATTACTATCAGCAAATGTTCACTTCTTCAAACAGGAATTTTGATTCTTCATGGAAGGAAATGTGTAGAGGTAGAACTGGAGGTTTGCTTCACTGACAAGAAGCACCTTAATCGCTATCACATAACTGAAAAAAATTTTCATATAGGTTGCTAAGAGTAAATAAAATTTCTGCTCCAAAATATTTAGTTCATGCTAGGTATGGAAATTCAGCCTGGTCTAAATTTGTTCCTTACTAATCATAACCAAACACACCCTAATTTATGAATAAGATCAATCAAACCTGATATGGGTAGTGTATTAATTTGCTAGGACTACCATAAAAAAATACCACAAACTGGGTGGCTTAAACAACAGGAATACTAAGATCAGAACAAGACAAGTTTGAACTCTCACCAATATTATTCAACATAGTTTTGGAAGTTTTAGCCACAGCAATCAGAGAAGAAAAAGAAATAAGAGGAATCCAAATCAGAAAAGAAGTAAAGCTGTCACTGTTTGCAGATGACATGATACTATACACAGAGAATCCTAAAGATGCTACCAGAAAACTACTAGAACTAATCATTGAATTTGGTAAAGTAGCAGGATACAAAATTAATGCACAGAAATCTCTTGCATTCCTATACACTAATAGCGAAAAATCTGAAAGAGAAATTGAGGAAACACTCCCATTTTCCATTGCAACAAAAAGAATAAAACACCTAGGAGTAAACCTACCTAAGGAGACAAAAGACCTGTATGCAGAAAACTATAAGACACTGATGAAAGAAATCAAAGATGATACAAACAGATGGAGAGATGGACCAAGTTCTTGGATTGGAAGAATCAATATTGTGAAAATGACTATACTACTCAAAGCAATCTACAGATTCAATGCAATCCCTATCAAACTACCAATGACATTTTCACAGAACTAGAACAAAAAATTTCACAATTTGTATGGAAACACGAAAGATCCCGAATAGCCAAAGCAATCTTGAGAAAGAAAAACGGAGCTGGAGGAATCAGACTTCCTGACTTCAGAGTATACTACAAAGCAACAGTAAGCAAGACATTATGGTACTGGCACAAAAACAGAAATATAGATCAATGGAACAAGATAGAAAGCCCAGAGATAAACCCACGCACATATGGTCACCTTATCTTTGATAAAGGAGTCAAGAATATACAATGGAGAAAAGACAGCCTCTTCAATAAATGCTGCTGGGAAACCTGGATGGCTACATATAAAAGAATGAAATTAGAACACTCCTTAACACCATACACAAAAATAAACTCAAAATGGATTAAAGACCTAAATGTAAGGCCAGACATTATAAAACTCTTTGAGGAAAACATAGGCAGAACACTCTATGACTTAAAACACAGCAAGATCCTTTTTGACCCACCTCCTAGAGAAATGGAAATAAAAACAAAAATAAACAAATTGGACCTAATGAAACTTCAAAGCTTTTGCACAGCAAAGGAAACCATAAACAAGACTAAAAGACAACCCTCAGAATGGGAGAAAATATTTGCAAATGAAGCAACTGACAAAGAATTAATCTCCAAAATATACAAACAGCTCATGCAGCTCAATATCAAAAAAACAAAAAACCCAGTCCAAAAATGGGTAGAAGACTTAAACAGGCATTTCTCCAAAGAAGACATACAGATTGCCAACAAACACATGAAAGAATGCTCAACATCGTTAATCATTAGAGAAATGCAAATCAAAACTACCATGAGGTATCACCTCACACCAGTCAGAATGGCCATCATCAAAAAATCTACAAATAATAAATGCTGGAGAGGGTGTGGAGAAAATGGAACCCTCTTGCACTGTTGGTGGGAATGTAAATTGATACAGCCATTATGGAGAACAGTATGGGGGTTCCTTAAAAAACTAAAAATAGAATTACCATATGACCCAGCAATCCCACTACTGGGCATATACCCTGAGAAAACCATAATTCAAAAAGAGTCATGTAGGGCCTCCCTGGTGGCGCAAGTGGTTGGGAGTCCGCCTGCCGATGCAGGGGATACGGGTTCGTGCCCCGGTCTGGGAGGATCCCATATGCCGCGGAGCGGCTGGGCCCGTGAGCCATGGCCGCTGAGCCTGCGCGTCCGGAGCCTGCGCGTCCGGAGCCTGTGCTCCGCAACGGGGGAGGCCACAACAGTGAGAGGCCCGCATACCGCAAAAAAAAAAAAAAAAAAAAAAAAAAAAAAAAAAAAAAAAAAAGAGTCATGTACCAAAATGTTCATTGCAGCACTATTTACAATAGCCAGGGCACAGAACCAACCTAAATGTCCACTGACAGACAAATGGATAAAGAAGATGTGGTATATATATACAATGGAATATTACTCAGCCATAAAAAGGAACGAAATTGAGTTATTTGTAGTGAGGTGGATGGACCTAGAGTCTGTCATACAGAGTGAAGTAAGTCAGAAAGGGAAAAACAAATACCGTATGCTAACACATATATATGGAGTCTAAAAAAAATGGTTATGAAGAACTTAGAAGCAGGACAGGAATAAAGATGCAGACATAGAGAATGGACTTGAGGACACAAGGAGGGGGAAGGGTAAGCTGGGACGAAGTGGGAGAGTGACATGGACATATATACACTACAAAATGTAAAATAGCTAGTGGGAAGCAGCCGCATAGCACAGGGAGATCAGCTCACTGCTTTGTGACCACCTAGAGGGGTGGGATAGGGAGGGTGGGAGGGAGACACAAGAGGGAGGAGATATGGGGATATATGTATATGTATAGCTAATTCACTTTGTTATAAAGCAGAAACTAACACACCATTGCAAGGCAATCATACTCCAATAAAGATGTTATTAAAAATAAGCTACTATGTATAAAATAGACAAGCAACAGGGCATATTGTATAGCACAGGGAAATATAACCATTATTTTGTAATAATTTTAAATCGAGTGTAATGTATAAAAATACTGGGAAAAAAGAAAATCATTGCAAAGATTCAATGATACAGAGCTTAGCACAAATGTCTGGCACATAGTAAATGCTCAGTAAATATTGGCTATTGTTCATCCAAATAAAAACAGGAATTTATGTTCTCACAGTTACAAGTCCAAGACCAAAGTGTTGGCAGGTTTAAGACCTTCTCAGACCTCTCTGCTTGGCTGCAAAAAAGTTTCTTGCTGTGTCCTCACATGGTCTTTTCTCTGTGCTCACGGATCCCTTGTGTCTCTCTGTTCTGTGTGTTCTAATCTTCTCTTCTTATAAGGACACTAGTCAGGTTGGATCAGGGCCCCCCCATCCCATTTTAATTTAAATGCTTCTTTAAAGGCTCTCTCTCCAAATAACAGCCACATTCTGAGCTACTGGAGCTTGAAATTCCAACATATAATTTGTGTGTGGGGAAGGTTAACATAATTAAACCCATAACAACATATGAAATACTAAAAGAACTCGGTATCATGAACTAATATCTAGGATCCTGAAACTCAAACTTTTGTCCAGAAAGAAAGTTTGAATTATCATTCATGGACAAATCGCATTAATACATTGTTCAGTTGTAGTGAACAAGTAAATGATCCACATGAGAAATTCTGTAGATCTTGTCATTCATCACTGACCAGCCTCTCTGCAGTCCAGAGAAACTTCAGTCATTATGAAAGTCAAATGAAATTAAAACAAATTCTTTATGTGAGCCTAGAGCTCTGCATTTAAAAACTCCTCTCTGCGTTGTATTAAACATTTAAACCATATCTTTAAAGGCACTTGTGAGCTATTTCTTCTTTATAACTTTATTTTGAATATTCTGAAAAGGCAGGGGGAAAAGGTATTTTCAATTAGTTTGCATTTGGATGGAGTTTCCTCTTTTTAGCTTAAGCAAAATAACAACGCTATAATTTTTAACAGCCATAAGTGATCATTTTCAATTACTGACCAGCCGTTCCCCCAGCCCCAAGTTTGCCTTCTAGAATGAGGTCTAATTCAGTGCCTGAAGAAAGACACTGGACTAAGAAAAATAAATAAATAAATAAGTAAACAAAAATTTAATCCTCCTAATAAAAGAAAAAGGAAATAGAAAATATACAATCTCTGATTGAGCAAAATAGAGAAAACAATTAGGAATTATGTTCCCATGACATGGAAACCAGAAATGGAGACCAAACAGATTCAGGGAGAGAAATTTTCAAGCTAATCTGGCCTGCATAGTATTGTAATTTACCCAATCCACGTAAAAGTTACCATGACAGAAAAGGCAATATTAATCATTAGAAATAAAAGAGCCCAAATTATCTATTTACTTTATTACATTTTTGTAAGGGGTATATTATATCAACTTTGGAAGTTACATTCTATATATTTAACTTTTAGTTGATGTTAACAGAGACATACATGTATGTTCATTATATTAGTAAATACTCAACCACAAGGAAACCAGGAATGTGACAGATATTTATACCTTGGGCAGTGCCTCTAAACTACAGTGATAAAGAAAGAAGTCACTCAGGTTAGACGTCACATATGGGACATTTTTGTGACAAACCTCCAAATTTCTACACACAAAAGCATGGAAGAATTACAGATTGACAAATAAGTGTAATTGTGGTGGTTTATGTGTCATTTCGGTTTTGTTACTTCTCCTTCTGGTAAGTCAGAAATAGCACGTGAGAAGATAAACCAGGGGTAAGTGTGGGGTGGTGTTAATAATTGGGCCCCCTGGCTTTCCATATGCATCAACTCAAACCAAACTCAGGTAATTCTCACTGCTGTCCTCTCTGTGCTCTATGTACACACACCACCACCGCCACCCCGATTTGATCCATAAATGTAATGGTAGAAAGAGCTGAATTCAATATGCTCAAGACATCTTTTGATTAGATTTTACTCCTTAGCTAAAATTACCAGGTATACAGCAATCTGCTTTTCTATGTTTTTAATTTGATTTGGCTGCTGTGAGATTTACAATGTGTCTTTTCTCAGATGTAGAAAGTTTGTACATCATGTTTTAATTTTGAAATTGCTGTGGCCCTAACAACTCCTCTTGGAAATTATGGAGAATGGTGGTGGAGAGAGACAAACATCAAGTCATTTCTTTTCCTTATGTCTTAAACTTTAACAGGGCAAAGTGAGAGTTATTGTTATCGATGTGATTTCTTCATCTTCATCTCACCAATGCATATCTGGTGCCTCTACTTCATTCTTCCACTAAATGTGTTTCTACTAAACCTAACTGCAATAAATTGATATGTTGAGAACTCCTAACTGATTAATGACTATTGCTGTATGTAACAGCAAAATCAGAAAATTACACAAGATGATTCTTGATCAATTTGGTAAGGACAAGGGGAAGCATAGCAAATCAGTAAGCCAGTATGCACATGGAAAAGACACTGAGTCATCTAGCCACAGAAATTACACCTTATTTTAGTGATTTTTCTCACATAAATTCTTGTTTGTGGCACCCAGTCCAATAGAGATGGATTTCATCAAAGTCTTTGTTGCCAAAAATTAGAAAGCAATTTCTTTAAGCACAAAAATTGCAGAACTTGAAAATATTTATTTGCAACATTTACCCCCAAGGATCGTGAGAGCAACAGAGTTGTGAGTGCCAGTTGGGGAAGTGAAGTGGAGAACTGGCTTTCTTCCCTCACCAAAAAGAGAAATGACAGGATTACTCATATGTGCAGTCAGATTCTCTGTCTCACCTCCAAATGATTTGGCAGTTCCAAGACCTGGCCTAGAGTTCACTGATCACACTGCATAGGTCCAGAAGAGCACTGGGATGCAACAGAATTCTGAACGAATAGTGGGAATGGAAATAACGTAGGCCAAGCACTTCTAGAGACCAAGCTTATAGACCCATAACAATCAATACACAAAGTCTTGGCTTATTGCACTACTGGATTAACAGAGAAGGGTCAACAAAACGTCAAAAGGTGATGGCCATAAAGGTTCTTGGGTCTTTTCTCCTACCACTTATTCCATCACAGATGGATGGGAAGCTACATACAATTTGCTTCCTCATGTATTCATTATGGAATCAGGAAGTATGGCTTGCTCTGCATTCTCCATGGTGGTCATAATTGACTACAAATTTATAGAGCAAAGACTCAATAAATATGTGTTGAATGAGTAAAGTAGAAATGCAATTGAACATTAGACAATGGGGTAAAAGAGAATCAGGCCTCAAAGCTAATAATAATTTTAATAAAAAGATAAAACAGCACCCACACTGACAATAAAAAGGCACAAATACTATATCTTATTTCTTTATAATCAGAACCTTCAGATCCAAGGATGGAGAGGCATGGAAGGCAAGAAGTGGGGAAATTGGTAAAAGTAGGATACCTTCTTCCCACTACCCCTTAGTTGTGCCTACTCTGTGCTATCTCACCTCATTCTAAACATTGATTTAGGTTCTGAGAGACAGAGGAGAGGGAAAAAAGAGATAAACTGCACGGAGAAGCATAAAATGAAAAAAGAAGGGGAAAGGAATGGGGAGAGGGTAATTTTATCAGCCAGTGTTTAGGGGAGTAAAATGTAAAGTGTTTAAAAGAGAACAATGGCTTGATTCTTTCTCCTTCTGAACTTTTGGCATGGGCACTCCTTCATAATTAGGACAATGTCCCAGGGAATCATGTTGTGATGTGCATTTGCCAGTTGGCTTTCCAAAATTTATTTCTCCTTCCCCAAAGCTGCCTGATTTAGGGCTCCCTATGGTTTGGGTAAAGACAAAGCTAGACATGGAATCTGTTACCCTAGATCTAGATAATTGTTCTATTCCATTTCCTTGGCCATATTGAGGAAGGCCATTCAGCAAGAGTATTACCAGGACTTTGCTGGAAATTTTTAGGAAAGAACTTAAAAGCCGTCTTGGGACTATGATGAGCCATCTCCACCCTGATGTGAGGTCACTTTACTCAAGCTTCTAACAACAGGAAGACAACAATTCAGAGGGCTTTTATGGCAAGTTCTTCCAGACATCAAACTAAACTCAGTTTCATGTGACTTGCATAACTTCGTCCAAAAGTTTGCCCTCAGAGAAACATGCAACAAGTCTGTTCTACTTTCCTCCCTAGATCTCGTGCTCTCTTTCTGTGCTAGATATCCCCAGGTCCTCTGAGATTTCCACACGTGACATGCTTTCCAGAACTTTCCTCCATCTGAATGCTGTCTTTGCTTCAAGGTGCATCTTGGTTCATACACATCTCCAAGATATTCTTGTTACTATCTGATAGTAACAAAGTACAGTGACTAGGTCTCTATAATTCTGCTACTGGCATGCGTTTGGATCAGCCCCTGTTCAATGTTAGCTCATACCTCCACTCAGGCTTGACATATTCCTGAGCCCAGTCAAAGCAACGGACTGTGATGATAGTGATGGGAATAAAATAAATAAATAATAAATAAATAAAGCATGGTCCCTGATCTTCAAAAGAAAAAGGATGGAGTGGAAGGTAGGGTAAGTGGATAAGAAAAGGAAAGGAAGAGGAGGGGAAGAAACAGGAAGAAGTATAGATGGATCTGTGGGGATTTTCTTCCATCAAAAACACATTTTCTTTATGAGTCTTCCATTTCTGCCTCTCATAACATTTTCCCTGTCACATATGAAAACCATTGTGAGCACACACACACACCCTTCCCTCATCTCACCTTTAACCCCTTTCTAACTGCTGCCCTATCATTCTCTTTCCTTTATTCAAGAGTGCAGGTGATTCTCACCATCTCCATTTCTCCAAACCTCTTCCCCCTTAACCTTTAGCAATTTGCCTTTTCCTGCATTTCTCCCCAAGAAGCTACATTTGCCAATGTCATTGGCAATCTAGCTTTGGATAAATCCAATGAAATATTTTACGTCTTTTATCCTGTTTGACATTTTGGCAGTACTTGGCACTATTGGTCAATCCCTCCTCCTGAAAACTGTCCACATCTTTAACTCCTGTGCTATTAACTTTCTTCATTAACCTCCCTCCCTCCTGGGTGTCCTCTCCCTTTCTTTTGCAGTCTCTCTTTACTAACCACTACTGTCTTGCTTTCCTTCAGACTTCAGCTCTTAGCTCTCTTCTTCATTTACTCTCCACCTGCTTCCTTGGAGACCATAGTCACTTCTTGGGCTTCAAGTTCAACCTACCTGATTGCTTTCATGCCTTGGAACTAAATCTATATTTCTAGCCAGTCTATGGAAGGGAAAAGCTTGAAGTCCATTCAAATCTTTTATCAGACTTAGAAGTAACTTTTGCAAACAAAAGCCCAAACAGAACCCAAGATAAAGGACAATTATTAAAGCAGAGCCAGTGCAGGGGATTTGTTGAGTTTCATAACATCAACTATCATGAAAATTCAAATAGGTAAGTGTTGAGCAGCTGATTCAGGGACAAAGCCAAAGAGAGACTGGAGAACAGGGCCATGGAATCTGGGGTAACAGGAAAGGGCTCAGTTATTGTGAGCATGGTGTGTAAGTAAGAACTGCAAAAATAACCTCAGAGCTAGTCTAATAGCATGGCTGGAAATATGGATAAAAGATTACTTATATTCCTACCTAAGGCCAAAGAAATTCAAGGGGCATGCTAGTGGGCAAAACACCAAACACATGGATTCTGTAGTCAGAGTTAAAGCCTGAGGGGGTCTGAAATTTGGGCAGGTCGTTAACATTATGTACTCATGAAATTCCAAGTATAGAATTTTACATTTGCCCTTGTTAAATTTTATCTCATTGGTTTCTGCCTAGAGTTCTAGATGTCAAAATAATTTTGAATCAGTTCTTGCATCTGTCACTTTAGCTCTTTTTTTGTCGCTCAGCTTTGTATCATCTGCAGATTTTATGTGGCCTTCTATATCCTGAGCCAGACAATTGAAATGTTGAAGTCAGCCAAGAACCAAGCCATGTGATATTCCTCTTCAGCATTTCCTCCTGTTGATACCAACCTATTAACACTTTTTGGAAGTTCTTATTCAGCCAGCCACAATTCCACCTGACTGTCCAAACACCCAACTAACAGCCTATGATTGTGTTTACCAAGCTATCGGGAGAGTCTTTGGCAAGTGCTCTTTTGAAATTAAGACAGGCTTTTCTAAAGGTTTCCCCCAGTGTTTCCTGATCCACCAATCTAGGAGTGTATATAATGAAAAAAAAAAAAGAAAAGAAAAAGAGGATGATTATGAGTTTGGCATGACTTTCCCTAGTGAGTCACTGCTTCCTCTTCTCTGCTCACAAGCCATCTGTTTAATTATTCTATTTTAGAAGATTTCCCTACAATAAAATCAGATTTGCCAGTGTGTCGTTTGCAGAATTCCTCTTTTTCGAAAACTGGAAGAGCATTTGTTCATCACTAATCTCCTGGCCCTGCTTTCATCCTCCGGGGTCAGATGGTTCAAAGATTCCCGATAGTGACTCTGAGTTCACATACAGGTTTGTTCATTTTAGTTCTTATAAAGTGAAGTCATTGGAAATTCCTAAACACTCTTAATATTTTTCTGCTTACCTTAAACTTTTCTTGCCATCTTATGATGAGATTATAGAACAAACCACTTTTATTATCATTCTCCCTGTGACCAGTTAGAATCTCATCATCTGTCCCAAGCAATTGGACTTTGTCCACCCTATTGGCTCTAAACATCACATATCCACCCTCTATCCTTATTCATCTTCTCAGACCTCTGCTAATTTTGAGCTTTAGTCTCCTGACAGTATATTCTTACCATATTCTGGTTGCCCCAGCTGCTTCTCAAGCAAGTCCTTTTTAAGAATGATTTTGTTCCAAGGCTTCCTGTGTAGCCACACCAATCCATGTTCCTCCACTATTCTGAATGCCACAAATCCCTCTTTAAAAATCTCTTTCTCCCTAAAATAGCATTACAGCATTGACTTAATACCTAGATCTTGTTTAATCCTCTTGGGTCTCTTTCCACCCAAAGAGAGTGCCAGATAAGCCAGGAATCCACTGAGCTTACTTGTGTTGGTGAGTGACACGTACCTGTCCAAGATGCACTTTGGTAGAAAGGAATATCCCTTTTATTTCCAATCCAAATCCTTGCCCATAATCTCTTCTCAAACCCCTTCCAAATTCACCCCAAATCCTATCTCCAAAGTGGATACTTGAAGGATTGCTTTGCTCCTAACTACTTTGTAATTCTTTTTCAGGTGGCTTTTCTCATTGTAAATCATTAGCCTGAGGAAAGAACTCCATTCCTGGGCAAGAAGGACATTGTTTTTTAATTAAGATCTCTGACCTCTTGTTCTGACTCAAACTAAGTTCCTGGCTTGCGTGTTCTGCTGGAATCTTGACAGTATCTGTTTATATAGCCCTTGTTTTCACGTACCTCACTGACCCACACATATTCTTCTAAATCTACACATTCAGTACATTCTGTTTCTCCTAACTCAATCTTCAGAATGGTCTCAGATTTATATAAATACTTCAATTTAGCTTTGTAAGTCTTCCAAACAAATAAATTTTATATAATTTAACACTTTTTCCTCTCCCAATTGGATAGTTTTTTTCTTCTGTTAATACTATCCTTCATATCAAGTTTAAACCAGATGGGAAGCCAGATTCTCTGAGAGAATATATTTTCTAGAATGTTCTTTCTTAAAAAAGAAACCTTTTATTTTCCTGAAAAAAAGGTTTGATATCTGATTGTAAGTAGTGGCCTTTGCATTTATTTCCTACAAGTCACCCTACTGAATCTAAGAAAAATGTAGGTATTTTATCTAGCTTATCAGTTGGATTTCAGCCATATCTCTCCTTGTCTGTCCTACAGATTTTGGACTTTCCAGCCCCCAAAATATAACACACACACACACACACACACACACACACACACACACACACATTAATCTCCTATTGGTTCTGTTCCTTGGAGAGCCCTGACTGATACTGATTTTGATACAGCCATAACTCTAGATCCTTAATGAAAAATTACTTCTCTGTCAGTGAAAATGATCAATTCCTGAATTAAAATATATCTTACTTTCTGTTAGAAGATGGTCCAAAGCTACACACAAGCACAAGGCTTGCTGGGACTCCAAAGGTGAGAAAGGGAGACAAGAGTTGCCACCAAGAGAGGATGGCCAGCAGTGCATGAAACATTCACTTCGAGCTGGGTTGGCATCCATCTGGGGTGGTAGGGGTGGGAGTGGTGTGCCTTCCAAGATGTGTCTTAGTTAAAGGCAGAGAGATACACACACATCAGAGTAAGAGCCTCACAGAAATTATTTGAGTGGGACAGAGCAGGGCTGTGTTCAGAGCTGAAGGAGAGTAGGACCAAAACCCCGGAGGCAAGGAGAAGGGAACTCAGGGCAAACTAGCCTCCACGGTGGGGTGCAGGTAGGGAGCAGGGGGCCTAGAGCTAGTGTGCAAACTGAGCAGGACCCTGTGGGGCTCATGGGCACAAAAACCCTTCTGTGTCCCCCATTTCTTGATTACAGGAAATAGGCTTCTTTCAGCCTCCCGTGACCTTCCCTGACTTTCAAAGGGCAGATTCAAACAGTTGCTAATTAGGGGAGGGTGGGGATGCAGAGATAAGGGAGGAACAGTCAAGAAACAACAGTGCAGCCTTGGGGCAGGGTCCTTGTTTCCCCTCAAGAGATACACAGAACAACATCTTTGAGCTGTTTTGCAGATACTGAAACCTCCACCAGGTGGGAGAAGTTGACTGCATGCTGCCCACAAGCACATAGACCCCAAACCGGTTGGAACCAGGACGTTGAGGATGCCAACTCCCACCTACCTCACCACCAACCAATCAAAAGAATGTCCACATAACCACGGCCTCTTTGAATGATTACTATAAAACTCCTCACTACCTCCTCCAAGTGGGGACACACAGTTTTGAGGGCATTAGCTCACTGTGGCCCCCTTTGCCTGGCAAAACAATAAAACTATACTTTTCTACTTCTCCTGAAACTCTATCTCTGAGATTTAATTCAATGCCGGGGTACAGAGGCTGGATTTGGCTTCAGTGTGGGATTATGAAACAGGCTAGGAGATTATCTTTGAATTTACAGACACTGTCTCTAACCCTGCCTTACATCCTTATCCTTTAATAAAGGAGATACTAAATCAATACAGGCCAGAGTCTCAGTGGTTCAGACTGGGCAGGCCTGAGCCTGCTGGTAGCAGGTTATTTTCGCTGGAGCTGGGTGAAACTGGGGCAGGAGCTAGGGGAGATGATGGATGCTTCTCATGCTGCACATTTAGTCCAAATTTCCAATTTGTGCAGAAATGGAACAATTTGAGATTGCATGTTTTTAGAAACATCTTCCAATTCAAAATTATAATAAAATTTAAAATCACGTGATTTAGCTTTTTGGCTTTGAATAAACTCATTTCAATGTTTTTCTTTGTTGAATTATTAGGCCAATAACTCTATTTACTCAAGCTTTTCCATTTTCATTTGAAAAACTATATAAACATACTTAACATTTTTTCATTCTTCTTTCTCCTAAAGATTTTTAAAACAAAATTAAACACATTCACATTTTCTTGTGTCTCTGCTTTAACAGAGATTTCTCACTCAAATATTTATTTATTTGTACCAACTTTTGAGAACTACCTACTTGTCCGTGACACCGCATCTGGTGTTGAAAGTGACTTGTCCGACATTGCAAATATCATCCCTCCCAAACAGATTAAATGTCCCCTATTTATCATTCCCCGGTCTCCTTATTAAAATGTACTTTAAAAGGCATTACTCTTTAATCCTTAGGAAATGTGGATATCAGCTGGCTTTGAATGAGATTATCCCTACTATTACAAAAACACATCTGTCAAAATCTCCAACAAAGATGCCACATAATCAGTAGGCATTGTGCAGATATAGCTGTATTAAAACTCTTTGACCAAATCGAGAGACTCTTTATTCTTCTCCACTTTCTTATCTCTTTTATCCTTTGAGTGTTTTATCAGCCTTTTAACGGGTCTTTCTTACACCTTGATATCCCCCCAGATTTTTTACCAGTTTCCTCCCCAGATTACTCTGTGTTGAATTGTATTGATTATGACTCTCCATCACTGTTGAATTGAAGCTGCATTCCGCTTTTGTTAGCGTTATATGTGGCCACTCACATCACTGTTCAATCTACCCACTGACTTCTGCTAGTGATTATACTGGACTATACTGGGAACCTGGTCTCTCACTGATATGACTCCAATTTCCTTTCTTAAACCCCCCCAAGTCGAAAGCCAGACACAAACACAGGTGTGTATTCATCACCTTCACAGTGGCCTCCAAGCTGCCTCCCCTGGGAAGGGCCTTCTCTTCATCCAGCTGGATGAGGCCCTGTGGCCACCCCAGCCCCCTTCTGGTGACCCCTCACCACACCCCAGCTCTTGGAAGGAGGTCTCCAAGCAGCCTGGCTTCCCCTGGGCATTTATTGTATCAATGGGCCTTGTGCTTCATTCTGCCAGCTAGCCTTCCTGGTTTGAGGGCAATAAATGCTTGCAAATATTTTTACAGTCTAAATTCACTGTAGTGAAAGAGTCTGCAGGGTTTTTTCCTAACTAAAGTGGGCAATACTTATTTTACTACAGACTTTGTCATTTCCCTCTTTTCTGAAATTTCATGACCATCCTTTAACAAAGGCGGGTTTCACCCTCCAGGGAGTCTGCCACACCCGGCATTGCACCCACCTGGTCCAGGAACAAGCGTCCTCAGTAGCTTTCAACCACCCAGACGCTGGTTTCCCGATAAACCCTTAATTCCTTCTGTTGTCAGAAACAGTTTAAGGGACCCCAGAGACTTCCCCCTTGCCTTTCTGGTTCCCATTTTCTGAGAAACTTCACCAGTCTTATTTCTCATTTTTATTTTGAGGTGCTCTTGAGTTCATCTTTTATTCTCAGTTGTTTTAACCACATTTTATGCTCTTTGTTTCTTGACATGTTCTTGTATATCTACAGGTAAAACTTTGGTGAGGGATCACAAGGCATGTTGCCTGTCAGAGGGCTCATGGGACACTGGTTCACAATTTGGTGATTGGAGTCATCAGAGGGTAGAATTCCAGGAAGGAAACTTAAAGATCAGCTCCACTGGAAGACTTTTCATTTTCAACATAAGATAGATATTTTCTAATTTATTTTTTAACCTCAGTTACTTGTGCAATTTCATGTCAGCCAAAGGTATTTTATTTGAAGCACCTTTTCAGTTCTTTAGCTTCTTTCTTTTCTCAGTGATCCTTCCTTGCTTCTCTTCTTGATGGTCTTTTTCATCTCTATGGTGTGCAGCTTTCCAGAGCCACATTCCTGGGTTTGAACCCTAGCTCAAACTCGTACCAGCTTGTGACCTGGGGTGACCTCTGTGCCTCAGCTTTTTCATCTATAAAATGGGGATCACAATAGTACCTACCTCAGGTAGACCTTTTAGGAAGATAAAAGGAATATGTGTATGTAAAGCACTTCAAACAAAGCATTGAACATCTTCTATATGTCAGTTATTACAGTTATTATTTTCAATATCTCTTATAACTCCTCTATGCACTGAAAGCTAACCATAGCTCATACACTTTTGTTTCACTGCCTTTGAATTATTATTTCTTGTGCTTAGCATGGTCTCCATATTTCTGAAATCCCCAAAAATATTCCAAGGAGAAATGAGTGATTGATATTAAGCAATCTGAAAAGTACAACTTCTTTCTTTATGTTTCTTAAATAAGGTCAACACGTTCATGAAAAGCACACCATCACTTCAGTTTAGCATCTTCCTCTGTCTGTCGTTATGTAAGTAGTTATGTCAATAATTTATGTAAGTACTTATATAAATCTTTATATAAGCAGATAGAGTCACAGTTAATATTGGAGACATCCAGAACTTAAGAAGGTGAAACTCTAACCTTGTGGGTTGACTTCAGGAAGGACCTCATGGAGCACAAGAATTCATCCTCTGTCCCACTGTGAGAGACAGGATGCTGAAATGACAGTGGATTTAATCCAGATGGACAGCCCTTATGTTCTTATGCCATATGATTATGTCTTGTAAGGAAAGATAGTTTCATTGCTGCTTTCTTACGTAAATCATCCTAATATTTAAAATTTATCATCAGTTTTGTCACCCCTCCTATCATTTCTTATATAATTCCCACCACCTCCAAAGGATCTTTTTCTTGAAGCTTGAGAATAAAAGTCTATTTCCACTACAAACTCTTTCTTTCACTTATTTTACAGATCTATTTACTAACTTTGCATTCAGCACCCTCCACTTGACATCTAACACCAGGCATCTTCCAGCTGGAATTCTCAAGATTTCACACACCTTTTGTATGTGGGAGAAAAAATATAAGGTGGAAGGCTTATATATCCAACTCCTTCTTACTCTTTAAATCAGGCTTTTTAATAAAACTTAGGAATCAACTGTGGGGCTTGTTAGTGCAGGTTCTTGGTACTACTCACAGCCCGGGGAGTCTGCTAATTTTATTCAGCACTGCAGGTGAATCTGATGCATGTGGTTCATGACCACACACTTTGACAAACTCTGCCTTAGGTAAACAGTCTAATCAGACCTATGCTCACAGATGTTATATTGTAGTTTAAATACCCAACTCGGACCTTTCCTCCGAGCTGCAGATCCATCTATCTCCACTTGGGTCTCCCATAGACAGTCCCAACACAAAGAGTTCAATGCTGTACTCACTACCCTGCTCCTCAAACTAGCTCTTCTGAGCCCCCATGTCAGCTGGTGTAATGACCATGTTCGGCCACCCAAGCTAAAACTTTGGATGTTGTCCACACTTCTCCATGTCCTTCTCCTCCAAACATCATCAACCACCTGGTGCTATTCATTTTAGCTCCTGAAATTTTCTTGAATCAGTCCTTTCTTCTGCATATCCACAGAGGTCACCTCACTCCAGGTCTGCATCACTCTCTCTGATTTATTGCAATTTCACCTGATTTATTTCAACAGACAGCTGAGTGCATCCAAGCTCCTCAAATAAAGTTTCCCACTGATGCCAGAGTGATCTTCCTATAATCCAAATTTGATCATGTAACCTGCATTGCTTTCAGGTAATCTAAAGTCTAAGGTTGAACTAAAGGCCTTCTAGGAGCTGGTTACTCCAAATCTCTTTCACCTAGTTTCCTACCAGTTCTTCCCAAAGACCAATGTTAAAACCATCTCTTTGAAACCAATAGAAATTTCGAAAGGAATAAAGAGCGCCAGAATTGGGAAATATATGGATAAATATAAATGGAGTTTCTCATTTTTAAGTTATTTAAAAGATAATTCACTGTTTAAACCAAAAAATATATGTATTCTATAGGCTTAAACAAATGTAGAAGTAAAATTTATAACACCACCAAGCATGAAGGGGGAAATCAGAAATACACTGTTGTAAGTCTTTCTTATGAAGTGAAGTGATATAACATATCTGAAGGTAAACTATGATTTTTTAAGAGGCATATGGCACACCTTAAAATAAAACAAAATAGTATAAGCCTATGGAGGAGACTAAAGGGACTATGAAAAAATAATTTAAAAATAAGACAGGCAAAAGCCAAAAAAGGACAAATTAAACAAGTATAAAACAAATAATAAAATGGTAAATATCAACACAACTTTATTGATAATTACATTGGATACAAATGACTGAAGCACTACAATTAAGTGGTAGATTGTTATAATGAATAAAAAAGCAAGACCCAAATATATACTCTCTAGGAAGTCACCCAAACTATAATTACATAGCTAAGTAAAAGGAAAAGGGTGGAAATAGATATCTAATGAAAACACCAATAAATTGGTGACAATATCAATAGTGAGCAAAGTAAGCTATAGAATAAAGAATATTATCAGGAGTAAGAATGGTTTCACAATGATAACAGAATCAATTTGTCAAACAGGCAAAACAATCCTAGCAGTTTATACATCTAATTAAAGAGGTTTAATATGAATGAAGCAAAGACTAATGTAAAGGGAGTAGAGAAATCCACAATTATAGTTGGAGATTTCAATACTGCTCTCTCAGTAACTGAAAGAACAAGTAACCAGAAATCAGTAAGCACACTCTTACCAGGCAAGTTGACCTAATTGACATTTACAGAACACTCCATCCAATAATAGCAGAATATATATTATTTTCAACTGCCTAAGGAAAATTCCTCAATATAAACCATATTCTGAAGTGTTAAAAATTTATGAACAAATTTAAAAGAACTGAAATCATAAAGATTATATTGTCTGACCACAAAGGACTTAAATTAACAGAAAACTTTCTGGAAAACTAACCTCAAAGTATAAGAAAATTTAAAAGTACCAGGGCAGAAGAAGAAATAAGACTTAAAGTTAGAAAATATTTTGAATTAAATGTATTTAAAGCAGTGCTTAGAACAAAATTTATACCCTGAAGTGCTCACATTGGAAAGGAACAGAGGTCTAAAATCAATCAGCTTACATCTCTTTAAGAAGATAGAAAAAGAAGAGCATATTAAACACAAGTAGAAAGAAAGAAAGAAAGAAAGAAGAAAGAAGGAAGGATTAGCACAGAAACCAATAAGACAGAAAATGGACAGATGATAGAGAAATTCAATTAAACAAATAAAAAGTTTAAGATTAATAAAATTGATAAACTCCTTTCTAAAGTAGTGGCTCTCTAACCTAGTGTGCATTAGAATCACCAGGATTGCATGTTAAAACACAGATTACTGAGCTTTGACCCCAGAGTTCCTAACTCAGTATGTCTGAAGTACAGCCCAAGAATGTTCATTTCTAATAGGTTTCCAGGTGACTCTAATGTTTCTGAAGATTTCTTTTTTTTTTTTTTTTTTTTTTTTTTTTTGCCGTACACGGGGCTCTCACTGCCATGGCCTCTCCCACTGCGGAGCACAGGCTCTGGATGCACAGGCTCAGTGGTCATGGCTCACGGGTCCAGCCACTCTGCGGCATGTGGGATCCTCCCAGACCAGGGCACGAACCCATGTCCCCTGCACCGGCAGGTGGACTCTCAACCACTGCACCACCAGGGAAGCCCTGGAGATTTCATTTTTAAAAGCAGAGAGCTACACTGATTAAGAAAAAAAAAATGAAGAAAATATGAATTGCTAATAATAGGAATAAAAAAGGGAACATCATCACTATAAATCCTAGAAATATTAAAAGGATAATTAGGGATAATAATAATATGAACAATTTTATGCCAGAAATTTGACAATTTAGAAAACATTGTTACATGATTTTGTGTATAGAACATTCTAACAAATCTTCAAGAAAGCTACTAGCACAATAAGCAAACTTAGCAAAGATGCAGCATGAAAAATTTACATAAAAATCAATTAGTTTTCTATCTAACCACAATAAACAGTTGAAAAATGAAATTTAAAACATACAGAAGCATCAGAAGATGAAATAATTATAGACAAATTTAATAAAACATGTAGAAGTTCTATACTCTGAAAACTACCTAAAATGCTGAGAGAAATTAAAGAAGACCTTTAAAAAATAGAGAGATATACTATGATCATGTATTTGAAAACTCAATATTGTTAAGATAGTATTTCTCCTCAAATTGATGTACATATTAATGTAATCCCAATCAAAATCCCAGAAGGCTTTTATTTTTAGAAATTTGCAAGTTGATTCTAAAATGTATCTGGAAATAAAAGGGCCTAGAATTGCATTCATAACATAACATTCACAATAATATTGAAAGAAAAGAACAGAGTTGTAAAACCTACACTATCTGCTTCCAAAACAATATTAAACTACAGTAATAAAGGTAATGTGGAGACCTTTAAGGTTGTGGAGGAGTAAGACGTGGAGATCACCTTCCTCCCCACAAATACATCAAAAATACATCTACATGTGGAACAACTCCTACAGAAAACCTACTGAATGCTGGCAGAAGACCTCAGACTTCCCAAAAGGCAAGAAAATCCCCACATACCTGGGTAGGGCAATAGAAAAAAAAAAAGAGAGAGAGAGAGAGAGACAAAAGAATAGAGAATGGACCTGCACCTCTGGGAGGGAGCTGTGAAGGAGGAAAAGTTTCCACACACTAGGTAGGTGGGGGAAGCTTCAGAGCCACAGAGGAGAGCACAGCAACAGGGGTGCAGAGGGAAAAGTGGAGAGATTCCCACACAGACGATTGGTGCCGACCAGCACTCACGAGCCCAAGAGGCTTGTCTGCTCACACGCCGGGACAGGCGGGAGCTCGGAGCTGAGGCTTGGGCTTCGGAGGTCAGATCCCAGGGAGAGGACTGGGGTTGGCTGTGTGAACACAGCCTGAAGGGGGCTAGTGTGCCACAGCTAGCCGGGAGGGAGTCTGGGAAAAAGTCTGGACCTGCCTAAGAGGCAAGAGACCATCGTTTTGGGGTGCGCAAGGAGAGGGGATTCCTTCCCCATCTGCCCACAGAAGGCAGAGCACCGACTAAATGAGCTCCAAAGATGGGTGTGAGATGCGGCTATCAGCTTGGACCCCAGAGACGGGCATGAATTGCTAACGCTGCTGCTGCAGCCACCAGGAATCCTGTGTGCAAGCACAGGTCACTATCCACACCCCACCCTGGGAGCTGTGCAGCCCGCCACTGCCAGGGTCCCATGTTCCAGGGACAAGATCCCTGGGAGAACACACAGCACGCCTCAGTCTGTTGCAATGTCACGCCGGCCTCTGCCACCACAGGCTTGCCCTGTATTCCAATTATAACTACCTTACCCCTCCCGCCTCCCCAGCATGAGTGAGCAAGAGCCCCCTAATCAGCTGCTGCTTTAATCCACTGCTGTCTGGATGGGGAATAGATGCCTGAGGGTGACCTACACACAGAGGTGGGGCCAAAAGCAAAGCTAAACCCCAGGAGATGTGTGAACAAAGAAGAGAAAGCGAAATTTCTCCCAGCAGCCTAAGGAGCAGCAGATTAAATCCCCACCATCAACTTGATGCACCCTGCATCTGTGAAATATCTGAATAGACAATGAATCATCCCAAAACTAGTCGGTGGACTTTGGGACCAACTTTAGACTTGGGGTTTGCTGTCTGTGACAAGCTGTTTCTGATTTTTATGTTTATCTTCATTTAGTTTTTAGCACTTGTTATCATTAGTGGATTTGTTTACTGCTTTGGTTGCTCTCTTCTTTTGTATTATTATAATTTTTTTATTTTAATAATCTTAAATTTTTTATTTATTTATTTTTTCCTTTCTGTTTTTCTCCCTTTTCTTCTGAACCATGTGACTGACAGGGTCTTGGTGCTCTCACCAGGTGTCAGGCTTGAGCGTCTGAGGTGGGAGAGGCAAGTTCAGGATATTGGACCACCAGAGACATCCAGGCCCCATATAATATCAATCAGTGAGAGCTCTCCCAGAGATCTCAGTCTCAATGCTAAGACCCAGCTCCACCCAACAGCTAGCAGGCTTCAGTGCTGGATGCCCCATGCCAAAGAACTAGCAAGACAGGAACACAACACCACCCATTAGCAGAGAGGCTGCCTACAATCATGATAAGTTCATGGATATCCTAAAACAACCAGACGCGGCCCTGCCCACCAGAAAGACAAAATCCAACCCCACCCTCCAGAACACAGGCACCAGTTCCCTCCACCAGGAAACCTACACAACCCACTGAACCAACCTTACCCACTGGGTGCAGGCACCAAAAACAATGGGAACTACAAACGTGCAGCCTGCAAAAAGGAGACCCCAAACAAGGTAAGTTAAACAAAATGAGAAGACAGAGAAATATGCAGCAGGTGAAGGAGAAAGGTAAAAAACCACCAGCCCAAACAAATGAAGACAAAATAGGCAGTTTACCTGAAAAAGAATTCAGAGTAATTATAGTATAGATATCCAAAATCTTGGAAATAGAATGGAGAAAATAAAAGAAACGTTTAACAAGGACCTAGAAGAACTAAAGAGCAAACAAACAATGATGAATAACAAAATAAATGAAATTAAAAATTCTCTAGAAGGAATCAATAGCAGAATAACTGAGGCAGAAGAACAGATAAGTGACCTGGAAGATAAAATAGTGAAAATAACAGTGAAAATAACTAATACAGAGCAGAATAAAGAAAAAAGAATGAAAAGAATTGAGGACAGTCTCAGAGACTACTGGGACAACATTAAAAACACCAACATTCAAATTATAGGGGTCCCAGAAGAAGAAGAGAAAAAGAAAGGGAATGAGAAAATATTTGAAGAGATTATAGTTGAAAACTTCCTATCAAGGGAAAGGAAATAGTCAATTAAGTCTAGGAAGCATAGAGAGTCCCATACAGGATAAACCCAAGGAGAAACACGCCAAGACACGTATTAATCAAACTATCAAAAGTCAACACAGGGCTTCCCTGGTGGCGCAGTGGTTCAGAATCTACCTGCTAATGTAGGGGACACGGGTTCAAGCCTTGGTCTAGGAGGATCCCACATGCCGCAGAGCAACTAGGCCCGTGAGCCACAACTACTGAGCCTGCGCGTCTGGAGCCTGTGCTCCGCAACAAGAGAGGCCACAATAGTGAGAGGCCCATGCACCACGATGAAGAGTGGCCCCCACTTGCCACAACTAGAGAAAGCCCTCACACAGAAACGAAGACTCAACATGCAAAAATAAATAAATTAATTAATAAACTCCTACCCGCAATATCTTAAAAAAAATTTTTTTAAGTTAACACAAAAAAATATTAAAAGCAAAAAGGGAAAAGCAAGAAATAACATTCAAGGGAATCTCCATAAGTTTAACAGCTGATCTTTCAGCAGAAACTCTCCAATCCAGAAGGGAGTGGCAGGACATATTTAAAGTGATGAAAGGGAAAAACCTGCAAACAAGATTACTCTACACAGCAAGGATCTCATTCACATTTGACAGAGAAATTAAAAACTTTACAGACAAGTAAAAGTTAAGAGAATTCAGCATCACAAAACCAGTTTTACAACAAATGCTAAAGGAACTTCTCTAGGCAAGAAACACAAGAGAAGGAAAAGACCTACCAAAACAAACCCAAAACAATTAAGAAAATGGTAATAGGAACATACATATCGATAATTACCTCAAATGTAAATGGATTAAATGCTCCAACCAAAAGTCATAGACTGGCTGAATGGATACCAAAAAAAGACCTGTATATATGCTGTCTACAAGAGACTCACTTCAGACCTAGGGACACATACAGCCTGAAAGTGAGGGGATGGAAAAAGACATTCCATGCAAATGGAAATCAAAAGAAAGCCGGAATAGCAATTCTCCTATCAGACAAAATAGACTTCAAAATAAAGACTATTACAAGAGACAAAGAGGGACACTACATAATGATCAAGGGGTCAATCCAAGAAAAAGATATAACAGTTGTAAATATTTATGGACCCAACATAGGAGCACCTCAATACATAAGGCAAATGCTAACAGCCATAAAAGGGGAAATCAACAGTAACACAATAATACTAGGGGACTTTAACATCCCACTTTCACCAATGGACAGATCATCCAAAATGAAAATATATAAGGAAACACAAGCTTTAAATAACACATTAGATAAGATGGAATTAATTGAAACGTATAGGACATTCCATCCAAAATCAACAGAATACACTTTCTTCTCAAGTGCTCATGGAACATTCTCCAGGATAGATCATACCTTGGGTCACAAATCAAGCTTTGGTAAATTTAAGAAAATTGAAATTGTATCAAGTGTATTTTCTGACCACAACACTATGAGACTAGATATCAATTACAGGAAAAAAATCCATAAAAAATACAAACACATGGAGGCTAAACAATATGCTACTAAATAACCAAGAGATCACTGAAAAAAAATCAAAGAGGAAATCAGAAAATACCTAGAAACAAATGACAAGGAAAACACAACAATCCAAAACCTTTGGGATGCAGCAAAAGCAGTTCTAAGAGGGAACTTTATAGCAATACAATCCTACCTCAAGAAACAAAAAAAATTCTCAAATAAACAATCTAAACTTATACCTAAAGCAATTAGAGAAAGAAGAACAAAAATACCCAAAGTTAGCAGAAGGGGAGAAATCATAAAAATCAGATCAGGAATAAATGAAAAAGTAATGAAGGAAACAATAGCAAAGATAAATAAAACTAAAAGCTGGTTCTTTGAAGAGATAAACAAAATTGATAAGCCATTAGCCAGACTCATCAAGAAAAAAATGGAGAAAACTCAAATCAACAGAATTAGAAATTAAAAAGGAGAAGTAACAACTGACACTTCAGAAATATAAAGGAGCATGAGAGATTACAACAAGAAACTATATGCCAATAAAATGGACAACCTGGAAGAAATGGGTGAATTCTTAGAAAAGCACAACCTTCTGAACCTGAACCAGGAAGAAATAAAAAATATAAACAGACAAATCACAAGCACTGAAATTGAGACTGGGATTAAAAATCTTCCAACAAACAAAAGCCCAGGACCAGACGGCTTCACAGGCGAATTCTATCAAAAATTTAGAGAAGAGCTAACACCTATCCTTCTCAAACTCTTCCAAAATATAGCAGAGGGAGGAACATTCCCAAACTCATTGTACGAGGCTACCATCACCCTGATACCAAAACCAGACAAAGATGTCACAAAGAAAGAAAACTACAGGCCAATATCACTGATGAAAATAGATGCAAAAATCCTCAACAAAATACTAGCAAACAGAATCCAACAGCATACTAAAAGGATCATACAACATGACCAAGTGGGGTTTATTCCAGTAATGCAAGGATTCTTCAATATATGCAAATCATTCAATGTGATATACCATATTAGCAATCTGAAGGATAAAAACCATATGATAATATCAATAGATGCAGAAAAATCTTTCGACAAAATTCAACACCCATTTATGATAAAAATTCTCCAGAAAGTAGGCATATAGGGAACCTATCTCAACATAATAAAGGCCATATATGACAAACCTACAGCCAACATCATTCTCAGTGGTGAAAATCTGAAACCATTTCCTTTAAGATCAGGAACAAACAAGGTTACCCACTCTCACCATTATTATTCAACATAGTTTTGGAAGTTTTAGGCACAGCAGTCAGAGAAGAAAAAGAAATAAAAGGAATCCAAATGGAAAAGAAGAAGTAAAACTGTCACTGTTTGCAGATGACATGATACTCTACATAGAGAATCCTAAAGATGCTACCAGAAAACTACTAGAGCTAATCAATGAATGTGGTAACATAGCAGGATACAAAATTAATGCACATAAATCTCTTGCATTCCTACACACTAATGATGTAAAATCTGAAAGAGAAATTAAGGAAACACTCCCATTTACCATTGCAACAAAAAGAATAAAATACCTAGGAATAAACCTACCTAAGGAGACAAAAGACCTGTATGCCAAACACTATAAGACACTGATGAAAGAAATCAAAGATGATACAAACAGATGGAGAGATATACTATGTTCTTGGATTGGAAGAATCAACATTGTGAAAATGACTATACTACCCAAAGCAATCTACAGATTCAATGCAATCCCTATCAAACTACCAATGGCATTTTTCACAGAACTAGAATAAAAAATTTCACAATTTGTATGGAAACACAAAAGACCCCAAATAACCAAAATAATCTTGAGAAAGAAAAGCGGAGCTGGAGGAATCAGGCTCCCTGACTTCAGACTGTAATACAAAGCTACAGTAATCAAGACAGTATGGTACTGACACAAAAACAGAAATATAGATCAATGGAACAGGATAGAAAGCCCAGAGAAAAATCTCACGCACATATGGTCACCTTATCTTTGATAAAGGAGTCAAAAATATACAATGGAGAAAAGACAGCCTCTTCAATTAGTGCTGCTGGGAAAACTGGACAGATACCTGTGAAAGAATGAAATTAGAACAGTCCCTAGCACCATGCACAAAAATAAACTCAGAATGGATTAAAGACCTAAATATAAGGCCAGACACTATAAAACTCTTTGAGGAAAACATAGGCAGAACACTCTATGACATAAAACACAGCAAGATCCTTTTTGACCCACCTCCTAGAGAAATGGAAATAAAAACAAAAATAAACAAATGGGACCTAATGAAACTTCAAAGCTTTTGCACAGCAAAAGAAACCATAAACAAAACCAAAAGACAGCCCTCAGAAAGGGAGAAAATATTTGCAAATGAAGTAACTGACAAAGGATTAATCTCCAAAATATACAAGGAGCTCATGCAGCTCAACATCAAAAAAACAAACAACCCAATCCAAAAATGGGCATAAGACCTAAATAGACATTTCTCCAAAGAAGATATACAGATTGCCAACAAACACATGAAAGGATGCTCAACATCACTAATCATTAGAGAAATGCAAATCAAAACTACAATGAGGTATCACCTCACAACAGTCAGAATGTCCATCACCAAAAAATCTACAAACAATAAATGCTGGAGAGGGTGTGAAGAAAAGGGAACCCTCTTGCACTGTTGGGAATGTAAATTAATACAACCACAATGGAGAACAGTATGGAGGCTCCTTAAAATACTAAAAATAGAAAGACCATATGACCCAGCAATCCCACTACTGTGCATATACCCTGTGAAAACCATAATTCAAAGAGAGTCATGTACCACAATGTTCACTGCAGCACTATTTACAATAGTCAGGACATGGAAACAACCTAAGTGTCCATCGACAGATGAATGGATAAAGAAGATGTGGCACATATATACAATGGAATATTACTCAGCCATAAATGGAAATGAAATTGAGTTATTTGTAGTGAGATGGATGGACCTAGAGTCTGTCATACAGAGTGAAGTCAGAAAGAGGAAAACAAATACCATATGCTAACACATATATATGGAATCTAAAATAAAAATGGTCCTGGTGAACCTAGGGGCAGGACAGGAATAAAGACACAGATGTAGAGATTGGACTGAGGATACGGGGAGGGGGAAGGGTAAGCTGGGATAAGTGAGAGAGTAGCATTGACATATGTACACTACCAAGTGTAAAATAGATAGCTAGTGGGAAGCAGCCACATAGCACAGGGAGATCAGCTTCGTGCTTTGTGGCCACCTAGAGGGGTGGGATAGGGAGGGTGGGAGGGAGATGCAAGAGGGGGCAGATATGGGGATATATGTATATGTATAGCTGATTCACTTTGTTATAAAGCAGAAACTAACACACCATTATAAAGCAATTATACTCCAATAAAGACGTTAAAAAATAAAATAAAGTAAAATAAAAATAAATAAAAAATAAAAGATAATGTGGTATTGGTGTATGGGTGGACATATAAAACAGTGGAACAGAATAGAATCCAGAAAGAAATTTGTTGACACATGGTCAACTGATTTTTGACAAAGATATCACGGCTATTCAAAAGAATTTTCTTTCCAACAGTTGGTTCTATATTGGTACTGTATACCCATTTATTAAAATAAATAAATAAAAGTTAGCTCTTACTTCACTCCATTTGCAAGTTAACCCAATCATAAAATTCTAGACCTAAATGTAAAAGCTAATCTATAAAAACATCTACAAAGAAACACAGGTGAAAATCTTCATGACTTGGGGGTAGGCAAGGATTACTTACATAAGACACAGAGCATACAAATCATAAAAGAAAAATTTATAATTGAACTACATCAAAAATAAAATCTTCTGCTTTTCAAAACACAGCATGAAGGAAATGAAAAGGTGGACCACAGACTGGGACAAATATCTGCAAAACAGGTCAATGACAAAGGACTTGTGCACAGGATGTATAAAGAAATTGTACATATAATAAAAAAAAAGAAAAGCAACTCAAATTTTTAAATGGGCAAAAGATTTGATCAGACATGTCACAAAACATAATATATGCAAGTGGCCAGGAAACAGGAAAAGATGCTCAATGTCATTAGCCAAATTAAAATAATAATGAGATATCACAGTTCCACATCCAATAGAATGGCTATAATTAAAAAGACAGGCAGCACCAAATTTTGGTGAGGATATAAAACAACTGGAACTCCTCTGCATTTCTTGTGGGAATGCAAAATTGTGCATCCTCTTTGGAAACCACTTTGGCAGTTTCTCATAAGGTTAAATATACACTTACCACACAACTCAACAATTTCACTTCTATTTACTCGAGAAATAAAAACATAGTTCCTCACAAAGCCTTGTACACATAGGATCCTAGCATCTTTTGTAATAGTCAAAAAGGAGACTCAAATGTCCATTTGCAAGTGAATGGCTATACAAATTGTAGTACCTTTGTTCAGTGAAATTAAATCTCATGAATAGATTCATAGGCAGAAAAGAATACATCCTGTATGATCCCATTTGTACAGTATAGAAAAGGTAAATCCAAGCTAGAATGGCCTAATGCAGATCAGTGATCGCTTGGAAACAGAGCTGGTGGTGATACTGTCTACAAAAGAGAATGAGGAAACTTTTTGGACGGTGGCTACATTCTACATGTTGATTGAGTTGGTTAAATCAGTTCATACTTCTATTAAAACTCACCAAACCGTATTCTTAAAATGGGTGCATCTTGACAATATATAGATATTGTACATCATTCATATTGATTTTTTTAAAAGGATGGGCATGAATTAGTAAAGAGGGTCTTAAGGAAAGTTAATCAAGCAACATGGAGGAAGGCTGGGTACTTCTGAGAAGAATGACCAGTGAAGAATTCCCAGGATGAGATGGCTGAAAGCCCTTTAAAGAGAGGACAGTATAATGTTACATTATGAATCATTTAAGTGTAAAACCCAGGGCCACGTACCTTCGTTAAAATCAATTTTACCTACATTTGCTTTGTGGAGCTGATGTATGTACCAGCAGCCACATAAGATTTTTACGGCCAGTGTCCATTCTGCCTGGTGGTAGTTCAGTCCTATTCTTCTGTGTCCATCTCCATACCATTGTGTGGTTTTTTTTTTTTTTTTTTGGTGGTACGCAGGCCTCTCACTGTTGTGGCCTCTCCCGTTGCGGAGCACAGGCTCCGGACGCGCAGGCTCAGCGGCCGTGGCTCACGGGCCCAGCCGCTCCGCGGCATGTGGGATCTTCCCAGACCGGGGCACGAACCCATGACCCCTGCATCAGCAGGCGGACTCTCAACCACTGCGCCACCACGGAAGCCCCACACCATTGTTTTTTAATATGACCCCCAGCTCACGTGAAGTACTTTTGTAGAAAAAGGATGAGTTCCACATCTGGGTCAGAGTGGAGCAGGGGAAAGAAAAGCTATAGAATGTGAGTCACAGTGTCCCGAAAGTTTGACATTTTTCAGGTTCTCAGCATCGGAAGGAACCACGGGTCCACAAGAGCCTAGAAATTGACAGAAATTTTGGAGACGGCACTGACTGTTCCCTAGTCATGAGTTAGGAGACTGGCATCTATTTTATTTAAATTTCAAAGGACTGCTGACGTGTGAGCTGCACCGTCACTGACCCCATGAGCTATGAGATCACTCTTTGTTTCTAAAGCTCCTGGGCTTGTACAGATGCCTGTGGTTAAATCTACTGCCCTGAATGTACTAGGCACTGTCAGAGACAGTCCCTGTACGGGGCGGTGAACTTGAGGTCTAATGGGCCTTTATATTCCCAGTACCTTGCAGAGGACTTAGCATGGAGGAGTCATTCCGTAAATGATGTTCTAATAACCGTTTGGTTCTTAATACAACTAAGATTTATCATCCATCCTGTCGTGGTCCTGTTCAACTACCGTCAGTACCCAGATCAGGGTTTGTTTCAATGCTTCCTCCTCCCAGTTTCCTCATTTCTTTATTTTTTCACTTACAGATGGTTCTGTGGTTTCACTTCCTACTTGGTTTCTGAACTCTGAGCACGAGTGCTGGAGATGAGGAGCCCTTTCACTTCAGCTTTTATAACCTTTGCTGGGGGTGATGAGCACCATATAATTGCTGTGTGGGCACTTGGAACTTCCCCACAGACGCTTTGCTGAGAGCCGCTGTCCTGTGGAAGGGTTCTGGCCCATGAGCGAGGACGCCCGGCAAAGGACCATGTTAGAATCATGGCCCCGTCTCCTATCTGCTAGGAGACTTTGGGCAAGACATCTGGTCTCCCCGACCCTCCCTCTTCTGGTGGACTTTTTGCCCTGTGTCCTGAAGAGCTCAGAGGCCACCAGGGACACCAGGCTCTTTTCCCAGGGTCTCTGGAATGTGTTAAGTCCTGGCTTTTTGCACATTATGGAAGGAGGAGGCTGAGACCTCAGTTAGACTAAATTTGATTCAGAAAAACACATGTGGCATTTTTGTACTGAGCACTGAAAAGAGAGTCACACATTTCACACTTGAGTCCACGAGAATCATGGCCTCAGTCTTCTCTCAAGAGCTTGCTTTTCCATCTTTCCAGAAGACAACACAGCTAGATTTTCCCTCCACAGGGGAGGTCTCCTTCCTGCCCTCTGTGTGGGCCTGATCTGGCCCGAGGCCCACCTGAGCAGGAGGCCTCTCCCAGCACCTTAAGCACTTCTGTCATCCTGGTCTTTGAGGTGGAAAGACGAGGCATGCTCACCTGTCCCACTGGTCAACACCACCTGCTTTCCAGCACCTCCAGAGTGTCTGCCCTCCAGGCATTACCTTCTTCTGCGACAAGACCAGCAGGGTTAGGTGGCAGAACACAAGTGTCCCCCTCAGGTATAACTCCTACACAGGGTTGTACCCAGTTGTATCTTTATTGAAAGCTTAGTTCCCTAACAAGTGAGGTTCCAAAGAGGCCCCTCTTTCCCTCTAATTTCAATCTTCTTAAAAGGCAAATTCAGAGGGGAACTTTTTGGCTTATATATAGGATGGGAGACCTTGGTACACATAATCTCAGAGAGGGGCAGTAGTGGAGTCTAAATGTTTATCCAATTTACAGTTTCTATTGGCGGTGATTGGTCTGTTATTATTATTAAGTGAGTCAGATTCATTTTAAGAAATAAGTGGAAGATGGGTCTCATGTTTTCACAGGCACTGTGCCAAGCATTTCACACACTTATGAATATCATTAGTTAATTATCATATTTACTGTCAATAACACTCATTAATCTCATGTGGTCCTCTGAAGAGAGGAGCCCTTCGGAGCATAATTGGTGCAGGCTGAAGCATCTCTATCCCCCTAGGAAGCAATTCTATGAAATCTGCACCTCAGGATTGGTGGCGAGACAACCCCGTATGCTTCTTTGGCACCATCCTCTGTAGCCCTCAAAGTTCACAATACCACTGCCTTCCACCAAAGCAATGGAAGGTCTTCTTTGATTCCCTTTTACCAACTTTACTGAGCTCCTTCTGTGTGTCAAATACTGTGCTAGTGATAGAAAGAGAGAGGAGACGTGTCCCCTCCCCTCAAAGGAGTTCATGGTCTCATGGTGCAGATAGAAAGACAAACAAATGATGCTGACTGTATGGTGACATCTGCAGTAGTAGAAACAGGTCCATGTGGCTCAGGAAAGGGAAGGAGGAGCTCTCTCTGGAGGATGAAAAGAGTCACAGGGACAGCAATGCCTGGGTTTTAAAGGATGAATAGGAGTCTACCATGCAGATGTATCAGATAAAAGGTACGGCTACATGAGGATCCACTGCCTCTCCTCCTCTCCATCCCCACCCCTGCTCTAGTGGGAAGATCTAGGGTACATGGTAGTTGGAAAACAGGAGGAGAAAGTAGTTGTGGGATTTCACTTTGGAAAGCAAGGCACTACTAGCTGTTGAAAAAGGTGGAATGGGGGAAGGTCAAATTCATAGCAATAATAATAACAGTAAACACCTACCTAGCACTTACTATGTGCCAGGCATAGTTCTAAGTACTTACATGTATTAACTCATCTAAACTTTGTCCCTAATTTATAAATGTGGAAATAGACTAAGTAACTTACCCAGGAATACATGGCTACGAATGGGAAAGTGGAGACTGAAACCCAGTCAGGCTGCTTCCCTAGTTTGAGAACTGTGAAACTATCAAAGTCCAGGGGTTCTCAGGCCAAGTTTAGGGAATGTTTTTATTGGGAGATGGGCTTGAGAAGAAGAGATGAAATCCAGGTGAAAGATACTGAGAGTGATAAGAGTACCGAGAGGGACTTTTAAAGGGACATGTCTATTTCTTTGCCTTCACGCCTATCACACCCAGCTTTAGGTATTTTCTTCACCGGCTATCCCAAAGATTAAAATTGCCTTTTGTGATCTTGTTTTCTGATGGGCTACTTTTTCTTTAAATGTGACTCCTTGTTGAGATCTGTACTGGCTGGCGCGGGGTGGGGGGGGGCAATTATTATGAGGATAACATGAACCTTTCAGACAGCAGTGGCCAGATTCAGGAGAAAGTGACAAGAGGAAGACTCAGCGTGTTCCAGGGATGGGGGACAGATCATGCACGGACATGGGGAACAGCCTGGTGTCTGGGGAACTCATCTCTAACAGATAAGGCTGACTTAATTTCATTTTCAGTCTCTTCCAGATTTAGCCCAGCAACTCGATGTCCTAACAAAACCCCATCAGGTACTCAGGTGGGGCAAGGGCTTGAAGTTGTCCCCGGTGTACCTTTTCCATTTGGGTGCCTCTGTTCTCTGCACAAACCCTTGATTCCCACAATGGAAAGATTCCCTCCTTTAGTTTTCTTTTCCTGCCTTAAAAAGTGTGGCTCATTCCCAGGCAATAAACCAGAAAACAACAGACCTTTATTTTGCTAGGGTGCAGGGGTGGGTTGGGGGTGGCACACAACTTTTTTATATTAAAAGAGCATTTGGGTTTAAACAAAGAACATCCAGATCATAAACCATGGGGTAAAAATAAACACTGCAGCATCAGAGAGACCAGTGGCTCTCAGTGTGGGGTCCATTCAATTTTCCAAGTGTCCCAAGTGACTGGTCATTCCTGGGATCCATGTTTCTTTTGCGGTTGTGTTTACACACTGGTTTCTGGCAAGGGTGCAGTGTTTGCATGTGACCTTTGGTAAAATGCAGACATCACCTCATTGGGTCTCATCAAAAGCAGAACTTGTCCTCCCATTCATCTTTGTCAGAAGAGCAGGAGCAGCCAGGCTGGGTCATCCAGGGCCACTGTCTCTCTCTCGGTGGAGGCAAAGATTTCATCCTTCATTGTGCTAATTAGACACAGGCACAATTGAACCCCAGTGTCCCCCTTTGCATCACTTCTCACTAGGATCAGGGAATCGTATGGACCACTGGGGTAAGTCTGGAGTTGGTTCTCAGGGAGGGGGCCGGGGTGCTCAAAGGATACACTCTTGGGCTCCTTTTGTGATGGTCCATTATACTGTTTGGAGGCCCCTCTTCTCTTTCGAAAAGTGAGGTTCCTGCCAGAGATTCGGGCTTACAGATTTCCTGGTCCCACGTAGCGACTCTATCTCCACCATTCTTTACGTCTCCCATAGGATGGTTTATAGGATATTGAAATGTCCAGGGAAAGAGTCCAGTGGGGCTGCTTCCAGTCTGCCAGTCAGAAGAGAACTGTTTATCCTATTAGCAAAACCAACAGAGCTTTGCTTGGTCCTCCACTGAAAATTCCCCCCAAGGCACTGAGCAAGCTATGACAGACTGTTATGGAAACTGCTAGAAGAAGGGATTTGTTCAACATTGTTTACAGTTCAGTAAACCATAGCATTTCCCTGGTCTCGCCAGTTTCCTAACTGACCAGACCAAACTCTGCAAAGCTTTTCTACCACTCAGCAAATACGGGCAGCTCACGAAAGGGCTGTCTGTTTTCCAGCCCAGTGTTGGAGCCCCAGTACCCAGCCACTACAGCCCTGAGTGACATGCGTACATCTGCAGCCACACGTAGTTCTGATTCTGATTCTGTGGGGACAGACTGGGAGGAACGTGCTGACACGGGATGATGTGAGAACTGAGACCAACATGGGTCAAAGAAACCGCTGGACCCAAAGTGTGTATGGCTGACTTTATACCCTGCAAAGAAATGGCACAGGTGGTAGAAACTTACATGGATTAAAATAACAGTTACAACAAACATTATACAGATAATTAATCTTACAAATACCTCTTCAAAAAACTTAATTTCATACATGTGCTGCATACATACATAGTAGTTGTGATACTTGGACCAACCCCGCGTGGTCTAACTCAGTGCTTCTCAAAATTGCATGTGTATTCGAAACACCTGAGGATCTTGTTAAACAATGGATTCCAGCAGGGAGGTCTGGGGAGAGGCCTGAGATTCTGCATTTCAGCCAGCTCCAGGTGATGCATGTAGATGGTGCTACAATGAGTCTAGTAAATCTGGGCCTCATAAATGTAAGAGTCTCCTCTATCCCCAACCCATTCAAGTCCATCTCTCTGATTATTTTTCAGGCTATATTAATCTATAATCTGCTTTCTTAATTAACTGTAGAGAATGAGCATCCTTGCAAGTCGACACCAAAAATAATAATAATAAAGTAACTATTCTTTTTACTACTTATGCAGAATTCCATAGATGAAACACCATAATTTATTCACCTTGCCTCTTACAGATGGAGAGTCAGGATGTTTCTAAGTTTGGGGCCATTTTTAGCCTGTCCCTATTCATCACCTCTGTTACTGAGCCAGAAGGAGGCTTGGGTGATTAGCAAGCTCTCCTGGGCTTAACACCAAGTTCTCTTGTATTTCTCCAAGTAAGGAAATGTAGTTAACTGTATCTCGGAATGAAACCATTGAACCAAACTCCACAGCACACAAGAGCATAACTTCAGGCTGTACTCCCCGTAAGAGATCTTGCTGGGAACCGGGAGGCTCGAGACATTGTGGGATAAATAAAGTTCACCTGCCTTTGTTGTCAACTTTATATGAACATTGTAGAGGAAAAGTAATTTCTTATTTTTATATTAAGATACATGTATGATAGGGCTTCCCTGGTGGCGCAGTGGTTGAGAGTCCGCCTGCCGATGCAGGGGACACGGGTTTGTGCCCCAGTCCGGGAAGATCCCACATGCCGCGGAGTGGCTGGGCCCGTGAGCCATGGCCCCTGAGCCTGCACGTCCGGAGCCTGTGCTCCGCAACGGGAGAGGCCACAACAGTGAGAGGCCCGTGTACAGAAAAAAAAAAAAAAAAAAGGATGATAAAGAAGAAAATTAACAGGAATTTTAAAGATTAAATCATGAGAGCTCCAAAATGTTTTCTTGCTTGTTGCCGGTTGCTTTAGACCCTTTGGGATACAGTTCATGCTCCTCTGCACTTAGGAGCGATTTGATGGATAATATTGAGCATCAGGAATTGACCTGCTGTCGTACCCCACCTACAACAGAGCAAACTGAGGATCCAGGCTATTGGCTCGCCCACAATATCGGATTAAACGAAGCAGATCATTAAAGGAGTCTCGACAGCTAAGACAAAAAAGTACATGAAGCTTTGCAACGCTAAAAACAGTTTAGAAGTTATTGTTTTAGCCCAGCGGCTGTTGGCCCTTTCTGTATATTAAAATCTCCAATATTCACGCCCAATCAAAACCAACTACATTAAAATTTCTTAAGGTGGGACCCAGACATTAACATTGTCTGAAATTCTCAGATGATTCCAGTGTAGAGTCTATGACTACCAGATATAGAAATAAAAGTACAGGAGGCTTAGTTAAGTTTGAATTTCATATAACTAATAATTTTTGTAGCATAAGTATGTCCCAAATATTGCATAAGACATACATATACTAAAGAGTTATTTGTTGTTTATCTAAATTCAAATTTGATTGGGCATTCTGAGTTTCATGTGGCCACCCAAGTGCAGCCAAGTTTGAGAGCTGAGCTTTAGGGAAAGTCTCTGACGGTGAGGATTCCCTTCAAGGTCAAGGTGCCAAGCTCTGGGCACTGATTGGCAACCCTCAATCCCAAATTTGTCCAGTCTCAGACAGGATTCAGGACTCAGGCAGGTGGGATTTTTGGAACATCAGAGCCCCGGGCCTGACACATTTTATGACTTTTGTTGTCAATTTGAAGAGAAACAAGATGTTATTTATTAAAAGCGAGTGAAGCAAGTGGCAGGAATGACTGGTTCATAAAGCTTTGCTGTGTGTAGCTCACAGTTTGCCAGGGCATCCTCTCATCTGGCTCTGCACACATATACACAAGGTAAATAGTTGAGCCCCTAACCAGACCCTGACAAAAGCTGAAACGCTCCCAGTAATAGCAAGTCCCTTCCCATAAACATCAATTTCCTTCCTTCACTCGGGGCCATGAGCAGCTTGGTATCTTCCAAAATGATAGATAGGAACCTCCCGTTCTTCCCACTAGCTGCTTGTCTCCCAGAACTGGTGATCAGGAAGCTGAGAAAACTTATCCACTCTTGCAAAAGTCCCTCAGGATTTAAAATTCGCACAAACCAGCGAGAAACAAAATGTCTGTATCCCAGTCAAAACAGCAGACATCAAAATGATGAGAAAAGAAAGACCAGCCCTGGGGCCCAGTTTCATTCATCCTGGGGAAGGAGGCCTGTATGCCAGGTAAAATGCTGACAAGTGGCCCGGGGAGGCTCCTTGGCCAGCAGCCACCAGTTGGTGGCTTGATTTCAGCCATGGACATGCAGGAATGGTCTAAGGCAGTCATCCAGTAAGTTTGACCTCTCAGAGCTCAAGCACTTCTAGACCCATCTGTGATGTGTTAACTGGCAACTTAGCACAGGGAATGGTTCCTGGGAGCTGCCCAGTGTGTAAAAGCGTGTGTCCTATAACCCAAACTCACAGTTCCCCAAGCAGATGGTCCTTCCCAGCACACATTTTCCTATTTTGCTCCCCATTCCCTTTCATTTCTAACCCATAAATGGTACCTGGGGAAAATAAAGGGCTCCATTCTACCTGCTCATGGGGTCAGTTAAACCAAGACTAACTCCTGTTCAAACAGGCCCCAAATCCATGACAAGCAACGTGTAGGAGGGGAGAAAAAAGTGATGACGGGGGTTTTCGGAAGGGCACATGGGGAGGAAGTGGGGGCGGATGCTGGCTTTCTGCTGCCCAGGGAGCAAGCAGCTGCCTTGCCAGCCAGGATTTCCAGCCAGCGTTAGGAGACTTGAGCCTCCTACCAGAGACACACACACAACCAATTAGCCCTTGTCTTGCCTCCCGGCACTCCAGATGGCCTCTGCCAGGGTGCTCCTGTGGTCCTGCTCCAAACATGACCAATTACAGCCCAGAAAACTCTTGAAGACATTTGTCACCTCTGCACTTAAGACTATCAAATCGCATTTCTTCACTCAGGTCCCCTCTGATCCTCAGACTCCACAAAATGTTTCCTGAGGCAAAGAGCCCATTTCACTGGGCTGCTTGAGCTCTCTGCGGTTCTCAGTGGCCACAATGATTCATGTGTCAGCCATCCACCCACAGGCCTCCGTGGGTGAGGAGACCGTCTGGCCACCAGGCACAGCACACGTGGTGCCAGGCCACCATGGTCCCGACGCTCCTGGAGGACCTATGAGACAGGCGCCGAGTCCCAAGAAGCACAAAGTCTCCTCTAGCTCCACTGCTTAGTTGGTTCACTCCCCAAACATGTCTTGAGCTCCTGATATATTCCGATGTATTCCAGACCCTATATCTGCCAACGGAGGTACCAAACGACCAAGTCTCTGCCTCAAGAAATGACTCCATTGCGAGAACCTTCATCTTCTCACCCGCAATGCCACATCCTGTGGTCTGACAAGAGGAAATCCTTAGTGAAACTAATGAAGATTTATGTACAGAGATGATCATTGGAGTTTTACAGACAAGAGTGAAAAGTTGGAAGTCCCTTGAATGTCCAGTGATAAACATATGATTAAAATTTTAGAAAGTACGAAGAGATATCTGTACTCCCATGCTCACTGCAGCATTATTCGTAAGGGCCAAGATGTGAAAATAACCTAAATGTCCTTCAGCAGATGGTAGGATAAAGAAAATGAAGTATATATACACAAAGGAATATGATTCAGCCATAAAAAAGAAGGAACTCTTTTCACCTTTGACAACATGGATGGAATTTGATGGCATTGTGCTAAGTGAAATGGGCTGGACAGAGAAAGACAAATTCTTTTTTTTTTTTTTTTGCGGTACGCGGGCCTCTCACTGTTGTAGTCTCTCCCATTGAGGAGCACAGGCTCCGGACACGCAGGCTCAGGGGCCATGGCTCACGGGCCCAGCCACTCCACGGCATGTGGGATCTTCCCGGACCGGGGCACGAACCCGTGTCCCCTGCATTGGCAGGTGGACTCTCAACCATTGTGCCACCAGGGAAGCCCAAAAGACAAATTCTGTATGGTATCACTTGTGTGTGCAACTGGGGTAGGGGGCCGTGGGGAGATGCGGATCCAAGGGCACAAACTTGGTATAAGATGAAAGTGTTCTGAGGATCTAATGCACAGTGTGGTAATTATAGTTAATAATAGAGTATGGTATACTTGAAATTTGCTGAGATTAGTAAGTATTCTCATCACAAGAAAACAATTACCTATGTGAGGTGATGACTGTTAATTATCTTGGAACTGGTAATCATTTTATATATATATACACATATACATATATACATATACATAGATACCTACACACATTTTGTATACTTTAAATATATATGATTATATGTCAATTATTCCTCAATAAACTTGGAAAAATATTTTTTTAATTTTAGGGAGTAACCATTTTATAAGCTATTATGTAGCGTTCATTCATTTGCTCATTTATTCATTCAACAAACATTCATTGAGTACCTACCCTGCACCTGTCTGAAGTCCAGGTGCTGAGGAGACAGGTGTGAGTGAAAGAGAGGAGGCTCCTGCTTTCCCACAGCTTCTAGTTTAGCGGGATGCACGTGCACATGTGTGTATTTTGCAGTGATTAGTGTTAGGAGAAAACCAAGTGAGAAAGCTGTGAAGAAAGTGACAGGGGCTCTTTAATACAGGTCATGGCAGGTCTCCCTGGGAAAGAAATCTTTGAACAGCGACTTTAAAGCCTATGTTTAATGAAGGGAAAACGCTCCTAAAAAAATGTTTAATTAAAAATAGGTTACCAACCAGGCATCGGTAGGATTCCAGTTTTTTTCTTAAAGTTTGTATGCACTACACGCATGCACTGAGCCAAAGCCTGGGAGAGCAATGGAATAACCCTCCGCATGCCCGTCCTTCCAGTCTCCCCACCACATCTGCCTCTGTAAGGCCAAATGCATCATCGTCATCCTCTGGTCTCTCTGCAGGTGTCACACTTAGCTGGACTGTGCCCAAGGATGGCTTTCTTCTTTGCAGGGGGGGGGGGAGTCAAAGGGGAGCCTAATACCTCCCTCTCATTAATGTTCTTTAATTTGACTGATTGATGTTTCATCCTCAATCTCGGGCACATGCCAACTAAACCGAACTCCACACAAAGTTTCCTAAAGCCCCATCCTCCCCGTCCTGGCCCCTCCATCAGAAGGCAGCCCTTCCCAAGTCACTTTCAGAGCTGTGCCACTCCTCATGTGTAGGAGAGGATAGACTTTATAACTCCTATGATGTCACCATCACACTTTGTACTTGCTATTTTGATAAGAGGAGAGTGGCACTTCATTGTTATTTTACTTTGACTTACAAGCGAATTAGAATTCCTTTCTCTCTTTTACATTTGTATTTCTTCTATAAATTGTCCATGTTCTTTCCCCACTACTCTATTGAATTTTAGGACTTTTCGTACTGACTTTTCTAAGCTTTTTATAGAAAAAGAATATTATCGGTGCTCTAAGGACGTCTGAGAAGATAGGTAATGGAAGAAGGCACAAAGGGAAAGAAGATGTATTTGTGTAAAATGTAAAGTCTTCTGCATCTTATTGAAAAATCACTAAAAATGGAAATGCAAATCCATTTGGAAAATATATTCACTGAAAGCAAATCTTTTAAAGTATTTGTGCATCAACTGGAGATGCACAGGGAATTTCTGGACATTTGGGACAATAAATAGAAAACAGATCCTAGAACTCAAGGATCTGAAAGGACTCTGAGAATCAGGGAGACAGTGTGCCTGGTGCTGGACCACAGGGCAGAGGAGTGACAAGCCATCGGGACAATCACCATGACTTCTCCTTGACGAACAAAACGGAATATCCAAAAGAAGTGGAAGTGGCCCAGTAGTAGCTTCTGCATTCTACACACTCTACAATACCTCAAAACAGGATGCTGTGTCCACAGCAGCTCAAAATGCCTGCATTGTCGCCAGAGTGGAAATCACGTGGGGCAAACCTTGCAACTTCAGATAAACCAAGCAGAGGGGACTTGTATGGACCAAGAGCTGTTAAGTCTCCTTATTGAGAACAGAGGGACTGCCCAGCAGAAGGATGCTGTGTGGACACAGAGGATAAGCCCAGGACAGAAGCCCTCATCAAGGACCCTCAGACAGATTTCAAGCTCTGCACATGGTGAAGGGTCTGTATGCCTGGACTTGGGAATAGGAGGCCTTTTAAATATAGTAGTATAGCTTAATAATATGAATATGAAGACAAAATGTCAGTTCCCTGAAGAATCTGGTTATTTGGACAAATTAAATCTGGCTGGCTAACAAGGAAATGGCTCCCCCGAAGTCACCTCTATTTTGACATGAGCACAGGAGGGAGAAGAAAAGAGTTACCTGGCAGTGGAGAAGCCTAAGGAACTCTATCTCAGCTGGGTGGTCAAGTTCACATCAGTGGTGATCAGCCATGCTGATAGTCTGGTATGATGTGATAAAAATGGCACTTTATCTCCATGGTCTTCATCTCCAGAACCTATAGCCCCATTCTGATCATGAAAAGAAACATTAGAAAAATCCCTATAGAGGGTCAGTGTACGAAGTACTTGGCCAGTACCCCTCAAAACTGTCAAAGTCATCAAAAACAAGGAAAGTCTGAGGAATTGTCAGAGCCAAAAGTCGCCTCAGGACACGGAGCGACTAAATGCAATGCAGGAATCCTGGGACAGAAAAAGCACACCAGGTAAAAAAATAAGGAAATCTGAATTAAGTATGGACTTTAATAATAATATATATTAACAATGGTTTATGAGTTGTTACAAACGTGCTATACTAATGTAGGATGTTGATAATAAGGACAACTGGGGTGGGATATGTGAAAACTCCCTGTGATATCTTCACAACTTTCCCATAAATCAAAACCTATTCTAAAATAAAGATCTCATTAAAACATACATACACACAGCCACTCTTAGCTGGAGCACAAGTTATACAAAAACAAGCTTTGGACATATTTGGCCTTTGGGCCATAGTATACCAACCCCTGCTCTAAATTAGCTACTTTCATTCCTAGTTTGTAGTTGAAGACACTGAGGTTGACGAGGAATTCAAATCTTTTTTTTTTTTTTACATCTTTATTGGAGTATAATTGCTTTACAATGGTGTGTTAGTTTCTGCTTTATAACAAAGTGAATCAGTTATACATATACATATGTTCCCATATCTCTTCCCTCTTGCGTCTCCCTCCCTCCCACCCTCCCTATCCCACCCCTCTAGGTGGTCACAAAGCACCGAGCTGATCTCCCTGTGCTATGTGGCTGCTTCCCACTAGCTATCTATTTTACATTTGGTAGTGTATATATGTCCATGCCACTCTCTCGCTTTGTCACAGCTTACCCTTCCCCCTCCCCATGTCCTCAAGTCCTTATCAGAGTTCATTGAACCCTGTTATGAACAATTTCCAAGTCTGTGCCTTTTCTATTTCTAGCATAAGAAGACTCTTCGTTCCCTGCTCAAAGCCATTCATGACTCTTCATGGACTCTAGGAAAATTCTGGACTCTACAGGCTGGTCATCCAGGCTGTCCACACCAGGATGCTCACTGACCTTCCAAGGCCCCTCTCCTCTTTCTTTCCACAGCCCCTGACTCTGATCCCTCCACAGAATGACTGGTAAAACAATTCATCCAGTATTGCCTTATGACTCATTGTGTTATGAGCACATACACAACACAATTTCAAAAGCAGTTACATTGCTTTGGGCTGCAAGGACTAGAGTTCCCAATTTTAAATGGCTTAAACTGTCCCTTAGAACATTCTGTGATGAGGGACATGATCACTGATGGGGCCGCCCTACATGGCAGACACTCAGTGCATGTGGCTACTGAGTGCTTGCAATGCGGCTAGTGCAAGTGAGGAGTGGAAGTTTTTATTTTACTTAACTCTAATCAAAGTTTAAATTTAATTAACCATATACGGCTAGTGGCGCTGACCACCACAGAAATGCAATGCAAATCAAAACTACAATGAGATAGCACCTCACAACTCTTAGGATATCTAGTATCAAAAAGACAAGAATAAAAAATGGTGGCAAAGAAATCCTTATACAAGGGAACCCTTGTATACTGTTGGTGGGAATGTAAACTGATACAACCACTGTGGGAAAACAGTATGGAGCTTCCTCAAGAAATTAGAAGTAGAACTACCATATGATCCAGCAATCCCACTTCTGGGTATATTTCCAAAGGAAACAAAATCACTATCTCGGGGCTTCCCTGGTGGCGCAGTGGTTGAGAATCTGCCTGCTAATGCAGGGGACACGGGTTCGAGCCCTGGTCTGGGAGGATCCCACATGCCACGGAGCAACTAGGCCCGTGAGCCACAACTACTGAGCCTGCGCGTCTGGAGCCTGTGCTCCTGCAACAAGAGAGGCCGCAATAGTGAGAGGCCTGCGCACCGCGATGAAGAGTGGCCCCCACTTGCCACAACTAGAGAAAGCCCTTGCACAGAAACGAAGACCCAACACAGCAAAAATAAATTAATTAATAAACTCCTACCAACAACATCTTCTTTAAAAAAAAAAAAAATCACTATCTCGAAAAGATTATCTGTACTCCCATGTTCATTGCAGCATAATTCACGATAGCCAAGTTATGGAAACAACCTAAGGGTCCATCAATAGATGAACAAACAAAGAAGATGTGGAATATTACTGTCTAAAATAGAAGAAAATCCTGTCATTTGCAAAAACATGGATGAGTCTGGAGGGGATTATCTTAAGTGGAACAAGCCAGACAGAGAAAAACAAATGCCTCATGCTATTACTTATATGTGGACTCTTAGAAAAATTCAAACTCAAAGAAACAGAGAGTAGAAAATTGGTTGCCATAGGCTGGTGGGTAGGGAGATGGGGTGGGAATGGAGAGAGGCTGGTAAAAGGCTGAACAAACTTTCAGCCATAAGATGAATAAGGTCTGAGGATCTAATGTATGATATGGTGACTATGGTTGATAACACTGCATTGTATAATTGAAATTTGCTAAGAGTAGAACTTAAATGTTCTCACACACACATAGAAAAAAGGTAAATAGGGATGTGTTAATTAACTTGATGCAGGGAATCCTTTCACAGTGTATACGTGTATCAAATCATCACATTGTACACTAAATATCTTGCAACTGTATTTGTCAATTACACCTCAATAACGCTGGGAAAAAAATAAAGTACTATTTTAACCACCTCCCCAATAAAAAGCTCAATTTCATCACTAAGCACCAGCTCTCTCCCTTCTCCTCTGACATCCTCAGAATTGCACAGCACCCCTCATGGATAAGGGAGGTGTGCAGTAATTTCAAGCCTCTGGTCCTTACATAAAAGCACACAAAAGCAAGAGTAATGGACAACAAGAAGTCTGTACTCTGTCTTCTCTCTCTTATCAGGGAGGAAAGTCATTTTAGGGAGTCCAAGGAGATTTCCTTGAAGGTCCCACTGACCAACACTGAGCCACACGCTCACCCTAAAAGCAAAGGAAGCTGGGGTAGCAGATACCTGGCGTTTCCACCCCACGGTGGGTTGAAAGAGGGGTAGAGAAATGGCAGTTGTGGGAGCATCCACAGTGTCTCCCAGGGTGATTGTGAGTGGTTACTTACAATTTTATAATTATTTAATGTACATCTTTCTTATGGTTTTTCTGTTTGCCCCAAGAAGTAAACTGTAAAGTCCTTTAACAGTCAAACTGTGTCTTAAACTTATTTGCACCTGAAAAGGTTTTCAAGAGTTTTTTTTTTTTTAAACCTGACCAACAACATTGTTTGGAAATAGAATCGATTCAGACTCCCCGCCACCCTTCAGTTCTTGGAGAAAATCACAACCAGGCCAAATGGTTCAAAAAATTATAGTCCCATGAAATGAAGAAGGAGAAGGCCATTAGAGTGGGGGCACAGTTGGTGACCCAAGGCCAGCCTGACGTTACTAAGTAGAGACCTGGGTACAAATGTCAAAGAAATCGGCTCATGGAAATTAAATTTAAACCACTTGGAAATGATTTATCCGTGTATGCCATTTCCTTGCAAGAATAAAGAGCTCTGAAGAAAACCACAAAATGAGTTGGAGACACTGCTGGGCCATTTCTACGGGACAAGGATCCCTGTTGTTACATACAGCTGCCCTGTCTTGTGAGAACCCTCACAGTAGGACAGGGCAAATTCCAGCTCTGCTAAGTTGTGAGACCATCACCAGTTCAACAAGTCCTGGGTGGTGGTTTACTCTTGCTTATTAAATGCTTTTTTTTACAAATACAGCATAGTAACAACTTAAACAAGATGGCGGAGTGTTTGACACATTCGGAGCTGTGCTCCAGCCTTTCCCGTAACTCCTTCACCATCCTCGGTGCATTAACTGCAGACCACAGATATGAAGCTTATTAACCTCCCTTGTGGTATGGTCTGTACCTAAAATAAGAACAAAAGCAACAGCAGTAATAGCTAACCTGCTGAATGCTTAATGCATGCTGGAGGTAGGCTAAGTGATTTACATACATTCTGCTATTTAATTCTCACAATGACCCTCCAAGGGAGGTCCTATCTTTATCCCCATTTTCCAAATTACTGAGGTGTAGGCTCAGAGAGTTACATGTCCAAAGTTGTTAGCAAGTAAATGGTTGAAGCAAGATTCCGATCCACTCTGCTACAAATAAGCTGCTGAATGGCAGTGTTTACCTTTCCTTCATGGGGCTCTTCAAAGTATAATTCTGTACTTGTTTGATTATTAGATGAAGGTCTGGTCCAAAACAAGCTGTGAACCCCGGAATGAGAATCTTTTTGTGAGGTCCTTGTTGCTCACCATCTGCCTAACACAGAACAAGTGCACAGTGAGAGGTATTATTATCGAATGTCCAAATGAATAAGCGAAGGTCTCTAAATGGGTTTGGCGTTTGCCTCAGACTGTCAGATGGCAGTCAGCTCTCAGCCTGAATGAGTGGGTTCCATTAAATTGCTTTTAAAAGACAGATTATGACTGATAAAAGACCAATAAAGGGGTATCACGTCTAATGAATTTAGAAATTTGGAAGACTGAAAATTATTTGAGAGGGTGTGATGGAAGCAGCTTCCAAATGAAGGTCCCGGCACGACTGACATTGCCCTTGGGCGTGTGGAGGAACCAACAGGAAGATGGAGTTTAACTTTCGTGGTTTCCAGGCCGTCTCTTGTGAAGGGAGGTCTCTGTGTGCTGCACAACCAAGTCTTCCCCCAGAAAATGGAAGGCTTGCATGTGTTCCCATGGATGCTCAACCAGCCCCACTCATATTTTGTTCTTACTTCACTTCCTAACACTTAAACAAACTAAAAACATTACCATATTGCACCGTATCATTTAATAATCAGAGTGTGGGTGTATTGCTATGTCGCTTGTAGGATTGGGGACAGATTTTTTTTTTTTTGCGGTATGCGGGCCTCTCACTGCCGTGGCCTCTCCCGTTGCGGGGCACAGGCTCTGGATGCTCAGGCCCAGCGGCCATGGCTCATGGGCCCAGCCACTCTGCGGCATGTGGGATCTTCCCGGACCGGGGCATGAACCCGTGTCCCCCGCATCGGCAGGCGGACTCTCAACCACTGCGCCACCAGGGAAGCCCAGGGACAGATGTTTTAAGGGAAGAGAAGGAAGGAAAAGCATCTTAAATACTTCTTTTTGCCTAAACCCCTCCCTTGCACCTGGTTTCTGGGCTTCTCTTGGTCTTACCAAACGTTCCCATGTGAAGACAATGTAGGTTTTTTTAAAAAGACTCCGGGACTTTGGGTCAGCATCTGGATGCAAAATGGAATTGAATGTAGGGTGGCTGTAAGCTGCCTTTGAGTTTCTAAGGACCTAGGTGCTGTTTGCTAAGGCAATTTCATTTGGCCCCCGTAGGAGAACAATGTATATGTTCCTTGAAGCTGTAGGTTCTCTGCACATCACGTCTAGAAGTGTTTCTCAATTTCAATGTACCTCAATAGTTCTATGTGCTGCATTTCACCGGCAAATTCTGATGCAAGAGTTAAGATGCAAATTCTTGTTATTTCTTCCACCTTTCATGTTTACAAGACAGTATGGATGGTTCCCTGACAATTGGGAAGCCAGGAGTGCTCCCAGAAGGCACAGGGAATGACTCCAGCAGCCATCAATATGTACTCCTTGGAACATATAAAATGTAAAAGACAGTAGGATTGTTTGATAATCAGTATCAAACCCAAACATTTTACATAATTAAAAAAAAAAAGAGAGACAAGTGGATCCTTGACTTGGTAACATTTATTCAGTATTCTTTGAAATTAGCAAGAATCAGAAGAAGCACATATCAATCAAATACAGCCACAAAAATGTCCTGGATATAAATAAAGATGCACTATGAGAAATACTCACTACTGAAGGAACTGGTACGCTCTTACATCTACTACCCCTTAGCAAGGAACAACTATAGAAACCTGGACTTGTAAAGGAAAATACAGATTCAGTTTGATCATAATTTGCCTCACTAGGCCCTGTCATCATGTATGTTTTCAAGGCCTAGCCTGACAAATGTTACGAAAATGACAAAAAGAAACTCAAGCGAATGTTTCCAGTTTCTGCAACGTTCAACAAAACAGTGAAGAAATAAGTTACTTACCCATGCACAGAGTAAGGCAAAGGCTAATTTCATACGGGTTAGGAATAATAAATTTAACTAGTTTCTTTTTCACAGGACAAGCACTTCAGACTTCTTTTTAAGTAATGGGTATACTGTATTATGGTTTGTACTCTACATGTGTTTCCTAACTCTACTCAAAAAGCCAACACTCACACGTCAAATACAAACTTGTCCTCGCTTAGACTTATTCTGTAACAACCGCAGAAAACAATCTGGGTTTCGTAATAATATCTACCATGGGAAGTGCACACACTAGTCGAAGCATATAGTTTAGAGAGCTGAAAGCACATTAAAACGTAGTCTATGGATGTCACAAATTCCGTTTTTAAAATATTTTTTTCAAACCAAAAGCTGCAGAAAATTAGTTCTTAAATATTCTACCGAAAACTCTTGAGCAGCTAACATTTTAAATTTCTTAAGCTTTTCATTTACTTAAAAATATTTAAATGAATGTAGTAGCCCATCTTTTTGAAAAATAATCCCCCAAAAGATTACAAATCTTTTGTTTTAATCAGTGTGACCAAGGGCTTGTCATCAGGGCTGTAATCCTCATAGGCGATGGGGGTCACATCATACATCGCAGGCCGGGATTTCTTTCCAAACCTGAAATCACAGGGAGGGAGGACTCTGGTTAGAGAACTGTTGGCTCTCAAGTCCTGTTAAAGGTGATCGGTGACAATAACTTATCTTCAAGAATCAAATGGAACTATAAAAATACTCTCAAATATCTTCTCTAGCAAGTACAGAAATTTAAGACTTCTTGATATTAACATTGAATGAGTATGAATATTAGCCTTTGGTGTGGGAGGGCAAAAATTGGATTTCACAGAACATAGAGTCCAAATTAATAGCGAAGCTTGTAGGTTAAGTCTTGGAAGAGCAGTCAGGCGTGATGGCTCTACAATAGGTTTCCAGAAAACAAGTATCGATTTGTCTTCTTCTCAGACCCAGAGCGATTTGGAGAGGCAAGTTTAGTTTACATCCACTCTAGTGCCTGGAATGCAGAGTGGCAGGGTGGGCTTCTCTGGATTGTGCACAGCCTCTCCCCTGGGACTTGCAGGAGGGCTGTGAGGGCTCAGAGGCCACCTGAGGTCCCAAGACAAGGAGGAAGGCAGAGAGAGGAAATGACTTCAAATAACAAGGTGTTAGTCCACAATCTGTGCGGGCACCCTCCATCCGATGGCACCCACCTATCACTCCCCAACGCCTATGTACACACAGGCCATTCTTTCTTCTCTGAGCACAAAGCCATTGTCCCAACAGACTTGTGTATATCAAAAACCCCTTGACAGCAGGACTGAAGCGCAGAAGCCAGGAGTGTCAAAATCCAATTTCAGGACTTCCCGCCAAACCAGTGTTAAAATGGCGATTATTAAAGTAGAGCCAATTCAACTTCTGGGTGGTCTCTTCCCTTTCAAGACCTCACCTTCCCTAAAGGCCCCTGGAGTGCAATATGATTTAAACAATCTTCCTCACTAGCGCGCCACCCCTCCTCCCTTTTATAAACAACATTTTTTTAACTGTTTCAAGTCCAATGGAACCTATTTAAAAAAGAAATTTTAAAAGAATCTCAAATTTTAAAAGGATTGCCAGGATGGGCCCCCAAGGACTTCTCCGGGCTTATTGCCCATGGCTTTAATCCCATCTCCCCACCTTTCCTATCTCTTCTTTTTATATCTTGGAAAGTCTGTCTTCTCACATACAGAGATGAGAAGTAGAATCAAGTGGGAAGTGAGAAAACGTTGCCTTCTTCATATGATCTCTTATTTTTAAACATTGATCAATCTTGTATTCCAATTCACTCAAGATTTACTGGCCTTCTGGAGTTGCACAGGCACAAATCATGCCAGATAGGCACCAGGCAAAGTGCAAAGATAAAGAGTTAAAGCATTCTGCCACCAAGAAACCACAGCTCTTGCGGCACTATTAAAAAGTCTTCAGTAAAATTATGTCTAACATGTTAGCCTCACTGAGGGTCCGGAGTTGTGTGGGCATAAATATGGATTGGACTCCAGCCTGAGGTTTGTTTATCTAAACTGACTGAGGTCTGCACAATCTGAGAAGAGGAAAAGGGCAACAATATAAAAGCCAATTGGCTCTTAACACTTTCTCCCAAGTCTGAAGATTTCGGAGGCTACTTAAAGGAGCAAGCATTTTGACAACCTATTTCTCATAAAATAGCTAGAGACACCGGCAGCAATACACCACCAATAATATTAATTTAATTAATTTTAAAAATCAGGAAATTCCAGTGTAAAGCTCTCTGTATCCAAACATGGTAGCCATGGGACGGTTTCCTGCAGGAACTCCAATGGGAGTGTCGTCGAATCCTATGCAGCCTGTGAATCAATTGGTTGGCCAGCAGGAAAAATCCAAGCAACGTAATAAGTTGAATACAGGTTTACAATACCCATTTTATTTTTTACATGATTCCAGTTTGAAGAATAATCTGTTTCCTCCAAATCTAGAAAGTTAAATGCCTCCATGTTATGCAATCCATCCACAAGCTCTAGTTCAAAGGGCCGTGATCTTACATTGCTGTCGTGCAGCTGGATATTGACAAGGCAGGTTTGAGGATGAGCGTTCCAGATCCACTGAGCATAACAAAGCAAGAGCTGAAGGCATTCAAGAGCTGCCAGGTGTCCACTGTACACACACATAGTCAACTGAAGGACAACAAGCATTGCTTTGTGTCTGCATGGGAAACTCAGCCTGGATCGCAAAGTGTAACACTGGTACAAGGGTACCTGGTGAAAGTACGACTAACACTCCAGCACAATTAGAGCTGGATTCCCTGCACTATGACCTAACCAGCTCCTGAGAAGCCTCCAAATTCCTTAGGTGAGACACAGAAATCCCCACCCAAAGTGCAGCATCTACTATATGGAAGCTAAGATGTAAAATGACGTTAAGACTCTCCTTCAATCTCCCACACCTATCAGAGTAGTGATCTCAGAGTTAGTGCAAAACAAATGTGCATTCATACTTAAATTTCCAACGCTAACAGCTTTTTATATTTCCTTAGTGTCTCAGAATTGGGTGGATGTTAAGGAATAAGCTAATACCTATAGAATTCCATTTTAAACTCTCAGGCATAAACCAATGTCAGAGCTTGCCTATGTTATGGCAGGAGTTTTTATGCAACTGTTCTTTTTTTAAACAATGCACTGTTTTTCCTTAGCCTAAAGGGACATCTTAATTGCTTAAAAAAAAAAATTGGAAGCTAGAGAAAATTAAAGTGTAGACCTTGGATTAGCAAACTATAGTCTGCAAGCTAGTAATAGCCTGTTGCTTGTTTTTTAAATACAATTTTATTGGAACACAGTTTGTGCCCATTCATAATGCCTCTGGTGCTTTCGCACGACAAAGGCAGAGCTGGTCACAAAGACCCAGAGGCCATATGGCCCACAAAGTCTAAAATGTTTCACAGGCCGTGGATGAAGACTATAAGGGTCACCCACAGTCTCTCTGCAAAGGATTTAGCATTGTGTCTGGCTGTGTTAACCATCGTAGAAGCACTAACAGCAGTTGTGCAGCTGTGGTATCGATGTCACTGACAGCTCAAACATCATAGTTGGTGACCAGTCTTGTGCGCCTTATTTTACTAAAGAAACAAAAGAAACTGAAACCAGTTATGAGGGAGGTCAAAGTATGTACATTCTTCTAGTTCATATTCCCCTGGAAGTCAACAGCTAAACAATACCTCGAAGAACGGCAGGTGGATGTGAGCTTTTAAAAGGCCCACATCGGGAGATGCTGTTTGAGAAAAAGCGACTTTGTCCTTTCCCAGCTCTCTGTTTGTTTGTTTGTTTTCTGTGATGGGGCACTTATAGCTGGTAGAGCAGTAAGCAATCAGCAAGCGAAGTGTGACCTCAGATGTAGAACTCAGAGAGCTGTGGCTTCACTCCTGCCAGTCTGTCACAAAGTCTTTCCAGCCTGAGTGTAAGCAAAGCGGCTGTGGAACAGATTACTCATAGGAAAGCAGGGGGCTCCTTCTCAACCCAGCACCAGCCGACTGCTGACGTCAGAATCACCAGACACTCCCTGGGTCACTAGGGAATGTCACAGATGACCCAGTCAGGATTCATCCTGTGCAGCTGCTCAGCTTCAGTCATTCTGATCCTATGTCACCTCCAGGCTAGTGGCAGGGAGACAGGCCATGAAATGCATCCTACCTATAGGCTGATGCTCAAAGCTAGGAAGAGGGGAATTGCAAAAGGACTCAGTTTTTGTCAATGCCTTTCCAGGGTCTCCAGGAAAAGGGGCAAAAGGGCCAACCAGCCAGACATCCAGCCAGGGCCTCTGGAGAACCATGTTGTGGAAGCCACAGGTCATAGCTGAATAAACGTTTAGACAGGAATGTTCTCAGATGTTTGGGAAGGCACTGTATTAACATCAATGGTTTTATCTGCAGTCACTGGTGCACGCAGGAGCTTGTTGGTTAGGAATTCTGCATAAATATTTTTGATAAAAATCAGTACCGAATAAGAACCAGGTTTGTAAATGCTTTCAAATTTATTCTTTCCTTCCCGAAGTATTCAGTTAAGTATATTTTCAGTGGGCTATATAAGCAGGAAGCCCAGAAGAACCTATCTTAACTTATTCCAGGGCTGAGATAAAATACTCTTCTTCCTCTTGAATGCAAAAGGACCTTAGTCAGAGATTCCTCCAGGGTAGGGGAGTGTGGAGGGAATCTGATTTCTTGGGTCTCCCAATACATCCCCGTATAGAGCTATGGATTCTGCTCTTTTCTGGTGAACTAAGCCCCTTCAGGAAGACTTTTGAGAAACAAATGAATTTGTCTACTCTCCTTTTCTCTTTACATCCTCTATCTCTCATCCAATGATTTCAAGACACTCCAAATACTCCTGCAGGCTGGTACCACTTACAAAGCTGGTGCCCTGGGATGAATCTACTTCTCAGGCAGGTCAAGACATCCTGTGCCAACCCCCCACTGAGATCATCCATTCATTTCAGACCTCAAGTTTTAGTGAGGTCTACCATGTGCCAGGACCCACTGGAGATACAGTAATAAAACTCACTGCTCTTTACTCAAGAGGAAAGAGTCAAATAAACAATTAAGAAGAGATTGCAGAGATTCACCTCAATGTTTCCTGGAAGCTGTGTTGCTGAGTTGTTGACTCTTAAACAAAGGCTCCCACTACGAGGCTGATCTTTAGGGCTTGACCTGGAAGAGGGTTAACTCTCTCATCTCCCCCAAAGTTACAGAAGTAAGGCTAGTGCAGCTCCCACAAAGAAGCTGCCCTGGGCTTTGGGGCAGATGCTCTTTATCTCCCAACTTCTCTCATCCACTGGCTCCTCTCCTTGGAAGCCAGGTTCTGGTTTTTGTTTCCCCTGGACTCACTCTAAGACCTGAGTCTTAGGTTTGCGGGTTTCCTCTGGAAGAAAACTAACTTTCTGAACCTCTGAGCTTCTATGCCATTCAGACAGAATTTGGACCTGCTTGTGTCTTGAACAATATCAATCATGACGTCCCAACAAAGATTATGCAGGTAATAGTTCCCTGGAGGCTCAATCTTAAGACACCAGGCTCAGCCCACTTTTTGCTACAGCACACTCACTTTCTGAACTGTGTGCTTTAGACTGTTCTACCAATTGAAGGAAAAGATGATGCTTTTAATACACAATATCACTATTATTTTTTTAGTAAATACTCCTTGCAAAACTCAACAAAATTAGATTAACTGATTTTTTCCATGTTGTAATAGATTTGGAGAAGTAAATGTGGTTTATCTGTTTATAAAATCTTTTAATATTTGTAATTTAATTTGATTGTCATAACTCTTTAAGGAGGTAGTTCTCCCTTCCCACAGTTGAGGGAACTGTATTTGTGGAAGGTTAAATCACCGGTTTAAAATACAGTCAGGGATTTCCCTGGTGGCGCAGTGGTTAAGAATCCACCTGCCAGTGCAGGGGACATGGGTTCGAGCCCTGGTCCGGGAAGATCCCACATGCCGCAGAGCAACTAAGCCCATGTGCCACAACTACTAAGCCTGCTCTCTAGAGCCCACGAGTCACAACTACTGAGCCCATGTGCCACAACTACTGAAGCCCTTGCGCCTGGAGCCTGCGGTCCGCAACAAGAGAAGCCAACACAATGAGAAGTCTGTGCACCGCAACAAAGAGTAGGCCCTGCTTGCCGCACTAGAGAAAGCCCACACACAGCAATGAAGACCCAAAGCAGCCAAAGATAAATAACTCAATAATTTAATTAATTAAAATAAAATACAGTCAGGTAATGGAGCAGTTGGGCTTAACGATGTCGCTCCAACACCCAGACTCACGCTCTTTCTATGATACCACACTAATTCCTGTCTCTACAGGAGCCTTTCTTCCAGGAGAGGACACTATTTTATACAATACGAACTCTAACAGCCGAATGATCATCATTTGACTTTTTAAAATAAGTCCTTAAATCAAATGGGTAATTTATACTCACTTTGACTGTTAGAAGAACAACACAGCTAAACACATCCCCCCCAAAAAATCATCAAAAAATGTTTCACAACTCCTAGATATTGTTGTCTAGGTAGTAATGTAGTGATAAAGAAGTGAACATGTATAAGAGACCATATCAAAAAGCAAGTTATGATGACATGGAGAAATAGAGGGAGTTTGGATTCTTGAAGGTATTGTGAAGTCATGAAATGAAGCAACTCTAGCAGTATTATATGTTTGACTTCTCATGGGAGATGCAGTCATTTCAGCCTAATAAGACATGAAACAAAAAATAAATTGAGATCATAAACTATAAAAAAAATGTTTCACACACAGTGATGAAGAGTCAGATATTTATAACAGAGATAAACACAAAATGAATGAATGTATTCAATGAAAACAGAAAGCCAGCAGCAAATTAAAGGGGTTTGCTTATGAAACAGCCTAATTATCCGGTCCCCCAACACTACCTTGAACTTATGTTTTATTCTTTGAAACCCTCCTTGGGGATGTCAAGTCCTGTTCATAATATAACCCTGATACTGAGAATGCGCGTGTGAAAGCAGCACCTCCCTCCCGCCTCCTCCCGCCGCCCACCTGGCATGCCGGATGGAGGCCACGGCATTGCTGAACTCGCTGTCGATGCTGCGGCAGTTGTAGAACTCCTCGTAGGCCGGCCTGGAAGAGCCCTGGTACTCGATGCGGCTGATGCGGCAAATCCCCACAATCAGGATGATGAGCATCAGGATGAAGGCGACACAGAGGGCGCCGATGATGATGTAGAGGGAGTGCCGGGGCATGTTGGTGAGACTCTCCGCCATGTGCCCGGACTTCCACTGGATGTCTGAAGGCAGACAGAAGCAAACGGCTGCGGATGAGTTGTGCCCTTTTGAATGGGGAGGACTTTCCTGTCCTCACATCAGGAACCTAAAATATAAGGGCTGTCCAAGCTGGGGAGAATTGTTTTCTATGGATAATCCAGACCAAAGGCCTTACTATATACGGACCTCTTACAAATCATTAAGAAAAAACAGGAACATGCCATAGAAAAATGCCCAAAGAATATAAAAATGAATTCACCAAGGAAATACAAGTAGAAAATTGTTTAGCTTCATAATTATTTTTTTAAAACGCAATTCCTATATCAGTTCCCAAATATTATTTTAAAATTTTGATAACCACAGTTGACAGGGGTACAGAAATGGGGACTGTGTGAATGGACACACAACCCCTGTGCAGACTGCATGGAGTTTCCTTTGACCCAGAAATTTCAATGTTCAGAACTTATGCTGAGGAAATGGTCCTATAAATGCATAAAGCCCTGGGGGCAAGGATGTTCATCTCAGCAGCACAATTTTTAAATGTTAGATTATCAACTATCACACATTTAGAAAAAAGTTCAGAAGATAGCACAGACACCCATGTACTCACCACTCAAAGTTAATAAATGTTCCTATTTGACCTTCTCTGTTTTATATGTTTAAAGGTCTTTTTTAAAAGAAATAACACATTATAGATATAGCTGGAGTCTCTCAACCCCATATTCTCTCTCTACCCCACCAACAGACAACACAATTCGTAAAAATGGAAAAATGGGAAACAACCTAAATATTCAACTCTTAGTGAGACGGAGAGATATTCACCAAATAGCAAAAGAATTTAAAAAAAAAAAAAAGGGTTACTGAACAGAACCTAGTTGTAGAGTACAATCACATACGAGTTTCCAACGTCTACCTTACTGAAAAGCTCAGGATGGAGTGATACCAATGATGAACATTTGTTGTATTCTTACTACACTAAGCTTTTTGAAAACACCTCATTTAATCATCACAACCCCCGGAAGATATATTATTCCTTCTCCCCACTTTACAGACAATGTCTAGGAAGCTGATGTCACTTCCCGGGTGAGCATGTTGGCAAGTTTGGGTCCAAGTTCTTAGCCTCTGCCTCACACAGCAGTGTGCTAACAACAGTGATCTCTGAAAAGCAGGCCTGCATGGGATTTTTATTTCCTTCTTTACACACCTCAGTCTTTTCCAACTTAAAAAAGAGAGAGAAGAATGCAGTCTGTTTGTAATAATTAAAAAGTAAGCAATAAGTCATTTGAAGAAAACACCCATGGGATTATCTTCCAGCATAACTAGCAGAAGGGGTGTGAGCCTTGGGATCACACCAACCTTGCTTTCAATCCCAGATGCAAGGTTTACTTGACCTCCCTGAGCCTCAATTTCTTCCGTTATAAGATGATAATTGCAACATATACCCTATAAGCTTGCTGGGAGCGTTAAGTTCGAAAACATGTAAAGAAAAGTAAGAAAGTCCACTGCTGGGCCCATGGTGGGTGGTCCCTAAGGAGGAGCAGCTGCAGTGGTGGAAGAGGGAAGGATACAGAGGAGGAGGATCCTATCCTCTGAGGCACGCACTCTGAGCTGAGGATTATCAGGCATTGCCCTGTGCCCATTCAAAAAACACCAACCTGGATGGGCAGGAAAAAAGTGGATGGATGGACATAATTGCTGTATCTGGCACAGGTCAAGAGTGTCTAATTATGTCCTGTTTACAGACCTGCATACGAATGGAATGGTTCAGATAATGTGACCAGGATTTGAAAGGAAGCTGTGAAGATTAAAAAGGGCTAGATAAGATCAAAGAGAAACTGAACTTGGGAAAGAGGATGCATTCTCTACTTCACTCACACTGCCACCTCCACCACCATCACCTCCAGGCCATGATTTCCACCTTAGGACTCTGGGTGCTTGGAAATGGGATTCAGGGGTGGGTGGGAATGGGCCTGTCTTCCTGTGAAATCCTCAAGCCCCTTTCCACTTTAGGTGAGAGTATTTGTCACCTCTGGGTCCTCATACTCTCATCTTAGCGACATCTTCGGTGACACTGGAGTCTCAGAATCAGCTATTCTTTCCCTTGACAAGTTACGATCTGCACAAGAGCACAGGTAAACACCCAAACAAGGATCCGAATGTGCAGACCTTTTTCCTAGAAGCCTAATGGAAAACTGACCCATGCCCTGAGCCTGGCTGGTTCCTGAGAGTTTGAGAAGAACGGGATGAATGAAGTGACTTCTGAGTGTGTGTCCAGATCTTCTGGCTCCTGAGTTTTACACCAAGGGCCTCGAAGTCTGGTTTTGCCACTCGAGCCTGCCTTCCTGATCACAAAGCCCGTGCAGCCAACGCACACACAGGCAGATGGAACGACATAAATCACTGCAAATAAATGGTCACAATGGAAGAGAGGGGTTGTTTTGTGAAACCAAGACTCAGTCCCGGCTTGGCAGCCTTTTCATCTGGCAGTAACCTGGTGCACATGGAGAGAGACAAGTCATCTTTCTGGCTGAAAGAGAAGCATGACTCACTTGATTTCCAAGTATTTCAACATTCTCTGAAAAATTCAGTTGTAGGCTGGAGTCCAGCACTCACAGGGTGTGCTATAACACTCACTGAGCATCGTCACGAGGGCAGCCAATACTGTTTCTACTCCAGCTCGGTGGAGCACTCAGATCTGATCACTGTGGCAGCCACACAAGTTCTTGATGAGTTCCTATGGTCAATGCACACCTTCGTGTAAATAGCTTACACATCACACTGATTGTGTATACACAGCCAGTGCACAACCGCACACGGCCACTGAAGCAGAAAAACAACTGTACTAGGTTACGTGCTCGGCACACTGCCCCAGGCCTAATAAGCTGCCTAAATCGCTTGCATTTCTGACCATCTGCTCTATTTCCCCAAACTCTGAATTCCAAGCTGTTTGGACTTTTGGGAAAACTTTCTCAAAATTTCTCCTGAACTTCTGTTTCTCCTCCCTGCCCGTCCTTTGCTTTTTCCATCCTATTGTCATCTAAAACTTGTCTGATAAGTGAATGTGGCTGCTTTTGCACGCTAGGTGGATTCGTAGGCAAGCTGGATCTGAATAAATCCAACATTTGGTCTGCGAGGCAGCAAATGTATCTGCAGCAGGTGTCTGCAGCTGCCGCCTCCCGGTCCATAAGTCATCGCTCTGCCACATACGGGGGGTCCCCGTGCATGAATCATTTACTATAGTGGCTGTGGCAGGGCTCGGGGAAAAATCATGCACCAGAGCACGCTGGAAGGGATGACCTCACCAGCCCCGGCAGGTGCATGACCAGGAACGCATGCACACCAACTGTTCAGGGAAAATGTCGCACTTCTGGGTCTCAGGGAGCATTTGCATTTCGGTTTAAACTCAATCTGTTTGAGGTTTTGTATCTTCTAAAGTGCTTTCACCTTTAACATTTCAATCGGTATGAAAATAGGAGCTACGTAGGGGCTGGACTCGGAGCCTCTGCTCAAGGTAAAGCAGGCAGTCAGCGGCCAAGCTGAGGATAAAACGAGACCCACCGACCACCTCCGCTCCACCTAAAAGAGACCTCATTCGATAGACAAATTTAATTCTAAAATACATTTCCCATATCTGTTTTTTCATTTACCCAGGTGAATCTAGCTAGACTAATTTGTCCACCTACTTTTAAAGTCTTTTTCAGACTTAAAAAGAGTCTGAAAGTAAAGGAATGAAAGTCTGTTTGGAGTAGATGTCACTTAGATAGCTAGATAATTTTTGAACCATCTGTGGCCTAGAATAACTGAGGTGGGATTTCAAATTTCTTTATGTTTTCTGTAGCTAAAAGTCAGGTGGACAATCAAAACAGTCAATGAGACTGAAAAAAGTTAACATTCTCATTAATCTTCAGAAGATGCAGAAGCGGGGGGAACGGAAGGCACAGCTCGCCTCCCTCCTAGCGATCCCATCACTGAACCGGTATCAATAAGCACCTACTATACGCCGAGCATTGTGCTGAGTGCCTGGGGTAAGAAGCAAGGGAAGACTGAGAGGAAAGTGGGCTAACCCGCTTGGCTAAGTCCAAGTGTGCTAAGCCATGAGGGACCAGAGTGGCACTGCTTCGAGAGGGGACAAGGGAATCGTCATCTAACTGGGGAATCAGGAGAGCTTTTGCGATGGGGGTCCACAGCAAGCGTGGCTCTAAGGGTGAGTGCATAGTCACCAGGGATGGAGAACAGCAAAGGGAAGGCTGTCCCAGGCAAAGACCTGGGAGGAGGTGGAAAGCAGAGTGAGGAGCTGGAAGGAGGACAGGGTGGCCGCTCAAGGCAGCAAGGCAGAGACTGTCTGAGTGAAGACGGGGCACCTCCCCACAGTGTAAGGGCAGCCCTCCCAGTCCCATAGGCAAGAGTGGGGCCTTTGCTCTTTAGTCATTAATGTTTTTGTTTGTTTGTTTGTTTGTTTTTGCGGTACACGGGCCTCTCACTGTTGTGGCCTCTCCCGTTGCGGAGCACAGGCTCCGGACGCGCAGGCTCAGCGGCCATGGCTCACGGGCCCAGCCACTCCACGGCATGTGGGATCTACCCGGACCGGGGCACGAACCCGTGTCCCCTGCATCGGCAGGCGGACTCTCAACCACTGCGCCACCAGGGAAGCCCCACTGATGTACTTTAATAGCAACTTGGTGTGGGCAAGGATGGAAACAGTGGTTGCAGGGTGGGTCTGAGGGTTCAGATTTGCACTTTGAAAAGATGCCTCTGCCATTTATGACCACATAGATGAACTGGAGGACATTCTGCTGAGTGAAATAGACCAGACACAGAAAGATACATATTGCATGATGTCACTTATATGTGCAACATATAGGAAAAAAAAAAACCCAGAGAGTAGAATGGTGGCTACCAGAGGCTGAGGAGGGGGGCAGGTGATGGAAGGGAGGGAGGGAGGGAGGGAAGGTGGCTGGGGGAGATGGGGTGGAAGCATGGGCAGTCACTGTTGAATGGGTGTAGAGTTTGTCTTGCAAGATGAAAAGAATTCTGAGGAAAGATGGTGGTGATGGTTGCAATATAAATATGAATGTACTTACAATATTGTATACAATATAAATGTACTTAACACTTAAAAATGGTTAAGATAGTTATGTGTATTTTACCACAATGAAAAAAATTTTCAAATAATGAAAAGGTTAAATACTTTTGGAAAACTAAAAAGAAAGAAAGGAAGCAAAAAGAAAAGAAAGGTTGCTTCTGGCTGTATATGAAGAAAGGGTTTGAGGGGCTAGGGTGGAAGCCAGGTCAGAGGCTACTGCGGCATCTGGCGGAGCTGGTGGTGGCTTGGCCTGAGTGAGCGGGGTGGAGACAGAGAGGTGAAGGAATGTGGGTGTGAGTTAGGGGTGGAATTCACCAGACTGTGCAGCTTGTAGAGGCCAGTGAGGAGAGACAAAGGTAGTGTCAAATTTCTTGGCCTTTGGCTTGTATCCCTGGATGGATGAAGTGCTGGAGGCACGCAGGGGACATGGCAAGACAACCAGGTTAGAGTGGAAGCTCATGAGTTTTGTTTTGTACATGTTGAATTGGAAGTGCCTTCAAGACACCCAAGGGGCGACATCAAATAGACAGTTGTATTATTTTGTTCAGCATTTTGGTTAATAACAGCAAACGGCTATTGAGAGTTCAATGTGTGCTGAACGCTATTCTAAGTGTGTTAGGTCCTTTATTCCTCATACGATGCTCTGAAGTGGACATTGCTACTATCTCCCTTTTATACAGGAAGCAGCTGGGACTCCAAAGAAGCCAGGGAAGGAGCAAAGTTGGTTGACTTGGGTTTCTTCTTCCCAAAATGCATGGAATTTAATAATGGTTGAAGAAACCCATCAAAACAGTTATGTTATATGAGCGGTCTTTATCGTACAAATAGATTCGGTTCTTTGGTTCTCATTCTGGTATAAACTAGGATTTTTAAAAAATAAAACTCATTTGGAATTAACATACGCACACTACTATATATACAATAGATAACCAACAAGGACCTACTGTATAGCACAGGGAACTATACTCAATATTTTGTAATAACCTAAAGGGAAAAGAATCTTGCCCAGGTTTCCACATGTAATAAGTGGCAGAACCTGAATTTGAACCACACACTTTGGCTCTAAACACTTAATAAGTAATGTTTTCCATACTGCACAATGTGGAAATCAATGTATTGGGGCCAGACTGCATTAGAAAATAAATTTAGAAAACCATATAAAAGCGTGTCACACTTGTAAAGTAAGTACTACTTCATGTTTTGTGTGAGTGGGAGAGACACTGTATGTTATGTGCCGCATCAAAATGCAAAATCTATTTGTTACTGTGGGTTGCAGTCAAAAGGCCTAAGAAACACTTATCTCTGCTATATGCATCCATCAGGACCCTTCAGGAAGGGAGGATGAAGATTCCCCTCGTGGAATACCTGTATCTACCTTGGAACAGAAAAGTCAAGGTCTAATTACATCAATAAAACTACGTATCTATAGAATGCCTGTTATCCTAAAATATTCAGTATGTTTAGAAGATTAGTAGTTATCTCAGAAACATCTAATTTATCAATATTCCATCAGAGGCGGGGAAATTTCACTTTGAATAGACACCCAGAGGCTGCTCACTGCTCAGAGAGTGACAACTGATGATAGCAATTAAGGCAACCATTTACTGAGCACTCACTGTGAACCAGGCACTGTACTGCACTGTGTTATTCACATGTATTACCCCATTTATCAAGGCCTGTGGCTCAGAGCTCTTGTTTACCAGGAGTTAGTACCCGAGCTGGGATTCAAAACCAGGACCGCACAACTCCACAGTCATGTCCTTCCCATAATCAGGCTGCTTCCCCACATCTAGCCACGATAGCTTCCCAAGAGGTCAGTGCAGGATGCAGCCTTGGTGTTCAAAGTATTTAGCAAGGTAATTGTGGATTAAGTGGGACTTGTGAGTCAACTTCAACCCCCAACACCATTGCTTCCAAGAGAAAAAGTTTTATTGGCAAAGAGCCAATATATAAATAAACGCTCATGAAAAATTCAAGGACCCCTTAATTTGACTATTCCATTTTCAAGAATTTATTCTACTGATATTCTCACACAAGAATATGTATATATAAGAATTTTCACTCTACTGTTGTTTTTAATACCAAAAACCTGAAAATGAGTTATCTGTCAATCAATAGGGGTATGATTAAATAAATTATACAGGGCCTCCCTGGTGGCGCAAGTGGTTGAGAGTCCGCCTGCCGATGCAGGGGATACGGGTTCGTGCCCCGGTCTGGGAGGATCCCATGTGCCGCGGAGCGGCTGGGCCCGTGAGCCATGGCCGCTGAGCCTGCGCGTCCGGAGCCTGCGCGTCCGGAGCCTGTGCTCCGCAACGGGGGAGGCCACAACAGTGAGAGGCCCGCATACCGCAAAAATAAATAAATAAATAAATAAATAAATAAATAAATAAATAATACAGCATCTAAAAAATGGAAATACTGTCTGGTGTTAAAAAAAATTGAAGATCTGCATAAGCCAACATGGATAAACACTCAAGATATATTACTAAGCATAAAAGCAAGATGCTGAACAGTATGTATAGAATAGTCCCATGTGTACGGGAGAAAATGGGACTTTATACAGTGACTGAAAGCATCTGGAAGAATCCACAATAAATGGGTAACAGTTGTTACCTTTGGGGAGTGAAGTGGGGAGTCTCCATGGGGAGGAAGATTAATTAATTTTATTTTGTTTGTTTTCTTTTTTATTGAAGTATAATTGATTTACAATGTTGCGTTAGTTTCAGGTGTACAGCACAGTGATTCAGTTTTATATATATATGTGTGTGTATGTGTGTGTGTATATATATATGTACATATATATATATTCTTTTTCAGATTCTTTTCCCTTATAGTTTATTATAAAATATTGAGTATAGTTCCCTGTGCTATACAGTAGGTCCTTGTTGGTTATCTATTTTTTTTTTTTTTTTGCGGTACGCGGGCCCTCTCACTGTTGTGGCCTCTCCCGTTGCGGAGCACAGGCTCCGGACGCGCAGGCTCAGCGGCCATGGCTCACGGGCCCAGCCGCTCCGCGGCATGTGGGATCTTCCTGGACCGGGGCACAAACCCGTGTTCCCTGCATCGGCAGGTGGACTCTCAACCACTGCGCCACCAGGGAAGCCCGGTTATCTATTTTATATACAGCAGTGTGTGTATGTTAATCCCAAATTAGTTTTCTTTTTTTAAAAATCCTGCTTTACACAAAAATGAGAACAAAAGATCCGAATCTATTTGTACGATAAGGACTGCTCATATAACATAACGGTTTGATGGGTTTCTTCAAGCATTATTAAGTTCCATGCATTTTGGGAAGAAGCAGCCCCAGATATCCAACTTTGCTCCTTCCCTGGGCTCCTGGAGCTACCTGCACGAAGTCTCACAGCAACTCCTGTCACATATGAAGACCCACCCTTGGAGGAGGAGATCCTGAAGGCAAGAGCTGTTTCATTAATCTTTATATCCTGGGCACTGTGCTTGACGTCTGACAATAAGAGGGCCTTAATTATTCATTGAATGCATAAATCCAAGATGCCCTGTTCCCCTAGTTCTCAACTGCAGAATGTCATTAATTCAATAGTTTAACCATAGATTCAACTGCTCAGTATATAGAACTAGCCAACTCTCAGTCAGCAGGACTGTCTGTAACTCTAACTGTATAGACCTGAAAGCTCCAACACAAATGATACAAAACATTCCACTATGTAGAGAATTTTAAGAATTTTGAATTTTAGACTTTGATTTTAGGAAGGCAAAAGTTTTATTAAAATCCTCCCAAAATTTTTTGATCAGTCCAAAGGTGGTTAAGAACAAGTGTCAGAATTAAAACTTCAGCAGGCTTGTTTTGTTAGTTTCTAGAACTTAGGGTTTGCATTTGTCTCAGAATATGTATAAAACACCATAGCTACTCTCATGATCCTTTTAGGATAGTTCTGGATCAATGTTTTTGATGGTTTTGATAAATATGTGTGGTCTGCTAGATTTCTGCTTCTTATGACTGATTGGGGGCCAGATAATAACTCTAAAGGGCACATTTCTAAAAACGATCCGTTATTAGGGTAAACATTAGGAATGTGAGCCATGGAACCTCTAAAATGGTGTTAATTTGCATGTAAATCCCATTGAGGTTTCTGAATCTAGTGTTGGCTGATGACAAAGTAGACTCATTTCCACATGCAGAGCCCTTCCTTCACTGGAATCTGCACAAACTCTCAGTGTGTGTTTGTGAGTATCACACACGTATTCTATGAATTTCTCTTTTCCACATGCAATAGGAAACATCCTATGGTGTTCTGTAAGGAAAAGGCAATAGGAAATGCCTGCCTTATTATAATCTGTGCTTCCTGGCAGAGCATGACGCTACTTTGAGGGTGAATCCAACAATGCTAGGGCTGGAAGGAAGAAAACTAACCATTTCATTTAATCCTTCATTTTATGGATGAAGAAACTGAGCTCCAGAGAGATAAAATGCCCTTCCTCCTGCCTGGTGATTGGCTGGGTGGCAGGACCAATCCAGATCCCTGTTCTTAAGAGCAGCACCCATTCTATTCACCAAATCCTGCCCCTTTAATCAGTCTAAGTTATGTTTATGTGAATACTTATTATAATGATTAGGATGATGCTGTAACAGAAAAAAAGTAATGCTAAATCATCTCCAAATGTTATAATTTTTAAGAACAAACGGGAGTAATGAAACGCTGCTGATAAGGTGCTATGGTAGGCCAAATAATGGTCTCCCAAAGACAAATACATACTATTCCCCAGAATCTTTGATTATGCTACCTTCCACGGCAAAAGGAACTCTGCAGATGCGATTAAGCTGACGGTCTTGTGATGGATAGATTATCCTAAATTACCTTCATGGGCCCAAAGTAATCACAGGAGTCCTTATAAGTGAAAGAGGGTTATGAGAGATCTGGAGAAGGAAATGTGACAATGGAAGCAGGAGTCAGAGAGATGTGATTGCTGGCTTTGAAGATGGAGGAAGGGGCCACGAGCCAAGGAAGGTAGGCAGCCTCTAGAAGTTGGAGAAGGCAAAGAAGAAGGTTCTTTAGAAACTCCAGAAGGAAGACAGTCATGTTGTGTTTTAAGCCATTAAATCTGTGGTAATTCGTTGCAGCCACAGTAGGAAACAAATACAGGTGGTCAGGGAAGGCATCTGAGAAGGTGACATTCAAGCTGAGACCTAAAAGCTGAGACGGAGACAGCTGTGCTAAAATCGCAAGGAAGGGCTTCCCTGGTGGCGCAGTGGTTGAGAGTCCACCTGCCGATGCAGGGGCCACGGGTTCGTGCCCCGGTCCGGGAGGATCCCACATGCCGCGGAGCGGCTGGGCCTGTGAGCCATGGCCGCTGAGCCTGCGCGTCCGGAGCCTGTGCTCTGCAACGGGAGGGGCCACAACAGTGAGAGGCCCGCGTACCACACACACACACAAAAAAAAAATCGCAAGGAAGAGAGCTCCAGGCATGGGGAACAGCGCAGGCAAAGGCCCTGATGGCAGGAATGAACGGGACCTGCTCACAGAAGGGAAAGGAGGACAGTGTGACTCAAGTGTAGTGAACAAGAAAGGAGGGCAGGTGAATGGCCTCAGGAAGCAGAGGTCAGGCTGGTGGGAGGCCCCATTACTGACTTTGACAACTCGGAGCCCGCCATGCTATGGAGCTACATGGGCCATGGTTCTCCCTCTTCTCTGCTTCATCTGAGCTTTCCTGTTGAGACTTACCAACCTGACCTTGTGTCATTCAGGCACCCTCCTCTTGGTTTCTAGCCACTTCAGAAGATCATAGATGTTCAGGGTTAGAAAGAAACCTCAGAGACCATGGGTCCCATGGCTCATACAGGACAGGAGACCTCTTATATCTTCCCTGCCCACTGACAGTCCAAACTGTGCTTCCACTTCTGCTTTGAATCCGTCCCACTGATTCAGATCCATTTCTCTCGGCACTGGCCACCAGTTCCACCTGTGTGTTATCGCAAACCTTATATGCTTATTCTCCATTCTTATGCTCAGGTCAAGGATGGAAGCATCCAACATTGGGACCCAGTAGAGCCTAATCTGTGATGACATTTATTTTAACACCTTTGGCTGAATGGAGGGGTGCAAATGAGATCATCAAATGGGAAGTGCTACTCTGGGAGAACAGAGAACCCAGGTGTGTGCTGAGATGTGTGATGGGTCCCGTCACACCCAGCTGCTCAGAGTGAGTGGCCTGTGCCCTCTGACAAGTGCCAAAGGCTAGTGTTTGCCAGGAGGAGCTCATAGGATAAGGGCGACAGTGGCGCAGAAGGAAAGAGAAGCAGCAGCTAACACTTATTTAGTGCCTACTGCATAGCTGAGATCTGCACAAATTTGCCTCCGTTAAGCCTCACAGCAACTTTTCTATCACCATTTTACAAGTGAGAAAGACAAGGCTGAGATACATTTGACCATGACGGAGCTAGACCATGAAGCCAACTTTTGTCCTTATTATTCCATCCTTGTATATCTTTTGCCTATCTTATCCATCACCAGAAGGAAGTAAAACTGAATTTTTTTATAGTTATAAGATTTTACTTCAAAATATCTTAAGGGCATCCTTTGTGTTCCTGACTCTTTACCCATATTCTCCCATATATTTATCTTCACACCGAGGATTTTAAAATTATACATAGATATTCCTCTGGCCCAAGGCGTGAAATTTGTCCTTTCACAGAATTATCAAATTTTGTAACGAAAACTGGTCCTATTTTATGGATAAGTACACTGAGACTCAGCACAACTAAATGCAGCCACACAATAAGTGCCACAGCCAGGGCGAGAACCGAGGTCCTGACCCACATCTGGGATCCTTCCCACCAACCGATCTCACCAGACTGGACTTATCATCCTATACCTACTTTAGTCTTAACATCCTGCATCAATTCTCAGCCCTGAGCATCTGTACCATTGGAATCCCTTTCCTTCCCTTTCTTCAACAACAGAGTGTTTCTCAGCCATCGTGAGCAAGAACAGTTGGTTCTAAAACCTTTCTGTATAGGGGTATTTGGAAAGGATGAGGGGGAGACCTAAAAGGAATTACTCTCTCAAGTCCTGAGCCAAGACAAAGACAAAGAGTGAGCAGACAGGAGCCCAAATAACACCTTCATTACTGGTCAAGTTGAGGTTGAAGAATATGGTCCATATTTGTGGATAAGAAGGTTTCCTGTTACTGGCCATGCCCCACTCGAGACACACACCAAGAATTAGACAAGCCCATGCAGCCATGGGTGGTGCTGGACCACCAGTGAGGGGCCTGTTCTTGAAACATGTACAGCGTGGAGGAGTAGAGGCAGCAGACAGGCCAGCCCAAGAGGCAGACAGACAGACAGACACGGCTATGTATACTCAGCTGACTCCTGCCAAACTCACACAGCAGATGAGCTGTCTTTGCCTGATGAAGAGTAAGAGAGTGGGAAAGAGGGCCCAGGAGGGAGATTTTAGGAGAGAGCCAAACCCAACTACGCTGACTAATTTAAATGAGAAGAAAACACACTTCAACGCTGAGTTTTTAGCGATTTACAAAACAATGAAAACCCAATTCCAGGGCAGTTCTCGTTTTCACCTCAGTCCTAGTAGATACGTGGTTTTAATATACAAAATCCTGATCCTGACACTGTCTAACTTCTGTGAGTCCATCTGTAGAGAACACCTCACTCTAAGCAGCTCAAAGTATTTTTCAGATTTTTATCTTTTATGCTCATCCTCACGGAACTTTTCTCCAGGCAATTGATGGAACCTAATACGTTTGAAGACACTTGAAGACAAAGAATGCAAAGTGAATTTACATTCTGTGTGGTTTTCTTAATGCTTTCAACACAAAGACTCTCTTTTCTGATGCGATTCTAATGCTTCTCTGCTAAGCACATTTTTGGCTGCCTTAGCAGCCACGAACTCTGGATGACATCTGTGCGTTCTCATCCCGGTGGAAAGGCTGGATTCAGACTCAGGAAGGAGTGGGGGAGCAGCATAACACACTGAGCCAAAGCCCTCAACTGGGATCCAGGAGGCACGGGGGGCTCAGGGTACCCCTTGGGCCTCACTGCCTCACCTGTGAGTGCTGTGGGGCTGGCGCATCCTCTTCTCATTGAATGAAAATGTAACGGTTCACAGTGGCCGAGCGGCAGAATACTCACGGATTTCACAGTTTGCTCCTACCCAGCCGCGTGGGCAGTGGCATGTATAACCATTGGGCTGGTCCAGGCAGGTCCCGGCGTGATGGCAGGGGTTACTGTCACATTCATTGATGTCGATGTCACACTCTTCACCTAAGGAGATAAAGAAAAGCGGCAGTGAGCCAGCTAGCTGCCCCAGCGGCTCTGTCCCCGGTCACTTCTCCAGCTCGGCAAAGATCTAAGGCTGGGGTCACTATCTCCTGCAATGCAGCCCAACTGGCTGTTTGTATAAAGTGCAGAACTCTCCCAGAATTCCAGACAAGGGATCCTTTACTTAAGTAAAGCTTAAAAAAGAAAAAGAAATGGCACCGGTAAAAAGAATCTCCTTTAATCTTTTGAATTCATTATCTGAAGCTGATTCCCATATCTGAATAAACCTTTTGAAGTTTATCAGAAAAACAAACTTGGGCTCCTGATTTTACTAAAGTAATATATTTTGTTTTGGATTTAGTCAGCTGAATCTTATTTGTTTTTCTGAAACTCCAGAAAGCCAAAAAACTCTCAGTTTATGTTTTTTTTTTTGTTTTTGTTTTTGTAGCCAAGTGTTTGATTGTGTAAGCCTGGGCATTTGACTATTTTCTGGATAGTTCTAGGTCACAGACATGTGCCTAGCCTGAGTCAATTATGAAAATGTACTCCTCTTTCCAAATCCCTGGAAATGCTTCTGGGAGCGATTGAAATGCTGAGGGAGCACATCAGGGCCCCCTAAGGAATGACAGTTGTGATGTCTGGGGTGAGTCCAGTACTGAAATAATCTTCCCTGGGAAATGGTCCCCGAGGGAAGCTCACATCTGGTCCAGTCCTTCCGTCCTTCCCCCATAATGAAAACTGTGACCTGGAGCTCCTGAGGCCACTACACCCAACATTTGGGGGCATCCTTGATCCCCTCAGAGAAAGCCTAGTTTAAACTAACAAACCAGAACATGGGCTGATATCACTGTGGTCCAAAGACCAACTTACAAGAAATAGCTTGTTATTAGAAGTTACACAAACAAAGCCATCTTTGTATGATTTTAAAGCACGAGTCAATACAAAATGGGTACACCTCTTAAAGATATCACAACGAAGCTGAAGAGAGGATACTTCAAATTGAGGCAATCTTTCTTAGAAGTGTGAAAATGAGAAAAAGAAAACTTTAAATATACCTCCATTTGCTTAGATAAATGTAAAAAGTGATATATATATATATTTAAAATTCCTAGCATTGCTATAGTCATCGACTAAAACAAAAGAGCAAAATCAAAGATTCTGTCCATTTTCAAAGGCAATATTTCAGTGTACACTTGGGTAATTACTTCCAGGCTTACTTAATTAGTATTAAAGGGCTTTTCTATCTGCTATTGGTTTACCTCGTGTTTATAAAACCACCATATGTCACTCACAGACCATTTTAGAGGCAGAGTCTCAAACTAAAATAGTTCACGTCTGTTTCACTTCACACTTTTTTCATACCTGGCAGCAGACTATTTTATTTTTAAAGTAAAATCTGTCAAATAAAACATTTACTACGTCTAGGTCCTACTAGATTGCTTATAATTCAGTAGTGTCTAAGCGAATTTGTTTCCTGCAATAAATATAGTCATTTATATCAATACGAAAGACATGAAATTGATTGCCTCTTACTAACCTCTTTCAAAGGTTTTCTGTCTATTAATGGGGCAATCACTCTGACTGGAAAAGAGCATAGACTAAACTATTACAAATGGCATTACATGGTAGACTAGTTGAAGAGACATATAAACAGGAATGTGCTGAGAAGCGATAAAAGGATGAAATCAAAGCCCTTGACAAATATACACATCAGTACTGCTTTCCATGCATTTAGGAAGACAAGCTTAACTGAGGTATTTACTAAACAATAGCTTTCTTTCCCTGGCAATCTGAATACTGCAAATTCCGAAATAAGATGCTCTGTTACCTTTGCAGCAATAGCTACAGAAATGGCCTGACTTCTCCCTACTTCTATAGCCTAGCAAAACTCAAAAGCCCCACCCTGCTTCAGAAGTTTAATGTCAGTGTCAAACCCTTTTAATTCCCTAAATTTTGGGCAGCTCTAGAGCTGTCAGTCCAGCCCACCCAGTCCTGCTCTAGTCCAGAGCTTCCCTAGGGAGGTAAATGCCAAGTTCAGGTTCAGAGCAGCCCTAATACATGTTTTGGCTCTTGGACCTCTAAGTGGCTCTAATATAGTTGAGAGAAGTCTAAGATCCTCAGATTTATCTCTTCTTGGGACTCATTGGATTGGAAGGACTTGGTAGGAATAGAGAATGGCAGGAGAAAATAGGATGAACTTTTTCTGTAGACATTCATCAAATATCTAAGACCCAGGAACCAAAGAACCATGGCCCAGAGAGAGTCCCAAACCTATCCCAGTCTGGCTTTCATCACCACAGTGTTCTTAGAGCTATACTTGGGATTCAGTGACATTCAATGACAGTTTATGATAAAACTCCATGCCAGTCAGGAGCCCAAATAGCTAGCAGCTATTTCCACAGCATATGTGCTCTGGAAGAACCGTGGAGCAATGCACAGTTCACAGATACCTTTAGATTTACTCTGTTGGCCCATTTTACAAACTAACATGCCTACACTTCTATTTGAATCAGTTACCCCCAAGTGGCTTGCAGCTGAGGACTTCACTGTGTCATATGCTGGTGGTAAGCATATGGGGTGATTCTGATGATAGAGCCACTCAAGGAAATTTCCACCAGAAGACTTACAAAGATGATTGCTCTTCTCTGCCTCACAGTGATCATGCACTTTGCAAGGTAACTGAAGATTTATTACAAATTATAGAGACTAATTTTGGTTTCATTTATGCTTCCCTGTATTAAGAGTATTATGTTCTTATATACATTTCAACACCTCACCATTCCATCTCCAAGCAATATGCATTCTAGTTAATTTTAGTAGAAGAGTTCTTAGTACATTATATCACCTTTCTCCACTCATAAATACTTAATATAGTAAATAATAAAAAATACTTAATAATACTTAATACTTAATAATACTTAATAAATCTTTATGCTTTTGCTGGCTTAAGCCAGATGACTTTTTCGTTGAGTTGCTTACTTTTTAATTTGAGTGGGGAAAATCAATTACTTTTAAATCGCCGTTGTGCTTGAATAACATTTGTAAAGAGAATACAAAATGAAATTTCTACTAGACTAAGGCTGGAAATCAAAGCCTGAACTTTAAATCTTTTCCTATTGCTTTTCAATCTACTACTTTCTAAGAGGCAATCTGTATAGTAGGTATCACCTTTGGTAGTATGCATGCAAATTCACAAGTGGACTGTTTAATTCGGTATGCTTTCCTCAGATAAATTAAAATGAAAAAGGTAAGAAGTCAGAAGTCTCTGCTGTCAGTACATCCTTGGGTTAATAGAGCCCACACCAAATGATATCAATGAAAATCATTATAATCATAATACCTAGTATTAAATCTAAGCCTATTATGTGCCAGGCACTGGAATGGGTACTGTAAGTATAACTCCTTCATACTTCACAAGCATTTTATTCTAGATGAAATGAATCTAATGACTTACTTGGAAGTTCTGCCACAATGGAGCAACTGGAACCTGTCTTGCCCTCCCACTGTAAATAATTACACATGTGGACAAAATATATACTTTAAAAAACACTTTAAGACATTAGACAACAAGCAGTGCATGACTGTGATTGCTAAGAGGAGACAAACGAACAGCTGAGTACCATAACCACTCTGGCATTCTAAATTCTGGACCAATTTAGAACACAACGATTTCACTGAAATGTGGGTAGTAACTGGAATTTGTGGAGGCTGAGATAGCTGTAATTTGTAGGACAGACCACTACAGAAGGTAGAGCCACTCAGAAAAGTAGCATCAGAGATATGATGCATCCCTGAGTTTGCTGCTGAATACTGTGTACGAGTGAGTTGGAATTCCACAGGCATGGCAAACAAGAGGAAAGATGAACAGTTCCCAAAGCTCACAGAGGACTGGGAAGTATTCAAACTCTCACAGGTTGGAATGCAGACATTTCATTGGCCACCCAGTGCATTATGGGAGGAAAAGGTCACACCTCAGTAGTAGGGCATAACTATCCTTAAAGGCTACTAGAGACTCCAAAATACAAAATACAAAAACAAACCTTGAAAGGATCAATCAGGTCAGCAAGTAACTTACCTACCTGCCACAAAAAATGCCAGCACTTTTAAAAGAAATCCAATCACTCAACAACTTACCTCACAATGACCAGCATTCAAACAAAAAAATATCAGATGTACACACACACAAAAAAGCAAGAACATGGGACCTATAACCAGAAGGAAAATCAGTCAAAAGACAGAGGTCCAGAAATAACAGATGATGGTGAGTAAACAAAACATTTGTTCAAAATGTGAAGGAAAACATGGGGAAAATGAGGATAAAAATGGAAGATATTAAAAAAAAACCAAATGGAATTTCTAGATGTGAAAAATTCAATATTGTCAAAGATAATATTAAAAAAGAGAGAGAGAGAGAGAGAGAGAGAACTACAGACAAATATCCCTCATGAACACAGACACAAAAACTCTGAACAAAATATTAGAGGACAGGATTCAGAAATATATAAAAAGAATTATACACTATGACCAAGTGGGTTTTATCCCAGCAAGGCAAGATTAATTCAATATTTGAAAATTGATGAATATAATCCATCATATTAATATGTTAAAGAAGAAAAATCATATGCTGATATCAATTGATGCAGAAAAAGCATCTGGCAAAATTCTACACCCATTCATAACTAAAGCTATCAGCAAGCAAGGAATAGAGAGTAACTTCCTCAATTTGATTTAAAAAAAAATCTGAAAATCCTTATAGGTAACATTATACTTAATTGTGCTTTTCCCCTATGATTGGGAACACAGCAAGGATGTCTGCTATCACCACTCTTACTCAAACTAGTGTGAGGAGTTCTAGCCAGTGTAATAAGACAATAAAAGGAAATAACATTTATACATATCAGAAAGGAAGAAATAAAACTGTCCCTAATTTCAGAAGACATACCTACCTATGCATAAAATCACAAGGAATCTACCCCCCCAGAATCCTAAAACTAGTAAGTTCATCAAAGTCAGAGGATACAAGATAAACATACAAAAATCAGTTGTATATCTACACACTAGGATTGAACATGTGCACACCAAACTGTATTCTATTTATAATCACTCAAAAAGAGAGAAATATTTAGTTGTACATGTATAGGAGTTACATGCTGAAAACTACAAAATACTGATGAAGAAATCAAAGATCTAAATAAATGGAGTGTCATACTGTGTTCATGGACTGGAAGACTCCAAATAGTTAAGATATCAATTCTTCCCAAATTAATATACAGGTTTAATACAATTCTTATTAATACCTCATCAAAATCTTCTGTAAATATAGACAAGATTATTCTAAAATTTATATGAAAAAGCAAAGACACTAGTATAGGTGAAACAGTTTTGAAAGAAAAAGAGTAACTGAGAAGAATCATTCTGCCTGATTTCAATAGTTATTATATAACTGCAGCAATCAAGACTGAGTAGTACTGACAGAGGAATAGATACATAGATCAATGAAAAACAATATAGAATCCAAACCAGACTCACACAAATATGGCCAACTGATTTTTGACAAAGGTTTAAAAGCAATTCAATGAAGGAAAGATAGGCTTTTCAACAAATGGTGCTTGAGAAACTGTACTTCTATAGGAAAAACAGAAACAAAACCCCTCTAGTTGGAAGATCCCAGGAAAGAATACAGACTGTGAGCCAAAGCAATATTGAGAAAGAAAAACAGAGCTGGAAGAATCAGGCTCCCTGACTTTGGACTATACTATAAAGCTACAGTAATCAAGACAGTATGGTACTGGCACAAAAAGAGAAATATAGATCAATGGAGCAGGATAGAAAGCCCAGAGATAAACCCACGCACCTATGGTCAACTAATCTATGACAAAGGAGGCAAGGATATACAATGGAGAAAAGACAGTCTCTTCATAAGTGGTGCTGGGAAGACTGGACAGCTACATGTAAAAGAATGAAATTAGAACACTCCCTAACACCATACAGAAAAATAAACTCAAAATGGATTAAACACCTAAATGTAAGACCAGACACTATAAAACTCTTAGAGGAAAACATAGGCAGAGGACTCTATGACATAAATCACAGCAGATCCTTTTTGACCCACCTCCTAGAGAAATGGAAATAAAAACAAAAAAAACCCAAATGGGACCTAACAAAACTTAAAAGCTTTTACACAGCAAAGGAAACCATAAACAAGACAAAAAGAAAAACCTCACGATGGGAGAAAATATTTGCAAACGAAGCAACTGACAAAGGATTAATCTCCAAAATTTATAAGCAGCTCATGCAGCTCAATATCAAAAAAACAAACAACGCAATCCAAAAATGAGTGGGAGACCTAAATAGACATTTCTCCAAAGAAGACATACAGATTGCCAGCAAACACATGAAAAAATGTTCAACATCACTAATCATTAGAGAAATGCAAATCAAAACCACAATGAGGTATCACCTCACACCAATCAGAATGGTTATCATCAAAAAATCTAAATGCTGGAGAGGGTGTGGAGAAAAGAGAACCCTCCTGCACCATTGGTGGGAATGTAAATTGATACAGCCACTATGGAGAACAGTATGGAGGTTCCTTAGAAAACTAAAAACAGAACTATCATATGAGCCAGCAATTCCACTACTGGGCATATGCCTTGAGAAAGCCATAATTCAAAAAGATACATGTACCACAATGTTCATTGCAGCACTATTTACAATAGCCAGGACATGGAAGCAACCTAAGTGTCCATCGACAGATGAATGGATAAAGAAGATGTGGCACATATATACAATGGAATATTACTCAGCCATAAAAAGGAACAAAACTGAGTTATTTGTAATGAGGTGGATGGACCTAGAGCCTGTCATACAGAGTGAAGTAAGTCAGAAAGAGAAAAACAATACCGTATGCCAACGCATATACAAGGAATCTAAAAAAATGGTACTGATGAACCTGGTGGCAGGGCAGGAATAAAGACGCAGAGGTAGAGAACGGACTTGAGGACACAGAGGGGGAAGGGGAAGCTGGGGCGAAGCGAGAGAGTATCGTTGACATATATAACCTACCAAATGTAAAATGGCTGGCTAGTGGGAAGCTTGCATAGCACAGGGAGATCAGCTCAGTGCTTTGAGACGACCTAGAGGGGTGGGATAGGGAGGGTGGGAGGGAGGCTCAAAAGGGAGGGGATATGGGGATATATGTGTACATATAGCTGATTCACTTTGTTGTACATCAGGAACTAACACAACATTGTAAAGCAATTATACTCCAATAAAGATGTAAAATTAAAAAAAATGAATGCAGACTGTGAAAAAATAATCTAACAGTATTTACAAATGTATGAAACAACCTCACTGCAGGGTGGGGGGCAGTGCTGACCTAAGTGACTTTGGAACGAGTAGACTTGGTAGGACTGAAGGCAGAAGGATCTGTACACCACCAGCACTGTAGTCTAGTTTATAAAGTTGCTTCCCACAAGGATACAAGTTATGAATTCTGATACTGCTCTACATGTATATAGGAATTAAGCAAGTAAGTAAAAGGATGTTGGATGGTAGGAGCCAGGAATCTTGTTGTTGGTGTGGGAATTTACAGATAAACAGGAGAGAAGGCTGGAATGAAACATGTAATAATGGAATAGAGTTGGAGAAATTAGTATAAATTCGCGTTTAGCTTTATTTAGATATAGATGGTTACATATGGCAATATTTATAGACACGTGGGTTAGTATACACACACATTCCCTTGCTATGTCAGCTGAGAGGATCTAGAAGCAACAACATCCCAGGAACAATGAGCATAGCTAGTGCCCAGATCTTGGTTTCCAATATCATTCTCCAATAAAAAGAACCAAGGCTCCTTGGAGAGATGGCTGATTCAAGACTGGAGCAGGAAATATACAAGATAAGACTGGAGCTTCTTGCAGTGCCGGAAAGCATATAAGTATTCATACGCACACACACACACTCTCTCCACCAACAACAATGGGGTATGTCAAAGGGACACAGAAACCAAAATGAAAGAACTCCCAGTGTCCAAATCTGGAACATTTTGAGCCACAAAATAAATAAAAATGTGTTGGATTATAACTCAAAGTATAAAATAAATATCCATAAGTCCACAGTGATATAAATAAATGATCAAATAAATAAATAAATAAATGGGGGAAAACAGACAAATCTCTCCTACAAAAGAATTTCACATAGTTTACGTAGCTACTCTACCCTCAAAGAGGGAAAGAATAACTCCCGATTCCTTAAGTGTGGTCCACACACAGTAACCTTCTTTCAAAGAGTAAAGTATGCAAAGAGGGGAAAAGAGTAACATTATAGGGGAAAAACTTGATAAACACTTCCTCAGGTGATTAAGGTCAACATCAATGGTCAGAAATCATAGTATGTGATAGTATGTAGCCTTGATATGATGGGATACCATTAGAAAATGGACAAAGGACATGAAGAGACGTTTCGCCAAAGAGGATGTACAGATCGAATAATCACATGAAAAGACGTCCAATATCATTTATAATTAGGGAAATTCAAATCAAGACCACAAGATATCACTAAACACATGATCAAAATGGCTAAAATTAAAAATGAAGGCAACACAAAATGCTGGCAAGGATAGAGAGAAACTGGATCACTATATATTGTTGATGGGAAGGGAAAATGGTTAAGCCACTCTGGAAACATTCTGGCATAGTTTGGAAATCTAAACATCAACTACCATATGATCCAGCATTTGAACTCCTGGGCAACTGTTCCAGAAAAAATAAAAACTTATATTCACACAAAAACCTGTAAATGAAGGTTTACAGCAGCTTTCTTCATAATAGCTCAAAATTGGAAAGAACCCAGATTTCTTTCAACACGGGGATAGTTAAACAAACTGTGGTATATTCATATCATGGAACGCAGCTCAGCAATAAAAAGGAAGAAACTTAATACACATAATGATATGGATGAATCGCCAGAGAATTAAGCTAAGTGAAAAAAAAAAAAAGGTTACCTGCTATATGATTCCATTTATAAAACATTCTTGGAATACCAAAATTATAATGATGCAGAACAGATTAGTGGTTTCCAGGGATTAAGAGGAAAGCTTCCTGTGGTGGAGGAGAAATGGGTATGGCTATAAAAGGGAAGCATGAGGAATCCCTGTGATGAAATTGTTCTGCATCTTGACTGTATCAATGTTAGTATCCTGGGCGTGATATTGTACTATAGTTGTACAGCCTGTTACCATTGGGGGTAAGTGGCTAAATGGTACACTGGATCCCTCTGTGTGACTTCTTAAGACGGCTTATGAAGTTTGAAGTTTCAATTATCTCAAAATAAAAAGTTTGATTTTGAAAAAACAGCCAAAGGAAGAAAAAGACATATACACAGTCAACAGTTTCCTTAAAAATGTGCTAATGAATTCCTTTAGCTAGGATGCTGGGATAACTGGATATTCGTATGGGGAAAAAAAATAAACTTCCATCCTTAAGTCACACCATACACACAAAAAAATTAACTCAAAACCTAAACCTAAAAGCAAAATCTATTTCAGAAAATGCTAGAAGAAAACATTGGATAAAGTGTCATCATCATAAGTTAGGCAAAGAAAGAACAAACTAAAAAAGAAAAAAATTTGATAAATCAGAGATCACCAAAAATAAAAAAGCACTTGCTCCCCACAAAAATACCATTAAGAATGCATGGATGTCCTGCTGGGAAAAAAAAAAAAAGAATGAATGGATGAGCAAAATGTTTATCTGACAAAGGATTTATATCTAGAATATGTAAATAATTCTTACACCTCAGTAATATGACAAAAATCCAATTTTTATAAAAAATGGGCAAAAGATTTGAAAAGACTCTTCTCAAGGTAAGACAGATGAATGGTCAATAATTACATGAAAGATGCGCAACATCAAAGAAATGCAAATTAAAAATCTCAGTGAGAATAAAACATTGATGGCATTTGCCCATGAAAATGAGCTGGAAATTAGAGAATACTCTCTTGTGAACTGAGAGACAAATATTGAAAAGTAGTTGAGTTAGAAAACAGAGGGGAAATATAACATTATTTGACTTTTAATAATGCATATAGACCTTCTGCTATGGTGAGAAAGCAATGGGTCACTGATGTCCCGTTTGGACTACTGTTCTAGTGGCCATGGCAACGGGCCTGAAAGAACTTTGGGCTTCCCTGTTGGAGTACAGTAATCTCCAGCCTATGATTTCAGGTAGAAACAAAGCAAGTCCTGGAGAATTCATGTTGCATGAGGGCATCCTTTCTTTCCCTCTACTAGTCCTGAGCCAAATAATTCTAGGCAGCAGAATTACAAAGCCTCAGAGACAAGAGTGGACACAAAATAAGTTAAAAACTGAAAAATGGACAGGGTGCAGGCCAGGTCTTAAGGAGACAGCTGTGTAGAAGGCCTGCAGGGGTTGAAGAGAGGGAACCTCTCTGGGTCCAGATGACTGGAGGGAGTGTATTTTCAAGGAGAAGCCTAAAATCATCAAGGAAGGGCAGAGCTCCCCACATACCTCCTCCCAGAGTTAGTCTGCTGGCCGGAGAGTGAAGTGTCTTGAGCCAACTGAAAAAGCCAGTCTCAAAAGGTAAATGTGACACTGGATGGTGTATCTAATTAGATAACAATGAGTTGCCTAATTCCCTCCACTCAGTCAAATTAGGGCGCTTTTGAGCACTTAATAGTTGGCCAAGAGTAAATTTTGCTAAACCTCAGTTATAATGAAGGAGGATTTAGTTCCAAGGTAGCAACTCCAAGAGTAGAGGCACCATGATTCCTTACATGATGACAGTTAATTTTTTATCAGTCCCTCCCCTGGAATGCTAGTTCTCAGAATAGGTTCTTTTTTAAGGGGAAAAAAAAGTTATATGATCAAATATATTTGGAAATAAACAAAGGCAAACAAGATTCTTGACTGTAAGTGCCTCTAATATGTGGGCCTTCTTTATGAACCTCCACATGGCAGGTACCAAGTCCCCAATTTTGGGGGGCACAGACATTTTCCCATGGAGTATCTCATCTGACCAGTGTTCTGTAAAACACATTAATAGTGCAACTCTCCTAACAACTTTAGGAAAGAGTCTGTGGTCCCCCGCAGTTAGAAAAATTAACAGGGCTGACTAGAGACAGGCATTTGTTGTTGTCAAAGCCCAGTTAGAGTGACGTTTGAACCTACTTCACCTGGAAGAGTCCTACCGCACCCTGCGATCAGGGTAAGGACCCTGAACAAAAGCCTAGGGGTAGACTTTCTAGCTACAGCATGTGTATGGGGGGCAGGGGAGGCACAGGGGATTGCGAGGCAGGAGGTCCGGGGGAAGAACATCACTGAGAAGAGCTTGACATGGGTGTTCAAGAATCAAACAGCAATGGGGGTGCCCAGGAAAAGCCTGGAAAGACCAGATGGGGCCAGACCTCCCAGGTCTTGATGATCAAGTTAAGGGCTTTGATTTTCTTCTTAAAGACAATTAAATGTCAGTAGGTGATTTTAAGTAGGAAGAGACAAGATTAGATTTTAATTTCAAAGGTCTCTTCAGTGTGGCAAGTGTTTAGGGGTGAAGGGGAATGGGTGTGGGGACACCTTGCACTAGTGCAGGCGGAGATTCAGGCAGCCTGGTGTTGGCTCTAGGAAGAAGTGAGAGGATCTAGATGTTTCTAGGACTTGGTGGTTGGATGCAGGTAAGGAGGAAGAAGAGGAGGCATGAAAATGATTCCTCAGTTTCCATCCAGAACAGCTCAGGTGGTAGTAATATCATTTAGTGAGCTGGAAAATATTTAAAGAAAGAAAGGAGAAGAAAATATATGAGTCTGAGGTGTCTCTGAGGGACATCCAAAAGTGAATGCTGAGTAGGCAGTTGGAGATTTGCTAAATATTCTAGAGAAAAGATTGCATTTTGTCTCCTATAAGATGCCAGGATAAATTTCAAATGTATTAAATATTTGCATGGCCAAAATTAACTCATACATAATTAGAAAAATATAAGAGTATATTTATAAAATCTTGATACCTAGGGTCTTTCTAGCATGAAACAAGAAATCAAAAGAAAATATTAAGATGTAATCGTATATAGCCAGTGGGAAGCAGCCGCATAGCACAGGGAGATCAGCTTGGTGCTTTATGATCACCTAGAGGGGTGGGACAGGGAGGGTGGGAGGCAGACGCAAGATGGAGGGGATATGGGGATATGTGTATACATATAGCTGATTCACTTTGTTATACAGCAGAAACTAACACAACATTGTAAAGCAATTATACTCCAATAAAGATGTTAAAAAAAAAGAACAAACAAGATTTGCATTTCTTACTTCAGTGGTTTGGCTAAAGACCATTTTCTTTCCTGTTAAAGGGAATGCATACGTGCAAAATAAAATTAAAATATGATATATAGAATAAAATACTTTATATACATTTAAAAGGAAAATGACATTGGAAAAATATTTGCACCCTATTCAGGGCTGAATAGAAATAGGCACTGGTTGTTTTCAAAGACCAGTTAGAGTAATGCTTGAACCTAGTTCAGTTGGAAGAGTCCTATGTAACCAAATGTAATATAATCGAATGTAATATACTTAATATACAGGACAATTTCAAATCAAGAATAAAGATTAACGTGAACGATCTGGTAGAAAAGCAAGCCAAGGATAGGAATAGGGAGTTCAAGAAGAAACATAAATGACTATAAATATATTTTTAAAGTATTTGATCTCACTAGGAATCAAAGACTTACAAATTAAAACAACACAAATAGCATATAAAGCCACTAGAATGACCATTCTCAGTATCTGTGTGAGAACAAGGAAATAAAAGCTCCTTTGCACTCTGTGTAGGAGTGAATATTGGTGTAAGGTATTTTCCTGGAGAGCAATATGGAAATAAGTATGAATTCTCCTGGACCCTGGGATTCCATTCCTAAGAAATTAGCTCGAAGAAATACTCATACAAGTTCACAAAGATGTACATGCAAGAACATTCATTGCAATGTTGTTTATAATAGGAAAAAGTTCCCAACTCCCCAGAGGTTGAATTGAGGATGGGTTAAAAAAAATCCTGATGTATCATGTAATGCAGCAGTCCCCAACCTTTTTGGCACCAGGGACCGGTTTTGTGGAAGACAATTTTTCCATGGCCTGGGGGGACAGAAGGGGACGGGGGTGAGAGGGGTGATGATTCAGGCGGTAATGCAAGCGATGGGGAAAGGCAGATGAAGCTTCACTTGCTTGCCCGCCGTCCCGGGGGTTGGGGACCCCTGATGTAATGGATGACAGGACAGCTAGTAAAAATGATAAAACAGAAGCATATACCTTAATGTGAAAACACGTTTATGAAATACATATATTTTTAAATGAAAAGTAGATTGCAATACAGTATGAACACTATGATTCCTTTTATGTTCAAATATATGCATTTACACTATACACTATATATTATACACACATAGACCTTCAGGAAAATCCCTGGATATATGTATCAAAATGTCAACAATGGTTGTCTCCTAGTTGTGCATTTTTAAGTGGTGGGCATTTTTTCTATAGCACTATATTTTCTCATTTTTCTTCCAAGCTGTTCATTATCTGTGGGATATAAACATCTGGGGGAAAAAACCAGGATGCTTCCCCAATATTATTTTTGCATCCATTGATGAGTACAAATGTCTGTGTGTGTTTATAAACCAGTCAGAAACAAACAAAACCATCTGCAAATCATTTTCTGGAGTAAGCCCACTTCTAAGTCCCAGGAAAAAACGAAAGGAAAACACAGGATGTGACACAGCTAAATAGAAGGAATATCAGAGGTTGCTTCTCCCACATCTTGACTGTTGGCATCTTCCCCAGAAGCACAAATGAGGCTCCCTAGGGATGGACTGGGAGTCCAGGCTCTGTGAAATTCTCCAGGGCTAGGGAGGTGGCCACCAGGCCCTAGTGGGGAGAGGTGAGCATGCAAGGTGCTCTCCAGCCAACGGTAACACGTTTTCCAGAAACTTCAGTGCCCACCTTCTTCTATCAGCACTTTATATGTCAACCTTTCCCAATTTGTAAACCAGAGTGACCCTGCTGCTTTTGCTGGTTGAGCAACTGCGGAAAACAGAGACCTGACCTACGCTCTGCATCTCTGGACTCCTGCATTTGGCTGGTGAAGCCAAGGATGGAAGCTTCTCTCCCCAAGTAGTTCATGATATCTTTTGAGAATCTGATGAAAATTTGAGAGCCTCCCCTCAGCATATACACATATATACAACACTTCACTTCTGTTTTCAGGGTTCACAAACTCCCTGAAACCCTTGAGGGGTGACTTCGAAGGAGCCCTTGTTAAGCTGGATCCCCTAGTCCAGAAGCGACCACTCAGAGGGTGCCACTGTGGCTCCTCTGGAACCCAGCCCTTTCCTCCCTCGCTGCTTTGCCATCAGCAGCTTTCTTCCCCCATCCACTCTCCCTCCCCACACCTGTACCGTCCTCACCTTCACTAATAATTCAACCGTGAACTAAGAGTAGCTCCCCCTGACATCCCACCGCCACCACCACCATCTCTCCATTACTCAAATTCCAGACACTGCTGTATCTTTCAATAAAAGTCAACGTGGTCGTGTAATGCAATTTCTATAGAAGACCCATCTGATCCTTCCTTTCTCCTTCCTGCTTCCATTAGCACTGACACTTTTTCAGATGTTAGTGTAATGGCTCATTTTTCATGTTTCAAAGCTGTAGGTCTGCAAACGTATAGTAAGGGCAGTCTCAGCAGGCCTCTAAACCAAATGCTGATTTCAGAAGAGCCTTGCTTAATGACAACACAGTAGATTGTTTTAAAATGGCTCTTGATCCAAGCAATGCCTACTTACATTTTGCAATTCATATTTTGCAATAATGTACGCATAGAGGTTTCTGGGGTTTTTTAAACAGCTGCCATCTCAGGGATTTTGTGGTAAATTTGAAAGCTCAGTTCCCGGCTCACTTACCTGTAAACCCAGGTGCGCAGACACATGTGCCATTTAGGCCTTCCCTGTCACAGGCACCTCCGTTCAGACAGCTGACGTTAGCACAGGGGTCCTTGTAGGATTCACAGTGGACTCCTGCAGAGAAACAGATGCAAAAGGGGGGACTCATTAAGGGGTCTCCAGCTCCCATGGCCTTTAAAAGGAAAGTGTCTGAAAAGCCTTGAACAGTGTGGAGGCGGATTCCCAGAGGGGTGTGTATGTATTCACATGCCCACCTTTGACTTTAGGTTGTTGTAAAAACACACCTTAGGAGAAAATAATAGATTGAGTACCGGCTCATAGGTCCCACCATAAAGTCTTTTATGTACTTTCTCTGACCACACACCCCAAAGCCTGGGCAACAGAATGTTAAAACTTTGAAAGATAAAATTTATCAGTGGTAAATGCTCTCTAAGTCTCCAAAAGAAACAGAACATAGCCAGACAGTCTACATAAAATGTCAATATAATGGATAAACAGTATCCCGACGGTAAAGATTTGGAGTCAGATATTTAAACGAGCCCCAGTCATACTTTGGAAAATTACAGAGGAGAGAAGGAAGTGTTTGTCCTTAGACTTCATTCCCAAAGACCAACCAGTTCACCACAGGCGAAAGGTAACATCTTGTGCACATACTATGTTCCAGACCCTTGTGCTGTGCTTTACGTGTAATGTGATCCTCAGACCAGCACTATGAAACAAATATCCAAATGCAAGGTCACCAGGCTGGCGGGGACGGAGCTGGGACCTGATGATGCTGGCAACTTGAATGTGAGTCTGTGCTTGCTGAGTAGTTTCCCTGAGACGGAGCTCAGCCATGGAAATATACAACTTTCTATGGAACTCAGTGCCCATTCAAACAAAATGGAGGCCCTGAAAAAAATCTTTATAGCAAATACAGTTCCCACTGGTGTAAAAAAAGAATAGTCTACGTGTGCATGTATGTATGCAAATGCTTGAAGTTGGACTGAGAGGAGAATGAATTACTTTGAATGTCACTTTGTGCATTTCTATACTGTTGCAATTTTTCACAATGAGTATATAGTATTTTATCATTTTATTTTAAAAAAGAAAACTTTAAAAATCCAACACCATTTGAAAGGTAGAATTTCTGGTGTTGTTTCACTGGAGTGCCAGATGGATGAACAGACTAATCTCTCTCTCTTGACCCCCTACCATTTGGAGAGGAAGATAAATTACATTCTATGTAAGAATGTATATAACGATATACTCACCCTTCCCAACAGCCTCAAGAAAAAATAAGCATAAAGCAAATAATATCAGGATGGTATTACTTAATTTCCACTTCCTTACTTTACTCATATTTGTACAAAGGACTGCCACACCCAGTGACTCACATCATTTTGTCACTGAATTATTCTTGCTGAGATTTTTTTTCTCTCCTTTCCTTTTCAATTGTCAATGCCTTAAGAAGGAAGGTTTAAGAACGAGGGGGAGGACTTCCCTGGTGGCGCAGTGGTTGAGAGTCCGCCTGCCGATTCAGGGGACACGGTTTCGTGCCTCGGTACGGGAAGATCCCACATACCGCGGAGCAGCTGGGCCCGTGAGCCATGGCTGCTGAGCCTGCGCGTCCAGAGCCTATGCTCTGCAACGGGACAGGCCACAACAGTGAGAGGCCCGCGTACGAAAAAAAAAAAAAAAAAAAGAATGAGGGGAAAAATACAAGAGAAAAGGAAACAGAACTACCTAGTTGTAGTCACATTAATGATTTATTTGAGCCCGGTAAAGCATTTTATAATGGATGGTTTTTCATTTCTTTTTATCCTTTGCCCTCATATCCAACCTATGAACAATAATAGTCTACCAGATATTTTTCTAAAGTGTCTTTCAGATCTCTGCCTGACATTTTTCCCTGAAACCACCACCCCAAGCCCGCTACCTCATGCCAGGTGGGAGACGCTCCCGGCCCCAAGCCATCTCCTAGCTCCCTCTCTGCCTCCAGTGACTTGATGGAGCCTCCCTGACTCATCGTCCTTAACAAACCCAGGACTCATGGTAATATTCAAGGTCAAACTAATTTAAAGATTAAAGCATAAAACTGGTAATTGTTCTTCACTTGAGTGTGTATGGCCTCTGCACCCAGAAGTCTCCATTTCCATTTTCCCATTGATTCCCAAATAGCACAGGCTGAATTGAAAGAATAAAATGCAAAAGAGCCTTTTCTGCTTCAAAATGTTCATCAGAAAACAAGGGCTCACATATTTAGAATTTCCCAGGAGGCTGATCAATGGGAACCATGTGACAAAAAAGGCTTTCAATTATAATGGGAAATAGAGCCACAGATCAAGGTTCAGAGATGTCTGAAACCTAAAAAATATTTCCATTAGACCTAAAATAAAAGCAATCAAGGATAATCTTTCCCGGGTTTCTACAAATACATTTGCCAATCTAACCTTATAATAGTAGTATAACTAATACATTAGCACACAAATTACCACATTCTTCAAATAAGGCTGAAATGCACATTCTAGGCTAAATATTTAAGCATCTTAACATTAAAAGCCTTCAACAAGATAGATTTGATGAAAATGCCCAAGATAATAAGCAATTTCAATCTTTTGGGTGGGTTTTCTGGGTAATAACTTTATCCTTTGTTATTTCTCTTTTTCAAAAGATAAGATATTCAGTCACTTGAAGTTCACTGAGAGTTTTCTGGCAGCAAGATCGGACAGAAGCTAATCTTCATGGCAACACGATGACTACAAAGCAAGATGGTCTTAAAGGTCCCCTGAGAGCACTTTGCTGACTCCTGTTTCTATCCTCTAAGCCTCGTTAAGCCCTGTGTAAGAAATATTTGTCATGTTGCTCAGCTCATTGATCAGAACTGAACAGCTATGAGCTAGAAATCTTAAATGCAGAGCAGGGACAGTCATGAATACCCCTGAGATGTCCAGGGTATGTCCCTTCCAACTCCCCTCCTAACGCCTCCTGGGCTCCCCTTGTCTGCACCCCCAGGGCCCCTAGGCCCTTGCACAACGCTGAGTGTTGGGCATCTCATGTCCTCTGACCATAACACCATACTTCGCCCTCTCTCCCAAGCTGGTCTTCCCCTGGCACATTCTCAATGCCAAAGCCCAACTCATGGAAAGCTGAAGCTGACTCTCCCAAGACAGAACTCCATTCTTCTGCCACTGTGTATTGAGAGCACAGTAAGATTCCACTGTTACAGAGTTTATGGTCTTAAATCATAACTTATCTGTCCTCCTGCCTGATCCCCCCCAAAATCTCTGAGGTCCTTCTGAGCAGAGGCCATATCTTACCTCGCAAAAGAAATTATGGCTATACCACCAGAATCCTGTCCTTTCAGGAGGGGCGAACGTCTGTGTACTTTGGCCGACACACAGGTAGGACTGCTAGAGGAGTGAGAAGCCATTCCAAATCTGCCTCAAAAATACTCTATTTTGTCAGGGAAAATCAGGTCCACACTTCAAACTAAGCCTGTGGAATGACACATGCATCACCCATTGGCAAGGGATGGAGCACACACGATTACGAAACTTATGTTTAGTCTCAAGCAAAAATAAACTGTAATTCAGTCAAAACTAATAAAAATTCATATGTTTCATATAAAGGGATAGAGAGGAAACATTTCTGAAAAGATCTTTATTCCAACAGGGCTCTTTATAGCAGTTAACTTTAGAATTAAAATGAGCAAAAATTCAAAAAGTCATGCTCCAATTATAAATCTCTGGTGTCATCACAATTCAGTTGTGGTTAATATTTTGAAACTGAAAAATCTTTATTTTATCTCCAATAAAATTAAGCCAGGTAAAGAAAATTAACTTGAAATATCCTTTGAACTTCCTATTCACTTGAAGACATCATCTTATTTTTTTTTCACTTAAATATTTCAGTTTTATTGTGACATATACCTTATATACAGAAGCATGCACAAAACACTGGAGTTTACTTTAAAGAATAGTAATAAAGTAAATACCTGTGTAGCCACCATCCAGGATAAAAAGTAAAACATTTCTCCCACTGTGCCTTTTCCCAAAGGGAAAAGGCCCACGGGTAACAATCATCCTGACCTTTGAACAATCACTTATTTGCTTTTCCTTTATAGTTTTACCACCTTTGAATATATCTCTACATGATATAACGTTTAGTTTTGTCTGTTTTCAAATTTAATATAAATGGAATCATGCTGTTTGCGTTCCTCTATAATTGGCTTCTTTTGTTCAACATTGCATCTTTAAGATTCTTCATTGTAGATGGGTGTAGTTTCAGTTCATTCATTTCTACTGCTGTATATTATTTATCTACTCTTTTTATTTTATTTTATTTCTTTATATTTTATACAGCAGGTTCTTATTAGTCATCCATTTTATACACAGCAGTGTATACATGTCAATCCCAATCGCCCAATTCATCACACCACCACCACACCCCGCTGCTTTCCCCCCTTGGAGTCCATACATTTGTTCTTTACATCTATGTCTCTATTTCTGCCTTGCAAACTGGTTCACCTGTACCATTTTTCTAGATTCCACATATATGCATTAATATATGATACTTGTTTTCTCTCTCTGACTTACTTCACTCTGTATGACGGTCTCTAGATCCATCCATGTCTCTACAGATGACCCAATTTTGTTCCTTTTTATGGCTGAGTAATATTCCATTGTATATATGTACCACATCCTTATCCATTCATCTATCGACAGGCATTTAGGTTGCTTCCATGAGTTGGCTATTCTAAATAGTGCTGCAATGAATATTGTGGTACATGACTCTTTTTGAATTATGGTTTTCTCTGGGTATATGCTCAGTAGTGGGATCGCTGGGTCATATGGTAGTTCTATTTTTTGTTTTTTAAGGAACCTCCATACTGTTCTCCATAGTGGCTGTATCAATTTACATTCCCACCAACAGTGCAAGAGGGTTCCCTTTTCTCCACACCCTCTCCAGCATTTATTGTTCGTACATTTTTTGATGATGGCCATTCTGACTGGTGTGAGGTGATACCTCCTTGTAGTTTTGATTTGCATTTCTCTAATGATTACTGATGTTGAGCATCCTTTCATGTGTTTGTTGGCAATCTGTATATCTTCTTTGGAGAAATGTCTATTTAGGTCTTCTGCCCATTGTTGGATTGGGCTCTTTGTTTTTTTGATATTGAGCTGCATGGGCTGCTTGTAAATTTTGGAGATTAATCCTTTGTCAGTTGCTTCATTTGCAAATATTTTCTCCCATTGTGAGGGTTGTCTTTCCGTGTTGTTTATGTTTTCCTTTGCTGTGCAAAACCTTTTAAGTTTCATTAGGTCCCATGTGTTTATTTTTGTTATTATTTCCATTTCTATAGGAGGTGGGTCTAACTCCATACACAAAAATAAACTCAAAATGGATTAAAGACCTAAATGTAAGGTCAGACACTATAACACTCTTACAGGAAAAAAGAGGCAGAACACTCTATGACATAAATCACAGCAAGATCCTTTCTGTAATTGATTTCTAATCTCACAGCATTGTGACCAGAAAAGATGCTTGATATGATTTCAATTTTCTAAAATTTACCGAGGCTTGATTTGTGACCCAAGATGTGATCTATCCTGAAGAATTCTGTGTGCACTTGAGAAGAAAGTGTAACCTGCTGTTTTGGGATGGAATGTCCTATAAATATCAATTAAATCTATCTGGTCTATTGTGTCATTTAAAGCTTGTGTTTCTTTATTAATATTCTGTCCATATGATCTGTCCATTTGTGTACATGAGGTGTTAAAGTCCCCCACTATTATTGTGTTACTGTTAATTTCCTCTTTTATAGCTGTTAGCAGTTGCCTTATGTATTGAGGTGCTCCTATGTTGGGTGCATATATATTTATAATTGTTATATCTTCTTCTTGGATTGATCATTATGCAGTATCCTTCCTTGTTTCTTATAACATTCTTTATTTTAAAGTCTATTTTATTTGATATGAGTATTGCTACTCAAACTTTCTTTTGATTTCCATTTGCATGGAATATCTTTTTACATCCCCTCACTTTCAGTCTGTATGTGTCCCTAGGTCTGAAGTGGGTCTCTTGTAGACAGCATATATATGGGTCTTGTTTTTGTATCCATTCAGTGAGCCTGTGTCTTTTGGTTGGAACATTTAATCCATTCACGTTAAAGGTAATTATCAATATTTATGTTCCTATTACCATTTTCTTAATTGTTATGGGTTTGTTTTTGTAGGTCCTTTTCTTCTCTTGTGTTTCCCACTTAGAGAAGTTCCTTTAGCATTTGTTGTAGAGCTGGTTTGGTGGTGCTGAATTCTCTTAGCTTTCGCTTGTCTGTAAAGCTTTTGATTTCTCCATTGTCTGAATGAGATCCTTGCCGGGTAGAGTAATCTTGGTTATAGGTTCTTCCCTTTCATCACTTTAAACATATCGTGCCACTCCCTTGTGGCTTGTAGAGTTTCTGCTGAGAAATCAGCTGTTAACCTTATGGGAGTTCCCTTGTACGTTATTTGTCATTTTTCCCTTGCTGCTTTCAATAATTTTTGTCTTTAATTTTTGTGAATTTGATTACTATGTGTCTTGGTGTGTTTCTCCTTGGGTCTATCCTGCCTGGGACTCTGCACTTCCTGGACTTGGGTGGCTACTTCCCTTCCCATGTTAGGGAAGTTTTTGACTATAAACTCTTCAAATATTTTCTCGGGTCCTTCCTCTCTCTCTTCTTCCTCTGGGACCTCTTTCATGTGAATGTTGGTGCATTTAATATTGTCCCAGAGGTCTCTTAGTCTGTCTTCATTTCTTTTCATTCTTCTTTCTTATTCTGTTCCACAGCAGTGAATTCCACCATTCTGTCTTCCAGATCACTTATCCGTTCTTCTGCCTCAGTTATTCTGCTATTGATTCCTTCTAGTGTATTTTTTATTTCAGTTATTGTATTGTTCATCTCTGTTTGTTTGCTCTTTAACTCTTCTAGGTGTTTGTTCTTTAATTCTTCTAGGTCTTTGTTAAACATTTCTTGCATCTTCTCTGTCTTTGCCTCCATTCTGTTTCCGAGGTCCTGGATCATGTTCACTATCATTATTCTGAATTCTTTTTCTGGAAGGTTGCCTATCTCCACTTCATTTAGTTGTGTTTCTGGGGTTTTATCTTGTTCCTTCATCTGGTACATAGTCCTCTGCCTTTTCATTTTGTCTGTCTTTCTGTAAATGTGGTTTTCGTTCCACAGGCTGCAGAATTGTAGTTCTTGCTTCTGCTGTCTGCCCTCTAGTGGATGAGGCTATCTAAGAGGCTTATGCAAGCTTCCTGATGGGAGGGACTGGTGGTGGGTAGAGCTGGGTGTTGCTCTGGTGGGCAGAGCTCAGTAAAACTTTAATCCACTTGACTGCTGATGGGTGGGGCTGGGTTCCCTCCCTGTTGGTTGTTTGGCCTGAGGCAACCCAACACTGGATCCTACCAGGCTCTTTGGTGGGGCTAATGGCAGACTCTGGGAGGGCTCAGGCCAAGGAGTACTTCCCAGAACTTCTGCTGCCAGTGTCCTTGTCCCCACAGTGAGCCTCTGCAGGAGACCCTCAAACACTAGCAGGTAGGTCTGGTCCAGTCTTCCCTGGGGTCACTGCTCCTTCCCCTGGGTCCAATGTGCACACTACTTTGTGTGTGCCCTCCAAGAGTGGAGTCTCTGTTTTCCCCAGTCCTGTTGAAATCCTACAGTCAAATCCCACTAATCTTCAGAGTCTGATTCTCTAGGAATTCCTCCTCCCATTGCCAGATCCCCAGGTTGGGAAGCCTGATGTGGGGCTCAGAACCTTCACTCCAGTAGGTGGACTTCTGTGGTATCAGTGTTCTCCAGTTTGTGAGTCACCCACCAGCAGTTATAGGATTTGATTTTATTGTGATTGCGCCCCTCCTGCCGTCTCACTGTGGCTTTTCCTTTGTCTTTGGATGTGGGGTATCTTTTTTGGCGAGTTCCAGTGTCTTCCTGTCAGTGACTGTTCAGCAGTTAGCTGTGATTCCGGTGCTCTCACAGGAAGGAGTGAGTGCACGTCCTTCTACTCCACCATCTTAAACCAACCTGGACATCATCTGATTTTATTCAAACTGATTCCTTCCATGAAAAGTTTTCCAGTATTTCAACCTCACAGAGCTCAACTTTTTCTAAGCTGTTTCAGATGTTACAATTGAGATCTCGACCTTCACCTCATTATTCCTTGTGTGTGCCAGTCTCGGTCCACTTTTCTGGTTAAATAATAGCCTGATAAAGGAAAAATCCTGACTTATCCACTTTTCTATCAATCACAGTACTTGAGAAGAGACAGGTACAGAAAATACCCAGAAATTCTTGTTCACTGGTTATACAGAGGAAATAATTCTAACCAACAAAGAAAGAGTTCTCATCCTTTCAATCATAAATTTCTGTAGACTTTAAAAATAAACAATTCAGTACAATGTGATCAAACTCATAACCCAATGATCTTATTTCTGAGACTCTATCCCCCCAAAATCCAGAAAGTATGAAAATTATATGAATAAAAATGTTAATTCCAGAATTATTTACAGTAGCTTCACTTCAGATATAGCAAGGGAATGGATAAATATTACCCCATGGGAACATCACATCGTCATTTAAAATAGAACTAGTAAAACTTGCTAACAATTTCTAAATCAAACATAAATAATGGTAAGTCTCAGAAGGTTAATACCAACTTGTAGGTATAATCAATTATAACTGTAAAGACACAGATACTTAAAAGGATGGAAATAATACAGATGATTATTGCTCTTATATTCTGCTGTTAAGCTATGAGTTATCAAGTTTTCTCAGTTTTCTAAATTGTTATCATTGTTACTAGATTATTTTCATAATTAAAACTTGAAGTATTTCCTTTCTAACTTCTGTCACCAAAAATTCCAAATGAGTATAGTCTTGACCATGAAATTTGTTCTGCTATAAATAATAATTCAATACAATGTGGGGCTGTAACTTGACTTTTTGGCACTATAAGGTGATGAACACTAACTAAAGTCTTGAAAGTCTCATTGTGAATTAGCTCTGGACTAGTTTTAAAGAAGTATCAACATTTCTGTAGGTCTGAAGGGAGATCACTAGGAGTCCCTCCATGTATTTTGCTTCTAACAATTTCATGATCCACAGTGGAAACTTATTGGGAAAATGTTCAAGTTGCCTTGCTTTATTTAATTATTGTGTTAAGCAGTAGCTTCCATTCAAGTACAGATAGCTGTGGAGCATGTGCTTTGTGTAAGCCACCATATCAAGAGCTGATGAGAATTAAAAAAAAAAAAGAAAAAAGAACCTGTGTAGTCACTGCCATTCAGGAGATTCTAATTTAGTGTCAGGGAAAGGAAAGTCTGGAGCCAGAAGGTACTGACTACAAGGCTGACCATAACTGTCATAGAAACTATCAAGAAAATGCTTGGAGAGTTCAGGAAAGAGATCTCCTCCATACCTGTTTGGAGATCAATATTTCTGACAATGGATGCAGCCATAGGACTGGATAAGGGGAAAGAGGAGGAGAGAAAAAAGGGCCAAGAAGAAAAGCCTGGGAACCACTTGCATTCATGGTGTCCAGAGAGCAAGGATTCATTCCAAGAAGGCCAGGAGGGAAGAGTAGGGTGGGGGGGGGTGAGGGTGGGGGGAGGAATAGAGCTGTGGAAGCTAAAGCAGGGTGAGTTTCAAAAGGAACCCCGTGATCATGAAGCACAAGGGCAAGAATGTGAAGTTGGAAGCTGGAGAGGCAGGCTTTGGGGTTTCAGTCTTCAATTAGGCCACTGCTAGATCCATTTATCAGAACGGTACTGATGATATCCAAATTAAAGAAGATTAAGAAAAGAAAATTTAAGGAAATAGAGGCATCATCTATACCAACTCTAAGGAAATTTGGTTGTAAAAGAAAGAGGAAGAAAGGGGCAAGTAAGTATAGGAGGATGCAAAGTCAAACAAGAGTCAGTTTTTTTCACTTCATATGGAATTTATTTAGAAGCGTGTGTAAGAACATTTCTTTTTTTCTGTTTAGCAACTCAGTTTTTCTAGCACCATTTATTAGAAAAGAACTCCCATCCCATTCATAGCAATTCCTTGTTAAAAGTCATATATTATTATAGATGATGGTTTCTGGGCCATTATTCAGTTTTGGTTAGCTGTCCATTCTTGCACCCATAACATGGGGATGTAATAATAATTGCAACATTACAATGGGTTTCAACATCTGGCAGGAGTTCCCCCTCACTGCTTTCCTTTTTCAAAATGTTCTTAGCTATCTTGCCTGACTTTCTAGTGCACTCATTCTTTTTAGGAAGTTATATTCATTTGTTTAAGTTTTTTTAAAAACAGAAAAGAGTAAAAAGTCACCACTTAAAAAAGCACATATGTAAGTAAGAAGTTGAAGTTCTAATCCTCCCCCCAACACACTACTTATCCAAGTTCTAACTCCAGAGGTAAGTACTAGTTAAGAATTGATGCCCACCCATCTGATAGTTTCCTAAGTTTATACAGACATCTTATATGTAAATATATGTTGGGATAAATGCTTCCAAAGAGGGAAAGAATGTCCATACTCTAAGGAGAGAAAGGTCCAGAATCTTTTGACCTCTCTCCTCCCCTCACTCACTCTTCCTCTGGATTGGAGGACATGAATTACCCACTTCTGCTTCTCTTTAATCCCTTCTACCCTACCCCTCAACACCTGCCCATCACTCTTACTTTAGAAGTTCTCTCATTTATTGCTACTTTGCTAGGGTTTACATTCCTGCTTAAACCCAAACCTAAATGTCTCTATAAATATATCAAAATGAAATAATCACTTTACCTGCCCATTGACATGAGATCTTTAACACACTTGTATGCCTTCCTATCCTTCCCAACACCCACCAACTCATGGACTTGGTTAAAATAACATGAAATTTTAGTTTGGTCATTTAAATTTTCCTTAAGAACAGATGTAGTGACACACTCTCGGGTGACCACCCAATGAGTCACACCCTTATATAACTCCCTCCTCTTGAGTGTGAGCTTCTAATCAATAGCATTTGGAAAAGGTTAAGAGATTCTGAAGATGCTGTTACAGTATCTAATCCGTTGACTTTGAGTTAACCTTAGGTGGGCCTGACCTAACTAGGTGAGACCTTTAAGAGGGTTCAGGCCTCTCCTGGCTTTCAAGAAGCAGACTGTCAAGAATTCTACAGCTGCAAGGATATGAATTCTGCCAACCTCTTGAGGGGACTTGGAAGCTGATCCTTCCCTATTTAAGCCTCAGATGAGAGCTCAGCTCAACCAACACCCTGATTCCAGCCTTGGATTCCAGACCTTGAACAGGGAATCCATTAATCCATGCCTGGACTTAGGAAACTGTTAGATAATAAAAGAGTGTTGTTTTAAGCCACTACCTTACAATAATTCACTATGCAGCAATAATAATTAATAAAGTAGGCATGTCTATTTTTTCAAGAGACTTTTCTTTACCATTAAATAAGTATTTACAATCATATGAATGTCATCTATTTAGGTTTATCCCCGCATGTAAAGAAGTCTGCTCAACCCTCTTCCTCCTGTTCTCCATCATCCCCTATCTGGTTATCTTTGCTCTGATTTAGTTCCAATTTGATGAGAATATCTTGGAAAATAATTTTCTTAGAGAGGGTACATGGTGTTATGTTTTCTGTATCCTTAAATGTACAAAATATCTTTCTTTACCCCTCAAATATAAATGAACCTTTAACAACCAGACTTTTTCATTGAAAAATCTAAAACACTCTTCACTGTTGTTTAGCTTCATTTTAGAGAAGAGCAGTTCAATGCTGATTTGATTCTTTCTTTTGGGTGTAACTTGTACTCACTATGAAGAATCTTGTAAAAAATATTCTCAGTGTTCTTGGATTTGGAAATTCTACCAGGAAATTGCAAATTACGTATCATCTCCCTCATTAATCCTCTGGCATTCTGTAAACCCATTCTATTTGAAAATTTCAATTTTCTTCATCTCATAGACTTCTCCCTAGTAGTTGGTTGATTCTGGCTTTATTTCCACGTGTTCTTTCTTCTTCCGCAACATCCATCATTCAGTTGAAACGTATCTCTTCATCTTTTCTCCACATTTCATGTCTTTTCACTCATGGTTTCCATTCCCTCATATTTTTACTTCTATGATGACATACTTCCTCCTTTTGCTTTTCCAGATCTAAATTCAATTTTGAGTGGTATACATTACTTTTTTTTACTTCCCTTCTTGAGTGTTTAGAGTTGTGGGGTTTGTTGCAATTTTGTTTTTACTTCCTAGATTTTTTTCCACTTGTTGAGTTGCTGGTACAGCCTCCCTGGACTGGCCAGGCTTGAGGTTGGCAACCTCAGGCAGAGAGAGATGATACTGGAGATTCTCCTCCAGTGATGGACAGGCCAGTCAAATTAGCCCTGTCTACATGGCCTCCTAATTTGGGGTCCTCAAGGTTCTCCAGGTGTGAGCAGGAGCTCATTCACACACACACACAAAGGACCTGCTCAGCCCAACTGCAATCCTCTTAGAGGGCAGTCAGGATCCATGAGATCAGGAGAGCCCTTTGCCTCATAGAGTCAAGTGCAGCACATTATAGCATGTTTTCCCTCTCTATAAGCTGAAGGGTCTTTTGGGCTCAGCTGGTCATTGAGTCCTCCATTCTCTCCAGAACCCTATCCCCTAACCCTGCGGTACACAAAGGCTCCCAGCACCGCACCCTTTTCTCAAAAACCCACATCCTCAAATGTGTTTGAGATCCCCTCCAGGATCTTGAGTCATCTCGAGTCGACTCTACCTTCTTGAGTCATCCACAGCAGGGCGTCTGTAACTGATGGAGGAAGTTCACAGAAAGACAGAAGGGGTGGAACAAGGAGCATATATGGAAGGATTAACCTTGAGAAGAATGGGGAGCATGTGACCAGGTAATAAGGAAGACAATAAAATGTGAGTGGTTGTGATTGCAGATGAGTTTGTAGGACAGGGCTTCTCAAAGGGTGGCACAGGGCCAGCATATCAACATCATCTGAGAACTTACCAGAAATTCAAATTCTTGGGCCCTACCCTAGATAGGGGTGGGACCCAGAAAACTATGTTGTAAGAAGCCCACCAGCAGATTCTAACACATGCTCAAGTTTGAGAACCATTGCTCATTGGAAAACTAGAGAAATTTGAAAATGTTTACAAATGATAACCTCTCTTTCTTTCCATGAAGATGGACGTGAAATTTGTTATATCCTATGAGTGAGTGATTTCATATGAGGCTTGGGGAAAGCAGCAAAATTCGGGAATACTCCTTGAGAAACATGGAAGAAGAAGAAGGTGAAAAAAGCTAGGATCACAGTCCATGAATTTGTGGAGTCACTAGTGGGTCATCGTATACAGTTTCATTTTTTATTTCTTGGTCATGATAGCATGAGCAATGTTTCAAAGCCAGGAACATAAGAGGCAAATTAAGAGTATACCCAATTAATCATTTTGTCATTCATAAAGATGAAATTTACTCCATAAAACTCTATCATAAACTAAAGAATTTTGGAATTTAAAATTTGGAAGCACATCCACCACTACTCATTCTGTCACTGAAGAATCTCAAAATCTCTCAGTAAGCATTACTGCCCTTTCTTTAAACAGATAAAATAAAGACAAGTCAGTTGAAAAGGTTTATCCAGGGTCATCAGTAATCCAATAGCACAATGAGGATGAGCTACCTAGGTCTCCTAATTCACTGCTCCTTTATTCTTTCCAGACTTGAGCGGACTCCCTATTTCTCAATGCTCTGATCTACCTAGAACTGAAATCCATGTGGATGAAGCCAGCACATCTGTCCTCATGGGAATTGGTGGAGTTCGGCTCTAAATGGGCACCATAGTCCATGAGAAGCATCACATGTGCCAAACACAAAGCCAAGACCTGACCCAGCTTCAGCTCCTCCATCCAGGGGCTAGGTCAAGTTCATCCATGTGCCCTACAAACCCTCGAGGCTCACCAGAAAGACCTCTAAATAAAGGTGGGTCCATGCAAAGAGAAGCAAAGTCGGCTACAACGCGAGGTCACTGGCAGATGGACGGTATCAAGTAAGCGGTGGTGGGAGAAAGAGGTTAAGTGAAAAGTCTATAAATAGAGCCCTCAAAAGCATTACAAAAATCTACACCAGCCCGGGAGTCATGACTTAGAGAAATGCACACAAATTAGTTGATGACCCGGCGCCCTGCCACAGCGCCGGCTGAGGGTGTCAGGGCTCCAATAAAGCCACACCAGTGAGCCTGCTGGGGAAGAGGTGGAAGGGCTTTCAGGACCATGCTGGCTGGGCTCCTGAGGGCTGACACTACCACCTCTCCAGTTACTGTCAGGCCTCTTTTATGAGTTCACGCACGTAAGGACCTAGAACAGGGTCTGAATGTGATAAACACTCCGTGAATGTCAGCTGTTTATCCAGAGTGACTCTGACACATGTCCACTCAAATGAACTAACATGTGCCTCCCTTTTAATGACTCACTTAATGAGAATGAACTTTTTTTCGCCAACATGTGAGACTCCACTTGCCTCCTCCACCAAAAGGCATGGCATCCTCTCCTCGTCCAGCGAGCACTACTTTCCTCCCCCGGGATTCCATGGCTGTGTCCACTGACCTGTGTCTGAAAGTCCACTTAACATCATTTTTTATCGTCAGCTTTTTACACATTCAACAGAGAAGAGAGTGAGGATACAAGAGAAGGAAAGGGCAGGAGACAGATTTTTCAGTTTATCAAGAGGAAACCAGAGACTTCCAAACTATTCTTTTCGGCCCCATACATCATCCCACTGCCAGCATTTGATTCTTATTCTAAACAACTTCACACTCCAATTAGACGTTTACGCATGTACGTGGAGAAATCCATGACGTCACTGAGAACCACGCTGGCACTAGTCGGCCACACGATGCTCACCTTTGTACTCTGCCAGGCACACGCACTCATAGCCGTTGACAAGGTCCCTGCAGGTGGCGGCGTTCAGGCACGGGGCAGAGAGACACTCGTCGTATTCCTCCTCACAGTAGAGGCCATGGTAGCCTGAGGGACAGAGAGAAAGGTCTGCGGTCAAACAGGTACCATTTATATGCACACCGGACCAGCCTACAAGGAAGGTGGTGGGTGTTCACTGGAAAGTAAGGCACAAATAGATGCGACTGAAGGAACCAGGTCTCCTGGGGTACGCTGAAATGTGGATTTCCAGGAAGGTTATGAAGAATCTATTCTTATCACCCTTTGTCATGATCCAACTATAAAAGAAGTGATCTCACTGATCCACCAGATGGTCCCATTATTATGTCACGTCCAGTGGTACCGGTGAACAGGAGATGTGGGTTACTAAGTGCATCAGCTGTGGTCACAGAAGGTAGCAATAGGGACAGGACTCACAGCCAAACAGCTCCTTTCAAGGATGTGGACCCCTTTTTCTTCCAATCAATTAGAAAAATATATCTAACTAGGGAGAATTTTATTCAAGAAGAAAAGGATCCACGGATTTCGCTTGTTTTTCAAGCCAGAAAAAAACTCAGCTAAAAAGCCTTAACTGAACTTCCTGGCGAAATGTGGGCTGTTTTTCTTTTTGTTTGTTTGTTTATTTAAAATGACAATTATCTAAATTATAATATGGTAAATTGTGCTTAAGTTTTTTAACTATTAAAAATAGAATAATAGCAATGAAGAAAAAGAAACCAACGATTTCTCAAGAAAGATGGCTTTTACTCTCCTTTTTGCAAAACAGGTGTTTATTCTAAAGGACAAGAAGACAACATTCTTTGAGATTCACTCATGAATGTTAGGCTGTTTTTAACTTTCAAAAACACGTGTTCCTGCCAATTTGCAGTGAATCTGGGCCATTTCTGTCTGGCCCTGTCCAAACAATGAGAAACATGTGAGCACTTTCAGAAATCACCCTGCCTGTGTTGGTTCTGAATTCAGATAAGCAGAAAAAATAAACGCTTGCTCAAGTGGGCACTGGAACCGTGAGCTCCTTTCCAGCAACTCAGAGTCAGCCCTCGAGCTCAGAAAGTCCTGTTAGCTCAGGTTAATGTGTTGAACTGCTCTGTTTCTGGTTCCTATCACAAAAGTAGGTTAAGATCACATTTGCATTATTTCCAGAGCACTTTTCAAGTATGTTGCCATTTCAGTTGTTTTTGAACTGCTTTCTACATTTAGGCAGAGACAGTGGCCCCTCTGAGGGGAACTTGACCTTCCTGAGGCAAATACACTAGGGATTTCCATTCTTCTATCTTCCCCTACTTCTTGTAGTTTTACGGAAATATTTCCTATCACTCTTCATCAGATTATTTCAATCATCTAGGTCAGAGTTTCTCAACCAACAGCAACTTTGTCCCCCAGAAGATATCTGGCAATGTTTGGAGACATTCTGGGTTGTCACAGCTGGGGTGGAGGGGAAGGGGTTGTTACTGGCATCTGGCCTAAGGATGCTGCAAACCATTCTTCAATGTGCAGAACAGCGTCCCAACAAAAACCTACCCAGCAAAAATGTTAATAGAGTTAGACGGAGAAACCCTGCTCTAGATCAGGGATCAGCAAACTGTGGTCCACAGGCCTGGGACACAGCCACACCCATCCAAGTATGTATTATTTATGGCTGCTTTCATACAATGGTAGATTGAGTAGTTGCAACAGAGACCATATGGCTTGAAAAGTCAAAAATCTTTACTCTCTGACCCCTTATAGAACAAGTTTGCTGAGTCTTATTCTAGATACACCCAGAAAATCTTTTTTCTTACAAGAGTTTTAGATATTAACCCTTTATCAAAGATATGGTTTGCAAATATTTCCTCCCATTCTGAAGGTCGCCTTTTACCCTGCTGATTGCTACTTTTGCTGCACAGAAGCTTTTTAGTTTGATATAGTCCCACTTTATTTTTGCTTTTGTTGCCATATCATTGCCAAGACCAATTTTATGAAGGTTTTCCGCTATATTTTCTTTCAGGAGTTTTATACTTTCAGGTGTTAGGTTTAAGTCTTTAATGCACTTCGTGTTGTTTTTTGTCAATTGTGTAAGATAATATAAACGGCCAACAGGTATATAAAAAGGTGCTCAACATCACTACTCATCAGGGAAATGAAAAGCAAAACCGCAAGGAGATATCACCTCACAACTGTTAAGATGGCCATAATAAAACGAAACAAAACAAAACAGAAAATAACACGTGTTGTTGAGGATGTGGAAAAATGGGAACCTTCATACACTGTTAGTGGGAATATAAAAGGCTGCAGCTGCTACGTAAAACATAAAAAAAAGTATAGAGATTCCTCAAAAATTAAAAATAGAATTACCATATGATCTATAATCCCACTTCTGAGTATTTATCCAAAAGAATTGAAAATAAGATCTCACAGAGATATTTGCATTCCCATGTTCATTGTGGCATGATTGACAACAGCCAAGAGGTAGAAACAATCTAAATGTCCCTCAACAGATGAATGGATAGAGAAAATGTGATATGACATAACATACAATGGAATATTATTCAGTCTTTAAAAAGAAGGAAATCCTGCCATATGCTATAACGTGGATGAACCTTGAGGTCATGTACTAAGTGAAATAAGCCAGTCACAGAAGGACAAATGCTTCATGATTCTACTCATATGAGGGATCTCAAGTAGTTAAACTCATAGGGGCAGAATGGAATGGTGGTATATATGTCAATATATACACTAATATGTATAAAATGGATAACTAATAAGAACCTGCTGTATAAAAAAATAAAATTCAAAAATTAAATTAAAAAATAAATAAATAAATAAAAGAAAAAAGAAAAAAATAGAATGGTGGTTCCTGGGGTGGAGGAGAGGGGAAATGGGGAGTTGCTGTTGAATGGATATAGAGCTTCCGTTACGCAAAATGAAAACATTCCACAAATCTGTTGTACGACAATGTGCATATAGTTAACAATACTGTACTGTACACTTAAAAATTTGTTAACAGGATAGATTTCATGTTATTTGGTTTTTATCATTTAAAAAAAAATTTTTTTGGGCCGTGCCGCATGGCTTGCAGGATCTTAGTTCTCTGAACAGGGATCGAACCCGTGCCGACAGCAGTGAAAGCATGGAGTCATAACCACTGGACCGCCACGGAATTCCCCTTATCACAATTTTTAGAATATATACACACACATACATAGAGTTAAGTCCCTTTTGCCTTCTTCTCAGTGTGGAACAAGGATCACCAGCAGCATCTTTTTGATCATTTTGCCCTCCCAGCAGATCTTTCAAAAATCAACTTGGAAGGATAATATATAACCCTACAAGCATCTTAGACCTCTGAATTGTGGTGTTATTTATACAGACAAAAATCAAATTTCTTGAAATCTTCCACAATTGTTTTTATTTTTTGAAAACAGTATCATCATCCTTTTCCATTAGCACCATGAAAAGCAAGTGAGGAAGTTATTTTACAGAGATAATTAAACTGATGAGGTTTTTCTTCCTTGGGGGAAAAAATAAAGGTTTCATATTCTAAAAGTGTTTCTTTAGAGACAGTAACATTTAAATGTCTTTATGGAAATGTCAAGACACCCTTTACACTGCCAAAGAACCTAAATCGGACTGTTTGAAGAAAAAGGAATCTCTTCCAAAACAGAAGGCTTCTGTGAAAATGAGACTGCCACCCCCTGCTGGTAATTAATTCAGGCAAACAAATTAGCTCAGGGCAGCCCAGGGTCTAGAAAAATTAAGCTAGTCCAAAGAATTATTTTAAAATAAAATCGAAGATCAGAAGGGTGGGGTCAGAGTAGCCCCTTCTGGGGCACTGATTTTTATCACCAGTGTTCTGATCTTTGCAGGACTTGACCGTGAATATTCAGCTCCAATCATTTCCTTAGACTTGAGAGAACAAAGCAACCAACTGGATGTGGGGAGTGAGAAAGAGAGGTTAAGACGGCTGCCATGTCTAGAATGTGTGAGTAGATGATGCTACCGTGAACACAACTATGACCAAAGGAATAACAGATTTTAGAGGAAGTTGACCAGTTGGATTTTGGACACGTTTAACGTGGGGCTCACGTAGCCAGGTCCAAGTGGCAGTTGGGAAAATGAGCTCAAACAGCATAGAAACAGCACTTTGGGAGCTAGATGCCTGGAAGTGATGTTGAAGTTTTCATCAAAGAAGAACATGGAGAGGGAAAAAGGAGGCCAAGGTCGGATCTACGTGGATGGGCAGATGGACAGCAAGAAGCCCAATCGGGACTCGGAGCAGGGATGGAGGAAGGAGAGGGGGAAACCCCAAGGAGTGCGGTCATGGAAGCCAAGAGAGGACAGGAAGCCGGGGAGGGCTGGTTAACAGTGTCAAAGGCTCTAACATCAAGAATGACAACTGGATAGGAGATCAGGTGGCCACTGGAGACCCTCAAAACCCTGGCTCTCAATGGGGGCTGTACTGCCCTTTACAAGCTGTTTTGGAAATTGGGGAGTAGGAGGGATTGCTTATCATAATGACTGGAGGATTCTACTAGAATTTGGTGGGTGGGGGCCAGAGATATTAAACACCTTGAAACATCTGGGATTCCCTTGCACAACTGATGGCCTGGCACCCTTCACAACTTTGGACTGTTCCACTGGCCATTCGTGTAGGCAAAACCCCGTTTACAACTTTCAAAGCCTAAAACCTAACTGCTTTACACGTACAACAGTTTTTAAGATATACTGAGTTTTCCTGGAACATATATACGTATATGTATTGATATACTGGGTAAATCAAGAGAAGATTGTACTAAGAGTTGTTCCCCATTTTGGAATATCACTTCATAAGAGCAATAGCTCTTAAGGAATTTAAGTCACCAATAAAGCACACCTATATCAGCAAACAAAACAAAAGAGAATAAAAATCACCTCTTCGGATAATTTTCTAAAAACACTATCCAAAGTACCTTCCCCTAACAGCTACTCATTACAACACTCAACTGATTTCCATCATACCACTTCTAAGGCTCTGAAATCATATTAACTTTGTTCTTTATCAATTGTTATTCCTCTTCCTCCACTAGAATATAAGCTTGAAGGCAGAGGCTATGACTGCAGAGTTCTCAGCTGTACCTGCAGTATTTGGTACAGAAAGAATGTTTAAATGACAGCTCTTGAATCAGCACCAAAAATGCCACTGATTAAATCAATACACATTTAAGATATGCCTATGATGTGCCAGAAGCTTCCAGGTACTGTGATTACAAAATTAAATGGCAAGGTCTCCAACCACAAGGGGTTTATTGTCTGGTAGCACGTGAATGGTGTCTACTTCATAACAGGCCCTTTACCTCTGTTAACTTGTTTAACCCTCGTGACAACCCAAAATGATAATCATGGCTAGTCCCAATTTAAAGATGAGGAATTAAGAGTCAGAAAGGTACATACTGGTCAGAATGGCCATCACTAAAAAGTCTACAAATAACAAACACTGGAGAAGATGTGGAGAAAAGAGAACCCTCCTACACTGTTGGTGGGAATATAAGTTGGTGCAGCCACTGTGGAAAACAGCATGGAGGTTCCTCAAAAAAACTGAAAATAGAGTTGCCATATGATCCAGCAATCCCACTCCTGTGCATATATCTGGACAAAACTACAATTCAAAAAGATACACCCACCCCTATGTGTGTAGCAGCACTATTCACAACAGCCAAGACATGGAAGCAACCTAAATGTCCATCAACAGATGAATGGATAAAGAAGATATGGTACATATATACCATGGAATACTACTCAGCCATAAAAAAGAATGAAATAATGCCATTTGCAGCAACATGGATGGACTTAGAGATTATCATACTAAGTGAAGTAAGTCAGACAGAGAAAGACAAATTTCATATGATATCACTTATATGTGGAATCTAAAATATGACACAGGGGCTTCCCTGGTGGTGCAGTGGTTAAGAATCCGCCTGCCAATGCAGGGGACACGGGTTTGATCCCTGGTCCTGGAAGATCGCACATGCCGTGGAGCAACTAAGCCCGTGAGCCACAACTACTGAGTCTGCACTCTAGAGCCCGCAAGCCACAACTACTGAGCCTGCGTGCCACAACTACTGAAGCCCGCACACTAGAGACCGTGCTCCACAACAAGAGAAGCCACCCAATGAGAAGTCTGTGCACTGCAACGAAGAGTAGCCCCTACTCGCTACAACTAGAGAAAGCCCATGCGCAGCAACAAAGATCCAACGCAGCCAAAAATAAATAAAATAAATAAATTTAAAAATAAAATAAAATATGACACAAATGAACCTATCTATGAAACAGAAACAGACTCACACAGAGAACAGACGTGTGGGTGCTAAGAGGGAGGGGGCTGGGGGAGGGATGGATTAGGAGGTTGGGATTAGCAGATGCAAACTAGTATATATAGAATGGGTAGACAACAAGGTCCTACTGTACAGCACAGGGAACTCTACTCAATATCCTGTGATAAACCGTAATGGAAAAGAATACAAAAAAGAATGCATGTATATGTATAACAGATCAATCTGCTGTACAACAGAAATTAATACAACATTGTAAATCAACTATACTTCAATTTAAAAATGCAAGATATATGTTCAAAATGTTAAAAAACAAAAAAGAGTCAGAGAGGTAAAGAAACTTGCTCTAAGGCCACACTGTCAATCCTACAGTCTTCCCACTTTCCCAAGCTGCCCCCAAAATAGATTACTTAGTGTATTAGTCTGCTAGGGCCGCCATAACAAAATACTATAGACAGGGTGACTTAAACAACAGAAATTTATTCTCATACAGTTCCAGAGGCAGGAAGTCCTAGACCAAGGTGTAAGTTTGGTTTCTCCTGAGGCCTCTCCTTGGCTTGCAGATGCTGCCTTCTCACTATGTCCTCACATATGTCCTTTTCTGTGTGGCCACACCTCCCCAATGTCTCTTCCTCATCTTATACAGTCATATGACACCAGTCATATCGGATTACAGCCTCATACTTATAACCTCATTGAAGCTTAATTACCCCTTTAAAGGCCCTATTTCCCAATACAGTTGTATCGGGGGACTAGGGCTTCAACATAAGAATGGGGGGTGGGGGACACAATTCAGTCCCTAACACCCAGAATCAGGATTTGTCAGCCATGACACTATCAACATTTTGGACCAGGTCATTATGGTTGTCCTGTGCATTGCAGGATGTCGAGCAGCATCTCTGGCCTCTACACCCACTAGATTGCTGTAGCACCACCCCTTCCTCCTTGTGACAAACAAAAACATCTCCAGACATCACTGTATGTCCCCTAGAGAACAAAACCCCCCTTTTGAGAACCACTGTTCTAGATCACTTTTTATAGCATGATTGCAACCTGAGGAGTTTTAAAGACGTGCAGGTTTGAAACTGTTGCTGTGCAGAGTGAGAGTGAATTCATCAAGAAAAAGGATTGGGGGGCAAAACTGAGGGGTCAGTCTGCAATTGTGGGTTTGATGTAATACCAGTCCGTGGGATGACTCTCTCCGGCAGTGCGATCCTGCAGAAGCAAACAGGCAGTCTGTTCAACTGGGGTTGGAAACATGCTGGATACAATGGGATAAAGAGAGGAGAGAGGGGGCTTCCCTGGTGGTGCAGTGACTGAGAGTCCGCCTGCCGATGAAGGGGACACGGGTTCGTGTCCCGTTCCGGGAAGATCCCACATGCCGCGGAGCAGCTGGGCCCGTGAGCCATGGCCGCTGAGCCTGCGCATCCGGAGCCTGTGCTCCGCAACAGGAGAGGCCACAACAGTGAGAGGCCCGCGTACCGCAAAAATAAATAAATAAAAGAGAGAGGAGAGAGGATGGAGACCCCGCCTGGTGATTTTTAAGCTACCGAGAACCCTGTCGAATGTTTTGCCATTAGGATGGGACTCATCTGCGTCCTCCTGGGAAGACCGATGTCCACCATGATTGACCGACTCAGCAAAGGTGCAGTGAGCCCACATGGCTCACCCCCAACCGGTGCAGGCTGAACTCAAGGCCAAAGTGAATTTGAAGTGTTTTAGGGTTTTTGTTTGTTTGTTTGTTTCTTTTGCTTTGCTTTGAGGTCAGACTGAAGTGAGTGGGGAGATGGGGAGTGGTTCCTTGTTCCTTTAGGGGTGCGTTGGAACTCAAAGGCTGTTTCCCCAATATTTCAGGTTGAACGGACAAAATGTGAAAACGCAGGACCCCCTGATTCAAGTCTAGGCCGGTCCCCAGGAGATCAAATTTCCAAAGATGTGGGCTAAGAGAAAATAATCCTATTCTATTAATACGATTGTCTGTGAGCTTTCAAATTCTGGCTAAACTCACTGACTGCTGTAGAGCCAGCCCCTCAGCCCTGTGGAAGGTCAGGCAATGCGTTCACTTCACTGTGCAGAGAAATGTGTTTCAAGGGAAACCGTGTGTGTGCATGGGTGCGCGCGCGTGTGTGTGTGATTCTCTCTCTTTGCTGGTACATTCACAGTAGGAATCTTTTTTTTTTTTAATGCAGCTTTTATTGGGTGTAGGATTGCTATAAGAAAGCCATATCTTATAGACTCTGATATGATGTCTCTCCCGTTGTGGAGCACAGGCTCTGGACGCGCAGGCTCAGCGGCCATGGCTCACGGGCCCAGCCGCTCCGCAGCATGTGGGATCTTCCCGGACCGGGGCACGAACCCGTGTCCACCGCTTTGGCAGGCAGACTCTCAACCACTGCGCCACCAGGGAAGCCCAGTAGGAATCTTAAAAACAGAAAAAAGGCAGGCAAGAATCCCGGCTTATATTAATCCTATCAAGAGTTGAAATGCTCTTTTCTAAACAGACCTGCTGATAACTGATATCTTACAGACTTCAGTGGAGTAATTATGCTCCTGTTGTGCATGCGCGCACGCACACACACACACACACACACACACACAAAAGAAAGAAAATATCAGACATGAAGGAAGCTGAATAAGTAAATACAGAGCATTAGCTGGTGTGTGGAGGACAGTGGTGCTGATGTTGCTTCTTTCTTTTACTCCCTAATTTCTTACCCTTTCATTGCTAGGGGTTCCTGGGTGAAAGAGAAAACAGACGTGAGAAGACCCAGATCAGTCAGTTTCCATCGCTGTGGTTCTTACAAACATTCAACTGGAAATGACTACATACTGAGGCTAAATTAAAGTTTTAGATTCTCCACCCTCCCTACTATTTATGTTATTGAGCCATCTACACATTTCTGCCTCCCTCCCTGGGCTTCTGAAAGAACGGATAATGAAGAGAGAGCTCGAAGTCGTATCCTAACTGTTCATGCAGTGAGTTTATATTCTCCATCACTTCGAAGACCTACGGCCTTTAATAGGCATGTAGTGAAGGTCAGTGATTCTCTGGGACTCCTGTTTGCCTCCTCTTTCTTTAATTCAAGAAATAGTTATTAAATGCCTACTGTGTGCCAGGCACTGTGTTAATCACCAGAGCTCTACGACTTTGTGAAAACAGACAATACCTCTCTACTAAGGGCATTTAAAGGAGAAAGACACCAAACAGTCATCCGAATACATGTAAAATCAGAATTGGGTGAGTGTGAGCAATGAGTAGCCTAGGGTGCCAGGAGGAAGGAGAAGCAGGAGAGCTGACCTTGACTGAGCTCCAGGGAGGCTGCCCAGAGGAAGGGACAGGGGGCTGAGAGGCATGGGGTCTGCAGGAATCAACGAGGTGGGAGGAGGGATAAGAAAACTCAAGGCAGGCAACCGGTGAGTGCAGAAGTCCCATGGTGAGGGTGCACGGCTCGGGATCCTTCTGAAGATGAGCTAAGCCGACTGAAGAGCAAAGGGCAGAGAAGAAACTAGAGGCAGGTAGGTTCCAGGCGAGGTGGTACCTTTAACGGAGTGTGTGTGTGTGTGTGCGCGTGCGCGTGCTGAGGGGGGCATTAAATGACAAAATCAGATTTGTATTTCAGAACGATTACTCCAGTCGCCTTTTGGAAAATGGGGGAAAGACCTGAAAGAATCTACGTGGAGAAACGAGTTAAGAGGCTACTGCAATAGTTCCCGGAAAAACATGGCTGGAATGAGGGTGGTGGCGGCACCAGCTAGAGGATGCGTGTCAAGAGCCATTTAAAAAGTAAAACAGCGATATTTGGTGAAGAATAGGAGGTGATGGGTGAGAAAGGTTGAGGGTGAGTCTAGGTTCCTGGCTTGTTTTAGCCAGAGATGCTGCAGTGCCCTTCAGAAGGAATGGAGGAATTGACATTTATGGAGTCTCCTTCTATAGGCCTATTTCTGCTCTAGGTACTTTCAAATGCAACAGAATCTCATTAACAGGAGGGGTCTAGGGATGGGGGATGGGATGCAAAGGAGTGTGGAACCACTTTCTAGACTTAGATCTTCATTAAACGAAAGGACTTAACATTTTCTCCCAGGAAAACAGAAGCCATTTGAAGAAAAAAACTTCAGTTCATTCTAACAAGTATTTGCTGAATTCTGGCCACGTTGCTAAGCACGGAACACGGTGCTGAGGAGATGTCTTATGCTGTAGTTCAGAAAGAAAGGTTATAGGGTAGAAGACACAAGAAGTCACAGAGGGAGAAGTGGTGGAGGAGGAAGCAGAGAGGGAGGCATGGATGGGAGGAGAGAGACAGGGACAGGGACCAGGAACCCACAAGTATCAAGAGGGAGACAGACACCTAAAGAGATAAGATAGAGAGAAAGAGAAACTGGTCCAGAACGTGATGGAATTACAAAGGGCAGAGAGAGGGTCCACCAACACCGTGGGTGGCCTGCAGAGCTGTATCACCACCTGGTGTAATGACCGTGAGCACTGCTCTTGCAGGGTCACTAAAATAGTGGGGCATGGGGAGGGGGTCGATTTGAGAGTTTGAGAGACTTTGGGACACTGTAGGATTCTTGCTTCTCAAGTTATCCTTTCCTCCAATAAAACGTACTCGACACCATTTTCTTTTCACTAAACTCTTGTGTAACCTCCAGCGTTGACAGTGTTTATAGGCAGAGAGCTCTGGGCCATTGAGGTGTCACTGGCTCAGGGCCATCGAGGTACCACTGGCTCAGGGCCATCAGGGCACTAGTGGCCACAAAGGTCCCTTATGAAAGGAGGGGCTCCTGCCCCCCTCAGGAGGACATGCACTTGGCATTGAACATGAGGCTGGTAACAGAAGGCAAGCATCTAGCACAGGGCGGGCCGCACAGTAATTACCTTAAAAATGTGATATGTGGTCTCCTGGCCTGCTGACCTCAAAGCAAATCTGATTTAAAAAGACAACGTGGGTACTTTAATCCTGAAATAGGTGCCCTGCCTCGAGTATACAGCAAAGGCGCTGAGCAACATCACCCCAAAGGGCACCATTATCCCGAGTCACTGCTTCACATGGGCAGCGAAGACCACTTCCGGGAAAAACTCAAGTAGCACCAGCCCTGAACTTCCATGATTAATTAGCCTCGCTTTCACCAGTGAGAAGTTCAAATACCTGAATTTTCCTATGTATGAAACAAAAGTCTCTTTATACTGGGCTTTTAAAAAAACCTACTCTTCTCGGTTTCCTCAGCCTCATCTCCTGAGACTTACCTCTGTGCTGGATCCGGTTTCCTGCTTGGCAGTCAAATTTTGACTCACTGCTCAGTCTTTGATCCCAAACTGGGTTTTTTTCTTTAACAAGTGTCTGTTCTCTTCTCATTTCCTTAGCACACAGGTGGGTGAATTTAGGAGATGCTCAGTCACAGTGGGTGAGGTGAATTTGCTAGGAAAAGTGGAATCATAGGGCAAAATAACCTTTGCATGCATAAATACGGAAAGTGGTTCTTTTCTTTACAAATGTCTGATTCGTACAAATACAAAAAAAACGGCTGGAAAAATGTATTCCAAAATTGACAGTGGTTTTTGCTGGGCAATGAAACTGAGGAATTATTTTTTGTATTTTAAATATGCCAGTTCACACTTTCTAATTTTCCACAATAGAAATATGTTATTTACTGTGTAACACAAAGGGATAATATAGATACTGTATGGGTATTTTATGTGTAGTATCACAACTCCAAACCAGGTTGCTGATGACCAAGGGAAATGATAACTGTACTCTGTGTCTAACACTTGATGGGACAGTAGGAGAACTGGTCAGATTAGGAAAAGTCTGACTTTATTATGGGGTTTTTTTTTAAGTGGAGGGGAAGGAGATGAGGGCATTCTCATAGTGTAGAGAGGGAAAAATCCAGTCTTAGAAGAGGACACTTTTTGAGACACGAGGGCGAGCCATCATAACAGTATATAAATGGTGACTATATAAATGCACTAAATGTATGGTAGAAAAGCAAACAACCACTACTCTGAGTTAGTCCTTACAAATAGTTAGCATTCTCCTGAACAAATGAAAGAATGTATTGTAGATGACACAGCTGAATTGGGACTATGCTCATGAAGGGCCTCAGAAGTCCAGAGAACTCAGCAGTGAACCCACTTAAACAGAAGCTCTTGCATATCTAAAGGCGTTTTAACCTTAAACTTGTCCATCATCTTGGGAATGACTGTAACTGAGTAGATCTAAACGTTTCTAGACGTTTCCTCTTGGATCTGCCTTTAGAACTAGGTCACAAACTAGTCACACGAAAATATCAATCTCTTCATAATTTTTTAGCCTTGTCTTATGAATGTCATTTTCGGCCATTCATGATGCTTTTGGCCACTAGAGGGTGGATTCTACCTATGATCTATATCAGCTAAAGGGAAAAAAATGTTACTTGGGAGCTTAACGAAAAGGGAAATGTGTTTTACAAAAGGGAAATATATGGCACGAGAGGATGCAAATACTTGAAGAAGAAATATTGTTTCCTTTAACAAGAAAGCTTAACATTCATCTATTTCTTTATAGTTTACAAATTCACGGATGTGCCCTATAAACATACAGTAGCTATGGTTAAAATTATCTGTGATAAAGTAGACTATTTTTCTCACTGACTCACTATAAAAATTATTTTTTAAAATGTAAATGCTTATAACACCATGGCTAAAGCACCAGGATTCAAGATTAAGTGTAACAACAAGATAGTATTTTCAACCTGATTTTAACGATTATTGCGGTACGTGTGTTTAGTTATAAACAGTAAGTAAATTTTTTTTTTTTTTTTTTTTTTTTTTTTTTTTGCGGTACGCAGGCCTCTCACTGCTGTGGCCTCTCCTGTTGCGGAGCACAGGCTCCGGACGCGCAGGCTCAGCGGCCATGGCTCACGGGCCCAGCCGCTCCAGTCTGCATCGGCAGGTGGACTCTCAACCACTGCGCCACCAGGGAAGCCCTATAAACAGTAAGTAAATTATTTTAATGGCATAACCTTATAACCTCATTGATTCTCTGGGATGTTTATAAACACATGTAAAAATGACTTGGCTTGTAGTTGAGATGAAGAGATCTGGAAAAGAAAAAGTAGGCATAAAGCCCTCACATTCTAGAGCTTTTTAGTATGAAACAAACACACCAAGATGGACACAGGGCCCAGCACAGGCAACAGATGGGTGGCAGCGCAAAATCAAAGAGTAGGGTTCTAATAGGCACCTTGGAAAGAAAATAAAACCTAGATGACTATTTTCACACAAGTATGTATGTTAACAAAGAGGAATTTTAACAGGTTAAAGTACAGGGAAGTTTTTAAAATGTTTTATTCCTTTTAATTTATTTCACAAACTGTGGTTAAATTTGATTTTAATTTGCCACTCACCCAGTGATCACAACATATTCTTTTGCGCCGTTTGGCCTCACGAGGGCATGTGTCTATGTTCATCACACTAGACCGGTGGTCCACACAGTGTGGTCCCCAGACCAGCAGCATCTGCATCACCTGGGAACTTGTTAGAAATGCAAGTTCGCAGGCCACACCCAAGACCTATTGAATCAGAAACTCTGCAGGTGGAGTCCAGAGCTCTGAGATTTCATAAGCCCTCTACCTGATTCTGATCAGCACACTCAAGTTTGAGAATACCTGAGTTATAGAATAGCAATGCACACAACATCTCCCACCGACTTCTGATTCTCAAAAATGCAAGGAAATGGTAAGAGTTACGTATGGCAAGGGCTAGATATGGCACGGTAATGCTTGGTAATAGCCATGGCCTCCCCTCAGCATATCAATAAACCAACCATAAAACACAGTCAGAACGTGCACCAGTCACAGGCATAGAAATAAACCAAGAGTGAAACGTGCAGTCAAATAACCTGCCAGCCACAGACACGGAGACTAAACAAAATTACACTCCTCTTTGGATTTGCTTCAGGGAAGAAAGTGATGCAAAGAAATCCCAAACCAACAGCAGATGCCAAATTTGAAAAGGAAGGCCAAAATGAGGGAAGGTAATAAGGGTATAGAGGTGGCAAGCATTTATAATTTCTCACTGTGTGACTGGGAGTCACATATACCTGTTCAGAGGAGGAGAGATAAGTCTAAATTCAGATTAGTGAGCACAATTTTTCCCCACATCCTCTTATGCAGCTTCCTTGACCCACAGGAACAACATTTTAGCTGAAAAGAACACTATCAGAAAATGGCAGACAGAACTCATAGAAACAGAGTAGAATGATGGTTGCCAGAGGCTGGGGGTGGGGAAAACGGGGAGATGCTGGTCAAAGGTACAAACTTCCAGTTATAAGATGAATACACTCTGAGGACCTAAGGTACAGCATGGTGATTATAGTTAATTATACACTGTATTATATACCTCAAAGTTGCTAAGCATGTAGACCTTAAATGTTATCACCACAAAAAAGAAACAGTAATTAGGAAGGTGTTAACTAACACTCTGGAGGTGATCATTCTGCAATATACATATGTATCAAATCAACATTCTGTACACCTTAAACTTAAACAAGTCATGTGTCAATTAAATTGCAGTAAAACTGAAAACAATTTTTAATTTAAAATTTTTAAGAAAATGGCAACCTACAAAGATTTTTATGAACCAAAAATTGGGAAACATGATCTGACAAAGTTGTGCTGTTTCTAGTGATAAAATGCAGTCTCATGGAGACACAGTTTGGTACCAAGGTGTTTGTGTGATGGAAAACGAAACTTGTGATTGGCATTTTTCCAGAAAATTCTGGTGCATGGACTCTGCAATGCAGACGTAGATGTTTTTCCCCAGGTATATTTACTTTCACCCTCATATCACTGGGGACATTCAAAGAGACAATGCAACAGTGCAACCTTCTAACTCTCTATTATTAGTCATTGCCATTCTCAAGTAAACATGCTGAATCCTAAAGATGGTTAAACACTATGGAAATGTGTCATAGTCATTCAAGAGTATTTTTAGAAGCACATACCTCCCACTTGGCCACCATTCCCAAGGGCTGTAAACTCATAAGGGCCAAGCTGACTCTTAGAGTTAGGACTTTAGCTAAAGAACTTCATGGAGAAAATTAACCACCAGAACTGTACCTCGAGGCAACCAGATTACAAAGAAGATTTCAAAATGTAAATCAATTGGAGTCAGAACTCAATAATTTTAGTAAATCCTCAATTCTATTCCTATTGCCTCTACTGAATGAATATTAAGGATGCCTAATAATAATAAGGCATTTATTCATTTAGGAGGTCATAAAGCAGTGGAAAATCAAAGTTCTGGACATCAGAGCTATCTCAGGCAGAGAACTAAAAAACAAAAGTCAGATATGAAGAGGAAAGATTATTACACTTGCCTATTCAACAATTTTTTTTTATAGCTAGAAAATTCAATTTTATTTTTTAAAACTCTTTATCTACCACCTGCATATCCTTTGGAACCCAGACTGTGTGTTCTGAACCTTGGCATGTTTCTAGACTGCCTCCCCTTCAGAAATACACAAATATTTGAAACCATTACTATAAAAAGAATAAAGTCAAGAGGCAAAACAGTCCCAAGACAGTGTTACTTTTAAAAATTATTTGAGATTATCTGCACCTCTGTTCTTCTTTGAAGCAAACATAAATTGTGTGATTCTTTTTCTAGTGGGAAATTTGATATTTTCAAACATATAAAAGCTCTGTGGAAGAGCAGTTTCTTTAATTAGGTGCATCCAGCAGACATCAGGTCAAGTGAAATCATAAGTCTCAGTTACAGGTAGCCCTCAGCATCAACTGTGAAGCCGCTGAATCTGCAGTGAAACAAAACCAGAAGTGGCTCACCTACCTACGAGCAGTTCGATTTCTTTGGAAGTCAACGTCGTGCTGCTCTGTGCTGGGAAGTCAGAAACTATTGCTCAAAAGTCACTCGGACCACGATCAAGGCCACTCCTCAAGCATGGCTTTGAAGTGTCCCCTAGGAGCCCTGAAATTCGGTCCTACTCAATTCTAAGCCCAAAGCCCTTTCCCTCATACCTGGTATGAGAGGCAAGGCATGCCAAATTTCAATTCTCAATTTCCAAATTCCCAGCCATTCTCAGCAAGCCAAAAAATGTTAGCAATCGGATCATGATAACTTCCAACCACAAAGCAAGAGTCAATGGCTCAGTGACAAAACAGTTTTAAACAAGTTCCCGTCTGACTTCCATGGCCGTGAGCTTGATAAGAATTTCCTGAAATTATGTGTTGGCAGTGCTTCAAACAGAGCCATCCTCAGAAATGCACTGGTTAGTGATGTAAGCTGTTATCAGCTGCCACTTCTGACTTCCATTCCAGGTAAGAAGATGTAAAGTGATTTCTGCCGTCCTCGCAGACCATGCCAATTCCTACCGCCGGGAGGTAAATCTCCTACCTTTTCAACAAGAGTTCAGCCAAGAATGCATTCGGAAAGATTTGAAGTTGAAGTGCTGCTGTGGGGGCAGAAATCCCTCCTAATTAAAGGCCAGTTCATTAACACTTTCATCCATATGGATTAGGCATTTACAGCAGGTTAAATAGACTGTGGATCAATTTTTAATGTCAAGAATCTCATCAAAATTCCTTATGCAGCACCAGCAAGTGCCCTTCGCTCATTACCACTGTCCTTCCCGCCCTCGTATTAATCCCTCAGGTCACCAGCCTAAAGTAGAAGGCAAATATCACAAAGACTCCCTGAACACGCCCCGAAATTAGAGTCAAAACAAAATGGTGATGAAGAATGGCCGCAGGGGTAATTGTGAACACCACTAGGACAGGTCCCTTAGTGTCTGGCCGTCTGGGCAAGCCTGACTCAGCTCCTCGCCCCTGGGCAGTGTCCCCTCCTCCACCATCCTGCCCTCCCAGGAACTTCCACGGCTCGGCCTTCCCCAGAGACCCTCCCAGTCCCAGCGGCCTCCTCCAACCTCTTCTGCCGCTGCCTCTAGCCCCCGCCTCAGTGCAAGAATCCCCTAACACTCTCACCAATCTTTCCCCTGTCGGTTTATACTCTCGCCCCATCTATCTTAATAGTTCCCTTGACTTTCTCTAGCACCCACACACCAGGAACTCCCTCCTTACCTCCCTGGTGTCATGCTCAGGACCCAATGCCAGTCGCAAATAACAACTACGGACTGGCACATCCACTTGGTTGGCCTGCCATTCCCAAAGGCCTTCTGCACATTTCCCTGTTTCTCTGAGTTACCCAAGTTAAAGCCTCAGCAATACCTTTGGCTCTATGCTCACCTGTGGTCCCTACAGTCACGTGACAACCAAACTCAGATGATCCCACTCCTCAGACAGATTTCAGGTCCCTCCTTCCAATTCCCACCGCCATTAAGTTCAAGACCTCACTTCCACTTGCCTGAGCTTTCTGACTGATCTCCTGTCTCATCATCTTTTCTTGACTGTAATATCTAATTCTATCAAAATAATCTTTCTGAAAGTCACCCAATCTTTCTTGAAATCACCCAATTCCATCAAAATAATCTTTCAGAAACACAGATCCGTTCAAATACACTGCTGATGCAAAATGTTTCCAAGTCTTCATTTTCTGAACTCCTTAGCACCTAGATTCACCCCAATCTGCCCCAATCAGCATTTCCAGCCTTACTGACCATCACTGCATCCAGTGGATCTTATCCTACAGCCAACTGGATCTCCTGTTCTCTGAACTTCCCCCCACCCCACCTAGGACTTTTGTTCCATAGCAACCTTCCCCCATGTATAAATCCAAACAACATTTCAGTTTCCAATTCACTGGAAATTCTGACTGAACTATTGTTAATATGAAAATTCAATCAGTATTTTGAACACTCATTGAGCATTTTAATGTTAAGTCCTGCCAATGCTCTCAAACCAAAGGCCACCATGGACAAAACTGTAGTTGATGCAGTTGGGTTTCTTACTCATTGCAGCAAGGGGAATCTCGGGGTGTCTCAGTCAGAGGGTGTTAGATGGGGCTTATTATAGGATTTGAACTCTGGTTGGGCGATTTGGGAAGGAGTCACTCTGGATGCTGTCAGGAAGCAGGGGCAATTCTACGCTTGAGTGTTGCAATGAATCTTTTCTATGGGTGGGAGTAGGCTAGACCAAGGCTAAAGCTGTAACTGGTGAACAAGCAGCTGGCCCTCATTTTATTTGCAATCAAAGGGGATGTTTGGTATTTTGTGGGTTGCATGGTGACCTTGTTTTTATCTGTACTTAGACAAAATTATGGCACGGTCTTGTTTGTCTCACTTTATCATGGCCTATGAGTGACCGTGTGTCTGAGGTCGGCGTTCAGTGTGGGTGTTTACGTCTTTATGTGCAACACGAAACACCACGGCCCAGCTGTGGTCGCCAGGCCAGCTCTTAACAACTCCAAGGCCTGCTTGTAAGTGTCCAACAAGCCCGCAGATGTCAGGGGCTACTCTTCTCTTTCTCAATTCTTAGTGTCATCGTGATGTCAAGAGATTTAAACGTTTTCTTAGGTGAAGTACAGATTATGAAGAGTTGCTACTGCTGCAGCGAGGTAGACCGGATTCTATCTGGGTTCCCAATGGGGAGGGCAGTTATCGTATTTCAAAATATAACAGAGGAAGGGCATGATATAGGATTAGGATGTGGAGAAAGGAGGCAATATATTCTATAAAAGCAATGATACTCAAGAATAATATGATATACAGATCGGGACCCTCCTAGAGCATGTTAAACACAAGAAGTGACTTCATCTTAGTAAACCTGGTAAGGTTTCCTAGTTAATAAAACACGAAAATTATCCACTGTACTCATCCAGGAATCTAAATGCAATTAGGTATTCATTATCAAGCTAAATGTTTTCATACCATTGTAGGTGTACATTTTTCTTTACTGCTGTTAACTTGCTACTTAAATCCTGACCATTAAGTCTTATCTTAGATTCTGTTTCCAGCAGACACTATCAGAATGCTGATATTGCTAAGTCTGAGTCTAACAGAAGGAAGCAATGCCAACTGTGTCTTTCAGGCCATCCCAACCAGAAATGCAGCCATATGGAAGGATGTCAAAAATAGAAAAAACAGTACCTGAGATTCTTATAAATATAATTTCCTTAAAAAAATTCATTTGGAAAAAGTCTAAACATCCTTTCTTTTATAGTCTGGATGGTCTAATTGAGTTGCCAGCCCTATGATGGAGAAGAATCAGCAGAGATACATGGACAGCAACTTGTCCCAGGTCTACCCTATGACAACTGATAAGCATCAAAAGTTATTCATGGAAAAAAAAAAGAAAACTGTTATTTGTATTTCCATATAAAAATCCTCTAATGCCTTATACTATAAGCTCCTTAAATAGTAACTTAAGGCACACTCTGTAATGGCAAGGTTCATTCAATTCAACAGACAAGGTCAGAGTAATAACTCAAGTGTATCAGGCAGGGGCCAAGACGAGTGAACTCAGGCAAACCACTTCCCTTCTTACCAGAGATTCCTTCCAGGACTGGTCAGCACCCAAATGGCATCTCCAGATGCCACCACTTCTTTGAGAACATGTGAGACATCATCTTCTACTTTCAGGGGCAACAGCAGGTGCCAGGCGACTCCAGGCCCTGTGGCCCTGCTTCCCACAGTGTTTGTTGGACTCCAAGTTCTCACTTTCTCAAGTCCTTAGGAGATTTTAATTTGTAATTTTTTTAGAGTACATGTGGCCTATCACTTACCACTGTCACTGAAAGATAACATTTCAGTGGTTACTCACTGCTGACATTTTATTATCTAATACTAAAATCCCATCAGAACTCCCTAGCCCAATAAGCTAAAAATGAGGTTTGAAAATAAAGCACCTGGCAAATCTGATTTGCTGTCATCCAAATGGCATTTTGTCAGATGGGAGCTAATTATCAACCTGACGTGATTTCAATCTGCTGCCATTTTATGCAACGGGGCCTGTTTGCTCTCAATACAGAGGATCAGCCTTGCCACTCTTGAGCAAGACACCCAATTTCACCTACACTCATGAGATTCTTCTATTATGCAAACTAGTGGTAAAGCAATTACATGCTCCGAAAGATTAAGACTAGAAATTTCGCATTCAGAGAACTGTCATTTTCACCTCTTAGAATGTAAATTCTTGCCAGATGTTAAGATGCCTTTTTTATTTCACACAATGTCACCTAATGATCTGAGGAAGCAACCCCTCTAAAAGCAATTTTATCTCCCAAGTTCGATGAGAGAGCTTTGACAGAGCTTCAGGGCTCTACCCCGGGGGACTGCCTACTAAATGCAGGCATCCAGGAATGGAACACACATTTCTTCAGGCTTTTCAAGGCCCCTTAGAGGCTGGGCACTGGCTTTACCAAGCTAAATGCTCCAAATGGACATGAATGAAGGTTGAGCAGAGAACAGCAGAGGGGAAAGAGGAACTTCAACAGGAGACACATCACCCTTTTGGCTTAAGGAAAAGTGTTGGAATCTCCATGGATAGAAAGACACAATCACGCTTACTACTCCTTGAGAGGAAATGTACTGCGTGTCTCTCGTCTAACGCTCTTACACACGACAGAAGATCATGGTCAGCAAGAGGACGTGGTCAGTAACTTGTCCCAGGTCTAGTCTGTGATCCCAACTGCAGCTGAACTCACGAGCATCTAAGACATTATTAGTGAAAGTAAATACCGAGGCCCAGAAATGCCCTGTAAATTCCTACAGTGACAGTCAACGAGTGGGGATCTCATGGGTCCTTTCTCCCACCCTCAGCTACTGCTCCCTGGGTGGACAGAGAGACACTAGGCAGCATATTTTCTACTTAGGACCATGTAAGCATCTGCACACATGTTGACAGACTCTACTTGGTATTACTAAAAAGCCACATGTCTCTTTAAATACCCACATCCCATTTCAAGTTTTAAACATACACCAACTAAATATAAGGGCAAGTTTAATATGTTTAAGAACGGAAGTCAGAGGAGAAAGGGAGGAGGAACAAAGCCGCCTCCCGGTCCTGTGACATGTGATTCTTCCCTTTGGGCTCACGGAGGGAACCAGGACTCCCAGGAGACATGTGTGGAGGATGCTCTGAGGTACTGCTCCAGATGGCGGCCAAGGGGATTATTATTACTCTGTGTGTTATGACATCCAGAGCAGGGCGTTGGGAGCAGCGTGCTCATGAGTCATGACATGAGGAAGACTGCTCTCCCGGGACAAGTGAAGCTTATTTCATCTGCAAACACAAAGTGGTCTTGGGGCCCCACTTTCCCAACAGGCAAGGGCACCACACTGCCCGGGCTCCCCCTCAGCTCCCCGAGGCCATGGCACGTGCCTGCAAGGCCCATGGAAGAACACTGGTCCCCAAGGGGGCAGCGGCTCCCATCTTCACACTGCCTGACAGGGGAGGATGCGTGTCCATGCAGAAAAGTGTCCTCGTGTCATGTGTAGGGTTGCAGAAACTCCTTCCCCACGGGGTTTATGCAAAACCCCCAAATGTTACTGGGATAGTTAATTTCACGTGTCAACTTGGCTAAGCCACAGGACCTGAATATTTGGTCAAACACCAGTCTAGATGTTGTAGTGAAGGTAGTTTTTAGATGAGATTAGCATTTACATCAGTAGGCTTTCATGAAATCCATTACCCGCCAGAATGTGGGTGGACCTCATCCAATCGGTTGAAGGTCTTAAGACCAAAGACTGAGGTTTCCCGAGGAAGGAGGAATTCGGGCTCAAAACTGTAATGTAGACTCCTTGCCTGAGTGGCCAGCCTGCCGGCTTGCACTACATTTTTAACTTGCCAGTCCTCACAACTGCCTGAGTCAATTCCTTAAAATCCAGCACGTTCTCTCCCTCCCTCTCCATCTCTCTTTCTCTCTCTTCCTTTTCTCTGGAGAATCCTGCTAATGCAATTACCAGGCAGATTCAACAGCCCCATCCCCTCTGTATTTTAGAACAGAAAGGAAACGGCCACTTGGCAAAATATCAATCCCATGATTGTTTACAAAACCGGAGAATTAAAACGTCTACATGAAAGAGGCTTTTCAATACCCTTCAAATGCTTAGTTGCTTTTCCCACTCACCCCTTTAGCTGACTCATGAGTATGAGATGTGCCCCTTGAGAGTTCCAGACCAGGCACAGGACAGTGGAACCAGGGCACCTGGGTTGGAACCTGGACTCAGCCTGAGTGGGTGTGTGGCCACCAACACGTGGCTGAAGCAGGAATGAGGCATTTCATACCTCGGGGAGATGCGGCTCAACAATATCCACCTGGCAGAAGGGCACTAAAAGGACCAGAGACGTGAGGCACTCAGCTCAGAGCCTAGAAAGATTAAGCTCACTAAATAGTAGCTTATTGTTATACAGGAGTTACTAATAGAACACACTTCCTCCTACCCCTCAACGGGGAGAGAGACACACACAAGGATAATTAATATAATGTTTTAAAGACCAGGAAAGGGATATTGTGGCTGATCGTGGGAACTCAGAGGAAGGAAAACTGATTCAGCCCCAGAAGGGGAAGCCTGCAGGTGAGATGGGGTGACAGGGCAGCTGGCACCCAAGGTGGAGGGCAGTGACTGGGCAGAACCAGGGGTTAAGCAAACCAGGGGACTGGCCAGCCATACTGATGCGCCAGAGACGGGGGCAGCGGGGATCACTGTGCTGAGAAACATTCTAAAGAGCCAGCTCCTGCAAGGATGCAGACACAGGCAGGGTAGAAACCAGAGGACAGGAGGAGCTGCCCCGTGTGCGTTTTTTCAGACCACACCAGGAGGCTGTGCGGACACAGACTTGAACCAGTAACCACTCTGACTTCTGAGCGTCAAAACTTTCACAATAAACAATCAGCGATACCAACACAGAAGCACATTTGGAAAGTAAATGATGGAACTTTTGAACATTGACACAGGAAGTCACAGGTCCTCTAACACGGACTGTGCCCCGAGTAATAATTTTAAAAGGTGATAAGATTCTGAATGGACTGCATTCTGCTTTGCATGCACATTAAAATGAAAAACGTTCCGTTAACCTCAGAACCCAGTAATAAAAGATATGTAATACAGTAAAAGCTCTGGAGTGACCTATAGTCAATTGTCCAAAATAATTAAGCTGTTATATAAGATTAAGCCTGTTTTTAATTTTCTTTGTTTTGCTTACTTGTATTTTCTTCTTTTTCTACAATGACTGTGAAATGCTCATGAAAAGGGGAAAGGGTGTTTTTCAAAGCCTGCCTAGGGGAAGTCTAAAAAGAAAGGGTGTCATACATGAGTGGGGTTCACTTAGACAGACAGGTAAACCCATACAGCGGGCCCAACCTGTGCTCAGATGCAAAAGTTAAAAGGCTTTGAGATTGGGGAAAGAAAGGACTTCCTGTCCATGCATCGTACCCACCTGGGTCACAGAGGCATTTATAGCTGGTGCCCACGCTGCGGCATGTGCCATGGGCACAGGGGCTGAGCGCACAGAAGTCCACGAGCTGCGTGCAGGCTGGGCCCGTGAAGCCTGCGCTGCAGCTGCAGCCGAAGTGCAGCCCATCGGCGTAGCAGGTCCCGTTGTTCTGGCAGGGCCCCGAGGCGCATGGGTCCACCTTCTCCTCACAGGCAGGGCCCAGGTAGCCTGTGGGAAGATGCAGAAGCAGGGAGGGGTAAAAAAATTAAACCGTAATACACTTAATAACCAAGAAACTGGGGCTGCTGTTCTTAACTCTTCTCCGTCGTGAATTGATTAATGCACAACCCAACAAGGTGGGTTTACTTAGCTTTGGTAACCGGGGGTTAAACCATGAAGCCCTGTGCTTCCATTTTGGTTGAAATACAAAACACATGATTGCTTAGATGTACACATGGACAGGGACATACATATATTTATATGTGTACATGTGCATGTGTGTATGTATAGACTAGAAAGATGCCAAAAATAAATTAATGGTGATTCAGGAAGGTGGCATTGGGGTCAGTGGAGTGATTTCACCTCTTATTTAATACACATTGCTGGGGGAATTGATTCCTTATTCTGTTTTAATAGATAAAGATACAATCCTGAATTTAAAAACTAAAACCCATATAAAATAGTATGACAAAATCTTTCTCCCATCTTTCTCCCTTTGTCCCTCACTCCTTTCTCTAGAAGCACCCACTGTTAGCAGTTGCTTTAATACATGCTTTTCAAAAATGCGGTTATTGTAATGAAAAACAAACTGTGGTGTAGTCATGCAATGCAATACTATCTGGCAACAAAAAGGAATTAAGTTCTGACATGTGCTCCAACATGGATGAACCTAAAAAACCTATGCTAAGTGAAAGAAGCCAAATACGAAAGACCATATATTGTATAATTCCATTTATAAGGAATGTCCAGAAAAAGAAAATCTATAGATATAGATATAGAGAATAGATAAGTAGATGCCTGGGGCTGCTGTAGAAAGAGAAATTGACAAAAAATGGGCATAAAGCATCGGCTAGGGTTGACGTAATATCCTAATATTGGATTGTGAATTGTGGTGATGGCTGCACAACTCTGTATATTTACTAAAAAGCACCGAACTGTACTCTTAAAATGCATGAAATTTATGATACGTAAATGGTACCTCAATAAGGGTTTAATATTTTAAAATTTTAAATGTACTTCTCATGCAGCTGATTTCTATTTTGTTTTGTGTATGCGTTTCAGTATTCCTCAATTTAAAAAATCATACATACTCTTACTGTATAGCACAGAGGACCATATTAAATATCTTGTAATGAACTATGATAGAAAAGGATCTGAAATATATATATATATAACTAAATCATTTTGCTGTACACCAGAAACTAACACAACATTGTAAATCAACTGTACTTCAATTAAAATTTTTTTTTAATTATACAGACATATATACATGAATCTATAGGTCTATGTGTCCAAGTAAGTGTTTAACAATACTTTGGTAAAACCTATTCTTTTAATATTTTAAGAGCAGTTTGAAAATTAAGTGAAGACTATTCAAGTTTTAGAAACAAATTTAAATAATTTTATTCATATACAGTTCTTATTCCAATATTCTACTTCACTTTTCTTATCTAGAATTAAATTTATATTAACCATCTTCACACAGAACTCTCAGCAATATTGGTAATTTTTGTTGTTCAGGACACAGTGAATATATAAAACGAACAAAAATAGTTCCCAGACTTTATCTAAAGCATCACTCATAAATTGTCATAATCAACTTGATATTTTTCTGTACAGAAATATAAAAATTTTTTAAAAATCCAATGTTATTCAACATCTTATAAAGTTCTCTGTAGCTTTGACATTTTAAATATCATACTAAAAATGTACCACACAATCAGTTTTAATAACCCTTGAATTCTCCAAAGAGTCCCTTTGCAGCCAAGAGTGGTATGTAACTCCATCCTTCATGAGATGTATTCCATTTCACTCTGAATGAAAAGAACGTACTTAAACACATTTCACCCTGTGACAAACTGACCAACCAAGGCAAGTCCTGACCTCTCTCATCTTCTACTACCTCACCCCAAAAACAGGGCTGAAATTATTTTCTTCATACAGTTGTTGTGGGTTCTAAAATGACATATATCAAAATTCCTAGAACAGTTCCCCGGTCCAATGCAGAATGAATGAATGAATGAAACATGGTAATAATAAAAGCAACAGCTGACATCCACTAGGGGCTGAGATGCACCAGACGGTTCTAAGCCTTCACATGCATTATTTCATTTAGCCCTGGGGTAACTGCATGATACAAGAACTATTAGTAGCCCCATTTTACAGATGAGATGATGATGACAGAGAAATGTGAGGTATCCTGTTCAAGTCTACTTAGCTAGTGGGTGGCAGAGCTAGGATACAAGGCCCAAGCTCTTCACTCTCCACTATACTGCACAGAAGTCAATAACGCCCAATTAAGAAAATGTTATGATGTGTAAACATAACCAGGACTTGTGTTTCTAGTCTTTTTTTTTTTTTTTTTAGTTTTGGCTGTGTTGGGTCTTCGTTTCTGTGCGAGGGCTTTCTCTAGTTGTGGCAAGCAGGGGCCACTCTTCATCACGGTGCGCGGGCCTCTCACTGTCGCGGCCTCTCTTGTTGCGGAGCACAGGCGCCAGACGCGCAGGCTCAGTAGTTGTGGCTCACGGGCCCAGTTGCTCCGCGGCATGTGGGATCTTCCTGGACCAGGGCTCATACCCATGTCCCCTGCATTCGCAGGCAGATTCTTAACCACTGCGCCACCAGGGAAGCCCCTGTGTTTCTATTCTGCTTGGATATTGGTGAAAGAAGAAATAAGAGACTTACCAATCAAGTCAAAATAAAGGAAAAATGAATTTTAGGAAAGAAATCACTCTACATTCACGTTGATATACTCGGTTACAAATATTAATACGATCCACATAGAATACTCCAAGTTGAAAGAATGGTGGATAAAAAGGTGAGGAGATATGAAGGATCATGACTCTGGGGAGAGCCAGTATTTCAATGAGGCCAAGAGGAGATGGAAAGCAAGCATAAATGAGGGCGCTGGTCAGAAGCCAGATCATGAACATCTTACATGCCACACTAAGGAGATTGCACTTCATTCTAAGGTCACTGGACATCAACTATTTGCGTGTTTTTGATATGCTTAATTGCAAGCAACGTGGAGAATGTATTAGTGGAGTTTGAGGCTGGAAGGAGGAAACCAGGAGTTTACTAGAGTAACTGAAGTGAGAGGTCATAAGGACCAGTTTGTAGCAATAGGGATAAAGAATGTGAGGCAGATTGGACAATTATTTTACAAGTAACATAACATTGTTAGTTCAGGGACCAATTGGATGGTGGAAGAACTGAAGAGAGGGCAGGGCCTAGGGACACAACGTAACAGGAGTCAAAAACTCAAATGCCAGCAGGAGTCCAGCAGACCATGTTGATGAAGGAAGCGGGCCAACTGTAAGGCAGTAGGGAGTGGCAGGGACTGTGGCAAACTGGAAAATTCATGGCTTTCCAAAGGGGGTGGCCACCACCCCCCTGAAGCCAACTGCTGCCATTTGAATGTGAGGCCAGTTACCAGATATTCTAAATTTTCAAGAAATATCTGAAATCCAGAATCTTGTTTGAACCCTTACTATTTTAAAATGTTGATAAGTCATTTCTCTGGTAAATAAAAGATATCTGAGGGCTCTGATTATGTGGTTTCTCAGTGTGACTTAATGTTAAGCATGGGCTTTGGAGCCAAAAGGAACTGGGTTCAAAAACCATCTCTGCACACTAAACTGTGGGACCATGGGCAAGTACTCAATCAACCTCATCTGTTTCATGGAGTGGAGATAGTAATGCCTACAACATATGGCTTTTATGAAGCTTAAATGTAAAAATCTATGGCAAACATTTGGTACAGTGACTGGCAAATAGTCACGGTTTAGTAAGAAGCAGCAATAATTACAGTGTGATTCCCAGGTTTTCCAGATTAGGAAACAATGCTGGTGGTGTTGTTACCAACTGCAATGGAAAATACAGGAGGAGATTCCCAGGGGAGGCTTATGATTCCCAGGGGAGGAACAGACAGACAGAGGGACAGGTGGATGGATAGACAAATGGATGGACAGATGGATGGATAAGTTTTAAGAAAGATAGGAGGAAAACCAGGAGAGGAAGGTGTCACTGAAAACAATGGAAAAGAGAACATCAAAAAGGGAGTTGTCAAAAATGTCACCGAACTCTGCCTAGAAGCCAGGTGAGCTGGCCCAAGCTAGCCTGCTAGAAGACAAGAGACTTCATGAATCAAAGCAAGCCAGCCCAGTGAGGCCACCCAAGACCAGATAGCCACCAAGCAATCTGGCCTGTGACCGGCTGAAATACAGCCCAAATTGCCAATCCACAACAATCATGAGCTAAATAAATGATTGTTGTTTTAACCACGAAGTTTTGAGGTGGTTTGTTATGCAGCAAAAGCTAACTGATACAATGTAATAGGAGACACAGCATTACATCTAAATAGTAATGTGGGCCAGAAGGAAACTTTTGTTTTACTTTGCTTTATGTAAAAGACTTGAAAGAGGAATTCATTATGTACTAGAAGAAACTTTAACTAAAGAAGGAATCAATAAATCCTTGTTGAATATCTAAAAGGTTCACTGCTGTTGAATCAGGAATCCTGCATTTTATTACTATTAAAATTTCCCTTTTCTTACAATTTCAAGAAAATAGAAAAACAAGATGAGATGCAAATAATATTTATATTTTCAGAGAATCCTAATATACGTCAGTATATACTGAAGAGAGAAGACGCCTTTGACATATTATCCAGTCTAAAAATATATAATGTAATATAAAATGCCATTCTGTTATAAAGGATGATGACAAAGCAAAAATGAATTCAAGGTGTATCTCAATACATTTTATGGAGATGCATGTGATATAGGGTGATTATGGGATAATATTCCTAGCTCACAAGATTATTAATGACAATTAAAAAAGGGATTCACAGATTAAATGCTGAGCTAATTTTCAAAATACTATTTTTTATGGACTAAATGTTTGTGTCCCCTCAAAATTAATATGTTGAAGTCCTACCCCAAAATGTGATGGCATTAGGAGGTGGGGTCTTTGGGGGGGGTAATTAGGATTAGGTGAGGGTGGAACCCCCATGATGGAATTAGTGACCTTGTAAGAAGAAGACACACCAGAGCTTCCTCTTTCTGCCACTAAGGACACAGCAAGAAGGCAGCCATCTGCAAGTGAGGAAGAGAGCCCTCACTAGAACCTGACCATGCTGGCATCCTTATCTCAGACTTCCCAGCCTCCATAACTGTGACAAATAAATGTCTGTTCTTCAAGCCACCCAGTCAGTAGTATTTTGTTATGGAAGTTTGAGCTGACCAAGACACTGTGGCTTTGATCAGCAAATTCTCTATTTCCTTCTATCACCTAAGCAATTGTTACCCTCTTACTCATATAACATTGTTTTCTAAGTGACTCACATCTTCTTCAGCCACCTCTTAAATGACCTTCCTAAGAGAGAAAAGAACAAACTTTCATAACCCAAAGAATTCAGAGCCAGGAAACCAAAGCTTGAATCTTCTTACTAGTGTATGACCTTGAGCAAGGTACTTAATTATTTTGTGCTTTAATTTCCTTACCTAAAATATGGGGATGATCCCTGATGTGTAGGATCAAATAAAACTGTATGTGGAACTCAATAAATATTGGATTCTCCTTCCTTTGAGCAGTGCTTCTGGGGAAATTCCAAGTTGCCTGTGTCCAGAGTTTGTGGTTAGGGAAACTGGAAGGAAGCTGGCCTGTCAGCCAATCTCTGGAACACAATCAAATTTCACATTTGCATGAATCCTTCATGGTGGAGTCCTGAGTACATCTAAGAGCAAGTGTCCTGGAATCAGAGGTGCTCACATACCTTTCTCTAAACACACACACAGTTATTGGGCCATCCAGTGAGGCTGATGCATGGAGGTGGGGTCCTAGAGCAAACAGCTGAGGGAGGAGGGGACAGGCAGAAGCATCCATGACAGCCTTTCTGTACAGGCTCAAAAGGACAGTCTGTTGAAACTGTGTTTATTAATGGCTAACACCTGTACATACCAGGCACTGTTCCAAGAGTTTCAACTATATTAACTCATTTAGTCCTGGCATCAGTTCTATGAGCTTAGTACTATCATTTCCTTTTCAGATGGAGAAACAGACACAGAGACAGATCAAGCAACTTGACCAAGGTTACACAGCTAGTAAATGGCAGCAATAGGATTTGAACCCAGGCAGTCTGACTCCCAAATCCAAGCTCCAGACCATTACTCTTTACTGTAATACCTGATATCTGGGCTGTAGTAAACTTAGCAAAATACCAGGACACAAAGTCAATATACAAAAAATAAATTATATTTCTACTCTCTAGTAGTAAGTGACCATAAATTTAAAAAAAAATTAAACAGCACTTACCATATTATTAAAAAGCATAAAATATTTAGGAACAAATTTAACAATAGCTATGTAAGTCCTCTACACTGAAAACTACAAAACACTGCTTAGAGAAATTAAAAATACCCAATAAATGAGGAGCTATACCATATTCATGAATTAGAAGGCTCAATATTATTAAGATGCAAAGTGATTCACTGCAATATCGATCAAAATCTCAGCTGGCTTTTTTTTGTACAAGTTAACAAGGTGACTCTATAATTTATATCAACATGCAAGGGACCTAGAACACCCAAAACAATATAGAAAAAAAAAAGGACAAATTTGGAGAATTTACACTAGCTGACTTCAAAACTTAGTATAAAGCTATAGTAATCAAATCATGATTACTGGGGTATCTACTGTTTGCAATTCAATAAATCAAATTCTGATTGATAAACCATATCAGCACAATCAAGTAACTAGCTCTTGTATGTCTTAGCTTCCTCATTTGTTAAGGATGGAGATTACGGAATAGCTGTATATATCAAGTAGTTATAGTTGTGCTAGTGGAGAGAAAGAGAGGAATTGTGGTGCTAATAGTAATAGTAAATGTTGACTTCTTATTATATACCAGACACTACGTGAAGCAATTGGTATCTATCTTTTATTTATCACAACCACTGAATCAACTGGGGTCCACTACTATCCACTTTTACAGAAGAAGGCTTAGAGACTTTATATTAGGGAACTAGTCCCCCAGGAATACTCAGTAAGTGGGAAAAGCAATTTAAGATCTATAGATCTATAGATCAAAGTAAGATCTATCTGAAACCACATCTGTGCTCTTAAGCCCCATGTTAGGCTTCCTTGCGTAAGAGTTTGCATAAAAGCACCTGAAAAGTTGAAGGTGCTATGCTAGCATAAGAAATTAGGGCCAGAATAGAGCCATTGGTGTCCTGAATTCCTAAATTTAAGGCAGCTTTAGAAAACGGAAATTACTTAGCAATGATGAATTTTTAACTCAATGCATTTGAAAGGTCCTGAACCTGACTAGCTCTCAGTATTTCCAATATCACATGGAAGATATTTTTAAAATACAAGGATAAAACTTGAATCCTAAGGAGTAAACATATCGCATACCACCTTACTTACCAACTCCTTATAAAATCAAAAGTCATCTTTAAAATCATCCAAATATAAAAAAAAATCATCCAAATATCAAATTTAGAGCCATGATGCCAACCAATGCAAGCATGACCTTCCAACGTGTTGATCAAGGCCAGATGTTGGCTAGTTTATGGTTCTTGCTACAGTGCATGTTACAGGGGCATTAATGTGTAATTTTTTGAAATTTTTAAAACTAGCTTGTAAACGTGATACTGATCACAGAAAGCTTGAATACTGAGTGAATGTAGTTTCAAAAATTAAACTGCAGCCCAGATAAGAAATGTTGTATATTCAACATCTAGATATATAAATATAAGTACCTTTGGAAGTGATCCCAAACTCAGATATAGTGGTATATGAATCTGATTTCTCTGTATAAAAATATGGAAGTTGATGACCCAAGGCTACGGCAAAGACTGGTACAAAATGCAGCTCTGCACTGAATTTACAGGGTGCAGGGCAGTTCTGAGAGTGCTGGTAGAAAGATGTTTTACACCACATGGTAGAAATGGCCTTGGATCATCTATAGCTGAGATTCAGCCAGAACATATTTCATCTTTCCAAGAAACATTCTAAAAATGAACCAAGATTTTCATTCACTCTATTTTCTCCTCTGCCTCTCCCTCCATCCTCTCTCTCTCAACACATACACACAGACACACATTACAGATAAACAGCTTTAAACTCCATCTCCAATAGTAGGAACTTTTCTGCACTTTCCTATTCCTGAATAATGTTACAAGTCTAAAAGCAATTATTTTAGATAGCCTTTGGTAGAGTTTCTCTTTTTATTAGCATAACTCTTTAAGAACTTTGGTCAGTCTTTCAATAATCTCTTAAGGTAAATATTTCTGAAAATTCCTCTTGCAGAATATGCAAACCAAATTAGTTACAGTAGCAAAGGCAAGAGGGCTGAAAAACAAAATTTAACATTCTTGGGATCAGCCATGTTCCTGGATACATTCAAACTCCAAAACATGAAGAACTCTATAGAGAACACGTGAAATACAGCTTTGTGGAATATTGTAATGTAAGTAATAAAAATAATAATAGTAATGTCTCTGAGCAAAAAGATTAGTAAGTTACTGGATGCTAACAGACTAGTGTATCTGGATTTACAATCCTACTTGAAGAATAGAACATGAAAAACTATTTGATAACGTTAACCTAAAGGTGCAGAGAGGATGCTGAAGATGGTGAGACTTCTTGTTTGGAATAGTTTATTTCAAACCATACAAACCTCACATGATGGACATCAGGAAATGTTGGAAGGAAAACACAGTAGCTCCAGAGAAAACCTCTATTTCAAACACAAGGAAGCAACTTCAAAGAGACTTGGGCTTCCCTGGTGGTGCAGTGGTTGAGAGTCCACCTGCTGATGCAGGGGACACGGGTTTGTGCCCTGGTCCTGGAAGATCCCACATGCCACAGAGCGGCTGGGCCCGTGAGCCATGGTCGCTGAGCCTGTGCATCTGGAGCCTGTGCTACGCAGCGGGAGAGGCCACAACAGTGAGAGGCCCGTGTACCGCAAAAAAAAAAAAAAAAAAAAAAAGAGAGACTTAAAACAACCCATTGCAACAAGAAGGAAGTTTAGAAAAGGATGAAAGATTTAAGGATTAAAATGGAAAATAAAACAGAACTGCAAAAGAAATCTAAGCAATGAGGGACTAATGAAAAAACTATGATTTAGCTAGTTGACTGTTGCTTCAAATTTTGTATTTGAACCAATATTTATATGAATATGCCTGCTCAACATTTATTATGTAAAGAAAAAATCAACACCCTTGAAATATACACGTTATGGAAATCAGATATTTAAGACCAAAAGAAAACATTTCCAGAAGATTTTAAATTACAAGACAATAAAGTCACTCTATGTAGAAAGCTACTGAGATGTCAGAAGTTTCTGCAATATTAATAAGGGAAATATGGAATAAAGCATTCCTTCCATGAACCTGAACATTTTGTTTCATCTGCACTGCCAAAGTTACAATTATTTCTCTCCTTGCCTATTATAATAGTTTCCTGTGATGAGATTCCCTGTTCTATCTTACCCCTATGACCAATTCTCCAAATAGCAATGAGCATAATTTACTTAAAATGTAAATATTATCATGGCTTCCAATTGCTCTTAGAATAAAATTTGACCTCCCTCATGAGTGTCAAGTCCTGCGGGCTAGGACTCAGCTGACCACTCTGGCCCCTCTCTCTCGAGGAGCCAGACCACTGGCCTCCATTTGGTTCCCCAGAAGACAAGCTACTCCCCATGCAGAGCCTTGCAACATGGCCTGGACACTGCTGCTCCTACCTGCTTCACAACTGGCTCCTTTTGGTTCTCGGCTTCAACGTTAAGACAGACAGGACTTCTCTGATCACCCCATTCTAGGTATCCCTTTCTTACTGTTGTATCACAGTATCCTGCTCACTACCTTCATAGCACTTCCTTGAATTTGCAGTGACATAGTTGTGGATTTCCTATCATCTGTCTCCCAGCCCACATGACCACGGACTTCCCAGAGGAGGAGCCATGCTGGCTCCTCTCAACCTTGAGCCCCAGCACCCAACATAGCGGCCACGCTGTAAATATTTATGCAATAGACGGACAAACGAATGGATGAGTGACAGAGGACACACTCTATAACAGATTTATTACACACTAGGGTAATGAGTAAAACAGGATTGATAAATATGTTTTAGGTTTGGAGAGTTACAATGAGGAAATATGAAAAAGATGATTGGTCAATTGTTGTTTTAATGACAGAGGTATAAATGAATAATCACTGAATCAAGATGAAGGTAGACAATGTAGTTCATCTAAGGGGCTTGATGAGCTGCAAAGGGAAGCAAAGATAAAGAGGAGCTTTGACTGTCAAAAAACTTATTCTCTAACTGAAGAGACCAGAAGGGCACATTTAGGATGATGAAGGAACAACGTGAGGCCTTTTTTTTCTTTCTGCAAACATTTTACTGAACGATGCCAGTGTGGTGTGAGGTTGGAGGGACCGGCCCAGGCTGTCAACATGGGATCAGTGTGTGCAGCACAGGCTCTAGAGTGGCAGTGATTCCAAAGAAAGATGGCTTATTACCGGGGTGGGGCAGGCCAGGAAAACCTCATGGGAGAGTTGGGTTTTGTGCTGGGCTTCAAAGAAAAGCCCAAGATTTGGCTGGGCAGAGAAGAACGAGGAATGATATTAGAATCAAAGAAGAGGTTTTGGCTGATGTTTATGGAAAACTTAATTGGAACCACATTTGTTCTGGTTCTAAGAAAGCAGACAGTTATGTAAGATAAAGAGGATAAGGGGGAATATCTAGGAAAAGCAATTACAAAAACATCAGACGTAAAAGGCCCAAGGCAATTACATATAAAATGTGACTTTTAATTTTTAAGAAAAGCCATTTGAGAGACTAAAAACCACTTAAAGGACTTTCTCTTTAGGAGAATAGAAAGACAAATTTAGATCTAAGACAGGAAAATGAAAAATAACTAGGAAGTAGTCAGAGGAATGTTAAATCAACTTTTCCCCAGTTCAGCCTAAATAGAGAGAAGGCAGAAGAGATGAAAATTATTTAAAGTAGATGAATTATATGAGCAAAAATAATTGGCTATTAAAAATGGAAATTTAGAGGTTTAGTCAGAAGGTTCTGCGATTTCCTTTGGGCATTCATTCATCTAACCTGTACTAATTGAGACCTACCATGTACCAGGCACTGCTCAAGACCTTATATTCTGGTGAGAAAAACAAATAGAAAGATAAGTAAATATATATCATTAGCTAGTGCTACATGCTACTGAAGCAGGTAAGGGGCAGAGAATAATGGGGGTCATCTTAAATAGTGTAGTTAGGGAGACCTAAATGACCAGAGGGCATGAGCCATATTCAAGCCGGGAGGAAGGGTTCCAGCAGGTGCAAATGCCCAAGGAGCAAGTTGTGTCCAGAGGTGAATGGTGCCCTTTGCAGGACAATTCTCAAGTAATTGGTATATTTTAAGAACAACAAGCCACCAGCAAAGAGTAGCAAGAAATGCTGCTGGAGAGGCAACCAGGGACGTGTGGGCCCTGGACCACTTTTTTTTTTTTTTTTTGCGGTACGTGGGCCTCTCACTGTTGTGGGCTCTCCCGTTGCGGAGTACAGGCTCTGGACGTGCAGGCTCAGCGGCCATGGCTCACGGGCCCAGCCGCTCTGCAGCACATGGGTTCTTCCTGGACCGGGGCACGAACCCGTGTCCCCTGCATCAGCAGGCAGACTATCAACCACTGTGCCACCAGGGAAGCCCTGGACCACATTTCTGATGGCAGATCACCAAGGTTTGAGAGACGGAGTGAAAACATAGGCTTTCCATTTGAGAAGGATCACTTTGGCTATTGTGTGGAGAATAGACTGCAGGAGACAAGAATGAATCAGAAAGAAAAGCCAGGAAGCTTCCAAGGAGTCCAGACATAACTGGAACCTGGAAGAACCCAAGAGGTTGGGAATCTCGGGCAAATGATGTAACCATTCTCTCTGACATGAAAAACAGAAACATTTCCCTGTAAGAGAGTCAGAGGATTGTCTTCCACACATAAGAAGGATCTTGATGTATCAACTCATGGAAATTCTAAGTCTGGAGAAAAATTTAAAAAAAAGAAAAAAAGATAGGAACTAAGAAATGGGACGTGCAAGGGAGACACAGGTCCTGAAAACCTACCACATATTACCCAGCAAGTCCATGAGACAGCCATTATGTTTTACATAGTATGAAACTGAGACCCAGAAGGGTTAAGTAACTTGACCAAAGCCATCTGGTAATTGACAGTAGTGAAATTCAACACAAGTCTGTACCTCTCCAAGGACTTAACAAACTTTTAGCCTCAGTTTCTTCATCTGCTTTTTTAAAAAATAACACTCATTTTCATGAATTTTAAATGGGCCGATGTGTAGAAACGCCTAGTTTCCACTTCCACACAAAGAAAATCAATGGGGTGCTAGGCCCTGTTGCTAGGTTTGCCAATGTCGAGACCATATCAGGCATAGGGCCATTATCCCCTTTCTTGTGGACGTCAAGGCTTCTGTTGGCTAAGAAGGCTTTACAGAAACTTTCTTGGGCTGCTCTGAGTAATTAATCCCTGAGGGAACTCTGTAACTGCGCTCTTCAAGCAAGTGGCTCCCAACTCTGCACTGAAACCACCTGGAGAGTTTTTAAAAATTCAGTGCCTGGGCTTCCCTGGTGGCACAGTGGTTGAGAGTCCGCCTGCCGATGCAGGGGACACGGGTTCGTGCCCCGGTCCGGGAGGATCCCACATGCCGCGGAGCGGCTGGGCCCATGAGCCGTGGTCGCTGGGCCTGCGCGTCCGGAGCCTGTGCTCCGCAACGGGAAAGGCCACAACAGTGAGAGGCCCACGTACTGCAAAAAAACAAAAAACAAAAAAAAATTCAGTGCCTGGTTCCCACCTCTGGAGCTACTAACTTAATTGGCCTGAGGTGTGGCCTGCCATCAGGATTTTTTAAGGAAGATCCACCTTTCCTTCACACAGTTTTTTTCTCTGCTGGTAGCTACAGTGTTTCTTTCTATTTGGTCCTGAGGAGGGAAATGCATACACTATTACGAAGTTTCATAACTATCTTTTTCTCCCAACCAAGACAGATTTAATCTTTGCATGTGGTATGATAGCACTCTACTGCTACAGTATTTATTTACTACTTTTAACCCCCCAAATTCCATTATCATTTATTTTGACAACTGTGTACCAATTTTCCTCTTTTCTTAAACCAACATGCCTCTTTCCTCAGTCCTTATACTTCGGGTGAAATGGACCCCAAATGCCAGCTCCAAGGGTGACTTTGTGTCTAAGCCTGGCTAGCCAAAGTATTCCATACCATGGCCGCATTGGTTCAGGGGTGGGCAGATGTCTCAATTCAAAACAATCCAAGTCAGCCTCACGGCTTTTGATTTATTGGGAGAAGACAAACTCTGCTCCAGCCATTCTGACAATGGATCCAACACAGGAAAGGAGAGATAAGATTGTTGGAGAGAGAAAAACCCAGGCTTGATGATATTGAGCCCCTGGATCAAGCCATGCTTGAGTTCATCCTGCATATTTGTTACATGAGCCAACCCACTCTTTTTTTTTCACTAGCCTATTTGAATTGGATTGTTTGTTACTTTAAAATCAAGCTTTTTAATGGATACAGAGATGCTCTAAAAATTATCTTGTATGGAAAACAAAAGGCTGTCACCTAACCTAGCCAATCCTCCTAATAAACATATAATAATAATTAAAAAACATAAATGTATGATAAGAGTAAGGGGAATGAAAGACCCAAAGGAACAGCTGTGGTCTGAGGAAATGGGGTAGAACCAGAAAAGCTTTCACAAGCGTATTTAGGAGTTAGATATAATTGGATTCTTTTAGAATTCTCAAAGACTGCAAATAAAACATAAGCATCGTTCGGGTGTTTTCTAATTGATCGGTATTTCTTCAACTGAGTCTCATCTCTGCACCTGGACCACAAGGTTTCCGGGTTTGTAAAAGTTAACTACAACTTGGCAAGCCCTTTAAACAAGTAGTTCTAGTTCTAGTTGTAGCAGTTTGTCCCACAGAACTAGATGAACAAATGCATAAAAAACACATGTATGAAAAGTTCTCTGCGGCAGATAAAAAATAGCAAAAAGCAAAAAATCAAAAATGAATAAATGTCCCTTTGGCGGACTCCATCTCCTCAGTGATTCTTAGAAGCTGACGTTCCTTTCTGTCCTGGCGCCTCTTCTCTCCCCCTCCGTGTGCTTTCCTGGGGGGTCTCACACGTGCCTGTGGCTGAAATTAGGACCTATACGTAGAAACCCCCTGAACTGACCTTTCCAGCCCAGTTCTCTCCCCCATGCTCAGGTTCCTTTTTCATTTGACAATTTCACAGTTCCCTCTGACTCTTCCATGGGCTTCTTGTGCGCATGTCTTATCCTCCCCTCTCAGAGCTGCTCCCTACCCAGGAGCACCCCATACAAGAAGGGCCCTGCACCTTCTGAAGCTGGCTTGCTCTGCCTGGCCCCACTCCTCCTCCTCTCACAGCCCATCTGTCCATGTCCCTCTGTCTCCACGGTACCACTCTAACTCATTCCACTATGCAGTTCACCTAAATTGCAAGAGATTCCTAACAGGTGTCTCTGATGCTCGAACTCCTCTGGTCCCTTCTTCTCACTTCAGCCACAGTAATCCCTCCCAAATGTTAAAGTTCTGCCCTTCCCGGGCTAAGACTATTCCTGAAGTTACTCTCCGGTGATGTCCAATCACTTGATCATGGTGTTTAAAGGCCCACCTGAGCTGGCTCCTACGATGTCTCCAGCCTTTATTGTCCTTCCATCACATTCTGTGTCACAGCTCTGCAGAACTTCTTTTTGTTCCTCAGATATGCCACCCTCCCTCTCCCCTGCCTCATGCTGTTGATTCTCTCTTCCTGGGAGGATCTCTCCTCTGCCCGCAGCCCTCACTGATTCATCTCGCTGCTGCTTCTCCTCCGGGTCTTGGTTGAAACATTAGCATCCTTGGAACACTTCCTGACTTTCCTCCCAGGCCCCAGTCTCAGTGAGGCATCCCTCTTCTCAACCACCCAATCACCCCAACACAGCTCCATCAGAGCCTTGGTCATATCTTCACACCCGCTATTCCATATGCACCAAGAGCTAAAGCCCTACCTGTCTTATTCACCCCCGGAGCCCTTGTGATTAGCTGCCACAAGACAGGTAATCAATAAATGGCATGTGAATGATTAAGTCTTTGAAGTACATAATGCCACATTCGTATGATGGAATAAAACACAGCCATTAATAACCACCCTTTAGAAAAATAATTAACAATATAAGATTATTTGAAACACAATGTTCCCTTTTAGAAACTCATTACAAAAGAGAATGCACAGCGAGATCCAATTTCAGTTTTCTAAAACGTGTGTTAAAAAGATTTCAAAGATGTTCGCATAAAATTTAAAATGATCTCTTTTAAGTATAGAATTGTAGGGGATTTTTTTCTTTGAGCTTATCTGAGCATAGATTCCTTTGATAATCAAGAAAAAATGATAAAAGTTACGTAAAAATGTTATATAAAGTCCTGGGCTGTAACAGAAAAGAGAGTCATAGTCGAATGCAGTGACAGTGACCAGTGGTGAGTAGATCATCCCATAGGAAGGCCCTGGATCACAGTGACCAGAAGTATTGCTAAGTGCAGAATAGTTAGGAGTTGAAAATGAGGAAGGGACTCTAAAAATGGCAAATTCTTCATAGAAATTACAATAAAATATAATTGGATCAATTTAAAAGAACATTTAGGTTGCGTCCATGACCTGGCTATTGTAATTAGTGCTGCGATGAATGCTGGGGTGCATGTGTCTTTTTGACTTATGGTTTTCTCTGGGTATATGCCCAGTAGTGGGATTGCTGGGTCATATGGTAATTCTATTTTTAGTTTTTTAAGGAACCTCCATACTGTTCTCCATAGTGGCCGAACTTAAATGTCCATCGACAGATGAATGGATAAAGATGTGGTGTGTGTGTGTGTGTGTGTGTGTGTGTGTGTGTATACACACACAATGGAATATTACTCAGTCATAAAAAGGAATGAAATTGGGTCATTTGTAGAGACCTCGATGGACCTAGAAACTGTCATACAGAGTGCAGTAAGTCAGAAAGAGAAAAACAAGTATCGTATATTAATGCATATATGTGGAATCTAGGAAAATGGTACAGATAAACCGGTTTGCAAGGCAGAAATAGAGATAAAGATGTAGAGAACAAACGTATGGACACCACAGGGGGAAGCAGGGGGGGGGATGAATTCGGAGATTGAGATTGACATATATACACTAATATGTATAAAATAGATAATTAATAAGAACCTGCTGTCTAGCACAGGGAACTCTACTTCGCTGTACAGCAGAAACTAACACAACACTGTAAAACAACTACACCCCAACAAAAATAAGAATAAAAAAATAAAAGAAGAACAGTGGGAAAACACCTGCAGAAAGGGGTTATATTAAGAAGGAGAAGCCTAAGTATCTATCTTCAGCTGCCTTTTCTCAATATAATATTAGGTCACATGAAATGAGAACTAGATTGGAAAAACAGAGTCGAAGAAAAGTTTACTGAATCAAAAATAGAATATGATAAAGTCATAAACAAGCATCCTTTTACTTTCCCAGCTTTATTTGTTCAATTTCTCTCAGGCCTCGGTCTCTCTGTCAGTCCCACTTAAATATGCTGTAGGAGTCAGAGCCTAGGTCTGAATAGTTCAGAATCAGACCCTGGACTGTATCGTGTGGTATTTTGGTCCAAGTTAGACAAAAATTTCACTCTAGCTTCCTCCGACTGTTATGGTGTAGAGTTGGGGAATGTATAAGGAGATAAAATCTGCTGCAAGAAAAAATAAAAATTCCATTTATTTCTAGGGTATTTGTATTTCTATTGCAAAGCATCTTTGTTGCTTTTAAGAACAATTATATGGACATTCTGCTTCTGATATGGAAATGTAAGCTTTGAACAAACAGACTGTCCCACAAAGAACTCTAAACTCCAGACCAAAAAACCCTACACCTACCTCATGACTCTGAAAGTGAACAAAAGCAGGCAAGTTTTGAAGAGGAGTCCAAATATGGAAGCAGCAGCCAGCATGGGCTGAGTTCCATGTCTGGGGAGCCCACCCTGCAGGCATTCTCAGCTGGGACTATGGCCCAGGGAGACCAAGACACTGGCATCAAACCTGCTCTTTCTGTCCAAAGGAACCCCAGGAAGGAGCCCAGGACAGTCACCCCATGAGGAGTGAGGAGGTCCTGGGGAAGAAGAGAACTAGAGAAGGGGACCCCCAAAGTCTTTATCTGAACTCTTCTTGTGTCTCTGGGTGACCCCTAAACCATACACAAATGGGGCACTGAAAGGACGAGATCCAGACCCTCGCCTCACTGCTGCTATGACTAAGTTTGCAATGAACCTAACCAGTAAGGGGCACCTGGTTACAGCAGTGAACACTGGTTAATCCATCTTGGCTACAGTTTCCTCCCACATAAAATGATACTGCTGCAACTGTTTCCAGCTATTTATTTATTCATGCATTCAACATGGCTCACAGGTACTCTAGTGCTAGGTGTTCCATGGATACAGAAAAAGTTGAGCATCACTGCCTTGAGGACGTGTAGAGTCCCATGAGAAAAAGCAGACATGCACCCAAATAGCTCTCACACAAGGTAGAACTTGATCAGAGAAGGAGCTTGGTGCAGCAGAGAGAACACAGACTCCAGACAAAGCTGAACTCGTACCTTGGGTCCACCAAGACCTAGAGCCTCAGGATCTGCCTTGTACAACAGTTGTGGGGATTAAATAGTGGCATCCGTATTAATCACTCACTCTCTGCTAGGCACTTTCTGGCACTGTATACTCATTTAGTTCTTATAACAACTCATTGCGTAGATATTAATACCACCCACCCTCTAGAAATGCAGAAAATAAGGTATAGGGAATTTCAGCTTACTTGCCCAAGGTCACCAAGTGCTAAGTGATCAAACAGATTCAAACTCAAGCAGCAAGTCTGCTCGAGCCCCAGCTGTTAACTGTTATGCTTTGTTGAATAATAACTTCAAGGGCGAAACACAGTGCTTAACACAGAGTAGGTACTCAACAAGTGGGCAATATCATCACAACTGTTATCATTACTGCTGCTGCTGTGTGATTACAATGATTACCCACAAGAGAGAAAGAGTTGAAGTTCAAGGCGTTTACCTGAAATAATGCTAAATAATCTTTATGTGCGTGTCTAGACGCACACCTTAAGAAACCAGAATTTGTGGTGACCTGTTTAGGTATAGCCTACCGCTTTTTAAAAAGAAAAGCACCAAGCTATCATTATTTATTTCTTCATTCACTCATCACACTGTAACTTCCAACTGCCATCTGCCAGCACTAAACCGAGCATCAGAACGGTTCCCAGAGGGGAAGTAGAGATAAAAGTGAGGAACAGGACCCATCACTCACTAAAATGAGTACAGTTGGTCCCCACTGCTAATGGGAGAAGCAGACAAACAAAATTCCTTGCAGTATTTTGAAACAATCTCAGAGAAACTGTGCTATGTGGAAAAACGAAAAGAAAAAGAACAAAAAGGAAATATGAACTTAGCCATAAATCAAAAATTAATCAGCATGCACCAAACACAGAAATAAAATTTTACTCACACTTAATAAGTCTTAATACCCTGCTTTGTTTCCAAAAGATGAAACTATATACCACTTGGAACGCCAAGGATCTCAGCTGTTACGATTCCTAAATGAAGTGGTGATTTAGGGATAATGCCAAATTTTAAAAGAATAAGAATAGTATTTTATTTGGGGCTTTTATGAGGACATATTGCACATTTCTTAAATAAATACATGCAGTTCTATATGATCCTAAGACAGTACTTTCACCAAATCCTACATACCAGGATACTGGGGAAAACAACCAAATCCCAGAACTATATAACTCCTAAATCCTTATTGGGTAACATGCCAGTTTCTGAACAATACACATTATCTCAGAGATAATTTTTATGACATGTGCGGCTATTGCCTATAAATCCCTTTAAGATGAAAGGTATTACCCTGATATTTGAGTTGGACAAAAGAACTTATATGGCTAGATTACTCAAGGTTATAAAATGTAGATAAACAAATATAGTTTGGATAAACCCTTGGAGCACGTTGCAATGGGATTTAACCTACAGGGCCTTCAGGCCAACATTAAGTTTTAGACTCAGGCCTTCCTTAGAGATTATGAAACTTTTCTCTACAAACATTGCTTGAAACAACAAGATGGATTTATTGATTTAGCAAGGGATTAGGAGTAAGGACACTTAAAGGTAATAGTGAACCCTTTTACAACAAGGAAGCATGGCTGGAAGAGATAAAAAAGACATGGGGCTTCCCTGGTAGCGCAGTGGTTGGGAGTCCGCCTGCCGATGCAGGGGACACAGGTTCATGCCCCGGTCCGGGAAGATCCCACGTGCCGCGAAGTGGCTGGGCCCGTGTGCCTGAGCATCCAGAGCCTGTGCTCCGCAACGGGAGAGGCCACAACAGTGAGAGGCCTGCATACCGCAAAAAAAAAAAAAAAAAAAAAAAAAAGACACGACCCACCCAAGGTGATAGGGCTATATTCATCACCACCACCACCATCATCATCATCATCATCACCATCATCACCATCATCATCATCATCATCACACCTAACATTTGTGCAACACATACTATTTGCCAAGCACAGTGCTAAGGGTTTTTAGGGTTTTTTCTGTGCTTCGTATCAACTGATAAAGGGTATGCTACTATCGTTCTCCTTTTCTAAATGAGGAAAATGAGCCTCAGAGAAGCAAAAAGCTGTAAAAGAAGTGGGTCCAGACTTCAAACCCAAGCAGTGTGACCCGAAAAACCCACATTCATAACCACTCCACTCTCCCACTCGTCATCAAGCCCAGACTCAGGTCTCCTGAGCTCCAGGCCACAGAAGGACACCAGCTGTCCACACTTGGCAACCAAGTTTCCAAGTTACAAGATCTGCATGTCTGTACAGATGGCCAACATGCACATGAAAAGATGTTCAATATCTCTAATTATTAGAGAAATGCAAATCAAAACCACAATGAGGTACCATCTCACCCAGTCAGAACGGCCATCATTAAAAGGTCTATAAATAGCAATTCTGGAAAGGGTGCAGAGAAAAGGGAACCCCCCTACACTGTTGGTGGGAATGTAAACTGGTACAGCCACTATGGAAAAGAGTATGGAGGTTCCTCAAAAAATTAAAAATAGAGCTACCAAATGATTCAGCAATCCCACCCCGGGGCATATATCCAGACAAAGCTATAATTCAAAAAGATACATGCACCCCTGTGTTCACTGCAGCACTATTTAGTAGCCAAGACATGGAAACAACCTAAATGTCCATTGACAGATGAATGGGTAAACAAGATGTGGTACATATATACAATGGAATACTGCTCAGCCATAAAAAAGGAATGAAATAATGCCATTTGTGGCAACATGGATGGACCTAGAGATTATCATACTAAGTGAAGTAAGTCAGAAAGAGAAAGACAAATAACATTATGATATCACTTACATGTGGAATCTAAAATATGATACCAATGAATTTATCTATAAAACAGAAACAGACTCACAGACATAGAGAACAGACTTGTGGTTGCCCAGGGGGAGGGGGGTGGGGAAGGGATGGATTGAGAGTTTGTGATTAGCAGATGCAAACTAGTATATATAGAATGAATAAACAACAAGGTCCTACTGTGTAGCATAGGGAAATATGTTCAATATCCTGTTATAAACCATAATGGAAAAGAATATGAAAAAGAATGTATGTGTGTATATATATATGTATGTGTATATATATGTATATATACATATATATGTGTATATATATGTGAATAACTGAATCACTTTACTGTACAGCAGAAATTAACACATAGTAAATCAACTATACTTCATTAAAATTAAAAAATATATATTTTAAAGATCTGCATGTCTGACAGTGGATCCAACATTGCATTCTAAGAGTGAGAGGACTGAATGTGAGTCCTCTACCTGGTTGCAATACTTGCCGTCATAATTGTAATGCAACAGCAGTTCATCCAAATTTTATTTATCTGTAATCCTAGCCAAGGGTGTCACACCAGAAAACGTCTTTACATTCATGTTTTTAAGATACACTGGATCAAATGATATTTCCTCAAAATAGTCATGAAGCCCCCTATGCTCACTTTGTCTCTGATTACCATATGCCTTCTCTAATAGGTGGATGCCAGGAAGGTCATTAGATTCTATGAGACATGCCAGCACGATGCAAATGGTCACACAGGCAGGGCCGACAAATGTGCTTTACTGCTGAATGTTTTTATCACCACTGTTTTCTTTTTATTCTTTGTTCTACTTCTAATTCTCAAAGGAAAAAATTTTTAAATGAGATGCTGAAGCAAAGACGATGGCTAGACAGTAATACACAGATTTTACTTATTTGTGTATTCAAAAATACTCATATATTTAAATATACATATTTAAATACCAATAAGTGGTGATGGTAAGTATTTATAATTAGTCCTCCTCAGAGTAAAAATGCATTTAGTTCAAAATTTAAGGACCTCAAAGTTCTAAATCAAACATAAAGACAATATCAATGTAAAGAATATATACAGAGGCAATAAAACCAGCTCCCAATTATTTACCTTTGTTGTTTTCAATAAGTTAAAAATAAGAAAACACTCATGACAAGTTTACTTTTGTTTCTTAACAACCCCACTCTAACCAGAATCTGAAACTGTACTTTTCAAATATGGACCTAGCTAAAATTAAGTAGAAATTCAAAGAAAAGACAGGGCTCGTTGATGAAGGATAAAAATGTAAGTATAGAAGAGCAAATACCTTCCAGAAGGAGAACTCATGTGATAATTACTGTACAAGCTGTCTCTCAGGCCTCCCCAACCTTGAACTTTTGGAGAGAAGTTAAAAAGAGATGGGTCCTCAGGAAAAAATGTAACCTCTAAGGACTCAGCCCAGATCAGATGGAAAAGGATCCTTGAAGGAAATAGGATGAAGATGAAAAGGAGAGAAAAGAGCAAGGATGTGAATGAGCAGTGTTGAAAGCACTATCCAGAGGGAAAACCAGTTTTAATAGCTTTCTGGACTGGGAGAGATTATTGTAAAAGGATTTCACTGCACTTACAAAAAAAAAAAAAAAAAGGAAAAAAATAATTTTTCTAGCTTTTTCCAGACTTAAGGTTTTTAAGCAGTGACATTTAGAAGTTTTAAAACCCAACAAACTGAATTCATTTTACTCATGACTATGGTTACAAAGACCATCTTTTAAAATAAACGAAATAAAATTTACTTTAAAGAATATATTCAGAGATGGTATAGGCCAAGGGTTAAGAATGTTAGTGCTAAGTTACCTGGGTTTCAATTTCTAGCTATGTGATCTCAGGCAAGTTATTTACCCTCTCATGCCTCAGTTTCTCAATCTGTTCAATGGAAATATTAATATAATTTGCTTCACAGTATTGTAACCTTCGAATGAGTTACTAAGCATAGTGTGAGTGACTTCTAAGTGTTGACTTTTAAACTAAATTAATATACAAATATCTATTAACCTCCTACTAACATAAAATATGGAACTAAAAGCTCCATGATAGGATAATGAGAGTTAGTAAGACAGAGATGAACAAAATACATTCCCCACCCTCAAAGAATATCACAGGGAAACAGGGCAGACAGAATCAACACAAACATGCAAAGGAGCAAGTAAAAATGGGGCAGAGAGCAAATAATATTAGGAAATAATTACTTATTTTCTTTGGTGTGGTATTGTAGATATCAAGGAGAAGGTTCTTGTTCTGATTTATTCTGTTCTTAAACTGATTTATTTGGGGATGAAATGTGATGATGCCTATAATTTACTTTCAAATCACTTTGCAAAAAAACAAACTATAGGGGCTTCCCTGGTGGCGCAGTGGTTGAGAGTCCGCCTGCCGGTGCAGGAGATGCGGGTTCGTGCCCCGGTCCGGGAAGATCCCACATGCTACAGAGCGGCTGGGCCCGTGAGCCATGGCCACTGAGCCTGTGCGTCCGGAGCCTGTGCTCCGCAACGGGAGAGGCCACAACAGTGAGAGGCCCTCGTACCGCAAAAAAAACCTATATATGTAAATACAAAGCAAACATGCCAAAATGTTAATCACTGCGGGGGGGGGGGGCGGCGGGGGGAGGAAAAAGAAAGAAAAGGAGGCAGGCAAGGGTCAAGTGCTGGCTCTGAACTTTAGAACACTGTGCGGACTTGAAACGCTTTCAAACTTGTTTTCACAGCGTGGCTGATATGAGAAAACTCCTGGAGACGCAGGCTTTTTCTAAGTGCAAGGTACTCTGTAAATATTAGTTTCTACAAAAAGCACCCTAAGAACAGGTCAGTGGGAGGGGCTGCTTTTAAAATGCTGGCTGCTGGGAGGCTTCAAAACATCGCAATGAATCCTTCCGCATTATAACTGAAGCCACTTTCCCTGGTCAGTCTTCAGTGAAGGTAAACCTCCGGATGAAAGTCTTCCTATGAAGACTTGCTGGGAAATTCAACTCCATCATTTCAATTCTAAATCATCACATTTTCTCTAGGCTTTATCAAGACAGCATGGAGGAATTGATAGGCTACTGGATAAAGGAGGTCTCTAGACAACCCTATTGACGGCCAGGTTTAAATGACTATCTATAGACCAAGGTCTCTGTGTATAGACTTGGCCCAGACATCCCCGCTCACTTCCAGACTCACAGCAACTGCCCAGCTGCTGTCTCCACTTGAATGTCACACTCAACGTGTCCAAAATAGAACACTTTTCCTCCATGTTTCTTTTTCTCCATGAATGGCACAACCAACCGTAAAGTAAGAGAAGCCGCAGACTTGCCCCGTCACTCTCCCTCCCCCTCCATATCCCATCCATCAACAGGCCCCTCCATTTTCCCTGCCAAGTTCTCCCAAATCCATCAGCTTCTCTCCTTTTCAAATTGTACCTTCCCTTCCTAGCAGTCAACATCGATTTCCCAGATTTCTACAACAGTCCCCCAAACTTTTCTGCTTACTCCCAGTCTTGTCTCTCTCCAACCCACATTCCACACTGCTCCACAAGAAAAATGTCAAATTCCTGTTTACATTTTTCAGTGGTTTAATAGTAATAATCATTATTAGGAAAACAGTCATGATAAGGTGCCTAATACTTACTGAGCACTTAGCCAGGCACTGTGCTAAGCACTTGACCTAAGCATCTTCTCATTCCATCCTCAGGGGCCCTAGGAAGTGGGCGTTATCACTGTCCCAATTTTACAGATTAAAAAACTGAGACACACAGGCTTCCCTGGTGGCGCAGTGGTTGAGAGTCCACCTGCTGATGCAGGGGACACGGGTTCGTGCCCCGGTCCGGGAAGATCCCACATGCCGCGGAGCGGCTAGGTCCATGAGCCATGGCCGCTGAGCCTGCGCGTCCAGAGCCTGTGCTCCGCCACGGGAGAGGTCACAACAGTGAGAGGCCGGCATACCGCAAAAAAAAAAAAGAAACCAAAACCAAACAAACAAAACAAAAAAAAACCAAAAAACTGAGACACAGAGAAGTATGAAATCGCTTGCCCAGGCACAGAGCTGGTGAGCAAGAGGCAAAACGGGCTTCAAACCTAAGCCTCTGCCCTCCAGTCTGGGTTGAATATGACGTGCCCCAACACCACGCACAAAGCCCTGTGAAGCCCTGAGGACTCAGCCGTCGTCACCCACTTTCTTCCCTTTTCCCTTTGTTCCTCGGTGATGCCCTCAACTGCGCCAGCCTCCTCCTCCTCGTCATTCAGGGTCTCCACACGTGGGCATCTCTCCCGGGTCCCCAAAGCTAAGCAGATCCTTGTGCATCTTCAAGGCACCGATTCCTGCTTGTAACTATGGACTTACCTGTGTCTGCACCATGGGAGGGGCCCTTTCAGCTTTGCCAACCCTAGGGCCCAGCACCCAGCTCAGTGCCTGGCATGTAGGATGTGCTTGGCAAATCTTTATCAACTAGAAAACGGAGCATGAGTGAGCACAAAATTCCTGGGCTCTGGTTCAAGGGTCATCCTTTACTACCAGTGTGACTTTGTGCAAGTCACGACCTCTCAGAGCCTCTGGGCTGGCATCTGAACTTCCTGGCAGCAATCAGAACTATGTTAATAAAGCACTTTGGAGCTTTCAAAGACCTCTCCCCAAAATCCCATTCGATCCCAAAATGTCCCTGTGAGGGAAGCAGGGTCCTCATCACACATATTCACTAGAAAAGGGAAAGGAGGATCGGATGGGGTTGGGGAATTAATGATGTGTCAGCAGTCAACCAGCCGCTGACCCTGAAGCCCGCCTTTGACTCTACGCACAGCCTACAACCAGAGTTAGATGGCAAACGACTAACCCAGGGTGTGGCAAAGCTGTAAGAAACTGCCCGGTGCTCTGTACCTTGGGTGACAATTGGTGCCGCTGACTCAGTCATCCGCCTGCCAACGTTTCCAGTTTTCCCGTTTGCTTAAGACACTCAAGTGAAGAGTGGAGATGGTCCAGCACATTTAACTCCATCATCATGGTAACCACATCCATCACAAGCACACACAGCGTGGGGATAACCAAAAGAGCCACAGCCACTCGCTCCTGCCTCTGCCCAGGGGAGCGGAAGCCGGGACACAGAATTCACTTCCTTAGCCACTGTTCAGTGGTCAGACTATGAAAGCGGATGAAGCACTGTCGACAGTGGCTGCCACCCCTGGCAACCCTGAGCCCTCGGGTTACCCAGGAGGTCGGTGGCCGTTTATCAACACCCATCTGTACCACTGCCCCACTCCAGCCTCTCAGCCAGGGGCAGTTCAGGTTATTCTGAGTACAGAGATGTTTCCTTATACACGCAGACGCTACATTTAATCTCTTCAAAGGATGTCAGCCTACTCTATGTAGTTGTCAAGGTCACTTCTGTGGATCAGGAGCTCACATGCTCCTGATTATGTTGGGGGGGGGGGAAACACCTCTAATATCATGTTATTCTTACAATATTAAAGGTTTATAGCCTTCCATAACATCCCTCCAAGCAGAAATGGGAAGAACATTTCCTCCAAGTACAAAATCATTCCTTGAACACCGGTTCCATAGCTGGGATTATCTGCCTGCTTCTTCAAGGTGAAACTGAAAACAGTACAACTATTTTTTTTTTATTAAAAGTAGCTCTAAAGATGTGGCTTTCCAGGGGACTAGAAGTCTCCAAGATGTTATAAAGCTGATTTAAAGACAAAAACAGGTGAACTTTATGTTGAAATTTTTTTAACGTAAACCAAATGCATAGTTTAAAAAATAGGAATCTTAACAAGTGAAAGTTGCCATTAGAAAGAAACTCCATTTTGTTATAGTTATTCATTTTCAACGTATAAATGAAAATTGCAGAAATTCTGAGATTATGTCTAATATTCAGACATAATTTCCAAGCTATTCTATCACAGAGCTTAAAAGGAAAGGACCATCTTATATCTTGTTTTATGAATGGAATAAAATAGGAAGTTCTCGGGCCTCCCTGGTGGCGCAAGTGGTTGAGAGTCCGCCTGCCGATGCAGGGGATACGGGTTCGTGCCCCGGTCTGGGAGGATCCCATATGCCGCGGAGCGGCTGGGCCCGTGAGCCATGGCCGCTGAGCCTGCGCGTCCGGAGCCTGCGCGTCCGGAGCCAGTGCTCCGCAGCGGGGGAGGCCACAACGGTGAGAGGCCCGCATACCGCAAAAAAAAAAAAAATAAATAAATAAAAATAAAATAAAATAGGAAGTTCTCTTGAGTAGAGGTTTTTCAGAAAATTGAAGTACAAGGTCATCAAATTAATGTATGATTTAAACTGGAAAACGTAAGTTATTCCTGGGGTAATAATATTTACCTTCTGGACACTGGCAGGTGAATCCACTGAGATCAGAAATGCAGGTTGCTCCATTCCTGCATGGGTCTAGGATACAATAGTCAATCTTGGATTGGCAAAGCTCTCCAGTATAACCTGAACAAAACAAGACAGACATTTATAAAATATTTTGTCTCAAAACTCTGATGAACCACCCCATGAACTGATGGAGTCAACTGGTACCCATCCAACAAAGGCAGCAGCATTAAGCTAGTCTCCCAGGCAATCCTTGATCTAATTTGGTTTTACAACAAGAAACAATCAGAGCCATTTAGAATCATAGTTCAAAAGTCATTTGCTTTGCAAAAATCTTTATTGCAGGACTTCCCTAGTGGCACAGTGATTAAGAATCCGCCTGCCAATGCAGGGAACATGGGTTCGAGCCCTGGTCCAGGAAGATCCCACATGCCATAGAGCAACTAAGCCTGTGCGCCACAACTACTGAGCCTGTGCTCTAGAGCCCGCGAGCCACAACTACGGAAGCCTGTGCGCCTAGAGCCCATGCTCTGCAACAAGAGAAGCCACTGCAATGAGAAGCCCATGCACCGCAACGAAGAGTAGTCCCCGCTCGCCACAACTAGAGAAAGCCCACGCAGCAACGAAGACCCAACGCAGCCAAAAAAAAAATCTTTATGCAAAGAGATACTTTTTTCAACGTTAGCTCCGAATTTTATTTTAAAATATTAGTCAGAACCTTCAGAAACAGCCTGAAGACCACTGTCTTTTCCTTCTGACCTAAGGAAAAACAGGCTCTATAATATAATGTCTTGCTTGACCACTGAGATGACAGCTACTTTCCCAAGGTCATCCCAGTACCTATTAAAAAAAAAAAACACTAGGAAAATTGCCAGGTAGGTATTAAAATTTTTTAACTTTTTATATTTTACAGCTAGAAGACCCTCGGTGTTCAATTCACACCCTATCCCTTCATTTTAAAGACAAAAAGGTTGAGACACATATAATATTAAGCACATGTCTGTGTGCATCTTAATTCTAATTTTTTTTTTTTTAGCGGTACGCGGGCGTCTCACTGTTGTGGCCTCTCCCATTGCAGAGCACAGGCTCCGGACTCACAGGCTCAGCGGCCATGGCTCACAGGCCCAGCCGCTCCCCAGCATGTGGGATCTTCCTGGACTGGTGCACGAACCCGTGTCCCCTGCATCGGCAGGCGGACTCTCAACCACTGCACCACCAGGGAAGCCCCCTTAATTCTAATTTGAAGCACAAACCCAACCCAGTAAATTTTCTCAGTGAAGCAAGCCTCCAGTGGTGATTTTTTTGGGTAATAACAACCACATTTGTGTGATGAGAAAATAAGGACTTGTATCTATTGGAATACCCATGCAGCTGAGAAGTCTCAAATAAATTCCCAATACTTTAACCTTGAAAACAAAGCCCCCCAAAAGGCAAGTTTAAAAAATAACATGCAATTATGTTTTTTAGTTTAAAGTGGAAAATGATTATGAAAGAAAATTTGGAAAATACAAGATTTAAAATAGAAAGAGAAAAAAGTTACCCTCAGTTATGTTATTTGAGTGACAGAATTATTAATACTTTGGAGATAATTCCTATCAGAAATGTTTATGCACAGATATTTCCTACAAAATTATAATCATACTCTAACATTTTGTGCTTTCCAGGATGTACACAAAGTACATTAAAAACTTGTCTTTATGAATTATTCATTTTGAAAGACTGTCATTAGCACATGTATTTGCAAAAATAAATCAATGTTAGGAGAAAGATGATTGGCCTGAGCTTCAATGGCCTGCCAAACTAGTCTAAATTACAGACTGTGATCATGGAGGCCATTGTTTGCAATCCTACTCTTCCTTACAGGCTTTAAAACAGTCTAGGGGACTGTAGCTAATTCACGGGTATGAAAAGAGTAAGATAGTCATGTAAACTAAAAATCCAAACACCAGGACAAAAATCTACTCCAAAATTCAGAACAGAATATCTTAATATAACAATTTTATGTTAACATATTTTCAAATAAAATGTCTAAATTCAGAATAATTCACATTTTGTCCATTTAATTTCATCTAGTCTCATACTTCCATATCATCCCTGTGGGTATCTTAAAGAAAATTTCTTGTCACCTATAAAGACTTCATTATGCATCCCTAACTAAAAGAGATTTATTTTGAAAAGATCACTTTTAATGGCCTCCTTAATGAATGTCTGGTCCCATTTACAAATTCAGTTAAACACTCTATATTTATTAATATCAACAATTTCTTTTTAAGAACCACATTGTCTGATAATACACAAATCTTCCCAGGCTAATAGATCTAAATTGTTTTTTTGTTGTTGTTGTTTGGTTTTTTTTTTTTTTTCTTTTTGCGGTATGTGGGCCTCTCACTGTTGTGGCCTCTCCCGTTGCGGAGCACAGGCTCCGGACGCGCAGGCCCAGCGGCCATGGCTCACGGGCCCAGCCGCTCCGCGGCATATGGGATCCTCCCAGACCGGGGCACAAACCCGTATCCCCTGCATCGGCAGGCGGACTCTCAACCACTGCGCCACCAGGGAGGCCCATGTTGTTTGGTTTTTTTTGGCTGCTCTGTGCAGGATCTTCATTTCCTGACCAGGGATTGGATCCAGGCCCCCTGCAGTGGAAGTGCAAAGTCCTAACCACTAGACAGCCAGGGAATTCCCTAACAGATCTAATATTAAATTAAAACTATAAGCAAGGTGAATCTTCAGTGCTGTTAAATTCTCCAATATCGTACTCAAGTTTAGTAAGATTTCAATCCAAGAGGATAATCCATGTTTGTGATGTGGGGATGTTAGGGACTGTCATAATGGTTAGGGGGTCACACCAGCATTCCATGGTGGAGATGCTGAAGCCCTGCACAGCCTAAAATGGTCCAGAATAACACAGTTTTCTCACTCAAATGCCAGTAGTCCCCTCCAATGAAGAACACTGCTCAAGGATCAGTCACTATACCATTGCTTTCTGTTCCCAAGCTTTAAAAGCATTATATATTTGGGGGTTTTTTGTGTGACTTTTTTTTTAACACCTTTAATGGAGTATAATTGCTTTACGTTGTTGTGTTAGTTTCTGCTGTATAACAACGTGAAGCAGCTATACGTATACATATATCCCCATATCCCCGCCCTCTTGCGTTTCCCTCCCACCCTCCCTATCCCACCCCTCTAGGTGGTCACAAAGCACCAAGCTGATCTCCCTGTGCTATGTGGCTGCTCCCCACTATCTATTTTACATTTGGTAGTGTATATATGTCAATTCTACTCTCTCACTTCGTCCCAGCTTACCTTTCCCAATTCCTTTGTCCTCAAGTCCATTCCCTACATCTGCATCTTTATTCCTGTCCTGCCCTTAGATTCATCAGAACCATTTTTTTTAGATTCCATATATATGTGTTAGCATATGGTAACTGTTTTTCTCTTTCTGACTTACTTCACTCTGTATGACAGACTCTAGGCCCATCAACCTCACTACAAATAACTCAATTTCATTTCTTTTCATGGCTGAGTAATATTCCATTGTATATATGTGCCACATCTTCTTTATCCATTCATCTGTCGATGGACACTTAAGTTGCTTCCATATCCTGGCTATTGTAAATAAAGCTGCAATGAACACTGTGGTACATGACTCTTTTTCAATTATGGTTTTCTCAGGGTATATGCCCAGTAGTGGGATTGCTGGGTCCTATGGTAGTTCTATTTTTAGTTTTTTAAGGAGCCTCCATGCTGTTCTCCATAGTGGCTGTATCAATTTACATTGCCACCAACAGTGCAGGAGGGTTCCATTTTCTCCACATCTTCTCCAGCATTTATTGTCTGGAGATTTTTTGGTGATGGCCACTCTGACTTGTGTGAGGTGATACCTCACTATACTTTTGATTTGCATTTCTCTAATGATTAGTGATATTAAGCATCTTTTCATGTGTTTGCTGGCAATCTGTATATCTTCTTTGGAGAAATGCCTATTTAAGTTTTCTGCCCATTTCTGGATTGGGTTGTTTTTGTTTTTTTGATATTGAGCTGCATGAGCTGCTTGTATATTTTGGAGATTAATCCTTTGTCAGTTGCTTAATTTGCAAATATTTTCTCCCATTCTGAGGGTTGTCTTTTGGTCTTGTTTATGGTTTCCTTTGCTGTGCAAAAGCTTTTAAGTTTCATTAGGTCCCACTTGTTTATTTTTGTTTTTATTTCCATTTCTCTAAGAGGTGGGTCAAAAAGGATCTTGCTGTGATTTATGTTACAGAGTGTTCTGCCTGTGTTTTCCTCTATGAGTTTTATAGTGTCTGGCCTTACCTTTAGGTCTTTAATCCATTTTAGTTTATTTTTATGCATGGTGTTAGAGAGTGTTCTAATTTCATTCTTTTACGTGTAGCTGTCCAGTTTTCCCAGCACCACTTATTGAAGAGACTGTCTTTTCTCCATTGTATATTCTTGCCTCCTTTATCCAAGATAAGGTGGCCATATGTGTGTGGGTTTATCCCTGGGCTTTCCATTGATCTATATTTCTGTTTTTGTCCCAGTACCATACTGTCTTGATTACTGTAGCTTTGTAATATAGTCTGAAGTCAGGGAGCCTGATTCCTCCAGCTCCGTTTTTCTTTCTCAAGTCTGTAAAAGCATTATATTAAAGATTTTTAAAATATGGAAAACATGGAACTATAAAGAAAAATGCCCTCTGTAATTAGCTGGACTGCAAAGTATACCCATAATGCCATGTCTATGAGTTCAGTATAACTGGAGATGAGAAACAACAAGTGGAGGAGTGTGGGAGGGATGAGAGACAGGCAGAGAGGCAGGGCTGGGGTTATGGGATGTTGGGGATTACCCAGCATCCTTAGCTGCAGGTGGCCAGTTGGTCAGCTGTGGGCAATAACCAGCCTATGGATCTGCTGAGCCACAGTTCAGGACCTGATGCTTGTCCACATGGGGTCAGGTATTACTACCGGCCTCAAGCAAGTGGCTAGTTTAAAGTTCCCGGAGTACCACCACTGACTGCATTGATCTCACTGACCAACTGAGGCCAGCTCTTGGAGAGAAGAGATAGAGGGCAAGGAACCATGAGCACCCAGCATCTGACTCAAAGGGCTCTTAAACACCAGTGAGTCATTTCTTAGACCCTCAGAGAGCAGAGACTTACCTGCAGTTGTCAGACAAATCATTGACATTGAGCTATATGTGATACTCTGAGCTGGATACCTAAGCCGTGTAGATCTCCCTTCCTGTGTCTTTTGTTTTTTTAATTTGATGTCATAACCACAGAGTCAAAGCTAAATGAGGGATTGGTAGGACTTTAAATGAACAAAGACAGTTAAAGCTTTGCCTGGGTTCTTCCTTCCACCCTGCAGAAAGCTAGTCCCTTTCTGGGGAATGAAGTAACTATGCCAATCGTGAATAATGTCTCTTTATCCTACCAAAGCAGTGACAGGCACCCAGAGAACCTGGTAGAAGATGGTCAAGCCAGACTGTGATGGTGTCAACACAGTGGGTGGGAGAGGTAGTAAGCGGCGACCATTGGTGTGTGTCAGGGAGGATTTGTTCCAGCACACACACGAATGTATGCATTTCAGGCATTTCAGGCCTTGAAGATCTACATTGTAAGTTCCCAAGGGGAAGGCTGACAAAACACAGAGAAAGGCCTGCATAGACACAGAAGGATGCAGAAAAGATGTGACTGTCATTTACACGTCCCTAAAAATGCACAGCAGTGACAAGCTTCCTTCATTTTGGTTCCCAAATGACAGAAGTCTATACCTAACTATGGAGGCCAATATCAGTAAACATCTCCATTCCTGTCCTTCCAGCTAGCAATATGGTGCCTCCTCATAACCAAACCATAAGCACTCATGGACCGCCTTCCAAATTATCATCGCAACCATATGATGCCATTCATATTGTCTAGTTCCAGTCATCGCTGCCTCCTACCAGGACTCAAACAATGGTCCCCCAACCCATCTCTTGATGAGTACACTTGATTTCTTAAAATCAATTCTACATGGGAGCAGCCAGACAGATCTTTTAAAGATATAATATATATCCTATTATTTTTATATTTAAAACCCTCCAGTGGTTTCCCCAAAAGCTTGGAATAAGACCCAAACACTTCACCCCATGGCTAAAAAGCACACCATGACCTGGCCCCTGCCTCCTCATCTTCACTCTCCCCATTGACCACAATGCTGCAGCCTCCTGGGGCCCTGTTCTGTTCCCAAACATGCCTAGCTCCTTTTCAGTCTTTAGCACTGTTTTCATGCTGTGGTCTTAGGACCACACAAGGACATGAGAGGGACGCTGGATACAACACAAGCAGTTATGATACTGCCCTAGAAAGAGATGTATGGTGCAAATTTTAAACTGTCGTGTAATACAGAAATTACTAAGAAGAAAGTTAGCAACTAACTTTAGGAGGGGAGGGGGATAAGATGGAGATGCAGCAGAATTTCACCTGGAAAATCAGGAGATAAAGACAAGAGCAGTTAGAGGATTTGGTTGAAGATGGCGAAGTAGAAGGACGTGCGCTCACTCCCTCTTGTGAGAGCACCAGAATGACAATTAACTTCTAAACAATCATCAACAGGAAGACACTGGAACTCACCAAAAATGATACCCCACATCCAAAGAGAGAAGACGCAATGAGATGGTAGGAGGGGCGCAATCACAATAAAATCAAATCCCATAATTGTTGGGTGGGTGACTCACAAACTGAAGAACAATTATACCACAGAAAGCCACTCATTGGTGTGAAGGTTCTGAGCCCCACATCAGGCTTCCCAACCTGGGGGTCTGGCAATGGGAGGAGGAATTCCTAGAAAATCAGACTTTGAAGGCTAGCAGGATCTGACTGCAGGACTTCAACAGGACTGGGGGAAACAGAGACTCCGCTCTTGGAGGGCACACACAAAGTAGTGTGCGCATCAGGACACAGTGGGTAGGAGCAGTGACCCCATAGGAGACTGAACCAGACCCACCTGCTAGTGTTGGCGGGTCTCCTGCACTGGTCGGGGGGTGGCTGTGGCTCACTGTGGGGACAAGGACATGAGCTGCAGAAGTGCTGGGAAGTACTCCTTGGCATGAGCCCTCCCAGAGTCCACCATTAGCCCCACCAAAGAGCCTGTAGCCTCCAGTGCTGGGTCACCTCAGGCCAAACAACTAACAGGGAGGCAACTCAGCCCCATCCATCAGCACGCAAGTGGATTACAGTTTTACTGAGTTCTGCCCACCAGAACAACACCCAGCTCTACCCACCACCAGTCCCTCCCATCAGAAAGCTTGCTCAAGCTTCTGAGATAGCCTCATCCACCAGAGGGCAGACAGCAGAGGCAAGAAGAACAACAATCCTGCAGTTTGTGGAACGAAAACCACATTCACAGAAAGATAGACAAAATGAAAAGGCAGGGGACTATGTACCAGATGAAGGAACAAGACAAAACCCCAGAAAAACCACTAAATGAAGTGGAGATAGGCAACCTTCCAGAAAAAGAATTCAGAACAATGATAGTAAAGATGATCCAAGACCTCAGAAAAAAAATGGGGGCAAGATCGAGAAGATGCAAGAAATGTTTAACAAACACCTAGAAGAATTAAAGAACACCTAGAAGAATTAAAGAAAAAACAAACAGAGATGAACAATACAATAACTGAAATGGAAACTGCACTAGAAGGAATCAATAGCAGAAAAACTGAGGCAGAAGAACGGATAAGTGACCTGGAAGACAGAATGGTGGAATTCACTGCTGCAGAACAGAATAAAGAAAAAAGAATGAAAAGAAATGAAGACAGGGCTTCCCTGGTGGCGCAGTGGTTGAGAGTCCGCCTGCCGATGCAGGGGACATGGGTTCATGCCCCGGTCTGGGAATATCCCACATGCTGCAGAGTGGCTGGGCCCGTGAGCCATGACTGCTGAGCCTGCACGTCCGGAGCCTGTGCTCCACAACGGGAGAGGCCACAACAGTGAGAGACCCACGTATCGCAAAAAAAAAAAAAAGAAATGAAGACAGACTAAAAGACCTCTGCGACAATACTAAACACACCAACATTCGCCTTATAGGGGTCCCAGAAGGAGAAGAGAGAGAGAAAGGACCCAAGAATATATTTGAAGAGATTATAGTCGAAAACTTCTGTAACATAGGAAAGGAAATAGCCACCCAAGTCCAGTAACAACAGAGAGTCCCCGGCAAGATAAATCCAAGGAGAAACATGCCGAGACACATAGTAATCAAACAGACAAAAATTGAAGACAAAGTATTAAAAACAACAAGGGAAAAATGACAACCTACAACGGAACGCCCATAAGGTTAACAGCTGATTTCTCAGCAAAAACTCTACAAGCCAGAAGGGAGTGGCACGATATATTTAAAGTGATGAAAGGGAAGAACCTACAACCAAGATTACTCTACCCAGCAAGGATCTCATTCAGATTTGATGAAGAAATCAAAAGCTTTACAGACAAGCAAAAGCTAAGACAATTCAGCACCACCAAACCAGCTCTACAACAAATGCTAAAGGAACTTCTCTAAGTGGGAAACACAAGAGAAAAAAAGGACCTACAAAAACAAACCCATAACAATTAAGAAAATGGTAAGAGCAACATACATATTGATAATTACCTTAAATGTGAATGGATTATGCTCCAACCAAAAGACACAGGCTCACTGAAAAGATACAAATCAAGACCCATATATATGCTGTCTACAAGAGACCCACTTCAGACCTAGGGACACATACAGACTGAAAGTGAGGGGATGGAAAAGGATATTCCATGCAAATGGAAATCAAAAGAAAGCTGGAAGAGCAATACTCACATCAGATAAAATTGACTTTAAAGTAAAGAATGTTACAAGAGACAAGGAAGGACACTACATAATGATCAAGGGATCAATCCAAGAAGAAGATATAACAATTATAAATATACATGCACCCAACATAGGAGCACCTCAATACTTAAGGCAAATGCTAGCAGCTATAAAAGAGGAAATCAACAGTAACACAATAATAGTGGGGGACTTTAACACCTCACTTACACCAATGGACAGATCATCCAGACAGAAAATTAATAAGGAAACACAAGCTTTAATAACATAAGAGACCAGGTAGATTTAATTGATATTTATAGGACATTCCATCCAAAAACAGCAGATTACACTTTCTTCTCAAGTGCACATGGAACATTCTCCAGGATAGATCATATCTTGGGTCACAAATCAAGCCTCGGCAAATTTAAGAAAACTGAAATCATATCAAGCATCTTTTCCAACCACAACACTATGAGATTAGAGATAAAAGACAGGGAAAAAAACGTTAGAAACACAAGCACATGGAGGTTAAACAATACGTTACTAAATAACCAAGAGATCACTGGAGAAATCAAAGAGCAAATCAAAAAATGCCTAGAGACAAATGACAAAGAAAACATGATGATCCAAAACCTATGGGATGCAGCAAAAGCAGTTCTAGGAGGGAAGTTTATACCAATACAAGCCTACCTCAAGAAACAAGAAAAATCTCAAATAAACAATCTAACCTTACACCTAAAGGAACTAGAGAAAGAAGAACAAACAAAACCCAAAGTTAGCAGAAGGAAAGAAATTATAAAGATCAGAGCAAAAATAAATGAAATAGAAACAAAGAAAACAATAGCCAAGATCAATAAAACTAAAAGCTGGTTCTTTGAGAAGATAAACAAAATTGATAAACCTTTAGCCAGCCATAAAGAAAAAGAGGGGGAGGACTCAATAAAATTAGAAATGAAAAAGGAGAAGTTACAACGGACACCACAGAAATACAAAGCATCATGAGAGACTACAACAAGCAGCTCTATGCCAACAAAATGGACAACCTGGAAGAAATGGACAAATTCTTCCAAAGGTACAGCCTTCCAAGACTGAACCAAGAAGAAACAGAAAATATGAACAGACCAATCACAAGTAATGAAATTGAAACTGTGATTAAAAATCTTCCAACAAAGAAAAGTCCAGGACCAGATGGCTTCACAGGTGAATTCTATCAAACGTTTAGAGAAGAGCTAACACCCATCCTTCTCAAACTCTTCCAAAAAATTGCAGTGGAAGGAACATTCCCAAACACATTCTACAAGGCCACCATCATCCTGATACCAAAACCAGTCAAAGGTATCACGAAAAAAGAAAACTGCAGACCAATATCACTGACGAATATAGATGCAAAAATTCTCAGCAAACTACAAGCAAACAGAATCCAGCAACACATTAAAAGGATCCTACACCATGATCAAGTGGGATTTATCCCAGGGACACAAGGATTCTTCAATATACGCAAATCAACCAATGTGATACACCATATTAAAAACTGAAGAAGAAAAACTATATGATCTCAATAGATGCAGAAAAAGCTTTTGACAAAATTCAACACCTATTTATGATTAAACACTCTCGGAAAGTGGGCATAGAGGGAACTTACCTCAACATAATAAAGGCCATATACGACAAACCCACGGCAAACATCATTCTCAATGGTGAAGAACTGAAAGCATTTCCTCTAAGATCAGGAATAAGACAAGGATGTCCACTCTCGCCACTATTATTCAACATAGTTTTGGAAGTCCTAGCCACAGCAATCAGAGAAGAAAAATAAAGGAATACAAATTGGAAAAGAAAAAGTAAAATTGTCACTGTTTGCAGATGATATGAAACTATACATAGAGAATCCTAAAGATGCCACCAGAAAACTACTAGAGCTAATCAATGAATTTGGTATAGTTGCAGGATACAAAATTAATGCAAAGAAATCTCTTGCATTCCTATACGCCAACAATGAAAAATCAGAAAGAGAAATAAGGAAACATTCTCATTCACCACTGCAACAAAAAGAATAAAATATCTATGAATAAACCTACCTAAGGAGGTAAAACACCTGTACTCAGAAAACTATAAGACACTGATGAAAAAAATCAAAGATGACACAAACAGATAGAGAGATATACCATGTTCTTGTATTGGAAGAATCAATATTGTGAAAATGACTATACTACCTAAAGCAATCTACAGTTTCAATGCAATTCCTATCAAATTACCAATGGTCTTTTTTACAGAACTAGAACAAAAAACCTTAAAATTTGTATGGAGACACAAAAGATCCCAAATAGCCAACGCAATCTTGAGGGAAAAAAAGGAGTTGGAGGAATCAGACTACCTGACTTCAGACTATACTACAAAGCTACAGTAATCAAGACAATATGGTACTGGCACAAAAACAGAAATATAGATCAATGGAACAGGATAGAAAGCCCAGAGATAAGCCCACGCACCTATGGTCAACTAATCTATGACAAAGGAGGCAAGGATATACAATGGAGAAAAGACAGTCTCTTCAATAAGTGGTGCTGGGAAAACTGGACAGTTACATGTAAAAGAATGAAATTAGAACACTCCCTAACTCCATACACAAAAATGAACTCAAGATGGATTAAAGACCTAAATTTAAGACCAGACACTATAAAACTCTTAGAGGAAAACATAGGAAGAACACTCTTTGACATAAATCACAAGATCTTTTTTGACCCACCTCCTAGAGTAATGAAAAGTAAACAAATGGGACCTAATGAAACTGCAAAGTTTTTGCACAGCAAAGAAACTATAAACAAGATGAGAAGACAACGAACGCTCAGAATGGGAGAAAATATCTGCAAACGAATCAACAGACAAAGGATTACTCTCCAAAATATATAAACAGATCATGCAGCTCAATATTAAAAAAAACAAACAACCCAATCAAAAAATGGGCAGAAGACCTAAATAGACATTTCTCCAAGAAGACATACAGATGGCCAAGAAGCACATGAAAAGCTGCTCAACATCGCTAATTATTAGAGAAATGCAAATCAAAACTACAATGAGGTATCACCTCACACCAGTTAGAATGGGCATCATCAGAAAATCTACAAATAATAAATGCTGGGGAGGGTGTAGAGAAAAGGGAACCCTCTTGCACTGTTGGTGGGAATGTAAATTGATACAGCCACTATGGAGAACAGTATGGAGGTTCCTTAAAAAACTAAAAATAGAATTACCATATGACCCAGCAATCCCACTACTGGGCAAATACCCAGAGAAAAACATAAGTCAAAAAGACACATGCACCCCAATGTTCAATGCAGCACTATTTACAATAGCCAGGTCATGGAAGCAACCTAAATGCCCATCGACATATGAATGGATAAAGAAGATGTGGTACATATATACAATGGAACATTACTCAGCCATAAAAAGGAATGAAATTTGGGTCATTTGTAGAGTCACAGGTGGACTTAGAGACTGTCATACAGAGTGAACTAAGTCAGAATGAGAAAAACAAATATCGTATATTAACGCATATATGTGGCATCTAGAAAAACAGTACAGATGAACCGGTTTGCAAGGCAGAAATAGAGACAGACACAGACATAGAGAACAAAAGTATGGACACCGAAGGGGGAAAGTGGTGTGGGGGTGGGGTGGTGGGATAAATTGGGAGACTGGGACTGACATATATACACTAATATGTATAAAATAGATAAGTAATAAGAAACTGCTGTGCAAATAAAATAAATTTTTTTTAAAAAGCAGTTAAAACTGAATTACATAAAGGAGAGGAGGACCTAACAGAATAGCATTAAAGTCACCCCTAGAACCAATTAGGGAGATGAACAAATGTCTTAGGGGAGCTAAAGAAATGTAAAATCCAGCTAAGCAGAGAAGGAGTTAGCTACAATCTTAGTGGGGTTACAAACAAAATCGGAACAATTAGGTCAAGATGTCTCTTGAACCCAAGGACTGTGCATTGTGAAATCAGCCCCATTTGGAGAGTACAGACCAGAGATGACCGTAGATGGAGACAGTAAGGAAAAGGATGGCCCCTGTGTGTTCATCACTGGTATAAGAATTGCCCTGGATGCCCAGGTCTTGTAAGACAGCCGAAAATCTCTCTCCCAGAAACAACCTTGGTCCTCTGAGCACCAGATCTAATTCATTTGGGTCAAGAACTGCAATTAGCTAGAGATAATAAAGCTCTTTCCTTAGTGGGACGAGTCTTGTAACCCAGAAAGAGATGGAGCCAAATAAGGAGATGATGCTACAATGACAGAGATCTGAGCCCTGGGATTGTCACTTGGCATCTGGGTTAGGCTGATCTGAGCGTGTTTATGTGCAAAGAAGGTGTCACGATGGAGAAAGTGTGGTGCATGAGAGCAATTATCAGACTTAGGGTTCCAATTAAAACGATCGGTTGAGAAATTGATTTTTTTTTATGAATTTTAAGTTGAAAGACAGGGCTAAGGCAACACACATTGAGATGTTTGACAGGGCTTGAGAATCACTGTAATTTCTTAGTTTAATTCTTAAAAGGAAACAAACACAAAAGATAATTTCAGATAGCCCTCCCTGTGTGTAATAGCCACTCTAGGATATCAAAATGTACTTACACTACTGCACTGTACACTTAAAAATGGTTACAATGGTAAGTTTTATGTTATGTTTATTTTACCACAATTTAGAAACAGTTAAAATTGTAAATTTTATGCATTGTATATTTTACCACAATTTAAAAATATATTAAGGGCTTCCCTGGTGGCGCAGTGGTTGAGAGTCCGCCTGCCGATGCAGGGGACATGGGTTCGTGCCCCGGTCTGGGAAGATCCCACATGCCGTGAAGCGGCTGGGCCCGTGAGCCATGGCCGCTGAGCCTGCGCGTCCGGAGCCTGTGCTCCGCAACGGGAGAGGCCACAGCAGTGAGAGGCCCGCGTACCGCAAAAAAAAAAAAAAAAAAAAAAATATATATATATATATATATATATATATATATATTAAAACTTCTGGAAGAACTCTAATAATAGAAAAAAAAAAAAAAAACCTCAGCCCTAGTGGCCCACCATCACTTTGCATTGGCTGTTCCCTCTGACCCTGCACCCTTCCATGGCCACCCTGTCCCATTAGTCAGGTCTCCACTCAGAAACCACCTGCTCAGACCTTGTGCCTCTTTCCCTCCCTTATTCTTCATCTTAGCACTTACCTCGACTCAACAACACACACATCTACTGGTTACCTCCCCACCTAGAAGGTGATCCCATGGGATCAAGGCTTCGCTCCCTGGAGCCTCCTGTGGTCCCCCCAGGGTTCCTGCATGCTCCCTTACAACATCTTTATTATTACCTGAAATGATATTCTTTCTTGGTTCCCTTTGGAGACCATAAACTCCCTGAGAATCAGGACTTTGCCTTGTTAATTGCTGAATCCTTAGCACTTAAACATCTCCTGGCACAAATGAACTAACTTGCTTAAAGCTTCTCCCCTAACATCAATTATATCTTTCAAGTTACATTTAGCTTCTCCCTAAGCAATAATACCCAGAACAGCATGGGCGAAATGTGCTAGTTACTCTTCTTCTTAATGCCCATTAAAGTAAATGCATAGCTATTAAAATAAAAAAATTTTATCTCAAAAATGTGCTATCGAAAATCACCTTGTGCTCTGCAGTGGCCTGAATTCCAATCTGGGAAAACACAATGGAGCAGTTGCCCTGCTGAAGGGCCCCTCCTTCCCCTGCTCCCTCAGCCAGACTGCCATGGGTGGAACTAGGCTGACCCTCTTCTGAATTTCAGTCTTGCTTCTCCAACTAGCATTCAGCACCTTTGACAGTTCCCTGCAATAGGCATCAACAGATCTGAAACAGAACTCCTTTCTCCTGCCAAAGCTCCTATCCAAGTTTAATTCCTTAGGTCAGTGGTTCTGCACCAGGTGCCTCTCTCCCCAGGGAACATTTGACAATGTCTGGAGACATTGTTTATTGTCACACCCCTGGGGATGCTTCTGGCATCTAGTTCATAGAAGTCAGGGATGCTGCTAAACATCCTACAATACACAAGACAGTTCCCTACAGCAAAGAGTTATTCAGCCCAAAATATCCTTAATGTCAGAGTTGAGAAACCCCAGTTTAGGTCCATGAGACCTTGGTCCTTCAGACTAAAAACCCTTGTTTTTATCCCAATGCCTCTTTTTTTTTTTTTTTTTTTTTTGCGCGGTTCGCGGGCCTCTCACTGTTGTGGCCTCTTCCGTTGGGGAGCACAGGCTCCGGACACGCAGGCTCAGCGGCCATGGCTCATGGGCCCAGCCGCTCCGCAGCATGTGGGATCCTCCCGTACCGGGGCATAAACCCGTGTCCCCTGCATCGGCAGGCAGACTCTCAACCACTGCGCCACCAGGGAAGCCCCCAATGCCTCTTATCTGCCCTTAAACAGATGCTGATCCTTTACAAAACAGGGAAACAACACCTTCAGAACATTTTGAAAAATCAGAATCCTTAGAATATTTATAACTCCTAGCAAGTTAAAGACCATTTTAAAATAAATTATTTGACTCTAAACACTTTAAGGTACTGAAGAATTTATAATTGTGATATTCAATTCATAAGTAAAATAATTGCTTCAAAAACAGATGTTATGGGACTTGCTGATCTCTTAGGGAACCACAGAGGTTTTATTGTCTCATTGGAGAACATTCTCGTATAACAAAATAGATATAAGTAAAATTGTGTCTCGGGATACATGTGTCTTTCAAAGACATATGGGACAATTGAGAAAGCTCTAGACTGAGGCTTAGTGCTTTTAAAGCAGTCTGACCACGAGAAATGGTGTCAGATGAAATAAAGTGCATGTGCTAGTGAGTGAAGCCTGCCAGATGGAGAAGATAACTTGACACCTTTAAGGAAACGCATTGAACCAAATCATTCATTCAATGGGTACATTACTGAATTATCTTTGGTCTAATGTAGCCTAGAAGTGTTTAATTTTACACTATTTTGTATTTAAGTATAAAATATGATTAAAATTTATCAGAGTATATAAAGAGAAAAAATAGCTATGGTTTCCTGTGAATATCAGAATGGTTTGGAGAAAACCACATCCTAGTGGTGCCTCTTGATTGATAGCAATATAACAAAAAAACTATATCCCTCAGCACCCCCAAATCACTATTGTACTGGCTGTACTCTTCAAATGAAGGTAAACCTTCCAGAGTTCAATGGCAAATTACGTGAAGTGTAAACAAAGTTGGCTAAATGAGTCAAGGCAATCGATCGGTTGTTTTTCTAAACATTCTCTGAAACAATTGTTTTTGTGTATGATCTTTACTTTATGATTTCTCTCCTGAAACAAAAAGTCAATTTAACTCTGTGAGGTAGAATCTAATTGTTTCTTTGCAGAGCTGTCCTGAAAGCTTCCAAGGTGGGAATTGTGGTGAGAGCTATTTTTAATATTCCTGGTCTTTTATTAGCCTGGACTGTGCAGGGAGGAGAAGCGCTGGATTCGTACTGAAAGCCTGATGCCACCGACAGAGCCCACCAGCCTCGGCTCTCACCCTGGGGGGATCAGAGCAGACGGCGGGGGCCTCAGCTGCTGCTGTAGAGATGAAGTGCCTAATATTAGCACACTGAAGCAAGCAATAAATAACCAGAATCTGTGCTCCATCAAGACATTCAATCTCAGAGGAATCCAATTCCAAAGTAGGAAGGCAGAAATTATTTAACAGACAAAAAAAAAAAAAAAAAAAAAAAAAACCAACTAGTACGATCTGCTGGCAGGGGAAAAACAAACACATCTGAGCAAATGCAAATATCATTTTAAAACCAAAGGCAAAAAAAAGGAAGATATAGGAGGCCCATCGGCAGAAGGCAATCAATAAAATATAATTAAAATGGGAATATGCGATAGAAAAGCAGGAAAGAAAGCTGACATTCAGCAGCATTAGAAAAATTAACCTCGAGGTTAGGAGAAAAAAAAAAAAAGTAACCACATCTAATAAGCACAGAGGCAAGAGGCACAGTGGAAAGGACAGTGGTTTGGAGAGTCAGAGGTCTGGGATGGTGAAGCCATGATCAGCTGAGTGACAGCATCAATGGGTTGACTTTGACCTTCATTCCCCTCATGGGTGAAATGGGGATCATGATCACACCTGGCTCCCAAGAGCGTTGGAATGACTGAGATCAACCCCGAACAGCAGGAGCCATTTCTTTCAAGTGCACCCTTGAATCCATAATAGCTTGCACCATGCCTGGCACCTTGTAGGTGGCTCGATAGTTTTGAATGAATGAATAACTTAGGATTGTAACACTGCCAAGAATTATGCCAATATTGTTTGATCTCTCAGTTTTTAACAGGCAGTTGAGAGCCGTGGTTCTCCAAGTGTGGTCCCCAGAGCATCACCTGGGAACTTACCATAAATGCAAATTCACCAGCATCATCCCAGACCTACAGAATCAGAGACTCTGGGGGTGGGCCCAGCAATTTGAGTTTTAAGAAGCCCTCCAGGTGATTCTGACACAAGGTCTGTGCTACAGTTTGAGAACCACTGATCTGGAAAACCAGCAGCAAACATTTTCTTTTAATATTAATATTATTCATTTAAGAGTTACACATCTCATGCAGATAGCAAAGGAAAAAGATCAGAGCGTGAAAGTCAAATACTATATCACATCAAAAAGCCTTTATTGGCTGCATGTTGACACATGTTTTTTTCTTTTCATGAGTGAGAGAGCCCCTAGGTTCAATTACTGTACCTGTCACTGCATAGCTTCCAGATCTACTTTCCTATTCTTTAAGAGCATGTGTTGGTGATTTCTGTCCCCAGCCCCAAGCACAGAGCCAGGGACACTGTGGGTACTCATTACAAAGTAATTAATGACTGCATAAGCACCATGCATTGCTATTTTTAAATAATCTCTTTCATTCCATTTCCCTAGAACCCAAATAAGAAGTATTAATTGAGATATTAATATAGGCCAGACTATGTATGACACCTGTGTCTCCTAATCTAGTGATTACAATGGGGGAGAGACTTCAAGAAAGATCCTTTCATTAAGTATGTTCTGAGAAACTGAAATCAGAAGGGAGAAGACATTAAATTAATCAAAAACTTACACCATGGGGCAGACAAGGTAAGGAATTGCCTTAAAGATATTTATCGGTTGAATTCTAAGCTTGTGTAATAACCCAGACTATAGAGGAGGAGTTCATTCATTTTTTTCAGAAAGAAATTTTTGGGGAGTGAACATTTACAAATGGAGAATCTAAAAGATGTTTAGAAACAGTTCCTGCCTGCAGGGAGCTTACTCAAGATGAGGAGAGAAGACACATTTCATAGGAAACAAACACAGTGGGAGCAAAAGCCAGGAAACAGTACCGAGTCAGGCACATTCGGTGTCACGTGAGGCTGGATTGCCTGGAATGGGCGGGGGGGAAGGCTGGGGCCAGGGCAAGCCGTGACAGCCTCAAATCCATGTGCTGAGGAGCTGGGGTCACCAGCATGGTGCCTTTGAAGGTTTCTGAACAGAACGCAGTCATGCCGAAGGAGGGTTGTAGCATGGTCCCTTCTTGTTTGCTTTAACTCAGGGGGAGAGCTTAAGACTTTCCTCTCCTCTCCTTGGAAACAGGGGCCTCTGGTCTGGGCAGAATGAGGGCCAAAGGGGCAGGCAAAGCAGGGTGCAGGAGGATGGGCACAGCCTCTGGGAGAGACAGAGGACTGAAGCTCGGACCCTTCTCATCGGCTTCCTCTTACTTGTGTTTAGAAGCTACAAACCGGTGCCCTTTATGCATCACCTATTCTGAGCCAGGCGTATGTACGTGTGGATGCAGACGTGCTCTTGTGTGTGTGTATAAGTCTGTGTGTGTGTGCGTGTGTATGCGTATATATACATGTTTGCATGTGTGTGTGTATGTTTGCACATGCATGTGTACGTGTGTGCATGTTCTCTTCAACCCCTACAAGGGCGATTATTCCATTTTACAGACAAGAAAACTTGGGCTCAGAGAAACTTAATCGGTGAGTGACTCTGCCTGGAGTTAAACCCAGGACCACAGACCCCAAACCCCACACTCGTTCCTCCTCACATGTCTTTTCTCGCCTCTTCAGGAGGCTTGTTTGGAAAGACCGTGAGAGCCAGGCCAGCCCTGAGGCAGGGAACGTGGCAGGGAGCCGCTCAGGCCCAGCTCTCCTGGGTCTTAGGAGAGAAGGAAAGGATGTCCTAAGGGTCCCACATGGTCCAAGTTGGCTTCCCAGAGAGGGAGCCCACAGATGGGACCGAGGCCACATCTCCGGCCACAGGAAGTAGTGGAAGTGCTCCGCGCAGGGCATCTGACTTGGCTTCACAAAAACAACAATAAGACCTGCTGACATTCACTGAGCACTCACTGTGCACCAGGGACCCTTCTAAGCGCACCGCATGCATCACTTAACCACTGCATTGTGGGGCTGTGGACTCTGTCACCCACCCCGATTTACAGAGAGAAAGCTGAGACCCAGTGACGTTAGTTTCCCCAGAGTCACACAGAGGATGAGTAGTGGGAGGAGGCTTGGCCCTTGGCTCGGCTGGGCTCCAGTCCTGGGCTTCTGGAATACTGTACTGCAGTCATAAGCAAGGCAGCGTGGATGGTGGTGAGGGTGACCGGCTTACGACAATCATTCAGGCAGCAGATGACAAGGCTTGAATGAGGGCACTAGCAGTGGAAGAGGAAGCAGCGTGCAGGGGCAGATGGGGAATCATCGTAAACAGAGCAAACCTGGAGACCGTCCAGAAATAAACAAGACGGGGGAGTCAACAGGCAGGACTGAGCTTCCAGCCTGAGAGATGAGGGTAGTGAGAGCACAGCGGATAGACACAGGAGCCAGTGGAAGAGAGCTAGGCTTGAAAGCATGTGCGGGAGGCAGAGGGAGGGGAGTCTGGGGTTGAGTCTCAGGAGGGGCTGAGGGTTAGCAGAGCATCCCGCTGAGCCCAGTGAAAGTGCTGGGGCTGAGGGGACCCCGGAGGCTGAAGGAAAGGGTCTGGAAGCCATTCACTTAGAGGTGACAGCTCAGAATGAGTGATTGCTGGCCCAGGCAGGGAAAGGCAGCTGAAGCGGGTAAGGACTGAGCTCTAGAGATGGAACCGGGCACAGAAGGTGGGAGGAGGGCTGGAGAGCTCCGAGGAGAACGGACACAGGGCACTGCTCTGTAAGCCAGGCGAGAAGGGCTGCTAGAGAGAGACGAGGGCCAAGAAAAAGCCCCGGAAGTCAGTGGGAAGGGCACCACCAATGACACTGGAGAAGCAGATTCATGATATGAAGAGAAAGAAAGTTTAAATAAGTGGGTGGAAAATTACTGACTGGACAAAGAGCCGTGATGAAGAAGAGGACGGAGGGGAGGAGGAAAGGGAAGGGAAGGCGAGCAGACAGAGCGGTAGCAAAGGACTAGCAAAATCATTGCTTGTTTGAGGGACTGGGTTTTTTTTTTAGATTTTTGGTTGTTTTTTTTTTTTTTTTTTTTGCGGTACGCGGGCCTCTCACTGTTGTGGCCTCTCCCATTGCGGAGCACAGGCTCCGGACGCGCAGGCTCAGTGGCCATGGCTCACGGGCCCAGCCGCTCCGCGACATGTGGGATCTTCCCGGACCGGGGCACGAACCCTCGTCCCCTGCATCGGCAGGAGGACTCTCAACCACTGCGCCACCAGGGAAGCCCTAGATTTTTTTTTTTTTTTTGATGTGGACCATTTTAAAGTCTTTATTGAATTGGTTACCATATTGTTTCTGTTTTATGTCTAGGTTTTTTGGCCAGGAGACATGTGGGATCCCAGCTCCCCAACCAGGGATAGAACACGAACCCCCTGCATGGGAAGGCGAAGTCCCAACCACTGGGCCGCCAGGGAAGCCCATGAGGGACTGGTTTTAACTGAGACCTCCAACCCTTGCAGACGGGAGGCTGGGAAGGAAATGGGGGACAGGGAGGGGGGGATGGCAGGGAGAGGAAGACTGAAAAGTTTGGAAGCATAAGCTCGTCCTTTGGAGAAGGACAAGCATAAGAGGGTGGGTCCCCAGCAGCATTATTCACAGCAGCCAAAAGGCGGAAACAACCCACATTCTGTCAATGGATAAAGGATAAACAAAATGTGGTGTCTCCATGCAATGGAATATTATTCGGGCATAAAAAGGAGTGAAATACTGACACATGCTCAACATGGATGAACCTTGAAAACATGATGCTGTGGGAAAGAAGCCAGTCACAGAAGACCACATATCATATTTTTCAACTTATATGAAATGTCCAGCATAGGCAAATCCATACAGACAGAAAGTAGATCAGTGGTTACCTAGGCTGCAGTGTGTGCATGTGTGGCAGTTTCAGAGTGCCAGCTAAAGGGGAAAGGGCTGCTGTTAGGGTGATAAACATGTTCTAAAATTGACACAACTCTGTGAATATATTTTAAAAATCACTGGCTTGTACATTTCGATGGTATGTGGATTATATCTCAATAAAACTGCTGTTTTAAACAAAGCTTTGGCATCATCCACAACTACCCACTGCCACTCACACCTCACCTTCAGTCCACCAGAAGTGCCATCAGCAATCCCTTCAAATACACCCTGAATCCAAAACTCACCACTTCCAGTACCATGGTGCCCAAGCTGGCACTCTCTCTTGTCCGGAGAGTAAATGGCCTCCTGACTGGTTTCCCAATTTTCCTTCCCTATGTCTATTCTCCTTCAAGAGGAAAATCAGATGGCCCACTCCAGTTCACACCCTCCAATGGCTTCCTGTCACTCTTGGGGTAAAATCCCTGTCCTCCCCGCATGGTCTGGTCCCAGCCAAGCCTCATCACCGGTTCTCTTAGGCTCTGTGGCCTTCACACATTCCTGGCATATTCATGCCTCAGGACCTCTGCATGTGCTATTCCCTCTGCCATTCACATTGTGCACAAGCTCATTTTATTCATTTTAGTCAGGTCTCTACACAAGCATTTCCCCTTCAGATAGGCCTCACCTAATCCCCCTGTCTACAATCATACTCCCAGTTCTTTATCTCTTGCCTGTATTTTGTTTCTCTTCCTAGCATCTATCACCATGATGCGTTCCCTTGACCACACACACACACACATACACACACACACACCCCCCAAAGAACACACACATGCATATTGTTGACTCATCTCACTAACACACCACCTCTATGAACACAGGGTATTCGCTATTTCACAGTGGGGTTCTTAGCACTTAGAAAATACCTAGCACATAGTGGACACTTGACAAATGACTGTTGAATGAATGAGTGATCCTCACAACAAGCCCTCATTTTAAAGATGAAGAAACCCAAGAGAGGTGCGGAGGGCAATTCAAGGTCGCACAGTTAGTAAGTAGAAGAGACTGGATCCAAGGCTGGCCACACTACAGTTCTGTTTTGTCCCCTGGACTCAGCTGGCACTCTCTCTGCATCACGGTCCATGAAGTCATAGCCCATCAGAGATGCCCATACCTCCCGCTCTACTCATAACTAGTGGAAAATTCACAGACCATGAGAATGTTGCAGTAAACACACTTTGACCCAAAGATGGACACAGAGTGAAGAAGCCTGACTTTCCCCATGAGCTTATAGACCTTGGTCACATCCTCCACCCTCACGGAGTCATCATTACCCCACACACACACACACTTCATGTACAGAGGCAGCTCCGAGGTTCCTTCCATTCTGAAACTGAACTAACCCACTTCTTCAAACCTGCACTCATCTGCCATTGGACTCACCCTTCGAGCTGAGTGAGACTGGGTGTAGGGACTCAGCAAATTCTACTCGGGATTCACCTCCAGGAGGAGCTGACCCATTTCCAACTCACGCTCAAAGGCACCTTGATGCTGAGCCACACCCAGTGTTTAAAAGAGTAAAGCTGGGATGGGAACACATGTTGCACTCCCCTCACACCGGAAATGATGAGTTTTAAAAACAGGCTGAAATCAACAATTAGTTGGAACAGTGAAGTGCTCTGAAGCTGAGAAGTGCTTCATATGATACATAATATTTTGGCAGTGGTGGTTCTGAACATGCATCACAGCAATTCTTTTCAGAAAAAGTAATAGCTCCTTGGAGGAAAAATTACACTCTTGAAATTAGAAGGCTTTTATAAAATAAATCCTGATTAAAGAAGGTAAATTCCACGTCTACTGTGAGCAAAGCACAAGACTTGGAACTGACAGGGGATGGGGAAATAAAGAGTCATGTAACACAGCAGTGCCGCCCTCAGGCCAGCCCCAATCTGATGTGGGAGGGGAAAAAAATACGTGTGCTACAGGGAGAAGCCTGGGGAGAGAAGGCAGAGAGCAGAGTTAAGGAAATCCAGTCCTCGATATACATCTGGATGCCTCGGATAGAATTTCATCTTATTCTATTCATTCATTTATTCAACAAATCTTTATTGAGCACCTACTATGTGCCATGGCTAAGTACTGGAGACATGTGTCAACAGAATTGGAGCTTGTTTTCTCACTTAATACTCATAACCAGCAGTGACGAGGGCTGTTGCCAAGTCCCTGCAAAGTCAAAGAAGCAGGCCCAGAGAGGTTGTGTAACTTGCCTAAGGAGCCCAGCTAGAAAACGGTAAGGATGGAAGCAGGATTGAGACTGCTGGCTCCAGAGGCTGTGGTCAAGTGGGATGGGTAGTGGTCTAGACGGGACCAGGTCTTCTGACTCTGGCACTTGGGGCTCAGGCAGCAAGCAGAGTCTCCAGGAAGTTCATTCTGAACCAGACAGTATGATCGTGGGGTGATGGGAAATAGCCCACATTTAAGTTCTAATTGTGTGAGATTTATCCTTGTGATCAGGGCATTCTGACTGCAGAGTCTGTGCTATTAAATTGTATGTTATAATTTTTAAAAATAATATAAAAGAGACCTTTCTAATTCTGTTCTGCACGCTAACTGTGCCACTAACGTTATCTTTAGAGCAGTCTGTATTTGCCACTCACTGATTCTCACATCCTGCCCATCCATATCCAGTTACCTGGTCACTGCCAACCAGTGTCGCTTGGGAAGCTTCTAGGCCACGTGAAAACCGAGCGGCTATGACTATCTCCATATATGGTGTTGCCCTTCAGTGTGTCTGGTAACTCCCAGCCACCTTCCCTTGCTTCTGTCCCCGTATGAAGTCTTTTAGGGAGACCTCAAAGCTTTTGAGGCACCCTTATCACATCAGTGTAAACAGGAGGCCACCAACGGTTTGGACAAACCTGTTGCCAAAGTCAATAACCTCCTCTTAGACTCTTCCGCAGTATTTGGTGCTACTGACAGCTCCCTTCTTTTTGAAAGTATTGCCAAAAATTTCAAGAAAACTATCAATCACCCTTAATAAAAATTTCCTCCCAAAACAGAAATTGGATTGACTATAATCTATAATTCATCTTATATTGTACAACACATGTATATGACGCATCAATGTTTTACTATTTTAAAAAAAATCACCTCCTGCTTCCAAGAAATTGTAATAAAAATCAAAATGGAAACTACAGCAGAGAGTTCATTACTTAATTGACTCAACATCCAACACACCATATTCATACATTTCTGGATTACCGATGACTCAAAAATCCTCTTTGTACTGGCATTTGACGTAGAAATTAAAGCAAAACATCAACATATTAGCAAATCTGGAGCAGAAGCTTCTTTGCTGAAAATAATATTTTTCCTTTTCAAGCAACGTTCTCTTCTCAAGAGAAATGAGTGTTGCATCAAGACAACGTCTCTGCGAAGACTTGTGGAAGTTTTGTTCTCTGGTGACAAGAACCTGGCTTGAATTCATTCATTCATCAAACAAGATCATGTCTCATGATCAGACTCGCAAACATGAAAGCACAGCGATAAATTTTCAACAGGAAGCACACTTCCCACTGCTAGAGAGTTCTTATGCACATATCTGGTGCTTCAGAGGTCAATTAATTGATGTTAATTAACCTGGAAACAGTTTTTCTCACAAAGGAAATATAGTTTTCCTATGGAAACATAAGTTTTTCAAGGACATTCAGAACTAAACTAAATAGAAAACGCCTCTTTCCAAGTATCTAGTCACTGCTTTGGGGCAAAATGGCCTAATATTTCTCCTCTTAAGAAGAGTCCAGTTTGATATGAGAAAGTTGAAAGCATGACATGGTTTTGAATCACATGTTTGCACCAGAAGAGTCCTCAGCTCACAGTGCGGCTACACACACGGGAAAAGAGTGTAATAAAAAGATCAAGAACATGGGCTTGGGAGCCCGGCAGAGGACCTGGGTTCAAACCTCAGCCCCAACTGTTATGGGCATGTGCACCTGGCATGGCGGAGACCATGAGAATGTTCGCCACACTGACTCCTCTTCCCAGGCAAAACCTCTAGGGACCAAGGGACCAAATTCTAGCAAACGGCATGTGGTGGAAGTGACATAACGACACGTCCAGGCACTGCTCTCAGAGCATCACACAAGACCCTCCAGATCCCTGAGTTACCACCTGGAGGGCAAGTGCCTTCATCCAACTATGACACAGCAGAAATTTAACCTTTGCTTGGAAGCCACTGAGATTTGGGGATTGGTGTGTGACTACAGTCGAGTGTCCTTCTAATATTCTTGGCCAAGTTACAAACTCCCCTGTGCCTCAGACTTCTCATCTACAAAAATGGTATAATTAAGAGTGTTTAACTAGGAGATTGTTCTAAAGATCAGCCTTGGAAAGCACTTAGCACAGCCCTGGCACGTGGTTACACTGAATAAACACTAGCTATTAGCGTGTGCACGCGTCTGTGTGTTTGTGTGCATGTGTGTGTGTACTACAGTAAAAAGCAGGTGGAGAGGGACTTCCCTGGCGGTCCAGTGGTTTAGGACCCCGGGCTCCCACTGCAGGGGGTGCGGGTTCGATCCCTGGTCTGGGAACTAAGATCCCACATGCTGTGGAGTGCGGCCAAAGAAAAAAAATCTTAAGAAGAAAAAGAAAGCAGATGGAGAGATAGAGCTGGACGCTAAAAGGGGAAAGAAGGGCTGTTCCCACAGGACGTGGGAACTGATAAAGTAGAAACCGGCCTAAGAGAACTGCAGGAACAAGTCAGGAGGTAGCTGAGCAAAGAGACAGTTAGGTACCAGATTTCCTAGATCTCTTCTACCTCTGCTTGGGATGTCCTAGAGCATGAGGAAAAATGGAGGCTATGGGGGAAGGAATCCCACAGCCCCAGTTCCAGGAAAGGCCAGTGAAGTTGCTACTGGAGGTCAGAGAGACCCTGATAGAAACAGGATGGCTGAGAGACCCCAGCCGCTGTGAGGCCACCTTTGGATAAAGTAGAAGGTGAGAGAGATGAAGACAGAGCTACAGATTCAAGGAGAGCAGAAAAGATTTTAAATAGCTGCTGTGGTTCTCTGGCTGCTTTACATTTCTATTAAACAAGAAAGAATTTCTTTTATGTGCTAGGGTTTTCTCACAGGTGGACAACTGTATGCAAACTCTATGCCATTCAAGAACCAGAAAACAGCATGATGTAAATGTCAGTGGAGATTATGTAAAGTTGTTTAAACTGTGACCAGTGTACAAAGGTATGTATCTCTAATATAAAACTGTATGTTATTTCATGAAAACTGGATAGATTTAAACCTGTAATATTCAGGAAATTGAAGAACAACTGTTAGAAAGTCATTTATTAAAACAATAACAACTTACAAACGTGGTGTTATAAAATAGTTTTGTTGTTTTTTGGGGTTTTTTTTTGCGGTACGTGGGCCTCTCACTGTTGTGGCCTCTCCCGTTGCAGAGCACAAGCTCTCCACGCGCAGGCCCAGCGGCCATGGTTCACGGGCCCAACCGCTCCGCGGCATGTGGGATCTTCCCAGACCAGGGCACAAACCCGCGTCCCCTGCATCGGCAGGTGGACTCTCAACCACTGCGCCACCAGGGAAGCCCAGTTTTGTTGTTTTAATAGAAGAAATAAAAGATGATCACTTCGTAAATCAAGATCTGCTTGCCGTATCTCAGCTTCCAGCACAATTCTAATGAATTTACTGGAAATCACCAAACTGTCCCTGAGTCTAATTATCAAAATCCAATTCTTAAGAGTGCAACTCTCTGTTCCTGAAGGTAATTGAAAGTCAAAGTACTATTTTTATTGTTATTGTTGTTATTAGAAGAACCAAGGAGAACGCTGTCTATATATGCCACCTAGAAACACACAGAAAAAGCCATGATGTGCTATCCACGTACAAGATATTAAATCATCTTAGATGACAGAGGTGAAGTTCTTCTCCCCACTAATAAGCAAAAAATAATTTACAGTGCTTCTGGAAATTTCAAATCAATGGTTAAATACTGACAGTGCAGAAATGCCTAAAATGAGAATAAGCACAGTTAAAAATGTATGAAGTATCCAGTCATTCCAAATTCTATCAGCAGCTTTCTAGAGAAGGGGGCACAGTGTAAAGGTTTCATATACTATGTATTTATAGAAATGGAGTATCTTTGAAGAAGAAAAATAAAGTTAGAGTAAAAGATAAAATATCCCAGTTTCAAACCATATATACAAAAATCAAATTCATATTAATTAAATACTTTGCTGAAAATCAAAAATTTTAAATGCCTGGTAGAAAATATACTTGAATATCTTTTAGATCTTTAGGAAGGAAAATATTTTCTTAAAGAGGACATAAGGGCTTCCCTGGTGGCACAGAGTGGCTGAGAGTCCACCTGCCGATGCAGGGGACACGGGTTCGTGCCCTGGTCCGGGAAGATCCCACATGCCGCGGAGCGGCTGGGCCCGTGAGCCATGGCCGCTGAGCCTGCAGGTCCGGAGCCTGTGCTCCGCAACGGGAGAGGCCACAACAGTGAGAGGCCTGTGTACAGAAAAAAAAAAAAAAAAAAAAAAAAGGACATAAAATGTAGTAACTAGAAAAGCAAAGTTTGCAAAATATAATTAGAATGCCCATTCATCAAAAGATCACTCAACGTTTTGGGATTAATATATACACATTCCTATATATAAAATAGATAACCAGCAAGGACCTACTGTACAGCACAGGGAACTCTACTCAATATTTTATAATAACCTATAAGGAAAAAGAAACTGAAAAAGAATATATATCTGAATCACTGTGCTATATACCTGAAACTAACACAACATTGTAAATCAACTAAATTCCAATTTTAAAAATAAAGGTCCCTCAAAGTGAAAAGACAAATTACACATTTGGAGAAAATATCTTCAATTCATACAATTGACAATGACAAATGATTAGAACAAAAAAGAAACAGAGAACTCTTGCAAACCAATGAGAAGAGCACACACACACACACACACACACACACACACACACAAATTTGGACAAGAGATAGGAAAACAACGACCCCAGGAAGAGGAGCCCAGCATCATTAGTGAACCACAAAATACAGAGACCACAATGAGGTACCTTTTCTACACCCATTCAGTTAGCAAAAATTAAAATTTCTGATACTACAAAATATTGAAGAAAATCTGAATCCATAAGATCACTTATGCATTTCATGTGGGAGTATATATTTGTGCAACCACCATGGAAAACAGTTCGGCAAGACCAACTATAATTGGTCAGTCATATATGTTATGTTCCAGCAATTCCACTCCTAGGTACAACCTGAAACAACCCCTAGCACATAAACAATGGAAGGCATACAAGAATGTGCTTATCTGTGCCTGTCCACAGGAGAATAGAGCAATGAAATTTTATATAGCAATCCAAAAGAATGAACTGCAACCATGTAGATGCATCTCAGCAAGACGGAATCAAGTGAAAAAAGTAAGCACCAGACAATTACACGCATGATAACATAACATGATTCATGCATGATACTGTTTTAATAAATTTGAGCACAGTTAAAACAAAGATAAAATCTTCTGTAAAAAACACGTAAATACTAAGATCATATAAAGAGGAAAACAAAAGACGGATCAACTCAAGATGCAGGGTGACTGTTAGCTCTGGATGGGGAAGGGAGACCGAGGGATGGGCTGATGAGGAGACTATATGGTTAGTCATCAGGCTGAACTTCTGGTTTTGGTGGTGGCTCCACCAGTGACTACTGCATATTAAAATAGTTAAGTAAATATATAAAAGCATGCTATGGACAAGATGAGAGAGTATCACCAACCAAGCATTATGGTCATTCCAATTTTATGCACCTGAGTTCCTTTAAAAATAGAGAAGTCTCCTCTGAGAACAGACCTGAATAAAATACCAAACAAATCATTTCAGTCCAAACAGCCCTGATTGAGTCTATTTATAGAAGGATCTTTATTCATCCTAGCATCACTTATAAAAGAGAAATAAAACTGAAACTCTCTTAAAGACTCATCAATAGAGGAGTGGTTTAAAACATCAGGCCACGTTCATACCCTTTCATTAATCCATCTCATCAACACATTGTCTGAGCGTCCCAGATTCATCAGACACGGTGGGACACAATGTTGAACAGAACTGATTCAGGTCCTGCTCTCACAGGGTTGACTCTGTGTGGGGAAGACAGGCAGGAATCAAAGAATCACATGTGTACACGTCCACTGCAAACAGATGAGGGCTGTGAAGGAAAGGAACGCCCGGCTATAAAAGAGGAAAAGGGAAGGAGACCTAGATTGAAGCATTCAGCTGAGACTTCCCAAGGAAAGGAGGCATTTAACAAGGTCCAAAATAGAAACCAGGCAAAAGGGAGGCATCAGGGAGAGCTGTCCAGGCACAGAGACGGGGAGGTGGTCCTGCAGCAGCTCAAGCAGGCAGGGAGATGAAAGGCCAAGGTAGCTGGTCCCAGAGCAAGGTGAGCAGTGGGGTGAGATGGGGCTGGAAAGGTGGGTGAGCGACAGATCACGGAGGAGAATGAGGATGAGGATTCTGACCTTCAACCCAAGAGCAATGGGGAGAAGGGGATTACGTGGGAAAGCAACTACCTCAGATCTGCACTGGAAAATAATCACCCAGGAGAACGGACAGTCTGGGGGCATTGACATAACGAAAGCCACGGATCCGCACTGGAAAATAATCACCCAGGAGAATGGACAGTCTGGGGGCACTGACATAACGAAAGCCAGGGATCTGCACTGGAAAATAATCACCCAGGAGAATGGACAGTCTGGGGGCATTGACATAACAAAAGCCAGGGCTCACTTTGGCGTGATCACTCTGGTTCCAGGGCACAGCACAGTCAAGAGGAGACAGAGAAAGAGTGAGAGGTTATCTCAGTTACACAGACAAGGGGCAAAGGCAGCTAGTCTGGGAGCAGTGGCAGTGGGGCTGCGGGGGGGGGGGTGGATTTGTGAAGTCTTTTGGTGGTAAGATGGAGAACGCTTGGGGGCAGAAAGGACAGAGGGTGAGGGGCACTTAGGGTGACCTGTGGATGTCTGGCTTGTAGAAAGAGATGGAACACCAGAAGCTGAGCTGTGTGGAGCTGGGGATGTGATGAGCTCAGTTTTGGAATGACTGGGCTTCAGGTGGCCTGGAACATCTGAATGGAGACGGCAACTAGGCAGTAGTCTCACCTGGAGATACAAATTTAGGAGATGTGCTACGAAATTGTTAAAATGAATAAGGTAGCCCCATATGTACTGACACGGAAGGATATGTACGATCTACTGGTAAATATACACTGAAAAAAGTAAGTTGTAGAGCCGTATGTATACTATAATCACTTTTTAAAAATATATAGAAAAATACTTAATCATCTGATCTGAAAGGGAAATACACACACACACACACACACACAAGTCTGGAAAATATATATCAAACTATTAACCTACCCTTATTATAGAGTTTGGGCTGGGATAGATGAGTGAAGGACTTTCCCTTTTTTGTTTATGAATTTCTGCATGGATGGGCCTTGCTTCTTACAATGAGCACTTCATCACCCCAACTCCCACCTCACTCCATCCCCAGCTCCTACATCACCCTGAATCCCTGCCCAGTGGTCGATGATGCAACAGGATGAGATGGAAAAAGAAAGATGATGTCAGTTTTCCACGTTATTGATGATAAAAAAGGAGTAATTTGGTGTTTGCTTTTAAGCTGCATCAAAACAGCTGTATCAAAATGTTCACCAATAAAATGCCATTCCTGCTCCTTGAGGGTTTATAACCGAGTTGGCTGAGCACTAAGTCAATAAGATGATTGCCAGAGAATAGAAGTCTGTTGTCCTCTGCCCTCTGCTAAGAGGCACCCTTTGTGCTCCGAGGATCTGAAAGTCTCATGTAAGATCAATGAATCCCCCATATTAACCAAGGAATATTAAAGACCTCCCCCATTGTGCAGGATGGTGTTCCAAGAACTTGGAATAATGAACATACATGAACACAAGGAAATGAACACAAATAAGGGGACTGGGTGGCATTACCTAACAGCTTGCATAGTTTAGCCTAAATTCTTCTTAAGTTACTTAGCATAATCACTCAGCACAGCTCCAGCCGACACTCAGTACATATTTGCAGAATTGTCTTTGAAACATCCAGGCCTCTATTTGACCAGGAATATCATTACTCCAGAACAAAAATGGTGGAACGCTAAGACAGAAGCATCCTAACGTCAGAAAGCCAGCCAAAGAACATGATGTTTATCCCCATAGGAACTTCCTTCCTCCATTCCCATCAGCATGGGCTGATGGAACCAATGAGACCTTAAAGTCACCTGTCCAACAATGTATGCTTAACCATCCTTAATTAATAAGTGTCTATTCTACAGAGAGACACATAGTAACTATTAACTATGGAAACCTTACCAGCAAGGCAAACACAGGTGAAGTTGCCCCCATCTTGCTTTTCATTCACATCAACACAGCTCGCATTGTTCTGGCAGGGTTTCCTCTGGCAGGCGTCAAATTCTTCACAGAAAGTACCCGTGTACTGATCATCACAGTTACACGAAAAAGTTGCCTAAAACACAAACATATGGTGTATGTTACTTGAGTTCCCTAAAATGTGTGCGTTGACTGTGAAACTCAAAGTTCAAACGTACCACTTATTTTTACAATTATACCAACACTAAGTATTTTAATCGTATCACTTATATCATGATGTGATTAAAATCAGAGCTTTAAAAAAATAGTCTATTTCTTTACAGTTTAATTTCAAACATGTTTTTTATTGATAAGTATCTCAATGGTTTTCAACCTTCCTAAACCATAAATAGAAAGAATAATTATTTTAAGCAAAAAATAAAGTTTCGCTGACCTGACATGGAAATGGGAATTATGCCAGAGCAGATATATTGAGCTACAGTCATTAAATTAGATGTCACTCCAAATGAAATCCTTCAGCATAGATAGTGCCTGCGACAAAAGCATCATGAAATGTGGCACGGGGCCCACCCTTCCAGATCACTGAGAGAATTTACCAAACCACTCTGTAAATGAGGCTCCATGTGCAGCCACGCAGATGACCTGAGTGTAAGGGAAAATAAAAAGGACCGTTTTGTTTGGTTTGTTATACTAGTAAAAGACCATAACTCAGACCCAGAGAACTGCATTTGACTGGAAGCTTCATTTCTGAGGCAGCTGTAAAGTCCAAATAAAACTGGGCCTTCCTGCTCTCTTCCTAATGCTGGCTGGAGGGTGGTGATGCATCTAAAAGAAACACAGGTCTGGCTCCAAAGCCTTGTGTAGATGTGACTGCAGGTTCTCATGAAGAGTGGAGAGGAGGAAGCAAAGGAGAATGGCATACATAAAATTACTGCATAAAAAAAATAAAAACAAAACAGACCAAAGCACCCTTCCCAGCTCTCCCCAAGCCCCACACATCAGGCAGGTGTTTCAAAGCCCCGCCCACAGCCTCTCACAGCCCTGCCTACCTCTCTCCCTCTGGAGGGGGTGGGGGACCCAGCCTCCTGCCCCTGATCTTACAGAGACTCTGTGGGCTTCTCCAGGTATTGTTAACTCAGGATCCCACCCCGTACCCACCCACCCCCACCAAGCACTACACAACATCTTCTCTCTTAAAAAACAAAAGGGTTGTCTTCTTCTCTTTAATTTTTTTGTCCTTTAATCAAGTTTTATACTTCTTGTACATTTCTTAATTTACTCCTGAATATTTAGATTTCTTTGTAGCTATTGCTAACGAGATCCTTTCCTCACCCCTTTCTTGTAATACCCATCAGACTTGCTAGCGATTATTACTGACATGTAAAGTGCTAACATTACGTTACCTGTCATCACCCTGGGCTCTCATTACAGGTCAGAGGTTTTAGTTGAGTCTCTTGAGTTTTCCAGATAAGACAAGCCCCCCCCAAAAAAACAAAGGGAACATCAACTGCAAATCATGATTATGTCACCTTCTCTTCTCTAGTCCTCATGGTTACATTGGTGGCACATCCAGATTAATTTTGATTTCAAAGGGAGGTTTGTAGAATTTATCACTAAGTAGAATGCTTGGAACAGTGATCAAATTTTATCAAATGCCATTTTAGCTTCTATTTTTTTATTTTTTTTTTATTTTTTTTTTATTTATTTATTTATTTATTTTTTTTGCGGTACGCGGGCCTCTCACCGTTGTGGCCTCTCCCGTTGCGGAGCACAGGCTCCGGATGCGCAGGCTCAGCGGCCATGGCTCACGGGCCCAGCCGCTCCGCGGCATGTGGGATCCTCCCAGACCGGGGCACGAACCCGCGTCCCCTGAATCGGCAGGCGGACTCTCAACCACTGCGCCACCAGGGAAGCCCTAGCTTCTATTTTTAAAAATTATCTTTTTTATCTCTAACCTAGCAGTATGTGAATTGAATGTTTAAATTCCTTACTATTGACTCCTTACATTCCTGGAAGGAACACCCACAGAGGTCATTAGGTAAAATTATTTTATGGCTGCATTCTATTTGTAGTTATATTTCTATGGCTTCCATCTAACTTGCCCTAACCCACAGACTCCTTTTCTAAGAAAAACTGTCCCTTGCATGGTGAGATCATAGTTTACACCATAAGAGGATGCCCCTTGTCATAAGTGACTAAACCAGGAGTGGATGGATCTCTGACCTCAGCAACCAACCAAGAAGCCAGACAGTCAAACATGACATTTAGCTCAACCAAAAGAGCCAGATTTTATGTAGGTGTCTTTCTTTTGTTAGTTGAAGTTGTAGTTGTTGTTGTTGTTAAGGGAATATGACACATCCTTATAAACTGCATCATCAAGTTCTCTTTAGTTTAAGGACACACTCATCAATTATATCTTAGAAACTAGAACAACTGGAATAAAAGCAATGGATTTTTCTACTTAAGTTAGAGGTAAATTTTCTGCCTTCTGTTTCTATCATCTCATACCTCCTTGTGGCAAACGGAAGTTCCCTCTGCGTTCTAGCAATAGTTGACTTCTTATCTGTTTTTTTCTTGATGCTGTGAGTTTTTTCCCCTTTTGTGTGTTTGTATAGACTTTGTAGTTGAAAGCTAGGAAAAGCTCATTAAGGACTATTAGAAAGGCAGCCTTGTAATTAGGAAACTCCTTTTCTGTCTTCTACCTAAATAGATGCTTCTCCAAAGAAGATATACAGATGGCCAATAGGCAAATGAAAAGATGTTCAACATCGCTAATTATTAAAGAAATGCAAATCAAAATTACAATGAGGCATTATATCGCTCTGGTCAGAATGGCCATCATTAAAAAGTCTACAAATAACAAATGCTGGAGAGGATGTGGAGAAAAGGGAACCCTCCTACACTGTTGGTGGGAATGTACATTGGTGCAGCCACTATGGAAAACAGTATGGAGGTTCCTCAAAAAACTAAAAATAGAGTTGCCATAGGATCCAGCAATCCCATTCCTGGGCATGTATCTGTAGAAAACTCTAATTTGAAAACATACATGCACCCCAATGTTCAGGGCAGCACTATTTACAATAGCCAAGACATGGAAGCAACTTAAATGTCCATCAACAGATGAATAAAAAAGATGTGGTACATGTATACAATGGAATATTACTCAGCCATAAAAAGGAACAAAATAATGTCATTGCAGCAACATGGATGGACCTAGAGATTGTCATCCTGAGTGAAGTAAGTCAGAAAAAGAAAGACAACTACCATATGATATCACTTATATGTGAAATCTAAAATATGATACAAGCAAACTTATTTACCAAACAGAAACAGACTCACAGACATAGAAAACAAACTTATGGTCACCAAAGGGAAAAGGGGGTGGGGAAGGAATAAATTAGGAGTTTGAGATTAGCAGATATAAACTACTATATATAAACAAGGGCCTACTGTATAGCACAGGGAAGTATATTCAATGTCTTATAATAAACCATAATGGAAAAGAATATGAAAAAGAATATGCATATACATCTATGTATAAGTGAATCACTGCTGCACACCAGAACTAACACAACACTGTAACTCAACTATACTTCAGTGAAAAAATAAAAGTTAAAAAATAGATCTCTCTTCTAAGGAAAATCTTGTCCTTGCTCAAATGGACAACAGTGCACAACGTTGATATTTGCAAGAGGCTGCCTGGAGCCCCTTGTGCATCTGCAGAGTTGTGACCACCTTTGAATGTAAAAGCTGTGCATACCCAGCAGGCACAATTCCAAACCGGGCCTCAGCATCATAATAAATTACTCCATGTAACTATTTTTGGCAGCTGTCCACTAAAAATTACTTGGTTTGTATCCAGTCATTCCATTTTTCAGATAAATTTCTCTGGTCATTTGGGGGATACATTTTGCATATAATTCATCTGGCAAGTTCAATGGAAAATATGTTACTTGTGAAAATAAATTATTAAACACCCCAAATCAAATGTCTTTCAGTTAGTATTGATTGAATTTATATATATATATATATATATATATATATATATATACTTCTTTTTTAATTGAGGTGTAGTTGAATGAATTGAAAGATAAAATGAAAGCCGCACATTTTGTTTTAAGAAGGAAGCTTGAAAGAAACCTTAAGAAATTGTTGAAACAATTGCTTTTGACCAAGCAAAGCACTGAATTGATTCTAAAACTTTGACTGATGGATGAGAAAGAAGATTACCAAATGTTTACATACTCTTGACCATAAAATTTTAGTTAAATCTTTGTGTATTATGTGTCACGCTGTCCATAAAGTTAGATTTCTTCCGAAGTCTACTTTCTAAGAATGAAGAGCTTTCCTATAATATTAAAAGGATTTTTAAATAGCTTCAAGACTTTGACTTGTAAGGGGCCATAAATATTTATTAGGAAACTATGTTTTTAGTGTATTTATTGTAAAAACAAAAAAAACCTGTTTGATCACTGATGTATAAACTATTCTATCAACCTTGAGTTTAACCCACTGACTATGATAGCAGTAACCTATGTCCAACTGAGTTAACTGGCATAAGAGACAAAATGGACTTAGTTAAAATTAGTAGCATAGCTAAGTTACAGAGAGGGACTTCCTTGCAAAATTGTTGTATATTTATAGGTAAAAATATTTTTTCCAGTAAAATGAAAAATGACCCTCAGAGATTAATTTTAAAAACCAATGCAGAATCTCAGTTTTTCTCAATAGCTTGAAGTCAAATATTCCATTTGTACAGTAATGAAACTTTCTCACACAGCGGTAGGAAGCTTACTTTGAAAAGTTCTAGCTTAAAAAAATTTCAGTCATACCTGTGTCCACTTATTCACCCATATATATTGAGCACTTATGAAGAGCCAGGCACTGTTCTGGGGACACAAAAGTGAACAAGACTCTCTCATGGAGATTATATTCTAGTGGGAGTGACTGACAAATGAAATGATTAATAATAAATTTGGTGATAAATGCTGTGGGGAGAATTAAGTAGGGAAGGGGAAGAGAAGGGTGCTATAAGAAACATCCCTTTAAAATCTACGATTGTGTTTACCATGAGGATGTTGGCAAGAGCGTATATGCCATACATCATTTTCTACCTCATTTATAAATTCCTTCCCAAGAAAATTCACTCATTTAAAAGTTTTACTAGTCATAGGAACTGATGTTTTGTCCTCATGAATGCTGGAGATTATGTGACTGCTCACTGTTTTTTTCCTTTTTGATTTGGCTGCCATACACTCAGAGTCTACTAGAAGTTCAGTATTAACAACACTCTACGGCTCTGTGACCTAAATGACTGTTTCCGCTTTCCAACTAGGATATCACTTCTTAATTTATATTTTCTCTGACTCTAACTTATTTTCTTGTATTTTTATATTTCAATACTTTACAAAATAAAGAGCCAAATGTCTGAACAAATAAATCTAAATTCCCCCACATGGCACAGGTCATTGGCAATCTGGCCCTAGCTTACTTTTTCTGTCTCATCCTCTGCAATTTTCACCTCTCAGTAAAGCCTACTTGTCATAAACAAATCATCCCAGAGACAGAAGGGTTTTTTGTTGTTGTTGTTTTTTGGCTGTGTTGGGTCTTCGTTGCTGTGCGCGGGCTTTTCTCTAGTTGCGGCAAGTGAGGGCTACTCCTTGTTGCAGTGTGCGAGCTTCTCACTGTGGTGGCTTCTCTCATTGCGGAGCCCAGGCTCTAGGCACGCAGGCTTCAGTAGTTGTGGCACACAGGCTCAGGAGTTGTGGCTTGCAGGCTCTAGAGCACAGGCTCAGTAGTTGTGGCACGTGGGCTTAGTTGCTCCACGGCATGTGGGATCTTCCCAGACCAGGGATTGAAACCGTGTCCCCTGCATTGGCAGGAGGACTCTTAACCACTGCGCCACCTTTGGGAAGACCCAAAGACCAGGGAAGAGAAGCTTCTTCTCTGGGAAGACCAGAGAGAGAAGCTTTTTGAGGAGCTTTATTTTTCTCTTTCAGAGTCAGAATTTAGCAATTCTTGTTTACTGTGTCCCTTAAACAAAGTATACAGAAAATACACATCTCTTTTTGGTGTCCCAGTGACATCAGTGAACATAAAAACTCAGCCAACTAGACACTAAAGCTCATTGCTTATAGAGCTTGCCCACATTGAATTATTTCTTTAATCTTCACCACATCTGTCAGGTGGGTATTCCCAGATCCATTTTAGGAGCTGAGAACAGACTTGACAGAGAGGTGAGATAAACTGTTTAAGGTGTCCCAGTTGGCAAGTGTAAGGTCAAGGCTTAAAACAATATCATCCAATTCGAAGTCCTTTTCCACTCACAGCTGCATATCATCCTATCATCACTGTGATGATCTATGGGTACCATAGACCCATGTGGGGACGTCCTTCACCCTTACTCTAAAATGACCCCCAATGATAGTAGTATTTTATTTCCAGCTCCAGATTTCCGTAGTTTTTCCACCTCCTCCCTTGCTGTCTGGCTGTCTTCCTTATCAGCATCTTGACTGTTCCTTGGGTTCACTGATCCTAATTTCCTTCAGCCTTAAGAAAAATACCAAATCTATTCAAATAATGTGTCAAAATAGAGTAAAAACCTCCTTCCTGGGGGTTGAATGCATCTCTTGTACATAAAGTGCCTAATCACTCATGGACAGACTTGGAGACTTTGGGCAATTCTTCACCAGAACTGGAGGTCCTTGATGTCTGCATACATAATAGACATCTGAGTGTTCACTGAATAAAGCTGACTTTACAGTCTGCTCCTTAAAGGTAGACTTGCATGAGAGTTCTGTGCAGGGTAAGGGTCCTCTTCTCCTACTTCCTTGTCTATCTCTGATGATCTTGTGATTTATTAGAATCAGAGCCACTTATACATTCTTCATCCACATCTTCATGCTAAAGGGGATGCTGGAACAAGGATTAGGAGGACAATTCCAAACCAAAACCTCTGAAAATGGAAAGGAGATGATTTAAGCCACTCCCACCTAACAGACCCTCAAAGCCAACTTCAACTTCCGTCATGGATCAGCCTGATTCCAAACAACATCTGGGCGATTCATAGTTAAATGTCTGAACATCTGCAAGGTCAAAACTCTGGCTAATGAGTCGATAATTGCTGAAACTAGGCGATGCAGACATGGTAGTCTGCCAAATGACTCTCTCTACTTTTATGCACGTAGAAATTTCCCATAATAAAAAATGTGTTGTTTTTATTTTAAGAGTCTGGCTAAATCCCAGGAAAGGAAAGACAAAACTTTGAAACATTAGAATCACAGTTCAGCATCCTGTGTCCAGCTCCTCCCTGCGGGATGTGCTATTGCATTTACCGCAGGGACGTTGTGGAGAACAGTGTGTGCACATCACCGCGTCCCCGTACATGAAGTCCCACTCCAGAAATTCATTTCACATCCAAGTGCCAGGAAAAGCTCTGCTTGCCCTAAGGGACTGACATGTCTTCTCCTGTGGACAATATGAATCACATAATTGAGCATATTTCCCTCTGAACAGTCCAGTTTCCTTGAAGAGAAGGCTCAACCATTCCTAGGCCAAAGGAAGGCATGGCCACCTCTCAGCTTGCCCAGCATGCCAGGGTCATGAGCAGGGCACAGCCAGCCCAGGCCACAGCTGGGAGAGAATTCGTGCTTACAGAGCCTACAGGGAAACATTCAGAAGACCTCTCTAAACTAGTAGTCCACACACGGCAGGGTCAAGAAGTAGAGTCTGTTTCCTAACGTTGCAAAGGTCTGGAATCTTTTTGCTCCCAGTTAATGGAGGGGCATATTGTCCGTGAAGACGATCCCCCCAGTAAGGGCTTTTTGTAGCCCCCTGACAGAGTGCTTACATTGCTCTAAGAGGACTTCAGGGAAGGAAGGCAATGCATCCTAACTCATGAAACAATGAAGCATTAGTCAGATTCTAACCTGAGCTGTCCCATCATGCCAACTGCATTGACCCTGAATCTGTGGAGATGGAGGCCACAGAAGTCTCATCCTTGTCATTCTAAGCCAAGAGCTTATTATTCCAGCTCTAGGGACCACAGCAGGTGGTCATTCAGGTCTGAGATTACATAGCTGACAAACACTAAAACCTTGATAAAAAGCAGTGACCACAGCGCACATTTTTATTTCATTAAACACAGGTGGCCTGTAACTAAAGGGTCAGAAGATCAGTCTAGCAAGTTCTCTTAGACACGTAGAATTCAGCCTTTTACTAAACCCAGATTTAGTATTTCAAGAGACAGAAAGGATTATTTTAACATAAAACTTAAGAGACTATCTGGGAATTCTATTTATGATGTAAAAGTCCTTATAAATGCCTTTTCCTGAGCCCAGGCCACACAAGAGCACCTGGATCCCAGCCACAGGGACAAACTGTTGTCTCCTGTTGGGAACACAGTGAGCCATCTCAAAGGAAAACTCGTTCTGAATTACAGTTTTAAAATTCTTGTCCATTGGCTGGGTCTCACTGTTCTATTATTCCCATTTAATTTAAACAACATACTCTCATTGCTTTTAGCTCATAGTCTTATTTTCCCATTAGTCTTAGATAAGCTATTGCTCTTCTATTTGGGTTCATTAATTTCAAATATAGTAGCTTATTTTTTTTCAAGTAAGCTTAGAAACATGCAGATCATCTAAACACTGAATGCAAGACGTGACACTCATGAATTCCTAGAACTCGTTGCTTTGGTTTAAACATTAAATTCTAAATGACAGAAACAATAATGAATGAGACAGCCATACTCTTTCCTTCCAAAAGACTTTGTAGTTTACTTGATTGCTCAAGGGTGAAGAAAGTAAATGTCTTTCAGGAAATTTTGTAAAAGACTTTCTTCCTAAAATTGGATGTATGGATTGGCAGAATGAAGATGTTCACAAGCAGTTTCCAACCTTACCCCTGCAACTTATGTGTTCTCAGCACTCTGAGTGTGGCTGGAATTAGGCATAAGATTTCCAGGTAATCAGCCTCGATCTCCAGTTCACTCACATCTGTGTATTTATTTGCTGCAACATCCTAATCCACTAACAAAAGTAATATTTGACTTTAAAAAAATGGATGTTGGGCTTCCCTGGTGGCGCAGTGGTTGGGAGTCTGCCTGCCGATGCAGGGGACGTGGGTTCGTGCCCCGGTCCGGGAAGATCCCACATGCCGCGGAGCGCCTGGGCCCGTGAGCCGTGGCCGCTGAGCCTGCGCGTCTGGAGCCTGTGCTCCGCAACGAGAGAGGCCACAACAGTGAGAGGCCCGCGTACCGCAAAAAAAAAAAAAAAAAAAAAAAAAGGATGTCATTAAAAACTCATCTTTTAGTGAAATTCCTGAAAAAAATTTAGCCTGATCCCACAAGTAAATGATATACCATTCTACTTTCTTATTTTAAAAATCAATTTAGCCTTCTAGTTATTTCCTTTGCTACATCAAAAGAAAATGATAAAGAAAAAGCTTTAATAAAATGGACAGTTTGATGTATAAATTATTGATGAGAAGGATTCTTTGAAGAATAGAGATCCTTCCCAACGTCTTCTTCAAGTTCCCTCAGAAGGAAAACTCACTACGAACTATATTTTGAAATGTAAAGCTAAGATGATAAACCACTGATAGCTTTCTCCAAAGATGGAAAGCCAGTGGGGACAGGGCAGGGGTCAAAACCATCATTTACTGAAGAAAGCCCCCGCCATATGCCAAGTACCGCGTAAGGATTCACTTAATCCTCCCAACAGTCTTGCAAGATCGGTATGATTTTTCTATTTCACCAATGAGGAAACAGATTGGAGAATTTAAGCAGTTTGCTCAATGTCACACTGCTAGTCAGAGGCAGAGGGAGGCAGATTTGGTCTCATTGTAAAGACATTTTTACAATTTAACATATTGAGAAATGCGAGAAATTAAATTACAAAGAACGAGGGGCAGAGTTCACAGGACATTCTGAGAAAGGGGATGAGGGCAGTGTTTATGCACCGAGTGGGAATCTGAAGGGGCTGACCTCCAAAGGCCTCTCCAGCTCTTAGATCTGATGGACCTGGGTTTGCATCCCAAAAAAGCCATAAATCCCCACTGTCCTCCGCCAAGTGATTCCATGCCATACTGAGGTGCTAACAACCATCTAGTCGGTTTCTTTCCTGATCTCCCTATTAGGTTGCCAGGGGTGCCATAACAAAGTATTGAATACCACAGGCTGGGTGGCTTAAACAACAGAAATTTGGGACTTCCCTGGTGGCGCAGTGGTTGAGAGTCCACCTGCCAATGCAGGGGACACGGGTTCGTGCCCCAGTCCGGGAAGATCCCACATGCCGCAGAGCGGCTGGGTCCGTGAGCCATGGCCGCTGAGCCTGCGTGTCCGGAGCCTGTGCTCCACAACGGGAGAGGCCACACCAGTGAGAGGCCCACATACCGGAAAAAAAAAAAATGTGAACCCAGGACATCTGATTCCAGGATCTCCCCTTTATGTAAAAGAAACTACGGTCAAAGTGAACCACGAACGACCATGTAGCTTAGTAAGAAAAAAAATACTACATTGCCTTTTGAGATCCTATTCCTAGCTCTTCCATCTCTTTGACCTTGGGCAAGAAATTTACATTACTTATGACTTTGTTTCCTATTGGACCTCAGGTAATAATAGGAGAAAATGAAAGGAGATGTGCTATAACCAGAGATTCTTTTATTTATGTTGCGACTTTAAAATTTTAACTGTTGTAAGATCTACAATGATATAACAGATATTCGAGAACACCTATCCAATAACAAAGGGGTTCAGCACAGTCACTTACAGATAAAATGACTGCATCAGTGACACAGGAGGACTAAGTGGTTGACTGGTCCCTCTTCCCAGTTCCTGTTTGAGTCAGGTGATGAAAATCAGCAAATCAAATCACAAGCTAGATTCAGGGACCAGGATATATAGGTGGAGATTAGAAATTAGGCTGGGGTAAAATCATCAAAATCCTCTATCTGTTTTTTCCTATTCAGATTGCACTGGCCCTTTACAAATCCTGGAGACAGGGAAGGTGAAGTGCTCAAATGGATGTGGAGACCAGGCAGGAGGTGCACTTGTACCTGGTCCAGGTAAAAGGTACAGCACCTGATCCCTATAGAGAACCCCCAGCTCCCTGCCCTGACTGTTCAGACATTCTGATTGCTCTGGGTCTATCCATAGATCATTCCTGAGAGACAGTTTTTGTTCTTTGGGAGATAACCCATAGAGTTCTCAAGACCTCTGGCACCCTGTGACACTCTAGACCCCAAAATGGGGAGACAAACCTGAAGAACCCCACCTGATGGACACTCATTCAATGGCTCCTCTCCCAGAATATCTCTCTCATGTGTGGTTTCTCTTTCTTCTTTCTTCCCTCCATCTTCCATTCCCGTTTCCTGTTTATCCTCATTCCCTTTGGGCTCCTTCACATACATGGTCTATTACGTTCATGGGCCACAGCTAACCCAACATGCATCCCCAATTCCTATCTTTAGCCAGTATGTGAGCCTTCCTCTGTACATTTATAACTTTAACCTATGTTTACTTTCCTATTGGACCTAGAATTCTCCTTTGCCTTGGTCTTCAGATCTATTTTCCTCTTAACAGGTTATTTTATAGTTTACGTACTTTTGTGGATAGTCACAAAGCCAACCCAAAGAGAGAGACTGCAAATAGACAAAAAAGTAAACCACAGCAGAGTCGGTATAAAGGATCAGTTCGGCCTTCTTTATGGAGGGTGAATGCAATTCTTCAGCCCCTTGCTCTCCTACTGAAATGAGAACATACGCATGAATCAAGATTCTTCTTCTTATTGTTATTGGTATCATAGCCTAAATTCCAAGAGGTCTGTCTTGATTATATGATCCCTGATACCACACCGTGGAATTTAACTAAAAATATTTCTTCAGTATTGAATGGGAAAAAACTATCTTTCCATCTTATTGCAAATGATTTCATTTATATAGAGTCCCTGATCTGATGGATGTTTTTCTTTATTGAATTTACACTCACACAAATTAAAGTAACACCAGCAGATGTGGGAAGGTCCTATCATTCATTTTAATTAAATCTTATCTCACTAAATGTTTGCTGCTTTCATGATTTTAACATTGAACAAAAGGCAGATTATATCTAATAGATGTGTTTCTCCAGGATAATTAGAAAAGAATCATTCTAACAACTTCCAAAAGAAACTCATCAAACGATCTAACTCAGGGATGGTAAAAGAATTAGCTAAGTTCACAGGCAAGGTGAATCTTGCTTGCTTTCAAACTGTTTTTATTAATCTATAATATTCTCATGAAGCGATTTCTTTTAGGTGATAATTTAATCCTCCAATTCTGAATCAGAGAAAATCTTCATACAAATTTTTAATGTAAGAACACTAACACTGCTCATATCATCCTTCCAACCATTTCTTGGTTAGTATATTATATTTGAACCATTTTGATGCTTGAAGTTTCTTTTCTAATTCATTTATGACTCTTAGAATAGGATATCAGGTCTAGGTTCTTTATTGGAAAAAGAAAGGTATCGCATGCTTAATTCCCTAGAGCCTCAGGACTGCCATCATCAGAGAGTGGTAATGAAATGTCCATGTCACAGAAAATCCTTCGGCTAGCATAGATTCATGTAAGTGCTGGAAAGAACCTTAATCTCACTTCCTGGTTCATGTGCACAGGCTTGATGAAGGCTGATACACCTAGCAGTGCTGGCATACAGGACAGTCCCCAATGGAGAAGCCAATCTCAAATAATGTTCTCTAATTATAATTTTTAAATGCTTGTGTTGGAAAGGAAAAAAATTCCATGAGCTAGCCCAAATTCCTGCCTTCTCTGAGAGTGGCATAAATAGGCTTTAGCTACAGAATGGGGCTCAAGGTCATTTATGGCATCGGATGAGCACTTCTAAGGCTTCTCAGACTCCTCTAAAATAAAACTAGTTTTGTTTATTTGGCATAACATCTGTCTCAGAAGTAAGGCTCAAATGCCACCAGTCTCCTCTGTTTCTAAACTTAGGAAGAATTGAAAATCAAACACAAGACTCTGATTTGCTGACCAATCTGACAAATCTCACCTCACCAAACCCAGGTCCCCCCTCAGACCCAAGACCTCCAGCTGGATTCTAGAATTACCTACTCTTCTCTCTCCTACTAAAAATCAGCCCCTGACTAAGCTAAGTTATTCCAGTTTTAATGACAGACAATACCTTAATGTGATACCATTTTAGGGACATTTGCATTTAAATAGGAAATCATGCCTTTATTACAAGGAATTAAGCTCAAACACCAGGATTCCGGGCATCCCCGCCAAGGTGGTGCGTCAAGGGAATTTGGGATGAAGGGACCTCCCTAGATGTCCTTGAATCTTACACTAAGTCTACACTCCTAGCCCACCGTATTCTGTCCAACAGAATAGGCAACTAAATTGTACCAATGTCTGGCTATACTTTTATTTTTTAAAGCATTTTTTAAAAATTTCAGTTCAGGGCTTCCCTGGTGGCGCAGTGGTTGAGAGTCCGCCTGCCGATGCAGGGGACACGGGTTCGTGCCCCGGTCCGGGAAGATCCCACGTGCCACGGAGGGGCTGGGCCCGTGAGCCATGGCCGCTGAGCCTGCGCGTCTGGAGCCTGAGCTCCGCAACAAGAGAGGCCACAACAGTGAGAGGCCCACGTACCGCAAAAAAAAAAAAAAAAAAAAAAAAAATTTCAGTTCAGAAGTTAAAAACCCTCATAATTTAAAAAAAAAAAAAGTATCTCCTACTACTACTGCTGGCTAGGAACTACGGTTTTGCTATTTTTTAGAAGACCCTCTTATCAGGGTTCCTCTTGGGCAACAATTACACACTCATGAGTATTTCTGGCTAAAATTAGTATTTGCCAACAATTTTGTTTTTTAACTGCAAAATTAAAAATACATTTAGCTAAGCAGTGCTTGGAAACAATGGGTAAGAAGTAAAACAAACAGCTGACTGCCCATTTCTGTGGCCAATTGCACAGTGAAGATCTTAAAAACAAAATAAAACAGAAAACATGGGCTTCCCTGGTGGCGCAGTGGTTGAGAGTCTGCCTGCTGATGCAGGGGACACGGGTTCGTGCCCCAGTCCGGGAGGATCCCACATGCCGCAGAGCGGCTGGGCCCGTGAGCTATGGCTGCTGAGCCTGCGCATCCGGAGCCTGTGCTCCGCAATGGGAGAGGCCACAACAGTGAGAGGCCCGTGTACCGCAAAAAAAAAAAAAAAAAAAAAAAAAACAGAAAACACTAGTATGTAGAGCATATGCTGGTGACTTGGATTCAAAAACTCAAGTATCAACTTTCTCCCAACAATTATCCTTTAAAATGAGAACTCTGAGAAGGAAATTAAACATGAGTCTAGCCCCCAATGATTACTGCTGAAGTCAGTTAAAGTCTGTTGTATAGGCCAGAAGCATTCCCAGGTAGTTCAAAAGAGGATGAGGGGAAGCAGAGACGTCCAAGGATAACAGGGTTGAAATGCCAAGTGCAACAAGGGCCACAGGAAGGTGGCTCTCAATGGAGGCAACAGATGCCACTTTTATGGTCTGTGTACCATGTCACCTTTTATTTGCAAAGCACTTTACAAAATGCTTGCACATATAGGATCCCATTTTCAATTCCATTGGGATTTTCTCCAGCACCTCTACAGGCCTCCCAAGGCCTCCCGTGCGCCACGGCCCTGTGATATGGACATTTCATGTTTCCCAATAGCGGACAGGGATACTGAGGCTCTAAGGAATTAAGTGATGCCATTTCAGTAAATGCTAGAGTCAGATCTTGACTCCTGAACTGCCCCATGTCCACTGGCCTCCACCGGGCCATGAAGCCTCCCACTTCATCAGAATGGTCTATACAAACGTGGAAGCCCACACTGACATCGCCTGGACCGAGTACAGACACCATGTACTCTCTTTAAGCACACAGATATTTGGTGCAGCCTTGAATTCTCTCTCCAGCTAGAGACAATAATAATAAGGCTCCATAGGCTTCTCAACGATCTAAACAAAACTAAAATGCTAGTACCTTTGGAAGTACTACAAAATTTTAAAATGTCAACCCTTACTAAAATTAAGTCATCCCAAGAGCCTCAATATCTCCATCCAAAAACTCCAGTGAGGAAAACATCATGTCACAGGACATGATGAGTGGAAGGTCCTTTCTACCAGGAAACAGCAGTGGAACTGATGTCTCATTAGCATCTGGTGAATTTCAGCCAAGCTAAATGGAATGCAGTATTTTTGATTAAATTGCAAAATGTATTGTTCTTATGATAGAAATGGAAGAATAAAATTATACTAATCTAAATAAGGAAGTTGCTAAAATAAATTAGAATGTATTATTTATTTTAGCAACTTGAAATAGCCCTCAGGCAAAAGTCGAATTTGGGTGCTGCTTCTGATTTTAGGCATCACAATATGATATCTTTTTTTTAATCCCCCAAATCTTCCATGTGTGGAGAAATCCTTAAAATAGGAGATCAAACTTTGGTTTAAAAATCAATGAAAACATTTCTAGCTAAAAGAAGGGTGACCAGATTCCAGTACAAGTTCGCACAGTCTGTGACCCTGGCCTGTGGAGCAGCCCTTCCTTAACCTAATCCAAGTTCTAACTAACCCCACGCATCTTCTATTCCAGACCCCTACAAAATGTCTGCAGCAGACTGTGCTTTCATCACTTCAGCAGGTGCTTTCATGACATATAACCCATTCCTTTAATATGTTAGTTTCCACTAACCATTAATGTCTCTTGCATCAATGTTTAATTTTCTTGATTTATAGGACTTTGTTCAATTCTCTGCTACTGACACCACTTGATGGTGATTAACTGATATACTTCGCTTACCAGCACTGAAACATATACTAAATCAAACTGAGACCAGATAATAATGTAGAAAAGAATAGAGGTAAGATGTAATGAAGAAAGCATATAAAGAAACGGAAAAGGTTAATAGGAAAGACAAACCAAAAACACACCAGTGAATCTGGGAAAACACGTATTGAATTACAATGCGGAGATAGAAGGAAGGGAGAAAAGTGAAATGTTTTAACTTTTTCTACAGCTATAGACCTAAACACATGTGCATGATTATTCTGAGAAAATATAAATAATATTGTATAAGCTGCTATGGGTATTTCCTCTGTTCATGTGCTTCGTATTCCCCAGTCTCCTGCCAAAACGTTGTGACCCTGTGAAAACAAGATGTGTAAATGACAGTTCTGATGTCCTGCATAATAATGACCTTTGAATTCCGAACAGCTCTGGAACTTTCCACATTTGCCAGGGCCTCTGCTGACTCCTGGAAGATGATCACACTAGCATCCTCTGCACCCCTCCCTCCACACTGGAGCCCTCAACGTCCCTGCACATAACACACAGTCACCTCTGTCTGAGGCTAAGACACAGCTCAAATCTTCTGCCCAGAACTGTGTGGAAACCAACCACAGGCGTACAGAAGACTGTCGATGGCATACGCAGCGATGACCCCAAGGGGACTGCAGTCAACTCGGTCTGCTTCTCCATACAGAGCAGCTGTTGTATTCCAGGGAGAGCTCTCTCATTCCCTTCCGAGCCAGTTTCCCCATCCTTTACTGACTTGGAGATAGCCAGTTTAACTGCAGAATTATCGATGATCCAGAAATTCTCCTCCAGTGTGAACTTGGAAGGGACACATGCTTGTGGCTCCATTAAATGCTGATCTTAGCCTCCAAAAGCCCATTATGTGAAAGGAAGTTGAGCACAGAATGACTTCCCCATTGCTGATGAGTAAAAGACACACAGGTTTGGGCCAGGTTTCTTGGGACTATTCTCGGAGTACAAGGAAAAGGCAGTCTGAGGGAAGAAAGCCATACGATGGCTCATGACAGTCTGACAGGTGTTGGGGTAATGCCTGTCCCTACCCCTTCCCCATGGAGATGGTGGGTTCCTGGTCAGTTTCCAGTCGAGGCAAGATGAGGGTACAGTCTTCTCTGAATCTGCTTTATCTCACATTCCCTAGAAATAAACCAAGCTTCTAAATGGTGTTCATGCCAATGATAAGCTGGGATTGAGCAGATATGCCAGCACTGACCTGGCCTAGACCAGTATTCAAGGTGGCCCAAGCAAGCAGAATCACCTGCCTCCAATCTAGAGGCAAAACAATCTGGAATCCCCAGGGGCCACTGCTCCTGAACTCGGCCACATGATGTCTGCAATTATTTCTTCTGCTGTAACCAAGACTGTGCCTCTTATAATCTCCTGCACAAAGGACTATAACTGGAATTCGGCTTTGATGGGAAAAATCAAAAATTTTTTTCAAAGACGTAAAGCACATAATACGATTTAAAAAAAAAACTCTACCAACAGCATTACTTATTAGGAAAATGCAAATCAAAAACACAGTGAGCTACCACTTCACACACACTAGGATGGCAAGGATTCATTTTTTTAAAAAAAACAGAAAATAGCAAGTGTTGGTGAGTATGTGGAAAACTTTAAGCCCTCATGTATCGCTGGTAAGAATGTAAAGGGGTTTGGCCACTGTGGAAAAGAGTTTGGCGGTTCCTCCAAAAGTTAAACATAGAATTACCATATGACCCAACAATTCCACTCCTTAGATAAACACCCAAAAGAATTGAAAACAGGTACTCAAACAAATCCCTGTACATGCACATTCATAGCGGCACTAATCACAACAGCCAAAAGCCAGAAACGTTCCAAGTGTCCATCAATGGTAGATGGATAAATAACTTGTGGTATATCCATACAATGTAATATTATGCGGTCATAAAAAGGAATGAAGTACTGATACATGCTACAGCATGGATGAACTGGAAAACATGATGCTCAGTGAAAGAAGCCACACACAAACGGTCACATGTTGTATGATTCCATTTATATGAAATCAAGAATAGGTAAATCTGTAGAGAGAAAATGCAGATTGCCAGGGAGTGGGGGAAGGAATGGAGAGTGACCGCTTAATGAGAACAGCATTCCTTTCGGGGTGATAAAAATGTTCTGGAACTAGATAAAAGTCCTGGTTGCAAAAACATTGTGAATGTACTAAATGCCACTCAATTGCTCCCAATAAAATGGTTAATTTTATATTATATGAATTTCACATCAATTAAATAAAACCTTGTTTTAAACCTCTGTCAAGCCTGCACCTGACATCACTTGACTCACTTTTCTGAAGCCCTCCACACCTCTCCTGATTCCATCTCCTCCAGGACCTTCACCCATTAATTACACCCCACCTACCTACTCTCACATCTGTCCGTTTCTTGCCTTCAGCCTGTCCCAGTTCAATGCATCCACCACTCTATAAGCAAAAACTCTTCTTTTGACCCAATTTCCCACTCAGGATACCATCTCACTCTCTCCCCCGCCATTCAATGCCAAGCTTATCAAAAAGGCAAGGCTCGCCGCTTCTCCTTGCCCCCTGTAATCCAACCTCCCCACCCGCCGACCATCACTGTCCTCCCAACCGCAAGATCCAGGAGTGAATTCTGCAGCCTCTCCTCTCCAGGCGAGCAGGTCAATTTTCAGAAAGACAATTGCTCCATTTCCTTGATCCTCTTTACTATCTATAAAGCTTGCCACAGTGTTTAACAGGAAGGTTGGTTTCAGCCGCTTTAGAAGATTTCTGTTATTTTAATTAGCCAGCTTTCACTTTATGGTTTTAACAGGATTTTAGGGACTGTTCAATTTGTTTTTGATGTGGCTCTTTGCCGGCTGCTGGCAGAGAAGGAAGAAGAGAGAAGGAGGGAAGAGAAGAGCCTCTGCCGTGGGGACCCGGGGGACAGTGAGCTGCTGATCCCAGGGTGGGCATGAGGGGAGGGACGTCAAGGAGCAAAGACGGAGAGCTCGTCAAATTGGCTCTGAGCCACCTGAACCAGTGTTGTCATAAAGAAGCCATCTCCACGGAGGAGGGACAAAAGGTACAAAGTGCTTTTCAAGGTCAAAGAGAAAAAACAGAATTGTCCCAAACTAAACTGGAGTGTTCAGAAAAATAAGTTAAAAGTGCAGAAAGCAGGGCTTCCCTGGTGGCGCAGTGGTTGAGAGTCCGCCTGCCGATGCAGGGGACACGGGTTCGTGCCCCGGTCCGGGAAGATCCCACATGCCGCGGAGCGGCTGGGCCCGTGAGCCATGGCCGCTGAGCCTGCGCATCCGGAGCCTGTGCTCCGCCACGGGAGAGGCCACAGCAGTGAGAGGCCCGCGTACCACAAAAAAAAAAAAAAAAAAAAAAAGTGCAGAAAGCAAATAAGGAGGTCCAGAGAAAAAAGTTAGCAGGAAAGCTTGGACCAGACAAGGGTTCTCAAAATGTGGCTTCCAGACCTCAGGAGAAGGGGCCCAAGACCCTATCGGGGGGTGCCAACTAAAACTTGTCACTCACCATCTGGCACTAGAAGGATGAAGTCACTAACCACTGCCGCCACTGACCTTCAACACACTCTGAAAGGATTCGGGGGTGGAGATCAGGAAGGAGGCACTCTGTGCTCTGGGAAGAACTGGCACAACAAGGCTTCATAGTTAGATATTTTCAGGAGAAGATTCTATGAGCCCAATTTTTTTCTAGAAAAGCACTAAAATCATTAACAGAGACATGTGGTCCTCGTGACTAGCATCAACCTTCTGCCAAAATGTGTGCTTGACTGCACGGGTCCCCCTTCACCAAAATCACACATTTACTGACCTCTCCCCTACCTCTTCGGAGCACTTCCTCAGAGCTCTCTGAGAGGCTGTCTCCCGGGCCACAGTCCTCATTTTGCCCCCAGTAAAACTTAACTCACAACTCTCACGTTGTGCTTTTTTTTTTTCAGTCGACAGAGTTCACAAGGTCAAAACTATCTCATAATAATAGGAAAACACACTGTGCCTTTTTCACTCTGTTGATGCAAACACAATGGTGAGAAACCACTGATACCTTCCCACACATCAAAGCTGTGTCTTTGCAGCAATGATCTCTGAACCTTCAGCATCTTCAGGCATTTTGCAGGGAGGGGGGAAAAAGTCAGTCTCACTTAGAATGTCCTGGATGAGGCAATCAAAATTAAAATTTTATGAAACCTCAACAGTGAATGCACGTCTTTTTTTTAACATTCCCTGTCATGAAATGGAAGGTCTGCACGCAGCACGCCTGCTGCCCACAAATGTCCAGCAGCTGCTTCAGGAAACACACTCGTGGGATTGTTAGAGCCATGACCTAACTATCTCATTTTTCATGGAAAACCTTTTATCCTTGAAACAATGACTAACAGACAAAGTATTTTTATTCAGACTTGGCCCTCTGGCAGATATTTTCTCTCCAATGAACAAAGCAAGACTGTCACTTTAAGGAAAACAACCAATAGTTTTTGTTATCAGAGATAAAATTTGAACTTTTAAGGAAAAATTAGAATTTTGGAAAACATTTATCTTCCATTATAAGCTTGACAGATTACCAATTCTTAAAGACTTTTCTGATGAGATTGGTGGTGATATCAATCACAGATGTGATTTCTTGTTATTGTATTATGAAATCTGTCAATATTCAGAAGCTCTGTATAACTCCAATGTTTTCCAAATGACCAATGTGTGATGTTATAAAAATCACTCATGGTTAGAAGATCCAAACAGCAAGACATACCAATGGATTTTAATGTAACAGACAGCAAGAGCATTAATATGGTCCAGATCCCACATACAATTAACCTCTAAGAATCTGTCACTTGTCTAGTTTTGAAGTATTTTCAAGAAAAATATCCACAGGGCTTCCCTGGTGGCGCAGTGGTTAAGAATCCGCCTGCCAGTGGAGGGGACAAAGGTTCGAGCCCTGGTCAGGGAAGATCTCACATGCTGCGGAGCAACTAAGCCTGTGAGCCACAACTACTGAGCCCATGTGCCTAGAGCCCGTGCTCCACAACAAAAGAAGCCACCGCACTGAGAAGCCCACGCACCACAATGAAGAGTAGCCCCCACTCACCACAACTAGAAAAAGCCTGCGTGCGGCAACGAAGACCCAATGCAGCCAAAAACATAAATAAATAAAATAAATAAATTTATTTTTAAGAAAAGAAAAATATCCACAATTATCTGAAAAGTCTATTAAAATACTTCTCCTTTCTCCAGCTAAATATCTGTGTGAGACTGAATTTTATTCCTATACTTCAACCAAAACAACACATTGCAATAGACTGAATGTAAAAGCAAATGGAAAAATCCAGCTTTTTCCTTCTTTTAAGCCAGATGTTAAAGAGATTTGTAAAAACAAAAACAATGCCTTGCTTCTCACTAATTTTTTTTGTTTTGGAAAATAGTTACTTTTCATTAAACAGGTTATTTTTGTTAACATGTGATGGGTCTATTAATTAAATGAAATAATAAATATTTTAATTCCTCAGTTTGAATTTAATGCAGTAAATGTCAACAGAAACAGCCCAATTAACAAAAGCTCTTTGGGTTCCTCAGTAATTTCTAAGAATGGAAAGGAGTGCCGAGACCAGAAAGTCAGAAAACCACTGGGTGAGTTTGGTACATAAAACTACAAACGTTGCATCCAGTGGGCAAATCCTCAAGAGAGTCTGTAACTCGGTAGGTAGAAAAATGGGCCAAGCTCTAAAGAAAAAGGACAAAGGAGGGCAGTGGGGAGCTATTTTGGGCCAAGAGGGCCAGGAGATTTCAAATAATACCATGTCGAAACCCCTAACTCTGCGTGCCATTAAGACACGTTAGTAACATACACCCAGAGCTCTCTGGTGTCTCTGTGTGGTTTGGGAAAAGTTATGCTGCACTAACCCCTAACACATGACTTTCACTCCCAACCACCTAACACTCCACAACTGGGAAGGATAAACTGCAAAGCCATTCACCAACCCCTCACTGATTCTTGAAAGGCAAGAGGATGTTGCAGAAGGAATCGGGCAAACACCAGAATCAAACCGAAGCTGTAATTTCCTCGACTTCGGGCAAACAGATGAGTCCATTTATACTTTAAAGCCATACTAAGAACATGGTGGGGAACATTCAAAGGGTTTTTTCCTCCTCAAAATCCGAAAGCAGTACCAAATTGCCTCAAATGGTCACTGGCTAGATATTTAATTAGAGGCTGAGGAAGTTGATAATGTTTCAGAGGAGATTTGGGCATCACGGGAAGGTCAAGTTCAGTGATTTCCAAAGCCAGTTTTCTGACTTTCGACATCAAGAGAGCAGAGACCCTGGTGGTTTTCCTCGCCCTGTTTTGCTGGGGTGAAGCTCCGTGCCTGACACTTAGAGGTGCTCACAGAACATTGGATGAGGGATGGAAGTGGGGAGAAATAAATGACTCTCCAAGATGGTGAGTGGAATGAACTTGTTTTTTGTGAGCAAGCGCAGCTGACAGTTTTCAGATCCCTAAAAAGGAGCGTGATGGGCAGCCCCCTTAGCTGCGTTACTCCCAGGGGCTTCCACTCAGCTCACTGACTTATGGACTGAAAACTAGGACAAAAGGATAAGCATCTCAGGGAGAGGAAAGACAAGGAAAGCAAGCTCACCAAGTTCCAAAGAGATGTTTTCTTCTCTCTGGAATAAAAGTCTAGTCAGAACCTTATTTCTGTATTCTAAAAGCTAGTCATTAAAATCTAAGAATAACAGTTATCTGTCTCCAATACAGAGTTATAGAATGAGTATCTCTCCTCTTTGTAAAGACTGAGAGTGTAATGAACAGATTGTAAAATCAGGGGCTGCAAAAAACAGTCCTGGAACTTTTTTATCTTCCAACTGGAACTTTATAGGTCCTGGGGATGTAATGTACAGCATGGTGACTATAGTTAACAAGACTGTGTTTTATGTCTGAAAGTTCTGAGAGAGTAGACCTTTAAAGTTCTCAACACAAGAAAAAAAATGTAACTATGTGGTGATGGATGGCAACTAAACTCACTGTGGTGATCATTTCACAATATATACATAGATCAGATCACTTTGCTGTATACCTAATGCAATGTTATAAGTCGATTACACCTCTGTAAACCTGGAGGTGGGGGGTTGTAATCTAAAAGAACAGGTTTGGGGCTACTTGTAAAAGGCTGCCTGCCACAACGGTAGGGATTTTCTCTTTCCCTGCGTTCCTCATCTCACCCATACCAGGATTTTCTCAAACTCTGCTCTAGAATAAGAGTCCCAGAGAGCTTACTCCCCTATTGTATTTTATGCCGAAGAAAACCATGGGACCCAGGTTGCTGAATCTTCTAAGTCTCTTTGGAAGGTCCTGAGAGCAGTGACCTCTAATGTCTTGGTTGATTTCCATGGCATTTCACAAGGTTAGCAGCATCTCATCTCAGGCTCCACCCCAGACCCACTGGTCCAGATCTGCACTTTTAACAAGATTCCCACATGTGCACATTAAACTTGGAGAAGTGCTGAACCAAGAGGTCATGAGGTCAAATCATCTCAATCTGATGATGCCTGATTCTTCCCTGAGGTAAACAGTCAAACTTTACATGAAGATGCTCAACAGGCACTAATGACTCACACTGAAATGCTGAAGGTCTCGCTAGAGGCCACACTGCCCAGCAGGGGGTGCCCTGGTGCAAAAGTCCAGAAATCTCCCTTCATTCTCCTCCTGCCTCTACTATGAATTAGCTCTTGGGCTTTGGGCACATAGCTTAAATCTCCCTTAGACCTCGGTTTCCTGGTGTTTAAAACAAAATAGGTGAAGAGGCCTCTAAAATCACCCTCCACTCTAAATGTTATGACCCTAGAAACGTCACCAGTGATATAATCCTCACCTTAACATATTTGGAATGCCACCAGACAATAATGCCTCTACAACTGTCTGTTCGCATGGGGAGGTACATTTCAACCTTCTGGGAAATGCTGATGCCAAATAGAAACCTGACGAAACATCTATCTTTTGGGACATAATTCACAATTTTAAAAAATAATTTATAATAAATGACTCAAAATGTCGTCATATTTTTGTGGCAGGCAAAGATATGATCATCCTGTCTGTAACATAAAAGGCAGCAATGGCTCTTCAATTACATTAGCACCAAGAATTATAATTTAGACACAAGTCCATGGAATTCTAGACGAGCTGATCCTGGACCATTGAAACAGCAACAACTGGGCTGAACTTACTTTTTTTTTTCTTTTTTCTGTTTGCCCATTTCCAAGTTCTAGATAATTTTTTTTTAATTTTTTTAACATCTTTATTGGAGTATAATTGTTTTACAATGATGTATTAGTTTCTGCTTTATAACAAAGTGAATCAGCTACACATATACATATATCCCCATATCCCCTCCCTCTTGCGTCTCCCTCCCACCCTCCCTATCCCACCCCTCTAGGTGGTCACAAAGCACCGAGCTGATCTCCCTGTGCTATGCGGCTGCTTCCCACTAGCTATCTATTTTACATTTGGTAGTGTATTTATGTCCATGCCACTCTCTCACTTCGTCCCAGCTTACCCTTCCCCCTCCAGTCCTCAAGTCCATTCTCTACGTCTGTGTCTTTATTCCTGTTCTGCCTCTAGTGAACTTACTTTTATGATCTCTGTATTTAATCTGTTTCTAATATTTATTATTCTATTTTTGTTATCCATAAAAGTACTTTCTCTCTCAAAGGCCCACAAAGTGGTTTCTGCAAGTATAATCTGTGGGAGAAATCATCCATCTTCTATTAGCAAATAAATGTATCTCAAGACACCTTCATTTTGGCATTAAGCATCTATACTCTGGCTCAGACGCTTTTAATGAGCGTTGTCAATAAGCTATTTGTTCAGTCAAGAGAAGGGTCCCCTCCTTCCCTTAGAAGAATAAATTAGTCTTTTTTTCTGTCATGTCACTAACCACTGGCTCATCAAGTATTTTCCCATCCACTAGTGTGCTACTCTGACCCTCTCTTGCTGTGTTTTGTTCCCTACTTAAAGGAGAAATTCCTCTCCAGTGCTGGCAGAACCATGGGGGACCTAACCCCACTATATACCGAACAGAACTTTTAAAAGCAACTCCACACTCTGTCAGCTGCTATTTTAAATGCTCAAAAGGATACAGTGAATGCCTTTCCTTTGATGCTTTGATGGGCTTTCTCATCTATGCTGTCACCCCATTTCTTTCTCACAACCCTACCAGGTCTCAGGCCCTTTTCAAGGTCTCATGAGGGCCTTTTTATTCACACTGATGATGGTGGAAAAGTTAGCTCTCAGAGAAGTGACGGACGAAAGAATATGACATCTATTTCTGCCCCCCGGCACGCTGTTACTTCCTAACCTAAAGAGGAGTTCGCCAATGGTTTTAAACCAAGAAAAGAATGGCATCAAAGATTCCATTTGTTCAAATTATTCTGACCTATTTCTTTTTTAAATGATAGGGAAAGGATTGGCAACACTGCTTAACATGCGCCTAAGGGGTTCCAGCAACATTCTGGATCACACAGTCTGTGAGAGGCCTTAGATCAGAAAATAAAATCTGATTCATGAGTTTATAAAACAAATACGCCACGTCCTTTTCATGTTCCCATATTCACCAAACATATAACCCAAATTACATATCTAACTGAAAACCTAGAGGACTGGTTTCCCATCACATCTTTGTTCTTTTATTTATTCTGTTCGTTTAGTTCATAGGCAGTTTTTGAGCATCTCCCATGCAGAAAGCACCTTGCTAGCTGTTAGAACGGATACCAAGGGGACCAGATGTGATTCCTCATGTCAAGGAACTCACCATCTGAGACGCCCCTGGGAAACTCCCAATGATCCCACGTCTGAGCTGGATGTTTCTCTGGGCTCCCAGAACACACCTACAAGACTCTCCCAAAGCACACATTCCCACTGCTCTAATCCATGATTTAGTGTCCAGCTCCCAGCTCCCGAACCTCCCGGCTCCTTCCCAAAGGGCAGGTCTTATATGAGCAAATGTGCATCCCCCAGAGCCTAGGGCAGCGCCAGGCCCATGACAAGCAGTGACTCCGCCCGGGAAGTGGTGCGTGAACTAAAGTGAACACAAATAATAATGCATGTATGAAATAGAAGCATAAACCAAATGTCAGGTGTCTCATAGAAAAATAAAATGTACGGGGCTTGAGAGGAGGGAGTTTGCACTGGGGTATGAGGGACAGCTTCCAGAATGAAAAAGATTTTGAGCTGAGCCTGAAATATATTTGGGCAGGTGGGAGGGCAGGGGGCAGAGTGCAGCTGAGCATTCCAGATGGAGGAAACAGCATGAGCAAAACCAGGGAGATGCGAGAGAGGAATCGGGGTGGGGAGGGCGGGACGTGCAGGGGTTGAGAGAGGGGCTGAGGCTGGAAGCTGGAAGGGTGACCAGGCGCCCAGCTCACGCTGGCTCGTCGCTCTGCTCTGTGAGTCAGAGATGAAGTAAACAAACCTCAGAAACGGGAATTTACTGGGAGCCCTACCAAAGAGGCAAAAGCTTTTGAAAAAGGGAAAAAGATGGAGAGTCATGCTGATAGGAGACAGACAGGCTCCTGGAAGGATAGTGTCCCCTACCTAGACCACGTGGGGTGTAGAGCAAGGACAGCAGGTGTTATCAAGCAATAATAGATAAAGCACCCGGTTCGGGCCAATGACTTATTTCTAAACCCAACCTAACCGGAAACACTCATCTGTAGGAAGACCAGGACTTCCTAGGGCTTGAGCCTTTGCCTTCCAAGAGTAGGGAGGGAGGTCACAGAAGGTCAGGACCCTCCGGAAGCCAACATTCCAGTGCCCTGCTCGCGCACAGGCCCACACCTCAGGACAGAACTAAGCCACCAGCTCTAGGAGGGATTAAGGATGGCTCCTTGCCATGATGCCAGATCAATTCTTCCTCAAAACAAAGTCTGAGTAGTCAGCTCTAGTTTCCCGTCTAAACAGCCTAAAGATGATGGATTCAGAAGGCAAGCACTAGAGAGGTTTCTAAGGAATCTTCTAAGAATGGAGGCCTGACCCCATTCACCTATCAATACAGACCAGGGCCAACGAATAGGAAAGCTTTGTGATATGGATTGAACCATTATATCACTTAACAGCATTTATCTTTGTTATTGACTTCGTGTGACCTTGAAATTATTAACAATGAAATCTTGGAATAAAAATATGGTGCATATTTGCTTTAGGGAATCAGCAAGAATAGGAAGACAGTAAGTATGGCTCTTGAGACCTCTATTTCCAGAGTTATGATCCACAGTCGACTTTTGAATCAGAATTGCCTGGCTGCCCAACAAAAGGCATCATGATCTGAGTGGTGGGCCTGGAATATGACTTTTGTCAAGGGCCTCAGGTAAATCTTAGGCAAAGTAAAATTTAAAACCAATCCTTTAACTTTGTTGGGCAAAAGGTGCAATTGGGTAGAAAGGGAGCAATAATGAATCAGAGAAAAAAAGTGGAGAGAATCTTGTGATGGTTAATTTTATGTGTCAACTTGGCTGGGCCATGGCGTCTAAATAATCGATCAAACATTATTCTGGATGTTTCTGTGAGGGTATGTTTGGATGAGATTTACATTTAAACCGGTGGATTTAGAGTAAAGCAGATTGCCCTCCACAATGAGGGTGGGCCTCATCCAATCAGTTGAGGTCTGAATGGAACAAAAGGCTGACCTCCCCCAGCAAGAGGAATTCTGCCTTCAGACTTCACCTGCAACATCAGCTCTTCCTGGTTCACCAGCAGACTGTCTCTGTACTAGAACTGCAACTCTTTCCTGAGTCTCCAGCCCAGCAGCCTCCCTCATCAGATTTTGGATTCCCCAAGACTCCATAATGGTGGAGCCAAAATGAACCAATTCCTCAAAATAAATCTCCTTAATTGATTGATTGATTGATTAATTGATTAATTGATTGATTTATATATATGTGTGTGTGTATGCATGTACATATATATAATAATATTAAAATTACATACATAAATTTTAAATCTATACATATACATAGATATCATATATATACAGAGAGAGAGAGAGAGAGAGAGAGAGATATCCTACTGGTTCTATTTCTCTGGAGAACCCTGATTAATACACATCTCTTGCTCTTGAGAGACAAGGTCATGGAACCCAAATGGATCTAAAGAAGGCTGAAGGCCCACACCAGCAAAGAGCCCCGACAGTCACCTGTAAGGTAATTAAGGAATCATCAAATAGGCAGCAGCCAACCTTGGTGACAAAGTTCAAGAAGAAGTAGTGGTTAACAGTCAAATTTTTTTCATAAAGAGAAGATTAGAATCAACCCTTGTAACAAAAGCAGTTTTCAAATACTACAGTGTTAGAGTAAACACTTTAAAAGACCTTCCCAGGTTGGTGGGATATCTAAGAACAGCAAGCAAAAGCTTTATCACAAACCACCCATCACTCAAAATTGTGAAATATCCCCCAGCCAAAGCACATCTAACAAAAGAGAAATGAGTCCCATTACAAAATGAGACTAGTGTGGAAGTAACAGAATTGCTTTTATCTTGATGAATGATCTAACAAAAAGATATAAAAATGACGAGAAACAATAAAATTAAACCACCAAATACATTTCTTTTCGTTTTGTACGACAGAGTAGATTCTTGCATTAGGTGGAAGGCTGGACTACGTAACTCCTAATTTTGAGAAACAGTAAAAAGAAAGAAACTTGAGAACAACAGTCTTTTATTGCTAGCAACAGCGTAAGTTGCTACAACAGCCAAAACAACAATCACAGAAAACCACGGGACTCGAGTGGACACAGAAAAGATGCCCCGCCTTTCCATTCCCACTGCAGCTGTGTCTCTTCAACCCCCCACCGTCTTTTGGGGAACAGTAAGACTGGCCTCCAGATGTTTCTCATCAAGATAACAATGTGGTAGGTCTGTAAATGGACATGGTAATTCCAGCCTGATCATTTGCTTAGAGTCACCAGGGGTAATTATCATGTCTCAGACAGGATGACTGGCCCCAGTTTCCTTAAATTCACTGAAGGTAAATGCAGGCTTTGACAGAATCAACAACAGCAGAGTTCTACACTTTAGAAGCACCTGGTGTGGAACTGGGAGGTAGGGGCAAGGGGCAGAGGGGTTATCTCAGGAAGGGGCACTCGGGAGCTGGTACCCATAACGGAGCTGTGCTGATATTAGCATGGATTCTAAGGCTTTTGAGTCATTTTCTCACAAAAAACAAAGCACTCTGGCAATGTTTGCCAAGTTACGTGCCAGGTGCTTAATACTGCTACTGCCTTTGCAATGAGTCCATTCTAAGCCACCAGGCAGAGCCTCTTAGCTAGAGCTTTCACACAGATGAGACCCCTGGGCAGGCTGCATGCCACCAACACGCATGTGTTAAGACAACAGGGTGACTGCTTTTCAGATGAAAAATTTCCCTGGAAGGGTCATCCATTAGAAGAGAAAGTGTGCAAGGAGTCTCAACCACTGTGTCAGCCCAAGATTCTAAAGATAGCCTCGGTTTTTCATTGAAGACATTTCTCTTTCACCAATATGATCTTTTCAAGGGCTAATTGGGCCGCAGAATTGTTCACTGGGAATATTAAGAATGAATTTGGGAAAGACCCATGTGCCTCCGCTTTGCAGCCTCACTTGGAGGGTCTGACCTCTTCCACCTCGAGCAGTTGCATTCCTCAGCCTCTCACGTTCACCTCTTCTAGAACCTCCTCATCAGATAAGCTCCCCACTCCTTCCATCTGACATAGCTTGAATCTCCTAATCAGGTAAGTTCCCCACTGCTTCCACGTTTTTGTACCCCTCCCTAGCCTTGATGGTCATAGAAGAACACTCAATATCCTTTACTTTGTTTATTTTTGCATAGAATGAGTTGATAAATAAAGCTTCCCCTCAGGACAGAAAAGAGGCAAGCCCAAGTTGGCCGAGACAGAAAAAAACGGGATGTACAGGGCAGGCTCGGCTTGTGAAAGAAACCTCACGCTTCACCTCCTGGCTTCACGCCAGTCACTCTCCCTTCCCCCAGGGATTTGGTTGTGGCTTTGGTTTACCCTCGTGCCCCTTTTCAAAGATTTATCAGAAATTATTATCCCTGCTACTTTCTTGAGTTCCTAACCACATTCTGCCTCCTACAGGGGACATCTTACGAGAAAATGGTATATTTAAGCCCCTGCAATATTACATCTAAGATACAGGTTTCCCAAGACAACATGAGCAGTACTTGAAAGTGTCTTCAACAGCCCTTTTGTCCATTAGCCCCAGACCTCTCATGTCTAAGTTCACACCACTGTTACTGCATGTGCTGGCATTACCACAAGGAGGTGTCACCAAAGAAAATTTACCTGTATTACCCTTCAAATTGGTCTAAAATAAACCATGCTCTTTGGGGATTTGGCGAACCCACTTTCATGTAGCACGAACCTCAATATAAATATGTGTAGAACTGGGGAGAGGGGAATGGAGAAAAAGATGCAGGAGTTGGACATAGCAAGTGGTGAGACGGATGGGCGTCCCCTAATGGAACAGGGCCCCTGGTAAGGTGCACAGTCTCCCTGTCTCACCCTGATCAGGTGGAGCCTGGACTCCACCTGCCAAAATTGTTCTAAGGGAACCCTATAGTGATGGAGATTGGCTTCCGGGATGGCTGGTCCTTTCCTGGTCTGACTCCTGGTCCCCGTCACTTGGGACATGTCCTCAGCCCCTGCTCCCTGCCCACATGACCTCAGCTGCTAAAAAGAAGAGGGGACGAGGCTCAGGTCTTCCAGAGTTGATGGCACTGGTCCACGAAGGCGAAACAGAGTGAGCCAGCCTTCTAGCCCCTACCTCCTCCCCGTTCCTCCTCTTACTTTTCCCTTACTTCTGTAACTCTGCTGTCGGCCCTGGAGACGTGCAAAGTCTAAGGAGGGAATTAGGTCACAACTGGGAAGGAGATGACTCTGTCTTAGCTTTTCTTTCTTCCGCTTCTCAATTCTGCTACCAGATATGATAATACTTCTCACAAAATCCTTACTTTATACCAAAATGAGGAGGTCCAGCACTGCACAAATTTTTTAGTACTTCGTTTAAAAATTATATGGAAGTTTATATATCTATATGTTACATACAAATAATTAAAACCAGAAATTCGGGGAGACATTCAGCCAATGCACTTGCTCTCTCCTCCTTCCTCCTTTATATATATATATATATATATATATATATATATATATATATATATATATATATACACACACACACACACATATACACGTATATGTGTATGTGTGTGTATACGTGTGTGTAGGTGTGTGTATATTTGTGTGTGTATGTGTCTATGTGTGTGTATATATACGTGTGTGTGTGCGTATATATGTGTGTGTATATATATATGTGTGTGTGTGTTTATATGTAAATATATATTTTTAAAGCTCCCAGGTGTCCCCTCACCTCTGATGGCTTCGTGGTGCACCTTCCTCTTCCCGAGCACTCCAAGTCGTCTGCGTGGCTCTCCCCTGGTGCACAGGTGCTGGCCTTCACCACCAGAGTCAAGCGCAAAGCCACGATAGATTTAGTAACAGAATCATTCACAAAACCTAAAAGAAAATGGGACAACAGTAAAGGTAAAGCCAACCAACATTCTTCTGACAAGGCTATGACTACCGTTTACACAACATTCAAGTATGTCAAACAAAACAAAATACAGTCAGTTAAGCCAAGGCATAAAAGTGCGTGGCTAGTGGCCATTCGGACCTCGGGCCTTTAAGGTAGGCCACTCTTCCCAAGCATCATGAGGGATGCCGGTCACCAAGGAAAAGGAGCGCCAGGCACTCCACCATCACCTGAGCTGCTTTGCTTTGCTCCTGTTCCTGCCCTCTATGGGCCACCCTGTCTCTGAATCCATCCCTGCATTAGCACCTTAGAATTCTCTCTGCTTTTGAACCCGTCTTTTCCCCGGCGAGCCACGTGCTTGCATCTCCCTACTCTCTGTCTTCCTGGCTGCTCTGAATAGTCGCAAGCACTAAATCGCCCGTACTCACCCTGCTATGGGTCTGCCCGAGCAGCTCAGTGCCCTCAACAGTGGGCATGCAACATGGGTCACATTCTATGTTGGGTTTCTTCATAAATATCTACTTGATCACCAATCTGACGGTGCTGTATCAATTTAAGTTATGTGGTTTTAACCATCTAATAAAACAGGACCAATCATAGTTGAATACTGATCACAAAAGCATTAATGTGTCATATTTATCACTGAATGATCTTTATGTCAAGTGCAGCTATTTGTACATCGTCGGTAGCAATAAGTATGGAATAAATAATAGTCTCCAACTGGCATGAGGAAATAATACTGCAAGTATTGTGCATCAATGATATAATTATTTCATTAAGAGAGTGTACTTTTTTCTAATAAGAATATTCATTTATTTAGGAATGATTTTTAACTTCAAAATGAACAACTTATAATTAACACCCAGGAGAAAGACTCCTGCATTACCCAGAAAAGGTGCTTAAGACAAGGGGGTGGAAATGATTCTAGACAGCCATGCCTCTCTAAGCCCAATTTTCTTTTTTTCTGGGACTCTTTTCACATCAAAAAAGAATGCTTTTTATGATGACAGCTGGACACAAGCAGAAAGTGAGGCTGTCTGGGTAACAGGGCAACATGATCACCCTGCTCCTTGGACCCTAAGGAGCATCCAGGGACAACAAATCTGTAAAGGGCAAAGCACTACATTAGTGCAAGGGATGTTTTTAACAGGCAGAAGATGGGCTCAAAACAGCAGCAGAGGATTTAATCCTGTTCACAAGCATCAAGGTTATGTTGGGAAATTTGCGCAAGTCAGAGTGGAGTGGAGACACACCTCAACTTCAAGTTTGAAATTAGGAGCCAAACATCTCTTAGTGTCTCGGTAAAGACAGGCACTGCTGGTCTGACGCGGAGCAGTATGTTACATCCACAGAGAACTAGTTGCTTTCTTCCTAAGATTTCCTATTGAAAACTTTATGGTAAATTGGCTTTGGGACAGAATGAAAAGGATGGTTTAGGCAAACACACCTCCTCTGTAGAGCTTCCTACTTCTTGGTCACGGTCCTGCATCACACAGACACCTCAAACCTCCTCCCAGCACCTGCAAACGCCCTGCTCATTCCAACTCTGTAAACATTCCCATGGTGCCTCTTTGCCTGGAATACACCTCCTTCTCCAGTGATCACAGCTCAGTTCTCATCCTATTCACAAGCCTTTCCCCAATACCCCAGCCCCCTCCCAGCTCGACCATGTCCATCTGCACTCAAGTACATACTGTTACATACAGGTCCCTGATTATTTTATGTCTTGGATGGTTACTTGTCAAAACACCTTTACTGAAACTTCCTTGAGGGCAAGGGGCAAGTCTCAGAGAAGTGGCAAGTAGGAAGTCAGGATGCAGGTACACATAGGACCAGAGCAGTAAAGACAAGTCCCAAAGAGGAGTTTCCAGAATGTGCTATCATCCAACAAGTCCACTTGGAAGAACAGCCATCATTAGAATACATAAATTCCAGTTTACTAAAAAAATTGCTTATCAACTTTGATAGAGAAATGAGCCTGGTACAATGTACGAGTGCTACCAAAATTTTTATTTTAAAAGACATCTTTACACATAAAATAGTGGAGGTAAAATCAGCTAGTAATTATAAAGGTATTTTTCATCTCTTTGCTCTGTTCTCTAGCTTCACATTACATTATTTGAAAAATCTATACCATCTGTCTCCTTACTAAGCATTTAGATCACAGAATGCTCTATAATTCTCTAGAAGAGGCCTCTCTCCAAAGGTTATATTAAAAATTCTCTTCAACTGTTAAATTTACTGAGCCAGCAGAAATTCAATTGAGGTGGCCCTGAACCAAGATGGCGGAGTAGAAGGAAGTGATCTCACTCCCTCTTGTAGGAGCACCACAATCACAACTACCTGCTGGAAAATCATCGACAGGAAGACACTGGAACTCACCAAAAAAGATACCCCACATCCAAAGACAATGGAGAGGCCACAGTGAGATGGTAGGAGGGGCACAATCACAGTAAAATCAAATCCCATAACTGCTGGGTGGGTGACTCACAGACTGGAGAACACTTATACCACAGAAGTCCACGACTGGAGTGAAGGTTCTGAGCCCCATGTCCGGCTTCCCAACCTGGGGGTCCGTAATGGAAGGAGGAATTCCCAGAGAATCAGACTTTGAAGAGTAGTGGGATTTGATTGCAGGACCTTGACAGGACTGGGGGGAACAGAGACTCCACTCTTGGAGGACACACACAAAGTAGTCTGTGCAGCAGGACCCAGGGGAAGGAGCAGTGACACCAGGGGAGACTGAACCAGACCTACCTGCTAGTGTTGGAGGGTCTCCTGCAGAGGCAGGGGGTGGCTATCGCTCACTGAGGGGACAAGGACACTGGCAGCAGAAGTTCTGGGAAGTACTCCTTGGTGTGAGCCCTCCCAGAGGCTGCCATTAGCCACACCAAAAAGCCCAGGTAGGCTCCAGTGCTGGGTTGCCTCAGGTCAAACAACCAACAGGGAGGGAACCCAGCCCACCCCGCTACCCCCCATCAGCAGTCAAGTGGATTAAAGTGTTACTAAGCTCTGCCTACCAGAGTAACAGTCAGCTCTACCCACCACCAGTCCCTCCCATCAGGAAACTTGCATAAGCCTCTTAGATAGCCTCATCCACTGGAGGGTAGACAGCAGAAGCAAGAAGAATTACAATCCTGCAATCTGTGGAACAAAAGCCACATTCACAGAGAGACAGACAAGGTGAAAAGGCAGAGGGCTATGTACCAGATGAAGGAACAAGATAAAACCCCAGAAAAAACAACTAAATGAAGTGGAGATAGGCAACGTCACAGAAAAACAATTCAGAATAATGATAGTGAAGATGATCCAGGATCTCGGAAAAAGAATGGAGGCAAAGACAGAGAAGATGCAAGAAATGTTTAACAAAGACCTAGAAGAATTAAAGAACAAACAAACAGAGATGAACAATACAATAACTGAAATGAAAACTACACTAGAAGGAATCAATAGCAGAATAACTGAGGCAGAAGAACGGATAAGTGACCTGGAAGACAGAATGGTGGAATTCACTGCTGCAGAACAGAATAAAGAAAAAAGAATGAAAAGAAATGAAGACAGCCTAAGAGACCTCTGGGACAACATTAAACACAACAACATTCGCATTATAGGGGTCCCAGAAGGAGAAGAGAGAGAAAGGACCCGAGAAAATATTTGAAGAGATTATAGTCGAAAACTTCCCTGACATGGGAAAGGAAATAGCCACCCAAGTCCAGGAAGCACAGTGAGTCCCATACAGGATAAACACACTGAGACACATAGTAATCAAACTGGAAAAATTAAAGACAAAGAAAAATTATTGAAAGCAGCAAGGGAAAAATGACAAATAACATACAAGGGAACTCCCATAAAGCTAACAGCTGATTTCTCAGCAGAAACTCTACAAGCCACAAGGGAGTGGCATGACATATTTAAAGTGATGAAAGGGAAGAAACTACAACCAAGATTACTCTACCCAGCAAGGATCTCATTCAGATTCAATGGAGAAATCAAAAGCTTTACAGACAAGCAAAAGCTAAGAGAATTCAGCACCACCAAACCAGCTCTACAACAAATGCTAAAGGAACTTCTCTAAGTGGGAAACACAAGAGAAGAAAAGGACCTACAAAAACAAACCCATAACAATTAAGAAAATGGTAATAGGATCATACATATCGATAATTACCTTAAACGTGAATGGATTAAATGCTCCAACCAAAAGACACAGGCTCGCTGGATGGATACAAAAACAAGACCCATATATATGCTGTCTACAAGAGACCTACTTCAGACCTAGGGACACATACAGACTGAAAGTGAGGGGATGGAAAAAGATATTCCATGCAAATGGAAATCAAAAGAAAGCTGGAGTAGCAATACTCATACCAGATAAAATAGACTTTAAAATAAAGAATGTTACAAGGGACAAGGAAGGACACTACATAATGGTCAAGGGATCAATCCAAGAAGAAGATATAACAATTATAAATATATATGCACCCAACATAGGAGCACCTCAATACATAAGGCAACTGCTAACAGCTATAAGAGAGGAAATCGACAGTAACACAATAATAGTGGGGGATTTTAACACCTCACTTACACCAATGGACAGGTCATCCAAACAGAAAATTAATAAAGAAACACGAGCTTTAAATGACACAATAGACCAGATAGATTTAATTGATATTTATAGGACATTCCATCCCCAAACAGCAGATTACACTTTCTTCTCAAGTGCATATGGAACATTCTCCAAGATACATCACATCTTGGGTCACAAATCAAGCCTCAGTAAATTTAAGAAAATTGAAATCATATCAAGCATCTTTTCTGACCACAACGCTATGAGGTTAGAATTCAATTACAGGGAAAAAAACATAAAAAACACAAACACATGGAGGTTAAACAATACGTTACCAAATAACCAAGATATCACTGAAGAAATCAAAGAGGAAATCAAAAAATACCTAGAGACAAATGACAACGAAAACACGACGATCCAAAACCTATGGGATGCAGCAAAAGCAGTTCTAAGAGGGAAGTTTATACCAATACAAGCCTACCTCAAGAAACAAGAAAAATCTCAAATAAACAATCTAACCTTACACCTATAGGAACTAGAGAAAGAAGAACAAAGCCCAAAGTTAGTAGAAGGAAAGAAATCATAAAGATCAGAGCAGAAATAAATGAAATAGAAACAAAGAAAACAATAGCCAAGATCAATAAAACTAAAAGCTGGTTCTTTGAGAAGATAAACAAAATTGATAAACCATTAGCCAGACTCATCAAGAAAAAGAAGGAGAGGACTCAGATCAATAAAATTAGAAATGAAAAAGGAGAAGTTACAACAGACACTGCAGAAATACAAAGCATCCTGAGAGACTACAACAAGCAGCTCTATGCCAATAAAATGGACAACCTGGAAGAAATGGACAAATTCTTTGAAAGGTATAACCTTCCAAGACTGAACCAGGAAGAAACAGAAAATATGAATAGACCCATCACAAGCGCTGAAATTGAAACTGTGATTAAAAGTCTTCCAACAAACTAAAGTCCAGGACAAGATGGCTTCACAGGTGAATTCTATCAAACACTTAGAGAAGAGCTAACACCCATCCTTCTCAAACTCTTCCAAAAAATTGTGGAGGAAGAAATACTCCCAAACTCATTCTATGAGGCCACCATCATCCTGATACCAAAACCAGACAAAGATACTACAAAAAAAGAAAATTACAGAGCAATATCACTCATGAATATAGACGCAAAAATCCTCAACAAAATACTAGCAAACAGAATCCAACAACACATTAAAAGGATCATACACCATGATCAAGTGGGATTTATCCCAGGGATGCAAGGATTCTTCAATATACACAAATCAGTCAATGTGATACACCATATTAACAAACTGAAGAATAAAATCTATATGATCATCTCAATAGATCCAGAAAAAGCTTTCGACAAAATTCAACACCCATTTATGATAAAAACTCTCCAGAAAGTGGGCATAGAGGGAACCTACCTCAACATAATAAAGGCCATATACTACAAACCCACAGCAAACATCAGTCTCAATGGTGAAAAACTGGAAGCATTCCCGCTAACATCAGGAACAAGACAAGGATGTCCACCCTCACTACTATTATTCAACATAGTTTTGGAAGTCCTAGCCATGGCAATCAGAGAAGAAAAAGAAATAACGGAATACAAATTGGAAAAGAAGAAGTAAAACTGTTTGCAGATGACATGATACTATACATAGAGAATCCTAAAGATGTCACCAGAAAACTACTAGAGCTAATCAATGAATTTGGTAAAGATGCAGGATACAAAATTAATGCACAAAAATCTCTTGCATTCCTATACACTAATGAGGGCTTCCCTGGTGGCACAGGGGTTGAGAGTCCGCCTGCCGATGCAGGGGACACGGGTTCGTGCCCCGGTCCGGGAAGATCCCACATGCTGTGGAGCGGCTAGGCCCGTGAGCCATGCCCGCTGGGCCTGCGCATCCGGAGCCTGTGCTCTGCAACGGGAGAGGCCACAGCAGTGAGAGGCCCGCATAATGCAAAAAAAAAAAAAAAAAAAAAAAAAAGATTATACAATGGAGAAAAGACAGTCTCTTCAATAAGTGGTGCTGGGAAAACTGGACAGCTACATGTAAAAGAATGAAATTAGAACACTCCCTAACACCATACACAATGGATTAGAGACCTAAATGTAAGACTGGACACTATAAAACTATTAGATGAAAACATAGGAGGAACACTCTTTGACATAAATCACAGCAAGATCTTTTTTGATCCACCTCCTAGAGTAATGGAAATAAAAACAAAAATAAACAAATGGGACCTAATGAAACTTAAAAGCTTTTGCACAGTGAAGGAAAACATAAACAACATGGAAAGACAACCCTCAGAATGGGAGAAAATATTTGCAAATGAATCAATGGACAAAGGATTAATCTCCAAAATATATAAACAGCTCATGCAGCTCAATATTAAAAAAACAAACAACCCAATCCAAAAATGGGCTGAAGACCTAAATAGACATTTCTCCAAGGAAGAGATATAGATGGCCAAGAAGCACATGAAAAGCTGCTCAACATCACTAATTATTAGAGAAATGCAAGTCAAAACTCCAATGAGGTATCACCTCACACCAGTTAGAATGGGCATCATCAGAAAATCTACAAACAACAAATGCTGGAGAGGGTGTGGAGGAAAGGGAACCCTCTTGCACTGTTGGTGGGAATGTAAATTGATACAGCTACTATGGAGAACAGTATGGAGGTTCCTTATAAAACTAAAAATAGAATTACCATATGATCCAGCAATCCCACTACTAGGCATATAACCAGAGAAAACCATAATTCAAAAAGACACATGCACCCCAATGTTCATTGCAGAACTATTTACAATAGCCAGGTCATGGAAGCAACCTAAATGTCCATCGACAGACGAATGGATAAAGAAGATTTGGTACATATATACAGTGGAATATTACTCAACCATAAAAAGGAACGAAATTGGGTCATCTGTTGAGACGTGGATGGATCTAGAGACTGTCATACAGAGTGAAGTAAGTCAGAATATTGTGTATTAATGCATATATGTGCAACCTAGAAAAATGGTACAGATGAACCGGTTTGCAGGGCAGAAATTGAGCCACAGATGTAGAGAACAAACGTATGGACACCAAGGGGGGAAAGCGGCAGGGGGTTATGGGTGGTGGTGTGATGAACTGGGTGATTGGGATTGACATGTATACCCTGATGTGTATAAAATTGATGACTAATAAGGACCTGCTGTATAAAAAAATAAATAAAATAAAATTTAATAATTTTTTAAATGCTGCTTAAAACAATAAATTAAAGCCTTCTCCTGATTCAGTCAAAAAATGAAATTCAATTGAATGAGCAGTTTAAAATATGCACAATATAGTTTTCTAAATAGTTCGCTTCTATTTCCTCAAAGAACATTTCCTGCGCTCACTTCTACAAACCAGGCACTGTATTAGATTTTAAGGTTACAGAGAGAAGTCGCCCTTGGTTTGTGCCACTCCAAACTTTGGTCAAGAGCAGTGGTCCTTAACTAGTTTAGAAACCAGAAGCTTTATATTTTTGCAGGCGCTTTTTCTAAGTACATATTTCCAGGTTCCAACATAAGTGATTCACTGTCAATGGTCTTGACTGGGCCCCTGTAGGCATGTTATTTATTTTTTTTAATTTTTGTAAATAAGGTTTTATTAGAATATAGTCTATTCATTTATGTACATATTGTCTGGACTTCTTTTGCACTGTGACTGAGTTGAGTAGTTTTAAGAGACTGGATGGTCCACAAAGTCTAAAATATTTACTACCTGGAGCCACACTGAAAAGATCTGTGACCACTGTGGTAGGCACTGAGCATACATGGAGAAAAGATGGATGTCATATATGTCCTCGTGGAATTTACAGTCCAGCAGGGAAAACCAGAAGATAAAGTGAGCGATATAGTTATCTGGGTCAGGAGCAACTGACCTAGCCTAAGGGGAGCAAGAAAGGCTTTCTAGGGAAAGCGTGGTGAAGCTGAGTTTCAAAGGATATGTGGAAACTCATCAGGCAAAGGAAAAGGGAGAATAGTGTCACAATCAGAGGAAATAACTTTACATGTGTATGTATGTATGTATGTATGTGTGTGTGTGTACGTGTGCATGTATGTATGTAACATAATTTCTCTCAGTACTTGGTGTTGTCCTCAGTACATTCTGGTTTTCAATGTAGTTGACTATCCAATAATTATTGCTTAAAAGCCCTTGACTCTGAATCTTCAGGGCAGAAACCTTCAGCTCACTCCCTTCCAGGGGTCCCCCACTGCACAGTGAGCCCTAGTTCTAGAAGTGATTCGAGATGCCTCAGGGTAGCAGTGGGAACACTTCGTTTGAGCACGTGAAACACTCCATGTTAAGACAGTAAACAGGTGACTTCCCTGGTGATCCAGTGGTAAGGAATCTGCCTTCCAATGTAGGGGACACGGGTTCGATCCCTGGTCAGGGAACTAAGATCCCACATGGTGCGGGGCAACTAAGCCTGTGGGCCATAACTAGAGAGAGAAAAAAACTCACACGCCACAACTAGAGGCAAGCCCACGCACCATAAGGAAAGATCCCACATGCCTCAACAAAGACCCCGAGTGCCGCAACTAAGACCCCATGCAGCCAAAAACAAACAAAAAAAGACACTAAACAAATTTCTTCCTGAAAGTCCAATATACAGTTTGGGAGTTTAGGCATATTATTTAAAAAGACTCCTTAAGTAATTCGGACACATGCTTCCACTTAAGAACCACTGGTCCGATAGAAAAACAAATCTAAGTCACAGAAGTAATGTTCTTGTTAAGGTAACGATCACCTTGAATTAGAGGCACGTGAGCCTCTGAAAGCACACTGTGCCTGTCTATTTTTGAAACTCTAGGCCACTGTGTGATATTTAGGTGATATTCATATTCCCTCACTCATCGTAAGTCTCTGAAGTTCTTGGAGACAACTTTGATGAAAGTTTCTACATTAGCTTTATTTGCTTAATAAGACTGAGTATTTGGGTCCTAAAATCCCTTAGTAAACTCATAAAGAAATCAGTCTTTACAGCAGTGTATCATGCATTACTACATCATTTCTGATTATGTCACCTAATCCCCCCAAATAAGTCAACAGCATAATAAGCATGTTATCTGCAGCAGTACTCCATTCACATGAGGAGAACCGTGTGTGGTGGCTCCGTCCAGGTATAAGTGTAATTTCAGTAAGTTGTTTGCACCTCCCTTTGCTCACGTCTAAGGGGAAAATGCTTGGAGCTCCTCCTAATGAAAAGTGATCCTTTTAACTGTTCTCAAACTGCAGCTGGGTTGGAGCAAAGTAGCCCACATGCCAAGAGCAGGAACTGTGCTCTTTACAAAGCAGCAGCAGGAGGAATCTGAAATAAAACAGAATTCATTTTTTTTAAAAAAAGAAGTTCTTTGGGGCTTTATGGCTGATCATTTGAGGGTTGTTGAAAAGCCAGTGTGATTTCTTTGACTCACCCCTCAAAATGGTGGCACTTCTAACACGCTTATAAGAAATGCCAAGGAAATGGTCACAGTTTTTTTTCTCTTCCTTAATGGTATGAAATCAATATATGTAACATAATTCCTGAGACAGGCCTGAATAAAAAGGCTTGTCCTCATTCAGAATTCCAAGAGTTCCAAGAACCATAGAACTGTAACCAACTGATTAACTAAAGACAAAAACCGGTAAAGTCAGAGGGAAGGTGACACCCCAGTCCTGTCCACAGAGCTGTTAGAGAATGAGCTCTTGTCAACACCTGCACGCTCTGTGGCCTTTTCAAAAACTAAAGAACTGATGCCACATAGGAGGCTATGAAGTTGCTCCAGCAAAAGCATGGTTTAAATTATAAGCAAGAAAGGGGGATAGAGGAGACATATAAAAGGGAAAGGGAAATAGAAAGAAGGAAGGAGGGAGGGACGGAGGAAGGAAGATTGAAAAAGAAAACCAAAGCATGAGATAGAAACTGCATGAGACAGAAGAAAAGGAGACACTGATACAGAAAGACAAGGAAAGCAGAAATGGAGAAAAGAAAATGAAGGCTGTCCAGCAAAATTTCAGGGGTTCTCCCACCTTTTTTTATGGAAGGACATTTCATCATCTTCTCATGTTCGTGCCCTTAGATTCCTCATTCCAACCACAACACGTGTAAAATGAGAGTTCTCTGAAACAGTTCATGGATAAACATTTGTTTGAATCATAACTGTGTTCAGTCCAAGTCTATGATTCTGATTATGAGGCCAAAATACTGAGTCCCTCTAAGTGGAGAGACTGTGCATTCTGTGTGCATAACCCAGCTGTGGGGGGATGGGGTGGGATGGAGGGCCACCCAGGACAGAGGGAGAGCTGAGCTCACTCAGCAGACGATGATTGAGCTCCAGGTAGCAGGCAGCATTTAGGTTGGGTCCTGAAGGCTGCAAAAGAGCCAGTGAAGAGAGCTGAAGACATCAGCATGTCAGATGGATGAGGTCAGTGTGTCAGATGGATGAGAAGGTCAGTGTGTCAAGGGCCAGCGCCCAGATGAGGACAGAGAGAAAGGAGGGGCCAGATTAGAGGGGGTCTCGTGACCCTTAGGGCAACGGGAATCCACTAAAGAGTGTGGAAAACACAGGATTTATGCTTTTTCAAAGATCACGTTTTGGAGGAAGAACCAAGAAGACTTTCGTAAGGATTGGATGAGGGAAAAGAAGGAATCATACATAGTGTGGCAACCTCGTGTGCAGTGGTGCTGGAAAGTGACCAGGATGTCCGCCATGGGCAGGTTAAGTCGCAGATTCTGATGAGATGCGCCCCTCCACACACACGCAAATGGAGCAGCCAAGTTGGTGGTTCAACACAGGACATGGGTAGTTAGGAACATCGGGGCTGAAGATTTAAATCTGGGCCTCATCTGAATCTGGGGGGTTCTACACCACTGGGACAAAAGTGCACTCTTAGAGAAGAGAGAGAAAGACCAGAGCCCAGAACCAAGCTTTACAGGCCGATATTCACAGAATAAACTTAGTGTTATATCGATAAATAGAGATTACACCAGACCAGAATCATACTAGAAAATTTAACTAAAAACAAATATGACTTTTCCTTAGTAGGCTTGATTAAGAAAAGATTTCTGGGCTTCCCTGGTGGCGCAGTGGTTGAGAATCTGCCTGCTAATGCAGGGCACATGGGTTCGAGCCCTGGTCTGGGAAGATCCCACATGCCGCGGAGCAACTGGGCCCGTGAGCCACAGCTACTGAGCCTGCGCGTCTGGAGCCTTCACTCCGCAACAAGAGAGGCCGCGACAGTGAGAGGCCTGCGCACCGCGATGAAGAGTGGCCCCCGCTCGCCACAATGAGAGAAAGCCCTCGCACAGAAATGAAGACCCAACACAGCAAAAATAAATAAGTAAATTAATAAACTCCTACCCCCAACATCTTCTTTAAAAAAAAAAAAGAAAAGATTTCTGCACCATGAAGGAGATAAAGAACCACAAGGAGGAGACTGTGGTCCATGACAAAGAAAAATGTCTAAGGACACCTTTCAGCTCAAGGTTCAGAGGCTGGGAAAGGAAGGGAAAGGGGAGGGAGGGAGGGAGGGGGAAAAGATAACACTGCACTTGAAAGGTCCACTCCTACTCACTACACAACTGAGTGATTTCCCTAACGAGTTTTAAAACAATAAGGAAGGAAAACTCTCTCCAAAGATTATCCCGGGATCTGTTAACACCCTCAAGTAACTAGTTACGATGACAAATAAAGGCTGGGTTTCCTTCTCTGCACGTCCCCACTGCCCCCAACTCTTGCACGGACACACACAAACACTCTGTCCCGCCCTCGGGCCCACACTGTGCTCATTAACACGGTAATAAAATGTTCTGCCATCATTACAGTCCTTTTAGAACAGCGACTTCGCCAAACTCACTCCCTTGGTGCCAGTGAGAAGTAGGGAGCGACCAAAAGGGGACCCTGTCATTACCTTTGGGATGGACTGGTCCAGTATCCATTAGAGAGCGTGAGAGGGCTGGCTCCTGGCCATTAACTGCTCATCTTACCACTTGGCTTCTTCAATATTAAGACCAAAGAGTCTTAAATGGACTTAGTAGTTAAGGTCTCATTGGGATTAAGAACAAGCGAGATTTGCGTTTCTTACTTCAGTGGTTTGGCTAAAGACCGTTTTCTTTCCTGGTAAAGGGAATGCATACGTGCAAAATAAAAACTCTGACCGTTGGAACCAGACTGCTGAGTTTTCCTTTTAAGACTTGGCGAGTCATTTGGCACAAAACTATAACCTATAAAAACTGTTCACAGTCCAGGAAGTTCCATGGCTGGCACCAGCTAGGCATGAACGGTTTAAAATATCACAGATCCAGCTCCAGCTGGAGAGCCAGGGCTTTTGCATTAACTTGGGCATTGGGAAGGCAAACACCTCCAATTCCCACAATTCGATTCGCAGAAGCAGGGATAAGATGGCATCTCTGCGCCAACTCCTTAGGAAGGTGGGATGGAGGTTAGTGCAAAGCTTAATAAGCCAGTCAGGATCCCCATGGATTTGTGACTCAATACCTGGGGGTTGGGAAGCAAAACCTGAGAAATAAATCATCTTTTGACAGTATCTGGCCAAAGGCAAAAAGAGAGCTTGATGCAGGGTACAAACTTGAACCTAGACCAAATCCAGGGCAGCATGATGCTAAAACAAGGCTTACTAATACACCTCCTGCTATAGGAACACAGCTGTCCTTCCACTGCACGTATGCGGAATGCAGTCAGACCACAAGTTAAGGGGGGAAAGTGAAGGAACACTAAAGAGCTGTCACTACACCCAAGTACAATTACAATGATGCTCATTCGCTGGAGAACCTGCCTGGCCACACCCACCATCTTAGACCTCACCCAAGCTCTTTCTACCTCTTCTCAACAAAGCTTTCTTTGGATTTCCTTGTGAAAGTCTGCATTCTGTTGTTGTTCATTTGCTTGTTTGCTTGCTTTGAAGCTTTGTTGTTTACAGCAGTAAATTGCTTTTTGGAAAATTCACCTGTCCAGAAACTCTCATTTTCTGTGGGTTCCTAAGTAAGGTACGGCCAAAAATGCTTTCAGAAGTCGAGACACAATGGCACATAACAGCAACGATCCAACTGTAATACTTTTACCATTGCCACTCATTTAAATCATCAGGTAGATTGCACCTGGCCAGATGACTAGGAAAAGTATATATTAAGTAATATCATTTGCTCTAAAGGGAAAAAGAAATTGTAAAGATAATGGGAACATACTATAGAAAAAAATACATACAATCAGCTTGCTATTCCCTGAAGAGAGATTGGTTTATGCTCCACAATCTGTCAGATAGAGCAGCCCTCAACAACTACTTCCCAACTTTGCCAATATCTCAGCAGCCCCCTCTCTCTATCCATCCTGCAGAGAAAACTGAAAATTCAATATGAAACACAGGCTGAAAAAATGAACACAAAGGTTTAAGAGTTCTTAGGTTGACATTCTGTACTTTTCCAAAACAAGTATCTATTCCCACAGTAAAGGGTTACTAGCCCAGAGTGCTATATTTTTGTTTAATTTTTTCGAAATAGTCACCCTACCACACTCCTTTTTCCACTAAAATTAAACCAAATTATTTGTCCTGAGTAAGACCTGAGTATCTGAACCGTGGGAGGTTGCCTACTGTTATCCATTCTCCCCATATTCCTTTAATAACAGAATTGGGAGCTTTTGCTGGGAACAACTGGGTCACCCAGCCTCTCCTCAGTGACTTGGGGAGAGGATGTGCCGCACTTCTGTTATACATTTAAGAAGACAAAGCAAGTGCTCTTTTTAGCCTTTCCCCCTTCCCAGTGGCTGATATGCCACTGGGGCAGCCAGGGCAGCAGGTCTGAATCCAGAGATGGGATCTGTGCGCTGCCCTCCATCCTGGACCAGCAACCTCTAGATTGAAACATGGAAACGGAGCAAGACCCTATGGTCCTTTCACACCATGTCCCCCGCCTGCGTTTTGTCTGTAGAAAAACTTTAGCCAAAAAACAAGTTTATTCAGAGAAGTGAGAAAATGCATAAGCAAAGGAAAACCGTCAAACAAGACCAAATAACAATAGTTTAGTCATTAAACAAAGTCAAGGACCTTAAGTTCCTCTTCAAGGGCTATAGATAATATTCTGAGCCACATCCTCTGAGCTGTCTTATAGATACTGAAAGCCCCACCAGGTGGAAGAAGTTAACCACGTGATGATCAGGATGTAGCCACGACATAAGCTGCCACAATTCCGAGAACTGGCTTCAAAGAAATGGGAACAAACCGACTCCAGAACTGAAGATTAACTGTCCTTAAAACAATCAAGATGACGCCGATCAGACCACCGCATGACCAATTTCAAGATGATGGTCAGAGCTGACTGTGCTGTTTCTGCATGTAGCCCCCTCCCTCCCTCTGCCTGTACACCCCTGAAACTCCCCTTTAAAAGCTCTTGCCCCTGATTGTCAGTGGGGAGTCCACCACCACCACCCGCCACCCCCTCTGTGGCCGGCCTCCAAAATAATGTAAACTTTCCTTTCCACCAACCTTGCCTTTTTATTGGCTTTAGAGCAGCAAGCAACCTGACCCCACTTTCTGTAACAACATGAGCGAGAAATTAACATGTAACTCGTTTAAGCCACTGTATTCGCTGTCTCTCCATTACAACAGCTTAGACTGCACCTTGACCAACACAGGCCTGCAAAGGAACCACATCAAACTCCTTCCCCTGTGCTGCATCCCCCCCGACCCCTACCACTTGACTCAGAAGGAATCACCATTTAGCTACAACTTAGTGTTCCAAACTGACAACATGCTAACTCCATCACTTCCCCCCTCCCTCCTCTTCCTTAATATTTACAAGGCAGGGTTGGCCATCAAAGTGGCTCAGCTTATATCAGACACAGGAAGAGGAGGAGGGAATTGAGCACCAGTTTAGGAAAAAATACTTAATATTATTCCTTTTATCACACAGGGATATTATAAATATATATATTAACAGATGAGGTATTCTAGAATTGGATTTTAACATTTTATGTACTCTGTATATAGTATATGTTTCACATTACAGAAGTGGGTAATTGTCCACCATATCCATCCATTAATTCCAAGTGAATGCCTCCTGATTAGCGGCTTTACAGTAAATACTAAAACGAGTAACCATGTGCTGACATGAGGGTAATGGGAGATTACACCAGGCTCTACCACCAGGTGGTCTGAGTTTTTACCAGCTCTGTGACTTTGGGAGAGATATTTACATCCTTCATGCCTTGGATTCCTTCTCCCTGAAATAGAGATGATAACACTGCCTATTTTTTACCATGGTTGTTATGATTAAAGATCTTAACATGGGCAAAGGTTTTAATACAGTGAAGCCTATGATAAGGGACCCTATAAATCATTATAATGATCATCATCCCCCACTGTCTCAGTTAGCTTGGGCTGCTATAGCAGAATACCATAAGCTGGGTGACTTAAACAATGAATATTTATTTCTTACAGTTCTGGAGGCTACAAGTCTGAGATCAGGGTGCCCGCATGGTCAGGTTCTTGGGGAAAACACCTCTTCCTGGTTTACAGATAGCTGCCTTTTCTCTGTACACTCACGTGGTGGAGACAAAGCGCTGGTCCCTTCATCTCCTTATCAAGGCACTAATCTTACAATGAGGGCTCCATCATCATGCCTCAATCTAACTCTAATCACCTCCCAAAGGCGTCACTTCCAAATACCACTTACTGGGGGTGAGGGTTTCAACATATAAATTTGGGAGAAGATGGACACAAACATTCAGTCCCTAGCAATCAACATCACCATCATCACTACCATTATCACCATCATCATCATCGTTATCATCACTTCCGTCATCACCATCACCACCAACAACGCCACTATCATCATCATCATCATCACTACCATCACCATCACCACCACCACCATCATTATCATCATTACCACCATCATCACTATCATCCACAGCAATACCGACAAACGACATCTATTTAAAGTTGGGTCCTGAATGAAACTTAGACTTGTGTAGGTCTGAAAAAAAGGCTCTGAGAAAGTATGTCCCCTGAGAAAACAGCAGAACCAAGATGCAAGCAAGAAGGTCATTTAGAGAGCCGAAACTCTGAAATAAATTTTTATTTAATTATTTCTACTTTTAAAAATTATAGCTAGAATTTTAAGATAATGTCCAAATAAAAGTACCTTCATAATAATGCGACTTAGGTTATCTGCCATTTTGAATAATTCATGCCTAGGTTCTATTTTAAAAAGCTAAGCTCTAGGCTTTACTTAAAGTTGTAAAATATATATATATATATATATATATATATATATATATATATATATACACACACACACACACACACATATATATGGGTGAATAAATGAGGTATGGCTACAATTTATAGGATTAAAAGACATTTTTTTAAAAAGTATAACCAGCAATAATACAAGAGACACTGGCCAATACAATGGCATAATGGTATAAAATATTCAAATTATAAAATCCTCTTTTGAAGCAAAATTTACAAATAAGCCTGTCAAATCTCTCTATGTGCCTATTTTGGGCATTAAGTAATCTCCATTTGGAAAAAAATATTCTCATTGCATATGAAAACCACTTCCTAATTGGACACATTTTTAAATTCCAGTTCCTGAATACCCACTGGTAGAACATGAAAAGTCATTTGTGTTTTCCTTTGAAATTCTGTTGGCTCACACAGAATATACAACTGAAATTCCTCATTTATTTAATCTCTTTTTCAATGTCTATCTGATCACCCTTTCATAATCAGTTAGAATTACATCACTTAATCTTCCATTAGTACACTTTCAACTCATCAACTACTAGTAAATCAATTGCTAAATTACTGTAGAATTCATATACAATGAATGTCCGTCATGTCCAGTCATTAATACCCAATGAATGCATCCTGATTAATGACATTACCATGAATGCCAAAATAATTAATCACTTCTCTGTGTTGATGTGAGGGTAATGGGAGATTATAAATGCACAGCTAATTGGGGTTGCAGATGACTTTATAACATTAGGAAGCCAAGGGATAGGGCCTTCAGAGGAGCTAACATGAAAAGCTGTTGATTGATGTGTTTACCTTCTTCGCTGCTGTGAGCACGATCTTGCGATTGCCTTTGTTCTATTACATCTCTTTGCTCCTCTTTGATTCAAAACCCCACATTTAAGTGGCCACCGACAAGACTACCTGGTAACTTCAAGGTCATATGGAAGATGTGACCTGAATTTACAAGTGTTTGGTGAGATTTCTAATTTGAGATGCATTTGCTTCTTGAATTATGCACAACAACTTTATGTTTCTGTGTGGGTATTTATTGCACTAAAAATAGAATGAGCCAGTGTATTTCAATAATGCCCCAATGTATGCCATGATTTGAGGGGAAAAAAAAATTGGGAGGTATGGAGAGGTTGACTCCAATTCAGCCTGTCTGGCTGGGCTATTTCTAGCTCCTATTAGCATTTTCATCACAGGAAGAGTCACAGCACCTGTCCTCAAGATGCTCAGAGGCAGCCTTCCCTACCTGCTTCATTTTCAGGAGCTCCAAGAAGGTCTCCACGACTAGGGCCCTCTCCTATCTGGCTCACAAACCCCTGGAATCAGAATTACCCACAGAGTTTATTTAATAAACTGTTATTTCTGCCCCACCCTGACCCAGTGAAGCAGAATCTCTGGGGATGTGGCCACAGATGCCTGTGGGTTTACCACTCCCCCAGATGTCTGACTGCCAGGTATGGAAGCTGCTGTCTTAAGAATGACTTCTTTTCTGCCAAGTTAAAATGCACGTATTTCAGTAGGGACCTTACGCGGATGAATGTGTTTATCAGCTCCTTCCCTTCAACAGCTCCTCACGGCCACTAGGATCTTCACGCCGTCTCCAGAGCCCAGCACGTGAGGCCATTTGACCCAGCCTCCGTCTCCACCACATCTCCCCCTCTCTCCCCCTTGCTCTCTGAGCTCCAGCTTTGTGGCCTTGCTGCAGTTCCTCTGAGGCTATGCATTCTCTCCAGCCACAGGGCCTTTGCACATGCAGTTCCAGCTTTCTGCCTGGAAATGTTTTCTCACTGCCTCATTAATAACTCAGCCAAGTCATTTTCCTTTAAGGCAGCGATCCCCACTGCCCCAAGGTTAGGTCAGATTTTTATTATCTACTACAGTCACAGCATGTGTGCTTATCACAGTTGTCATTTCCTACTTATTTGTAGAATTATTTCCTTATTACTTGTCACCCCATTAACACGTAAAATTCACGAGAGCCAAGATTTTTGTTTTGTTCATTGCTCTATTGCCAGTGCCAAGCAGGTAGCTAACTCAGTAGGTACTCAATAGATATTCTGGGGAGGAAAGAAAGGGGGGAAGGGAGGACAAGCAAGCTGAGTGTGGTGCCAGCTAATACTGGACACAAGAGGGACAAAGGAGAGAAGAGGAACAAAGAAAAGAAAGCTGGTAGTGACGGAGACCAACTTCCCTGATCTCCTGCTCTATAGCTCACAGCCTCCATGGATGCAGTAATCAATAACAGCACTGACCACGGAGCTGAGTGGCTTTAATCTCAGCCAGTAGCTGCATCAACACAGAGCCCCAAACCAATTTAGGAGGCAAGCCTCATGCTAAACCATGCCCTACTCCAGACTACAAACAATACCACTAATCATCCTGCTTTGGGGGCTTACCAAGAAAGAATGAATTACAGATTGTCCCAGTTCCCAATCAACTCTCTTCAGAAATTAAATTCTTTTTTTTTTGAGATGATCATATGATTTTATTTTATAGTCTAGTGATACAGATTTTGGATTTTGAAGGTTGAACTGGCTTTGCATTTCTGGGGTCAACTTAACTTGCTTATAATTTTTGAATTTGATTTGCTAAATTTTTTTTTTTTTGCTCTTCTTTCTTTTTTTATTTTGGTTTCTGATTTATAACAAAATGAATCAGTTATATATATACATATGTTCCCATATCCCCCTCCCTCTTGCGTCTCCCTCCCACCCTCCCTATCCCACCCCTCCAGGCGGTCACAAAGCACCGAGCTGATCTCCCTGTGCTATGCGGCTGCTTTCCACTAGCTATCTACCTCACGTTTGGTAGTGTATATATGTCCATGCCTCTCTTTCGCTTTGTCACAGCTTTAGTTCAATGTTACCATCAGCTCAGTGGGTTGAAAAGGGTTTCCTTTATCTGTCCCAGAACAGATTTTATTTACGCTTCAGTCTTTACGAAAGTCCTGGGAATACTATCTGATCATCGATTCTTTCTGTAGCAGTCAATGTAGCAAATTAAAAATTCTCTCCGTCTCCCTTACAACCTTTACTGTTCGAAATCCCCATCTAACTGTGTTTGGACAGGCTGCCTTCACTACTGGAAAATCTAACAGGAACTGCAGTATGTAAGGCAGAGGTCCAATACAAAACAAAACAAAACGGACCTTTGTTCATCTGTTTCCATCCGAAACAAAGAAAGAATGATTGGACAGATCACGTGGGCCTCCGTCTTCTCGAGCTGCCACTTCTAACGCTGAGTGCAGGCCTGCCCTGCTTGAGGGGCTGCCTGCCACCACAGGAGGAGACCCAGCTCCCCAGTGTGAAATTCAAGCTTTTGGAATCAGGCTTGTTTGCAGAAGCCAATCACACTTTCATATTCTAAAGGAAATGCTTCTTAAAATAAAAACTATCAGCTTAATACAAAATTAATTCATTAATTTGCTGATTGTTTTGCATTCATGAATGTTATTCTCCATGTAAATACTAGCGTTATTTCCAATTCTAAAAACTGTTTCTTTCCAAACTAACTGCTCAGTCTTATGGGTCCCCCCATGCTCCCTCCCACTTGCTCCAAGCTGTATACCTTTTTATAGTTATCCACCTATCAAGTCCCTTAAACCACATATGTGCATATACACATCTTTGCATCTCTGTATGGGTGCATCTGTGTACAAATGCACATCTGTATATGTGTATATACACAAAGGAGCATCCGTGTGTGCGCACATGCAACCACGTGTGTCTTATACATACCTATGTGCACCTCTGTGTGTACATATGTATGATGGATGGACGTAGGGGTCTGCGCATCTACATATCTCAACAATGTATTCTTTTTTTTAAATATGTATGTATGTATTTATTTATTTATTTATTTTGGCTGCACTGGGTCTTAGTTGCAACATGCAGGCTTCTTACTTGCGGCATTCATGCGGGATCTAGCTCCCCAACCAGGGATTGAACCCGGGCTCCCTGCATTGGGAGCACGGAGTCTTACCCACTGGACCACCAGGGAAGTCCCTCAACAACGTAGTTTATAAAATAATATCATATGCACAAAATCTAAAACAAGCCCAAACCAAATGTTTCCGAGGGCCGTCCTTCCCTTGCAGGAGGTCTGTCTGATTAAATCTCCAGGACAGCTGATTTTGACCCTTCATCTTCAACACCAAAAGTTACTCCAGTTTTCACCATATTATCCCACCACCACTGCACTTCTCCTGCTGAAAAACTTGTTCACCACTGCCTACAAGCTAAATACAAACCCCTTAGCACAGCATGTAACCTCCTTCACTGTCTAGCTTATGCATCCTATCCGTTTCCTAATTTTCCATACTTTATTTTTTGAAATCTGCTGCTCCAGCCAAATTGATATGTTACTTTGAAACACATGCATCCTCCCTTGCACATCATTGTTCACACCACTTTTCTTATCCCAAATGTCTTTCCCTCTCAAACTGACTCCCGAGTTCAAGGCCAAGCTCAAGATATACCTCAAGTCTAAAGCTGAACTTTCCCCTTAATGATGACTCTGCCATTCTGCATTCATGTAGCCCTTACATTGACTGTATAATTCATCTGATAAATTTAATATACACTCCTTTATCTTCTCATTTGTCACTTTATGGGGAACATCATCTCAAAATCATTAATATCTAGCAGGAGAAACAATGACTTATTATATGGATATTTACAATCTTTCTCTTACTTCCATTTCTCATGGGGAAGGACTCTTACTTCTTGGGTCAGTTCCCAGGCAAGTTCTTTGTAGTGAGAACCTAGGTAATGGGCAAGACAGAGAGAAGAAGTAAAAACAAGCAGGGAAGCTACACTGATACACAAAATAAAGAGATGCAATAACAGGAAGAGAAAGGAGGAAAAGCCTCAAAGGCTGGGTGTTGGGCTGAGATTCTGGGGAGCAGACGTTGAGAGTGGGAGAGAGAATTTCACAAAGCAAGTGCCAAACACACGGAGACTATTAAGAGAGCAGAGAGGAGGAGATAAGATTGATAAGATTTTTGCTGCACAACAGAAATGCATTTTCCCCACTCCTATTCATATTCCCTCAAAAAGATGAATGAAGATTTAAAGTGTTTTTAATTCATTTTTTGGCTACTGGATTTTGTTTATTCAAATGTAACTCTATGAACAAGACTGAGTCACAGGATGACAAAATCTATCTGGGTTACATAATGAGTATGGAGTATGTCCTGCTTGCCTGGAGGCTAAAACCCCTCAAAGCCAGGAGTTGGGATCTTCTACATCTTTGTATTCACTGTCCTGAACACTGTGTCCTACACATGGTAATTAATCAATAAATAGCTGTTGATGATAAACAGGGCTGTGGATAAATGCACAGATGATGCAGATCCTGTTTTTTAACATGGTCATGTTCCAGAGGCTGTCGTCTCTTATTAGTGATGTAGCCAAACAGTATTTGTCAGTGTATTTATTTAAGGAGATTTTCCATTTGCCTACCAAGCAAATATAACTTTTGTAGGTCAAACTCACAATTACAGCATTAAAACAGGACAGCCAAGAGAGTATTGTACTTGTTAAGGATGCATGTGAATACCAAAAATATCATGGCATTCAATACCCAAATGTCAAGAGACAGTACTAAAGAGGAGAAAAGAGGAGAAAGGGAGAGCGCCTTTTTGAAATTCAATCCTAATTGTTTACATTCCTCACCAACAACTAGATAACCTTCTCCAGCTGACATGCCCTATTTCGGTCCATTTGCTTGCTATTCTCAGTTTGATACCAAGATCTTTGTGAAAAACAATTACAACTACCATGATTTTGTGTCAAAATCAAATGATCATCTCTAAAGCATCCCTGGTAGTTTTTCCAAATGTATGTCTTTTCTGGAAAACCCTCTGCCCGTTTCTCATGGAAG